>NC_133146.1:26917306-29417306 GCF_048418815.1 Hemitrygon akajei | reverse complement strand
TAGCACTTCAGGCTACAAAACCTTCACCAGAACCCTGAAAGAACTCAACAGGTCAAGCAGCATCCGTGGAGGAAAAAGATGTAAAATGATGCTTCAGGTTAAATGAGATTTTTGCCTCAGAAGGTGCTGCCTGACCTGTTGAGTCCCTCCAGTATTCTGCTTTTCGTTCCAGATTCCAGTGTCCCTTTTGTTTTCAAATCTTCATCAGAACTAAAATATGCCATCAAAATAATTACAACAAAATACAGTGGCATAGTGGTCAGCAAACACTATTACAGAGCCAGCAACCTGAGTTTAATTCCCAACGCTGTTTGCAAAGGATTTGTACCTTCTCCCCGAAACTGCAGGTGTTTCCTCCAGGTGCTTTTCTTTCCTCCTACATTCCAAAGACGTATGGGTTCGTAGGTTAATTAGTCTCATGGGCTTATTGAGCGGAAAAGCCAGTTACCAAGCTGTATCTCTAAATAAATAAATGCATCTAAAATAGACAGAGATGAAAAATTGACTGAATGGTTTCGGAGTACTTGGAGACTAATGATAAAATAAGTCAAAGTCAGCATGGAAATCTTGCCTGACAAATCTGTTAGAGTTCTTCAAGGAAGTAACCAGCAGGGTGGACAAAGGAGAGGCAGTGGATGTCACTTACTTGGATTTTCATAAGGCATTTGATAAGGTGCCTCACACGAGGCTGCTTAACAAGATAAAATCCTATGGCATTACAGGAAAGATACTGGCATGGATAGTGGAATGGCTGACAGGCAGGAGGCAGTGAGTGGGAATAAAAGGGGCCTCTTCTGGTTAGCTGCTGGTGATTAGAGGTGTTTTTCAGGGGTCAGTATTGGGACTGCGATTCTACACATTGTTTATCAATGGAATTGATGGCTTTGTGGCAACGTTCGGTGGAGGGGTAGGTAGTGCTGAGGAAGCAATGTGATTGCAACAGAACTTAGACAAATTGGAAGAATGGGCAAACTGGGGCAGATGGAATACAGTGTTGGGAAATGTACGATAATGTATTTTGGTAAAAGGAGCAATAGTGCAGTCTATTATCTAGAAGGGGAAAAGGTTCAAACATCAGAGGTGCAGAGGGAATTAGGAGTCCTCTTGCAAGACTCCCAGAAGGTTAATTTACAGGTTGAGTCTGTGGTAAAGAAGGCAAATGCAATGTTGGCATTAATTTCAAAGGGAATAGAATATAAAAGCAAGGAGATAATGCTGAGCCTTTATAAAACACTAGTCAGGCTGCACTTAGAGTATTGTCAACAGTTTTGGGCCCCGTATCTTAGAAAGGATGTGTTGTCATTTGAGAGAGTCCAGAGAAGGTTCACAAGGATTATTCTGGGAATTAAGGGGTTAACATATGAGCAGCGTTTGGCAGCTTAGATTCTGTAATTTAGAAGAATGCGGGAGGATCTCATTGAAACCTACTGCATGTTGAAAGGACTAGATAAGGTGGATATGGACAGAATGTATCCTATGGTGGGGGTATCCAGAACTAGAGGGCACAGTCTGAAAATTGAGAGGCGGCCCCTTGAGAACAGAGGTAAGGAAGAATTTTTTAGCCAAAGAGTAGTAAATCTGTGGAATGCTTTACTACCGACTGCGGTGGAGGCCAAGTCTGTATGTATATTTAAGGTGGAAGTTGATTGTTTCAGTGCGTCAAAGGATATGATGAAAAGGCAAGTGTATGGGGTTGAGTGGGATCTGGGATCAGCCATGATAGAATGGCGGAGCAGACTTGATGGACTGAATGGCCTAATTCTGCTCCTATGTCTTATGGTCTGATGGAATGGAAACCTTAAAGGAAACATGTTAGGAGGAAGTCTGACCAAGCCGACTGTAGTTATCAGTCACTGACCCACCCTCAGAAAGGAGACCTACGAGTTGAGAAAGAAAACGGGAAGAGCCAGAGAATATAGTTGAGCGCTGGGTTGATAAAAATTGTATGAAGGGTGACTGAACATTCGAGTTCAAGAGCAGGAAGCAGTGCCAAAACCATCACTTTGTCCCTTGGGTTCAGCAACAGGGACTTCATTAAGTTGGCTTAACAGCTAGTTACTTTAGAGAATTTTCACAGACTGGAACTCCAGAAGCAATTTTTAATTAACTTTTGAAATATTATGCAAGAGTGTTATATAAAGATTGGAACATGCTCATGATTAAAATAATACGTATCTAAAACAATGCAATGTTTTTGGAAGAATAAAAACATATTTTAAGATCTCTCATTTTGAAATATTTATTGAAGGAAGCTATGAAAAATGCTAAATTTTGTTTTTAAGACTCAGATAATTTGTAAAGCGGTAATTATGACCTAGTACATCATTAAAATGTAATTAAGGTCATGGAACAAGATTTTCCAGTTATTTTATTGCGAAATACTTTGTAAATGACCCAAGATTCATATTAGGTTGAGTGAATTCCATTGATTCCACGCCTGAAGACATCAGCAGGAAAGTCTGTCAAAGCGCACTGGATCGTAGACAGCAAATTTGCGATTACAACATTAAACAACATGTGTCGAAAAATTGCAAAGTTTCTGTCAGTTTCACTCAGGTGAACACAGCCAGGCTCTATGTCTTGTACTCAGATTCTAGGTTAATAATTTATCTTTTATCTTGCTCTGGAGTGGCATGTACAGTCGATATCTGAAATCTAATAATGGAGAAAAATGCCTTGAAAATTGAGTGGCACAGTTCATAGAGCTGCTATCTCACTAGCTCAGCAGCTGAGGTTCACCTCAGACCCCTGGTGCTGTTTATGTGGAATATGCATGCTCTTCCTGTGACCATGACGGTGTATCTGCGGTGCTCTTGTCTCCTCTCACAACCAAAGACATATGGATTAATAGCTGCTCCTAATGTAGGTAAATAGCAGATTTTAGATGGGGCAGGGAAAAGATAATAAGGAGACCAAAATGGGATTTCTGCAAGGCTTCAGATCTGAATCAAGTTTATTATCACTGACATAAGCAATAAAATTTGTTGTTTTATGGCAGTAGTGCTATGCAAGACAACAATCACTATAAGTCAAGTCAACTTTTATTGTCATTTCGACCATAACAGCTGGTACAGTGCATAGTAAAAATGAGACAATGTTTTTCAGGACCATGGTGTTACATGACACAGTACAAAAAACTAGACTGAACTACGTAAAAAAACAAACACAGGGAAAGCTACACTAGACTACAGACCTACACTGGACTGCATAAAGTACACAAAAACAGTGCAGGCATTACAATAAATAATAACCAGGACAGTAGGGCAAGATGTCAGTCCAGGCTTTGGGTATTGAGGAGTCTGACAGCTTGGGGGAAGAAACTGTTACATAGTCTGGTCGTGAGAACCTGAATGCTTTGGAGCCTTTTCCCAGACGGCAGGAGGGAGAAGAGATTGTATGAGGGGTGCATGGGGTCCTTCAAAATGCTGTTTCCTTTGCAAATGCAGCGTGTAGTGTAAATATCCGTGATGGCAGGAAGAGAGACCCCAATGGTCTTCTCAGCTGACCTCACTATCCGCTGCAGGGCTTGCGATCCGAGATGGTGCAATTTCCGAAATATTGCAAAATAGGAATTCTGGGGTAGTGAACCTGAAGCTTCCCACCTTTTCCAACTCAATGAGGAATGGTGTGTGGTCCTCTTACTCCCTTTCCTGAAGTACACAATCAATTCCTTGGTCTTGCTGATGTTGAGTGTGAAGCTGTTGTTGTGACACCATTCAAACACCTGATGTGTATCTCACTCCTGCACATCTCCTCATTATCATCTGAGGTTCTGCCAACAACAGTGGTGTCATTGGTGAATTTATAGCTGTGCCTAGCCACACAGTCACGCCTGTAGAGAGAGTAGAGCAGTGGGCTAAGCACACATCCTTGAGGTGAGCCTGTGTTGATAGTCATAAAGGAGGAGATGTTATTACCAATTCTCACCGACTTCAATCACCCTCCTGATTATGGAAGTCAACAATCCAGTTGCAGAGGGATGTATAGAGGGCCAGGTTTTGAAGCTTGTTGATTAGCACTGATTGCCAATAGTGGAATGGAGGCCAATTTCTGTGCTGTATGACTCTATGAAGTACTCAATGAAATCACTGCTATTTTTTTCCAGAGCTACATACATGTAATTTCTAATATTTCCAGAGTAGAGTGCAATTGCAATAACTTCTGAGCCATCATCTCTAACAGTCTTGCTTCATCCTTTGGGCCATTTGTTAGGGTTGAAAGAGAAGTGTTGCTAATTGACCTATTATTAAGGTCAGTTTTTGACTTAGTGAAGAAACAAATTTTGGACCCCACAGCTAAAATTGCTTATGTGACCTGCTCCTCAGTTATGACCACCCTGAGTCTAAGATATCTGAATAAAAAAATAACACGGGATCTGTGAATGAGAATCAGAATTATTATCACTGACTTAGATGACATGAAAATAGTTGTTTTGTGGCAGAAGTACAGTGCAAAGACATAAAATTACTATAAATTTTTAAAAATAAATTAAGTGCAAAAAAGGAAATAATGAGATAGTATCCATGGGTTATTGGACTATTCAGAAATCTGATGGAAGAGGAGACAAAGCTGTTTCTAAAATATTGAGTGTGTGTCTTCAGTCTTCTGCACCTCCTCCCCTATGGTAGTAATGAGAAGAGGATATTTCTCCAACATTGAGGGTCCTTAGTGGTGGGTGCCGCTTACTTGAAGATGCCTTGATGAGGGAAGGGTTGTGCCCATGGTTGAGTATATAATCCTCCACAGCCTCTTCTGATCCAAACATCCAAAATAATGTTTAAAAATTGCTTTTAGTGTTAAATGTTGACTTTTCTCCATTCACTAAAAGCTTGTAATTGAAAACTTTTTTTCCTGGATTAAGGAAAGCTGGCTTTGGTTTTCAATCAGTTGGATTACCAATTATTGGGATTGCCTTTGATATTCCAGCGAGTATCAATTAATCTCCATGGCACTGTAGAACGCAGCTTGGTAGGGCATTGCAGAGAAGTAAACATTAGACCATGTTGCTTTGCAAATTATTCTTTGAACACTTCTGTGAACTAATTGTCCAAAATATCAACTGTGCTGAAAATCTGCAGACTTTTTGTGCAGTGTCATCACTTTCCAAGTGGTTGGGGAGGATAACACACCATGATGACAAACATGGCTGGTATTCAGGAGTAGTAGTGTAAGATCAGGGCAAGCAGAAGCAGAAAATCATATCGTTAAGCTTCCAGGAATAAGTCCCCAGGAGCTGGGGATCCTCATAAGGCCAGCGGGGGGAATGTGTATCAAACCAACATCCAATTTGCCTACCTGACTCTCTGGAAACTAGATCCTTGGAGATCTAGTTACCCCTAAACACAGGTCAATGTCGTACATCCAATTGCTGATCAGACCAAAAACAAAATAAAGAGCAAAATCAATAAAACAGAATGGATTTACTTTGTGGGTTCTACCTGACTGAATTCAACAGCTGGTTTAATCCTGAGCTCTGCCTAATGGATTTCTGAACAGTGTGAGTTCAGCATTCTCAAAAGAGATGCTCAAACCCCAGGCACACCAAGATTTTCCCACTCTTTCATTCGTGATAAATGTAAGCCACAGATCTTGCTGCAACATCAGTTAGAAAGTTTGCCTCAGCTTACTACAGTATGATTCACAAACATAATTTTCCAGACTGGTAAGGAAGTGGGAACTCTGAACCCACTGCTTTCAGGACCAAAGCCAGCTTTCCTCAATCCAGCAAAGAACTGCTTACAATGGCAAGCTTTTAGAGAATGAAGTAAAGTCGTAATTTAACACAAAAGCAATTTTTAGAGAATTACCTTGATTCTCTTGTCTCAATAATTTATCAATCGGCTGGATCATAAGAGACTGCAGAGAGTTGTAGTTTCAGCCATCTCCATCGTGGGCACAACCTTCTGCACCATTGAGGACATCTTCAAGAGGCAGTAACTCAAGAAGGCAGCATCCATCACTATAGGCCCTCTCCATCCTGGATATGACCTCTTCTCATTATGACATTCAGTACTTCTCAGCCACAAGTAAAATAAAGTTATTTCCTTTACGGTTGGAATATTTTCTGAATCTGAAAAAATCCACTGGTATATCACTATGTTGATCAAACCACAGTAAAGAAAGCTTCAGGTAAATAAAATCATGAACAACGATCACAAATGCATAAAAATAAAACTAGGATTGAATTATTTCAGCAACACTTAAAAGTTGGTGAATAATAACCTAATTACTCACATTGGTGATTCATATCTTATGGACTGACGAAATATTCCAATTAGAAAGCAGAAATAACAAAAGTGTCATCCTTTTGTTCATCTGTGTGGATGGAGACACTTTTTTGTATGAATCATCATGATATTCGGATAGATAACCACCTGATATTTTTGTTCAGTATGTGTCACCTTCATGGATATTAAACAGATGAGTATGTTTTAAATTGTAAATTATTCATTGCATCCTACATATTTTTTTCAATTGACAGAGATAAAACAGAACACTGTGTTTTCTCTTCGTAGGTCTCAATTCAAGTCAGACTTCTTGGAAAATAAAACATCTTCTCTTCTAATGTTTTCTCTATAATCCTCAGAGTACATTAATCAATCGCGCAAAACCATCTTTTGCTCAATATAACTGGAATAAATTTTACAGACTCAACCAAAGAGGCCAAAAAGTTTGATGGCATAGCAAGTGGAAAGCTAATGATGTAAGGATTGAGAGTTGTACTGTTGATATTGAAACACAATTATCAGAGGTAATGGGCCGAATCGTATTGGCAAAATTACAATGTACTCGCATGCTCACCGTTATTAATGTGCCTGTTGGGCAACACATTAAGGGAATTGAGAAGTATACAGTTGCAGTGGGTCTCCAGAATATACTGGCCAATACCCTGCCTGAAATTTTGCCCTTTAAAGAAACTAATGAATTAGCACCTTAATTACCCAGTAAATGTACTGTTGAAAGCCAGTTCCCATAATTAAGAATGTAAATACGTTCTTAACAATGAGATAATTGTTAAAGCAATGTCATTCAAGCACGCTGGCCTAGAATTGAAACAACATGAGTATTCAATGACAAACAAGAGAAAATCTTCAGATGCTAGAAATCCAAGCAACATACCCAGAATGCTGGAGGAACTCAGCCAGCCAGGCAGCGTCTATGGAGAAAGGTTCTGTTGAGGGCCTCGGCCTGAAACGGAACGTTGACTGTATTTTTTTCCTCCAGCATTTTGTGTGTGTTCCTTCAGTATTCAATGTCATTTCTCTGTGAATTTGTTGTTTTGCTTTTAAAATGTCAGATCACACTTTTTTCTTTCTTTTTACCTATTCTTTTCTTAATCCTGCCTTTTTCCTTCTCTTCACTTATCTTTCCTTTGTTCTTCCCCCATTTCTTCTTTAATTCTCTTCACTTAATGGTGCCAAGACACCTGACCACTGAGCTGTTAACAGCTTGGACCACCGCATGTTACAGCATAAAATGCTTTAAAAGTGAAAGCAAGAAGTGCTGGAAACACCTGGAGTCATTTACGGAAAGGGAAACAGAGTTCATATGTCAGGTCCAAAGCTCTTCATCAGACTGGGAAAGAGGAAAGTCAAATAGCAGAGAAGGTGGGGGAGGAAGATGAATAGAACAAAGAGAATAACTTGATAAGGTGAAACTGAATGACTGTGTTCTGGCCTAAATGGGGCAGATAAGATCAGATTAATAATCATTTTCTGTGCAAGAGATTGCCGATGGTAAAGCTGTTGAACACCCTCAGACTATGTAAGGGAAGAAGAAAAACCAAGCCAAAATCAGAATCAGTTTAATATCACCGGGATGTGTCGTAAGATATGATTACTTTGCAGCAGCAGTACAGTTCAATACATGAATAATTCCAATGTTGAAAGGCCTAGACAGAGTAGATGTGGAAAGGATGTTTTCCATGGTGGGAGAGTCTAGGACAATAGGGTACAGCCTCAGGATAGAGAGGTGCCCTTTTAAAACAGAGATGTGGAGAAATTTCTTTGGCCAAAGGGTAGTGAATTTGTGGAATTTGTTGCTTCTGCAGCTGTGGAGGCCAGGTCGTTGGGTGTATTTGAGGCAGAGATTGATAAGTTCTTGATTGGACATGGTATTAAAGGTTACAGGGAGAAGGCCGGGAACTGGGGTTGAGGAGGAGATAGGAAAAAGGATCAGCCATGATTGAATGGCGGAGTGGACTCACTGGGCCAGATGGTCTAATTCTGTCTTATGGTCTTATGATAACATAGAGGAAAAAACAGTGAATCACAGTAAATAAATAAACAAACAAACAAATAAATAAATATATCCATCTATCTATGCATTTAACAGTTGAATTAATTAAGTAGTGCAAAAACAAATAGAAATAAAAAGTAGTAAGGTAGTGTTCATAGGTTCAATGTCCATTCAGAAATCGGATGGCAGAGGGGAAGAAGCTGTTCCTGAATCACTGAGTGTGTGCCTTCAGGATTCTGTATCCCCTGCCTGATGGTAACAGTGAGAAGAGGACATGTCCAGGGTGGCGGGGGTCCTTAATGATAGATGCCAGCTTCTTGAGGCACCACTACTTGAAAATGTCCTCGATACTATGGAGAGTGATGCAGTCAGTTGCAATGCTCCCCACTATACATCTGCAGAAATTTGCAAGTGTTTTAGGTGACATACCAAATCTACTGGGGTGGAAGTCCACCCCTCCTCCAAATGACCAGGTGCTGTGTCTCACCGTGGCCGATGGGAGGAGAACCCTGTGCAGGGTCAACCCACGGAAGGCTGCTGGACCAGAAAATATTCCTGGCAGAGTGCTTAGAGGAAGTGCAGACCAGATAGCATATGTTCTCACTGACATCTTCAACATCTCCCTGAGCAGCGCTGTCATTCCAACGTGCTTCAAGGCCGCCACCATCATCCCCGTGCCGAAGAAGTCTTCAGAGTCCTGTCTAAATGACTACCATCCCGTTGCACTCACATCCATCATCATGAAGTGTTTCGAGAGGCTCGTCATGAGGCACATCAAGACCCTGCTGCACCCCTCACTGGACCCCCCTGCATTTTGCGTACCGTTCCAACCATTCAACAGACGATGCCATTCAACATCACCCTCCACCTGCACAAAAAAGACACGTATGTTCGAATGCTGTTCATAGACTTCATTTCAGCATTCAACACAATCATTCCTCAGAAACTGATTGGAAAGCTGAGCCTACGGGGCCTGAACACCTCCCTCTGCAACTGGATCCTAGACTTCCTGACTGGGAGACCTCAGTCAGTCCGGATCAGGAGCAGCATCTCCAACACCATCACGCTGAGCACGGGGGCCCCCCAGGGCTGTGCGCTCAGTCCACTGCTGTTCACTCTGCTGACCCATCATTGTGCTGCAACACACAGCTCGAACGACATCATCAAGTTCGCCAATGACACGACCGAGGTGGGTCTCATCAGCAAGAATGATGAGTGAGCAAGCAGAGAGGAGGTGCAGCGGCTAATGGACTGGTGCAGAGCCAACAACCTGTCTCTGAATGTGAATAAAACAAAAGAGATGGTTGTTGACTTCAGGAGGGCACACAGCGACCACTCCCCGCTGAACATCAACGGCTCCTCGGTAGAGATCGTTAAGAGCACCAAATTTCTTGGTGTTCACCTGATGGATAATCTCACCTGGTCCCTCAACACCAGCTCCATAGCAAAGAAAGCCCAGCAGCGTCTCTACTTTCTGCGAAGGCTGAGGAAAGTCCATCTCCCACCCCCCATCCTCATCACATTCTACAGGGGTTGTATTGAGAGCATCCTGAGCAGCTGCATCACTGCCTGGTTCGGAAATTGCACCATCTCGGATCGCAAGACCCTGCAGCGGATAGTGAGGTCAGCTGAGAAGATCATCGGGGTCTCTCTTCCCACCTTTACAGACATTTACACCACATGCTACATCTGAAAAGCAATCAGCATTATGAAGGACCCCACGCACCCCTCATACAAACTCTTCTCCCTCCTGCCATCTGGGAAAAGACACCGAAGCATTCGGGCTCTCACGACCAGACTATGTAAAATTTTCTTCCCCCAAGCCATCAGACTCCTCAATACCCAGAGCCTGGACTGACTGCCCTCTACTGTGCCTATTGTCTTATTTATTATTTATTGTATTGCCTGCTCTGTTTTGTGCACTTAATGCAGTCCTGGGTAGGTCTGTAGTCTAGTGTAGTTTTTGTGTTGTTTTACGTAGTTCAGTGTAGTTTTTGTACTGTTTCATGTAGCACCATGGTCCTGAAAAGCATTGTCTCATTTTTACTATGTACTGTACCAGCAGTTATGGTCGAAATGACAATAAAAAGTGACTTGACTTGACTTGACTACTCAAACTCCTAATGAAATATAGCCATTGTCTTGCCTTTCTTATAGCCGCATCAATGTGTTGGGTCCAGGTTATATCCTCAGAGAAATTGACACCCAGGAACATGAAATTGCTCACCTTTCCACTTCTTAATCCTCTCTGAGGACTGATGTGTGTTCCCTCATCTTATCCTTTCTGAAGTTCTTTGATTGAATGCAAGGTTGTTGCTGTGACACCACTCAGCTAGGGGGTATATCTTACTCCACTTCACCCTCTCGTCACCATCTGAGATTCTGCCAACAGTAGCTGTACCATCATCAAATTTATAGAAGGCATTTGAGCCATACAGTCATGGTTGAAGAGAGAGTAGAGTATTGGGCTAAGCGTACATCCCTGAGGTATGCCAGTATCGATTGTCAGCACAGTGGAGATGTTATTTCCAATTCGCATAGATTGTTGTCTTTCAGTTGGGAAGTTGAGGATCCATTTGCAGAGGGAGGTATGGAGATCCAGGTTCTGGAGAATTTCAATCAGAACTGTAGGAATAGTTGTGTTAAATGCTGAGCTGTAGTCAATAAACAGCATCCTGACATAGGTATTTGTATTGTCCAGGTGGTCCAAGGCCATTTGGAGAGCCATTGAGAATGCAACCACATTAGACCTATTGTGACAATAGGCAAATGGCAGAAATAACTATTTCTAATAAAAAAAGGAGAGAGTAAGTTATCTAAAGTTGAATAATTTAATATTGGATACAGCAGGGTTCGATGGGTCAAGACAGAAGATGAGGTGCTCTTTCCCAAGCTCGCAAGGGGCTTTATTGGTCTTAAGGAAGGGCCCCAAGCTTGAAATATTAACTGTTCTCCACAGGTACTGCCTTTTAAGCATTTTCTGTTTGCATCTCAGAATTCCAGTATCTACAGCTTTTTGGTTTTTCACAAAATACTTCAGTCATGAATGGAGAAAATATAATTGAATGCATACAGTGCTGTGTCCTGACATGGGGAAAGAATATATCAAATTACCTCAAGGATTCATGCTTAGTCCGTTGCTCTACTCTCTCTACACTCATGACTGTGTAGCCAGGAAAGGCACAAATGCTATCTATAAATTTGTCAATGACACAACTGTTGTTGGCAGAATTTCAGATGGTAACAATGTGATGTACAGGAGTGAGATTAATCTAGCTGATTGAGTGGTGTTGTAACAAGAACTTTTCAGACGATAGTAGTAAGACCAAAGAATTGATTATGGACTTCAGGGAGGGGATGCTGAAGGTACATACACCAGTCCTCATTGAGGGATCAGCAGTGGAAAGGGTGAGCAGGTTCAAGTTCCTGGCTGTCGGCATCTTTGAAGATCTATCGAAGACCCAACATGTCGATGCAATTATGAAGGCAAGCCAGTGAGAGTTTGAGGAGAGTTGTTATGTCAGGAAAGACTCTAGAAAATTTCTACAGATGTACTGTGGAGAGCATTCTAACTGAAATGCCTCAACGTTTGGTGTGGAAGGACCGATATGCAGGATTGGAAGAAAGCTGCAGAGGATTATCAGTTCAGCCAGCTCCATCATGAGCACTAGCCTCATGACATCAAGGACATCTTCAAAAAGCAATGCCTCAAAAAGGCCACATCCATCATTAAATACCCTCAGTACCCATGACATGCCTTCTTCTCATACTACCACTGGGGCAAAGGTATAGAGGCCTAGAGACACATGCTCAGCATTTTAGGAATAACTTCTTCCCCTCTGCCAAAAGATTTCCAAGTGGTTCATGAACCCATGATCACAACCTCACTATTTCTGCTCACTTTTTTATATTGTTCTGTACTGCTGGAAAACAACAAATTTCACAACAAATGTCAGTGATAATAATGTGAATCTGATAAACTCATCTTTTTAATTACACATGTTTTCCCCTCAGCCCAGGTCAATTATAAGTCGTGTAAATGCAGACTGGGATAAACTGTATTTAGTGAATGTTAGCTTTTATAACACTAAGGTGAAATTGAATGATAAGGCTTATCACCAACAGGGCCTCATGACTACTAATGATAAAAGCAACACACACAAAATGCTGGTAGAACGCAGCAGGCCAGGCAGCACCTATAGGAAGAAGCACTGTCAATGCTTCGGGTGGAGACCCTTCATCAGGACTAACTGAAAGAAAAGGTAGTAAGAGATTTGAAAGTAGGAGGGGAAGGGGGAGATCCAAAATGATAGGAGAAGACCAGAGGGGGTGAGGTGAAGCTAAGAGCTGGAAAGGTGATTGGCAAAAGGGATATAGAGCTGGAGAAGGGAAAGGATCATGGGACGGGAGGCCTAGGGAGAAAGAAAGGGGGAGGGGAGCACCAGAAGGAGATGGAGAACAGGCAGAGTGAAGGGCAGAGAGAGAACTAAAAGGGGAGGGGGGAAAATAAATAAATCAGGGATGTGGTAAGAAGGGGAAGAGGGGCATTAATGGAAGTTAGAGAAGTCAATGTTCATGCCATCAGGTTGGAGGCTACCCAGACAGAATATAAGGTTTTGTTCCTCCAACCTGAGTGTGGCTTCATCTTGACAGTAGAGGAGGCCATGGATAGACATATCAGAATGGGAATGGGACGTGGAATTAAAATTTGTGGCCACTGGCTGTGTTCCACCAGCATTTTGTGTGTGTTGCTTGAATTTCCAGCATCTGCAGATTTCCTCATGTTTGCTTTTTAAATTCATGACTGCAAAGCCTCTGCCAGTGATGCCTACACTGAAGAAGTTTAAATCTTCTCTTCAGCCGGGCCTGCTGTGTTCCACCAGCATTTTGTGTGAGTTGCTTGAATTTCCAGCATCTGCAGATTCCCTCATGTTTACTAATGATAAAATCCCAACAAGTTTCGGCTCTAGTTACAAAAGAAAGTAGCTTCTGGTGAGCTGCTGTGCACTGAATGAGGCTACCTTTCAGAGAGAGAATTCAATGTTCTTCACCAATGTGGTTGCCTTTGAACGTGAGTGAGTGATTGCACCGTGGAGCCTGCTGATGTCCCTCCCAAATCTACTTACATTTCTGACAGGCGTTACTAAATGGCAATACAATGAGATGATGGTGGAAATACCCAGGCAGCTTTAATGGACAGAGAAATGTGTTAATATTTCAGATTAGTGACCTTCCGTGAGAATTAAATGGATGCTTGGCTTGATAACTATTGAATTCAAGCTGATTTTGCCACCCAGTGGTCATAAAACACAATAATGGTGGGCAAATATAGCACCTTCCACAATATCTCACCATGACACAGTGACACAATGTCAGGAACGCGGCCGGATGGACCCAAACGCAGGAGTACTACTGAAGTACTAGGGGGAGGACAGGATGGGGATGCCATGGCATTTAAAGGTAGAGCTGGGGTTCAGGTAGATAGAGTGTCAGGCAGGCAGAGCGGAGCGGGCTCCCGGAGTCCAGGCAGGCAGAGCGGAGCGGGCTCCCGGAGTCCAGGCAGGCAGAGCGGAGCGGGCTCCCGGAGTCCAGGCAGGCAGAGCGGAGCGGGCTCCCGGAGTCCAGGCAGGCGGAGTGGTGCGGGCTCCCGGAGTTCAGGCAGGCAGAGCGGAGCGGCTCCCGGAGTCCAGGCAGGCAGAGCGGAGCGGGCTCCCGGAGTCCAGGCAGGCAGAGCAGTGCAGGCTCCCGGAGTCCAGGCAGGCGGAGCGGGCTCCCAGAGTCCAGGCAGGCGGAGCGGAGCGGGCTCCCGGAGTCCAGGCAGGCAGAGCGGAGCGGGCTCCCGGAGTCCAGGCAGGCAGAGCAGTGCAGGCTCCCGGAGTTCAGGCAGGCAGAGCGGGGCGGGCTCCCGGAGTCCAGGCAGGCAGAGCGGAGCGGGCTCCCGGAGTCCAGGCAGGCGGAGCGGTGCAGGCTCCCGGAGTCCAGGCAGGCAGAGCGGAGCGGCTCCTGGAGTTCAGGCAGGCAGACAGGTCTAGGTGGCTAGATAGGCTGGCGGAGAGCCCTCCCTGGGCGGGCCGCATATATCCTGGGTAGGGCCGTCTCCCAGGCGGAAACACCGGAGGCCTGGGCACAACGCGAACCCCTAGGCGGGTGCAGGGCACAATCTCAGAGTTCGGGCAGAAGAGGAGGACAGGGCAGAACCCCCGCCGGGCAGCGGCAGACCGGCCGGGCCTGCCCGACGGAGGCAAGGGATAGGAACGGGCAGAACCACCACCGGGCCGTGGCGGGTCGGCTGGATCCGCCCAACGGAGGCAAGGGATAGGAACAGGCAGAACCACTGCCGGGCAGCGGCAGACCGGCCGGGCCTGCCCGACGGAGGCAAGGGATAGGAACGGGCAGAACCACTGCCGGGCCGTGGCGGGTCAGCCGGATCCGCCCGACGGAGGCAAGGGATAGGAACAGGCATAGGTCCAAGGTGACTGACACAACAGTCATGATAACAGGAAAATTGGGAAAGGCCGGCAGACAGCGCAACCACGTGAACAACACAAACGAGCAGAGAAGCGGGACCAGCGCATGGGAAGAAAGGTGGGGGAGAGGACCAACCTGGCAGTACTGGTACGGGCAGAGAAGCAGGATGAGGAGTAGATCTGAGCCCGGGGAGGATAACAGAATGCAGAGAAGTGTTCGGAGCCGGCGGAGAAACAGAACAAAACGACCACCCGTCTGGTCCCAGTCCCAAGGCCCCTTATAAACACCTGCAGCTCAATGAGTCACAGGTGTGCCTCCTTGAACCAGGAGGGTCCTAACTAGATCACAGGTGACGGGAGGGACAGACCCGGAGTCCAGAGCCCCCAGACCGGATCGGGACCCGGAACGCGGATTCTGAACCGGACCGGACGCTGACACACAAGTATTAGAGCTTCCACCTCACAACTCCAGTGCCCCGGTTCAACTCATTCACCGATGTTTTCCCTGTGACCATGCACGTTTCCTACAGATACTCCAGCTTCTAATCACACTCCAAAAACATGCGAGTTGGTAGGTTAATTGACCATTGTAAGAATTGTCACTAGGTTGTAGGTGAGTGGTAGAATCTGAGTCGAGTTAATTAGACCCGTCCTGATGAAGGGTCTCAGACCAAAGCGTTGACTGCTTATATCCTACCATAGATGGTGCCTGACCTCCTGAGTTGCTCTAGCATTTTATGTGTTGCTCTGTATTTCCAGCACCCCCAGAACCTCTTGTGTTTATGACCTGTTTGTGTGCTGTACAACTCTCTACAAGTAAGTAACTGTATAGAAAATGACTTGAATCTCAACGTCTTCTAGTCTGTGCAATTTGATGCTTGAATTCAAGCATATACTGACAGAAGATGTTCAGCAAAGAGATTTGCAAATTCCCTTTTATGACAATAACATAAATTGTATATGAAGTTATGACATTGTTTTAGCCAACCTTTAACTGTCAAGTGGTATCTAAAACAGTTGATCTTGTCACTTTTTTGCACTGCTACTTGAGAAATCCTGCTATACAAAATTGACAGCCACATTTCCCACATTACAAATATAGCTTTACTTCCAGAGCTTTCCATTGATTACAAACCACCTTTGGGCTTCTTTTGTTTCTGGGTATGTTCTGGTATTTAAAGCCAGTGAAATCAGAAGGTGACTGCAAAGTCTATTCTAGTTAGAAATTCACTCTATAGGCGCTGTGGTGTTGAAGAAATCAGTGTTGCTCCCTTCCAGCTCCAGAAACCTCACACTCTGGTGCTGTCTGTGGAGAGTTTGCATGCTCTCTTCATGGTTGTGTGAGTTTCCCATGGGTGCGCTGGTTATTTGGCCTCTGTAAGTTACCCTTTAGTGCAAGAAAGTGGCAAATACAATCAAAGGGCAGTTGAAAGGCATATTATGAGAGAGAATAGGCTATAAGGGTATAAGGAAAGAAGCAGAGGAGGGGTGGGAATGATTGACCCCCCCCCCCCCCAGAATCTGGCAGAGAGCCAGTTGGTCAAGTGGCCTCATTCTATATAGTTGCATGTCATTGCTATCATCAGGAAGGGGGTACAGGAGCATTAAGGCACACACTTAACAATTCAGGAGCAGCTTCTTCCCCTCTGCCATCTGATTTCTTAAAGGACATTGAACCCGTGAGCACTACCTCACTACTTTTTTTGCAATACTTATTTAATTACACTATTACATTGCGTATTGCATCGTACTGCTGCCAGTAAAAGAACAAGTTTTATGACAAATGTCAGTGATATTAAACCTGATTCTGATTCTGAGATATAAAATAAGGAAGTAGAAATTGCAACCTCTCAGTCTGCATTCTATCTTCCAGACAAGGGATTACTGTGATTTTGTAAACAGTTCTTTTAATTGACACAGCCAGCAATGTATTTTCAAAAACAATCTCTGTTTTTATTCATAACTGCTCTTGAATGTGAGTTTCTCAGTTCCCTCTGTGTCCAGTTAAAACCCCGCAGATACCTTTTTCTTCAAACTCATCAAATAATAAACATTGCAATTTAGACAGAACAAGTCCCATTAGAAAATTCAACCCTATTTGTCTTTTCTAAGGCTGGAATTGACTTGCATAAGGCTATCAACAAAATCCACTACTGCATCTTACTGACTTGTTCTCTTCCAGTCTTCCATGCTCGAAGGATTTAAAAGTACTAAAAACATCCAATCAACTTACATGCAAAATATTGACCTATAGAAAATAAAACTTAGCAGATCTGGAGGTACCGAAGCCTGCAGGCACACAATCAGCGATTCAGGAACAGCTTCTTCCCCTTTGCCAAATGATTCCTGAATAGATATTGAACTTATGAATACCACCTCAGTTATTTTTAAATATGTATTTTTGCATTATTTTAATCTATTTAATATTTATACTTACTGTAATGAATTAACTTACATATTTTTTCCTTTCTATATTACCATAGAAACATAGAAAATCTATAGCACAATACAGGCCCTTCGGCCCACAATGCTGTGCCAAATATGTATTTACTTCAGCAATTCCCCAGGGTTACCCATAGCCCACTAGTTTTCTAAGCTCCACATACCTATCCAGGAGTCTCTTAAAAGACCCTATTGTTCCCACCTTTGCCAGCAGCCCATTCCATGCACTCACCACTCTCTGCCCTGACTTACCCCAGACATCTCCTCTGTACCTACTTCCAACCACCTTAAAACTGTGCCCTCTCGTGTTAGCCACTTTAGCGCTGGGAAAAAGCCTCTGACTATCCGCACAATCAATTCCTTTCATCATATTATACACCTCTACCAGATCACCTCTCATCCTCTGTCACTCCAAGGAGAAAAGGCCAAGTTCACTCAACCTATTCTCACAAGGCATGGTCTCCAATCCAGGCAACATCCTTGTAAATTTCCTCTGCACACTTTCTATAGTTTCCACATCCCTCCTGTAGTGAGGTGACCAGAACTGAGCACAGTACTCCAAGTGGGATTTGACCAGGGTCCTATTTAGCTGTAACATTTAAGAGCTCTTTGCTCTTAAACTCAGTCTCACGGTTGATGAAGGCCAATGCACCGCATGCCTTCTTAACCACAGAGTCAACCTGCGCAGCAGCTTTGAGTGTCCTATGGACTAGGACACCAAGATCCCTCTGATCCTCCACACTGCCAAGAGTCTTACCATTAATACTATATTCTGCCATCATATTTGACCTACCAAAATGAACCACCTCACACTTATCTGGGTTGAACTCCATCTGCCACTTCTTAGACCAGTTTTGCATCCTATCAATGTCCCGCTGTAACTTCTGACAGTCCTCCACACTATCCACAACACCTCCAACCTTAGTGTCTTCAGCAAATTTACTAACCCATCCCTCCACTTCCTCATCCAGGTCATTTATAAAAATCACAAAGAGAAGGAGTCCCAGAACCAATCCCTGAGGCACACCACTGGTCACCAACCTCCATGCTGAATACAATCCGTCTACAACCAATTTTTGCCTTCTGTGGGCAAGCCAGTTCTGGATCCACAAAGCAAGGTCCCCTTGGATCCCATGCCTCCTTACTTTCTCATTAAGCCTGGCATGGGGTACCTTATCAAGTACCTTGCTGAAATCCATATACTCTACATCTACTGCTCTACTTCCATCAATGTGTTTAGTCACATCCTCAAAAAATTCAATTAGGCTCGTAAGACATGACCTGCCTTTGACAAAGCTATGCTGACTATTCCCAATCATATTATGCCTGTTCATAAATCTGGTCTCTCAGGATCTTCTCCATTAACTTACCAACACTGAATTAAGATTCATTGGTCTACAATTTGCTGGGCTATCTCTACTCCCTTTCTTGAGTAAGGGAACAACATCAGCAACCCTCCAATCCTCACCTCTTTTGCCTCCCTCCCTGTCCTTTCTGAAACATCTAAAGCCTGGCACTCTAAGTAGCCATTCCTGCCCCTGAGCCATCCAAGTCTCTGTAATGGCCACAACATCATAGTTCCAAGTACTGATCCACACTCTAAGCTCATCTGCTTTGTTCATGATATTCCCTGCATTAAAATAGACACATCTCAAACCATCAGTCTGAGCGCATCACTTTTCTATCACCTGCCTATCCTCCCTCTCACACTGTCTACAAGCTTTCTCTATTTGTGAGCCAATGGCCCCTTCCTCCGTCTCTTCAGTTCGGTTCCCACCCCCCAGTGGTTCTAGTTTAAACTCTCCCCAATTGCCTTAGCAAACCTCCCCACCAGAATATTGGCCCCCCAGGATTCAAGTGCACCTGTCCTTTTTGTACAGGTTACACCTGCACCAAAAGAGGTCCCAATGATCCAGAAATCTGAATCCCTGACCCCTGCTCCAATCCCTCAGCCACGCATTTATCCTGCACCTCACTCCATTCTTACACAGACTGTCACGTGGCACAGGCAGTAATCCCGAGATTACTACCTTTGAGTTCCTGCTTCTCAGCATCTTTCCTAAAAACCTGTAATCTGTTTTCAGGACCTCCTCCCTTTTCCTACCTATGTTGTTGGTACCAATATGCTGTTCCCCTTCCCACTTCAGGATATCATGGACATGATCAGAAACATCCTGGACCCTGGCATGGGAGGCAAACTACCAATGGAGTTTCTTTCCTGTGTCCACAGAATTGGCTGTCTGATCCTCTAACTATAGAGTCCCCTATTACTCTGCCATTCTCTTCCTTTCCCTACCCTTCTGAGCCACTGGGTCAGACTCTGTGCCAGAGGTGCAGCCACTGTTGCTCCCTCCAGGTAGGCCATCTCCCCCAACAGTACTCAAACAGGAGTACTTATTGTTAAGGGAGCAGCCACAGAGGTACCCTCTGGTATCTGACTCTTACCCTTCCCTCTCCTGACTGTTACCCACTTATCTGTCTCCCGAGGCCTCAGTGTTACTACTTGCCTATAGCTCCTCTCTATCATCTCCTCACTCTCCCTGGCCAGACGAAGGTTGCATCTCCAGTTCTCTAACCCGGACCGGAGCTGCAGCTCAATGCACCTGGCGTAGATGTGGCCGTCCAGGAGGCTGGGAGTCTCCCAGACATCCCACATCTGACACCCAGTACAGAACATCGGCCTTACAGGCATACTTCCTGTTTCTATTCTTTCAAGTCAAGTCAAGTCAACTTTTATTGTCATTTCGACCATAACTGCTGGCACAGCGCATAGTAAAAATGAGACAACGTTTTTCAGGACCATGGTTTACATGACACAGTACAAAAAACTAGACTGAACTACGTAATTAAAAAAAACAGAGAAAGCTATACTAGACTACAGACCTACACTGGACTGCATAAAGTGCACAAAAACAGTGCAGGCATTACAATAAATAATAAACAGGACAGTAGGGCAAGGTGTCAGTCCAGGCTTCAGGTATTGAGGAGTCTGATAGCTTGGGGGAAGAAACTGTTAAATAGTCTGGTTGTAAGAGCCCGAATGTTTCAGATCCTTTTCCCAGATGGCAGGAGAGAGAAGAGATTGTATGAGGGGTGCATGGGGTCCTTCATAATGCTGTTTCCTTTGCGGATGCAGCGTGTAGTGTAGTGTAGTGTAGTGTAACTTTGCAAGTACCGGTAACTTACCTCACCTTGACCCATTATTTCCGAAGCCCCATTGAGCTAAAGCCCTCCTACTCTGACTCCCTCTACTCTGTTGCCCGCTCTATAAAGCTGTCTTCTTTTTAAATTCTTCCTGCCGGTCCAACTCACTGATGTCCACGCACCTGCGCACTTGTGCCTCGATCATGTATTGCATTGAACTGCTGCTGCTAAGTTAGCGAATTTCATGTCACATGCCGGTGATAATAAACCTGGTTCTGATTCTGTTTCTGCAAATGTTTATTATGACACTTGAAAATAACGCAAGAAAATATGATGAAATACTTCAGAAGACATTTATTTTCAGAGATATAAATGCATGTTATCATATTTTTACAGTCACAAACTTACAACAGCACTGATAGTGAAATAACATATGGCATTATTTATAAGGAAGTGGCTCAATTAATTCTTTATTTGAATTTCCAAGTTACATTGGTGGCTCTCGAGCTAAAGAGAAATCAAATGCAATTGTTATAAACCAAAGAGAGTCTTATGAGGAAAGGTTGAGCGAACAAGAGCCTTTCATTCTGGACGGAAGGAGGATGTGAGGTGAATTGATTGAGGTGTTAAAGATGATAAGAGGCAAAGCATAGTTTGAGTGGATAGCCAGAGACCTTTCCTAGGGAGGAATGGCTAAGATGAAGGGGCGTAATTTTAAGGTGATTAGATGAAAGTATAAGGGGGATGTCAGAGGTAATTCTTTTACACAGGCAGTGGTGAGTGCGTGGAATGCCATGCCGGGGTGGTAGAAGACCCAGATACATTGGGGACATTTAAGAAACTTTTATATCGGCACATGTAGAAGGGAAGGGCGAACTGATCAGCACAACAACGTGGGCTGAAAGGCCCTGTACTGTGTTGTAATGTTCTATGATCTCAGATGTCCTAAGATAATGATGGGAAATAGCTTTAAATACATCGGAGATAAGTTATTATCTCAGATGCTGGGTCTTTTCCCCATCCAAATTGGAAACCGATGGTTAAGCTAGGTCATATATATCAGTGGCCTCAAGAAAAAGTGAAAGGATACACATCAGCTTTCCAAACTGGTTGAACAATTCTTTTCAATCCCTGCGGTAAGTTGAACTAAATGCGTCAGCATAAAGTTATATCCCTTCCCCACCGATACCAGGATTTCAGAACTGCTCTCTTTCCACAGATACTGCCTTACTCATTGTCTCCCCAGCACCTTCTGCTTTTATTATAATAGGGTCCCAGCTGACCTTCTGAGAGCTAGAGCTTTGACTCATTTAAGGCAATACCAGCAACATCAAACAGAAGACCATAAGATATTGGAGCAGAATTAGGCCATTTAACCCATTGAGTCTTTTCCACCATTTCATCATGACTGATGCATTTCCCTCCTGCCTTCTCTCCGTATCCCTTATGCCCAGACTAAACAAGAATCTATCAACCCCTGCCTTAAATATACCCAATGACTTAGCCTCCACAGCTTCCAGCGACAACAAATTCCACAGATTCACTGCTCTCTGGCTAAAGAAATTCATCCTCATCTCCATTCTAAATGGACGTCCCTCTATTCTGAGACTGTGTCCTTTGGCCTTATACTCCCCCACCATAGGAAGCATCCTACTCATATCCACTCTTTCGAGGCCTTCCTTTCAACATTTGATAAGTTGCGAATGAAATCCCCCTCATTTTTCTGAATTCCAGTGAGTATATTCCAGAGTATATAAAGCCTCAACATTACATCTTTGCTTTTATATTCTAGTCTTCTCAAAATGAATGCTACCATTACATTTACTTACCTCTCCACTGACTCAACCTGCATGTTAACCTTTAGGGAATCCTGCACAAGAACTCCCAAGTCTAAGCTTTTATTTCTTCTACCAAAGTGTGTGACCATACACTTCCCAACACTGTATTCCATCTACCACTTCTTTTCCCATTCTAATCTGTCTAAGTCATTCTGTAGCCTCTCTGATTCCTCAACACTACATATCCCTCCACCTATCTTCATATCCTCTGCAAACTTGGACACAAATCCATCAATTCCATTATCCAGATCATTGATATATAACGTAAAAAGCGGTCTCAACAAAGACCCCTGTGGAACATCACTGGTCACCAGCAGGCAGCCAGAAAAGGCTCTCCTCAGTCCCACTCTTTGCCTCCTGCTAATCAGCCAATGCTTTATCCATGGTAGTATCTTTCCTGTAATACCATGGGCTCTTAACTTGCTAAGCAGCCTGATTGATGGCACTTTGTCAAAGGCCTTCTGAAAATCCAAGAACACAGCATCCATCAATTTACCTTTGTCTATCCTGCTTGTTATTTCCTCAAAGAATTGCAACAGATCTGTCAGGCAAAATTCTCCCTTAAGGAAACCATGCTGACTTCAGCTTATTTTATCATATGCATCCAAGTACCCCAAAACCACATCCTTAACAATCGATCTTCCCAACCACTGAGGTCAGACTAACTGGGCCTTTAATTTTCTTTCTCTGCCTCTCTCCCTTCTGGAAGAGTGGAGTGACATTTGCAATTTTCCAGTCCTCTGGAACCATTCCAGAATCTAGTGACTCTTGAAAGATCAATACCAGTGCCTCCACAAACTCTTCCGCCACCTCTTTCAGAACATTGGGGTGTAGACCATCTGGTCCGGGTGACTTATCTACCAAAAAGTAATGGTTTCCTTGCTTCTGATATCAGTTAAGATACCGGCCATGGGTGCAATGATTCCCAGAACAGATAATGGAACAAACTGTACAGAATACTTCACAAGTTCAACAGTTCTGTAACTTGGTTTTGGAAAATTAAAAAATGAAGAAAAGTTGAATGATATGAAAGAAATGATATGATAAAAGGGCAGCTAGTGCAATCACTTTAAGATCAGGGTTTGAATCCCCCTGCTGTCTGCAAGGAGTTTGTACATTCTCCCCATGACCACATGGGTTTCCTCCCACATTCCAAAGGCATCTATTCAAGGTTCATGAGCTGCGGACATACTGTATTGCTGCTGTAAGCATGGCAACACTTGTGGGCTGCTCAACACAAATCTCACTGATATGATTTGATGCAAAGAATGCATTTCACTGTATGTATCGATGTACTGTACATGTAACAAGTAAAGCAGATCTTTAAATGCAAAGAAACAGCATATTGGAAGATGAGAAACAGGTGAAAATGTCTGGACACAGAGGATGAAGTAGCAGCTAGATAGGAAACAGAGAAGCCACATAAAGTTAGGGCAGGTTCAATGAACAGGGTGGTTGGTTGATTGATTACGTGACTCTGTTACGCTAGTGCAGGTGGATGATTAGAGCAAAAGGATGGAGTTCCTGTGAGAGAAACTGGGTTGCTGGGAAATAAGTGGGGAGGTAGGATTGCTCTGAGAGTTGACAAGGACTCAATGGGCTGAATGACCTCCTTATATATATAATAAGGAGACATACTAGTAATTGGTTTCTTACTGTCACATGTACCAAGATGCAGTGAAACACTGTGCTTGGCAAGCCACCAGTTCAGATAATCTTAAAGCACATTGAGATAGTACAAAGGGAAACGCCATATCAGCATGAGAAAAATAGTTTTACAGTTACAGAGAAATTGCAGTGCAGTTAGACAAATAAGATGCAAGAGCCAAGATGAGGTAGATTGAGAGATCAAGAAGTCATCCTTATCACTTAAGAGGTCCTTTCAAGAGTCATATAACAGCAGCATAGAATCTGTCCTTGAATTTGATTATGAATATTTTCAAGCATTTATGTTTTCTGCCTGATGGACAGAAGAGAGAATAAACAGGGTGAGGGTGTTCTTTGATTATGCTGGCTGCTTTCCCAAGACAGTGAGAATGTTGAAATGAAGTCATGGAGAGATGGCTGGTTTTTGTGATGGACTGAACTGTGTCCCCAACTCTGCAATTTCTTGGAGTCCTCAGCAAAGTAGTTACCATATCGAGATGTGATGCATCCAACTAGAATGCTTTTTATGGTGCTTCTGTAAAAATTGAGGAGGATCAATGGGAACATGTTGAGCTTCATTTGCCTTCTGAGGTTGTAGAGTCCTTCATGGTTGTACCATTTAGTGATATTTACACCTAGAAATTTGAAGCCCTTCTCCTCAGCACCATTGATATATACAGGAGTGTGTATTCCACTACACTTCCTGAAGTCGATGACTAGATCCTTCATTTTACTGACATTGAGGGTAAGGTTGTTGTTTTGGTGCCATTAAATTTTGTTTTCTCTCCCCTTCCAGTGCCCCCTGGTGTCATTGAGATCTGGTCCACTGCAGTGACATCATCTGCAAACCCTGTCAATGGAGATGGAGCAGGTGTAAGCACAAAGTAGTGAGTAGTGTATATGGAGAGAAGGGAGGCACAGAGGACACCTCCCTGCAGGTTAATTGTGGCAGAGGAGTTGCTGCACTTGGGGTCTGTCGGTCAGGAAGTCTTAAAATTTTAATGTGGGAAATAGCAACTTGTATTTACATAGTAACTTCAATTAAAATGGCAAAACATCCTTATGGCCATCACTCAAGTAACTATGAAAGTAATTTTGATACCAAGACACAAAGGGGGATGTTTATCTGACGGCCAAAGTCTTGGTAGAAATTAAGAAAAGGAGGAGAGGCGATGTGGTTTAGGAAAAGAATTCTAAAGGAGGCTTTCACAGCTGAAAACTTAGAGATGATCAGGAGACCAGTACTGGAGGAGCCAAGGTATCTAAAAACAAAAGTTGCTTTTGGGATTTGCGGAGATGTTCGGCACAGCGAAAATGTAGCATGGAAAATTGTGTTGCTATGGAGATTTGGCTTCTGAATGAGTCTCATGTGATGCAGGTGTTGCAATATTTTTTTCAGTAGTTATCCTCAGGATATTGAAGAGCTGAGTACTAGGCTGTAATAATGGTGTTGAATGTCAAAGGGGAATGATTTGACTATTATCATTAAGGGTGGTCAAAGCCCGTCACTTGTATGGAATGACTGCAGCATCACACTTACCGCAGGCCTGAATGTTTGCAGTTCTGCTAAAAGTGGGCACATGCTGTCTCTTTATTAGACTCTGACACAGTGGCACAGTACAAGGCAATTAATTACTCCTTGCAGTTCATCTAGGGAAGGCCATTCCATGCTGATGCCATTCACCTCTCTATTTCCCATTTTTCTAACACTCCTTCTCTTTCTCCTTCAACCACACAGGGATAATGGACATAGGCTGATTCTGATTTATAGCAGATTATAGATAGATAGATAGATAGATTGATAGATACTTTATTAATCCCGAAGGAAATTACAGTTTCACAGTAGCATTACAAGTATATAGATATAAAAATATACAAATATTAGAAGAGAAGTAAGAAAGAATAAGAAGTAAGTTACCTCAAACAGTCCACCAGGAGGGGGTCATCACTTCCCTGGCCATAGCTTGACCCATTATAGAGACTAATGGGCGAGGATAAAAATGACCTCTTACAGTGCTCTTTGGAGAAGCGCAGTTGTCTTTGTCTATTACTAAAAGTGTTCCTCTGTTCAGCCAAGGTGGCATGCAGAGGGTGAGAAATGTTGTCCAGAACTGCCAGGATTTTCCATAGGGTCCTTTGTTCTGCCAAAGCCTCCAGTGTGTCCGGTCTGACTCCAATAACAGAGCCAGCCTTTCTATGAGGATGTAATGGGTGGGAGAATATTTCTGGATTATATTGCAGTGATTTCTGTGAGCAGTCTAGGAACTTAAATGCCATGGGTTATTTCTACAGTATTTATGATAGTCCTTGCTATCCCATATACCCATATAGAGATCCATATAATTGGTGAACAGCTGGTGATCTCCAAGGACTATCTGACAGGTTGGCATGCATGCTGAACTATGGTGGAGCAGTGGACCACCTCAGATTGACAAGTTTCCCATGTGTGCACCATTAACCATTACCACCCTGTGTGTTCAGGAAACAATAGCCTTTACCATTGTCAAACCTGTCAGCTCCACTCCCAATATCTTTATAAGCTGCTCTCTAGGTAAATATCATTGCAGCCTGCCAATGTCTACTCAAGAGGAAGATGAACTCCCTGGATGGGGAGACTCTATGAAAGGACAAATGGGCAAACTGGAACACGAGGCAAGTGAGATCTCCCAGCACACGTGTTTGAAGAAGTTCCACCCTATAGTGACCATTCCACAATGTAGACATAGGTCAATGGCTGCAGCTTGGTCTGGAGCAGATGGTGGTTCTCAGAAACTGCACTTATTTGAGAATTTCAGCTGGGTATGTTCGATGCACTACTTGATTCAGTACAAGTAAGAGCACTGGGTGATAGGCCTCCCTGCACAGAGCCCTCCTCCACTTCCTGCTTCCTCCAGCCTTCCCCTCCTGTTTGTGGTGAAGCTGGAGTGTAACAACACTCAGGCTCCAACACTTCAGATAGCAAAAGAGAACCTGGTCAGCAAAGGTGACACTCTCTCTTCTGTGAATGAACTGTGGCCTTCACTCCAAATCAATTCCTGCAAATAATTAAGATTTGCACACATGAAATCTACATTATATGCAACTCAATGACTGCTGTCAAGATGACAATGCATACGGATTGAAATCCCCTGCCTCTCCCCACACTCAAACTTCAGATTCAGACTAAGATTTATTCATCACACGAACATGGAAACATACAGTGAACTGCATTGCTCTACACTCTGCATATTTTCAGCAGACCATGCACAACAGTGATGTCCTACAATGTGATCATGATTTACAATTGATGTTCTGCCTAAATTGGGATTGAGGAAGAATTTGAAAGCTCTACACTGCCAGCACTCAAGTACTGGATGACCTGGATCACTGGAGCTGGAGATGGTGTGGCAGCAGCACTGCCTGGCAGATTGGAAAAGCTATTGGTTTCCATTTCCCTTTATAATCCCACTGCATTTAATGTTGCAATCAAAGTTCAAGGTGAAATGGAGGGAAATAAATCTGGGAAATTCCCTTCCAATCCCTTTAAAGATGAAACAAGTTCAAGAGACTGTGCCAAATATGGTGTACAATGGGACCTCCTTCCTAACCAGAAATATGTCCAGCTTGCTTTTGTAGTGAATCAGAGCTCACTTTACAAGCTTGGTCTACGGAACTAACAAACTGTCAAATCTAATCTAGTTTTCTAAAGTGCACAAGTGAGCAACATTATTGTCAACTAAAATATGTAATATTCCACAGAGATCTCCATACCTTTCCTTTCTTTACATCTTAAAACATAATTGATTTCAATCTTCATTGTTCTGATGAAATCATTACCTGATACATTCCCTCTATTTGTACCTTCAAAGATGCTGCCTGACCTGCTGTGTATTATCTCTCTATTTGTTTGTTTGTTCATTATATATACATAAGTATGTATTGATCTCCTTTTGCACATTGGTTGCTTGTCAGTTTTTATTTATAGACTCCAATCTGATAACATGAGACCTCCTCTTGTGCCACAACGAGGCTATCCTCAGGGTGGAGGAGCAGCATCTTACATTCTGTTTGAGTAGCCTCCAAAGTGATGGTATGAATATCGATTTCTCCTTCCAGTAAAAAAAATCTCCCCCATCCCCTCTTCTTCTATTCCCCACTCTGGCCTCCTACCTCTTCTCACCTGCCTATCTATCACCTCCCCTGGTGCCCTCCCTCCTTTCTCCTACGGTCTAGTCTCCTCACCTATCAGATTGCTTCATCTCCAGCCCTTTACCTTTCCCACCCACCTGGCTTCACGCATCACCTTCTATCTATCCTTCTTCCCCTCCCCCCCACCTTTTATTCTGGCATTTTCCCCCTTCCCTTCCAGTCATGATGAAGGGTCTGTTCCAGAAATGTCAACTGTTTGATCATTTCCATTGTTGCTTTCTGAACTGCTGAGTTCCTCCAGCATTTTTTGTATGTTATTTTTTTGATTTTCAGCATCTGCGTAATTTCTTGTTTTTGTTTATATATAGTTATTCATAAATTCTAATGTATTTCTTTATTTTCTTATAATTGCCTGCAATTAAATAAACATCAAGGGAGTATATGGTGACATATATGGACTTGGAAAATTTACTTTGACTTTGTATTCAGCATTTTCTATTGTTATTACAATCTTCCAAACCTGCATTCAAATGCAAACTAAACCCATAACAGACATTATAGGATGTGCAGTGGGACTAATTTTAAATGTCTCTGTAACTGTGATTTGTAATTCAGATAATGTTAGTCAAGGCATGTAAAATGTATTGAAAAGGGTGTTTGATAAACATGACTTCAAACCTGGCATAAAGATATGGTCTTACGGATTGCAGTAATCCTTACCTTCCTATATACCTTCTAAGACATGGATGACCTGGAGTCAGCACCTCATGAGAATTGAAAGGTACCACTGGTCTTGCCACTGCAAAATCTTCCTAATTCACTAGAAGGATTGACAAACCGATGTCAGTGTCCTCTTCCAGACCAACATCTTCAACAGTGAAACTTTAATTGCACTTGGCTGGCTACATTAGGCTGGAAGCTTGCTCACCTATCTGACACAAGAAGCACCAAACGGGTGCTTTATTCTGAGCTCTGTCATAGGAAGATACTTCCAGGTGGATAGAGGAAATGATTCATGGATGTGCACCAAGCCTTGTTGAAAAAAAATAAAATTTCTACCAACCCTTGGTAATTCTGACCCATGATATCTGAAAATTGAGAACAAGCATACAGGATGGTACAAGGAACCTTGAGGCCAAGCAACAGGAGAACACAGAAGCCTTGGAGATATGGCAGAACAATCACAGCTTGTCATAGATTATCCACCCATCTGCACCTTCAGGCCAGCTGACCCACCCTGATCTGTGGGAGATACCACAGTTCAAAATATTGGCTCATCACTTATCATAGAACCCAGTGGACTGGAGTGGGAGCCAGACACCTTGCAGCTTCTTTTTCTTAAACTCATCGTCCCCACTGGATCAAAGGCAGTCCACAACATTTCACCAGAGTCCTCTGTCTTGGCCAATAGATACTTTATCAGCCCTGTGACTTCCACTTTCACCACAGGGCATCATATGTTCCCCAGGTGAGGATCCTTCTGCTCCAAGGGATGGGGTCCTTGGAGTTTCTGCTGGTGTTTTTGTATCTCTGGTTTTTTTACAGGATAGGTTTGCTCACCCCATCGTGCCCAACTCTCCTCCTTTTGCAGTTGTGCTTGGAACTGTCCATGGTAGAATTAGCTCAAGACATTGCCTAAGAAAAAAAAAGAGTGTAATAAATTATGTGGTTTATTGGGTGATCCATTAATGAAAGATCTATGATAAAAGCTGATGACATATCCTTATTAAGCAGTGTATCTCCTTCGTATTATCTTCCGTGTAGATAGATTATCAGAAATGCAGAACCTACACATAAAGGTGACAAATTGCCATAACCAAGGTCACTGAACTGATTACAGATTCTGTAGAGATGATTTTTTTGTTTGACTATTGAATTTTGTGATTCAGATGGAGTGCAAAAACCACAGAACCCACTTCATAGTCAATTCATCATCACAAAGAGTGTGCTAGTTCATGAGAGCTCATTCATTCATCCTAGCAAGGAAGTGCTAAGTAGAAGCTGTTTCACTTTCCATTGTAAGAGCTTTATTTTACAAAGGTAGGCACAAAAGAACTAACAGGGAGACAAAGCAAAACAAATCACACATGATGCACTTACATATATATTGTATTTGTTTTTCTAGCTCTCAGCCATGGTGACAAGGTCAGTATTTATTGCCTGTCCCTTAATACCCCTTAATAAGATATAGGTGAGCCAGGTAATTGAACTGGTGTGGACCGTCTGGTGAAGATTGTCTCACAGTATTGTAGGGAAGCCAGAAGAAAGCAGCACCCATCATTAAGGACTCCCATCGTCCAGGCTATGCATTCTTCTCGCTGCTGCCATCATGAAGGAGGTGCAGGAGTCTTCAGTCCCAGACCACCAGGTTCAGGAAGTTATTACTCTTCAACTATCGGGCCCCAGTCAGCATGGGCAGTGTCACTCACCTCAACACTGAAATGATTCTGCAGTCTATGGAATCACTTTCAAGGACTCTACAACTCATGTTCTCAGTATTATTTATTTATTGCATTTGCATAGTTGTCTAATTTTTCACGTTGGTTACTTGTATGTCTTCGTGTGTAATTTTTCATTGATTCTACTGTGTATCTTTGTATCTACTGTGAATGCCCACAAGAAAATAAATCTCAGGGTAATATATGGTGACATATATGTACTTTGATAATAAGTGTCAGCTTTGAACTTTGAAGGGAATTCCAAGAATTAGATCTGGGAATAATATAGCTGGAGCAATATATTTCCACACATAAGAGTTTCTACAGAAGCTGGAAACCCAGAGCAATGCACAAAATGCTGGGGGAACTCAGCAGGTCAGGAAGTATCAGTGGGGAGAAATAAACAGTGATGTTTCAGGCGAAGGTCTTGAAGAAGGGTTCTGACCCGAAGTGTTAACTGTTTATTCTCCTCCATAGATACTGCCTGACCTGCCGAGTTCCTCTTACATTTTGTGTGTTGTAATATATTTCCAAGTCAGGATGGGAATACTTTTTATCATATCTGTCCTAATTCACTTGAATCTCATTTCAGAAGAGTGACAGAATAGACTGTGTCCTATTTCCTTTCCTCTGCTGCTAGTGTCTGGCTCCTAGGCTGATACCAGTGTATCGATACATTAATGTATTCTGTGGCAGATTTAATTACAGGAAGGTAGTTAATTTCTGTTGCATTCACAATAGTGCAAGAAGAGTATCCAAAGCCAAAATTGTCAAAAGAAAGAGCTTTCAATCTAGGGCAAAGAAAACTAGTCAAAGAATTAGGCAGCAAGCAAGAAAAGATAGATCAGAGTCTTTCACACAGACTTCTCTGCGTTTGATCTCCAACAATGTTCCAGCAAAGCTCAGTGTAAGCTAAACTAAGTACATCATGTTCCATTTTAGTGCATTAGTCACCTGTACTCAACGTACTCAGACAATCAGACATACTAGGTTTGACTGTCAAATTTCTAAAACTTTTCTTTCTCCTGTTGGTGTCTCAGATTAATTTCATCCTCTCCTTTTCATAGAGTCATAGAATCAAAGAGAATTTCAGCACCAAAACAAGCCCTTCGGCCCAACTAATCCATGCCAAATTATTATTCTGCCTGGTCCTGTTATCTGAACCTGCACCATAGCTCTCCACATTGGTCCCATTCATGTACTTATCCGAACTTCAATTAAGTGTTGAAATCAAACCCGCATTCACAACTTCCACTGGGAGTTTGTCACACACTCTCACCACCCTCAGAGTGATGTTCTCCTCATGTACAACTTAAATACTTCACCTCTAGTTCTAGTATCATCCAACCTCAGTGGGACAAGCCTGCTTGCATTTACCCTATCTATATACCCCTCATAATTTGGTATACCTCTAACAAATCTCCCCTTATTCTCGTACACTCCAGGGAATAAAGTTCTAACCTATTCAACCTTTCTCAATGACTCAGGTCTTCATGTTTTCACCACTATGTGTGTCACTTCATCTCACTCTCCACCCAATCACAGAACCTTTTATTTGTTCCCTCAAACCCCTGACTTCCCCTCCACCTTCTCTATAACTTAAAACTTGCTTTCCAATTACTAATGAGGACATTGAGCTGACACATCCATTATAGGCTTTATCTCTGAAGGATATTCCCAGTTATAGCTACATTTATCTGAGAAGATTAAGATATCCATTCTTCCAGAGATGATCTTGAGTGCTCCAGGAATTAAAGACTTGTCTCCTGGGGAGTGTTTCAGAGAGCTCTGAGAGAGAGATTATTAGTCCAGAATTTGTATTGTATTGTCAAAAATGCCCTAAAAAAGTGAAGTGAGGAACCTGGGTCAATTGACCTGGAGCTAATTGCGCCAAATATTCACACGGGCAATGACTGAGATAACTTCAACATGCAGCTAGCTCTGTTCATGCTGCTTATTACATTAATGCACATTCACAAGGTATAATTTCATGAAACGTATGTTATTTGTTGAGGACCATTCTACCCACTGAGTTGTTGCTAACTCTCAGAGCAATCTCACCAATCCTATTCCCCTGCTAATTTCCCTATAATATTTTTCTTCTTGCATACCCATTAAGTCTAGCTGATTTCTCCCATAACTCACCTACAGTTGCAGTAAATTACAGTCACATATCAACAAACATTATTCTTTGGTTTGGGAATAATTTAGAAGACGTGCAGCTCAGGTAGTTGATGGTTGGGTTGAGTTGTTCTCCGATCTTGGCAATTTACTTGCAAACGTTCCATCTCCATGTGAGAAGACATCGTCAGTGCACCATTGATTGTGGTGTGCCCTCAGAATGCTTGGCCTTTATATGTTTTTCAATCAACTGATGTGTCATCATTTCGGAAACTCAATGTGAAGTAGGTAGGAAATCTCATTGCTGATTGGCTGTGTGGCGAACTTTCTGGGTTGTGGTCTGGAATTTTGCCTTCATCGGCTCATAAATAGGATCAAGATCTACATGTTTACAAAATTGTTCATGAAAAACCACACTTCTGGGAATTTTCTTGCATGCCATGTTTTTTTTTACCCCATTGCTTTCACAGATGTCCAGTCGAATTTGCGCCCCTCTTGAAATTCATGGGTAGAGACGAGGGAGAGTTGCTCATGCGGCTTTATAGCTAGTTGATGTTCATGGATCCTTGTGGATAGCTTTCTCCCAGTATGGCTGAGGTAATATTTGCTGCAATCCTTGCATTGGATTCTGCTGACCATATTGGTCTTATCTGATAGCTTGGTTCATTCTTTTGGTCTGCAAAGTACTCTCCACAACATTGCCGTTGGCTTGTGTGCAACTACAATTCTCCGATCTTGGAGAAGTCAAGCCATCATTTCTGAGATATTTTGAAAATATGGAAGGACAACCTGTTTGGTTGGTGCATTGACAACTTTGTAGGCATCTTCGCATGAAGTTCTGCGGGGTATCCATTTCGTGCGAGAACTTTAAAGACACGTTTCTCCGCTTCAGCCATACTGCAGTGTGTCTCTGCTCTTTTGAACAGCATTTTGATGCAGCTCTTCTTGTGTGCATTTGGGTGGCTGCTGTGATAAATCAGGATCTGATCTGACAAGTGAAAGTCATGGCACAAGCAAACATGCAACATGCAAGCGTGGTTTCCATGAACAATTCTGTAAACAAACACGTAGACGTTGATCCTATTTATGAGCCGACGTGGGCGAAATTCCAGACCACAACCCACAAAGTTTGCCACAAGGCCAATCAGCAGCAACATTTCCCCCCCCACATCACAACTGAGTTTCCAAAATGACGACCAATCAGCTGAATGAAAAGTTTATCAAGGCCAAACATTCGGAGGACACAACACAATCAACATTGCTCAGATGATGTCTCCTTGCATGGCGATGAAATGTTTGCTAGTAAGTGGCCAGTATCAGAGAACAACTCAACCCAACCATTTTTTTTTTGGTTGTTTGAGAAAGCTTAAGCACTCCCAACCCCACTCAATGAAACCTGCACAGCCACAGAGAGAATGTGCAAACTCTCAAATCTAGGTCACTAGAGAGCTGCAGTGGAAGTTGTTCCTGTGTTTCCCTGATGACTAGAGCTACAGACATAGCAATCGGCAGACCTACTCATTTCAATGGGTTAGCGCAACAAGTAATGATATATGTGAACTTACAAACCTTTGGAGCTTGCTAGGAGTCTTGACTGATAGTAAGAGTATTTACTTAAATTTTCTGATACCTCGGTCAATGAAATGGAGGAGGGAGATGAATGCTTTTTTTCAAGTATGTCCCAGCAACCCTCCAAATTGATTACATAGCTACAATAGGAGGGCAGGCTCAAGGTGATCAACACCTTCTGAAAGGTACAAAGGACCTGGATGAAAGGCTGGAAAAACAATAGTAAACTCACACTTCAAGGACATTGAGGATATCAACATTTCTCACCTTTCAACCACTGCACAAATCAGAATCAGAATCAGCTTTATTATCACTAACATGTTGTCAAATTATTTGTTATGAGGAAGAAGTATAGTGCAATACCTAAAAATATACTATAAATTATAATGTACAGACAGTAGATTCTGGTTAATTGTGACACAGTGGGATCAGTACATTTTGGCCCAATTAAATGGCTTTCCTAGATAGCCAAAGTTTCATGGAAATAGTTAAGAAGGTATAAAAAAGACTAATGGAGTAACAAATTATGTATTTATATGAAACACAGAACAAATTAGAACCCTATCAATAATACTAAAGTACTATAAAACTGTGTATTAGTTCCTAATAGTTATCAATGGAGGAACCCAACTAGCATACATCACTGTGTTCTTTTGATTGACTGCAAATGAATAAAATCAGCACAGACACCTAGTGCAGATGATGGACTGCCTTCATACAATACTTTCAGTGACTTGTTGGGCTTGAAATTCTGCCCTGTGTTCGTTTAGGAAGAGAGACAACCAACACCGGAATATTACAAAACTTGGGTTTATTGCAGAATTCGTAACTGGCACAGCGAATCCACGGAGTCGCTGGAGAAGGCGCGTTCCGACCTCCCCTTACAATCTGCTCTTATTTATATCCCTTTTCCCCCCCAGCACAACCCCCCGCTACATATTAGGTAATATCGGGCACTTGTGTCCATCTTATTGGCCCGATGCCATCCACTCACGAGTTACCTGTTTCTTTTGTTTACTGAATCGCGTGACACTAGTAGTTTCGGTGTAGCGGAATCCCCAGTTTCGCTTCCCCCCCCTCCCTCGCATTCCGGTCCCCTAATATTGCGTGAGCCACTCCTGACCTGTAATGGCAGTCTCGAATTAACCCTAACATTAACCCTAACAGACTGCATCCTCCAAATCTTCATTTTCATTGTTATATTCAAGATCATTATAAATGTCTTCAAATTCTTTGTAGTTCCTAATTTGCTGAAGTAATGAAATTATTTCAATTTCAGTTCCAGCTGTTTCTGGCATCTCTAAGCCTAAATGTTTGAAACTGCAGTGAGCAAAACAGTTCTGAATTGTCTTACTGCTTAGTTCTCACCAACTATCAGTGATAAAATCACTGCTTTTCAAACACAAGCACACGCAACTGATGCTAGTTAGAAATTGTTCTGTCCCAATTAAATGGCATAGTGTCCCAAATAAATGAAAGAAATCCCGGCTATTTACTCAATTAGTTTTTGTTCTTTAAGAGCTGTCCCAAATAAATGGCTGCTCTGATTAACCGATGGCCCAATTGACCAGATCCACTGATATAAATAATAAATACGTTTCCATTGAGAGTTCTGCTGCCACGAGTCACCTCAAGGCGCCCTGGAAGTGATTTAGAAGTTACAATCCCGATTGAGAAGTTACAGAACCTGGTTTCTGTACCTCCCTCTGCAATTGGATCCTCGATTTCCAAACCACTAGACTACAATCTGTGCGGATTGGTGATAATATCTCCTCCTCGCTGACGATCAACACTGGTGCATTTCAGGGGTGTGTGCTTAGCCCACTGTTCTACTCTCTGTATACACATGACTGTGTGGCTAGGCATAGCTCAAATACCATCTACAAATTTGCTGATGATACAACCATTGTTGGTAGAATCTCAGGTGGTGATGAGAGGGCGTACAGGAGTGAGATATGCCAACTAGTGGAATGGTGTCACAGCAACAACTTGGCAGTCAGCATCAGTAAGCTGAAAGAGCTGATTGTGGACTTCAGGAAGGGTAAGACAAAGGAACACATACCAATCCTCATAGAAGGATCAGAAGTGGGGAGAGTGAGCAGTTTCAAATTCCTGGGTGTTAAGATCTCTGAGAACCTAACCTAGTCCCAACATATTGATGCAGTTATGAAGAAGGCAAGACAGCAACTATACTTCATGAGGAGTTTGAAGAGATTTAGTATGTCAACAAATACACTCAAAAACTTCTATAGATGTACCGTGGAGAGCATTCTGACAAGCTGCATCACTGTCTGGCATGGAGGACTTACTGCACAGGACCAGAAGAAGCTGCAGAGGGTCATAAATTTAGTTGGCTCCATCTTGGGTACTAGCCTGCAAAGTACCCAGGACATCTTCAAAGAGCAGTGTGTCAGAAAGGCAGTGTCTATTATTAAGGACCTCCAGCATCCAGGGCATGCCCTTTTCTCACTGTTACTGTCAGGTAGGAGGTACAGAAGCCTGAAGGCACACACTCAGTCATTCAGGAACAGCTTCTTCCCCTCTGCCATCCGATTACTAAATGGACATTGAACCTGTGAACACTACCTCACTTTTTAAATATATATTATTTGGGTTTTTTTCCACGGCTTCTAATCTATTCAATATATGCGCACTGTAATTGATTTACTTATTTATTTATTATTATTATTATTTTATTTTCCTCTTCTTCTATATTATGTATTGCATTGAACTGCTGTTGCTAAGTTAACAAATTTCACGATGCATGCCGGTGATAATAAACCTGATTCTGAAATAAGTCATTCAAAAAGAGAGCAAAAATAGTGAGGTAATGCTCATGGGTTCATCGTCCATTCAAAAATCTGATGGCAGAAGAAAGAAGCTGTTCCTAAAATGTAGAGTGTGTGGCTTCAGGCTCATGTACCAATGCTTGGTAGAGCTAATAGGACTTGATGTTTCAATCCCTATGGTAAAGTCGACACTCTCGATGTTGGCAGTAGGCTTGGAGTGGTGACGAGGATGGTAGCTACATCAGGTGGGCACCCTCCTTCTTTGACGTTTCATTGATAAGCCCACAACGTCTCCAGAGGGTTCAACGGTGCTACCTGGCGTCCCAGATACACCCCCTTCAGTTGCGTACCCTCCTGTCTTCATCTTGCAGCCCAGGTGTTGCCTTTCCTTTTAATTCAAATAGCTACAGTCCCACAAAATGCAGTAAGCGTTAACAACAGGGAAATTTATACAACTGATTCCATAGGCCCCTTTCCTGATTTTTCATTCATATTTACAATCTGCAGTCACTATTCAAGTAAAAGCCAGATATCAATGTGAATAGCATTTTATATCATTGTATGCCATAGATAAAATGGGACTTTAAAATCACTTTCTGTAAAAAAAAAACTGATTTGCGGTAAAATAAGTGATTTCCATTGAAGGAATATGTGTAACCACTCAGGAGGGAAAAAAATACACATGATCCCATTCATTTCTCATGTTAATGCAAAACATAAAATGTTACATAGGACAAACAAGAGGCAAAGTCAAGCCAGGCAGGTTTATATACTTTGAATATATTCCAGTCCTAATATGAAAAATGTCCCCAACCTCAGCCCCTCTGAGCATGTCTATCTCAGAACACAGTTCCCAAACTCCAACACTTCATGTTCAGAATCTGAATCTGAAACGTTTATTACCACTGTCTTATATGATTTGAAATCTGTTGTTTTGTCACAGCAGTGCAGTGCAAAGACATGAAAATTGCTATAAATTATAAAATAAATAAATAGTGCAAAATAGAGGAATAATGAACTGGTGCACATGGGTTCAGGGGCCAATCAGAGATCTGATGATGAATAAGAAAAAGCTGTCCCTGAATCACAGAGTGAGGTGTCTTCAGGCTCCTGTACCTCTTCCCTTATGTTAGTAACGAGGAAAGGGCATGTCGTGGATGGGGCGAGTCCTTAATGATGGATGCCGCCTTTATGAGGCAACGCCTCTTGATGATGGGGAGAGTTGCACCAGTGGTGCAACCAGCTAAGTCTGAGGCCCTTGCAGCCCCTTGTACTCCTGTGGATTGGAGACGCCATACCAAGCTGTGATGCAACCAGTCAGAATCTGTAAAAATTTGCAGGAGTCTTTGGTGACATACCAACGTTCCTCAAGCTCCTTAGGAAGTAGAGCAATTGGTGTACCTCTTTCATGATTGCATCAATATGTTGGGCCCAGGATAAGCCCTCCAAGATGCTGAACCAGGCACTCATAATGATTAGGGGATGGTGTTGATAGTAAAGAAGCTTATCATAAATGACAGGGGTGTCTTCATCAGTTAGGGAAGTGGGCTGAGGAGTGGCAAATGGATTTCAATACAGATAAGAGTGAGGTGACGTGTTTTGGGAAATTAAACCAGTGTAGGACTTGCTTTATAAACAGTAGGTCACTAGGGATTATAATGGAACATAGGGTCCTAGGAATACAAGAGCATGGTCCATTGAGTTTTTAACTTTGACACACAAGACTTATGGGAAAGAGACTTAGCACACAGTCTTTCATTCATAGGAATTGGAGTATTATATTGCAGTTGTATAAGTTGTTGTCCAGTTGGTCACCTTGTTATATGTGGTTAAACCAGAAAGAGGACAGTTAAGATTTACAAGGATGTTGTCAGGACTAGAGAGCCTTAGAATGAGGTGTGTCCACATAGAGGTTTGAAGGACATAGATAAGGTGGATAGTGGTGGGCTTCTTTCCAAGATATGGGAGTCCAAAAACGGGATGAGATTGGAAAGATTTAAAAGATGAGGAGCAACTTTTTTGCACAGAGGGTGGTGAGTATTTGGAACGAGCTGCCAGATTAAGAGTTTGAGACAGGTACAATAGCATAATTTAAGAAGCACTTGGATAGGTATGCGGAGGGGCGGCCCTGAAACAGGTAAGGGGCAAATGCAGGAAACTAGGACCAGATGGGTGGGCATTGAAGCCAGCATGGCTGAAGGGCCTGGGCCCATGCTGTATTGCTCTGTGATTCTATGACTCTGTAATGGGAATAAAGCACCTCATACAAAAGCCCAAACAGAAACTTCGAACAGTTGGGGATAGTTTACAAACTGCTCTTTTCATGCTCTACTAAAATGATTCATGGTGAATTCTATGATCCTTTTCTACCTTGTGGGTCTCTATATGTGAACAAAGCTTCACATGGTGCACTACTTGAAACTCTGTGACTCAGTGTCAGTTATATTTGTTTGGGGATTATTTACATCACTTCACCGCAGCAGCTACATTTTAGCATGTGTCATTCCCTGACGCATATTCATTCTGAGTATTCCTATATCACTACCTGTCCTAAAATATCCTGCTATTTTTGAGCATTTAATCAGGTTGTATTCTACTTTCACATTCTGCAAAACTAATTTGACCTCATTTTTCATCATCTGTAATAATGTCTTTTTTTTGCTGTCTCTTATAACATAGGCGCATACAGTAAAAGTATAGAGTTGTACAGGAAATTAGCTCTTCAGTCATCCACTCTGCACTTTGTTGTTTGTCCGTCGCATTCGACAATGACAGGGGACCTGTGTGGGAGAGTTTTTAAAGTGGAAAGACCATTGGACTTGGACAGTTCCACTCCCTTGCCCTTGGAAGTCTGCGTCCAGTGGTATAATTAGTCATCACAAACTGGGGCCTTCCTTGGTTACAGTGGATGGCTATGACTTCTCTTCTGCCTTGTCATGGTCTTTGCTCTCCACGAAGTGTTACAGAACTGCCTTCCTGGCCATTGGGTTTCACTGTTGATCTCATCTAATACTAGGCATCCATTAACATTAATCATAAGCTAATACTATTTTATTCTCCCCACATTTCCATCCAGGAATTCCCCAGGATTCAACCACTCACCTATGCACTAGGAGCAAGTTGCAGTCACCAATTAATCTACTAACACACATGCCTTCAGGGGAATGTTCAGATTTCACACGGATAGCACCTGAGGCCAAGATTGAATCCTGGACACTGGAACTTTGAGGCAGCAGCTCTACCCAGAGAACAACTGCTTCGCCCTGTGCCACATACTGCAATCCATTTTTAAGCAACATGCACAAATAAATTGCAAATGAGATTATCAGCCAATAAGATGTTTTATTGGGTTTGTTTGAAGGGCAAAAATCAGCAGGGCTTCCTGACTCTATCATTGCTCTCCTATTACATTAATATCCAGCTAAGTTAGAAAGATGGAAATGAAGCACCAAAAATAATTTTTTCATACAGAGATTGGTTAGAATCTGCAACATTGTACCTGAGGAACTGTAGACTCTCACAACATTCAAGAAGCAAGTAAGTTGAATTGCCAAGAACTAAATGCAATAAAGATTAGCTTTATGTGTCACACGTACACCAAAACATTGAAATACCTTGCTTGTGTCAAATCAAGTCAGTGAGTATTGTGTTGAGCAGACCACAAGTGTCGACACGCTTCTGGTGCCAATATTGCAGCTTTGGAATGTCGGTGGTATCTGACACTTAAAGCAAACCTATGCAGTCACAGGGAGAATGTACAAACTCTTTTCGGACAGTGGCAGGAATTAAAACCATAAGATATAGGAGCAGTAGGCCATTCAGCCCATCGAGTCTACTCCACCATTCAATCATGGGCTGTTCCAATTCTTCCAATCATCCCAACTCCCCTGCCTTCTCCCCATACCCTTTGATGTCCTGGCTAATCAAGAATCTATCTATCTTTGCCTTAAATGCACCCAATGATTTGGCCTCCACAGCCGCTCGTGGCAACAAATTCCACAGATTTAACACCCTCTAACTAAAGTAATTACTCCGCATCTCTGTTCTAAATGGACGTCCTTCAATCTTGAAGTTGTGCCCTCTTGTCCTAGACTCCACTACCATGGGAAATAACTTTGCCATATCTAATCTGTTCAGGCATTTTAACATTTGGAATGTTTCTATGAGATCCCCTCTCATTCTCCTGAACTCCATGGAATTCAGCGCAAGAGCTGCCAGACGTTCCTTATATGGTAACGCTTTCATTCCTGGAATCATTCTCATAAATCTTCTCTGAAACCTCTCCAATGTCAGTATATCCTTTCTAAAATAGGGAGTCCAAAACTGCATACAATACTCCAAGTGTGGTCTCACAAGTGCCCTATAGAGTCTCAAAATCACATCCATGCTCTTACATGCTATACCTCTAGATTGCATTCGCCTCCTTCATCACTGACTCAGCCTGGAGGTTAACCTATAGGGTGTCCTGCACAAGGACTCCCAAGTCCATTTGCGTCTCTGCATTTTGAATTCTTTCTCCATCTAAATAATAGTCTGCCCATTTATTTCTTCCACCAAAGTGCATGACCATACACTTTCCAACATTGTATTTCATTTGCCACTTCTTTGCCCATTCCCCTAAATGATCTAAGTCTCTCTGCAGGCTCCCTGTTTCCTCAACACTACCTACTCCTCCGCCTATCTTTGTATCATTGGCAAAGTTAGCCACAAATCCATTAATCCCATAGTCCGAATCATGAATTGAACCCTGACTGGTAATCGCTGGTGCTGTAATAGCATTGTGCTATCTGTTACACCACCATATCGCCCCAATTACCAATAGCTCAATGCAGGTAAATGAGATTTGTATTGATAGGTACATTGTTGGCTTGGACACAGTGAGCCAAGGGACCTGTTTCTATGCTGCATAACTCTATGACTCAAACTGTAAGTTTTAATTGTGCATAATACTACCAGAATGAATTTCAAACCCACAAATGGCTCACCCACTGGAGATGCTACCACAAGGTCACACTGAAAGGCTTTAAAAATACAAACTATTTATTTTCAATACATGGTTCTTCCCATTTGGCAGCATCTGCCCTCATCTTTTGCAAATGAATTAACATGTCCAAAAGCTGATCTCCTTTCAACCTCCCTTTTGTTTCTACCTGGCATGTTTCCTACATCTAGTTTCCTGCTTTAAATATCATGACTAGTTTTTTTTATATTTTTAGTCCTGACTCTGCTATTTTACTGCATATATTGTATAAAAGAATGAGTTTTTGACTTTGACCCACAGCCTCATGGGAAGAGGCAGGTTAATTTATGCCTTGCAGCTCATAATTTTCCTTTCAGATTGTCATTTTTTTTCTCTCGAACTTCAAAGAGATGCCCTGAAATTCATGATTCTCACTCCATGGTGTCAATTTCTAAATTCAGATTAAATGCTTTTAAAGTGAGCTCTTGGCATTAATTCAGATCTCACAAATTTCGCTGATTTATTAAGGCACAACTGTTTGCAAAGAGACTCCAGTTATTTAGGGTGAACACTGTTACAATAAAGTATTTTTAGCTCTGATTTTTGCCAGGATCAGTCTTCCTTAATTGGTAGTGTTATTCTATCACTGCCACCCAAGCAACATTCAATTATTTATCTGGAATGAAACTTAAAAGCCTTTTTATACTTCCTGAACTGAAATTTAAGAAGTTGATTTTTCAAAATTGCTCTGTTGAAGACCAATTGGTAAATCACAGGATCTAGTTTCTTGATTAAGGAAGCATTTAGGCTGCTTTGATAGCCAATGCACATAAATGACTGGTCTTGAGGAATTAAGCAATTTTATTTTGTAATACTGTATGCTCTGTCCATAAACCATGAAACCTTTAATTACCTCCATCAAAGTACTCAAATTTTTAACAAAATAAGCATTTTGAAGATATCAATAAAGATACCAGAAAATAAATCCTAGACATCTCTTTCTCCCTTATTAGGGAGGGAGAGAGCCTGTGGTATGTCAAATACCGGGTGAGCGAGTAGTCTTTGCTGCATGCTTGAGTGCTCGGCAGGGGGGTGCCATGGCTTTTTTTTCCAGTGGGGGAGGGGGATCATTGCTTTGCTGCTGCTTATGAGTGGGAGAGGGTAGCTGAGGGGGCTGTAGGGTTCTAACATTTAACTGTCATGCATTCTTAGGGGGCACGCCTCTGTTTTTGTGAATGATTGCAAAGAAAAAACATTTTAGGATGTATATTGTATACATTTCTCTGACATTAAATGTACCTTTGAAACCTCTGAAATCAATAAGATTGAAAGAACGCAAAGAAAATTTACGAGGATATTGCCAGGTCTTGAGGCCATGTGTTATTGAGTAGGCTTGAATAGGTTTGGACTTTATTCCCTGGAGTTTAGGAGAATGAGGGGAGGTTTGAAAGAGGTATACAAAATTATGAGGGTTATAGGTAGGGTAAATACAAACATCCTTTTTCTGCTGAGATTGGGTTAGACTAGAATTGTTTAAGGGGAACATGAGGGGGAACCTCTTCACTCAGAGGTGGAATGAGGGTGGAGTGAGTTGCCACTGAATGGAGGATTCGGGCTTGATTTCACATTTTAAAAAAGTTTGAATATGTAGATGGACGTGAAGGATATGGAGAGCTATGATCCAGGTGTAGGTCAACGGGACTAGGCAGAATAATAGATGGGCTGAATGGCCTGTTTCTGTGCTGTACTTCTCTATCAGTTTATGACTCTATAACACTTTTCACTGGTTGTGATAGTGAATCTACTTCACCTCTTCAGTTTCTCCTGACTCTGCTGAAGCCATTGAAAGGGAAATCAAGGAGATTTGTATGAAAGAAAGTTGATTGATGTCACCTTTTTCATACTGTCAACCAAAGTCAAGTGGATGAGCAAGATACTGGAAAACAGACAGAATATCACAATGAGAATCAGGTTTATTATCACCGGCATGTGTCATGAAATTTGTTAACTTAGCAGCAGCAGTTCTATGCAATACATGATAATATGGAAAGAAAAAATAAATCAATCAATAAATTACTTCAAGTATATATATTTAGAATAAATTAAAAAAGTACAAAAACAAAAATAATATATATATTTTTTTAAAGTGAACTAGTGTTATTGGGATCAATGTCCATTTATGAATCCGATGGCAGAGGGTAAGAAACTGTTCCTGAATCACTGAGTGTGTCCCTTCAGGTTTCTGTACTCCTTCCTGATGGTAACAATGACAGGAGGGCATGCTCTGGGTGATGGGAGTCCTTAATAATGGATGTCATCTTTCTATGACACTGCTCCTAGAAGATGTCCTGGGTACTATGGAAGCTAGTACCCAAGATAGAGCTGACTTTTACAATTTTCTACAGCTTCTTTCAGTCCTGTGCAGTAGCAACCCCCACCCCCTCCCATACCAGACTGTGATGCAGTCTTTCAGAAGGTTCTCCACAGTACACTTATAGAAGCTTTTGAGTGTTTTAATTGACAAACCACATCTCTTCAAACTCCTAATGAAATATAGCCGCTGTGTTGCCTTCAAGGTTAGACCCTCAGAGATTTTTACACCCTAGAACTTGAAATTACTCACTCTTTCTACTTCCAGTCCCTGTATTGGTTCATGTTCCCTCATCTTATCCCGCCTGAAGTTCACAATCAGCTCTTCTCCCTTACTGACACTGAGTGCAATGTTATGGCTGCAACATGACTTAACCAGCTAGTATATCTCGCTCCTGTACGCCCTCTCATCTCCATCTGAGATTCCACCAGCAATGGTTGTATCATCAGCAAATTTATAGATGGTAGTTGAGCTATACCTAGCCACACAGTATTTAAAAAGTTGGTAAACACTGGATGGGCCGATTGTAAAAATAAACAACAAAATTCAAAACACAGTTATTATCGAAGTATGTATACATTATACAACCTTGAGATTAGTCTCCTTATGGGCAGCCACGAAATAAAGAAACTCCAAGGATCCCAAAATAAGTCTGACAAATGCCCAATGAGCATCTTGAAAAAAGACAAATTGTGCAAAAAATAAAAGTGAGCAAATAGCATTTAGAACAAAAGTGAGTGCTCTGACACCAAGCCCAGAGCAGCTGGAACAAGCTCACTGCAGCAGCCTCAGCTCAGGACATAGCAGGGTAAACAAGAGAGAGCCTGCAGACATGAGGCCTGGAACAGTCGCAGCAGGCCACAACCTCAGCATCAGTGCAGCACAGAACAGAGTAATGTCGCGGAGCAGCAAGCAGAACTGGCCAGACCCTCGCCTCTGGTCCTCACACCCTGCCTTTTCAATCCATCTTGCCCAGTGTTTAAATCATCCAGAATTCAGGCCATTCCTTGCTCTAAGACCCAGGCTCTTCACATCGATATGCTCTGAGTCTGGACCCTGCCACCACATTTCAGCCCGTAACTGACCTTTCCAAATCAACCCGGCGCCTAAATCAGTCAAATCCCGTTCTCAGTTTAAGTGAACGGGCCCTGACTCTGCTTCTCCTCTGCTCCACTTGCCTCGACTTTGCCTCAAGAATGCCTCAACCTTGACCTGAGTTTGCCTTGCACCCTCACCCTTCGACCCCTCAATTCAGCCTCACCCTCACTTGCCTTTTCATTGTTAGCAGTGATCACTTAGCTAATATTTTTTTACAGGAAAGTGTTATTAATAAAGTACTTTGCTGTTTTTCTTGTTTTGTTAAAACACCAGTAAGTAATCATCTTCAGCAGCACCAGCTTAAACCGGAAGAACATGAAACTTCAAACCAAATCTAAATTTAAAAATACAAATATACCTACAAATAAAGAAGGTAATTTTAGAAGTATCATGAGACTTCTCTGCATTCTAACCCCTGTGAACTCAATATTATCTTAATTTCTCTGCCATATAATGGTGTAAGTTTCAGTAATGATGTTGAAGAATTTCAGCAAGATTGGATCCTGTTACTGGACACTGTGATCTGTGACCTGCCTATTGATTTGCTCTTGAGAAGGCGTTGGCTAGCCATCTTCTAGAACCATGGCAGCAGCTCTGGTGAAAGAACTTTCATAGTATTAATATAGGAATGAATCCCAGGATTTTGACCCAGTCACAATAAAGCACTGGTGATATGCACGAGGGATTCTGCAGATTCTGGAAAGCCAGAGTAACACCCTCAAAATGCTGGAGGAGGTCAGCAGGTCAGGCAGCCTCTATGAAGAGGAATAGAGTCAATGCTTTGGCCCAAGACCCTTCATAAGTACCGGTGATAAATTTACTAATCCACATGGTCTGCAACTTGGAGACAGCTGAAGCCACGGATAGTGAGGTCAGCTGAGAAGATCATCGGGGTCCCTCTTCCCGCCATTACAGACATTTACACCACACGCTGCACCCGCAAAGCTAACAGCATTGTAAAGGACCCCGTGCACCCCTCATACAAACTCTTCTCCCTCCTACCATCTGGCAAAAGGGATCGGGCTCTCAAGACCAGACTGTGCAACAGTTTCTTCCCTCAAGCCATCAGACTCTCAATACCCAGAATCTAGACTGACACCTACATCATTTATTATTATATTGAAATTTGTCCTCTGCTGTGCCTTTTGTCTTGTTTATTATTAATTAATTATTGTACTGCCCTGCACTGTTTTGTGCACGTTATGTAGTCCTGTGTAGGTCTGTACTCTAGTGTAATTTTTGTGTTGTTTTACGTAGTCTAGTGTAGCCTTGAGTTGTCTCACATAGTCTAGTGTAGTTTTGTGTTGTTTCATGTAGCACCATGGTTCTGGAGGTACGCTGTTTCGTTTTTACTGTGTACTGTACCAGCAGTTTATGGTCAAAATGAAAATAAAAAGTGACTTGACTTGAACTTTCACTTTCCTGCAGCTCTTGTCCTCTTCAGGTGTTAGAGATTGTGGGTTTGAAAAGTGCTGTTAGAGTATCCGAGAGCAACTACAATGCAACTTGTAGATGTTGCGTCCATTGTGAATCACTGGTGGAGGGAATAAATGTTTGATAGATAGATGGAGTAACCAATCAAATGGGCTGCATCAACTAAAAGAGTTCACACATGCGAGGCATCAAGCAGAACCCTAAGGTCAAGTATCTAAAAGCTCAAACTTCTGGACAGAAAGTAAGACTCTTTGCAAAGTGGTATAGTGTCAACTTACTCAGAAATCTGTGGTGATATTTTTAAGAAAAAGATGTTTCTGTTTCTTGCATTGACAAGATTCTCATTTCAAGCCCTTGGCTCTGTTACCTGCTGCACCCTCCTGCTCACTCAGTCTTGTTAAATGACTCATTTATTTTTTAGTTTCTAAAATCATCCCTGCTGCACGTAAGGTTTGCGTATATTTTCTCTTTCTGCATGTAAACTATACATTTTTTGATCACCCTTATTCTGAAATGTCAGTTACTGGTGACATTAAAATAGCATCATTGAATTCAGATAAAGGAGTCCAAATTCTGTGCAATAGAATGCGGAAATACTGTTTTTAATAAGCTCACTCACACATATGGTGAGACTTCAGTCCAAATTGGAATGGTCAGTGCTTTATACCACACGGAATGACATTTTACATGGCATAGCAGTCCATAATCAGTGCATCAATTTAGCTTCTGTTAAAATTTACAGTGAACTTTTAGCATTTTAATTACTTACCAGTAAGTGTAATGAGCGGAATGTCTGATCCCACTCATAAAGCCAACAATAACTCATGTTATCTGGTCAGCACAGCAATCCGATATGAATCATCTTCCATTGCTGCTTGCTGCATGCGGCTACACAAAATATGAGCAATTTTAAATTGAGATCTCACATTTGCTATTTACATTAATTCAGTCCTGTGTGAGCACAGTAAACTCAGGCATTCGCTGGAATGGTAATTGGGATGGTTTAATTTTCATGTGGCCATTCCAAATTAATGAGAAGTGCTTTAACTCATCAAGATCATCCTTTATCTTTCGTTGGTGAAAACAACATGTAAAATTTAGATGAATATTGAATTTGGTTTTCTTATAAAAAAGCCCAAGGAAGTATTTTTTTTGTTTTCTGTGACAGATGGTTAAAATCTCTGATAATTGGTTGAAATCAACAATGGTTATATTTCATTTCAATATGTTTGCTGTGCTATCAAGGGATAAGGAGAATTTCTTGAATTTAATGCATGCATCCTGTTTTACATAGTATCACATTGGACTTTATCTATAAACAACAAATGTTCTTTCAGCCTGACAAACTGGTGCCTCAAGTCTCCTCTTACAGATATTAGAAGAGAGCTATCAGTGAAAAGCCCTGCTCAACTTGGTTAGTGATGGCACAGTAGTGTAGCCATTAACCTAACGATATTACAGCAGCAGTGACCCAGGTTCATTTTCACCACAGTTTATATGTTTATGACTGTACAGTTGGGTGGCAAGGTGTCATTTAGCCAGAGGAACTGTTATTATGCTGTATCTCTAAATAAAGTAAACTTTCTCAGGAATACAGCTGAGTGATGTATTAAGTCTGTGTTCAATGCACTACCATTTCAAGCCAAAGAAGCTCACACAAATTCAGTAATGATAAATCCCCTATCAGTGCACTGTTGAGGCTCATTTCTAGCCTTTACAATATCTAATGATTTCAAGTTACATAATAGGAAAGATCTGATTAACTGTCAATGATAAAAACTGTTCTCTTCACTCAGCTCACAGCAATGGGAACCAATCAATGCAGCAACCTATTTTTCCTCTCTAATTCTCTTATTACTGTCGCTTTCAATACCGACATTGAGGAAACTCCCAGAGAAGGAGAAACGTGAAACAGCAAGTGCCACCACCCTCATTTTTCTCAGTTGTTCTCTGAAGTCCCTTCCTCAGAGGTGGTGGCGATATTGTATAGAAACAGAAAAAAGCAGAGGGTAGGGGTCATTCCATAGAGGTGGTAGGGTCACATGTAATCATTGCTAGAAAAACATAGCTGCTGTGACATCATTCACCATCTTGTGGTCGACTGCAGTGAGGCTAGCAGATTTAAGGGAAAAACATAACTTGTCCGACAACAGTCAAGGTTTAGTTGATATTACCACATTCATACACATGTCATTTGCAGTCCTTCTAGTTGAGGCAGCTATGATTGCAATTGGTGTACCAATACAACTTAAAATGATAGAATCACTCAGTAAGAGAAAAGTTTATGGACCCACCAATCCTGCATTGATCATCAATCACTAATGCTACTTTTTAATCTCCATATATTTGCATCAATTCCTACCTCCCAAGGGCAGTCTAGAGCGGCCAACCAATCTACTGAACCACTGTTGTCTTTTGTGTTATTGTCAATAATTAAAAACTCATTTCAGCAGTGTGCATCTTAAGAATGATTGATAATTTTGCCAAATCGGGGGTTTACAGTAGTGTATATTACTGCTGTCTTTCGTGTTGGCGCATGGCCAAGTGGTTAAGGCGTTCGTCTAGTTATCTGAAGGTCACTAGTTCGAGTCTTGGCTGAGGCTTGCGTATGTGTCCTTGAGCAAGGCACTTAACCACACATTGCTCTGCGACGACACCAGTGCCAAGCTGTATGGGTCCTAATGCCCTTCCCTTGGACAACAAGGGAACAAGAGGGGAGACTTGCAGCTTGGGCAACTGCCAGTCTTCCATAGAAAAAAAACCTTGCCCAGGATTGTGCCCTGGAAACTTTCCAAGGTGCAAATCCATGGTCTATCGAGACTAACGGAGGCCTAACCTACCTACTGCTGTAAAAAGATTTACTTTAATGCCTTCTTTATTTGACATTCTTACAAGTGGAGCCACGGTTGCTCCATGGTTAGCGCAATGCTAGTGGGGGCCTCAGAGTTCAGAGTTCAATTCTGGTGTCCTCTGTTAGAAAATTTGAAGGTGTTCTAGTTCAAAGGTTCAAAGGTCCAATTTAATGCCAGAGAAATGTATACAATATACATCCTGAAATGCTTTTTCTTCACAAACATCCACGAAAACAGAGAAGTGCCCCAAAGAATGAACGACAGTTAAACATAAGAACCCCAAATTTCCCCCCCCCAACTCCCCTCCCTCCTGCATGTAAGTGGCAGCAAGCAACAATCCCCCCTACCCCACCGGCAAAAAAACATCAGCACCCACCACCGAGCACTCAAGCGTGAGCAAAGCAACAGCAAAGAGACAGACTTGCAGTTACCACAAAGACTTCGCATTTCACATGGCATTCGACATACCACAGGCTCCCTCTCTCTCCTTAATAAGGGAGAGGGAAGTGTCTCCGTTTTTCCCAGCGAGCAGGGAGACATAACAATCAACTTGCTGGTTTACAATGTTAAAAGTCTGTTACGTCGCTTTTTCGGAGCTCCGTTCCCACAGCTCTCAAAGATCCCGGGTCTTTGGGCACACAGCAGAAGATTTGCTGACTCCCCGACAACACATGGGGCTCCTGCCGTGACACCGACCCTCGATTCACCCGTCTCCAGAGCCCCGAGATCTTAGGTTTCCTCCTGTAGTGCAAAGACACACTAGTTAGGAGGTTAGTTGGTCATTGTAAATTGCCCTGTGATTGAGTTAGGGTTAAAATCAGTGAGTTACTGGGCGGAATGGCTCAGTAGAGTGGAATGACCTGTGCCGTGTTGTATCTCTGAATTTAAAAATATAAATAAATAATAAAAAATAACACTGGTGTTGATGGCCTTGAGCTACAGAATGCTGTGATGTCAAGCGTCAACTTTATTCACCCTGAAAATTTACATGTATTAGGAAATTATTGTGGTGTGTTGGCGTGACTTGCATAAAAAACAACATTCAACAATTATAAAGATTAAAGAATTACATTTAAAAAAAGTAAGAGATTAAAGGACAGACATGGAATAAAATGTATAAATACTAGCATGTATTTACAACGTGAACGGCATTAAGTTACATGGTGAGGTTCATCGCCAACAGAGAGGAGGTGGAAGAGCTCGAGTCTTGGTGCCAGGCAAATAATCTCTTCCTCAATGTCAGAAACACAAAGAAGATGGTTATTGATGTCAAGAGAACTCTCACCACTCATGTCACATTGGCAGCACAGCAGTGGAAACTGCAAGCAGTTTCAGACTCCTGGGAGCGTACATCTCGCACTGGGATGGTCCCAGAACACATCCTCCACTGTCAGGAATGCTCACCAGTGCCTCGACTTTCTGAGGAGGCACATCAATACTCACGACCTTCTACAGTTGAGATCATGGCTGACCTTTGACCTCAGTGCCACCCCCCCCCCGTACGAAGCTCATATTCCCTCATTCTCTTAATATCCAAACATATCCACCTCTGCTTCAATAGTAATCAGCAACTAGCCTCTTCAGCCCCCTTGTGTAGAAGATTCCAAATACCATAAGTTTGCACCTTGGAATGATTTTTTTCAGCACTGATGTTGCAAGTGCTTCCTTGTAACCGAGCCTGCTGGTGTTCATTCACTGGGAAACCCAGAAGGAAGATAATAATGAGGTGGTCAAGTAGAAAGGCCATTGACAGGCATACGTCAATGCTTCCTAAGCACAAACAACCTTCCTTTCTTCCCTCCTGGCACTCTGTGCTCTTAAATCCAGAGCAATAATATACTATAAAGCTCTTGACAGTTCCAAATTGGAGAAATGTCTGTAAATTCTTTAGCACTTACCCGGGCAGAGTTACTTTGGCGGCATTTAGAGTGCAGCTTTTGTCTACTTAGCTGCAGCTTGGGTCCCTGGCTGTCCGTCTTCCGTCAACCTTGCTAGCTTCTTCCCTGTGTTGCTCCGTTCCTTTGGGACGGTGAGAGCAGAAAATCATCATTTTTAAACTTCTAACATGAGGTTAGACCAGCTTAAGGTGTTCCTGTGAAATGTAAAGGAAACAGTGATGGCTGGTGGCTTGATTCAGTGGCTACACCCTTGATTACACCCTGTACACTGACAGTCAAAACCGAGCATGGTGAGACTGCTCGCTCCAGGAAGTGTTACCACCTTCAGCAACACACACAAAATGCTGGAGGAACTCAGCAGGCCAGGCAGCATTTGTGGAGAGGAATAAACAGTTGACTTTTCGGGTTGAGACCCTTCATCAGAAAGTTATCACCTATTGCCTCAGATTCATGCTGATCCTCACCCCAGCCTAACCCAGCCAGCTTACTAACAATGCAAAGCACACATTTCTTCAAACCAATTCCATGCTAGCTGTGAAACCACACCCGCAGATTAATTTAATATTTATGAAGCTATAGTGGTACTGCTGTATAGAAATTGTTTCCATTCTGAATTCAATGACTATATTAAAAATGCAAATGGTATTTTGTAGCCATGGCTAAATTTCCTAGAGAGTTAGTAAGAATCCATTAATATTCGCAGCACTCTGCAATTACTGAGCAATTTTCACACATCATTATTGTTGCATTTCAGAAGCAGGGCAACGTGTGCACAGGCACATCATTTAAAATTTATGCTATTTGATTTTCAACAGGAGAAAAATTGAAAACAAACCCTATGCCGGACCTTCATTATAGAACATAATAGAAGAAAATGATTGGAATTAATTTTTGTTGGTGGAATACCACTGTTAAGATAAACTCAATACTGGGGAGTGCTTTCCTCTCCAGCTGCCAGCATTTTGTATTCCCACCTCAAGTGTGACTCAAATGGTAGTGAAGCAATGTGGATCACAACTATAGAAAATAAATTGAGAGGCACAAACTGCTGGATGAATCTCAGCTCTCAAGAGTAATTTCTTCCACAATTTAGCTGGCCATATGGACTGTTAACATTGTTGCAACATTTCCCTATTTCTTTACCACCTTGACTGCCAATGATCGAGCTTTGCCCTTTAAGAGAAATTACAGATGCCAAAGATCAAATTCATGCACAAAGCTGGGATCTGCAGTCCATGTCTCAAACCTGATGCCACTTAAAATTAATAGTATTTTTGTTTACTGCTGGCACAGTGAGGCTGTTGGCAGAAACAGCAAATTTCTACAGATATTCTGTGGAGAGCATTCCAACTGGTTGCATTGCTGTCTGGTTTGGAGGGGTCACTACAGAGGATTTGAAAAAATTATAAGGGGTTGTAAACTCAGCCAGCTCCACCGTGGGCATTAGCCTCCCTACCATCGAGGACCTCTTCAAAAGGTGATGCCTCAAAAAGATGACATCCATCGTTATGGATCTCCACCACCCAGGACATGCCCTCTTCTCATTACTACCATCAGTGAGGAGGTACAGGAGCCTGAAGACACACACTCAATGTTTGAGGAACAGATTTCTAAATGGCAGTGAACACATGGACACTACCTCATTATTTTTGCTCTCATTTTCCACTACTTACTGTATTTAACTTTATATGTATATATTTCTTATAGTAATTTATAGTATATTTTATGTATTGCACTGCACTGCTGCCACAAAACTACAAATTTCATGGCATATGTCAATGATAATAAACTTGATTCTGATTCTGATTGAGCCTCACAATAGTAAAGAATGGGTTAAATTCTGACCATGGGTGCTGTCTGCTCCCAGTGACTGTGTGGGGTTCCTCTGCGTACTCCAATTCCATCCCACATCCCAAAGTCATATGAGTCGATGTTAACTGGCCACTATAAATTGTTCCTAGTGTATAGGTCAGTGGTAGAATCAGGAGAGAGCTGATGGGGGGAATTGTGGATGAATGCAAGTAAGTGGTGGACGACTGTAGAGATTCTTGGTGACCTATTTCCATGTTGTATCTCTGAATGACTCCTTGACTCCATTTCATTGTCAGAACTGATGCAGTGCAGAAATAACAGTAATCTGTGCTTACATCCTAAAACTTGCCTTAATCTAGAGATAAGAGAGAAAAAGTGAGAGAGAGAGAGAGAGAGAGAGAGAGAGAGAGAGAGAGAGAGAGAGAGAGAGAGAGAGAGAGCGAGGGAGGGAGGAGAGAGATAGAGAGAGAGAGACTCAATGTCTGAGGAACAAATTTCTGAATGGCAGTGAACACATGGACACTACCTCATTAGAGAGAGAGGGAGAGGGAGTGAGAGAGAGAGAGAGAAAGAGAGAGACACAGGGGAGTTGGGAGAGAATGAGAAGGAGAGAGGGAGGGAGAGAGTGAGGGAGAGAGAGAGAGATATGGAAGGAGAGGAAGAAATGACAGAAGATGAGAGGTAGAGAGAGAAAGGCAAACAGAGAGGGAGGAAGAGAGAGACAGAAGGAGAGAGAGGGACAGAAGCAGGGAGAGAGAAGGAGATGGGAGAGAGAGAGAGAGAGAGAACAACACTTTTTGTAGAGTTGGTGCTGGTTTAGCAAAAAAGCGAAGGATCACAATCTTCAGTCGTCGGCCGAACTCCTTCTGTGGCCAAGCAGATACATTCTTCTTTCAAATGCTGTCTGAGATGGCAGTTGGTGCATCCTTATGTGAATCCCTGTTGCCATTTCAACCACCTGCTTTCAGTTAGCTATGTAGCTACAGCCCTGGAAATCCAACCTCTAAAGGAATCCACACATACATAGACACAACTACACCAACTTGTGAACACTTGGCTAACATTCAGAGAATTAATATATAGTATATAACAAATACTTATCCCTAGTAATCACAAAAGTTGAAAAGAAAAAGTGGATCAACCATGAGTAACAAGACAATTTAAAGATAGTTTTCAAAAGAAAAAAAAGATCTTGTTGCTGAGAGGCCATTAAGAATTGATTAAGGTCATGCTCTGTATGAGGTAAGTTTGCTGGTGACACCACTGTCATTGGCTGAATCAAAGATGGTGACAAATCAGCATATTGAAGGGGAATTGAAAATCTGGCTTGGTGGTGCCATAAGGACAATGTCAGCAAGACCAAGGACCCTCCTCACCATTGAGCATTCTACAAGGATCAGATTCACAAGAAAGTAGCATCCATCATCAAGGACCTCACCATCCAGGCCTTGCTCTCTTCTCACTGTTACCATCAAGAAAAAGATACAGGAGCCTCAGGACCTACACCACCAGGTTCAGGAACAGTTTTTACCACTCATCCATCAGGCTCTTGAACCAGAGGGGATAACTTCACCCAACTTCACTCACACCAAAACTGAACTGTTCCCACAACCTATGGAGTCACTTTCAAGGACTCTTCATCTCTTGTTCTCAATATTTATTGTTTATTTATTATTATTTTTATATATTTACACAGTTTGTTTTCTTTTACACATGGGTTGTTTGTCCACCATGTGTGATTTCTTACTGATTCTATAGTGTTTCTGTGCATCTAATATGAATGAATGAAGGGAAGAAAATGAATCTTAGGATTGTATATGGTGACATACATGTACTTTGATAACGAAGTTTTGAACTTTGAGAGGTTGTTGTGATTGATGGAAATGTTTTAGCTCCACAACTCACTGCAAAGTTTTTGCATGGAAAAGTCTTTGTCACCACCATTGTCATAGAGTCATGGAGGCATAGAGTTGCACAGCACAAAAATAGGTCCTTCAACCCACCATGTTCATAGCAACCTTCATTAATGAACTTCCTTCTGTCATAAGGTTAGACGTGACAATGTTTGCTTACTATTGCATGATTAATCCCATTCACAAGTTCTCAGCAAGTGAAGCAGTGATTGTCTGTTATTAATTATTAACATCTGCATCAGCTTCCCTTGCCATGGAACTGGGCAGTCTTCCAGAGGCACACAGTAACAAACTGCAAAAGGAACACCACCGCAGCGCAGTCAATTTAGTGACATGGAAATCTGGCAGAATGAATCAGAGTTTATACAATGGATTGCAAAATTATTTAGCAGGTTTTTCTACAGAACATCTCCATTAATATTCTAAAGTATGTGAAGTTTATTGTTTCTCTTCATGCCTTTTTAAATTTCTGATCACTCACTTCCAGTCTGAAAATCAATGATGGAAATAGAGAGCTTTACTCATGCATTGGCCTTATTGTAATCCAAAGGATCTAATGAAACCGGCAGAACATGGAAAGAGTTGGTAAGTCACTGAGAGAGTTACAAGTCATTTACATTTCTTATAGTTAACGGTATGGCTTATATCCAAATTGGCAGCACATAGTAGTTCATCCATGTCCTGTACATCTCTGTTATGATTGGAAACGCTGCTGGCTATTTAATGTACTGTGCACAGCAGTTCCACCTTGCTAGTGACCTGTTCAACTGCAGAGTAGCTCTGCACACCATGGCCTCCTCTGCAAGCGATGCCGTAGGAAGAGGTGCACAGGGAAAAACGCGCTGGAATCCGGGAACGATTTACGTCGAAGCCCATCAGGCTGGCTCTCCCCTCGTTCTTACTGGCAAACGTCTGCTCACTTGAAAGTAAACTGGACTATCTGCACCTGAGACCGAACCAGAGATAGAGAAACACCTGCACACTCATTCTCATGGAATCTTGACTTCATGAATCCATCCCAGACACGGCCATCCAGCTGGATGGTTTCAGCGAGTTTTGAGCTGACAGGAGTCCAGTGATCTCAGGCAAGACCCGCGGTGGTGGTACCTGTATTTACATAAATAAGAACTGGTGTACGGATGCTTTAGCAGTGGTGTCCCATTGTTCACAGGTGGTTGAGTTTATTTTTGTGAGGTGCAAACAGGTGAGGTGAGGAAGGCCCTAGCCAGAGTCAACCCACACAAACCTGCAGGGCCCGATAACATACCAGGTCGGGTTCTGAAAGACTGCGCAGCCCAGCTGATGAAGGTGATGTATTCAACATCTCTCTGGAACAATCCATTGTCCCCATCAGTTTTCAAGGCAGCAACCATCACTCCAGTGCCAAGAAAGGTGACAGTAGCCTGCCTAAATGACTATCATCCGGTGGCATAACATCAGCCATTATGAAATGCTATGAGTGGCTGGTCATGGAGCACATTCAAGTCCTTCTCCTGGCTACACTGGACCTTTTCCATTTCACTTATTGCTCAAATCGATCCATTATTGATGCAGTAGCCTTTCCCCCCACTCTGTCTTGTCACACCTGTAAAATGGGGTCTCATATGTCAGACTGCTGCTTCACTGATTCTTGAGACTGGTGAAAACATGTCCCACTAAGAAAAGTGCTAATTCAGTTGAAAATAAATAACATTTTCTTATTTAAAATAATCAGGGTTGATCATCTGAGGGTCTTTTGCACAAATGCAACATTTTTTCATGTTTGTTTTTCATTTTATAAATTATTTGATTATATGGTAGCCCAGTACCCACAAAATCAGTTGTCCTTAGACAAGAGATTATTATTTGAATTTATAAAAATGTGTGAAAAAATCATTTAAAATGTATAATACATACGCCAGATGAAAGAGTAGAGTGAAAAACCTCTTTAAAACTAAAAGCAGTGAATTTTCAGCAATATTTACTCATATTTTGTGGTTACTCAAAATGTGTCCCAAGTTTTTGTCAACACTGTCAGATAGTTATTTTTAAAAAAGCAATAAAATCAGGCAGCCACATAGTCAACTATATTCCTGAGGACCCACTCTCCACCCTCCACATCTGCTAAATGCAACAAGGTCAAACAGGTTCCTATAAGTTTGCTATTTTTTCAATAATTTTTACATATTTATTGATGTTGCTCCCTTTACAACCATGACATGTCAACACTGTCTCTTTTGTATAGAAAGAATTATTTTAAATTATGGTATAAATTTATGCATTTTAAGTAGAGGCCAGAGGCAGCTAGCAACAGAGGGGAAACAAGATGGCTCCTGTATACAACTCATGCGTGTCACGTAAATAAGTGTGTTTTTGTCACCACCGTCAGATGTCAACCCCGTCAGGTTTTCTGTCTGACGGTGGTGACACATAGTTTGACGGTGTTGACAAAAACATCCAAATCATCCTCAGTGGAGGCTTGAATATAATTTATGATCACAATAAGTAGTAATATGGCTTGTAATGTTTCATTAACCTCTTTATTTATGATATACATAATTTCCCCATTATTTCTTCCACACACAGGCCTACTTACTATATGTATCCCCAATGACTGAAACCATAAATGAATTTGGTTGCACCATTTCATGATCATTTTATAAAATTTCACCAAATTAAACATAATTAAATTCATAGTAATTTTGCACAATTTCATAGTAATTCCATTGAATTCTGATCTTCCTTTTATGTATTTTAGGAAGTTATGGCTAGGCAGCAGCTATTAGTGGAGGAGCGAAGGAGAAGAAATAGAGAATTCCAAAAAAAGTGGAGAGAGAAGATATATAGTGAGCCAGAGTTAAAGGAGGAATATCTGAGAAAGGAAAAGCAAAGATGGAAGAAGGGTAGAGGAGGTGGGAAGATAAAAACTATCAGTGATTTGAATGAAAGGGAAAAGAGGAGTAAGAGAAAGGCATGGAAACATAGACAGCAAGAGTTAAGAGAGCATAGAGAAAGCTGATAGAGGAAATGGAGCAGGAACCCCAGCGTGGTCCTAATAGGACTACAACAGATATATCTGCTGGTGTCATTAATTGTGGAGGTGGGCTTGCAGTCATTTGTGACAATAATTGATGATTAGCAAAGGCTGTCACTGTGGATGTTCATCATCAAGATGCTCAAGTGGAGTTTTTCCACCCTCGTGGGCCCAACACGTGCTCCTATCCAAAACCAAGTGGAAAGGATTTGTGTTTCGTACCAGTTGAAGATATTCTGGTCAAATTGATGGAGCCATCATCACTGGGCCATGCAAGCAGGATGAGGGAGATCTACCACCTGTCTGCTGAAGTCATGCACTTCATAGAGGAGGAGCATATTAATCGTCTACTTCCTGATAAAGCTAACAGAACGTTTTCGAAGATTTTCAAGCCCAGAAATGGATGGAGTTTTTGTTTTAGTTCCTGGTGTGTTTTCCGATGTTTATGCTTAAACATTGCAGTTGTGCTATAGTTTTAATTTTGCTGCTTACTGTTGTTGTTAATATTTATAGAAGGATAAAATGTACATGACAAATTGTTATTTGTTGTACCAAATTGTTAAATAAAGTTGTTAAGCAAGGAAGCATTGACTTGAGTGGTGAAAAGGTTGGAATTGTTTGTTGAAATTAGGCACTGCCACCACCGTCAGGCCTCAGTCACCACCGTCAGATGGAACTTCCTTTGTTTTAAATTAATATGCTGACAATCTTTTCCTCCAAAACAGTTGATGTATTAAAGTAATTGTCTCTTTAAAATTAAAAATGTGTTTTTTATGTCCAAAATTGTTATTTTGTTTATTTAATGCTAATGATAAAAGTTGCATGATGTAAGAGTTTTTAAAGGAGTACATGTGAAATAGTATAAAAAATGAACGAAAGTGAATATTCAACATTTAACAGCATATATGTGTACCTATGGTATAGACACAATGATTTAAAAGCTCTAAATCTATATAAGACTAAATAAATAGGAAAAATTAGCTTTTTATTGTGTCTGACTGTGTTGACAAAAACTAAGTAATGACAGGAAAAACACATTTTATGAAAAAATTACAAAATCAAGAGGTTGCACCAAAATATTGCTTGATTGCTGAGACCTTGTTCTATAAACATATGTGTAGATTTCTTAACATTTAAAAATTTTTCTTTCCAAAATTAAAACCTGTTTTATCCAAATTCTCAAGAATCAGTGGTTCATAGACTTCAATTCAGTGTTCAACACCATCATACCCCAGAAACTGGTGGGGAAACTGCCCTCACTGAGTCTTAACACTTCCCCCCGCAGTTGGAGACTAGACTTCTTAACAGTAAGGCCACAGTCAGTCCGTATGGGCAGCAACATCTCTAGTCCCATTACACTGAGCATGGCGCTCCCTATGACTGTGTTGCATGATCCAGCTCAAACCGTGTCATCAAGTTTGCAGCTGACACAACAGTGGATGGCCTTATTGAGAATGATGAGAAGGCGGAATATAGAGAGGAAGTGGAGTGGCTAGTTGATTGGTGTGAGAAGAACAACCCAAACCTGAATGTGGAGAAGACAAAAGAAATCATTGTGCACTTCAGGAAGGTGCAGATGAACCATCCCCCTCTGCAAATACATGCCATAGAGAGAGGTAAGTGTACCACGTTTGTGGGTGTTCACATCACGGATGATCTCACCTGGTCCCCTAATGTCATCTCCCTGAACCACAGCACCTCCACTTCCTAAGAAGATTTCAGGGAGGCTCCACCCTCCCATCTTAACTGTGTTTTACAGGAGCACCATTGAGAGCGCTCTGACAAGTTGCATCCATCTGGTATGGGAGCTGTTGAGCGTTGGACCAGAAGTCCCTATAAAGGACTGTGAGAACAGCTGAGAGGACCATGGGAAATCTATCAGGAGTGCTGCATACGCAGGGCCCTTGGTATTATTAAGGATCCCACCCATCCCCTTTGACTTCCTACCATCAGGGATGAGACTACAATGCATAAAAACAAGAACAGACAGGATGAGAAACAGTTTCTTCCCCCAGGCCATTAGGCTTCTGAACTCCCTGCCGCATCATATTCAAAGTGTCACTGGTTAATCTGTTCCATACCATACAATATTTAATATTAACCCACTTTAATTTGTTATTTGTGTGTGATTCACCTGTAAATTTTACCCTTACCTTCATAAATTATTGCGTGTTATATGTACTACTGTGCTTTGCACCCTGGTTCAGAGAAACGCCTTCTTTCTACATACGTTATATGATTATACATGTTATATACATGTATATAGTTAAATGACAATGAACTTGATCTGACTAGACTTGACTTGAATGACTGAAAGTTAACCATTGCACCGTAGATAGTGCCAGCAGAATGCCAGTTAGTGAGAGTAGGTATGATTGTCTCCACTGCATATCGAGAGACACTGAACATGCAACCTTTTATATATTGGACAGAACTCTTGGTCTGTTTCCTCTGAGCAGAACCTTCCTTTAGGAAACGGTTTATCACAAAACAAACAATTATACTTTCTATTAATGTATCATTACTAAATATGTGAGAAATTTTTTGTGCTAGAACTTGGCATTAAATACAGAGTACAGAGAACACATGGATGAGAAAATCTGCAGATGCTAGAAATCCAAGCAACACACACAAAATGCTGGAGGAACTCAGCAGGCCAGGCAGCATCTATGGAAAAGAGTAAACAGTTGATGTTTCCGGCCGAGACCCTTCATCAGGACTGGAAAAAAAAAAGATGAGAAGTTAGAGCAAGAAAGTGGGGGGGAAGGGAGGGGGAAGTATAAATACAAGGTGGTAGGTGGTAGGTGAAACTGGTGGGGGTGAAATAAAGTGCTAGGAAGTTGCTAGGTGAAAGAGATAAAGTGCTGGAGAAGGGGGAATCTGATAGGAGAGGGTAGAAGAACATGGAAAAATGGGAAGGAAGAGGAGAACCAGGGAAGTAAGGAGATAAGGTGAGAGAGGGAAACAGGAATAGGGGAATGGTGAATAGGGGCAATTACCGGAAGTTCAAGAAATCAATTTTCATGCCATCAGACTGGAGGCTACCCAGATAGAATAGACAGAACACGTGTCAAGATATCCTACACTCATTTGCACTGCACCTTGGAACAATATGATTATAGAAATTAAGACCTCAAACATCCAAATATCAATGAAATGGCTACACCGCCAATATAAATTCTGTCATTGTGTCCTTCTTATTGGAGAAAGGTCAATCATTTAAGGTCATTGTTAGTTGTTCTACCCATTGTGTGATCTTCTTCAAAATGTTCCTTCCCATTTCTTAGCTTGACTTGGGGAACTTTGCTTCTCTGATATAAATGTCAGATTAATACACTGCACTGAAAAGGAAGGGTAACATTTCAAAGCAACACACACAAAATGCTGGAAGAACTCAGCAGGTCATCTTGGAAACAAATCTTCTATTCAAAGAATCCCACACAGTTACTGTGGTTGCACTCTACAATTCATTTGCTTAGCACATTTTCTTTATGTCTTAGTATACCGTGTGATCAAAATCTGCAAGGAAATCTTAAAGGAAGGAGCTACTTGCCATGAGGTAATTGGTCCTCTGTGGGGAGTGATTTTACTTTAGATTCTTTGGTGGTAACTTTAAATTCCTTGGTATTATGTCATCATCCTTCTGGTAAGATGGCAACGCATGCAAACACAGCGACCTCTCGGGGTCCCAACCAAAGGTTCTTTTCTCTTTGTAAAATTTGTTTTTCATGATTCAAAGACAATTCTTCTCCAGGAATTGGAGAACAGGCAAAGAGTGATTGTGAGAGGAGCAGAGAGAGAGAGAGAGAAAAAAGGAGTGGGGGAAAACAAATAAATCAGGGATGGGGTAAGAAGGGGAGGAGGGACATTAACAGAAGTTAGAGAAATCAACGTTCATGCATCAGGCTGGAGGCTAGCCTCTCTCTCTGCCCCTCTCACAATCGCTCTTTGCCTGTTCTCCAATTCCTGGAGAAGAATTGTCTTTGAATCATGAAAAACAAATTTTACAAAGAGAAAAGAACCTTTGGTTGGGACCCCGAGAGGTCGCTGTGTTTGCATGCGTTGCCATCTTACCAGAAGGATGATGACATAATACCAAGGAATTTAAAGTTACCACCAAAGAATCTAAAGTAAAATCACTCCCCACAGAGGACCAATTACCTCATGGCAAGTAGCTCCTTCCTTTAAGATTTCCTTGCAGATTTTGATCACACGGTATACTAAGACATAAAGAAAATGTGCTAAGCAAATGAATTGTAGAGTGCAACCACAGTAACTGTGTGGGATTCTTTGAATAGAAGATTTGTTTCCAAGATGACCTGCTGAGTTCTTCCAGCATTTTGTGTGTGTTGCTTTGAAATGTTACCCTTCCTTTTCAGTGCAGTGTATTAATCTGACATTTATATCAGAGAAGCAAAGTTCCCCAAGTCAAGCTAAGAAATGGGAAGGAACATTTTGAAGAAGATCACACAATGGGTAGAACAACTAACAATGACCTTAAATGATTGACCTTTCTCCAATAAGAAGGACACAATGACAGAATTTATATTGGCGGTGTAGCCATTTCATTGATATTTGGATGTTTGAGGTCTTAATTTCTATAATCATATTGTTCCAAGGTGCAGTGCAAATGAGTGTAGGATATCTTGACACGTGTTCTGTCTATTCTATCTGGGTAGCCTCCAGTCTGATGGCATGAAAATTGATTTCTTGAACTTCCGGTAATTGCCCCTATTCACCATTCCCCTATTCCTGTTTCCCTCTCTCACCTTATCTCCTTACTTCCCTGGTTCTCCTCTTCCTTCCCATTTTTCCATGTTCTTCTACCCTCTCCTATCAGATTCCCCCTTCTCCAGCACTTTATCTCTTTCACCTAGCAACTTCCTAGCACTTTATTTCACCCCCACCAGTTTCACCTACCACCTACCACCTTGTATTTATACTTCCCCCTCCCTTCCCCCCCACTTTCTTGCTCTAACTTCTCATCTTTTTTTTTTCCAGTCCTGATGAAGGGTCTCGGCCGGAAACATCAACTGTTTACTCTTTTCCATAGATGCTGCCTGGCCTGCTGAGTTCCTCCAGCATTTTGTGTGTGTTGCTTGGATTTCTAGCATCTGCAGATTTTCTCATCCATGTGTTCTCTGTACTCTGTATTTAATGCCAAGTTCTAGCACAAAAAATTTCTCAGATATTTAGTAATGATACATTAATAGAAAGTATAATTGTTTGTTTTGTGATAAACCGTTTCCTAAAGGAAGGTTCTGCTCAGAGGAAACAGACCAAGAGTTCTGTCCAATATATAAAAGGTTGCATGTTCAGTGTCTCTCGATATGCAGTGGAGACAATCATACCTACTCTCACTAACTGGCATTCTGCTGGCACTATCTACGGTGCAATGGTTAACTTTCAGTCATTCAAGTCAAGTCTAGTCAGATCAAGTTCATTGTCATTTAACTATATACATGTATATAACATGTATAATCATATAACGTATATAGAAAGAAGGCGTTTCTCTGAACCAGGGTGCAAAGCACAGTAGTACATATAACACGCAATAATTTATGAAGGTAAGGGTAAAATTTACAGGTGAATCACACACAAATAACAAATTAAAGTGGGTTAATATTAAATATTGTATGGTATGGAACAGATTAACCAGTGACACTTTGAATATGATGCGGCAGGGAGTTCAGAAGCCTAATGGCCTGGGGGAAGAAACTGTTTCTCATCCTGTCTGTTCTTGTTTTTATGCATTGTAGTCTCATCCCTGATGGTAGGAAGTCAAAGGGGATGGGTGGGATCCTTAATAATACCAAGGGCCCTGCGTATGCAGCACTCCTGATAGATTTCCCATGGTCCTCTCAGCTGTTCTCACAGTCCTTTATAGGGACTTCTGGTCCAACGCTCAACAGCTCCCATACCAGATGGATGCAACTTGTCAGAGCGCTCTCAATGGTGCTCCTGTAAAACACAGTTAAGATGGGAGGGTGGAGCCTCCCTGAAATCTTCTTAGGAAGTGGAGGTGCTGTGGTTCAGGGAGATGACATTAGGGGACCAGGTGAGATCATCCGTGATGTGAACACCCACAAACGTGGTACACTTACCTCTCTCTATGGCATGTATTTGCAGAGGGGGATGGTTCATCTGCACCTTCCTGAAGTGCACAATGATTTCTTTTGTCTTCTCCACATTCAGGTTTGGGTTGTTCTTCTCACACCAATCAACTAGCCACTCCACTTCCTCTCTATATTCCGCCTTCTCATCATTCTCAATAAGGCCATCCACTGTTGTGTCAGCTGCAAACTTGATGACACGGTTTGAGCTGGATCATGCAACACAGTCATAGGGAGCGCCATGCTCAGTGTAATGGGACTAGAGATGTTGCTGCCCATACGGACTGACTGTGGCCTTACTGTTAAGAAGTCTAGTCTCCAACTGCGGGGGGAAGTGTTAAGACTCAGTGAGGGCAGTTTCCCCACCAGTTTCTGGGGTATGATGGTGTTGAACACTGAATTGAAGTCTATGAACCACTGATTCTTGAGAATTTGGATAAAACAGGTTTTAATTTTGGAAAGAAAAATTTTTAAATGTTAAGAAATCTACACATATGTTTATAGAACAAGGTCTCAGCAATCAAGCAATATTTTGGTGCAACCTCTTGATTTTGTAATTTTTTCATAAAATGTGTTTTTCCTGTCATTACTTAGTTTTTGTCAACACAGTCAGACACAATAAAAAGCTAATTTTTCCTATTTATTTAGTCTTATATAGATTTAGAGCTTTTAAATCATTGTGTCTATACCATAGGTACACATATATGCTGTTAAATGTTGAATATTCACTTTCGTTCATTTTTTATACTATTTCACATGTACTCCTTTAAAAACTCTTACATCATGCAACTTTTATCATTAGCATTAAATAAACAAAATAACAATTTTGGACATAAAAAACACATTTTTAATTTTAAAGAGACAATTACTTTAATACATCAACTGTTTTGGAGGAAAAGATTGTCAGCATATTAATTTAAAACAAAGGAAGTTCCATCTGACGGTGGTGACTGAGGCCTGACGGTGGTGGCAGTGCCTAATTTCAACAAACAATTCCAACCTTTTCACCACTCAAGTCAATGCTTCCTTGCTTAACAACTTTATTTAACAATTTGGTACAACAAATAACAATTTGTCATGTACATTTTATCCTTCTATAAATATTAACAACAACAGTAAGCAGCAAAATTAAAACTATAGCACAACTGCAATGTTTAAGCATAAACATCGGAAAACACACCAGGAACTAAAACAAAAACTCCATCCATTTCTGGGCTTGAAAATCTTCGAAAACGTTCTGTTAGCTTTATCAGGAAGTAGACGATTAATATGCTCCTCCTCTATGAAGTGCATGACTTCAGCAGACAGGTGGTAGATCTCCCTCATCCTGCTTGCATGGCCCAGTGATGATGGCTCCATCAATTTGACCAGAATATCTTCAACTGGTACGAAACACAAATCCTTTCCACTTGGTTTTGGATAGGAGCACGTGTTGGGCCCACGAGGGTGGAAAAACTCCACTTGAGCATCTTGATGATGAACATCCACAGTGACAGCCTTTGCTAATCATCAATTATTGTCACAAATGACTGCAAGCCCACCTCCACAATTAATGACACCAGCAGATATATCTGTTGTAGTCCTATTAGGACCACGCTGGGGTTCCTGCTCCATTTCCTCTATCAGCTTTCTCTATGCTCTCTTAACTCTTGCTGTCTATGTTTCCATGCCTTTCTCTTACTCCTCTTTTCCCTTTCATTCAAATCACTGATAGTTTTTATCTTCCCACCTCCTCTACCCTTCTTCCATCTTTGCTTTTCCTTTCTCAGATATTCCTCCTTTAACTCTGGCTCACTATATATCTTCTCTCTCCACTTTTTTTGGAATTCTCTATTTCTTCTCCTTCGCTCCTCCACTAATAGCTGCTGCCTAGCCATAACTTCCTAAAATACATAAAAGGAAGATCAGAATTCAATGGAATTACTATGAAATTGTGCAAAATTACTATGAATTTAATTATGTTTAATTTGGTGAAATTTTATAAAATGATCATGAAATGGTGCAACCAAATTCATTTATGGTTTCAGTCATTGGGGATACATATAGTAAGTAGGCCTGTGTGTGGAAGAAATAATGGGGAAATTATGTATATCATAAATAAAGAGGTTAATGAAACATTACAAGCCATATTACTACTTATTGTGATCATAAATTATATTCAAGCCTCCACTGAGGATGATTTGGATGTTTTTGTCAACACCGTCAGACAGAAAACCTGACGGGGTTGACATCTGACGGTGGTGACAAAAACACACTTATTTACGTGACACGCATGAGTTGTATACAGGAGCCATCTTGTTTCCCCTCTGTTGCTAGCTGCCTCTGGCCTCTACTTAAAATGCATAAATTTATACCATAATTTAAAATAATTCTTTCTATACAAAAGAGACAGTGTTGACATGTCATGGTTGTAAAGGGAGCAACATCAATAAATATGTAAAAATTATTGAAAAAATAGCAAACTTATAGGAACCTGTTTGACCTTGTTGCATTTAGCAGATGTGGAGGGTGGAGAGTGGGTCCTCAGGAATATAGTTGACTATGTGGCTGCCTGATTTTATTGCTTTTTTAAAAATAACTATCTGACAGTGTTGACAAAAACTTGGGACACATTTTGAGTAACCACAAAATATGAGTAAATATTGCTGAAAATTCACTGCTTTTAGTTTTAAAGAGGTTTTTCACTTTACTCTTTCATCTGGCGTATGTATTATACATTTTAAATGATTTTTTCACACATTTTTATAAATTCAAATAATAATCTCTTGTCTAAGGACAACTGATTTTGTGGGTACTGGGCTACCATATAATCAAATAATTTATAAAATGAAAAACAAACATGAAAAAATGTTGCATTTGTGCAAAAGACCCTCAGATGATCAACCCTGATTATTTTAAATAAGAAAATGTTATTTATTTTCAACGGAATTAGCACTTTTCTTAGTGGGACATGTTTTCACCAGTCTCAAGAATCAGTGAAGCAGCAGTCTGACATATGAGACCCCATTTTACAGGTGTGACAAGACAGAGTGGGGGGAAAGGCTACTGCATCAATAATGGATCGATTTGAGCAATAAGTGAAATGGAAAAGGTCCAGTGTAGCCAGGAGAAGGACTTGAATGTGCTCCATGACCAGCCACTCATAGCATTTCATAATGGCTGATGTTATGCCACCGGATGATAGTCATTTAGGCAGGCTACTGTCACCTTTCTTGGCACTGGAGTGATGGTTGCTGCCTTGAAAACTGATGGGGACAATGGATTGTTCCAGAGAGATGTTGAATACATCACCTTCATCAGCTGGGCTGCGCAGTCTTTCAGAACCCGACCTGGTATGTTATCGGGCCCTGCAGGTTTGCGTGGGTTGACTCTGGCTAGGGCCTTCCTCACCTCACCTGTTTGCACCTCACAAAAATAAACTCAACCACCTGTGAACAATGGGACACCACTGCTAAAGCATCCGTACACCAGTTCTTATTTATGTAAATACAGGTACCACCACCGCGGGTCTTGCCTGAGATCACTGGACTCCTGTCAGCTCGAAACTCGCTGAAACCATCCAGCTGGATGGCCGTGTCTGGGATGGATTCATGAAGTCAAGATTCCATGAGAATGAGTGTGCAGGTGTTTCTCTATCTCTGGTTCGGTCTCAGGTGCAGATAGTCCAGTTTACTTTCAAGTGAGCGGACGTTTGCCAGTAAGAACGAGGGGAGAGCCAGCCTGATGGGCTTCGACGTAAATCGTTCCCGGATTCCAGCGCGTTTTCCCCTGTGCACCTCTTCCTACGGCATCGCTCGCAGAGGAGGCCATGGTGTGCAGAGCTACTCTGCAGTTGAACAGGTCACTAGCAAGGTGGAACTGCTGTGCACAGTACATTAAATAGCCAGCAGCGTTTCCAATCATAACAGAGATGTACAGGACATGGATGAACTACTATGTGCTGCCAATTTGGATATAAGCCATACCATTAACTATAAGAAATGTAAATGACTTGTAACTCTCTCAGTGACTTACCAACTCTTTCCATGTTCTGCCGGTTTCATTAGATCCTTTGGATTACAATAAGGCCAATGCATGAGTAAAGCTCTCTATTTCCATCATTGATTTTCAGACTGGAAGTGAGTGATCAGAAATTTAAAAAGGCATGAAGAGAAACAATAAACTTCACATACTTTAGAATATTAATGGAGATGTTCTGTAGAAAAACCTGCTAAATAATTTTGCAATCCATTGTATAAACTCTGATTCATTCTGCCAGATTTCCATGTCACTAAATTGACTGCGCTGCGGTGGTGTTCCTTTTGCAGTTTGTTACTGTGTGCCTCTGGAAGACTGCCCAGTTCCATGGCAGGGGAAGCTGATGCAGATGTTAATAATTAATAACAGACAATCACTGCTTCACTTGCTGAGAACTTGTGAATGGGATTAATCATGCAATAGTAAGCAAACATTGTCACGTCTAACCTTATGACAGAAGGAAGTTCATTAATGAAGGTTGCTATGAACATGGTGGGTTGAAGGACCTATTTTTGTGCTGTGCAACTCTATGCCTCCATGACTCTATGACAATGGTGGTGACAAAGACTTTTCCATGCAAAAACTTTGCAGTGAGTTGTGGAGCTAAAACATTTCCATCAATCACAACAACCTCTCAAAGTTCAAAACTTCGTTATCAAAGTACATGTATGTCACCATATACAACCCTAAGATTCATTTTCTTCCCTTCATTCATTCATATTAGATGCACAGAAACACTATAGAATCAGTAAGAAATCACACACGGTGGACAAACAACCCATGTGTAAAAGAAAACAAACTGTGTAAATATATAAAAATAATAATAACTAAATAAACAATAAATATTGAGAACAAGAGATGAAGAGTCCTTGAAAGTGACTCCATAGGTTGTGGGAACAGTTCAGTTTTGGTGTGAGTGAAGTTGGGTGAAGTTATCCCCTCTGGTTCAAGAGCCTGATGGATGAGTGGTAAAAACTGTTCCTGAACCTGGTGGTGTAGGTCCTGAGGCTCCTGTATCTTTTTCTTGATGGTAACAGTGAGAAGAGAGCAAGGCCTGGATGGTGAGGTCCTTGATGATGGATGCTACTTTCTTGTGAATCTGATCCTTGTAGAATGCTCAATGGTGGGGAGGGTCCTTGGTCTTGCTGACATTGTCCTTATGGCACCACCAAGCCAGATTTTCAATTCCCCTTCAATATGCTGATTTGTCACCATCTTTGATTCAGCCAATGACAGTGGTGTCACCAGCAAACTTACCTCATACAGAGCATGACCTTAATCAATTCTTAATGGCCTCTCAGCAACAAGATCTTTTTTTTCTTTTGAAAACTATCTTTAAATTGTCTTGTTACTCATGGTTGATCCACTTTTTCTTTTCAACTTTTGTGATTACTAGGGATAAGTATTTGTTATATACTATATATTAATTCTCTGAATGTTAGCCAAGTGTTCACAAGTTGGTGTAGTTGTGTCTATGTATGTGTGGATTCCTTTAGAGGTTGGATTTCCAGGGCTGTAGCTACATAGCTAACTGAACGCAGGTGGTTGAAATGGCAACAGGGATTCACATAAGGATGCACCAACTGCCATCTCAGACAGCATTTGAAAGAAGAATGTATCTGCTTGGCCACAGAAGGAGTTCGGCCGACGACTGAAGATTGTGATCCTTCGCTTTTTTGCTAAACCAGCACCAACTCTACAAAAAGTGTTGTTCTCTCTCTCTCTCTCTCTCCCATCTCCTTCTCTCTCCCTGCTTCTGTCCCTCTCTCTCCTTCTGTCTCTCTCTTCCTCCCTCTCTGTTTGCCTTTCTCTCTCTACCTCTCATCTTCTGTCATTTCTTCCTCTCCTTCCATATCTCTCTCTCTCTCCCTCACTCTCTCCCTCCCTCTCTCCTTCTCATTCTCTCCCAACTCCCCTGTGTCTCTCTCTTTCTCTCTCTCTCTCTCTCACTCCCTCTCCCTCTCTCTCTAATGAGGTAGTGTCCATGTGTTCACTGCCATTCAGAAATTTGTTCCTCAGACATTGAGTCTCTCTCTCTCTATCTCTCTCCTCCCTCCCTCGCTCTCTCTCTCTCTCTCTCTCTCTCTCACTTTTTCTCTCTTATCTCTAGATTAAGGCAAGTTTTAGGATGTAAGCACAGATTACTGTTATTTCTGCACTGCATCAGTTCTGACAATGAAATGGAGTCAAGGAGTCATTCAGAGATACAACATGGAAATAGGTCACCAAGAATCTCTACAGTCGTCCACCACTTACTTGTATTCATCCACAATTCCCCCCATCAGCTCTCTCCTGATTCTACCACTGACCTATACACTAGGAACAATTTATAGTGGCCAGTTAACATCGACTCATATGACTTTGGGATGTGGGATGGAATTGGAGTACGCAGAGGAACCCCACACAGTCACTGGGAGCAGACAGCACCCATGGTCAGAATTTAACCCATTCTTTACTATTGTGAGGCTCAATCAGAATCAGAATCAAGTTTATTATCATTGACATATGCCATGAAATTTGTAGCAGCAGTGCAGTGCAATACATAAAATATACTATAAATTACTATAAGAAATATATACATATAAAGTTAAATACAGTAAGTAGTGGAAAATGAGAGCAAAAATAATGAGGTAGTGTCCATGTGTTCACTGCCATTTAGAAATCTGTTCCTCAAACATTGAGTGTGTGTCTTCAGGCTCCTGTACCTCCTCACTGATGGTAGTAATGAGAAGAGGGCATGTCCTGGGTGGTGGAGATCCATAACGATGGATGTCATCTTTTTGAGGCATCACCTTTTGAAGAGGTCCTCGATGGTAGGGAGGCTAATGCCCACGGTGGAGCTGGCTGAGTTTACAACCCCTTATAATTTTTTCAAATCCTCTGTAGTGAGAAGTTAGAGCAAGAAAGTGGGGGGGAAGGGAGGGGGAAGTATAAATACAAGGTGGTAGGTGGTAGGTGAAACTGGTGGGGGTGAAATAAAGTGCTAGGAAGTTGCTAGGTGAAAGAGATAAAGTGCTGGAGAAGGGGGAATCTGATAGGAGAGGGTAGAAGAACATGGAAAAATGGGAAGGAAGAGGAGAACCAGGGAAGTAAGGAGATAAGGTGAGAGAGGGAAACAGGAATAGGGGAATGGTGAATAGGGGCAATTACCGGAAGTTCAAGAAATCAATTTTCATGCCATCAGACTGGAGGCTACCCAGATAGAATAGACAGAACACGTGTCAAGATATCCTACACTCATTTGCACTGCACCTTGGAACAATATGATTATAGAAATTAAGACCTCAAACATCCAAATATCAATGAAATGGCTACACCGCCAATATAAATTCTGTCATTGTGTCCTTCTTATTGGAGAAAGGTCAATCATTTAAGGTCATTGTTAGTTGTTCTACCCATTGTGTGATCTTCTTCAAAATGTTCCTTCCCATTTCTTAGCTTGACTTGGGGAACTTTGCTTCTCTGATATAAATGTCAGATTAATACACTGCACTGAAAAGGAAGGGTAACATTTCAAAGCAACACACACAAAATGCTGGAAGAACTCAGCAGGTCATCTTGGAAACAAATCTTCTATTCAAAGAATCCCACACAGTTACTGTGGTTGCACTCTACAATTCATTTGCTTAGCACATTTTCTTTATGTCTTAGTATACCGTGTGATCAAAATCTGCAAGGAAATCTTAAAGGAAGGAGCTACTTGCCATGAGGTAATTGGTCCTCTGTGGGGAGTGATTTTACTTTAGATTCTTTGGTGGTAACTTTAAATTCCTTGGTATTATGTCATCATCCTTCTGGTAAGATGGCAACGCATGCAAACACAGCGACCTCTCGGGGTCCCAACCAAAGGTTCTTTTCTCTTTGTAAAATTTGTTTTTCATGATTCAAAGACAATTCTTCTCCAGGAATTGGAGAACAGGCAAAGAGTGATTGTGAGAGGAGCAGAGAGAGAGAGAGAGAGAAAAAAGGAGTGGGGGAAAACAAATAAATCAGGGATGGGGTAAGAAGGGGAGGAGGGACATTAACAGAAGTTAGAGAAATCAACGTTCATGCATCAGGCTGGAGGCTAGCCTCTCTCTCTGCCCCTCTCACAATCGCTCTTTGCCTGTTCTCCATCTCCCTCTGGTGCTCCCCTCCCTCTTTCTTTCTCCCTAGGCCTCCCACCCCATGATCCTTTCCCTTCTCCAGTTCTGTATCCCTTTTGCCAATCACCTTTCCAGCTCTTAGCTTCACCCCTCCCCCTCCTGGCTTCTCCTATCATTTCAGATTTCCCCCTCCCCCTCCTACTTTCAAATCTCTTACTATCTTTTCTTTCAGAGAAGATTTCAGAGTCCAGATTGTGGAATCTTGGTCTTGGTCCAAAACATCGACAGTGCTTCTTCCTATAGATGCTGCCTGGCCTGCTGTGTTCCACCAGCATTTTGTGTGTGTTAACTGAATACACCATGGCCTGGAATGGAAACACCAATGCTCAAGAATGAAAAAACCTACAAAAAGTGTTAGATACAACCCAGTCCATCACAGGAAATATCCTCCCCACCAATGAAGACAAACACAAGGAGCACTGCCACAAGAAAGCATCATCCATCTTCAAGGACCCAAACCATCCAGGCCGTGCTCTCATCTCACTGTTGCCATCGGAAAGAGGTACTGGAGCTAGACCACCAGGTACAGGAACAATTAGTACTCTTCAACTATCATGCTCCTGAACCAGTCTGGATAACTCACTAACCTCAACACTGAACTGATTCCACAATCTGGACTCAGTTTCAAAGACTCTACAACTCATATTATCAGTGTTTATCTATCTATCTATTTACTTATTAGTTCTTCAGTATTTGCAAAGATTGACTTCGTTCACAGATTGATGGTTATTCAATCTTTGTGTATAGTTTTTCATTGATTCTATTGTATTTCTTTGTTCTACTGTGAAAGCCTGCAAGAAATTGAATCTCAGGGTAGTATGTGGTGGCAAGTATGTACAGTATTTTGATAATAAATTGACTTTGAACTTTGATCTTATATTCAAAGAATACCACAAAATGATTGAGGTTGCTCTCTACATTTGATTGGCGTGCCTTAGTTTACAGTTTATTCCGGCAAAGAACCTGGAGCTTCTTTTGATCACAGCTCACTGTTTCCCACCTCACGTGTGAAAATGACCCTGGCAACATTTCTATTGAGCCAGTTGACAGCAATTTTCTAAGGATCCTAAGTGATCAAAATCTGCAAGGAAACATTAAATGAAAAAGCCACCAGCCATGAGGTAAGAGGCATTTTCTGAAGAGTGATATCAAAAGCAATAGGAGTGATACATCCGGGCTAACATTTTAAGTAGCAGAGGGGTCCATGGTAGTGTTGCAATCTATGAGATAAATTCATCTGCTGCATTCTTTAAGTGTATGCAGAGCAATGATCTTAAGTTCATTGATCAATGCTACACTGTAAAATTAAACCCTGTATTCAGGTAATAAATACCAATGTAATTTCTAGAGGGTCTTTCAGTAGGATATGCTTGCATGATCTACTTCTGGATAATGGAAGATTATTTTGAATGCTTTGAGATGTGACTGAAACCTCTTATGGGAAACATAAAAGATAGTTCGTGTAATGGCAGATTAGGTGTGGCTCCATCTTTCTGCCCATTTTCCTCCTCCTCTTCTCTGAGCAAAGATTCTGCTCCCTTCCTAAAGGTCTCCCGACCTAAATTCTGCTGCTTGTTGCACCAGGATTTCTTACAGTTTTATTTGGACTTAATAGTCAAAGGAATAGGGGACCCTGTCTGGTGAGTACTAGAGGGCAACCCCGCACAGTGCAGACAGTTGGATCTCAGTTACAGGGAGGGCATCAATGGTGTTCACTCAGCTTCTGCTGCTGCACAGCTGCAGTGGCTGGAGAAGGCACGGGAGTGAGAAGTGATGAGGAAAGGATCCTCCGACATCCATCAACATGGGGCATAGTACATCCGCAAATGTGTTGGCAGTATAAAGGGCATGTGTCAGGGGGCATAATTTTAAGGTGATTGGAGGAAAGTATAGCAGTGGATGTTTGAGGTAAGTCTTATACATTAAAAGTGTTGGGAGCATGGAATGGCGATGGTGATAGAGGCAGACACATTAGGGGCTTATAAGAAACTCTTTGATAGCCACAGGGATGATAGAACAAAGGAGGGCTATATAGGAAGGAAGGGTTAGATAGACCTCAGGATAGTGTTACGTATCCGTGACATGTGACAGTGGTACCCTTGTCACATGACTGGGGTTGAAGCTATACTGGACTTGAGGTAATGGTCTTGTGATGGTGGAGTGACGTCATTTTCCCGCCAGTAGAGGTCATGTGACAGGTTTTTTTTACAGGGTATAAGAGGAGGACCCCTCCCTGTGGGGTGGGGCAGTTCGTGGCTGGATTTGCCAAGTTGACTTCATGCCACTGCGTGATTTAATGTTATGACGCAGTTTAGTTGAAAAATGAAGTTTTATCTAATGCCTAAAGTTTAAAAGGTCATTGCCAGCAGTTTCTTTACAATACTGTTAGTGGAGAGTGAAGATAAGAGTTCGGGAGTTAAAGATCGAGGAGAATCGATTTTCGACGGTGGAATGGGTTCGACCTTGTGTGATCCTCATTCGGAAGGATTTCGTTGACTGGTCTCGTGTTAATCTCTGCGGGATAGCAGAAGATTGAGGACAGTGTGATAAAGGAAAGGTCAGTGCCTTTAAGCCGTTTTGTTTCATAAAATTCTTCGTGGGAAGAGTTCGACTTTCGAAACTGAAAGAAAACGACGTGGAAGAGAATTTAAATCACCTTAAAAAGTCTCTCCTTTTAAATGGACTGAGCATTTTGAACTTTTGGCAAGACCACTTTAAAGAACTGTTTTTGCAACATCGCTTTAAGAACTGTTAAGCTGCCGCACAGCAGCTGTTTTCCGGTTACGTTAGTGTTTGTTTACTTTTGGGGGGTTTGTTTTCAGTGTTTAATAAATGTGTTATTTGTTATAAAAACCTTTGCCTAACTCATCTGTTCATTGTTGCCTGAATACGTAACAATAGATTAAAAGGTTGGCACAGCATTGTGGGCCAAAGGACAAAAGAGTTCTTTGTTGCTTATGACAGGTACCTCTCATCACTGGCAAACTTCATGTAGTAGTTCACTACATGAAGGAACAATATATGAAGGGCATTGTTGGTCAATACCATCAGCATTAAAATAGTGCATGTCAATTGAATTGTGTGCACTATTACAAATTTGCCATGTTCTTGCAAGGACTTTACATCAGAACCTCTTGACAAAAATAAACCAATTAACTTGTGCAGATTCATAGAACACTAAATTTGTGCCTATCCAAATTTCTCTTAAATGTTGAAAGCAAACCTGCATCCACCATTTGTGCTGGCATCTTGTTCCACACTCTCATCACATTCTGAGTGAAGATTCTCCTCATGTTCATTTCACCTTTCACACTTAACCCATGACCTCTAGTTGTAGTCTCACCCAACCTTGGGGGGGAAAAGCTTGCTTGCTTTGACCCTATCTATACCCCTAATAATTTTGTATATCTCTATCAAATCTCCTCTCAATCAAGTCCTAACCTATTCATCCTTTACCTCCAACTCAGGTTCTCAAGTCCCAACAACATCCTTGTAAGTTTTCTCTGCAGTCTTTCAAACTTATTTACATCTTTACTGTAGGTAGGTCACTGTAAATGCACACAATTCTCCAAATTAGGCCTCACCAACGTATTATAGAATTTCAACATAGTATCCAAAGTCCTGTACTTAATGCATTGATTTATGAAGGCCAATGAGCCAATAGCTATCTTTACAACCCTATCTACCTGTGATGCCACTTGCAAGGAATTATGGATCTGTATTCCCAGATCTTTGTTCTAATGAACTCCTCAGTATCCTACCACTCCCTGTGTAAGACCTAAACTGGTTGGTCCTCCCCAAGGTGCAATATTGTACACTTGTCTGCATTAAATTCCATCTGCCTTTTTTCAGTCCATTTTTCCAGCTGGTCCAGATCCCGCCGCAAGCTCTGATAGTCTTCCTCACTGGCCATTACACCCCATCTTGGTGTCCCCCTTAAATGCGCTGATTCAGTTTACTGCATTATCACCCAGATTGTTAATATAGGTGACCCAGCACTGATCTCTGTGGCACATCGCTAATCACAGGCCTCCAGTCAGAGAGACAACCATCGACTACCACACTCTGGCTTCTCCTGTGAAGCCAATGATAACTACTTTATCTTGAATGCCGAGCGACTGATCCTTATTGACTATCCTCCCATGCAGGACCTTGTCAAAGGCCTTGCTAAAGTCCATGTATTCAACATTCACTGCCTTGCCTTCATCAACTTTCCTGGTAACTTCCTCAAAAAGCTCTAAAATTTGTTCGACACAACCTTCTATGCTTTAAGCCATGTTAACTATCCTTAATCAGTCTCTGTCTATCCAAATACTTATATATCTGTTCCTTAGAATACTTTCCAATAACTTTCCCATTACTCATATCAGGCTCACCAGCCTATAATTTCCTTATTCTTAGAGCCTTTCTTAAACAATGGAATTGCATTAGTTATCCTCCTATCCTCCGGCACCTCACCCAGGGCTAAGGATGTTTTAAATATCTTTGCTAGGGCCCCTGTAATTTCTGAACTTACCTCCCACAGGGTCTGAGGGAACACCTTGTCTGACCCTAAGGATTTATTCACCATAATTTGCCTCAAGACAGCAAACAGCCCCTCCTCTGTAACCTGTGTAGGGTTTATGACCTCACTGTTGCTTTGCCTCACTTCTATAGACTCTGTCTGTCTCCTGAGTAAGTACAGATGAAAAACATCCATGTAAGATCTCCTCCATCTCCTTAGGTTCCATGTATACATCACCACTTTGATCTTCCAGAGGACCAATTTTGTCCCTTGCTATCCTTTTGCTCTTAATATATCTGCAGAAGCCCTGAGAATTCTCCTTTGGCTTGTCTGCTAGAGAAACTTCATGTCTTCTTTTAGCCCTCCTGATTTCTTTCTTAAGTGTTTTGTTTTGCATTTCTTATACTCCTCAAGTACTTTACTTCATTTGTTCCTGTCTGCCTATACCTGCTATGTATCTTCTTTTTCTTAACCAGGATCTCAATATCTCTCAATAACAAAAATTCCCTAAACCTGTTATCCTTGCCTTCTATTCTGACAGGAGCATACAAACTTTGTACTCTCAAAACTTCACTTTCAAAGGCCTCCCACTTGCCAAGAACACCTTTGCCAGAAAACAACGTGTCCCAATCTACACTTGCTTAATCCTTTCTGGTCTTTCTCCAATTTAGAATCTCAATATGAGGACCAGAACTATCGTTTTTCCATATTTACTTTGAAACTAATGGCATTATGATCACTGGATGCAAAGTGTTCCCCTACACAAACTTCTGTCTTATTCCCTAATAGGAGATCTGGTGTTGCACACTTTCTAGTTGGGACTTCTATGTAATGATGAAGGAAACTTTCCTGAACACATTTGACAAACACTTTTCCATCCTGCCCTTTTACAGTATGGGAATCCCAGACAATATGTGGAAAGTTAAAATCACTTCCTATCACAACCTCGTGTCCCTTGCATCAGTCTGTAAACTCTCTACAAATTTGTTCCTCTAAACGCAGTGGAATGTTGGGTGGCCTATAATATAATCCCAATAATATGGTCATATCTTTCTTATTCCTCATTCCATCCCTAAAGCCTCTCTAGGTGAGCTCTCCAGTCTGTCCTGTCTGAGTACTGTTGTGACATTTTCTCTGACTAGTATTGTCACCTCTCCCTTTTTAATCCCTCCCACTCCACCGTGTCTAAAACAACAGAACCCTGGAATACTGAGCTGCCAGTCCTGTCCCTCCTGCAACCGAGTCTCACTAATGGCTACAATATCATAATTCCAGGTGTTAATTCATGCCCTGAGCTCATCTGTTTTTCCTACAATACATCTTGCATTGAAATATATACAGCTCAGGACATTAGATGCACCATGGTCCACATCTTGGTTCCTGACTTTGTACGTAGGCTTAACAACGTCTATCTCCACAATCTCTCCACTAACTGTTCTGGCACTTTTGTTCCAATTTCTTAGCTCCTCACCAAGAACTTGAAATTCAGCAATGAAACTTACTTTGATCAACTGGCTAGGCATCAGAATCAAGTTTATTATAAGACCATAAGACATAGGAGCAGAATTAGGCCATTCGGCCAATTGAGTCTGGTCCGCCATTCGATCATGGCTAACCCTTTTTTCCTGACAAATGTCATGAAATTTGTTGTTTTGTTGTCAGCAATACCATGCAATGAATAAAATATACTATAAATTACATTAAGATATATATCAAGGTTCAATGTTTAAGGTAAATTAATTATCAAAGTACATGCATGTCACTATATACAACCATGAGATTCATATTCAATGAATCCACAATAGTAACAATAATAAAATCAATGAAATACCATACCAAGTAGGACATTCTAACTGTGTGCAAAGACAGCAAATCAAAAAGAAAGAAATAATAGCAATAAATAAATCAGCAATAAATATTGAGAACATGAGATGAAGAGTTCTTGAATGTGAATCTATAGGTCATGGGAACATTTCAGTGATTGGGCAAGTGAGGTTGAGTGAAGTTATCTCCTTTGGTTCAAGAGCCTGATGGTTGATGGGTAATAACTGTTCTTGAACCTGATGGTGTGAGTCCTGACGCTCCTGTACATTGTTCCTGATGGCAGCAGTGAGAAGAGAGCATGGCCTAATTATGGTGGTTCTTGATGATGGATGCTGCCTTCCTGCAACAAGATGTGCTCAATGAGCGGGCAATGACTGGGCCATGTCTACTACTTTTTGTAGGATTTTCCGCTCAAGGGCATTGGTGTTTCCACACCAGGCTGTGATGCAGCCAATCAATATACTCTCCACCACACATCTATAGAAGTTCATCAAAGTTTTAGATGTCATGTCAAATCTTTGCAATCTCATAAGGAAGTAGAGGAGCTGACCTGCTTTCTTCATAATTGTACTTTTGTACTGGGCCCAGGACAGGTCCTCCGAAATGATAACATCAAGGAATTTAAAGTTGCTGACTATCTTTACCTCTGGAGAGCCAGGCGAGGACTGGCTCATAGACCTCTAGTTTGCGCCTCCTAAAGTCAATAATCAGCTCCTTGGTATTACAGATTTTGAGTGAGAGAAAGAAACAATAGTAATAAATAGATAAGCAATGTATTGAGAACATGAGGTGAAGAGTACTTGAAAGTGAATCCATAAGTCGTGGGAACATTTCAGTGATTAGAAAAGTGAGGTTGAGCGTTTTTCTGGCACCACTCAGCTGGATTTTCAATTTCTGGTACTTAATCAATACCTTTACTGCAGCCTGTGAGAATTGTGTCATCGATGAACTTGAATGTGGCATTGGAGCTGTGCTTAGTCACACAGTCGTAGGTGTAAAGTGAGTAGAGCAGGGGGCTAGGTCTTGTGGTGCACCTGTGCTGATGGAGATTGTGGAGGAGATGTTGTTTCCATACTAAACTGACTGGGGTCTGCAAGTGAAGAAATCAAGGAGGTATTGAGGAAAAGGTCCTAAAGCGTATTGATTACTTTTGAACAAGTGATGGTATTGAATGTTGAGCTGTAGTTAATAAGGAGCATCCTGATGTATGTATCTTTGCTGTCCAGATATTCCAGGGATGAATGAAGAGCCAATGAGATGGCACTGCTGTGGATCTGTTGTGCCAGGATACAAACTGGGGTGGGTCCCAGTTGGTTCTCAGGCTGGAATTGATATGTTTTATCACTAACCTCTCAAAACACTTCATCACTGTGGATGTAAGTGCTACTGGATGAGAGTCAGCTGAGGCAGGATACCAGGCTCTTCTTAGGCACCAGTTTAAATGAAGCCTGCTTGAAGCAAGTGAGTACCTCAGACTGCTGAAGCAAGAGGTTAAAGATCTCATTGAATGCTCCAGCCAGTTGATTAGCACAGATCTTTAGTACTTGACCATGTGTCCAGTCTGGGCCAGATGCTTTTTGTGGACTTACCATCCTAAAGGTTGTTCACATGTTGGCCTCAGAAGCCAAAAATCACAGGATCGTCAGGGGCTATTGTAATTTGTAATGGTTCCTCCATGTTTTGATGGTTAAAATGAGCAAAGTAGGCAGAGACCTCATCTGGAAGCGAAGCCCTGTTGTCACCTGTGTCACTTGATTTTACTTTATAAGAAGTGGTAGCATTCTAACCCTGCCACAAGTGTTGAGCATCCTTCAAGTTTAGTCTGGAATTCCCATTTCACCCATGAGGTGGCTTTCTGGAAGTCATATCTGGACCTTGTGCAACTTTCTTGGTCACCAGGCTTGAATGCCTTTGATCTGGTCAGCACATTATGGATCTCATGCTTCATCCAGCCTCCAAGAGGACCACAACCTTGAAGTAGGGTTTGGAGGCTTGCGTGCCTCAATGACCCAGAGAACTATGTTGGCTAGAGATAGGGCCTTGTGTTTTGACTCTTGGTAGGTCACCCATGCCAAACAAATCAAAGGGAAGAGGTCAGACTAAGAGTGGTCCACTGGTCCTCTAGGTTTGGGGATTCACCTCAGGGCTAACAACCTTGGCTGGACAAGTCAAGTTTATTGTGATTTCGACCATAATCTGCTGGAACATTACATAGTAAAAATGAAACAACATTCCTCCAGGACCCTGGTGCTACATGAAACACAAAACTATGCTAGACTACGTGAGACAGCACAAGGCTACACTAGACTACATAAAACAACATAAAAACTGCACTAGGCTACAGACTTGCACAGGACTACATAAAGTGCACAAAACAGTGCAGAGCAGTACAATAATTAGTAAACAAGACAATACGCACAGTGGAGGACAAATTGCAATATAATAATAATTGATGTAGATGTCAGTCTCGACTCTGAGTATTGAGGAGTCTGATGGCCTGGGGGAAGAAAGTGTTACATAGTCTGGTCGTGAGAGCCTGAATACTTTGGTGCCTTTTGCCAGATGGCAGAAGGGAGACGAGTTTGTGTGAGGGGTGCGTGTGGTACTTCACAATACTGTTAGCTTTGCGAGTGCAGCATGTGGTGTAAATGTCTTTAATAGCGGGAAGAGAGACCCTGATGATCTTCTCAGCTAATCTCACTATCTACTGCAGGGTCTTGCGATCTGAGACAGTGCAATTCCCAAACCAGGCAGTGATGCGGCTGCTCAGGATGCTCTCAATACAACCCCTGTAGAATGTGGTGAGGATGGGGGGTGGGAGATGAACTTTTCTCAACCTTCGCAGAAAGTAGAGATGCCGCTGGGCTTTCTTGGCTATGGAGCTGGTATTGAGGGACCAAGTGAGATTATATGGAAAAAAAATTATATGGAACAACAATTAAACCTGGGGCACAATCAAGAGGGTGGCCTAGGACAGATAGAGGTGGAGGACCTTTATTGCTGCCCTGAACACCAGCGGCTTAACAGGCAGTATCTATGGCTCATCCATGGCTTCTGGTTAGGGAACACTCAGAATAATTTTTTGGGGAGAAACTCGTCTACAACTGTTTTTATAAAGTCTATGACAACAATGGCGTATTCATTATACAGATGAGTCCTTGAACACAGCCCAGTCCACTGACTCAAAGCAATCCTGCGGATGTTCCCTTGCCTTCTGTGACCATCTCTTTGTTGTCCTAATCTCTGGGACAGACTGTGGATGTGATAGGGAGGTTGTCTCTATATGGATGTGATGCAGCTAGACAGGGGCAAACTCATTAAAAAGAATAGCTTTTATGCATTGCTTATAATTAAAAGGGAAAATGCTGGAGGGATGCTGCAAATTACCATTTTCAAAAGATACTGGCCTATTTCCATTGACATAGACATTTAACAGGACTTCAGATATGAGGGAGAACATGATTCGAGGGTAGTTATGAATGACAAGGAAAGGAATGAACTGCTTTCTCATCCTTATGTTTCACCAAAGTGCCTCTTGATTCTGCAGCTTAGAATATGTCAGAAAGCACCCTATTAATTGCTCTCTATCTCAACTCCAGCAAAATGACCCTTGTTTTAACATACGCCAATGAGTGCACGTGCATATTTCACACACTCTCCAAACTCTTGCATTGTGAATGTCAAGGTCTCAGAACTACATCCTCCTGAGCATCCTCCTTGCAGTGACTCAACCTATTACTGTTGGCAAAATATCTTGTTCACAGTTGAGTGAGCCACAATTCTGTGATAACGCATTGTATCTGAAATGTGTTGGAAGTCCTTATGTAGAAGCAGTGTTGGCTGCAGAGAATGCTGGCTGTGACATAGAGTAAGCTGCTGCGTATTATAGTGAAAACATCAAGTTACGAATGCAGTGGAGATTGATTTTGGTGCTCCAGTAAATTTAGCAGAGGAGAGCAAATAAATTCCGACCATAAGGTTGCTTAACACACAAGGTACATTGAAGCTAACATCACAAAGTAGAAGTTCAGCAACTTGTATATATATCTTGTGCCGTTATCTAGCAAAACATTCCAAAATGTATCCCAGGATCACTATCAAAAAAATTTGCTACAGAATTTGGTCTATTGTGTTGAGTGCTGGTCGCTTCATTATAAGAAGGATGTGGAAGCTTTCAAGAGGCTGCAGGGGAGATTTATCAGGATGGTGGCTGGATTAGAGAGCATGTTCTATGAGGATAGGTTGATTTCCTCTTTGAAGCAAAGGAGGATGAGAGGCAACTTGACAGAGGTGTACAAGCTGATAAGAGGCATGGATCGAGTGGACGAGCAAGAGACTTTTTCCCAGGGAGAAAACAGCTAATATGAGGGGGCAAGATTTTAAGGTGGCTGGAAGAAACTAGAGGGAGATGTCCAAGGTAATATTTTTTACACAGAGGATGATGGGTGCGTGGAACACCCTGCTATGGTGGTGGCAGGGTAAAATACAGTAGGGGCTTTTAAGAAATGCTAAGGCAGGCACATGGATGACAGAAAAATGGAGGGCTATGTAGAAAGGAAGTGGTAGATTGATCTTAAAGCAGGTTAAAGGTTAGCACAACATTGTAGGCTGAGGGTATGTATTGTGCTGTAGTGTTCTATGTTCTGTGTTCTAATCTATATGAGGGGTTAGGAGGATGGGAGCCCTAAACCTCTACAGGGCACAAGGAAGTGATATTTAGTGTGGAAATTCAAGAGTTGCAGATCTAAGAAGGATGAAGGTGCAGCTAGCGGTGATGGAGTGATCACTTGTAATAGATACTTCCACAAACTTTGCTGTCAGGAAGTTCTTCTAAAAATACTTAACATTGATATTGCAAATGGACGATAAAGTAAGCAGGAACCAGAGCGTGGTAGTGTTGCAGGGGGCGGGGGGTGGGGGGGGGAGGTTTCAGGTTGGATGCTTGTGGTGAGCAGTAGAGACCGATGCCAGTTCTCTGTGGTTTGTCATATCTATTAATGATGTGGATGAGAACATAAATGGTATGATTAGTAAATTTTCAGATGATAGAAACTTGGTGGTATGGTGGACAGAGGAACAGGTTACAGCAGGATGCTGATCAACTAGGAAAATGGACGAGGGAATGGCAGGTCAGAGTTGTGTAAAGTGAGTCATTTTTGGGAATGAAACTAGACCGAGGCACACACATTGAATAACAGGGACCCGAGGAAGCAACACAGGTAGACAAAGTGGTAAAGAAGGGAGATGACATTACTGATCTCATCAGTCATGGTGCTGAGTGCAAGTGTTGGGACGTCGTGTTGCAGTTTTACAAAATGCTGGTTGCACCCCACTTGCAGCAATGTATGCAATTCTGATCACCACAATGTGAATAAACTAGAAAGGAGGCAGAAAAGTTTCATCAGATGTTTCCTGGACTGGGGGCTTGAGTTATAAGGAGACATTAAACATGGTAGGATGGTTTTCTCTGGAGAAAAGAAGGGTTAGTTTATAAAATTATGAGGGGTGTAGGTGGTCATTGGCTATTTTTGGGGGTATGAGATTCTAAACCTAATGAGGATGAGTGAGAGGGGCAAAATCTAAAGGGGATCTGAGGGCCATGTTGTTTACACATAGGTGATGGACATATGAAATGAGCTGGCAGAGGCGGGTTAAATTACAATCTTTAAAAAATATTTGCACAGGTTCATGATTAAAACTGTTTATAGGGATATGGGCAAATGCAGGAAGTGGGATTAGTTTACATAGGCATCTTGGTCAGCGTGGGTGAATTGAGTTAAAGGTGCTGCATAACTCTCTATCACTCTATGAATCTATAGCTTCAATGCTGCCATATTTTACACTAGAAACCTTTTTGGCTATGGCTTTATAAGCCATTCCTATCCCCAGTTGTTGTCGCAGGGAACTTCGCTTCTTCCCAAACTCTGGGAAAAGGACATAGAGTCAGTGGCCACTTCATCAGGTGCGGGAATAGAATCCGGTGTGGCTTTCTGCTGCTCTAGCCCATCCACTTCAAGGTTCAACATGGGCATTCAGAGATGCTCTTCTGCACATCACTGTTGTAACCCATGGACTGCTTGAACCAGCCTGGCCATTCTCCTCTGACCTCTCATTAGCAAGGCATTTTTTTCCCACAGAACTGCTGCTCACTAGATTTTCTTTTTGGTTTTTTTTGCATTATTTTCCTATTAACTGTAGAGACTGTTGTTTGTGAAAATCTCAGGAGCTCAACGGTTTCTGAGATACTCAAACCACCACATCCGGCACCAACAACCATTCCATGGTCAAAATCACTTTGATCCCATTTCTGATGTTTCGTCTGATCAAAAACAAGAAATAAATTTGAATCAGTAAATGGCTTTTTTTTGATAAAAGACAGAAAAACCCACCTTGTACGGTTAGCACAGTAAAATGCATTTACTTAAGTTTCTTGATCACCTAGCCAATTTTTAAACATTGGATCATTGAAAAAATGTGACTAAGTATATATTCCTCTCAGCCTGCTCCCTCCCAACATTGGCACAGATTTTAATGTTGTGTGGATCTCAAAATAACTTTCAATTAACACCAGTCTGTTAGAACAGGAACTGACTTAGATCAGTGGCTAGACAGTTTATAGTCATGCCTTGAAATAAGGGTAGCAGATTATGCACCTTTAACTGATTTAGTATATTGATTCATCAGTTCTGAACAGAGTCAATCTCTGCCAATGATCCAGGTTGCCTGTCATAGAATATAAAAATACCCTTTTGTTGATCTGTTCTAACTTCTTACATATTAATCTTACCAATATAAAAATACAGGGAGGAGATCCATTTTGCACAGGAACCTACTTTGCTAGCATAGGAAGTACAGTCTGCTAATTTGATCTTCACAGATATTCTGGTTAAAATGGCAGAAGCTGCAGTCTCTGTTGAGAATTTGACTTAACTTAGTTGTCTCCTAGGCCTGTAGGGATGGTTTTGGGGACAGAAAGGGGAGTTAGGGGTAAAGTTAGGGTTTAGGGACAATCATGTTGGGGAGTTAGAAGTCAGATTAGGCTTTAGGGACAGGGATGTGGAGGAGATGGAGGTCAATCCAGAGTCGAGGCCTCCACTCTGTGCCCCACATTCGAAGGCCAGTGACGTGGATGGGTCACAAAGGTTATCTACAGACTAGGCTTCTGCTCCGTGCACGAAGACCAGCGATGTGGGCTTGTGATGAAGGACATTTGTGGATGTCGGGCTATCCCAGGTTGGTTGGTCCTGGGAGGCACCAGGGCCAGTGAGTCAGCACGCCTGGAGTTTGGGGTCCTGTCATCAGTACTGGTGGTCAAAGCCCAAAGGTTGATTGGAAATCTGAAAGTCAAAGCCTGGAGACTGGAGGCCTGTCCTGGAGTTGGAGAACTGCCTATGTATGTGAGTGGGTGGGAGAGAGGAAAGGGGTTTGGTTTGCTGTTGTTGCTTTGTTGCTTGTTGTGCCCTGTGTTGTTCTGCTGAGCATTGCTAACATTCTATGTGTATGTGGCACAACTTGCGGCCACCTCCAACATATCCTTAAGGTGTGTTGGTTGCTAACGCAAGCAACGCATTTCACTGTATGTCTCGATGTACATATGATAAATAAATCTGAAATAAATAATAAATATTCATTGAATAAGGCAAAGACCGTATGAGCAGAGAAGGCTGCTAAACATGGATAAGCCACAGCTATAGAACTGCATTCACTCCTGGTTACCAAACAGCAGAAGAAGTGATAGCACTGAAATAGGCCCAGTAATATAGGCAAGACTGTTAATAGTTCATACTGAGGACAAAATAGCTAGGCTGCAGTTGGTTTCTTTGGACAGAGCATCCTTAGGAAGGGCTGAGGGTGTTTATTCAAGGTGTGTAAAGGTATGAGAGGCGTGCAAAGTATGAATAAGATAGATTATTTCCCTGAGAACCGCAGTTGGATACTATGGATCAAAGTTTTAAATGGTTGGTTGAAGGTTTAGAAATGTTCTCCTGGTCAAAAATTGTTTAGTGGAAAAATCAAATGTGTCAAAGAAAAACTTGGAAAAGTACAGCTATGGAAATTTAAATGTATATGGAAAATTAATGAATGTGAAATTGTGAACGTAGAACTGGGATCTAGCAAGAATAGAAGACAGGAGCTGGTCACATATCCTTAGCAGTGGACAATATGGATAAACAGTGGCAAGTCAGAACAGTCAGCTCTGATGCCATTGGAGGAATTAAACTTGTCAGTTGGCTCCAGATATCAGGTATAACCTAAACTGAATATCTGAGCCATAGAATGAGATACAGCAAAGAAATAATCCGTTCAGTCCTCATTGTTGGATTGAGATGCTTTTGTGGTGCAGAGAGTCTTCAGAAGTCATAAATGAGGCATAAAACGTATTGCTAGCAATTTTTAGGTGTTACATTGACAAAGAGCAAACAAGGAAAGACAAAGGAGACAAAGGGAAAAAATCTATTCTGAACTCATTGTTGGATTGAGATGCTTTTGTGATGCAGGGAGTCTTCAGAAATCAAGAATAAGGCATAAAACGTATTGCTAGCAATTTTCAAGTGTTATATTAACAAAGAGCAAACAAGGAAAGACAAAGGAGACAAAGGAAAAAGTAAGTGTGGTCGTCTCATACTCAGTCTAGAGATAACTAAACATTCCAATTAGCCTATAATTTAGCCAGATTCAAGTGGTGTGACGCCCGCCACTGAAAACTAAAAAGTTTCTAGAAAAATGCAGAAGCAACTTTACCTTAATTACTGGAAAAAAATACATGTATATACTGTAAATAATTATATGAAATTACAAGCATAGGAAATTTAATCTATAAGATAAATAACAATTCTACACCCCAATCCAACATTGCTGACCATCAACACCATTTTCGCTAGTCTTACGCTTGTATTGTCACTAACTACCTCCAAATTATAACACACTGGGGGCAATTTGCATGAGCCAATTATCCTACAAATCCACTTACCTTTGGGATATGAGAGGAAACAGGAGCAGTCACAGGGAGAATGTACAAACCCCACACTGGCAGCAGCCAAAGTGAGGATTGAAGCTGTGTCCCTGGCACTGTGAGGCAGTGCGTCATCTGTTGCCCAATCGTACACAGTAACTATCAGCAAACCTGGAGTCTATGAGTTGATAACAGCTAGTTGATAAGGAAGTAGTTCAAGTGATTCAGTCTAATTTGGGGGTGACATGGTAGTGTAGTATTCAGTGTAATGTTATTACAGTGTCAAAGACTAGGGTTTGATTCCCACTAGGGTCTGTAAGGAGTTTGTATCAAAATAGGAAACAGGTTTAATATCACCTGCATATGTCGTAAAATTTGTTAACTTAGTAGTACAATGCAATACATGTTAAATATAAAAAATAAATTACAGTGAGTATATATTATGAATATTAAATAGTTATATTTAAAATAGCACAAAAACAGAAATAATAAAAAAATGAGGTAGTGTTCATGGATTCAATGTCCATTTCAAAGTTGGATGGCAGAGAGGGAGAAGTAGTTCCTGAATCACTGAATGCTTCTGTACCTCCTACCTGATGGTAACAATGAGAAGAAGGTATATACTGGATGGTGGGGGTTCTTTAATGATGGATACCACCTTGCTGAGGCTCTGCTCCTTCAAGATGCTTTGGATACTAGGGAGGCTAGTACCCATGATGGAGCTGACTAATTTTACAACTTTCTGCAACTTACTTTGATCCTGTGCAGTAGTCCACCCACCTACCATACCAGACGGTGATGCAGCCTGTCAGAATGCTCTCCGCAGTATATCTGCAGAAGTTTTCAAGTGTGCTCTTCCTGTGACTGCATAGGTTTCTTCTGGGTGCTCCGGTTTCCTCTCTTCTCTTCCAAAGGCATGTGAGTTAATAGGTTAATTGGTCTTATGGCTGTAATTGGGTGAGTGTGCTCAATGGTCCAGAAGGGTCCATTACCAAGGGGTCTCTCTAAATAAGAAAATAAAATAAATAAAATAATAGAAAGAACACTGACAGTATCAACATTATATTTAAAAATCATATTTAAATTAAGTAAAAATACTAGTTGTCGATGTGGTTTTAAATTACAAAGTTGAACTCCTGGACAGAAAGATTTAAAAGGCTTAGGTCCTCAAAAGGATTGATTGCTGCGTGAAATCTCACCTTAAGATTGGGGGGAAGGGGATGAAGTACTGATTTCATTGCCTAGAACAATGGAAGAAATAGCAGCCATCCGAATCTGGAAGAGAACTTGATGAGCTGCAGCCTACACGGCTACAGCCATGGAGGTCAGATATAGGACCCCTCTGAATGATCTGAACATCATCTCAAGGTACATTTATTACCAAAGTACACATATGCCACCATATTCAACCCAGAAATTTATTCTCTTGTGGGCGTTTGCAGTAAGTACAAAGAAACACAGTTGAATCAATGAAAAACCACACATAACAAGACAGACAAGCGATATGCAAAAGACAACAATGCAAATACAAAAAGGAAAAAAAATTGACTGATGTCGACATAATGACTCAAATTTACCATAAATTTCTATGATTCTTTACCAAAGAAATTCATACCTTGCTCAGCAGCACCAAAAACTTTAAGAATTCAGGAAGTTTGCAATTGGATCCTTTTTGAAGCCAATGTACATTTATTGCACTAAAGAACTGAAGAAGTTTTGTATTGTTTGCCTTGACAATGAAAGGAGAGCTGAAAGCCATTAGCCTGAACCATTGACTTTGTTGCCCACTGGCAGTCGCCTCCATCACAAAGAACCCCCACCATCCAGGCTATACTCTCTTCTTGCTACTACCATTGAGCAGGAGATAAAGGAACCTTAGTTCCCACACCACCACGTTCAGGAACAGTTATTACCCTACAACCATCAAACCATCAAACTTCTGGATCACAGTGGATAATTTAATTCACCTCAATACTGAACTGACCTACAGACTCACTATCAAGGACTCTACAACTCATGGTCTCAGTATTTGTTTATTTATGTTTTTTTTATTATTTGAACAACTTGTCTTCTTTTTACATTGAATGTTTGTCATTCTTTATGTATACTCCTTCATAAATTCTATCGCATTCTTTATTTTTCTTTAAATGCCTGCAGTAAAAAGCATCTCAAGGTAGTAGATGGTGACATAAACACACTTTAATAATAAATTTACTTTTGACGTTTGACTTTTGACTCTATGCAGATGCTGCCTGACCTATGGAGCACTTCTAGTATTTTCTGGTTAATTTCAGTTTCCTTGCACCTACAGTATTTTACTTCCAGCGGATTGATGTGTCCATCTTTGTGAATTGTCTTGTTATTTTCTATACAAATGGAGCAGATCTATTTGATTAATCCATCCTCCCTAATGAGAGTTGTGAGCTAATCAAGTCTTTGTGAGCTGCTGCTGTACAGTACATCCCATATGTTGTGGTGTAAGGAATGTTTCTGAATGGTCTGATTGGCACTAGATGGTTAGACACTCCATTGAATAATGCTGTAGGTGCATGAAGGCATTCCGAGAGAATTCTCATGCTCTCATCACTCATGTACCCTAGCTTCCAAGGATTAAGAGGTCAACCTCTCAATAACCATATAACAATTACAGCACGGAAAAAGGCTATCTTGGCCTTTCTAGTCCATGCCGAATGCTTACTCTCACCTAGTCCCACCTATCTGCACTCAGCCCATAACCCTCCATTCCTTTCCTGTCCATATACCTATCCAATTTTTTTTAAATGACAATATCGTACCTGCCTCTACCACTTCTACTGGAAGCTCGTTCCACACAGCTACCACTCTCTGAGTAAAGAAGATCCCCCTCGTGTTACCCCTAAACTTTTGCCCCCTAGCTCTCAAATCATGTCCTCTTGTTTGAATCTCCCCTACTCTCAATGGAAAAAGCCTATCCACGTCAACTCTATCTATCCTCCTCATAATTTTAAATACCTCTATCAAGTCCCCCCTCAACCTTCTACGCTCTAAAGAATAAAGACCTAACTTGTTCAACCTTTCTCTGTAACTTAAGTGCTGAAACCCAGGTAACTTTCTAGTAAATCTTCTCTGTACACTCTCTATTTTGTTGACGTCTTTCCTATAATTCAGTGACCAGAAATGTAGAATGCTAAAGTTCAACCCACTCCAACACCAACAGCACTTTCCCAGTTAATCTATTTGATCCTATTGTGAACTCCCAAGATAGTGGTAGACTGAGCAATGTCTTTGAATCTTCTTTTTCACTGACACAATTACCATGTAAAAGTTAAAACTCCCTTCTTAGTCGATGTACTGAAAATATGAGAAGATAGGTGTTGCAACAGAGTTCAAAGTTCAAAGCAACTTGATTATCAAAGCACATATATGTCCCCATATACTCCCCTGCGATTCATTTTCTTGCCGGCATTCACAGCGGAACAAAGAAATACAATAGAATCATTGAAAACTAAACACAAAGACTGACAAACAACCAATGTGCTAAAGAAGAAAAACTGTGCAAATATGAAAAAATTTGTAACAGTAATTAATGAATAAGTAAGTAAATAATACTGATAACATAAGTTGTAGAGTCTTTGAAAGTAAGTTGATAGAAAGTTTTGTTCACGTGTGAAAATGGAATATCGCCAACAGCAAATTCTACTTTTTTTTTCCAATTTTGTGTTTCCTGTGTGAAGGGAATTGGCTTCTGTTCAACAGCTCAGCAGTAATGCTGAGATTGAGAACTCAGGAGCTGATTGAAGCTGTATTCCATCAGTTCATAGTGAAGCACAAAGTGCTGTGTCAAAATGACCTGAAGGTTTATTTATGAATAAAAGTATAATGGCTTAATGGCTCAGTTTTCTTTGACCTAAACCTTAACCCTGTGCTGACATGACTGTACCATTTAATTTCACAAGCTGCAGAACTTGGTATAATATCTAACTGGTTTAACTGTGCTTATTACCCTCAAGAGAAAAAAAAGAAACAAAATTCTTAGCAACAAAAAGAAATAAGGTTCCTAAGTATTTCTATAACTTCTGAAGTTGAGTTTTACCCTCAAGCTACACTAATAACAGCATCTAGTTCCAAGTTTCAGCTCCCAACAATAGACAAATGACTCTAGTTTTCTACCAAGGAGAGAGAGAGCTCCAATTTACCTGCAGATAGATGGGTTGCTTCATAAATCATCCCAGAAGAGACAGGTGGACCTGTAAAGGTTTCACCTGAGGATGGATAGATAATACCACACTTTACCCAAGGACAATAGCTTCTGTGAGCTTATTTCTATGAGGAAATGCATGAGCTGTAATTTGGGTGTCTCTTCTGTCTATCTGTGCTGGTGAAAAGAAAGCAGAAACATCATCGCATTATTGTTGTAATACTGTCAGAAAACCTTTTGCTCCAAACTGAACATTTGAATTCATCCCATCCTGTCGATGGATATCCATGCACCTATTTTATAGTTGTTTGCAACAATAGTGGAAAAATAATTAGCTAAACTGAGTTGTAAATAATGTGAGCTTCAAATGATAATGCACGGATATTAAATATATTAGTTTTTAAATATTTTATCAGCATTTTAATATTAAAAGCAGCTTGCATGTTTCTAGTCGTGCTCATTACACACATTACAAATTTACCTGCTCTCTTATGTTTTGCCCAAGAAAAGCTGTAAAATTTAATAATAATTTTGTCATATTTTCCAAACCTCTGATACAAACATGGTAACCATATTTAGTTCTTTTCGTCTACTTCAGTTTGTTTATGCTTGCTAATTATTGGTAAGATGTGAATTGGATAAAGAAGTTAATGACAAAGAAAATTTGCAATTTAATTCAAGGACCATTTGGCAAAAGTAGCACACCTCCTTCTGAGGGTGTGCATTATATTATATTTTGTAAAATATTGGATGAATGCCTGAATAGTTCAAGATGACAATTTGACTCTATTTGAACCCTTAGCATGTGGGATCTGTATGTCTGCTGTTGAGTAATACTTGCAGAGTCTCTGTACAAGGTAAGCAATGTAAATGTCTGTAGAATGTTTCCTGATAGTTGCTGGATTCTTTCTTAGTCTCAGGCACCATTAAAATGCAAATGTTTGTGAAGTTAGCTTGATGGATTTTTTTTGGACTCAGACTTATTGCTTATATGTAATCTGCATTTTATTTTGTGAGTCCAAAGAATCTTGTGTCCAAAACATTAGTGGACTAATGGATGAAGAGTGACAATTACAGTGTCTAATTGATTTATGAGGGTATGACGAATACTGTGTTAATAAACAGATGTTTGAATGTAAGAAACCAGGCTGAGTTAATGGCATGACAACAAAAGAACAAAAACGTTTGACTGTTTCTGGATGTCTTTCTACGCTTGTGAAACCCATATTTATTGGGGTACCTTTCCTGGTTTTGTTGTACTATGCCCAGACTTGTAATCAGTTGCTGGGACCCAGAGGTGTTTTCATTGACTGAGTTGGAATTCAGAGCTCCCCCAACAACAGCAACAATCAAGTGGTGACCAAGAATTGTGAGCCCTGAAATCTTTGTGGAAATCTTTGTGAATTGTTAGTACAAGGCTTGATTGCATTCTCTGTATTGAGAGACTCATGAATAATGAACGTAGTTGCAAGATAAGCGGCAAGTCATTTAAGACTGAGATGAGTAGCTAGTTATTCTCCCATAGGGAGTGAACCTCAGGAATTATTTACCTCAGAGATTTGGCACAGAAAAGGGGTTGAGTCTTACAGATTGACCATATTGAATGACGGGTGAGTCTTGAGGGGCACGGTGGTCTACTCCTAGTCCTTACAGACTGTGTTCTTTCAGGAGCACTATCCTATTAAATGAGGATATTCTCTTGACTATCCTGTCTAATGTTTATCCCTCAACTAGCAATCCATATAAAATTAAACTATTCATCATGTTATTACTGTTGGACTTTGTTTTGTTGGTTCCTAAGGGGCTTTACTTTACAAAAGTGTCTTCTCTTCAGGAACACCATATTGGTCGTTAAGTATATTGGATATGCAGAGACAATATACAGAGATGCTCAAGAAAATGTTTAGGTTGAGCTTGAGGTTACATGAACAATTCCAGTGTCTATATTAAAGAAAGGATATTAAGGTCCAAAATGACAAAGATTAACTAGAATGATATCAGAACTGAGAGATTACATCCATTAGAAATGATTGTCCAAAATATTTTTATTCCCTTTATAAAAAGCTACCGTTTAATCTGTTGGAGGTCTTTAATGTCATTGATGAGAATGAAATGAAGAAAATATTTCCACTCGAAAGAAGCAGGAAACTTCACTGATAGGAACCCACTGAGAGTAGTATGTGGGTTCAAAGTACTGTACATATATGTCATCATTTCTTGTGGGCATGCTCAATAAATCCATAATAGAATAATAACCATAAGACAATCAAAGAAATACTGCACCAATTAGGCTTTTGACCAGAGTGCAAAAGACAACAAACTGTGGAAATACAAAATGAAAGAAATATTAATAATAATAATAATAATAATAATAATAATAATAATAATAATAATAATAATAATAATAATAATAATAATAATAATAATAATAATAATAATAAATAAGCAATAAGTACTGAGAACATGTAATAAAGAATATTTGAAAGTGAGACCATAAGTGTGGGAAGGTTTCAATAATGGGGCAAGTGAAGTTGAATGAAGTCATTCACTTGGTTCAAGAGCCTGAAGGTTAAGGGGTAGTAACTGTTTCTGAACCTGGTGGTGTGAGTTTCGGGCTCCTGTGCCTTCTTCCTGAAGGCAGCAGTGAGTAGAGAGTATGATCTGGATGGTGGAGTCCCCGCTGATGGATGTTGCTTTCCTGCAATAATGCTCTGTGTAGATGTGCTCAGTGGTTATCCGAGATGGACTGGGTTGTATCCACAACTTTTTGTAGGATTTTCTCTTCAAGGGCATTGGTGTTTCCTTGCCAGGCTGTGATGCAGCGAGTCAATATACTTGTCACCACACACCTGTAGAAGTTTGTCAAAGTTTTAGATGTCATGCTGAATCTTTGAAAGCTCCTAAGGAAGTAGAGGCACAGTGTGCTTTCTTTGTGATCCTTGGAATTGTACTTACATGCTGGGCCCAGGACAGGTCCACCTAAATATCTGTGAGGAACTTAAAGTTGCTGACCATCTCCACCTGATGAGGACTGGCTCATGGACCTTGATGAGCAAATTGAAAGGGTGAGGAAGGGAAAAGAAACTGGGCTGGGAGGAGTGGGGTGGGGATGGGGTGGTAATTGTGTCCATATCCTACTAAATGCAGCCTTTTGTTGTCTCCGCATTTCGTCCTTCCCCTTCGCCACCTTGTACTGTCTATCTCTCCTCGTTCAGTCTTGATCAAGTGTTTTGATCTAAAATGACAACTGTCCATTTCCCTCCACCAGTGCTGGCTGAGCTACGGAGCTCCTTTACAAGTTTGTTTCTTGATCAGAAAACACACGCCATTGTTAAACTTTACATAATTCCAAATGGAAATGACCTCCTAAAGTGAAGCTAAATTGTAAATTCAGCAACCCAATGATATTTGCAAATAGAAGAATCAGAAATAGAGATTGAAACATAGAAACTCGGTAGAATTATACTGCATTTAGTGGATGGTGGGAAAATCAGCTCATTTGCATCCATTAGACCAGTTGATTTTATTGGGAGAATGCCAAACATCCTCTCATGAAAGTCCTCAGTCCATTATAGTAATGGAGGCAGTTAAAAGCTTAAGCAGTAGTACAATTCTCTGTCAATAAACGCCTCTGGTATAAGTGGAAACACATTGCTTCCAGATTATTTTTCATTCCAGCACCCATGTTAAAAAAAAACAGATATTTTATAGGTAGAGATTTTAAAAGGGAGCTTTTCAGGGATTTCAGCTTTTTCCAGAGCTGCAGGAGGCCTCACGCTGGTCAGGGTGTGGGAAGTTTCAGGAGCTTTCGCGAGATTTTGGCGTTTTTCGGTGGAGCAGTCATGATTCATTTGTAAGGGCAAATAGAAATAAGGCAGGGACAAGCAGAGTGGCCATTATGTAAGTGGCTCAGTGTTAGAGTGCAGAGGCTTTGGCTCATCAGCTTTCATCGAGAACAGGTTTGGGTGAGGTATGTATCTGGTAGGTTTCTTCTTCATTTTTGGTCTGTTAGTACATGATTAGAGCAGTGAGAATAACTCTAGGGGCTGTATTGTGTACTTTGTGTGAGATGTGGGATTCTGGGAGACTGCCAGCCTCCCAGGTAACCCCATCTGTACCAGGTGCACGGAGCTGCAGCTCCTCAGAGAACGTGTCAAGGACCTGGAGATGACCTTCAGCTCATACAGGAACCTGAGGAGATGATCGATAGGAGCCAAAGGGAGGTAGTCACCCCCAAGTTGCAGGAGGCACATAGCTGGGTGCCTGTCACGGGAGGAAAGGGAAATGGGCAGCCAGTACAGAGCACCGTTCTCCTAAATAATAAGTGTTCTGTTTTGGATACTGTTGAGGGTGACAACCTACCGGGGTTGCGGGGTGGGGAAAAGCCAAAGCATCTGAGTCTGGTGGCAGCTCAGAAGGCGGGGGGGTGGGGGGGGTGACAGAGACCTGCAGTAGTTACAGGTGATTCCATAGTTAGAGGAGTAGACGCAAGATTCTATGGCCAAGATGGAGATACCCAGATGGTATGTTGTCTCCCAAGTATAAGGGTCAGGATTGGGTTCATGACATTCTAAAGGGGGAGGGTAAGCAGCCAGAATTGGTACATATTGGCACAAATGACATAGGTAGGAAAAGCAAGAAGGTTCTGAAGAGCGAATGTAAGGAGTTAGGAAGAAAGCTGAAAAGCAGGACCTCTAGGGTAGTAATGCCTGGATCATTGGAAGTGCCACACACCAGTGATGGAAAGGACGATTTGGCAGAAAATGCATGGCTGAAAAACTAGTGCAGAGGGCAGGGTTCAGAATTCTGGATCATTGGGATCTCTTCTGGGGAAGGTATGACCTGTACAAATGGGACAGGTTATACCTGACCCCAAGAGGGACCAATATCCTGGCAGGCAGGTTTGCTAGAACTACTGGGGAGGGTTTAATCTAATTTGTCAGGGGGATAGGAACAGGACTAATAGGGCAGAGGATAGGACTGTTCGTTTACAAGCAGAGGCAGTCAGTAGTGAAGCTCTGAGGAAGGACAGGCAGATGATAGGGCAAAATTGCAGTTAGAGGGATGAGTTGCAGTGTAAAAGGAGGAAAAAGTTGAAAGGGGTGCTGAATACAGAAGTGAAGGTGTTATATTTGAATGTACGCAGTATATGGAATAAGCTGGATGGTCTTGTAACGCAGTAAGAGATTAGCAGGTATGGCCTGTGGGTATCACTGAGTTATGGCTGTAAAAAGATTATAGTTGGGAGCTTAACATACAAGGATACACGTTGAATCCAAAGGACAGACAGGTAGCAAGAGGGAGTGGTGTGATTGTTGGCAAAAAAATGAAATCAAATTGTTAGAAAGAAGTGGCAGGACCGGAAGGTGTAGAATCATTGTGGGTAGAGTTAAGAAACTGCAATAGCAAATGTTACGTACATGCAATGGTTTAAATGAACCACCAGCAATAGACCACGCCTGGAGTCTGGTTTTGATGTTAAAACCCCTATTTATTAGTAACTACTTAATATAGTAACTTAAACCAGGTAAATCAAAAGTTAGCAGTGTTATGCATATATATGTGTGTAAATATAATTCCCAAACTCATTTAAGCTCAGGTGGCAAGGTTTAAAGTCTTATGATGGAACTGGAAGAAAGTTCAGTTCAATGCATGGAGTTGGTGGGGGAGAGAGAGAGGTATTTGTAAGCCAAGGTGAAATCCACAGTAGGCGAAGAACAAATAAACAGGTCTTCCGTTGTCAGACTCCAAATCCACTCTTGAGTTAGCCAAACGTAGCTTATCACAAATGGTTCCATCTTCGAGGGAAAACTACCACCAGGCAAGGGGTAAACACACCGGTAGCTTCCACAGGGTCAGCCCTTCGTGATAGCCACTGATCGATTCTCCTGATCGATCCTCAACCCACCCTTGTGGGCACTTGAAAGTTCTATCCAGTGACTCTTCTGTCACTGGTGTCCTTCCATGGCCGATTCCAGCTGCAACTCTGACTGTGAACAAAAGTGTCCTTGTATAAATCCAAACACGCTGTGAGCTTATGTAAACATCGAACTGTCCATCACTTAACTCCACCTCTCTCTCTCCATAGCAACCCAGAAGCAGGCAGCAGTACTGTAGTCAGTTTCTCTCTCTCTCTCTCTCTCTCTCTCTCTCTCTCTCTCTCTCTCTCTCTCTCTCACCCTTTAAACACACAGTCCATGTCTGTCCCACAAAAAGACCATGATGAGAGTTATATACAGGCATCGAACAGTAGCTAGAATGTGGGCTACAGATTACAGTGGGAGGTAGAAAGGACATGTCAAAAGAGCAGTGTTACAATAGTCATAGGGGATTTCAATATGTAGATAGATTGGGAAAATTAGGTTGATGCTGGATCCCAAGAGAGAAAATTTGTAGAATACCTACTAGATGGCTTTATAGAACAGCTAGTGGTTGAGCCCACTGGGGGATTCAGCTCTTCTGGATTAGGTGTTGCATAATAAATGAGTTTTGATTAGGGACCTTAAGGTAAAGGAACTCTTAAGAGGCAGTAATCATAATATGATAGAATTCACCTTGCAGTTTTAGAGGGAGTAACTAAAGTCAAATGTATCAGTATTACAGTGGGGTAAAAGGAATTATAGAGGCATGAGAGCAGAGCTGGCCAAAATTGATTGGAAGGAGACACTAGCAGAGATGATGGCAGGTGATCAATGGCTGGAGTTTCTGGGAGCAATTCAGAAAGTGCAGGATAGTTAAGTTCCAAAGAAGTATTCTAAAAGCAGAATGATGCACTGTGGAAGACACTAGTAGTGTGCCAGAAGTTCAAGAGCATTGGGGGAAGAAGTAAGAGCAGTTGCTATTTCTAGGTGCTGGGGAAACTGAAGGGTCTGAAGGTAGATAAGTCACCTGGACCAGATGGAGTACACCGCAGGATCCTGAAAGAGATAGCTGAAGAGATTGTGGAGGCATTAGGAATAATCTTTCAAGAATCAATGGATGCTGGCATGGTTCCGGAGGAATGAAAAATTGAAAATGTCACTCCACTCTTGAAGAAGGAAGGAAATTATAGGCCAGTAGTTGGGAAGATGTTGGAGTCGATTGTTATGAATGTGGTTTCAGACACATGTGGTTGGAGACACATGATAAAAAAAAGGCAAAATCAGCATAGTTTCCTTAACGGAATATCTTGCTTGACAAATCTATAGGAATTCTTTGAGGAAATAACAAGCAGGACTGACAAAGGAGAATTGGTGGATGCTGTTTATTTGGATTTTCAGAAGGTCTTTGACAGGTACCACATATGAGGCTGCTTAACAAGATAAGAGCCCATGGAAAGTTACTAGCATGGATAGAGCATTGGCTGATTGGCAGGAGCTAAACGATGGGAATAGAGGGAGCCTTTTCTGATTGGCTGCCGGTGACCAGTGTTGTTCTGCTGGGGTCAATGTTGGGATCACTTCTTTTTATGTTGTATGTCAATGATTTGGATGAAGGAATTGCTGGCTTTGTAGCCAGGTTTGCAGATGATACAAAGATAGGAGGAAGGGCAGGTAGTGTTGAGGAAGTGGGGAGGCTGCAGAAGGACTTGGGTAGATTAGGGGAATGGGGAAAGTGCTAATGAAATACAGTGTAGGGAAGTGCATGGACATGCACTTCAGTAGAACAAATAAAAGCATGGAGTATTTTCTATACAGGGAGAAAATTCAAAGATCAGATGTGCATAGGGACTTGGGAATCCTCATGCAGGATTCTCTAAAGGTTAGTTTGTATATTGAGTTAGTGGTGAGGAAGGTAAGTGCAATATTAGCTTTCATTTTGGGAGGATTAGAATATAAAATTAAGGATGTCCTGCTGAGGCTTTATAAGCACCACTTGGAGTATTGTGGGCAGTTTTGTGCCCCTCATTTAAGAAAGTATGTGCTGACATTGGAAAGGATTCAGAGCAGGTTCATGAAAATGATTCCGGAAATGAAAGGCTTAGTGTATGAGGAGCGATTGATGGCACTGGATATTTACTCGCTGGGATTTAAAGGGATTAGGGGGGATCTCATTGAAACCTGTCAAATGTTGAAAGGCCTAGGCGGAGAGTATGTGGAGAGCATGTTTCCTATGGTGGGGGAATCTAGAACCAAAGAGCTACCTCAGAATAGAGGGATACCCATTTAAAACAGATGAGGAGGAATTTCTTTAGGCAGAGGGTGGTGAATCTGTGGAATTCTTTGCCACAGGTGGCTATGGAGGCCTTGTCATTGGGTGTATTTAAGTTGGGGGTTAGTAGGTTCTTGATTAGTCAGGGCATGAAAAGTTATGGAGAGAAGAGCTTGAAAGGGGTTGAAAAGGAAATGGATCAGCCATGATAAAATGGTGGAGCAGACTCAATGGGCTGAATGGCCTAATTCTACTCCTCTGTCTTACTGTCTATTTGGATAATTCAAGGAGGGATACAGAGCTGGAGAAGGGCCTCCCTAGGCATCCCATCCCATGATCCTTTCCCTTCTCCAGCTCTGTATCCCTTTTGCCAATCACCTTTCCGGCTCTCAGCTTCACCCCACCCCTTCCGGTCTTCTGCTATCATTTCGTATTTTCCCCTCCCCCTCCTACTTTCAAATCTCTTACTATCTTTCCTTTCAGTTAGTCCTGGCGAAGGGTCTCGGCCCAAAACATCGACAGAGCTGCTCCCTATAGATGCTGCCTGGCCTGCTGCGTTCCACCGGCATTTTGTGTGTGTTGCTTGAATTTCCAGCATCTGCAGATTTCCTCGTTTTTGCTGTACAAGTGTCCACTTCAGTTTGATCCACAACAACAAAACCTCAGTGAGCCTCCCACCAGCTAGAACTCAGCTGTTAACATTATCAATTGATAGCCAGAAATAAGCTACAGCTGAAATCTATCAGCAACATTATGTCATCTTGTGAAAACAATTACAAATCATGTGTATAATACATCACACATTAAATCTCTAGGAGCCACATTGAATTCATTTGTGGTGAAAATATTCAATATCATGCTTTTCTTATTGGCTTACATGAGCAATTTAACTGTATTGATTTCCTGAAATAAAGACCATGCAGAAACTCACAGCATTCCCTTGAAACACTGGAACTTTAACCATTAACTTACTCCCACTTTGTTTCTTCAACAGGGCTCAGCAAATATTCCATGTTCTGTTTCAGATAAATACACAGTCACGCATATAAGGGCTTGCATTTATATAGCACCTTTCTTGGCTGCAGAGGAACCCTCTGTCAAACTAAGTTCTATCAAAGGGTGGTCTCCAAAGTGCTGTGATAGTTTGCTGTCTCAATTGTGCTCCCATCTGCCAATTATCCGCCCATTCCCCAACACATTGGTTCTATTGTCACATTTACTGAGGTACAGTGAAAAATTTTGTTTTGCATGCCATCCTTACGGATCAGTTCATCACATCAGTGCATTGAGAAGGGAAAACAAGAACAGAAGCCAAAGTGAAGTGTGACAGTTGCAGAGAAGGTGAAGTGCAGGCAGATAACATAGTGTAGTGCCGTGACAGGGTTTATTGTGAGGATACATGTAGTCTATTAGATAGTTTGATGCGGCAGGATAGAAGCTGTCTTTGAGCCTGATGGTACGTTCTTTCAGGAGATGTACACCTTCCTTAAATAAGTTTCAATTATTAAGTTTTAGGTAACTGATATTGTAAGTATCATGTCCAGAAGCCCACTTCATTCCATTTTACATTTACATTTTACATTTGTACATCATTTTCAAATCCAGCACCCACCACCACGACCACGTCCCAACTTCAAGTCACCTTCAGCCAAACAGGACCAACCCCAGACTCACCAATTAGCTGATCTTAACCCCTACCAGAACCCACCCTCCCCCATCATGCTAAAATGGGGATCTGCTTTCCGCTGGTTCCTCCTCTGCTAACACACCTGTAACCTGCGACACAAAACCCATAATCTACAATCTATAACTGGCAACCTGTGGGACAACTCACAGATTTCTCCACAATGACCTAGTGAGAAAGGAAATGGCCTTGCCACAAACTACAATGGCAAGGCTTTTCTGACTGGTACAATCACACTGGGCCTTGCCCACCTTGGAATATTAAAGTAGTGGGAGTTTGCATGAAACACGTTGATCCTCTATGTCCTTCCAATGGATAAGAATTTCTAGGCTTTAGACTACTTTCATTGTCATGTTCTTTTTAAATAATCCGTTCAGTTTCCCTGAATTATTCTTTAATGCTCCAGTGAGAGTGGATTTTGCTCTAATCTCCTTCCTAGCATACAGCAATAAAACTATCCATGTTCATTCTAAATGGAAGTCTTACAGTTAATAGAAAATTGAGAGGTTCATTTCTTGATTCTTAGCTGAATTCAAATCCAGCTTCCAACAGTATTTCCGCGGGTCTGACAGCATCTCTGGAAGCAAAAGGAATAAGGTGAGCAGGTCGAGACTTTGCTTTAGGAATGGACCTGAAAATGTGTAAGTTGATGTAAAAAATTACTTGGAAGAAGGGTGACTGACTGCAGTAAAGTATAAACTTTTTAACAGTAAAGAAAGAAAATCATTAATCTGCTTACAATTGGTGTTGCAATTTTCAAAGGTGACTTGCATAAATGCCACTGTAGATATGAACAAATGTGGCAGACCCTTATGTGTTGACTTTAGGTACAAATCAATGCAGACAAGATGAATAAATGAATTCTTATATGGACAACTGATGTTTGCTTTTATTTTCGAATAGCAAATACTGAAAATAAAGATTCCCAATTCCATCGACGCACAACAGCTTCTCCTTTACATCAAAATTGTGGATTATAAAGAAGGAAGATAAACACTAAAATGTTGTGAAAATCAGCAAGGGGAAAACTTATTCTAATTATGAATAGTCATTAGATTGGAGCCAGTAAACACAAGAAAATTGGCTTGGCTTGAAAGGGCTGCAGAGCAGAGGCAGCAACGTCAATGTTGCAATTGTGAAGGGAAATCGATAATGTCAGGAGCCAGATGAAACTGCTGAAATCTAGCACAAAAGAACAAAATGCTAGAACTCAGTGGCTCAGGCAGCACCTGTGGAGGCAAAAATGTGTAAAGGATGTAAAGGAGAAGCTATTGTGCATCTATAGAATTAGGACTCTTTGCTTTGAGTATTTGCTATTAGAAAATAAAAGTAAACATCACTTGTCTCTTCAACGATCACATCCGTCTGCCAGAAAAAGCAGCTCCCAGTGGCCATCCATTTTAATTCCATTTCCACTTCCCATTCCCATTCCGACATGTCAGTCCATGGCCTCCTCTACTCCGCAATGAGGCCACACTCAGGTTGAAGCAGCAATACCTTATATTCCTTCTGGGTAGCCTCCAACCTAATGGCATGAAAATCAATTTCTCGAACTTCTATTAATGGCCTCCCCACCCCCTCACCATTCTCCATTCCCATTTCCCTCTCACCTTATCTTCTTACCTACCTATCACCTGCCTCCCTCTGGTGCTGCTCCTTCCTTTCTTTCTCCCATGATCTCTGTCCTCTCCTATTAGATTCCCCCTTCTCCACCCCTGTATCTCTTTCACCAATCAACTTGAAATACCAGCCCTGTACTTCGCCCCTGCCGGTTTCACCTATCAACTTGTGGTTCTTCCTCCCCTCCCGCAACTTTCTTACTCTGATTCCTCATTTTTTTTTCCAGTCCTGATTAAGGGTCCCAGCCCAAAATATCCACTGTACTCCTTTCCATAGATGCTGCCTGGCCTGCTGAGTTCCTCCAACAGTTTGTGTGTATCACTTGTCTCAATAAGAATTCATTTATTCACATTATCCTCATTGTCCTGCACTTACATCTGGATCTGACACATTTGTCCATACCTACAGTGGCATTTATGCAAGTCACCTTTAAAACTATGAACTTCTGAACTGCAACAACCAGTTGTAAGTAGATTAAAGATGTGTTTTTAAAAATGTTTATACTTTTCTACAGTCAAAGTCATTCTTCTTCCAAGTAAATTCTTCTCCATGTTTGGCCTAAACTGCAAAGTTTCTCTGGGGAGCAATGGAGATTGAAAATCAGACTGAACCCCACTTGTTCCTTTGGGGCTTCATCAGTGTTTAGCTCCTGGTTGAATGTTAAAGCGAACTTCTCATCCAGATCATTTGAGAATCAAAGTGGTAATGTATTGTTTAGACTCAAACATGTAGCCACGTGCCCAATTTTGCAACAAATAGCATACTGTAAATGTCATTAAACATTCTTGAATCTATAAAGTTGATAACATAAGAGATTCTGCACATGCTGGTAATCCAGAGTAATGGACAAAATACGAGAGAAACTCAGCAGGTCAGGCAGTGTCTATGGAGAGGGATGAACAGTTGACATTTTGGGACAAGACAGTGATGAAGGTCCTGATGGGGGTCCCAGATGTTTATCCCTCTGTATAGGTGCTATAAAATAGACGTTGAAGTTGAACATGCTTAGAGCCAGTTTTCTCTGCTACTGCTGTAAGATTCAAATTGTTTTTGCTGATGTCCATTATCTCACAAAAAGGTCATTAGAGTAACGTAATTGCTTCTTATTTAGTTGGCTATGTTCAGCATGTTACTAAAACATAATGTAATGGAACAAACATCCACAGACTGACTCAGGTATCATGGCATCATACAACATGGAAATGGGCTGTTCATCCCATCGAGTGCACATCACTTATACCAATGCTACACTCATTCCGTTGTTTATTCTCATTATATACCCATCAACCTGACCCAGTCTCTAGCACTCACCTACACATTAGGGACAACTTCCTGTAGTCAATTAACCTGTCAACTCTAACTTCTCTGGGATGTGAAAGGAAGCCTGAGCACCCAGTGAAAACCCATGCCAGGATGTCAGGCAGCTCTACAGGATACGCCAACGTGCTACTCAAGAGTTACAGGAATAAGCTCCAAAAAAACATCAAAATGAATTCAAGCAACATCATTTGGTTAAATGCTACTCATTTTTTTTTTGTTTCTGTTCAAGCAAGATTCAAAGCTTGAGCTTTACGGTTTGTGGTGAAGGTGAAAGCAACACATAACAAATACAGTGCTGTGCAAACATCTTAAGCACATATATAGAGCTACAGTGTCTATGAGCTTTGCACAGTGCTGTATTTGTCAACGTGGAGTGGAGAGCAAGTTAGTACATCTGGTGGGAGCAAAGGATGTTGGGAATGATGAGGCATGTTGCACCACAGGAGGGGTGTGGGGCAGGTAGCAGAGGAGAGCTGGGGCAGGGTGTGACTTGGGTGCAAACACACCCACCCCTGAGACTCCAGGTAAGGTAATTAGGTTGCAAACGATTAGTTTATTGATCATTACAGAATGTCTCTCTAGTGCTTCTGGCTCCCTTCCCTCCACCTTTCCCTTTTCCCATCCATGATTCTCCCTCTCCCTGCCTCCTTCCTATTCTCGGTCCACAATAGAGACCCATATCAAAATCAGGTTTATCATCACTCACATATGTCATGAAATTTGTTTTTTTTTCACAGCAACAGCACAGTGCAATACATACAATTACTAAGATTGTTTAATGACATTTACAGTATGCAATCTGTTGCAAAATTGGGCATATGGCTACACGTTTGAATCCGAACAATATATTACCACCATAACTCTCAAAAGATTAGGATGAGAACTCTTAGGCACATATATATAGCTAGGGTGCCCAAGACTTTTGCACAGTATTGTATTGAATTCTGGTTTACGTAGCAGAAAATTCTGACTGGATTGGGGTGTAGAATTGTTATTTTTCTTGGAGGTTTGCTTTCCTATGCTTGTTTGTAGTTTTACATAATCACCTATATACAAGTGAACTTTCCAGTAATTATGGTACAATTGCTTCTGTATTTTTCCAGAAATTTTCAGTAGCAGTTCTCACATCACTTGAATCTGGCTAATTTATAGGTTAATTGTTATCACTGGAATTTTTGTTATCCCTAGCCTGAGCATGAGACAACCACGACGGTTTTCTTTTGTCTTTTTCTTTGTTCTCTTCACTCTCTCCTTGTTCTTCGTCCTTGCAACATTTAATAAGATAGCCGCAAGCAATATGTTTTATACCTCGTTCTTGATTTCCAAAGAACCTTTGGATCATGAGAGCATCAGGATCCAACAAAGGTCAAGAATAAAATCAGAGCCAAGACTAAGTGAATATTAATTAAAAATGGACAATGGTAAAATAATGAATTATAAAAAGCAGAAGAGAAAGGAGCCTCAAAGGGCTGAATGGGTTTATCACATTCCTAACATTTCCTTAATAAATTGATAGTAAGGACCAGATAACATTAAAAATAAATTCTCTGAACACATCATTAACACAGAGTGTCATGATGGCTTTGTACCTCTAGTTAGATCTGAGTCTCTGGCTTAATGTTGTATTCTTGTGACTGAGTGAGAGAGCATGGTTTTGAACCATGCCCCACATTGCTCCAAGAGTGGAGACTGGACCTCAGGTATGGAGGTCTGGGTTGATATACCATAGGAGTAGTGTGCAGATGACACTGATCTACTCATTTATACCTGCACGGCACAATTTCACTCTGTGGGGTGTAAGCCCATTAAACCCTTGGTGGGTCTACATCCCTTTACAAACTGTTACAAAATAGCCAGTGCATTCTCATGGTTCATCTGTCAGTCAGTCTGCAAGTCCTTCCTCTACCTCAGTGACATTGGGTATGATTATATTAGAAGAATTACCATTACATCAGCTTAAGTGCAGGCCTTGAACTGGATAGATAAACATTCCCAAGAAGCCAATTAACAAATTTTACAAAGAACACATGAGAATTTATATCCCTTTCAGCCACTTACGTGACGTGTGCAGAAACGGAGCCTAGTTGTGGTGTGCTGTATAACAAGAAGCATTGATTTGAATTGTCTCCTCCTTCTCCACAGTTTACTTGAGTACTGAAGTAATGATGTCATCAGAACATGATTCTTGTCCTAATTTCCTTCATTCCACTGAAAATACGCTTAGAACTCACAATGTACCCGTTTCTGTTTAAAATGTCGACAGGTATAATGCAAATGATGCATTTTCAAACACTATTTAATGGTGTCGATTTTGTTGGTTTTGCTAATGATAGGGTTGACCAGGTGACTTTTGTTTTAGAAGAGGCTCGGACTAGTGAGGAAGTATTCTTTAAAATCAGTGAAGATGCCATCAAGCATTAATCAGGGTTTATTCCAAAAAATTGTATTTCATTCAATTGCATCAAAGCATTACTTATAAGATTCTGTAAATAAGTAGGTAAGCAGTCCTTTGTTTTTACAGGAGAATTAAACCCACCATCCCCTCCCCAATCACCTTCCAATGGTGGGGACCTGTGGTAACTAAGTGGGCACGTGTTATCCAGAGCATTCCTTCTGAGGAAGGGCCATGCAATTTGAGGAAAAAAGATACTAATATTGCCCCTAGAAACTGTTTAAGAACATTTCTCAATACCCCTACCTGTAACTCTTGTTAGGGAGTATTCTGGAATTATGTGAATATAGCAAGTGTTTCAAAGAAGTGCCGGTCTTTAGTTCTTAATGTGGAATATAAATTGTAGGCAGCAAACTGAAGTTAAAAACATACCTTTGCACTCAAATGAGAAAATCTGCCAACACTGGAAATCCAAGCAACAGACTCAAAATGCTGGAGGATCTCAGCAGGCCAGGCAGCATCTGTGGAAAAGAGTGCAGTTGGTAGTTTGGGCCGAGACCTTCAACAGGACTGGAAAGGAATGGGAGAAGTCAGAATAAGAATGTGGGGGAAGGCGAGGAAGAAGTACAAGGTGGCAGGAGATAGGTGAAACCGGGAGAGGGGGAGGGACTGATGTAAAGAGTTGGGAAGTTGATTGGTAAAAGAGGTAAAGGGCTGGAGAAGGACAAATCTGATAGGAGAGGACAGAAGACCATGGAAGAAAGGGAAGGGAGAGGAGCACCAGAGGGAGGTGATAGGAAGGTAAGAAAAGAAGGTGAGAGAGGGAAACAACAATGGGGAATGGTGAAGGAGAGCGGGAAGGGCAATTGCTAGAATTTTGAGAAATCAATGTTCATGCCATCATTTTGAGGTTACCCAGATGGAATATAAGGGTCCAACCTGAATGTGGCCTCATCATGTCTGCGGAGCACAAACTACCCACAGACTAAGAGATATGGTTTGCAAAATGACGACCATAAGACATTCACATATGCAGCAACCAAATGTTAAGACAATGAGGTTGTGTTAATTGGCTTGCATCATGGGCTCAGTTACTTGTACCATTGTGACCGAGTTCAAGCTGGCAGACCAGGCTGATGTTCTCACCCAGCATATCAAACATGGTCATAGGTAAGGTTGCAATCAATAGCCGATCTATTGTGCACACTGGAGTCTCGCTCTTTATCTTCAGAAGTGTTTAGAATACCTGTGTTTTCATTATCATTATTAATAAACTAATATTATAATTAGTTTGTCCCAGCAGGGGTGTTTGTAGAGATGTAATTCAAAGGAAGCATTTTCAACCCAAAATATTGAAGTAAACGATATCATTGTAATTATTGAAATTGTTTTGAATCACCTGCTGTTACCTTTATTATTATGGGTACAAAAAGGTGATGTACTTTTGGATTTGCGTTTCCATAAGAATACCTGCTTGTTGTACTGAATAAAGACTTCTATGTTACCATTTTCAGTGTCTCTCTGGTGACTTTGATCACAGTCGCAATATTTGGGGGGGGGGGGGGGGCTCATCAGGGATACGCTTATGATCCACTGTGTGGCAAATGGCTTAAGCAGTCTAAGGGGGTGAGTATTTTTCAAAGCAGTTTAGATCTGTTCAGGTCAACAGCTATGGGACACGCAGTATCAAAGAACACGGTGGAAAGCTGAACTTGTAAATATGAACGTGTGTGTGTGTGTGTGTGTGTGTGTGTGTGTGTGTGTGTGTGTGTGTGTGTGTGTGTGTGTGTGTGTGTGTGTGTGTGTGTGAGATGAACTATCAGACAGTATTGGGTAGTTTGGTGAGACAGGACTACCAGTTGTGAAAGCTGGTTACTGACATGCCAGAGTAGTGTGTGTATACTCGTTCAGGAAACTTTATAGTAGTATACTTGCTGGTGAATGTGTTTGTGTGTTTTTAAGAATAAGCTTGAAGCTTTGGAGTACCAGACTTTTAAATGAAAGAGAATACAACATGAGTTCAGCAGTAGAGTGGAAGATTGCAGAATACAATACTGTAATTTTAAGAATGTGCTGTTTAGTTTTTATCCATCCCTTATATTTTGCAGAGTATAGGAATTAGTGTGGAAATATTTGAGGGAAAGGCTATACCCAGGTATATCCTTTGGCATGACTCCTATTGAGGTCAGACAACAGCAGATCGAGAATCGTGACGACTCCATCCAGCCCTTAACATCCGTAAGCTCTTCACCCCCGGGGAGAAGTAGAGCATTTTGATTGAGTTGTCCTCACTTAAAGTTACTTGTGGGAATTCAGAATTCTGGTGTAAGCTCAAGGGAATGATTGAAATTCACCAGAAACCCAAGTAATAAACGGTACTGTGTGGACCAGGGAATGCGGGATGGTACCTGTGCAACTAGTGGGAATGTTAGTCCACTTGATTGTGTGTTTCTCCTGCTGAATAGGTTAGGTTAAGCGTCTCCCTTCAAATCCTTTTGCTGAGATGAGTTCCAAATTCAGAAGGACAAGAAGGAATATTATCGGTGCCTCAGCGCACTGCTCTTCACTGCATTGTATAATCACCTTCAATCTAAACCTATTTGTATATGGAACATTACCTAGAGAATAAATAAATTTTAAAAGACATGCTATCGCTGAAACAGTACAAAGATCATAGGGCTTTAATGAGTCTGCTGCAGGTGGACATTCTTTTGAGAATAACTTTCATACCAGTTTCTAAATTTATATGCATTGTTACTAGAAGTGACATTTAAACAACCTGTCATTCCTTCAAACAATAGAGCTAATGAACCTGAGGATGGGTGATATTGTGTCGTCCTTTGCCAACTACTCTGCATTTAAACGCATGGTTCTCCTCTTATATGTAAAACACTATTGTAAGAGAGCCCCTTCTTCAAGAGTAGCTGTCAAATTCTTTTAGGGCTAGAAACCCTACTGTGAAATATCAATTGAAGAATGTTTAATGGTATTCAAAACAGGATAATTCCAACAATTCCGTTCTGAAAGAAAAGAACAGGATGGAATCTCCAGCAGTTTATGATTCCCATATGCCCCTTCATTTCTGGACATTATCAGACAGTGGTGTTCAGAGTGGGAGTAGGCTGAGGTGACAGAGCAGAGAATAAAATGTCTTTCTGATTCCTCCAACATCCCCTCCCAATTCACCTTTCAATGATTACCCCACTATAATAATATAACCCATACACGAACGTATGCACATGCATGCACACACATGCACAAGCATATGCACATGCAACATACACACACATAGACTCATGCATGCACATACAATATGCACACGCATGTGAATGAGCGCACACACACACACACACACACACACACACACACACACACACACACACACACACACACACACACACACACACACACACACACACACACACACACACACACACACACACACACACACACACACACACACACACACACTCACACACTCCTTTCCAGCAAACATCACAAAGTCAGTGGCAGGGAGGCAAATCCATTTGTGGAATTTTGTCTTCTATCAAAAGCTGTGAGAAATCTTAAACGAATTTTAATGCCTCTGACATTCATAGACAACTAAAATCTGTTGAAGTTAAAATGTTTTAAATTGTTTAAAACATGTCGAGATCATTAATGCACTTCTCTGAATTAAAATATTCTTAGGGGCGTAACTTTCCCTTTTTTCTCCTATTCTACAAGCAGGAGATACCTTTAAGATCAGCAGGGTCTCAAAGTGATTGAGATATAAATATTTGCAAGGATACCTGTAGAATTCTTCCTTCCCCAACCTGTACCTTGCAACCTTTTATAACAAACTGAGTGGTTTAATCATTCATCTGAAAGACAGTACTTTGAATAATAAAGTGGTCAATGAGAACTTTTGTTTTCCGATATTTATGCCAGTTTACTTAGAGCTTAGATGGACTTCGAAACAGCTCTCAATAAATGCTTTTAAAAGTCCCTGGTGAAGGTTATTTTAGACAAAAAGATACTAACTTTGTCGCTGTTACGAAGGACAATGTGAATTTCAAGTAATACATGGTAGCAGCAACACTCAGAGACCTGCTGACAAAGCATCATAACGAACTGCCTAAAGCACCCTATAGGATTTAATGGTCAACCATATTCCAGTTGTCTTTAAGTTGCTTACATTTTGTACATCTCCTCGGGGAGGCCTCGGGAGTTGAAAAGTTTCGCACAAGTTTAACAGAAATAGTCAGATCCCACCATTTGTCTGCAGTGCTTTTGATTTATGACTCTCTCAGGCTCCTGAAATGGCTGCAGTACCGACCGTTCACTGGTAAGATATCAGCTATTCACCATTACCTTGTTTCACAAAATCTAAAAATGTTTCTCTATAAAAGGAATAGATTGAAATTGCAACTGAATATACAAGATAGCTGTATTGTACATGACAGCTGAAGATGTATGTATTACTCCAGTAGATCAGACCCTGCGTGCTTTGGTAATAAACCAAAGGAGGATAATACAGATCTTAGGTTCGATACATGACTGCGACTGCACTAATTTATTTCCTGTCATTGCTGGATGAAAGCTTGTGATTTATTGGTGCAGATGAAAACAATTGTCCCTATAGCCCTCACAGATTGAGGCCGAAGAGCAAAATAGTGCAATTTATCTACATCTTTACATTCTCAAACAGTCCATAATCTTTGTTTTGCAAGAAAATACCTTTTACAGGTTTTAGATTCCAATCATAGCCTTCGAGCTTTATTTATTTTTGTCTCTTGTACATATTTGTTAAAACCACTCATTTTCTGCCCCTGTTTTAGTGCTGGTGAAGTCCTATATCTGTTTATATGGTCTACAGAAAACTGTGTGCTTGCATGTTTATGGAAGGATCTCTGAAATGTACTAACACAAGAGATTCATCAGGTGCTGGAAATCCAGAGAAAGGCACACACAAACTGCTGGGGGAACTGAATAAACAGTCAACATTTTGGGCTGACACCCTTCATTAGATTCCCAATGAAGAGCCTTGACTATTTATTCATTTCCATATATGCTGCCTGAGCTGCTGATGCGAAGGCTGAGGAAAGTCCATCTCCCACCCCCTATCCTCATCACATTCTACAGGGGTTGTATTGAGAGCATCCTGAACAGCTGCATCACTGCCTGGTTTGGAAATTGCACCATCTCGGATCGCAAGACCCTGCAGCGGATAGTGAGGTCAGCTGAGAAGATCATCGGGGTCTCTCTCCCCGCCATTATAGAGATTTACACTACATGCTGCATCCGCAAAGCAAACAGCATTATAAAGGACCCCATGCACCCCTCATACAAACTCTTCTCCCTCCTGCCATCTGGGAAAAGGCACCAAAGCATTCGGGCTGTCACGACCTGACTATGTAACAGTTTCTTCCGCCAAGTCATCAGACCCAGTGCCTGGATTGACACCAACTTACTGCCCTCTACTGTGCTTATTGTCTTGTTTATTATTTATTGTAATGCCTGCACTGTTTTGTGCACTTTATGCAGTCCTGGGTAGGTCTGTAGTCTAGTGTAGTTTTTTTCTCTGTGTTGTTTCTATGTAGTTCAGTGTAGTTTTTGTACTGTTTCATGTAGCACCATGGTCCTGAAAAACATTGTCTCGTTTTTACTGTGTACTGTACCAGCAGTTATGGTATAAATGACAATAAAAAGTGATTTGACTTGTCTTGACTTGATGTTCCTCCAGCATTTTGTGTGTGTGTTACTCTGAAATGTAAATATAGTACTCTTAAAGCCATGAAAATGAGTTCCACGGTCAGTGTTATTTCAGCACTGATATGGCTCAAACTTCTGCGATGGTTTCCACTGCCCATGATATTTAGATGGTGTGCATGCCTGAAGTCATAGAGCACTACAGCAAAGAAATAGGCCCTTCAGCCCATCTAGTCCATGCTGAACTATTATTCTACCTAGTTCCATTGACCCTCTTCTGGACACTAACTCTCCGATCCATGTACATCCAAATTTCCCATTATGCTGAAATCGAAGCCAGATCCACCGGTTCCACTGACAGCTTGTTCCACACTCTCACCACCAGCTGTGTGAAGAAGATTCTTCTAGGTTCCTCAGGAATACTTCACCTTTGTTGGATTTGGATGTTTTAACCTGAGGTTCTTTCAGAAGACAGGAAAGAGGCATAAAACTTGTTGCTTCATGATTGTTTTATTGTGTTGATAGAAAAAAAGAAAATTGAAAGATCAATGGTGATAGAGATACTAAGTGAAAGGAGAGGCAAAAAGCTAAGATGATGACCTGCATTGACAACTATTTTTGTCTTCATAGACAAGGAAAATTCCATTCAAATTTATAGATAAAAGCCAACTAGGGAGATACCCCCTATTCATACAATACAGAACCAAGAGAAGCTTCCAGAACTTTCTAGAATTATACCACATAACCATCAGAGGACACAGTGAACTTTTATATAGATACTGTGACCACTATGAGAGCATATTAAACTGTTACATTCATATAAGAACTACTTATAATATAAACAAATGTTAAACTATTTGCAATTGTTAAACTACAAAGAAAATATCAATTAAGCAGGCTAATCTAAGAATTAAACAGTCAGATCCAACACTTTTCACACTTAACACATTACCTCTAGTTCTAGTCTTACCCAACTTCAGTGGAAAAATCCTGCTTGCATTTACCTTGTCTATGCTCCTCATAATTTTGTATACTTCTATAAAATCTTATTTCATTCCCCTATGCTCCAGGGCAGCAAGTCCTAACCTATTCAATTTTTCCTTATAACTTTGATTCTATAATCCTACCACTCTGATCTTCCAGAGGGATCAATTTTGTCCCTTGCAATCCTTTTGCTCTTACCATATCTGTAGAATCCATTAGTATTCTCTTTCACCTTGTCTGCTAAGGCAACCTCATGCCTTCTTTTAGCCCTCCTGATTTCTTTCTTAATTGTCCCATTGCATTTCTCATACTTGAAAAGCACCCCATTGTTCCTACCTGCTAATCACCTCCTTCTTTTTCTTAACCAGGGCCTCAATATCCCTTGAAAACCAAGGTTCCCTACAATTGTCTTTATCTTTTACTCTGATGGATACATTCAAGCTTTGTACTGTCAAAGTTACACTTTTGAAGGCCTCCTACTTACCAGTATATCCTTTGCCAGATAACAGCATATCCCAATCCACACTTACCAGGTAATTTCTGATAATATCAAAATTAGCCTTTCTCCAATTTAGAATCTCAACCCATGGACCAGACCTATCTTTCTTCATATTTGCTTTGAAACTAATGGCATTGTGATCACGATGCAAACTGTTCCACTACAAAAACTTTTGTCATCTGCCCTACCTCATTCCCTAATAGAAGATCAAGTTATCCTACACTCTCTCTAGTTGGGATTTCTATGTACTGATTAGAAAATCTTTCCTGAACACATTTGACAAATTCTATCCCATCTAGTCCTTTTACAGTATTGGAGTCCCAGTCGATTTGTGAAAAGTTAAAATCACCTACTATAACTACCTTACGTTTCTTGCGACAGTCTGCAATTTCTTTGCAAGTTTGTCCCTCTAAATCCCTCGGACTGCTGGCCGTCTGTACTACAGCTCCATTAACGTGAATCATAACTTTCTTATTTCTCAGTGCCACCCGTAACCCCTCACTCAATGAGATCTTCCGTCTGTCGTGACTGAGCACTGCCATGATATTTTCCCTGAATAGTAATGCCACCTCTCTTCTTTTAATCCCTGCCACTCTGTCACATCTAAAACAACAGAATGCTGGAATATTGAGCTGCCAGTGCTGCCCCTCCTGCAGCCAAGTCTTTCTAATGGCTACAATTTCGTAATTCCATGTGTTGATCCGTGCCCTGGGATCACTTGTCTTTCCTATGATACTTCATGCATTGAAATGTACATCGCTCAGGATATTAGTCACACCATGTTCAACCTTTTGATTTCTGACTCTGTCTGGGATGATAACACCTGCCTCCACAACCTCTCCACTGTCTGTTCTGGTCACTGTCCCACTGCAACTCTAGTTTAAGTATGCTTCCAGTGGTGAACTACATATACCTGTCTGACTGCTCCTGTGGCTCCTCCCACAGACCCCGGTATAAAGGCGATTGAGGCCTGAGCCCGGCCCTCAGTCTCCAGGATGTAGTATGGTGGTCAATTGCTGCTTGTTCTTTCTTCCAGTCAATAAAAGCTGATATCTCACCTCACGTCTCAGAGAGTTATTGATGGTGCATCACTTCCCCTCGTAAACCCTCTTCTTGGATGTTAGTCTCATTCCAGTTCAGGAGCAAACCATCTCTTCTGTACAGGTCTCACCTTCCCTGGAAGAGAGCCTAATGATCAAGAAAACTGACACCCTCACTACCGCACCATCTCCTTAGTTACATGTTAAACTGTACGACCTTCCTATGTCTGTCTTCACAGGCATGTGGCAAGGGTAGCATTCCTGAGATCACAACCCTGGAGATAGTTAACTTAGCACCTAATTCCCTGAGCTCTCAATGCAGAGTCTCATCCCTCTTCCTTCCTATACATTGGTACCTACTTGGACCACCTACATGGCTGCCCACCCTTGCACTTCGGAATGCTGAGGACTCAATCAGTCTGGCACCTCGGAGGCAAAATACCATCCCAGAATCTCATTCTCATCCACAGAACCTCCTTTCTGTTCCCTGTTACCACAGCTTGCCATTTCTCCCTCCTTCCCTTCTGACTCACAGAGCTGGATTCGGTGCCAGAGACCTGAATCTAGTCACAGGGCAATTTACAGTGACCAATTAACCTACTAACTAGAACACCTTAGGACCGTGGGAGGAAACCGGAGCACCCAGAAAAACCCCGCGCGGTGATGGAAAGAATGTACAAACTCCTGACACATGCTGTCAGAATTGCAAATGGTTAAATAGGTAATGCTTCAGGTTCCTTCTGCAGATTAATCATGAACGACCAAATACTAAAGCTAACCATGCATGTTCAGTCAATGGGCCAGGGTGACTACAGTCACCTAAACCTGGTACTTTCTCATTCCTAATGCAGAGGGCTCACCTTACCGGCTGAAGTGTTCAAAACTAGCTTCAGCAGCTAGATCAGAGTAGTGTCCAGGCCTCCAATGGCACATTGACCAAAACTTGAAACAACACCACACACAAAATGCGGATGAATTCAGCAGGTCATGCAGCATCTATTGAGAAGAACACACAGTCGACGTTTCAGGCCGTGACCCCTCACCAGGAAACAACACTGACAGCTTTAACAGCTGGCCAAGCCCCAACACCAGCACTTGTCTAACCAATGAAAATGTCTAATTTGCAGGGAAATACAAAAACTATGAAAAATTATTTAAATAATGCAAAAATAATTGTAAAGGTTAAAATTAAAATGAGTTAAGAATATTTAAAGTTCTTATTATTAATTTAAAACATTGAACAAAATGAACAAGTAATAAAGGAGCTTACCTTTCACTTTCCTGCCTGCTCAATTCATCTTGAAATAAACGAGCTCTGCTTTGGCTCAGGGTCTGAAAATCGAAGGGAGGGGGTGGGGGGTTCCGTGAGGATGGAGCTCAGTCTCCAGTTACATCCAGCGTCTCAGTGCTGAAATATCCTGACAGATCTGTATCTCAGTCAGCCAGTAAGATCAGGACGTCTGACTCTGAGTATTCAGACTTGCTTCCATTCAGAACACTCAGCAATATCCAGGTCAAATTCTTCAAATCTTTAACTTGAGTGAGAAATTATGATGGTTGTGTCTGTCTGAGTGCAAAGAAGGGACCAAGCAGAACCATTACTTTTATTGACTGGAGCTTAAAAATTGATAAATAGCCTGGATTTTCTGGGGAAATGTCAATTCTTAGCTTGCAATCTGTCATCATTTCGCCCCACAAACTTGACAATTCTGAACATGTGTTCTGTAGTTCGCTGCTCTAGTCCAACCCATAAGCTGTTCAGTGTGACACTGTGAAGTTAGACTAGTTCCCTTATGTTTACAGGAGGAAGTTGCTACAAACCACACCACCCTTGAAACTGAAGGGAGACCATGATGGATAAATGCAAATATCAGTGAGTAAATATTTTTTTAAAGAACAAAAAATACTGGAACAGGCAGCATACAGACAGACAGACAGACATACTTTATTGATCCCGAGGGAAATTGGGTTTCATTACAGTCGCACCAACCAAGAATAGTGTAGAAATATAGCAATATAAAACCATAAATAATTAAATAACAATAAGTAAATTATGCCAAGTGGAAATAAGTCCAGGGCCAGCCTATTGGCTCAGGGTGTCTGACACTCCGAGGGAGGAGTTGTAAAGTTTGATGGCCACAGGCAGGAATGACTTCCTATGACGCTCAGTGTCTGTTGAAGAAGAGTTTATTTCAGTTCAAACACCTTTAAGTCAGAAACATAATTTTATGTTGCAGAGAGAGGGGTGAGACTGGATGTGACAAAGGATATTGCTGGGACAAAGGTTAGGGAGAGGGAGAGAAGGAAAGAGAGAGGAGGAAAGGTGAAAGGGAGTGGGAGAGGAGAAAGGGTGGGAGAGAGAGAGACAGACAGACAGACAGACACAGAGAGAGAGACAGAGATTTAAAGCTCTGGATCACAAGTTTTGGTGCAAACAGAGAAAATTAATTTGCTGAATTTGAATTCATTATTGAGTCCCTAAGGGTGCTACTCACAAAGGCAGAAGACGAGATGCTATTTCACCACTGTGCTCTAGGAAAACCTTCAGATAGTGTGAGGTAATCAATGAATACTATCTTTAAAATGCAACAATACTACAACAAATACTGATTCCCCTGAAATTTCTTAGCTTAAAAGGGATGTAGACTTCTGCAGACTTTTTAACAAGGGTTTATTCAGAACCAATGATCTTTATTGAATATCCTCTTATCATCAATGTAAAGCCATGGGGAAAAAAAGAATTTTATTCTTCACTATATCTCTTCAGTTGTTTCATTTTCAAGGACCAGATGCTAAATACTTTCATGACAAGTACCTCTTCCCATTTACAATCCTTACTGTGGCTCCTCACATGGTCCACTTACAAGTACTCACAGTCAAGGGCAATACCAGGTATTTTTGACACATAATAATCCTAAGTAGCAAGGTTGCTCAATATGGTCAGAAAAGCATTTGATAATCATTTCTTAATTCAATGAAAAACCGAGGCAGCAGCTGTAAATGTGATGGCTCTGAATGGGAGTCTTAGCTCTCCCGCAAATTCGCTCTTAATAGAACATAGAACAATAAAGCACAGGAACAGGCCCTTCGGCCCACAATGTTCTGTAAAATCAATTAAATTAGTAATCAAATGGCCAACTAAACTAATCCTTTCTGTCTACACTATGTACATATCCTTCCAGTTCCTTCACATTCATGTGCGTATTAAAGGTCCCTAATGTATTTGCCTCTACTACTATCCCAGGCAACACATTCCAGGTGCCCATCACTCTGTGTAAAAATTTTGCCCCTCACATTTCCTTTGAACACCCCCTCTCACCTTAAATGTATGCACTCCAGTATTAGACATTTCAACCCTGGGAAAAAGATACTGTCTGTCTACTCTATCTATGAATCTCATAATCTTATAAACCTCTATCAGATCTCCTCTCAGCTTCTAGTCTGTTCAACCTCTCATTATAGCACATGCCTTCTAATCCAGGCAGCATCCTGGTAAACCTCTTCTGTACCCCCTCCAAAGTCTCTACATCCTTCCTATAATTGGACAATGGAACTGTCTGCAAAACTCCAAATATGGCCTAACTAGAGTTTTATAAAGCAGCAACATGATTTCCTGACTTTTGAACTTAATGCCTTGACTTAATCACCTTATCAACCTGTGGAACCACTTTCAGGTAGTTATGAACCTGGACCCAAGATCCCTCTGCTCATCAACACTGTTAAGGGTCTTGTCATTAACTGTGTACTGTCTCTTTACATTTGACCAAGCAAGGTGCAACACTTCATGTTTGGCCAGTTTATAAGTCCCTAGCAGACAGTGATTCAGCCAGTTAGAATGATCCCCCCAGTACATCTGTAGAAACTTGTGAGTATCCTTGGCAACATACCAGTTCTCCTCAAACTCGGAATGAAATACAGCCGCTGTTGTGCCTTTGTTTGCGATTGCATCAATGTGTTGGGCCCAGGATAGATTCTCAGAGATGTTGGCACCCAGGAACTTGAAATTGTTCTCCCTTCCCACTTCTGATGCTTTGATGAGGACTGGTGTGTGTTCCCTCAACTTGTCCTTCCTGAAGTGCAATGAATTCCTTGATCTTGCTGATGTTGAGTAAAAGGTTGTTACTGTGACACCACTCAACCAGCTGATCTATCTCACTCCTGTATGCCTCCTCATCACCATCTGAAATTCTGCCAAAAATAGTTTTGTCTCTTATCTTGGTTCTAAGGTTCAAGAATTTCTTACCTGATAGGGTAATGTAATTGGTGGAAATGTACATAATTTACAGCCACTGATATTGAGTTGGTCTGATGTCATAATTACATAAAGTACTGTTTTGTGCCTTGTGTTCAGTGTTTGAAGTATAATAAATGAGCTGTTACAGTTTCTCTTAAACATGAAATGCCTCTGCTGTTTTTATTTGCCAAAATCTACTTTGGTGACCCTGATTCACTAGGATGATTCCAGTGATATTGAATATGTCAGCCAATACAGTTGCTTTAAAGCTGCTGGAGGTTTGGGAGCAAAATGCCATTGCTTGGTTTGTACAGGCTGAGGCTCAATTCAAGCTGAGAGAAATCACCGGCGACAACACCCAATATTTCTAAGTGGTGGTGTCGCTCAGCAATTCCATGGCTGCAAGAGTGGCAAGTCCACGACAACATCTGTCTGAATACAATAAATACTGATCATTGAAAACTTATCTTTAACAGACTTTTGGACTATAGAGTCTGAGCGTGCCAAACAGTTGCTCTCCTGGCCTGGCCTCAGCAATGCTACGATGTCCTAATTAATGGACCACATGCCGTCTCTCCTAGGAAATCACCATCCTTGTTGTATTTTTAAAGAACGCTGCATGTAAACAAATGCCTGATCAAGTTTGCATAGCTCTCACTAATGCACACATGAAAGACTACAGGGAGTTTGCTAAAATCGATGTTAGTCTACACTCAGCCGGGCAGCAATGCATATTTCCTCCTCCTTTCTCTACCTCAATAAGCCCAGTCAGCAAGGACCCCAACACAAGAATACGCCTGCAAAGCAGACGACATCGGGCGTGCTTTTGCCATGCTCACTTTGGTAGTAACGCTAGGAAGTGCCGACCAGCGTGCAGCTTCGACAGTGCTGGCACATCAGGACATCAGAGGTCTGTGAACACCGTTGGTTGCAGCTGGCAGGGCTGTCAACTGTTCATTACGGATATCCTTTCAGGGCAATGCTTCTTATGTGACATGGGTGCTCAAGTGAGTGTGCTGCTGGTATCGCCTGTGTTGATGAGAAGGTAAAAAGTGACGAAATCTCACTGGAGACTGCCAGCCGCAGCGGGATCCAGACTTACGGGACACAACAGATGACGCTCTGCTTCAAGTGGGCGACGTTACACATGGGACTTCATCCTGGCTAAGGTAGCAAGATCTTTGCTTGGTGCAGATTTCCTATGTGCCCAAGGACAATTGGTCGATCTTAAGAACTGCCGGCCTGTGGATGTCAGGGACTTAGGGTCGTTACCCTGCCTCCCCAGTTAAGTTCCCCACAACAATACTGTCAAGCACTCGTACCACTGCACGTGAGTTTACCTGACTGCTGGGTGAATTCCCAGATCTCACCAAGCCCATATTCTCCACTACAGTCATAAAACATGAGGTTGAGCACCACATCTCTACAAATGGCCCGCCAATCCACCTCCACGTGCGTAGACTGGACCCAGAAAATCTGGCAACCATGTAGGCTGAGTTTGCCAACAAGGAAAGGCTTGGCATTTTACACCAATTGAATAGTCCCTATACGGTCCCAAAGGTGGTTGCTACCCATGTGGCGATTACCAATGCCTTAACGAAGCCATTACCCTCAATGGTTACTCAGTCCCATTTTTCAGCATGTTTAGCCAGAAAGTTAATTTTTTCCAAAGTCGATCTAGTTAGGGGCTACCATCAGCTGCCTGCGTGCTCAGAGGACATTCTCAAAACAACTGTGATAGCCCCATTTGGCCTCGTTGAGTTTCTGCGCATGCCATTTGGGCTGAAGTATGCAGCACGGACTTTCCAATGGCTGATGGACTCTGTGTTAAAAGACTTACATTTTCTTTTTGCTTATCTAAATGATATACTTGTTGCCAGTGCATCCAAATCCAAACACGTATCTCATCTCTGCACACTTCGAACACTTAAGCCGATGGGTTAATTATTAACCCTGCTAAATGCCAGTTTGGGTTGTTAACCATTGTCTTTCTCGGCCATTGAATCTCTTCAGAAAGTGCAAAACCAGCCCCCTCCCCCATCAATAGTACTCAATATTATGAACTTACCACCACCTGCATTGCTAAAAGCTACAGAAGTTATTAGGCATGGTGAATTTCTATCACTGCTTAATTCCGTGAGATGCTGAACTTCTACTTTCCCTGTATGGTGTGCTTAAAGGCAAGACCCCTAATCATGTGCTTGACTGGTAAGCGGACATGACCAGTGCATTTAATGATACCAAACAAGCTCATTCCAACACAACCCTACTGACACACCCGCTCCCCAACACACCCACAGCCATTACTACTGACACTTCAGACTATGCTGTGGGTGCTGAGAATAAACAGTTGGTCAGAGGCACGTGACCAGCAGCTCCATTGGGATTCATTTTAGTGGGCTGGTTTGGCGCAATGACGTAATTACGTAAAGTACTTTTACCACACTTTGTGTTCAGTGTTTGTAGTACAATAAATGAGTTATTACAGCTTTATTAAACATAAAACATCTCCGCTGTTCTTCTTTCTTGCTTGTGCACACCTGTCCTGTACTCTGTGCAATTGGTCTTTAAATCCTCATCACATATCAGATGTGAACTCAAACCAAAACAACTATTCCTAATTAACTCTCCCTAGTTCCTGCCTTATGCTTTTGTAATTTGCCCTGCTCCAACTTAATACTCTCCGACAAGGTCCGTAATTATCCTTCTCTATAGCTATCTTAAAACTTAAGAAGTTGTGCTTACTGTTCCCTAACTGCTCAACCACTAAGAAGTCTCTCGCCCAGCCAGGCTCATTTCCCAACACCAGGTCCAGTACAGCCCCTCTTCTTGTTGGACTAACCACCTACTGATTTAAGAAATGCTCCTTGATGCACATAGCAAATTCTGCTCCACCTAAACCTCTTGCACTAAGTTTATATGAGGGAACGTGAAGTCCCCCATGACAACAACCCAACTGTTTTTACACTTTCTCTTACCTGCTTGCATATCTGTTCCTGACTGTCCCGAGGTGGGGCGTGGCAGAGGATGTCTATAATACAATCCCATTAGAGTGATTGCACCCTCACTATTTTTGAGTTTTACCCATATAGACTCAGTGGATGAGTGCTCCATAAAGTCCCCTTTGACAGCAGCTGTGATATTGTCCTTAACTAATACTGCAACTACTCCCCTGCCCCCACTTTTACCTCCATCTCTATCTTCTCCAAAATATCGAAACTCTGGGACATTCAGTAACCATTCCTGTCCCTCTCTCATCCAAGTCTCTGTAATGGTCACAACATCATAGTTCCATGTACTGATCCAAGCTCTAAATTCATCACCTTTACCCATAATACTCCTAGCATTAAGTACACACTATCTGTCCCATAATATCTATTACAGGTGGCCCCTGTTTTTCGAACATTCGCTTTACGACAGCTTACTGTTACAAAAGACCTACATTAGTACCTGTTTTCGCTAACCAAAGAGAATTTTCACTTTTATGAAAAAAAGATGCCCACTTTATACATTGTTTACCCCGAGAAAGACTACCATGACCATGAAGCCTTGTGCGGGCAGTTGTGTACGCATGCGTGTACGTGCCGATTTTTTTTCTACAAATCGATTTCAGCTCGCTGTCTTCCTGATTCTGATAAGTGAAACTACACCGTGCATACAATATTTCTTCTTCATATAGGCTGTGTATTTATCATATCATTCCTGCTTTTACTATATGTTCGTGTTATTTTAAGTTTTATGTGTTATTTGGTATGATTTGGTAGGTTATCTTTTGGGTCTGGGAACGCTCAAAAATTTTTCCCATATAAATTAATGGTAATTACTTCTTTGCTTTATGACATTTCGGCTTACAAACGGTTTCATAGGATCACTCTACCTTCGGATAGCGGGGGAAACTTGTACTTTCCTCCAGCCTGTTTTTACTGGACCTGACATCTATCTTCTTCTCCATCCCTCTACTTTCTGACCTGGTGCTCTGGTTCCATAATATAGCAAGATGTTAGAGCTATGCACTGTGCTCCAGCATGTATGTCAATTTATTGCCTTCCTGAGACTCTTCAAGCGACAATGATTTTTGAATGACAGATATCTCTGAAACAGCCTGGCATGAAGCACAAACTAAATGTATGATTTTGACATTTTACCCCTAATACTGAGTTCATCCTCACATTTCAGAGAGCACCTTGGTAAAGAGGCTTTGGCTGTCCCTGTGGACTGCACTCTTCAAGACATCATTCTGCAGTAATGTACAACTTCTCAGGATATCCTGCCTCTGTGCAAGCCGCTGTCATAAACTTTCGGATGAACTGCATATCTATCAGTGTTGGTAACTTTAAAACATCATACTGCAAAGGCGTGCTAACAGAACGGGCTGCTGCTTGCAGAGTGACATCAAAAGGATAGACTTGCTCACTTTGCCGGCCTCCTGATACGGTAGCACACACACAAAGTGCTGGAGGAACTCAACGGGTCAGGCAGAATCCATGGAGGGAAATACATAGCCGATGTTTCAAACTGAGACTCTTCATGAGGAATCCTGAAACATCAGCTGGTTTTTTTCCCCTCCATATATGCTGCCTCAGTTCATCCAGCATTTTGTCTGTATTCCTTAAGATTTCCAGTGTATGCAGAAACTCTTGTGTCTCATGATTACCCTCACACAGAGTCCTCTTCCATGAAAGACCCCATGAAGCTTGTCAGGAGGAATGGACAGGGACTTGGTGACTTTGATGATAACAGGGTGCAGGTTGCATCTGTTGGCAGTGATACTTCATTTGGCACATGTATAACAAAAATACAGCGAAAGGTACGTTTCTCGAATGCGGGAGGAAACCAAAGTCCTAGAGGAAACCCATATGATCACAGTGTATAAACTCCAAACAGACAACACACAAATTAAACCCTGATTTTACATAACCTCTAACCTACTGAGCCGTCCCGATTAAAAGCAGTTAATTCGGTTCAATTAAAAGCTCCACTCAGCATGAGCTGACAAAATGGATTGACAGCAACATTAACATCGGGATCTACCTGTCACGGACTTTGCATCTTATTGTCTGCCCGCACTGCACTTTCTCTGCAACGGTTACACTGTATTTTGCATTCTGTAACAGCTTTTCCCTTTGTGCTAACTTTTTCTTTGATCTGCATGAATGCTATGCAAAGCTGTTATTGGAAAGTACATTGTACTCTACATCGACAATAATAAAACAATTACCGTAGATGTCAGATTATAAGCCGCTACTTTTTTCCCACACTTTGAACAGCTTTGAACAGTGCGGCCTTTACTATGGTGCGGCTAATGCATGATTTTTTTTCATGCCGCCAAAAACATTTTGCCTCATAACAGTAGACCAATAAAATTGATGAGTAGTTCACAGAGGTCCAATGAAATTGTACGATAAATCAAGCGCACTTTCACAATTAAATTATTGTAAATCAGTCATTTGTACTCACCCTCATCAACATGGAAAACACTCGAAGAAAAGCATTGTGCTGCCTTTATGGCAGTTATTTAGTTTATAATATTTTCGCTTAGTAATTCATTTGTTAGTTAAAGTTAGAAGTGTTTTAACTATATTTGTTTTCTGTACTACATCCCGGGATGCTATGACGTCACACCCGGTTTCGCCGCGTCTTGTGGGAAATACCAGTTTGCGATAAACGGGAAGGCGGGGGCGAGCGGCGGAGCGGCGGAGCCAAAACGCTGCTTTTAAGTTAAAGGCGATCAATAACTTTTCCTGGTAGGCTGCAGTATATATATTTTTTACCAGTCGTTAGGAGATATTGGAATGTTGTTCAGTAAAAAAGTATACACAACGTATATTTAAAAGTAGCCGCGTTACAGGCACGGTTCGAAAAAAAGCATTTGCAATATGTATTTGTTTATGTTACCATATGGATTTAATTAAAAGTTAAAAAATCCTCACGTGTAATATCTTTCTGTGTAAATATCTCATATTACAACGTGGGACACCTGTGGCCGAAAATCCGGTGCGGCCGAAAATCCGGTGCGGCCTAAAATCCGGTGCGGCTTGTACAAGTACAAAATTGATTTTATTTCTAAAATTAGAGCCAGCGGCTTTTAATCAGGTGCGCTCTGTAGTGCGAAATCTACGGTACCAATTAATGGAACAAGGTATTTGGCGGCATACTTACTGAATCAGCGAATCAAAACCAGCGTTGCTTATATTTTGTGGATTTCCACACAAGCTTGGCAATTCTGTAACTGTGATGTGGCAGCTGACTGCCCCTGCTCTTGGCTCTGAGATTCTCAGGATGCTGCCAGTGAGCTGGGTGATGGACCATGAGGACCCACTAACAGAAATCCTGACATCCTGAGAGAGGGCTGGAGTCTGTTTCTTGGTCCATTAAAGGATCAACTTTCTTCACCATATTTGCTGAGGTGTGTCAACATGCAGCAAAAACCAACAATACTCAACAATTATAAAGAATTATATAAAAAAATTAAGATGGAGGTAAAGTACATATATGAAATAAAATGTGCATATATACAAAAATACCAGCGTATATTTACAATGTAAACAGTATTATAAAAAGTGGTTTACAGCGTATTGCCGTGATTGAGGTAATTGGCAGAGGAGTGGGAATGGCTAACCAGAATGATTGATCAGATTAACTGACTGGGGGAAGAAAGTTTTAAGATGGCGTGAAGTTTTGGTTTTAATAGCTCTACAGTGTTTTCCAGAAGGGAACTTTTGGAAAAGGCAATTTGCAGGGTGGGGAGGGTCCCTAGTGACTTTTCCTGCCTGCTTCTTTGTTCAGGACATGTACCGATTCTGCAGTGATGGTAGACGACAGCCAGTGACTTTTTCTGCTGACTTGACAGTTCGCTGTAGTTTTTGAATATTGTGAGAGGGTGCTGCACTAAACTAGACAGTAACAAGAACATAACAACACCAGCAATAGGAGCAGGAGTGGCCATCTGGCCTGTTGAGCCTACTCCGCCATTCAATAAGATCATGGCTGATCTGACCATGGACTCATCTCGAGCTCCCTGCTTTCTCCCCATAACCCTTAATTGCCTTAATATTCAAAAATCTTTCCACCTTGTCTTAGATATATTTACTCAGCATTTATTTACAATGTAAATAGCATATAAAAAGTGGTTTGAAGTGTTTGCAGTGTATTGCAGTTACTGAGGTAATAGATATTGGGGCTGGGGAGGTAGAGTGGCAGGGGAAAGGAGAGATACAGGCAGAGTGTTGGAGGGAGGGGAGAGATATAGAGTAGTGGGGGAGGGGAGAGAGACAGAGTAGTAGGGAGGGGAGAGATACAGAGTGATGGGAGGGGGAGAGATATAGAGTGGTGGGGGAAAGGGAGAGATACAGAGTAGTAGGGAGGGGAGAGAGACAGAGTGGTGGGGGAGGGGAGAGAGAGTGGTGGGGGGAGGGGAGAGAGAGTTACAGACAGTGGTGGGGGGAGGGGAGAGAGAGTTACAGACAGTGGTGGGGGAAGGGGAATGACACAGGCAGAGTAACCAGCAAAGAGAAGAGAGCTACAGACAGAGGTGGAAGGGAAGGTATACAGGTTGAACAGTTAGGGGGTGCAGAGGGGTGGGACACGGAACAGCAGGGAGAAGTGACAGGTGAGATAAAGGCAGAGCAACAGATGAGGAGACGAGGACAGAGAGATGTGGCAGAGCACCAAAGAGAGGAGAGGCTGAACAACACACACAGCCTGTCAATGTCCTTGAAAGAAAGTGGCTGACAGATAGAGAGAAGGGTTGTGAATGTTTGTGACAGAAGGGGGCCAGGAACTGGAACTGTACTGTTTCTGAGTATTAATAGCATTTTTTAAAAAACTACTAAAAATACAAAATGCATCAATATTAGTTTCAAACAGGGAGACATCCCTTGTGCAATGTCTCACTGTTTCACGAACAGCAGCTGTTAGGGGTCGTATCTCCTGAGTCAGTAGATCTTTCCTCCCAGCTCTGAGATCGGGAAGAAGCCCATACAGTGATCACGTCACATCAGGACCAGCACTCTTCGAACTGTTGGAAAAGAATGAATAATGGATGAGTGTGTCCAACAGTGAGGGCCGTCCCCAGTGAAGAGATGGTCCTGCACAGACTTCTGCAGAATATTTATGACAGAAAATGCGGCCTCTTTGCACGAAGAGTTTCCATGGAAGGAAGTTGCCAAGGAGGCATCTAAGAGCCTGTTGGAGTTCCAGACCAGAACATTGTTTCACTTTCCGCAAATGCTGCCTAATCTGCTGGATTTCTCCCCCAGCGTTTTCTGCTTATCAGATTTCCAGCATCTGCAGTATTTTTGAGTTTCAGCCCTCTGTGAATGCCTTCACTTTTGGGAGTCTTGTGAAGCAGCCAGATACTGTGTGGTGTATCTCAGCAGAGGCAGCTTGCAGGGGCCCTGAGCCAAGTTTTTTTGAGAATGTGACCCTGATTTTGACTTTGAGAGCAGTGCAAGCAGCTGTGTTTGTTTACTAGACGAGCGCCAAGTAGTAAACAAACCTCTTCTGTCAAATGGATGAATATGGAACATTTCTGTTATTGGAGGATTTCTTCTGGCATTTCTGACCACAGAATTTTCAAAAGAAGAACACCTGAAACCACCTGGGCAAAACGTGACTGAGATCCTAGTTTGTAAGTTCTTACTTGAGGCTTGCTGGGCAGTCTTGTGTGGCACTCTGCAGCTGACTGCAGAAGAAGTGTGCCTGATCCATTCAGAAACATTCAGCTTGAGCCGTTGGTGTTATTAAAAACTCTTCTTTTTCTACACCTGTTAGTGCAGAACACTAGTCATGACTTGGGTCAATGTGCTGAAAATCTTGCCAGAAGTGAATTTTCTGCATTGCATTGTTCTCCAGTCCTTCTGACCAACTGAGAACAAGATAATCACGGTTAGGGGACTCACAATATTGCACCAAAAAAAATGCCATGTCTTAATAAAGGCTGGTTTTATCCTCCTCAAAAAAAAATGCAAATTTCATTAAAGGTATGGTAATTTGGTGTTCATCTGTACAACACTGGTGCATTGACGATAGACCATAAGACCATAACACATAGGAGCAGAATTAGGCCATTTGACCCATCAAGTCTACTCCGCCATTCAATCATGGTTGATCTTTTTTCACCTCCTTCTCAACCTCATTTCCTGGCCTTCGCCCTGTAACCTCTACTGCCATGTCCAATCAAGAACCGATCAATCTTAAATACACCCAACGACCTGGTCTCCACAGCTGCATGTGGCAACAAATTCCACAAATTCACCACCCTTTGGCTAAAGAAATTTCTCTGCATCTCTATTTTGAATGGACACCCTTCTATCCTGAGGCTGTACCCTCTTGTGCTAGGCTCTCCCATCATGGGAAACATCCCTTCCACATCTACTCTGTCTAGATCCTTCAACATTTGAAAGGTTTCAATTAGATCTCCCTCATCCTTCTAAATTCCAGTGAGTACAGACCCAGAACCATCAAACATTCCTCGTAAGATAACCCTTTCATTCCTGGAATCATCCTTGTGAACCTCCTCTGAACCCTCTCCAATGCTAGCACATCTCCTCTAAGATGAGGAGCCCAAAACTGTACAGAATACTCAAGGAGAGGGCTCACCACTGCCTCGGCATCACATCCTTGCTCCTGTATCCTAGACCGCTTGAAATGAATGCTAACATGGCATTTGCCTTCCTCACCACCGACTCAACCTGCAAGTTAACCTTTAGGGTATTCTGTACAAGGACTCCCAAGTCCCTTTGCATTGAATCAGAGTGTTGTAAGGAAAGGTGCTAACAGACATGAAGCAAGAGCTGTAGATGTAATGAGGAAGTCCCAAGGCGTGAGAACAGCATTTTTCTGCTCTCTGCCAAACACCTGCAGGTATAATTTACTGTTAACTCTAAAGAAATCCCTCTGGTGGATACTATGATTCACCAGGTCTTTCACTGCCCTTTGAAAAATTGTGTCCAGTCATCTGTAGGTAAATCAGATCTCTCCAGTAGTAAGAAAAGTGTTGGTGTTGTGTCAAGATCACACGGCTACAATTTGCTCAATGTTGCTTTGTTTCAGCTTTAAGATAATATTACGTGCTTCACTAATGCTGTTTTAAAAGGCTCAAAAAAGCATGATATTACACAGCATACTCTAGAAATTAGCTTGTTATTTTCAGAAACAGTGGGCATTGCCGAAGAGCTCCGGTCCAGTTTTACTACCTTGAGATGAGATTGCTACCAACTGAACCATGGCTGACACCTTGGATTTGTAAGTAACCACACCATGGTTTCAGGTTGCTTGAAAATAATGTGTAAAGGGGATTTCTTCTTTTTCTTTGTTACTGTGTATGTAATCAAAATGGCTTCTTTGTTTTGTTAAAAGTAGGAATGCTTCTTTGTTGCGAGAGAGTGCTGGAAGCTTGTTTGGGTTAAAACTTACTGATAACGAGAATTGTATTCCTTTGTAAACCAATTGGGATTAATGTTGTTCTTTCTTCTGAGTCTGTAAGCTATTGTTGGCGGGCTTTTGGGGAGATCGGCGCGAGGGGTTGAGAGAGAGAGGACGCGATGCTGTAAACTGGGCGAGGAACGGACCCCAAGCAGGGGTCCAAGGCCAGGAGGTACCCTGAGGAGAGGAGATGAAGATAGATGTGCTTGGTTGACCACTTCGGATGGTCCTAAGCTGCGAGTCGAGGAGTTCGGAGGGGATCAAATGGTGGCCAGAAGACTTCAGTAATTGAGCTCCAACGGTTGTGCACGAAGTGGTTTGAACTTTGATAAGATTGGCGCCTTTTCTTTATCTTTTTTTCCTTCATATATACTGTATCGTTATTAATCACTTAGTTATAGTAACCTTTATAAATTGTACTCATTTAATCACATATGGTGTACTGTCTGTTTTTGGGCGAGGCGGGGACATCACACAGTATCCACACCAGCTGATTACCCAGTTTGGCGGGGCCGAAGGCTGCTCCCCCTAGACGAGAACGAGCTGAGCGAGCCTGAGGTGACCCAGGGGGTTACAATGTGGGGGCTCATCCGGGATTGATTTCTGTGGAAGCTGTGTGATCACCCTCTTTAAATTATGTCTGCGGCGAAGAGATGGTGTGCCTTTGTGGGTGTGCGATTGCTGGTTATCACTGCATGTGTGTTGGGTGGGGTGGCTGCTGTTGGTAGCCCGGAGGTCATTGTTCGAGTTCAGACTAGCGCTGACGAAATGGTGGTGGGGCCATGGGTTGTCCGTACTGTTTGGAGAGTGAGGAGTGACAGGTTGGGATGTTTCAGCAGTAGTGGGCTCTGCCCGGTTGTTGGCATAATGTCCAGCCCTAAAGGGGCAGAGGCGTGGGCGGAGCAGACCTCGCAGTTGTTGGGTGAGTGGCAGTGCTTGGCTGAGGGAAAGCAACAGGGATTGGTTGGAAGTTTGAGTAGGCGGGCTGGTGGCGTTGTTAGAACTGTCGGGGTCAATTACCTCGGGGTGACAGCTGTCAGTTATGTGAAAATGTGGGAAAATGCGTGTGGTTCGACTGGAAGTCAAATGCCGCAGCTGGGGGGCTTATCATATCCATGGCAGGAGATTGGTGGAAAGTTTTTAGGGTATCCCTTTTGGCTAGGGGGGCAGATAAATTGCTTGCGGTGCCAAGGGGATCTGTCAAGGGGATCAGCTCCTCCCTCAGTTGTTCAGTTGATCCGAGAGGTGTCGGGAAACTTAGAGGAGACCCAGTGGGGGAACGGCTTGGGGTCTCTGGGGGAGCACGTTCCCAGCAATGTACCAAGGAACTCCCGAAAGGAACAAACCCTATTCCTGAAGGCTTAGAGGGACCACGCGCACAGGTGTTGTTACGGATGGATGGAAGTCAAGTTAAAGCCATCCTCGGCACCGGGGCACCAGTTAAGTTGCAGTACAGTTTGTTTTATAACCGTTATTGGAAGCATTTACCCTTGACGACATTGAGGGCACTGGAGATTTGGGGTACCAGTGCAGGTGATTATCCAGATGACGGTTGTTGGTCAGTGAAAATGGAGTTCTTAGAGGCAAATGTGGAGGTGACTGAGGTTCGTGAATCATTAATGCTGATGTGTCCGGACACTGTTGAGACGGGCAGCGTTTCGGTTCTGGAGGGGACCAATACCCTGCTGGTGCGCTTGGGGGCCTGCCTGGAGGAGGTGGATGAGCGCTGTTTGGAGGCATTGTTGATGCACCCAGAGTTTCGAGCTGCTTGTGCGGATGTGTGTAGCAGCATTGGGCCGATACCAAATTCAAACAAGAGCCGGTGGTGGTACGACCTGGGGGAAGTATCTGAGGGTGAGACCCTCTTAGTGGACGCTGCGAGATACCACAAGGGAGGGGAGTTGACCGCTGAAGACACCTCGGTGAGAGAGAGGTTGCGGCGACTGGCCCCTGAAGCTGTGGAAGACGTAGGCAGCGTGTGTGTGGATTATATTGTGCTGAAGAGGCGCACTGTCAGTGACCAGAATACGACCCTGAGGGCCGAAGAGGCGATGGCCTGTCTGAGTGGTGCGAAGTGGTTTACGGTGCTGGATATGAGGAGTGGATGTTGCCAGATCCTGATGAGTGAGGCCGACAAGGAGAAGACGGCCGTTTAAAGTTCCCTAGGAGTCTTCCGGTCCGAAAAGATGCCACAGGGCATATCTGGAGCCCTTGCAACCTTCCTGCGGGGCAAGTGGAAGACCATGGGGGATGTGGGGGCGTTTGGAGTTTTGGCATATGTGGATAATCTCTTGGTATTTGGATTTGCCTCAGGAGAATATGAAGTGAGGTCGTTGCAGGAGCGGCTGAGAACTACAGAGTTAAAGTGTTTTCTGGACACGTGCCAGGGCTGGCGAAGGTCGCAGCTCATGAGTGTCTGTCTCTATGGAATCAAGTTTGAAATGAAGACGGAGAGACTGGAGAAAGTTGATCTGGACTAAGTCATGAGGAAGAAAAAGCTGGAGAGAAGTGCAGTAAATACTGAACTGGAGGCTGACCAATCTTTAACTGCTGCTTTTCAGGTCGGGGTGGAAGAAGCTGTTGGAGTAACTGCGTCCCAGATTGAGATGGCCGGGATGCATGAGTCAGAACTGCTGAGCCTGTGGTGAGAGTTGCAGGGACCAGAGAAGAAGCTGATATCTCAATTGCAGGAGGCTGAAGAGACTGCAGGAGCAGTGCAGGCCACGTGTATCCATTTGGAGAAGATCAAACAGCAGCTACTGATCGCAGAAATGAGGAAGGATACAGATTCGATGGATGATGTGCTGGATGTGTGGTACATGCTGCCTTTTGCTGACTTTCCCTCGATTGAGGAAGAGACCTTTGGCCCTTCTCCCACTGAGTCAGGTGTAGTGGGGAGGGTTAGCTGTGTGCAGTGGGGGGCATGAGTGAGAGGTTGAGAGAGGAGTTGGTAGCGGGCCCAAGGTATCCCCAGTTGTGTCTGAGCCTGAAGGGTTTAAGTGATGGGGTACGGAGGTCTCAGAAGGGTTAGGGAACTCCCAGATAGTTGGCCTATGTAGTGCCTGAGGAACAGGGCGTGAGGTTTACTGTGTGGGGAGGAGATGTCACTGTTTGTGCTTGGGTTAGGGTGTGTTGGCAGGAAAGGTGGCGAGTTATTTAATAGTCATGAGGACATGACTTTTATTTGGTGGGGGGGAGAGTGTAAAGGGGATTTCTTCTTTTTCTTTGTTACTGTGTATGTAATCAAAATGGCTTCTTTGTTTTGTTAAAAGTAGGAATGCTTCTTTGTTGCGAGAGAGTGCTGGAAGCTTGTTTGGGTTAAAATTTACTGATAACGAAAATTGTATTCCTTTGTAAACCAATTGGGATTAATGTTGTTCTTTCTTCTGAGTTTGTAAGCTATTGTTGGTGGGCTTTTGGGGAGATCGGCGCGAGGGGTTAAGAGAGAGAGGACGTGATGCTGTAAACTGGGCGAGGAACGGACCTCAAGCAGGGGTCCAAGGCCAGGAGGTACCCCGAGGAGAGGAGATGAAGATAGATGTGCTTGGTTGACCACTTCGGATGGTCCTAAGCTGCGAGTCGAGGAGTTCGGAGGGGATCAAATGGTGGCCAGAAGACTTCAGTAATTGAGCTCCAACGGTTGTGCACGAAGTGGTTTGGACTTTGATAAGTTTGGCGCCTTTTCTTTATTTTTTTTCCTTCATATATACTGTATCGTTATTAATCACTTAGTTATAGTAACCTTTATAAATTGTACTCATTTAATCGCATATGGTGTACTGTCTGTTTTTGGGCGAGATGGGGACATCACACAGCATCCACACCAGCTGATTACCCAGTTTGGCGGGGCCGAAGGCTGCTCCCCCTAGACGAGAACGAGCTGAGAGAGCCTGAGGCGACCCGGGGGTTACAAATGTTTAAGTCAAACTTTAAAGTGCAACACACACAAAGTGCTAGAAAAACTCAGCATGCCAGGCAGCATCTATGGAGGAGAATGTTTCAGGCCAGGACTGGTCTTGGCTCGAAATGTTAACTCTTGATAGCTCTGGACCTGTACTTGCAGGAGTTTAAAAGAATGAGGGGACATCTCATTGAAACATATTGAATATTGAAAGGCCTGGATAAAGTGGACTTAGAGAGGATGTTTCCTATAATGGGGGAGCCTAGGACCAGAGGGCACAAACTCAGAACAGAAGGACATTCCTTTAGAACAGAGATTAGGAGGAATTTCTTTAGCCAGAGGGTGGTGAATCCATGGAAGTCATTGCAATGGAGGATGTGGAAGCTAAGTCATTGGGTATATTTAAAATGGAGGTTGTTAGGTTCTTGTTTAGTGGGGGTGACAAAGGTTATGGAGAGAAGGCAGCAGAATGTGGTCGAGAGGGATAATGGATCAGCCGTGATGGAATGCTGGAGCAGACATAATGGGCAAAATGGCCTAATTCTGCTCTTATGTCTTATAGTCCACCTCCAATAAAATTTCTGGCATTTGCAGAAACTCTTCTGTTTATTAAAGTGCAATTTTCAGATACTATAACTGTAACAGACAGAATTATTGCAAGAACTTTAGCACGTCCTTCTCTGATGTATTTGTCAAACATATCAGCTGAGTAGGCAAGTGGATGTTGTTCACAAGTTGGTTCTATATCAAAGTGGGACTTATCCATCTGCAGCCAATAAACACAGAATGTTCATTCCAGCACCCAGTTATACACTGCAAACTTCAGCCAACTCAAGCAGCTGAGGGAATTTATTGGCAAGGCCATCTGCTCAGGGAGATTTGCAAACTGATGTAGATAATATTGTTGCCTATGCTTTCCTTGCAAGTGAGATAACCTTTGGAATTCTGCATTTTGTAGGAATTCAGAAATAAGACCATAACACCTTAAGGTATAGGAGCAGAGTTAGGTCATTTTGCCCAACAAGGTTGTTCTGCCATTTCATCATGGCTGATTCATTTTCTCCCTCAGCCCCAATTTCCTGCCTTCTCCCTGTATTCCTTCATGCTCTAACTGATCAGGAATCTATCAATCTCTGTCTTAAATATTCCTAATGACTTGGCCTCCACAGCCACCTGTGGCAACAAATTCCTTAGGTTCACTACTCTCTGTCTAAGGAAATTCCTCCTCATCTAAATGCGCACCCCTCTACTCTGAGGCTGTGTCCTCAGGTCTTAGATACACCGCCAAAGGAAACAGTACTTGCACATCCACTCTATCGAGGCCTTTCAACGTTCAATAAGTTTCAATGAGATTTGCCCCCCCCCATTCTTCTGAATTGCAGTGAGTACAAGCCCAGAACCATCAAATGCTCCTCATATGATAAGCCTTTCGATCCCAGTATCATTTTTGTGAACCTTCTTTGAACCCTCTCCAATGTCAGCACATCCTTTCTCAGATAAAGGGCCCAAAACTGCTCGCAATCTTAGTTTCCAGGATAATTGTGCCTAGAAATTAAATGAAATGAGATCAACAGAATGAAGTTCAGAGGCAAAGAATAACAAGCTGATGTGGCTACAACTGAGTGTTTGGTGCAGCTCGTTAAGCATCCATGTCTAAACACAAGTCTTTATAGATCTCCTTTTTGGTGTGTGTTTACTATGGCATGTCCAGTACACTATAAACAAGAAGTTAAAGGGAAGATAGCAGAGAAATAGAAAATAGATATTAGTTGGGTGCATAATTTTGAAATCTATAAATCAATCATTTTACTAAGTGCATGGATATATCAAGGGTATCCATCATTGATTTTTAACAGACAATTTGTACCTGACAGATTGAATACGAATGTTTTTCAATAGTGAAACATTGACAAAAAAAGTGGATTTTTGGAAGATGCTGATACATTTCTCACAGGAAGCGCATAATAAAATTCAGGTGTATATTGAGAGTGAAGATGTGTTTGATGGAAACAAGATAATATAAATAGACAGGATATGTTATATCCTTGATCCAAATGGGCACAATTTCAAGTTTTCAACTGTGCATGTGACTTGAGCTTGGTAATGAACAATGTGATTTCAAAACTTACTGCTCATACAAAAAAGTAGGACACTTGTCAAACATGAGTAGAAACGATTAAGGAAAAGAAGGCCAGGATGCAGACAGTGACAATTTTTTGTGGATCAGTATGAGGTTGCATATTCTAGAAGAGCAAACAGGGAATAGGGATATAGACTCAATAGAAGGTCAGAGAATATTGTTAACAATAGTGAATTGAAAAACCTTTGGCTTAGTAGAAACATTAATTCCTCTAGAGGAACTGCTCAGAAACGCACTTCTAAATTCTGGGTTAACATCAGAATCAGGTTTATTATCACTGACTTACATGCTTTTTGCTTTGATGCAGCAGTTGAGTGCAAAGATATACAATCACAATTTCAACCTCTTTGCTACGGGTGGAAGTTCCCACTTGCTTCAAAAAGGCAACAGTTACACCAGTGCCTAAGAAGAATAACATGAGCTGCCTTAACGACTATCACCCAGTAGCACTCACATCTACAGTGATGAAATGCTTTGAGGGGTTGGTCATGACTAGACTGAACTCCTGCCTCAGCAAGGACCTGGATCCACTGCAATTTGCCTATCGCCACAATAGGTCAACAGCAGATGCAATCTCAATGGCTCTTCACACAAGCTTAGACCACCAGGACAATACAAACACCTATGTCAGGATGCTGTTCGTCATCTTTAGCTCAGCATTTAACAGCATCATTGCGCTATCCTGATCGATAAGTTACTGAACCTGGGCCTCTGTACCTACCTCTGCAAATGGATCCTCAACTTCTTAACCAGAAGACCACAATCTGTGTGGATTGGTGATAACATATTCTCCTCACTGACAATCAACACTGGTGCATTTCAGGGGTGTGTGCTTGGCTCACTGCTCTACTCTCTATATACACATGATTGTGTGGCTAGGCATAGCTCAAATACCATTTATAAATTTGCTGATGATGCAACCATTGTTGGTAGAATCTCAGATGGAAACGAGGGCGTACGGGAGTGAGATATACCAACTAGTGGAGTGGTGTCACAGCAGCAACTTTGCACTCAACGTCAGTAAGACAAAAGAGGTGATTGTGGACTTCAGGAAGGGTAAGATGAAGGAACACATGCCAATCCTCATAGAGGGATCAGAAGTGGAGAGAGTGAGCAGTTTCAGGTTCCTGGGTGTCAAGATCTCTGAGGACCTAACCTGGCCCAACATATCGATGCAGCTATAAAGAAGGCAAGACAGCAACTATACTTCATTAGGAGTTTGAAGCAATTTGGTATGTCAACTAAAACACTCAAAAACTTTTATAGATGTGCCATGGAGAGCATTCTGACAGGCTGCATCACTGTCTGGTATGGGGGTGGAGGGCTACTGTACAGGACTGAAAGAAGCTGCAGAGGGTCGTAAATTTAGTCAGCTCCATCTTGGGGACTAGCCTACAAAGTACCCAGGACATCTTTAGGAAGTGGTGTCTCAGAAAGGCAGTGTTCATGTTTAAGGACCCCCAGCACCCAGGGCATGCCCTTTTCTCAATGTTACCATCAGGTAGGAGGTACAGAAGCCTGAAGGCACACACTCAATGATTCAGGAACAGCTTCTTCCCCTCTGCCATCCGATCCCTAAATGGACATTGAACCCGTGAACACTACCACACTTTTTTAGTATATATTATTTCTGTTTTTAGATGATTTTAATCTCTTCAATATACAAACGTACATTTACTGTAATTGATTGATTGATTTTCTTCTTCTATGTTATGTATAGCATTGAACTGCTTCTGCTAAGTTAACAAATTTCATGACACATGCTGGTGATAATAAACCTGGTTCTGATACTGAAATTACAAAAATAAATAGTGTAAAAGAAAGGAATAATGAAGTAGTGTTCATTGACCTTTCAGAAATCTGATTGCAGAGGGGAAGAAGCTGTTTCAGAATTGTTAAGTGTGTGTCTTCAGGTGCCTGTACCCCCTCTTTGATGGTAGTAGTGAGAAGAGGGCATTCCAGAGGCTGAGAGTTCTGACTGCCTTCTTGGGAAGCCCATTCCTGAAGATGTCCATGATGTGGAGAGGGTTCAGCCTGTGATGGAGCTGATTGAGTCTATAACCCTCTGCAGCCTCTTGTAATCCTGTACATTGGAGCCTCCATTCCAGTCTGTGATGCAACTTGTCGGAATGCTCCCCACCACACATCTGTATCCTTCTGAGACAGCAAACTCCTAACAAACTAATGCCATGGACATGCTTCCTTCACAATCGGATCAATGGATAAGACAATCCTTTGAAATGTTGAGAGGAACTCAGCAAGTCAGGCAGCTCCTGTGGAGGGGAATAAACTTGTGGAGGTGGTTAGGGTTAACACCCTTCATCAGAACTGGAAAGAAAGCTCGGAACAAAAGCGAGAATAAGGAGGGTGAATGGAAAGGAGCACAAACGGACAGTCATTTTCTTTTTCAGGCCTCAGCCCCTTACTTTTCAATCTTGATGAAGGATCCTGTCTTGAAACGACAATTGTTTATTCCCCTCCATAGATGTTGCTTGACTTGCTGAGTTCCTCAGTATTTTGTGTGTGTTGCTTAAGATTTCCAGCATCTGCAGAATCTCTTGTTTGAGAGATGTTGAGATGTGGAATGTCCAGTAAGCATTAGTGACTCACTCCATTACCCATCCTACACTTGCTAAATCACGTATCTCATTGGATATGTTTTGACATTATAAAATCCTTAAGCCTTGTGGGACTAAGTACTCAATTATCTGTCGGATAAGTGATTATGGTAACAGAAGTGTTTGCACTGGAGCTACTGTCAGCCTGAAAATTTGTCTGTGTTCCACACTCATGTTTAACAAAAGAAAAGAAAATTACATGGCAGGGGATGAGAGCTTTGTTAATCGAGTCAAGGTGAAAGAGGGTGGGCCCAGGGGAATACAAGGACAAGAGGAACAGCAGCCAATGCAACTGCATCAATTAAAATATCGTTGTGCCGCTTGCAAAAACGCTAACATTTTCATGCCTGCGCCAGCAACAACCTTCACTCCATTTACAGCTGTGTAACAGTTGTGAGGAAGAAACCAGGGCTTCTTGAGAAGACCGAACATTTCAGTTACGTCTGGTTTCTCTCTCTGTAGCAGATAAATGTTGGGAGAGCATCCTGAGGTCCACAAGAACTAAAAAAGAGAAAAGATAACAGAGGAGAGAGGAAACAAATCACACTCAGGAACAACTGAAACGTTAACTTGAAATGATACTGAGGAAGAGTAGCATTAATTAGTTGTGACGTATAACAAAACAGCCTGTTATACTGGACTTAGTTGGCCATATGGTCTACCCTTGTTCCCACAGTTAATGGTTATATAAATACAGTGGTTTCTGGTTAATTAGGACACATTGGGACCAGTACATTTTGGCCCCAACTAGCTGAAGTTTCAGGAAATAGTTAAAAAGGTATAAAAAAGACAAGATGTTTAACTAAGTAACAAATTATGTAATTAAATGAAATACAGAACAAACTAGAACACTATAAATACTACTACAGTACTATAAAACTGTGTATTAGTTCTTAATTATTATCACAGAGAAATTCATCAGTGTACCTGTAAGCTGCTGTGTTCTTTTGATGACTGTTAAGGAACAAAATCTGTGCAAACACTTAGTGCAGATAATGTACTGCCTTCATACAATGCTATTGGCAATTACATCCCTGCATCTTCATTTACTATGTGACTTACAAAACGATTGTCGATACCTTCAAGTTTTTCATAGTTCCCAACCTGTTGAAGTAATGAAATCATTTCATTTTTACTCCTGGCTGTTTCTGGCATCTTCAAGTCTTAACACTTGAAACCACAGTGAGAAAAGCAGTTCTGAATTGTCTTACTGCTTATTTCTTGCCAACTATCAGTGACAGAGTTTTCAGTTCCCTTAAATGAGCTTCCAACCTTGGCTGACAAGCTCCATCTGCCCGAAGCAATTTGTTTTAATGTTCCAGTAACCCTCCTTCCCCTTTTCCTGTCAGTAGAAGCGGTTCCACTGGGCTTAGTAGCTAAGCCTCACATGAAGCCCAGGAGCTAGACTTGGGTGTCAGAAGCTATTTGAGACACACAGCGCTGTGAGTATTTATGAGGTAGAGAAAGCTTATCCCTCTGCTAACCTCTCTGGCTGTGACAACCTTAAGGAGCACTGATTTCAAAACTCCGCTGCCTTGCGGCTTCATGAGGAAGGCTACAGGAGTAAAACCAGAGGGAAAGATCAGGAGCTGGAGTCTCTAAGAGTCCTACATTGAGTTTAATGCTGACTGGTAACTTCTGCGATGCCACTGATGCCAAACTGTATCGGTCACTGGTGTTCCTTTGGATTCATCATCTGTGCAGAGAGGGGGAGCCTGCTGCGTAGGCAACAGCTTGCTCTCCATATTATACTGCCCTGCCTTGTACATCTAGACAGTTAGAATGCAACACTTATGATTGACTCCAATCAATGGAGAACTCATCAGTGACTAAAATCACTGTTTTTTTTAATACAAGTGCATGCAACAGAAGCTATTTAGAAACTGTCATCCTAAGCACAGTATGGTGACTAGCTATCACACAAGTGCATGCATCTGACACTACTTAGAAATTGTTCGGCAACGGTCTCCTGCCCCAAATAAACAAAGGTAATCCAGGCTATTTTCTCGATTCATTTTTGTTCTTTAAGAGTTGTCCCAAATAAGCAGCTGCCCCAATTAACCAATGGCTCAATTAATCAGAATCCATTGTATACAGTAAATGAAAGCACTTACTATAACAAATGTGCTAGTAAGTATGCCAGATACAAGATATACAGTACCTGAAATGCAGGTGGTACATCTGGCAAATGTATAAAACTTCTTTCTTTCAAAATATCTGATGCCGTCTAAGCAATGCGAGGTAAATTTACAAGCAACAACCACAAAATGCTGGTTCTGATCTTTCCCTCCGGTTTTACTCCTGTAGCCTTCCTCATGAAGCCGCAAGGCAGCGGAGTTTTGAAATCAGTGCTCCTTAAGGTTGTCACAGCCAGAGAGGTTAGCAGAGTGATAAGCTTTCTCTACCTCATAAATACTCACAACCTGCTCAGCAGGTCAGGCAGCATCTATGGAAAGGAATAAACAGTCCACATTTCAGACTGAGACCCTTCATCAGGACTGGAAAGGAAGAGGGAGAAAAACCTCACCTGGTTTCACTTATCACTTGCCAGCTTGCATCCCTTCCTCTCCCCTTACCTTCTTATTCTGGCTTCTTCCCCTTTCTTCTCCAGTCCTGATTGAAGGGACTCAGCCCAAAATAATTTTTACACATTTATCTGATGCACCATATCAGCATGTCGGGTAGGTCTGGATTTGGCAGTCTCAGGGTGGGACCCATGGGCTGTGGACAATAATTGACACAAGCTTCCATAAAATAGGAGCACTGTGAGTTCAGAATGTTCTACATTTAAATTCAAAACTGAAGTGACAAAGTTGTCCATGGGATCCTCCTATGTTTTTGGAGCTAAAGCTGTAATAGACAGTGATGTTCACGAGTAGAACATACTACTCACCTGAAACATGTTAAATAGTAGTAAGATCCTGAGTATCAGCATGAATGCCATCTCCAACACAGTGGTGTGTTGCGTTATACAGGACCTGACTAAAGGATGGTAAACGTCCAATAGGTTCACAGGTGATTCACAGATACCTGAGCATCTGGTCAGAAGGTTTGACTGTCACAAGAAGGTCACACAGTGAGGCTGTGCAGAGTGACAGAAGGAAAATTATCTCTCCATATGGCCAAGGTAGTTAGATAGTCCCCTAAATGTTATCTGTTAACATGGACATTACTACACTCATTTATCTGCCATTGCGCCAAAGCTCACACACCTACAGCTATCCAACTTCAGATGGCACTTGATTCATACACATGGAAGCACCATCACTAACACTCTTATCTCACTCTTGCAAGAGGCTGTTCTCGATAAGTGGCTGCAGTTGTGGGCAGGCGGGACCCCGTTCCGAGCTCAGCATCTGACTTGTTTGAAGGAAATGGTGCTGGTCACACAGCCGGCCATCAGTAGGGAGCTGGATATTACCGTGGGAAACAGTGTGCTCAGAACCAATCTGCCCTCTCACATCCCACTTCTCATCATAGCTGCACACACAAAATACTGGAGGAACTCAGCAGCTCAGGCAGAAATTATGGAAGGGAATAAATAGTTGATGTTTCAGGTGAAGACCCTTCAGCAGCACTGCGAAGGAAGGGGGAAGAAACCAGAATAAGAAGTTGGGGGGAAGGGAAGGAGTACAAGCTGCCAGGTGATAGGTGAGACCACGTGAGGGGAAAGGTGGGTGGGGAAGGGGGGAGATGAGGTGAGAAATTAGAAGGTCATAGGTAAAAAATCGAAGTAAATTTATTATCAAAGTACATATACTTACCGGATACAATCCTAAGGTTCATTTTCTTGCGGGCATACTCAATAAGTCAATAAAAACGACTACTAGTGAAATTTAAGAGACTACTAGACAGGTATATGGAGGAATTTAAGGTGGGGGGATATATGGGAGGCAGGGTTTAAGGGTCAGCACAACATTGTGGGCAGAAGGGCCTGTACTGTGCTGTACTATTCTATGTGCTATGTTCTAAAAGGTTACTAACCATAACAGAATAAATGAAAGACCACACCAACTTGGACGATCAACCAGTGTGCAAAAAACAACAAACTGTGCAAATACAAAAAGGAAACATAAGAATAAAACATAAATAAGGAATAAATATCCAGAACATGAGATGAAGGGTCCTTGAAAGTGAGTCCATAGGTTGTGTCAATAATTCAGTGAAGGGACAATGAAGTTATCCCCTCTGGTAAAAGAGCCTGATGATTGAGGGGTAGTAACTGTTCTTGAACCTATGAGTCCTGAGGCTCCTGTACCTTCTTCCTGATGTCAGCAGTGAGAAGAGAGCATGACCTAGGTGTGATGGTCCCTGATGATGGATGCTGCTTTCCTGCGACAACGCTTCATGTAGATGTGCTCAATGGTGGGGAGGGCTTTACCCGTGATGGACAGAGCTGTATATGCTACTTTTCGTGGGATTTCCTTTGATGCAGCCGGTCAATACACTCCCCAACACACATCTACAGAAGATAGTCAACGTTTTAGTTGTCATCCTGTGGTGAACTACATATACCTGTCTGGACTGCTCCTGTGGCTCCTCCCACAGACCCCTGTATAAAGGCGACTGAGGCCTGATGCCCGGCCTCATTCCCCAGGATGTAGTGTTGTTCATTCTTCCAGTCAATAAAAGCCGATACTTCGTTTCCTACGTCTCAGCGTGAGTTATTGATGGTGCATCACATCCCAAATCGACAAAAGTTGCGAGGCACTGCTGTGCTTTTTTTGTAATTGCACTTTTGTGCTGGGCCCAGGACAGGTCCTGTGAAATGATAACACCTAGGAATTTTGAAGTTGCTGATTCTCTCCAACTCTGAACCTCTGATGAACGTTGGCTTGTTGACCTCTAGCTTCTACCTCATGAAGTCAATAATCAGATCCTTGGTCTTGCTGACACTGAGTGAGAGATTGTTGCTGTGGCACCACTCAGCCAGATTTTCAATTTTGTTATATGCTGATACTTCACCACTTTTGATTCTGTCTATGGCAATGGTGTTGTCAGTGAACTTGAATGCGGCTTTGGAGCTGTGCTTAGCCACACATGCATAAGTGTGAAGTGAGTAGAACAGGGGGCTCATCATACAGCCTTGTGGTGCACCTGTGCTGATGGACATCATGGAGCAGATGTTGGGGTCTACAAGTGAGGAAATTCAGGATCCAATTGCACAAGGAGGTGTTGAGGCCAAGGTCTTGAAGTTAATTAAGGGAATGTTGGCATTGAATGCTGAGCTGTAGTCTATAAAATGCATCTTTCTGTATGCATCTTTGCTATTCAAATGTTCCAGGGTTGAGTGAAGAGCCAAGGTCACCCAGTCCAGAGGAACTGCACCCCAGGATACTGAAAGGGGTAGCTTTAGAGATTGTGGTGGCAGTAGAAATGATCTTTCAAAAATCATTGGACCCTGGCATGGTGCCAGTGGACTGGAAAATTGCAAATGTTGCTCCAGTCTTTAAGAAAGAAGGAAGGCAGCAGAAAGGAAATTATAGACCAGTTCGCCTGACCTCAGTGGTTGGGAAGATGTTAAGAGTCAATTGTTAAGGATGAGGTGATGGAGTACTTGGTAACACAGGACAAGATAGTACAAAGTCAGCATGGTTTCCTTCAGGGAAAATCCTGCCTGACGAACCTGTTGGAATTCTTTGAGAAGACTTCAAGTAGGATGGTTGAAGGGATGCAATGGATGTTGTATATTTGGACTTTCAGGCCTTTGACAAGATGCCACACATGAGGCAGCTTACCAAGTTAAGAGCCCATGGTATTACAGGAAAATTACTAACATGGTTAGAGCATTGGCTGATTGGTAGGAGGCAGTGAGTGGGAATAAAGGGATCCTTTTCTGGTTGGCTGGCAGTGACTAGTGGTGTTCTCCAGGGGTCGGTGCTGTGACCACTTCTTTTTATGTTGTATATAAATGATGGAATAGATGGTTTTGTTGCCAAGTTTGCAGATGATACTAAGATTGATGGAGGGGCAGGTAGTGTTGAGGAAACAGGTAGGATACAGAAGAGACAGATTAGGAGAATGGGCAAGAAAGTGGCAAGTAAAATACAATGTTGGAAAATAACATGGTCACGCACTTTGGTAGCTGAAATAACTGTGCGGAGTATTTTCTAAACAGGGAGAAAATCCAGGAATCTGAGATGCAGTGGGACTTGGGAGTCCTTGTGCAGAACACCCTGAAGGTTAACTTGCAGGTTGACTCAGTGGTGATGAAGGCAATTGCCATGTTAGCATTCATTTCAAGAGTTCTAGAATACAAGAGCAAGGATGTATTGCTGAGGCTTTATAAGGCACTGGTGATGCCTCACCTTGAGTATTCTGAACAGTTTTGGGCCCCTCGTCTTCGAAAAGATGTGCTGGCATTGGAGAGGGTCCAGAGGAGGCTCACAAGGATGATTCCAGAAATGAAAGGGTTATCATATGAGACGTTTGATGGCTCTGGGTCTGTACTCACTGGAATTCAGAAGGATGAGGGGACTTCTCACTGAAACCTTTCAAATGTTGAAAGGCCTAGACAGAGTAAATGTGGAAAGGATGTTTCCCATGATGGGAGAGTCTAGGACAAGAGAGCACAGACTCAGGATAGAGGGGCGCCCTTTCAAAACAGAGATGCGGAGAAATTTCTTTAGTAATGGGTGGTGAATTTGTGGAATTTGGTGCCACATGCAGCTGTGGAGACCAGGTTGTTGGGTGTATTTGAGGCAGGGATTGATAGGTTCTTGATTGGACGTGGCATCAAGGGTTACGGGGAGAAGTCCAGGAAATGAGGTTGAGGAGGAGATTAAAAAAAAGGATCAGACATGCTTGAGTGGTGGAGCAGACTCGATGGGCCAGATGGCTTAATTCTGCTCCTGTGTCTTATGATCTTATGGAGATGGTTTATGCTGTGGACCTGTTGCAAATTGGAATGGATCCAAGTCACTTCTCAGGCAGAAGTAGATATGCTTTATCACCAGCTTCTCAAAACACTTCATCACTGTGGATGTAAGTGCTACTGAATGATAGTCATTGAGGCAGCTTACCGATTCTTCTCAGGTACCGGTATAATTGAAGCAGCTGGGTACCTCAGACTGTCGAAGTGAGAGGCTAAAGAACTCACTGAACACTCTAGCCAGGTGATCAGCACAGGTCTTCAGTACTTGGCTAGGTACCCTGTCTGGGTCAGATGCTTTTTGTGGGCTCACCCTCCTGAAGCCTGCTTGTACGTCAGTCTCAGAGACTGAAATCAGAGGATCATCAGGGGCTACAGCAGTTCCTGATAATTCCTCCATATTTTGATTGTCAAAGCAAACATAGAAGGTGTTGAGCTTATCTGGAAGTGAAATCCTATTGTCGCCTGTATCACTCAATTTAACTTCATAACGGGTGATAGTATTCAAGCCCTTCCACAGTTGGTGAGCATCCCTCATTGATTTAAGTGTAATCCAGAATTGCCACTTCATCTGTGAGTTGGCTTCCCAGAGATCGTACCTGCATCTTTTGTAACTTTCTTGGTCACCGGACTTGAACACCTCTAACCTGGCCCTCAACAGATTGCAGACTTCAAGGTTCATCCAAGGCTTCTCGTTGGGATTTTGTGGGAACACACTCATCTACAACTGATTTAATAAAGTCTGTGACAACCATGGTGTATTCATTCAGATTGACAGATGAGCCCTTTGAACATGGCCCGGTCCACCAACTTGAAGCAATCCTGTAGCTGCTCTTTTACATCCAGTGACCACTTCTTTGTTTTGCAAATCCCTGGAGCCTTGCTCTTCAGCCTCTGCTCAATGCAGGTAAGAGAAGGACAGCCAAGTAATCAGATATACTGCAATGCAGTCTCAGCATGAAATAGTAGGCATTTCTTATCTTAGTATAACATTCGTCTCGTGTGCAGGGACCTCCAGTGCTACAGGTTATATGCTGATGGTAATTGGGCAGGGTTTTCTTTAAACAAGTCTGGCCAAAGTCCCTGACTATGATTAGAAATCCATTGGGATGGACTGTCTTTTGTTTGGAGACAACATCGTGTAGTATCTCAAGCACTTGTTTATAATCAGCTGCTGGTGGTATGTAAACTGCAGTCAGGATTGTGAAGGGGAACTTCCTATGTAAATAGAACAGACGGGATTTGACCATTAGATGTTCAAGATCGAAGGAACACCAGTTCGACAAATCCGCCACTTTGGAGCTGCACCAAGAGTTTATCGTGAAACACACACTTCTGCCTTTTGCCTTTTCCATATTAGCAGTTTGATCTATCCTTTGAATTGCGAAGCCTTCAGGCCTGATCACAGTATCTGGTGTGCTGGGAGTAAGCCATGTCTCGATTACACATAGAACACAAGAATTTCTTAGTTCCCTCCGATACAGTAATCTTGCCCTCAGGTCCTTGATATTAATCCCTAGTGTCTACATATTTGCTAACAAGATACTGGGTAGAAGGGGCGTCATTTCTCTGTGCTTCAGCCTGGCTTGGCTTGGTAGATGGAATAGGTAAAGCACTGAAGAAGGAATCTGAAGGGGAGAGTGGACCATGAGAGAAAGAGGAGGAGAAGCACCAAAGGGAGGAGATGTACAGGTAAAGATCTTCTCATAGCTTATACCTGGGATATCCTGCATGTCCCCTGCTTATCTGACACTTCCCTCAGAACTGACTACTCCTCAAACATCACCACACTTGAGGCTTCCTCATTAAAAATTCACACAGAGGTGAAGATAAGTTCATTTGGGTGAGTATGGTATACCAGCTAAATTCCATGTAGTCAACATTCACTGCCTTGCCTTCATGAAATTTTGTGGTAACTTCCTCATAAAACTCTATAAGATTAGCTACAGCATTTCTTAAACAACAGAACAATAGAAGTTAGCCTTCAACATTTTGGCAACTCACCCGGGACTAAGGATGTTTTAAGTATCTTTGTAGGGCCCCTGTAATATCTGCACTTGCTCCCCACAGGGTCTGAGGGAACACCTTGTCAGACCTCAGGGATTTATTCACCCTAATTTGCCTCAAGACAGCAAACACCTCCTCCTCTGTAATCTGTATCAGGTCCATGACTGTGCTGTTGCTTTGCCTCACTTCTATAGACCGTGTCTGTCTCCTGAGTAAGTACAGATGCAAAATATCTATTTAAGATCTCCCCCATCTCCTTTGGCTCCATGCATAGATTGCCACGTTGATCTTCCAGAGGACCAATGTTGTCCCTTGCTATCCTTTTGCTCTCAATATATCTGTAGAAGCCCTGAGAATTCTCCTTCATCTTGTCTGATAGAGCAACTTCATACCTTATTTTAGTTCCCCGACTTCCTTTTTAAATGTTTTCTTGCATTTCTCACACTCCTCAAATACTTCATTTGCCTAAACCTGCTCTTCACCTCCATCTTTTTCATAACAAGGGCTTCAATATCTCTCGAAAATCAAGGTCCCCTATCTTGTTATCCTTGCCTTTTATTCTGTCAGGAACATACAAATTCTACACCTCAAAATTTCACTTTTGAAGGTTTTCCACTTACCAAGTACCCCATTGCCATAAAACAACCTATCTCAATCCACAATTGCTCGATCCTTTCTAATACAAACAAAATTGGCCTTTCTCCAATTTCGAATCTCAACCTGAGGACCAGACCTATCCTGTTCCATAATTACCTTGAAACAAATGGAATCATGATCATTAGATGCAACATGTTTTCCTACACAAACATCCATCACCTGCCCCTGTCTTACTCCATGATAGGAGATCAAGTATTGCACAATCTATAGGACATTCTTCTATGTAATGATTAAGGAAACTTTTCTGAACACATTTGACAAATTTTTTCCCATCCAGCCTTTTTATAGTATGGGAGTCCCAGTCAATACATGGAAAGTTAAAATTACCTACTATCACAATCTTATGTCTGTTGAAATAGTCTGCGATTTCTCCATAAATTTGTTTTTCTAAATCCCATGGACTGTTGGATAGCCTATAATATAATTTCATTAACATGGTCATACATTTCTTATTCTTTGTTTCTACCCATAAAGCAACACTAGACAAACTCTCCAGTCTGACCTGTCCGAGCACTGCCATGAAAATTTCCCTGACTAGTAATGCCACCCTCTTTAATCCCTCCTGCTCTATCATATCTAAAGCAGCAAAATCCCAGAACATTAAGTTGCCAGATCTGCCCCTCCTGCAATAAAGACTCACTAATGGCTACAATGTCATAACTCCGCATGCTGATCGATGGCCTAAGCTCATCTGCCTTTCCTACAATACTATTTATTATCAAAGTATGCGTACTGAATACAGCTCTGAGATTTGTCCTCCCACAAGCAGCCACGATACAAAGAAACACCAAGGAACCCGTTCAAGAAAACATTAAGCATCTAACGTGTGATAAAAGGACAAATTGCGTAAGTGGCAAAAAGCAAGTGAACAACACATAGAATATTCAACCTTAAGCGGTATTGTTTAGTTCAGTTCAGCACCATGCTGCAGGCTGCAGGTCCATTCTTCACTGAAGCACCCCCATCCGCATTGATCACCCCAAACAACCACTCAAAATCAACAATCCAGGAACACATGTAACATGGATCCCCAGAATCTGTGGATCACAAGACTCCTACACTTTCCTCTGACAGCGGCTTGCAAGAGGGAGAGGTAGACTGGTCAAACACAGGCCGAAGGCACCGAACACCCACCATTCTCGTATTCATCGTTTTCAACCTTGCTCAACACCTCAACTGGAGAGAAGCAATGGAGTCGATCGTGGACTCTGCTCCAAACCCCACCAGACTCGATTGAAGGCCGGAAAGTGCCAGATCGCTCAATTAGCCCAAAAACACACTATCAAAATGTAAATCACAGATTCCAATTACGCGCTGCTTAGTAGCAGGATCATATTTGAAAGAAGAAGTGAAAGAGTAGTTTCCTGAACTGTCTGCAGGATGTAGCTGTTGGCCGTGTTGTTCACTGACACCATCTTAGTTATCATGGCACCATCATGGTTAGTCCCACCATGATTCCTGACTTTGTATGGAGGCTTAACAACATCTTGCTCCACAACCTCTCCACTATTTGTTCTGACGCTCTGGTTCCCATCCTTTTTAACTCTAGTTTAAACTTCCCCTCCCCCGTGCAGCACTAGCAAGCCTTCTCACGAGGATATTAGTCACCCTCCAATTCAGGTGCAAACCGTCCCTCCTGTACAGGTCCCAGCTTCCCCAGAAGAGAGCACAATGATCCAAAAATGTGAAGCGCTCCCTCCTGCGTATCTCCTTAGCCAAGTACAAACTGTGTGATCTTTCTGTTCCTGGCCCCACTAGCATGTGGCACTTCTGAGATCGTAACTCTTGAGGCCCCATCCTGTAACTTAGCAGCTAACTCTCTGAACTCACTTTGCAGGATCTCGTCTCCTTTCCTACCCAAGTTGGACCGCAACATCTGGCTGCTCGCTCTCCCACTTAAGAATGCTGTGGACTCAATCCTGAGTGTCCCTGATACTGGCACACAGGAGACAAATATCATCCAGTAATCTCATTCTCATCCACAGAACCTCCTTCCTGTTCCCTAATCAACGGCTCCTCTATCACTTCAACTCAGCTTTTCCCTTCCCATCTGAGCCACAGAGCCAGATTCAGTGGCAGAAACCGAACCACTGTGGCTTTCTTTGCTAGGTCATTTCCCCCCCCCCCCACCCCCAAACAGTACTGAAAGTGGTATACCTGTTGTTGAGAGACTCTGCACTGGCTGCCTATCCCTTTCCCCTTTCTGACTGCCCCCCAGTTTCCTGTGTCCTTCACTTTGGGTGTAACTAACTCCCTGTATGTCCTGTCCATAACCCCTCAGTCTCTTGAAAGATCCAGAGTTCATCCAGTTCCAGCTCCAACTCCTTAACACAGTCTGTTAGAAACTGCAGCTGTAGTCATCACGTTGCAAGTGTAGTCATCAAGTGCACAGGAGGTCTCCTTATATCCCTATCTTCCACTATCTTGCCTGGTATCTCCACTGCTGTAAATGTGCAATAAGAAAGAAAGAAAAAATAAGAAATTTTAAAATATGCCTACAGCCTATGTGTCTCCTTGCTGAGGCCTCGATGAGTTAAAACCTCAACTCCCCACTCCAACACTGACTCGCACACAAAATGGCTGCTCCCACAATGGCCACTCCACTTAAACCTAAGCTCCTTTCATTGGATCTTGCCAAATGCCTAATAATATGCAATCCAAAGTCTCCTCAGGAACTATGGCATACAAAATGAGTCAATTGCTTCTGCTCGTTTCTTTTCAACTCTCTCTTCCTCTGTAAAATCTAATGTCTCCTCGGGAAATATGGTAGACAAAATGTGCTGACAGCCCTGTTCACTTCTTTTAAACTCTCTCTCCCTCTACGCAATGCAATGTCTCCTTGGGAACTGTGGCACACAAAATGCCTGCTGTCATTTATTTTATCTTGTTCTACCTCAATGCACTGAGTAATGATTTGATCGGTGAGCAAGACAAACTTTTCACTGTACAGGTATCTTGGTACATTTGATAATAACAAAGCAATACCAATACCATTTTATCACTTCCATCCTCCCTATCTCCTTGTGCAATGGAGGGGGCATTTTGGGTAGCTTACCAGCACAAAGTCAGGCCAAGGGGAGGGGGAAGCTGATGTCCTCCACAAGCCTGTCCCCCCCCCCCACGACCCATCCACCAAGACCAAGGACGGCACTTACACTGTCATTCCACTCTAGAGGATGTTGATGAGGCTCTTGTGGCCATGCTTGCTATGTTGTTCAGTTTAACCTGTGATGCATACAGAGGAACGTAAGATAGTCCATTACCTATCTAGTACAAGTATAGAACCTTGACCTCCTCTTTTCAGTCATCAGGTGGGAAACAGTACCGGTTTAGTAGGTACGGGCATAGTCAGGAAGAAGTGGGTGCTAGGTGAATTCTCAGTTCCATTACAGCACAGACAGAGGCTACCTCAAACTTAGAGCTCAGTGGAAGTTCAGATAACTAAACGCAAGAGATTATGCAGATGCTGGAACCAGAGCAATGTGCACAAGACGCCTCTCCATAGATGCTGCCTGTTCTGCTGAGTTCCTCCAGCACTTTGTGGGAGTTCAGATGGGAGCCAGAGGTTGCTACTGGCCTGCTGTGAGACATTGCCAGCCCAGAGCTTGTCACTGCCAACCACAACAGAATTTTTCCAGTCAAGAGTGGACAAATGCCATAATTTTTTTTCCCCTTTACCAAAGTTGGCTTATTCAAAGATTACAGTATGACAACAATATAATATTACGGTACTTTTTGATATGCACAGTTTACAATTTGAAACTATAATACATCATTGCTGTCCAAAACACAATCAGGCCAAGTTGCCCAGCTGTCCTGGAAATTCCCCTTTTTACCTATGGACTCCACATGCACCTACTCCAGTGACAAACTCCACTCCGGAGCAGAGAGACTGCCTTTTTGTCGCTGGTGAGGACACTCTGCTAAAGAGAGGGAGAATGTTGTCCAGGTTTTCTGTGTTTTGGATGCAGACTTGGACTGACTTTTTTTCCGCTTTCTGAGTTTTTCACCCGATCTTTCTCGTTTTTTTGTGGGTTGGGGAGGGGGATTTGGGGGCCGATGTGCCTGTTCCGTTTTGGTTCTTTTTTTTGTGCGAGGAGGAGGGATTTGGGGGATTTGGGGGTTTCTCTCTTGGTTTCGTGGCTATCTGGAGAAGAAGAATTTCAGAGTTGTATACTTTGATAATCACCGAACCTTTGAATGTATCCTTGGAATAGGGGCAGGCACTCAGACTGGGCATAACCCTCAACTGCCCGTTGCTTCCACTTATTCCACAAGCCCAAAATTACAGTGGGCTCCTACCATATGAAGAGTGCGGGCTACCTGATCTTTCATTCAGAGAGAGGGCAGCATTTCCTTATTTCCTTTAGGCATAGGAGGGCATTCAACCCAATGAGTCAATGCTGACTCGCAGAGGAATCCCACCCCCCTCATCCTCCCATCAACTCCCCCAGATTCTGTCTCCTGTGGACACATTTGGGACAATATACAGCAGCCACTTGACATACTGAACCACACAATATTGGAGTGCAGGAGATAGCCAATACTGGTACAGGGAAAAATACTCACACTAACAGCCTCTGAGGACAGGACTGAACTCGAGTCACTGGAGTTGCGAGATAACGGCTCTGACAGTTTTGCTACTGTTCTTCTCCCAGTCTAGCTCGAGAGTCTCACTAACAATGCCTTGCTGGGATGAACGCTGGATGGCTTTGCTGAGAGACAGTTTATATGATTGACATCATGGTGCACACCAACGCCATGATCTGTGGTGTGTGGGCTGCTTAGAGGTGCTCCTAATCTGTTTGGTCCTGAGCCTGGCCCAAGTGACCAGGGATTAAAAGAAAGGAGGGAGTGAGAGAGAGAGAAAGATTGGCTGTGTAGGACCAACAAAGGGCATCAACAGGGCTTTCAATCCAAGTGAAAGGAGGGTAAGCCTTCATAACTAACAGGGTCTGAGATAGTGCTTTAGTAATGCATGGAGATGGAGGAGGTCTTCAGTGATTACCGGAGGGTGGGATGCACTTCTGAATTGATCAATACTTGGTCTCAGTAGGAGGGACAGATCTTTATTCCCCCATTACAAGGTTAAAAGTTTCTGATAGCTGAAGGAAAGGGGACCTCTCTTGGGTCCATTAAAGAGGGGCTGAATTTCATGCACCTAGAAATGAAAAGGTGGGTTTTGGAAACCAGTGAAGGCAGAGGGATGTATTTCACTGCCAATAAATGAGAGAAGAGGCTTTGGAATCCACTGGAGTGAGTCAGGACAATCTGGAAGGCATCTGTCTTCCATATGACCTCCTGGGGGATCCCTCTTCATCTGTCACTCCAATATTTTGGACTAGTAAAGAAAAGGACAGGTGGTTGCTGAAATACAAGACACGTCGCTGTTTTACTGGAGCCTCTTAAGCAGGTCTGGGCCCAGTTTCTTCAGAAAGATCTATTGGCTTTAGAGAGCAAGAAGCATGGATTCAGCGGGTCACAAGTTGAATGTTCATGGGGAATTGTCAAAGTTTTCATGTAATGATCGGAAACAAACAGGTAGGTAAGAACTGTTTGCCCTGATAGGGAAGGTTAGGGCCAGGAGCGTGGTCCAGGTTGTGTGAGCTCACTGGTGTTTGACCAACCTCTTGTTGCAGAATTTGAACTGCTTCTCACATGCGAGTGCGCTGATGCTGCATTAGTTCTTTGCTATGTTTAAAAACCATTTAACAGCTGGAATGACTGAACCATCCTTTGACAGGGTGAACAGCTGGTGTTCCACCAGGAATGCTGAGGTCCCAAACAGATTCCTCCAAAGGTAGGTGCAAAAGTGGCGGGCCAAGTAGCATCTTTCCATGCTTTACGATGCAGCAAACCACTGAACGATCTCTCCTCGGTGTGAGTTCATCGATGCTGGATCAGTTCCTCAATGTTTTACGGTGCTTTCTCAGAGTCGGGAAATTTAGCTGGTTATGAAATTGAGCTGATGTCAGAATCAGGAGCAGAATTCTATAACTGACATATGCTGGAAAACTTGCTGCTTTGTGGTAGCAGTACAGTCGAAGACATAAAAATAACTATCAGTTAGAAAAAAAAGTGCAGAAGAGGAACAATGAGATAGCATTCGTCGGTTTGTAGACCATTCAGAATCTGATAGTGGAGCTGTTTCTAAAATGTTGAGTGTGGGTCTTCAGACTCCTGTACCTGCTCCTAGATGGTAGTAATGAGACGAGGGTATGTGCTGGCTGGCGAAAGTACTTAATGATGGATGGCAACATCTTGAGGCACAGCCTCTTGTAAATGTCTTCAGTGGTGGGGAGGGTTTTGCCTGTGACAGAGTCACAGTCTCTGCAACCCTCTGCAACTTGTTACATTCCTGCACATTGGAGCCTCCATTTCAAATTGTCACACCTGAACAAACCCCAAGATCACCAATATATGTGCAGGTAGGTTAACTGAGCAAATTCTTCCCTCTCACAGCAGGGCAAGGTTTCTCTCTGGTGCCAGCCCGAGGAGTCTCAAACTGAGTGAATGTGTTTCTTCAGCTCTCACTGGTATGGAATGCTCTGATGTTTTCACAGGTAGGATGATGAAATGACACTTCTATCCCTAGACTTGGAGCAAGTGAATTACCTCTGTTCAGGGTGAACCCACTGGTGGATTTGTGAGGTGTCTAATGAAACAAATTCATTACTGAAGTACAAAAATTTTAGCTGATGGCTTCACTCTTTCCTTTCCCCTCTCTCCCTCCCTCCATCACCTTTCCATCTCTTCCTCTCCTTCTGACAGCCTTTCCCTCTCTCCCTCTCCCTCCCTGTCACTCTCACACCTCTTTACCCGTTCTCTTCTTTCTGTGATGAAACAGTACTTGTGAATGCCAAATTCAGTACTTCTGAATTTAGAGATTTGACACAAGGAAAATTCTCTTTGCTGAGACATGAGTCTCCCAGAAAGATGACAATGCTAGGGCAGGGCTGGTGGGAGGGGTGGAGAGGGGGATGGTTTCAGTAAGTATCATAATTTCAGTAGGTGGAAGAAATTCAGTGTTTATTCAGGTTAAGACCCAGCTATTAGCTGCGGTATCGTGCTGTGATGGGAGATCTGCAAATGGATACAGCACAATGTTGTTACATTGTTGAGTGGCAGATCTCCGTCTGGTGGAAAAGCACAACACAATGGAGCTCTTTGCTGGGGCCAGACTTCTTTAATTATTCACTTCTTGCTCAAGAGGCCTTCCCAAGACCAAGAGCACTGGCAGAATCAGCTCCTAAACGTGTCGATCTAGCTCTTCGGAGAGGGAGGGAAAGGGGTGTCAGAATAAAGTGGTGTCCCTTTAGAACGGAGAGAGGGTGAATTTCAGGGGAAGGTAAATCTGTGGATCACGTTGCCACTGAGCACAGTGGAGGTAAAGTCATTGGGTATATTCAAGTCAAAAATTGACAGGTTGTTGATAGGTAAAGGGGTTCAGAGTTACAGGGAGAAGATGGGAAAATGTGGTTAAAAAACAGCCATGATTGAATGACAGAAGGCTTGATGGGCTGAATGGCCTAATTCTGCTCTGACATCCTGTGGTCTAATTGCTGCTCTGTTGTAACTGTGAAGAGACACCCAAGTTAACATTTCAAGTCAATGAAGTCTACTTTCATGAAGCAATGAGAAATCCTTCAAGGATCTCCAAGTGAGGCTGATAGTCAACTCACACAGGTTGGACTTTCTGAGACTATCACTGGGGAAGGACTACAGTCTCAATCAGAGACGAGGCGTCTCTCACTTTGTTCACATCAGCCAGATGATGTAAACTGTATTGTTAGACTATTCTGTTCAAGCAATGACTCCTGACTAATATCATCTCTCCTTTTCCCATACATTTAATCCTACGCATAAGCGATAGTGCATAGAATTTGGGTAACACTGAGCAGGTGTTTCATATCACTGTCTCTCCCTTGTGGTTGCCGCGATTAAATACTGGAAAATGACACCAAGCTGAAGAGAAGAATCCCAAGATAAGAATCAACTTCACAATAGAGATTGTGCTCATTAATTGCAGAATCTCAAGGTGGTATATGGTGACATACATGTACTTAGATGACAAACTTTCTTTAAACTTTGAGAATATTACAGCAACTACAGCACCGAAGAAATGGTTTCATCATCATTAGTTGCAACGCAGGAAGGCAGAGTTGGTCAAACAGTATCTCTCCCTGGGCAGGAGCCAAGATTTTCCTTACAGGCTTTAACCCAACATAAGGGATCCTGGGTGTACCCCATCATGAGCAGTTAGCAGATCAGCATGAATTATCTATGTAAAGTGCTATGTACCCTGAGTAAGAAGACATTCGACTGTTGCTATTGCCTAGAAAATCACGATCAGTTAAACACTTCAGTGCTATTCCCTTTTAACCACTTTGTAACTAGGTTTCAGCGCCTGTGAGGTAGCAGCTGTAACAGAGGTGACTGCCAGCTTGGGTTTGAACCAGGCTTTTTACGCAAATCTCTGTGTCTTTAACCAGAAGAGACTTAGACCAGGTGGGTATAAGTGCAGAGAGGAGGCAGAGACAAGGGTGGAATTGAACAAAAATTTTTTATTTGTGGATTGGTTAGCAGAGAACACAGATTAGGAGTTGAGAGTCACTACACACAGGGTAGGTAGCCTCAACCCTGAACAAAGAAAAACAAACCAGAGGGAACTTGTACAGACAAATACAACAAGGCACAGGTGCACTGATAAGGAAAACAAGACACAGGTGAAAATAATCAACTAATAATCAGAGGAGGAGGAGGAGTGTTGGCACCTGGGGGACTCTGCCCCGCCCCCCCCCCCCAGTCAGGTGACCAGACCAAGGCATGACAGCGGCCTGGTTACAGGAAAGTGGCTCCTTTTCCTTTTCAGCACAAGCAGATGCCTTTCATAGCTAACAATAAACTCTTAGCCTCGATCCACTGATTTCAAACTGATGAAGGATCGGGCTGGCAATGAGGCACGGGTGAGTGAACTGCCTGAGAAGCAATGTTGCAAGGTGAACTTCTTACCTCATGACGGGGGAAATTGCAGACATGAACATCGCACAGTCTTTGTGCAGTAGGTTCGGCAGTACTGCATTGAGTTACTGACAGCTTGTCACCATCATTTCAACCTCCAGACCCCTCATTGTGCCATTTGGCTGACCCAAAGTAAATCGTTCTTGCTGCCTTCATTCCTCCCTATGGAATCAGGAATTTGGTGCAGATGCAGCCTCTTACCTGCCAGTGATGAAGAGACATGCAGATAATCATTATGATGGCATGACAAGAAATGCTTAATGTTCTTGTATTCGATTTTTTTTTTGATCACCACTCTTTTATTTAGAACATAGAAGCACAATACAGGGCCTTTAGCCCACAATGTCACGGTGACCTTTAACCTACTGTAAAATCAATCTAACCTTCCCTCCTATATAATCCTCCATTTTTCTATTATTCCTATACCTTTCTAAGAGTTTCTTAAGAGCCTCTAATGTATCTGCCTCTACCACTACCCCTGACAGGGTGTTCCATGCACCCACCACTCTCTGTATAATAAACTTACCTCTGACACCCTCCTTTTACTTTCCACCAATCACCTTAAAATTATGCCCCTTAGTATTAGCCATTTCTGCCCCAGGAAAAAGTTGCTGGCTATCCATTCTATCTGTGCTTCTTATCATCTTGTACACCTCTACAAGTCATCTCTCAATCTCCCTCACTCCAAGGAGAAAAGCTCTAGTTCACACACAATCTATCTTCATAAGACATACCCTCTAATCCATGCAGCATCTTGTCAAGTCTCCTCTGCACCCTCAATAAAGCTTCCATATCCTTCCTATAATAAGGTGACCAGAACTGAACACAATATTCCAAGCATAGTCTAACCAGGGTTTTATGGAGCTGCAACTTCAATTCATAGCTCCTGAACTCAATTCCCCTGACTAATTGACTAATGAAGGCCAACACACCATATGCCTTTTTCACAACCCTATCAACTTGTGCAACAACTTTGAGGGATCTATGGATGTGGACTCCCAGATCCCTCCGTTCCTCCACACTGCTATGAATCCTCCCATTAACCCTGTATTCAGCTTTCAAATTAGACTTTGCTAAATTAAAAATTTCACACTTTTCCAGGTTGAACTCCATCTGCCACTTCTCAGCCCAGATCTACATCCTGTCAATGTCCCGTTGCCATCTACAACAACCCTCCGCATGATCCACAACTCCACCAACCTTCGTGTCATCTGCAAAAACTGGATAATGCTTCCATTAGGTTTCAGGTTACATCAATAGGAAATACTTATTACTAACATTTTTCTCACAATATTTCTAATGTTTTCAAACACATTTTGTATGGGTCTGGAAATGATTGTCACCATTTAAGAAGTTCTGGGTCCAAAGCCCATTCAAGACCTGAACACAAAATCTACAATAGTACTCCAGTGAAGCAATGAGGGCATGTTATACTAAGAGACTGTGTAATGTACTCACTAGTTATAAGTCTTTTTGTCCTCTTTCATATGAATGATCATTACTATGATTAAATGTTTTAGATGCCTCCTATGAATTGCACCTAAAGTCAATAGGACCAATCAAGTGTGACAGTGGAAAAGTGTGTATGGAACCGGAGGAGATAGCAGAGGTACTTAAAGAGTACTTTGCCTCAGTATTCACTACAGAAAAGGATCTTGGCGATTGTCAGGATGACTTGCAGCGGACTGAAAAGCCTGAGCATGTAGGTATTAAGGAAGAGGATGTGCTGGAGCTTTTGGAAAGCATCAAGTTGGATAAGTCACCAGGACCGGACAAGATGTACCCCAGGCTACTGTGGGAGGTGAGGGAGGAGATTGCTGAGCCTCTGACGATGATCTTTGCATCATCAATGGGGATGGAGATGTTCCAGAGGATTAGAGGGTTGCGGATGTTGTTCTCTTATTCAAGAAAGGGCGTAGAGATAGCCCAGGAAATCATAGTCCAGTGAGTCTTACTTCAGTGATTGGTAAGTTGATGGAGAAGATCCTAAGAGGCAGGAATTATAAGTATTTGGAGAGGCATAATATGATTATGAATAGTCAGCATGGCTTTGTCAAGGGCAGGTCGTGCCTTATAAGCCTGATTGAATTTTTTGAGGATGTGACTAAACATATTGATGAAGATAGAGCAGTAGATATAGTGTATATGGATTTCAGCAAGGCATTTGATAAGGTCCCCCATGCAAGGCTTATTGAGAAAGTAAGAAGGCATGGGATCCAAGGGGACATTGCTTTGTGGATCCAGAACTGGCTTGCCCACAGAAAGCAAAGAGTGGTTGTAGATGAGTCATATTCTGCAGGAGGTCAGTGACCAGTGGTGTAACTCAGGAATCTGTTCTCGGAACCCTACTATTCGTGATTTTTATAAATGACCTGGATGAGGAAGTGGAGGGATAGGTTAGTAAGTTTGCTGATGACACAAAGGTTGGGAGTGTTGTGGATAGTGTGGAGGGCTGTCAGAGGTTACAGCGGGACATTGATAGGATGCAAAACCGGGCTGAGAAGTGACAGATGGAGTTCAACCCAGATAAGTGTGAAGTGGTTCATTTTGGTAGGTCAAGTATGATGGCAGGATATAGCATTAATGGTAAGACTCCTGGCAGTGTGGAGGATCAGAGGGATCTTGGAGTCTGAGTCCATAGCACACTCAAAGCTGCTGTGCAGGTTGACTGTGTGGTTAAGAGGACATATAGTGCATTGGCCTTCATCAATCGTGGAATTGAATTTAGGAGCTGAGAGGTAATGTTGCAGCTATATAGGACCCTGGTCAGACCCCACTTGGAGTACTGTGCTCAGTTCTGGTCACCTCACTACAGGAAGGATGTGGAAACTATACAAAGGGTACAGAGAAGAATTACAAGGATGTTGCCTGGATTGGGGAGCAAGCCTTATGAGAATAGGTTGAGTGAACTCGGCCTTTTCACCTTGGAGCGACCAAGGATGAGAGGTGACCTGACAGAGGTGTTCAAGATGATGAAAGACATTGATCATATGGATAGTCAGAGGCTTTTTCCCAGGGCTGAAATGGCTCACATGAGAGGGCACAGTTTTAAGGTGCTTTGAAGTGGGTACCGAGGAGATGTCAAGGGTAAGTTTTTTATGCAGAGAGTGGTAAGAGCATGAAATGGGCTGCCAGCAATGGTTTTGGAGGTGGAAATGATAGGGTCTTTTAAGAGTCTCCTGGATAGGTACATGGAGCTTAGAAAAATAAAGGGCTGTGGGTAACCCTAGGTAATTTCTAAGGTAAGGACATGTTCAGCGCAGCTTTGTGAACTGAAGGGCCTGTATTGTGCTGTAGGTTTTCTATGTTTCTGTTTCTATGTTTCAAGAATATAGCAATAACTTAGTTGCCAAATCTATTATTACTTGATAGCAAAGTACCAGCAAGAGATAGCCCTCTGGTAGTCCTTTAAAAAAAATCCTCCATTAAAATGACATGTCTGAAAATATTAAGAATTGGATATTAACATTTCAAGACTTTACTTGCCATCTTATTTTATCTGGGAACTAAATACATTTGAATTGCCCTATAAGGGTCCGAGTAAATGCCAGAAGACAAACTATTTTGGAAAAATCACACATGAATGTCTGGAATTCAAATCTGCACCCTATTTCAAAATTTAAAAATGGAATTAGTTTCTCGATATCCTAAATGAGAACAAACAAAAGCTAATAAGCTATGGAGCATATTTTCAGTCAATTAATTAAAGGAGCCAAAAAGGGAGAGTGATCTTACTGTTAAGAATGATAAACTGTTATAGTAGTTTTAAAAGCTTCAGTACATTTAGGACTATCTGCTTCAGCTGGAATTGAAGGGAGCTCTTGTCCTTCCCTGGAGAGCATCTGATATAAACTTCAGTTATACAGCGGCTTTTGTACCTTTACAATGCTAAAGAAAATAATTTTATAACCTATTATTTTCTACATGCCTTCTATTCATTTTTCAAGGTACTTCAAATTTGTCAAAAGAATGGAAGTATTGGAATTCAATAGCCTTTGTGCTGACAAAGCAAAATTCTTAGTTTTGTAAATTTAACAGTTGGGTGAAAAATGAAAATGAAGAGGATGCATTGATTACACAGATTAAGAAAGCTACATTCATGTTCAATAGAGTATTATTAATAGATGCTGAAATAATAGTGATACATCAATGATAATTTGAAGACTTTTATATTAGAAACAACTGAAACCTTCGTTAGGTTATAGGAGCATAATCAAACATAATTCATTTAATCAGTTAGTAGGCATGGTAAAAAAAAATCCTCATAAACTGGATCAGTTGAACAGGAGAAGCTGACACACATAGAACTCACTTTGCATCTCCCCACCACATCATCAAGAACACATACACAGAAGCAAAAATCCCTGGAGATCACTAACAAGAGAAAATCTGCAGATGCTGGAAATCCGAGCAACACACACAAAATGCTGGAGGAACTCAGCAGACCAGGCAGCATCTATAGAGAAAAGCACAGTCGATATTTCGGGCCGAGACTCTTCATCAGCACTGGTGGGGGAGAAAAAGATGAGGAGTGAGTACTGGAGATAATCAGTAGGTCAGGCAGCATTTGTGGAAAGAGAAATAGTTAATGCTTCAGATCTGGATCCTAACATCGGAACTAGGAAAGGAAGAAAACAGGCCTATTTCCAATTGCAAAGAAGATGGGGGCAGAATGATAGAGCTCCTCTGATAGGGATGAGACCAATTCAATACTCAGGATTGTTTATTGTCATTCTTCAGTACACAAGTGTAAAGATTGTTACTCCAGATCCAAAGTAACATTAAAAAATACAATAAGCATAATAAAAAAAACAAAAATATACAATAAATATAAAAACAATCCTATAAAACACAATGTACAAGTCATTGTTACGTACTGTGCATAGACTGATGGTAAAATGAAGCTAGGTGATGGTTGTGGGTGAGGTAATGGGTGGAGGTGTTGATCAGCCTGACAGCTTAGGGGAAAGTAACTATATTTGAGTCTGGTCGCCTTGGCTTGGATCCTGTGTAGCCTCTTCCCTGATGGGAGTGGGACAAGCAGTTCATGAGCAGGGTGGGTGGGATCCTTCATGACATAACCAGCCTTTTTTCAGACACCTTTCTGTATATCCATCCTTGACGGTGGGAAGGCTGGTGCTGTTGATACATTGGGATGATTTAACTACCCGTGTGAAGGTCCTCTGGTCCACAGCAGTGCAAAGTCAATGTCACAGTTCGAGGAGCAGCTGAAGCCAGAATAAAAAGCTTCTTTTTCTTTGTCATCCATTGCTGATGGTTTGGTTGTGAAACGTGTCTCGCAGGCCAGGCTACACAAACAGAACAGGAACCAACAAGAAATACTGAACCAAAATGATGACAGATGGAAATGCCAGATCCGATAGAGACAGAAAGAAAGAGTCGATTGCCTGAAGCTGCAGAATTCAGTATTAAATTCTGAAGGCTTCACCACGACTAGATGGAAGATTAGGTGTTGTTTCTCAGGATGGTATTGGGTCTTGTTGTACAGGTGCAGGGAGCCAAAGACAGTGAATTCAGAGTGGAAGTGGTATGGAAAATTGATGTGACAGGCAATGGGAAGCTTAGGGCTACCCCTCGAGACTGAATACTGTACATGTGCTTCATAAAGCAATCTATGTTAACAGTTATTTAGCTTTCCTGAGCTGCCTTTATTTCAGATTTCCAGAGTTTTTTTTTTACACATTTTCTTATTAACACGTAAGTAATGGCTTTCTGGACACCATGGCTAATTTCCTACAGAAAGACAACAGAACAGGAAGAAACAATGCAGGATATGCCCTCAGCAGCAACTTTATTCGGTACCTCCTGTCCTTCTGCACACCACCATTGTAACACATTTGAGTTACAGTTGCCTTTCTGCCAGTCTGTCATTCCCCAGGCCATTGTTCAAACTGGGTGAGTAGGCATTTCCCAGTTCTCACTTCAGTCTTCTTCCTGCCAGGTTAAGCAAAACACTCATTCTCAGCCTAAACTTAAGCTGACTCACAACTGCTGTAGGTACAAAAGTGTTACCAGAAGTTGTCTGCCTTTGACATAATGATATCAGGTGTTGTGATAAACTGGAGATAATGTTACTTGATAAAATGTTACCAAATGTAGCATAGTAAATCAGGATACCCTATACTGAACATAGAATAATGTTATCACATATTACGTTGTACTTGGTACAAATTATATGGAGAGATGGAGCAGAAACTGCTCATTTTACCATGCTGATGTTCAAGCCTTGTGCTCCCTCCAGCCTCCCTTCTGATTTAATAATTTCAGAGCTCTGCTCTTTACACCTTTATTTTTTTGTCCAGCTTCTCCTTAAAAGCACCAATGCTAACCCAACCACACTCAAGACCCTAAGATGCTTATCAATCCCAGAAATCTCATATTTTATCCATGAACACCACATGATAGCAAGTTTCACATTTTATCACAGTTGTAGTTTCCTTTAAATTCTGTATTGGGTTTCCTAGAGATCCCCAGTCTTGCCATTCACCTGAATGGAGCCTTATGACCTCTTTCAGGACATGCCCTCAGTCTCTTTACTGTATATCCCGGGGGAAAGAGGATTGTGAGAATGTGACAAAAAGATTTAAATAAGGGAAATAACAGTATGCTTGCTAACTGCGGTGGAGACACAATCAATTGGTAACGGTTCCTCAATCATGGCTTTGGTGATATGCTTCTAAATACCAGGATTCCAGTTATGTATTCTTAGTGTTGTGTTGTATCCAGCTCAGTCATTGTATCATTTCCCAGAGCCACTTCACCTCCTTCCTACTGAGCAAACAAGCTGTGAGTTCAATCCTCCCTTGCCTCATTCCCAATTCTTAGTCAGTACTGGTCATCTCTTAAAGTAATTCTGATGGTTACACCATAAGACCATATGACATGGGAGCAGAATTAGGTCATTCGGCCCATCAAGTCTGCTGCACTGTTCAGTCGTGACTGATTACACTTCCCAACCCCATTCTCCAGCCTTCACCCAATAACCTTTAATGCGCTTACTCATTAAGGACCTAACAACCTCCGCTTTAAATGTACCCAGTGAATTATGTCCACAGCTATCTGTGGCAAAGAATTCCACAGATTCACCACCCTCTGGCTAAAGAAATTCCTCCTCATCTCAGTTCTAAAGGGATAGTTTTCTATTCTAAGGCTGTGCCTTCTGGTCCTACTATCCTCCACTATAGGAAGCATCCTCTCCACATCCACTCTATCTAGACCTTTCAGTATTCGATAGGTATCAGTGAAATCCCCCATCAAACGAGAACTGGCCCAGAACTATCAAAAGCTCAATATATGTTATATCCTTTCATTCCCAGGATCATTCTTTTGAACCTCCTCTGGACACTCTCTAATGCTACCAGCACATCCTTCCTTAGAAAAGGGGTCCAAAATTGCTCACAATACTCCAAGTGTGGTCTGGCCAATGCCTTATTAAGCCTCATCATTACATCCTTACTTTTATTGTATATTTTAGTCCTCTCAAAATGAATGCTAACATTGCATTTGTTTCCTAACCACTGACATAACCTGCAAGTTAACCTTTAGGGAACCCTGCATGAGGACTCCCAAGTCTCTCTGCATCTTGGATTTCTGATTCTTTTCCCCCTATTTAGAAAACAGTCTATGCCTTTATTCCTTCTACCAAAGTGCATGATCATACACTTCCCGACACTGTATTCCCACTGCCAATTCTTTATCCACTCTTCTAATCTGTCAAAGTCCTTCTGTAGATTCCCAGCCTCCACAACACTACCTGCCCCTCTACCTGTTTTCATATTATCCACAAACTTGGCCGCAAAGCCATCAATTCTGTCAACCTAGTCGTCGACATGTAACATGGAAAGAAAACTGACCCTTGCAGAATACGTTAGTCGCTGGCAGCCTACCAGAAAAGCCCTCCTTTAGTCCCACTCTTTGCCTCCTGCCAGTCAGCCAATATTCTATGCATGCTAGTATCTTTCATGTATTATCTATCTTTTCTTTCCTGGGCTCTTACTTTGTTTAGCAACCTCCTGTGTGGCACCTTGTCAGAAACCTTCTAAAATCCGAGTAAACGGTATCCACTGACTCTCCTTTGTCTATCCTTCCTGTTAATTCTTCGAAGAATTCCAACACATCTGTCAGGCAAAATTTCCTCTTGAGGAAGCCATGCTGACTTCGGCCCATTTTATCATGTGCCTCCAAGTATCCTGAAACTTCATCCTTAATATTGGACTCTAACATCTTTCCAACCACTGACGTCAGGCTAACCAACTATAATTTTTTGTCTTTTGCCTCCCTGCCTTCTCAAAAAGTGAGTTCAATTACTTTGCCAGTCAGAAGAAAAGGTATAATTGCTAATTTGTCACATGTAGTAAGGTACGGTGAAAAACTTTATTTTGCATGTCATCCATACAAATAATTTCATCACATTAATGCATTGAAGTAGTACAAGGGAAAAGAATAACAAAACGTAGAGCAGGCATACAATAAGATACAAGCCATACCGGGGTAGATTGTAAGGTAAATAGTCCATCTTACCATATTCAGGGAACATTCAATAGCCTTATAACAATGGGATAGAAACCATCTTTGAGCCTTTATCAACTGGTTACTATGGTGACCTAGATTTGTGAAGTACATATATGATTTTCAAATCTGCTGTTTAAATTCAATTGATTAAACAAATTTAGGATAAAATAAACTTAAGAAATACTGGTTATGGAGTTACCATATGTAAAAATTAGACATTCATAAATGACCTTTAGGGAAGTCTATCAACTGTACCCTTGAAGGTTTTCACAAATAAAACGAAGTGAGACATTTATATTAATAAAACCCATAACACATTTTATTGAACTCCAAAACCAACACACAAAGCATGCTAAAAACTGTTTGCATAAAAATGTCATCACGTCAGATCAGCCTCAGCTCAATGTTGGTGGTTGTGAATTATGTACATTTCTTCCAGTTACGTTAGCCTACACAGGTCCCCTTAGAATTCACTAAAACTGGCACTGTGAGCCTGTCTGGTGCTTGGATGAGCCACCCAGCTCGGGTCCTGTGTTCCATGGGTGGAGGAACAGCAGGTGCTTCTGGCTCGTCCAGTGGTGTGTTGACACACTCGTGGTCATGTTGTGATGCCAGGGGCATGGCAGCAGAATATACCAAATCTTGTTGGGCCAGCTTAAAGTGATGTACTGAAATACATTCAGGTTTATCTCTTTTATCTATGACAATAGTCTTTACTCCCCATTCCAAACAACAGAATGGGCCATCGTACGGGGACCTAAGGGGAGATTGGTGTGCATCATGGCGGACAAAAACAAATGAGGTGGAATGTAAGTCGACAGGAACCCAAGAGTGCTGTACACCATGATGGGGAAGTAGGAATAAGTGAAAAGGAATTGAATTTACTGAGGAGGGTGGAAGGTTGTTGAGTGGCTGACCCAGGCGGTTGTGGTGTCAGGAATGAAGTCACCTGGCACTCATAACAGCTGCCTGTATACTAACTCTGCCACGGATGACTGCAGATCCGCTTTAGGAGCAGTTCTGAGTCCCAGCAGGATCCATGGGAGACAATCATGCCAACACTCGTCCATTGGAGAAGACCTCAGAGCAGCCTTTAAGGAGCAGTGAAACAACTCACTTAGGCCATTGGACTGCAGGTGATATGCCGTGGTGTGATGCAGCCTAACACCAAGGTTTTGGGCCATCGCAGTCCAGAGGTCTGAAATGAGTTGGGGACCATGGTCAGAGGAAATATCAGATGGGGGTGTTGAACTAAGTGACCAGATATAATGAATGTCCGAGCCACGTCTGTGGCCATCATCGATGCTAGAGGGACAACATGTGGCCACCTGGTGGTAGCTCCTAACTAGACTGACTTTGACAAAATTAACTTTCCAGCTAAACCTGTTGAAAAGTCTTGGATGTGTAGGACCAGATAAGGTGTCGGTAATCCCCACATTGCTGGCAACCACCATCAGACTTGGGGACCATATGGAAGAGTGAAACCCAGTGGCTATTCGACTGGCGTAAAATTTCAAGTCTTTCCATGGTGTTTCCAACTCAGCCTTTGCAGTTACCAGCTTTTCTGGGTCCAGTCTATGTGTAAAATGTGGATTAGCAGGCCAGTTGTGGGAATGTAGTGCTTGACCCCATGTTTAGTCACTGGCATGAAGAGTATGGGCTTGGTGAGGTCTGGGAGTTCACCCAGCAGTCGAGTGAACTCACATGTGGTGTTGCATGCGTTTGACAGAGTTGTTGTGAGAACTTACTGGGAAAGCAGATTAATGAACCCAAGTCCCACGTGTAACATTGCCCACTGAAGCAGAGCGTCACTCATCATGTCCCGTAAGTCTGGATCCTGCTGCCATTGGTGGCCTCCAGTGAGGTTTCATCGCTCTTTGCCTTCACATCAACAGGCGATGCTGGCAGCACACTCACTTGAGCACCCGTGTCACATAAGGAGTATTGTCCTGAAAGGTCCATAACAAACAGTTGACAGCCCTGGCAGCTGGAACCAACGGTGTTCACAGACCTCTGATGTCCTGATGCGCAGGCACTGCTGAAGCTGCAAGCCAGTCGGCACTTTCTAGTGTTACTACCAAAGCGAGTATGGTAAAGCACAACCCTGGTGTTGTCTGTTTTGCAGATGCTGGCGTCCCTGTGTCGGGGGCTTTGCTGACTGGTCTTATTGAGGTAGAGAAAAGAGGAGGAATGATGCATTGCTTCACTGCTGAGTGTAGACTATCAGCCATTTTAGCAAGCTCCCTATAGTCCTTCACAGGTGCATTAGCAAGGGCTATACGAACTTGATCAGGCATTTGTTGCATGAAGAGATCTTTAAACAAGGGTGGTGATTTCCCAGGAGAGCCAGCATGTGGTTCAATAGTTCTGACAGCTTAGCATCATTGAGGCCAGGCCAGGAGAGCAACTGTTTGGTACACTCAGATTCTGATCGTCCAAAAGCCTGCAAAAGGTGAATTTTCGGTGATTAGTATTTAACATGTTCAGGCAGGTGTTCTAGCAAACTCATCACTCTTGCTGCCATGGAATGGCTGAACGATGCTACCACATAGTAGAATTTCGTGTCATCAGTGAGTTCTCACAGAGCGAATTGGGCCTTGGCTTATACAAACCAAGCAACAGCATTTTGCTCCCAAAATTCCATCATTTTCAAAGTGATTGTGTTGGTCAACATGTTCAATAACTCCAGGTTCATCCTAGAGCATCTGGGTCACAAATGTAGGTTTTCTCTAATAAAACAAAGTGAGACATTTTATGTGTAATGAAACCTGCAACACATTTTATTGAACTCCAAAACCTAAACACAAAGACCTAAAAACTCTTTACATAAAAACATCATCATGTTAGACCAGTGAAACCCCAACTCAATGTCGGTGGCTGTGAATTATGTACATTTCTCCCAATTACGTTTCCCTACACTCTCTTAGTCTAGTTTATAAGTGATTTCAAAAGAGTGATTTCAAAGTGGAAGGTTGAATAGGCTAGGACTTTATTCCCTAGAGTGTAGGAGAATGAGGGGACATTTGATAGAGGGATTATGAGGGATACAGAGAGGGTAAACACAAAGTACACTGCAGATGCTGTGGTCAAATCAACATGAACAAACAAGTTGGAGGAACTCAGCAAGTCAGGCAGCATCCATGGAAGCGATCAGTCAACGTTTTGGGCCGAGACCCTTTGTCAGGATTAGCGTAAGTGCTACACTTGTCCTTACACCTCCCCTCTTACCACCATTCAGGGCCCCAAACAGTCCTCCCAGGTGAGGCAACATTTCACTAGTGAGTCTGTTGGGGTTATCTATTGCATCTGGTGCTCCTGGTGCGGCCTCCTCTACATCGGGGAGACCCGACGCAGATTGGGGAACAGCTTCGTCGAGCACCTCTGCTCCGTCCGCCACAACAGACAGGATCTCCCGGTTGCCACCCACTTCAACTCTGCTTCACATTCCCATTCGGATATGTCCATACATGGCCTCCTCTACTGCCATGATGAGGCCAAACTCCAGTTGGAGGAGCAACACCTCATATACCGTCTGGGTAGTCTCCAGCCCCTTGGTATCAACATCGAATTCTCCAACTTCCGGTAATTCCCTCCCCCTCCCTTCCCCCATCCCACTTTCACTCTGCCTCCTCTTCCAGCTGCCTATCACCTCTCTCATGATTCTGCCTTCTTCTACTACCCACAATGCTTTCCCCTTACATTCCTTCTTCACCTTTCCTGCCTATCCCCTCCCTGCTTCCCCTCCCCCACCCCTTGATCTTTCCTCTGATTGGTTTTTCACCTGGCACCTACCAGCCTTCTCCTTCCCACCCTCCCCACACCTTCTTTATGGGGCCCCTGCCCCCTCCCTCTTCAGTCCTGACAAAGGGTCTTGGCCCGAAACGCTGATTGCTCGTTTCCACGAATGCTGCCGGACCTGCTGAGTTCCTCCATCTTGTTTGTTCGTGTTGAGAGGGTAAATGCAAGCTGGCTTTCTCACTGCAGTTGAGTGAGACTAGAACTCAGTAAGGGTGAAAAGTGAAATGTTTAAATCTTCACTCAGAGGGTGGTGAGAGTGTGGAATGAACTGCCAATGGAATTTGTGGATGTGGGTTCAAGTTCAACTTTTAAGAGAAATTTAAATAAGTACATGGATGGAAGAGCTATAGAGGGCTGTTCTCCAGGTGCAGGTCAATGGGACTAGGCAGAATAACAGTTTGGCATGGACTGGATAGGCCAAAGGGCTTGTTTCTGTGCTGTTGTGCTCTATGACTCTGTGACTTTGAGTGTATTATGCTTAAGCCTCTTCAGCCACTTCATCAGTGAGCTTCCTTCCATCCTTTCATGCAGCAAAAGCTGGACAACATCTAGGATTGGGTTAAATATCATCCGCATCACACAAGTATAGTAACAGCAAATGCCTGCCTAAAAACAAGAGCAGGTCTAGTCATGGTGGAGTTGACTACATCCCACACATGAGTAATAAAACATACTTTTGTCAATTTACCTGAGCAAGCAGAAATCTCTCCAATGTGAATTTGTGTATGTTTCCTTATTCATCCTTTTTGATTATTTAATGACTTTTAGTCATTTCATTATTTTTACCTATATATTCCTCCACTTCCCTTCCATGTTTAGGTGGTTGGTACAATAGAACAATCTAAGTACTGTGATTGATCCTTTCTTATCTTTTACTTCAACTGCTATTGATTTTCTTTCTATCTTAATTACAGCACATCCATTCTTCCATTGCTTTTTGCTATCAAATTCTACCTCTTGTGTGCCATAACATTTTCAAATGTTACGCTGCCTACTTTAAGTGCAGAAAAGTAATTTTCTTATCTTCCCACAAGATGTGTTCTCAGAGTAGAGCCAAAAGATCATTTGTACCTGAGCAGACTTCAGGGAATGGCATTTTCCAATGTTATGCTTTAGATTGTATTTTGAAGATGCTTCAGTCCATGATTTGCTTAGTATATCTGATTGAATATCCATCAAAAAGTGTGTAGTAGATGAGAAGTGTTTTCTGTAATCCATAAGGATTTTGTTTGTTTAAACCTTATCATTGCCAGCCAATTTTGTTCCTAAAAGCTGAGGACTGCAGTTTAATATATAAAAAGAGATTTCAAATAGTTTTTCCAATGATATATTTCATGACTCATTGCAATTTTCTCTCTTGATGCAGTTTCTGTTAAATTGTCAAATATCAATGATGACACTTATGAGAGTCAACTTATTTTTCATTAAAGTATGAAACATGTCAGGGATAATCCTACTTCATCAAATTGATGCTCCTCATATAAAATTCACACGATGTATTGCTTTAGGCTACTACAAGATGGAAAGGCCTCCAAACCAATAACAAGAGATTGTAGATCTGAGATAATTGACAAAAAGAACCTGAGGTGATATGAAAGAAAGAATTTACACAGCAAGTTGCTTGGATCTGCAATGTATTTCCTTCAAGGATGATGGAAGAAGATTCATTAATAACTTCCAAAAACAATTGGATGAGCATTTGAAAATGGAAAAAGAAATTGCTGGACTAAGGGGAAGGTGCATCAAAGAGTGCATGATTTAAGATTTCCTTTCCAAAGATGGCATGGGTTCAGTGTGATGAATGACAAGTGAAACCTCTCTCAACTGACTCTCCCAGGTAATGCCTGCATAACGACCATTTGGGCTGTGGAAATATGCCCTTACATAATTTACAAACCACCACTCAGACATTTGAGATGTGGAATAAAATATGTTCTTACAGATTTTACATGAAAAATTAAATAAATTAACAAATGATTTTTTTTCTATTTGGATGACAATACTTGGCTTTACAAAACATGACGATACAGACTGATGCTGGGAGCACAACCCTCCATGATGTGGGGTTCTCCTGTACAGAAATGATTTTGGTGAAGAATCAAGATTTGCCTTCAGAAAAGTGTGTTGAAATACAAGATTAATTTGAGGTTAAATGCCTTTGTAGAACACAATAGCACCATTGACTACTATTTACATAAATCATCAAGTTTTATTTCAATGTAGATCTGGCCATTCCATCTACTACTGAGGTATCCTCTGAACAACATTGATCAGAATTTGTCCAGATGTCCTACGGAACAAATAATGTATGTGAAGAATGTATTTGTCACGAGCATCCTTGCACCTTCCCCAAATGGATTTGAGTTACTATGCTGAGAATGAAATAGTTTTAGGCTAGATGCAACATACAGAAAAACTTCATCAAAGTCACACTTCATGCTAACCCTTATTAGAACCGTGACAAAGCACAAATAATGCTGCACGCTATTAAGAATTATCTTCTCACAAATATGGTAGTTTGACAAAATTAAATCATGCAGCTTGGAAGACTGTTTTGTTGAAAACATACAGCCAAAACTCATTTAATGAGCAAGAGATCAGGGCTTATTATTTGTGTTTGTATATTTAGATAGATGAATTGTACTAAAAAATCTAACATGTACTTCACTACATGTAACTGATTCAACTTTTAACTGATAGAATTATTCAGTTACCTCCCAAAAGAAACTACTCGCCAGTTATGACCAATAGTGATGCCACCAAACTTGTTGATATCCCCCTCATTGTGTTTCTATTGCCCTTTCTGTTCATCCAAAAGTTCAATGGAATGGGGGAAAAATATATACTTTTGCTGTTGAGTCAATTTGACTTCTCCCTGAGTGTAAAATTACTAATAATAAGCTATTCAAGTAATATATTTTAGATGGCAAAAGCAAAGTAGTAAAACAAATTTGCAATCTAGCATTTAATGTCAGTGAATGAAATGAGATTTGATACTGTCACTTCCATGTGTCACTGTCGATCATTCACTGATATTAATGATAGAAGAGTAATTCTAAGAAGCTAGCACAAAGCCAACAATAGGTGTAACACAAGGAAATTGCATTCTAAGTCACAGCTAGTACTTTTTAGTAGTAATTATATAATTGGCATGACCTCATTTTGAATGCTGTGTCATATTTTTGAATTCCTGCCTTCAAATTAAACATTGATGCATAAAAGAGAATTCAATAAATTGTAACAAGATTTAGGCAGGCAACTGTGGCTCTAAGTGATAAAAAAAAAGGCTGGTTGAAACAGAGCAGGTTTTGACTGAAAGAGGATTAAGCGGGCTTTAATCCAAGTTTTTAAAGTACTGAACTACAAAAACATAGTAAAGGTTAAACTGAATGTGTTAGTTCATTTGCTATTTTCAAACTAAGTAGTAAATTTTGGTCAGACTCAAGCTATATGCTGCTGATTTCAAAACAAAGCTTCATATTTCTAGTGGCTAAGAGCTATACAATTTAAAAGTAATTGATTAGTTAATTTCTCAAGAAGACAACTGAAAACTTCAAAATAAGCACAAGCTGGGATGATCAAAGATCTGGTGGAACATTATCGATGAGGAATTAGCACAGGACAATCCTCAGTCACAAAATAAATGACCCGATAAAAAAGAAGAGTCCAACTTTTCAATTCTGGGGTTAAAAACTAAGAGGAAGCAGACATCATCCCCATAATAGGTCACTGATCCAAATGTATTGTAAATCAATTTCTGAAAAAAACCTTGAAGCTTACCAATGACATCAAAGGAACTAAACAGATACAATCTTCCTCTTTCATCCATTCAAAATAATCTGGACGTCTCCCTATGGCTTGTGCAGTAGGTTTTTAAATGATTTTTAAGAATTTCACATTCATTATTGTATCCAAGAGTCTGTTTGATTTATTAGATATTTTTTAAAGGAAGGTGAACTTCCTTACATCAATCCTCTTTTTTTTACTTTTATGATTCTAATCTGCTGTCCCTTCCATATAATTAATTACTTGTATCTATCTCCTGTACCATTTTTGAAAGGCGGGGAGTAGCATTCTTTTTCTCCCCTGCCTACTCACATAATGCAGAATCTCAAACTCTAGGGGTAACTCTACGCTTGCCACCCACCCTGCCTCTGAATCTTGAGAACTTCTCTTGATTTCAGTAACCACTAAAACTTGGACTGACCAGACTTCACAGGATTTGTTCAGGTAAATGTTGGGCTTTGACTTCTATTTTGCCACTTTCACATTTATCCAGCAACCCTTAGGGACTATTAGTGCAAGATTCAAGTTTATTGATCATGTGTGCAGTGAAATTTGCCATTTTTGTTGAAAAAACAACACACCCAGGGTGTGCTGGGGGCAGCAACATCAACAAAACAAGCCCTGTTCCTCCCTCCCACCCACACACGTACCCAATCTTTTTCACTCCAGGACAGGTCTCCATCCGCCAGTGGACCTGGACTCGGGCAATTATCATTTATAGTATACAGGTGTCCCCCGCTTTACAAATGTTCACTTTATGCCACTTCGCTTTTACAAAAGAATTTAAAGTGGGGGGGGGTTATATGGGAGGCAGGGTTTGAGGGTCGGCACAACATTGTGGGCTGAAGGGCCTGTAATGTGCTGTACTATTCTATGTTCTATGTTCAAAAGACCTACATTAGTAACTTGTTTTCGCATTACGAAGAGGATTTTCGCTTTTATGAAAAGTTTTCCCATATAAATTAATGGTTCTTTGCTTTATGCCATTTTGGCTTAAGAAAGGTTTCATAGGAACACTCTACCTTTGTAAAGAGGGGACACCTGTATTTTATGTATTGCACTGTACTGCTGCTGCAAAAAAAAAATCAAATTTCATGACATATGTCAGTGATAATGAACCTGATTTTGACTCTGATTTGGACACTTGTAAGGGGAGAGGTATCAGATTAGATTGTTCAGTTTAAAGAGCTGATACAGGCCAGACGATTCCATTACACCAACAGGAAAGCAATGGGGATCTTTAAATATGAAGATCTGGACATAATGATATCATCTTGGCTCAATGTTTGCCTACCGTCCAAGTAATTTCAAGTTCAAGTTTATTGGAATGAACATACATATTCAGAATATAAAAGCTGTAAAAAGTTGCTATTTGCAGCAGGAGCACTCTACATTACTAACACAAGTTAAATTAACAAACTGACATGAATTATAAATGACTTGCATGACAAAATAAACAAAAACAGACATAATGACAGTAGTGCAAGTGAAGGGAAATAGAGCCCAAGGTAGAATTAGTGATTTTTCAGGCCAGTTCAGGAGCCTGATGGCACTGGGCAAGAAGCTGCTCTTTGAATTTATAAGTGTATGTCTTCAGGTTTCTATTTCTCTTGCTTGATGACCCCTTTGGTGGGGGTCCCTAATGATAGATGATACCTTCCTGAGACATTGCCTCTTGTAGATGTCCTTGATAGTGGGGAGAGTTGTACCCATGATGGAACTGGCTAAGTCTACCATTCTCTGTAGTCACTTGTGTTCCTGTGCATTGGAGTTCCCCTGCCAGATTGTGATGCAAAATATCAGGGCTGACAATACAACGTCAGTACAAGATGCCTTCTTCCCATATAATCCTCCCAACCCAGGACTTCAAACCACAAAAGATTAATTCCTGAGCAGAATTACTCTGGGACAGTTCTCACTGATCACTGGTCAAGGGCCCAGGGTTTTGCAGTAAATGGTAAGAACAGATAGCTTGCAGCAGTACATTAAAATAATGTATCCGCCCATCTCCAGAGTCCCAAGATCCTAGGCTTCCGAATTCAAGCCAGACTCTTAGGCCGAGCCTTTGGCGTGCCGAACAACAACCAGCTATGGAACCCCAAGAGCGGGTCCCATTCCCGCTAAGTACCATTGTCAGCATGTAACTCCAGTCAGGGTCTTCAAAAGAACCCTGAAAGGGAAAAATAGAGATATTAAAGATGGAAATAGAGCTGTTTCCGAAGATGCAAGCAAAGGAGTCACTGTTAGGCGCCATTAACCCGCCTAAGGTCTAAATAATAACACTTCTGTAGAGTAACTCCTATACAGCTTTAGAATCTCTGACAGAATATATTGGTCTGCTATGTACATTTTGTTCTCTCGGTCCTTTGTAGACATAGCACTCTAAAGGCCATAAAGCAATCCTTTAAATTGGGGGAAAAAGTCAAACCCATGGGGACTAGATATTATGGAATAGTTGGAAGTTCTAACTTGCTGAGTGTGGGAATCTCTACATTGGTCACTTCTGAAATACAATAAGTTTGAACTGGGATGACTGTGAGAATGTCCTGTTCAGGATGATGCATCTATTCTACATTTCTCCTACCACGTGAAAGATTCAAAGCAACAGGCAGTCCCTGGGTTACGTGTGGGTTCTGTTCCTGGTGAGTGATGGCTAGAACTTTAATTTTTTGGTTTTATCCAATTTAAAATTGACAGAAGAACCCCCTCTAAAAGCCAACATGCAAAACTGTTTTTTTTCACCAATAAAATTTTATGGCAGCAAACATTGTTAAATATGCAGAAATCTTTATTCACTTTGCTTTGCGAATATAGCACAAGGTTTTCAAAATACCCAAGCAGACAAATGGCTGCTGACTCCGCTGAGGCAGAGGGAGGTAAACTGGGAGATTAAATGCATGGCTGGAAACCGGGGTGAGAAACAAAAGGTATATACATTTACAGGAGAGAAAATGATGAACTTGTCAAAGAAGGAATTAAGGGAAAGCCTGAACTGTTAGTATTAGAAATTCTGAATGAGTTGCTCTTTACAGAAGTTGATCGATCCTTGACATGTTCTTTGTTAGGGACACTGATAAATACTGCAATCTCCGCCGAAATCAACCAAAAATGTAAACGGAGAAATTCAGGCCTTAGTCATCATTCAGATGCGTGCATCGGCTGATGGTGGCAGCAGGGACAGGTGTGACAAATGTTGGTTACCATCTTCCCCAGTAAGCTGAAGGGATACAGATGTTGAACCAGCAAAGCAAATTGAGGGATGTCAGCAAGCTCCTGGCAGATGGGTAATGCACTGTCCCCATGGTAGTAGTGGGAAAGGAAGAGTCAAACTCAGCTGTGCAGGAGCCAATGACGTTGACCATTGCAAGATTATTTACAATGAGAAAAAGACTTCTTTGATGCCTTATCCATTTGGGGGAGATGCTTCTCCATGTAGGTCAGCCAAGATCTCATGGATCTATTTGAGAGTTGGAAAATGTTAAGGAGGCCTGAGGTTTAATGCAGGCACATTGGACTAGCTCAGGTAGGTAGCTTGGTCAGTGTAGATGAGTTGGGCCAAAGACCCTGTGTCCATGCTGTGTAACTCTGATAGAGATGAGCTGCTAGGCAGTCCACAGCACAACAATGAGGAGTGCCCACACACTAGAAAGCTGTCAAGGAATATTTTTCTCAGAGTGTGGACGATGAAGGCATCACTCACATTGTATAAAACTACACATGCACACCCTAGTGCACCTGTCAACTTGTAAGAGATGTGACGGCGGCAGCTTCAGCAGACAAGGAAGCAGGCTGCTCGGATACCCACTCAGCAAGAGGCTGACATGTGTTTGGCTGCATCCACTGTGTCTCGTAGCCCAGCAGTGTCCACCTGTACCAGCTGTCAGTGGGGTGAGATTTCATCACTATGGGGGTCAGGGTGTCGGGACGGTAATCATTCAGACAGGCTACAACTGATTTCTTTGCTACAGGGATGACTGTGGGCATTTTGAAGCATCTGGGGACAACGGCTTGACTAAGGGAGATGTTGAAAATGTCTGTCAGGACACCTGCTAATACATCACATTCCTTGAGCACAAGTCCAGGGATGTTGTTGGGACCTCCCGCTTTTTGACAAATTTCATTGCATGTTTCAATGTCCGTGTGATAAACAAACTTGAACACAGTTCAAACTTGAATCTTGAACTTGAAAAACTAAACTGCCCGTCATACTGATCCCATGGAAATAAAATTGTTGCACTGATGAATGCCAAGCACAGGTCAGGCAGCAGCTCATAGCTGGATATTATCCCACTGATTTCTGAGCCCAGCACTGGCACCATCATCTGTTTTGTATACTCCTGATATTGCTTGAGCCCTGGAGCATGCATGGGTGAAGAAGGCACAAGGACAGGGCTCCCACCTCCCCTACCAATAATCAGTAAACACACTAATGGCAAATGATAATGGATTTCTTTTCAAAGTGGACACGTTTAAATTCCTGCCCACATCTTTATCTTCCTGATTCCAAGTCATTGACTTGAAGCATTAACTCAGTTTCACTCTGCACAGATACTGTCCAATCTACGGAGTGTTTCCAGCATTTTCTGAAGATTAAGAATTAGCTTTATTTGTCACACGTAGATCGAAGCATACACTGAAACTCATTGTTTACGAAAATGACCAGTACAGTCTGAGGATGTGCTGTGGACAGCCTGCAAGTGTCACCATGCTTCCAGCACCAAAACGTTACGCCCACGACCTACCGGTCAATCCTAACCCATTTGCCTTTGGAATGTGGTCGGGAATGGAGCACCCGGAAGAAACCCCGCACGGTCACAGGGAGAATGTACAAACTCCTTAGAGACAGTGGCAGGAATTGAACCCGATCACTGATCACTGGTACCATAAAGCACTATGCTAACTATTATGCTATCATGCTGCCCCTTCAATGTTTTCAGTATTTCTTCTCTTCAGTATTTTCAGTTTTCCAGCATCAGCTGTATTTTTTTAATCAACGTAAAGCAGGTGATAGTCAGACATGTCTTTCTCCATCTCTCCCGATTTTTGCTTCGATTCACTTGATTGGCTCTGGCACAGTGAGACATCGTGCCAGGAGTGTATTTGCCACATGTAATCTTGCTCAAGCCACCCAAAGGAGATTCACATTCATTTGATGTGACTTCCACGACAGTGCAGGACTGACATCTTCTTGTTTTATAAGCTATTTATGACAAAGTTAATTCCTCGTCAATAAAATGGTGTGTGGGAATCAGCTTTTAGAGAAGGGCAGAGATGCTCTGATTTCACCCTCTGATTTTTTTTAATTGTCTGAACACACATTCCCAAATTTAGCTTACTGCCACATGATTTAGATCACATTTTGTGAGCTCTTAAGACAGTGCTGATACCTCTGTCAGCCAGTAAAGTTACCTGTATTTATTGCACTACTCAGGTCCAGGATTGTGAGCTTCCATTCATTTTCACAAGTAACAGTCACAACATTATTTGTTTTATAGTACACAGGCTTTAGAGCCATAAGGACAAACAAGACGGATCCTGAATTTAAATTTGGACAGATTATGCTAGGGAGAATTCTCTGGAGCAGCTCTTGACTCTGTAGTGGATTGAAGTGAGTGAAAGAGAGAGTCAAAAGCTTCTTTCTCCAGATTTTGTTTCAATGAAGTTGGTTGGAATTAAAATTGTGGGAGTAAAATACACAGCCAAATCGTTATGACCTGTGTTACACAACGACCCAGTGTACATCCATTTTTATATTAGGCCAAAATGTGCAATAATAACCAGCAATAACCAGCTCCTTCAGAAAAGGATCTTAAACTTCTGCTGAGTGTTAAATGGGAATGTTTAAGGCCAAACAAAACAAACTGCATTTGTTTACTGAGCCTTTAACATCATCAAACATCGCAAGACATTTCATAGAAATGTTATGGAAAAAGAATGTGTAACCTGCAGCTGTATAACAGGGAGCTGAGATATTGAACAGCTTCTTAAAGGGAGATGGGAAGTGAAGAGGACAGTGGTTTAAAGGGAGAATTCAAGAGGAGGATCCTGGTCTTATTTATTTAGAGAGACAGTGCAGAACCTGCCCTTTCGGTACAATGAGCCATGCCATTCCGCAACCCACCGATTTAACCCTGGACAATATACAATGACCAATTAACCTACCAACTGGTTCGTCTTTGGAATGTGGGAGGAAACCAGAGCACCCAGAGGAAACCCATGCACTCGTGGGAAGGATGCACAAACTCCTTACAGACGGCATCAGAACTGAACTTCAAGTTATGATGTCCCCAGCTCTGCTAGTGTCGTGCTGACTGCTAAGCTGCTGTGGAGTACTATTCAATGTAGCCAGTTCTTTTTATTATGCTTCCTTCTTGCTAATCATTTCTCAGCAAAGCCACTTTACTTAATTTTCAGGGAAGTGAAAATCAAAAAAATATAGTGAAAACAGTCAGGCAAATCTGTGAGAGCTGAAGATAAAATGTCTGACAAACTGCCTTCAGCCTTAAACATTAACTCTGTTAAACATTCTCTTCCCACAGATGTGGTCTGACCTACAGAGTATTTACAACGTCTTCTGTTTTTAGTTTTCAAGAAACATGGTCTTCGTTATTTGACTCTTGATTGCTAATGTTAAATCCGGAAACTGCTGTCAGGAAGCTTGTATAAATGTGAAGATCTGTGCACCATTATGGAGTTTTGTGGCAGCGCCTGGAATCTAATAACCTGCTCAGGGAAGTCATCTCTAGGGAATGGTGAAGCTGATCTTACAGATATGATGAAGACCAGGCTTAGCTATAGGACCCAACCTGTGGAGGATTTTGGCCAACTGTGTTGAGTAAGTACCTTTGTGAGATTATAGAATTGCATGTCTGTATTGCTTAATCAGCAGAGAATCATGGTGTTCCCCTTTAGCCTACAGCTGTACACCATGAGGTTATGTGACTTAGGTGTTTTCCTCTCTGGCTTGCTTTGAACAATACCAAATATGGAAATGTTGAACAAACCATACCCCTTAGAATTAACCATAAAGGGGGTGCGTGTGCTGACTGTAAGTGGAGTCGTTGCTCTCTGGACGGACGGCTCCCTGTGTCGTGTAAATAAAAAATACCTGGGTCTGAGTCTTTTGTGGAAACGGAAATTCCCTGACACAACCCAAGTATGAACATGATCAGAAATCCCAACAGATACATCCAGGTTTACTGTATATGTCCTGTCAAATTTAAGTCTTTTACATCAATAGGCGTATGAACCACCTGTCAGAGCCAGAAAAAAGATCCCGTTCTTTGTATCGCCATTCAGCACACCTACAAGGAGCTTGCCACAAGAAAGCAGCGTCCATCATCAAAGATCCCTACCATCCAGGCCATGCTCTCTTCTCACGGCTGACATCGGAAATGTGGAAATGAATAAAAAGTCGATGCAGATGGAGCTTCTTGGCTTGAAATGTCAACTGTTTATTCCCCTCCATAGAAGCTGTCTGACCTGCTGAGTTCCTCCAGCATTTTGTTTGTTGCTCTAGATTTCCAGAACCTTCAGAACCTCTTGTGGTCATTTGTGCTTATTGGTTCACAGAGATTCTGGGCAAGCTTAAAAGTTTTAATGAAGGGAGCAAGATACGACAGCTGTTTGAGTGGGCCCAGAACAACAACCTCTCGTTCAACTTCAGTAAAACTAAAATAAAACTCATTGCCGACTTCACAAAGGGGGAGGAGGAAAAATATGCACCAATCTGGCAGAGAGGGTCAGCAGCTTTAAATTCTTGGGTGTTGTCATGCAAGATGTATCCAGGTTATAATGACATAGAACGGAATTTCATGTGTTTCTCTGCGTTTGTTTTCTTACCATTTTTTGCCTCTATCGCCTTCACATTGATGTTGATCGCCTGTCTTGTGGGGTATGCTAGCGTGTGATTACAAATGGTCCCAGTACATTGATACAATCACAAGGAAGGTATTTCCTCGAACGGATAAAAAGGTTTAGCATGTCGCCAAGCACTCTAACATACTTCTACAGATATATTGTTGAAAATATCCTGACTGGTTGCATTGTGAATCGGTGCAGCAATCTGAATGTGCTAGAGCACAAGATGCTGCAGTAGGCATTGAACTCAGCTCAATGCTTCTTAGGCACATCCCTCCCCATCATCGAAAATATTCGCATGAGACGCTACATCAAGAAAGCAACATCTATTATCAATATAAGCAACCTATATTAATCCCGGCAAGTGGCCAAAGTGCAACACTTTGCCTCTTCCCTCACCTCCATTCAGGGTCCAAAACAATCCATCCAGGTGAGGCATCACATTACCTGCAGATCAGCTGGGGTCGTCCATTGTGTCTGGTGCTCCTGATGAAGCTTCCTCTAACACTGGTGAGACCCGTTGTAAATTGGGGGACCATTTCATTGAGCACCTTAGTTACATCTGCCAAAAGCAGAACTTCCTAGTGACCAAACATTTTAATTCTGAATCCTATTCCCGTTCTGACATTACCGTCCATGGCCTCTTCCTGTGCCATGATGGGGATGCCCTCAGAGTGGAGGAGCAACATCTCATATTCCATCTGGGTAGCCTCCAACCTGATGGCATAAGGGTCAATTTCTCCTTCCAGTTTTTCAATCCTCTCCCCTCTTCTTTTATTCCCCACTCAAGCCTCTTACTTCTTCTCACCTGCCTATTGCCTCCCACTGGTCTCTTCCTCCTTCCCTTTCTCCCATGGTCCACTCTCCTGTCCTATCAGATTTCTTCCTCTCCAGCCCTTTATCTTTCCTACCCACCTGGCTTTACCTATCACCTTCTATTTATCCTCCTTCCCCTCTCCCCACCTTTTTTATTCTGGAATCTTCCTTCTCTCTTTCCAGTCCTGATGAAGGGTCTCAGCCCAAAACGTCAACGCTTAATTTATTTCTGTAGATGCTACCTGACCTGCTGAGTTCCTCCAGCGTATTCTGTGTGGTGCTTTGGATTTCCAGCATCTGCAGAATTTCTCGTACCGAACATCAAAGATCCCTGCCATCCCACATGTACAATCTTCTCACAACAACCATTGGGCAGGAAGTACAGAAGGCTGAAATCTCACAACAAAAGGTTCAAGAACAACTACTTCTTTTCAACTATTTAGTTCTTGAACCAAATTACACAACTCTATTGATTACCGTAGTATAGCAATACTATGACTACTTTGATCCCTTTGCACTGTTACTTGTTTTAATTGTGTTCTTTTTTGCATAATTGTGTAAAAATGTTTGTTTAAGTTATATTTTTCCGGTGAATTTTGTGTCTCCAATGCTATGTGCTGTGATGCTATTGCTAGTAAGTTTTGCATTCCACCTCTAGGTACAGGTACATGTACCTGTACAAACGACAATAAACTATTTTTCAAGAAATACAATATACTTAAAAATATGTATTGCAGCATATTGTTAAGTGGAATTTTAATGCCACGTCCACTGAGGAAGTTTTATGAAGTGTATATCAATAAAGCCCTTCAGATGAATGTGATTACTATCCATATGATTTGCAGAAGTGAGAACACTGAATGGTGCATGTTTGATCTGCTCAGTTTCTTGATGTTGGAATGACCCATCTTGAGTTCATTAGCAGTGCGTTGGGCACCATGAACAATGTTTCACCTGGTGCTTTGCATCATGAATCTCCTTACTGTGATCATTTCAAATGGAATTCCTTGCATGCCTACTTGGTTACTGCATTTCACAAGAACTCTATTCCCATCCTGTAATGCCACGCAATGGAATTTCATGTGTTCCTCAGTGTTTGCTTTCTTGCCACTTTTTTTGTCTCTGTTACGGCTATTTATCATCTACTAGTGGCCTACAAGAAGGTGAGATTATGCATGGGTTATGCCACAACATGTGCAGTTAAGCACTGTTCCTGTCATTGAAAGCAGACTTTTCTGTGATTCCATGAAGAAATTGAAGATATTTTTCACTCCCATGGTTTTACGTTAGTGTGAATAGAGCAAGATCGCAGCAATTGTGCAGAAGTACAACATGCAAAGGCAGTCAAATGCTGGGACAGTAGCTTCTGCAGACGTGTCATCTGTGTGGAATATCTTATTGCTGTTAACCATTTCAAACAGATCATCTCTGAAGTATACACCCTGGAAATCAATACTGACATCAATCCGTGGCCCCTTGAGTGGCTGCAAAATTTGTATTGCTTCTTGCAGGTTCAACACGTTGTTTATGATCAGATGATCTCTTTCAGGGACCCATATGATTTATGATCCTTTAACAAGTGTTTATGTCTTATTGGCACCTGCATGAGTGCTGCGCACAGCCTGTTCTGCCAGCAAATGGAGGACAACAATGAGATCAACTCACACCACTGGACCTGAGGTAGATGTAGGTGTGAGGCTCCTAGCAAAAGTTGGACAAACCTTGCTGCTTCTGTGCAAAATGTTGAGGTGACTTTTCCACAACTTGTTTCTATTTTCATAATTGAATTTCCATCATGCATAGAGACGAGAAAGCATCTTGCTTTGTTGCACTTTTGATTTTGCTCAAGACCATTATTTTGGGCACTGTATTCACGTTCACTTCATTGATATGCCGTTTTGTGACCTTCTTGTCACAACCTGTCAGGTCAGTTGTAATGTGTATGTTATAGCCACAATATGAAGAGTTGAAATGGCACGGAATGTCATAGTTGTGTTGACACTCCTGGATTTGCAAGGGAACTTTCCCCAGACTGTCAAAGTTGCATATTTATTGTAAGGAGACATCCTGACATTTTCTTGCTGCATTAGAATAGCATGACGATAGAGCTTGTTGAAAGTTAAATCACCCAAGGCATGAACAGATGTGTCAGCATCAGCCAATAAATGCATTGATTTGTGAGTTGCAAATATCCCCTTTAACTATGGCTGAGGGCATAATAGTTGATGAATAATAATTGTATACTCGGGATTAATGTTGTTGATCTCTGCATTGGCTTCAGCACTTGTGATAGATTTTAATGAGTTCTGACACATTTCGTTTGTTTGGTGACAAATTTTCATTGAGCATTTCACATGGCTTTCACTGATCTCCTCAAACAGAATATCCTCTGTTACCATAGTAATACCACTGTTCATTTCTGCTCCCCTCATTGGACAATCATTCTCTGTTCATTGTTTCCAACCAAAGGTTCTGCCTTGGTATTTATAATCTCCTCTGGTACTATTCAAAGCACCTTCTTGAGGTCTCTTTGCGTGGAGTGCTCAATTTGAAAGATAGATTTATATCTACAAACTGTATGGAAACAGGACCCTTGACCCAACATCTCCAAGCCAACCAAGGTGCTAATCACATTTGCTTGCATTTGGCCCATATCACTTTAAACTTTTCTTATCAATGTACCTATCCACCTACTACACAATGTTTATGACTGGATCGAAATCCTGATGAAGGATTTGTCCTAATGAAGGAGTTGTCCTGATGAAGGGTCTTGGCCTGAAATATTGACTGCTTATACCTCTTCATTGATGCTGCCTGCCCTGCTGAGTTCCTCCAGCAATTTTGTATGGTGCTCCAGATTTCCTGCAACTGCAGAATCTCGTGTTTATTGTTGTGCATACCTTCCTATACCACCCCCTTTGGCAGTTTGCTCTGTATACCAACCATTCCCCGCGTGAACATTTTGCTCTCAGATTCTCTTTAAATCCCTTTTAACCTTGAACCTATTCCCTCTAGTTTTCAACTCATACCCTGGAAAGAAGACTCTCTATACCCCTATGTTAGTATCTCATAACGTTATAAACCTCTATACGATAAACCCTCAGTCTCCTTTGATTCATGTAACACAGTCTGAACATTTCCTTTCACTTCCTCTAGATACAGTCCCAGGTGAAAGCAAATGATGGGTTATTTGTAGATTAGAAATGAACAAAAACAGTGCAGGGGAGAGGATCACGGAAACAGCTGTGACAGGAGAGTGAGCAGGCACAGGAGGAGCAGTTAATAGCCAGACTCACTGTCTCAACCCCAGCTGTTGTAGCTTGGTGCGGGGGGGGAAGTGATAGAAGGCTTACAGAAGTGCCCCATTCTCACCCAACAGAATATGTCTTCAGCCCCACAACAGTTGGCAAATCCATCTCATCAGTCTCCCAAACTCTTTACTTACAGCTGTCCTTAAGTCAGGTGGTAGTAATTTGGAGTGTCCTTGTAACTCAAGTCCTCCTCTTCAGGCAACTTCCTTGTGAATCTTTTCTGCCTCCTCTCTAGTTGAGTCATATTCTTCCTAACGCATGGCAACCAGAACTCAACTGAATACTCTAAATGCAGCCGAACCAATCATTTGGCTTATCATCAGGTTACTTTGATATGCATTCTTTAGTCCAAAGTGATCCATACTTCTGTCTCTAGATCAAGTTCAGAATATTCACGTTTTGCATCTAAATGAATGAATCACCTCTCATTTCTTTCTCTTACTTCTTGCCTTGTCTTATATTCCCCAATCTTCTGTACAGTAAATATGCTGCCAGTGTAGTTTGGCTTGTCCACAGACAGTGGCTGATGATGGATACGTTCTATAAAGAAATGTCAACTGCCTATTTCCCTCAACAGATGCAGCACGACCCACTGAGCTCCTCCAACTTCTCTTGTGTTGCTCCAGACTCCATTATCTGCAGTCTCTTCTTCCTCTATAAATATTGTGTAATTTTCCCATCAAATATAACACACATGTTCTTTCCCTTGTACCCTTGTTGATTCCAAGAGCACTCCTTGCCTGTTAAGTATTTGTGAAGCCACTTTTCTCAATGGAACAGGTAAGAGTTTTTGGATCGGGTGACATTGATCCAGTGATCCACCATAAGTTAAGAATGAGGCATAGAGCCTGGTGGTTATGGTCATTCTACTAAGTGTTACAAGAACAACAAATAAACAAAGTAAAGCAAAGGAGAAGAAGTTGTGGCCGTCTCGTACTCAGACTAGAGATAAAAACACGTTCCATTGAAATGATGTAACCTATGAAATAGTTAGATGCCAGTGGTGTGATGCCTGCTGCAGAAAAACTGAGAAGCTTCTATAAATACAAAATCACCTACACTACAACTACTAGAAAATTCACTGAACAATTATTCATATATATGTGATTACATAAATATTGTATGCAAGCTTAGGAAAGTTCAACTAAGGACACAGAGTCAATACATCACAGAAACAGGCCCTTCAACCCATCGAGTCTGTGCTGAACTGCTATTCTTCCTAGTCCCATTGACCTGCACCTGGATCATAGCCTTCCATACCCCTCCCATCCATGTACTTGTCCAAATTTCTCTGAAATCAAACACTTATCCACCACCTCAATTCATGAAATATATTAGAAAAATAAAAATTCTACATCCTAATCCAGAGTGCAATTTAAATTGCATGAAATTAAAGCAAGTTTATTGCCATCCCAATAGTATGTTGTTCTTGTAACACTTAACACAGCACAGAAAAATGAGCAAAACAAACATTACTCCAATCTTCATTTGCTTGCCCAAATTCAGATTAATTAGATTATGTGCATGAATGTGTTGTCCTTTCAGCAGGGACTTCAGACACAGCTGCAATAAATTATACCTGCTTGATCGAAAACTGACAGCATTTTGTATAGTAAAGAGAACTACACCACAGAAACTGGCCCTTCAACCCATCCTGTCGGGACTGAGCTGTTATTCTGCCTAGTCCCATCAACCCGTACCTTGATCATGGCCCTCCATGCCCCTTCCATCCATGTACTTACCCAAACTTCTCTTAAGTGTTGAAAGCACACCTACATTCACCACTTGTGCTGGAAGCTGACTTCACACTCTCACCATTCCCTGAGTGAAGATGTTCCCCCTCATGTTCTCCTTAAACATTTCGTCTTTGACCCTTAACCCATGACCTCTAGTTCTCTGGTAACAATCGCACCCACACAAATATTCAAATAATCAACATCTGCATTCCCTAATCCATCATCCTTGTAGCCAGCGTGAACTGCATTTGTTTTGTCCCTGAATTTGTGATCCGGTCTCCAGGCATTTCAATCTTCATCACGTTAGGGCATCCCAAAGGATTTTCCAGGCAGTCAAACATGTTGTGGGGTAAACAAGGTACTATATTGTATGCATAGCAAAATCCAACAAACAGTAAATCAAACTGATCAGATAATAAGTTGTTTTGATTGAGAAAAAAAATGTGTCGCAGATTTTGCACCCTGATTAGAGGCTATGTGGTATAAAGAGAGACTGGAGAAACCTCTGTAATGAATCCCCTTGCATGGGCTTCCGATTTTCACAAGTGATAGTCAACTGCTGTAAATAGGTGCGGACTCGATGAACGGAATGACCTAATATGGCTCCTATGTCTTATTGTCTTTTGGTCTAAATCCACCTTCTGTTACGTAATCATCTAGATCCTGTGCTGCAGCATGTTGAAGTTTCAAATTTGCACAGTCTGTGCCTTCAAAGATCCTTTCTGTTCCTCTAGCAGTTTTGGCAGGAAATCAAGACAGCACGAGTCAGGAAAGGCTTGAATGAAGACATGCATTTATTTAACAACATGCTAAGTAATCAAAGAAATCACTTACTTTTGATCCCTGCTGTAAAGTAGGAATGATAATTCCATTTTCTGTGTTCATCAAAATTTCAACAAGATAAATGACCAATTATCAATTATCAGAGGCCACAGAAGGTTGTAGACTCAGCTCCATTACATTCTCAACACCCCCCCCCACCCCGACCATCAAAAATATCTTCAACAGAAGGCGACATCTATCATTAAGGACCCTCTATTCCAGGCATACTCTCATTTTATTGTTACCATCAGGGAGGAGGTATAGGAGCCTGACAACCCATATTCAATGTTTTAGTAATAGCTTCTTCCCGTCCACCTTCAGATTTCTGAATGGGTCCACGAACCCATGAACACTACCTTTGCACTAGGATTTTTTGTAATATACTGTAAGCTTTCTGTCTTATACTTTACTGCTGCCTCACAACAGTAAATTTCACAACATATGTCAGTGATAATACACCTGAATATGAATCTATTTTATTGATGTTGGTTGAGAGATAAATATTGGGCCAACAGATCCCAAGAAAAATACCACAGCTATTAAATACAGCACAGAAACATGCCCTTCAGTTCATCGAGTTCATGTTAACCACTAAGCACCAATTCTTACACTAATATATTTTAATCTCCCACCGCCCATTAACTAAATGGTTCCTCCTCTTCCCCTCTCCCTACTTCTTCCCAACCAAGATTCTACTACTCAACTATTCACTAGAGGCAATCAATTTACAGTGGCTAATAAGCCTACAATCCTCATATTTTTGGTTTACAGGAAAATAAGAAATACTTTCGAATTTACGATAACCAAAGACTGACAAACAACCAATGTGCAAAAGAAGACAAACTATCCATATAAAAAGTACTGAGAACATGAGTTGTAGAGTAAACGTACTTGAAAGTAAGTCTATAGGTTGTAGAATCATTCAGAATAGTGATGATTGAACTATTCCGTGCCAGTTCAGAAGTCTTATGGTTGTAGGGTAATAACCGCTCCTGACACTGCTGGTGTGGGACCCAAGGTTTCTGTACCACCTGCCCGATGGTAATAGTGAGAAGAGGGCATGGCCTGAATGGTGGGGGGCTTTGATGTTTATGGATGCTGTGGCAGCAGTCCATGTAAATGTAGTCAATGGTAAATGTAGCCTGTGGTGGACCGGTCTGTATCCATCATTTTCTATGTCTTCTGTTCCTGGGCATTGGTGTTTCTAGGCCAGGATGCAACCAGTTAGGATACTCTCCGCTGTGCATCTATAGAATTTTGGTGACATGCTAAATCTCAGCAAAGCTCTAAGAATGTGAAGACACCGTCAAGCCTTCTTTGTGATGACACACGTGTTGTCCCCAGTCAGATCCTCTAATATGTTGATATTATGGAATTTATCTAAAGACCCTCTCCATCTCTGATCCCATAATAAAGACTGGCTCGTGGGCCTTCAGTTTCTTCCTCCTGTAGTTTAGAATCAGCTCTTTGGCTTTGCTGACATTGAGTGAGAGGCTACTGTGATACTATTCAACCAGGTTTTCAATCTCTCTCCAAAATGCTGGTGTGGCACCACCGTTGATTCAGTGAACACAAGTGGTGTCATCAGCATACTTACATACGGCACCAGAGCTCTACTTAGCCATACAATCTTTACTATAAAATGATTGGAACAGGAGCTAAGCACACTACCACAGCTGGTAGTGAGTGTGGTAACCAACCCGTACTGACTGTGGTCTGCCTGTGAAGAAATCAAGGATCCAGTTGCACAGGGGGAAAGGGGGTACCGAGGGCCAGGTCTTGGAGCCTAGTGATTAGTCCCATGGAGGTGATTGTGACGTGAGCATCTGGTGGAAATCCACACAGTCACAGGGAAAGCTTGCAAAGTCCACATCAGAGGTCAGGATAGATCTTGGGTCACTCGAGCTGTGAGCCAGCAGCTCTGGTATCTGGGCCACAGTACAGCCCAAATGGTCATTGTATCACTTCTGTGAAAAAAACAGATGTTTTCCTGGGTTTAGTGTCCCAACTTGGAGTCCACAGGCCCCTTACTTAATGGCATTGGTCCGTGGCATAAAAAAGGCTGGGAACCCCTGGTTTAATACCAGGATTGAAAGGTGCTATCTCACACTGTCCAAAAGGACAGTTCAGGCTTCAGTAGCAAGAATGAAGCATCTGTCACTGTTAATCAACTCATGCTTTTTCTTGAAATCTGAATTAACATTAAAATGCAAAGTATCTCTCCAAAGCCCTGCCTTTGTCCATTGTGTATATCACTCTTATCCATAACCAGCTTATTGTAGAGTCTGAGCCCTTGTATCACCAACAAAATTACAAGGGTGCATAATCTCTGTCCAAACATCTACATAACTACACTCTGTTTACCAAATAATGTATTCAAAACTCTCTGTATCAGTTATAAACATAGCATCAATATTTTTTCAAAGGTATATATTCAGAAGACTATATTAGTTATAAATATTGCATCAAATAATCTTTTGTTTTATGCTTTTTCCCCAATATTTAAAGAAAAGCCACTAAGTGGAATGAGGTTATTTCTAAATGAAAGCACATCATTGGTAAAATGACTGAATAACGCTGATGTATGCTGGGAAATTGTAGCCACTTGGCAACATGATAGTGCAGCAGTCAGTGTTGCTGCCTCATAGGAATGGGAGCCTGGGCTGTATCCTGACTTTGGATGCTACCTGCATAAGGTTTGTACATTCCTTCTGTTACTGTGTGGGAGTACTCTGGGTGCCTCAGTTTCCTCCAACAGCCAAAAAATGTAATGGTGGGTTGATCACTATAAATGACCTATTAGTATAGCTCAATGACAAGAAGAGTCAAAGGAAAGTTGATGACCATGAGTGAGAGAGAATAAGTTGCATGAATGCAGGGAGCGAGGAAGGGGAGGTATTGAACTGATGGGATATCTTGCTTGGAAGTCATCATAGACCTAGTGGGCAAAGCGGCCTCCTTCTGCAGCATCATACACACAATGGCCACTTTATTAAAAATATCTGTATATCTACTCATTAATCCAAACTCCTAATCAACCAGTCATGTAGCAGCAACTCAATGCATTAAAGCATGCAGACATAGTCAAAAGGTTCAGTTGTTCAAATATCAGAATGGGGAAGAAATGTGATCTTAGTGACTTTGACTGTGGAATGACTGTTGCTGCCAGATGGGGAGCTTTGAATATCTCATAAACTGCTGATCTCCTGGGATTTGCACTCACACCAGGTAGAATTTACAGAGAATGGTGTGAGAAACATAAAGCATCCAGTGAGCAGCAGTTCTGTGGGTGAAGTCCATGAACTTACACTCATGAGGTAGCCCCTGAGTGCAAATATAGAAACTGTGAGAACTCTGATCACAGGTTGCCAATATACTGTAGCTCTGAGACTAAACAAAATCAATTACAAATTTTTAGGGAAAAACAACTGCGGCTTCAAGTAAAATCATTATCAGAGGTACAAAGTAAAGCAAAGAATAACTTGCAGGATGAGTTTTGAGTTTATTATAAATTTTATAACTTTGTGATTTCTTTTTCATATGCTTAAATACATTTCAGATAAATGAAATTTGAATTGCCATCAAGACATTGTTAAGTTCACAGTGTGTGATTAATGGCAAACTGATGGCCAGGATATACCAAATCACTGTAAGTAGCAATGGTTGTGCGTCACGCAACATGAAACCCTTAATATTGAAAACATGCATCAGATTACCATTGATGGGATCAAACTGCAGAATTTAAGATGAATTTGTAGTGAAATATGGTGCTCTGTATTCCAAATTCAAGCTGCAAGAAATATGTATTCAATAAGCCCATTAAGTGTAAATAAAAATAAAAATAATAAAGTATCAAATATGTAAAAAAGAGATCTGTAATATTGAAAACAGAAAATTTCAGTCTCTGCATTCCAAGACAAAAAAATTCAAGTGCATTATAAGAAATGTTAAAATGATTTCCTGCTGCCATACTGTTACATTAACACTCAGTGGTCACTTTATTAGGTACAAATGTACACCTGTTTGTTAATGCAAATATATAATCAGTCAATCATGTGGCACCAGCTCAGTGCATAAGAGCATGCAGACATGGTCAAGAGGTTCAGTGTTGTTCAGACCAAACATTAGAATGGAAAAGAAATGTGATCTAAGTGACTTTGACTGTGGAATGATTCTTGGTTCCAGTTGGGGAGGTTTGAGTATCTCAGAAACTGCTGATCTCCTGAGATTTTCACACACAGCGGTCTCTGGACTTTACAGAGAATGGTGGGAGGAAAACACCCAGTAAGCATTAGTTCTGAGGATGAAAATGCCTTGTTAATGAGGGAGGTCAGAGGAGAATGGCCAGATTGTTTCAAGCTGAAAAGAAGGTGACAGTAACTCAAATAACCACATGCATCACAACAGTGTTGTGCAGAAGAGTTTCACTGAATGCTCAACTTCTCGAATCTTGAAGTGATGGCCTACAGGAGGAGAAGACCACAAAGATACACCCAGCGGCCCCTTTATTAAGTAGAGGAGGTACCTTATCAAGTGTCCACTGAGAACAAATCATTCAACTGCAGACCACATGCAATTAGGATATTGTTCTACAGTACATGATATTAGTTTCATGTATGATAAAGTGCCACATTTATCATTGAAAGGAAATTATACTGTCCATAGGAAAGCATAAGATGAGGTTTGGCACAATCAAGTTTCTCCATCATTAAGTGATTAATGATCTACATATTGTATAATTTTAAAAGTGCAATTATATTCCTAGACTGAACACTGTGAACCCAGATTCCATCAATGCATTTGCATTCTCAAATCCAAAAAAAATCCTCGAAGACATGTCTTACAAATTTAAAAACAAAAAAATGAAACACAGCTGAAATCTTTCGTAGTTTTGCAAAGTAAGTGCATTTTTCCCTACCCTAGGTTACTGAACTTTAGAATCAGATCTATATTTATATAATAAGCTTTCAAAACAGTCATCATTACTTATTTCCAGAGAGCTTTTAGCACCAACTACCACACTTGCTGTATCCTTGAGAAAATGAGTTTTTACTGATAAAATTGATGTCCTCTCACATCAATACATGGCCACAAAAAAACGTTGCTCTCAACATGCACTCATTAAGCAGATAGGGGCAATTCTCTTTTCTACACTGGATAATTTAGGAGTAAGCACAAAAGACAAAATAGGGACAAGAGTAAATATTTTGAGAAGTTAAAGGGAGTCATTTTCCACTTGGTGTATTGTGAAATTATCAATTCTGACACTTGCCTTTACCTCTCATCACAATTAATGGATGCAATATAATGGGCTGCAATGTACAATTTCCTTTTAACAATCCAGATCAATTTAAACAAAGTCTCTCTTTAAATTGCTGCAGACTCAAAGGAATCCCAGTAAAAAAAAGGCTGTATCTGAATTGAGCTTCGTAATATATTCTTCATTTTAAAACAAGATGATAAAAAGTAAAACATGATGAACATATTAAAAACAGAAAAATGTAATAGCTGCAACCAAGTATTTAAAGCAAGCTTGAGTTTCCATTCTTCCAGGATTATCCGGGGATCTCTGGGAATTAAATATGAATTTCCCAGAAACTACAGCATGCAACAGTAGAATAAAATCATTAGGATATTGAAGCCAATTGCATTGACCCTGAACGTTCTCATATACATTTCATATGCTCACCAGCATCTCTGCTTCATCAGAAGACTAAAGAAATTCAACATGCCCACTTTGACTGTCACCAATTTTTATAAATGCACCATAGAAAGAAAGCTAACCAGATGCATCACAGCTTGATATGGCACCTGCTCTGCACATGACTTCAAGAAACTGCAGAAAGTTGTGTACAGAGCTCAGCGCTGCATTGGAGCCAACCTCCCCTCCGTGGACTCTGTCGCTACTCCTCGCTGCCTCGGTAAAGCAAGCAGCATAATCAAAGACCCGCCCGTTCTCATCAAACAGAAGATACAAAAAGCTGAAAGCCAGAGCCATTAGGCTCAAGGACAGGTCCTCATTTTAAAATATTTTTTATTAATTATTATTGAAGATCAACAAAAAAATACATTAAGTCAATATGTCATTATGTACAATGAAGAATTAAATTGGCAAACAACTGATTAACAAAGCTAAGCAATATATCAGTAATAATAAGAAAAAATAAAGTGTTAACAATATTTTTTGAAAGAAAAAAGAAAGGAAAAAAAAGAACCCCTACTAACTAACAGGGAAAAAAAAACAAAAAAAACCCACTGGGAGCACAACCCCGGAGCTGTACATCATGCAAGCTTCCAAAAAATAAAACATCAATCCACCAACTCAAATCCATTTAAAGAAAAATCAGAAGGAAACCATATTAATTAACTCAAATAGTTGATAGTAGCAGGCAAATGAACCCCACCTTTTCTCAAAATCAAATCGAGGATTAAAAGTTCGACTTCTGATTTTCTCCAAACTAAGACATAGCATCACCTGAGAAAACCAAAGTTGGAGCAGAAGCATCTTTCCAGTTCAGCAAAATAGCCCTTCTGGCCAATAATGTGACAACTGCAATTACATGTTTGTCTGATGGAGAAATACCATGAATATATTGAGGGATTATACCAAATAAAACTGTCAATTTATTAGGTTGTAAATTAATTTTAAAGACTTTAGAAATTGTAGAGAAAATAGACTTCCAAAAATGTTTCAATACAGAACATGACCAAAGTGTATGTGTCAATGTGGCTGTCTCGGTTTTATATCTATCACGCTGACTATCAACATTAGGAAACATTTTAGACAGTCTCTCCTTTGTCAAATAGTAACGATGTACAATTTTAAATTGAATTAAAGAGTGACTGGCACAGATTGAAGAAGTGTTAACCAACTTCAAAATCTGCAACCAATCTTCTGTTATCAAGGTCATGTTAAGCTCTCTCTCCCAATCTTGCTTAATCTTAAGTGAAGGATAATTGTGCTGTTGTAACAATAAATTATAAATTTTCCCAATAAAACCCTTCACTGAAGGATTCATTTTAAAAATAATATCTAACAGGTCAGAATCCTGTATATATGGAAAATTACTTAAATATTCTTGTAAGAAGTGTCTGACCTGAAGATATTGCAGGAAATGTGAATACGAGAGATAGTATTTAGTTACTAATTTCTCAAAAGACATCAATTGGCCATCTTGGAACAGATCCATGAAGGAATAAACTCCTTTATTTCTCCAGAGAAGAAAGGTAGGATCACTTAATGAAGGTGTTAAATAAATAATTTCAATAAATTAAACTAAAAAGTTTAAATTTTTTGAGATTAAAAAAATTACGAAACTGGAACCAAGTTCATAATGATAGCGTAATCACAGGGTATAAATTTAAATTAGTAATTTTGGCCAGTTGTACAGGTAGAGAAGCTCCTAAATAATGAGGTTAAGTGAAACTGTTTCACAGCATTCAATTCCAAATCAGCCCAAGGTGGTCGTTCATTTTTATCAGCCCAATATAACCAAAAACACATATAACATATATTAACAGCCCAATAATATATTCTTAAATTAGGCAGAGCAAGACCTCCATCTTTTTTTAATTTTTGTAAACGATATTTACCAATTCTTGATCTTTTATTATTCCAAACAAAAGATGAAATAATAGAGTCAACCTGATCAAAAAACTTCCTAGTTAAAAAAAAGGGATATTTTGAAATACATATAAAAATGTTGGTAAAATCATCATTTTAACTGCATGAATTCGGCCGGCTAATGAAAGCGTAAGTGGATTCCATCTACAAAATAATTGCTTCATAAAATCCACTAAAGGAACCAAATTAGCTTTATAAAGGTCTTTATGATTTTTAGTAAAGGACAGGTTCTATCCGACTGCTGTAAGATGATTGAGTGGTCACCAAGTACAATAAGATGTATCCTTGACCTCACAATCTCCCTCTTCGTGGGCTTTCACCTTATTGTCTGCCTACACTGCACCTTCTTTGTAACCATACACTCTATTCTACGTTCTGTAATTGCTTTTCCCTTGTACTACCCCAATGCACTGACGTTATGAACTCATCTACGCATATGGATGGCATGCAAAACAAAGTATTTTTTACCATACCTCAGTATGGTAAAACCAATTTACCAGTTTACCAATGTTAGTTCTGAGTAAAGAAGATAATCAAAAATGGCTAAAATTGTGATCATAAATTATTCAATAATTCAAAGTGGAAAAGCAGGGCTTTGTGAGGATCACTGGGTCTGGTAACAAGTGGATTGGAATAGGAGAAGGGGTGATAGAAGTCATGTGACAAAAACAACCAGATGTGTTAACAAGAGTTGGTAACTTTGATACAGGATACCTGAGCAAGCCAAGGGACGGAAGTGCCTCTTACTGCTCAACATTTTCTGTTATCGCCTGCTCAGTCTGGTTTTTCAGTGCCTACATGAGTAGTCACAAAGTGTTTTGTAAACTAAAGCAGGTTAAAATTAAAATAGCTGACATAAGAATTAAGTCTTTTCTTAAAGGTTGCTTTCTGAAGCCCTCTGTTGCTTGGGGTCAGCCATAGATATTACGTCCTAGCTGTCTACATTATACACAAGCCAGGGCAGTATGATTTGCAGAGCAAGCTGCTGATGTATCCAAAGGAACGGCAGAGACCAAGACACAGTTTAGCACCAGTGGCATTGCAGGAGTTTCCAGTCAGCATTGAACTCCACATAGGACTGCCTTTAGGACACCAGCTCTGGAATTTTCTCGAAGTTTACTCCCAAAGCTTTCCCCGTGAGTGAGTATAGCTGCAAGTGGAAGTTTGAGATCAGATTTTTCCTTCTCTTAGATGAATTGACAACAATGGCTGATGGGACTCATCTGCCCAAAATGAATGGTTTTAATGTGCCAGTAACCAGCCTTTGTCCCTTCCCCTGTCAGTAGGATCAGTTCCACTGGGCTTAGGAGCTAATGAATGGTTTAATGTGCCAGTAAACTGCCTTTGCCCCTTCCCCTGTCAGTAGGATCAGCTCCACTGGGCTTAGGAGCTAAGCCGCACACTAAGGCCAAGAGTTAAACTTGATTGTCAGAGGCTATTTGAGACACACACCATTGGGAGCATTTAATAGGCAGTAGGAGCTTATCCCCACTATGATAACCTTAAAGAACCTTAGAGCTTACAACTTAAAGATTGCCTTAGAGCTGAACTAAACTGGATGTTCAATTTAGAATAATGCAGTAAAACACTTAAGATTAGACTTGGTAGCAGCAGGGATCCAGGTGAGTCAAACAACATCCTGAATGGGCTGCCCTAAAAACAAATGATAAATAATCTTCGTGTACTTGAAATTTTCTTTCTGCTATTACAGAGAAAATCTTCACACAGCAATTCACCTGGTGTAATATGACCAGCTGTTCAAATATCAACTGATAAGAATGAAAACTGTGTAATGTTTATGTCAGTGTGTCCACCAGGAATAATCCTGTTCACACTCCTGTCTGAGATGAACATTCATCCCCTCTACTCTAATAGGTTAGCACACCTCTTCAGGCAAACCAGTCAATACCACAAAGTGATAGAATTATTCATGAGATCTCTCATATACCAACTTATGAATTTACACTCAGGCGCCTATACTCAATTCAATGTCAAGAAACAGCTGTTTGCACAGATTTATAGGTTGTTTTCCATTTCCAAAAAGAACCAACACATAAAAACATTGTTTAAATATGGCATTACAGAAAGGGTCAGAAGAATAGTTGGGGAGAGCCACCTGGTGACATATGTATCAACAATGAGCTTAGTTTTACTGAAACTACTAAGACTGCAAGTAAGATCCCAATCTACTGTAGGCAAGGACTTGTTCAATGTAATGCCATCATGTTGGGAGATGAGGAGTCAGTCAAAGCATCTATTCACATGAGACTGCCAGAAATAAAACTTTTGACTGACAGGAAAGCCACGTCTCCAGGCTTTGCCAGCTGTCAAAGCTGTCATGAATTTGATATTCTTAATGTTCATAATCATTTAAAATGTATAAAATCCAAATAAACAAATGAAAATATTTCAAAATTTTAAAATACCTTGCAAACCCACAAACAGAAAATAAAAGCAATAAACTCATTTCATTGAAACAAATGTAAATAACTTTATTAGTTTTCACCCTGCAGCAAGATCTCTCTGTTCAAATGAGTAGTCACACCGTTCATGAACAGTTCATTCCAAGGTCAGTGACAAATTACCACGTTCTGCATTCAAGGAATGGCAGAAAATTCATGATCCACCATTGAACTCCGTGAGAAATCCTAAAATTGCTAGAGAACTCCTGCAATAGTTTTTGGGATATGGTCTGAGGTTGAATCCATGGCGCTCTTGACTTACCAAATTCGCGCAGGAACAATCAACTGCTGGCACGTCCTGAAGAGTAAATACTGACTGTGGTGTTCAGCATTTCCCAGCAGACTCCAGCTTTGTGTCTTTGAGTGGGAATAAAGGGAGCCTTTCTGGCTGGTTGCCAGTGACTAGTGGTGTTCCACAGGGGTCAATGTTGGGATCAATTCTTTTTATGGTACTAGTCAATGCTTAGATGAGGGAATTGATGGCTTTGTTGAAAAGTTTGCAGACAATATGAAGATAGGTGGAGAGGCTGGTAGTTTTGAGGAAGTAGAGAGGCTACATAAGGACTGAGGCAGATTGGGCCAAGAAATGGCAGCTGGAATATAGTGTTAGGAAGTGTCTGGTCATGCACTTTGGTGGAAGAAATGAAAGGGTTGACTGCTTTCTAAATGGAGGGAAAATATAAAAACTGAATTGCAAAGAGGCTTGGGATTCCCTTAAGGTTAATTTGCAGGTTGAGGTTGCAGGAATGCGATGTTAGCATTCATTTCAAGAGCAAGGATGTAATGTTGAAAGTTTTAAAGCACTGGTGAGGCCTCACTTGGAGTATTGTGAGCAGATTTGGGCCCCTTATCTTAGAAAGGATGTGCTGAAACTGGAGAGGGTTCAAAGGAGATTCACGAAAAATATTCCATGATTGAATGGCTTGTCATATGAAGAGTGTTTGATGGCTCTGGGCCTGTATTCACTGGAACTCAGAAGAATGAGGGGTGACCACATTGAAACCTATCAAATGGTGAAAGGCCTTGATAGAGTGGATGCAGAGATGTTTCCTGTGGTGGGAGAGTCTAAGAACAGAGGATACAGCTTCAAATAGAAGGGTGTTCTTTTAGAATGGAGATAAGGAGGAATTTCTTTATGCAGGGAGTGGTGAATCTGTGGAATTCTTTGCCAAGGGCACTCTGGAGGCCAAGTCTTAATGTATATTTAATGCAGAGATTAATAGATTCTTGATTGGTCAGGACATAAAGGGATATAGGGAGAAGGCAGGAGATTGGGGCTAAGAGGAAAATTGTATCAGCCATGATGAAATGGCAGAGCAGACTCGATTAGCCAAATGCCCTAATTCTGCTCTTATATCAAATGGTCTTATGATCCTATGGTGTTCTTATGTCTTTCTCATAATTGTTGATGAAGATTTGGAATCAAAGGTTTATACTTACATTCAGCGGCATATGAATGGTAAGACCATAAATAGAAGTAGAATTAGGCCATTTGGCTCATCAAGTCTGTTCTACCTTTCAATAATGGCTGACATTTTTTTCTAGCCCATTCTACAACCTTCTCCCTATAAGTCTTAACCCCTTGGCCAATCAAAACCTTACTAATCTCTGCCTTAAGTGCACCCAATGGTTTGGCCTCCACCGCCCTCTTCAGCAAAGTGTTCTACACATTCGCCACCCTGTGTCTGAAGAAACTCATTCTGATCTCTGTTTTAAAGAGATGACCCTTTATTTGTGACCCTCGGATCATAAACTCTCCTACTAGTGTAAGCATCCTGAATTGACACATTAGCACGGCAGTTAGTGCAGTTACTTTATAATGTTGGCTGTCACTGATTGGGTTCGATTCCCTCTGCTGACCGTAAAGATGCTGTATGCTCTCCCTTGATCCCATTTCCTCCTGGTGCTCTGGTCTCCTCACACATTCCAAAGACAGATAGGATGCTGTGAGTCAAAGTCATAGAAAACTACAGGATAGAAACAGGCCCTTCAGCCCATCTAATCAATGCTGAACCATTTAAACTGCCTAGTCCCATCGACCATAGCCCTCCTTACTGCTCCCATCATGTATCTTTCCAAACATTGAAATCAAAATCACTCCCACTTCTTGTGCTGGTAGCTCATTCTGCACTCTTACTACCCTCTGAGTGTGGAGGCTTCCTCTCATGTTCCCCTTAAACATTTCATCTTTCACCCTTAACCCATGACCTCTAATTCTAGTCTAACCAACCCCAGTGGAAAAAGCCTGCTTGCATTTACACTATCTATACTCCTCATAATTTTGTATGCCTCTATAATATTTCCCCTCAGTCTTCTACGTTCTGGGGAAGAAAGTTGTAACCTATTCAATCTTTCCCTCTAACTTAGGTCCTGTAAAATTTCTCTTATATCTCTTACTATCTTTCCTTTCAGTTAGTCCTGATGAAGGGTCTCCGCCCGAAATGTCAACAGTGCTTCTCCTTATAGGTGTTGCCTGGCCTGCTGTGCTCCACCAGCATTTTGTGTGTGTTTTTTGAATTTCCAGCATCTGCAGATTTCCTCGTGTTTGTTCCTGTAAAATTTCTCTATATTCTTTCAATATTACTTACAACCAGCCATGCCAGCTTCTGAGATTTCGACACTAACTCTCCAGAATATGGATAACCGGCTTGGTCCTTTTAAGGATTCAGGACCATCCTTCTAATTGGCAACCATGTTTTGGTGCCAGGATTTCAATGTTTAAGGAACATGTGAATGGAGGTTCAGTGCTCAATGGTCAGCTCTACTTGAGTTATCATCTAGCGTCCAATTTAGTACTCTGTTGTTGTTTCAGACTCGCATCATGTCTCCATTCCTGCCTCGGATTCTCCAGCACTTGGTTCAACCATTCTTACCTAGGTCTCTCATCACAGTATGATTGAGCCAGACATGGACCCAATGGGGTATCAATCTTTTGTCTGCTGTGGCCGGCCACAGTGAGAGCATTTCTAGACCAAGCCTGGAAATACATGACCTCCAGGTCACTGTGTGCCAACTTCCGCCGGGGGGAAGTCAGAGTTGGTCAGGTGAGGCTGACAGTCACTCTGCAGTGTCGATACATCTTCCAACCGTGGAGAGATTTGATGGTGACCTGGGTTCTTGCCGCGGCTTCCTCGCTCATTGCTCATCGGTACAGCCATCACGGTTCCCTTCGGAGCATGAAAAAATGCCCTCCATTATCTCTCTCCTGACTGGGAGAGACCTGGCCCAGGCCACCACGCATCAGGAATGCAGGTCAGAGATTTGCTCGGATTCAGAGGAATCCATGGCTGACATAAGGAAGGTGTTCCATCACCCCAATGGAGCAAGACGAGCCTTGGACTGTCTGATGAAGATATGACAGGACAGACATTCAGTGGCCAACTATGCCATCTAGTTTTGTACTTTGGCTCAAGAGAGCAGCTGAAATGGGGAAGCCTTAACCATTCTATACTGCCATGAACTCCACGACGCACTGAAGGATGCCTTGCTTTGGGAGACCCCACAGAGGACTCAGAGGTTTTTATCAACCAGTCCATCCATCTTGATAATCATCTGGCGGAGCAAATGTGGGATTACTTCAAGAGGTTGGAGAGGGCTAGCCCGAGCCTGAACACATTGCAGTTCCACTCACCCATCTTGGACAATGACCAGCCTGTCTCCTGCTCAGGATCCTGTTGAACCAATGCAAAGCAGCTGCACAGGACTTTTCGCTGATGAGGGGTCCCGTGGCAGAGTCCTGGTGGCTTCTATTACTGCGGGGAAGCAGGTCACCTGTGGGCTGAATGTCCAAAGCTTCAGCCTTCAGGAGAACTGCTAAGATTGTCCAGTGTTAGGAGGACTGTGATGGTAGCAGCCACTGCTCCCAACCCCATGGATTCTGGTGTCATGCTGAGGGCGGAGATCTCCTGAGGTCAAAACTGAAGAGAGGTGAGTGCTTTTGTGGACTCTGGGACAGATGGCAATTTCCTGGACTTAGGGACCACCCGTCAGCTCAATATAACACTGCAGGAGTTGAGCCTGTCCATGTCCACAATTGTCCTGGATGGCCATCTGCTAGGCTCCGGGCAGATCCAGCAGCAGAAGTTGGTTTTGCTGATGAGGATTGAGGATCATATGGAGGATATTAGTTTCTATATCGCCTCTCGTACCCCTGATCCTCGGGGATCCCTGGCTGTCCCAGTGTGACCCTCCTGTGAATAGAAGGAAGAGAGGATCATTGCTTGGTCCAGTCATTGCAAGAGGGTATTTTTTCAGCGTGGTGTTCTGACACCCAGGCTCTCCTGAAACCACCGCCCGACAGGGGCAGACCTCAGTTCAGGGTAACCTGGAGCTTTCTGGAGACCCAGTCCTACCCACAAGGACAGACAAGCCGGCTCCGGCCAACAGGACTTTGAGAGTTCACACCCTGTCTAGTCAGGGGCGTGCTGGAACTAGAGACAGGGGATCTCTAGTTCAGGAGCAAATCCAAGGAGGTGCCCAAGCAGTCTGGAACTCTAGCAGCTAAGCGTAAGGGTCCAGCCGCCAGGTCCTAACTAATGGAAAGACTTCAAAGCACAGACCCTTGGAGCCTAGTTCTGGGGCATAAGGACCATTTGTAGCACCTCATTGCTGTTGCCTGAGGATATGAATGAGGATTTGGGCTCTGATTTGGCCACTGCTTTTACATGAGAGTCTGGTGAACCTATGGAGGAGATTCCGCGGTCTGTCAAATCACCCCTGCCACCTAAGGAGCCTCAATGAAAGGTTTGGAGTTAATTGCAGCACCCAAACTGGTTGAAATCCCTTCCATCTACCAGGACTTGGAATATGTCTTCAGCAAGGGAAAGGCCTTGAATCTTCCACCATGTCAGCCCTGCGACTATGGTATAGACCTGCTGCCTGGTACTTGTCCTCCGTGGCGTCAATTGTATGCGCTCTCAGGCCAGAGAGATGGGCGATGGAGGAGTACATAAAAGAGGCCTTTGCCATGGGATTTATTCAGCCCCCTACCTCACCAGCCAGCACAGATTTCTTCTTTCTACAGAAACAGAGCAGGAGCCTGCGGCCATGCATTGATTACAGAGGGTTGAATTGCTTAACAGCCAAGAATCATTACCCTCTTCGGCTCATGAATACTGTCTTCGAGATTCTCCAAGAGGCAAGAGTATTCACGGAGCTAGACCTACAGAGTGCATAAAATCTGGTCCGCATAAAGGAGGGCAAAGAGTGGAAAACTGCATTCGGCACATCAACGGGGCAGTATGAGTACCTGGTTATGACCTTTGTCCTTGTAAATGCTCCAGCAGTTTTCCGGGCCTTTAGAAATGATGTGCTGAGGGATGCTCTGTGTAAGTATACCTTTATTGGTTGACATCCTAATCTTCTTGAAGTCCATGGAGGAGATTTCTAATAGAAATCTCAAGATGGACCCTACTAAGACCCAGACAGTCAGAGATTGGCCACAACCATCCAATGTGAAACAAGTCCAATGATTCCTGGGATTTGCCAACTTTTTCCACTTCAGCTCAATGGTGGCTCCTCTGACACCTCTAACTAAGAAATCCATGGGCCCTTTTATTTGGACTACCAAAGTGGAGGCTGCTTTTGCAGAGCTCAAACAGCTGTTCACGACAGCTCCCATTTTGGTTGCACCTAATCCAGACCTACCCTTCATCATGGTGGCAGACATCTTGGACATCAGAGAAGGTGCAGTCTTGTTTCAACTGTCACCTTCAGACAATAAACTACACCTTCTCCATTCTTCTCCGGGTGGCTATCCCTGGCAGAGATGAACTATGACCATTGGGAATAGAGAGTTGCTCATGGTCAAGTTGGTGTTGGAGGAATGTCATCAATGGCTTGAGGGGCCAAGAGTCTTTCTATCATTTGGATAGACCATAAGAACCTTGCTTATATTCAGGAGGCCAAGAGGCTGTATTCCAGGCAGACCAGGTGGTCTCTGTCCTTTAACCACTTTGATTTCATTCTGACCTGTTGACTGGGGTCAAAGAACCAGAAACCAGATGCCTTGTCCCATCAATTTGACGACCCCAAATGAAAGGAGCAGCCTCCCACCATTCCCAAGCCAAGGTGGGACATCCATTTATCATGCTCTAACCACTACCTATTAGACAATAATAAAGTCATAAAGTTATACTGCACAGAAGCAGTCCGCCAAGTCCATGCCAACCTTGATGCCTTCTTTTGCACTAATCCAGTTTTATCCTCCCTGCATTCCCATCAACTCTCCCCTGTTTTACCACTTAGAGTCAATTTACAATGGCCAATCAACCTACCAACTTGTACATCTTTGAAATGTAGGAGAAATCTGGAGCATCTGGGAGAAGGTACTGAGACCACAGGGAGAATATGAAAGCTCTACCAGGCAGCACTAAGATCAGGATTGAAACCATGGAGATAAGGGGCATCAGTTCCATTAACAGTACCATTGTGCTGCCCTAATGTAACTAAATTAAAGATATTTGGTAGGGGTTTCTCTGACTCAAGCACAAACCAGGAACAATGAAAAAAATAATTATTCTTTCAGCATTTATTTCCAAACCCGTCACATCTAAATAAGAATCAGAATCAGTTTATTCCCAGTATGTGAAAAATACCAGAATTGATTATGGTTTGGTGCCAAGCATAAAACAGACAACACAATACCATACAGACAACACAATAGCAACCAACAATTTACAAGACAATAGTTCAAACAGCCATGAGCAATCAACAATTAGGAGAAAGAATGGCCACGTGCACAAATGTCAATAATCAAATTTAAATAAATGTGAGTATATGAACAGACTAAACAATTATCAACAAAACAAGGAGACCATTTAACAAAGAGCAGGAAAGACCATTTAACCAAAGTTGTGCAGGGGTAGTTATGGTATTACACCTGAGTGAGTTTTGTTGAGAAGCTGGATAGCTACAGGAAAGAAGTTTTGGAGATGAGGTGCAGTCCTGCTGGTGATAGACTTCTAGCATCTCCCTGATGGCATTTTGATAAATAGTGGAGTCTAGTGGGAGGAGTCAGCAGTAATTTTGTTAGCTCTTTTTGCCCTGTCAATTAAAAAGGTCTTTCAATGTTGATCCAATTACGAATGAGAAAATATGAAGGTGCTGGAAATCCAAACCACACACACAAAATGCTGGAGGAACTCAGCAGGCCAGGCAGCACCTATGAAAGAGAATACAGTCAACATTTTGTGCCAAAACCCTTCATTGGACTGGAGAGAAAAAGATGAGGAGCCAGAGTAAGAAAGTGAGGGGAGGGGAGGAAGGAACACAAAGAGATAGGTGAAACTAGGAGGAGGGAAAAGGGTGAAGTAAAGCACTGGGAAGTTGATGGGTGAAAGAGATACAGGGTTGGAGAAAGGGGAGTCTGACAGGAGAGTACAGAAGGTCATGGAAGAAAGAAAAGAGTGAGGAGCACCAGAGGGGGGTGATGGGCAGGTAAGGAGGTAAGGTGAGAGAGGGAAATGGGAATGGAGAGTGGTGAAGGAGGGACATTACCAGAAGTTTGAGAAATTGACATTCATGTCATCAGGTTGGAGGCTACACAGATGGAATATAAAATGTTGCTCCTCCAACCTGAGTGTGGCCTCATCCTGACAGTAGAGGAGACCATGGACTGACATGTCAGAATGGGAATGGGAAGTGGAAGTAAAATGGGTGGCCACTTGGAGATCCCACTTTTTCTGGCAGATGGAGCGTAGGTGCTAGGTGAAGTGATCTCCCGATCTACGTCGGGTCTCACCAGTATACAGGAGGCCACACCAGGAGCACCAGATACAGTAGATGACCCCATCAGATTCACAGGTGAAGTGTCCCCTCACCCGGAAGAAATGTTTGGGGCCCCGAATGGTATTGAGGGAGGAGGTGCAGGGGCAGTTGTAGCACTTGTTCTGCTTGCAAGGGTAAGTGCCAGGAGGGAGATCAGTGGAAACGGATGAATGGACAAGGGAGTTACATAGGGAGTGATCCCTGCGGAAAGCAGAAATTTGAGGGGGAGGGAGGGAAAGATGTGCTTGGTGATGGAATCCGCTGGAGATGGTGGAAGTTACAGAGAATTATGTGCTGGATGCGGAGGCTGGTGGGGTGGTAGGTGAGGACAAGAGGAACCCTAACCCTGGTAGAGTGGTGGGAGGATGGGGTGAGGGCAGACATGTGCAAAATGAGTGAGATGTGGTTGAGGGCAGTATTGTTGGTGGAGGAAGGGAAGCCCCTTTCTTTGAAGAAGAAGGACATTTCCTTAGTTCTGGAATGAAAAGCCTCATCCTGAGAGCAGAAGCAGTGGAGACAGGGGAATTGAGAGAAGGGGACGGCATTTTATAAGTAACAAGCTGTGAAGAGGTAGAGTCAAGGTAGTTGTCAATGGGTTTATAGTAGACATCTGTAGATAGACAGTATCCAGAGATAGAGACAGATCATTATTAGAGATTAGACCAACTTCAGTCGTGTCATCCATGAACTTTAGGATTTTAACAGATTTGTCTCTGGAGGTACAGTCATTTGTATAAAGTGAGAACAGGAGGGGTGAAAGAACACAGCCCTGGGGAGAACCAATACTTATAGATGCTGGATCAGACAAGTAGGAGCCCAGCCTTACATGCTGCTTCCTTCCTGTCAGGAAGTTCATAATCCACAGACAGATACTATAATGTACAGCTAGCTACGCTAGCTTGCTCTGAAGCAACTCTGGAACAATAGTGTTGGCAAAAAGTGCTTTCTTGAAAAATACTGGAAGAACTCAACAGGCAGCATCAATGGAATTAAGTAAACAGTTTCCGCTTTGGGCCAAGACCCTTCATCAGGACTCTAATGAAGTGTGATGAAGGGTGTTGGTCTGAAATGTCAGCTGCCTGATATGTTGAGTTCCTCTAGCATTTTGGATTTCCAGCATCTCCAGAATCTTTTGTGTTTTTGAAACATGCAAGGCACAATGGAAAATGTTATTATATTATTAACACTTTTGAACCTTATAAGTTTAAACCACTTGGCTCATTTTGGAAAGGAAACTTGGAAATTTGACATTTTCTCTCTAAGATGACCAGAACAAATCAAAACTATCATTTTGGCCCTATAGAACATTTTTTGTAGGACCAGTGCTTTTCTATCAGTACTCTTTAGATTAGTGGTCACCAACCTTTCGAAGCTCAAGATCCTTGTCTTAGTGAAAGGCAAGATTGATTCCAAATCGATTAGTTACACGCATGCGCAGCGGGGCAGAAAAAACCGGAAGTAAAACCCCGCAGCCTGGAAGTAGAAATAATGTATGAACACCAGGTGTCACCATCGTTTTTTTGCACCGTGGACTGATTTAATACTGACAATATTCTTGCGGACCAGCCGACAGGGGGGCAGTGTTAAACACGACAGGAATACAGCGATACTTGAAGCAGGTTCCTTATGTCCAGTCTATTCCACAATTTAGTTTACGTGGCTCTTGGCACTTGCTTCTGTCCCGCTTGCTCATGTTTTTTCCACTGGAAAAAAACTCAGCAGGTTTGTCTTTAAGTACAGGGTGCTTGGACTCAGGGTACCGAGTCACTGCCTCATTAGTCAGCCTTCCAGCCTCAGCTCCAGCCTCCAGCCTCCCGCCTGCCCGCCGCCTTGGCCAGATGTGTCTGTTCCCGTACCGGGGCCGCGGCGATCACAGTCCGGAGAGAACGACCAACCGACCGAGCGAGGAGTGCGACAGGACACCCGCCCGCCCCTCTTGTAGGATCTATCGGCCGACTAAAGTTTGTTTCAGTAGCTGCTCTGCTACTTACAAAACCCTGAGCCCAAATTAGGTCGTCCGTGAATATTTTAGCACCAGGTTCCCCTGGTGTGCTAAACAGGTTTAGAGGCAGCGCCCATCTGTCCGCGCTCCAGGCTAGAAGCAACGGCACTTCTCGCCGGCCGCACGAGGCGGCCAGTTACCCGAGGCCAGCCAGTGATCCCTGGCACACTTGGGTAATGACCTCGCATGGGTTCAAGTTCAACAGTGAGCGTGACAGGGAATGAGGAAAGGTGCAGCTGACTCATATTGTTTCCTTGCGGCCCGGTGGTTGGGGACCAGCGGATGGCGAGGGAGCTACACGCATGCACACTGGGCAGAAAGAACGGAACTAAAACCCTGCAACCCAGAAACAATCTCTCAACAGTATTTGTGTATTTATTTTTCATTTTTTTCAGGATCTACTGGGAAAGTCTCAAAGATTGACCAGTCGATCGCGATCAGTGGGTTGGCGACCACTACTTTAGATTGACTCTTCAAACATGACCTGTTTACTGGGATTAGTATCTTGACAAATGTTGACAAGGATCAATTGTATTCATAATTTACATGTATTAGGAAGTTTCTGTGGTGTATTGCCACAAAACATATGCATTGTAACATAACATTTCAATGGAGGTCAAGGTTCATTTACATGTCAAGACATAATGATTTGCCGTGGACTGGATGTCTGTACCTATAGCATGATACATTTTTGAGAACCAAGTGTACCATAAGATTCTCCTGTCCAATCAGATTACAATATGAAGATATAACTGAATATAGTCATGCTAATGGATATACTGCAACAAGATACTAAATGGGTTGACATATTCAGCACAAGTTAACATGCCATACAGAAATCCAATTTCTCTCATTTTTAAGCTTCACAAGCTCTGGAAAATCATTCCTTTTTAAGACCTTAGTCTGCTTATTTCAAAGGCACACTTATCAAAAATAAAAACCTTATGACCTATCAGTTTTCAGATCCTTTTCCAAGCAGCATATTTACATAAAAAATCTTACTTCCTTGCTTCAAAGCTTTCTTCCACAAACAAGACTTCAAGCTGTATCTGTTTTTAAGAACAGTTTATTATGAATTTGTTTACTTAAACATGCAGACTGTACCAAATTTAATTGATTCCCCTGCCTGTACTTTCTGTACCAGCCATTAGAGTTATACTTTACTTAATCATCCCAGTCATTTACCCACTGGAAATGAATTCCTTGTCAAGATTAATAAGAGATTGAGAGCTGAATGTAATTCATTCATCCTTTGCTTTGACACCTGTTTTCCTGCTTATTTTAGATTAGAAGTGCTATGATGCAGCAATTTGATTTTTAACCCTTAATGCTCCAACATACCTGATGTCAAACGTACCTGATCATCATTATACCCTGACTGAAAATCATGCTATCAGAAACCCCTGCATTGATGTCACTCTTGGTGGGGCAGCACAGTAGCGTGACAGTTAATGCAAAGAATTTACAGTACAAGCTGTAGGACTGGTGGTTAATTCCCACTGCAGTCTGAAAGGAGTTTGTACATTCTCCCCCTGTCATCACATGGGTTTCCGCCACGTGCTCCAGTTTCCTCCCATATTCCAAAGACGTACAGTTAAGAGTTAGTGAGATGTGGGCATGCTATGCTGGTGTCGGAAGCATGGGAAGATTTGCGGGGGCTCCCCAGCACAATCCTCACAGATTTGATTTGATGTAAGTTCACTGTATGTTTTGATGTACAGGTACATGTGTCAAATAAAGCTGATCTTTCTTTTCTTCCTCTTTTATAAAATTCTTTAGAACTTACTTCTTTGTCCAAAGTTTTGATGACCTGTAAGAATAGTCTATTGGTTAGACATACCTTGAATATTTAAGATTTTATATTTATTTTGTGCAACTGAAAGTGCAGATTTATTACATTGCAGAGAAAGAAAACAGGCATCTGAAACCTCTGGGAATGAGGCAAACAATCAAAAACTGCAATAATTTGAGTGAGTGGTTATGATTTATTACTGCAAAGGGTAAGATGGAAGTGTAAATTAAGATTGGGTGAATCATTGGATCACTTTTTCAGCCATTTGGCAGGAAAGAAAGATACTTGTCCTGATTCAGCTTTCTGAGTACCTGTCCATACCCTTCAGATCACACAATGACTTCTGTCTCCACTACCACTTCACTAACTGAGTCCAGTGAAGTTCAGTTTATTGTCATGTGCACTAGTACAGTGAGGAACAATGAAAAACTTGTTTGCAACAGCATCACAAGCATATAGATTCAGACAACACATGGAACATAAATTAAACATGAAACAACTGTAGAAAATAGGATATTAATGCAAAAATACACCATCAGTGACATGTCTGAGTGATCCATTGTGTCCGGTTACTGAGGTAGGGTTAGGGTGTGCATATTCGTTCTAGAACCTAGTTGAGGAAAGTAGCTGTTCGGGGACCTGGTGGTGTGGAACTTAAAGGTTCTGAGCTTCCTGGCCATTGGTGGCAGTGAGAAGAGAGCATGCCCTAGATGGTGGGGTTTCTTGATATTAGACACCAACTTCTTGAGGCTGCTTCCTGTAGATGCTGTCAGTAGTGGAGAGGGCTGTGCCCATAATGGGTTGGGCTGTATCGACAACTCTCCGCAGCCTCTTGCATTCCTGTGCCTTGGACTTGACATACTAGGCTGTGATGCAAGCAGTCAGGATATCTCATGTAGGGATTTGTTATTGCATTAGTCACATGCCAAAACTCCTCAAGCTTCTAAGAAAGTAGAAGCACTGATATGCCTTCTTCGTGATTGCCTCAAAGCACTGAACCCAGGACAAGTCATGCAAGATGTTAATGTACAGTCATATTTGTGAAACAAGTTCCTTATCTTCCTGCTAATTCTCCCAATGCTTTGTGAGCCTGCTGCAAAGATATTTAGGTTATTCTTATTTTCTATATTTAAGCCCACAGAATTGTAGACATCTCAATTATACCTACCCTTAGTCATGCCATTGCAAAGAAAGGAACAACAGTCTATCCAAATTTTCTCCACAGCTAGCACTTTCCAGTCCTGGAATACCATAAAATGCCTCTATTCCCTTTGTAATGCAATCATGTGTTTGCTGTAAAATATGGGGTACTGTCCACTGTTGCACACACTTCCCGAACTGATTCACTACACAGTATACAACAGAGACGAGGAAAAGTTTTTTTTTCTGTTGGACGTTTGTAAGAACATAAGACCTTGGGATACAGGAGCAGAATTAGACCATTTAGCCCATTGAGTCTGCTCCACCATTCCATCATGGCTGATATATATTTCTTCTCAATCCCCTTCTCCTGCCTTCTCCCTGTAACCTTTCATGGCTTGATTAATCAAGAACCTAGCAACCTCTGTTTTAAATATACCCAATGACTTGGCATCAAAGCTGTCTGCAGCAATGAATTCCACCGATTCATCACACTCTGGCTAAAAAAAATCTTTCTCACCTCCACTCCAAATGGATATCCCTCTATTCTGAGGTTGTGTCCTCTGGCCTGACTCCCCAATTATAGGAAACATCCTCTACACATCCACTCTATCTCGGCCTTTCAATATTCAATAGCTTTCAATGAGATCCCACCCACTCATTATTCCAAACTCCAGTGAATACAGGCCCAGAGTTATCAAACTCTCCTCATACCTTAACCCTTCCATTCCCAGAATCATTCTCGTTAACCTCCTCTGGACCGTCTCCGGTGCCAGCACATCTTTTCTTAGATAAGGGGCCCCAAATTGCTCTCAATACTCCGAGTGTGGTCCGAACAATGCCTTATAAAGCCTTAACATTACATCCTTGCTTTTATATTCCAGTCCTCCTGAAAAGAATGGTATCATTGTATTTGCCTTCCTCACTACTGACTTAACATGCAAGTCAATCTTTAGGGAAATCTACACGACGAGTCTCATCCCTTTGTACCTCTGATTCTTGAATTTTCTCCCCATTTAGAAAATAGTCTATGCCTTTCTTCCTTCTACCAAAGTTCATGACCATACACTTCCCTGCAATATATTCCATCTGCTACTTCTTTGCCCATGCTCCCACTCTTTTTAAGTCCTTCTGCAGACTCCCTGCTTCCTCAACATTACCTGCCCCTCCACCTATCTCTATATCATCTACAAACTTGGCCAGAAAGTCAGCAATTCCATCATTCCAAATGGCTGACATATAACGTGAAAAGAAGCAGTCCAAATACCAACCACTGCAGAACATCACTAGCAACCGGCAGTCAACTAGAAAAGGTCCCTCTTTGTTCCTACTCTTGGCCTCCTGTTGGTAAACCAATCTTTCATTCATGCTTGTATCTTTCCTGTAATACTATGAGCTCTTATCTTGTTAAGCAGCCTCATGTGTGACACCTTGACAAAGGCCTTCTGAAAATTTAAGTAAATATCATCTACAGACTCTCCTTTGTCTATCCTGTCTGTTATCTCCTCAAAGGGTTTCTACAGATTTGTCAGGCAAGACTTACCCTGAAGGAAACCATGTTGACTGTGGCCTATTTTATCATGTGCCCCAAGGATCATGAAAGCCCACCCTTGATAATGGACTCCAACATCTTCCTAACCACTGAAGTCAGGCTAACTGGCCTATAATTTTCTTCTGCCTCCCTTCTGTCTTAAAGAGTGGAGTGACCCCTTCCGCCTTAAAGAGTTGAGTGACATTTACAATTTTCCAGTCCTCTGGAACCATTCTAGAGTCTAGTGACTCTTGAAGTATTGTTACAAATGCCTCCACAATCTGTTCAGTTACCTCTTTCAGAACACTGGGGTATAGTCCGACAGGTCCAGATAATTTATCAACCTTCAGTCCTTTCAGTTCCCTGGGCATCCTCTCCTTAGTAATAGCAACTACACTTGCTTCTGCCCTTCTGACACTCTCAAATTTCTGGCATACTGCTTGTGTCTTTCACAGTGAAAACTGACACAAAATACTGATTAAGTTCATCCACCATTTCTTTGCCCCCGTTACTATCTATCCAGCATCATTTTCCTGCAGTCCGATATCCACTCTTTTTCTCTTTATATATCTGAAAAAAACTTCTGGTATCCTCTTTTAATTTATTGGTTAGCTTACTTCCATATTCAATCTTTTCTCTCTTTATGGTGTTTTTAGTTGCCTTCTGTGGTTATTTAAAAGCTTCTCAATCCTCTAACCACATTAAATTTTGCTCTATTATATGCCCTCTCTTTTGCTTTTATGTTGGCTTTGACTTCCCTTGTCAGCCACAGTTGCATTATCCTGCCTTTAGAATACTTATTTGTGGTGTATCTATCTTGCACCTTCTGAATTGCTCCCTTGAAACTCCAGCCATTGCTGTTCTGCCTGTTAGTGTCCCCTTCTAGTCAACTTTGGCCAGCTCCTCTCCCATGCCTCTGTAATTCCCTTCACTCCACTTTAATACCGATGCATCTGACTTTAGCCTCTCCCTCTCAAACTGCAAGGTGAATTCTATCATCTTATAATCACTGCCTCTTAAGAGTTCCTTTACCTTATGCTCCCTAATTCAATCTGGTTCATTACACAACACAACACAACACCCAATCCAGAATTGACTTTCATCTAGTGGGCTCCACAAGCTGCTCTGAAAAGATATCTTATATGTATTCTACAAATTCCCTCTCTTGGGATCCAGCAGCAACCTGATTTTCCCAATCTACCTCAGTAATCAAACCCCCATGACTATCATTACATTTTCCTTCTTACATGACTTTTCCATCTCCCATTGTAATTTGTAGCCCATATCCTAACTGCTGTTCAGATGCCTGTATTTAACTCCCATTAAGGTCTTCTTTTCCCTTGCAGTTTCTTAACTCTACCCACATGGATTCTACATCTTCCCATCCTAAGTCACCTGGGTCCTTCTGATGGTTTGATTTTATTTTTTACCAACAGACCCAGCCCACCCTCTCTCCCTACCTGCCTGTCATTTTGATACAATATGTATCCTTGGATGTTCAGCTCCTAACAATAATCTTCTTTCAGCCACGAGTCAGTGATGCCCAAAGCATCATATCTGCCAATCTCTAACTGTGCTACAAGATTACTTACCTCATTCCAAACACTGCATGCATTCAAGTATAACACCTTTTGTCCTGTATCATCACTCTTTTTGACTTTGCCTCCATGTTGTACTTTAACTCACCCAACTGACTGCAATCTGCCCTATCATCTGCCTGTCCTTCCTCACAGTCTCACTACACACTGCATCTACTTGGATACCAAATGCCCCATCCTCAGCAGTATCATTTCACTTCTCATTCCTCTGACACCCTCCCCAATAGTTTCAGCAGATCTTCCCATAAAAAGATTTGTCCCCCTCAGGTTCAGATGCAACCCGTCCATTTTTGTACAGGTCATACCTTCCCCAGAAGAGATAGCATGGATCCAGAAATATGAAACCCTGTTCCCTGCACCAGTTTCTTGGCCACACATTCATCTGCCAAATACCCTATTTGTACCCTCACTGGCATGTGGCACCTGGGGCAATCTAGAGATTACTACTTTGGAGATCCTGCCTTTTAGCTTTCTACCTAACTCCCTATATTCTCTCTTCATGACCTCCTCCCTTTTCCAACCTGTGCCGTTGGTATCATTGGTACCATTATGTGCCACAACATCCGGCTGCTCACCCTCTCCCTTTGGAATGCTGCAGACCCGATTTGAGACATCCCTGACCCTGGCACCTAGGAGGCAACATACCATCTGGCTGTTGCTTTCATATTCACATAATCTCCTGCCTGCGCTTCTAACTAAGGAATTCCCTATCACTACTCCACTCCTCTTCTCCTCCTTTCCCTTCTGAGCTGCAGAGAGAGACTCAGCGTCAAATCTGGTTGCTATGACTTCCTCCTGGTAGGTCATCCCCCTCGACAGTATCCAAAGCAGTTTACTTATTATTAAGGGGGTGGCCATATGTAATTCTGCACTGGCTGCCTATTTATTTTCCCTCTCCCGACAGTCACCCAGCTACGTGCTTCCTGCTACTTGGGGGTGGCCACCTACCTGTAGCTCCTAACTATTGCCTCCTCATTCTCCTGTATGAGGTGAATGTCACTGAGCTGCAACTCCAGTTCCTTAGCAAGTGTTCAAGGAGCAGCAACTCGTTGCACTTTGTGGAGGTGTAGTCATCAGGGAGACTGGAGATCTCCCAGAGTTCCCACAACTCACACAAAGAACATACCACTATCTCTAGACCCATTCTCACCACACTAGCCATGTACTGATAGACAAAAAAAAAGAGAAAAAAAAACTTACTAGAAACTTACTTAGAGCCTCTGCTTGTTCTCACACAGGCCTTGTATCTTGAGATTCTTATCTTCAAAGGACAGTGGGAGCAGAGTGTCATGAATATATTTAAGACAGAAATAGTAAGATTTTTGCTAAACAAAACGGTGAAAGGCTGTTGAGAGAAATGGAATGCAGAACTGAGGTCACAATTAGAAAAGACATAGTTTTTTAAAATGGAATAACAAGTCTGATGGCAGAATTATCTACTCCTGCTCCTGAGTTTAACTCATTTGTCCTTCACCTGAAGCAGCCCTACCATTTGCCCACAAGGAATTTCAACTGATTTAGTCTCATCATTGCATTCATGGTAAAATTTGGATCAAGGTCATCTCATGCCAGAATCAGGTCACCTCCAGACTGCTTCTCAAGGCTGTTTCCCACACCTGACCTCACCAACATTACTTGAGGAACAATTTCATGAAAAATAGTTAATAAATATACTAACTACAAAAAAAATGTTTGCAACTAATTGTTCACCCAGCCATCACCTCACACCATCCAAGTACCAGTCTAGCTATAGGGTTTGTACCAACTGTTTTGTTCAGGTGGATTTTTCAACATCCCTGACTCGTTGATATTTTACTTATATTTTGCTCATTATTTTGCTGATATTTTCCTGAAACAGATTCAGTCAAAAAAAAACTCTAGTGACATTAATATTTCAACTGCACCTATCAACTGTTCATTGAAAGCAGATAAAGCATGAACTTTATCTGATATCCCAGATAAGTGGTGTCAAATGTATTTATTGAGGGAAAGCAAAGTAAGGAGCAAATCTTTAATGAAATTCTGTCACATCATTCAAAACCCACAGAGCCTAAACTTTAAAACCTTAGACTACTGCTTACTGCAATCACTCTGATTAGGAGAAGTCAGAGTACGTACGTACAGTAAACATAAATTAATAACTCAAAATTGCAGTATAAACACAGTTAACATTGATGGCTCTTGGAGATTTATGTATTCAATGATTTTAAGGTTTTAATATAAACCCATGAATTATACAGATACACCAAAGCAAAACACCCAAATGGGTGTTTTATTAGATGTGCTATATAAAAGGTGACATAATTGAAAACAGACTTGACTTAAATAAGGAAATACAACTTATGGAAAAATGGCCATGTACAGTATGAACCAGAATTGGTGATAAGGTCAATGATGTCAGTATATTTCAATTCTCTCAGCATGTAATTGCTGAGGGCAAGACTGGCATTTATTACCCATCCCTGGATTACCCAGAGACGGTGATGTCAATCCATCTTTTTAAATCACTTCATTTCCTTGCTAAAACGGAATGCTTGGAAGACAGTTTAGAATCAGGCAGAGTTATATAGGGTCAAGACTAGGTGAAGGTAGCAAGTTCATTCCTTGAAGCACCCATTTGGGTTTTCATTTCTATCCAACAGCTTTATCCCTTTTTTTAATTTTCAAAGCTTTTATTAAACTGAATTCAATTTTTCATACAGCCATATTGTGATTCCTCTGTAAGTCTCTCTTCGAGAGGCAATCAGTGTACTCTTCTTTCCTTTCCTACCAAATGTAAACAAGTGAGATCCTTGCTTTTAAAGAAAAACATCCAATCTCCAATTAGAAAAGGTTATGTCAGGTAACAAGGGAGGAAGTATGTTCTCAGAGATGTTGCTCTAAAGGCCATGCACTTCTGACCAAACAAGAGAGATTGATCTTCAGGGTGCAGCAGGAAATTTGAGCAATTACTTTAAGATCATTACATATTTACAATACACAATTACTTGATCTAATATTTTAATAAGATAGCATGCTAGTGAATTGTTTTGTTGATGAAAGAATATGTTGGTAATTAAATCTTATTTTGAGACATGGCATGATTATAGCAATGACATAGCAATCTGAGGTGGAAGCAATGACTGGAAAACATAAAACGTAGAACAGCATAGAAACAGGGCCCTTCAGCGCATAATATCTGTCCTGATCATGATGACAATTTAAAGGACACATCTGCTTATACATGATCTATATCACTCCATTCCCTGCAGGTCCATGTGTCTGTAAATACCTCGGAAACACTATTATCACTGTCCATCACCTTCCCTGGCAGTATGCTCTCAGCACCTACTGCTGTCTGTGTAATAAACTGCCTCATAATTCTTCTTTGAACTTTCTCCCTCTCACCTTAAAGCTTCGTTGTCTGGGCCCGAACATCTCCCTCTGCAACTGGATCCTAGATTTCCTAACTGGGAGACCTCAGTCAGTCTGGATCAGGAGCAGAATCTCCAACACCATCACACTGAGCACGGCGGCCCCCCAGGGCTGTGTGCTCAGTCCACTGCTATTCACTCTGCTGACCCACGACTGTGCTACAACACACAGCTCAAACCACATCATCAAGTTCGCCGATGACACGACCGTGGTGGGTCCCATCAGCAAGAATGACGAGTCAGCTTACAGAGAGGAGATGCAATGGCTAACGGACTGGTGCAGAGCCAACAATATCTCTGAATGTGAACAAAACAAAAGAGATGGTTGTTGACTTCAGGAGGGCACGGAGCGACCACTCTCCGCTGAACATTGACGGCTCCTCTGTAGAGATCATTAAGAGCACCAAACTTCTTGGTGTTCACCTGGTGGAGAATCTCACCTGGTCCCTCAACACCAGCTCCATAGCAAAGAAAGCCCAGCAGCATCTCTACTTTCTGCGAAGGCTGAGGAAAGTCCATCTCCCACCCCCCATCCTCATCACATTCTACAGGGGTTGTATTGAGAGCATCCTGAGCAGCTGCATCACTGTCTGGTTCGGAAATTGCACCATCTCGGATCGCAAGACCCTGCAGCGGATAGTGAGGTCAGCTGAGAAGATCATCGGGGTCTCTCTTCCCACCATTACAGACATTTACACTACACGCTGCATCCGCAAAGCAAACAGCGTTATGAAGGTCCCCTCGCACCCCTCATACAAACTCTTCTCCCTCCTGCCATTGGGCTCTCACAACCAGACTATGTAACAGTTTCTTCTCCCAAGCCATCAGACTCCTCAATATCCAGAGCCTGGACTGACACCAACTTACTGCCCTCTACTGTGCCTATTGTCTTGTTTATTATTTATTGTAATCTCTGCACCGTTTTGTGCACTTTATGCAGTCCTGGGTAGGTCTGTAGTCTAGTGTAGTTTTTTTCTGTGTTGTTTTTACGTAGTTCAGTGTAGTTTTTGTACTGATTCATGTAGCACCATGGTCCTGAAAAATGTTGTCTCGTTTTTACTGTGTACTGTATCAGCAGTTAAGGTTGAAATGACAATAAAAAGTGAATTGACTTGACTTGATTTGACATTCCCACCCTGGAAAGAAACCTCTGACTACTTACCCTATCTGTGCCTCTCATAATCATAAATATTTCAATCAGGTCTTCTGTCAGTCTCTTACTTTTCAGAGAATACAATTGAAGTTTGTCCAACCTGTCCTTATACCTAAAAACCTCAAATCCTGGTGAACCTCTTCTGTGACCTCTTCAAGGCCACCACATCCAGCAGTGACCAGAACTGCATACAATAATCTAAATGTGTTCTTTCTAAAGGCTGCAACATCCCTTTTGTACTCTGTCCCCCATCTAATGAAGGCAAGCATGTCATATGCTTTCTTGATTACCCTCCCCACTTGTATTGCCCCTTTCAGAGAACTATGCAATGACACCCCAAGATTACCAGTGTTCTTAAGGGTCCTACCATTTACTGTATATTTTCTCTTACATTTGACCTCCCAAAATGCATTTGTCCATATTAAACTCCATCTGCCATTTCTCTGCCCATATTTCGGAATGGCTGACCCTGCTGCTTCCTTTGACAAACTTCCTCATTAACCATTATTCTGTTCATTTTTGTGTCATCGGCAAATTTGCTAATCAGCCTGCTTAGATTTTGGTCCAAAACATTGAAAGATGCAAGGGGATAGCTTTAAAGGAAGACTTTGCAAAACGTGATGGTGTAATGGACAATGAAGATTGTTGCTGGAGATTACAACAGGATCTAATTCATCTGGAAAGAGGATGGAGAAGCGGCCGATGGAATTTAACTCAGGCAAGTGCAAATTGATGCATTTTGGGTAATTAAACCAGGCTAGGACAGAGCCCTGGCGAGTGTCGCAGGAGAGACAGATAGGAGAGTAAGTACATGGTTCCCTGAAAATGGCAGTGGTGAAGAAAGTACTTGCTTTGGGACATCATAATACTGTTGTACAAAATGTTGGTCAGAGTACACTTGGAGTATGGTGTGCACTTCCGGTTGCCACATTACAGAAGGGGGAGTATTATGTACTGTTCTGGTTTCCACATTATAGGAAGGGTGTGACTAATTTAGGAAGGTTGTAGAAAAAATTCACCAGGATGCTGGCTGGACTGGAGGGCTTGAGTAATAAGGAGTGATTGCATAGGGTGAGATTGTTTTGCCTGGAGCAAAGGTGCTAAGAGGTGATCTTTTACAGGTTGATAATAGATAGGGTAGATAGTCAGAGTCTTTTCTTCCAAGGGTAAGACTCTAAAGACTAGGGGGCATAGGTTTAAGCTGGGAGGAAAGAGATTAAAGGGGACAGAGGTAGGTTTTTCACAGAAGGTGTAAGTGGAGAAGATAGGCACAAGTACAAATACAATTTGGACAAGTATTGTACCCGGATAGAAAATGCTTAGAGGGGTATGGACCAAATATAGGCAAATGGGATTAGCTTGGCTAGCAGAGATGAGTTGGGCCAAAAGGCCTGTTTCTATGTTTTACAACTCCATGACTTGAAATATATAATTTTAAGCAACAAAAGCAATATTAAGGAACAATGGTAAAATGGATTAAAAATGAAATTAATTGTATCTTTTTCTAAAATAGCTTTTAAGCTACTACAGCTTGTTAATTCCCTAAAGTCAACTGGCCCTAAGAAAGAAACTTTTTTACAGAGTATCCCAAGGTGTACATTCCTTCTTCACCATCAATTAACTAAAATGCATGGCAAGAGAGGATTCAAATATGAAACCGTTATGCAGAGACAGTCTTCTTAGGGAAGTGTATCAGCAGCAAGAATTATATGTTTTCTTTCTGGATTCTGAGAAGGTTGATAAATCCAATATGACCCAGAGATTTTGCCACAAGTAGGGCAGGAGCAGCATGTTGGAGGGGACAGGTGGATAATGTGAGAGGTGGTGTGTTCCTGCTGATGGCGTCTGCGTGTTTCCTACAAAGAAACGTTAGGTTCTCAGTACTTTCCCAAATGATCCTTGACCACTTGCACAGTCAAAAGTCTGTGAGGTTGTTATAGTAATGAGACAATGATCCTAAAACATGAAGTTATCTCCTTCCCACTAGCAAGCTCTTGTCTTTATATTTCTTACTGTGCTTGTTTCTGGGGAATGTGACTAATATGGCCCACCCATTGCAGTTGACCTAGTGTGATAAGGACCTTGATAATGGGCTCACTGGTTTGGGAGCAGACACAGAGAGTAGTTCACTCTTTCTGACAGTGGATGATAATGTTCAGACAGCAATGGTTGTATCTCTTCAGTAGTTCAATGTCCCTGCTCTCAGTTGTCCAAGAATCTGAGAAAACACAGGAGGATGAGAATCACTGTTGCCTGGGAGACTATGCCCCTACTGCTGAGTGTGAAGTTTGGATATTCAAACACTCATTTCTTCTGTTGGAAACACGAGAGATTCTGTAGATGCTGGAAATCCAGAGTAACACACACAACACACTGGAGGAACTCAGCAGATCAGGCTGTATCTAAGGAAAGGAATTAAACATCAGTGTTTCAGGCCAAGACACTTCACTTGGACTGGAAAGGAAGGGGGAAGAAGCCAGAATAAGAAGGTGGAGGGAGGGGAAGAAATACAAGATGAAAAGTGACATGTGAAGCCAGGTGGGAGAGGGAGAATGAAGTGAGAATCTGCTGGGAGGTGATAGGAGGAGGACATAAATGACTGAAGAAGAAGGCATCTGATTGGAGAGAAGGGTCAACCATGGGAGAAAGGAAAGGAGGAGGGGCACCAGAGGGAGGTAATAGGCAGATGAGGAGAAGAAAAGGTGTAAGAGGAGAGACAGAATGGAAAGAGGAAAAGGACAGAAGGGAGAGGGGGTGAAATTTCCAGAAGTTTGGAGGAATCGCTGTTCATGCCACCCGGTTGGAGGCTACTCAAACAAAATGTGAGGTGTTTCTCCTCCAATCTGAGAGTATCCTCATCAGGGTAGAAGAGGAGGCCATGGACCAACATATATAAATGGGAATAGGGAGTTAAAAAGGTTGGTCTCTGGGAAGTCCTGCCTGTTGCAGATAGAGCAAAGATGCCTGGCAAAGCAGTCCCCAATCTACATCAGTTCTTATACATCTCATATTCCACCTGGCTTCACCTACCCTAACACCTTGCAGCTTGTGCTCTCTCCCCGCCTCCACCTTCTTATTCTGGCTTCTTCCCCCTTCCTTTCCAGCCCCAGTGAAGGGCCTCGGTCCTTCATAGATGCTTCCTGACTTGCCGAGTACCTCCAGCAATTGGTGTGTGTTTCTTCTGTCAGGCAAAGGTTATGCTGGCACACTGGAGCCAGTGGTGAGTATCGTCATCAATGTCTGCATTCACCAAGAAGCAGCTCCCGAGATGTGGAAATTAGTTCCCTTTTTCCAAGGTCTCATCATGTGTTTCATTGTGTTGGGAGGTTGGCAGGTGGCATTTGCTTGGTGGAGCAGTCTTTTATTGGCCCTATTATGGTCATTATTTTATTATGGATTTATTGAGTATGCCTGCTAGAAAATTAAGCTCAGGGTTATATATGGTGACTTATGTGTAGTTTGATAATAAGTTTACTATGAACTTTGAACGTTAACCCCTATTTTCAATAAAATCAGTAATGGCTAGGATCTTGTCCTCTGAGTGTGCAAATAAGCCTAAGAGTTGGTAACAAGGAGCTAAATCCAAACAAGTCATGTGCTACCTGAAGAGAGAAGTTAAGGGTCATAAATTAGAGATAATAGGATATGATTTGAATTTTTTCATAACATGGAAGGAAACCAATTGGCCAATCATGTCCGCACCATAACTCCACAGTATTCTCAGCTGTTCCATTCCCCCACTTATTTCCCTGTAACATATTCCCTTTCACATGCCCATCAACTCCCCCAGATTTTTCCACCTACTCTGGGTAATTTGCAGTAACTAATTAACATACCAATTTACATGTCATTGGTATGTGGGATGAAGACAAAGCAACCAGGGGAAAGCCAAGTGGTTGCAGAAAAATGTACAAACTCCACACAGATAACACCAGAGGTCAGAATCGAAACCGGGAAGCAAGAGTTGTGAGACAGAATCAGGTGTATTATCACCAAGACATGTCATGAAATGTGTTGCTTTGTAGCAGCAGTACAGAGCAATATGTAAATTATACAATTAATATTAAAATGATACATGTATATCATTTCCTTATTGGTGGATGTCACCTTTGAAAGATGCCCTCAGTGGTGGAGAGGCTAGTACCCAAGATGGAGCTCGCTGAACTTACAGTCCTCTGCAGCAACCCCTCCAGACCAAATGGTGATGCAACCAGTTAGGATGCTCTCCACTGTACGTTTGTGGAAGATTGCTACAAGGTCTTTGGTGATATACCAAATCTCATCAAACTCTTAATGAAATATAATCCTCATAATTGCATCAATAAGGACCCAGAATAGGTCTTCAGAGAGGTAGACACCCATGAACTTGAGGAATTAGTAGCACTCTCTGTTGTACCACCGCACCAACTGGATTTGGGCTCTCAAGAAGTTTCATTAGTCTCACAGCACTTTAATGATACCAATTAAAATGCATAGTTATCTGATGCTAAATTAAGAGGAAATTATAACGGTCTGAAATTCAATCAAACATGAATTTCAATGCCTTGGACTGATTAGTGTCCTGTAGTTCCATGGAAGTCAGGAGGTGGGTCAATCTAAAGAAAAGGTCGCTTTAGTGCAGAGGTGTAGATTTAAATGATATACACTCAATAGCCACTTTATTAGGTACACCCATACATTAATCTAATCAAAGGATTCAAAGTACATTTATTATCAAAGTATGTATACAGTATACAGCCCTGAGATTCCCCCACAGACGTTCATGAAACAAAGAAGAACCATGGAACCTGTTTGAAGAAAAACACCACCCCACGTACAAAAATAAACAAATCACATAATTAGCAATAAAAAAATGAGTGAAAACACAGAATATAAAACACAAAATCAAACACAATATTTCAGCCAATCGTGTGGCAGCAACTCTGCATAAAAGCATGCAGGTATGGTCAAGAGGTTCAGTTGTTTTTCAGACCAAACATCAGAATAGGGAATGAATGTGATTGAAGTGAATTTGACCGTGGAATGATTGTTACTTCCAGATGGGGTGATTTGAATATCACAGAAACTGCTAATATCTTGGGATTTTCACACACAACAGTCTCTAGGATTTCCAGAGAATGGTGCAAAAGCGAAAAAAAAAGCAGCAATTCTGGGTGTGAAAATGCCTTGTTAATGGGAGATGTCAGGAGAAAATGGCAAGACTGGTTCAAGCTGGCAGGAATGCAACAGCTACAAATGACGCTGCACCACCATCAGCAGCCGAATCAAAACTCTCCAGGCACAGATCCATGGTCTCTCGAGACCGACGGATGCCACACACACACAGTTATTGTATCAAACTTTTCTCATTCATTGATCAGACATGGGTATTGCTGATACTCCAGCATTTTTGGTCATCCTTTACCGCTCCTGAACTGAGCTTCAAACAACTACACATGACAACAGTGATGTGCAGAAGAGCGTCTCTGAATGCACAACACATCGAACTTTGAAGTGGATGGATTACAGCAGCGGAAGACCACAGACATAGATTCAGTGGCCACTTTATCAAGAGGTTCCTAATAAGTGGCCACAGTGTGCAGTACTTCAGCTTAAGACTACATCCCTGTTGATCAATAAATGGACAACAGAAATGTAAGGATCAGGGCAGTAAAGAAAGAGAAGTGACAGAAGATGCGTGGATAACCTATCGCCATATACTTGATCCAATCTGAACTGATAACGTTTGCATGGGATTGATTGTGTGTCTGCATAGCTTATTGTGATATCTTATGCAATAATAATGATAACTCTTTTTGTCACCAAATTGGTTTCTGCTGTGAATCCTTTCAAACTCTATTGGTGGCTCTCACCAAACTGGTGCCTGGACTATCATTCAGGTAGTATGAAATACTAAAATTCACATCACCAGGGCCATACATTCCAAATATCCGGACCTGACTAGCACTACCTTATTTTCCCTTTTCTATTTTCTAATTATGATTTATAATTTAAATTTTTATTATATTTACTTCGATTTGTACTCCAGGGAGCGTGAGGTGCAAAATCAAATATCGCTGTGATGACTGTACACTCTAGTATCAATTGTTTGGTGACAATCTATGTCTGTGGTCTTCCGCTGCTGTAATCCATCCACTTCAAAGTTCGATGTGTTGTGCATTCAGAGACGCTCTTCTGCACATCACTGTTGTCATGTGTAGTTGTTTGAAGCTCAGTTCAGGAGTGGTAAAGGATGACCAAAAATGCTGGAGTATCAGCAATACCCATGTCTGATCAATGAATGAGAAAAGTTTGATACAATAACTGTGTGTGTGTGTGGCATCCGTCGGTCTCGAGAGACCATGGATCTGCACCTGGAGAGTTTTGATTCGGCTGCTGATGGTGGAGCAGTGTCTGTTGTGGCTGTACAGGCCCACACGGGAGTGACAGTCTCGGTTGCAGCAATTACATTTGAAGACGCTCTCCTCCAATGTTGCCGTGTTGTTGTCTTTTCGGCGAGCGCGCTTTTCCTCGGTGGCAAGCCTCAGTTTCTCTTCTCCTCGCTCCAGCCCTCTGTGTAGTTCTCGTCTCCAGCGTGATCGATCGTTCGCGACCTCTTCCCATCTCTCGACATCCAGGTCCGTTGACTTCATGTCCCTTTTGCAGACGCCTTTGAAATGAAGATGAGGATGTCCTCGTGCTCTCTTGCCGGTGGTCAGTTCCCCGTACAGTAGGTCTTTCAGAATCCTCCCGTCCGGCACGCGATGTACGTGTCCCAGCCAACGGAGTCGGCGTTGTTGGAGAAGGGTGAAGAGGCTGGGTAACTGGGTGCGGGTAAGGACTTCGGTGTTGGTGACTCGGTCGGTCCACTTGATGCCCAGAACGCGTCTCAGGCTGTGAAGGTGGAAGTCGTTGAGACGTTGCTCCTGCCTGGAGTACAGGCTCCAGGTCTCGCTGCCGTAGAGCGGTGTGCTGAGGACGCATGCCCTGTAGACTGCAATTTTGGTGTTCGTAATTAGCTTTCTGTTCTCCCAGACTCTCTTGGTCAGCCTGGTGAATGTGGTGGCTGCTCGTCCGATCCGCCTGTTGATCTCGGAGTCCAGGGAGAGGCTGTCCGTGATGGTGGAGTTGAGGTATGTGAATTCGTGGACTACCTCCAGCTCGTAGTTATTGATGTTGATGACGGGGGGTTGTTCAATGCCTTGGCCCATCACGTTGGTCTTCTTCAGACTGATGGTTAGGCTGAATTCCTGGCAGGCTCTTGAGAGGTTGTCCATAAGTCGCTGCAGTTGCTCTTCAGAGTGTGTCGCCAACGCTGCGTTGTCTGCAAACAGCATGTCTCTGATGAGTACTTCACGGACCTTGGATTTTGCCCTCAGCCGGGACAGACTGAACAGCCTTCCGTCCGATCTGGTATGAAGGTAAACTCCATCAGTTGAAGTTCCAAACGCATGTTTCAGCATGACTGCGAAGAAGATGCCGAATAGGGTGGGAGCAAGCACACAGCCCTGCTTCACACCGCTGCAGGTGTTGAAAGCCTCTGAAGAAGAGCTGTCAAATTGAACGATGCCTTTCATATCCGCATGAAATGATTGGACTATCTTGAGGAGCCTCGGAGGACAACCAATCCTGGCGAGGATTTTAAACAAGCCGTCTCTACTAACAAGGTTGAATGCCTTTGTGAGTTCGATGAAAGCGACGTAGAGTGGTTGTCTTTGCTCTCGGCATTTCTCTTGCAGCTGTTGAAGAGAGAAGATCATGTCGATTGTGGAACGTTCTGACCTGAAACCACACTGAGATTCAGGGTATACCCTTTCCGCGATGTTCTGTAGTCTGCCCAGGACCACGCGGGCGAAGACCTTCCCAACGATGTTCAGCAGCGAGATTCCTCTGTAGTTGTTACAATCGCTTCTGTCCCCCTTGTTCTTATAGAGGGTGACAATGTTGCAGTCTCTCATGTCTTGTAGCACCATTCCCTCCTCCCAGAACTGACAGAGTAGTTCCGGCAGGTGGTTGAGCAGAACTCCCTTTGCACACTTGATGGCCTCTGGTGGGATGCAATCCAACCCTGGTGCCTTTCCAGTGGGTAATCTGTCGATGGCTCTGTTCAGCTCTTCAGCAGTCGGCAGTACGTCCAGCTCCTCCATGACCGGTAGGCATTCCACGGTGGCTAACGTGTTGTCCGAGATATCATTTTCCCTGGAGTAGAGTTCGGAGTAGTGCTCCACCCATCTCTCCATCTGCTTTCTTTTGTCTTTGATGACCTCGCCTGTCCTGGATTTCAGTGGAGCTGTCTTGCTCTGGGTTGGACCGATGGCTTTCTTGACCCCCTCATACATTCCGTGAATGTTGCCTGTGTCCACTGATAACTGGATGCTTTCACATAGTTGTAGCCAGTAGCCATTTGCACAGTGTCTGGCTGTCTTCTGTGCGTTGTTCCTAGCTGTCCTCAATGCTTGCAACGTTCCCTGAGTGGGTTGGTGTTTGTGCTTCAACAGTGCAACGCGCTTCTCCTCGATGGTCGCATTGAGCTCATTCGCGCTGGCCTCAAACCAATCCTGTGTCTTTCTGCTTCCTCCCGAAAGTCTCCAATGCAGTGCTGTGGATGGTGTCCCTGAGAGAATCCCATCTCCGCTGAACTGCTCCTCCTGGTGGGTCTGCAAGGAGGGCGTCCTCCAGTGACTTGATGAATACCTCCGCTTTGGTTAAGTTTTGGATCGGAGTAGCATTGATACGCTGTTTGCCTAGAGGCTTGGCGCAGTGGAGTCTGAGTTTGCAGCAATCCAGGGAGTGATCCGTGTCACAGTCAGCACTTTGAAAGGACTGAGTCATGAGCACATTTTTCAGGTGGTTGCATCTTGTGAGGATCAGGTCCAGCTGATGCCAGTGTTTGGAACGGGGATGTCGCCAGGAAACTTTGTGTTGAGCTTTGGCCTGGAAGTAGGTGTTGGTGACACATAGTCCATGGAGCACGCAAAGCTCGAGCAGTCGTTGTCCATCGTCATTCAAGTTACCGATCCCATACTGTCCCAGACAACTTGGCCAGGAGTCGTGGTCGGCACCCACTCTTGCGTTGAAGTCGCCAAGTAGCAGCAACTGTTCCTGTTTCGGGATCGCCTGTATTTGCCTTGAAAGTTGATCATAGAACTCATCTTTTGCATCTTGTGTGGAATATAGGGTTGGGGCGTAAGCGCTAATAAGGTTGACAGGCCCATCGGAGGTGTGCAGCCGCAGTAAGTAGATCCGATCCGCTCCGATCCGCTCCGATCCACCCTTGCTGGGTTCCACCATCTTCAGCAGCGAGTTTTTCACAGCAAAGCTGACATCATGCTCTCTGTTCTCGTCCTTGCCTTTCCCCTGCCAGAAGAAGGTGTACTCTCTCTCACGAAGGGTCCCCGACTCTGGAAGCCGTGTCTCTTGGAGCGCTGTGATATCCACTTGAAGACGAAGCAGTTCGTTGTTAATCACTGCTGTTTTGCGGGTGTCAGTGATTTCACGAAGGTCGTCTGATAGACCGGTTGTCATAGTCCGTACGTTCCAACATCCGAGTCTGAATGCTGGTTCTTGCCTTGTTTCCTTGTTGTTTTGCTTGGTGCAGTGTTTACAGACCGCGATTCAGGATACTTGTATCCCTAAGCCCCACGCACCCAGTGAAGCAGGCGGACTGTGGCGGGACAGCACTTTATTGGCTGGGGGCTGCCCAGCTTGAGGCGGGCAGTAGCTGTCCAGTGAGGCACGATGGCCTCTCCCTCCGTCGAAAGCAACCCCTGGCACCTTGCTCTACGCCAATCGAGCGCAGGCTTATAACCGGTGGACTGCTGCTTTCTGTGTTTTGCCGCCGCGGTGAGGCGACGCTGAAGTGTCCTCTCCAGGGCGCAGGCCTGGGCAAGGTTTTATGAAAGATTGGCAGTTGCCCATGCAGCACGTCTCCCCTCTCCACGCCACCGATGTTGTCCAAGGGAAAGGCAGGGGCCGATACAGCTTGACACCGGTGTCATCGCAGGAGTTGCCAGAACGAGGTTGAATGTAACATCGGACTGCCTTAGGGACTCCGGCTCCGGATTTATACTCAGGGTTTACTCCCGAAGCCTTTCCCATGAGTGGGTATGGCCGCAAGGCAGCGGAGGTTTAAAATCAGAGTTTTCCTTCTCTTAGATGGACTGCCTTCCCAGGCTGACGAGTTCCATCTACCCGAAGATACAATAACTAAACCCAAATATTTTAATAGCAGCAGCTGCACTCAAAAACTGATCTCTGAGCACATATATTCTCTTTTTCTGACATCAGTTGATGTAAATCTTCAGTTTCCATGGATACAACACACACAAACTGCTGGAGGAACTCAGCAGGTCAGGCCGCATTTGTAGAAAGGAATAAACAGTCAACGTTTCAGTTCAGGATTGGAAAGGAAGGGGGAGGAAACCAGGATAAGAAGGTTGGGGGAAGGGAAGAGTACAGGCTGGCCAGGTGAGAGGAAGGTGGGTGGAAAAGAGAGGATGAAGTGAGAAGCTGGAAGGTGATAGATGGAAAGGAGAAAGGAGTGAGTAAGAAGGAATCTAATAGGAGAGTAGAATGGACCATTGGAGCAAGGGAGGGAGGAGGGGCACTAGGGGAGGTGGTTGGCAGATGAGGATAAGAGAAGGGGTAAGAGGGGAGCCAGAACAGGGAATAGAAAATGAGGGAAGGAAAAGGGGAGAGAAATGACTGGAAGTTAAAGAAATCAATGAACTTGCCACCAGATGGGAAGCTACACAAACAGAATATGAGGTGTGGCTCTGCTGACCTAAGAGTGGCTTTATCAGAGCAGTTAGAGGAGTCTATGGACTGACATATCGGAATAGAAATGGAAAGTAGAATTAAAATGGATGGTGTATTGGAGGGGTCATGACTGTCACATGACAGCACTGCCCACCACTGGTCGAAAGACACGCCACCTGCCAATCAAGGTTTGAACCCTCCTTGGCCATCAATACACAACTAACCACTGACCCCTTTAATTAGCCTTGTACTTGGTCTCAGGCAATTGGCCTTTGTAATCAGCTTAACTCTGCTGGCACTGAGCCAATGGCCCCCTGTGATTACCTGGGTGGGATCTTCCAGCCCTGCTGCACTATAAAGGATGCCACGAGTGCTGGACCCTTTCTCTTTTTTGCAGTCCCCGAGGGACCACCCTGCTTCATTCCAGGCCAAAAACCGTAGCGGCACTGGAGAAACTATCGGTGAGTTGTGCATTGAATAGGGTTTGGAGCGTTGATAATTGTCCCTAATAGCATAAGAGCCGTGGGGGGGGGGGGGGGGGGGTGCATATATCATATTGAGTGTGTGTCTGTGTGTGTGTGTGTGTGTGTGTCTGTGTGTGTACTTTGTTCCCATGTTCGGTAGTAATTGTCCGTGTGTGTTTTATTGCTGATCCGACTGCTGTAAATTGTGCACGTGTGCATGTTGCTTCTGTTGCCATTTTCCCACGTTTGCCTTCTGTAAATAAAATCCTTTACTACCAAGGCTGCGTGTCCAGAATCCTTGTCCTTGAGACCTATCGAATCTGTTTCCTCACTTAGAGCAGATGGCCACTGGGAAATCCTGCCTGTTGTGACAGTGTTTGACAAAGCGATCCCCCAATCTACATCAGGTCTCACCAATGATACAGTAGGTGACCCTGACAGACTTGCAGGTGAAGGTTTCATGGATCCCTGGCATCCAACAGCCATAATGATTTTGCACTAGCTGAACGGCTGATCACATTGAGGAGTACTCCCAGGCAATAGGCGGAAAGGAAGAAAGCAAAAGACATTCTTTTACTTTACTTTATTACATTATTGTCGCCAAACAATTGATACTAGAGCATACGATCATCACAGCGATATTTGATTCTGCGCTTCACGCTCCCTGAAGTACAAATGGATAGTAAATATAATAATAATTTAAATTATAAATCATAAATAAAAAGTAGAAAAGGGAAAGTAAGGTAGTGCAAGTCAGGTCCGGATATTTGGAAGGTACAGCCCAGATCCGGGTCAGGATCCATTCAGCAGTCTCATCACAGTTGGAAAGAAGCTGTTCCCAAGTCTGGCCATACTAGTCTTCAAGCTCCTGAACCTACTCCCGGAGGGAAGAGGGGCAAAAAGTGTGTTGACTGGGCGGATCATGTCCTTGATTATCCTGGCAGCACTGCTCCAACAGCGTGCGGTGTAAAGTGAGTCCAAGACGGAAGATTGGTTTGTGTGATGTGCTGGGCTGTGTTCACGATCTGCTGCTGCAGCTTCTGGTCTTGGACAGGACAACTTCCATACCAGGTTGTGATGCACCCTAGAAGAATACTTTCTACAGTGCATCTATAAAAATTAGTGAGCGTTTTAGGGGACAGACCAAATTTCTTCAACTTTCTCAGGAAGTAAAGGCGCTGGTGGGCCTTCTTGGCAATGGACTCTGCTTGGTTAGACCAAGTCGGGTCATTTGTGATATTGACCCCAAGGAACTTAAAGCTTTTGACCTGTTCCACCTGTGCACCACCGATGTAGATGGGGCTGTGCGGTCCGCTACTCCTTCTGAAGTCAACAACCAATTCCTTCGTCTTGCTGACGTTGAGGGATAGGTTACTGTCTTCGCACCATGCCACCAGGTTCCAGCTAACTTTTCAAACATTTTACAAAATTTGAAATACAAGTTGGAACGTGCTAATGAATTTTAAATAGAAGCTGTAGTATAATTAACATTTTAAAGAACTAATAACTTCTTATTTTCAAATCCATTAAATTCTGAATTATTTATCTAACAAAATTACTATTCATGTATATAAAGAAAGGTTTTAGGATGAGTCAGTTTGCTAAGTAGTAAATTTCACAGTTATAATCTCTCAATGCAACGAAGTGCAACAATTAAAATGTATTTTACAGCAAGAATAATTTGTAAATAGCTGTATCTGGACAGATTTCCATTATTACAATAGAGAAAATAATGTAGCCTATGACCATATAGATTAGTACTAATAGGAACATTTCACATGGCACATACAGTCAGTGGCCACTTTATTAGGTATCTACTGTACCTAATAAAGTGGCCACTGAGTATATGTTTATGATCTTCTGCTGCTGTGGCCCACCCACTTCAAGGTTTGATGTGTCCTGCATTCATAAATATTCTTCTGCACACCACTGTTATAACATGTGGTTTTTAGAGTTACTGTCGCTTTCCTGTCAGCTTGAACGAGTCTGGCCATTGTCTTCTGACCTCTCACATTAGCAAGCCATTTTTATCCACAGTACTGCCTCTCACTGGATGTTTCTTGCCTTCCGCACCATTCTCTGTAGACTCTGGAGACATGAAAAATCCTGGGAGATCAGAATATTTGGAGTTCCTCAAACCACCCAGTCTAGCACCAACAATCATTCCCTGGTCAAAGTCACTTAGATCACATTTCTTCCCCATTCTGATATTTGGTCTGAAGAACAACTGAACCTCTTGACCATGTCTGCATGCTTTTATACATTGAGTTGCTGCCACATGATTGGCTGGTTAGATACTTGGCTGACAGATGTACAGTTGTACGTAATAAAGTGGTCTAAGAGTGTACATGCATGGTAATGCCAAAGTTAGCATCAATTTCATCATGAATGCTGGTGATCACTGACAATTTCAGATTCAGATTCTTTTATTAATCACATGGACATTGAAATGTAGTGAAATGCATCGTTTGCCTGACAGCCATCACAACCTAAGGCTGTGCAGGGACAGCCTGCAAGTGCTGTCACACGTTCTGGTACCAGCAGAACAACACAAGCAACAATCACGACAACGTTACAACAGTAACAAAAGAAAACCACAACCCCCTTTCTTCCTACCACTTATCCACCCACTCATACATACAGACCAGACTCCAAAACCAGGACAGGTTGCCTCCAGCCTCCAGTAGATTTGCAGATTTACAGACATCAGGCCTCCGACTTCCAGACACACCAACTTCAATTTTTGACCTTCAGGCTTTGATCTTCGGTACCCCAAACTCCAGGCCTCAAATTCCAGATTTGCACAGATCTTCAGCCTCAGTATTCACTGACCTGGGGAGTGGGGGGTCAACGGCCCTTGTGCCCCCTACCCACAGAGTCCACAGATCCTGGGACACACCACCCCGAAGGGACTTGCCAACCATGGTAGTCAACTGCTCTCATCTACGGTGCCATCCAACCTTGGTCATTGACCTCAGGAAATATGTCCACATCTCATGCCAACCTGACATCCATCTATGGGAGAAAATTAGCCTTCAACCATGGGGTGGTCCAATTTGAACTCCAGCCTGACCTCAAACCCATCCTCATCCTTGTCCCTGAACCTTCATTGACCCCTTACTTCCCACACTGTCCCCAAAAACGCAATACCAAAGTTGTATTCAGTTAACACAGCTGCAAGTCCTAGGCCATTGTTATGTTATTTATTGGCTTTGGTGCTCCTATTTTGGCCTCATCTACGTTGGTGAGATGGACGCAGATTGGGGGATTACTTCACTGGGCACCTTCGCTCTCTGTGCCATACCAACCGGATTCTCCCAGTGGCTAGCCATTTTAAATACACTTAACGTTCTCACACGCATCTGTCCATGGTCTCCTCCACTGCCAAGTCAAAGCTGAATGCAAATAAGAGGAAGATCACCCGGGTGACCTCCAATCTGGCAACATGAACATAGATGATCAGGTAGGAGCACAGAAGCCTCAAGGCACACACTCAGCAGTTCAGGAACATCTTCTTCCCCACCCTCTGTCATCCGATTCCTAAATGGACATTGAATCTTCGGATACTACCTCACTTTTTTTTAATATACGGTATTTCTGTTTTTGCACATTTTAAAAAATATATTCAATATATGTAATTGATTTACTTGTTTATTTATTTTTATTATTATTTTATTTATTTTTTTTTTTTCTCTGCTAGATTATGTATTGCATTGAACCTTTGCTGCTAAGTTAACATATTCCACATCACATGCCAGTGATAATAAACCTGATTCTGATTCTGATTCTGAGAATTCTCATTCTTAAAGTAACCTCCTCCCCTCTGTCTTGTTTACATTTTTTTCTTTAATCACTCCTCCTGATTCAAATGCCCTCATCACCCCATCTCTTTCTCCTCTTCACCCTTTCCATTTGTGTATCAGCCATTCACTCCTTCCATTTCATGCTTCACCATCTTCTCCCATCAGATTCCATCATCTTCAGCCCATTGTCTCTTCCAAATATCATCTACCAGCTTCTGCATCATTCCTACTCTCCACCTCCCTCATCTGGCCGTCACCCTGCCCATCACCTACATCCACCTATCACCTGCCAGCTCTTGCTCCACCCCTTCCCTCCACCTTTCTATACTCATTATCTCCTGTCTTTCTTTCAGTCCAGATACTGACTCTCCATTGAGTTTGGAGGGTCCCATTGTTTGTTTGACCCATTGAGTTGCTCCAGCATTGCATTATTATTCTCACTGGTAATTCTGATGTGCTTATAATCCATAATTAATACTCACAACTAAAAAGATATATTTTACATTCTGCATTCCAAAACGAGTGACTTTGGCCCAAGGTTCACCAGCTTGACCAATGAAGAAAGTTTAGTGCAATAGCACATCAGCTAATGAGACTCGTGCAAATGCAAGAAAAAGTGAAAATTCGGCAGACTAGACAAGCTATTGAAGATAATTAGGGACAATTAAGAGATTCTTAGATAGACACATAAATGAAAAAAAATGAAGGAGGGAGGGGTTAGATTGATCTAGGAGTAAGTTAAAGGTCACCACAATATAGTGCAGCTGAAATACCTGAATTGTGCTGTGGTATTCTATGTTCTATGGTAATCTTCTACACTCTCCACAGCACTAATGACCTTTGTGTCATCTACAAACCTACTAACCCACTCTTCCATTCCTCCATAAAGCCATTTATAAAAATCACAAGGGGCAAGGGTCTCAGAACAGACCCCTGTTCGGCACCAGAACCTGGGCTGAAGGACCTGCACTGTTCTATGTTCTACTAAAAGGCAATGAATTTTGTGATGGGTTATCATTCTGAAATAGTAACGATGTTTCTTGCTCCACAAATGCAGACTGAATATTTCCAGTGCTCTCTGCTTTTGTTAAAAAGTTTAATGCAATTGGTGGAAAAGAATCCTGGAGATCTGGAGCAGATTATCTTGGTGTATGGTAGAGGCAAAAAAAAATACCCTCAGCACATTTAAAACTGCTTGAGGGCTACAAGACCAAGTATTAGAAGTGACAACTTTCACCCCGCCCTCAAATTCACCCGGTCTATTTCCGACACCTCCCTCCCCTTTCTAGATCTTTCTATTTCTACCTCTGGAGACAGCCTATCCACCGATGTATACTACAAACCTACAGACTCTCACAGCTACTTAGACTATTCCTCCTCCCACCCGTCTCCTGCAAAAATGCTATCCCTTTCTCTCAATTCCTCCGCCTCCGCCGCATCTGCTCTCAGGATGAGGCCTTTCACTCTAGGACAAAGGAGATGTCTTCCTTTTTTAAAGAAAGGGTCTTCCCTTTGTCCACTATCAACTTTGCCCTCCATTGCATCTCCCGTATTTCATGCGCCTCTGCTCTCACCCCATCCCTCCGCCAGCCCACCAGGGATAGAGTCCCCCTGGTCCTCACCTACCACCCTACCAGCCTACAGATCCAATGCATAATCCTCCGTAACTTCCACCACCTCCTACGGGATCCCACCACCAGACACATCTTCCCCTCCCCCCCACTCGGCTTTCCGCAGGGATCGCTCCCTACACAACTCCCTTGTCCATTCATCCCCCCCATCCATCCCCACCGACATCCCTCCAAGCACTTATCCCTGCAAACAGAAGAAGTGCTACACCTGCCCCCACACTTCTTCCCTCACCACCATCCCAGGCCCCAGACAGTCCTTTCAGGTGAGGCACCATTTCACCTGCGAGTTATCTGGGGTGATATACTGTATCCGGTGCTCCCGATGTGGCCATTTATACATTGGGGAGACCCGCCGCAGACTGGGAGACCGTTTCACCAAACACCGGCGCTCAGTCCTCCAGCAGTGGCGGGATCTCCCTGTGGCCACACACTTCAATTCCACAGACCACTCCCACTCCGATATGTCTGTCCATGGCCTCCTCTACCATCAGGATGAGGCCACACGCAGGTCGATGGAGCAATACCTTATCTCCCGCCTAGGTAGCCTCCTACCTGCCGGCATGAACATTCAACTCACAGACCTCCATCGATTCCCCTACCCTCCCCCCTTACCCCATCCCTATCTATAATTTTAGTTTGGTTCTCTTTCTCTCTTTTCCCCGCTCACTATAATCTCCCCCCAGCCCTACCTTTCTTTCTCTTTTATTTCCCATAATTCTCCACCTTCCCCCTAGCCCATTTCCCTTCAGCCTATCACTTCCTAGCTCTCTACTTCATCCCTCCCCCCACTTCTTAACCCCCCTTGACCATCCCATGTTATTTCACTCCTGATGAAGTGTTTCGGCCCGAAACGTCGTCACTACCTCCTCCCATAGATGCTGACTGGCCTGCTGAGTTCTGCCAGCATTTTGTGTTTTTATTTATTTCCAGCATCTGCAGATTCACTTGTGTTGTATTAGAAGTGAAGCTGTGTTTGGTAGCTTCTTTCTGGTTAGGATGGATCCGATGGGCTGAATAGCTTCCTACTACATTGGGAGTTTTCTATGCTTTCTCTGTAGTACAAATAAAATAATAATAATATTCTCAAAGAAAAATGAGAAAAGCTTGGTAGGGAGAGCAAAGTGATAGCAACTGCTTTTCATAAATATTTCAAGGGAAAGCAGGAAGGTATGCAGGGACATGATATTAAAGAGGGATACAGTGGATGCTGTTGTGAATAAATAAGTAAAAACAGGAATCCTTTCACACCAATTCCCTGGAACCGATGTCAGTTGTGGAGAAGTTTATAGAATCTATCAACAGGAACAAAGATGGGCAGGTGTCAATAGATCAAAGAAAATCAGTGTGGATTCACAAGCATCATCCAGGATGAATATTCTAGTTGAATGTTTTGACATGGATACAGAAGAAATTGGGGCAAATAGCAAGATGGGAGGAAAATAGCAAGCTGGGGGGGAAATAGCAAGCTGGGGGGACAGTGCTCTTGGGTGCTCTCCACATAGATGCACAGAAAGGATGCAAATTTTAGTCACCACAATTTAGAAAGGATGCAAAGATCTCAGGGAACATACACAAAACAAATTATTTATTACAGTGTTTCTGGGATGTAGCTTTTCAGTTGCAAGAAGAGACAGGAGAATTTGCAACTGTTCCCCTTAGAGCAGAGAAGGATAGGATAAAAGTATGCAAAGTCTTGACAGTTTGAGATAGACGAGTAACTCGAGAGAAGCAGATCCCATTAGCAGAGAGGTCATGGACCAGAAGACACAGATTTAAAATGATGGATGAAAGATCCAGATCTGACATGAGGAAAAACTTCCACACACAGTGAGTGGCTGTGATCTAGAATGCATTGCGTGCAAGTGTGACAGATGCTGGTTCAATTGGGGTTTTCAAACAAGACTTGCATATGTATTTGAAGGTTAAGAAAAAAATCCAGGGCCATAGGATAAGTGTGCAGAATGGGGTGAGTTACAAACCTGAAAGGTTGAAAAGCATCCTTCTCAACTGTAACGATCCTGTCATTCTCAAAGAGATTTTATATATATATACACACACACACACATGCAGTGAGTATTTTTATGTATCGCGCTGTACTCCTGTCGCAAAACAACAAATTTCTGATTCTGATTACATAAGAGGTGAGAGGAAGACAGAAATTTTAAGGGCTTCGCTGACTGGTGGAACGTGACAAGTAATGATCCTGTAATTAATCAGAATTTCATCTTTACTTCGGCTTATCAGAAAATTGGATGAATGAATGGGAAATTGTATACCTCTGTTTGCTTTTGACCTGACGATAGGGTGTTACCTAAGTTATCTAGATGGGAACATAAAGTTGCAAAGATTTGTTATTGGCTAGTATTTTTTAAAGACTCACTACCAACACAAAGTCATTTAATCCAAGCAATGAGCCTGTTTTAATTTATCAAAACTAAACAAGGAATCGCGGAGGTGATCATGATGTATAAAGAACCTAATCCAATTAGCCAATGTTGTATAGCCTACATGCCTCATTGAGATTCTATTGACTCTTAAATTAAAGAAATAGATATTGCCAGGTTTCTTTGAAGGAGGTTTTAATTATACATTTAGAAGTAAATTTGACACAAAATAAACATGAAGCTTATTTAGGTGTATTTGCTATTCAAAACAATTCTTTCTTTTAATTCTCCAGTATTCTCCGAAAGCTTTCTCTCCTTTGCTAATGGTTCTTACATTACAAGCAGACTACACTTCAGACATACACCATTTGAAAAGTTCTAAGGTCTTGAGAAACTGTTAACTAGAGACAAGTCTTATTTTTTTAATAACTAATGCTGTGAGCTCAGCTGTTATTAATGTACAGTTTTACTATTATTTATTGATTTGTGAGATTTTCCCTCCAGTTTGTTTTCCAATACTGGAGAAAAATCAACAGATGTTCTCATGCAGAAACTCAATCTGAAATTCCTTTTTGGGAGAGCAGTCAGTGCAGGTTGATAATAAAATCTCCTTGTCTCTGGCAGCGCACCTCAAGGATGCATGTGTAGCCCACTGCTCTACTGTCTACACTCAATGCTGTGTAGGTAAGCACAGCTCAAATGTCATCCGTAAATTCATTGGTGGCACCACTTTTGTTGACAGAATCTCAGGTGACAATAAGGAGGCTTACAGGAGTGAGATAGTTCAGCTAGTTGAATGGTGTTGAGACAGCAACCTCACACTCAATGTCAGCAAGACCAAGGAATTGATTGTTGGAAAACACATACCAGTCCTCATTGAAGGGGGTCAGTGCTGGAAAGGGTGAGCAGTTTCATGTTCCTGGGTATCAAAATCTCAGAGGATCAATCCCAGGCTCAACACATTAATGCAATCATAAAGAAGGCATGCCAACTGCTCTAAATCATTAGAACTTTGAGTGGATTTGATATGTCACCAAAAACTCTTGCAAATTTCTGTAGACACACTGTGGAGAGCATTCCGACTGCTTGTATCAAAGACTGCTATAGAGTCTCCAATGCACAGGAGCACAAAAAAAAGCTGCAGAGGGTTGTAGTCTCAGCCAGCTTCATCACGGGCACAACATTAAGGACATCTTCAAGAGGCGGTGCCTCAACAAGGCAGGATCCATCACCAAGAGGGATATGCCCTCCTCTCATTACTACCATCATGGAGGAGTATAGGAGCTGAAGACCCACACTTGGCAGTTTAGGAACAGCTGCTTTCCCTCTATCACAAGATTTCTGAATGGTCCATGAACTCATTATTCCTTTTGATTGACACTATTTGCTTATTTTTGTAATTTATATATCTCTGCACCGGACCACTACAAAACTACAAATTCCACTATATGTATCAGTGATAATACATCTCATTCTGATGTGGACCATTCCTTTGCCCCCACAGATGCTACCTGGCTGGCAGATTTCCTGCAGCACTTTGTTTCTTGTAGCAAGATGATGATCAAGTTCAAGTTGATTGTCAAAGACAGGTATACACATGGTGTAAATGCCATGAATATCAGCTTTTTGCAGCACTGTGCTTCTCAAACAGAACTTAACATAAACTTAAATTAGCATCAGCTAATTTAAGGCTGGACGCTGGAGCTGAAGAAGATGGCCTGTCCTGCCTCCAAGCAGACCACAACCTCGTTGTAGGGTTTGGACACTTGTGTGCTCAAAGACCCGGAGAACTATAGTTGGCTGGAGTCAGGGCTTAATGCTTTGGCTCTTGGTGGGGTCACCCATGCCAAAAATGTCAAAGCATAGAAGCTAGATTAATAGTGGTCCCGCCAGTCCTCCAGGTTCGGGGGTTCAGCTCAGGGCCAACCACCCTGACTGGTCAAACAAAATTGTTATGGAAACGGCAGTGAAGGTTCCTTCGTCATCTGAGAGTGATGGAATTCATGAGTCTCCACCCAGAACTTGCATGGCTGACTGTAGTGAAAACCAAGAGGAGACTACTGACGTGATGAAGGAAACACTGAATGGAGGACATTCACTGCTGCCCTAAACACCCGTGGCGTAATGGGCGAAACAGAGAGGGGCTAAGCATGGATGGGTGGGAGGGGGTAATGGAGCTTTGTCACTTGGATAATTCTGTGTTGTTCTGCCGAACATGGGGGGCACGTTATATTGGCGCCAGAATGTGTAGCGACACTTGTGGGCTGCCCTCAGCACATCCCTAGGTTGTGCTGGTTGTTCACACAAATTGTCCATTTCACTCTATGTTTCCATGTGCATGTGATAAATAAATCTGAATTATACAAAACCTGCAGGAGATGGAGGCCTACAACTCAACATCCTGCTTTATGAAAGGAGCTCTCTTGCAGTGAAACCCTGCATCTTGTCACCTTTCCCCTTTGCACATCTGCTCACCAGGATAACAGAGCTACCGTTACACTTTTGACTGCCAATTTTTTTTTTAATTGAACCGTTTTCACCCAGTGGGGTGCAGGAAGTTCAGAAATACGTCAACAAACCAGAAGCAACAACAAAAAAAGTAATATTTTATATTAATATAAAAGATTATATTTATATTAAAGATTATATTAATCTTTTATACGCAATCTTTTATATTCCGGGGCCGTGGAAGGATTTTGACAGGGTTGTACGTGGTGATATATCTGTAAGCTTACTCTGAACTTTGAATATCTCAGAAGAGAAAACACGACGTATCAAGCGGCTGCCTCGTAATACTAGAGACGTCGACTGGGGGTGGGGGACCAGTTATAGGGGTTTTGACACACCTTAACCCAACCTTTCCCTTCTCCGAGGGGTTCTGTGTGAAAGCTGTTGATTGTAGTTTGGTTTTAATACCGTGAAAAGTAACATGAAATTCCTTGCGTTTAACGGTGTTGCGTGCGACCACACAGCCGGCATTTCATTTTAATATGACTAATGATAGGGAGCTGCAGAGACAGCAGACGAGAAGTGGTGGGCAAGTGGATCGGTAATAGTTACCGTGAAGCGTTAGGCAGGCAAGGCTGCTGGCCAGCGAGCCCCGAGAAATGCTAACTAGCAGCGGACGACCCGTGTGATGGAAGGACGGGACCGAGGGGGCTAATGCTGCCGACAGACTCTCCGTTGTGAACAGTCCCCAGCAGCTCGCTGGGAGGGAGCGGGGTATAAGCAGCATATTCAGAAAAGAGAAATCAAACATGTTTAACTTCAAGGAGAACATGACGTATGTCAGCGCTTACAGCTCCCAGCGTCCGCTAACAAGAAACTAATTGCTTCTTGAAGCAGCGGTTACATTTATTCCCGAAGTCAATGTTGGGAGACGGAATTAAATAGTCTTTTGCTCTTCACGGTACGGGCTGTCGTCGCGATTGCCCGCTGATCAGTGCTGTGAGCCGGGTTGGCGTCCCTTGGCAGAGCGCTGCCCTCATTCCAGTGGTCTCCTACCTACAATGCTCGACAGATTACAACTCATCGACCTAATGCTCCGGTTGTATTCACCCAGTAGAATTACAGTTATACAGCAGGGAAACAGGCCATTCAACCCGAGTGAGAGCTAGACGCATTTTCCTGCTTTTAGCTAATATCACTCTAAATCTCTCCTATCCAGTTACCTGCCCAAATGTTGTTTAAACGTTGCAATTGTACACGCCGCTACCACTTCAACACTCAACGAGAGATGTTCCTTTTAATTTTTCCCCTTTGGCCATAAATCTACACCCTCTAGTTTTAGACTCCCCTGTCCAGCGGAAAAGACTGTGACCATCCATCCTATCTCTTAACCGGCATGACATTATATACCTCTATCACATCATTATATATCTATCTATCTATCTATCTATCACATTGCAACAGGTACCGCTATAACACGTGATCCCACTTCTCCCAGATCTCAAGATTTTAAAGCAAATTTATTGTCAAAGTACATATATGTTACCATATACTACTTGACATTAATTTTCTTGAAGACATTTAAAGGAAAAAATAAATACAATAGAATTTTACGGAAAACTATACATAAACAAAGACTGACAAACAACCAATGTGCAGAAGAAGACGGCTTTGGCGAATAAAAAAAAAATGAGAGCACCAGTTGTAAAGCATCCTGGAAAGGGAGTCTGTAAGTTCTGTTGCATCAGCTCAGAGTAGTGGTAATTCACGCTGGTTCAGGAGCACGATGCTTGTAGGATAATGACTGTTCCTGAACCTTTCCGCAGCCTTTTCCTTTGTTGGGCATTGGTGTTTTCACGCCAGGCGGTGATGCAACCAGTTATGTGCATCTCTAGGGTTTTGTCAAAGCTCTGACTCCTTGGCAGTCCCTCAGAATGGAGATTGAATTGCTTCCACTGTTCTGTGAGATGGTTAATGAGGCCACTGTGGAGACTGCAGGCTCTTCCCTAGAGCTTCCTGTTCTGACTATGAGTAGTTTGTGTTCTAGTATGTTCCTTCCACTGCCTACTAAGTCCTCCTGTGTGATCCTGATGTGGACTCAACACTCTCAATCCCAGCCAAAACATACCTTCTCTACTTGGAGGGGTCATGGGTCATTGATTCTCAGGAGTCAGAGGGATTGTTGCATTTCTTTAAGGCAGCTTCCAGCACATCCTTGAGTATAATCCTGTGGCAATCTCCTCTGAAAGAAAACTTGGAACATGGTGTGCTTTTTCTGGGTGTTCTGGTGTCAGCCGTTCAACCGAGATGACCTGCCCAACATGGTCAACTGAGTGTAACTGAGCCCCAGTCCTTGGGATGTTCACCTGGGGGAGGACACTGATGATGGTGTGCTTTTTCTTACAGAGAATTTGGAGAATTTTGTGGCAACAATTCTAATGGTGTTTTTCTAGTCCCTTGGATGACCTCTGTAGGTAGTCCAACCCTCAGAAGAAAAGAAGAGGGCAGAGATCATTGACGTCCAGATGGAAACCCTGCAAATTCTTCGAGCTCCCTAACACTCCAAAGTATCTGAATCCTTTTCCGTCCTATTGAGCATGCCCAATGATTGCACGAGGCTGCAGAGGATTGTAGACTCAGCCAGTTCCATCATGGGCACTTACCACCCCTACTGCCATCAAGGACAAGTTCATGAAGTGGTGCCTCAAGAAGGCAATAGCCATCACTAAGGGCCCACACTATCTGGGACACACCCCGTTCTTATTACTACAATATAGATATGATTTATAGTAATTTTATGTATTTGCACTGCACTGCTTTCTTAAGTTTTTCTTCTCCCTCTCCCCCTCTCTCCCTATTTCTCTTTTTTTCTCTCTCTCTGTATCACTCTGCTTATATTTCTTTATCTCTCTCCCTCTCCTTTTCTTCCTTTCCCTTTCTCTTTTTCTCACTTACTTTTAAGATGCCCCTTTTAACTCACCATTTGACTATTTTACCCAGGATCTCCATATTTCATTGGCACTCACCTCTATTTGATAGCTTTAGTGTTAAATGCATCAGGATGTTTGATTCTACTCCTTTCCAGAATCTAAAATTTCTCCATAATTCTTGCCTGAAAGAGAGCTCGTACCTTTCCAGGTAATTAATTTTTCCACTACATCTCTCTGTGGGGAGTCTTTCAAAGATTTATATTGAATTGTTAAAACCCTGAAGCTATATATTGCTATTATATTTGCCTAATCATTTGTTAAAACTATGTTTCTTGCTAACAGTATTTAAGATTACATTGGATTGTGTTCATTAAAATGTTTTCTTTTAAGATGTTTCCATTACTGTAGTTCAATAACAGAAGATTCAGAAGGCAGCACTCCAGAGATCAGTGTACAAGGTTTTGGCGAACTTAGTAGTTCACAATCGCGTGCTGCACTGTCAAGAGCTGACTTCCTTAGGATGAAGTGTTAAAATGGGGCTATTTCCGTCTTTGCAAGAGGATATAAGAAAGCAATAGATTATTTTTCTTGAATCAATATTCATCCCTTAACCAACATAATTAAAACTGGTCTTTTGTTTGTTTATTTCATTGTGACCTGTGCTGTGCAAATTGGCAGCTGCATTTTCTATGGAACAATGACTACTCTGTAGAACCACTGCAGTGATTATAAATTGCTTTGGGACAATAGGGAAAGGAATTCTCTAAATACAAATCTCTCTGGCTATTGGTACACCTTGAAACTAAGGCTGAACTAAAGTACAATTGCTTAGAATATTTGAGAACATGGTAGTGAGCCATTTTGTTGAACTTCTACAAGCCTTCTGCTGAAAGTACACCACTGCTGTTGAAAGGATTATGATAATGTGAGACTTCAAAATGATGAAGGACTAGTGATATATTTCCAAATCAGGATGACGTACAACTTGAAGGACATTTGATTTGGAACCTTGAGCCTTGTTATAGACAGTGCACAGTGCAACCATGATGCAGTGCTGGTGAAGGGGTTGGATGTTAGAAAGGCTGATGGGGTACTGCCATGTCCTGGATGGTATTGAGCTTTGTTTAAAAATTGAGAGCTGACTCATCGAGGTCGTGCTCTTGGTTTGTGCCTAGTGGGTGGCGAAAAGATTTTGTAGCATCAGAAGGTGACTTCAACCATAATGCACGTTGCTACAGTTTTTCAGCTTGCACAGTTGAAAGTATCTGATTTCTGGAGGGAAGTGCAATGGTAAGGTTGCTTCATGATACTCCAGAAGTTCAACAGGGTGTCTCCCAGAAAAGGTCAACCTTGTGCAGAATCAGAATCAAAATCAGGTTTATTATCACTGACGCCGTGAAATTTGTTGCTTTGCGGCAGCAGTACAGTGCAATACATTAAAAATCACTATGTTACAATAAGAAATATACAGAGAGAGTAAAACAATAAGTAGTGCAAAAAGAGCAAAATGTGAGATAGTGTTCATAGTCCGTTCAGAAATCTGATTCCAGAGGAAAAGAAGCTACTCCCAAAACGTTGAGTGTGTGTACTTGGGCTCAATATAACCCCTCCCTGATGACAAGTATTGAGAAGAAGGCATATCCTGAATGGTGGTGGGGGTCCTTAATAATGGATGGTACCTTCTTGAGACACTGCCTGTTGAAGATGTTCTCGATGCTGGGAGGCCGGTGCCCATGCAGGAACTGGCTGAGTCTACAACCCTCTTTTTCTGATCCTTTATATTGGCACCTCCACACCAGACAGCGATTCAACCAGCTAGAATGCTCTCCGCGGTATATCTATAGAAACCTGATAGAGTCTTCAGTGATGTATCAAATTTCCTCAAACTCCTAATAAAATATTGTATTTCTGACACTGGATGCAGATGCTGTGAAAGTCATCCCTGTGTGAGCTGTCCTGCACTTTCATGTGAAATTTGGTCTCATTATTCCCTTGTTGGCATCTCACGGACCTTCCAGATGGTTGGAATGGTTCTTGTTCTGCCACTGCACAACTGAAAGGGCCACTCATTCTTTCATTTGCAACTTCTGCAGTGTGCTGAAGGCTGGCATCCTTGCCTAATTCCCAGTCCCAGGCACCTCTGAGATTTCTTATAACTTCCACTACCATATTGGAAACTTCTTGCAATGGGTGCTGATATGATATTTTGATGGGCATTGCTGAGAGATTTGAGTCAGGAACCTATCGTCCTCTGCTTTAAATTTGCCCAAAGAATTGGCCTCCACAGCCATCTGTGGCACTAAGTTCCACAGATCCATAAATCATTCCTATCCAGTCTCCCATCGAAATTGAAATGCCTTGTCCTGGTGAACCTCCTTTGCATCTATATTAGTGCAATCGCTTCCTTCCTGTATGCAGTATTCCAGCTCAACAGCTGTTTTATAAAGTTGTACTATAACCCTTCTGTTCCTATAATCTATACCTTAGCTGATGTACCTTCTTTACCACCTGATCGATCTGTGCTACCTGTTTCATAGTACCTTGGACTTGTCAATCTGATCTTCAATAAACCCTGAAGCCCTACAGTTCATTGTGTATGTCCTACCCTTATTTGTCCTCCTAAAGTGCATTACATGTAAATTCCACATCCAATGGGTCTGCCCATTTTACCAATTGATCAATAACTGTAACCTATGATTGCTCTGCAAATAAACTCTTTCTGGGCTTCCAGCAGGTACAGGTATTGAATATAACCGACGTTTTGATGACAAACTCTGCCACCTTCATCGGGGATGACACCTGGGCATGCCTAGTCCAGTGGTATTTATAATCCCTTAGTCTGTCTCCTGACTGGTTAGTCCTTATCCAATCAGGTTTCCACTATCCCACTTTGTTTACAATCAAATTCCTGTTCTTAGAGCGAGACCTTTGTCTTTGGTAAAATTCTTTTCCTCTAGTTTTACTTCAATGGCCTCCTTTACCAGGCAGTCCCAAAAGTAGTTTTGTGCCGTCAAAGTCAATCCTATGGATACTTCCTTGTGATGTTCTACTACCACCAATTTCTCTGGGTAACTCAAACGGATACACCTCCTGTGCTCCTTGATGTGGGTATCCACCATGTGTCCTGCCTGGCCAATACATGCTGCTCCGCATTCATAGGAAATCCTGTAAGCACCAGCCATCCTTAGTCTCAGGTCATCTTTGACCCACATAAGCTGTGGTTTGAGCTTCCTTACGGACTTGTGGATGGTATTAACCTGGTATTTCTATAAGATCCTGGTGATCCTTCTAGAAATTGTGGAAATATAGGGAAGACAGGCAGTAAGGAGGGGTTCCTCCTTGTTGTTAGATTTCCTGGTTTTTCCATCAGACCTCTTAAGGCCCTGATTGATTTCCTTCACTTTGTAGCAATTCTTTAGAAACATCATGCATAACCATCTTATTTCCTTGGGTGACTCTTTGGGTCCAAAATAGTTGTTGCATGGTTAATCAAATTAGAAAGAACCTTTCTACATTGGGAGGCACGACGGTGGCTGTTATTGTTGAGGTATAAGTCTATGTGAGTGGGTTTCTGATATCGCCATGTCCGAGGCTACCATCCAGTTTCCATCATAATAGAATGTCCAGGAACAGGAGGCAACCATTCTTCTCCATCTCCATCGTAAATTAAATATTTGTATGTATTCTGCTCAGATGGTCGTGGAACTGTTGGCTGGAGTCCATGAGGCCGTACTACAAAGGTATCTGATGTATCTGAAGAAGCATTTGGGGTGTAAGGATGATGGACTCAGAGCTCTCACCTCAAAGTCTTCCATATCAAGATTAGCAATAGACAACAGCAAGGGTGATCTCGTGGCCACTCTGCCCATTTGTTCATAGTAGCTCCCCTTATAGAGGAAGTACGTCGGTATGATTGTTCTCTTCACTATCTATCAACAAAATGATCAATTTTCAAGTCACCTTCCAATTTACTAATCAAACCAGTAACCGGAGCACCCAGAGGAAACACAAAGTCACAGGGAAAATTTGCAAACTCCATATGAGAGCACCCGAGATTGGGATTGAGTCTGAGACTCTGGCACTATGAGACAGTGATTTTACTAGCTGCACCACTGCACTGCCCCAGATGTACACAAGATGTGCAAGTTTGTAAATAAGGCAAAATTTGGCAAAAAGGCTGAGTCTGTGCTGTTGAATGAAGATCAAGCAAGCACCATGATTAACCACATTTTAATGCCCTGAGATTCTGGAGCAAATAAATTTCTAGGCTCACATCCGAATGAATAGCGCATTGTTAAACAAAAGCTTGTGTGACTCAGTTGTACTGATATAAATTGGGCACATTCAGAGCCAGGCAAGCAGTTCGAAGAATATGTCAGGAAACATTGATTCAGCATTGAATGATATTGCTGCTAATTTTTCTTTGTGGCTCTCAGGCAAATGGATTCTCAGACCCTGGGCCATTTTACATCCATCACAGCCACCCGAAGCTGTCTTCTTGAAACTGCAAGCTTAAATCCTGCGATCATCCTTGCCATGTCATGCTTCAGATCACTTGTTCACTGTCACCCTGCAGCTTGCTTCATTTCTATTCCGTTCATGTCAGAATCAGAGGTTATACAGAGGTACAAATCCCGGAGAAGGGATGACCTGCATGGTCAGAATCGTCCTACGGTAAAAATTTACGTTTTATTCCTGCCGAAAGCTGTGCTTGTTCTTTCTCCACAAAATGGCCGCTCTCGCGGTTGTTAGAACAGCAGCTAGACTGACCCAGACCTGAGAGTAAGGCCGGTTGTCATCATTCAGAAATTAATTAACTTTGAGGTGTGTGGAGCCAGGTGTGATTAGAATCTGTCTAACATCTACAGTGGGGTGTATTGAGATGAATAACTAGATTTGCTGATACGAGCTTACCATGATTATATAATCCATATCTGTGTATTGCCATGCAGCCCATAAATTGCATCCTGCATTGAGATGGAGAGGCTTTATTAAGTGAACCTCTTTTAGGATATGACCTAGGAGACTAATTATACCCCTGTGGCATAATAGTCATACTTGGGAAGTTTCCACAAGGCATCGCAAGATAACATGAAGGGGACAAAATGCATGGAGTCTATTGTAGTAACACATGCAAAATGCTGGAAGAACTCAGCAGGTCGGGCAGCATCAGCACCTGCTGTGTTCCGCCACCATTTTGTGCGTGTGGTACTCTGGTTTTCCAGCACTGGCAGAATCTCTTATGTTAATAATATTATAGGTGGACTAGAAAATTACGCTAATCCTCTGAAAAGAGGAAAGAGAGACAGAGAAAGTTCCAGAGCTTGGTGCTGTAACATTGAAAGCAGGACCATTGGTGGTGGAATGATAGAGTGCAACGATGTGCAGGAAGCTCCATTCAAAGGGAGGCCCTTAGTGAACTGTCTGGGTTACCACTCCCTCACACGCTACACACCTTTCTCCAGTGGAACATGTCAGCAGTACTATAAGTCACAACTGAAGGACGGTGAATTTGGTGAGGGTGTCGATCAATGGATGTTTTGCATTCAGATTCAGATTTATTTATCACGTACATCAAAACATACAGTAAGATACGTCATTTGCGTTAACAACCAACCACTCAAGGATGTGCTGGGGACAGCCAGCAGGTGTCACCACACATTCCAGTGCGACACAGCGTGTTCGTATTGCTCGGCAGAACAACACAGAACATACCAAGCAACTAAGCAATGACAGCGACACAAGCCCCAATCCTCCCTCCCTCCCATAACACTCCTCACAGTACTCTAATCCCAGGAAAGGCCATCTCCAGCAGACTTGTGGATTTGCAGACAGTAGGCCCTGACTTCCTCAGCAGACTCATGTAAGTTCAGACTTTGGGCCACGACTTCTGACCAATGTGTGAGAGGCATAGACAGAGTAGACAGCTGGCATTTTTGTCTCCAGGGTTGAAATGTCCAGTACAAGAGGGGATGAATTTAAGGTGAGAGGGATAAAGTTCATAGGAGATGAGTGGAGCAGGTTTGTTACACGGAGAGTTGAGGGTGCTGGTATTGCATTCCCAGGGATGGTAGTGGAGGCAGATACGATAGAGGCATTTGAGACTCTGAGGTGGGCACGTAAGTATGCAGAGAATAGAGGGATATGGATCATATTCAGCAGAACAGATGAGCTATCACTAACTTAGTTAGTTTGGAACAGTACGATGGGAGAAAGGCTGATGTGAGCATTAACACTCGGGGGGTATCAGAGATGGGGAGATGATGAAGTATGAAGGGTGAAGGCTGAGGGGTGATGTGACAGAGAATGGCAAATCAAAATAAAAGAGGTTTTAAAGAGTGTGGCTGAGCTCAACTTCCTTGGCCCAGTAAGGTCAGTTAACACTGCATTCGGTTTGTTTGGGACACAATGCTTCTGATTACCTCGCGATTCCACCAAGATGTCATGAGATCATGACTGCTGTCCACGTTATACATTCTGATATCCATTCCCATTTGTAAACAGTCCCTTTAAATACAGCTGGGGTGCTGCCTTGCCCTGGTTGGAGACATGTAATTAGAGAGTCAAAATTAATTGATTCAATTGAGTCAAGACTGCAGATTCCAACCCACTAGAGTCACCTCTGACCTCCTCTCGAGCAGTTCCATGCAGCTCCACACAGAAGCCGCCTTCAGATAAACACCGGGGCCACAATGTCACAATCTGTCTTTGAACGGGAGCTAATTTGGATTCAGGACAAACAGTTTGCATAACACAGCAATCCACAGCATGTGCTATATCAATGCATGAACTCTGGCATGTTAATAGTCAGCTCATCCATCACAATCTGGTACCGCTTGTGCCCGCAGCAGAAATCGCAACTTATAATTGTAAGCCAGTACAATTCACCCCATTGCCGTTACAACTAACAATACTGTTGGCGTCAAATATGGCAAGCTAATGATTCATGCAGGAAGACTTGGGTGTTGTTGAAATAAAATAATGGGTTGGCTAGCAGCATTAAATGACATCTCTGAGGAAAGAACAGGTTGCCATATTGTCACTCACGTATTTACGATCGTTGTAGCATTGATTTCACAATTGAGTTTTCATGTTCATTAACATCTCAACAGAATTATTTCAATGCCACGTATTCCTGTTACTTAATTATTATGCTTGGTTGGTTAACTCTTAAACTGTCTGAAAGGACCTGACTTTTCAAGCTTTTCCCAAACCACTATGGTACTAAAACTAATTATAAATTTCCAGTTATCCCATCACAAGGAGTACAAGAGTTTCTATGTTTCTGACACACACTCAACTTGAATTTTTTGAGTGAGGCAAATTTTACCAAAGTTCTAATTATTGATCACAGGTAGAAGAATCCAGCAGTCCATGAGCCAGTTCTAATTAAAGGACCAGAGGTGGAGAGGGTCAGTAATTTTAAATTCCTTGGCATTATCATTTTGGAGGATCTGCCCTGGGACCAGTATGTAACTGCCATTACAAAAAAAAGGCACAGCAGCACCTCGACTTTTTTAGAAGTTTGCAAAGTTTTAGCAAATCATCTAATACTTTGACAAGCTTCTGTAGATGCATGTCAAAAGTACCCTGACTGGTTGCATTATGGAATGGTATGGAAACTCCAATGCCCAAGGATGGAAAAAGTTACAAAAGGCAGTGGATATTACATTTTACTGCTTGAACCAGCGTGGATAACTTCAATCGTCTCAACACTGAATTGATTCCAACAACCTCTGGACTCTAAAATTCATGTTCTTAGTCTCAGTTAGTTAGTTATCTATTCATTTATGTGCTATTTAGTTAATATTATTATTCTTTGATTTTTGTATTTACAAAGTTTGTCTTTTTTTTTGCATATTGGTTAATTGTCAAACTTTGTGAACAGATTTTAATTGATTCTATTGTATTTATTTGCTCTACTGTGATTACCAGCAAGAAAATGAATCTCAGAGTAGTATATATGAAACATACATACCTTGATAATAAATTTACTTTGAATTTAAGCACATTGCTCACCACGTTTAACAAGGTTCTCACTCCCACTTTATGTATCTGGGCAGCTTTGGGTAAGCCAGCATTTGTATTGGCAGTAAATCACCTTTGACTTGTCATTGCATTTCCAGCCAGCCACGTCCTCAATCTAGACAACATGACTGGCTTGGATCTGAAAATTTTGACTGAGTTCTGAAGGCCAAAGCCTTCAGCTTTGTAGCTTCTGTGTGTCTTGTAGCTTCTGTGTGTCAACATGTGAAAACTGCAACAATAGTAATACCACCAAAGACACCTTTACCTCACCCCTCAAATCTCTGCTTTCCACAGGGATCGTTCCCTCCATTATTCCCTTCTCCATTCATCCCTCACCAATGATTTTCGCCCCGGCACTTGTCCCTGCTAGCAGAAGAAGTGCCCATTCACCTCCTCCCTCACCTCCATTCAGGGCTCCAAACAGTCCTTCCAGCTGAGGCAGCAATTCACCTGTGAGTCTGTCGAGTTCAGATAGTGTATCTGGTGCTCCCGGTGTGGCCTCCTGTACATCGGTGAGACCTGACATTGATGGGGGTGGGGATGGTGGGGGGGGGTTACTTTGTTAAGCACCTTCACTCTGTCCTCAGCAAGCAGGATCTCCGGGTGTTTTATATCCAATCCCCATACCCCCATTTCCATTCTGACTTGTCAGCCATGGCCTCCTCTGTTGCCAATATCAATCCCCTCTCAGGTTGGAGGAGCAACATCTCTTATTCCATCTGACAGCATGAACATTGATTTCTCTAACATCTGGTAATTTCTTACCCCTCCCCCTTCTCTCTTCTTCCATTCCAGCTCCCCTCTCAACTCTTCCTTTCACTATACCTGCCCACCACCTCCCTCTGTTCCCCTTCTCCTTCTCCTTCTCCCATGGTCCACATTGCTCTCCCACTGGATTTCTTATTCTCTAGACCTTTGCCTTTTCCACCTATCACCTCCCAGCTTCTCACTTCACTGCTCTCCCCCACCCACCCACCTTCTTACTCACATGGCTTCACCTGTCACTTTCCAGCTTGTACTCCTTCCCCTCCCACCGTCTTCTTCCCCCTTCCGTTCGCATCCTGATATGGGGTCTTGACCAAAAGCATCAACTCTTTATTCTTTAGATGCTGCTTTGACCTGCTGAGTTCCCTCGGCATTTTTTGTATGTTACTATGAACCATCAAAACATTTATGTTTAAAGACAACACCCACATCATTATTTTGGTGCCATGATTAAACTCAAACAGAAACCTATGTAAGAATATCTTCCAACTGGAAAGTCAGGCACTAATTGTATGATTTTATTACTATCCTATGGAACTGAAGGAACAAAATACTGAAGGAACTTAGCAGGTCAGGCAGCATATATGGAAAGGAATAAAGAGTCAACATTTTGGCCAAGACCCTTCATCAGGACTGGTTCACAGCCTCATTGCTCCCTTTCCTAATAAATCTCCATAACACTACAGAGATTTTTGTACTTCTCTTCAGATGCTGCCTATTTTCTTCAATATTCAACACATCCCCATTATTAGCGCCACCTTCAACTGTTGTGGTCCTTAAGTCAAGAAATCCTTCCCTACACCTCTCTTCCCTTTCACCTTCCTTTAAGGCACCTATGCGATCACATCCATCTAAACAATCCCTTCAGTGGCTTGTGTCAAGCATCGTTTGAGAACATGTCCATCAATCACCTTGGAGACTTGAACCACACTCTGGATGCCACATAATTGCAAGTCATAGAATATAGAACATAGAAATCTACAGCACATTACAGGCCCTTCAGCCCACAATGTTGTGCTGACCATGTAAACTACTCTAGAGATTGCATAGAATTTACCCTAGCACATAGCCCTCTATTTATCTAAGCTCCTGCTACCTTTCTAATAGGCTCTTAAAGGCCCTATTGTATCCGCTTTCACTACCGCCACCAGCAGTGCATTCCACACACCCACCACTCTCTGTGTGAAAAACTTATCTCTGACATGCCCCTTGTACCTATTCCAAGCACCTTAAAACTATTCCTCCTCGTGTTAGCCATTTCAGCCCTGGGAAAAAGCCTCTGGCTATTCACACAATCAATGTCCCTCATCGTCTTATACATCTCAATCAGGTCACCTCTCATCCTCCATCACTCCAAGGAGAAAAAGCCAAGTTCACTCAACCTATTCCCATAAGGTACGCCCTACAATCCAGGTAACATCCTTGTAAATCTCCTCTGTGCTCTCTCTATAGTATCCACATCCTTCCTGTAGTGAGGTGACTAGAACTGAACACGTTACTCCAAGTGCGGTCTGACTAAGGTCTTATATAGCTATAACATTACCTCACAGCTCTTGAACTCAATCCCACGGTTGATGAAGGCCAACACACCATACAGCTACTTAACAACACTGTCAACCTGCACAGCAGCTTTGAGTGTCCTATGGACATGGATCCCAAGATCTCTCTGATCTTCCACACTGCCAAGAGTCTTACCATCAATATTATATTCTGTCTTCAAATTTTACCTATCAAAATGAACCACTTCACACTTATTTGGATTGAAGTCCATCTGCCTCTTCTCAGCCCAGTTCTTCATCCTGTCGATGTCCCACTGAAACCTCTGACAACCTTCCAGACTATCCACAACACCCCCAACCTATGTATCATTAGCAAAATTACTTACCCACACTTCTACTTCTTCATCCAAGTTACTTATAAAAATCACAAAGAGTTCGGGTCCCAGAACAGATCCTTGCAGAACACCAACCTCCATGCAGAATACGAACCACCTACAACCACCCTTTGCCTCCTGTGATCAAGCCAATTCTGGATCCACAAAGCAAGGTCTCCTCAGATCCCATACCTTCTTACTTTCCGAAGGAGCCTTGCATGGAGAACCTTAAAGAATTCAATCAGCCTTGTAAGGCACGACCTGCCCTTAACAAAGCCATGCCGACCATCCCTAATCAGAATATGTCTCTACAAATACTCATAAATCCTACCTCTCCGGATCTTCTCCAACAACTTGCCCACCACTGAATTGAGACTCACTGGTCTATAATTTCCTGGGTTATCTCTACTCCTTTTCTTGAACGAGGGAACAAAATTTGCAACCCTCCAATCCTCCGGTACTTCTCTGTATTGATGATGCAAAGCTCATTGCAAGGGGCTCAGCAATCTCTTCCCTCGCTTCCCACAGTAGCCTGAGGTATATCTCATCCAGCGTCGGTGACTTATCTAACTTAATGCTTTTCAAAAGCTCCAGCACATCCTCTTACTTAATGCTCAAGCATTTCAGTCCACTGTAAGTCATCCCCACAATTGCCAAGGTCTTTTTCCCTGAAGCAGAGTATTCATTAACTACCTCCAAAATTGAGTACCTCAATTTTGATTAACACCAGGCTTGGTTTTGCAAATACTTTTACACCAAATTAACCACTGCAACTGTTGATATTAGGCTCCTGGATTTTCAAACCAATTAAAACCAAAGAAGATATTGCAAATATATGAAAGAAACATTAATTTGGACCATGTAATCACTGTAATCACCAGAGGGTTTAATGCTTTCCTGCAGTTCCAATGTTAGCTTTATCCTGTTCTGTGCCATTTCACAAGAGACAGCATTTGACTGAAAACAGAAGAGAGAAATTAAATCTGAAGACATAGAAAGATCGGCAAATAAATAATAGTTTTCACACCCAAATATTGGTTGTTTTCACTGGGATTTCAGGGTTGGCCGGAGCCTCCAGGAAGTGTAGGTTAATTTCCCGGACTCTTCAAGCAGAAGTAATTGATGGGAAATCGTAAGGGCATTGAAAATGTGCCTGTATTTTATTTCATTTTCTCTGACCACGTTCATTTATTAGTTATAAAAAATGCAGGAGGTGTAAGAGAGGTCTGTGTGACTGACAGTGAAGGATCATCTTGATATATAATAAAGGGTTTGTTTGCTTTCCATCTGTCCAGAGAGAGCCGACACAAAGTGGTAAACACAGAATGCTGGAGGGACTCAGCAGGTCAGGCAGCGTCCATCCAGAAGAATGAAGTCCTGATGAGGGATCTTGACCTGAAACATTGTCTGTTTATTCCACTCCATAGGTGTTGCCTGATGTGCTGAGTTCCTTCAGCATTTTGCGTATGTTGCTCCGGATTTCCAACATCTGCAGAATCTCTTGTGCTTAGAACATGAGTGGTGGAAACACGAGGGTAGGATTGCTGAAGGTCTTAGGAAAAGCAGTTGACCATTGTGCACTAAAAGGAAAACAAATGTCTTTAATCACTACAGGGGAATTCCCTGTCCCTGGGATTGATTTAGGCACTCAGTCATTGAATGAAACTTCCCAGGCTTGGAAAAGATTACTTGCTTATTTTGTTTTACTGATAGAACTCTGTGACAACAACGTAGGACTTGCATGTTACTTTCAGAATGTTTTAATTGTCTTTCAGAGCACATGTATCAATTACTGCATCAGTGAAGCAACATCTATCATCAAAAATCAGCATTATTCAGGCCATGCCGTCTTCTTGCAGTCACCATTAGGCAGGAGGTACAGAAGCCTGAACTGCCCCACCACCAGATTCAGGAACAGCTACTCCCCTTCAACCATTCAGATTCTGAATCAACCTGCACAACTCTAATCACTACCTTCAATCATTTTGCACAAGAATGGGCTTCATTGTTTTGGTTTTAACAATGTTATTTCTTGTAACACTTGCGTATAATTTATGCTTAATTTATGTGTTTGTTGTGAGTGCTGTGTTTCTCGTGAGATGTGCTAGGATACTACTGCAAGTAAGTTTTTTATTGCATGTATATAAGATCATAAGACATAGGAACAGAATCAGGCCATTCAGCCCATCAAGTCTTCTCTACCATTCCATCATGGCTGGTTTATTATCATTCTCGACCCTATTCTTCTGCCTTTTCCCCATAATGTTTGATGCCCCGACTGATCAAGAACCTATCAATCTCCACTTTAAATATACCAATAATTTAGCTTCCACAGCTGTCTGTGGCGATGAATTCCACAGATTCACTACCCTGTGGTTTAAGAAATTCCTCTTCATTTCTGTTCAAAATAGACGTCCCTCTACCGTGAGGCTGTGCCCTCTGCTCCTAGAGTTCCCCACTACAGGAAACATCCTCTGCACATCCACTCTATCTAGGCTTTTCAATATTCTATTGATTTCAATGAGATCCCCCTCATTCATCTAAACTCCAGAGAGTACATGTCCAGAACCATCAAATGCTCCTTATATGTTAACCGTTTCATTCCTGGAATTATTCTAGTGACTCTCCTCTGGATCCTCTCCAATGCCAGCAATCCTTTCTCAGATAATGGGCACCAGAACTACTCACAATACTCCAAGTGTGCTTAGGCCAATGTCTTATAAAGATTCAACATTACCTCCTTCTTCTTATAATCCAGTTCAGGAAATGAATGCTAACATTGCATTTGTCTTATAACCTGCAAGTCGACCTTTATGAACTCCTGCACCAGGGCTCACAAGTCCCTTTATAACTCTGATTTTTTTAAAATTTATTCCCCATTTTGAAAATAGTCTATGCCTTAACACCTTCTACCAAAATGCATGACCATACACTTCCCCACACGATAGTTCATCTGGCACTTTTTTGCCTGTTCTCCCAATCTATCCAAGACCTTCTGCTTCCTCAACACTACCTGTCCCTCCAGCTACAGTATCTTCATATCATCCACAAACTTGGCCACTAAGACATCAATTCTAACATCCAAATAATTAACATATAACGTGAAAAGAAGTGGTTCCAAAACTGACCCCTGCAGAACACAACTGGCTACTGGCAGCCAATAAGGAATGAAAGGGTTACCGTATGAGAAACGTCTGGCAGCTCTTGGGCTGTATTCCCTGGACTTCAGGAGAATGAGGGTGGATCTCATAGAAATATTCTGAATGTTAAAAGGCCTGAACAGATTAGACATGGCAAAGTTATTTCCCATGGTAGGGGATTCTAGGACAAGAGGGCATGACTTCAGGACTGAAGGACATTCTTTTAGAACTGAGATGTGGAGAAATTACTTTATTCAGAGGGCGGTAAATCTGTGGAATTTGTTGCCATGAGCGGCTGTGGAGGCCAAGTCATTGGGTGTATTTAAGGCAGAGATAGATAGGTTCTTGATTAGCCTGGGCATCAAAGGGTATGGGGTGAAATCAGGGGAGTGGGGATGACTGGATGAAGTGGATCAGCCCATGATTGAATGGCAGAGCAGACTCGATGGGCCGTATGGCCTACTTCTGCTCCTAAATCTTATGGTCTTAAGAAAAGCCCCTGTTATTCCCACTCTTCGCCTCCTGTCAATCAGATAATCTTCTTTCCCGTAATACTTACTTACTGCCTGTTACACCACCGGTGTTTAGGACAGTAATGAAGGTCCTCCATCTCTGGTGGCGTCCAAGGATTCTTTCCTCATGTCAGCAGCTTCCTCTCGGTTTTCACTACTGTCAGTCATACAAGTCCCAGCTCGAGACTCAGGAATACCATCACAGTCAGATGTAGAAGAACTCTTCATTTCCTCAAAGAATTCCAACAGATTTGTCAGGCAAGATTTCCCCAGGATCTCATGCACTGTAAATTCTATTTATCATATCTATTTTTGTGTGATTTTATTCTTTTATATATTGCTTGAAATTTGATATTTGATTTTTATATCTTATTTTATGTAAAGCACTTTGAACTGCCTTGTGTTTGAAAAGTGTTATACAAATAAACTTGCTTGCTTATGTAAGGAAACCATGCTGACTGACCTGCTTTATCATATGTCTCCAAGTACTGGACAGCTCATCCTTAATAATGGACTTCAACATCTTCCCAGCTACTGAAGTCAGGCTAACTGGCCTGTAATTTTCTTTCTTCAGCCTCCCTTCCTTCTTAAAGAGTGGATTGACATTTGCAATTTTCCAGCCCTCCAGATATATTCCAGAACATGTCAATGCTTGAAAGATTGTTGCTAATGCCTCCACGATCTCTTCAGTTACAGTACCTCTTTCAGAACTCCGGGGTGTAGTCCATCTGGACCAGGTGACTTATCTACCTTCAGACCTTTCAGCTCCCCAAAAACCTTCGCCTTAGTAATAGCAACTACAATCACCTCTGCCCCCTGACACTCTCAAGTTGCTGGCATACTGCTAGAGTCTTCCACAGTGAAGAAAGACACAAAATACTTATTAAGTTTGTCCACCAATGTTTTATCCCCCATTACCCTCTCCACATCATATTCCAGCAGTTCGATATCCACTCTCACCTCTCTTTTACTCTATATATCTGAAAAATCTTTTGGTGTCCTCTTTTGTGTTATTGTCTAGCTTACCTTGACATTTCATCTTTTCTCTCCTTATGTTTTTTTCAGTTTCCTTCTGTTGGTTTTTGAAAGCTTCCCAATACTCTAACTTCCTACTAATTGCTGCTATTTTATACCAGCAATGAGTAGGAGGTTAGAAACTGGGCATTTTACATGAACTTTCTTTTGCTTTTATGTTGTTTTTGACTTCCCTTGTCAGCCGCAGTTACATCATCCTCCCTTTAGAATACTTCTTCATCATTGAGACATATCTATCCTGCACCTTCCAAATTGCCATATACTATGCTGAGATTCATTTTCTTGCAGGCATTCACATTCAAACAAAGAAATACAATAGGATCAATGAAAAACTACATGCAAATAAATACTGATGAACAACCAATCTGTAAAGGAACTCAAACCGTGCAGTTACAATAAATAAATAAATTCATGCCAACATCATACCTACATACTGAGAATATGAGTCCATAGGTTGCATTCAGGGATCATTTCGGTGTTGTGGTGAATGAAGTTGTCCACGCTGGATCAGGAGCCTGATGGATGTAGTGTAATAATTGTTCCTGAACCCGGTGGTGTGGGACCTAAGGCTCCTGTACCTCCTTCCCAAAGGCTGACTGAGAAGAGAGCATGGACTGATGGTGAGGATCATTGATGATGGATGCCGCTTTCTTGTAGCATTGCTCCTTGTAGATGTGCTCGGTGGTGCAGAAGGCTTTGCCTGCGATGGACTTGGCTGCATCCACCACTTTCTGTAGACTTTTCCACACTTTTCTTTCGTATGTGAAGGAAAGTAAATGTTTTACTGAAGGTTTTCAATTTTTAGATGGTCACCGAGCAGCAACTGTTTCCAATATTGAACCAAGATAACAAAAAGCCTTTACGAGCCAATGAGACATTGGGATATGGGCACTTCTGCGCTAAACCAATTTCTTGACTTAGCAAAGTTTGCTCATTACAGTGCATACTTCAATGAAACATCAGAGTGAAAGAGACCTAAGGTTGATCAATGTTATTGATTCACTTTATTCTAATAACAAACTTTAACCAATTAAGAAGTAGCAATTTTTTTTAAAAGTTAAACAAGTTCCCATCCAAATCAAAAATAAAAAAGCTCTAAGTTATTGTACTTAGAACATAGAACACTACAGCGCAGTACAGGTCCTTCGGCCCCTATGTGCAACCTTTTAACTTACTCTAAGATCAATCTAACCATTCCCTTCCACATGTGCCAATCTAAAACTTTATTAAATAGCCCGAATGTATCTGCCACAACTACCACTCCGACAGCATGTTCCACACACCACCATATTCTGGTTGAAAAATCTCCCTCTAACATCCCCATTTACTTTCCTCCATTCACCTTAGAATTCTTCCCCCGTCTATTAGCCATTTCCACCCCAGGAGAAAAGCCTCTTAAATGAGCTGAAAAGAATCAGGAGATGTGGATAACAGGTAGGACAAGATGATGAAAATAATGCTGGAGAGGTAGTAATGGGGGACACAGAAATGGCAGATGAACTAAATAGGTATTTTGCGTCAGTCTTCACTGTGAAAGACACTGACAATATGCCAGAAAGGCAAGAGTGTCAGAGGCTAATACTAAGTAGTGAGTGTAGTTGCTAATACTAAGGAGAAGGTTCTTAAGAAGCTGAAAGGTCTGAAGGTAGATAAAGTCACCTGGACCAGGTGGACTACAGCCAGAGTTCTGAAAGAGGTGGCTGAAGAGACTGGGGAGGCATTTGTAATGATCTTTCAAGAATCACTAGACTCTGGAAGACTAGAAAATTGCAATTGTCACTCCACTCTTTAAGAAGGGAGGGAGGCAGCAGAAAGGAGATTATAGGCCAGCTAACCTGACTTCAGTTGTTGAGAAAATGCCAGAGCCTGTTATTAAGGATGAGGGTTTGGGGCACTTGAAGGTGCATGTTAAAGTAGGCCAAAATCAGTATGATTTTCTTCAGGGGAAATCTTGCCTAACAAATCTATTGGAGTCTTTGAGGAAGTAACAGGCAGGATAGACAAAGGAGAGTCAGTGGATGTTGTCTGCTTGGATTTTCAGAAAGGCTTTGATAAGGAGCTGCAAATGAGGCTGCTTAACAAGATAAAAGCTAATGGCATTACAGGAAAGATACTAGTATGGATAGAAGAATGGCTGACTGGCAGGAGCCAATGTGTCGGAAATAAAGGGGGCCTATTCAGCTGCTGATGGCTAGGGATGTTCCACAGCGATTGGTATTTCAACTGCTTCATTACACATTTTATGTCAATGATTTGGGTGACGGAATTACTGGCTTTGTTGCTAAGTTTACAGACAATATGAAAATAGATGGAGGGGCAGGTGTTGTTGAGGAAGCAGGGGAGTCTGCAGAAGGACTCGGGCAGATCAGGACAATGGGCAAAGAAGTGGCAGATGGAACATATAGTAGGGAGATGTATAGTCATGGATATTTGTAGAAGGAATAAGGACATAGACAATTTTCTAAATGAGGAGAAAATTCAAAGAACAGAGGTGTTCAAAAAACAAAAGGACTTGGTGCAGGATTCCCTGATATTAGAAGGAATTCCTCTTGCCAGAGGTTGGAAAATCTGTGGAATTCATTGCCAAGGACACCTGTGCAAGTCAAGTCATTGAGTATATTTAAAGCAGATGTTGATAGGTTCTTGGTTAGTCAGGGCATCAAAGGTTACAGGGAGAGGGCAGGAAAATGGGGTGGGAGGAATAATAAATCAGCCATGATGGAATGGCGGAACAGACTTAATGGGCTGTGGTCCTGTCCTCTCCTATGTCTTATGAAACATGATCCAGGCACCTCATTATCTACCCCTGCTTCTACCTCTTATGTTTACCTTCAGTTACTCTGGTGAAAGAAATTAAAGTCAGTTGTGCCACTAAGGTAGAGCCCTTCACTTTGGGATGCAGAGGAGAAATCCACTCAAGATGATCAAGGTTGTATCCTTATGTGAAGAGCTAATCCTGGAATTCCAGAGTGCCATTAGGGAATGTTGCAGATCAGATACTTCCGCTCTCCCCATAGCCAAAGGAAGAACTGGAAACAATATGAAAAGCATCAAATTGGTTCTTCAGTTAAGCCAGGACCTTCAACTTATCTTCGAGCTATGGTACATTTTACAACAGGATGCCACTTTATTGATGGTACTTCTTTGCAATGTTGGCTGCTATTAAATGCTCATAAAGAAATCATTTTATCCCTGAATATTACTGATTCATAACAGAGATTTGAAATGTGCGGCAAGTTTTCAGCAGATAACAGAACTCCTCTTTGACCTGACAAGAACTTTTTATATTTTAAAATAAAATGTTTACTTATAAAAAAATGTATACATGAAATAAAAGCAGGATATGGCTCTAAGTCATTAATGTTCTCTGTTCAAAATATTACGTGCTGTCAAATTGAAGCATTGTATATCCATAGCACCACTGACCATTACCAGTCAGGTGGTCTCTTTGAACAAAACACTCCATAGGTATTTTTTGGAGCTGTAATACACAGTACCCAACAAGGAGTGATGGGGTGGCCATGGTTGGTTAGCCCCTCTTGTATAATGGGTTGTCTTGTCCACTCTGAGGCAGTTCTCTCACCTTTGGTTCCCACTGGGCACTCAGCTCACCTGTGGCTCCAGGTAGCTGTGCGTATGCAACAGCGGCCACGCCCTGGTACACTGCATCAACAGGTGGGCTAAATTAAGTGACAGTAGCCAGTGGGTCTCATATCCAGGTGAGGTGTGGACACGTCTGTTCTAGCATGCGAGGTGAGCTCCAGTAGACCAGGCGGATGAGGGCAACAGTGAGATCCAATGGCCAGGAAGGCAGTTCTGCAACACCTTTTGGAGAGCCAAGGGCATGTCAAGACACAGAAGAAGTGATAGTCATCCATTGCAACCAAGGAAGACCCCAGTGGTGATGACTACTCATATCACTGGACCTGAACTTCTGAGGTTGAGAGAGAGTGGAACTGCCCCAGTGCAACCCTTTGAAAACTCTCCACACAGGTTTCTTCGTGCAGTTCACAACTTCTGGAAGAAATGCACAAATCTAACTGTCACCTTTGGACCAATCATACACAGTACCCATTTTCTCAGTGTTCAGTGACAGTAGAACCTTAGATTGCCACCTTTCTCTACTAGGCCTTTGCAGTGGCTGCACCAAGCTCTAATGCATCCCTCAGCACATTCTCCTGCAGCCTGGAATTTGCCTGTCGGTGGCATTCAGTTATGGACATCTTGTTGTACAAGAAGACCAACAAATTTTGGGCAGACTGAAGTGGACCTTTCACTGAGTTGATAATCTTTCAGCTCCATTTTCTGTTTGCCTCCGTATGAGTTCATGAGGACAGTATGTAGCTCATCTGCTGAATGACATGAAAGCAAAGGAGGAAGCAAACTAATCTGGTACATGCTTAGCTGTTATTCACCTCAGTTAAGCAAACATTTTTAATACTGCTGGTGTGTTGGCAATGAAAGTTCAAAGTTCAAAGTTCAAAATCCAAAGTACATCTATTATCAAAGTACATACAGTATATGTCACCATAAATGAGATGAAGAGTCCTTTTTAGTGAATCCATAGGTTGTGGGAACATTTCAATGATGGGGCAAGTGAAGTTGAGTGAACTGATCCCCTTTGGTTCAAGAGCCTGATGGTTGAGGAGTAGTAACTATTCCTGAGCCAGGAGGTGAGAGTCATGAGAACCCTGTACCTTCTCCTGATGGCAGCTGTGAGAAGAGAGCATGATCTGTGTGGTGGGAGTCCTTGATGACGGATGCTGCTTTCCTGCAACAATGCTCTATGTAGATGTGCTCCATGGTGGCGAGGGTTTTACCGGTGACATCCACTACTTTTTGTAGGATTTTCCGTTCAAGGGCATTGGTGTTTCCACATCAGGCTGTGATGCAGCCAGTCAATATACTCTCCACCACACATCAGGAGTCTGTCAAAGTTTTAGGTGTCATGCCAAATCTGCTTTCTTCATAATTGCACTTATGTGCTGGGCACAGAACAGGTCCTCTGAAATGGTAACACCAAGGAATTTAAAGTTGCTGATGCTCTCCATCTCTGATCCCCAATGAGGACTGGCTCATGGACCTCAGTTTCCTTCTCCTGAAGTCAATGATCAGGGTCTTGTTGACATTGAGTGAGAGGTTGTTGTTATGGAACCACCCAGCCAGATTTTCAATCTCCGTCCTAAATGCTGATTCATCATCACCTTTGATTCGACTAATTACAGAGGTGTCATCAGCAAACTTGAATATGGTATTGGAGCTGTGCTTAGCCACACAATCATATATGAAAAGCAAGTAGAGCAGGGGGCTAAGCACACAGCCTTGTGGTGCACCTGTGCTGATAGAGATTGTGGAGGAGATGTTGTTGTCATTCAGAATGGACTGGGGTCCGTAAATGAGGAAATGCAGGATCCAGATGCACAAGGGGGTATTGGAGCTTATTGACTTGTTTTGAGGGGGCGATGGTATTGAATGCAGAGCGGTAATTGATAAAGAGCAATCTGATGTATGCACCTTTGCTGTCCAGATGTTCCAGGGTTGAGTGAAGAGCCAACGAGATAGTGCCTGCTGTGGACCTGTTGTGCCAGTAAGCAAATTGGAGCAAAGTCGCTTCTCAGGCAGGAGTTGATATGTTTCATCAGCAACCTCTCAAAACTCTTCATCGCTGTGGGTGTAAGTGCTACTGAATGATAGTTACCCCGTTCCTCTTGGGCATTGGTATTATTTAAGCCTGAAGCAGGTGGATACCTCAGATTGCTGAAGCAAGAAGATAACAATATCAGTGAACACTCTGGCCAGTTGATCAGTACAAGTCTTTAGTACTCAGCCAGGTACCCAGACTGGGCCGGGTACTTTCCACAGATCCACCCTCCTGAAGGATGTTCTCACGTTGGCCTCAGAGACTGAGATCACAGGGACATCAGGTGCTGTGAGAGTTCATGATGGTTCCTCCATGTTTTGGCATTTCCTCATTCCTGGTTCCACATCTGAGAATCTCCTCTGGTGTAGAAGGTACTTGCAAAGATCCAATTGCTTCCCATCTCAGTCTCTTTAGGGCAGGGGTTCCCAACCTTTTTTATGCCATGCACCAAGCAAGGGATCTGTGAACCCCAGGCTGGGAACCCTTGCCCTAGGGAAACAATTCACCAGTTAGAGCACTCAGTTTTAGCTGAAAATTAGATGGCTTCACCTGTTTCGGTCCTCACCACTCTCTTTTATTTGCTTTCCAAATCTCCCCAACCCTTTTCTTCCTGTCTCGTGCCCTCTATTTCAACATCACATTGCCCTTTTCCTACATCATTATTGTCCTCTCTCTCTCTCTCTCTCTCTCTCTCTCTCTCTCTCTCTCTCTCTCTCTCTCTCTCTCTCTCTCTTTCTCTCTGTCCCTTTCTTTCTCTCTCTCTTTCTCTCTGTCTCTCTGTCCCTTTCTCACTCTCTCTCCCTGTCTCTATCTCTATCTCTCTGTCTCTATCTCTATCTCTGTCTCACTCACAGAGACTGTGGGGACAGTTCCTTTGAGAATCCTTCACCATTTCAGAATGTTGCAGACCTGCAAGGATCTAGGAGCTGCCTGACTTTGCACTCTGCTCCCTCCAAGAATACACATACTTTTGTGGGAACCCTGCTGATAATACCGGACAATGTTATTTTTCATCACCTAACTTCCTCGCCTTACTGGGGATGACGCAATTTACAGAGTGCCAGAGCTACACATAGCGGTGCTTCAGACCGTGAGAAAGAAGGGTGAACTCTGAGTTCCAGGCATGCATCCTTTACACTCAGCAATGGCAACCTAGATTTCTGAAGCTCCAAGGTGTTACACAGAAATCCAAATGTTTTCTTTCTGGTTGGTTGTCTCTACTGGCAGGCTGTGTCAAGGAAATTGATCTTTCTTGACGGAGGGCCCTGCATTCCAGATAGAAGTACATGACCTCTTGAAGTTTTATCATCGAAATGGCCACGTTTAGCATTTCAAAGGAGGAGCAAAGTCATTGAAGCTTATTGTTCAGAGCACCTAAAGGGCTCCATTTTACGTAGCAGCAAATATTAAGTAGCCACACACCCCCTTGCATCTCTTTCATCTCCAGCTCCTGCACAAGATAAAAATTATTCATTTATCAGTTGGACAGATGTGAACTTAAGTGAGAAAATGTTCAGAGAATTTCTTTATCCTTATAGCGTTGGCAACGATAAAAATAGCTTCCTTTCTTTCTGTTGCTGTATGAGGATAAAAAGTGGGTTTGTTTCCACAGTTATTTGATGGTCTTAGCTGCCTTCAAAGATAGAAATAGCATCACACGCAGAGAATCCATGCAAGGCTAATGTCATGTTTTGCTGTGGATGCCTTGGACTTTTACGGTCAATTTCAGACATACAATATCATTCTTAGTTTTAGACTTTTCTGTATCCCCACTAATCAATTTCAGCACGATGGACTTGTTGAATCATCCAGCATGGTAGCTCATGGCTTCAGACTTGCTCCATCTCTGGTTTGCTCAGCAGAAGACAAGCAGACTGCTGCAGTGTTCGTGGCATCAGGTCTTGGACAATATTTATTTTGTGTGACTGTATTTTACTGATACTTTATCCGTGCTTGCTGTCTTATATGTGCCTTGTGCTGCGTGTGGCTGTACTTCATAGACTCTTGATTAATCAGAGTGTCAAAGGTTACGAGAAAAAGGCAGGAGAATGGGGTTGAGAGGGATAATAAATCAGCCATGATGGAATAGCAGAACAGACTCGATGCCCGGAGTGGCCTAATTCTGCTTCTATGTCTTATCATTTTATCATGTCTGAGGATAAGTATATGAGCAAACGTGTTTATATGTTGTCATTCTAACCTATAATGAAGAAGGTGCAAGAGCCTCAGGACCCATACCACTAGGTTCAGGAAGATAGGTTGAGCAAGGTAGGGTTTTCCTCTTTGGAGAGAAAGAAGGTGGGAGCTGGGACTTGATAGAGATGTACAAGATGATAAGAGGCTTAGATTGAATGGACAGGCAGAGACTTTTCACAGGGTGGAGATAACTCGTGCAAGTGGGCATGACTAAGGTGTTGGGAGGAAAGTATAGGGGTCTGTCAGCGGCAGGTTTTTTACACAGGGGGTGGTAGGTGGTAACGTGCTGCCAGGGTTAGTGGTAGAGGCAGATACATTGGGAACATTTAAGACACTCTTTGACAGGCATATGAATTTTCACGTAGGAGTGAAAGGTTAGATTGATCTGGGAGTAGGTTAAAGAGCTGGCACATTGTGGGCTGAAGGGCCTGTATTGTGCTGCACTATTCTATGTTCTGTCCTATAAAACAATTTAACTTTGTCCAGCCTTTCCTTGCACTTAATGCTTTACAAACCAGACACCATCTACACCCTCACTAAAACCTCCACATCCTTCCTATCATGCAATGGCCAGAAATATGTACAGCACTCACTGAAGATTTATACAGCTGTAGCCTGACCTGGCAAATTTTATATGCCCTGCCACTGCCACTGGGCTATAAACGTGCTCAAAGGCACACATGCTGCCTCGGCTGAGGCTCGAACTAACAACCTTCGGATCACTAGCCCAAAGCCTTAACCACTTGGCCACGCGCCAACACTCCCCATCTCCCCACCTACTAAGGACAACCTTATTAATAAGACTGAAGGAAGCTGCATTCAGGATAGAAAGTGTCATTGTATCTTAACTCAGAGAGTTACAGGAAGGTTACAACATGGAAGTTAATGAAAATCAGAATTAATTGAGAATCCAGAAATATTCTCCTTTTCTGGAAGCCACTCAGCAGGTCAGGCAGCATATGGAAAGCAAAACAGAGCTAACATTTAAATCAAAAACTTTCATCAGAACTGGAAAAATGAGTAAAGAGGGTTCAAATTGAAAAGAGGATAAGGAATAGGTTAAATAAGGGGAATAACCACACAGACTCCTCTTTCTGATTACACTGACCTGCTGGACATTTCCAGCATCTTCCTTTTGGCCTCCGTGGTTTGTAAAAGCACTGAACTGTATTTCACAGTCTCTCTCTCTCTCTCTCTCTCTCTCTCTCTCTCTCTCTCTCTCTCTCTCTCTCTCTCTCTCTCTCTCTCTCTCTCTCTCCCTCCCTCCCTCCCTCTCTCCCTCTCTCACTCCCTCCCTCTTTCCTCATCCATCGATCAGTCAGACAGATTTGTAAATAATCTATCGCAATGACCTTCCAGGCCTCACTCAGTCTGAAACAATCAACTTGTCATGTCCATCCCTCAGCACCTTAGTGCAACTTAAAACAAACCACCTTTTCTTACCTGATGAGTCATGATGAAGGGTCCTGGCCTGTTTATTCCTCTCCATTGATGCTGCCTGATCTGCTGTGTTCCCCCATTATTTTGAATCAGAATCAAAATTAGAATCAAAATAATAAGAAAAACTATAATTTATGAAAGAAATATATATATAAAATTAAATAAGTAGTGCAAAAAAGAGAGCAAAGTAAGAACAACAAATAGTGAGGTAGTGTACATGGGTTCATTGTCCATTCAGAAAACTGATAGCAGAGGGGAAGAAGCGATTCCTAAACCACTGAGTGTGTGCCTTCAGACTCCTTTACCTTCTCCTTGATGGTAGCAATGAGAAGAGGGCATGTCCTGGGTGATGGGTCCTTAATGAAGGATGCTGCATTCTGAGGCATCGTCTTTTGAAGATGTTCTCGATGCTGGAGAGCCTGATGCCCACGATGGAGCTGGCTGAGCTGCAATTCTCTGTAGTTATTTTATGATCTTGTGCCGTGGCCCCTCCAGATCAGATGGTGATGCAACCAGACTGGAAGCTCTCCACGGTACACTTGTAGAATGTTGAGAGTCTCATTGGTGACATGCCAAGTCTCCTCAGATTCCTAATGAAATATAGCCACTGTCGTGTCTGTATTGTAATTGCTTCAATATGTTAGGCCCAGGATAGATAGATCTTCAGAGATGTTGACACCCAAGAACTTGGATTACTCTGGATTTCTAGCAACTGCAGAATCTCTTGTGTTCTCACTCTACCAGTTCAGATGAAAGATGCTTGGCCTGAAGCATTAACTCTGCTTCTCTTTCAGATGAGGTTTCCTGAGGCCTTGTTGCTGCTAATGGCCTCCTTCCCTTTGGGAGAAGACTCTCTGGTTCATGCTCCCTAATCAATTCTGGCTCATCACACAACCACAACACCCAATCCAGCATTGCTGTTCCTCTAGTGGGCTCAAACACAATCTAAAAATCCATCTTGTAGGCATTCTACAAATTCCCCTTTCTTAGGATCCAGCACCAATGAGATTTTCCGAATCTCTCGGCAGTTTAAAATCCCCGTGTCTATCATAACATTGCCCTTTTCACATGCTTTTCTATCTCCCATTATAATTTGTAGCTCACATCCTAGCTACTATTCAGAGGCTTGTTTTCTCATCAGGGTCTTTATACCCTTGCTGTTTCTTAACTCGATCCACAAGGATTCCACATTTTCTGATCCTATGTCACCTCTTTCTAAGGATTTGATTTCACTTTTTACCAACAGAAGCACTCCATCCCCTCTGCCCATCTTCCTGTCCTTTCGATACAATGGGTATCCTTGGATATTAAGCTCCCAGTTATGATCTTTCAGCCATGGCTCTGTGATGCCCACAACATCATACCTGCCAATCTCCAACTGTGGTATATCATCTACCTTATTCTGTATACTGCGTGCATTCAAATATAATATCTTCAGTCCTGATTAATCACCCTTTTTGATTTTGGCCCCGTTACATTTTAACTCATCCCACTGACCGCTATTTTGCCCTATCATCACCTGTCCTTCCTCACAGCCTCACTACACAGTGCATCTAGTTGCATACCAACTGCCCAATCCTCAGCCCTATCACTCTGCTTCCCATTCCCCTGCCAAATTAGTTTAAACCCTCCTCAACAGCTCTAGCAAACCTACCCACAAGGATATTTGTCTCCCTCAGGTTCAGGTATAACCCATCTTTTTTTCACAGGTCATATCCAGTCCCAATGATCCAGAAATCTGAAACCCTGACAGTACAGGTCTTACCTTGACATTAAAAACTACAAGAGTGAGACATAACAGTGAAAAGCATTGTGTGGATTACAAACCCACTTAAACAAAGGGAGCGATATTTATTTTTAAAAGTAACAGAGATCAAAGTAAATTGAATTTTAAGATCAAAAAGATCTGTTCCCAAAGCAAAAATATGCAATTTAGCTTATACAATATGACATTCAAGAAAATTATAAACAGAATAATTCTGGAAAAAGTTATTTTTATTGAAATGTGTATGTCATGCTAAGACTGCAGTAAGTACACTCAGTGAGAAATAGAAGACATCAAAGGGTTCTACAATTTTACCTAGCCTTAAAAAGTTTCAAACCTTGTACATAATATTACCTTTTTTTCAAGATCGATTTCTCTAAACTGTATGAAGCTATAAATAAACTAAATCCTTACTCAGATTCTGAAGCCAGAAAGGTAGGTGGGCACTCCAAACAAAATCCACCATCATGGAATTTTAAAGAGTAATAGAACTTCAAAGGTTGGGATCTGAGACACAAACAGAAATGCTGGAAATACTCAACCAGTCAAGCAGCATCCATGGAAAGAGAATCTGGTTAACCCTTCTGGTCAGGGACTCTTTCTCAGAACTGGGGAACACTCAAGGGGTTCTTTTTTAGATGTCAAAATGGACTTTATTCATAATTTTAAGAAAATTCAAGAATCTGTTGAATTGTTGTCACTCATGTGACCCCCTTGAGGTGGTACCCTGCTAGAATAATTGAGGGGCTTCCGGACCCAACCTGGCCCCTCTCTGGCCAGTAGCGGGAAAACGTTATACCGTGGACCTTCCCTACTGATTCCTTGCAGCAGCTGCATCAAGTTCCAGTGTGTTTGGTTTTTCGAAATAGAGTCAGGACAAGAAGTGAGGTGTAAGACTAAAAACTACAGGAATACTGGTTAAGACAGATCAGGTGAGGAGGAGGAGAAGAGTACTGACCATTAGTAAGGCAAAGGGTATCATCTTGATAATGGGAAACAATGAGAAAGGAGTTCTCCTGAAGTTTAAGAAAAACTCAGTGTTCATTCCAGAGGATTCAAAGTGTCCAGAAGATGTTGTTCCTTTGGTTTACAATGGGTGTCACTGCTGGAAGGGTCATTTCGGACCTAGTGGAAAATATTGCAGAGAATGTCAAAATGAACCTACCATCAGTTACAGAGTCCTACTGTAGAATTATACAACAGAGAAACAGTATTTTTTGCCCAATCCTTCCATGCTGACCAGTTCTTTCCTGAATTTGTCCCATTTGCCCACATCTTTCCAAACCTTTCCTATCCATGAAGCTATCCAAGTGTCTTTCAAATATTGCAATTGCTGCCCCTCTACCACCTGCTCTGCCAGCTCTTTTGCATATACTCACCACCGTCTGTGTGAAAGACTTGCCCCTCAGATCTCCTTTAAAGAATTCCTTTCTCACTGTAAACCTCTAGCTTTAGACTTCCCTATACTAGGAACATGATTGTGATTATATACCCTATCTGTGCCCTACATAGTTTTCTAAACCAGTATCGATCGGATCATTCCTCAGCCTCCTGCACTGAAGGGAAAACAATCCTACTCTATCGAATCTCTCCTTACAACTCTTGCCCTTCAGTCCCTGCAATATACTTGTGAATCTTTTCTGCATCCTCCCTAGCTTAGTAACATCTTTCCTATGTGGAGTATTGTATGGCAACCAGAATTGCTCATAATACTCTCGCTGTGATCTAACCTGCTGTATGTAACGTGACATTCCAACCGTTGCACCCACACCACAGCAGATGAAACAAGTTCGCCATGTACTTCTCCACCACCCTGTCAACATGGGCCGTCACGTTCAGGGAACTATGTACTTGTACCCCTAGATATTCCTGTTCCACAATATTCCCCATAAAGCTGACATTTACTGTGTATGCTTTAATATCCTGACATACATCACCTTGCCCTTGTCTGAGTTAAGTTTCATCTGCCATTCCTCAGCCCACTTTCCCTATAACGTAGAAAGCAGAACATACTACACAATGCACTTTTGCTGCATGTCTTTCTATTTTTCTTAACTGGATTCTTTCAGGTTTCTTCTTTTGTGGCTGCCTGTAAGCAGACAAATCTCAAGGTTGTATAATTTATCCATAGAGTACTTTGATAATAAATATACTTTGAATCTTTGAATCTTTAAGAACAATACAAGAACAGAATCTTCATGATGTCTTTGCCAACCATGATGCCAACTCAAACTAATCCTGTCTACCTGCACACGATCTATATCCCTCCATTTCCAGCAAATTCATGTCCTTGTCTAAAATCTTCTTAAATGCCACTATCATATCCACTTCTACCACGACCTCTGGCCGTGCATTCCAGACACCTACCACTTTCTGTATAAAAGCTTGCCCCACTTTCCTCTTCTTGCCTTTAAGATATGTCCAGTGGTATTTAAAAATATTATCCTGCAAATCAGACTCAGACTGCCTCGTAATTTTATAAAAGTTCTCACGCCAGCAAAACCACTGACCCCCACCCTCCCGCCACCATGCAAGCAACAGTAAAAGCCCACAAAGAGACCTTGATCCAGAGTCCATCAAAACTACAGTCCGTAATCCAGCACTTTGGTATCTCAGACAGGTTCTCTCTCTCTCTCTCTCCCTCTCCAGTACATATATGTCACCATATACAATCCTGAGATTCATTTTATTGGAGGCATATTCAGTAAATTCAAGAAGCATAATAGAATTAATGGAAGACCACACCCGACAGGGCGGACAAACAACTAATGTGCAAAAGACAACAAACTGTGCAAGTACAAAAGAGGAGACAATAATAATAAATAAATAAACAATAAATATCAAGAACATGAGATGAAGAGTCCTTGAAAATGAGTCCATAGTTTGTGGGAGCCATTCAGTAATGGGCAAGTAAAGGTTATCCCCACGGATTCAAGAGCCTGAGGGTTGAGGGATAATAACTGTCCTGAAACTGGTAGTGTCCGCCCTGAGGCTACTATACCTTCTTTCTGATGGCATGACCAGGGTGGTGGGGGTCCCTGATGATAGATGCTGCTTTCCTGCGACAGGCTCCTTGTAGGTGAGCTCAGTAGAGGGCAGGGTTTTACCTGTGATGGACTGTTTAGCAAGACTATCACTGCTTTCATCACTTTGCATTAAACTGAACCGCTATTATTCTAAATGGGCTGTTGTAATTGTGTTCTTACTTGCAAAAAGTGCGTATAATTTATGGTTATGTTTTTCTTATGAATGCCTCTTATCTACCTGCTTATATATGCTGCTTATGTGCCTATGATGATGCTGAAAGTAAGTTTTTCATTGCACCTGTGCATACATGTACTCGTGTATATGACAATAAATTTAACTTTGAATTTATGAGCGAGGTTCCTCTCCACTCAGCTTTAGACCTACAGCCGGGATAATGTCTTCCGGGGGTCTTGTGTTTCATTTTGCACATGGCTTTTCAACTTTGTATCGATTTGGGCTGGCAGCAAGACTAGACTAGATTGTGTGCCATGGGGTGAATCAAGCACATGCATGCCAAGGGCAGCTGAGATCTTGCAGCAGGTACTGGCTGCTTCTCTGACTTTGCAGAAGTTCCCAATGGACTACACATGGCCGTGACTGAGCTGAAGAGTCCATGCATGTTGTGGTTAACAGTAATTTGCTGGACTTTCTTCCTTCTTGCATTTTTTACTTTTTTTATTTCCCCTTTCCTTTCTTATTTTTCTCCTTTCTTTTTCTATTATATTTCTTTCTTTTTAGCTTGGCTAAATTTCTTTAGGCTAAGTACATGCCAGTGAAAGCAATCAGAGCGGCCAATATCAATGTTCAGTCAAGCTGAAAAACCAGATTACTGCAAACGACTGTTCTTCAGCCTAGAGAGGCACTCAGTCCATTACCAACTACAAAAAGAAATGCCCCCGACTGATGATCCACGTCTAAAAAGCTAGTTAAAAAAGTTCCACTGCAGATTTGACTCAGGGATCACATTTTAAAGACCCCTTCCATTGCCCATTTGTCCAGACCATCACCAATGCCCTACACCCTTTGATGTCAACAAAGAGGAAGTGAGGAAGCTGTTCAGGAAGCAACAATTCAGTAAGACTGTTGGTCCTGACACTGCCATTCTTAAACACTGCGCTAACCAGCTGGTAACAGCCTTCACAGATATTTTTGATCAGTTTCTTAAACGATGTAGTATTCCAGCAAGTTTCAAGAATTCTGCTAGTATTCTAGTGCTCCAAAAATCAAAAATCAGTGGACTGAATCACTACAGGCCAGTAGAATTCACATCAAAAGAAGACTTTTGAATGATGTAAATGTATATGGTGGATAAGGTTGATACTTGATTCTTTTTCTCAATCCTTCCAATAACATTCTTTCTTTCTTTTTCTGCCACCTTTCTTTTTCTATCTCTGCTCTATTTCCTTTTTTTTCTTTCATGTTACTTTGAAGAAGAGCAACCATGCTATCCCAGGTATCCAAGCCAATATTCACTCCTTAGACAGCCTGGTTAATATCATAACTGAGTAGATTGCAGCAGAGACCTTCAAAGGTACTCCATCAGTGACTGTAATATGTATTGTAGGTTCATGAATGCAAATCTGAGTCTTTTTAACTATTACTGGCTACATACTTCATAAATGTTTACTATAAGAGAAAGCCAGTCACTCTATTTTACATACACATGCATGAGCAGCCTAGTTTCTGATTAGTTTTCCGTTTGTGGGTATAGGTATTTTGATATTGTTTAGAAGTGTTGAACAGCTGATTGTGAGTCACGGCCTGATTTGCATGATTCAGATTTATATTTCTATTACTATCTTGCATATAAATCTATAAATTTATTCCAGATTGCAGTGGTACCTTATTTTTTTTTTAACAGTGTTATTAATCTTCCTAAATAGCACGACAACTTATTTGGCTGTATCAGTATTATTAAGAAAATAAGAAAAAAAATATTAAAGTAACTTAATGTTCTATGAAGAGACATGAGATGAATATATTGTAAAGTCATGTCCTCTACATCAACACATGATTCCCCAATTCTGATTTAGCGCAGCCTAATGAATTGTGGATCAGTATCAAATTCAGCAAGAGATCAGATGAAATTTCTCTTTTAATAAATTGCCTTTAATTACCATTCTCTATATATAACCTTAGCAGAACAATCACAAAATGTATATTCTGACGCCAGTGGGTAACACGTTAATTAAGTGTTTTTGCTTCTGTTGCTGAGGACCTAACAATTAACATTGAAACGGTTGCAGTCAAACTGACCATTATTTCTTTTCTTTAAAATTCTCCAGTATTTATCTGATAATTTTACAACCACCCACAGTGTTTGGTTTCTTTATTTTCCCCCTCAGGCCATTGTTATTCCAGCTATCAACTCATTCTGAATGTAATATTTAGGTAAGGCTGCTTTAATTACCAGTTATATGTGAAAAATTTTAAAAATGAAATATTAGGTATGCTTGCTGTTCTAACTAAAACTTGTAATCAATCTCCTGATAACCCTCCTCCCCCAATCCCAAAAGGTTCACCCAGACTCATAGACATCACGTCAAATAAATATAAATATTGCCACTGAGAACAAGCCTCAAAGAAAATCATTTTGATGATTTACATTGGCTCTACCGATCAGAGTGGGGTGTATTACTAAAAAGACAAATTGAAACAACAGTTTAGAACAAGATGAATTTCAATGTAAAATAGGATCTACTTTGATTATGTTTATTCATTTACATGACATGGACTTCGCTTAGCTAAGAGAGCAAAGTTTAACTATCTTTAACAACCCCTGAGAGAATAGTGGTGAACCACCTTCTTGAAATGCTGGTAGTCTGTGTGCATCCTCTTCACTTATTCCTTCTTTGGGATCTATGGGATCTTAGGATCCCTGCTACCCTGGTCATTCCTTTTTCTCTTCTTTACCTTCCAGGAGGAAATACAAAAGCTTGAATGTCCAGATGACCTAACTCAATCTGTACCATTACAATGGGTCAATGGCAATGCTATTTTGTTGGCTCTTCACTTCGCTCAGGAAAATCTGGAGAGTGAAAATGCATACAGCAAGATGCTCTTCATTGATTACTGCTTGACATTCAATGCCATCATCCTCTCAAAACTTATCAATAAGCTCTAAGACCTAGGTTTCCCAGTTAGTACAGATTGGCAACAACATCTCCTTCACAATCATCATCAATACAGGTACTCCAAGGAATGTGTGCCTAGCTCCCTGCTCTGTTTGCTTTATACTTATGACTGTGAGGCTAAGTACAGTTCCAATGTCATATTTAAGTTTGCTAACAACGGCCAGATCAAAGGTGGTAATGAATTGCAATACATTGTAAGAAGGAGATTGAAAATCTGGTTGAATGGTGACACAACAACAACCTCTCACTCAATATCAGCAAAACCAAAGAGCTGATTATTACTTCAGGAGGAGGAAATCAGAGGTCCATGAGCCATCCTCATTGGGAGATCCGAGGTGGGAGAGGGTGAGTAACCTAAATTCTTTGGTGTTATTATATCAGAGGATCTGTTCTGGGACCAGCATGTACTTCTTTAGAAGTTTGTGCAGATTTGGCATGTCATTTAAAACTTTGACAAACTTCCATAAATGCACAGTGGAGATTATCCTGGGTGGTTGCATCATGGCCTGGTGTGGAAACACCAAAGCCCAAGAATGGAAAAGCTTGCAAAATGTGGTGGATGCAGCCCAGTCCATCAGAGGAAAAGCCCTCTTCTCCAATTGAGTGTATCTACCAGGAGCACTACCACAAGAAAACATCATTCATTATCAAGGATCCCCACCATCCAGGCCATGCTCCTTTCCCACTGCTGCCATTGGGTAAGAGGTACAGGAGCCTTATGCCCCATGCCACCAGATTCAGGAACAGTTATTACCCTTCAACCATCAGGCTTCTGAATAAAGTGTGGATAACTTCACTCACCTCAACAGTGAAGTGATCGCAGAGCACAACCTATGGACACACTTTCAGGCAATCTATATAACTCATGTTCTCAGTAGTACTTATTTATATATGTACGTTTGCATATATTTATTTATTTATTTGCACAGTTTGTCTTTTGCCCATTGTTTGTTTGTCAGTCTTTGTGTGTAGCTTTTCATTGATTCTATTGTATTTCTAGCTCAACTATGAATGCTTGCAAGAAAATGAATTTCAAGGTTATATATGGTGACATATACACACTTCCATATTAAATTTACTTGGAACTTTGAGAAAAGTATAGTCTTGTGAATGGGTAAATGTTTGTAATTGAAAGAGTTGAGAGTACCCAAGATCAAAAGGATAATATACTCAGAGGACGTACTGATGTACAAACCAAGTGCTTTTCATAGCAACCTCCACAAAGTGTTGGGGGAACGCATCAGGCCAGGCAGTGTATGTGGAGGGAAATAAGCAGACAGCATTTCAGGCTGAGACCCTGAGATCCTGAAGAAGGAATCTGAGAGGAGAGGACATGGGAGAAGGGGAAGTAGGATGGGCACTGGAGAGAGAAAGATGATGGGCAAGTGAGGAGAGGAAAATGGGCAAGAGAGGAGCCAGAATGGGAATTGCAAAATGAGAGAAGGTGGAGAGGGGAGAAATTACTGCAAGTTCGAGAAATCGATGTTCATGCCTTCAGATTGGAAGCTACTCAGGCAGAATATAAGGTGTTCCTCCTCCAACCTGAGAGTGGCCTTATTGTGGCAGTAGAGGAGGCCATGGGCCAACATGTTGGAATGGGAATGAGAAGTAGAATTAAAATGGGTGGTCACTGGGAAATTCTGCATTTTGTGACAAGCAGAATGAAAGCATTCAATAAAGTTCTTTTCATCAGTCTACACCAAAGAAGTTGATGCTGCTAGAGTCTCAACAAAGGGTGATGATATTGAGATTCCAGATGTGCTGAATATTGATAGAGGTGTTAGAAAGGCCAGCAGTACTTAATAAGATAATCTGCTAGTTCAGATGGGATGCAAACTGAATTGCATAGAGTTTGGCTGTAACCTTCCTAACAGTTGTGGATGCAGTACTGGTGTCTGAGGACTAGCATATTTTATATTATAATTCATTAAAGGGTGTACTTTTAAAATGCACATCGGTCAGTTTAACCCAGTGGTGAGGAAAGTTTGAAAAATCAGACTTAAATCATGGTTACAAGTTCTCTGTCAACCTTTGAGAATACCTTGAGAATAATTTTAAATGGCCATGTGCAATAAATGGCATTATTACATCTAACAGAGATGCCATGTAGAATTAGTTAACCCTCTACCACGTACAGTAATGAGACTATAGGTCTTATATCAGTTGGACATATCTCCTGTGGTAATCAGCAACATTGCAATTTTTTTCATTTAGCCCAACTCTTATCTTAGCAAGGGCGAAATAGGTTTGCAGGTTTAATCAGGACCCAGCAGCTTCAGGTCATACTCTCAACAGGGTCCTTAATTCACAAGTTGTTCCACAACTGACATAAGGAGAGCTATGATTGCAAGGCTTTTCATGTGTCAGCTGGCTGCAGAGTCCAAGCCAATGTAGTTAAAGCTTTATTTGTCACATGCACATCGAAACGTACAGTGAAATGTGTCCTTGGCATCAGTGACCAACACAGTCCAAGGGTTGCTGGGGACAGCCTGCAAGTGAAATCATGCTTCCAGTGTCAATATAGCTTGCACATAACTTACTAAACCTGACCTGTATGTCCTTGGAATGTGAGAGGAAACTGGAACACCCAGAGAAAACCCATATGGTAATGGGGAGAACATATAAATTCCTTACAGACCGCGGCAGATTGATCTACCATTATCACAGCTCTGGCGGGCTAATTCTTGGGAGAATTGCCAGTTGAAAATTTTGATCAATTAATCTACAGTTACACACAACGTGAACTGAAAAACAGCATGCCTGTTAGGGAATATCATCTTATTCTGAGATTTACAACACAGTCCCTCAGATCAGTGAGAACTATGGTGTAATTCCAGTCAGAAATGTTCCCAAGAAGGAGGGGTGAGGAAGAGCAGCAGGAGGGAGGAGGAGGAAGCGGGGAGGGAAAGGGGAAGGGAGAGGGATGGACAAGCATATTAACATATGAACAATGCCAGATCAGTAAAATCATTCACTCTCTCCTCTCCCACAATATTTAATATATTGTAATATACTGTACATCCTCCACAACATTGCAATTTCCATAGACTGGCTAGTTGGGGTGGATTAAAACTAGGTCAGCTGAGAGGGGTAAGGAGTGTATTGTGAACAAGGAGGCAACCAATGCAATCTCCAACTGTAGATTAAGAGAGGCAAAAGGGTAGAAGAAAGGAAGTATAGAGTGAGCAATGCCTTCTAATTCATTGTGATAATCACATAAATAATTTTAAACCAATTTAATAACTTGGCCTCAAATATTTAGTGGAATGGGAAATACCTAGAGCAGTGTAAGAGGGATCTAACTAATATTTTCCTTCCTTTTTCAGGGAATTATTCCTCCCATATAATTTTGTTTCCAATTGGAATAGAAAAAAATAGTATTGAACGACTCAAAATGATCAGTGTAATGAATCTGCTGCTAAACTTAAATTTTGTTTTCACCAAGTTTCCCATCTTCACCTCGGCTTGATTACCAAGCAGAATTCTACTTGAGGAAGTGGCCAACTTTACAGGTTGTTTGAACAATAACGAGACAATGATGCCCAAGGCACCAGTTAAGCCTCAACCTAATGCCAGAACAGTTCTCTGGCCAACCACAATGTTTTAGTCTAACACCACTCCTTAATGATAACAGCTCCTAGGGCAGGTTTCCCTAATTCTGCACTCAAGTGAAGGCATAGTTTTTACAGACTAGTAAATTAATTTACTGGTGATGATGCTAGGTCTTGAGTTGCTGCCTCTGTTTTGTATGCTGTCCAAGCCTAATTATTAACAAAAATCCTTGTTTTGTATAGAAACCAGGATCACAGCTGCTCTGAAGTAATTGAATGGATGTCATACTGTAACACGTCTAGCACAGAGCTTTAGGGAATAATTAATTTATTGTATACATAGTAGGACGCACTGACCTCCATATCAATAGATCTCAGTCACATCGTTGCATATTCTTGAATGATTTCAAGAATCTTAATGAAAAACTCAGCACCAGCTTAAAAGAATTTGGTGTACATTAGGGTGAGTTCCTCTCTGGTTTAAAATAGCCTGATCTAAATTACCAGCAGAAAAATCCAAACTAATCCCACTGCCCAGTCTCTTCCCTTTGTTATCTCTTCTTCAATGGATTGACTCTTTTAATGTTTAACCTAAATGCACAGACACATCAATACTTCTTTATTAATCATCAGCTCTGACACCAATATGCAGAGAAAGATTGTATTGCAGTTTATATGAATGAGAGCCTGCTTCCTATTAAACATTTCAATTGGATCGAATGGAAAATGTCTATCATGACCATTGACTCAATATTTACTAATTTGGAGAGGACTGTTAAAATTCTATCTGGGCATAATAATGATAGAGTTGGAAATTGCAATTACACTTGAAAAGACATTAATTTCTAGCCTATTTCCCTAGAAATCTTGAAAGTGGCAATTTTGCAAAAGATTCAGAAATAAATAAAGGGGAAATTATCATGTAGTTTTGGAAAGACATGGATTTGAAATTTTTGCAGAAATAGCAAATACACAAAATATTTTCAAAGGTGTCATTATCTCAAATACTTGGCAGATTCTAATTTTAATTTTGAAATACAAATTAAATTGTCTGATCAGAGGTGATATTTCAATGACAATACCAGTTGAGAGAAATATGACTGGTTGATAGCACATCGAACAGCAAAGCGAGCATGAATGACACTTAACCCATAAATTCAGGAGATTGCATCAATTTTCATTCAAAACAGTGTCGGTCAGAAAATTGTCTTCGGTACTTCAACAAGCTATTCACTTTTGCACTGTAAATGATCTCTGGATGTGATTCATGCAGCTAATGATGTCGTCACTATGCACTGCTTTCATTTTCAACCTTAATGGACTTCTTGAATGCAACTAAATATCTCAGGAGTTCAGCAGAGTTCAGTACTACATTGCAGTTTTATCTGTGATTCAAGGATACACAGCTAACATCATAACATCTGTCTGTCCTTTCTAAGGACTCACAGTCGCTTCTCAAGCACTTTCCAAAGACCATGTGCAGTGCTGAAACCCAAATTGTACACAATGTTTAACAGCTCAATTCCCTTTAGTGCCACCATAACAACTCTCTACACTCAGTGGCAACTGTATTAGGTACACCTGCTCACCAATGCAAATATCTAATCAGCCAATTACGTGACAGCAATTCAGTACATAAAAGCATGCAAAATATGGTCATGAGGTTCAGCTAATGTTCAGATCAAAACATCAGATGTGAACTAAGTGACTTTGACCGTGGAATGATTTTTGGTGCCAGATGGGGTGGTTTGAGTATCTTGGAAACTGCTGATCGCCTGGGATTTTCATGCACAATGGTCTCAAGAGTTTACAAAAAATGTTGCGAGTAACAAAAAACATCAAGTGGGCAGCAGTCTTGTGGGTGAAAATGCCTTGTTAATGAGAGAGGTCAGAGAAGAACTGGTTCAAGCTGACAGGAAGGCGACAGTAACTCAGATAACCATGTGTTACGATAGTGGTGTGCAGAGGAGCACCTCTGAACGTGCAACATGGCAAACCTTGAAGCAGATGGGCTACAGCAGCAGAAGACCACGAACATGAACGCAGTGTCCACTTTATTAGGTAAAATGGCAACTGAGTGTATTACATCAGCAATTGGTTAACTGATAATTAACACCCTACCCAAAAGCGATGGCCATCAAAAAGCCTTTATTTGATAGGTATGTCTTTGATAAATGCATGTTAATCTAAGAAAATCCTATTTCTGGATTCTATTGACTCAGCATTTCCTATATAAGCCCCTCTGACAATGAATGACTCTGTAGGCTCAGGTTTACAGAGCAGTCATGACCAAGAGGTGTTATCTGGTCAGGGAAGACCTTCATCTATACTCTCATGTCAGCAATGTTCTCTCCATCAAGGCGAAGGTCACCTTGGCCAGCAACTTCATCTGTGTAGAACCATTCCATGAGGTTGCAGTAAATCTCTGTTCTGCTTCTCAATTTGCTACTGATCACTTCAACAGAAAGGACACCAACCCCAGAAGGATGACTTCAACCATTTCCATTCCCCCTTGTTACAAGGAGGCCACTGTGGCCAGAGAGCTTCCACTCATCACCTTCAGACCTCTCCGAGTGGGGTTATGCCAGGACTTCTTGCTCCTTGCTGCATAATTGGTAAATTGATAAGTTGGTCTATTATTGTCACATGTACCAAGGTGAAAAATTTGTCTTGACTACTGTCCACACAGATCAATTCATTACAATGCTGCATTGAGCTACCACAAGGTAAAGGAATAACAGAGTTCAGAATAAAGCGTAAAAGCGACAGAGAAAGTGCAGCGCAAATAAGCTAGGGTTGATGAAGCAGGTTGTCTGCAGAAGAACTTAGACTGATTAGGAGAATGGGCAAAGAAATGGCAGATAAAATACAGCGTAGGGAAATGGATGATCATGCACATTGGTGGAAGGGATAAAGGCAGAGACTATTTTCTAAACAGGGAACAAATTCAGAAATCAGAGGTGCAAAGGGAATTGGGAGTCCTTGTGCTGGATTACCTAAAGGTTAATTTGCAGGTAAGTCGATGGTAAGGAAGGCAAATGTAATGTTAGTATTCATTTTGAGAGGACTAAAACATGAAAACAAAATTGTAATGCTGAGTCTTTATAAGATTTTGGTCAGATCACACTTGAGAATGGTAAGCAGCTTTGGGCCACTTATCTATGAAAGCATGTGCTGGCATTGGACAGGATCCAGAGGAGGTTCACGAGAATTATTCCAAAAATAAAAGGGTTAATGTATGAGGAGCATTTGATGGTTATGGGCCGATACTTACTGTAGTTTAGAAGATTGATGGGGATGTCAGTGAAACATATTGAATACTGAAAGGAACGCACACTAAATTTTCGAGGAGCTCAGCAGGTCAGGCTGCATCTATGGAGAAGAGTAAACGGTTGATGTTTCAGGCCAAGACACCTCTTCAGGACTGAGAAGGAAGCAGGGAGATGTCAGAATAAAAAGGTGGGTGGAGGGGAAAGAGGCTAGCTGGAAAGTGATAGGTTAAGCCGGGTGAGTGGGAAAGGTCAAGGGCTGGAGAAGAAAGGATCTGAAGGAGAGGAGAGTGGCCAATAGGAGAAAGGGAAGGAGGAAGTGACCTGGGGAAAGTAATAGGCAGGTGAGAAGTGAAAGGTCAGAATGGAGGATAGAGGAAGGGGTTGGGGGGAAATTTGTTCACTGGAAGGAGAAATTGATATTCAGGTTCAAGGGTACCCAGACCCCCGAGCACAGCCACATATCCTTCCTGGGAGCTTGTCTTCACTGCCATCTTGTGCCACATAGTTTCCAGATCCATTTTCAGACTTCTCAGTTCAAACCCACCAAGGACCCCAGGTGCACACGTTGAATTGACTGCTTCTCCCTCCACATTCTACACGCCACCCTTTCCACCATGCAGAGATCATCAGTTCTGCGCCCACCATGACATCGAGCTCTTATTCACTCGCCTCCATCTCTGAGCCCACTTCTTTGACAAGGATTCCACAGCATGCTCTGATGATCCCTTCTCCTGTCTCCAGCCCTCCTCCTTTTCTTGGACACCCTGCTCTGGTTCTCTACCTGCTCTGGATCTTTTCATTTGTAATTGTCGACAAGATATCGACCGTCTCAATTACAACACTCCTCCTCCAACCTGACCCCTTCCAAATGCACTGCCCTACACTCTCTCCACACCAATCCCAACCTTGCCTTCAACCCCACAGACAAAGGGGGTACACTGACATCAACCTTGCTGAGGCCAGGTGGCAACTCTCAGGTAACCCCCCCTTGAGAAGGACCCCACTCCACACCAATAGAAAACTGTATTTGACATTGTCACTGACCTCTGATCCACTGCCACCAAACTTATAGTACCCTTACCCCGCACTGCTCGCTTCTACCTTCTACCCAAGATCCAAAAACTGGACTGACTGGGTTGGCCTATTGTCTCTGCCTGCTCCTGCCCCACTGAACTCGTCCTCATATCTCAATTCCGTTCTATCCCTGTTGGTCCAGTCCCTTCTCACCTGCATCCCTCAATCTCCTCATAATTTCAATTCCCTGGCCCTGACTGCTTCAATTTCACCATGGATGTCCATTCCCTATACACCTCCATCCCCCATCAGCAAGGCCTCAAAGCCCTCTGCTTCTTTCTTGACAAAGGAACCAACCAATCCTCCTCCACCACCACCCTCCTCTGACAGGCAGAACTAGTCCTCACCCTGAACGATTTTTCCTTTGGCTCCTCCCTCTTTCTCCAGCCCCAAGGGGTAACCATGGCCACTTGCACGGACCCAGGCTTTACTCAGTTTCTTCACCTCTGCTGCATCTATTCCCATTCAAAGCCACAATCAGTTTTCCAAGTGAGGCAACAATTCACCTGCAAATCTGTTTGGGTTGTTTATTGTGTCCAGTGCCCTGTTCGCAGGATACATCTTTCCATTCCAGGACATCATGCCCTCCTTTAAAGAACAGGGTTTCCCTTGTTCTACCACTGATGCTGCCCTCACCCACATCTCCTCCATTTCCTGTACATCCGCACTTACCCCATCTTCCCACTGCTGTAATAGTGAGAGAATCTCCCTCCATGCACTTACCCCTGCAAGAAGGCTAAGTGCCACAACCTCCTCCCTCACCTTCATTCAAGGCCCCAAACAGTTTTCCAAGTGAGGCAACAATTCACCTGTGAAGCTGTTGGGGTTGTCTATTGTGTCCGGTGCTCCCGATGCAACCTCCTTTACATTGATGAGAAGCGTTGCAAATTGGGCAACTGCTTTGTTGAGCACGTCTGCACCATCCGCCCCACATGGGACTTCCTGATGGCCAAACATTTTAATTCTGATTCCCATTCCCATTCCAATGGGTTGATCCATGGCCTCCTTTTGTGTCAGGATGAGGCCACCCTCAGGGTGGAGGAGCAACACCTTATATTCCGTCTGGATACTTTCCAACCCGATGGCATGAATATTGATTTGTCCTTCCGGTGAACAATTCCCCCGTCCTTCCTCTATTCTCCACTCAGACACTTCACCTCTTCTCACCTGCCTATCGCTTCCCCTGGATCCCCTCCTCCTTCCCCCGGATCCCCTCCTCCTTCCCCCTCTACTAATGTCCATTCTCTTCTCCTATCAGTTTGTTTCTCCTCCCGCCCTTGACCTTTCCTACCCACCTGGTTTCACCTATTACCTTCCAAGCAGCCTCCTTCCCCTCCACCCACCTCTTTATTCAGGCAGCTCATACCCCTTCCTTCTCAGTCCTGATGAAGGATCTCAGCCCAAAATGGCAACTGTTCACTCTTTTTCCAAAAATGCTGCCTGACCTGCTGAGTTCCTCCAGCAGTTTGTTGGTGTTACTTTGGATTTCCAGCATCTGCAGATTTTCTCATGTTTGTGAATATTGAAAGGCCTAGATAGAGTGCATGCTTCCAATAGTGGAAGAGTCTAGAACCAGAGGGCTCTCCTCAGGATACAAGGGTGTCCCTTTAGTGCAGAGATTAGGAGGAATTCCTTAAACTAGAGGGTGGTGAAACTGTGAAATTCATTGCTACGTGCAGCTGTGGAGGTCAAGTTAATGGGTATATTTAAAGCGGAGGTTAATAGATTCTTGATTAGTAAGGGCAAGAAAGATTACAGGGAGAAGGCAGAAGAATGGAGTTGAGAGGGATAAAAAAAATGAGCCATGATCGAATGGCGGACCAGACTCAATGTGCCTAATACTGCTCCTATATCTTATGGTCTTATGTTAAAGTTAAAGTCTGTCCTGAGCCTTATTGGCTCATCAGGCTGGTGCTTATGCCGGTTTCCGTGGCGTGAAGCGACTGAGAGTATGAGACTCGCCCCTGGATAGGATGCCAGTCTATCGTGAAGTTAACCCCCAGCATTTTGCTGGCACACATTTTGAGCTGGGTGGACTGGAGCAGTATGTGGTTAAGTGCCTTGCTCAAGGGTACAACACACTGCCTCGGCTGGAGCTCGAACTCACGACCTTCAGATTGCTAGTCCAACACCTTAACCACTTGGCCATGCGCCACACAATGGTCTTAATAAGGTGCAAGATCAAAACAAGGTCGATTGTGAGGTCAAGAGTCAATCTTATCATATTAGGGAACTATTCAATAATCTATAACAGCAGGATGGAAGCTGTCCTTGAGCTTGGTGGCACATACTTTCAGGCTTTTGTATCTTCTGCCCAATGGTGTGAGAAGAAAGAATGTCCAGGGTGAGTGGGATTTTTGATCATGCAGGCTGATTTACTGAGGCAGCAAGAAATGTGGACCTATGGGGTAGAGTCCATGGAAGGGAAATCAGTTTCCATGTCCTTAGCTCACTGCAGGTTTTTTACAGTTATGGACAGAACCATTGCCTTACCAAGCCAACCTTCATCTGGATAGGATGCTCTCTGTAGCACATTGATAAAATCTGGTGAGGGTCAAAGAGGACCCTTCTGAGGCTAAATTTCTTTAGCCTCCTGAGGAACAAGAGACGCTAGTGCACTTTCCTGACCATGGTGCCAATGTGGTTGTACCTGGACAGGCAACTGGTGATGTTCTCTCCTTTGAACTTGAAACTCACTTTAGTTTTTGTATCGTTAGAGAACATTGGTCCAACAAATTGAACTTCCTTCAGTTACCAGGCTGATATTTGCAGGAGTCACAGCTCAATCTGATAATGATTAATATTTTGAACTATTATTTATAATTCATGCCTTGCAGTTAATTCTTTTTTGCATTCTATTTCCCTTTTCATTTACATAATAACTGACTGAAATGGAACAGTGCTGAAATCCCATTTAAGAACTTCCAGTGTTGGTGAAGATAAGGTTTCTCAATCTTCCTTCTCTCTTATTGTCTGAATACTTGAATTATTGGTATTACATGAACATGCTTAAACGATATTCAAAGAAAACCACCACTTCCTTGCTGTCGCTGACAAAGATGATATGCACCAGGACAAATTTGACATGACAAATGGAATGCAAAGCAAAATGCACATTTTCTCAGGATTACATTACAGCCTGTTGTACATTCTGTGTGATACCTATTTAGTTTATTACATGCATCCTCAGAGCCCAAGATCCAGTCTGCTTGTGGATGTTTAGTTGGTAACCTGAGGAAAGAGAAACAGCTTCAACTCTTTCACTAAGCATGAGATCATCTACATTGGCATTGGTTCCGCATCTGCAATGGTGTGGGGTCACCCGGACAATCACATCTCAGAACCCAGGTCACTGGAATCACCAAGGCATTGAAGGATACCAACCAAGTGCTGGAAAATGAGTTCCTGATGGTCAACCTCAATATAGTGGGCTGAATAGCCTTGTTCTATACTGAATGACCTATGTCTCCATGAGTCATTGACAGAGAGTGCAACAGAAAAGCTAGACTGAAGCCTTAGTGCAATACAGAGAAAAGATCATTCAGATAGGAAGTTATACCAATCCTTAATCTATTTTATTAGATAGACATAGAAGATCTCATGAATGACAATAATGGAGTTCTTGCCACTATTTTGGCTAACATGCCTCAGGAGCAGAAAAGGTAGAAACAATAGTGATGATCTAAATTTGATGGTCAGGGTCGAGGACTTACCCAAAAGACAAGGTGATGGTCATCAATTTACATTGGCCTTCATTGGAACAGTTTTGGAGGTTAAGGACATATAGGACAAAGTGGGAGCAGAATAAGAGTATTAAAATGGCAGTGATTGGCAATCTGGATCATACGTTGACCAAGCAAAGGTATCCCTGAAGTATAACCCGAATTTTGATTTCTTGAGTGCAGGGCAACAGTGCAAGGTGGGTAGAGAATACAGCCTGAAAATTGGAAGAAATGCTTGTAAGCTGCTCCTTTACAGAAAAAGGAGGTCTGGAGATCTAAAAGGTGGGGGTCTTAAAAGATCTAAAATGGCAAATGGTACACCCTCTTCTGACCTTGCATAATAAGATGGAAAAAAATAGTAAAGATATTCAGCATATCAAACATCAGTAGTTACTCAAAATTATTATTCCCTGTGAGCATGCTAAGACATATGGAAATGAGTATTTTGTTGTCAACCAGTCACAGGCTGAACTAATTCGGCTGATAGGTAGGAAATGCTTCATTGCTGTTGTCAGTTGCGGTAATATCCCTGCATACTGGCCACATTTTAAAACATTCAGTGCTAGCTTGCATCTAACACCAATAAACCAGACATTATTTTGACCTTCTCAGACTGTGGCCTGTTTCAGTCACAGATGAGGCGTATCTCTTTGGCCGAGTTTTAGAATCTCTCTAACCAGCAAAAGGTTAAGAAAGCAAGTAGCCTACAAATCCAGAATTAACAGAGAAGTTAGAAACTAACAGCAGAATAGATCGGGTGAAACCCTGTTCACGTAAATTCTGACCTAATGAATTGGCCAAACACTGGCTCATCAGGTTTAAATGAGCTGGCCTTCATTAGTTCAGAATATGGGATAAACAGACATAACTGGGGATACGGGAAGTGGCTGGAACTGGAGTGTGCATTGAGGGTCAGCACCTAGGGTTGGTGTCCAGAACATTGGGTGAGGAAAGCAGGTAGTTTTGCAACAAAACCAAGTCATTATATATATTTAAAGTGGAGGTTGATAGGTTCTTGATTAGTAAGGGTATCTAAGGTTATGGGGAGAAGACATTGGAACAGGGTTGAGAGGGATAATATCAGAATCAGATATCAAATTCAGATTTAATATCAAAATCAGTCGTGATGAAGTGGTAGAGCAGACTCAATGGACCGAGTGGCCTAATTCTGCTCCTATGTCATCTGGTCAAAACCAGTCTGAGCGTTTGCATGGTCCTTACTCATTTAAAACTCACCGGATTGCTGGAAACTCCATTCAGCCACCATGTAACCAGCAAAAAGAAGTGACATGAAAATGAGTTTGTGTATTAATAGGAAAACCATTCCCATAGCTGGGGAACTCTGCCATGCTTGTCCAGCAGCATCCAAGTCCCAAGGGAGCTGGGTTATCCGATGTTTACCACATTGGGAAGATGAGTAAACTGACCTCAACAACCACCGAACCTCAGGATCATGATAACGAAAACTCAGGCCAGCTGAATGTATTCTTGCTAAACCTTCACGTGGGAAGAAATCCCTGCTGCAGTGACAATCGAGAGAGAGCAGGAAAACTGGGAACAGACTCAGGCAGACTAATTAGGAATCCTTGAGACTTTGAGCAGAGGACTATTCATGCCCCCTTCATGCCATCCACAGGACACCCTCCACACCACTCCATTCCTCTACTGTATTATGCCCCCGGTGTTTCCAGAATTCTTGTTTATTATAAACTTCCACTAATTGCAATATCCTCCTGTACCACACCGCTCCAGCACTGTCCACAGTCCTGCCTCCACCTTTCTTCTGCCTGCCACAAATCAGCAATGAAAGGCTTTCAGGGAAGAAATATTCAACAGGAAGTATTTTCATGGGATTGTGGAGTTGGACAAGATTAGTTAGCCTAAAGGCAACTACCTAACATATGGTAAATAGATAAGGATGTTGAGGGATCCCACTTTGCTGATGTCAAATCTGGCTTCAGCTGATCCTGTGTTTAATTCCAATTCATTAGTTATTCTTTGAACAACACACACAAAATGCTGGAGGAATTCAGCAGGCCAGGCTGCACGTAGGTGGCGTTTCATGTGGAAACTCTTCGGCAGAGGACTTTCAGCCCGAAACATCGACTGTACTCTTTTCCCTAGATGCTGCCTGGCCTGCTGAGTTCCTCCAGCATTTTGTGTGTGTTGCTCAGATTTCCAGCATCTACAGATTTTCTCTTGTTAGTTATTCTTTAAAGTTTTGTCACTGCTGTAACTTAAAGGGCCTGTTGGTTAAGTTGCACAGAGCAATCAAACATCAATGTGATATCTAATACTAAGTGATATTTCAGTAATATCCCCTGTTCTTCTTTAAGAATTTATGTTACTTCATTTGATGTAAGTGCATATGGAGTCTTAGTTCAGAATCAGGTTGAATATCACTTGCATATGTGGCAACAGTACAATGCAATACATGATAATAAAAACTATATATTACAGTAATAAATATAGTGTATACATAAAAAATTAAATTAAGTAAGTCGTGCAAGAAGAGAGCAAAAATAGAAAAGAATAGTGAGGTTCACTGCCCTATCGTAAATCTGATGGCAGAGGGGAAAAAGCTGTTCCTAAAACATTGAGTGTATGCATTCAGACTCCTGTACCACCTCTGCGATGGTATCAAGGAGAAGAGGGTATGTCCTGGGTGATAGGGGCCTTTAATGATGGATAATGGATGCTGCCTTTTTGAGGCATCGCATTTGAAGGTGCCCTCGATGCTGGAGAGGCTTGTGCCCATGATGGAGCTGATTGGGTTTACAAATTTCTGCAGCTTTTTCCAATCCTCCATACCTGATGCAAACATCTCACACAAAAGATCGCGCTCCCAGTTCGTACTGCACCCCTCTGGCCACTCAAGAGACAAACCTGTGATACTCTACTTTCAGAGACAATTTTGTCACTTATCGGGAAACCTCTCCACTTACAGTGTCGTTTGCAGCCCATCGATCCTTATGACACACACTGGGAAGTTGGCTTGGGAAACAGAGTTAATTCATGCAGGGTAATTCACTTCAGGTCTCAACTGCAAACCACAGTTTGTAGAAAAACTGTAATTCATACACTGCATTTTAAAATGTCACACTTTAGTTAATTATCTGCTCAGAATGTTGCAGGTTTGTCAGCAGTGTGGCTGATAAACTTGCCATTTCGTTCTAGATTTATGACATCCCTTTTCTGAATTTATTACTAAAGGGAGCTAGCAATTTTTAATTACAAAGCAAATGGTCAGATCTATTTAACAGCAGGCTCCAGGCTTAAAAGTCAGAACAATTTCAGTGCAAATCCCTGATTATAAAACCAGTCCTCTCAGAAAGGTGCAGGCTCTGATTTCCAAATACACTGCATTGCAGGTCCCAACGTATGATTGTGACTCAAGCTGGGTTGCAGACAGACGCGCACCTGTCCTGCATTTTCAAACCTACCTTGTCCTTCATCAGGATAGAGCCATCCATGTATTGAGCTGCAAATTTGCAATCTGCCAGTACATCAAAACCATCCACAGTAATACCACGGTAATCATAAATTACTTCGATATTCCTCAAAGGAAACAGGGAATTTGGTCCAATGAGATTCTTTGAATGTTGATGATCTACTCAAGATCCAGATATTTAGGGATCATAAAGCAGCAGAATTTAATTTGTGTCACACTTAACCAGCCACCGGTGCAAAATGTGAGGTAACTAGTTTAAAAACAGTGTGATAAAGTCCAGAAATCCTTCTCCCAATCCACCACAGCAACCGCGGTAGAGCAAAGCCTATAATGTCCCCTTGGAGGAAGCCAAGCCTCACACCATTGGATAAGGGGGTCATTTCTCCCCATCCTCCTTCTCTCTTTTTCCATTCCTCATTTTGGTTCCCCTCTTATCCCATCTCTTCTCACTTGCCCAGAACATCCCTTTGGTGTCCCTCCTCCTTCCCGTTCTCCCATGATACACTCTCTTCTCAGATTCCTTCTTCTTCAGACCTTTACCTCTTCCAGCAATCACCTCTGAGCTTCTCACTTCATCTCTCTCCCTCAACCAATCTACCTTCCCTCATCTGGCTTCACCTATCACCTGCTAGCTTGTACTCCTTCCTAACCCCCCACCTCACCTTCTTATTCTGGCTTCCTCTCCCTCCCTTTGCAATCCTGATGAAGAGTCTCACCCTGAAAAGTCCACTGTTTATTCTTCTCCGTAGATGCTGCCCGTAAGTGTGCTACTCTTACTACTGGCCATACAGGTCGGAGCTCACTAAGAATCTTGTCTCATCACTGACCAACCATCTGGAAAATTGCATGATCCCTCTCTCAAATTATCCCGCCATTCACAACTACTATCAGGCAGGAGATATAGAAGCCTGAAGTCCCACACCACCAGGTTCAAGAATAGCTACATCCCTCAACCATTCAATTCATGAATCAAACAGCCCAATCTTAATCACTACAGTTTCGCAATACTAAGACCACTTTGATCACTTTGCATTAAAATAGGATTTATTCTTTTTCTTTCTAAGTATATTCTTTCTTGTAAAAGCTGTGTGTGATTTATGTTTAATTTGTTTTATGTGAATGCTGCTTGTATGGTGCCATGTGACCGTAATACCGCCACAAGTTTTTCATTTCACCTGTGTGGACATGTTCTCGTGCATGTGACTGTGGGGCAGACTCAATGGGCCAAATAGCCTAATTCTGCTCGTAAGTCTCATGACAATAAACTCAACTTTGACTTCAACCTCAAAATTGCCCACTGATACTTTAGTAAGCCTTGCTACTACTGGAATCCGCTGACTGTAAATACATACTTTGTGTGTGGCATGTGTCTCAATTCATGTGAGTACAAAGATGTTACTAGGATTTAAGGACCTGGGTTATAAGAAAGATTGACTAGGTTAAGACTTTATTCCCTGGAGCATAGGAGAATGAGGGGACATTTGATAGAGGTATAGTATATCAAATTATCAGTAAGGTAAATGCAAGCAGGCTTTTTCCACTGAGGCTGGGTGAGCCAGCGGAAGTGGTCGATCTGGGTACAATTTCAACATTTAAGAGATGTTTAGATAAGTACATGGATGGGAGGGGTACAGAGGACTGTGGTCCAGGTGAGGTCGATAGATGGAATAATAGCCCAGCATGGACCAGATGGGCCAAAGTCCCTGTTTCTGTGCTGTAGTGCTCAGTTATGATATAAAAAATTCTCTTTCCCCTCTGTGATGGTTAACCAGTGCATCAAGCAGTTAAGTGCTGATTATGTTGCAGAAGAATGCGATTCATCAAAAAGGTTATAGAGACATTGGTTAGAAACACAATTGTTTTGTCTTTCTCTGAGGATGCTGAGGAACAAATTTAGAACGATTTCTCACATTTTTGGTTTTCTTTGCTTTTCGGAATTTTGAATAAATTTTAATGGCAGATCTATTCCAAATGTATTTCTGATCTTGTAGAAATACAGTTTCTAACAAGAACGTGTTCCTTTTGTTTTATCACTTTACTCAAGAAATTTATCTTACTGAAAACTTATTTTTTTGTTGAAAACTTCCTAGCAGTAATTGGTCAGGAGAGCAAAAAGACAATCTTCTGGAAGTATGAAGATGGTGAAAGTCATGCTGTCCTTTGTTTAAAAGATGATAAAAGGCCACTTGCTTCATTCTGAGTTAAGCAATATTAGAAGTTTAATTATGTGCTAAGACTGGCGGTGAATCAATGAGCTGATGTGAGACTGGATAACAAGGAGAGACACTCCAACCTACAGAGCAATACAAACAGGCAAATCCAAGGAAGGAAGAACATCAAAGCTTCATCAAGATCATCAATATTGACAACCTCGCTCAGAAACACAGCATTTTGTAGGCAGCACCTGACACTCCGGTAATTCAGCCACATCAGGAAATAAAAACATTTATAATAGAATATCTTAAAAGCAATGTCTCGTACCACCAACTAATTCAATTTCTAATGCAGATTTTTATTCACTGTTACAGAATTCTCTCTAAAATCTCTGATGTACTAGGTCACCGAAGCAGAATGAAAGAATTTGCATTTTAAGTAGCACCTTGCAAGACCTCAGGATTCTCAGCCAGTACCTTTCAAGTGTCCTACTCCAGGGGAAATGCCAACAGATCTCAGACAGCAAAATCCCACAAACCGAGATGGACAGACAATATGATTCAATGATGTTGGCCAAAGAATACAACTCTGCAGTCTAAGCATCACTCACTCCACAGAGATGACTTCTCTTCTGTTATTTTCAGGACATTTATTACCCTACAACCATCAGCCTTCCAAACCGACATAGATAACTTCATTCACCACTACAACCTATAGACTCACTTTCAAGGATTCCTTGCAACTCGTATCCTCCAGTATTATTCTTGTTATTTGTACAGTTCATCTTCTTTTGCACTTTTTTTTTGTCAGTCTTTATTTGTGCATAGTTTTTTTTACAGAATCAGAATGAGTTCTATTATCACTGACATATATGAAGAAATCTGTTGTTTTGCAGCAGCAGTACAGTGCAATATATAAAATATACTATAAATTACAGTAATAAATATATATTATAAATGTAAATAAGTAGTACAAAGTGAGAATAAACATAGTGACGTAGTGTCCATAGGTTCATAGGATGGCAGACTCTTTTTTTCTGAAAGAAAATGAAACTCAAGATAATATACTGTAGCATATCTGTACTTTGATAATAAATTTACATGAACATTGAACTTTGAAGTTTTGAATAATTACTGTGCCCTCATTATCACTGAGTAGAGTGGACACTTGGTATAAAACCTCATTGGAATGACAGTATTATAGATGGTGCAATTTTCCCGTAATATTTAATGAAATGTCATCCCAGAATTTCCCTTCAGGCCTAAACCATTGAAGTGAGGTAGTACTAACAGTACCAAATCTTGTTTACAATCTGGAAGAATGAACTCTATCTCTTTCCTGTTGGTGAGCCCCATCACTTTAGAATTATTCTAAGCAACCTAGTCCCAGATGTGAATTCTAATTCCCCATATTTACACGGAATGGACAATTAATTTCCTGGACGTGAAGAATTTGCTGCAAGGTCGAACAAAACCAATGCTATTCTGTATTTACTGGTGTGGCCACTTAAAGGTTAAATTGTTTGTAAGGGGGCACACCAATAAGTAATGTCTTTGAGCACACTTTAGAGCAGGGTTCTCAACCTGGGGTCCACAGGCCCCTTGCTTAATGAATTGGTCAGTGGCATAAAACAGGTTGGGAACCTCTGCCTTAGAGTCAGAGCATTGTAGAGCACAGAAACAAGCCCTTGGATTACTTCTTTGTACTGTGGTGAGCATTTAGTCCATAATGATAGATGAGGAAGCTCTTTAACTCAACAACCATGACCTGGAGAGTAAACCCAACCAGTCTCTCACAGACTGGGGAGGTGACCATCACACACCCCAGTTACAGTTAGGGTGACCCACAAATGCACAAGCAAATAACTGTATAACCCAAGCTAAAGTGTAATAATAAACGAACTGGAACTTCCCGCCATAATCCCATAAAAGCATTTTAACACAAGAACAATAAACTGTACTGGTCATTAGAAACGCAGGGGCGGGCTGTCGACCATGCCCCCACCCAGAACGTCACAATATTTTGCTTGGATGGTCTCCACCCCAACAGCATAACCATCAAGCTCTCAAATTGCTGGAAATGCTCCCCCTTGTCCCTTTTCCCCTATTTTTTTCTCTCTTCTTCTAATTCAACTGGCCTCTATTATCCTATCCCATTACCCTTCCCCGCCCTCACAATCTGCCCATCCTCCCTCTCGTTCCCCTCTGTACCTCCCTCCTTTTATTTCATGATCCCTCTTCCTCTCCTATCAGATTCCATCATCTTCAGCACTTTTGTCACTTCTATCCATCATCCCCCAGTTTCTGACACCATTCCCACTCTGCCTGTCTCCCAACTTACCAGAATTCATTTATCATCTCCCAGCTTTTGTTCCCCCCTTTCCTTGACCTTTATGTATCGGCTGTCTCGTCCTTTCTTTCCAATCCAAATTAACGGTCTCAACCCAAAACAGCGACTGTCCATTTCTTTCCACAGACGCTGCCTGACCCACTGAGTTCCTCCGTGTATTGTTCCAGATTCTAGCATCTGCACTCTTTTGTGTCTCTACCACATCGTGCTGACTCTTTTGCCCATGTACCATAGTCACATCTCCCATACTCCCACATTGGGAGTCCTACCTAAATACCTTTTAAGTATAATAATTGTTTCTGCTTCCACCACCATACTCAGGCAGTTATCTGTCACTCCGCCATTGGAGAAAAGCATATCCCACAGACCCCTTTAAAAGACCCTTTGGGATGGCACGGCGATGTAGTGGTTAGCAAAACACCATTACAGCAACAGCGACTGAGGTTAAATTGCGCCACCGTCTGTAAGGAGTTTTGTACTTTCTCCCCATGATCACCTGGGTTTCCCTGGGTGCTCCAGTTTTCTCCTACATTCCAGAGATGTACGGGTTTGTAGGTTAATTGGTCACATGGGTGTAACTGGGCGACACGGGCTCATTGGCAGGAAGGTCCTGTTACCATGCTGAGTCTCAAAATAAATACATTAAAATAAAATAAATTTTTTCTCACCTCAACCTATCCCTCATGTTTCTCATATCCCTACCACGGGGAAAAGATTCTGACAATCGACCTTATACATGCTTCTTATAATTTTATATATACCTCTATAAAGTCACTGCTAAGTTTCCTTCAATGCAAGAAAACCAGCCTCTCCACATAGCTGAAGTCCTCCAATGCAGGCAACATCTGGTGAACCTCCTCTGCACTCTCTCCAGCACAATCGCTCCCTTCCAATAATATGGAGACCTGGACTGCATTTGAGACGTCATCTCTATTAAAAATGCAAATTGGCCAGACTATGCTGTTACATTAATAGCAAAACTAATGTTGAAAATCATAATATTGCCTTTAGTGAAGTGACAGTTCAATGTTTATATTCAAATACATAAATGATGCTTTCCACATTTTATTAAAATTAGCATCCTGTTCCATATCTCATTGTGGAAATGTTTTGAATGATGGGAAGTTGCGATAATCACACAATTGAATGATGTAAGGACCTCACTAATATATACTATAGTACTATTGTTATAATTGGTAAAGGTTCGTGACTATCAATTCATTCTATTTGTGAATTGTTTTATACAGTACTTATTTAAGAAAATGTATTTGGCAATTTTCCTTTCTCCTTCTTTGTTCTCCCTCTTTCCCTTGCTTTATCATTTAATGGTGAATTCATCCTTCTTTAAAGTCTCTTCATATTATAATATATACCCTCACCCTCGCAAGGCCTCAGGCTCTGAGGGCATACTTGCTGGGGCTTTGAAAACCTATGCAAACCAACTGGCAGGAGGGTTCTGAAGGCTCCCACCTGCTCCAAAAGGGCGACAATCATACCAGTGCCCAAGAAGAGCAGGGTGAACTGCCTCAATGACTGTCACCAAGTGCCATTCACATCTGCTCTAATGAAATGCTTTGAGAGGTTGGTCATGGCTAGAATCAATTTCTACCTAAGCAAGAACCTGGACCCACTGCAATTTGTCTATTAGCACAGTAGATCTGCAGCAGTCACAATCTCACTGGGTCTCCACTCGGCCTTGGATCACCCAGACAATAGCAATATCTCTGTCAGGCTGCTGTTTACTGACTGCAACACAGCATTCAACACCATCACACTCTCAGTTCTAATCAACGAGCTCCAAATCCTGGGCCTCTGCACCTCCCTCTGCATCTGGATCCTTGACGTCCTCACTGGGAGACCACAATCTGTGCAGACTGGAAATAACGTCTCCTCCTCAATTTCAATCAACACTGGTGCACCTTAGGGATCTGTGCTTAGCCCTCTGCTCTAATTTCCCTACACCCACGATTGTGTGGCTAGGGACAGCTCAAATGGCATCTATAAATTGGCTGATGGCACACAATTGCTGGCAGGATTTCAGATGGTGATGAGGAGGTGTACAGGAGTGAAATAGATCAGCGGTGTGGTGTTGCAGCAACAACCTTGTACTCAATATCTGTAAGACCGCTCACGGAGCCTGTGGCTGGCAAAGATGTAAATGAATAGTGTGTCATATGGATCAGTGTTGGAGCCTCAGAGCTTTACAATTTATGTAAAGGATGGGACAAGACACTGAAGGGAGTGTTGCTAAGTTTGATAACACAAAGATAGGCCGGAAAACAAGTGGTGGTGAGGACATAAGAATGCTACAAGGTGATATGACTAAGTGAATGGGTGAAGATCTAGCATATGGAGTATAATGCAGGAAAATGTGAAATTGTCCATTTTGGCAGTGAAAGTAAAAATTAAGCATATTATCTCAACAGTGAGAGGTTGTAGATTTCGCTGTACAGAGGGATTGGGTGTTCTGGTGTAATAGTGTATTCATAAGGGTTGTACTTTGGAAAAATAACAAAAATATTATTCATTACTAGTGTTCTAGTATTTGGATAGTCAGACTTAATGCTCAGGGTCCTATCATCAGTGAGATCGGAGCTCGAGGCCTGGACTTCAGGTTCTCATTCAAGGTCCTTGTTCGTCTTCAGCAGTTCCTGCAGTGGTGCCGAAGATTGTAGCTCAAAGGTCGATCAGAAACCCAGACTGAAGCCTGAAGGTTGATTGGAAGTCCAGAAGTCAATGCCCAATGGCTGGAGCCATGAGTCTGCGAATTCCTCCGAGCCCACTAGGGAAATCAAATGCCCATTTCCCTGTGAAGCTATGACACTGCTGGAGGCTGGAGGGGTTAGAGGACAGTGTCTGTGGACAGGTAGGTGGGTGGGTGGCAGGGAAAGAGGAACAGGGCTTGTTTGCTCTTGTTACTTTGTCACTTGGTATACTCTGTTTGTTGTGTTCTGCGTTGCTCTGCCGAGCACAGTGGGCACGATATGTTGTAACTGGAATGTGTGGTGACACTTGCAAACTGCCTCCAGTGCTGTTTGTAATGCCAAAACATAAAACTAATTAAAAGAAAAACAAGTGAGCTGTAGTCCGTGAGCCAGTAGGGTTGGTCGGTACCATCTGAGGGGAATAGTGCTCATAGTGATTTTTGGCAAGGTGTTCATCTCTAGAGTTAGAAAATATGTGATAGCAATCCACCAGTGGTAGCTTTATGTGTGCTATCATGCATTTTATAACACTACCCTAAAATAAGCATTTCTGAAAAGTGGCCAATATAAAGTATAACATATATATTCAACCTAGTGGCATTTTGTCATCAGCGATCCCTCAACATTGAAATTTGTCACAATGATAACTGAGCTCAAGCACTTTTCATCAAATGTTGCTATAAAATTCTTCATTGAAAACTATGTCATTGGTGGTACTCGCAGTACAGTGCCCAATTTCAGTAGAGTGAATCATTTCATCTTTAGAAAAATATTTGACTGTTGTTTATTTTGGAAAAGTCAGTAAAAACACTAGGACAGACGCAATTACATGGATTTGTAGAGAATTTATTCAGGAATTCAAATAAGTAATCACTTTTTGTATATATTCCATATTAACATCAGTACAGCAGAAAATGTTACCCCCCCCCCCTCAAAAGGTTAAAAACCTCATTTGGAGAGATTTCTGGAGTTTTTTCAATGTCATGATATTTTCCATATTGTTGTATCAGATCAAAACAATCTTAAGCTTTTGTCATAGCATATAGAATTACAGTATAATAATTCAAATGGGGGATTCCACACAGCCATAACCTAGGCTCCATTTGGTTGTAAAATGAATATATTTCCATACTTTCAGAACATAATAATTATAATAATTTCCAAGTCTTCCTAATCTTCCACATCTTCATCTGAACTTTCCACACTCTCTGAGGTGGATGCCTGGTTCTCACAGTCTGCCAGTCTATACACGTCAGAACACCTGAGGCCGTTTGCAACACACATACATCTTGGGAGTGAACAATTTTTTTGGACAGTTACAGGCCAGTAGATCGGACGGCATCAGGTGCTGGCTGGCCTTCCGTCCAGTGCACCACCAACTGTTCAGCTTCCTCTTCTCTCTCCATCTTCCATCCTCTGTCAACAGGGCTTGGCACTTGTGGGTCCTTCTCCAAAGCCTGGTAGTTGGCTCGCTGTGCACGTTTTGTTAAGCAGTCCTTGCATGGTGGGAGTTGATGACTTCCAATTTCACCTTTTTTGACATAGAAAAGGTGATACCTGAGCTCATTGACCTTGGTGGTTGATGCTTTTGGGGCATACAGGAGACATATAAATGCCTCCAGTTTGTCCATCAGTTCTGGAGAGAGGTCCCATTCCTGCTCCAACTCTAAGAATGTGTCCTGAGTTTCCCTGTTGCTGGTCAGGAGTTTTAGGGCACTTGTCTTCCCTTTGCCTGCAAAAGCGCTTACAGTGTCACATCCTGTGTATGCGTGCAACCCAAGGAGAGCTCTACAAACCTCTAATGCCAATAGTGGCAGCAACCTTCCAGTTCTTGGTCCTCAATGGTGACTGATCTCTGCTTCAGTTTTTCAATGTGTGGAAGCTCAGCTCTTAGCAGATGTAGTCCGTAGACATTGGCCTGTACCACTATGCCATTGACTTTATGTGATGTACCCTTTCCAGTGAGAGTTTCCTCAAGTCTCTCGATATTGTCCCATGCAAGATTGGTGAAGACATGAGGCTTGATGGAGGCTGGAAGAACGACTCTCTGGTTGGAGGCTGTTGCTAGCTTTTGGAGACACAGAGCAGTGTTGTTCTCTTCAAGTTGGGAGTAAGACACCCCATGCCCAAGCCTGTTCAGTGTCTGGATGAGCTCAGTGTTACCCGTCAGTGTTTTTACTGTGTAAGGAAGTAGAAGGTGCTTTGGTGGTTTATGCTGACCACATATCACAGCATATATTATGTCCTGACTGAAAGACTGAACCAGAGCAGTGACCCTCTGTGTTTGAGTCTTGGTGTCAGGATTTCCAGTGAACAGTTCAACAAGAAGCAGCTCTAGTTGATCCAGTATGGAGATACGAGCACTGTCTTTCACATCAGATGGATGGAATGGCCAGGGAGTCACAGTCATCTCCTGTCTAATGATTGATCTGATATGTGATGAAATCTGATCTATGATCTTGTCGAAATTGGTTGTCTTGGCCCTCTGAACTTTGAGTTCCCTCTGTAGAGTTTCATTTTCCAATACAACGTCCCTTAATGATACGCTTTCAGAAACCATCAACAATTTTCATTTGTCATCTGGAAATATATCTACCGAATTGCCCAGCTCAGATTCCAGTTTCCTATGAATATGCTTCCTTGTAGAATCTTGCAAGAGTGTAACTCCACCAGATAGCACGAAAGATTCAAGTTTCATGACCAAAGAAGTGACTTGTACAATCATCTTGGTGGGTATATCAGTTTTGATAAACTTGAAAAGGTCTTTATAGGCTTCCCTTTCAATCCTTTTATACAGTTCAGCACCATCTGTTTTATCATCATTCCCTTTGTACTCAGGTTCCTTTTTCTTGATTCTGGTAAAATCCTTATAGCATGAAACATGATAGTGGGCCTCTGCAGCAACTATGTCTCTGCTTGTTACTGCTAGAATCTTCTCATCTTCCTTTTGGGTTGTACATTCTCGTAGTGTTTGGTCAGCTCTGACTTGTACAGCTTGTGTAAGCTTTTCACGTGACTTGCAGCCCTTCAGAAATTTCACCTGATTACAAAAAATGCAGATTTGATCATACACCCTTGCTTCTGATGAAGATCCCCTACTTGGCCTTTTTGATGTACAAGTATTCTCACCAGCTTCATCAGTAATAGTTTCCTTGGCTTTCCTTTTCAGAGTCTCTAAGTCTCTCTTCATGGTGAAGAGGCTTCGGCATTTTCGGTGATAGTAGGTTCTTGGGACTCCTTTTTCTCCAAGTTCTTTAGCAACATCTAAAATAGGAGCATGGTTTCTCACTTTGGCTGCTTCAAATAATGGTTTCCAGGATTCACAGTCTTGAGGACTAACTAAATGGTCATCATCTTCTTTTGATGTTTTCCGGTGTATGGTACACTGCTTCTTAATAGATCCTTTGTGCTTATGGCTCTCCATTCTGAAGCAAAGTGATTCAGCTACTCCAGATCTAAATCTACTCTATTCTTCTCTCTCCTCTTTTGTGCAGGACTATTCCACCACCACAGTACCTGATACAGAAAAAAAATCACATTAACACTGCTGGTGGAAAAAGCACCTGCTGCAAAGGTGATATAAGTGTATGTATGAATGGTGATATACAAGATATAAACGTGAAACAGAACATGAAAACAGAAGTACATCTTATGTAATGTATAGTTACTGTGTTGTCACTGCCAGTAATAGATGACATTTGTAGAGATGCTAATTTTAACAACTTTTCTGAAAAACATATAGTCTGAGCTATATTCCTACTAATTTTCATAGACAAAGCATCAATAATAAGAGAGAACCATCAGTTTGAAGTAGAATACTTTATTCTGTGCTATGTATAGTTTTGAAAAGTGTGTTTTGACATGGGGTTATAAATCGAGTGATAACACACAGAAAGCTACCACCGCTGCAATGCTATCACATATTTTCTAGCACTAGGGGTGTATACCTTGACAAAAATCACTATAAGAATTATTTCCCCCAGATGGTACCAGTGGCCCAAATTTGGAGTCCTGGCTCACAGACTACTGAGAGATAACTCGAGTAAGTTTCTTTTTACTTTGAGTGAGACGCGCACTTATCACATGGTGTCATGATGAGTTATGCCAATTACATACTTTTACAGATAACCTGCAATGATATATGTAAACAATGATCAAACAATATATATACAGTATGATTACTGAAATATTAACTACACAACACTCCTCCCTGCTTAGCTACCAACTCCATCTCCATATAGAATGCATCTCAACTTATGCACATGAAGTATGCTACATAATACAGCTACTATATGAACATCTACAGCAGAGTAAATTTTAAATTGTCTCTCTCAGGCCCAAAGATTTAATCACTGTAGAGGATTTCTTACCCTTGTCGGATAACACCTTTGCTTGGCAGGAGGGACTTGTGGTTGTGAAACAATCTCATGTTCTGGGGCCTCCTCTGTGGTGGTTGTAGGAGTTGACTCTGGGACCGCAGGCAGTGGTTCCGACATCTCTGGATACCTTTTTTTTGGACATGCTGGCATCCTGAACAGTACATGGCAAGCTTCACTGGACGATCTGGATCATAATGTGTGAGTACAGTGTCTGATGTCACCATTTCTTTCACCTTTTGTAAAGCTACCTCACACTGCTTTGTCCGTTGCCATGTCTTCCAGAGCTGTAGTAATGAGTTCAAGGGGTGGAGCACAGTTGCCAGGTTTGGCAGGAACCTGTTGTAGTAACTGACAAACCCTAAAAAGAACTCCAACTGTGACCATGGGGCATTGACTATTGTTTGCATTATCTCAGCACCCTTGTGTGATCCTTATGTGTCCATAGTGTGACTACAGTAGGTGATGATTGGTTTAAATTATTCACATTATCTGATGAGTCCTCTGTTCCTGTATCTCTGTTGACTTCTTTCTTTTTGGTCTCACATTCATCCAGCTAGGCTTTGCATCCACTTTCAGAAGCACTTAAACTTTATGCAATAACTTTAAAGCATACAGAGCAGATTCTGGTTCTTCATACTCACAAAAACTGAATGCTTGCAACTTTCCTGAAGCTCCTCAAGTTCTCTTCCAGCTTAAAACCAAACCACATTTCGTAAGTAACTACCTGATTAACATATCAGAAGCTTTCTCAGTTACGTTGACGACAAAAACTGTCGTAGTCAGACCACTGTTTTCGGCACTTTTACAATTCCTCTGAGCAGCACGGTCCTTCCTTGGACCAATATGCTTTCCAACCAGAGGCACAGAAGTTGGCAACAACACCCACTTGCCCTCTGTTGGACAATGGTTCATGGTGTACAGCATGGACATAGTTATGGCATCATCCAGTATCTTTATTTATTCACTTTCAGTTGACTCTGTTACAGACTATGTGACATACAAATGGTGGATGGCTCTCCAATCAAGTTGTAGTTGTCTCAGTCAGCCATGACCCCACAATGCTGGCCCTCCTGTTTTTACCACATACAAGCCCAATGTGGCTTGTTGGTTGTTGTATTTCACTGTTATGAATATCATTCCTACAGGAGTTATCTTTTCTACAGTATAAATTCTTAGTTTGAAATCTGCAGGCTTCAGTTGAGCATCTTTGAAATGTTATACACACTCATTATGTGGAATGATTGAAGTAGCTGAGCTAGTGTCCCACTCCATTTTAATTAGTTTTCCCTTCATACCTGGTGTAAACCAAATTGTTACCTATTGTTAGATTAGATTAGATTCAACTTTATTGTTATTGTGCCAAGTACAGATACAAAGCCAAATGAAATACAGTTAGCTTCTCACTAGAAATGCAAAGAATAGTGTTATTTACAAAATAACTGCAAATAAAAAGTAAGTGCTACAGCACACAAATATAAAAGTACTGAGACAATACAATATGGGTGATTAGCGCTGTGATGTGAGGTTCAGCAGGGTCACAGCCTCAGGGATGAAGCAATTCCTGTGCCTGCTGGTGTGGGAGCGGAGGCTCCTGTAGTGCCTACTGGATGGGAGGAGAGTAAAAAGTCCTTGGTTAGGGTGAGATGCATCCTCGATAATGCTTTTCGCCCGGTCCAGGCAGCGTTTATGGTAGATGTTCTCAATGTTGGGCAATTGGGTGCCGATAATCCTCTGGGCAGTTTTCACCACATGCTGGAGTGCTTTGCGGTCCGATACAGGACAATTGCCATGCCACACTGAGATGCAGTTGTTGAGTATGCTCTCAATGGTACAGTGGTAAAAGTCCATCAGTATCCTGGGACACAGGTGAGCTTTCTTGATGCTCCGCAGGAAATAAAGGCGCTGTTGCACCTTTTTCATCAGGATGGAGGAGTTCAGGGACCAGGTGAGATCCTCAGAAATGTGGACACCAAGGAATTTGAAGCTTGATACATGCTCCACTACAGCTCCATTGATGTAGATAGGGATGTGAGTATGGCTCCTAGCATGCCTGAAGTCCACAATGATCTCCACAACTATGGATCATAGTTTTCACATTGTAAATCTCAAGGCTATTCATCCTGTGTCACTCTCATCATTATCAGGTATTTCATCAACAACTTTTCAGATTAGTGCTCTTTTTGAAACTGCAACTTGACTCTTTAATCTTGTTTCCCTTCTTTGTGCAGTCCATTTATTTTTGTCTGCCTGGCATGCCTCATATGTCCTACTTTGTTGCATTTTCTGCAAGCTTCACCTTTAAACCTGCATTGGTTTGGTGTGTGTGAGTCCCTGCCACAACTGTAACACAAATTGTTTGGCCAGGCAGGTTTCTGTTTAGATATTGCAATTTTGTTTATGCTCACTCGCATTCCTGACTGCAATTCAATTGCCTCTCTGGCTGTTGTTTCCATTGATACAGCTATGTATCTCAATTCTCTTAAAATGTGAGGAGTGCTTCAGTTAGGAGCCATTTCTGAAAACTTCCTTGTAAGATTCCACAAACTAGGTGATTTCTCAGCACATCATTAAGCCCATCATTGAACTGATAATGCTCAGATAATCTCTTCAATTCAGCCACGTATACTGAAATGGATTATTCTTCCCTTTGATTTTGCTTATGAAACTTAAAGCATTCTGCAATCAACAATTACTTTGGTTCTAAATGTTCTTGCAATACTTTCACAATATCAGATAAGCTCATTTCAGGTGGTTTGGTTGGAGCAGTCAAACTTCTAAAAGCTTTTAAATGCCTTTAAATCCAATGCACTCAGCAAAATTGGAACTCACTTCTCATTGGTTATTCCATTTTCTTTAAAATACAGCTCAATCCTTTCATTATAGAAAACTCCATTATCTCTTATGCAATTGAATGCATCAATCTTTCTGATGTAGCCATTTCTGGTCTTTTTTGTGATTATTATCACATGGCACTCACTATTTGTGAAGCCGTGAATTCTTCCATTTTCTGCCTTTTTTTTAACTTGATGGTCTCTGTCTCCTTTTCAGAAGAGACGTGTGCTGCGCTGCTTTTGTTTTAAACTCAAACCCGTCCCACTGCACTTCAGCAGATAGGTGGTCAACTTATGTTCTTTTAAAATGTACTCATCACCATTGTTAAGTTTTGTAACTCCAAAACAAAAAAAACTAACTAGAAGGAAAACAAGGGAGCTGGGAGATAACTCGTCTATGTTGGTTTTTACTTTAAGGGAGGCACACACTTATCACTTGGAGGCATGATTTTTAAATTTTGGTTTATTTAAGATATTGAACAGAATAGGCCTTTCTGACCCTTCAAACTTCACCACACAGTAACCCACCTATTTAGTACTAGCCTAATTATCACAGGGAAATGTACAATGACAAATTAACCTACCAACCAGTATGTCCTTGGACAGTGGGAGGAAACCCGTGCAGTCACAGGGAGAGTGTACAAAATCCTTACAGACAGCAGCAGGAAATGAGCCCGTGTCACTGGGACAGTAAAACATTGTGCTAACTACCACACGACTGTGCTGACCCATAAAGGGAGAGTGTGAATGCAGTCGCACACTAGCACAAATTTTGCAGATGAGTATCTTCCATTTGGAAAAATCGCAGGCGTTGGCACACCCAAAGCGCAATGGGATAGCATCATCCTGCAATCTCACCCTCTTAATCACTGGCAGCCTCCCACCCAGTACGTATGATGATGTATGCCATTTATGTACATTTACGGGTAATCTGCAATGCATTATGTAAACAACAATATACTTACAATGTTACTGAAATATTATATACACAACACTCAGCACATCCTCAAGTCTGTTGGTTGTTAGCACAAGTGACGCATTTCACTATGATAAATAAATCTGATTCTGAATTTGTACTAAAGGAAATAAATACAACATTGTGCTTCATTTTCATGGAGCATAGGGAAGACCATTTCTAGAATGTTGTACCAGCAGAATGCAAATACACTGGAAGCAGCTCAGAGGACATTTAGTAACTGATACCTAAAATGGTGAAAAGGTTGAACAAGCTCAAATCCAGTGGAAGTCAGAAGAGTGAGAGATGACTTGATTTAGAATCTTGAAGAATCTTGGCTTGGTGGATGTGGAGAGGATATTCCCTTTTACAGGAAAATCTAAAATTAGGCATTACTGTTTACAAGTAAGATTTAAGTCTTACCTATTTAAGACAGGCTAATTTTTATTTTCTCTTCAACTTTCTTTCTCCAAAGGGAGTGAAAAGAGAAGCACCTATGTTCTGTCTGCAGATGGCAGGATTTCCTGATGGCCACCATTTTAGTTCTACTTTCCATTCCCATTCTGATACAGTATGTGGGTCCATGGCCTCCTCTACTGCCACGATAAGGTCACTCTTTGGTTGGATGAGCAACACCTCATATTCCGTCTGGGAAGCCTCCAACATGATGACATGAACATCGATTTCTTTAACTTCTCCCTCATTTCTCTTTATCCATTTCCTGTTTTGGCTCCCTAATGACCCCTTCTCTTCTCCTCACCTGTCCATCAACTGGTACCCCTCCTCCTTCCCTTTCTCCCATGATCTACTCTCCTCTCCTGTCAGATTCCTTCTTCCACCTCCCTTACCCACTTACCTTCTCCTCCACCTGGTTTCATCTATCACCTGCCAGTTTGTGCTCTTTTATTTTGGCTTCTTCTCCCTTCCCTTCCAGTTCTGATGCAGGGTCTCGGCTGAAACATCAACTGTTCATTCCTTTCCATTGATGTTGCCTGACCTGCTGAGCAGTTTTGTATGTTACTGTGATCAGAACCTGAATGATCGGTTAGTTTTAAAACAGTGCTCAATAAATACCTGATGGGCCAAGGGGTGTAAGTTTATTATGAATGCGGAGTGTAGTTTCAGTCAGAACAGCCACAATCTCATCACATACCATAGGCTTAAGAAGCCAAGTGGCTTGGCTGCTCTGAACCCAGATGTTTTTTATGTAGCCAGCAAGCTCAGCATTGGTAAGAAGATTATCCACCACAGTACAAGTTGAAAGGCAAAGAAGCATGTCTAACTTATTATGGAGCAACTTCAACATGCCCCAGACTCAGCGATTGCATTTTATAGAACAAAATTGAACCTGGCCATTTCTCTCCTGCTATGAATATAAATAATGATCTTGATATGGATGGGATCCAATCAATAATTCTTTGAAATAGGATGCCTATCATTATTGCAAACAATTCATTATTCTGTTATTATGTGTGTTTTATACAATTACAGAAGTTAACTAGTGGGATATTAATTGAAAATAATTTAATTGTAAATTGTCTAAGAATTAATATTTAGTCATTTTATAATGAGAAGTTTCAAGTCATGTAAAACAGAATAGTTAATTATTGTGGTTGCACAATTTTATTATAAAATTTCTGCTGCTGATACATAAAATATCAAGAAGGTTGAAATTACTACTTTGTGTTTTATCAGTTGTTCTTTAATTCAGGCCATTCTGTAAAATCAGGGACTGAGGCATTTAGATAAATGCTTCTCTGGCATGATTGATAAAGTAATCATATATAACATTGGCAGACATTTTTATTAAACAGTGCTGTTTTAACTTATGACTCTTTCAAATGAAAAACAATTCAATACTATTTTTGAAACAGGTTGTTTAATTCCAGTGAATATGAGAAACATGATTCCATTGAGCTATTCGTTGTTCGATATTGTCAAGGGTTACGGGTAACTAATTACTGGGCACAATTTGTAAAAAAGGAGCAAATAGAAAGATGTCCTTTTGTGTAGACTACAAAATCAGCAGCATGACTGCATTACTCATGTTGATTTTCTTTTACATTCATGCTGCCACAGTTGACTTTCCAGGCAACTGATGAAAGGGATAGAGGGGAGCACCACCGACCATCTGAAAGACAAGCCTTCAAAACAGCACACACTTACTTAACACAAAAAGAAAGGCTGAATTTTCTCAAAATCTTTTCTGACTATCAGGAGTACTAAAGTCATGATTCCCCAGAGCTCATTTCCTGGAGAAGTTATGCCCCCTGGTGAAAAGAATATATCAGTGTCAACCAAACTTCTTGCACCATTTCTTATATATTCTTAAATGACCTGCAGGCATTTCAACAGGAAAACAATGATTATTCATTAATAAGTGCTAATAAGTATAATTTCATAAGTACTTTTAAGTTCTTAGCACAAAAGTCTTTGAGAAGACTTTTACTAATTTGCCATTTTGACAAATCAGAACAAACTGCAGGCTCTCTATAGTTGTTGAGGACAATGGGAATGAATTAGGAATACTGAGATCATGTTACTGACATGAAGAACCACCTTTGTGATTCTGTGGCGACATTCCCAATACTGATTCCAAAAGTAACAGACCGTGTGGCCCCACCAGTATCGGAATCACGGTGACTGACACAAAACTGCTGGACCAAACTCAACAGGTCAGGGACAATCTATGGAGAGGAATAAACAGTTAGTGTTTCAGGCCAAGATCCTTCATCATGAGTGGGAAGGAAAGGGAAGAAGACAGAACAAGAAGGGTCCTTTCCAGTTGTGATGAAGAGTCTCAGCTCGAAATGGCAATTGTTTATTCCTCTCCATAGATGCTGTCTGGCCTGCTGAGTTGCTCCAGTATTTTTGTTATTGTTGCTCTGGATTTCCAACATCTGCAGAATCTCTTGTGTTTATTGAAGACTTAGCTGGTGCTTCAATGCAGTATCTAGTGCTACACTTGTTGAAGCTGGAGAGGAGATTAGAACCACAGAAGGTAATTAAAAATCCTCTGAAGGACAGAAGAACTCTCCATATGCCTTGTCCAATATTTATCCTTCAATCTCTAAAACTGATTGTCCGGCATTACGTATAAATTGGCTCTCCTATTGTCTTATCACAATGGTGACTCCATTAATATTTTGCTACTGTTAGAGCATTTTAGTACATGCTGGAGTCATGAAGTTTGTTCTATAAATATAAGCTTTTCTTTCTTTGTTTTCACAGATTCTAGATGTGCACCTGGTGTAGACACTGTTATATCTCAATGACCTGACTGGCAATCTGCCCAACAGATGGCTTTTCGCTAATTGTTACAGCTGTACGTTACATGAACTTAAATAACATCTAATGTGTGTTTATGTCATTCAGCTTTTTTTGATTGCAACAAGCTGACTTTGCAATCAGCTACTTTTCATTGGAAGGATACAGTGCCAGCCATGCATTAGCCAAATATGCAGCCTATATGACATACAGCACTATCAATTCGTTAATGCTGCACTACAGACTTGGAGGGATTTCAGTGGGTGTTGACTCTCAATGAACAACATTTAAAAGCCATTTGGACAATTTCCAATCAGATCCAATGTAATAGTGTCCCTATCCAGTACTTCTCATTTCCTTCTCTTACCCTAGATCCACAAACAGGTTGTCCTGGTCAACACATTGTTTCTGCTTGCTCTTGTCCCACTAAACTTATCTCCTCCTTGTTTGACACTATCCAATCTCCCCTGGACCAGTCCTTCCCAGCCACCTATATCTGGTTCCTGCCTGCCATTATTTTGATAACTTCTAACTTCTAATAAACACCAGCAAACTATTGGCACCTACAGTCTCTTCCATCTCAGTTTCACATGACTAAGCGGTAAGTGAGATTCCCTGGAATCAATATTGAGTCTTCCACAGACCGACATTTATTTGGCAACTGGGACAAGGTACCTGCAGTAACTGGTAATTGTCAAATGAGATAAACCGCATTCTTGTCAACCCAAGGTTTCAGATTGCTAAGAAACTCTTAAGAAATTTGGCTGACTCAAAAAGCAAATTTCAAAGCATAAAATATCATGACATCATAGTATATAGTATAATGACAGAACTTTGATCAATTTATTAACAAGAATCTGTAAAAGCAGTACTTTCAATTCCTGTATTCAGAATTACTCATACTATTAAATTAACATGTTTCACATGGAAACTTTATTCTCTCTAAAGACAGCAGAAGACGAGATTGTTTAATGTCATTTCCAGTACAAAAGTGTAAAGGAGAACAAAAATAATTGTTACTCTGGATCTGAAGCAGCGCAATAAAAACCCAATTAGATAAAGAACACAATAATAAAAAGCACAATAAATAGAAATAGAAATACATGAGGTAGTTCATATATATGTAGATTGATTGTATATCCATAAAGGGACATTAGGTGCAGGAGTTTCTACATAAGGTGTCACTCAGGAAATTATAAAGTAGTGGTGATGTGGTGGGTGGAGGTGTTAATCAGCTTTACTGTCTGGGGAAAGTAACTATTTTTAAGCCTGGTGGTCCTGGCGTGGATGCTACATAGCCTCCTCCCTGATGCAATGCGGTTTCTGTACCATGCAGTGATGTAGCATGTTAGGATGCTCTCTACTGCACATCTGTAGAATAATGTGAGTATGGATGTACACTGTCCATATCTCTTCAGACTCCTCTGAAACTAGAGGTATTGGTGAGCTTTCTTGATTGTGTAAAATATATTCTGAGACCATGAGAGGCTGTGTAAGATGTGAACTCCCAGGAGATGTGGGTCAGGGGTGAGACAATGGCTCACAGTGACCCTCAGCCACCCTTTCAAAAAATTCAGTGTAAAACATAGGATAACATTGGTATCACCATTGGGAGTAATAACAGGAGTAACTACAGATGGTGAGGATCTTTGATGATAGGTGTTGGCTTCCTGACACCATATGGGCCATGCCATCTTCTCACAGTCACCATCAGACAAAAGGTATAGAAACCTAAAGTCCCACACCACCAAGTTCAAGATGAGCTACTTCCCTTCAACTGTTCAGTTCTTGAACAAACCAGCAAGGCCCTTATCTCTATAGATTAACAACACTTTGATCTCTTTGTGCTAAACGAGACTTTTGTTTGTTCTGATTGTGTTCTTTATTGTAAAATTGTCTATAACATGTTTAATGCATGATTTTCCAGGAAATGCTGCTTAAATAATGCTACATGCCTGTGGTGTTGTATCAAGTCAGGTTCTCATTGCACCTGTACATACATGTACTTGTTGCTTTGACTTTGACTTTAAAATATGTTAGCTAAAATGCTGAAAGCACAGAAACTATGGGGAACAGAAAGCACGGACTGTATCTGTCCTGACTGCTTCCTAACCCCAAACCCTCTCAATGGGGTCATTTAGTTAGAGAACTGGTATTCGCATGGTGCAATTCAGCAGGAACAGTCTCTCTCTGCTGGGCAGCTTCCAATTACCATAGGTGGTTAGACAAGTTAATGAGGACCAAAGGATAACGTTCAATATATAATGTAGGTTCTTCATCTGGAGCTCAGCCTGCCCTCCCTCACTACCATTCGGGGCTCCAAACAGTCCTTCCAGGTGAGGCAGCGACACTTCACCTTTCAGTCTGTTGGGGTCATATACTGTGTCCAATGCTCCCAGTGTGGTTTCCTGTATATCAGTGAGACCTGACGTAGATTGGGAGATGGCTTCGCCGAGCCCCTCCATCTGCCAGAAGAAGTGGGATATCCCAGTGGTCACCCATTTTAATTCCACTTCCCATTCCCTTTCTGATATGTCCATCCATAGCCTCCTCTCTTGCCGTGATGAGGCCACACTCAGGTTGGAGGAACAACACCTTATATTCCATCTGGGTAGTCTCCAACCTGATGACATGAACATCCATTTCTCGAACTTTCAGTAATGCCCCCCATCCTCTTCTTCACCATTCCCCATCCCCTTTTGCCTCTATCAACTTATCTCCTTGCCTGCTCATCATCTCCCTCTGGTGCTCCTCTCCCCTTTTCTTTCTTCCATGGCCTACTGTCCTCTCCTATTAGATTCCTCCTTCTCCAGCCCTGTATCTCTTTCACCAATCAACTTCCCAGCTCTTTACTTCATTCCTCCCCCTCCCAATTTCACCTATCACCTTGTGTTTCTCCTTCCCCTCACATCACCTTTTAAATCCACTCCTCATCTTTTTTTTCTCTAGTCCTGCTGAAGGGTGTCGGCCTGAAATGTCGACTGCACTCTTTTCCATAGATACTGCCTGGCCTGCTGAGTTCCTCCGGCATTTTGTGCATGTTGCTTGGATTTCCAGCATCTGCAGATTTACTTTTGACTGTGCTGTGGTTGGAAGCCTGTCTGAATGTGTGAGTGGGTGGCTGGGAGGGTGGTAGGGATAGGAAAGGGGCTTGTTTTGCTGTTGTTGTCTTTCTTTTGTTGTTGGTGCTATCGTTACTTGTGTTGTTCTGTGGAATATTGTGGGCATGCTATGTCGGCACTGGAACTTGCGGGCAGCCCCCAGCCCATCCTTGGGTGTGTTGGTTGTTACACAAATTACCCGTTTCACCTACTTTTCAATGTACATGTGAAAAACAAATCTGAATTAAGGGCCGGATGGAATCAAATGCATGAGCAAGGGAGCTTTTGTCATTCAAGGACCCTTACTCTAGGAAAACTCTCACACAAGATCCCTGCAGACTCAATAAGATGCTGCAACTGGCTTCTGCCACATAGCCTAGTCTCTTACATGCACGCTAAGTAGAATTACTGTAAGTTAGGACTTCAGTGACGGCACTGGGGTGGCTGCCTGCGGCTACACTTCACTTTAAGTGAAGCTAAGACTGTGGGGAAAACATGCGTTCAGCAGTTTAGTGCTTGGGTGGCCATTGCTTTTATTCTTATCTCCAGGGCAAGTAAACAGAGGATGTAGGATGTAATCTAGCAATAAATACACACAAAGCCATGAGACTGGTCAGCGAGAGCACTTGTTAATTGCATCTACCCTGTCGATCGAGGCTGGTGAGCTAACTGCATTATCTTTCCTAAAGAATTTAGAATTTTTTTGATGTTCACAGAAAAAGTTTCCTTTCTCTTTTTGTTTCATGACGACAATTTTTTCATCCTGCTGACAGATTTTTCATGCCTTGAGATTGTAGCATATGGAATGCAATTGCCATAAAAATAATTGGTTACAGCATTTAAGAATGAGCCAATTAACTGACAGACGAATCAGCAAAAACTCTTTGCATGAATGGTACTACCAGATGCATGTGTGCAGCACTGATCTCGGTGCCGGTTAAATGAAAACAGGGGTTCGAGGTACATCAGTACGAGGGCTGTTTCTGTAACCCATGCCTCTCTGAAGGGGAGAGCTATGTTGGAGAGAAGTCATATAACACAAAACACTACAGCACAGTACAGGCCCTTCAGCCCATGATGTTGTGCCAACCTTTTTACTCCAAAATCAATCCAACTCTTCCCCTCCTACATAGCCCTTCACTTTTCTATCATCCATGTGCCCATCTAAGAGTTTCTAAAATCCCTTAATGTACTTGTCTCTCCCACCACCCCTGACAAAGCATCCCACAGACCCACCAGTCTCTATGTAAAAAAACCTCTCCCTGACATCCCTCTATACTCTCTTCCAATCACCTTGAGATTAAGTCCCCTTGTATTACTAGTCTTGCTAGTTTGATGGAAAATACAAAAGACTGTAAATGTTGAGATCTGGAACAAGAAAATAAACTGCTGTAAGATTGCAATGGTTGAGCCACATCTGTGGCCGATGGTTCAAGAGGAGATCCTGTGTAGGAACTAAGAGTGTAATGGGGATATAGCCTGCAGAAAGAGGTGGGAGGTGGGGATGGGGCGATGATGACAAAGGAGCTGGTAAGGATCCAGGTGAGGAGTGGTTTCTGGGCAGATGGAACCAGGTGGGAGAAGGATGGGGATGGAGGTTGGAGAGAACCTCAGAGGCTGAGAGATGTCAAGTGGCAACAAATTATGCAAGTAAAATAATGAGTGAAACCAGATAAGAGAGGGATGCTGGACAGAAGGGAACAGCAGGAAGGGCGAAGGAGACAGAGTGGTTGAATGTTTGAGTGACAGGTAGAAAGAACTGGGTAGAGGAGGGGAAGGAAAAAACATAACAAAGGGCTTGATGGTGGGGTGTGAGAAGATCTGGTTGGATCAGAAGGAGAGAGCAAAAGAAACAGCTGATGTAGGTAAGCTGAAACTGGAGAAGTCAATGTTCATGCCATTGGGTAGTAGACTACTGATAAAGAATATGATGTGGGGCTGTTCCTCTAGTTTGTATTTTGTCTCACTCTGGCAGTGGAGAGGGCCAAGGACAAGAATATCTGTGTGGGAATGAGGAGGAGGAAAGTTGAAATGGAAGTGAAATGATAGGTGTTAAATCTCCTGCAGATGCAGGGGAAAGCGCTCAGAGTGGTGGGGCAAGTGGGTGGGGGCAAGGAGGTCCGAACCAAGAAGTCACAGAGAGAGTAATCCCTGAAAATGGGAGGGGGAGGGGAGGGCTGGAGGTAGAAGGGAAGATGTGGTGGGTGATGGGATCCATCTGAAGTTGGTGAAGGATGAAGTGCTAGATGTGGAGGCTGGTGGTGTGAAAGGTGAGGCCTAAGGGAACGTCACCATTAGCAACACACACAAAATGCTGGAGGAACTCAGAAGACCAGGTAAAACATCGATGGAGCAAAATGAACAGTCAACATTTCAAGCCAAGACCCCTCATCTGGATTGAAAAGGAAGTGTGCAAAAACCAGATTAAAGGACTAGGGAGAAGGGGAGAAGCAGGAAGGTGACTCCAGCTGTGAAAGGGAAGGCAGATCTATAGATGTGTGGTAGAGAGGATATTGAATGGCTGCATCACAGCCGGGAATGGAAACACCAATGGAGGGGAGATCTCATGACAAGATCTGTAATGGTCCATAAGAAAAGTGACCTGCTATTTATGAGTGAGGTGATGAGTCAGTTGAAAATCTGACAGCTAGTACTAGAATGATTAACATTTGGGATGTGTGAGTTGCAGGATCTTAAGATTCAATAACTATAGAGATCCTGAAGTTTGATAGGACTGGAGGAAGTTATAAAGTTATCAAATAATCAAACCAGAGTGATTTTAAAACAAAGGCGAGGATTTTAAAGCTTGGACATTCTTGAATCAAAGTCACTGATCAACTGTTATTGAGACTTAGAAACACCATATCTTTGGACGAAGATCACCATGGAATGTGAATGATGGGAGATCTGCCCACATGAGCGGTGGAATAATCACACTTACAGCAAGGACTGGGTGATATCTCAACAATAAAGGAGCTGAGGGAAAGTTGGCGATGACTGATGTTATGAAAGATATGAACTTAGTGATGGAACAGTACATGATGCAAAGCTCATCCCTGGATCAAAACAAAGATCTAGCACTTGTGAGGAAATGCTCCTATGTACACATACATAGGATGCCAGCAGAAGTTGTGGATGCAGGTTCAATTTCAACTTTTAAGAGAAGTTTGGATATGTGCCTGGATAAGTGGAGTATGGAGAGCTATGGTCCAGGTGCAGTTTGACAGGATGGGGCAGAACAAGTTAAACACAGACTAGATGGGCTGAAGGTCCTATTTATATGCTTTATAGCACGATGACTAAGATGTGCTAAATGTTGGTTTATCAGAAGGCCAGTTTTATCTGATGATGAATACATCTGCCTTTTTCAACTCTACCTTGGTGTCAGAAGAGAAACCTGATCATCGTTGTTGTGGCCACCACTACCAATACACCTGGTGTTCTCCACCAATATCCTACTTCTTATTTTAAAAATCAAGCCAAGTCCCAGCACAATGGAAACATCAACTGGGAAAATGGATTGCACAGTATCTGTGTAAGGTGCAGTGTGATCTACTTCTCAATACATCCAAATCACTGGTTAATGCAATGCTTCACAGCGCCAGCTATAAGATCAGGGAATAGTTCCCCCCACTGTCTGTATGTTTTCTCCATGACTGCATAGGTTTCCTCCAGCTGCTCTGGTTTCATCCTACATTCTGAAGATGTATGGCTTTGGGTTAGTGAGTTGAGGGCAGACTATCTTAGTGCTGGAAGCTTTGCAACACTTGGGGGCTGCCCAGCACAATTCCACTCATTTGATTTGACACATTTCACTGTATGTTTCAGTGTACATGTGACAAATAAACCTAATCTTTAAAATCTTTTTTAAAAATTGCACCAATTATTGCATGTAAATGAATGTTCCAGGAAATGTAACATTCGGAGAAATGAGCAAAATGAAAATGGGTGATCTTGTTATTAAAGAATGGGACAAGGGCTATACAGGGAAAGGATTTCAGCTCAGAAAAATCAGGTTTATGTGGAGCGAAGCACATCACGAGGGAGAAAACATTGATGGGTATTGAACAAGACCCAAAGAAGTCACGGTAATGCACAACATGGTATAAATCAGAATTCAGGAGTCTAACAAGTGCAATGGGCAAAACTGCTAAGCCATAGTACTATAGATGCAGAGCTCATTGACTATATATGGGATAAATTGTGCTGAGAAAGCAATGAGGTGTGAGGCGCTTGTATTAGTTAGTGTGAAAAGATTAATTGATGATCTCCTGGTCAAAGAACCCTTAGGATTATATAAAATATTTAAGTGATTAGTTCTATCTGAGACTCAAGTCTTAAGTTTCAGTAAAAACTACGAAGTGCAAGTGAGCTACAGTAGACTGGGAAACTACATTAATAGCTTGATAGTACACAAACTAGGGCTAGCGTTTAAAGAATTAATACATGATTTTGTATTTTCTTCCTGACTTGCATTTCCTCCTACATCCCCAAGCCATTCAGGTTGTTATGTTAGTTGGTTGTTGTAAATTGATTCTAGTGCTGTTGGCAACAGAAGAATGAGTGAGTGTGCGTGAGAGAGAGAGAGAGAGAGAGTGCGTGAGAGAGAGAGAGAGAGAAAGAGAGAGTGCGTGACAGAGAGAGTGCATGAGAGAGAGAGAGCAAGAGCGAGAGCGAGAGAGAGAGAGAGAGCGCGCAGTTTTGGGCCCCATATCTAAGAAAGGATGTGCTGGCTTTGGAGAGGGTCCAGAGGAGGCTCACAAGAATGATTCCAGAAATGAAAGCATTGATGTATGAGGAGCATTTGATGGCTCTGGGCTAGTACTTGCTGGAGTTAGAGAGTGGATCTCATTGAAACCTATTGAAGATTCTAAGGCCTTGATGGAGTGGATGTATAAAGGAGGTTTCCTAAAGTGGGGGAGTCTAGGACCAGACAGCATAACTTCCTAACAGAGATGAGGAAGGATTTCTTTAACCAGGTGGTGAACCCATAGATTTCATTGTCACAGACCACTGTGGAGAGCAAGTCATTGGGTATATTTAAAGTGGAGATTGATAGGTTCTTATTTGTAAAGGGGTTAAAGGTTAGGGGAGGAGACATGAAAATGAGTTTGAAAGAACTAACAAATCAGCCATGATGGAATAGTAGAGCAAACCTGATGGGCCAAATTGGCCAATTCTTGGGATCTTCTGGTCTTATGGTATTCATTGCCAATTCTCTCTTGTAAACATTTTTCTCCATCCCCATGAGCTTTTAGTTTCCCCATTACTGGTTCCAAAATTCCCAGTCATCTGGCCCACCATTCTGCTCTCATGTCTTATGGTCTTATACTGTAAATCCATTACAGATTGAAAGAAGAAGTTAATGGGTTTAATAGTCAACAGATTCACAGGACCTGATGTCTTGCATCCTAGAGTTTTGTAAGTAGATGCACTGGTTGTCAACTTGCAAAATTTTTTAATGGTTGCCTCTGATTGGAAGACAGCAAGTCAAGAAAGAAAGGAAGGATTGAAAATGGAGAGTTACAGCCATGTTAGCTTGTCACCAGCAACTTAGGGAGATTGCTGGAAACTAAAGGAATTTGTAACTGTGCACTCTCTGGTCGAGAGTGTCCTGACCAGCTGTTTCACCATCTGGTATGGGAACTGCAAAGCATCTGGCCACAAAAAAACCTGCAATGGATTATGAGGACTCCTGAGAGAAATCTTCGGGGTCTCTCTCTCCCTCCCCCTTCCAGCCAGAACATGTACCACGAGGACTGTTATGCTGTCAAGACTTTTGAACACCGTGCTACCATGTAGCATACATATTTAGCACAGCCCTGATAGAATTATACTGTTGTATATTTAACTACATGTCGTATATGCACATTATCTCAACTTGTATGTTTTCAGATTTTTTTATCATGTTAATATTACTGTTAATATTTTATGTGCTGCATGTGACATATCTACTGTTTTGCAGCTTGGCCCCAGAGGAATGATGTTTCAATTAGCTCTACACATGTGTATGGTTGAATGACAATAAACTTGAACTTGAACTTGCAGAAAGTAGTAATTAGTTTACAGTCAACATGGATTTATTTAACAAATCGGAGAGCTTTTTTGAGGTTATGGTTAAGAGTAACCCAGCTGATGAGATGCACTTGGACTTGCAACATGGTACTACACAAGAGATTTTTAAACAAAATGAGAGAGAATTATATTGGGAATAGTGTGCTGGCGTGTATTGTGACTGGTTAACAAACAGTATACGAGAGAATAAAAACCAGTATCTTAGTCAGGAATCAGGAGTCAGAGATCAACCATTCCAGAAAGTAATGAGAAAGATTTTCTTCATACAGAGGGTGGTGAATTTTTGAAATTCCCAAGCCAGGAGGCTTTGTCACTAAGAATAACAAAACTTAACTTTGACAGACTTTTAGGTAACAAGGAAATCAGGGATTAGTGCGGGAAGGGTGTGTTGATGTAGAAGGTCAGCTACGATCACATCGACTGATGCAGCCGCACAAAGGAATGAATGGCCGACTCTGTAGACATCATTTTTCCTCTGGAGGAGAACTACAAGTGCTAATACTTTTAAAATATAGAAAATTGATTCATATGCACCTCCTCCAATCTAGTCTATTAGGTTTGGTTCTCTGAGTGTGGCCTCCTCTACATCAATGAGATCAAGTGCAGATTCAGCAGTCATTGCTCCAACTGCCAATGGCCATCTTGACCTTCTGGTTGACCATCATTTCAGCTTCCCTTCCCATTCCAGTCTGTCTGTTGGTTCTTTACCTTCTCCACTACCAAACACAAACCAGAAGAACATCTAATTTTCCACTTGGGTAGCCTACAGCCCAATGGATTGAATATTAAGCTTTCCAATTTCAGGTAATCCACTCCCCCTGTGTTCCTTTCCCACTCCTTCTGGTCCACCTAGGTTCTCCTGTATTTGTACAGCATTTCCATTTCCTATCATTCACACACCCATCTACCTGGGGACTTCTCCCTTAGCCTACCTCATCTGGTTCCATTTGTCCATCATGCATTTCTTATCTGGTTCCAGTCAGCATTTTCTATCTCCCTTCTCTATTTCCACCACATCCACCCCCCATTTTCATCTGTTCTCCAGCTCTATCCACTCTTTTGTCCTTATGTTCCTCCTATTACACCCCTCCCCCAGCCTCTGTCTCCACACTACCATCTCCCCTCTCCTCTGTTTGGCCATCATCTGCCTGTCATTCATTACCCCCCTCCCCATCTGGTTATACTAATTATCTGCAATCCCATTTCACCTTCCCTTTCACTTCTATATACTGTCCATCTTCCCTCTACATTCCCAGTCTGCAGGATCATGGTCCAAAATATTGGCCATCCCCTTTGCTTCCACAGATGCTGCCTGACCGCTCAATTTCTCCAGCAGGTTTTTTTTATTTTACATATTAAAAAACCATAAATGTGTTCACTTGTCTTCCCTCATTAATTCTAATCTGTTTTTGCTTTTCTTTATAATTTACATTTAATTTTTGATTCCAGGCAGCAAATTAACATCTGTTCAATGCAACATCTGTTTTCATGCAGCATTATGAGGGAAAATAATTTTCAGTACATTGTTCTGGGACAAAGAATTGCTAAATATAAACTAGGCAATCCATGAGCAACACACACAAAACGCTTGAGGAACTCAGCAAGTCAGGGTGCATCAATGGAGGGGATTAAACAGTTGACGTTTCAGGCTGACACACTTCATCAGGATCATGAGTGTGATTTATCTCCCTGAAAGCACCAATTTTATCAAAGCATGGTTCCAGTTCACTTGCCTGTATAAAAAGAAACAGCAGCTTTTTCGTGGATACACAAGTGATACGACAGAGGCTGGAGATCTGGATCAACACGCACAAAATCCTGAAGGAACTCGACAAGTCAGGCAGCATCTATGAAGGAAAATGGACAGTTGATGTTTTGGGCTGAGACCCTTCATCAGGACTGGAAAGGAAGAGGGCAGAAGCTAGGTTTAAAAAAAACATAGGAGAGGGAGAGGCGGTGGTGCAGGCAGGTGAAAGATGAATCCAGGTGAGAGGGGAAAGCAGGAGATTAGAGATGTGGAAAAGAAAGCCTTTTTATGGACAGTTCTTTATCACTCCATTAATTTTTTAAGTGAGACAGTGGAAATAGACTACCAGCATCCTGCATCTCTGGTTATAACTACGGTAGAAACTGCGTCTCAATCTTTAATGAGAAGATGGTAAGGATTTGCACTAACTCCTTTCCACAATTTATTTTATTTATTTAGAGATACAACATGGTAACAGCCTTTCCAGTCCAACAAGCCCACAAGCCCAGTCTCTCCCATGTAACCAATTAACTTAACCCATATACTTTTGGGATGTAGGAGGAAACCTACTTGGTTGCGGGAAGAACGTACTATTCCTAACAGAGAGCAGTGGGAATTGAACCTGTGTTGCTGGTGCTCTATTGGGATTACGCTAAGCACTATGCTACTGTGCCACCCCAGGCCAAACTCGGGACATCTGAAACACGTTTCAGCCAAAAACACTCGCATACCTTATTCCCACAAAAAAAGCACTGTGAAGACACACAGTAGTCTGTTTTACTAAAGCTGGTTGAGGAACAAATACTTGCCAAGACACAGAGAAAATCTGTGCTGTTCCCGCACTGAATAGTGCCATGGGATCTTCTACCATCAAAATTATTTAGTTTGCTTTCTTGACTATAATGACTTAACATCAATTCTTGGTGCAGTCAGTGCTGGTCACGTCATCATCATAGTCATGCCCGGCATCAAAAAATAATTGACTCCAATAAAGTGGAATTCTTTCCTCCAAGCCAGGCTCTCACATGTAGAGAGGAACTTTGGTGAGGCATTTCATGCCAGTGATACAACCAGTTGGTGACAGATCATACAGATACCTCTAGGGTACCACTTAGCACAGCATGATATACAGTATTAGTTACTGGTGAAATTTGTTGCTGCTTTAATGACATCAACTGCAGTTGTTAACCATATAGGAATCTTCAGCAATTTGCATTCTTCAGTCCCTGTTGGAGGCGACAGCAGTAAACTACAGCTTTACCCAAGGCAATCTCAGGCTTAAATCACTTTTAATTAGTCCTTTAAAAACATGGAAACAGGTACATGCTCAGAGGGCATAGCTTGGCATGAGTTTTGAATGTGATTTTTTTTTGGCGGAATAGTTGGTGCAAAGGACCGTGGATCACACTAACAGCAACAGCACAGTTCTCTCTTTGATAAGTGCTGCCCTTAAGGTACATGCAGTCGGCTTAAAGTTGTTTTGTAAGTCTGAAAATATTTTATGAAGAAGCAGTTCTAAGGTTTCAAAGGTTGTGGGGCAGAAACTGAAGGAAATGTGCATTCTGGATAGAAATATAGATTTAATTAAATTGAAGCTGGACACTATTGGTCATATCCAATTAGATTTACAGACAATAATGATCAACAGCCATTTCTAAGTTAAGCTATGCTGTTATGAGAAATATGGACTACATTTAACTAGGCAGAATCAGAAGAAGCAACTATTACAATGAATGAAGGAACTGAAATTCACTTGAATTAAGGAGATAAGACTTCTAATTATAGATAAGCAAGGCTTGGAGAAGTCAAGAGCTGAGAAAGAACAAAAAGCATTGAATAAATCCATGTAGTAAAGGAAATAATCAGTTGGAATTGAAGAAAGCAGAAAGCATTGGCTTGAGATCCTTGAGCTGCAGAATTATGAAGCAGCAAGAAATAATGAAGTTGAGATTCCCATAGCATGGCTCAGTTCAGAGCAGACGATGGGTACAAACTCAGGAAGCAGACATTAGAATGATTAAATGGTGGAAAAGCATGGACACCGGTATTTATTGATGATAATTCAGAATCAAAGTCAGAAACAGGTTTATTATCACTGTCACACAGAATGTAGTGAAATTTGCTGCTTTGCAGCAGCAGTGCAGTACAACACATAAAAAAGCTTACTATGTTACAATAATTTTTATATATAAACTGTATTCCAGTTAATTGGGCTAATCAGTTAATTGGGGAAGCTGCTTACTTGGAACAACTCATAAAGAACAGAGCCCTGATCTCAACATCATTGAGGCTGTCTGGGACTACCTAGAGAGACAAAAGCAAACAAGACAGCCAAAGTCTACAGAAGAGCTGTGGCAGGTTTTCCAAGATACTTGGAATAATCTATCCACCATTTTTCATATAAAACTGCATGACAGTGTACCTAAGAGAACTAATGCAGTTTTAAAAAGGGTTGTCATACCAAACATTGATGATTTAGGTTTTTTTTTTACTGTTTACTGCTCTTTATGGTTTTATTTGCAATTTAGAAACTTTTCATTATTTTTGAAAGCATCTTCCTTTACAGAATTTTTTTACTTATGCCTATGACTTTTGCACAAGTTAAAAAATTTTTGTAAAGTGATGATGCTTTCAAAACATATATTTTTAATATAGTTTTCTAACAAAATATATATATTTTTAATATAGTTTTCTAACAAAGACAGTAAGTATCGTGGCTTTAATTTGCAAGGTAGTGAAAGAAACAAGTAAAATCTACAACCCAACTATACACCCAGCTCTAAAAAAACCCCTGTTCTAATTCATATCTCCTATGTATGTATTTATCTATCTACTCTTTATATGTTGTTTGGATTCCTTAGGTGTAATAAAACACCTACATTGAATACAAATGAAGAAATAAGGAGGTGTAAAGACAGTCTAGCCTTGAGCTCCATTTGACCAATATACTGTAGACTGAGAATTTATTGACATAAATTAGTTAGCAGAATCAGAACAAAGGAATGCAATGCAAAAATCAGTGTCTGACACAGTATGCTTTTTTAATCTCCAAAAGGATAATACTACACAGACTTGGTTCTAACAAGTCCCCAGCTTTCGTATCCTTCATGTTCAGCACTGAGACTGGTAAGTGATATTGCCAAATTTAGCAAAAGCACAGAAGGGAACTCAGCATACAGAAGTCAAAGAGGCATGCTAAAATAAATTCATACAAATTTTACTGGAAGTTTTCTAGGGGAAACAAAAATGACTTTGATTTAAAATGCAGTAATCACTGCAACAAAACCAAAATCTAAAACTCTCGAGAGTAAAACAATAAAAATATGAAATAATGAAAGTTGTAGGAGAACAGATTACCTCACCATAGTGATATGTTTGAGATTTTGAGATTATATAAATCTCGAAGCTAGTAAACAAATCACCTGAGATTCCAGACTCATTAGCCTGACAATAGTAGGCAAAAGAATGGAAATTATACAAAGGCAAAAAGGGGCAGATTACTTCCAAATTGAGCTATGAAGGATGTGCTCATTGATGAAACATTATATTTCTTTTTCAAGAGTACCTAATTTCTGAGAATGTTAAAATAACTCAAAGTGCAGGAAAAAATCATTGGATTTGAATTAGGGGCCTGAACTCACCAATATCCTTCCAGGAACATTTCTGATTACAGTTTTTTGATTAGCTAAAGCAGCTTTGAAGACTGAATGTCCAGCCAGTGAATGAGCAGACTATCTAACAGGCCTTTTAAAATGTACTTTTGAATGACTTATCACAAAAAGAGAATATGTGCAGAATTGAAAACACAATTTGACCAAGGAGAATGAAAACACAAATACGAATCATCTCAAGGACAAGCCATGAGGATTTTAAGGAAATCAATTGCAAATAATTACCCTCACTATTCATGTTCCTTTTTCTTCATTCTAGACAGCCGTTTAATGCATGCAACAGGGTAGAAATTAACTGTGAGGTAAATTAGCATATGCAGTTGAACAAAAATCATGGAATTATGCTGAATACTCTAATAATATTAATTAGCATCAAAGCTTCAGCAAGTATTGTGCTCTGATATCATCAGAAGTATCCTTTTAATGAGGAAATATGAAGAGAAGAGGAAGTTCAAGCAAATTTGTAACTTCTGCAAAATTACAATCATTACAAGACACAAAAGCTTGAAAGCATATTCCACAAGGTTTAAGGTCAGTTTCTATATCCCCCTGTTGTAAGACTACTGAACTTTCCCCTAGAATGATAAAAATGGGCTCTTGGCCTCGCAATCTACCTCATTATGACTTACACCTTGCTTGCCTGCACTACACCCTCTCTATAACACCCTATTCTGCATTGTTTTTCCTTGTAATTCTTCGATAAAGTGTTGGAATGAAATTATCTGTATGGACAGAATGCACTAATTACACTACTCTACCTTGGTTATGTGACAATAATGAAGAAATTACCAATTACTTTTAAAACTGATCTCACTAGTTTCTTGGAGGAGCTTGCGCTTTATTTTAAATAAACTTTCATTGCAATACTGCAGAATTTTAAATAAGTAAGCCTGGCTTAATGACACTTTCCAGAAACATCAGATCAGTTTCTGGGATGAGAGAAATATCTATCCAGAATGGTCACATTTCAACCTCTCTTTAGTTCTTAATTGAATAATTTCAGGTCTTTTGCTTTACTGAATATTTTGAAGAATATTCCAATTATCAATAAGTGGAGAGTGTGTACCTGAAGTGTTGAGTGTGAACTGATTGATTATTCATTGAAAACCAAAATTTGAATCAAAATCATAAAATGCTGGAAATACATAGCAAGTCAGGCAGCGTCTATCAAAAGAGAAACAGAGTTACTGTTTCAGTCAATAAATTTATTAGCAAAAGAGGTAATAGTTTATTAGTGGAAGGTGTAGAATGAGAAATGTTACACATGCCCATAAACAGGCACAGTTTTGAACTCTACACATCCAACTACTTATCTATTTTATTTGGAAGAAGAATGAGGGTTAAAAAAAAACAGTTGTTCAATATGAGAAAAACAAATTTCTACAGATGTACCATGGAGAGTATGCTAACTAGTTGCATCACCATCTGTTACCAAGAGCCCACTGCACAGGATTGGAAAAAGCTACAGTGGGTTATAAACACAGCCGGCTCCTTCATGGCTACTAGCCTGCCCACCATCGACAATCAAGGACGCCTTCGAAAGGTGATATCTCAAGAAGGCAACATCATGAAGCACCACCAGCACCAGAGATGTCCCCATCTCATTGCTACCATCAGGGAGGAGGTAAAGGACCTTGATGTTTTAGAATCACTCAACATTATAGGTACAGCTTCTTCCCTTCTGCCATTAGATTTCATGGACTCATGAAAACCTCAATATTTTTGCTTGCTTTTTGCACTACTTATTTATTTTATATGTTGTCCAAAATAAATATATTAAATACTGTATATAGATATATTATTTATGTATGTTATATATTATCAATAATTATACAGTACCTATAAAAAGTATTCACCCTCCTTTGGAAGTTTTCATGTTTTATTGTTTTACAACATTGAATCACAGTGGATTTAATTTGGCTTTTTTGATATTGACCAACAGAAAAAGATTCTTCTATGTCAAAGTGAAAACAGATCTCTACAAAGTGATATAAATTAATTACAAAGTGATTGATTGCATAAGTATTCACATCTCTTCAAGTCAGTAAATAGAAGATGTACCTTTGGCAGAAATTACAGCCTTGAGTCTGTGTGGATAGGTCTCTATCCGCTTTGCACATCTGGACACTGCAATTTTTCCCCATTCTTCTCTACAAAACTGCTCAAGCTCTGTCAGACTGCATGGGGATCATGAATGAACAGCTCTTTTCAAGTCCAGCCGCAAATTTTCAGTTGGATTGAGGTCTGGACTCCGACTTGGCCACTCCAACATTAACTTCGTTGTTTTCAGGCCATTCCTGTGTAGCTTTGGCTTTATGCTTGGGTCCTTGCCTTGCTGGAAAACACATTTATGCATAGGTATACTGCTTGCAGAACCATAGCTTTAGTCAAATTGGTTGTCGTTTTAGAACTTAAAACATAGAACATTACAGCACAGTAAAGGCCCTTTAGCCCATGATGTTGTGCTGATCTATTGACCTACTCTAAGATCAATCTAACCATCCCTTCCCCATAGCCCTCCATTTATCTATTGCATAGTCCTTAAATGCTCCTAGTGTGTCTGTCTTTACCACCATGCCTGGCATCGAGTCCTATGTACTCTCCACTCTCTGTATAAAAATAACTTGCCTCTGACATTCCCCCTATATTTCACCTCTAATCACCTTAGAATTATCTCCTGTTGTATTAGCCATTTCTGTTCTGCTGCCAATTGAGTTGAATTTGCACATTCTTTCTGTGATTGGAGATGAGATTCTACACATGCTGGAAATCTTGAGCAGCACACACAAAAGGTTTTGATACGTTTGAAGCAGCAAATTTCTAACACATTTAAAGAACTTAAGGTACTTAATAAGTACCTAATGAAGTACTTTTAATGCATATCTAATGGAAAAAATGTAGAAAAGCAGCAACAAATCCAAGCAATGCACAGGTTCCCAAGCAACAATGTTTCAATGTGAGAAGTGGTGGCAAGGTGTTATTCTGGTTGGAGGTCCGTAACGTGATGTTCCATAGGTAGCTGTGTGGGGCCTCTGTTGTTTGTGATGTACATAAATAACTTGGATAAAAATGTAGAATTGAATTGAATTTAATTTATTTCTTACATCCTTCACATACATGAGGAGTAAAAATCTTTATGTTCCATCTCCATCTAAATGTGCCACATGCAATCATAGTAATTTATAATAAATAGAACAGTCAACGCAATATAGAGTACACTCAAATCAGCATGAGTTAATCAGTCTGATGGCCTGGTGGAAGAAGCAGTCCTGGAGGCTGGTGGTCCTGGCTTTTATGCTACAGTACCATTTCCCAGATGGTAGCAGCTGGAATAGATTGTGTTTGGGTGACTAGGGTCTCAATGATCCTAGGGGCCCTTTATACACACCCGTCCTTGCAAATGTCCTGAATCATGGGAAGTTCACAACTACAGATGAGCTGGGCTGTCCACATCACTCTCTGCAGAGTCCTGTAATTAAGGGAGGTTCAGTTCCCATTCCAGGCAGTGATGCAGCCAGTCAGGATGCTCTCAATCGTGCCCTTGTAGGAAGTTCTTAGGATTTGGGGGCCCATACCAAACTCCCTCAACCGTCTGAGGTGAAAGAGGCACTGTTGTGCCTTTTTCACCACACAACCAGTGTGTACAGACAACGTGAGGTCCTCGGTGATATGGATGCCGAGGAACTTGAAGCTGTTTACCCTCTCAACCCCAGATCCATTGATGTCAATAGGGGTTAGCCCATCTCCATTCCTCCTGTAATCCACAACCAGCTCCTTTGTTTTTGCGACATTGAGGGAGAGGTTGTTTTCTTGACACCATTGTGTCAGAGAGATGACTTCTTCCCTGTAGGCCACCTTCCTGACCATCGGTAGGTCAGGAAGTTTGCAGATGACACGAAGGTTGGTGGAGTGGTGAACGTAGCAGGCTATCAAAAGATACAGGAGGCATACCTTGGCAGCATTCGCTCCTGAGAAGCAGACATTAACGCAGAGATCAACCACTGACTGAGTAATGGAGCCTATGCAAGATTAAGGAAAAGAGTCTTTGAAGACTGCAACCTACAGATCCGAACAAAACTTTTGGTTTATAGAGCAGTTGTCCTTCCAACATTTCTGTATGGAGCTGCATCATGGACTATGGACAGTAGGCACCGGAAAGTCCTGGAACAATAACACCAATGATCTTTATGAAAGATGTTAGTGCATCAGCGTATTGGAAGAGGCCAACGTGAACAGCATCTCCACCACAATAAAGCAGCACCAACTCTGAGAGATAAGCCATGCCGTCTGGATGCCTGACTCATGTCTCCCCAAAAAGATTCTTTATTACCAGTTGAAAAAATATCAGCAAGCCTCTGGTGGGCTAAACACTTGAAGTTAACATCAAAATCATCCTGAAGGAATTCAACATTGCACTCAATAGAAACACCTGGCGAAAATACATTCAACGGGGAGATATGCTACATTAGAATGACCTCCACTCTGCCACAGAGAACATGCAGCAGCTGCGACAGGAAAGAAAGCCATGTCCATTGCTCCCTGAAAGTGGGCACACAAGTGATAAAGAAGGTATACGGCAATGCTTGCCTTCATTTGTTAGGCCTTAGACTAGAAGAGAAAGGAACATGTTACAGCTATATAAAAACATTATTAGGTTGCACTTAGAGTATTGTGTGCAATTCACTCCATTACAGGAAAGATGTGGAGACTTTGGAAAGTGGGCAAAGTTTACCAGGATGCTGCCTGAATTTGAAGACATGCTATAAGGAGAGGTTGGACAAACTTGGGTTGTTTTCTGGAGTGGTGGAGGCTGAGGGAAGACCTGATTATTTTAGCCATTCTGCTACTGTGTTCCCCTCCCAAACAAAAAACATAACCTTAACTTCCATTTTGAAATGTTTTGAACATTTATATGACTGAGGCTATGCTTGGTACTCCAGCCACAACTGGCTTAAGTTGAAGGACCATTACAAGAAGTGTCCAGCTCAGGTTGATCAAACCCAGCGGTGAAACCAAGGGACAGAGAGGGAAGTTAGGCACATTGGTAGCTGAGCTTCAGCACATTCCATTTTTGAAAGGATTTGAAAGAACAGAATTTGTGAACAATCTAATTGGTGAGGAAGACAGGCAATTTAGAGCATTAGCCAGAACACAGAAGAGAAGTCACCTGCATTTTGACGTGTTGCCATAGAACTTTTCAGACCCTAGCTATGAGAGCGCCTCAATTTTCCTACCTAATTGAAAAGATGGTGGCATCCTCTCAGTACTGTCAGCCCAGATTTTGTACTCCACATTACAACTCAGAAGCTGGAACATTTCCACCTGAGCCATTGCTGAAGGAACATAATTACATGAAAGATCAGGGCAAGTTTGGAAGACAGCTGCGATCCATCACATCTATCTTGGCAGTGTTGTCAAGCATGTTGCAAGTAGAGTTACTGAAAGCTAAAATACTCTATTGACTGACAAATATAAAGACTAGTTGTATGTTGGATTATTAAGATAATGGGGCAAAAGATTCAATATTTTGATGCAACAAAGATGTCATTAACAGGACAAGGAGGGGTTAATCTTCACAAAGGGTATAGGCAATTCTCACTTCAAAGTGCCATGCAAATAGTCTGATGGCTATATTTTAAAATAAATACAATATATCTATTCAGTCATGTGAAGACAAATCAATGATTGCCCACATCCATTTGCAAGATCTAAGTTAGCCTGCAATGTTTGATTTATCTTGTCAATAATGGTAAGTGAAAGTGACTGAGGATAAATTGACCAAAAGCTACATTGATCGGTCTAATTATAACTTGTGGTTCTGCCATGTATTGGGAATTTCCAAGTGCTTCAGTGATTAAACAGGAAAATTATTCAAAGCAATGTTCTTAGTTTATGCTGAGAATTTTAAAAGTTACACTCAGAAACCATTGAGGTAAGATGATTTAAGTGGAAGCAAATAATAGATTAAATGCATTCACAAGGGAGATGAGAATATATTTTTGATAGCATTTTATGGCTTAGAATACACTAACAAGTGATGGAAGCAAACCTGTTAACAAATAGTTAAATATATATTTGAAAAAAATCATAGGATCAGAGGAATAGAGACTGGAACTAGTTAGCCAACTCATTGGAGAGTCTGCACAGACAGAATGAGCTCAATGGCTTACTATTCATTAAAAATATTAGCTAATGTAGTTTCCTTTTATAAAGTCATTTTATATTAGCTATCATTTCAAGAATTTCAATTGATACAGATTATTATAAGAAGCCTTTCAAATTCATAAAGGGAGCCAGTAATTGCACACCCACATTAGGATGTGTGTTCCATTAGAATTCCCATTCTGGAATTAGAATTGGTTTATTATTGTCACATGTACCAAGGTACCATGAAAGGCTTGCTTAGCATGCTATCCAAATCATTTCAACAGTGCATTGACGTAGTACAAAGGAAACTGATGAAGAATGCAAAATGTGTTGTAGCTACGGAGAAAGTGTAGACAGACAATAAGGTGCAAGGTCATAGTGAGGAAGATTGCAGGATCAGGAGTCCATCCCATCATACTAGGAGATATTTAATTGTCTTATGGGAGGTATAGAAGCTGTCCTTGAGCCTGGTGGTACATGCGTTCAGTCTTCGGTATCTGCCTGACGGGAAAATGTCTATTTCTATATTATTCAAACAATCATGTAATACTAGCTTATGGATGATATCTCAACCACTTGGCAATGATATACCAACCACTCTAATCCTTGCTTAGCCCTTTGCATATATTGGTCATGGGACTTCCATATAGCGGACAGGATATGCTGGCCTTGGAGTTACAAACCCAAGTGAAACTATAGTTCCCCATAGTGTCAATGCAGTGAAGACCTATGGGATTGATTCCTGAGATGGGGAGGCTGACCCACATAACGTATAACATAATTGAAGTTTGAGCTATGCTTGTTTTTTGAAGAGTGCAAAATTATCTTATTGAGATGAACATATGTGTGTGTGTGTGGTGACATTGTTGTTGTTGTTCATGGACTATTCAGAAATCTGATAGCAGAGGGGAAAAACATTGTGTGCCTTCAGGTTCCTGTACTTCCTCCCTGATGGTAGTAAAGTGAAGGCATGACCTGTGTGGTGGGGATCCTTAATGATGGATGCTGCCTTTTTCAGGCAACACCGTTTTAAGATTTCCTCAATGAAGAGTAGATTGGTAAGCCAATCATGACTGAAATGAGAAATTTCTTTACGTACAAAGTCAAAACTTTTGAAATTCACCACCTCAGAAGACTGGTGATGTTCCGTTGTTAAGTGCATTCAAGGCGAAAATCAAAATGTGTTTGAACATTAAGGGGATCAGGGATCACAGTGATCTGATAGGACCAACCATGACTGGAGTGTTCAAGGACATCTTCAACCTCTCACAGCTGTAGTCAAAGGTTCAGTGTGTACACAGAATACAACTCTGAGATTCATCTTCATTAAAGACTCTCACCATTCAGGATATGCTCTCTTCATGTTACTACTGTCCCAAAGAGTACAGGAGTTTCAAGATATACACTCAATGTTTTAGGAACAGCTTTTTCATCTCCATCATCAGATTTCTAAACAGTGCATGAATGCATAAATACTTCCTTGCTATTTGCCTTTTGCACTGTTTATTTCAGTATTCATAGTACTTTGCTACAAAAAAAACAAATTTCACAACATATTAAATGTTAATAAACCCGATTCTGACTCCACTGAACAAACAGCAGGCTCAAGTGGTAATGTGGCCTAATCCTGCATACGTTTTTGATATTTGAAAAGTTAATCAAAAATTGCTTTCCTATTTCCAGTCAGAAAGATTTTTTTTCAAACATAATTAGCTGCTCAGCCAGCTCGATCTCATCACAGCTACAGAAATTCACAATTTCTTAGTTTGCAGCTGGCAGCTCATTAAATGAAAAGGAGGGAAGAGTGATCAAAGATGGCTCAATAACTATGAGTAGATTTCATGGGCAGCAGGAGGTGCTGTCAATTTACCAGTGACTGCACTTTTACTGTTGGCCTGTAATATAATGCATCATCACTGTTGTTAATTCCCATTAATCGGTCACTCAGCATTGTTTAAGGAGTAACTCATATGGATAATATGTGGAACATAATCAACTTTAAGTAATTCCTTGTCCTGTATTTATTGTCCCTACACCACAGTGAAGACTAAGATTTTCATTTAATTGTTGCATTCTGGAATAATCACACAAACTTTCTCATTTTGTATCAAATATAGCTCTCGAACATGCATTCAGTGGTCACTTTATTAGGCACACCTGCTTATCAATGCAAATATCCAATCAGCCAATCACATGGCAGCAAATCAATGCATTAAAGCATGAAGATATGGTCGAGTTCAGTTGTTGTTCATACCAAAAATCAGAATGGGGAGAAAATGTCATTTGAGTGACCCTTGACCATGGAATGATTGTCGATGTCAGATGGGGTGGTTTGAGTATCTCAGAAACTGCTGGGCTCCTGAGATTTTCACACACAAGTCTCTAGAGTTTACAGAGAATGGTGAGAAAAATACAACAACATTCCAGAGAGTGGCAGTTCTGTGAGGAAAAGTACCTGGTTAATGAGAGAGTTCAGAGGAGAATTGCCAAGCTCGTTTAAGCTGAAAGAAACATGACAGAATCTCAAATAACCATGTGTTACAGTGGTAGTATGCAGAATGTACAACACTTCGAACATGGAAGTGGATGGACTACAGCAGCAAAAGAACCACATCGGGTTCCACTCCTGTACCTAATAAAGTGACCACTGAGTTTATTTCTAAATTTTAATTCAGTAACGAAGCAATGGTCAAATGGTAGTTGCATTCGAGATTGAGTATGACTGTAAAAATGTTGATCAAAATTAAACACCCATATTCATCTGTGTAATGCTCTGGTTAAGTTTTTTACTGCTATGCCACAGTTATTTCATTTTAGCAGCTCTGTAAGAGTAGTCTGTGCTGCTTTCAGCTTGTTTGGGTTTGAGCTGAGGCAGAAGGCTTTGTCTTCAATTTAGGGATGTGGTGTCGTAGAATTGGAAGAAGGTTCTAGAGAATGCGGGGTGGAGAGGTCTTTGTTTGCTGGGAGCTGGGAGCAGACAGGAGTGAAGATGTTGCACAAGGTGCTTTGAGCAGATGAATGGCTTTGAGGGGGAAGGACCAATACTCCTGTGGAAGAAACCGTTTGTTCAGGATGGAATTCAAGCGATCTTTGGAAGGTGGTGTGTGCTTTCACGCAGACCGAGTGTCCAGCATGCGAGTTATGGACAAGTTCAAGATTTCAGCTCCACCGTGCACATGTGACTGTTTAAATATAATGGGCCCTTTTTGTTTTTTTTCTTTCTTTCCTTTAATAACTGTTTAAGTTAACATTAAATATAAATATTAATTATTAATCATATGCAGTGTACAATTTGTTATTTCTTGTTGGGGGCAGTAAATCACACAGCATTCACACAAACCAGGTTTGGATGGGCGAGACATCCCAACTTCACGATTTGGTGGGACCAGTCGTATACACCCTAGACGTACGAAGTTGAGAAAGGTGGGCTTCTCGCTGCAGAATCCAGTGGCTATTATCAAGGGGCTAACGAGCTGCATTTCCAGAGACACACAAAATGCCGGAGGAACTCCCATGAAAAAAAGTACAGTCGACGTTTCAGGCCGAGACCCTACGGCAGGACTGGAGAAAAAAATGAGGAGCAGATTTAAAAGGTTGGGGAGGGGAAAGAGAGAAACACAAGATAATAGATGAAACCAGGAGGGGGAGGGATGAAGTAAAGAGCTGAGAAGTTGAATGGTGAAAGAGATACAATGCTGGAGGAGAAGTTTGATAGCAGTGGACAGAAGGCCATGAAAGAAAGAAGGGGGAGGAGCACCAGAGGGAGGTGACGGACAGGGAAGGAGATAAAGTGAGAGAGGGAAAAGGCGATGGGGAATGGGGGAGGTGCATTACTGTAAGTTTGAGAAATCGATGTTCATGTCATCAGGTTGGAGGCTACCCAGGCGGAATATAAGGAACAGGAAAGGGAAGTGGAATTAAAATGGGTGGCCATTGGGAGATCCCGCTTCTTCTGGCAGACGGAGCATATAGAGGCAGGTGTCCTCCCTCACTACCATTCAGGGCCCCAGTCCTTTCAGGTGATGTGATTCTTCATCTGTGAGACTGTTGGGGTCATATACTGTGGCCAGTGCTCCAGGTGCGGCCTCCTATGTATCGGTGAGACCCATCATAGATTGGGAGACCCTCCACTGAGCACCTAATCTCCGTGTGCCAGAAGAAGCAGGATCTCCCAGTAGCCACTCATTTTAATTCCACTTCCCATTCCCATTCAGATATGTCAATCTATGGCCTCCTCTACTTTCGTGATGAGGCCACACTCAGTTGGAGAAACAACATCTTATATTCCGTCTGGGTAACCTCCAACCTGATGGCACGAACATCCATTTTTCAAACTTGTGGTATTGCACCCCCCTTCGCCATTCCCCATCCCCCATCGCCTCTCTCACCTTATCTCCTTCCCTGTCCATCACCTCCCTCTGGTGCTCCTTCCCCCTTTTCTTTCTTCCATGGCCTTCTCTCCTCTCCTATCAGATTCCCCCTTCTCCAGCCCTGTATCTCTTTCACCAATCAACTTTCCTGCTCTTTACTTCATCCCTCCCCCTCCCTGTTTCACCTATCACCTTGTGTTTCTCTCTCCCCTCCACCACCTTTTATATCTACTCATCTTTTTTTCCTTCAATCCTGCTGAAGGTTTCAGCCCGGAACGCCGACGTACTTCTTCCATAGATACTGTCTGGACTGCTGAGTTCCTCCAGCACTTTGTGTGTGTTGCTTGGATTTCCAGCATCCGGAGATGTTCTCTTGTTTGTATTTCTAGAGTCACCCAGTAAAAAGGGGTTTTCACTTGTATGCCAAAATTGTGTCTTAATCTATCTAAGTGGAAAAGGCTGCAACATAACTTCCTGACTTTTTTGAACTCGATACTTCAACTAATAAAGGCAAGCATGCTATATGCCTTCTTAACCATCACATCAACCTGTGCAACTACTTTCATGGAGCTTTGAAATTGGGCCCTAAAATCCCTCTGCTCATCAATACTGTTAAGAATCTTGCCCTTATCGATATGCTGCTTCTTTGCATTTGATCTACCAAGATGCAACATTTGATATTGTTAATCTCCATCTGCTATTTCTCCACCCATAACTGCAAATGCTCTATATCCCATTGTATTCTTTGCCAGTCTTCTACGCTATCCATAGCACCACCAAGCTTTATATATCATCTGCAAACTTACTAACCCACCCATCTACATTTTCATCCAGGTCATTTATATGCATCACAAACAGAAGTCCCAGTACAGACCCCTGTAGAACACCACTAATCACAGATCTCCAACTATAATAAATCCCTTCTGTCTTCTCTGGGCAAGCCAGTTCTGAATCCAAACTGCCAATTCACCATGGATCTCATGCATCTTAATCTTCTGGATGAGACTCCCAAGAGGCACCTTATCAAATGCCTTACTAAAACCATGTAAACATCATCCACATCCCTACATGCATTAATTGCCCTCATCACTGCATCAAAAAAAACAATTAAGTTAGTAAGACAAAGCTTGCCCTGCACAAGGTCATGCTGACTCTCCCTAATTAGGCTATACTTTTCCAAATGCTCTTAAACCCAATCCCTAAGAATTCTCTCCAGTGGTTTCCCTATCACTGATGTGAGACTCACTGGTCTAGTTTCCAGTGAGTCTCATGTCAGCATGTAAGATCACTATGCAACATATTGATGACTATACAAATTTGAATATAGAAAAATAAAGATTTTACAAGCTGAGGTTTGAAGGACATCTTGAATAATGGAGTAATATTAGCTACTTGCCATTCTTCCAGGACCTCACCTGTGACTAGAGAGGACATGAAAATATTGGTCAAGGCCCCAGCAATCTCTTCCCTTGCCTCTCTCAACAACCGTGGATATATACCATCAGGCCCTGGAGGCCTATCCACCTTTATGTTCTTTAAGAGATCCAACCCTACCTTCTCTTTTACTTCGAAGTGCCCTGGCATATCAATATGCTCAATGCTGATCTCCCAATACTTGATGTCCTTCTTGCTAAATATTGATGTAAAGTATTAAAGGACCTCACCCACATCTGCATCCAAGCAACTGTTCCTTTTTCCTATCTTCTTACTCATTAACATCGTGCTCTTGATGTATGTATAAAATGCCATGGGATTCTCTTTCATCTTACTTGCCAAGGACTTTTCCGGACCCCTCCTAGCTTTCCTAATTCCCTTTGAGTTCTTTTCAGCTTCTTTATGGTCAAGGGCTGTTTGAATCTAGCTTCCTAAGCTTTACAAATTTTTCCTTTTTCTTCTTTTCAAAATTCATTATCTGGTTGTCTGCTTCCCAACACTCCCCCCCCCCCAAATAGTTTTAACCCACCCAAGTAGCACTAGTAACCCTCCTGGCCAGGATATTGGTTCCACTCCAGTTGAGGTGCAACTTGACCCTCTTGTACAGGTCACAACTGCCTAGAAAATGTTCCAACTATCCAAGAAACTGAAACCCTGCACCACTTCCTCAGCCATTCATTCATCTGTGCTATCATCCTATTCCTGCCCTGACTAGTACATGGCACTTGGAGTAATCCAGAGATTACTATCTTGGAGGTCCTGTTCTTCAGTCTCTTTCCCAATTCCCAATACATTACTCACTATGCAGAACCCCTTCTCTCTTTCTGCCTATGAAATTGGTGCCAATGTGCACCATGACCTCTAGCAGCTCACCCTGGCCCTTAAGAATATTCTGCAACTGCCCTGAGACAACCTGGACCCCAGCACGTGGGAGGCCACACACCATGCTGGAGTCTCATTCTCGACCACACAATCTCCTGTCTGTCTCTCATTCTTTTCAGTCCCTTCATAATCTACATATCCTGATCCCTGCCTCTTTGGCCACTATGAAGCTGAAGCAGACTATTCACTGGCATCATGTCGTGTTTGACACTGACCTTGTTTTGAAGTCACTCCATGGCATTACGTCTCCTATGCTTTCAGCCTTGCAAGTCTCAATTTCTGTAATTCTAGCCTTTTGTGCCTTTGTCTCTAGTAGCCATGCCCCGAACTGCAATAGATCCTCAGCTCTGCAATTTCCATTCTAAACCTTTGATGACACTTATTAAAATTTAACCTTTTGATCAAGTCTTTGCTTGCCTGAGCTAAAGTCTTACATGGCTGGGTGTCAAACAATCTTTTAAGTATTAACATGACATTCCTTGAACACTTTACTATGCATAGGGAGAAAGTAATCAGTTAAATTCTCAGTGTGATGGAATTTCACTTGAGATAACATATGCTTTTAAAAAATGCAAAATACTTTCAGCTAATACAAATATAACATATTGATGGCTATGCAGATTTGAATATTGAAAAATCAAGCTGTGGTTTTGAGGACATCAAGTGACTTCAGATTCTCAATCTCTGATGATTATTTTGTTCAAATTGATAAACAGATAAGTTTATTGATCCCAAAGGAAATTACAGTGTCACAGTAGCATTACAAGTGCACAGCTATAAGTATTAGAAGACAAGTAGAGAGAATAAAAAATAATTTACCATAATCTAACAGGAAGTGGTCATCGCTTCTCCGGATATAGGTTGACTCATTATAGAGCCTAATGGCCAAGGGTAAGAATTACCTCATATAGCGCTCTTTGAAGCAGCACGGTTGTCTTAGTCTATTACTAAAAATGCTCCTCTGTTCAGCCAGGGTGGCATGTAGAGGGTGAGAAACATTGTCTGGAGTTGCCAGGATTTTCTGGAGGGTCATTTGTTACTCAATCTCTGGCGTGTCCAGTTTGACTCCTGTACAGAGCCAGCATTTCTATTCAGCTTATTGAACCTGCTGACATCACCCGTGTTAATGTCATTGCCCCAGCACACCACCACAAAGAAGATTGTACTAGCGGTAACAGACTGGTAGAACATGTGAAGGAGAGGCCTGCAGACTCCAAAGGACCTCAGTCTCCTCAGGAAGTAGAGGTGACTCTGGCCCTTTTTGTACACAGCCTCTGTGATGGTGCTCTACTCAAGTCTGTCATCCAGGTGCACCCCCAAGTACTTGTAGGTCCTCACACATCCACATCCTCACCATCAATAATAACAGGGAGCAGTGCAGGCTTAGTCTTCCTAAAGTCCATCACCATCCCCTTTGTCTTACTAAAGTTGAGCTGCAGATGATTCAGCTTGCACCATTCAACAAAGTCCTCCACCAGCGCTCTGTATTCATCCTCCCATCCTCCCTTTATGCACCCAACTATTGCTGAGTCATCAGAAAATTTCTGCAAATAACATGACTCAGTATTGTATCTAAGATCCAAGGTATACAGGGTAAACAGGAAGGGAGCCAATTCAGTCCCCTGTGGGGCCCCAGTGCTGCTCATAGCCATATCTGACACACAGCTCTGAAGCCGTAAATACTGTGGTCTGCCAGTCAGGTAGATTGAAATTTTAAAATATTTAAGAGGAAACAAATCTTGTGGCAAAAAGACCAATGTGTAAAGCTGTATACCGCCCATTTAAAAAGCTGATGCACAAGCAAATTGGATCGATCATGATTGATCAGGCAAGCAAAAGAATTTAAGAAAGCTATTAGAAGAATTTTTCTGAGTTCTTGGTATAGTCACACAACTTTGGCTTGTTTATGGAAATATTCCAAATTGTGGAAACCACAGCAGTATACGCACAACAAAATAAATAATATCTATCACAACCAGTTGTTCACAATATACAAATAAAATGATCATTCACTGTCACTTAACCATTCATATCATACTACTTCCTGGGGCGTATAGATGTCCAGGGAGGGGCAGCACCTCTGGTGGAGGGGCTGGCCATGTCCATTCTGGGGCAGCTCACTCACCTTTAGTCCACATCAAACACACAGCTCTCACCTGTGGCTCCAGTTAGCTGTATGCATGTGACAGTGGCCACAACCTGGTACACCACTTTGACAGGTGGGCTTTAGTCAAATAGGTGAAGGTAGCCATCAGGCTTCATACTCCATTGAGAAAGGGATATGCCTGCCCTAACATGTGAAGTCAGCTCTGGCAAACTGGGCGGATGATATTAACAGTGAGATATAACGGACAGGAAGACAATCCTGCAACGCTTAGTGGAGAGGGAAGGGCATGACAAGGGACAGAAGCAAATATAATCATCCACTGCAACCAAAGACGGCCGCAGTTGTGACGACTACTCGTACCCCTGGACCCAGACTTCTGAGGTTGAGAGAGTGGAACGTAACTCAGTACAATGGCTCTCCTGCACAGGTTTCACTGTCATCGTCTGATACAATGGACAACCAATCATACTACTTCTTTCACATTACAAAAGAAAAAGGAACTACCTGATTTGGATAAACCTATGCAAAATGATAATCAATGACCATAAGGCCAGGATATAGCTACTGTAGAATTCTTTTCAAGTGACTCTTCCATTTGTTTGTACCTGTAACATCTGGGTGCGAGAGATGACAAATTCAAGACACCTTATTTACAGAAAGTTTATTAGTAATTCCATTTCTGCCAAATATACAGCTATGTAATTTATCTAAATATCTTTTCATATTAAATTACAAAATTAAGCAATCTTTCAGTTAGTACGTTTGATTCCTCTGTAAAATAGCACCCATTACATCAGCAATTACCCCTGCATTCCATATGTAGCAAAACAAGTTATGCATATAACTCACAATCAAAACAAAGATATATTAGAAGATAGACTAGTCAGACTGAGATACATTATGTATGATTGATTATAAATAACCACAGTAAATAAATGTGCATTTGCTGCTTTTGTGATACTTTCATTCTATTTCCAGCATCATTTCCCATAATACTAAAGTGTCTGTGTGCACGCTCATTAACAAAAGGGGGCAATGTTACTATTTGTTGGCCCAACTCTGCTGCAGTTAAAATTTTACTTTATCTGAAATTTCTAAATGCTGCTGTTAGAAGTCATAATTTATCCAAGTATTTAGGCAAGTGTTTTCTTTACCAAATAAACCAGGAATTATGATGAATTTTGCATTAACTTACACAAATTTTATTTGGATGTTTTAAAAAATTTGGAATTTATGCAACAGATGATCTTTCTCACAAAGAATGGTGAGTCCTCTGTTCAAATTTAAGTGTCCAGTTTTGATAAGTCAACATTGAGGAAAGTTTTGTTCTTTTCGCATGACAATGGATTCCTCATTTTATTACGAATACTGTAGGAAGAGGATGCCACTCACATCTTGGCTCTCAAACCCACAGATCCCACCAAGGCTGCACTCCAATTTAAGTTAACAGCCTTGTTTCACAGCTCTCTGGTACATTGCAGAAGGCTACCACTTGCAACAGGTTGAGCATCAATCTCCGTTTGATAGCATGCTTCAATACAAACAACAAGTGTGCACTAATGAAAATGACAACCGAACTTCACCTCAATCCTCTTTTAGTATAAAGAAAACTGAATGGAGCTTCAGTGTGTTATTTGCCACTGTGGAAAAAGTTGCATTTGTATTCAATATTGGTTTACACAAAGATAAAAATTACGTTGCCACATACATGAAATAGTACAAAAAGCATTGATTAATGTGAACAGTGACCAATTTAATCAAGATTGTCTGTGAGAATGTGGCTTATTGATAATTTCACCAAAAGACAAGAAACTGTAAGGTATTTTAAATATGAAACGCCAAACATTGTATGATGCAGCCAGTCAAAAGATGCCATATAATCTACATTTTACATGTTATTGCCATACGTTTCACCTTGCCAAATTGCCAAACACACCATTTTTAACAATTGAAATATACATACATTATCCTTTTTTCTCCAAAATACCTGTTATAATAGTAATTTCTAAGGTATCTTGAGAGAATACCAAAAAAATCCCATTCTGCACATTGCAAAACTGTCTTCAATATTAATGATACTGAAGGAATACCTCACAGAACATTTTAGTGGTGGTGATTTTGTAAGTGGCATAGTTCACACTCAGTAAGGACTTTCTACCATTTCACCAACTGAATATGAGAATAGCAAATGCAGAATTTCTGGCACAGTAGAAGAAGCCATTGATGAACATCGTATGATCACAACTGTTCAAATATTTAAAGTTTTCTGCAACAGTAGCAAAAGGCAAACAGCTTTACATTGGATGTTTTTCTCACTGCAGTGAAGCTTCTATGGAGAGTTCAAGTGTTTTTACAAAAACCTTTGATCTGAGGACAAAAACATATTGGGCTCAGGGATGCCAGGTGGAAGAAAACCTATCTTTTTTTTCCAGATTATCATGTGAGTGAATGTAGATTTGTACTGAAATCCTAACAATCCACAGAATTCTATTATATTTAATAATCTTCAACATAAAATATAAGTGGGGCTACAAAATCCCCATTCATGTAAAATATACCCCATCCAGCAGAGAAGTAAAATTTCAGTAGTTGTTTGGTGTAATTTGTAAATATGTTTCGTTAATTTACTGGTTGCATTATATGCTAGGTTCCAATAAAATTTATAGCCCAAAGTGCAAGGGCTTTAAACAATTTTGTCCAAGATAATGAATTAGAATGTTTATTGGCACTTGATTACACAGTTCCTATGCTTCTTAAACTTGCTTTAAACAATATGACCCTGAACAGCAAAACACAAAGAAATACAGTGATATTACTCGCATAATAGATCAATATGAGATGACAAATTGCATCATTTGAAATTCTTAAATGAATGGAATATAATCCTACGGATAAGAAAAGTATAATGGAAATACCAACTTCTCCAGCTAATACTGGTGTTGGCTAAGTGAAGCCTTTCTTCAGCGTCTATCCCCTTGATAATTCAATCAGATGTAGGTTCATTGGGAATCATAATTCTTTATTATAATAAATTGTATTCAAGCAATTATGCTATGCTTTAAAGCGGAGGTCATAAAAAATCAATTTTAAAAATGAGGTAACTAAATCAAGGAATACTTTATTTTAAACAGAATTGAAAGGATATTAGAAAAGACCTTTCATAAGCAAATACCCAAGCTTGTCCATCAGGTTTTTCTAAAGGATCAATCCAAAGGTGATGCCTTCAAAACTCACCAGCCTCTGATTAAACTTACAGCAAGCAAAGTCCAATTCCTGACTACAAATGGAGAATGAAATGGTTGGTATAATAGGAAGTTTGAGGGGCAGAGGGGTAGGTGAGAAGAAAGGGAGGCTGAAATCAACATTAAAGTATTTTTTAAAAACCAATAAAATCAGTAGCAAAGCAGGCAAAATTATGAGAGAAAAATTAAATAAAACTTCATATTCTCAATGTAGTATTTTGTAGCAGCATTTCTTGTACTTAAATGACTGGATAAAGAAATAACTGAAATTATGTTTTACACAAAAAATACCCTGCAGTTCCTATTTTCTCACCTTTCACCCACCACTCAATCTGGATGCCCATTCTTGCTCAGAGGAATGTTACACTCTAAGAATTTTTTTTTATACCTTGGGTAAGAAAATAATTGAATAACATCAAAGAATTAAGACTAAAAGTATTAATTTTTTTGAAGCCTGGATAAATAGTCAATCATTCAAAGAGATGTAATATGTTCTATAAGAAATGTACAGCTGAATTATGTAAACTTCTGTTAACAAACATACAAAAAAGCATAGTATACAATTAAAAAATATTACAGAAATAACTTTGTTTTTAGAAAAAGCACACATTATTCGATAAATACATTTAAATGACTAACATAATCTCCACATGCATTACTCACTTCTACCACATTTCACTCCACGTTTAATGTCACAAAATTCACCCTATGAACCTGGCAAAGCAATAGAAATTAAAATATTTGAAAAATCTTTAAAAGTATTTTGATAGTATATCGGTCTGTGCAAATGTAAATGATAAATGAAAGGAACACAAAATTTCAATATCTAGTGCATTTTTAAGAATTACACAAAAAGTTTGCATTTTAGTGCCCATGTGTTATTCTGAAATACACATCTTGACCCATGTCAAGAATTTGGCTATTTTAATCTTGTAAAAATTTATCAAATATTTCCCACCATCCAACTGCAAATATTTGAAATGAAACAGGCCATCTGATTAGTAAAGATGAGGGCTATCTTATTGGAGTCACAAGTCAGTTATTGGTACATATATTTTTTTGTGAGTGCAGTTTCTTGTTTACTTAAAGACATGTTAAAGAGACTATTAGTTATTGATCCCCAAAGTTTAGTGTTCATGTAATGAAAATCCTTACACACACAGTTGGCCAAATGCACTAATTCCCTTTGTACCAGCTTTATAAAAAGTAAATACCAACATATCTTAGCCCAGAGGCTAACTTGAGGAAACAGAATCAATAACTTGGTAAACTGAGTGTTCAAAAAATAACTTTGGAAATAATTAACAAGATAAAGCACTTCCAGCACACACAAAAGGGGTTGTGAACAAGTCAAAGCATGCTCATTTTGAAGAAAAACAAGCACTGGGACTACGACTGATTACAATTTTGGTGGAGTATTTTAATGTTACAAGTTGAACTTCAACAGAAGGCCTGTAGATGGATGGCCTGCACCACGAAGTATTGTCTTTTCCTCCCTCATCATAGGTTTTGACGACCAATAGACTTAAGAAAAAGGAAAAGCACTTTAAAATATATCTGTTTAACATGCATGTGTTGCTCCAGACAGCAGAAAATCTTTGCAAATGGGTAACCAGGTGACTCACCCACTGGTGATATTTTGCATTAGCTTTCATTACATTCATAAATTAACAAGCCATTGCAATACTCCATGGATTTCAGCTGAATGCATCAGACAATCGACATTTTATATTAAACATTTCATACGAATTGCAAGAATTCAACTGTAAAAAAAGGCTAGTAAAATACACATCTCAGAAAAGTGGCAGCAACATCCTCAAAACAATCAAAAGTCTGACTAACCTGGTCTTCACTGAAGATAGAATTATTCCATAGGCACAAGTTCCATGCCTAGGATTGGCAGGCAGTTGGTTACATATCCGAAAAACTAATTATCATCACTGAAGTCTGTGGGTTTGTTACAAACAGCGGGAACTCATAAATTTCCTTGTCAGTAGTTACAAGGCGTGAGCTGCCCTCTGCAGGTTTCTGGCCCTGTTTCAGCGGCTGTCAATGATGAGTTGATAAATTTTCCTGAGCTATTATAAACATCAAATCAATCACAAGTAGTACTGTACAGTGAAAGAAGCAAACAGTACACCTGGAATCACATTATAAACACAAAATGATGGATCAGAACTTGTGCAGAAATCAATATAATTCCCCTGCATTTATTTGCTTGCCAACAATCTACCCACCAATATTTTTTTAAAAATTAATCATCCAGCATATTTTGTAACACACTGATTAAGTGTTTCAGCCCATATATATACTCTTCATCTTTTGTGTTGCTAGGAAACACATGTGCAAAGTCTATCATTCTTACAGCAACTTCTGGAGGCTCTGGAAGCATGCTCGATGCATGAATGAAATCTTTCTCCAATTGGTTCATTTCATTGCCATTTGGCTGACCAGGTGGAATGAGAGTTAAGCACTTGCATATCCCATGGTCTTGTTCTGTATTCTTCAACTGTAGTGGGACCACACTTTGGTGTGCACGGAAACAGCCCTTCCTGTGAAGTGCATACATATTGGAGAGGCTTTGACCAACCGAGGCTTCTACTATTCCGTTCTCAGTAGAGTCCATCACATGAATGTTGTTGTTGTATTCCATCAGCTCTCCAGTTCTCCGTATACCCTTTGGTGTTGCTGGTTTGTCAGCTTTGTTACCTGTTGCTCTCAGCTCTGATGATCCCTCATACACAAACAGTAAGGAGCTTGCATAGAAACAGAGCTTACTTTGCCTCTCAAACCAGTGCAATATCTTTTTAATCTCTTGAATACTTGAAGCCACTGCATCTTTCCTCAAATAGTTTCCGTTGTGGAAGAATTTAGACAGACCTACAAAACGACAAGTAAAACACAATCCATGTGAGTGAAACATTGACTATACACATCAAAAGCCCAGCCCAGTCCATCACAAGCAAAGCCCTCCCCTTCTTCCAGCACATTGACAAGGGCCACTGCCACAGAAAAAGCAGCACCCATCAGCAAGGATCTCCATCAACCATCGGGCGGAAGGAGCCTTAGGTACCACATCACCAGGTTCAGGAAGTTATTACCCTACAACCATCAAGCTCTTGAACCTGTGTGGACAGCTTCACTCACCTGAATGCTGAACTGACCCACAACCTATGGACTCACTTTCAAGGACTCAACAATGCAAGCTCTCAGTATTATTTATCTACTTTATTTTTATTATTTGCACGATTTGTCTTCTTTTGCACATTGGCTACTTGTCAGTCTTTGTGTATAGCTTTTCATAAACTCTATTGTATTTATTTTCCTGTAAATGTTTGTAAGAGAATGAATCTCAAAGTATAACATGATGACAATATACACACTTTGATCATCAGTTTACACCAACTTTGAAATACTTTCATTGAAAACAGAATGAACAACATTGAGGCAACAATGCAAGAGCAGTGGTGAAGTTAATCATTCATGTCTACCTTTGCTGACAGATGGGTCCCCAGGTTTCCCAGTGAAAGCTGACATTGATGAACAAAAATTTACCATCCCCTTCAAAGCACCCACAAACCCTTTTGTCATTCTAGGGAAAAGATATTTAAAGATCAAAATCCGTAACCTTGCACAAATTTCATGGTTTATCTGGCAGCAGTGACTCCTGCTGTCCTACATATTTCTGAAGCACAGACCATCTATAGCAGGTATCTCAAAGTGCTGCAAAATTACCACCACTGCTTCCAGAAATCCCTCCAATTATGCTGGAAGGAAAAGCTGGTCAATGTCAGTCCTCATCCAGGCCACCATCCACAGTACCGACACCCAACTTCATGCACATAGGTTATACTGGGCAAATCACATCATTTGCAAGCTCCGCAGCAAATGTGTAGAGGGGGGGAGGGGGAGAGGGAGGGGAGAGGGGAGAGGGAAAATACCACCTTACAAACCAACTACCTGCCAGCATCTAGCTTTTGCTGCATCTGAAGTCAGGACTGCCAGTTCTTACTTTGGTCACCTCAGTACCTGGAAGCACATGACAAGATAGGCCAAAGCCAGCATGGTTTCCTGAAAGAAAAATCCTGCTTGACTAACCTACTGCAATTCTTTGAGGAAATTACAAGCAGAGTAGACAAAGGAGATGCAGTAGATGTGGTGTGCTTGGATTTTCAGAAGGCCTTTGACAAGGTGCCACACACGTGGCTGCTTAGCAAGATAAGAGGCCATGGAATTACAGGTGAGTTAATAGTATGGGTGGAGCATTGGCTGATTGGCAGAAAATAGAGAATGGGAATAAAGGGATCCTATTCTGACTGGCTGCCAGTTACCAGTGGAGTTCCACAGGGGTCGGTGTTGGGACCGCTGCTTTTTATGATGTATGTCAATAATTTGGACTATGGGATTAATGGATTTGTGGCTAAATTTGCCGATGATACAAAGATAGGTGGAGGCGCAAGTAGTGCTGAGGAAACAGAGAGCTTGGAGAAAGACTTAAGATAGTTTAGGGGAACGGGCAAAGAAGTGGCAAATAAAATAACGCTGGAAAGTGTATGGTCATGCACTTTGGTGAAAAAAATAAACGGGCAGATTATCATTTAGATGGAGAGAGAATTCAAATGCAAAGACACTTGGAAGTCCTTGTGCAGGATATCCTAAAGGTTAACTTCCAGGTTGAGTTGGTGGTGAAGAAGGCGAATGCAATGTTGGTATTCATTTCTAGAGGTACAGAATATGACAGCAGGGATGTGATGTCTATAAGGCACTCATGAGACCACATTTGGAGCACTGTGAGCAGTTTTGGTCTCCTTATTTTAGAAAGGAGACCAAAACTGGATATACTGATATTGGAGAAGGTTCAGAGAAGATTACAAGAATGATTCCAGGAATGAAAAGGTTACCGCATTAGGAACGTCTGGCAGCTCTCGGGCTGTATTCCCTAGAGTTCAGGAGAATGAGGGGGGATCTCATAGAAACCTTCTGAATGTTAAAAGGCTGAACAGATTAGACATGGCAAAGTTACTTCCCATGGTAGGGGATTCTAGGACAAGAGGGCATGACTTCAGGATCGAAGGACGTCCATTTAGAACAGAGATGCGGAGAATTTACTTTAGTCAGACGGTGGTAAATCTGTGGAATTAGTTGCCACGAGTGTCTGTGGAGGCCAAGTCATTAGGTGCATTTAAGGCAGAGATAGATAGGTTCTTGATTAGCCAGGGTATGGGGAGAAAGCAGGGGAGTGGGGATGACTGGAAGAATTGGATCAGCCAATGATTGAATGGCGGAGCAGACTCGCTGAGCCAAATGGTCTACTTCTGTTCCTATATCTTATGGTCTTATATAAAATTCAGTGTGCACATGTTGTTGTCACTGGGCAAAAAATTGCAGAGCCCAAGATTTTTGTGCTCACTGGTCATTACAAATTAGAGCGAACATTGCTCTGAACCCCACTCTCCAGCCTTCTCCCCAAGGTACTAATCAAGGACTTATCAACCTCCACTTTAAATATTCAAATAACTGCTCTGAAATTTTGCTGCTATTCATGCCTCTACAACCTCCTTTGTCAGTTCATTGCTACGCTAAGTGTAAATTTTATCCCTCAGATCCCCTTTAAATCTCCTCCCTGTCACCTTAAATCTGTATCATCTAGTCTTAGGCCAAATCAAAGGTGGTGACAAATCAGCATATAGGAGGGAAACTGAAAATCTGGCTGAGTGGTGCCACATCAACAACTTCTCAACTCAATGTCAGCAAGCCCAAGGAGCTGATTACTGACATCAGCAGGAGGAAACCGGAGGTCCAAAAGTTAGTCCTTATCGGAGGATCAGAGCTGGAGAGGGTCAGCAACTTTAAATTCCTCTGCATTATCATTTTGGAGGACCTGTCCTGGGCCCAGCATGTAAGGGCAATTATGAAGAAAGCACATCAGTGCCTCTACTTCCTTAGGAATTTGCAAAGATGGGGCATGACATCTAAAATGCGTAGTGCAAAGTATATTGACTGGTTGTATCACAGCCTGGTATGGAAACACCAATGCACTTGAACGGAAAATACTACAGAAAGTAGTGGATACAGCCCAGTCCATCACGAATAAAGCCCTCACTGCCACTGAGCACATCTCCATGGAGTGTTGCCACAGGAAAGCAGCAACCATCATCAGCAACCCCCACCCCCCACACACACACACACAGATCATGTTCTCTTCTCACAGCTGCCATCAGGATGAAGGTACAAGAGCCTCAGGATTCACACCACCAGGTTCAGGAAGTTACTACCCCTCAACCATCCGGCTCTTGAACTAAAGGGGATAACTTCACTCGCCCCATCATTGAAATATTCCCACAACTAATGGACTCACTTTCAAGGACTCATGTTCTCGATATTTATTGCTTATCTATTACTATTATTTCTTTTTCTATTGGCACAGTTTGTCGTCTTTTGCACACTGGTTGAATGCCCAAGTTGGTGCAGACTTTCTTTTATGGTTATTATTCTATAATGGATTTATTGAGTATGCCTACAAGAAAACGGCTTTCTGGGTTGTATATGGTGACAAATATGTACTTTGATAATAGATTTACTTTGAACTTTATACACTCCTACCATGGGAAACTGACAAAGGCTATCTACTCCATCAACACCCCTCAATTTTACATACCTCTTACCAGTTCACACTCAACCTCCCTCGCTCCAGGGTAAACAAGACCCAACCTATCTAATCTTTCAAGCTTTCTACAGAATATTCTTGTGAATCTTTTCTGCATCCTCTCTAATCACGTTTCCTCTACTGTGATGACCAAAGCTGCACACATTATTCCAAGTGCAGTTCAACGAACATTTTGTTCAATGGTAACATTCAGTCCTAAATCTTATATTCAGTGCCTTAGCCAATGAAGGCAATAATGTTATATTCTTCTTTTTTAACCATCCTGCCACTCTCAGGGAACTGTGCACTTGTACCTCCAGGTCTCCTTGTTCAACAATATGTTCAACAGCCCTTTCCAACTACATTAACTTATTATATATGATAAACAGGGTCTTAGCACTGATTCCTACAGAACATCACTGGTCACACGCCTCAACCTCCCCCTCCACAAAATAGCATCCTCTGATTACTATTACTAAGCCAATTTTGTATCCAGTTGGCTAGCTTACCCTACATCCTACATGTTCTAACCTTTGAGATCAGTCTACCATGCTGGACCTTGTAAACGGCCTTGTTAAAGTGGACAACATTTACTGCCCTGTTCTTGTTAATCCTCTTAATCACCTCTTCAGAAAACTCAAATCAAACTCGCAAGACACAATTTCTCACACACAAAGCCATTTTGACTTAACCCCAATTCATCCTTAAGTTATTAAATGTAAATAAATTCTGTCTCTAAGAATCTCTGCCAGTCACTTTCCCACCACTGAAGCAAGGCTCGTTGGCCTGCAGCTCCCTGGCTGATCTCTGCTGCCCTTCTTAAATAAAAGTACACTCTAGCTGTCTTCCATGCAAATACAGACTAGCAGTATTCATTTAAGACTTCACCCATTTCTTGTGGCTCCACACATGGATTACCTCACCAATCCCTTAGAGGACCAACTCTCACATTAGCTACCCATGCATTCTTAATGTACTTACAGAATCTCCTTTACTTTATTTGCCAAGGATATCTCATGGCCTCTTTTTGCCTTCCTAACTTCTTGCTTAAGTGTATGCTTACATATCTTGTACCCTTCAGGGGACTTACTTGAACCAAGTTGCCTATATCTGAAAAATACCTCCATCTTTTTTCTGATCAGATTTTCAACACCCCTTTATCTACCAAGTCTTCTTTGATGATATTAGATGGAAACACAGGAAGACTCAACTGCTTTTCAAAAATTTTTTAAGTTAGCTCTGCTAACATTACATTTCAAAATAGAACTAATTGTAAGCTTTTCATTTCTCCTCACTTGTATGAATTTCTCAAACTTCTTGTTGCGAAGACTTCTCAAAGAAAAATTTATTTCAATCAGTGATGAATCAATATTCATTGTTGACTGAAAATTCTGATTCACAATGCCTATCAAAATGGACTTACAAATTCATCTTAAACACAAGAGATTCTACAGATGTTGGAAATCTTGAGCAAAAGAAAAATTGCTGGAGGAATTTAGCAAGTCAGGCAGCATCTATGGAGAGGAATAGACAGTTGACAGTTCAGGCCAAGGTCTTTCCTCAAGACTGAAAAAGAAGGGGACAGAAGCCAGAATAAGAAGGTAGGATGAAGGCAAAGAGTATAAGCTGGTTGATGAGGAGGAAGATGGGTGACGGAGCGTAATGAAGTAAGAAGATGTGAGGGGATAGATGAAAGAGGTAAAGGGCTGAAGTAGGAATCTAACAGGAAAAGACAGTGGACCATGGAAGAAAGGGAAGGATGAGAGGAACCAGGAGCTGATGGGCAAGTCAGGTGAAGTGAAGGAATGTTCATACCATCAGGTCAGGGCCATCTATTGCACCCAGTGTCCCCAGTGGGACCTCCTCTACTTCAGTGAGATTGGACACGGATTAAGGGACTTTTGTCAAGCACTTTCACTGTCCGTCACAAAATATAGCATCTCCCAGTGGCCACCCATTTCAATTCAACTTCCCATTCTGATATGCTTGGCCATTGCCTCCTCTACAGACGTGAGACCAAATTCAGGCTGGAGGAGCATATTCCATCTGGGTAGTCTCCAACTTGATGGCATGAACATCGATTTCTCCAACTTCTGGTAATTTCCCCTCCCCTCCATCTTCTTTTCCCCATTCCGATGCCTTCTCACCCCTTCTCTTCTACTCACCTGCCCAACACCTCCCTCTGTTTTCCCTCCTTCCCTTTATTTCATGGACCACTATCCTTTCCTATCACATTCTTCCTTCATCCCTTTAGTTCTTTTACCTATTCCTTCCTAACTTCTTATTCATCACCCTCTCCTACTCACCTAGCTCTTCCCTTACCTGGTCTCACCTATCACCTGTCAGCTTGCACTCCTTCCTCCTCCTGCCCCTCTCCCCCATTGCCCATGTCCAAAAACTCCACTGCTCATTTCCCATCATTGATGCTGCTTGACTTGTTGAGTTCCTCCATCACTTAGTTTGTGGTGCTCACAATTCGATCCACTAGATTCAGTGCCTGGGGCTAAAGATTACATGGGGAGGGGGAGGGGTGGTAAAAGGACATTCTCTGAAATATACGACAAGCTAGTTTTCCATTTCAAATAATGAAATGTCCTATCCAATTTGGTACTGCAATCAACTCTGCATCAAGAATTAAACAGCAAGTGACTGGGCTGGAAACGTGACATAGCTGACATTCAAAGATATTACAGGTGCCTGCATGCTGGTGCCTTACCTTGAAATTCAAAGTTCATAGTAGATTCAAGTTCAAAGTACAAAGTACATATATGCTACCTATCCAGTACTTCTCAGATTTATTTTCTTGCAGGCATTTACAGAGAAAAATACATTAGAATTTTACAAAAATAACTATAAATACACAGCCAAAAACTAAAGGCAAAAGATGACAAACTGTGTAAATAAAAATAATACCAAGAGTGTGAATTGTAAAGAGCCCTTGAAAATGAGTCAGTAGCATTAGTTGTTCAAGAGCCTAATGGTTGTAGGATAATAACCATTCCTGAACCCGGTGGCAGGCAACCAAAGGCTTCTGTGCCTCTGGGATTAGAGAGAAGAAAGGCATTAGTGAGAAGAAAGCATATATACCAGGGTGGTAGGGATCTTTGATAATGGACTTTGCTCTCTTATGGCAACTCTCCATGTAAATATACTCAGTGGTGGAAAGGGCTTCACCGGTGATGGACTGGGCTATACTTTCCACTTCTTGTAAACTTTTCCATTCCTGAGAAACGGCAGTTCCATACCAGGCCATGATGCAACTATTCAGGATACTCTCCACTGTCCAGCTATAGAAGTTTGTCAAAGTTTTTGGTAACATGCCAAATCTACACAAGCTTTGAAGAAAGTAGAGGTACTGTCTTACCTTGTTTGTGATAACAATGATGTGCTGGTCCCAGGACAGATCCTGATATGTTGATGGCAAAGAATTTTAAGTTATTGACTTTCTCTGCCTCCGTTTCCCTAATGAGAAGTAGCTCATGGACTTCAGCTTCCTTATGTAGTCAATAATCAACTCTTTTGCTTTGCTGACATTAGGTGAGAGTTAGTTGTGTGGCACCATTCAACCAGAATTTCAACCTCCTTCCTATATAGATTCCCGCCAGCACTTCAATAAACTTTCAATCTATTTTGAGGTAAGTGGCAATGTCTAACTGGAATATTCTGTTGGATTGTTCCTTTTCTATCCCAAGGCATCTTCTTTGTAGGCTGGGTGCCCAAGTGGCAGCAAAAGTGTACTTTCAAAGTGATGGGCCCATTAATAAAAATCATTAAAGCTATCGTTTTCACAACCTTCCGCAAAGAATCAGTTTAGGAAAGATGCAGTGAAATATTTCTCCCATTATACTAACAGGAAAATGCCTCCAAGCTGTCATTTCAATACAATAAATGGGCAAAACTTGCTCACAGTATACTACCAGATGTTTCACAAATTAAATAGTCAGCCTTTATTACTATCCTCATTACAAGTCTTTCTCAGTTCATGTTGCAATAAGCATTTGCCAATTAAAGGTGCATGCAAAGATTTACTACTGGACAGATATGAAATTCAGCATCTGTATGTATTCAAATTTTTATGCCTTTTAACTCGTTTATTTACATGGTTTACAGGATACATTTGATTTCCAAAATTAAAGAGGCTTTTTCTGTCATTACAAACCTGAAACCTGAAAGCAAAAGAAGAATCGCCAAATGATTTAACTGTAAAAGCCAGTGTAATGATAGGGTTAAATGCCTTTTCCAACTCAAAGAATGCACATCTCATTAAATCAATCTAGACTCACTTATCTCTAAGCATAACTTTGCTGCAGTTCAATAAGGGAAATGGTAGTTTTATGCTTTCAGTTTTTCTTCATTTTTTTATGGTCATTAACTTAAGTAAATCTGTTTTGTAGCTCATTGAGTACGATTTAGCTTCATTGCCTGGAGGCCAGATGACTTTACATATACGAAAAATTGAACAGCCTCTTGGATAAGAATTGAGTCAAACAACTCATAGATGATGGAAATCCAAAACAAAAACAGGAAATGCTGATTGCACTCAGTTGGTCAGACAACAAGAGAAAGAAACAGTAGCTACAATGAAGGCTCCTTGATCTGGGGAATTTATTCGCGTTTTCTCTTTTGCTACTTGCCCTATGGAGTGACGCCAGCATTTTGTTAACTGCTCTTGTATATATGAAGTCAGCTGTTACTATCTGATTAGTTCCAAGTTTCTCCTCTTCCGTAATCCTACATTCAGCATGCTTGACCATGAAGGACACCTTCAAAAGGTGATGCTATGGCGACCCACTTCCCAGCGCACTCGAACCGGCTCACAAATCGGTGCGTGCCAGCATTGAGGCCAGTCCCAAAAAGGGCGCCAAGTCTGCTTCACCAGCAAGGGGAAAAGCCCGCACGCGGGACGGGACTGTGAATACATTCCTGCCTGGGGAGGACGGGATCAGGAAGGCTTTAAAGCGAGGCCGCGAAGTTCGAATAAATCTCTTTTTGCAACTGCAGCTCATCGACTATGTGTCATTATTTCAGCGCTGCGTGTAGCACACCGCTACAATGCCTTAAAAAGGTGACAACTGTCTTTAAGAACTCCCACTACCCAGGACATGCCCACTTCTCATTACTACCATCAAGGAAGAGGCACAGGAACCTGAAGACACACACTCAACATTTTCGGAGCATCTTCTTCCCCTCTAATTTCTTCAGGTTTCCGTATGGACAATAAACCAATGAACACTTCAATATGTTTGCTCTATTTCTATACAGAAATACACAATTTATGGTATATTTTATGTATTACACTGTACTGCTGCCACAAAGCAAATTTCATGACATTTTTATAGTGCTCATAAACCTGATTCTGCTTCTGGTTCCCCACCCAATCCTCACTCTAATTGTTTCTAGACCAAATACATCAAGTTCATTTTCAGAACTCATAGAAAGATTTTAATCCCAGCTCAGTTGGTTACAGATACTATACCACAGTCAGAAGGCTATCATTCCCAAATCATGCAGAAAAGACAGTATAGGGTACAGTAATTAGCTTCAGAGCCCAATTGGTTGAGAGAGAAAACATATTAGTTCAGTTAATCCTCATGTTTCCCACTGGAAAAGGAAATACATGATCTGCAATGTGCTTTGTGGGTTTTTTTTACAATCATTGCCTGTCTAGGCTCAGCAAGAAGAATGGCTGGCTGTACAGAGAACTTAAGACATCCAAAAACTTTTATCTCTTGAATGAAAGAAAACTTGGGATAGGTTACGAGAAATTTGCTGGGCTTGGAGAAGACTACTATTCAAAAATTCAAAACATAACACAATGATCCCAGATATTAGGAAGCAGACTGGTTCTGATATACAAATATAAAAACTAAATATGTTTATTATATGTGCATCAAAGCCATGCCAGGATTGAGGGATAAATTATTGCTCTGGATGCATTCATGCACAGATCTGATATAACAGGATCCAAGGATCGCAGAGTACCCAAACTAGCACAGTTAATGGACTTGTTGAAGTTATAGCCCTCAGTGCCTTCAGTCAGATCCTTCCACGATGATCCAGATCAGTCAAAATGAGAAGGTATAGCCAAACAATATTACTGTTTCATAAAGCAAAACAGTAGTTTACGGCAGTTTGAAATCTGAACTACTCACTCTGGTTGCTAAAGGCTTGTGATGATGGAAAGAGACCACCTTAAGCCTCCCAGCAGGTAGTCTTCAAAACCACTTAAAATATTCCGCCTTTCATATACAGAAAGTCAACAATACAATCATGTGATGGAAATGTAGTCATGACTTCTCAGTTCATATCCATACCAGATCAAAGATGAAAGCCCACGGCACAAGGATACAATGTGAAATGAATTTGGCCAGTTGCCACGTAGTTCCAATGCTGCACATAACTCAGTAGGGAAGTTGTCATCCTCAGTTAGTATGGACATCTACTTCAGTAAGTGAAAAACACTGTGCATCCCTCTGTTAATCCACAAATCAATCCATAATTACCTTTACCTTTTTATTATGCTGAACCTCACTAGCCATGGACTGTCACCTTGTTGCGGTGGAGAAGCTTGTGTGGTCCTGAGATCCCAAGAGCGATGCTGTCTGGAGCTATGCTCCTGGTAGGGTCACCCATGGCGGTAAGGTCAAGGGTGAGGTCCCTGACAAAGAACAATGCAACCAAGACCTCAACAATGGAACAGGAGGATGAAGTTACTCCAAACTCAACGGCTGTGAAGGTGGATGAAGGCTGCAACAAATCCATCAGTTCCAATTGTCATGGTTTCCATGCCATTGGAATCAGTTGGTTGATCTGTGAAGTATTGTGTGCTTCTTGGAGTGCAACATCAAGTACACATTAAACAAATACATGCACAGGCGTCTTCGCTCTGTGGAAACGGAACGAAGACCATCATCCTCGACTATGAGGGATAGCCACGATGATGACAACTAGCCAAAAACTGGAAGTTGCTGAATTTCTGAGAAGCAAGATATATCATTCTAATAAACATAAATATTTCACAACAGGACTTCTCTATAGCAATTAGCTTTCTGCTTTTTACATCTTTTCCATCACAATTATGGATGTGGACCTCTTTGCTCTCTGTATGGGCATTTCAGTATTACAGAATCAAAGTTGGATCCTAATATGAAGCATTGTAAAACCACCCTAACAATGAATGAATCTTGCTTTCCCATAGGGCAACTTCCATCAAGTTACAGCCAAGTGCCTTGCCTCAAAGGCAGAACAAAATAACTTTTAACTAAAGGCACTGCAAAAGATAAAAGGCAGTTCTAAGATAAAAAGTTATCAATAAGAACAATGTATTATAGTGTCCTGGCCAACTGAAGTGGGTGTTACACACGTCTTAATAATGATAGCAGAGGTGGAAAACACAGCAATTGAAAACTCACTTGAAAAATCAGTCATACAACCATAATCCTCCAATCCTGTCTCAAATATTCAAATAAAATGATGAAAAATCCTCAATCTACACCCACTATCACCACACTGCCACTAGCTCCACCCCACCCCCGTTTTTTTCTATGTGCCAATTAGAAACTCATGCATGAACCAATGTTGTGAGTCATCCACTTCAATAAGACAAATTATTCATGATTCTCAATCGCCTCAAATCCTTAAGATTTTGCTTAATGAAGTAGAATGTAGGATTTCTACATTGATTTGCACAACACCATTGCAATAAACCTGAGCCAGTCAATTCTCTCACTCTAATCATGACCTCCAACTCTTACCCAATGAAGCACAAACTTCAAAGCTGTTCTATTAAACTCTGGCTGGGACGTCTAGAACAAAGGATCACAGGCTCAGGCTGTAGGACAAGAGATTTAGAATTGAGATGAGGAGAAACTTCTTCACTCAAAAGATGCTGATCATGTGGAATTCTATACGAAAGGGCTTCAGAGTGAAAGTCACAGAATTTTTTTTTATGAAAATACATTTAAAGACTCAAAAATCATCTCAGGACATGGGGGAAAGTACAAATGCATTATTGAGATAAATGATAATTCACTGGGAGGAGACTTGGAATGGCCGAATGACCTGCTTCCACTATTTCCCATGTTACAGAAAATTATGAAGGGATGTGTAAATTTAGTCACTTTGAAAGAAGAGTAGAAACAGATACAAGGTAAGGAAATTATTAACTGGAATACCCTTGTACACTAAAACAAAGCTACAAAGCTACTGTGAAAAAGAAACAAACAATCAAAAAAGTGAAACTGCAAGGCCTTTTTAGCATGAAGAAAGGAAGTCAAGTTAGAATTTTAAAGGGCCAAGGTGAGGAGACTGGTCTAAGATCTATAGTTATTTGTGTTGGAGCAAATGCCACAAAGATTATCCTATTAGCTGCCTCCTACGATGAGCAGGTTATCCAAATTTGAAAGGTCAAGAATAATGAGCCAAAATTCTTAGAAAAACATTGCAAGTGTCCTGAAGGACTTGCTCCCCCAAACTGCAGGTCTCTGACTTGGAGATCACAGCCTTAGGATGAGTGATCAGACATATAGGACCAAAAAAGAAACTTCACATGTGAATTTTCAGAATTTGCTTTTTCTATAATGTAACATAGCAATTCAAACCTTCCCATTGTTCACTAAGAGCATTACAAATACTGTTACTTTGTCCATTTTCTGATCATTCCACATCAAGGCCAGATGACAAAAATCCATTCATCTCAACCCTTGAATGTATTTCAAAAGCAGTGTTCACTCGCCTCTGAGGTAGAGAATCCAAAAACTATAACCTGCATCAAAAGAAACAACTTTCGCTCAGCCGTAAATAACTAACCCTTTATCCCAAATCTAATTAGAGACTTTACACTGAGAGGGAATACTCTCTCATCATGCACTAGATCAACCTCAGTGAGATCACTTTCCATTCTTCTAAACCTAAGAATAGGTTAAGCTACCTCAGTTGTAATTCATCGGACAACCCTTGCACCTTAAAGAACCAATTGTGGAAATGTCTATTTCTCAATCAGTGCATCCTTCCTGAGGTACAAAGAACAAAACCGTGCTCAAACTCTAAATCCACTCTCCAGCAAAGCCCAGAATGATATCAACAACACTTCCCTACTTCTGTGCTTCAAGCCAATGGGAAGGAAGACCAAAATGACCTACTTCATCTACTTGCACATTTAATTTCTGAATTATTGAATCAATTAATCTAGATTCCTCTGTACTCCAACATTGTGCAGTATTTAACGAACTATTATTGCCAAAGTGCACAATCACATTTTCCCACATTGTGCACTATTAAAGCTGTCCCTACCTTAGAACTACCTAGGCTTCACCCTTAGCCCTCTATTTTTCTCAGCTCCATGTATCCATCCAGGAGTCTGTTAAAAGACCCTATCATTTCTGCCTCCACCACCACCACTGGCAGCCCATTCCACGCACTCACCACCTTCTGTGTAATAAACTTACCCCTGACATCTCTTCTGTACCTACTTCCAAGCACCTTAAAACTATGCCCTCTCGTGCTAGCCATTTTAGCCCTGGGGAAAAGCCTCTGACTATACACATGATCAATGCCTCTCATTGCCTTGTACACCTCTATCAGGTCACCTCTCATTCTCCGTCACTCCAAGGTGAAAAGGCGAAGTTCACTCAACCTATTCTCATAAGGAATGCACCCCAATCCAGGCAACACCCTTGTAAATATCCTCTGCATCCTTTCTATGGTTTCCACATCCTTCCTGTAGTGAGGCCGCCAGAACTGAGCAGAGTACTCCAAGTGGGGTCTGACCAGGATCCTATATAGCTGCAACATTACCTCTCGGCTCTTAAACGCAATCCCACAATTGATGATGGCCAATGCATCAATGCTTTCTTAACCACAGAGTCAACCTGCGCAGCAGCTTTGAGTGTCCTATGGATTCTGACCCCAAGGTCCCTCTGATCCTCCAACACTGCCAAGACTCTTACCATTAATGCTATATTCTCCCATCATATTTGACCTACCAAAATGAACCACTTCACACTTATCTGGGTTGAACTCCATCTGCCACTTCTCAGCCCAGTTTTGCATCCTATCAATGTCCCATTGTAACCTCTGACAGCCCTCCACACTATCCACAACACCCCCAACCTTTGTGTCATCAGCAAACTTACTAAACCATCTCTCCACTTCCTCATCCAGGTCATTTATAAAAATCACAAAGAGTAAGGGTCCCAGAACAGATCCCTGAGGCACACCACTGGTCACCGGCCTCCGGCCTCCATGCAGGATACAGCCCGTCTACAGCCACTCTTTGCCTTCTGTGGGCAAGCCAGTTCTGGATCCACAAAGCAATGTCCCCTTGGATCCCATGCCTCCTTACTTTCTCAATAAGCTTTGCATGGGGTACCTTATCAAATGCCTTGCTGAAGTCCATATACACTACATCTGCGGCTCTACCTTCATCAATGTGTTTAGTCACATCCTCAAAAAATTCAAACAGGTTCGTAAGGCACGACCTGCCTTTGACAAAGCCATGCTGACTATTCCTAATCATATTATGCTCTCCAAATGTTCATAAATCCTGCCTCTCAGAATCTTTGCCATCAATTTAATAACCACTGAAGTAAGACTCACTGGCCTATAATTTCCTGGGCTATCCCTACTTCCTTTCTTGAATAAGGGAACAACATCCGCAACCCTCCAATCCTCTGGAACCTCTCCCGTCCCCACTGATGATGCAAAGATCATTGCCAAACGCTCAGCAACCTCATCCCTCGCTTTACACTAGTGAAGTTTAAGAGACTACTAGACAGGTATATGGAGGAATTTAAGGTGGGGGTTATATGGGAGGCAGGGTTTGAGGGTTGGCACAACATTGTGGGCCAAAGGGCCTGTAATGTACTGTACTATTCTATGCTCTATGTTCCCACTGTAGCCTGGGGTACATCCTGTCTGGTCCTGGTGATTTATCCAACTTGATGCTTTCCAAAAGCTCCAGCACATTCTCTTTCTTAATATCTACATTCTCAAGCTTTTCAGTCCACTGCAAGTCATCCCTACAATCGCCAAGATCCTTTTCCGTAGTGAATATTGAAGCAAAGTATTCATTTAGTAGCTCCAGTTCCACAGTTCCACTGTAACACTTGATTGGTCCTATTCTCTCACGTCTTATCCTCTTGCTCTTCACGTACTTGCAGAATGCCTTGGGGTTTTCCTTAATCCTGTTCACCAAGGCCTTCTCCTGGCCCCTTCTGGCTCTCCTAATTTCACTCTTAAACTCTTTCCTGCTAACCTGCTTATAATCTTCTAGTTTCCTATCATTACCTAGTTTTTTGAACCTTTTATAAGCTCTTCTTTTCTTCTTGGCTAGATTTACAACAGCCTTTGTACACCACAGATCTTGTACCCTACCATTGAGACATGAGACTTTCCATGTCTCATTGGAACGTACCTACTCACGCAAATATTCCCTGAACATTTGCCACATCTCTTCCATACGTTTCCCTGAGAACATCTGTTTCCAATTTATGCTTCCAAGTTCCTGCCTGAGAGCCCTATATTTCCCCTTACTCCAATTAAACATTTCCCTAACTTGTCTGTTCCTATCCCTCTCCAATGCTATGGTAAAAGAGATAGAATTGTGATCACTATCTCCAAAATGCTCTCCCACTGAGAGATCTGACACCTGACCAGGTTCATTTCCCAATACCAAATCAAGTACAGCCTCTCCTCTTGAAGACTTATCTACATACTGTGTCAAGAAACCTTCCTGAACACACCTAACAAACTCTACCCCATCTAAACCCCTCACTCTTGGGAGATGCCAATCAATATTTGGGAAATTAAAATCTCCCACCACAACAACCCTGTTATTAATACTCCTTTCCAGAATCTGTCTCCCTATCTGCTCCTCGATTATTTCTTTCTTTCAGTTTGTATTTGCACAGTTTGTTATCTTTTGCACGCTGGTTGAACTCATTAGTTGATGTGGTATGCCCAGAGGAAAATTAATCTCATCGCTGTATATGATGATATATATGTACTTCGATAATAAATTTAGTTTGTACTTTATGTCCAATACCATCTTGACTATTCACACCACCTATTCTCTGACCCAATTGTTTTTATATCAAATTTAAATGTTATATTTTATCTTTTCATCAGACAACTTATATAAATATACAATATGAAGGCCCAGTGCTGACTCCTGTGGCATTCTGTGGAAAGAATGTACTTAAATCCCACAGCTTTTATACCAATTCTCTGTCCATGTTCACATATTACTCGCAAACCATTGAATTTTAGCTTTATGTACAAATGGTTTTTCACCGAATGCTTTCAGAAAATGTCGATATACATTAACAGCTTTCCCCTTATCCTACCCACTAGTTACAACCTTAAATCATGTTAACTGTGTCATTATTATTAAGGATGAGGTCCCAGGGTACTTGAAGGGACATGATAAAATAGGCCGTAGTCAGCATAGTTTCCTCAAGGGAAAATCTTGCTGGACAAATCTATTGGAATTCTTTGAAGAAATGACAAGCAGGATAGACAAAGAAGAATCAGTTGATGTTGTGCACTTGGATTTTTAAAAGGCCTTTGACAAGAAGCCACACAAGGCTGCTTACAAGCTACGAGTATGGTATTAAGGGTAAGATGTTAGCATGGATATAGCAGTCACTGACTGATAGGAGGGAAAGAATGGGAATAAAGGAACCTTATTTGGCTGGAAGCTGGTGACTAGTGGTGTTCCACAGAGGTGTGTTGGGACAGATTCTTTTTGCGTATATGTCAATGATTTGGATGATGGAATTGATGGCTTTGGTGCAAAGTCTGCAGACAATGTGAAGATAGGTGGAGGGGCAGGTAGTTTTGAGGAAGTAGAGAGAACATAAGACAGATTTGGTGTATGGGCAAAGAAATGACAGATGGAATACAATGCTAGGAAGTGTATGGTCATGCACATTGGTGGAAGAAATGAATGGGTTGACCACTTTATAAATAGACAGAAAATACAAAAAAATGAGGTGCAAAAGGACTTGAGAGTCCTTGTGCAGGATCCCCTAAAGGCTAATTTGCATGTTGAGTATGTGATGAGGAAAGCAAATGCAATGTCAGCATTCATTTCAAGAGGACTAGAATATAAAATATATAATGTTGAGACTTTATAAAGCACTAACGAGGCCTCACTTGGAGTATTGTGAGCAAATTTGGGCACCTTATCTTTGAAAGGATGTGCTGACACTGGAGAGGTTTCAAAGCAGGTTCACGAAAATGGTTCCAGGATTGAACAACTTGTCAATTGAAGAACGCTTGATGGCTCTGTGCTTGTATTCACTAGAATTCAGAAGAAGAATAACGGGTGACCTCATTGAAACCTACTGAATGGTGAAAGGCCTTGATAGAGTGGATGCAGAGAAGATGCTTCTTCTCTAGTAGACAGGAAAGTCTAAGGCCAGAAGACACAGCCTCAGAATAGAGGGTCATCTTTTAAGAATGGAGACAAGTAGGAATTTCTTTAGTTACAGAGTGGTGAATCTGTGGAATTCTTTGCCACAGGTAGCAGTGGAAGCCAAATCTTCAGGTATATTTAAGGCAGAGATTGATAGATTCTTGATTGGTCAGGGCATGAAGAGATACGGGAAGAAAGCAGGAGATTGAGGCTGAGAGGAAAATTGGATCAGTCATGATGAAATGAGGGAGCAGACACAATGGGCCAAATGGCCTAATTCTGCTCCTTTACCTTATGGTCTAAGAAAATGGTACTACAATAAAGGGAATATATATACATATTTATTTCTCACCCCTTATGGGTGGGGTAGATGAGTATTCTTCCTTCAATCTTGGTTCCTATACCAGGAGCCTGGGAAGCTTGAGGATTCGGCACAGTATTCTTGCTGTTCCTAGTAGTGTGCTGTTCTGGATAGTAATCTCAGATGCCCGAAACGTTGGCTTCTCTTTTCTCACGGATGCTGCCTGACCTGCTGAGTTCTTCCAGCATTGTGTACATAATCTCAGATGTTGTTCCCAGGATTTGTTGGAGCCACTCTCACAGTCCAGGTGCTCCTATCACCACCAGGATTACTGTGGCTTCAACCTTCCACATCCTTTCTATCTGCTTTTTCAAGCCCAGGTATTTCCCCAGCTTCTCAAATTCTTTCTTCCTGATGATACTGCCATTCAGGATTGTCACACAATTACTACTACTGTCTTCTGTTCTTGTCCAGTGTCACTAAGCTGGTTGGTTGGGCAAGTACCCGTTTAACAGTCTGTATTTGGACGTCCCACAGCATCTTGGCTTTGTCATACTCCACTACCTTCTTGGGTGTTTCCCCTTTGGACTTGGGAGTGTCCAATCAGTGCAGATGTTCCTGTGCAATTCCTGCAACTCGGTTGTGCCATTCAGTGTATGCTGTCCCTGCCTGCATCTTGCACCCTGCAACTATGTGCTAAATGGTTCAGCGGATTCCTTGCAGAGTCTGCATCTTGGGTTTTGTCTGGTGTGATAGAGCCCTGCTTTTATTGCTCTTTTGCAGCCATGAGCAGCACCTCAGGCCTGTCATTTCCAGCCATTGGTAGGACTCCCTTACGTCAGTCACTTCTGTTATCTGATGATGGTACATCCCACATACTGGCTTGTCCTGCCATTGCTTCTGGTCCTCTAGCTCTGCTTCACCCACTTCCGTTTCCAGGTCCCATGTCTGCTGTCTGGGGTGTTCTAGCAGATCATCCCATCTTCCTGACATACTCATGGATGTTTCCTATTTTTTCCAGGACTGTGGCCTTGACACTTCCAAGACCCCATCCTCCTTTATTCCAGCAGATGTACAGTTGCTTCACATGGTACTTGGCTGGACTCCTCCATGTATTGTTAATAGTTTCCGGGTCCTAATGTCTGAAGCTTCCAGTTCGTTCCTTGGCCAGCACACTATTGCGGCTGGGTATTTGATAACTGGTAGGGCAAATGTGTTGATGGCTCTGATCTTGTTCTTCTTATTCAGCTGCCTTTTAGGACCTGTCTCACTCTTTAGAGGTACTTGGATGTTGCAGCTTTCCTTGTGCCCTCACTGTGGTTTCCACACACCTGCAAGATCCCCCAGGTATGTGTAGTTGTCCTGTACATCTGGCATGTGGCCTTCAATTATATCGACTCCTTCAGTCTTAAAGGGGTTGCTTCTTTTCACTACCATCTGACTGCACTTTTTCAGTCAAAATGACATCCGGCTGTCCCTGCTGTATAGCCTCGTCAGGTGGATTAGTGAGTCAATATATATTAAATAGATAAATAAGTAATGCAAAAATAAAAATTTAAAAAGTGAGGTAGCGTTCATGGGTTCAACATTGATTCAGAAATCAGATGGCAGAGCAGAAAAAGCTGTTCGTGAATCATTGAGTGTGCGCCTTCAGACTTCTGTACCTCCTTCCTGATGGTAGCAAAGAGAACAAGGCAAGACCTGGGTGATGGATTCCGCCTTTTTGAGGCATTGATCCTTGAATGCATGGATTTTCCCCAGGTGCTCTGGTTTCCACCCACAATCCAAAGACAATATATATTTGTGTCTGTATTTGCTTAATATATTTAAAATCTCCAATTTTCCACAGAGCTGCCAACCCGAAACATTAACTATTTCTTGCCTCTTAAACACTGCCAAACTGAATGAGTAAAAACATCTAATTGGTAAGCACTTTGGAATATCCTAAAATTATGAAAAACAATATACAACACAAAAACAATGTCCTTTCTCTGCACTTTTTAAATTTCATTAGATTGCAAGTGAACACAATTTTGTCTCAGACTGTTAATTGTTAAAATTATAAAACAACGGTTTTCCTTCCTGTGAAAAGTCTGAAGGCTCCTGCAATTTTTGAGCTAGAACTAATCAAATTCTGAATCCTTAGAGAGAAATGTCATGTTACTTTTCAGATCTCTGACAAATATTTCTGCATTGCGGAATCCTTATCTGTATTACTGTTGCCCCTAGATCGTCATATGTATAAAGAGTCACAGAACCAAGCTCCATTTAATGCCCGTAAAAAGCAGTCGGCCAATAACTGAAAGCCAGTAATTCTGGCTCAACCTGCCTTTTCAATGGAATTGTTCTTTTTTGAAGTTTTATTTTTATTAGCAAAGTATCTGGGAAATTTTCAAAAGTAACCTGGTTAATGAGCCAAATGCACAGCACAATTTGGTGTGACAACATTGATGCCTTCTATTAATCTGGATGTCACATATAAATAAAGTACTGCTACAAAAAGGGACACCATGGTGTCAAGATTTCTATCCCCGGAAGAATAAAAGTAGTTTTGAAATACATGCACACAGACATCAAGGTTTGTACTTGAAAACAGCATTTTACTACATTTTGAAAATCATATGCCGGTTCAACCCCAGCTCTCCCCTGTGCCCATTTCTTTCATCATAGACTGCTAAATTGCAGCATGTAGATTTCCTCCATTAGCAACAGCCACAGAAAAAGCTGACCAACTCCTTTGACCTCATCAGTGGCCTTCTCCCATGCACAAACACATCAAAAGCACTGTAGAAGGTTTGGGCAGAATGTTCTGAAGCTGTCCCAACAGAGAATATCCCCATCAATCAATTGTCCATTCTTGAACAAAACTACTGCTGGTTTAAGAAAAAAGTGAGCACTGAGAAGTTAACCAGCAGATCATTTTCAAATCTGAACCTTCTCAGATTTGTTCCAGGCCAAGCCTTGATGATTTGAAAGATATTCTAGAGTGCCAACAAAACCTGAAGCTCTACAACATTCCAGTTAAATCAGCCTGCTTAATTGGTGCTCCACCAATGATTGTATAAATGCATTGCCTCCACCACTAAAACACAGTGGATACGGTGTGCACCAAAGCAAAAATGTACTGCATTCACTTGTTTCAATGGTTCACTACCTGTTTCTCAGTGGCAGTGGGGATAGGCAACAAATGCTGCTCTTTACAGCAATGCACATGCTGAAAAATTAATCTGAAAATGTTTCAGCAACAGTATTTATATTGATCCTCCTAAAGTCGTAACATTCCTCAAGAAGCTTCACAGGAATATAGCGTTGGACTGAGGTGTAGAAATGTTATTTTACTTGCAGTTTAACCTTCTTATGCTTGCTTGTATTATAATACAGGCAGTCCCCAGGTTACGAACGAGTTCCGTTCCTAAGTCTGTCTTTAAGTCGGATTTGTATGCAAGTCGGAACAGGTACATCCGGTATTATTTAGCGCCAGTTAGTCAAACGTTTGTCTCAGTATATAGCATATATTTTACCTTTCTATGCATATAAAACACTTAAGAAACATATATATTTCAATAATTAAACCACTGCATTGCTTAGTAATAATTGTAGCTTTCATCGGGGCAAGGTCTTTCACATGCTCTATTATTCTCACTTTATCCTTTAAAATTGTTCCGATCGTTGACCGACTGCAGCCTAATGCTTTTCCAATGATCGATGGCGTTTCACCTCTTTCCAATCGCTTTATTATTTCCACTTTATTTTCAATCGTGATTGTTTTCCGTCAACGGAACAAAAACACTGCGGATTCAGCAGCAGCCGTGGGCGGCGGGTCTTGAGCTCCCCCGGGTCCTAAATTCCACCCACACTGAGACAGGTTAAATGGGACAAGTGGGGGCAGTGCTGACTGGAAAAGGGGGGGGTCAGGGTGAATGTTGCCAAGAAAAATTTAAGCCAAATACAAAGTTACACATTCAACACAGTGTTAACGGCAATGTGATCTGACTTAAAATGGCGGACAGCGTGCTCCTTCCTTAAGCCGATGAATTTTTTAAATATATAATAGGCTTTATGGCAGGCTGCTCATAAGTACAAGTTGTTCATAAGTTGGACGTTCATGGTACAGTTGTTTTTGTATTTTTCTAACAATTTCTTAGCAATTTGAATCTGGCTTTTTTATAGGCTAATTGTTATCATTGGAATTTACTAATGTCTCTAGTCTGATTAAGAAACTACTGTGGCTACTTTTTCAGTCTGGCCTTTGTTAGTCCAATACTTGCAGTGAACAGCAGTAACACAAGTGTTGGCATACTGTTTGAATTGTAACAGAAATATTATCTTTGAAATGTATCTTCATTGCATATCTATTTCTCTACAATAAGCTGCCATTGCCCAATTTAGCCTAGCTTCAACATCCATTCAGCAAGAATAGTGAAGTTTATGAAGTTCAGTAAATTACAAGGGGAAGCATTGTTCACTGCATTGCCTCATTACAATAAATGTCAAAATACAGTTTCTGCGCTGTTATCAGACTGAAGACTTCAGTAGTAGCTGTTATGAAACCAGTAACTGGTTTCACTTACCAGCAAAGATAGATATGTCAGTTGAAGTCCAATGGTACTATTTTCAAAAGTTTTATTAATAAAGGGGCACAAAAATTAAGGTTAATACAAACGTTCAGATAACATGCGTCAATACTCAATCTAAAACGCAGGTACATTAATAATCACTCAGAAATAAGCTCTTTCGTTGTCTAGGGTATAATACTGAGTCCAATTGGAAATATAAAGAGTCACTCTGAAGTCTGCAGGCTTTTCCCTTTTGGTTTCACGTGTTGGAGAGAGAGAGAGATAAACGGAAAAACTTGCCCAAAACATCCGTGGAATCAGGGGAGCGATCTTCCCCGTTGTTAGTTAAAAGCGATCTTCCGTTGGTTCTAGCCACAAACTCCGCATTCGGAATTTAACGCACGTGGCTTACTTCAAACTGGCTTCCCGTTCCCACGGGAAGCGGTATCGTGCTTCTTGGTGTCTCCTTGGTGCGTCTGAGGGTCGTCCTCTTTCAGACCCTTCTTTATACTGCCTCACGGGATCTCAGGTGTCAATCAGGTTGCAGGTGATGCAATCTCTCTCTCAACCAGCCCACTTTGCCCGAGGGCTTTACAATGTCCCTGCGAGTTGGCACGTCTGCAGTTCCCAGGTGTCTCCTGAGAACAATGCCACAGTCGCCAGCTTTTGTCCCAGTGGAATGCGGTATCCAGCACGTCGCTGTCTTTCCATTTCCTGTGTCCATTCGGTCTGTCTCTCTCTCTCTCTTGCTCTCTCTCTCGGGTCATTGACCCCCCTTTCACTAGGGCTCTTGCAATTCTCACAAAGGAGGGGGCTGGTATCATAACATAGCATTCCCTGAAGCAATCTGCAGAACAAACACTATTGCCACTTGTTCACTCGGTCTCATCACTGCAATAAGAATTCTCCAATTTTCAGACCATTACTGAGGGAATCAGACTACGAGTGTACGAAAGCAGACTAAAAATGGAAAATGTCACATTAAAAATAGGTACCAGGACAAAGTTGGAAAGAGGCTGTCCAGAAATTGCTCAAAAATAATTCTGACTTGAAGCAGGAAAATTACATCTGATCAGGTAGGTATAAGCTATATAGTTTGCAGATCTAAAAATCTATACATTTATAATTTATTCAACATACATGTTGATCGAATTCAAGTTCAGAAAGACAGTGTATAATACTTAAGAACTTTTACTTATCCACAAAACCCAAAGATAAGCTAAAAGCAAGAGTTTACTGATGATTTTCCAGTATTTTTTAATTAAAATTTCAGCTCTTACCTCAATATGCAACTGAGTGGAAAGAATCCAGATTCCCCCCGACTAGCCAGATTAGATAGTCAATTATCAACAGTTCCTTGAAATATTGTGATCCAACCTGCTTCAGACATAGTTTTACTAAACCTACCACATTAGATGAACAATATTCAAAACTACCATTACCAAACTTCCATTTTCAAGCTAGTTCAGTTCCAAAAGATTCTTTGTTCCTTTTTCATTTATAACCCTAGTCTAAAAGAGATCATTAGACAACTAAACAACTTAAATTCATGTATAATATCCTATATATAAAACTCTGCCATGGACAGTCCTAAGCCCAGATGCAAAAGGAAGGTTGGGCATGGAACTAGCATCTCTATACCACACCTTGGGTCACTTTTGAATAGATTAAAAAGAGGCTGTTCTCTCAATTACAGTGACTTGTAAAAGTACTTAGCCCCAACTCTTTGTTCATATAAATCAGTAAAACAACCAGGGATTCTGATCAATATAACTGAGAATTTTTATTTGTGAATAACATGCACCTTTTTCACCGCAGCAGAGCTCAATAAACAGGGAAAATTACAACAAATGAAAAACAACTCAAAAATTTAAAACAATCCAAAAACTGAAATGTCTGCAGATCAGAAGTATTTATCCCCCTTTGCTCAGTACTTAGTTGAACCACCTCTCACACCTATCTCAGCCAGTAGTCTTTTTGGGTAAGTCTCTGCTAGCTTTGCACAACATGATGGAGCAAGATTTGCTCATTCCTCCTTACAAAATTGCTCAAGTTGTGCCAAGTTAGTTGGGGAGTGGTGGAGAACAGCAATCTTGTCATACTAAGTCTTACAGACATTAAAGACATTTGATGAGGTTAAGGTCAGGACACAGACTGGACCACTCAAGGACATCAAATTTCTTCATTTGAAGCCACTCCACGGTTGCTCTGACAGTGTGCTTTGGGTCACTGTCCTGCTGAAGGACAAACTTCCTCCCCAGTTTAAGCTTTCTGGCAGAGGCTAGCAGGTTTTTATCCAGGATCTCTCTGCATTTAGCAGCATTCACCTACCCCAAAATCCTGACCAGCTTTCCAGCCCCTGCTGCTGAAAAGCATCCCCTTTGCATGATGCTATTCTACCGTACCAAGATGGCACAAGTAGTGGTTAGCACAACGCTTTACAGTACGAGACCCAGGACCAACTCTCACCACTGCTTGTAAGGAGCTTGAATGTCCTCCCTGAGGCCGCAAGGGTTTCCTCTGAGTGCTCCAGATTCCTCTCACAGTCCAAACCGTTGGTAGATTAATTGGTCATTGTAAATTGTCCTGTGATTAGACTAAGATTAAATCAGTGGATTGTTGGACAGTGGGGTTCAAAGGGCTGGAAGGGCCTATTCCTCGCAGTATCTCAACAAATTAAACAAATACTATCTCCACCATACTTTACAGTAGGGATGGTGCTACCTGGTTGATTTGCAGTATTAGATTTATACCACACATACCACTTAGTGTTGAAGGTCAAAAAGCTCCAATTTAGTCTCATCGGACCAAAAGACCACCTTCCACATATTTACAGTATATTCTAAGTAACACTTTGCAAAGTCTTTACAAAAAAAATATGCCCTTTTTTTTAATATAGCCAGGGTTACTTCCATGCCACTCTACTGTAAATAACCACAGAGTGCCTCTTAGCATCACAGTAGACACTAGACAACTACAGCACAGTACAGGCCCTTCGGCCCTCAATGTTGTGCTGACCCATATATTCCTTTAAAAAAAAGTACTAAACCCACACTATCCCATAACCCTTTATTTTTCTTTCATCCATGTGCTTATCCAAAAGGCTCTCTTCCAAGTGCCATTCTTCTCTAGCAACTAAGTTTAGAGGGGCAGTGCTTTCATAATTTTTTCCACTTTTTCATAATGGACTCCAATGAGCTCTGAAGTATGTTCAGTGCCTTTGAGATGGTCTTGTACTCTTTCCTAGATTTGTAATTCTCTATTATTGTTTCCCTGACTTGTCTTGAATGCTTTTTGTCTTCATTTTGGTTTGGTCAGGTGAAAATCTACCATACTGAAAGAGGGGTTACATATTCTTATGAGTTCATTGAAAACAGTTGATTCTCCAATTTTTTACAACAACAAATTGGGTGAGTTGGTAAGGTAATATACTGTACTGCACCTGAGGAAAGTTAACATAACAATTACAAAGGGGGTGAATACTTTTTCAGCCTCATAATTTTGGTTTTTAATGTTTAGTAAACTATTGACAGGTTTTGGGATTTTTCTTTTGATTCGACATGATGCACGATGGTTTAAAAATCTTACCTCAATATATTTCAAATTTAGAAAATGCAACAGTAAAATGTGAAAATAATTGTGGGGGTTGATTACTTTTTCAAGGCACGATATTTCACAATAGATCATTTTAATTTTAACATTTCAAAGTTGACATTTTTAAAAGATATTGTTGCCTAAAGTAGTTAATCAAAATTCAGATAAATTGCTTCAAATGGAGAGTTCTGATGAACTTATGATACTGAGCTGTTAGTAACCATGGGTAATTCAAATTTAACTGCTCCAAGAACTCAGATTGCTGAAATCAAAGTTCAGTCAATTTGAAAGCAAGCAGCTAAATAAGCATTAAGTTCCCAAATTTCCTGGACAAGACATACATAGACTTGTGGTTTTTTTTTGTTTGCAGGTAAAAAGGGAAGCAGGCTCTTGCAGAACATCCATATTTGGGAGTGGCCACATTTCTGCAGCAACCGGTACAATTGAGTATAAACATTGAGGCTTTGGTTCAGCAGGCTGAACAGCTAAGAATAGGAAGGTGCAGGTGAGATTTTCCTTAAACTTATTGTTCCTATTAAGTAGCTGGGATGGGATTTAAGAGCCGTGGTATGCTCCTCCTGCAAGATGTGGGAGACCAAGGAGACTAGCAGTATCCCTGCTGACTTCACCTGCAGCAAATGTGCACAGCTGCAGCTCCGAGCTGACTGGATTAAGAAAAAGGAACTGAAATTGGACTCCGACTGTCCTATAAAAAGTTAATGAGGTGGTCACACAATCAGGGTAGGCTGCAGATAGTTAGGTAACCACTAGAAGAAAGGGGAAAGAAACTGACAGTGCAGTATCCCTGTAATGGTCATTCCTCAGCAACATGTATACCCCTTTGGATACTGTTGGCTAGTTGGGGAGACATTTTTGGACATAGTAGCAGTAACCAGGATGGTGACACTGACATTGAGTCTGAGGATCAGAGGGTAAGGGAGTATGTCAGGCAGGGTGGTAGTGATAGGAGACTCTGGAGTTAAGGGGACAGACAGAACATTCCATGGCCACATGGAGAGGTCAGGATGGTGTATGCATCCTGGGTACCAGAATCAGGGATGTCTTGGGAGTAGTTACTGAACATTCTCTAGGGGGAGGGTGTATAGCTCGAGGTCATGGTGCACGTTGGCATTAAGAACATAGAGAGAAATCAGAATGAGATTCAGATGTATTATTACTGACATGCAGGTGCAATTTGTCACTTTGTGGCAGCAATACAATGCAAAGATCTACACATTATTAATCTACACATTATCGTACAGAAAAAGTAATTATGAGAACTAAACAGAAATATTACGAATTAGGTGAAAGATCACATAAAATTCTTGCTTGGCAGTTGAAAACAGAACAGGCTTCTAAAACAATAAATGCAATTAGAACAAGTGTAAATAAGGTTACTTATAAACCTTTAGAAGTTAATGAAACTTTTAAAAATTTTTATACTGAACTATATCAATCAGAATCACAAATTAAGATTGCTGAGATAGATAAATTTTTATCACAAATAACCCTTCCAAAATTAAATTTGGAAGAACAGAAAGGATTAGATAGGCCCTTTACATTAAGAGGTTGAAGAAGCTTTAGGATCACTTCAGAGTAATAAATCCCCAGGAGAAGATGGTTTTCCTCCTGAATTTTATAAAAAATTTAAAGATTTATTAATTCCTCCTTTTATGGAATTAATATACCAAGTGGAAAGAATGCATAAACTCCCACAATCTTTTTTAACAGCGATCATAACTGTATTGCCAAAAAAAGAGATCCTTTAAAACCAACATCATATAGGCCTATTTCTTTGTTGAATACAGATTATAAAATAATAGCAAAAATTTTATCTAATAGAATATCTAAATATTTACCAAAATTAATACATATGGATCAAACAGGTTTTATTAAAAACAGACAATCAATGGATAATATAACCCGGTTACTTAGTATAATTCATTTGGCACAAAAAAGAGGAAATGAGTTGCTTTGGATGCAGAAAAAGCATTTGATAGATTGGAATGGGATTTTTTATTTAAGGTATTGGAAAAATATGAGTTAGGAAAATCTTTTATACAATGGATTAAAACCTTAAATACTAATCCTCAAGCTAAAGTAGTTACAAATGGTCAGATTTCAACACCATTTTGCTTAACGAGGTCAACTAGACAAGGCTGCCCATTATCACCTGCTTTATTTGTATTGGCAATAGAACCATTAGCTGAATTAATTAGAACAGATTCAGACATTGGGGGCTTTAGAGTTAATCAAGAAGAATATAAGATTAATTTATTTGCTGATGATGTTTTGATTTATTTAACAAACCCATTGCAATCTTTGCAAAGATTATCTTTTAGATTGGAAGAATATGGGAAAGTATCAGGGTATAAAGTAAATTGGGATAAAAGTGAAATTTTACCCCTTACCAAAGGAAATTATAATCAATGTCGATTAGTAACTCAATTTCGATGGTCAATAAATGGGATAAAATATTTAGGTATTAGAGTTGATAATGATGTAAAAAATTTATATAAACAAAATTATTTGCCATTATTAAAAAAAAAGAGGGTCTTGATAAATGGATGATGTTACCAATAACATTAATAGGTAGAGTTAATGCTGTAAAAATGAATATATTTCCTAGATTGCAATATTTATTTCAAACTTTACCAATACAATTACCTCAGAAGTTTTTTCAAGAACTGAATAAATATGTAAGGAAATTCCTTTAGAAAGGAAAGATATCAAGAATATCATTGGAAAAATTAACATGTAAATTTGATTTAGGAGGGTTACAACTTCCAAATTTTAAGAATTATTATAAAGCAAATCAACTTAGATTTATTGCGTCTTTTTTTGATGAAGAAAAACCGGCATGGATTAGAATAGAATTAGATAAGATAGGGGAAAATATACCAGAAGATTTTATATATAAATGGGAATCTAAATGGATGCGGGGAAAAAAAGAATCTCCTATATTAAGACACTTGATTGATTTATGGAATAAGGTAAATATGGACGATGAGATAAAGAAATCTTTATTAGCAAAAAGAACTTTAATTCAAAATAGGCTTATTCCTTTTACAATAGATAATAAACTTTTACATAATTAGTTCCAAAAGGGGATTAAATATATAGGTGATTGTTTTGAAGGAGGTATATTGATGTCGTTTGATCAATTAAAAAATAAATATAAAATATCAAATAACACTCTTTTCTGTTATTTTCAATTAAAGGCTTATTTATGAGAAAAGCTGGGTCAAACAATGTTGATGCCAAAATCTAGTGAAATAGAAATATTAATTCAAAAAGGAAAAATAAAAAATTTACATCTTGTATGTATAATTTGATTCAAAAACAGACAATTAAATCAGGAATTCATAAATCAAGACAAAAATGGGAATTTGATTTAAATGTTAAAATTGATGGAAAAAACTGGTCAAGATTATGTTTTGATAGTATGAGAAATACAATAAATGTTCGACTTAGATTAATACAATATAATTTTTTACATCAATTATATATAACACCACAGAAAATAAATAGATTAAATTCAAATATGTCTGACCAATGTTTTAGATATAATCAAGAAATTGGTACTTTTTTACATTCTACTTGGTCTTGTTTTAAAATTCAACCATTTTGGATAAATCTAAGACTTTTATTGGAACAAATTACTGGAGTACAACTCCCACATAGTCCAGTATTATTTTTATTAGGAGACATTGAAGGGACAATACCAAAACTTAAATTGAGTAAGTATCAGAAAAAATTTATAAAAATTGCATTGGCAGTAGCCAAAAAAGTTATCGCAGTTACTTGGAAATCTGGTTTATATTTAACTATGGATCATTGGAATAATGAAATACATAGTTGTATTCCACTTGAAAAAATTACATATAATCTAAGAAATGAATATGATATATTTTTGAAAATTTGGCTCCCATACCTACAAAAGATAGGATTAAATACATAGGTCCTTTGAAGATAAAATTATAAAGTAATTGGGGAAAGTAAAAATAAATATTAAAATTATTTTGAACTCCATGGAGCATGTGGGGATCCTCCGAAATCCAGGCAATCTTTCTCTCTTTTTTTTTCTTTCTTTAGATAAGGGTTAAGGGGGGAGGGTTAATATTATTTTTCTCACTATTTTATCATCACATTTGTTCTTTGTAATTTTCTAAAATTTAATAAATAAATAAATATTAGAAGTACCTGGAAAAAAAAGAACATAGAGAAAAATCAGAATGAGATTCAGATGTATTATTACTGACATGCAGGTGCAATTTGTCACTTTGTGGCAACAATACAATGCAAAGATCTACACATTATTAAAAATTAAATGAATAATGGAAAATATGAGGAATAAGGAAGTGATCATGAACCGTTCTGAATTCTGATAGTGCGGTGGGAGGGGGTTGAAGCTATTCCTATAGGTCTTCAGACTTCTGTGCCTCCTACCTGATGGTAGTAGTGAGAAGAAGACATGTCTCAGGCAGTGATGGTGCTTAATGATGGATGTCACCTTCTTGGAGACACTGCCTCTTGAGGATGTCCTCAATAGTGGTGAAGGCTGTGCCCGTGTTGGAGTTGGCTGAGTCTATAATCCTCTACAGCATCTTGCACTCCTGTATATTGGTGGGTATATGCCAGGAAGTGATGCAATCAAAATGCTCTTCACTCTGCACCCATAGAAATTTCTGTAGAAATTTGCAAAAGTCTTTGGTGTTTCAGGATACAGTTACTACAGGTGTGACAGAGGTGCAGACAAAGGAGGAATAGTTGCTATCTCGATGAAAAAGGGCATAACAATGGTCCTTAGCAAGGACATTCTTGGGGGGAAATCATCCAATGAATTCATATCAAACTTAGAAACAGAAGGAGGATAGTTACTCTGATGAGTTTGTATTATAAGCCTCCCACTAGTCAGTGAGAATTGGAAGAGCAGATATGTAGACAGATTGCTGATAAATACAAGCTTAATAGGATAGTGGGAGGTTTTAGCTTCCCTAATATTGACTGGGCCAACCATAGTGTGTTCAGCTCAAACAGACTGGATTTTGAGAAATGTATCCAAAACGGATTCCTTGATTAATATAGAGAACAGGGGATCCCAACCTGGGCTCCATGGACCACTTGCTTAATGGTATTGGGCCAAGCATAAAAAAAGCTTGGGAACCCCTAATATAGAAGGAACTAGTAAAGAGGGTGCAACATTGGACCTCCACTTGGGGAATAGTGGAAGATTCAGCAAACACTTTGGGTCAAGTGACCATAATGCTATCAATTTTAAAGTAGTTATGGAGAAGGATCTGGTAGGTTCACAGGTTAAGTTTCTGAAATAGGGCAGAGCAAACTTTGGAATCATCAGGCAAAATTGTTTGCAGGGAAAAGAGCATTTGCCAAGAAGGAAGCCTTTAAAAGTGTAATGCCAGGCACTTCGAGCTTGAACGCTCCTGTTAGGGTAAAGGACAAGGCAGGCTGATGAAAGATATTGAGGCGCTAGTTAAGAAAAAGGGGGAAGCATAAATTGTGCATTAGCAATTATAATCAGTGAAGCTCTTGATAACTATAAGAAGCATGGAAGTGCACAAGAGAGAAATTAGGTCAAAAAGAAGATAAGAAAAGGAACTGGAAAGCAAGGTGAAGAAAAAAATCCCAAGATTAAAGGCGTGTTAAAAAGGTGGCTTAAGAGAGAATAAGTCACCTTACAGGACAACATAGCTGTCTGTGTGAGGAACCAAAGGAAATGGGTGAGATTCGTAATGAGCATTTCTCTTCAATTTTTAGTTGTGGAGAAAATGATGGAAGTTAAGAAAATGGGGGAAATGAGTGGTACAGTTTTGGACCACTTACAAATTAGCAGGAATTAAGTATTGGAGGCTTTACAATGCATTAAGGTGGATAAATCATCAGGATCTAGCCTGGTGCATTCTCAGACCTTATGGAAAGCTAGAGAAGAAATTGCAGAAGCCCTTGCAGAGATTTTTTCGGTATCTCTGGTTACAGGTGAGATCACAGAGGACTGGAGAGTGGATAATGTAGTACCATTGTTTTAAAACGGTTGGCAAACAAGCCAGGAAACTACAGGCTAGTGAGTCCGACAATGGTGGGGGTGTAGAGGGATGTAATCTACCAATGTTTTTAGAGACAAGGTCTGATTCTGAACAGTCAACATGGCTTTGTGCATGGGAAGTCGTGCCAAACAAATCTCTTGAAGTTCTTTTCGGAGGTAACCTAGAGGGTAGATGAGATTAGGTCACCGGATGTTGTTGATATAAACTTTAACAAGGTTTTTGACAAGATCTTTCATGGCAAGCTGGTCTGAAAGGCTACATCAAATGCAACTTGGAAAGACAGCAGATTGGTTTCATAATTGGTTCAGTGTGGTAGAAAGCACAGTGTGATGATGGAGAGCTCATCTCAGACTAAAGGCTTATGTCCAGTGGTGGGCCACAGGGGTTGGTTTTGGGATTTTTGAAGCTTGCAATTGATAAAGTATTTGGATACAAATGCTCAAGGTGTGGTTTGCAAGTATGCAGATGATATAAAATAGGTGATGTTGTAGATAGTATAGTAGGCTATGAAAAATAACAGGGTGATTTGGATCAGCCAGGTATGTGGGTGTGGTTGGCAAATGGCTTTCAATGCAGATAAATGTGAGGTATTGCATTTGGAAGATATCCAGTAAAAAGTACAGCCCTGGGATGTATTATGGAACAGAGGGACCCAGAAATGCAAGTGCGTTGTTCCCTGAAAACAGTGTCACAGATACTGCATTAGGATGAATAAGGTGGCATTTGAAAGGCTGACCTTAGTCAGGATACTGATTATAGGAGCTAGGAAATAGCTTTATAATAACTTGGTGAGGCTACACTTGGAATATTGTGTATAGTTTTGTTCATTCTATTATAGGAAAGGTGCTGGTATAGTAGAAAGAATACAGAATACATTTACCAGGATGTTGTCTGGTCTTGAGGCTCTGAGTTACAAGAAGAGGTTGCGTACAGTTAGGGCTTTATTCCCTGGAACAAAGGCGATTGAGGGAATGCTTCAAGCAGGCTTTAACTAGACGGGTGCCTAAGAAGAATGTGGTAACCTGCCTCAATGACCAATAGGACTTGTATCCACTGTGATGAAGTGTCTTGAGAGGTTGGTGATGAAATATATCGACTCCTGCCTGAGAAGTGACTTGGATCCACTCCAATTTATCTACCATCACAACAGGTCAACAGCAGATGGCATTTCATTAGCTCTTCACTCAACCCTGTAACATCTGGCCAGCAAGGATGCATACATCAGAATGTTCATTGACTACAGCTCAGTATTCAATACCATCATCCCCTCAAAACTAATCAATAAGCTCCCAGTCATGGGCTTTGATACCTCCTTATGCAACTGGGGATTCTTGAGTTCCTCACTTGCAGACCCATCAGTTTAGATTAGTAACAGCACCTTCTCCACAATCTCTATTAGTACAGGTGCACCACATGGTTGTGTACTTAGCCCCTGCTCTACTCATTTTATGACTGTGAGGCTAAACACAGTTACAATGCAATTTTTAGGTTTGCCAACATCTGTCTCATGGACTAAATCAGCATATAGGAGAAAGGTTGAAAATCTGGCTGAGTGGTCCACACTACAGCGTTTCACTCGATGTCAGCAAGACCATAGAGATGATCATTGACTTCAGGAGGAAGACACCAGAAGTCCTCATCAGGGGATCAGATGCAGAGAAGGTCAGTAACTTTAATTTCATCAGTGTTATTGTTTCAGAATATCTGCCCTGGATCTAGCACGTAGGTGCCATTACGAAGAAAGCACAACAGTGCCTCTATTCTCTTGGAAGTTCATGAAGATTCAGCAAGTCATCTCAAATTCTGGTCAGATGTGTAGTGAAGAGTATATTGACTGATTACATCATGCCCTGGTATGGAAGCACCAATGCACTTCATATGGAAAAGCCGATAAAAAGTAGTGGATACGGCCCAGTTCATCAGAGGTAAAGCTCTCCCCACTACTGAGCACATCCACATGGAGCACTGTCGCAAAAAAGAAACATCCTGCATCAAGGACCCCCCACCATCCAGGTCATGCTCTCTTCTTGCAGCTGCCATCAGAAAGGTGGTACAGGAACCTTGAGACCCACAGCACCAGGCTCAGGATCAGTTATTGCCCTTCAATGATCAAGCTCTTGAAAGGGAATGACTTCACTCTCCCATCACTGAATTGTTCCCACAACTAATGGACTCACTTTCAAGGACAGTTCACCTCATGTTCTTGATATTTATTGCTTATTTATATAGATATTCATTTATTTATTGTCTCTTTCATTTTGTGCCTGCAGTGTTTTTTTTACAAATTGGTTGTTGTCCACTTTGAGTATGGTTTTTCATTGATTTTATTGTGTTTCTTGTACTTACTGTGACACCCCACAAGTAATTAAATCTCAGGGTTGTATATGGTGACATATATGTACTTCGATAATAAATTTTCTTTGAACTTTGACTTGATAAAGATAAATAAAAAGATCTACAAGATCATGAGGGGCATTGACAGGGTGGAAGTACATAACCCTTTTCCCCAGGGAAGGGGTGCAAAAAACAAGAGGGCATTGGATTAAGACAGGGGTGTCAAACTCATTTTAGGTCACGGGCCGGATTGAGCAAAATGCAGCTTCATGCGGGCCGGATCAGTCGGACGCGTGCGAACACAGCTTTCGTTGTCTCCGTTTTTTCAGCCTGCTCTCATGTGTCTCAGTCTCTGCTATAACTACAAAGTGTTTCACTTTACAAATTCCGTTTCTTATGAAGAAGACTGCCGAATAAACACTAAAAACCCTGAAAACCTGGTACCTGAATAAACTCAGCATTAGCCATATCATACGCCATAGGCGCTTTGATTACTGGGGCCAGCTTTAATAGTAATTAGATATTATCTCGCGGGCCAAAGATAATTCCACCGCGGGCCGGATTTGGCCCGCGGGCCTTGAGTTTGACATATATGGATTAAGAGGTAAGAGATTTAATAGGGCATCAGGAGCAGCTTCTTCACGCAAAGGGAGGTGCAATGAGCTGCCAGAAATAGTGGTCGAGGTGGGCACATTAGCAACATTTAAAAGCCATCTAGATTAAGTACATGAATAGGAGGGAGCTAGAGCGCTATGGGCTAAGTGCAAGCAGATGGGACTAGCTTGCTCAGTAACACAAGTCAGAATTGACGAGTTGGCCCAAACAGCCTGTTTCCATGCTGTGAAACTCTATGACTCTAAACAAATTCCCCTGAGAATTCTGCCAAAACAACACATTCATCATAATGAACACTAAACCTATGAAGTTCAACATAGATCAACACCATCAGAGGGATGAACTTGTTCAAGATCCTGTATGAAAACAATCAGGGAGATTGCACACCTGAATTCCTCACAAGACCTAATTAATAATGTTCACCTCTGCAACTATTCTCTAAATAGCCATCTTTCCACTTCACAGTTTAACTACACACCGGGGACCAATGAAAAATAATCTAATATACGCATACATAAACATGCATAAGCAGGCTGAGTAGATAAAAGTAATTTTGTTCAATACTGGTTTTTAAAATTAGCCATGTTTCTTCAAGCAGTTCGAGTTATCACAGCTCAATGTAGATTACACAGAACCACAGTGAAAATGTAGCAACTACTCAGTCAAGGAGCACCAGTGCAGAAAGAAACAAAAGTTAACATTTCGGTTCGATAGACACAAGAAATTCTGTGGGTACTGGAAATCCAAAGCAACACACACAAAATGGTGGAGAAACTCAGCAGGTCAGTGAGCATCTATGGAAATGAATTAGCAGTCGATGCTTTGGGCTATGATCCTTCATCGGGACTGGAAAGGAAGGGGGAAGATGCAAGAATAAAAAGGTTGGGGCAGGGGAAGGAGCACTAGCTAGAAGGTGAGAGGGGAAGCTAGGTAGGTGGGGGGGGGGGTTGAAGTAAGAAGTTGGGAAAGGCAAAGGGCTGGAGAAGAAGGAATCTGATAGGAGAAGAGGGTGGACCATGAGAGAAAGGGGAAGAAGAGCGGCATCAGGGGGAGGTGACAGACAGCTGAGAAGAGCTAAGAGACCAGAAGATGAAGAGGGAAGGCAAAGGAGAAATCAATGTTTGTGCCATCAGGTCGTAGGCTACTTTGGTGGAATATAAAGTGTTACTCCTCCACCGTGAGAGTGGCCTCAATGTGGCAGAAGAGAAGGCTAGTGGTGGATGTGTCAGAATGGGAATAGGGATAGGAATTTAAATGACTGGTAACCGGGAAATTCTGTTTTTTTGTGGATGGAGCAGAGGTGCTCAACAAAGTGGACACCAGTTTATGTCGTCTTTTTGATGCCTTCTCATCATAAAAGGCCATCAACCTGAAACATTAACTCTTCCACTTAGCAAAGGTCCTGTAATATCCTGTTGAGAATTTCCAGCATTTTCTATTTGCTGCAGATTTCCAACATTCCGGGAAGCTTTTGAAAGGTCAAATTAGAATAACTTAGGGTTCACGCTCTCTCTCCTTCTATGCTGCATATTTGTTTTCTTTTTTTTAATTTGTCAATATTAAGCTCATTTTCATATTTCTTAATTAACCTTATGGGATCAGACAGTCATTGGGAAAGTGAGATTGAAGTAACAAAAAGAAAGTGGATGATGGATGGTTCATTAATCAAATTAAAAGCTTTTGCTTTCCAATTTATGACTAACTCTTATGATTTAAAAAAATATATATTCTCCTATCAACTGATTTTATTTTCCATATTATTCAGTGCTGAGTGCAAAGTAACATTAAATATTAAGCTCTGTACTCTGTGGAAAAGCTGGCCTAACGGCTGCCTTATAAAGCTAGACTATAGCACCACCTGCGGGCCATCATGAGCACAAGTTTAACCCGGTGCCTGTTCTACCGTTCTAAAAAAGATCCTGGCTGATCCTTTACCTCAGTGTCACTTTCTTGGAGTGCCATCATAACCCCGGATCCTCTTATTATCTAAAAATCTTTTAATTATTTGAAAATCTATTATCATTTAAAAACCTATTGACCATTATCTGAAAATCTATTGAACTCTATTTGCATATACTCAGCAAGTGTGCCATTTTAAGCCTCTAAGATAGAGAACTCCCAACTTTCACAACCCTCAGGTAAAGACATTTCTTCTCATCCATTAGTTCTAAACTCCGGTATCCCCAACCTGGTGAATACTCTCTCTGCATCTGCCTTGTGAACAAAGAGGAAGTGGAAGCCTTCACCTAGGTCTTAGCACAGATTTCATATGAACTCTCTGAAACCAATGTTGCTCTCATGTGTGCTGCCATCTGGACTTACCCTCCAGATCACCTATGTCAGCATTTCACCATATGCAGAAACAGCCTCTAAATTAATCTGTGTCCATCTGAACTGGTAAAGAATAGTGATAGGTGAGTGATGGAGGTGAAATGCAATATACAATAGATGAGGCTAGAGGAAAGGTTGATGGGAGTATGCACTTCATCAAAATCTACTAACCATAATCACTCACAAGGTTACTGGACCAGCTTGATAGTACCTTGAGACCTGCCTCCAAAGCACCCACACAATCCTCCACAGAAGGCAAGGCTGGAGACTGAGTTTTTGTCTTTGTCAAATCCTGTCATCTCTTCTTACACTTAAAGCCATTTAAGAATATTCAAAGTAATGCAAAGGATCAGAATCAGATTTATATATTGTAAAATCTGTTCTTCTGCTGCAGCAGTACAGTAAAATACATGAAATACTCCATAAATTGCAAAAAGAAATATTTATAAAAAGATTAAATAAGTAGTGCAAAAAGCAAATATAGTGAGGAAATGTTCGTGGGTTCATTGCCCATTCAGAAATCTGATGGCCGAAGGGAAAAACTGTAAATAAAATGTTGAATGGGAATAAAACAATAAATTATTTAAACATTTTAATAAAACTAGAACTAAAATGTCATGAAATGCTTAAAATAATTTTTAAATCTTTAAGGAATTTGATGTAAAATAAAAATTCCATTCCCACTGGCTGAGTATCATTGTTGAAATAATGATGTCCCTTAAAATATTCTAAATTTGACTAAGCATAGGATAGAAAGTGATTCCATAGTGAGAGTCCGGGAAATCACAATTCTAAGTTCTACCACTCAAAGGGATGTGGGATTAGAATATGAAAGTAGCAGCAAGTCATGAGTTTATTGAATGGCAAAGGAGCACAAGGATTTGAACGATCCATTTCTGTTGCTCAAGCTTAGGCACTTTGTCCTTGATGACCAACTGTTTTACTGTTCAATGCTAACCTACAGGATGTTGATCTTGGGAGAGTCATGCATTCCAGTGTTATCTCTATTGATGGAAATTATCACTGTCTGGGATGTTTGTGGCACAAGTGTCACTTGCCATTGATCAGACAATACCAAAATTATTTTTTGGCCTTGCTGCATGAGGCATGGACTGCTTCATTTGTTGAGTCAAAAATTATGCAATCATCAGGGAACATCCTCTCTTCTGATCTTTAGATGGAAGGAAGAAGCCAAAGAAGGGTGAATTAGCTTTTCTGATCAATGTATTATGAAAAGTTAGAAATCAAACAATTTTAAGTTGCATAGATGGGGAAGGTACAGAGAAAAGAAATGGCAAAATAACAAGGCAAAGACCAGAGATCAAATTGAACAAGTGGTAGTGGTGCTGGCTGAAAGAGAATGGTGAAGATCTGTCTGGAAGAGGTACGAATGAAATGTGAAAAAGGAGAGGAAGAAAAGAAAGTTGAAGGCAAGAAAGTGAGACATGACAATGGAATGCTTCAATATCTGAATTTATTTATTTAGTGATACAGCATAGAGTAGGACCTTCAAGCAATGTTGACCTAACAACCTAATCAGGGGACAATTTACAATGACCAATTAACCAAGGAAACCCACGCGTTCCATGGGGACGACGTAGAGACTTCTTACAAAAGGCTCCAGAATTGAACTCCAAACTCTAGAACGCCCTGAACTATAACAGCAGTACACTAACCACTATGCTATTGTTGAATTCAGAAGGCCAGAAAGTGCTCATCTCAAGATGAGCTGCTGTTTTTTTTTTAGCTTATATCAGCCTGATTAGTAGGGAGAAAAGACAAAGAAATCAAAGGAGGAGTTCAGAATTAAACAGGCAAATGGAAGCTCATGGCCATCCTTGAGGACTGAACTGTGGTGTTCCACAAAGTGGTTAATCAAACCCACTCTCCTAATCTCCAACCAAAGAACTTCCCTCTTGTTCTCCTTGCCCTGCCTCACAATCTGCAATTTAAAGCTTGCTTTGTTTCTAATTTTCCCCATTCTGTGAAAAAGGTTATCCACTTTAAAAAAACTACCTGTTTTGCTGCCTGACCTGCTGGGAAATTCGAGCATCTTTATTTTGAAAAAAGCAATACCAGCACATCAATTGAGAACTTATTAGTCAATTTTCAATGCAAGAACGATACATGGTAGTACAATTTTTTTACACAAACCTCAACAAAAAGGGAAAATATTTGCACTATAGTAAGAATGTTTAGATTTCCGTTGTAAGAATATGCTAACAGGAAGCGAGATTTCATCACAAATGCAAGTAATTCCACTCTAGTTACAGGGATTGCTATTGAGATTAAGCCAACCAGTGAGTATTTTTTAAGCAGTGAGCAAAAGGAAAACATAAAATAATAATGGAAATGAAGAAACAATTTTCCCTTATAGTGGGAACTAATAAAAATGCTGAGAAAATAATCCAAAAAATAATCTCAACATGGAACAGACATCTAGGAAGTGAAAGTATTTGCAGATTTAATCCATAGACTTTCAATGACAATTCTAACTGTTAGTTTATTGTACATTCCAGCTCTTCACACAGTAATTATCCACTAGCATGGTGAAGACTTGGTTAAGTAAATCCATTTATTATCCAAAACATACTGCTCTCTCTGCAATAAGATACTAATGCTGATGTGGACAAGATTAAACTCAGATATCATGAAGGTAAATAACAAGCTTAGAATACCAACATGAAAAGTTATTGACAGTACAAGATTGCACAGGACTTCAGACCCCTGGAACAACTGTATGAGCATGAACCATTTTGGTTTAAGGAGATGTTTTCACAGCATTTCTGTATCTCTGTTGTGAGACACGTGTACTATGAAACAAGTCTTTTGTGTTTTTTTTAAATGCATGTATACAACATCTGAGCAATTTTTTTTAGAAATAATAATGGTGCTTGTGGTGAGGATCCAGTACAAGCATGCATTAAAACTTTGACTACTCCTTGTTTTCATATTGGGGAATTTGTAATTCAATAGACCTACCTTTTCCCTTTCACATGTATTCTTAATCCAACTTTAGTTTTAAAGACAGTTTATTCTTCCCCTTCCTTTCCAGTCCTGATAAAGAATCTTAACCTGAAACGTCGAATATGCCTCTCCACAGATGCTGCCTGATCTGCTGAGTTCCTCCACATTTTTTAGTTTCACAACTCCACACTCCAGTACTTACTTCACTTCTGTAATAATTATGAAGCTTGTGGAGAAGGCTCATAAGCAAGATGTATTTATCATTGAGTTCCATTATAATCTCAGATTACATAAAAGAATCTCATACAGGTGCATGATCATTAAAAAAATTAAGATTAGGATCTCACCATCTTTCAAAGTTTCCTTTGTTAAGCCTCTTCCATAGTGCTGGTCATATGCCACGTAGCTATCAGATGAAAACTGGTAGACCTGGACAGAAAAATTAAAAATAGAATCAAATGTTAGCACTTATTTCAATTAACAAGATAAGCTGAATGCGGATCATTTGTTAGCCATTTAAACAGAAACCATTAAAATTTACATAAAATGTTTCGGCAGAAAATATTTCAATGCTCAAATGCACTCAAAAAGATAAGGGAGAAATGAGACCAAGACAAAGAATTTATTCATGTATCCTTCAGTTTCAGATGGGTAAACTTGAATTACCATCAGTTCACCTGAACTGATATTTCTATCAGATGCATAGCCACACTGCCTAATGTGCACCGAAACTTTGCAGTGAAACCAGTGCTTTGACATGTTGATAGAACCTCATGTAACACACAGTGCTCATCAGTTAAACCAGTGCTACCACACTTCAAAACACAAATTAATGCAAGAAATTAACTCTTCCGGTCTACTCCTCTGAAATCACAGCTTGGAAAGCAGCACTTGATAAGCCTATGGCGTATTCCCTATGTTACAAAAAGCTACAAAACAGGAATATGAATTATGCAAAAAACATTGGAGAACAAATTATCTTGAGCCACTCTCCTGGAATTAGTACAGGTAGCAGCTATTCAACTCAACAAATCTGAATAGCTGCTACCTGTACTAATTGGTTGTACAATCCCCATTTTCCCTCCAGCCTTCACTGTTAATGTTTCTTTTTAAGCGTTAACCAATTTGCCATCGAAAGCCATCATTGAACATAATAAACATGAAATGGTTTTCTGGTCCCTCACGCTAGCCCCACAGTTCAGAAAGACATTAACTGCCCACCTACCTTCATGTTACTTGCCTGCACTAACTTCAAACTCCCTTGATTTCTTTTCCAAAAATCCATCACTCTGTTGTGAATAGATGGAGCCTCAACCGCCTCCTTGGACAGAGAACTTCAAAAACTGACTACATAATGGAAGAAAAATTTCTTCTCATCTGTCCTGAATAGTTGCTCCTTATCTTGAGTCTTTGGTCACACAATCTAAACACCTTAGCAAGGGGAAATACCATTCCTCCATTCACATCACAATTCCTATAAGAATTTTGCAAGTTTCACTGAGATCACCACTCATTCTGCTAAACGCAAAAAAGTTAGGTCCAGTGTGCCGAGTCTCTCACAGAAAGCAACCTCCCAGTCCCAGGAATTAATCTAGTGAAGTACCTTAGGCATGGGATTATTCTTAGGGCATGGAAACTTGTTCACAATATTCCAGAGGGAGACTTCTCACAATATTCCAGAGGGAGTATTGCCAAAGTTGCATATAATTTCAGTACAATGCCTTTGCTTTTGTGTTCAAATCCTCTTGCACACTGTGTCAGACAGCATGCTGTGTCCACATATACATTGTGTCTTGTGTCCAAGGCACCCTTCTGAACATCAAAGATTTTTGTTCTCTTAACATTCAAAAAAAAACTTTTCCATTTTATTCACCCAAAATGTGTGACCTCGCATTTACACACATTGCATTCTATCTTCCATGACCTCACCCATTTACTTACCTGGTCTATACAGAGCCTTGAAAAATATTTAGTCGTCACAATAACTTTCACATTTTACTGTCTCATTTTCCAAATTTAAAATATATTGAAGTAGCTGATCTATAAAACATTGTACATTATGTCAACTCAAAAGAAACATTCCAAAACCGGTCAACAATTCACAAAAAAATCAAAACCAAAATTATGAGGCTTTAGAAGTATTCATCCCCTTTGTAATTACTATACTAAACTTTCCTCAGATGCAATACTGTATATTACCTTACCAACTCACCTAATTTTTTGATGTACAAAATTGGAGAATCGCCTGTTTTCAATGAATTCATCAGAATAAATATCCCTTCTCTCCATAAGGTTCAAAAGTATGGTAGATTTTCAACAGACCACCCAAAATGAAGACAAAAGAGCATTCACGTCAAGTCAGGAAAATGGTAACAGAGAAACACAAATCTAGGTAAGGGTACAAAACCATCTCAAAGGCACTGAACATTACTTGGAGCTGAGTGCAGTCTATCTTGAAAAAGTGGAAAAAATATGAAATCACAGCCACACTGCCGAGGTCAGGCTGCCCCTCTAAACTTGCTGGAGAAGAATGGCACCTGTAAGAGAGGCTACTGTGACACCAACAGTCACTCTGAGTAAGCTGCAGAAGCTGGTTGCTGCAACTTGAAATGAAGTTTATGGCTCCACAATCTCTAAGGCCTTGCACAAAAAAATGGTATTTATGCGAAAGTGGCAAAGACGAAGCCCTGACTAAAAAAAGTATATCCTTGCCTATGAAGACTTTGCAAGGTGCCATTCAAAAGATACTGCAAAAATGTAGGCCACAAATGTCTTGTGGTCAGATGAGACAAAAAAAATGGAACTTTTTGGCCTCAGCGCTGTCAAGAGTAACCATGGAGTGGCTTCAAATGAAGAAAATTGATGTCCTTGAGTGGCTCAGCCAGAGTTCAGACCTTAACTCGATCGAACATCTCTGGCAAGACCTCAAGGCTGCTCCCCAACTAATCTGGTACAAGTTGAGCTATTTTACAAAGAGGAATGGGCAACTCTTGCTCCATCATGTCGTGCAAAGCTAATGGATTCTTATCTAAAAAGATCACTGGCTGCAACAGCTGTAAGAGGTAGCTCAACTTGAACTGCTGACATTAAAGTTACTTGAATTTGTCATTTTTCATATTTTACGATTTTCCATTTGTTGGCCTCTAATGTGAAATAAGGAGCACATGATTCCGAAATAAAAACTCTCATATAAATTGGTGGTAATTCTCACTTATGTGACCAAAGGGTTAGGGGTTGAATACTTTTGCAAGGCACTGTATCCCCTTAAAGCAGGGGTTCCCAACTTGAAGTACACAGATTCCTTGCTTCATGGTATTGATGCAGGTTAGGAACCCCTGCCTTAAAAGTTCTTTATATTCCACACTTCTGTATCATCAGCAAACTTGCACGTACCAACTTAATGTCCTTAACCAAATTTGTATGCAACCCCCTATGAAGCACTGCATTCTAAACTATCAACAGATATTATGCTCCAGTCCTCTCAAGCACATCACCCTCAACCTTATGGACTGAATCCAAACCATGATTATGATTGCAATACACGTTCTTGGCACATAAGTGCAGCTGGACCCTTCTGAATTCACTATAACCCATGAGTAACAATGATCAGTGGTTGATGCACTTCTAATGCTCATCCTGCTTTACAAGAAACTTGCAGAAGCAGCTTTGCCCATAGTTTATGGTGTGACCTTTGCACCATAACTCCAGACACCAATATGGTGCGTGTAGACACCACCGGCGTCATTTACTACGGCAAACAAACAGGTGGAAGTACAGAAAAATAACATCCTTCATTGAAGGTAGTTCAATGAACAACAGCAGTGAGGGCAAACCATTATATCGAAGGTCATCCTGCAAAGTATCCTGGGCTCTGAAAGGCGGCACCAATCTCTAATCTAATTCTAATATTAAAATGTATCAACTGATTTGCCGCACCAAGAATTCTGCCGATGTGTATTTAGGAACAACTGGTGAGAACAATTTGGTGACCAAGAAATGGAAAGGAAAATATATAGTACAAAATCCAAACTAAAGGAGGTTCTGAATTAAAGTTTTACTACTATTCAAGAAGCACAGGAATTCAACTCATGCAGTTGTAAATCTTAAGACTGCTGGAACTGTATTTGAATGCCCCAGGTAGTAAATGATTCTTGAACAAATTATTGTAGAAATCACTACAGCATTAGCCCACAGTATCAGTACAATTAAGAGTAAATTGGGATAAGTGACACTAAATTACTTGTAAGTCTGTGATAAATAACATGATTAATTATTCAAAAAATGATAATGCTAGGAAAGATTCAGAGTACTGAAAGCCATGCATTTAGACATCAATCTTTGACAATACAATTGAACCATTTGTTGATGACTGCTCAGATAATATTGACAATTTTCAAAACCACAGTATATTTGTGGAATTCACCATCAAATGTAATCACAGCATGGTCATTTTCATCTGAATTATCTGTTTTATAATAAATTTCAGAGCACTGAACAGCTAATAGATCCTCATGCATTCTTAATTAGTCATTAGGATACAATTTTAACAAGCTGGCTGGTATAAAGCACACAGCTCACATCTAATGAGTTGCACTTTAAATTTGTGATCAAAAAGAGAGGCAAAGAAATCACAGCAGATCCTAAAGTGCAATGGTTAGTGACTGAGTAAGTAACCAAATCGGAGTCAGATGTCAGGATCAAAGCTTGAAGGTCGATTGGAAATCCAGAAGTTGAATCCTGGCGGTGAATCTCTGTGGTTCCACCAGGTAAAGTCAGTGTCTACAAGTCCATGAGTCCTCTGCAGATTGAAGGCTGAAGATGGCTTGTCCTGGGGTAGAGGACTGTGCATGTCCATGGGTGGGTAGGTAGGTGGGAGGGAGAAGTGGGGCTTGTTTCACTGCTGTTGCTTTGTTGGTACGTTCTGTTTCGTTACTTTCCGTGGTGTTCTGCTGAGCATTGTGGGCACGTTATGTTGGTGCCAGAATGTGTGGTGAAACTTGTGGGCTGCCCCCAGCAAATCCTTAATCAAGTTGATTGTTAACACAAATGACACATTTCACTGTAGGTTTCATTGATAAAATTAATCTGAATCTGAGAATGGCTGATGATCAGCAACAAATGGGTATTTCTACCTTTCTTTAACTCATTCAAGGAGTCAACAACTGATTTTTTTTTGTAGCAGCTAAGATCCCTACCATAACCAGTGCAATAATTTAAAGAAGGGTAACTAAGCGTTGATTTTAAGGGATTTGCAGGACAGACTTGATGACTGAACATCCTAATTCTGCTCCTATGCCTTATGGTCCTATAAAATGGACCCATTGAATGCTCTTCAAGCAAGACATGGGAAACCTGGGAGATTTCCTGTGTCCCTGGTGACCATGTCTACAAAAAGTGTCCAAATGCAGTCCCTGACTGACTGCATGTGCATCTGGAGCTCCAGATGAACTCACAGTGGAACATCCATGATGCTGAGGACATAGAGCATTGTATGTTTAGCAAGTTGGTCACATGACAAGCAATGTCTGAGGGAAACCACCAAGAATGGTATGGAGATGGGGCAGAAAGTCCCCTGTGATCATGCCCCTCTCAAACAGATGTACTATGCTGGTGATGGAGGGTCAATTTGAATATCATTAGATAGGACCTTGCAAATGTAAACAAGGAGTAGACAATTCTACATTCTGGAAGTGGGAATTGCTTTAAAATGAAATTATGAGAATTTAGGTCTATCATGCTCCCATAAAGATGGCAGGTAAACACTGCAAATTCAGGAACCTCTGGACGTCAAGGGTTATAGAGAGTTTAAAAAGAGAAAACATTTATTTTGGAGAACTGAAAACTGAGTAAGTTATTTGAAAAATATTAGGGCAAAGATGGGTTATGAAAAATCACTGGCAGGTAAGATTACAGAAATCCCAATGATATCTACAAGCGCAACGGGGAAACCAAAGAAAAATGGGGCTCTTTTGGGACCAAGTGAGCAATCTACAGTGGCATGCAGAAGTTTGGGCACCCCGGTCAAAATTTCTGTTACAGTGAATAGTTAAGTAAGTATTACATGAACTGATCTCCCAAAGTCATAAAGTTAAAGATGAAACATTCTTTTCAATATTTTAAGCAAGATTAATGTATTATTTTTGTTTTGTACACTTTTAGAGTGAAAAAAAGGAGCACCATGCAAAAGTTCGGGCACCCCAAGAGATTTGAGCTCTCAGATAACTTTTACCAAGGTCTCATACCTTAATTAGCTTGTTAGGGCTATGGCTTGTTCACAGTCATCATTAGGAAAGGCCAGGTAATGCAAATTTCAAAGCTTTATAAATATCCTGACTCCTCAAACCTTGTCCCAACAATCAGCAGCCATGGGCTCCTTGAAGCAGCTGCCTACCACTCTGAAAATTAAAATAAGTAATGCCCACAAAGCAGGAGAAGGCTATGAGAAGACAGCAAAGCATTCTCAGGAAGTCATTTCCTCAGTTCGTAATTTAATTGAGAAATGGCAGTTAACAGGAACAGTGGAAGTCAAGTTGAGGTCTGGAAGACCAAGAAAACTTTCTGAGAGAACTGCTCGTAGGATTGCTAAAAAGGCAAATCAAGACCCCCGGTTGAATGCAAAAGACCTTCGGGAAGATTTAGCACACTCTGGAGTGGTGGTGCATTGTTCTACTGCGCAGTAACACCTGCATAAATATGACCTTCATGGAAGAGTCATCAGAAGAAAACATTTCCTGCGTCCTCACCACAAGAAGTTTGCAAAGGAACATCTAGACTAGCCTGATGCATTTTGGAAACAAGTCCTGTGGACTGATGAAGTTAAAATAGAACCTTTTGGCCGCAATGAGCAAAAGTATGTTTGGAGAAAAATGGTTGCAGAATTTCATGAAAAGAACATCTCTCCAACTGTTAAGCATTGGGGGGGTGAATCGACCATGCTCTGGGCTTGTGTTGCAGCCAGTGGTACAGGGAACATTTCACTGGTAGAGGGAAGAATGAATTCAATTAAATACCAGCAAATTCTGGAAGCAAACATCACACCATCTGTAAAAAAGCTGAAGATGAAAAGCAGGATGGCTTCTACAACAGGATAATGATCCTAAACACACCTCAAAATCCACAATGGACTACCTCATGAGGCGTATGCTGAAGGTTCTGCCATGGCCCTCACAGTCCCCGACCTAAACATCATTGAAAATCTGTGGATAGACCTCAAAAGAGCAGTGCATACAAGAAGGCCCAAGAATCTCACAGAACTAGAAGCCTTTTGCAAGGAAGAATGGGCGAAATGAAAGACTCTTAGCTGGCTACAGGAAGTGCTTACAAGCTGTGATACTTGCCAAAGGGGGTGTTAATAAGTACTGACCATGAAGGGTGCCCAAACTTTTGCTTCAGGCTTTTTCCTTTTTTGTTATTTTGAAACTGTAAAAGATGGAAATGAAAAAGTAATCTTACTTAAAATATTAAAGAAATGTGTCATCTTTAACTTTAAGTTTTTTGGAAATCAGGTCATCTTTTACTCACTTAGCTATTCACAGTAACAGAAATTTTGACCAGGTGTGCCCAAACTTTTGCATGCCACTATACATTTGGAGCCACAGGAAATAGATGAGGTCTTAAATGAGTATTTCTCTTCTATATTCAAAAAAGGATAAAGACATTGTAGCTAGAGATTCCATGGAGGAAGATGAAGATATTCTAGTGCATATTGTCATTCAAAAGAGGTATAATGCTGCTTAGTGTGCTTAAAGATGGATAAATCCCCAGGACCTGATAAGATATTTCCAGACTGCTATGAAAGACAAGGAAGATAAATGGGGTCCTGACATAGATATAGATCCTGACAAGATTTGACAAGTCACAGAGCAGGAACCAGATGACCAGAAGACAGCAAATATGGTACTTTTAGACACGAAAGCCAGCAGATAAATGCGAGGTAATTATAGGTTCAAAGACTGTTCATCAACTTAATTATAGGTTCAGAGATGATTTTAAGAACTATGCTTTGGAATATTTTGAAATGCTGGAAGTTAATTTATTTTTAATTTACAAATAGATTTTTGGGAACCTAACAGGTGTTAGTTCCTTTATACTCTGTTATTTCTTCTGTCAATTAACACACTGTTGTTTAAATATCTCAACAACAGGCCTTGGGAAGTTATTCAGTCTGATCCTTCCCCCCGGCCCCCCAGCATGTGGAAGAACACAAAGGTCAGCAAAGATCTCTATTAGATGGATGCTGATGGAAAGCTATGAAACGATGAATCACTGCAAAAAGTCACCTGTAACCCAATAGTCACTTGTTACAAGTTTCTTAAGTTAACTTCTTTTAATAACCCAGAAAAATAACCTGCAAAATCTCCATTTGTCAATTTATAAGAATAATTATAAATATTAGACCCAGATCTAATCCCAAGAGGTATTGGCTGCAGTGATTTGTGGATTCAAATGGAATGGATAAATAAACACAGTCTGAATTCTACCCAACAATATTGAAAGTACCAGAATCTGTCAAGACAAAATGATTTAGGAAATTGAAAATTGAAATGACCTTGGAAAAATAATGATGTTAGTGATGACATCATGCTTAGCAACTCCTTTTAATAACGTATCAATTCTGAAAGATGTATGGCTGCACTATAGACAATAGACAGTAGGTGCAGGGGTAGGCCATTCGGCCCTTCTAGCCAGCACCTCCATTCACTGTGATCATGGCTGATCATACATAATCAGTACCCTGTTCCTGCCCTTTCCCCATATTCCTTGACCCCGCTATCTATAAGAGCTCTACCTAACTCTCTCTTGAAAGCATCCAGAGGCTTGGCCTCCACTGCCTTCTGGGGCAAAGCATTCCAACATATTCACCACTCTCTGGGTGAAAATGTTTTGCTGCATCACTGTTCTAAATGGCCTACCCCTTATTCACTACACTGCTTCATGGTAGGTGATCAATAAACATGGGAATTTCTTGTATGACGAGACCTTCAGAATTGCAAATTTATACAATTATAAAAGGAGGATCCGCAAAGGACCATTTTATCTTAAGTTTAAATATTTGATTGAAGTCTTCTTTTTGGAAAAGTTAATTACTGACATATTTCAATTATGGTAAAAATCACAATTTTTTAAAAAATTGATTAGGATGCCAATATGGAATTTTAGATTTTAGTTATAGCTTTGAGTTGAGTCATATCAGTAATTTCACAAAATGACCAGAAGATTGCGAAGATTACCTAAACATTTTATACTTGTACTATATGATACAGCTTATAACATTTGCAAGCATGTTTAGAATTCAAAATTTCTAATTACTCATTATTTTTAAAGTACTAAGCATTTAGCAATTCCACAATATAAAATGCAATTGACAGTCTCAGAAAGGAAGCTCAAAAATTCAGTGCACATACTTCAATATATATTACAACCATTATTGGGGTGCAAATCAAACAGCACAAACTATAAAATCTGCAAGAGGTTTCTTTAAAAGACAAAAAAACTGAGCAAGAGCAGATTTGTGATCTCTTATTGTGTGAAAAGCATTATAGAAAGGGTGGTATAGCTGTGAAAAACACATACATGAAAGATATTGTTGAAGGGTTGTGTTAACACAGAGCATTCATTGATAAAAAAAGAGCTACTCATGCCAAGTGATGCATCTTCCAGTGTCCGTGTATACTGTGCTGTTTGGATTAGCATTACTTGTAAGTGAATATGCAGTAATGTTAACATACCTGTCAATTATTGGTCTGAATTGAATTTTACCCATTTATACATACTTTTCTGCACTGCTTTTTCCATTGGAAGATGTAACCTAGAGAAGGATGAAGCAGACTAACTGTCAAATATTACCTGCATCTTTTAAGACCTTACCCAGACATTCTGAAGCAAACTGGTCTATTTTCCAAAACAGCTTCTGTTTAAAGACTGCTTTCACAAACAATTGTAAAATTCAGAAATCATATTGCAAGTTAACTGCTCTGAAGTTAACAGTTTTTAATTTATATATGAATATTTATGAAACCAAGAGGAAATGAAACTGCAACTTCTTTAAAATGATCATTTTACTCTAATCTCATCTACTCAGCTCCGTGAACCCACCAAATCACGCAGACCAAATAGGCAAAGGTTGGATCCTCAATTACACAGGGTTACACAATATCAAATTTTGGCTGCTGGAAAATTATCTTAGGATCTGTGGGTAAGGTGTAAGAAAAGTGGTCAAGAGCCTTTCATTTTCCAACAGATGGCAATGCAGGCAACAGTTATGGGCTGTCGACTTGGTGCTTTTCATCCCTACCGATGCTCAAGAGGGATAATGAACACCTAACAAAAGCACCAGAAGACTCTTGACCCAAATATAACAAGTTCTCAAAGTCAAATTTATTGTCAAATGCATAAGTACATGTACGCACAGGTATAATGAAAAACATGCTGGATAATCACAGGAACATAGCATTGTAAAAGCAGTATTCACAAGAAAAACAAATTAAACATAAATTATACACCTTTTCAAAGAAGAAAGAAAAACAACATCCATTCTAGTGCAAAATAGCTATCCAAGCAACAGTGTTCACTTAAACAAATCTAAACAACATTCAGGTATGGGTTGATGTATGGCAAGTCCCACAAATATGAGGCCATCTTCAACAAGAGACAATCTTGCTTGACCTTCAACTGCTTCGATATTGCCATGTTCACCAGCGGGAGGTGCGGGGGGGGGGGGGGGGCAATGAAGGCAACACTAACTGCCTCATAAATATACAGCTGTGACAGCAGGCAATAAGCTGGGTATCTTCTGACTAACACTGCAAAGCCTTTTTACCTGCAGGGCACCAATCACAAGCATGATGGAATACTCTAAACTTTCCTGAAGAAATGCACTTCCGAAAACACTCAAGAAGGTCTTGGTGATTAAACGCTAGTGCAGTTAAATCAAACCAGAGATGCACTGACTAGCATCAAGCATTCCCTAAATTCTGAAATAATCCCAGCAGACTGGAAAACCACAAATAAAAATAACAGAAGGCAAGAAAGAGGAAAATGCAGGAAACCATAGGCCAGTTAGTCCAACATCTGCCATCGGAAAATTGCTGGAAAATGATGACTAATCTATGCAGAGATTGTAATGACTGGCCTTACATTTTCTAGAATTCAGATAAATGAAAGGGGACTTAATCAAACTTATAAAATTCTGACAGGACTGAACAGATACGATGCAGGAAAGATATTCCAGACCTTGGGAAGTCTAAACTTGGGATTATTGGCTTTGCTGTTGGTTTATTATTGTCACCTGTACCAACAGAAAGTAAAACAATAACAATGCAAAATAAAGTGAAAAAGCAAAAGAAAAAGTGCAGTGCAAGTAAACGATAAAGAGCAAAATCATAATGAGGTAGATCGTGGGGCCGAGTCCATTTTATCGTACAAGGTCAGAGTGGCATGGTAGCATAGCAGTTAGCATAAAAGTTTACAGCAACAGCGATCAGGTTCAATCTCTACAGTTGTCTGTAAGAATTATGCATATTCTCCGTGACCCTGTAGATTTCCTCTGAGTGCTCTAGTTTCTTCCCAGATTCCAAAGATGTACAGGATAGGATTAGTACATTGCGGGCATGCTGTCTTGGCAACATTTACGGACTGCCCCCAGCACATCCTCAGAATGTGTAAATCATTGTCACAAAGCAACCCATGTTGCTGCATGTTTTAATATAGAGGTGACAAATAAAGCTCATCTTTATAAGGTTCATTCAGTCTGATAACAGCGGGATAGACGCTGTCCTCGAGCCTGGTGGCATATGCTTTCAAGTTTTTGTATAGGGGAGGGCAGGAAAGAGAATAAATAGGGTGGGTGTGGTCTATGATTACATAAACCAGTTTACTGAAGCTGTGAGACTTGTTACATACAGCTGTTAGGGTGCATTCTCCAGATACCTTATGAGGTAACCGTAACCTTCAGCCAGGAGCAGATGTCATCAGGTGGTTCCCAACCTTCACAGAATGTTTCGACCCTTAACCACGACACTCTCCAGTTGGTGGGCCGACAGTGGTGGCCAAATCACTGTCCATCTGCTCCTGGCTTCCAGCTTCCCTCCTCTCGCCTACTCCAAATCCAACAAGAGGCTCATTCTGCCTCTTCCTCTATCCTACGAGCTGCTTGTTTTTTGCTCCTTTCGTCCAGGCCCAGAGCTGACAACAACCACCATGCTGATTTGGCTGGGAAACCTCTGCAGCCGATCTCCACAGGGAACAACCATGCCTGCCATCCCTTGTCTTTGCACTCTTGCACAAAGGGCTGGTACTTCAAGGCCTTTCACTAGTGGGCCTCTTCCCATCCCTCCTCCCACGGCACCAAAATATAGACAGTCCATAAAAGGGAGGCTCGCTCCTGTGGCGTGCTGAGCCATGTCCACAACTTCCTGTAGTTTCGTGCAGCCGCATGCCGAGCTGTTGCCATGCCAAGTCATTATGCATCCAGACAGAATTCTTTCTATGATGCACTGGTTCGAGTCAATGTAAACATACCAAATCTCTTTAGCCTCCAGGAAGTGAGCTTTTGTGGCCATGATGTCAATATGGTTGGACCAGGACAGGCTACTGGTGATGTTCATACCTTGGAACTTGAAGCTCACAACACTCTCAACAGGAAGTTAATATAGATAAGAGTCAGTACAACACCCCCCCACCTTTCTGAAATGAGCTGGGAAGTTGATTGATGAAAGAGATACAAGACTGGGGAGGGGGGAATCTGATAGAGGACAGAAGGCCATGGAAGAAATAAAAGTGGGCGGAGAGCCAGAGGGAGGTGATGGGCAGGTAAGGAGACAAGGTGAGAGAGGGAAATGGGAATGGAGAATGGGGAAGAAAAAGGAGGCTGGGGTGGGGGGGGCAGGGGGCATTACCACAAGTTTAAGAAATTGATGTTCATGCCATCAGGTGGGAGGCTACCCAGACAGAATACAAGGTGTTGCTCCTCCAACCCGGGTGTGCGTGGCCTCATTGTGACAGTAGAGGAGGCCCTGGACTGACATGTCAGAATGGGAACGGGAAGTGGAATTAAAATGGGTGGCCACAGGGAGATCCCACTTTTTCTAGTGGACAGAGCTTAGGTGTTCGGCAAAGCGCTCTCCCAATCCCTCTCCTCGCAGGGATCACTCCCTACATGACTCCCTTGTCCATTCATCCCTCCCCACTGATCTCCCTCCTGGCACTTATCTTTGGAAGTGGAACTAGTGCTCTAGTTACCCCTACACCTCCTCCCTCACTACCATTCAGGGCCCCAAACAGTCCTTCCAGCTGAAACCACACCACCTGTGAGTTTGTTGGAGTCATCTACTGTGTCCGGTGCTCCAGGTGTGGCCTCCTGTACGTGAGACCACTTAGCCAAGCACCTATGCTCCATCCTCCAGAAAAAGTGGGATCTCCAAGTGGCCACCCATTTTAATTCCACTTCCCATTCCAACATGTCACTCTATATCTCTTTACACAGCTTTAATGAGACCATATTGAGTGCTATGTTGATTTTTGATCACCTTCTTTAAGGAGAAATATACAGTGGATTCCAGTTAACCGGACAATCAGTTAATCAGGGCAGCCACTTATTTGGGACAGTTCTTTAAGAACAAAATCTAATCAACAAAATATCCAGGATTCCCTTCATTTATTTGAAATGATATGCCATTTAATTGGGACAGGAGACAGTTGCCAAACAGTATCTAACTAGCATCAGTCGTGTGCACTTGTGTGGCCATTAGACACTACACCATGCTTAGAGTGAAAAGTTTTTAAACAGTGTCAGTCGTGTGCTCATGTTATCCATTTGGACCAAAAGATGCTGATTCAAAAAGCTGTGATTCTTTTATATTTTGTGTCAGAAAATTTATTGTTAGATTTTGACACTACTTCATGCAGAAAAGTAATGAAGGCAGTCCATTATCTACACCCAGTGTCTGTGCTGATTTTGTTCATTTACAGTCAATCAAAAGAACATGGCGGCATACACTGGATGAATTCCTCCGTCAATAACTATTATGAACCAATACAGTTTTATAGTACTGTATTGGCAGTGTTCTAATTTATTACTCAGTTAAACAGTAGCTTGTCTTTTTTTTTATTACCATTAACTATTCCCATGGGGGAGCAATAGCTTGAACTAGGAACATAATTTCACATTGATTTTGGTACAATGGTGCAATTGTGTTAATAGGGATCAGATAAAAAGTGGTCATACAAAATTAAATTAACAGAAACTTACTAAACGATGGGTAATTCACAGAAACATATGACCTTATTCCTGGCCTTATTTCTTATGTTCTCACGCTCAGCATTATCTAGGACACAGTAATGTGGCATCGCATCCACACCCCCCCAAAAATTCAGGACCTTCACCTTATACCATTCTGGTAGCACCTCTCACGCCAACAAGAATAAAGAAAGCAGGGCAAAGCAGCGCCACCAACTGTTGTGACTGTGATCAAAGTCACCAGAAAGACACTGAAGCTGGTGATACGGAAGTCTTTAATCGTCACAACAAGCTGGCATCATTCCAGAGACACTATCAGTGCTAAGTGATTGAATAAAATTTCAGTAGTTACGACGACATTGTTTTCTTTAATACTTTGGATTGACAAAGGATTCTTCTGAGATACAAAGTGGAAGCACATTGTAATTGATTAAACACCTCTGAAAGTCAAAACATCTTTGCTGGTAGAAACTAATTATCACAAATATTCTAAAAACTTCTGACAGCAAAGAGCTAGACAACCAAAATTAATGTTGTCAGGGGTGTCTGAGTATACAAATATCATAAATACACAAAACAATTAATTAGCTACACTTGTGACTATCTTTGAAATGCTAAATGACAACATCAAGCTGGTCTGCCAGCTTGAACTCAAGTCACAATGGTGCAAATAACATAGCCATGTTGCCTAGCAAATTAACAACTCCACTGTCTCAACGTTAGGCTGTTGTATATGTAATCTCTCAGTCTATGGGCCAGTTCAACTTCAAATTACTGATTTCCATTTAAAAATAAGAACTGAAGGCTAATTTCAAGTGTCCTGAACCTATGTATATCTACAATAAGAACTCAAGAAAGGTGGTTGTTTGAGCAGAACTACGATGGTGCTGGAGAGCAGCTTCTTCGAGCTCATCTGCAGAAACAGCTTAATTTCTACCTTTAATGTCTCTTTTTTTCCCCCTTTTCAAGACAGATGGGTTCTGTCAGCTGCACTCAAACTGTGGGTCTTTATGGCAATGGTCTCAGCTCCCAGGCTGACTGGCCATTTTTCAAAATCCCAAGGGTGCAGCCTAGAAGAGGAGCATGCCTTTGTGGCCCTGTGGATAAGCCAGTTCTACTCCAGTGCTACCAACAAGTGTCACAGGAGAAAATGGAAATTCTAGAACAGCAGATCAGATGTCAGAAGTCTGTGTACTTGGTAAACATCTCTCTCCCACCCCCCCCCCCACCCTCATTGTAAGAGTTTACTATCAATTCTCAAGTCAGAGATCTTGAAAAAAACAACACGGCAGACCTTAACACCTTAAATTAATGAGTTGTTTTTTTTGTTGGTCTCCCTTCTTGCTCTGTGGCACCTCTCTGCCCCTTTATTAGGAAGAGAGAGGGAGCCTGTGGTATGTCAAATTGTCGGGTGAACGATTAATTTTTCTGTACCGCAGATCTCTCGGAGGCTTTGCTATTGCTTGCTTGGTGGGTGGGAGGTGCTGATACTTTGGGCTGAAATAAGTGGGGCAGGGGGAGGGCTGATGCTTTGCTGCATGGGTGAGGGAGAAGCGAGTTTTGGGGTTCTAACGTCTTTACTGTCATTCATTTTTTGTTTTCTGTTTGCAAAGAGCAAGAATTTCAGGTTGTGTATATTCTCTGACATTATATGGAACTATTGAACTATTGAATTAATATCTGCTATATCCACATAACTCCAGAATACTCCCCAACACCAACCACAGGTTCTCTTCCAAATCACATAACATCCTGATTGGAAGATACACTGTCACTTGGCCATCATTACCTGGTCAAAATTGCGGAACTCCTTTTCGAATAACACTACAATAGTACATGGACCAGAAGGTCTGAGGAGGTTCCGAAGGCAGCTTACCACTGTCTTCCCTTGGGCAATCACGCATGGACAAGAAACACTGGCCCTGCCAGTGACACATAAGGTAAACATACACAAGACTAGCAACAGGTTTTGATGCGGTAAAGATAAAACAGCAGGAAAATAAGTACACTTGCAAATAGATTTATAATTAAACACTGCAATATGTTTTCAGTCACTTCCATTCAAAGATGATTGAATGCCATATGAACTTAACTTTATTTTTATTTTCTAAGGAGATAATCAAAATGATTCCTAACCAGTGAAGCAGAAAAAGGTTGTTGGCAAAACTACATTGAAACAAAGCAGTGTTTGAGAATCCTGTCAGTCAAGATCTACAAGAACTACATTTTATGTTAAATATAATCAAATCCACCAATAGGCTGTCTCACCATATCACTGGCAGAGATTGCAATGGATTTTATATTCACCACCCCAAATGCAAATTTTAACCTATACTTCAAACAAATATATTTGAACAATACTAAATGCATTAATCTCAAATGCCCGCATATCTAAATTGTTACAATTGAGCTAAGGTGTTGAGACACGAGAAAAAAATACTCAAAAATAATTTAAACTAGTATTAATTAACTGGGGGGTCAAGAGTTCCCTCTTGAATGTAAAAGTCCACCCAGGCATCCCTGCTCATCATAGCTTTCAAAAGATTACTTTTCACAGGAAAATAACTTACTTTGAGGGCCAGTAATTGCTGAGAATTTTATTTTTTCCAAATGTGACAAACAGTGAAACTCTGAAAGCATTTCTAAGATAGTTTCTGCAGGCTACACGCAGATGCTTAAAATATGAATGCAAAATTCAATTTATGGGTATGTTAACATTGTGCTTAAAGAAGTAGTGAAGTATCCAGAGGTCTGCACTGTTGTTCCAAAGACATGGATTTGAGCCCCAGTACACCAACTGAGAAATTTAAATTCATGTAATTAATCGAGAATAAAGGGCTACCATTCACACAGGCAAGTATGAAACTACAATTGACATAAAAACCTTTTAGATTCATTAATATCCTTCAGGGAAGAAAATCTGTCATCTTTACTCATTCTAGACTACAGAATTATATGATTCCAGACCCACCGATGCAGTTAACTATTGTAACTGTCCTCTGAGGAATAACTGGGGATGGGTAATAATTGCATGTCTTCTCACCGACATCCACTCCCATTGCAAAAAAACCACTCACATTTATCATCATTTGAGAATTTAGACCATAGGACACAGAAGCAGAATTAGGCCATTCAGCCCATCAAGCCTTATTCGTTCGATCATAGCTGAATTACTTTCCCTCTTAACTCCATTCTCCTGCCTTCTCCCCATTACCTTTGACATCCTTACTATCAACCTCTGCTTTAAATAACATATATTCAATGACTTGGCCTCCACAACTGTCTGTGGCAATGAATTTCACAGTTTCACCACCCTCTGGCTACAGAAATTCCTCATCTCTGTTCTAAAGGGATGTCCTTATATTCTGAGACTGTGTTCTCTGGTCCTAGACTCTCTCACTATTGGAAACATCTTCTGCATGTCCACTCTACCTAGGTTTTTCAATATTTGGTAGGTTTCAATGACACTCTCCCTACCTCACATTCATAGAAACACAGAAGACCTACAGCACAATACAGGCCCGTCAGCCCACAAAGTTGTGCCGAACATGTCCCTACCTCAGAAATTACGAGGCTTACCCATAGCCCTCTATTTTACTAAGTTCCATGTACCTATCTAAAAGCCTCTTAAAAGACCCTATGGTATCAGCCTCCACCACAGTTGCCGGCAGCCCATTCCACACACTCAACACTCTCTGAGTAAAAAACTTACCCCTGACATCTCCTCTGTACCTACTGCCTTAAACCTGTGTCCTCTTGTGGCAACCATTTCAGCCCTGGGAAAAAGCTTCTGACTATCCACACAATCAATGCCTCTCATCATCTTGTACACCTCTATCAGGTCACCTCTCATCCTCAGTCGCTCCAAGGAGAAAAGGCCGAGTTCACTCAACCTATTCTCATAAGACGTGCTCCCCAATCCAGGCAACGTCCTTGTAAATTTCCTCTGCACCCTTTCTATGGCTTCCACATCCTTCCTGTAGTGAAAGATGTGACTAGAACTGAGCACAGTACTCCAAGTGAGGTCTGACCAGGATCTTATATAGCTGCAACATTACCTCTCGGCTCCTAAATTCAATTCCATGATTTATGAAGGCCAATACACCGAACGCCTTCTTAACCACAGAGTCAACCTGCGCAGCTGTTTTGAGCATCCTATGGACTTGGATCCCAAGATCCCTCTGATCCTCCACACTGCCATACTCCTAATGATTCCTCTAAACTCCAGCAAGTATAGCCCAGAGCTATCAAATACTCATATGTTAACCACTTTATTTTCGGGATCATTCTTGTAAACCTCCTCTGGACACTCTCTGATGCCAACACATCCTTTCTTAAATATGGGGCCTAAAACTGTTTAAATACTCCCAATGTGGTCTGACCAAAGCTTCAGCATTACATCCTTGCACTTATATTCTGGTCCTCTTGAAATGAATGTTAACATTGCATTTGCCTTCCTTACAGCCAACTCAACCTGCAAGTTAACCTTTATGGAATCCTGCACTAGGACTCTCAAGTCCCTTTGCACTTACAATTTCTGAATTCTCTCACCATTTAGAAAATAGTTCATGCCTTTATTACTTCTATCAATGTGCATGTCCAGTTACTTCCCCACACTGTATTCCATTCTCCACTCATTTGCCCATTCTCCTAATCTGTCCAAGTCCTTCTGCAGATTCCCTGCCTCCTCAACACTACCTGCCCATCCACCCATCTTTGTATCATCTACAACCTTTGCCACAATGCCATCAATTCCATCATCTAGATTATTAACATAAAACATGAAAAATACCAGACACAACATTAAACCCCTGTAGAACAGCACTAGTCACCAGCAGTCAATCTAAAAAGGTGCCCTTTATTCCCACCCACTCCAAGCCTCCTACCAATCAGCCAATCTTCTGTCCATGCAAGCAAACATTAATTAATTGCACTTGGATTGTCTGGAACTTTTTAAAAATAATTTCAAATCACTACCGTTCTGTATAATTCTGTAACCTAATACTTTTAAAGTGAGGTGATAAGCAAAAATAAGACTACTTATCTGAAAAATAAATACTGAGTTGGAAAAAAAGGAACAGGAAGAAGCATCTGCTAGTACAAGCTATGTGCTATCATATACAAAGCAGAGTACTTTAACACACTTTTGATACATGTTGAAACTCAAAGTAAATTTATTATCAAAGTACGTATATGTCACCATATACAACCCTGAGATTCATTCTCTTGTGGCTTACTCAATAAATCCAAGAAGCATAATAGAACCACACCAACAGGGCAGATAACCAGTGTGCAAAAAACAAACTTTGCAAATACAAATAGAAAAAAAATAAACAAATAAGCAATAAATACCGAGAACATGAGATGAAGAGTCCTTGAAAATGAGTCCATAGGTTGAGGGAACAGTTCACTGATAACTTGCACACGTCCAAAACTTCCCCATAGACTTGGAGCTGGACATTTGCTGACTTAGCTGATCGTAGCCAGGATATCAATAGGTTAAGGACAGGACAGCCAGCTTCCTTTTGCAGGCATCATTACTTTCCATCTCCTAATGGACATTGTGCAAGAGTCAGCGGGCCAAACTGTTTTTCTCCTGATAACATGGTGATGAAACAAATCACTTTCAAGCCTGATGTACAAAATGTGGCAAAATTTCAATAGGCTTGAATACTGCATTCTGATCTGGTCACCACAGTGCAATCCAGATGTGATTACACTGGAAAGAGTGCAGAAAAAGATATTGCTAAGGCTGTTAAATTTTAACTATGAGGAAAGTTGCCATTGTTTTATTTGCAGCAGAAGAGGCTGAAGGGTAGACTCAAAGAAGATGAGCAAAATTGTTAAGAGGCTAGACCATATATGTCAAACTCAAGGCCTGCGGGCCGGATTTGGCCCGCGGTGGAATTATCTTTGGCCCGCGAGATAATATCTAATTACTATTAAAGCTGGCCCCAGTAATCAAAGCGCCTATGGCGTATGATATGGCTAATGCTGAATTTATTCAGGTACCAGGTTTTCAGGGTTTTTAGTGTTTATTCGGCAGTCTTGCTCGGCAGTCTTCTTCATAAGAAACGGAATTTGTAAAGTGAAACACTTTGTAGTTATAGCAGAGACTGAGACACATGAGAGCAGGCTGAAAAAACAGAGGCAACGAAAGCTGCGTTCGCACGCGTCCGACTGATCCGGCCCGCATGAAGCTGCATTTTGCTCAATCCGGCCATAATCAGTGTCATAATCCAGGGGCACTAATGTAAAGCAAGGAAAAGTGAGCCAGATAAAATTAAGCATAAATTCACTGGGTGAAAGAATAGCACAGAAGCAGAAACTCTCATCATATTTGGGTGGACATGAACACGCACTTAAAGAACTATAAACTGTTGGATTAAGGAATTAGTGCTGACAAATGGGACAGGACTCAATAGCTCTTTATCAATTGCCAGACGCAATAGGGCAATTGGCCTCCTTTTGTGTCACAAATCTTTAAAACTCTAAGGAACTTGCAATTCACACTAAATCATAAAATAAAGAGATGAGAAATCAAGAGGGAAAATTCTTCATTAGTGATATAAAAAATATTAAAATGATCACCAAGTCCTGAACAAGAATTTACATTTTGGAAAAACAATGCAGAAAATGCTGGAAACACTACACACATGCATTTGAAAATGCCACAAAATATTTATCAATACAATGAGGCCCAATGACATCCATATATTTATTATTCTATTTCTGAGTTAAAATAACATCCTGGTCAAAGACAAGCCAGAAGCGGATGTTTATGCTAATCACTGTCAAATAAAATTGATGGGCTCCATGAAATGTTTGATCCTCAGCTAATGATCAACAATAGTTTTGAATCATAACACAAGAACAAAGAATCAATAAGCAGCTACAAATGGGCACATTTCTTCTCAAAATATTTGAAATGTCATTTCTCTTTGCATTTGGAGGAAGAATGAACAAGGAAGACAAAAATCACTGAATTATTTACTACTGAAACAAACATGTCTATTTGAAAGGGTTTAAACAAGCATGCTGTAAAAAATATAATTTTCAATGGACATTCGGACTTTAAATCTGATCCCTATCCCCCTGCCAAACTAGTAAAATTGTAAACATCATTTAATACCCAAGAAAACTAGTGTAACAAGTAGTTTCACCATATTTGGTTTAACATGGATATTTAAAAGTTATCCTATAAAATTTGTCTCTAAAAGGAAGAGGGCTGGCTGGGAAATACATCTATGACAAAATATTTTGCAATCATTTGCTTTCTTTAAAAAAAATTTCCACATTTCATTATTATCTTTGAACTTCGTAGATTTGACACTATGACCCAAATCATTTAAGGCGCTTTGTAATCTCTGGTTTAACATGGTCATTTGAGAGTCTTTTTAAAAAGTTATCATTTCAAATTAATACTTTTGATTCGTCTCTTAATGAAACAAGGAAGGCTGGGAAATACTTCTACAACAAAATATTCTGCAATCACTTGCCTTGTTAAAAACAATGAAATTTAATGTATTTTAAAAAACTTGACAGTTGTGACCCAAAATATTTAAAGCTTTTGTAATTACACAGACATGCTGCATCTGCACATGATCTTCTTTCTGCATCTCTGCTCCACCAATCCTATATCCTGTTAACTATTTAAAGAAATTGGAATAGAACTTCAGGAGCCAGTTAATGCAACTATATATATATTCAAACAATCTGTTGCAGGATGGAATTTCCAACCCCACAAAAGGGAGGCTATAGAGTTGAAGAATCTCCATCATCTGCTTGTCATGCATTGGAAATAAAAGTGGATGAAATATTAATAAATGAAAACAATTAAGGCAGCTGAACATCAATTTCACCTTTCAAACTATTCATCAAGCAGAAAATTTACAATATTCTGAGGAGAGTTAAAAGGGTACCGGTAGGTGTCTTGTAGCCGTTTCCTCTGGCAGGGTCAGATCTATTTTGTCCAGGAAAGGAGAAATCTCTTCACATAAAGTACAGATATTTTCTCGTTATTATGGACGCTCTGACCTTAAATTTTGGAGAATTTCAATGGTTGAAAAAAATAGAGCCGAGGCTCAGGACTGGGACTGATCATGTTAAAGCTGAGTCAAGACAACAGGCCAACTCTTGAATCCATTTCCTATGCTCTTACAGCAACACTTAAATTAACCTATAAACAAGTATTTAACACCGAGTCCCCTGCTAATTCCCTTCATCAGCGTAATCCTCCATTTCCTTCAATACCTGCATAATTCTCATATTATTCACTCCAAACCATCTGTAGAAGAAAATTACTCATTCTCAGGACACCTAGTGAAATTCCCATCGGATTTCTTAGCATGGATATTGATGACGTCTAACTGCAATACAAAACACTGCCATGCTGAATAGTTATCCCTTGCTCCAAGGTTTTCCTTTCTGCTTTGCATCTCAATAGCCAGCCATTTCAAGACAATACTGAATTCATCCATATTAAGGACAAAATTCAGAAAGACCATAAGATGGTAAGACACATGGAGCAGAATTAGGCCATTCAATCCCATTTCTGCTCCTTGTGTCATTGAAACTTACAAAATTATTACAGGGCTCAAAAGGCTTTTGCAGAGAGGACATTTCCCATGCTGGGAAAAAAATTCCACACGGACATATGTACAGATTCAGGCATCCAGTTCATCCACAACAGAGATCAACAAGGTTTCAAATAACCAGGAGCCTCAGTAAGATAGCAAATACAAAGATGGTGGGTAGTGAGAGAAATTTTCAGTTTGATGGCTTTACCTTAAGTTCTGCTCTGTCGTTATTAATTTCATCACATTCTCTGGTAACAGAATTAATAAATTCCCCAAAATTTCAATGGAGAAAAATTTCTGTTCATCCACAACAGAATTATAGACAAACAGTCTGATTAGCGGAGAGTCTAAAGATAGCAGAGCGGCAAAACTGTATTATTACCTGACATCTGGAAACCAAAGCTTTGTTTCCAGTTGATGTTACCAAGGACAGCAAGTAGACGAAAAAGATGAGGATTGCGAGAAAAACAGTTGCAAGAAAAAGTTTGTGAACCCTTTGCAATTACCTGATTTTCTGCATTAATTATTCATAAAATGTGGTCTGATCTTCATCTAAGTCACAATAATAGACAAACACAAACAATTGTACTTCTCGTTAGTACACCATTTAAACAATCACTGTCTAGGTTCAAAAAAGTATGTGGACCTCTGGGGTAAGGCCTTTCACAAAAACTATTTGGAGTCAGGCATCCCAATCAATGAGATAAGATTGGAGGTGTGGGTTGTAGAGGTACCCTGCACTATAAAAAAGACACACAAAATCAGGTTACTGACAGAGCCTGCTCTTCTTGCCTCGATCAAAACAACTTTCAGAGGACCTTAGAAGAATTGTAGAGATGCATGAAGCTGGAAAAGGCTACAAAAGCATTTCTAAAGACCTGAGTATTCATCGGTCCACGATAAGGGAAAATGTCTGACAAATGGAGGAAATTCAGTACTGTTGCTATTTCCCCTAGGAGTGAGTGTCCTCCAAAGATCACACCAACAGCATGGCATGCAAAGCTGAAGGAGGTGAAAAAGAACCCACGGGTAACAGCAAAAGACCTGCAGAAATCTCTAGAACTTGCTAAAGTCTCTGTTTTTGTGTCCACTATAAGAAAAATGTTGAATAAGAATGGTGTTCATGGATGGACATGATAGAGGAAACCACTGCTCTCCAAAAAAAAACCAACAACATTGCTGCTTGTCTCAAGTTTGCAAAAGACTACCTGGATGTCCCTTAATGCTTCTGGGAAAATGTTTTGCAAACAGATGAGGCAAAAGTTGAACTTTTTGTCAGAAATGTATAACACTATGTTTGGAGGAAAAGGGGCACTACACACCACCACCAAAACCTCATCCCAACTGTGAAGCTTGGTGGAAGGAGCATCATGGTTTGGGGCTGCTTTGCTGCCTCACGGTCTAGACAACTTGCAATGATTGAGGGAACAATGACTTCAAAATTGTATCAAGACATTTTACAGGAGAACATCAGGGCAGCAGTCTGTCACTTGAAGCTTAACAGAAGTTGGATGATGCAACAAGACAATGATCCAAAATACACAAGTAAATCAGCGAGAGCGGTTTAAAAAAAGATTTGTGTTTTGGAATGGCCAAGTCTGAGTCCAGACCTTAACCCAATTTACATGCTGTGGCATGAGCTGAAGAGGGCTGTTCATGCAAGGTATCCCAGAAATATTGATGAACTGAGAGAGTTTTGTATTGAGGAATGGTCTAAAATTCCTCCTCGGCATTGTGCAAGTCTGATCAGCAGCTACAGGAAACATTTGGTGGAGGTTATTACTGCTAAAGGAGGTTCTACCAGTTATTAAATAGAAGGGCTGACATTTTTTTCCAGGCTGGACTCAGAATGATTAAGCAATGTTTTCAATAAAGACATGAAAAGTACAATTGTGTGTTATTAGTTTAGGCAAATTGCGTTTGTCTATTATTGTGAGCTAGACTACATTTTATGAATAATTAATACAGAAAATCAGGTTCTTGCAAAGGGTTCACAAACTTTTTCTTGCAACTGTATATCCCTGTGATAACAATGCAGGCAGGTAGAGAAGAGCTATTATTGAGATTCCATGGCTATAACTGGATTAAGTTGAATAAACAGGCTAGAACAGCCCCTAAATAGCAAAGAGTGGAGAGGCTATGGAAGATGGCAGGGTGAATCAATCACAAACTAAAAGATGATGCAGAAGAGAATAAGAGCTTATGTTCACTTCAGTCTTGCAGGATTTTATTGGTGACTTTGATTTGACCAATTTAGTATTATGGCTGTGTACAAACCTAGCTTTTATAAGAAAGGTATCCAGGATATAACATTATCGGCAGATCAACAAATAGAAAATCTGACTCAAACTCATAAAAAAAGGACATTACTTGAAGATAATGACAACATTGGGAGCCTTAGTACAAGGATAATGGGTTTATCAAATTTAGTACAGGAATACAACACAAAAATGTAACAGGAAGCTATTGAAGCACCAGGAAGTGTGAACACTGCATGCTAAAAGTATAATTTTTATGCCTGTTTTTAAACAGCGCTATGCTATATTAACATTATCAGCATTATTTTTCAGTACTAGACCACAGATTATGGAAAACCTTCCCTTTTCTTCAGAAAATACTTTTTGACACTTAGTTTCAAAATTGACACAAGACAGACAATATTTGTGCTGACAACTGACAGTCTCATTAATCCATGAGAATAAACTGGAAATTCATGTAAAAAGACCCATGAACAAATCTAGGTACTCAAATTTAAAACGTCTGGTCATAGAATTGTAATGCTCTGAAAAACTTCATTTTCTCTGGTGAGTTTATTTTTGATTCTTTAAACAACATGGGTTAAAGAAGTGATTTTAATAGATTTATGTATTTTTATTTGGTTCTCAGTTCAAGTATTGTTATTGCAATTAAATGCATATTCTTTATTTGTTTACATCATTTGGTCCACGTTTTGATCATCACAGCTCACAACAGCTGCATTTACATGTTAATCTTGTCCAGGCAACAATGACTTCATCCAGAACACCTTCCTTTGAAAATTAATCTTTAATAACCAAAAGGCAAAAATAAATACAAAATAACACACACAAACTGCTGGAGGAACTCAGCAGATCAGGCAGCATCTATAGAAATGGATAAGCAGTTAATGTTTTGGGCCAAGACCCTTCTTCAGCACTGGAAAGGAAGGGAAAGACACTAGAATAAAAAGGTGGTGGGAGGGACAGAGGATAACTAGAAGGAAAGGGAAAGGTCGAGGGCTGGAGAAGGAATCCCATAGGAGAAGAGAGTGGGCCATACAAGAAAGGGAAGGAGGAGGGAACCCAAGGGGAAGTAACAGGCAGGTGGGAAAAGGTAAAAGGTTAGAGTGGGGAATAAAGGAAGGGGGCGGGGGAATTTGTTTACCGTAAGGAGAAATTCATATTCATGCCATTAGGTTGGAGGCTACCCAGACAGAATATAAAGTGTTGTTCCTCCACCCTGAGGGTGGCCTCATCATTGCTCAAGAAAAGGCTGTGGACCAACATGTCAGAACGGGAATGGAAAATGTATTAAAAGGTTTGGCCACTGGGAAGTTCTGTTTTTGGAGGATAGAGCAAAGGTGCTCGACAAAGCAGGCCCCCAACTTACAACAGTTCTCACCAATGGAGAGGAGGCTGCATCGGGAACACTGGACACAATAGATGAACCCAGCAGATTTGCAGGCGAAGTGTTGCCTCACCTGGAAGGACTGTTTGAGGCCCTGAATGGAGGTGAGAGAAGTGAATGGGCAGGTGTAGCACTTTGGCCGCTTACAGGGTTAAGTGCTAGGAGGGAGATTAGTGAAAAAGGTGCGATCCCTGGAGACTGCAGAAAGCGAGAGTGGGGGAGGTAAAGATAAGCTCGGTGGTAGTATCCATTTGGAGATGGTGGAAATTGTAGAGAATGTGTTGGACGTAGAAGCTCATGGGGTGTTAAATTAGGACAAGAGGAACTATCACTATTAAGGCGGTGGGAAGATTGGGTGACCACGGATGTTCGGGAAATTGAGGAGACATGGGTGAGAGCAGCAGCAATAGTGGAGGAAGGGAAATTCTGTTTTTTGAAGAAAGAGGACATCTTTGATGTCCTGGAAAGGAAAGCCGGATCCTAGGAACAGATGCTGCATAGACAAAGGAAGTGAGAAAAAGGAAATAGCACTTTTTTTTAAAAACAGCAGACAGGGTGGGAAGAGGTATAGTCAAAATAAATGTGGAATTCAGTAGGATTATTAAAGATATTGGTCAACATTTGTGTCCAGAGTTGGAGATAGAGATTGAGAAAGGGAAGGGAGGTATCAGAAATGAACCATGTGAATTTAAGGGTAGAATGGAAGTTGGAAGCAAAGTTGATGAAATTGACGAGCTCAGCATTTGTGCATGAAGCAGCACCAATGCAGTCATCAGTGTAGTGGAGGAAGAGTTGGGGAGCATTACCGGGGAAGGCTCAGATTGTTCTACATAGCAAACAAAAAAGCAGGCATAGCTGGAGCCCATGTGGATACCCATGGCTACCCTTGAAAAATGAGTCAGATTTATCGATTTAACATTAAATTTATCTTACCCTCATGCCAAGAACCAAGAAGCCAATTTCTTCCATCAGTGGGTATTTGCTGATCTGTTGTTGTATTTTCTCAGCTGAAGCATCGGGGTCATAACTCTTTTTCCCAATTTTAACATCCATGATGCATGGCTTGCTGAAACAACGCGTCACATCTTCCAGTTTAAGATACAATTCTGAACTCCAATGTTAAAGAGAAAACCTGCTTCAGTAGATCCCATTAAATATAAATCTTAGTTTAAGCAACACACATAAAATGCTGGAGGAACTCAGCAGGCTAGACAGCATCTATGGAAAAAATGTACACTACATGTCTTGGGCCGAAACCCTTCAGCAGAACTGGAGGAAAAAAAGCCGAGGAGTAGATTTAAAAGGTAGGGAGAGGCGAGAGAGAACCAGGTGATGTGAAACCTGGAAGGGGAGGGATGAAGTCAAGTGCTGGGAAGTTGATTGGTGAGATGAGGTGAGAGGGAAAAAAGGAGATGGGAAATGGAGAAAGATGGGAGTTGGGGGACATTACCAGAAGTTTGAGATATCAATGTTCATGCCATCAAGTTGGAGGCTACCCAAACAGAATAATAAGGTTTTATTCTTCCAACCTAAGCACGGCCTCATCGTGACAGTGGAGGAGACCATGGATGGACATACCGGAATGGGAATGGGAAGTGGAATCTTAGTTTTGTTTACTTTCTAGGTAAAAGCATTACACTGTACTTCTTTTACAGGCCATATCACATTATTTACCTATTTATAATTTAACACTGGGAATGCACAAATCAATTAATCATAATGAAAAATTAAAGAGCAGATTTTAAATGGTGCTTTCTTTAATATAAGATCTAGTTCATCAGCCAGGAAAAGGTGCATTAAGGTGAGAGGGCATAATTTCAAAGGACATGTGAGGCACAGGTTTTTTTTAATATACATATAGAGAAGCAGGTGTCTGGAATGCACTGCTTGGGGTGGTGATAGAGGCAGAAACATCAGAGACTCTTAAGTGTCATTTAGACAGGTACATGACTGTGGAAAATGGAAGGATATGACACTGTGTAGGGGAAAAAAAAGACTAGTTAGCCATTTGATTACTAATTTAATTGGTTCGGTACCACATTGTGGGCCAAAGGTCCTGTTCTTATGTTGTACTGTTCTACGCTCGATCTTCTATATAAAAGTACAAAAAGCAGCAATGTGATTTCTCTGCATTTTTTAAACTTGTGACACATCATCCATTCAGATGTAATCAATTCTATTGATTATTTTCAGCTCAGAGGCACACAAGCATTCTCAATGCAAATCAAGGACCTTCTGTGGCGACCCACTTCCCAGCGCACTCGAACCGGCTCACAAAGCGGCGCGCGCCGGCATTGAGGCAGGTCCCAAAGAGGGCGCCAAGCCTGCTTCACCAGCAAGGGGAAAAGCCCATGCGCGAGACGGGACTGTGAATACACGCCCCCTATAGCATTCCTGCCCGGGGAGGGCGGGATCAGGAAGGCTTTAAACGTGGCCACGAAGTTTGAATAAACCTCTTTTGCAACTGCAGCTCACCGACTCAGTGTCGTTATTGCAGCGCTGCGTGTAGCACACCGCTACACTTCCTTTAAAAGTAATCACTTGATCATACATAAATGGATTTCAAAGCCATGCTGAGGAAGGGAGGGAATGACACAAGTTTACTACACTGAAACAAAAAGAAATTCAATGTAAAATAAATGTGAAGACTAAATACATAGAGAACATGTTTATTATATTCAGGCATAAAGTTGGCAAAATATAGAAAAATAGGAGCACAGTCACACTCAATACCACAGCTCTGTGCAAAGGATACCATTAGGTGCAGTTGATGGTGCCCAGGTACCAAGGAACTGTGGCAGGAATTTACGAAGTTCCAAGAATACCTGATCATGACACGAAGAACCAAATACCTGGAAACAAAAAGAAAAGAATGTTGGAAATTAAAATATTTAAGAATTAAAACTACAAAGCAATTTATTTTGTGTCATGGGATCATTTATCAAATGATCTCCAAAAAATCTTGTTATAAAAATTAGATCATTTGAAAAAATTAATGCCATTCATAATCAAGAGATGCACATAGATTTTCAAATTATAAAACTTTTTGTACATCAATTGCTAAACCAATAAACATTCAGAACTGGTCTGAATATTAATAGAGTCCATTTATTCCTATACAAATCTTCAACATACAGCAGCAATACAGATTCTAAAAATTAAACAAATGCAACTTCAGAAAGATGAATTAAAATGAACAAGTTTAACTCTTGACTGTAAAATATTAAATTAAACCACATGGCAAAATCGAAAACTTTTACATAAAAGCAATCTATGGAAGAAAGAGCCTACACCAAATATAAATATGCTCTAATTGATGTAATGTGGTAGCACAATGAAATCAGCAGTAAATTCGCCATCTGTGCATCATTGCATTTAATTGCAAAGTCACATTCTAAAAATGAAACAAAAGATGCTGGAAAAATTCAGCAGGTCAGCAGTATTCATGGAAAATGAAAAGCACAATTACAGTTTCAGGTACACAGACTGCCTTTACTTGATAGAATATTTCTCAAGCATCTTGATTTAATTTCAGATTTCCACCGTCTTTAATGTTTTGTTAAAATGATTCTACATTCATTTTCTGTTCCTATGGAACCCTTTTGCTCATTGTACAGCTGCTTCTATAGCAACTGACCAATATTAATATTTCAAGATGGGTAAGAATCCTCGTCATTAAGGAATATGCTCCCCATGAAGAAAGGCAATGTCACTTTCAAACACAAAAGTGCTGGAGGAACTCAGCAAGTCAGGCAGCATCGTGGAGGAGAATAAAGAGTCAACACTTTGGGCCGAGACTCTCCATCAGGACTGAAAACGAAAGGGAAAGAAGGCAGAAGGAGTTTGGGGGGGGGGGGGGGGGGGAAGAGAAGCAGTACTATCTGGCAGGTGATAGGTGAAGGGAAAGCTGGGTGGTGGGGGAGGGGCTGAGATAAGAAGCTAGGAGGCGATGAGTAGAAGCGGTGAAGGGCTGAATGAGAAGGAACGCGAGAGGAGAGTGGATCACGGAAGAAGGGAAGGAGGAGGGGCAGCAGAGGAAGGTGATGGGCAGGCGAGGAGGAGAAGAGGTTCTGTTGTTCCGTTCTTCTGCTGAACATTGTGGCAGTGGTATATGTGGCACTTGCAGGCTGCCCCCAGCACATCCTTAGGTTGTGTTGGTTATTAACAGTACATTTCACTGTATGTTTCTATTTACTGTACATGTGATAAATGAATGAATCTGAATTTGAAAGGGGTGATATAGAACCAGAACTGGGAATGGGATGGGGGGTGGGTAGGAGAGAAATTACTGTAAGTTAGAGAAATCAATGCCCATGCCATCAGGTTGGAGGCTTCCAGACATGATGAGCAGTTGCTCCTCCATCCTGAGTGTGGCCACATCATACAGTACAGGTGACCATGAATCAATATGTCAGAATAAGTATAGTTAGTTGAACTGAAATTAATGGCCACCAGCAAGCCCCACCTTTTGTGGCAGACTGAGCGAAGGTGCCTGGTGAAGTGCTCTCCTAATCTACATTAGTTCTCACCGATGTAGAGGAGGCCACACTGAGAGTGCAGGATACCATGTTTTCAAGTCTCATTTGATGACCAAGGTAAGAGATGAAATGTGGGAACTAAGCTACAAAGTGCTCCCGTTGATAATCAATACATCTATCTCAAAGAAGGCCACTCACAGACATAAACTATCTGTTGCATGGTGGTACAAACTGCCTCTTGTAGACTTAATTACTTGCCGGGTTATGCTCCTCTCCTTTCCCCCTTTTAATTCTGGTTTCTGGCTTCTACCCTCCTTCTTTCCAGTCCTGATGAAGGGTCGTGGCTCAAAACATCTGTTCATTTCCCTCCACAGATGCTACATGACCCAAGGAGTTCATGCAGCATTTTGTGTGTGTTGTTTTTGAATGATTTCTTGCTTATTTTATTACCATATCTACAGCAACCAACATTGTGAAACAGAATAACAGAATATGTTTGATTTCTAATCTCTTTTCATTGAATGTTTTCAGTTTAATTTTAACAAAAAAAACAAGTGCCAATTACATTCAATATCCAGTAAATCTAATTTTTTAAATCACTTATTACACCAAAACTGCCAGAAAATAAAACCGAGGTCATTGAAAAAAACCTGTAGAGTTTGAGAATACTAACTCTTACAAATTACAAACACAGTCAAACTGCTTTCTTCTGCATTGCAATGATTAAGAGATTGCAGGAAGACCTATGAAGATCAGTATACATGTGTTAAGAGGTCAGCCCTTTCTAAACCAAGCCACAATGAAGAACACACTTCAGAGCAAATCAAAAAATGATTTTGATAGTTTTCATACGAATTTCAGGTCAATTGCTTTCAAGGATATACTTCAAGCAAATCTATTATCATCTGGCAAAACTGTTAAATAATCAGATTATCCATGCAGGCTCAGCATATCTAATCCTCTCTTTCGCTTTTCTACAATTTACAGTCCATAGAAATTAAACTGCTTCCAATTCTGCAAAGCTGTACAAATCCCATCCAATCAGCTATATTTACTTCTTTTGGATCTAATCCTGTTCAGCCCTCAACTCATATGTGACTCAACTGCAGTATTTCTTTTGGGTAATACAAATATTTAAAATACAAATCAAGTATTTCAGCTAAACTTAATGAAATATGGTTGAGAAAGGCCTAACTGTAATTTACAGAAACAAATAATGACAGGTTCAGTTGATCCTCATTGGTGGGGGAGGGGGGGGGCAGTTATGGAAAGGATGAGCATCTTTAAGCTCCTGATCATCAACATTTCAGAGGATCTACCCTAAGCCCAACATAGCATGGCAATCATAAAGACACACCAGCAGCTCTACTTTGTTAGGAGTTTGTGGAGATTTGGTACAGAAATTCCTTACAAATTTGTAGATGCACTCCAGGAATTCCATGTGGGCAGGAGGCACAAGCCGGTGAGAGTGGAGCTTAAGACCTAGTGCCCCAGTCATTGGAGTGTCTGGAGTTCAGGTCTTCAACCAACATCATTGATACTGAAGATCGAAGCCCGCAGGTCAATGGGAAGTAAGGAAGTCAAGGGCTGATGGACGAAGCCCTGTGTCTGCAAGTCTGTGAATCAACTGCGGAAGTTGATGCCCAATGTCTGCGAGTCTGCTGGGGCTCAGAGATGGCCTGTCCTGGGAGTTGAGGCCTGTGGGTGGGTAGGTGAAAAGGATGAATGGGGTTCACTTTGCCAGTGTTGTCTTGTTGCTGTTCTGTTGTCATTGTTGCTTGTGCTGTTCTGCTGAACCTTGTGGACATGTTATGTTGGCACTGGAGTGTGTGGTGACATTTGCAGGCTAGTACATCCTGAGGTTGTGTTGGGTATTAACACAAACAATACATTTCACTGTATGTTTCAAAGTACATGTAAGTAAATCTGAATCTGCACAGGACTGCAAGAAGCTGCAGAAGGTTATTAACTCAGCCAACTCGAACATGGGCACAACCCTCGCCACCACTGAAGACGTCGAGAGGCTGTACCTCAAGAAAGCAGCATCCATCATTATTAATTTGTTTGTTTAGAAATGCAGCAGGGAAACTGGTCCTTCAGGCCCAATGAACCCCACTACCATATCCTATCCATGCAACCAATTCACCTACTAACCCACAGGTTTCTGGAAAGGAAGGGGAAACCCACGCAGTCACAAGGTGAACGTACATATAGACAGCGGCAGGAACTGAACCTGGGTCACTGGTGCTGTAACAACATTACACTAACCACTACACTGCAGTGCTGCCCCATTAAGGACCCTCACCATCTAGGACATGCCCTCTTCTCTTTACTGTCATCAGGGAGGTAATGCAGCATGAAGATCCATATTCACCAATTTAGAAACAGCTTCTTCCCCTTTGCCATCAGATTTCCAAGTTGTCCAGGAACACAAATTTGTTATTCCTTTTTTGTGCTATTTGTTAATAGTAATTTATAGATTTTTATGCCTTTGCACTGGACTGCGTCCACAAAATAACAAATTTCAGGTCATACGCCAGTGCTAATAAATTTGATTCTAATTCTGAATCTTTTTCAGGCCTCTGCATTTTCATTCGGAGTTTAATTTGAAGCTATAGCCCTTGAGGTTATCTGAAATTGAATCCCATCTCATTTACTACTTGAAAAGTGCCAGGATTGAACCTTTATACAAAAGTGATTTAGATATACCTTTTTTTTTAAAGCTCTGAATTATGCATTTCAAACTTGCCTTCCAGTATGAAGCAAAACAAAGACTGTTTGTTTTATTCCCTCACACAAATTAAATAACAATTTTCAGCAATTTGAATGGGATCTGGGTTTTCTGAATAATCCAGCGAATTAAACTGAATCACGAGAGGAATCCATTTAATTTATATTACTATGCTAATTAAAGCGAAGTCTCCAGTGTCTCTCTAACCTCCTGTGGAGATGATTGATCTTTGCTGAGAATACAATGGAAATACTAAAATTTGACCTAAATATCATTAAAAAGAGAATATCGTTAAAAAGAGGTCCACAATCACCATCACCACAAGTGCACCACAAGCTGTGTGCTTAGCCCGCAGCCCTACTCGAATTTGACTTATGACTGTGAAACTAAGTACAGCTCCAATGCCATACTTAAGTTTGCTGACAACACTACTGTTATTGGCCCAATCAAAGGTGGTGCCAAATCAGCATACAGGAGGGAGACTGAAAATCTGGCTGAAAGGTGCCACATCAACAACCTCTTACTCAGTGTCAGCAAAACCAAAGAGCTGATTGTTGACTTCAGCAGGAGGAAACCAGAGGTCCACGGAACAGTCCTCATTAGGAGATCAAAGGTGGAGAGGGTTAGTAAATTTTTCCCCCCTCAATGTTATAATCTCAGAAAATCTGCCCAGTTCAGCACCCAAGTGCCATTACAAAGAAAGAGTGGCAGTCCTTCCACATTCTTAAAAGTTTGTGAAGATTCAGCACATTATCTAATATTCTGGCAAACTTTTACACACACATGGTAGAGAATATACTGACTGATTGCATCATGGTCTGGTATGGAAACACCAATGCCTCTGAATGGAAAAGCTTACTAAAAGTAGAGGATTAAGTCCATGACAGATGCAGCCCTCTCCATCACTGAGAACATCTACAAAGAGCGCTGTGGCAAGAAAGCAGCATCCATCATCAAAGACCTCCACTATCCAAATCATGCCCTCTTCTCACTGCTGCCATCAGAAAGGAGGTACAGGAGCCGAGGGTCCAACACTACCATATAACCATATAACCATATAACAATCACAGCACAGAAACAGGCCATTCCGGCCCTCCTAGTCCGTGCCGAACTCTTAATCTCACCTAGTCCCACCTACCCGCACTCAGCCCATAACCCTCCACTCCTTTCCTGTCCATATACCTATCCAATTTTACCTTAAATGACACAACTGAACTGACCTCTACTACTTCTACAGGAAGCTCATTCCACACAGCTATCATTCTCTGAGTAAAGAAATACCCCCTCGTGTTTCCCTTAAACTTTTGCCCCCTAACTCTCAAATCATGTCCTCTCGTTTGAATCTCCCCTACTCTCAATGGAAACAGCCTATTCACGTCAACTCTATCTATCCCTCTCAACATTTTAAATACCTCGATCAAATCCCCCCTCAACCTTCTACGCTCCAATGAATAGAGACCTAACTTGTTCAACCTTTCTCTGTAACTTAAGTGCTGAAACCCAGGTAACATCCTAGTAAATCGTCTCTGCACTCTCTCTAATTTATTGATATCTTTCCTATAATTCGGTGACCAGAACTGTACACAATATTCCAAATTTGGCCTTACCAATGCCTTGTACAATTTTAACATTACATCCCAACTTCTGTACTCAATGCTCTGATTTATAAAGGCCAGCATTCCAAAAGCCTTCTTCACCACCCTATCTACATGAGACTCCACCTTCAGGGAACTATGCACTGTTATTCCTAGATCTCCCTGTTCCACTGCATTCCTCAATGCCCTACCATTTACCCTGTATGTTCTATTTGGATTATTCCTGCCAAAATGTAGAACCTCACACTTCTCAGCATTAAACTCCATCTGCCAACGTTCAGCCCATTCTTCTAACCGGCATAAATCTCCCTGCAAGCTTTGAAAACCCACCTCATTATCCACAACACCTCCTACCCTAGTATCATCAGCATACTTACTAATCCAATTTACCACCCCATCATCCAGATCATTTATGTATATTACAAACAACATTGGGCCCAAAACAGATCCCTGAGGCACCCCGCTAGTCACCGGCCTCCATCCCGATAAACAATTATCCACCACTACTCTCTGGCATCTCCCATCTAGCCACTGTTGAATCCATTTTATTACTCCAGCATTAATACCTAACGACTGAACCTTCTTAACTAACCTTCCATGTGGAACTTTGTCAAAGGCCTTGCTGAAGTCCATATAGACTACATCCACTGCCTTACCCTCGTCAACATTCCTCGTAACTACTTCAAAAAATTCAATAAGGTTTGTCAAACATGACCTTCCACGCACAAATCCATGCTGGCTACTCCTAATCAGATCCTGTCTATCCAGATAATTATAAATACTATCTCTAAGAATACTTTCCATTAATTTACCCACCACTGATGTCAAACTGACAGGTCTATAATTGCCAGGCTTACTTCTAGAACCCTTTTTAAACAATGGAACCACATGAGCAATACGCCAATCCTCCGGCACAATCCCCGTTTCTAATGTCATCTGAAAGATCTCCGTCAGAGCTCCTGCTATCTCTACACAAACTTCCCTCAAGGTCCTGGGGAATATCCGGTCAGGACCCGGAGATTTATCCACTTTTAAATTTCTTAAAAGCGCCAGTACTTCCACCTCTTTAATTGTCATAGGTTCCATAACTACCAGATTCAGTTATTACCTTTCAACCATCAGGCTCCTGAATCAGAGTGGGTAACTTCACTCACCTCAACATTGAACTGATTCCACAACCAATGAACTCACTTTCAAGGCCTCTTCATCTCATGTTCTCAATATTCATTACTTATTCATTAATATTTTGCCTTTTTTCTGCTTATACAATTTGTTGACTTTTGCACATTGGTTGCTTGTCTGTCTTTATGTGCTGTTTTTCATTGATTCTATTGTGTTTCTTTGTATTTACTGTGAATGCCCGCAGGAAAATGAATCTCAGGGTAGTAACTGGTGATATACATGTACTTTGATAATAAATTTACTTTGAACTTTGGGTATATAATTAAAACATTAACTGAACCATGCTCAAAAATAACACCCAATTCATTATAACACACACAAACTACTAGAAAAACTCAGATCAGGCAGCATCTGCAGAGAATAATAAACAGTTGACGATTTGGCCCAAGACCCTTCATCAGGACTGGAAAGGAAGGAGGAAGAAACCAGAATGTCTTCATTTACTGTTTGGTACCTAATTTGATACAGACATCAACACATGTAATTGAGTCCCATTGGAGAAGGGTCAGGTTAGTGATACTCGGTATTGAGCTTCAGATGATTTATTATGAAGAAATGACCCAACTCAATCCAAACTGAGCCAAATCCAGCAACTTCATTTTTTCCCCCGGCACCAGAATTGACGTATTGAATTCAAGTTAGTTAGCCAGCCCATAATGTAATCACTTATGAAAACTGACAAGGTGGCCATAATTATGTCTAATTCGCAGAAATTCAACGTAGGTGTTGTAAAATCAAAAGTACTACATAAATATTTGCAGTTGTTTCCCAACTCTTTTCTATTCGCAAGCTTACTCATTATCTAAATCATCTTTGCTGAATCAAGGTTAGTCTTTTAGTTAGCCACCAAGGGACTAAGTTTCGCTGAGAGTTCATATTTCTCAATGAAATGTACATTAAAAGCTATTCATAATTCCAGAAGGTTGGTAATTGCCTATTTCTTGGAACACCTTTGTACCTAGTTTCCCTAACTTAGCAAATCCACTCCTTGCAATTTTTAAAATTGATATTAAATTCAAAACTCTAATTTCTATTGAACTGCATACATCTCAAATCTCTTATTCTCCCAGACTGCTCCTATTTCCTGCTTTGCAGTACCGGTCTTACCTCACTGTCCATCATCAAGGATATCCCACCACAATCCCCTATCATCTGGTTTGTCTGTTGGAAATACTTCCTAACAGTTTTAATTACCCTATTAAATAATCATAGTTCATTTTTGGATTGTCCAATGTAATGCGCACTATTGAAATAATCAGTAACAACATTTTGTGTATGTGCAAATCCCTCTCCAATTTTGCTCTCTTCTATATCCCTTAATACCTTTGTCCAATCATATGCAAGTGATTAAATTTCAATAACAAATAGCTTAAGTGAATGAATGTTAAACTCTCAGACTATGAATACAGATTTCTGAATCAAATTATCAAGTTAAACAAATAAGGTTAGGGCTAAATAGGTCTTTGAGGCTTCTCTGAATCACTATTAACTCAATATTAATGTGTTTAACATTTTAAAAAGTGACTTTGTTTGTTGCTGCATGGGTGAAGGTATTTTCTATTGAGCTTGTAACCTTCCCTTAGCCCAAGATTAATGTGTATTATTGAAAATCAGTTTCCAAAATTACAGCAGCCAAATTACAAAAAAAAATTACAAAAGAAGTAGAATTTATAAACTCAGTGGCCCCTTTTTTAGGCATCTCCTGTACTGAGTAAAATGGCCACTGAGTGGATGTTCATGGTCTTCTGTTGCTGTAGCCCATCCACTTCAAGATTCAATGCGTTGTGTGTTTAGAGATGCTCTTCTGTACACCACGTTGCAACACGACATTATTTGAGTTACTATCACCTTCCTGTCAGCTTGAACCAATCTGGCCATTCTCTTCTGACCCCTCTCATTAACAAGGCATTTTAACCCACAAACTGCCGCACTCTGGATGTTTTTTGCTTTTCACACCATTCTTTCAAAACTCTAAAGACTGCTGTTTGTGAAATTCCCAGATTAGCAGTTTCTAAGATATTCAAACCACCCCATCTGGCACCAACAATCATTCCACAGTCAAAGTCACTTAGATCACATTTCTTCCCCATTCTGACATTTGGTTTGAACAACTGAACTTCTAAACCATGTCTGCATGTTTTTATGCAGTTAGTTGCTGCCAAATGATTGGCTAATTAGATATTTGTATTAACAAGCTAGTCTACAAATGTACCTAATAAAATGGCCACTAAGTGTAAGTTAACAGTATGTCCTTTGAAGTTAGTTTCTGTAATCTAAAGATTAAGGTCAACCATCACACAATTCCAGCACCTTTATGTGACAATATAACATGTGGGGACCATACTTCTGATTGTAATTTACAGTATGTTTTCTTTATTGCACTGGATTGCTGACGCAAAACAACTAATTTCAAACACATCAGTGATAATAAACCTGATTCTGATTTAGCAGGGACAGAAGGGAGCATAGTGAATCAACAGTTTTACAGAGAATGTAAATCAAATTGCCAAATTCATAACTATTCCCTACCCTATAATTTCCCCCAAAATATCTTTAACTGTAGACAGTGTACTTGCTGTGAACTAAAATTTCTTGTCTATGATTTTTCTCTGGTTCATTGCTCTTCTCCTTGTCAAAGGTTTCATTACATTGCTTTTGCTTTAATAACAATTGCACAGTTCTTTAGTATATTAAGGTTGATTATTATTCTTCTACATTCAGCGTTTTCTTCTTTTTCCCCAGCAAGTATACTTGCTTTTCTGCAGAGGAATTACTTTAGTCAGAGAGTGGTAAATCTGTGGAATTTGTTGCCACAAGCGGCTGTAGAGGCCAAGTCATTGGGTGCATTTAAGGCAGAGATAGATAGGTTCTTGATTAGCCATGGCATCAAAGGGTATGGGGAGAAGGCAGGGGAGTGGGGATGACTGGAAGAATTGGATCGGCTATGACTGAATGGTGGAGCAGACTCGATGAGCCGAATGGCGTACTTCTGCTCCTATATCTTATGGTCTTATCCTTTCCTGCACAAACTCAAACCATAACAAAAAGAAGTGTCTTATTACAGGAAAAAAACCATAATTATTCTTTCTTCACCAAGAATGAAATACAAAATTTCTGTAATACTTTATAGTAAGCACAAAAACTATCCTTGAGACTGGTCATACCATCACAATCAGGTTTATTATCACTGGCATGTGACGTGATATTTGTTAACTTAGCAGCAGCAATTCAATGCAATACATAATCTAGCAGAGAAAACTAATAATGATAAATAAACAAGTAAATCACTTATGTATATTAACTAGATTTTAAAAATGTGCAGAAACAGAAATACTGTATTAAAAAAAAGTGAGATGGTGTCCAAACATTCAATGTCCATTTAGGAATCCGATGGCAGAGGGAAAGAAGCTGTTCCTGAATCGCTGAGTGTGTGCCTTCAGGCTTCTGTACCTCCTACCTGATGGTAACAGTCAGAAAAGGGCATGCCCTGGGTGCTGGAGATCCTTAATAATGGAGGCTGCCTTTCTGAGACACCGCTCCCTAAAGATGTCCTGGGTACTTTGTAGGCTGGTACCCAAGACGGAGCCGACTAAATTTACAACCCTCTGCAGCTTCTTTAGGTCCTGTGCAGTAGCCCCTCCATACCAGACAGTGATGCAGCCTGTCAGAATGCTCTCCATGGTACAACTATAGAAGTTTTTGAGTGCATTTGTTGACATGCCAAATTTCTTCAAGCTTCTAATAAAATATAGCCGCTGTCTTGCCTTCTTTATAACTACATTGATATGCTGGGACCAGGTTAGATCCTCAGAGATCTTGACACCCAGGAACTTGAAGCTGCTCACTCCCTCCACTTCTGATCCCTCTATGAGGACTTGCATGTGTTCCTTCGTCTTACCCTTTCTGAAGCCCACAATCAGCTCTTTCGTCTTACTGACGTTGAGTGCTAGTTTGTTGCTGCAGCACCATTCCACTAGTTGGCATATCTCACATCTGTACGCCCTCTCATCACCACTTGAGATTCTACCAACAATGGCTGCATCATCAGCAAATTTATAGATGGTATTTGAGCTATTCCTAGCCACACAATCATGTGTATATGAAGAGTAGAGCAGTGGGCTAAGCACACACCCCTGAGGTGCGCCAGTGTTGATCATCAGCGAGGAAGATATGTTATCACCAATCCACACAGGTTGTGGACTGAGGGAGGTACAGAGGCCAGGCTCTGCAACCTCTCAATCAGAATTGTGGGAATGATGGTATTAAATGCTGAGCTATAGTCACTGAACAGCATCCTGACATAGATGTTTGTGGTGGTCTAAAGCCATGTGAAGAGCCATTGACATTGCGTCTGCCATTGACCTATTGTGGCAATAGGCAAACTGCAATGGGTCCAGGTCCTTGCTGAGGCAGGAGTGCAGTCTAGTCATGACCAACTTCTCAAAGCATTTCGTCACTGTTGATGTGAGTGCTACCAGATGATAGTCATTAAGGCAGCCCACATTATTCTTCTTAGGCACTGGTATAATTGTTGCCTTTTTGAAGCAAATGGGAACTTCCACCCATAGCAGTGAGAGGTCGAAAATGTCCTTGAATACTCCCGCTGGCTGGTTGGCACAGGTTTTCAGAGCCTTACCAGGTACTCCATTTGGACCTTCCACCTTTTGAGGGTTCACTCTCTTTAAAGGGAGCCTAACGTCGGCCTCTGAGACGGAGATTACAGGGTCATCAGGTGCAGCAGGGATCTTCACAGCTGTAGTTGTGTTCTCCCTTTCAAAGCGGGCATAGAAGGCGTTGAGTTCATCTGATAGTGAAGCATTGCCGCCATTCATGCTATTGTGTTTCGCTTTGTAGGAGGTAATGTCTTGCAGACCCTGCCAGAGTTGCCGTGCATCTAATGTTGCCTCCAACCTCATACAGAATTATCTCTTCGCCCTTGAAATAGCCCTCCACAAATCATACCTGGTTTTCTGGTACAGGCCTGGGTTGCCAGACATGAATGTCACAGATCTAGCCTTCAGCAAATGATGTACCTCCTGGTTCATCCACGGCTTTTGGTTTGGGAATGTACAGCAAGTCTTTGTGGGCATACACTAATCCACACAGGTTTTAATGAAGTCGATAACAACTGCAGCATACTCATCCAGGTTCGAAGATGAATTCCTAAATACAGTCCAGTCCACTGATTCAAAACAGTCCTGTAGGTGCTCCTGTGCTTCCGTTGTCCATACCTTCTTGGTCCTCACTCTTGGTGCTGCAGTCTTCAGTCTCTGCCTATACTCAGGGAGTAGAAGTACAGCCAGGTGATCAGACTTCCCGAAGTGAGGGCGTGGAAAAGCACGGCAGGCATTCTTGATGGTGGTGTGTTGTTTCCTCTGGTATTGCAAGTGATCTGTTGATAGTAGTTGCTTAGTGATTTTTTTCAGACTGGTGTGGTTAAAATCTCCCAAAATGATGGTGAAGGCATTAGGGTGTGCTGTTTTGTGCATGTTGATCCCATTACTCAGATCATCTGAGTAATCATCAGGCCTGTTTCACATTGGCCTGAGGTGAAACGTAAACTGCTACCAAAATGACCCCAGAGGACTCCTGTGGTAGGTAAAAAGGACAACACTTTACAGCTGGATATTCCAGGTCTGGTGAGCAGAATTGGACAGCACTGATATATTTGTGCACCAAGAAGAGTTGATCATGAGGCATACTCCGCCACGTCTGCTTTTGAGAGACTCTATAGATCAATCTTGATGGTGTATAGTAAACCCATTGATCTGGATCGCTGCATCCGATATGGAGGGGGTTAACCAGGATTCCGTGAAACAAAGGACACATGCAGACCTAATATACCTCTGATTCTGCACCCTGGCTCTAAGATCACTGATTTTATTCACCAGAGACTGCACATTCACCAGCAAGATAGTCGGAATAGGGAGTTTAAAACCCTTTTCGTTAAACGCACTTGTAATCCTGATCTACACCCACACCTCCTCCGAGGGCACTTCCAACCACAATCGGTGTTGTTTCTGTTGGTTTTGAGCATCAATAGTTCGTTTAATGCATTAAGACATCTTTGTTGACTGTACTGACCTTGGACACAGTTGTGTTTTTCGCTGTATCAAGCTGAAATGGGAATATTTGATCATACCCATTGAGAGTACTGCTGCTACTCGAGTCAGACCTAGGCGCCTCAGACGAGACTATTTGAAAGTTGAAAAGTCTGTGTTCTTGACGAATACACCAAGTCTGTCATATAGAATTAAAATTTCAGAAAAATAAACACCGGTCTGGTACATGCTGTGAATGGCTTGCCAATCATACTCATCACTGAGGTGTTTATTAGCTGGCCACCTGCCAGAAATATATACACTAAACTAAAATGATGAAATCTGGATCCAAAATGGTGGGGCCCTGCCATCAACGCATTTTAGAGCTGTCAGTGGATATTTGAAAACAAGCTTTGCTCAACTAAGGAAAATGTTAACACTTGACAAAGAAACACCAGCAAGCTTTATTGCATTAAGTTATTAATGAGACAGCCGGAAGATGACAAAGATTGGCTCCATTCCCCTCCCCCACCCACACCTATTACCATACCAAGACCTGCTGTTTACAACACGATACTTTTGTCACCCTTTAAACATTTCCTGTTTCAGATTTCAGACATCTTCAGTTTTTTTAAAATTTACAACAATGCACAGTCAAGATTAGACCAAATCAGCTGCTATCAGTCTATCTGCAAGTCTTCAAGAACTTCTGATTGCCCAATTCTTCCAACCAACTCAGCACTGTTCAGAAGAACAACAATGGATGACGTGCTTGCCACTGTCCCCACTCCAATACACTACACATGGAAGGCTCCTTACATAACTTCCACACCAGGAATTTGCCAGCAAGGTGCAGTGAAGCCACAACAGTCACTGGACCCCAGGATACATATTCTTGAGACACTAACCCTAGATTACCATTACAGCTTTTGACTGGAAGCAAGTCTGGAGTGGGGCTTCAAAATTCGCTTCTAAAAAACTACTTACAAACTCCATTTCCAGAAAAGTTGGGATATTTTCCAAAATGCAATAAAAACTAAATTCTGTGATATGTTAATTCACGAGAACCTTTATTTAACTGACAAAAGTACAAAGAAAAGATTTTCAATAGTTTTACTGACCAACTTAATTGTATTTTGTAAATATACACAAATTTAGAATTTGAAGGCTGCAACACACTCAACAAAAGTTGGGACAGAGGCATGTTTACCATTGTGTTACATCACCCTTCCTTTTAATAATACTTTTTAATCCTTTTGGAACTGAGGATATTAATTGTAGTAGATTTGCAATTGGATATTTTGTCCATTCTTGCTTGATATAAGACTTCAGCTGCTCAACAGTCCGTGGTCTCTGTTGTCTGATTCTCCTCTTCATGATGCGCCATACATTTTCAAAAGGAGATAGATCTGGACTGGCAACAGGCCAATCAAGCACACGCACTGTGTGTCTACAAAGCCACACTGTTGTAGCCCGTGCAGAATGTGGTCTGGCATTGTCCTGCTGAAATAAGCATGGATGTCCCGGGAAGAGACGTCGCCTTGATGGCAACATATGTCTCTCTAAAATCCTAATATACGCCTCAGTCAATGGTACCTTCACATACATGCAACTCACCCGTGCTGTGGGCACTGATGCACCCCCATACCATCACAGATGCTGGCTTTTGCACCTTTCGCTGACAGCAATCAGGATGGTCGTTTTCATCTTTGGCACGGAGAACTCAACGCCCGTTTTTTCCAAAAACTAGCTGAAATGTGGACTCATCTGACCACAGCACATGGTTCCACAGTCTTTTGGTCCATCGGAGATGAGCTCGGGCCCAGAGAACTCGCCGGCGTTTCTGCACAGAGTTGATGTACTGTTTCCTCCTTGCGTAATACAGTTTCAAGCTGCATTTTTGGATGCAGCGACGGACTGTGTTAAGTGACAATGGTTTTCCAAAGTACTCCCGAGCCCAGGTGACTATAATTGTCACAGTAGCATGACGGTTTCTTAGGCAGTGCCGCCTGAGGGCTCGAAGATCACGCGCATTTAATACTGGTTTCCAACATTGCCCTTTACGCACTGAGATGTCTCTGAATTCTCTGAATCTTTTCACAATATTATGTACTGTAGATGTTGAAAGACCTAAATTCTCTGCAATCTTGCGTTAGGAAATGTTCCTTTTGAACTGACTAACAATTCTCTCACGAATTTTGGCACAAAGGGGTGAGCCACGACCCATTCTTGCTTGCAAAGACTGAGCCTTTGATGGACGCTACTTTTATACCCAGTCATGATACCTTACCTGCTACCAATTAGCCTGCTTAATGTGGAGTCTTCCAAACCGGTGTTACTTGAATATTCTGTGCACTTTTCATCTTATTTTAACTCTGTCCCAACTTTTGTTGAGTGTGTTGCAGTCATCAAATTCTAAATTTGTGTATATTTACAAAATACAATTAAGTTGGTCAGTAAAACTATTGAAAATCTTTTCTTTGTACTTTTGTCCTGTTCACCCTGTACACATCAGACTTCCAATATAACTCGGAGTCCTGCCATGTGCAGAAGTTTGCTGATGACAGGGCCATAGTGGGGTGTGTCAGGAATGGACAGGAGGAGGAGTATAGGAAACTGATACAGGACTTTGTGATATGGTGCAACTCAAACTACCTGCGTCTCAATATCACCAAGACCAAGGAGATGGTGGTGGACTTTAGGAGATCTAGGCCTCATATGGAGCCAGTGATCATTAATGGAGAATGTGTGGAGCAGGTTAAGACCTACAAGTATCTGGGAGTACAATTAGACGAGAAGCTAGACTGGACTGCCAACACAGATGCCTTGTGCAGGAAGGCACAGAGTCGACTGTACTTCCTTAGAAGGTTGGCGTCATTCAATGTCTGTAGTGAGATGCTGAAGATGTTCTATAGGTCAGTTGTGGAGAGCGCCCTCTTCTTTGTGGTGGCGTGTTGGGGAGGAAGCATTAAGAAGAGGGACGCCTCACGTCTTAATAAGCTGGTAAGGAAGGCGGGCTCTGTCGTGGGCAAAGTACTGGAGAGTTTAACATCGGTAGCTGAGCGAAGGGCGCTGAGTAGGCTACGGTCAATTATGGAAAACTCTGAACATCCTCTACATAGCACCATCCAGAGACAGAGAAGCAGTTTCAGCGACAGGTTACTATCGATGCAATGCTCCTCAGACAGGATGAAGAGGTCAATACTCCCCAATGCCATTAGGCTTTACAATTCAACCGCCAGGACTTAAGAACTTTTTAAAAGCTATTATTAATGCTTTTTGAGATAGTGATTTAGATGCATATCATATTTTTTACTGAGTTAAGAATTGTATGTAATTAGTTTTGATACAACAAGTGTATGGGACATTGGAAAAAAAAGTTGAATTTCCCCATGGGGATGAATAAAGTATCTATCTATCTAAATTTTAACGGTTCACGTGAATTAACATATCACAGACTTTTTTATTGCATTTTGAAAAATATCCCAACTTTTCTGGAAATGGGGTTTGTAGAATAAAGAATAATACCATAACTCAAAGAAATAACTAAAAACATTAGAATAAAATTAAATAAATGAAAAAGTGAATCTCTAGAATGAGCATCACACTCAAGTAAATAGGAACTTCAATCTCACACCAGACCTGACTGCGTGGAAGTGATGGATTCGGCATCCTTGGGGAACCTGAACACAACCATTCACAAAAGGCCAGCAACCAGAAGTCACTGTGTACACTGGCAGAAATGACAGAGGTAGACACAGGAATGAACTCCTGCAGAATGAATAAAAGGAATTAGGGGAGACATCAAAAACCAGTACCTCCAGGGTTGTAGTCTCTGGATTGCTTCTGTGCCACAAAGTATTGAGGGAAAAGGAGAATACAGCAGATGAATGTGTGGCTAAAGAATTGGTGCAAGAGGCTATGGTTACAAGGGAGGGTTTGAACTAGACTGGCAGGGGGAGGTAGCGAAGCACAAGAAACAAGATAGTAACAGAGAAGACAACAAAGAGTGAGAAAGGTTAGGGTAGAAAAGATCAAGACAAAAATCTATGTGTGGAGCCTCTGGATATCAGTCAAGTTCTCAATGAACATCTCTCCTCTGTTTTTACCATGGAGAAACATATGAAGACTTGAGAACCTAACAGAATGAATGAATGTGCTTTGGCAACAGTCCATAATAAAGTAGAGGAGGGGTTCCTTGTGTTAAGATGTAGAAAGGCAGACAAATCTCCAGGTCTGCCCAAAGTATATCTAAGATCACCATGAGAAACTAAAGAAGAAACTGCTGGAACCCCTGCTGAGATATCTACAACACTCTGACCAAGTGCCAGAAATCTGAAGGATAGTAAATATTGTGTCTTTATTTAAGATGAACTGTAATTATAGAATCATTATCTTAACATTCATGGTAGGCAAATTGCTGAAAGCATTCTGAGGGATAAGATACATTTATATTTGAAAGCCATGGGTTGATTAACAATTGCCAGAATGGCTCTAGGAGAGAGAGATCTTATCTTGTCAATTTGATTGGGTATATTTTGACAAAGTGATGAGGAATATTGGTGAAGGGAGGACATTAGATAAAGTATAAATGGACTTCAGTAAGGAATTTGATAAAGGTTCCACATGACAGCCTGCTCTGGAAGGTTAGATCACATGGCATCTAAGGAGAGCAAGCAAACAGCATACAAAGTTGGTTAAATGGGAGTAAACAGAGAGTGATGATGGAATGGTGCTTCTCAGACTGGAGGACCATGACTCGGTGCTTCCCAGGGGCCATTTGTCACATATTAATGGCTTCGATGAGAATATACAATCAGCAATTGCTAAGTTTGCAGATGACACTAAAGCACGTGGCATCATGGACAGTGGAATACCAAGAATTGCAAGCAGCAACTTGATTGGCTGGTTAGGTGTACTGAGGGATGGTAACAGGAATTTCATTCAGAGAAGGGCAAAGTGCTACATTTTGGAAAGACAAAAATCAAGATACCGGGGGGTGGGGGGGGTGATTGATAAATCTGTGGCCTAAGGTAGAAGGAGTCAATTTTAGAAAACCTAGCACATTTATTTTTCAACATAGTACACTTAGTCCAGCAGTTGTAGAGCATACAGATTTTGGACCTCCAGAAAGTGTTCACAGCATGGGTGATTGATAAGTTTGTGCCCTAAGGTAGAAGGAGATGAGTTATACAGCTCTCGTTGCATGCACGTGCAGTTCAACTCTTTGAGTGATTATGCAGAAAGTTTTGAAGTTATCTCCTTCTGCCTTAGGCCACAAACTTATCAATCACCCCTGATGAGTTATTAACTGATGAATTATTAACTTCAAATGTTCTGCATAATCACTTAAAGAATTGAACTGCATGTGCATGTAACGAGAGTTGTATAACTCACCTCTTTCTACCTTAGGCCACAAACTTATCAATCACCCCTGATGAGTTATTAACTTCAAATGTTCTGCATAATCACTCAAAGAGTTGAACTGCATGTGCATGTAATGAGCGCTGTACAACTCATCTCCTTCTACCTTAGACCATGAACTTATCAATCGCTGTGGACACTTTCTGGAAGTCCGAGATCTGTATGCTCCATGACCGCTGGACCAGGCGTGTAAATGTAGGAGGAGACTTTGTTGAAAAATAAATGTGCTAGGTTTTCTAAAATTGACTCCTTCTACCTTAGGTCACAAACTTATCAATCACCTCACGTAGGATTTTTATGCTGAATGAAAAGGCTGTGGGTACTGTTGTGGAATAGAGAAATCTTGAAGTACAGGTGTATAGATCCATTAGAGTCACAGGTGGTTGGGTCAGTGAAGCAAGCTTCTGGCATACTGATCTTCATCAATCACTGCAGTGAATACAGAAGCTACAAGGTTATGTTGTGATTCTACAGGACACTGTTGAGATTACATTTGGAATATTAAGACCATAAGACATAGGAGGAGAATTACGCCATTTGGCCCATTGAATCTGCTCCGCAATTCAATCACGGCTGATCCTTTTTATCCCCTCCTCAGCCCCACTCCTCAGCCTTCTCCCTGTAACCTCTGATGCCCTGGCCAATCAAGAACTTATCAATCTCCACCATAAATACACCCAACAACCTGGCCTCCACAGCTGCCTGTGATAACAAATTCACCACCCTCTGGGTAAAGAAATTTCTCAGCATCTCTGTTTTAAATGGACACCCCTCTATCCAGAAAAGTTTTAAAAGTTAATGAGATCCCCCCCCCATCCTTCTAAATTCCAGAGAGTACAACAGGCCCAGAGCCATTAAACATTCCTCTATAACCCTTTGATTCCCAGAAGCATCCTTGTGAACTTCCTCTGAACCTTCTCCAATGCCAGCACATCTTTTCTTAGATAAGAAGCCAAAAACGGTTTACAATACTCAAGGTGAGGCCTTACCAGTGCCTTATAAAGCCTCCACATCACATCCCCACTCTTGTATTCTAGAAATAAATGCTAACATTGCATTTGCCTTCCTCACCACTGATCAATCTGCAAGTTAACCTTCAGGGTGTTCTGCACAAGGATTCCCAAGTCTCTTTGCATCTCAGATTTTTGGATTTTCTCCCCATTTAGAAAATAGTCTGCACATTTATTTCCACGACCAGAGTGCATGACCATGCATTTTCCAACATTGTATTTCATTTGTCACTCTATTGCCCATTCTCCTAATCTGTGTAAGACCTTCTGCAGCCTTCCTGTTTCCTCAACACTACCTAGCCCTCCACCAATCTTCATATCAGCTGCAAACCTGGCAACAAAGCCATCTATTCCAATGTCTAAATCATTAATATACAGCAGAAAAAGCAGTCCCAACATCAACCCTTGCGAAATATCATTAGTCACTGGCAGCCAACCAGAAAAGGATCCTTTAGTTCCCACTTGCTGCCTCCTACCAATCAGCCAATGTTCTAACCATGCCAGTAACTCTCTTGTAATACCATAGGCTCTTAACTTGGTAAGCAGTCTCATGTGTGGCAACTTGTCAAAGGCCTTCTGAAAGTGCAAATACAGTCGGCCTTCCTTATCCACAAGTTCCGCCTACACGAATACAAGAAAACCCAGAAGTACTCTTCCAGCACTCGTTGCGCGAGCATTATTCACCTCGCATCTCGCTCGTTCACTAATTTGTTCCTGTGAAAAAATGGCTCCTAAAAAGCAATTACGTGGTCAAAGCAATTTCTCAAAGGTTAAGAGGGAGCGTAAAGTGCTATCTCTCACCGAGAAAGTAGAAATATTAGATCTTTTGAAAAGTGGCATGTCAACTTTCCAAAGTGGGCTGTAAGGCTGGTAAGAACAAATAGAGCATTCGCACAACAAAGCAGAAAGAAGCTGCAATTCATGGAAGTGTTAGTGCCACCCCTACAATGGCAAAAATAATCTCTCTGGTTCATGCTTGCAAAGACTGAGAAAGCATTAAGTGTGTGGCTAGAGGATATGTCACAGAAGCATATCCCTGTCGATGGCCAAATTATATGTGAAAAAAGCTCTTAGTCTCTATGAGCACTACTGTGACGGGGTTGATAAGAGCAAGAGAAGAATTTAAGGCTAGTAAGGGATGGCTGGCTGGCTATGTAAAGCGCTACGGCCTCAAGAATGTAAAGATCACGGGAGAATCGTCGTCTCATTCGTTCACTGCTTGTGTTGTGAGCAAGAGGAACATATGCAGTTTTTTTTCTTGTCAATATTCCCTAAACATTACAGTATAACAACTATTTACATAGCATTTACATTGTATTAAGTATTATAAGTAATCTAGAGATAATTTAAAGTATACGGGAGGATGTGCGTAGGTTATATGCAAATACTACACCATTTTATATAAGAGACTTGAGCATCCGCATCCGGATTTTTTGGTATCCGCGGGAGGTCCCGGAACAAATCCTCGCGAATAAGGAGGGCCAACTGTATACAACATCTACTACATCCCCTTTTATCTATCCTACTTGTAATCTCCTCAGAGTTCCAATAGGTCTTCAGGCAAGATTTTACCATAAGGAAACCATGCTGACTTTGTCCTATCTTGTTCTGAATCACCAAGTACTCCATCATCCTTAACAATCGACTCCAACACCTTCCCAACCAGCAAGCTCAGGCTAATTGGTCTATAATTTCCTTTCTTAACGAGTGGAATGGCATTTGCAATTTTCCAGTCCTCTGGAACCATGCCAGAGTCCAACGATTCTTGAAAGATCATTACTAATGCCTCCATAATCTCTAACACTTTCAAAACCCTACAGTGTAGCTCATCTGGGTGACATGCACCCGTAGGTCTTTCAGCTTTTTGAGCACTTTCACCGTTGTAATATTAACTGCACATACTTCTCTTCCTCACACCTTTCAACATCTGGCACACTGTTTGTGTTTTCCACAGTGAAGACTGATGCAAAATACTCATTTAGTTCATCTGCCATCTCTTTGTCCCCCATTATTACTTCTCTGGCCTCATTTTCTAGTGGCCCTATATCCACTCATCTCCCTTTTACTTTTTATATACTTGAAAAAGTTTTTTCCATCCATTTTGATATTGATTCCTAGTTTGCTTTCATATTTCATCTTTCCCTTCCTAATGATCTTTTTAGTTGCTTTTCATAGATTGTTAAAAGTTTCCCAATCCTGTATCTTCCCACTAATTTTTGCTTTGATGTATGCCCTCTCTTTTGCTTTTATATTATGCTCGACTTCCCTTGTCAGTCAGTTGTACTACTTTGCCATTTGAGTATTTCTTTGTTTCTGGAATACATCTATCCTGCACCTTCTTCATTCTTCCCAGAAACTCAAGCCATTGTTGCTCTGCTGATATCCCTGCCACCATCTCCTTCCAATTTACTTTGGCCAACTCCTCTCTCATTCCACTGTAATTTCCCTTACTCCACTGCTATGTCAGACTTTACTTTTTGCCTATCAGACTTCCAAGTTGAATTCAATCATATTGCGATCACTGACCCCTAAACGTTCCTTTACCTTAAGCTCCCTAATCTCCTCTGGTTCATTACATAACAGCCAATCCAGTATTGCTGATCCCCAAGTAGGCTCAATAACAAATTGCTCCAAAAAGCCATCTCATAGGCACTCAACAAATTCACTCTCTTGAGATCCATTACCAATCTGATTTTCCTCAATCTACCTGCATCTTAAAGTCTCCCATGACTATCATAACATTGCCCTTTTGACACACCATTTCTATTTCCTGTTGTAATCCGTTATTCACATCCCAGCTATTGTTCAGAGGCCATCAACTACCACCAGGGTCCTTTTAACCTTGCAGTTTCTTACTCGACTCACAAGGATTCAAGAACTCTCAATCCTATGTCACATCTTTCTAATGATTTGATTCCATTCTTTACCAGAAGAGCCATGCCACCCGCTCTGCCTACCTTCCTATCCCTCTGATACAATGTGTAACCTTGACCATTTAGCTCCCAAGTACAACCATTTTTCAGCCACAATTCAGTGATGGCCTTCACATCATACCAACAATCTGTAAAAGTGCAACAAGATCATTCACCTTACTTCTTACATTGAGATATAACACTTTGAGTACTGTATTTACTACCCTTTTTGATTCTGCATCTCTAATGCACTGATACTCACCATGCTGTATGTAATTTTGTCCCATTATCTGCATGCCCTTCCTGACAGTCTGACTGCATGCTATCTTTGCTTTTTTGCCATCCATCCTATTTGAGTCCCTTTACTCTGGTTCCTATCCTCCTGCCAAATTAATTTAAACCCTCCCCAACAACTTCAACAAACCTGCCTGCTAGAATACTGGTCCCTTTTGGGTTCAGGTGCAAGCCAAACTTTCATACAGTTCAAACCACCCTCAGAAGAGATCCCTATGATCCAAGAACTTGAAGCCCTACCCTCTGCACGAGCTTCTCAGCCACACATTTATCTGCCAAACTATCCTGTTTCTATCCTCACTGGTGTGTGGCACAGGTAATCCAAAAATTACTACCCTGGAGGTCCTGCTTCTCAATTTTCTACCTAGCTCTCTAAATTCTCTCTTAAGGACCTCTTTGCTTTTCCTTCCTATGTCATTGGTACCAATATGTACCAAGACATCTGGCTGCTCTTCTTCCCCCTCCAAAATGCTGTGGAAGTGATCCCAGACGTCGCTAATAAGAAGAATGTGATTAGACTGGAAAGAGTGGGAAAAAAAGATTTGCAAGGATAATGCCAGGGCTCTACGCACTGATTTATAAAGAGAGATTACATAGTCTGGGCCTTTACTTCTTGGAGCATAGGGTGATCTCTTAGAGAAATATGTCATGAGAGGCACAGATAGGATCAGTCACCTTTCTTTTCCATAGTTGGTGAACTGAAACCCAGAAGACAGTTTTAAGGTTTAAATTGAAAGCTTTAATTAGAAGCTGAAGGGCAACTTCTTGGAAAACACAGTAGATGATAGATATATGGAACCAGCTGCTACACTAGAAAGTGGTTGAGGCCAGGACCTTAGATGTACTTGAGAAGTATGAGACAGGATGATCGGATTTTAGAGGGATACGAGTCAAGTGCTAGGAAATGGGATTAACTTGAATATATACCTTAATCGACCTAGATACATATGGGATGAAGGGCCTTTTTCCATTGTGTACAACTCTATGACCAGAAACGGCAGATTTTATTCCAATGTCTTAAGCTGAAATATTTGTATCAGGATGCACATCTTTTGCTCCTCCACTTCATATCTTTTAATTTGCAACTACAGACCATATGGTATTTCGAGTTTCGTACATGGCTGAATAGTTATTTCTTCCTGCATTTCATACAGGTATAATTTGCATTCCGCAACACATTTCAGATTCCTGAAACACTTATCAACAATCCTTACTGATCTCTCTAGCAATGAGAAATTTAGCTAGAAAGGAGAAAGAGAGAGATAGTTGATTTTCATATAGAGAGGGATTTCAAATTTTTAAAACTGTCACAATGTTTTGCATTGTATTTTGTACACTATCAGTACATTATGCAGTTACATTTATCACAACTAGAATGTTTGAGAACGATTTTAACTAAATTACAACTCATTTTCAAATTTATAGAAGCCAGACTTTTCTAAATTTTATGCTAGATGAGGAAGACAAAGAATATCACTACCGGTTTGAAGCTTTGTAAAGCATTAATCAGACCATACTTGGAGTATTTGAGCAGTTTTGGCCCACTTATCCAAGGAAGGATGTGGTAGTATTGGAGTGGGTCCAGCAGAGACTCAAGAGGATGATCCACTGGTAATGACACGGTGCACGTATGAGGAGTGTTTGATGACTCTGCATCGGTAATCACAACAGTTTAGAAGAATGAGTGGGGATTTCGTCGAATCCTATCGAATATTGAAAGGCCTAGACAGAGGGGTTGTGGAGAGGATATTTCCTTTAGTAGGACCAGAGGGCACAGTCACATAATAGTAGGATGCCCCTTTTGAACACAGATGGGGAGGAATTCCTTTAGCCAAACGATGTTGAATCTGTGGAATTAATTGCCACAGATGCCTATAGAGGTCAAGGTTGATAGGTTCTTGATTACCAAGGACATCAAAAGTTATGGGGAGAAGGCAAATGAATGGGGTTGAGAGGAATATAAATCAACCATGATGGAATGGTGAAGCAGGCTCAAAGGTCCAAATGGCCTAATTATACTCCCATGTCTTATGGTCTTGCATGTAAAACCGCAGCCTTTTGACCCTCCACTTGAAAACAAACATCTAAACCAAGCAATCTTTCTTACTGTGCACGCTTGAAAACTGACATTCCATTGCAGCATCTAATTTTAAATTACATCGCTTAAGTACCATGACATATTTTGGTCATAAATTGCTCTGATAGGTAATGTACGTATTTTACAGGTTAAACATTCCAGTTGTATACTGCAGCTGCATAAAGGAAAATAATGCATACAATAAATTTTGATAGACTGCATACACAAATGAAGAACTATGGGAAAATAAAAACAGAAAATGCTGAAAATGCTCATAAGTCAGACTACATCTGTAGGAGAAGAAGCAATGTTGAGATTCTAGATCAAAGACAGATGGGTTCTGATGAAAGATTAATTGTTTCTCTTCCTGCATATGTAGTCACACCTGTGGAATTCATTCAGCATTTTGCTTTTATTTTAGATTTCAAGCAGCTGTAGATTTTTTTTCAATTTTCATTACCTGTGGGAAAAAGTTTCCTTTTAATCTGCAGCAATTGAGACAGGTCATCCAGAGCAAAATAGCATTGACCAGATAAATTAATGTTGTGTAGTATATGGTGACATGGATGTATTTTGATAATAAATTTACTTTGAACTTATGTCTTTTTCTCTCTAGAATTGCACCTTATTTATCAGGGATTTCACAGAGTAACCACTACCTCTTGAAAGAATCCAGAAAAAAAAAAATTAGGAAATGCAGGAAATCAAATGAAAACCATTTAAAAAATCTTAAAATTAGTATGTGGTCATTAAGAACAGAACGAAGGAAGCCCCCACCCTTCCCCCCACAGATTGTCATGGAAATCTGAACTCTCTCCCAAAAGGATTCAGGTAGAAGATTAATAAAACATTAAAACAAAGATCAAGATCATTCTGTGATTTGCTATTGGAGGCCATGGCTCAAAGATTGCCAAAAGAAGCTGAGAAACATCTGCCATTGTCTAGTAGAGGACCAGAGTCAAGCATCCAAAATGCATCCAACGTTCTCACAATTTCCCAGCAACATACACCGGACATAAAGTTCAAGTAATAAAATTACTGCATTGTCTTCAACTTACAAACCATATGACTTTTTTTTGGCTATACAAACTCTTAAAGATGAAAGACAAAAGTCACATTTTGGGTATGGTGGGGGGGAGGGCAGGGAAGATTAATCAGGAGAGGCTGAAAGAATAACTCCTCTCGCTTTACAAAACACTGTTCCAAGGTAATTCAATATGGCCGCATCACAAAGCAGCTTCAAATCATTACCTATTGTGTAAATGTACATCATTTTGATCAACAACGTAGTTATTCATTATTTATAAAAATGATTAGGATGTGAATGCACAAAGCATAATCAGCACGTATGCAGATGACACAAAATTCGGAAGTGTTGACAGTGAAATGGTTATAATAGATTACAGGGGGAGCTTGATCAGTTAAAGAAATGGGCAGAGGAGCAGTAAATTAATTTTTGATAGAGTTAAGTATGAGGTAATACCCTTTGGAAAGTCAGAGTAGAGCTTATACCATGCATGGTAGGGCAAAGAGGAGCAGAATGGAACAGAGGGATCCAGGACTACAAGTGCATAGCTTGTTAAAAGCAATGTCATGGTAGATTGGACATTCATGTATCCAGGCTGTATTGCTCTGTAACTCTATAACAACTTCAAGTTCTATTTTATCAATATACCTTTCCGTTCAAAATTGCTTAACATTTTACTACACACAGTATCTTGTGGAAATTTGAGATCATTTTGAGAAAATTAAATTTTCAAAAATTGTACGTTCAGGTAAAAGTCAAGGTAATTAAATTCTACTCCCAGCCAGATTTCAGATATTCCTTTTTAGTGAAGTGATTTACTCAAATACTTTGCCTATATCTTTTATAAACCTCTGAAGAACAAATTGGAATGTGTGCAAAAAGGTGTTGATCATTGTTGAAGTTCAATAGGACACAGAATCAATCAATAAACAACTACTGCAATCTCGAGTTTTATTGTACCTGCTGTATAATAGAACAAACGCTGAAATTAACCAAATGAAATTCAATGAAGCATTTAACAAAACCACTTTGTGTTATATGACGTGTTTGTCGAACAATAGACGTTTTGTTAAAAACCTGCACCTATAGGTTTTGAATAGTGAGTGGTACTGAACAGAACAGGAAATTGGAAATGTTGATCTGTGGAAAGAATTGTGCTCAGATGAGTATTTCAGGTTTCGAAAACCTAGGGTGAGATCAACAGGGAAATTGACAAATTTGATATTATTATCTAGAAACAAACATTTAAAAACAAGGAGGGACCAGAAATATGTGACAGAACTCAAAGATAATTAAATCAACCACTCTAATTCACAATTTTTTTTCAAAACAAGCTGCAAGATAAAACAAAAAAAAAAGTTCATCAAATGGGTTGCTGTCATAGAATCCTAGAACACAGGACAAAATTTTCAGCTCATCCCAACTGTACTGCCTGTGCAGAGCTGTGTGTTTAGCCTTTATTTTAACTTGACATCCTTCGTAAATTAGGATGTTGTGTGTGTAATGCCCTGGTTCATACTTTTACTGTTATGCTGTATGTATTTCATTTAGCAGTTCTGTAAGAACAGTCTGTTCTGTTTTCAGCTTGTTTGGGTTACAGGTAGTCCCCGAGTTACGAACGTCCGACTTACGGACAACTTGTACTTACGAACCGAGGAAGGCGACGCCGTCCGCCATTTTAAGTCGGATCCGGACGCCATCCAGCATTTAAGTCGTTGCCGTTGACAATGTGTTAAGTGTTTAACTTTGTATTTGGCTTAAAATTTTCTTAGTAAGATTCATCCTGACCCTGCCCCCCCCCCCCCCACCCCGTTCAGGTCGGCTGGTGGCGCAGTGAGATCAGCGCCGGGCTGGAGAACAGAGGTTTCCGAGTTCGATCCAGTGACAGACCACTCCTGTGCCGGGTTGATGTCAAGCTCGCAACTTGATCTCGTAAAAAATAACACTGCCACCCCCAGTTTAAATTCCCACGCGGAATATTGTGGGAATCCTAATATCCTTAAAACCCAGCAGACCTCGGGAGCCGGTGGAGGTCGGGACCCGACGCCCGCAGTGTTTCTGTTCCATTGACGGGAAGTGACTGCAATTGAAAATAAAGTGGAAATAATAAAGCGTTTGGAAAGAGGTGAAACACCATCGGTCATTAGAAAAGCGTTAGGCTAGTCGGTCAACAATCGGAACAATTTTAAAGGATAACGGATAAAGTGAGAATAATGGAGCATGTGAAAGGCCCTGCCCCGATGAAAGCTACAATTATTACTAAGCAATGCAGTGGTTTAATTATTGGAATACATACGTTTCTTAAGTGTTTTATATGCATAGAAAGGTAAAATATATACTATATACTAAGACAAACGTTTGACTAACTGACGCTAAATAATACCAGATGTACTTGTTCCAACTTACGTACAAATCCGACTTAAATACAGACTCAAGAATGGAATTCGCACCTAACCCGGGGACTGCCTGTACTATATACTAAGACAAACATTTGATGAACTGACGCTCAATAATACCAGATGTACTTGTTCCGACTTACGTACGAATCCGACTTAAAGACAGACTCGAGAACAAACTCGTACGTAACCCAGGGACTGCCTGAACTGTTGAAGATAAAAGATAAGGAGAAATGTGTGCCATCCAATTAGGATGGTCGAATTAAGGGGAGGTTTCTCTGGTGAGGGAATAAGGTTGGTTGGGCTTGTGTTCGGTGGGAGATGAGGAGAGAAGATGCTGGGGAGAACCGGTCGTAGCTTACGATCCGGTGGGAGACCCGTTTGTTCGAGATGGATTGCGAGCAACGCTCGGAAGGTGGTGTGTGCTTTCACATTGACTGAGGGCCCAGCACGTGAGTGACAGAGAAGTTCAAGATGAGTTCCAACTTGTGCACATTTGACTGTTTAATTAGAATGGGCCCTTTTCTTTTTGTTATTCTTTTACCCCTCAGTTAAGATTCATAAATCTAATTCCTTTAATCGCATGCAGTCTACTGTGTTATTTCATGGCACTAATTGTAACAGGGCAGCAAATTACACAGCATCCACACAAACTGGGGTTTGGGGGTAGGATGAGCTGTCTCAATCTCATGAGTTTGGTGGGAATTGAGAGTGTCTTCCCTAGACTTACACAGCCAAGAAAACCAGGGTGTTTCACTTATATTTGTTATTTCCTATTTTATGCAATATATAGATATATAAATATGGAGAGAGAGAGAGATAGACACACACTTTAATTCAGTTTTTTTCTCAATTATCATGTATTGCATTGTACTGCTGCCACAAAGTTAACAAATTTCATGACATATTCTGGTGATATTAAAATTAGGGTACACAACACTGGATTAAGATGATACTGGTGAAACTCAGTGGCTACTTGCCAGTGGCAAACAAAATAAAGAAAACAACTAAATACTCTATTAATCACACTTTTGCTGGTAAATGATCATTGCAAACAATAGCCCATAACTTCCCTTTCAGAATTGAGCTTTTTAACCACCTGTATGACCTGGCATTTTTGCAGTGTGAACTGAAGTCTCAAAGGTGTGGAATGGTTGCGGTGTGGCAGGGTACAGATCTGAGAGCAAGGAATGATGCAAAGTTTGGATGATTTAGGCACCAGTCTGTTTGAAAAATTCAGGATGTTGGGGCCAAAGGCAAGGGACGAGCAGGTTCAGCTCACTGTTCTGTGACATTTACTTGTGTCTGCACAGAACTGAAGTTATGGCCTGCAACTTTCGGGCTCCTGAATCAGCTGCAGTGATGCCTCACGTCTGTGGACACACTTTCATGAGCTTCAGTTCTGAATGCTATTTGCTTACTTTTACTGTTTACACAATTTGTGTTTTTCCCTCTCCGATACTGGGTGTTTGACGATTTTTTTAAAAATAGGTTCTATTGGGTTGCTTTGTTTTGTAGTTGCCTGTCAGGAGACATATCTCAAGATATTAAGTATACTTAGACCCTATCCTCGTTATATGCGTCTTCAGACTGTGCGGATTCACAGTTATGCAAGGAACCTATTTCTACCAGCGTCTCCTTCTATGCGTCCAAAACTCACAGTTATGCAAGGAGTACTGCTTTCCCGCCAATACACGTCACATGCTCACGCCTCACAGTCTCACTCACGCCAGTCTCGCATTGGTTTTGGCAAGGTGTGGATGTGCGATCTTGCGCTCTTAAACTTCTGTTGGTTTTACCTACAGTGCAGTGATTTTGTGTTTGAAATATTTAACTATGCCTCCTAAGCGCCCGATGTCATGTCCTGGGCCATCAGCCGAGCGGCAAGAGAACCGCTTTAACACTTGAAAAAAAGTTGGAAATTATAAACAGCGTGGCATCAGGTGAAGGTAACACAGCTCTGGGACTCTACTGCCGGGAACAGGATCTTGCCTTTAAAGTTCTTTTGTTGCTTGACAATGCGCCAGCCCATTCTAAACATTTGAACAGCATTCATCCTAACATAACAGTGCGTTTCCTGCCGCCTAACACAATATCGCTGATTCAACCACTCAACCAAGGTGTGATCCACATTCAAGGCGTTTTTTTTTAACGGCGAACTATCTCTCAGATGTTGCAAACAACAGACGATTTTGAAAATCCCAGGAGTTTACCAACAGAGAAGGAATGGTGGAAGTCAGAACACTTGGCACAAATGGCGAAGGACATGGACCCAAGTTTAGAACGGAGTCAGCATTTCAGTTGTTCTCTGCCGTCAACCCTTCTTCCTTACAAGCAAATTTATGCTGAAAAACAAAATGCTGCCAAGCAAACAACCCTCATCACTTTCTTCAAACCGGTGCCGGCAGTTCTAAGAGTCCTGTGAGTCTTCCTTCACCCCTTGCTGTGCTTGATATGATCCTGATGACCACAAGCATCCATGCACCTTATCCACGTAAAGCTGCCTGACACCACAACAACCATTCATCTCCCAGAGCGAACACACCTCCCACTGTTGGTGAGTACTGTTAATTTTCTATGATTTATTACATTGAATATTACCTTAAATTGATGAAATATAATACGAATGTGCCTTGTGGTACTGCTTTTGTGTTGTATTGGTATGAAAATGTGAATGAATTACAGATAAAACATATTTAGGAAGCCCTCTGGAACGCATCCCTATTTTCTCTATTTAAATAATTATTCACATTATGCGTCGACTGTGAGGAATGTACCCCCTGCATATAACGAGGAAAGGGTGTACTCTGATAATAAATGTACTTTGAACTTTGAAAAGTAGTGCTCATCGATGCTCCTCTAGATTTAAAGCAACTTTTGTACTCTGTGTCTCTATTGTTATGATCCAGCAACAATGAATATATAACTGAGACAGGTTTTTTATAACAAATAAAACATTTATTAAACACTGCTAAAAAAACCCCAAAAGTACACAAACGACTAACTTAACTGGAAGTCAGCTGTGATACGGCAGCTCGAACAGTCCTTAAAGTGAGAAATGCGAACTCAGTTCTTTAAAATATTATTGCAGAGTCCAAAATGATTTACAGTCAGTTAAAGGGGAGACTTTCCTTAAATTAAATCCTCTTTCACAACGTTACTGCTGATCCCAGCCGAAGTATGCTTTGCCGAGGGATGTACGATTAAAGAAAATAAAACGGCTTAAAGGCACTGACCTTTCCTTGGCAAAACTCTGCATCCAACTCTCTGCTCTTTTTTGGTGAAGCAGGAGTTAACACAGACACAGGTTACTAATTCCTTGTGCAAAGATTAAATAAAGGTCCAACCTGCTTCACAGCCAACATCAACTTTCCTCGAGCTCTCAGCTTCCCGAACTTCGACAAATCTTAACTCTCCAACTACTTTTACTGGTAGTATTGTAGTACAACTACCGGCAATAACCTTTGACTTAAGGCAGAAAGTAAAACTCCACTTTTAAACGAAACTGCATAACATCGGAATACGCAGCAGCATGGAGTCAATGGCGAATTCAGCCACGAACTGCCCACGTCACAGGGTGGGATTCTCCTTTTATACCCTGTTGAAAAAAACTATCACATGACCTCTCACTGGCGGGAAAATGATGTCACCCCCCCCCCCCCCCATCACAAGACCATTACCTTATGTCCAGCATAGCTTCAATTACATCATGGTCACATGACAGGTATAAGATACCCACGGGTACGTAACACTATTAACAAAATCTATGAGTGTGTGGTTATGCCTTTTTAAAGAAAAAGTGTAACTTCAGCACGCACCTTTGAAACTTTATTGACCTGAGCCCTATCCCCAATCTCTATTTTTTTAAATCTTTCATCATGTTCCTCGAATTTGAGCAGATATTTATTACCCCTCCTTACAAACATCTCAGAAATGACAACATGCAACTACATTTAAACTAGTTAGGATAGTTTATTGACAGATTATTTAGAAGTCTTCTTGCAATGAACATACATTTAACTGAAATTTCTTCATTTAAAATGTCATAAGGAGAAAAAGCACCAGGTCTACCTGACCTACGATGGTCCAAGGGTACTTCAAATATTCCCAGAATACAGAGTACATATTGACACTGATGACAAGTTGATAACATGTATACAAGTCATATCACACAGGTCTATCCAGGTTTTTTATAATATATATTATAATAGAGTAGCAATGTTCACAATTGTAAATAGCTTCAATTTATAGATTGATTTGAGAAAACTATACGTAATGTTTCTTCAACCATACAAGCTGTCCAAAAGGGTTCCCTATATTTGAGGGTGATGCTAAGTTTTGCATGTTAAGATTCCATGTAATCCTAATGGAAGCAGCCCAGAGTTGCACCTCTTGTACAGATACTTTGACTCCATGAAATTGCACATACCACCCTGAATGCCGTTATTTTTATCCCTCACTACAACTACAAAACCTTACCACAATTTTAATACCAAGTGCTATCAAAACACTAATGCAACCAATATCATATCATGCCAGCATGGTGATACTTTGAGGAAAAAAAATCGCTTGCAGGTTTTTCTTGATTTTTCTTATGGAATTCCTATCAAGTTAAAAGGCTTGAGTCCTGCTGAAGGGTTTGGGCTCAAAACGTTGACTGTGCTTTTTTCCATACATGCTGCCTGACCTGTTGAGTTCTTCCAGTATTTTGTTGTGTTGCTCAGATTTCCACCATCTATTCTCGTTTGATCTTCTCTTGTTTGTGAGTAGACAAGGCAGGGTTTTTTTTTAAGTAAATTTAAATTTTGTTTGTGGTGGTTTTTTATACCGTATCCAGTGTCGGGAGCTCAATACGTTGACAAGTTAGGAGAACTGAGCCAAAGTAACAGGAAAGGAAAACATTCAGGGTCAGGCACCATCCATCGAAAGCAATGGCTATAACAAAGCCAACTCAAAGACACTCTGCTGGTAAAATCCCAAGTCTAAGCAGTGTTACATACCCCGTGGGTATCTTGTGCCTGTTTAATGACCATAACGTAATTAAGTATCTGGTGAGCATGACATAATGGTCTTGTGATGGTGGGGTGATGTAATTTCCCGCCAATGTGAGGTCACATGATGTAATTTTCCCACCAGAGGTTATGTGATAGCCTGTTCCAACAGGGTATAAAACGGGAAAGCCTTGCTGTGACACAGGTCAGTTCGTTGTTTAATTCGTCAGTTACTCCATTATGCTGCGTATTCGCCTCATGACACAGTTTTGTTTTAAAGTGGAGTTTTACTTTCTGTCTTAAGTTTCAAAGGTTATTGCTGGCAGTTTCGCCACAACGCTGCCAGTTTTAGTCCAGTTAGAGAGTGAAGAATTTACTGAAGTACAGAAAACCTGAAGGATCGAGTAAAGCTGGTGTCATCGGCAGTAATACAGGATCGACCTTATTGAATCCTCGTTCAAAGAGATAGTAACCTGCATCCGAGATAATCCCTGCTATAAGAGCAGAAAGGATTGGGGCAGTATTGTTCGTCAAGGAAAAAGTCAGTTCTTTTAACCCGTTTTTCTTTCCTTCGTCGTAAATCCTTTGGGCAAGGCATATTTCGGCTAGGATCAGTAGTTAAATCATGTTGTCGAGGTATTCGTTACTTCAGGAAAGTCTCTCCTAATTGACTATCGAAATCACTTGGACTTTTACATTTATCGCTTAAAGAACTGTGTTCGCATTTATCGCTTTAAGATCTGTTCGAGTTGCCATATAGCAGTTAACTTCCGGTTAAACTAGTTGTTTGTTTACTTTTCATTTGTTATTGAGCTGAGTTTAAATAAATGTTTAATTTGTTTATAAAAAACCTGTCTCTATTCTATATTCATTGTTGTCATATCGTAACAGCAGCATCTCATACCTGTGATTAGTGGTGTGCTGCAGGGTTTGGTACTAGGTCCATTGTTGTTTGTCATCCATATTAATGATTTAGATGATAACATTTTAAGCTGGATCAGCAAATTTGGGGATGATGCTAAGGTTGGTGGTGTACTGGACAGTGAGGAAGGCTGATAAAGCTTGCAGTGGGTTCTGGACTAGCTGGAGAGAGAGGGGCTGAAAATGGCAGATGGAATTTATTGCAGATTTATTGCACTTTGGCAGAACAAACCAGGGTAGGACTTACTCAGTAAATGGTAGAGCTCCAAGGTATGCAGTAGAACAAAGGGATTTGGGAATACAGATTCACAATTCCTTGCAAGTGACATCACAGGATTGTATAAAGCACTTTTGAAGCACTGATCTTCAGAGATCTGAGTATCAAGTACAAGAGTTAAGACATTACGCTGAAGTTGTACAAGACATTGCTGGAGATGAATTTGGAGTATTGTGTTTTGTGCTGGTCACCTACCTATTGGAAAGGTATCAATAAGCTTGAATGAGTAGAGAGAAAACTTACAAGAATGTCTGAGGACTTGAGCACCTGAGTTATAGGGAACAGTGAAATAGGTAAGGGCTCTGGAGCGTAGGAGGATGAGGGAAGGTCTTATTGAGGTATACAAAATTATGAGGGATTTGGATAGGGTAAATACATGCAGACTTTTTCTCCTGAACTTGGTTGAGACTAGAACTAGAGATCATATGTTTAGGGTGAAGGGTGAAATATTTAGGGGAACCTATGGTAAGAGTCTAGAACAAGCTACAAGTGGAAGTGGTGAATGTGGATTTGATTGCAACATTAAAGAGAAGTTTGGATAGGTACGTGGATGAGAGGGGTATGGAGAGCTATGGTCCAGGTGCAGGTAGATGAAACTAGGCAAAAAAAAACAGGACAGCCCAATTTGATTGGGGTTCCCAACCTTTTTTATGTCATTGAACAGTACTATTAAGTGTGGACCTCAAGTTAGGAACCCCAGGACTAGGTGGACAAAAGGGACTTCTTCTGTGCTGTAGTGCTCTAGGATTCTGACAGTTTTAGGGCCACCTGACCTAAAAGTTGGAACTTAACTATGTGTGCCAGGTGTACAGAAATTATAAATGCTCAGGCTTCAATGAAATCTGAAAATATTTCTAACACAAATGAGAGATACATCAAACTGATGTCCCCTCTGAATTGGAAGTAGTCCAACGCTGCTACCAGCTCTTAACTCACACAAACCACTAGAACCCAAGTGCACCCCACTACAGTCCAGAGAAATCTCGTCAGAAGTGGTCTTCATAGGAGAGTTGCTGCCAAAAAGCCACTCTTCCGAAGTAGAAACAAAGCCAAGAGACTCAAAAACACAAGGACAGCAGTGCTGAATAAGGGCAGCAGGTGCTTTGGACTGACAAGTCAAAATTTGAAATTTTTGGCTCACACAGGAGGCAGTTTGTCCATAGAAGAGCTGTAGCATATTACATTGATGAGGGTCTGCTGCCAAGAGTGAAGCATGGCAGAAGTTCCCTGTAAATGGAGTCTGGTCAGAACTAATGGAATTCTCAAAGCTGAGAAGTACAAGCAGTTTCTCATCCAATACCATCAGCGAGGTGTCTAATCGGTCCCAACTTCATTCTGCAGCAGGACAATGACCCTAAACACATAACCAAGGTCATAAAGAACTAATTTCAGTGAAAAGAGCAACAAGGAGTTTTGCAACAGATAGTATGGCCTCCACAGAGCCCTGATCTCTACATCATTGAGACTATCTGGGATTACCTGGAGAGACAGAAACAAATGAGACAGCCAAAGTCTGCAAAAGAATTGTGACAAGTTCTCCAGGAGACTTGGAATAACCTACCAGCCGATTTTCTTATAAAACTGCATGACAGTGTACCTTTGAGAACTGATGCAGTTTTAAAGGTGGTCACATCAAATAATGATTTGATTTAGTTATTTACTGTTTACTGCTAGAATCAACTCTGGCCTAAGTGAGGACTTACACTCACTGCAAAGTCCCTATTGCCACAACAGGTCTATACCGGTTGTGATCTCCTTGGCTTTTCACACGGCCTAGGATCACGTGGACAATACTAATAATTGTGTCAAACTGCTGTTTATTGACTACAGCTCAGTGTTTTAACACAATTATTACTACAGTTCTGATCAAAAAGCTCCAAAACCTAGGCCTCTGTACCTGCTCTGCAACTGGATCCTTAACTTCCTCACCAGAAGAGCATTATCAGAAAAAACATCTCCACCTTGTTGATAACCAACAGTAGCGCACCTCAAGAATGTGTGCTTAGCCCGCTGATCTACTCTCTCTACATCCATGACTGCGTGGCTAAGCGCAGCTCAAAAGCCATCTATAAAATTGCTGACAATATAACTGCTGTTGGCAGAATTTCAGTTGGTGACGAGAAGGCACACAGGAGTGAGGTAGAGCAGTGTCACAGCAACAACATCGCACTCAACATCAGTAAAACCAAAGAATTGATTGTGGACTTCAAAAAGGGTAAGATGAGGAACACACACCAGCCCTCATCGAGGGATCAGAGTCTGAGATTTGGTATGTTACGAAAGACTTTAGCGTGCGCACGTGTATATACACACTTCTTACTGTGGTTTACAGTTTTTATTATGCATTGCAATGTATTGCTGCCACATAACAAACTGGATGTATGCCTGTGATATTAAACCCAATTCTGATTCTTTATAGTAAATGCTTTGATATTTAGAAACATTTCATTTTTGAAAAAATCTTTGCTTTAACAGAACTTTTTTAGATGTGCCTAAAACTTTTGCACAGTGCTGTATGCCTAAAACAATAAACTTGTATTAAAAACAAGGGAGCCCGCGAGCTAAACAGAGTCTTGTTTATAAAACTAATCTTGTTTCCCATCCAGGAATCTGAAGGAAGCGAGAGAAGGGCGCCTCCAGATACTTGAAGGAAGCAAAGTCTTAAGAGTTAATGAGCAGGAAGCCTATTTCAGCTTAAATGTAATTATGTAATTTTACTACTAGATTTCCAATTATGGTCATAAACAAAGAATACCAAAAAGTGAAAAAAAAAGTTGAAAGCAGATCCAAATGTTAGAAGAGTTTAGTGCTGACTAAAGAAATAGACTTCAGGACCTGAAAAACCAAGATATTGACAGTTCCAATGAAGAAAGAATCAAGATGTCATACTTACAATTGGGCCTTGCAACAGAGAGACTATGTGCAAAGGGAATGACTGGGAAAATGTTCAAATAAAGACATCCGAAATGGAAGCTGGGTTTTATTGTCATATGCACAGGTGAAATGAAAAACTTACTTGCAGCAGTATCATCAGCACATAGCATCACATGACATGATGCTCCTGTAAGATGGGGTCGCGCTTCATCATAATGGCCTCACTGGGCACAAACAATGGTGTAATTGTTTGTCCTTTACACCTTTTTTTACACGTACGGAAAAAAGGTACATGGCTTTGGAAAGCACTCAAGTCAGAGCAAACAGATCAATGGGCAGCCTGAGTTTTAAAAGAGTAAGGAGTTGGCAACCAGAGATGGGGGAAGCAGTGTCTGGGTGTATGAGAATCAAGCAGAAGGAATGGACTGAGAAGCTGAGTAAAGCAGATTTGGGGGTTGTGATGAGAAGTGGGGGGGGGGGTGTCACAGAGGGACAGTGACCAAGCAATGAGGTAGTTATTGATTAGAAAGAGATAAGACGGAGGCACATTAAAAAAGACCAGCATGGAGGACTGAAAGAGACAGCTGAAAGAAAAGTGTGCAATTATTGCAGCTGTGTTTATAGTGAGTAACTGGTCAGAGTATATATGTGTGTAGGTAAGTGTTCATGTGTAGCACTGCCTGGTCACTATAGGTCTTGGATCTCGATGCCAGTGGACTAATTACTCACTATCAGAATCACAGGATGACTGGTTTGCAATAACTATCTCACATTACAAGAAATCACACAAAAGCAGCTTCCACTCCTTAGTGAAAGCAAGTCAAACTCAGTCCAAGTAAGTGCCCAAGAAAAATAAAACATATAATGCAAAATATGATAAAATTTGGGAAGTGGTCAGGATTTCTGAAAGAAAGCAAAGAACTGTGTATCAACATCACTATATAAGGTACACGAATCAAAGGAAGAAAGACACTCCAATCTGATGGCATGAAAATAGATTTCTCTAGTTTCTGATCATTACTCTCCCCCACCGCTCTTTTGCCATTCCCATTTTGGCTCCCCTATTAATCCTCTTCTCCTCACCTGCCTATCACCTGCTTCTGGTACCCCTCCCCCTTCTCTTTCTCTCATGGTGCACTCTCCTCCCCTCTCAGATGCCTTCTTCAGCCTTTTACCTCTTCTACCTATCACCTTCTCACTTCATCCCCTTCTCTCTAACCCACCCATCATTCCCCCTCACCTGGTCTCACTTATCACCTGCCATCTTGTATACCTTCCTCTCCCCTCATCTTCTTATTCTAGCTTCTCCCCCCACCCTTCCTTTCCAGTCCTGATGAAGGGTCTTGCTCCAAAATGCCAGTGGTTTATTTCTCTCCTTAGATGTTGCCTGACTTGCAGAGTTCCCCCAGCATTCAAAGGAAGAAAAGCTGGGAATCTATAACTTCAGATGGCATAGCAGAAGCACTGTCTCACATTGCTAGAGGCACTTTCAATCCCGACCTCGGGTGCTATCTGTGTGAAGTCCACAAGTCCTCTCTGTGATCACGTGGGTTTTTTACAGGACCTCTGGTTTTGTCTCACATCCTCAGGACATGTAGCTTGATTGGTTAATTAACCACTGTAAATTGCTCTTAGTGTGTAGGTGAAAGACAGAATCAGGGAGAGCTGGTGAGAACTAGAGTGAACAAAAATCAGGATTAATGTAGATTTAGTGTAAATGAGCATGGACCAAAAGACCCATTTCCATGCTGTATCTCCATAGCTAATGATTTACTTCTGAAATTTCCATGCGCTTCACACATGAACAGAGCCATGGAATAGCATAGGTCAATGGTCGAGTAATTCAGTAGTTTCATAAAAGTTAATCAGAAGACCGATTAAACTCAATTGGCAGAAGTATGGGAGCCTTGAGCAGTGACAGAAGGGAAAGGTAAAATCAGATGCCAAATGTTGCAGGTTGGTTAAAAAATGTCTGGAAATAAGAGGAACAATTTTGGAAAATGGGTACAAGAGATTAAAAAAATTGCATTGTATAATAATGTGTACTTTAATGCATGGAATCATGAAAATATGAGCGCAGATATGTATGTAGGACTATAATTTAATGACTATGAATGAAACAGGGCTTAAGAGGGCAGAAATGGCAACTCTGGTTTGCAAGTCCTCCAACTCCACAAGCAAACTACTAAGCAAACCAACCAGTAGCTCTGACCACTGCATGTTGACTAAGAATTTACTTAAAGCTGTGAGAAGGGATCATGCGCTACTGCAGAGGTTCCCAACCTTTTTATGCCATGGACCAAAACTAATACTTTACTTTATTGTCACCAAACAATTAATACTAGAGCGTACAATCATCACAGCGATATTTGATTCTGCTCTTTGCACTCCCTGATGTACAAATCAAAGTAAATATAATAAAAAATTAAATTATAAATCATAATTAGAAAATAGAAAAGGGAAAGTAAGGTAGAGCAAGTCAGGTCCGGATATTTGGAAGGTACGGCCCAGATCCGGGTCAGGATATGTTCAGCAATCTTATCACAGTTGGAAAGAAGCTGTTCCCAAATCCGGCCGTATGACTCTTCAAGCTCCTGAACCTTCTCCCGGAGGGAAGAGGGACAAAAAGTATGTTGGCTGGGGTTGTCTGTAGACCCCAGGTTGGAAACCCCTGTGCTAGAAAGATCAACAAGTGAAGCCATGTAGGTTGAGGACGAGCAAATAAAATGTGGCAATCACATTATCTGAAGTGAACTTCAGGCCCCCTGAAGTCAGGCACAGATAGAAGAGCTTACAGGTTGCTCTCATTATACACACCCACCTTCTCCCACCATGAGTGCCTCCTTGACCTCATTAACTATCTTAGAACTGGAGTGGAAGAAAATCATCCTCAATTTCAAAGGAGTGAATAAACAGGGGGATAAATGTAGAGGCATATTTACCTGGATGTGTACTTCAACAGCCATGATCTACAAGTCTACAGACTGAGCACTGTCTGTATTTATCTTAGAAATGAAAACTTTATAAAACTGCAACATGCTAGGAATTTGGAATAAAAGCAGAAAGCATCAGAAATACTCAACAGGTTATGCAACATCTGGGGAAGGAAAAATAGTTACTATTTCAGGTTAAGGTAAATAGCTCTATCTTTGCTCACTGACCCTTCTGCCACTGAATGGGTTTTCTCCTTAATTATTCATCTAAAATCCTTACACTTACAAATACCTTAATTAAATCTCATCTTAGCCTTGTGCTGCAGTAACAGCCTCAACTTTCTAGACACTTCACATAACTAAAGGCTTGTGACACTGGTTCCATTCCAGTAAAGCTCCTCTGCCTTGACATTTTCCCAAAAGTGAGTATTATTCCAGCTGTATTGTGCCTTTTATTATGTACTGCCTTGCCTCATTCTCCCTACAAATAAGCATGTACCCCTTCACACTTCCCTGCAATATCGGTCCACTCCAACATTCAAAAATTCCTTTTCCTCCCTCACTGTTACTACTTTTCAGAAACTTATATCATCTGCAGGCTATGAAATTATACCATGGAAACTCAAGTCAATAATAATTAACAAAGCATGGCAGTAGTCCAAAGATGGACCCTTGGCGGAACTGCTGAATATTTATCCTAGAAAACTTTAAAAATCTGCAAATGCTTAAATTTGAAATAAAAGCAGAAAACATCAGAAATACTCAACACGTTATGCAATATCTGGGGAAGGAAAAACCAAGTTACCACTTCAGGTTAAGAACCTTCAACAAAATTTATAACAATTTTCGATCTCGAATGTTATCTATTTCCCTTCCACAGATGCTGCCTGATCTGCCGAGGGTTTCTGATATTTTCTGCATATTTCACTCCAGCCAAAATAGGCAACCATATCTGCTTTCAAGATTCAAGATGTTTAATGTCATTTCCAGTACATAAGTGTGAAGGAGAACAAAATAATTGTTACTCCAGATCCGGTGCAGCAACAAAAGAAAAGAACGCAATAATAACAAAACAGTAAATATAAATACACAAGATAGCTTACATATGCACGTCAGTAAAGTGACGCTAGACATGGGTGCCTGACAGGAAAAGATAAAGTAGTGGTGGTGGGGTGTGGAGGGATGGGTTAGGGTGGAGGTGCTGATCAGCCTCACTGCATGGGGAATGTAACTGTTAAAGTAACTGTAAGTATGACCTTTGGCCAATTTAACATTAGAGCTTTGATAACCTGCACTTCAGTTTTGATGACTTGTTGTTTATATGGCATTTTAACAAGCCTTTTGAAAGGTTCTATAAACATCAGCAGCAGTGCCCTCATTACTGCCTCATTTCACAACTTTAATCAAACACATCTTGCCACTAACAAATAAAATTGATTGTTCCCTGTTAACCCGTGTTCTTAAAACTGACAATTAATTTTGAACCAGATTAAAGTCTCTTCACCACAGCTAACTCCTACACCAACCATCATGTTGAGCTGCTATTTTTGAATCATTTAGAACAGATGTTTTCGATTTTAAATTTTGCAGTCTTCTGCCAACTCCGTGGCCACCTTATTAGGACAGGAGTGGAAACTGATGTGGTCTTGTACTACTGAAGCCCATCAACTTCAAGATGCAACATGCATTCAGAGACACTCTTCTGTTCACCACTGTTTTATCACGTGGTTGAGTTACCGTAGCCTTCCTGTCAGTCAGCTTGAACCAGGCTCCTCGGAAATCTCTCATTAACATTGCATTTTCGCACCATTCTGTGTAAACTCCAGAGACTGAGGTATGTGAAAATCCCAACAGATCAGCAGTTTTTGAGACACTCAAACCAACCCCTCTAGCACCAACGCCGATCATTCCACGGTCAAAGTTACTTAGATCACATTTCTTCCCTATTCTGATGTTTGGTCTGAACAACGACTGAACCTCTTGACCATGTCTGCATGCTTTTATACATTGAGTTGCTGCCACATAATTGGCTGATTAAATTTACATGAGCAAGCAGGTCTACAGATGTACATAATAATGTGGCCTAAGTGTATATCTAAAGAGGACTGGAGACTTCTGATCCAAACCTCTGCTATTTTTACCCTTCCATGCCTTCACAACACACAGGGCAGATTTATAAACAACTCAAAGGAACACCAACACCACAGATACCTAGCTTCATTATCGCGGCTGTCATGCAAAAGCCAGAAAAGATAATACTACCAGTTCTCAAACCTAAACTCTGGGTAAAATATGTAAACAATACCTTCGTCATACTCAAATGAAATAAAATAGAGAATGTCTTAAACCATCATGAAGCTGAACCATGAAGAACACACAAAATGGGTTGAGTTATTTTGAAGGTATTTTGGAAAGGTTTGTTTTGTTTAAACTTGTACTAAAGCAGAATAAACCTAAATATAAGCTTCTTTGTTGTAATTTGGGTAACAGTAACATAGAGGTTAGCACAATGCTTTACAGTACCAACGACCTGGGTTCAATTCCCATTACTGCCTGTAAGGAGTTTGTACGTTCTCCCTGTGAATGTGTGGGTTTCCTCTGACTGCTCCAGTATCCTCCCACAGTCCACATACATACCAGCTGGTAGGTTAATTCTTCACTGTAAATTGTCCCCTGATTAGGCTAGGGTTAAACTGGGGATTGTTGGGCAGCGTGACTCGAAGAGCCGGTAGGGCCCACTCCGCGCTGTATCTCAATAAATAATTTGCACGCTACTTTGATTTGGTAACAACACTACCTTTCTGAAGCACACCAACTTCCACTTTAGACCTCGCACAGTTGAAATCATGCAAATCTGTAATGAATACTTAGCCCAATTTGAAAGGATCAACCACTCACTGTTTGGTTGCAGGCTGTTTTTATTTTCTGGCTGTGCTACAATTACATTAGCATTTGGTGTTTCCTATGGTTATCTGAAGTACGCTTCTACAGAGAATGTTGTGATAGATGCTGAAGGATATTTTGCTAATTTCAAATTTCATACAGAAGCCTCAGAATACACAACGTCCGGAAGAATAAGTAGAGGCATGCGGTGCAAGACAAACTGCTAGAGGTGTCCAATGGAGAAGGGAGAAAGGATCTGTAATACTTCTTACTGGAACCTCAGCGATGAACAGCAAGCTATCTGAATTTCAATAATCTCTGCAATATCTCACTTGCTACCATCTTAACCAGAGCAGGACAAGGTTACATTATCAGTAACTGTAGGCATAAACCAACTGTGTTACTCCAAGGCTAGAGCTAGACATAAATCAACATTCCATGCTGCTGTCTAAAATTGCATGCAGAAGTTTACTGAAACTCTATCTTCAAAGATAAGTAACTACTTTTCATTCACACTTGCCAATGAAAGCCAGGGGCACCGCAGCAACTTAATAGCTCGGGGTGTCAGACTTCAATTCCAGTATTCTCTATAAGAAGTCTGTATATTCTTCCAATGCGTGTGGGGATTTCAACCAGGTGCTCCGGTTTCCTCCCACAGGCCAAAGATGTACTGGTTAGTAGGTTCATTGGTCATTGTAAATTGTCCTGTAATTAGGCTAGGGTTAAACAGATGGGTTGCTGGGTGGTGTACAGCTTGTTGAGCCAGAAGAGTCACACTATCTCTAAAATAAAAATTAAATTACAAACAAGTGTCTCTGTTACTACTGTTAAGATTCCTCGTGGTCCACAGAATAGATTATAAGTGGACATCACATACCAGCTCTATTATATACTGCAGCCAAAAGGAATGTTATGTCCTTAACATTCAGCCATTAGGGTAGATGACAAAGGTCAATGCTTGTTTTCCAGTGCTGTGGCAATGATATTGAGGCCATCGGTCTGCAGTTATTCACACATAAGCAAAGAATGAATCCATATTTCTCCAAACATTCTCAAGAGGATGGCCCAAATATTTCTGAACAGGTCATTTTTCTCTATTAATTTTTATTAATAAAGAATTTTTTTTTAATATTTTCACAAAATATAACAAAAACCAAGTTAAGAATCAGAGACTGGAAGTTTAGTGTGGACAGAAATTGTTTAGAACCATTATTTTGTTTAATCAAGACTCAAATACTAACATACTTGAGATATGGATTAACTATCAATGCTCAAGAAGATTTTGTTGTCAGGATCTTGCAGCTCAAGGAATTCAACAAACGAGATGTAAACAACTGGAACAGCACCATGCAATGTGTGTAATGTTATAACAAAAAAACAATAAACCTACTTCTGGATTAATACAGAGAAAATACTGTTGCTTTCATACTAATTAACCAGCTCATCTGAAATTGCTGTGGAATGCTTATTTATTTGAGATAAATTAAATTCAATCTTAATTGTATATATGAACTGTATATATGAACTCTCCATATCACTAAGCCACGAACTTAACGATGGAGCTGGCAGAAGATCACAATAGCAGAGAAAATGATGGAAGGCTAATGCAGTGAAAGGTTCCAGTCATCTTGCACTCCACACCAATGGACCTTGATCCTGATCTGTCAAAGACAGTGTCGGGGCTGCCCGTGGATCAGCCTCCCAAAGTTAAACAACGGGACGCACTGGCGTTCTCCATTAAGGCTAATATCATACTCAACATGATCGCACTTCTACTACCCAATATATGTGTAGTTATCAGACTAATGCAAGGTGGGGTAGCTTGAGAAGTAGAGGTGGGGTTGTAGGCTTCTACATACAAGAAGCTTCCCATTTCATAAGCATGCATTTAAAAGACCTGTTCCCAACTTTTCTATAATGCTAAGCCTGAATCAATAGGTCTCATGACAGCACCATAGTTCGACTTGCAAAACAACATTCATTCCGTATTGGACCAGCTGGGATAACCCAGCCACACAAAACTGAGTCTAGTTATCCATTGTTTCAGATAGCATCTGCAGACACAAATTTTCAGCCCCACTTTAGTTACAACTTAGCAGTATTGACAGCCAAATACACCTCATGTAATTATCTGCAAAAACAGCAATTACCATGTTGTAGAAATTCATCTCTCTGGGTCCACGAGGAGGTGGTTGCAACTGTTTTAATACCGTCCCATCTGGATGTTGTAACATACCTAGAAATAAGATAAATCACTTGTGAAATTATGCTTTCATGTATCCAGCACTCTTATGCAACTCCTAACGTTATGCAAAAAACGTGTTTGAACATGGTTTTTGCCATTCACTCATATTTGACTAAACCACATTCTCACTGGCCTGTGAGTACTCACTGGCTCCATACTCCCCAATGTTTTCTTTAACCCCACTCCTATGTCCATCAGCTCACACCCACAGGAAGTGGCTCTAGGCAAATTCAACATCAGGACGTAAATCTGTTCCTTCTGTTGTACCACATCCTTTTCTTCCCTAAAACACAAGTCCAAATTCTAATGTTTCTTCCAGACTTAATGTACACTTCTACTTTTTTTTTTAACCCAGTTTCTGTAATTCTTTTCAAAACTTCTGCAAATGAATTCTGTCCAATAGCCCCCCCTCTGGCTCACATGACTGTAGAACAGTATAGTAGATAGTAGACTATATATACATACCATTTGGCACATGCTTGTGCCGACCCTTTAATCTACTCCAAGATCTATCTAGCCCTTCCCTCCTATATAGATCTCCATTATTTTTTCATTCATGAGCCTATGTCCTTTAAATATCCCTAATGTATCTTCCTCTACCACCACCACCACCCCAAACGGCACATTCCACACATCGTGTTAAAAAACCTGCCTCTGACATCCCCACTAAACTTTCCTTCAATCTGCCCTCTCATATTAGCCATTTCCGCCCTGGAAAAAGTCTCTGGCTGCCCACTCCATGCCTTTTATCATCTTAGACCATATGGACCTTAAACACATAAAAGTAATAAGCACCCTCCTGGCCTCTATATTGGCTGACATTATTAATGGTTCAACATTCACAGATTGTCCTTTTTCAAATCTGCTCTTGTCACCACTCTTTAAAAAAAAACACAATGCTCTTGGAGAGGCAGGGAGTGTTGAAGAAGTAGGGAGTCTGCAGAAGGACTTGGACTGATTAGGAGAATGGGCAAAGGAGTGTCAGATGGAACAGTGTAGAGAACTGTATTTCTTCTACCAAAGTGCATGATCATAAGGGCATAGACCATTTTCTAAACAGGGAGCAAATTCAAAAATCAAAGATGCACGGGGGATTTAGGAGTCTTTGTGCAGGATTCTCTAAAGGCTAACTTGCAGGTTGAGTTGGTGGTAAGGAAGGCAAATGCAACATTCGCATTCCATAAGGGAATCAAAGGTTACAGGGAGAAAGCTGGAGAATGGGTTGAGAAGGCTAATAAATCAGTCATGATGGAATGGCAGAGCAGACTCGATTGGCCAAATGGCCAAATTCCACTCGTCTGCTGATGTAGCACATCAAGACCACATCCACCTTAAACAAACCCTTTGCTCAAGATTTTCTGATCAAGATTCTACTCTGCCATTGCACCAAAATTTTCCTATCATTCCATGTGAGTGTAACAGAAGGACTGCATTTACTTGCCTCCATTCTTATCCACATAGTGATAGTTACCCTGTGCTACCACTGTTATAGTCAAAAAATTTTAAAAATCAATGCTTGGCTACTTCCTATTTCTCAACTACACATACCTCTTCAGTGACAATATCCAATATCAAAGGTGAATGGCTATATCTATGCTGATTTCACCTACCAGCACTTTTCTTACCGTCTCTAAACTGGTGAATTTGATGTGTAGTATAGCATGTGCAGAAATTTCTACAAACTATTTTCAATCCCTGCTACAAACTTATCACTCTCTTCTGAAAACAAACTGTTTACAACTCTGGTGCCAAACCTGACTCAGAGCAAAGTTTTGGATTTAATTTTCACCCAACTCTGGCTCACTTCCAACTGCTGAATTCTTCATAGGACCTTAGCTTTTAACACATTCCCTAGCTGGCCTTGTTCTAATTTCTGCAAACAAAACGTGAATACTAGTAAAGGTGAGCAAACAGGATTCTGAAATTCATAAGGCAAGAGTTCAACTATAAAAATGGGGAGCTGTTGAATTTTTATTGAATAATTATTAGGCCACAATGGTTAGGTACCCATTTCCAGTTACCTCACTTTGGGAAAGACATCAAGGTTCTGGTAAAGTTGAAGTCAACATCAATGTTAAAGCAAACAAGTCTAGTAGGCAGGCCAGGCAGAGACAGGGGCAGGACAGCGAGATTGGTGGATCTGACAGACTAAGCTGCATTTATTCTAGCGTAAGAGGACTCAAAGGTAAGGAAGGTGAATTCAGAACATTAGGTCATGACATTATCACAATTAGGGAAACATGCTTGAGGGATGCACAGGACTGGCAACTCAAGGTTTTGGGCTAATGATGCTTCTGGCATTACAGAGAAGACGGTAAGAGAGGAGGAGGAGGAGTTGCACAACACTGAACCCACTTTCCCAGCCACCTCATTTCTAGATCATACTCATCCCAGACTTTACAATAATGAAGACACCCCCTCCCAGCACTGCAACCTGCCATGGAAGATGTCTCCAGGAGAATGGTCATATGGGTAAAACTAAGAAATGAAAATAAGAAAGGAATGACTTTGATGGGATTACACCATAGGCCCCTGTTAGTAAGAGGGAGTTACAGCAGCAAATAGATCAGGAAATCACAGATAAATGTAGGGATAACAGGGTTGTAACAGAACGTCCAGAAGTTTTCTGAAGCAAACCGTAGATGTCCCTACCAGAGAAAGGGCTACCCTCCATCTCCTCAAAGGAAGTGAGACTGGACAAGTAGTCCATATGTCCTTGAGGAAGCACTTTGGGACAAATAATCATGATCTTATTCACTTCGAGATTGTTAAGTAAAAAGATGAGACTCATCCTCAAGTTGAAGTTGTAAATTGAAATGTAAAGGCTGATTTTGAAGGCATCAGACTGGAACTCACCAAACTTAATATCTGGAAGTGCAGTACTGCACAACATGGATTAAATAAAAACTGATCTTGGCTTCTGATATGAAGTAAATGAGTGTATGCTGCTTTGACCAATATTCCTCCTTAACTAACACCTGCCAAAACATAGCAAATACTGAAAACTTCTTCACTCACCCCCACCATCTGGTTTTATCTGCCCTTCATCTCTTCACTAATTGTTCTCATTATCACCTTCTTTACTATCAGCACTGGAAGCCTCCTAGCTCTTGCTCAGCATGTTCCCACCTATCTCCACCTTCACCCTCCCACTACCTGGCTCCAACAGCCTTGTTTTACCTGTCTTCAGAATCAAAACTCTATCATCTATCAGCCTACAAGCATGCTTCGTTGGCACCAGAACTTGACACAATCCTCGCTGACTTTATACAAATAACGCATTTCACTACATGTTGAGGTACATGCAAAAAATAGTTAATCTTTCTTTGATCTTCCTTTTTTTCTCCTCCCATATATACTTTGTTCCATCTGCCTGTCATGCTTCTCCTTCAGTTTACTAACACCTGTCTCACCACTCCCCATCTCCTTTGTACTGGCTACCATCCCTTCATACTCATGATGCAGAACCATGTTGAGAAAAGCAACACGTACAACACGCTGGAGGAGTTCAGCAGGTCGGGCAGCATCTGTGGAAACGAGCAGTCAATGATTCAGGCTGAGACCCTTCGTCAGGACGAGAAAAGTTGGCAGTTCCTTCCCCCCCCCCCCCCCCAAAAGATGCTATTCAACCCAGTCAGTTCCTAGTTCCTCCAGGAGATTGTTTGTTACCCCAGATTCCAGCATCTGCTCTATTCCTTGCAAGTTCATATGTCAGACAAAATGCTTCTTCAACACTGCTGTTAGAGCTAATTCTACCACTACATCTGGCAGCATGTTCAATGACATTTTGCCTCTTAATTCTCCTTTTCAACTTAATTTCCCCTTTCAACTTCACCTATGTCCACCAGTATGAAAATTCCAATGAACTGGTAGAAGGTGAATCATAATCAAAAATGAGTATTTCTAGCATTTTGGCTTCATAACTGCAAAACAAAGAAATAACAGTACAAACACCAGAGTCTGCAAATGCTGGAAATCCAGAGCAATACACACAAAATGCTGGAGAAACTTAAAACGTCAAGTAGCATTTATGGAGAGGAATAAATAGTTGCTGTTTCAGGCTGAGACTCTTTATCAGGATTGGAAAGGAAGGTGAAGAAGCCAGAATAAGAAGGTAGGAGGAAGAGGAGGAGGAGGAGGACAACCTGGGAGGTGATAGGTCAGACTAGGTAGGAGGGAAGGTGAGTGGGTGGGGTAGGGAGAGTGAAGTGAGAAGTAAAAACCTACGGACCATTTATTGAACTTTACTTATCCAACACAAAAAACTATATCTAAAAATAAAAAATGTCTGCAAACCTCCTTGCTCCAAGGATAATTCCAACTTTCCAGCTACTCAATCTAATCCTACAGCTGAAGTTCTTCTTGGAAACAATATTACAAATGATTGGAGAGAACAAGAATAGAGGCTGTTTGGATGAGAGAAAGTTGAGGTGTAATCAGTAGAACTCTAGCATTTGAGGAGGGGTCAATATGGATGCCAAGGGAGGTGGGGGGAGTTCACCATTGGGGGCATCAATGGTGCAGTCTGGCCAAGTAAGGCAACAGAGGCTGGGAGGCTCTAGAACTAGGGGTCTTCATTGTTGTAAAGTCCGGGGTGAGTGTTATCTTATAATGAGGTGACTGGGTAAGCGGGTTCAGTGTTGGGGGAGGGTCTGGGACGCTTGTGGTCTAGCTGCAGATTGGTAATAGAGTGAAGGGGAATCTGGAGTGTTGTATGATTAGCCAGGCTATGGGAATAGGTTGAATGAGATGACTGGTTTGATATTGCTGGAGGTAGAGAGTGGTCATTGTTGAGGTTTGCATGGGGTCAGTCTATGCGAGTGGGGATTCACTGTCTGGGGTGTGTGGTCTGACAATGGTACGGGTATAGAATTGGGGGATAGGTGGTTTGGTCGGAGGTTTGGAATTAAATGATCTGAGCTATGCATGTGGTCTAGTAACAGTTGGGGTTTCGGTGATGGGAAAGGGTGCCTGGTGCTGGGGAAGGGTGGGAGAGTCTGGGGTGCAGGTCGGCGGAAGTTGGGTGACGGGTGTGGTGCTGCGTTGAGGGGCGGTATCCACCGGGAAGGAACCCCGGGGGTGTCCCTGTCACGGCTTCCCCGGTTGCGCGTGGAGTGGTGGCGGCTCCGGAGCCCCCGCGTTGCACTCACCCAGCTCCGATTTCCCATACTTGTGTCCGGCGACCTGGTGGCTAAGAGGGGTGCAGCCGTTCGGGAAGCGGTGGAGCCCCAGGCCCGGGCTCGGGGCCTGGCCGCCCGCGCTCACCCCGCTCTCCATTGCCCACTGACCAAGTGATCCTACCCGCCGAGTGCCCCGACTCTCCGGGACAGGCCGTCGCTCGGCCGCCGCCGCCTCAAACCCATGAAGACGTCTCCGCCCCCGGAGCCTGGCGCTTCCGCGTCCCTCCCTGGAGCCGGCCGCGCGCCGCCGGAACTGACGCTGCGCGCACGGGCACGAGGCTGGGTGCGCGCAGCCTGTGCAAGGTCCAAGAGGAGCGGGAATAACGCCCCAGTGCAAAGTGTTGGGGTTCAGTATGACTCGGGGCAAGTGAAGATGGGATCATGCATCCTGTATCAAATGTTGGGGCTAACTGTGGATGAGCGGAGCTCTTTTAGATGGGGTTGGAGAAAAAGAGTATGTGCAGTCTGCAGGTAAACCGTGAGAACGGGGTGATGGAGAAGAAAATAAATAATTTAACTTGGTAATTTACTATATTGTGTATACAAACTGTGCTAGGTCTGGGGGCAACATTGATAAGAAATATAACTGCACTAGCCACTTAATTTACCAGAATGTAAATCGCTCTTACCACAGGATATGCAATTAAAGCATAGCACCAAAAGGTCTAAAGAGGTTTGAAATCATGCAGGATAAACCAACTGTACCACTGCACAATAAACTGTGGTTTTTCACCAGGCTACCCAACAGCACCTCACAAACCATAATATTTACCATCAAGAGGGGAGAGGGACAAGGACAGCAGGTACATGGACTCTCCATCGCCTGTAGGTTTCCCTTCATACCGGCACCATCTAGACTTGCGGACCTTCCTCATTATGGTCTGCATCCTGGTTCTCACCGCCCAACAACTCTTTGGAAGTAACTCTACTAAATGAACTGCAGCAGTTTAGGACATGGTTTATTACCGCCTTCTCAAGGATATTTAGACATGGGCAACATAGGGCAGATTTGCCAACAGTGCCCACATCCAGACACTGTGATGATGAAGAAAATTACCCATAACTGAAAATAGCTTGAAACCTGATTGATTCTTTGACATATTGACCCAACTTGGCTCAAATGCATTCTATAAAAGTCATGTGCCAAACTTCTTAACCACTTTGTAATATTTAAGATTAAATATCCAAAGTTATTTCTATATCTGTTTAAAAACTGCACTTATCTCTTAATTAATTGTTTCTACTAAATATTGTTATTGGCTGGCTGTTTAAGCTAAATCCACATGTTTGTTGGTATAAAGTTTTACATCCTGATCTACCCAGGCAAGACAATTCTTCATTATATACCACATGTAATCATTTATTATCACAGCCAATTCCAAACCCCTTCTTCCTTTTCATTTACCCAGCAATATTTTATTCCCAAACTCAGTTACCAAGCAATCATGCTTCCATAATAATTATTACCCATGGAAAGATGGGATGAATCAATATTTAGTTAATCAAGGATAATCTGTGTTGATGTGTTTCAGGAAGGCTATACCTGACCAATGATTGTATTTTTTTAAGTAGTAGTATACAGCTGATGAGCTTAGAGTATTTGATGGCGCATGCTTTTATTTTAGCATGGCATTTGACAAAATTGAACATTACAATTGAATCAAGCCTTTGGCTCCAGAAGGAAGTGGCATTGGATTAAAAATTAGCTAAGAAGTAAAAGGGTAATGTTAAACAAGAAATATAGTGATTGGAGGGTTTTATCCAGTGAAATTTTTTGGATTCACCCAGGATTCAACAGCTTAGAACATGGAACATGGACAGCACAAGAAGAAGCCCTTCAGCCTGAAAATAGTGCTGAACTAATTAATCAAATACCCAACTAAACTAACACACACAAAATGCTAGAAGAACTCAGCTGCTCAGGAGTTCTGGAGTTGCTGCTCATGAGTTGGACTGCAGCCAGTTTCTGAGCAGGAGTATGAGAAGAGAGTTACGTTTTCAGTCAGGTTTGCACAAGATTAATAAGGCAGAGCTTCATGGCAGTTTCTCAGAGTTGGACTATAGCCAGTCACTGAGCAGGAGTATGAGAAGAGAGCTACCTTTTCAATATAGTCCACATGCAGGGATAAGAAGGCAGAACTTTGTGGCAGTTTCTCAGAGTTGGACTGCAACCAATCACTGAGCAGGAGTATGAGAAGAGAGCTACCTTTTCAATATAGTCCACATGCAGGGATAAGAAGGCAGAACTTTGTGGCAGTTTCTCAGAGTTGGACTGCAACCAATCGCTGAGCAGGAGTATGAGAAGGGAGCTACCTTTTTCAATCAGGTCCACACTCAAGATTAATAAGGCAGACCTTCGTGGCAGTTTCTAGGAGCTGAACTATGACCCATTGCTGAGCGAGATTCATTAGAAAGGGTGAATAAAAATAACACAAGCGCAAGTGGAGCAGCCAATGTTGTAAGTGGACCAGTGTTTAGAGTGGCTTTGGCTCAGCAGGCTTCAGCCAGATCAGGCTTGGGCAAGATAAATATCTTGTACATTTCTCATTTCCTTCATTCCTCGTCTGTTAGACCATGGTAGTGCAGCGAGAGTGACTCCAGGACAGTGTCTTGCACTGGGAATTCTGGGGAACCTCCAGTCACCCAGATGGCCACATCTGCCCGAGGTCATTGAGTTGCAGCTCCTCAGAGAATGTGTTAAGAAACTGGAACTGCAGCTTGGTGACCTTGGGTTCATATGGGAGAATGAGGAGGTGATAGAGGTACAGGAAGGTAGTCACCCCTTAGGTTGCAGGAGACAGGTAACAAGGGGACTGTCAGGAGAAGAAAGGGAAATGGGCAGCCTGTGCAGAGTACCCCTGTGGCCGTTCTCTTCAATAATAATTACATCATTTTGGACACTGTTGAGGTGGACAACCTACCAGGGAGGAACTGTAGCGGCCAGGTCTATGGCACTGAGTTTGGTGCTGTGGCTCAGAAGAGAATAGAGATTAAGAGGACTGCAGTGGTGATTGGAGATTCCATAGTCAGAGGAAAAGAGAGAAGATTCTGTGTGTGTGATAGAGATACCTGGATGATAAGTGGAACCGGGTGACCATCGAATGCTATTCATTATTGTTAAAAGGTGTTCTCAGGCATCCATCCAGGTAATGCTAGAATAGTTGTCTGTACCTTTAAGTGGAGATGGTGACATCATTACGCACACACAGGATAGTGGGGAGACCATTTTGTTTTCTGCTGGAGAACTGGTGGGGCGTTGGAATTGGGTTCCTCCCAGGGATGCTTGGCATGGTGAGGAAAGATTTTCACGAGTAAAGGCTTGCGAAGTTCCTTACCGGCCAAGCAGAATTGCCACTACCATATTAGTACAGTATTAGTTTTGAGCGGTTTTCTTTGTATACGCATACTGCATACGCAATCTGTCGATACACAAGTGTGTGGATCGAAGGTTAAATGGAGATTGTAACGGCAGGACCTGATGGTAAAGTCATTCGTTTTGTTTTAAGACCCTCTTCTGGCACTTAAACAGCTAAAACAGATAAAGGAATTAAAACCCGAAAAAGTAGTTATTGTCCTGAGTGTGTACTTTTCCCCGGGCTACAACATTTGGTACCAGGAGTGGGGTTAATTCCAAGCCAGTTTAGAGGGTCCCTGATTGTTGTATGCAGTATAATCTACAATACCTAATACAGTAGTGGTGAAGACAGGACAGTGTTCCCGTCAGGCGGAAGGAGAGAGCGCAGTGGAGCCTCAGGACTGGGCCGGGATGTCAGCAACTGACGTCAAGATGCAGAGCGGTGACGTGGATCCAGGGAACTGCAGGTCATGAAGCCATCGCATTTGCAGCAAAGGACGGCAGCAACTCCTATTGCAGGCTTATGAAAACTTTAAAGACTTGTGCTTTTACTATGTCACGCTCAGAGGACAAACCAGTTGAGCTTGAGTTGAATGAACAAATTAGGGAATTGCGTAGTAGGTATGATGAAGCCATGGCAACCATAGATACATTAAGCAGAAGGTCATATATATATATAATGTCCCAAGGGAAAGACGCATTGTTCCATTTACAGGGGATGTTGAGAAAGATGGGAGGTCTGTTGATGACTTTATTGAAGAAGTACAGCATGCACTTCATAGTAGAAATCAGTCTGACCAGGATCAGTATGACTTTGTCAAGTCCCTGCTCAGGGGTGCAGCCTTAGAGGAAGCACGTATGCACAGTGATGCTGGGGAAGAATGGGCTAATGGCTTGTTCACCTATCTCAGGGAAGCTTTTAGAGACAAGTGTAGTGCATCCCAGCTGTGGCATAGCTTCTATAGTCGTAAACAGCTTGAGGGTGAAGATGTAAGAGAGTTTTCACATGCCCTAGCCCAAGCTCTTAACTTGATACTGAAGCACTCCCCTGTGGCCGTGACCAACGTGGTACTGAGATCAATTTATAGAGGGGATCAGGGATCCTTCCCTCAGATAGGAGCTCCACAGATTCGTGCGGGACCACTCTGAGTCCTCAATGATAGAAGTGAGAGAGGAAGCTCATCTGTGGCTCGCAGAAGAGCCCCAGGGAAATACAAAGTCTGGAAAGTCAAAGTGTAGCAGTAGCCAGGCACAGTGCTCGATTGTTAAAGCTCGGGATTCTGAGTCTGTCACTCTAGATGCCGTCCTTAAAGTAGTCGCAGAGCAGGGCAAAGCCCTTTGTGAATTGACTCAAGCAGTGAAAGATCTCACTGTACAGAGGGATTCTACATGCGCTACTCGCAGCAGACGTAATTTACAGCCTAGGTTCACAGAAGATGGGCAACCAATATGTTTCAGGTGTCAGGTGGGAGGGCATTTGGCCAAGAATTGCCCACTGAAGTGGGGTGCAAGGGAAGTGGAGTCTGCATCCTCCTGCCCTCAAGAGGTTGGGAGTCGGGCAATTCGGCGGAACCTCACAGATACAGAGGATGTGCCGCTATCCCATGACCAGTTGCTGCAACATGCAATAGGAACATGTCCAGTTGCTGAGCTTGAAATATCAGGTGTCACTGTCCGTTGTCTGTTGGACACAGGTACTCAAGTAAGCACCCTGACCAAGCAGCTAACAGCTGCAAACAGTCTTGATATTCCTTACCTTGAGTACCTAGAGCTAGAGGTTCAAGCAATGGACATGAAAATGTAGTCGGGGATCCTGTTGGCACTGAACCACCTATCCCATGTATTGTAGGCGTGAACATTATCAGCCAATGTAGGCAACTTGTCTACGCAGAGTTTGACACTGCCCTGGAAGGGAAGCTGGATTCTGATTGGAGAGATGTTTTCCAGAAAGTGCAGATGCGCACTACTGGAAAAAGAACAGTAGTCTGAGTATTGGGAAAAGATACTGAGAATGTACCTACTAGGCCTCTAATCACTGACAATAACCCCTATTCCACTTGAAAACTGCCAAGTTGGGAGCAGTAGAGCAGAGATGGATCTCACAGCTGTCAGGGTTTGACTTCGATGTCCAGTATCGTCCAGGTTGGAGCAATACCATGGCTGACGCACTCTCTAGGCAGCCATTTGCAGGGGAGCCTGATCCTGTCTCAGAAGATGTGGAGTTTGATCGGCCTGTGGCGATCTGTAGTTTGATCAATCGCAGCACTGCTCTTGACCCGGCACTGGTTACTGCTGGTCTTAACAGCTGTAGGGTTAAGCAGATTCGAGCTTGGGAAGCTGGTACTAGTGATGTAAGTGGTCCGATGCAAGGGAACACTCCATCGCTAGCTGTACACCAGAACCGACTGAGGGATGCACATGCCAGAGCAAAACAATACTCTGAACAGAAGGCAGCAGAATGCATTGCCTGGCAGGAGGACAAAGTTTACTGTCCCAAACGTGATGTGAATGCACTGGTTTATCTGAGGAACAGACCAATAGGCCATAATAAGATCCAGGATGCTTGGAACCCAACCGTCTACAGGGTGGTATAGGTACTGGGCAACACATACACTGTGGAACCTTGAGAGGGTGGGCCTAGCAAGAGGGTGAACAGGGTAGACATCAGGCCCTGAGAACCATCCCACTCCAGCTTCCCAAAGGAGATTGCAAACTTCAGTAACCTGGGCCAGCTCACCCCTGGGGCAGGAATCAGATTCTGAAGATTCAGAAAATGGTGTGATAGTGGTGGAAGATATGTCAGAACAGGGTGTACAGAGCCTTGACCCTAGCCTAGACAGCATATCTTCCGAAAATATGACATCTTCTGGAACTGAGACTGGGGAGCCGACGACTGCTCGTGCAGGGGCAGAGGGTGGTAGCCTTCCTGGGGCAGCACTCCGCAGGAGTAAACGAGTAAATGCTGGACAGTACACTAACCCACATAGCGAACCAAGGTCAGTCCTTGCTTAAGCCTCCATAAGTCCGGCAGCGCTGTCTGAGATACTGGCTAGTCTTAGTTCAGTTCTCTTTAGAGAAGCAGTTAAGGAGTTTAAAAGTACCCTTATAATGAGCGAGTAATCGAGGACGATTACTTGAATGCAGGGGAGAATGTAACCGGGTGACCATCAAATGCTATTCATTATCGTTAAAAAGTGTTCTCAGGCATCCATCTGGGTAATGCTAGAATAGTTGTCTGTGCCTTTAAGTGGAGATGGTGAAGACATTACGCAGGCGCGGGATAGTGGGAAAACCATTTTGTTTTCTGCTGGAGAAGCAGGTGGGGCGTTGGAATTGAGTTCCTCCCAGGGATGCTTGGCATGGTGAGGAAAGATTTTCACGAGTAAAGGTCTCGACGCTGGATAGCGTGGCTTGCAAAGTTCCTCACCAGCCAAGCAAAATTGCCACTACCATATTAGTACAGTATTAGTTTTGTGCGGTTTTCTTTGTATTTTTATACTGCATACGCAATCTGTCGATACACAAGTGTGTGGATTGAAGGTTAAATGGAGGTTGTAATGGCAGGACCTAATTGTAAAATCGTTCATTTTGTTTTAAGACCCTCTTCTGGCACTTAAACAGCTAAAACAGATAAAGGAATTAAAACCCAAAAAATATTTGTTGTCCTGAGTGTGTACTTTTCACCAGGTCACAACATATGTTTCCTCCCAGGTGCCAGGGTCAGGGATGTCTCAGATCGGGTCCTTGGTACTCTCGAGGGACAGGTGAGCAGCCAGAAGTTTTGGTACATATTGGCACCAATGACATAGCAGGAAAGGTGAGGAGGTCCTGAAGAGAGAATTTAGGGAGCTAGGTAGAAAGCTGAAGGACCTCCAGTGTAGTAATCTCTGGATTGCTGCCCGTGCCACACCACTGATGGTAAGAATATAATGATTTGGCAGATGAATGCGTAACTGAGGAGCTGGTGCAGGGTGCAAGGGTTCAGATTTATGGATCATTGGGAACTCTTCTGGGGAAGGTACAACCTGTCCAAAAGGGACCAATTTCCTTGCAAGCAGGTTTTTTAGAGCTATTCGAGAGGGTTTAAATTTTGGCTGGGGGTTGGGAACCAGAGTGATAGTGCTGTGGATGAGGTAGTTGGTTTATAAACAGAGGCAGTGTGTAGTGAGACTGCTAGCAAAGAGAGGCTGAAGATAGGGCAAAATTGCAGTCAACAGGCTGAGTTACAATATAAAAGGCGGATGAAATTGAAAAGGTGTTGGATTTGAATGCGCGCAGCATACAGAATAAGGTAGATGAACTTGTAGCATAGCTACAGATTGGCATGTATGAAGTTTTGGGAATCACTGAATTGTGGCTAAAAGAAGATTATAGCCTAGAGCTTAACATCCAAGGAAACATATTGTATCGAAAGGACAGGCAGCTAGGCAAAGGGGGTGGTGTGGCTCTGTTGGTAAAAAATTAAATCAAATCATTAGAAAGAGGTGACATAGCATTGGTAGGTCTTGAATTGTTGTGGGTAGATTTAAGGAACTACAAGGGTAAAAAGATCTTGATGGGAGTTGTATACAGACCGTCAAACAGTAGTAAAGATGTGGTCTACAATTACAACAGGAGGTACAAAATGCATGCCAAAAGGGCAATGTTACAATTGTCATGGGAAATTTGGATGTGCAGGTAGATTGGAAAAATCTGGTTGGTGCTGGATCCCGACAGGGGTAATTTCTAGAATGCGGACAAAATGGCTTTTTAAAGCCCACAAAGAGATCAACTAATCTGGATTGTGCATTGTGCAATGAACCGGAATTGTTTAGCGAGCTTAAGGTAAAGGTACCATTAGGGTTGGTCATCATAATATGTTAGAATTCACCCTGCAATTTGAGAAGGAGAAGCTAAAGTCCGATGTATCTGTATTACAGTGGAATAAGGGAAATTGCAGAGGCATGAGAGAGGAGCTGACCAGAATTGATTGGAACAGAATACAGGCAGGGATGACAGTAGAGCAGCAATGGAAGTAATTTGGAAGGCACAGATATGTACATCCCAAAGAGGTACAAATATTCCAGAGGAAAGATGACACAACCATGGCTAACAAGAGAAGTCAAAGCTAACATCAAAGCCAAAGAAAGGGAATAAAATAGAGCAAAAATTTGTGGGAATTTAGAGGATTTGGAAGCTTTAAAAAACCAACAGAAGGCAACTGAAAAAGTCATTAAGAAGGAAAAGATGGAGTACGAAGGTAAGCTAGTCAGTAATATTAAAAAGGATACCAAAAATTCTTCAGATATATAAAGAGTAAAAGAGAGGTGAAAGTAGATATTGGACCACTGGAGAATTATGCTGGAGAGGTAGTTATGGGGGTAAGAAAATGGCAGATGAACTGAATAAGTATTTTGCATTAGTCTTCACTGTGGAAGACACTAGCAGTATGCTAAAAGTTCAAGTGTGTAAAGTTGTCATTACTAGGGAGAAGTTTCTTGGGAAACTGAAGGGTCTGAAGGTAGATAAGTCACATGGACCAGATGGTATACTTCCCAGGGTTCTGAAAGAGGTGGCTGAAAAGACTGTGAAAGCTTTAGTAATGATCTTTCAAGAATCAATTAATTCTGGCATAGTTCTAGAGGAATGGAAAATTGCAAATGCCACTACTCTATTCAAGAAGGGAGAGAGGCAGAAGAAAGGAAATGATAGGCCAGTTAGTCTGACCTCTGTGGTTGGGAAGATGTTAAGGATGTGGAGTTGATTGTTAAGGATGTGGTTTCATGGAACCTGGAGGCACATGATAAAATAGGCTGTAGTCAGCATTGTTTCCTTAAGGGAAAATCATGCCTGACAAATCTCTAGGAATTCTTTGAAAAAAATAACAAGCGGGATAGACAAGGAGAATCGGTGGCTATTGTGTACTTGGATTTTCAGAAGGCCTTTGATAGGTGCCACACATGAGGCTACTTAACAAGCTAAGAGCCCATGATATTACAGGAAAGATGTGAACATTCACTGATTGGCAGGAGGCAAAGAGTGGGAATAAAGGGAGCCTTTTCTGGTTGGCTGCCAGTTATTCATGACGTTCCACAGGGGTCTGTGTTGGGACCACTTCTTTCTACGTTATGTGGCAATGACTTAGATAACAGAATTGATAGCTTTGTGGCCAAGTTTGTGGATCATAACAAGATAGGTGGAGGGGAGGGTAGTGTTGAGGAAGCAGGGAGGCAGCAGAAGGACTTAGACAAATTAGGAGAACGGGCAAAGAAGTGGCAGATGGAATACAGTGTGGGTCGCGTATGGTCATGCACTTTGGTAGAAGAAATAAAAGCGCGTAGACTATTTTCTAAATGGAGAGACAATTCAAAAATCTGAGGTGTAAAGGGACATGGGAGTCCTTGTAGAGAATTCTCTAAAGGTTAACTTGCAGGTTGTGTCAATAGTGAGGAAGGCAAATGCAGTGTTAGCATTAATTTCGAGAGGATTAGAATATGAAAGTAAGGATATAATGTTGAAGCTTTATCAAGCACTGGTGAGGCCTCACTTGGAACATTGTGAGCAGTTTTAGGCCCCTTATCTAAGAAAAGATGACCCGACATTGGAGCGGGTTCAAAGGAGGTTCACAAAAATGATTCCTGGATTGAAGTTTGTCATATGAGGAGTATTTGAGGGCTCTGGGCCTGTACTCACTAGAATTCAAAAGAATGAGGGGTGACCTCATTGAAACCTATCGAATGTTGAAAGGCCTTGAAAAAATGGATGTGGAGAGGATGTTTCCTATGCTATGGGAATCTAAGACCAGAGGACACACCCTAAAATAGAGGGGCGTCTTTTTAGAATGGAGATGAGGAGGAATTTCTTTAGCCAAATTGGTGAATCTGTGGATTCAACCTGTGGAGGCCAAGTCATTGGGTATGTTGAAGGAAGAGGTTGCAGATTCTTGATTAGTCAGGGCATGAAAGGATACATGGAGAAGGAAAGAAAGGGAGAGGGAAACAGATCAGTCATGATGAAATGGTGGAGAAGACTCAATGGTCCAAATTGCCTAATTCTGCTTCTGTATATTATGGTCTTATGATCAAGCAGCATCTATGGAGAGGATGGATGCATGGAGTCAGAGGAAGTGTATTGGCATGGATAGTGGTTTGGTTAAATTATAGAAGGCAGAGAGTTGGTATAAATGGGTGTTTCTCCGGTTGGCAGTCAGTGGTGATTGGGGTGCCGCAGGGGTCGGTACTGGGCCTGCAGCTGTTTACCATTTACATTGATGATTTAGAAGAGGGGACTAAGTGTAGCGTAGCAAAATTTGTTGATGACACTAAACTGAGTGGAAAAGCAAATTGTACAGAGGATGTGGAGAGTCTGCAGAGGGATATAGATAGGTTAAGTGAGTGGGCCAAGTGAGTATTCCATCTGACAGATGGAATACAATGTTGGTAAATGCAAGATCATCCACTTTGGAAGGAATAATAGAAGAGCAGATTATTATTTAAATGGTGAAAGATTGTAGCATGCTGTCGTGCAAAGGGACTTGGGAGTGCTTGTTCGTCAATCACAAAAAGTTGGCTTGCAGGTTCAACAGGTTATTAAGAAGGCAAATGGAAAACAAAAGCAGGCAGGTCATGCTGCAACTATACGGGGTACTGGTCAGGCCACACCTGGAATACTGTGTGCAGTTCTGGTCTCCATACTTGAGGAAGGATATACTGGCTTTGGAGGCAGTGCAGAGGAGGTTCACCAGGTTGATTCCAGGGATGAAGGGGTTAACCTGTGAGGAGAGATTGAGTCGCCTGGAGATTGAACTCTCTGGAGTTCAGAAGAATGAAAGGGGATCTTATAGAAACATACAAAATTTTGAAAGGGATAGATAAGATAGAAGTAGGAAGTAGGAAAGTTATTTCCATTGGTAGGTGAGACTAGAACTAGGGGACATTGCCTCAAGATTCAGGGAGACGATTTAGCATGGAGATGAGGAGAAACTGTTTTTCCCAGAGAGTGGTGAATCTGTGGGAAACAGTTGAGGCTTTCTCACTAAATATATTTAAGAAACAGTTAGATAGGTTTTTACATAGTAAGGGAATTAAGGGTTATGGGGAAAAGGCATGTAGATGGAGCTGAGTTTACGGACAGATCAGCCATGATCTTATTGAATGGCAGAGCAGGCTCAATGGGCTGGATGGCCTTCTCCTGCTTCTATTTCTTATGTTCTTATGTAGGACTAAACATAGACTTCTCGAGCCAGGAACCTTCATCAGGACCAGAAAGGAAGGGTGAAGAAACCATAATTTAAACTTCTTCCTACACTATATCCATATCCTTCCATATCTAAGAGCCTCTTGAATCACTCTTTCACATTTGCCTCCACCATTCACCTGATTTATCCCCATAACTTTTGACACCCTTACTAATCAAGAACATATCAACCTCCGCCTTAATTATACCCAATGAAATACCTGCACAGCTGAATTCCACAGATTCACCACCCTCTGGCTAAAGAGATTTTTGCTCATCTCTTTTCAAAATCGATGTCCTTTAATTCTGGGGCTGTGCTCTCTGGTCTTCAACTTCGCCATTATAAGAAACATCCTCTCCACTTCCACTCTATCTAGGCCTTTCAATAATCAACAGGTTTCAATGAGATCCTCCCCCATTCTCCTCAACGTCACCAGGTACAGGCCCAGATCCATCAAACGCCCCTCATATCTTAACACTTTCATTCTTGGGATCATTCTCATGAACCTCCTCTGGACCGTCTCCAATGCCAGCACATCTTTTCTTAGCAAAGGGGCCCAAAACTACTCATTATTCCAAGTGCAATCTGACCAATGCCTTATCAGCCCTCAGCATTACATTCTTGCTTTCATATTCTAATCTTCTTGAAATGAATGCCAACATTGCATTTGCCTGCTTACCACCCAAGTTAGTCTTTAGGAAATCCTGCACAGGGATTCATAAATCCCTTTGCACCTGATTTTTGAATTTTCTCCCCATTTAGAAATTAGTCTACTCCTGCCAAATTGCATGACCATATACATCCTTACACTGTATTGGATCTGCCACTTCTTTACCATTTCCCTAATCTGTCTTAAGTCCTTCTGCAGACACCCTGCTTCCTCAACACCCTACCTCTCCACCTATCTTGATATCATCTGCAAACTTGGCCACAAAGCCATCAATTCCTTCATCCAAATCATTGACAAGAAGCTGTCCCAACATCAACCCCTGTGGCACACACATGTAGTCACCATCAGCCAACCAGAAAAGGGCCCTTTCATTCCCACTCTTTGCCTCTTGTCAGTCAAGCAATCTTCTATCCATACTAGTACCTTTCTTGTAATATCCTGGGCTCCTATCTTCATGTGGCAGCTTGTCAAAGGCCTATGAAAATCCAAATTAACAGCATCTATTCAGTCTTCTTTGTCAATCCTGCTTGTTATTTCCTCAAAGAATTCCAACAGATTTATCAGACAAGATTTCTCCCTGAGAAAACCATGCTGACTTTGGTCTATTTCATCAGGTGCCTCCAAGTACCCCAAAACGTCATCCTTAATAATAGACCGCTGAAGTCAGGTTAACTGGCCTATATTTTCCTTTCTTCTGCTTTCCTCCCTTCTTAAAGCATGGAGGTGATGGGTGGAAAAGTTTAAGGAATCTGTTAGGGAGGGAGAGGGAAGGGATAAAGGGAAGGAGGAGGGGCACCTGGAAAAGTGATAAGCAGATGAGGAAAAAGAAGGGCTGAGAGGGAAGCCAGAATGGGGAATCACTTCTTTAAATGTTTTTAACCAGTGATTTGTTTTGAGTGACAGAGAACCCAAACCTGGAATCCCCAAAGGACCGACTTGCACCTGACCATTCTGGATTCCCATTTTTTCTATAGAGTTCCACTGAGTGAATCCAAGCCCCTGTGGTAGAGTGCATCATCTCCCTACTCATCTGATTCCATTGGAGGAACTCGCATCTCACTCTCCAGCTACCAGGGGACTGTTAAGATATATAGCACTTCTCCAGCGACAGCATTGTGATACTTTGAAAGTGGAAGACTATTTTTAGCCTTCTCCTCACTGGGTAGCAGATAATTTAATTCATTTATTATTTCATTCCTTAAGATTAGAAACTGAAGATCTTATTGTCCCTTTTCTGGTGGTGACGGATACTGCAAGATCGCTGGCTCCGGGAGATAATTGCTGCATTGTTCTTTTGTTCACTTATCATGAGGTTGGTTAAACAGATTTAGGAAATGTCAGCTGTCATTTGAAAGAGAAAGAGCCTCTTATTCCACACACTGGTTCTCTTTGTGCATCTCAGTCCGGTGCTATGTGTTCAGAGTGACAAGAAGATAGATGAAAATCCCAGACCCATCTGTTAGAATAGGAGGGAACATTTCATCCTTATACCCACCCTCCACCCTCAGGTGATGGAAACTAATCCAACATATCATTGGACATCATGGTAATGGTTATCTATTATAGCTTAGGGCTTTGGAGTTCTGAGTTCAATCCCAGCATCCTCTGTAAGGAGTTCAAGTCTTATCTACATTTTGTAATCCATTAACATATCTCAATGGAAGAAATTCAGCAAATCAGTTTGTGGCAGTAACCAGCCCCAAAGATTGTTCATACCATTTTTTTCTGAATAAAAGCATCTAATTGCATCTAATTTCATCAATTGTTCTAGCTCTAGCTTTTTCTCATTAATTCATTTATGTACTTTCCATTGCTACAACTTGTTTTATATAGTTGGGCATACACCAATGACAAGATCAGTGCAAGTATCCACACAGATGTGTCGGGGAAAGAGAAAATGCCATGAAAATTATGTCATCACCACACACAAGGATTGGTCACCTGATATCTTGTACATGCCAATGGAATCAACATAATGTGAGTTTTGCTGGTGAAATAGACTTCCAAGCTTCACTGAATGTTCGTCAAGGTCAATCAGGTCCGACCAAATTATGCACACTCCTATCAAAACTCCAAGGAAAAACTTCCAAAAAGAAGAATTTTAATCCAAATTGGAATAATAAAATCTTCACATAATCTCAGCTCCTATGTTCATACAGGACTAAACTCTTGCACTTAAACCTTCTGACTGTGTTAAGCTTGTAAGCCCGTAAATATTGCCAAATTGTAATAAAAGATGATGGCAATGTAGGTCATACTGTATCAGCAGTCTGAATTCTTGTTGGTTTAATGTGTATTAATTTCATATACAAGCCTTGTTGTAGTTCAACAATGCCACTTCCAAAATGTGACCTGGTTTATTAATAAATGAAATACATTCTACTCAGAGTGAATGATAAATGAGAATAATGATTTTATATTATCTACTGTGAATTTTGAGATAGGGTCCTAATCTTATCAGAGTTAGTGTATTATCCATCACTTCTTGCAGCTGCTGGTACATAGTAATGACTCTATGTTTCATCCACAAGCTATTGGAGAGATGAAAATGAAAGTGTTGTTGAAATGTTGCCTGGCTCAGTACATGAATCCCTGTCAGACCTGGATTTGACATCGTTAGATTTAGATTTTGATTTATTTATTAATCACAGGTACATCAAAACATACAGTGGAACGTGTTATTTGCATTAACAACCAACACAATCTGGGGATGTGCTGTGGGCATGCTACATTCCTGCATAAACTGGTGCCAACACAGCATGCCCACTATATTCAGCAGAACAATATGCAGCCAATATATAACAAGCAACAACAACAAACAAACCCCTTTCCCATCTCCCCCACCCTTCTACACCAGGACAGGCCTCCTCCAAGCATGTGAACTCCAATCTGTGGCCCCAGACTCACAGAGTTCAGGCCTCCAACCAGGATATACTGACCTAGGGGTTTCGACCTTCAGGCTTTGACCTCTGGACTCGCCATCCTCAGGGCTTCAAACTCCAGACCCACTGATCTTTGATCTCCGACCTCAGGACTCGTCAATCACAGGTTTCCATTCCAGGACCTGCCAACTGACCTTAGGCCTCCAATACCGAGACTTGCTGACCTCAGACCTCTGTTCCCAGGACTCGCTGGCCCCTGGGATCACCAGGCCTGACAGACCTTGCTTCTCAGGCCTATGTCCTCATGGATCGCTATCCTTCAACCTCAGAGCACGCCAACCTGCAGCTCCTACCCCTAACTTTTCATTTACTAGCCCTGATCTCACACTCCCCTTATCCTATCCCTATCCTTATATGACCCCTAACTTCTCACACTGTCCCCAAAAACCATCCCTACAAACCTAAAAAGCTAAGTAGGTAAAGTCATTATTGTAGATCTGGCAAGTGTCCCCATGGAATAGCTAATTAAGTTATTTTACATGTCCAATCAGCCATCATCAACCCATTTCAAATCTACTGTAGAAACAACTGCTATCAGAATTCAGGTCAGGCAGCATTCATGGAGGGAAATAGACAGTCGATGTTTCAGGCGAAGCTTCAAGTCCTTAGTACTGAAATGTTTTGTCATCTCACTCAGTGTTAGCCATACAGCACTGAAACAGACCCTTTGGCCCAATCCATCTGTGCCAACCAAGATGCCTAACCAAGCTAATCCCATCTAGTCCCTACATTTAAATAATTTGTTCTTTCATTCTGCCTACCAAAGTGGATAACATATTGATCTTGCACATTATTCTCTATATGCCAACTTTTTATCCTTCTTACTTAAACTGTGTGTATCCATTTGTACACATCATGTCCTCCTGATAACTTGCTAACTGTACCCAGTTATGCATCATTGATGCATTTGCTACAATGGGTCTCTTCATCCAATGTCTAATGTAGATCAGTGGTTCCCAAACGTTTTAGGGTTACTGCCCCCTTGGCTCCCAGAGCACATCCTCAGCATCCCCTCTCCCTTTTTAGCCATTACATAAAAACTATGAAGAATTTTGATTTACAATATACAGTGAAAGAAAATAGGAACTGCAAACTCAAATCAGTGGTCAGTAATCACAAAAATTCAAATCTAAAGCTACAAATAAAATTATTTGTTTAATTACAGTAAAAACAATTCTTATCGACAATTTTAGAGCATAGTCCAATTATTCACTAATTCATTGCTTTTTCACCTTTCAATGAGATGGATGAGCTTGATATAGTGACATCAGCTTCTCAACATCAGACTCAATGTCACTCAGGAGATCCCCACATTCAGTAATTTGGATAGAGCGAAGATCCTGAAATTTCTCTGAAATGACTTTATGCAGCTCACCCACGTGGGCACAGTATAGCTGAAGATCATCATTTGGTATTTCTTTCTTTTCCAACTCAGAGAGGCTTGTAAATTGGAAAAAGTCATGCTGGCCAAAGTTGCACTTGAAAAGGGTTAACTTGGACAGAAGTGTGGAGATGACTGATTTGACTTGGATAAGATTCACATCATTTCCTTGCAATTGAAGGGTGATTTCATCAAACTCTGCAAATGATTCTGACAAATAAGCAGGGTCATGCTTAATATTCTTGAGTTGACTACAGAATCAAGTCTTCAAAAAATGAGCACAGTTTCAAAAAGTGCATAAAAGTATCTCAGACAGTTTCCTTTTGAGAGCCATCTGAATTCTGTGTTCAACAGCAAGCATTCAAAGTGTTCATCATTCTCAATACAAAGCTCTCGAAATAGTCAAGAATTGAGAGCGTGGGACTTGATTTTATTTACCACTGTGATAACAGTATTTAATGGTTTGTGCAACCAAACACTTAGGTTTATTTGTGACAAGATACTGTCTGTGAATTACACAGTGAATGATAAATATGTTAGGTACAGCTTTTTTCAAGCAAGTAATAACCCCATTGTGACGTCCTGTCATTGATGGTGCCTCATCTGTTGCAAAAGCAAGAATGTTAATAGGTGGAATATCCTTCTCTTTGAAAAATTGCTCAACAATCCAAAATATTGACTTCCTCTTCATATCTGTTTCTAATCCCCTTGCAAATAACAACTCTTGAGCCATGCTTTCAGCTTTTATGAAGTGAATATAACCAAGAAGCCAAGATTTATCGCCTGGCAGAGTTGACTTATCTAACTATAGAGCAAATTCTGTTGTCCTAAGTATGTTGCACAATACGCCTTTCACATTCTCAGATATTTCATCTTTTTGTCTTTGAGCAGAGCTGTTTCTGAAAAGAATTGCTTTAATTAGTTGGTCTGGTGACTTACGCAAAACTGTACTCAGAACCTCCCTTACCACTAGCAGAATCAGTTCTTCTCCAGTTGTATGGGGCTTTCCAGATTTAACAACTAGCAATGCGATGTTGTGTGAAGCACACAAATCATCACTGTTTTGTTGTGAATTGACTGACAAACATGTTTCGAAGCATTTTCCATTTTTTAAAGTTTTCACAAAGTGACTGAAAATAAGCCAAGTTCTTTTTTGTTTTATCAGAGTGTATTCTCTTCAAATTTTCAATGAGCTTGGACAGTTTCATTCCCTCATTTGGAAAAACTTTTTCTCACAACAGACAATTTTGGCTGCTGTTGGTTGCTGGTATAAATCCATTATTTCAGATACTCCACACTCTGCTGTCTGTACTTCCTTTTTGTTTGTTCTGCTTTTGCTATTTTTGTTATGGATTATTGACCATAGTCAAATGCCTATTGTTTCAGTCCAATCTCAAGTGCTGCGATCAATAAAGGGAAATGTTATGTTATCATCAGAGCTTAGGCAACACCCAACACCTGCAGGAAGGTACATAAAGTGGGGCAGTGATATTTTGGTTGGGCTGCGGGCTAGAAAAATGCGGTCAAGACCTTTAAAGAAGGCAGATTCTGAACTTTACCCTATTGAATGCCATGCCCCTTATTCACTGGAATTGTGTCGCTGCATGATTAAGAGTATGGGAATCGTACCAGCTAACACTGTACTACAGTGGTGAACAGCAATAATTCACAGACCAGGCCCAGAAATAACATTATTTCATCAGTCCAAATTTCTCATGATATGCCAAGTACAGGAGTGTCACATTGCTTTTCAACAACTACAACGCAGTTAAAGCAAAGTCTAAGAAAACGGTGGGTTAGCAAGATTGAGGTGATTACATGATCATTGTAATCAATTATGAGGCACAGAAAATCAAATGCTTATTATAAATAATTCATTTCTTAAATTAAGCCAGTTGCCCTCTTGCTACCAATTGCCTGCCACTGCCCCCAGAAGGGATGATATCATCCACTTTGGAAATCACTATATTATATTATTAAAAATGAGACCCCTTATTGTACCCCCAGTTACTGTCTGCCAATCTGAAAATGACTCATTTATCTCAACTCTTTGGTTAGTCATGGCCACATCCATGCTGATAAACCAACCCCATATTCTCTTGTGCAATAAACCTTATTAAATGCCTTCCAGAAATCCAAATACCTAATGTCCATTGGCTTCCATTTATCCACCTTGGATATCCCCAAAGAATTCCTGCAAATCAGTCAAATGCAATTTCCCTTTCATAAAACAATATTGATTCCGCCTGACTGTATAACTTTCTAAATAACATTCTCTTGCCTCCTTAAAAATGAGCATGTACAATTCTTCAACCCAAAAGGTTATTTGCAAAATCAAGGGAGCTTTGGAAATTTGTTAGGGCATCTACAATGTTCTTTAAAACTTAGGGACGCTGTCCCTGGGATGAGTCACCTCTCAGTGCCAGCATTTTCTTCATCACTGTTCTATTGCATTTATTAAATTGACATGACCTTTGGATGTGGCCTGCATTCATCCTGCAGAAGATGTCAAGTACACTTCAGAAATTTACTAAATAATCCATATGTAAGTTAAAGTACACCCTCGTTGAAATTAATTACCTTTGCGTAATCTGCCTAACTTCAATAGACCCACTAAAATAAAACCATCAGAGTCCTAATCCTGGCCTATTTCTTAATTCTACAAAAATCTTAACTGCTGATAAACTCTTGACATATCCATCCGAATTATTCCTAATTGTCTCATGATTCATCATATTCCTCTTCACAATCTTTCCCATAAACCTCATAATTTGATATATTTTGATCCCCAGGCTGATAGTTTGCCGCATGAAGTTGTGAGTCAATTTCTCTCAGTTTGTTCCTTGATACCATGCGATTGCATAAATTGCATTCACTTTGTCCACGTGCTTTATTGCTATTGGAATTGGTTTATTGTTGTCACATGTACCAAGATAGAGTGAAAAGCTTGATTTGCATACTATTTATACAGATCAAATCATTACACAATACATTGAACTAGATAAGGTAAAACATTAACAATGCAGAATGAAGTGTAAATGCCATGCATGTAAACAATAAAGTGCAAGATCATAACGAGGTAGATTGTGAGGCCAAGGGTTTATCTTATCATGCAAGAGTTGTGTTCAAGAGTATGATAACAGCGGGATACAAGCTAACCTTGAGCTTGATGATAGGCACTTTCAGCCTTTTGTATCTCCTGCACAATGGGAGAGGGGAGAAGACAGATTGGCTGAGATGGCTGGGGTCTTTCATTATGCTTTACTCAGGCAGTGCAAAGTATAAACAGAGTCCATAGAGGGGAGGCTGGTTTCTGTGTTATGCTGAGCTGTGGTCTACAGTTTCTTGTGGTCACATGCAGGGCAATTGTTATACCAAACCATTATGCAGCTAGACAGAATGCTTTCAATTGTGCATCAATAAAAATTGGTAAGATTGGTCAGAGAGATGCCAAATTTCTTTAGCCTCTCATGACTTCTTGTATTTTCCCCTTGGTTTAGTTACTGTTCATCCTTTGGTATTACTCTCTCTGTAGAGCTCTGTATTACTCCCGGTTATTTGCAAACCCCCATAAACTTCCATTTGTTTGGCATCATTTACCTGAACCCCTTTTTCCAATTCCAGCAAATTACAGTGGCAAGGCACAGATAGAAGGGTATGAATGGAAATACAGATCTAACGGAGACCATTTCAAAGATTTCAAAGGTACATTTAATGTTAGAGGAATGTATACAATGTACATCCTGAAATTCTTTTTCTTCACAGCTATCCACAAAAACAGAGGAGTGCCCCAAAGAATGAATGACAGTTAAATGGTAGAACCCCAAAACCCCTCCCAGCTCTCCTCTCCCACGCACAAGCAGCAGCAAAGCAATGATCCCCCCTCCCCACCAGCAAAAAAGCATCGGCATCCCCACCGAGCACTCAAGCGTGCAGCAAAGCATCAATAAAGACACAGACTTGCAGTACCCCAAAGTCACTCTTTCACCTCGTAATTCAACATACCACAGTCTCTCTCTCTCTCTCTCTCTCTCCCCCAATAAAGGAAAAAGAGGTGTCCCCGTTTCACAGCAAGAGGAGAGACATAACAAACAACTCGCTGATTTACGATGTTAAAAGTCTGTTGCATTGCTTTTTCTGAGCTCTGTGCCCAAAGAACTCGGGTCCCTGGGCACACAGCCAGCAGCCAGCTCACTGCTTTCGATCTTTCATCTACTCCCATGTCACACCAGTTTCCTGCAGAGGCACTGACCTTGAGTCTGCCCATCCCCAAAGCCACAAAATCCCAGAACCCTGAAGGTACGCTAGTCTTCTAGGCCGCATCCTTGGTATATTGAATAATGGTCAATCGTGAGACCCCGAGAGCAGGTCCCATTCCCATAAAGTACCAAAGTCAGCATGTAACTCCAGGTCAGGGTCTTCAAAAGAACCCTGAAAGGGAAAAATAGAGATATTAAAGATAAGAATAGAGCTGTTTCCGTAAATGCAAGCAAAGAAGTTGCCGTTAGGCGCCATCATCCTCCTAAGCTCCACCCATATTTCAACTTAAAATGGCAGCACATTTTTACCAACAGAATAAAGGTAACAAAACTTTGCCAATAGCTAAAGCTTTGCTCTAGCTGCACAGCTAAAGGTAATGTAATTAAGCAAAGCAATTAAACAGTGTGATTCCATCACAGAAGCAAAGTTTTCACTGAGGGAAGCAAGTACTAAAGCGGTTGTCAACAACAGCGAATTGGGCTCATGTAGCAGATGCAGCAGCAGCAGCCATGTTGGAAAGCTGATCAACTTCAAGCCAAAATATGATCAAAAGGTCAGTGCACTGACAACGAGCATCATCACAGAAGCAAATTGCTCAGCAATGGTCACAGTACATATCTAAGTTCATCAAGTATTACAACAAATTTTAAAATATATTCAGAAAAAATATTGAAAACTTTAGGCCAAATGAAATGTTTAGTGCACCACAGCGACCATCAAATAGAACAACCATTGCTTACAACTGATTACACTAATTGAAGAATATTGATGGGAAAAGATTAACTCAGAACATAAAAACTAGTCTGGAAAAATTATGTTCAGTTGGATGCTTCAGAACTGTGTTTCAGCATACAGTAGGGAAGTACATCGGAATATTCGGAGAGGCCTACACTGGGATTATAGGTTACATAGCTGTATTGAGTTGAGTATAAACCCACCTACTGTACACCTTGATCTGTCTCATATTTGTTGAACAGCCAAATGGAAGAGTTAAATAAATTAAAACAAATGGAGTTCTAATGACGACAAGCCAAGGTGATTGGGCACCACCAATAATAATAGGACCTAAAGCGGAAAAGATTGTTTAACCAAGTAAAGATTACAGGATGATATTGACCAGGTGAGGTGATGACTAAGAGTACCCATTACCACACTCGTTCTCAGGTCTCCTTCTTTGGCTGTATATCAAAATAGTTTTATAGCATTCCTGTAAAGTACCTTATCATATTATAATATCTTTAAGAAAATACAGAAGTGTATGCTGTTGTAGTAATACTACTACTGCCACCTAGGCTATTTCCAATGCAAACAATATTACACCAACCCAGACTCAGCAAAATTACTCTGGTTTCCTTTCTTTAGGGCACTCAGTTCCAACTAAATGTGAGCCATTAATTTAATAACTTAGATTTCCTGTTCAATTTCCTTGTGTTCTAGCTGATGACCTGGATTGTAAATTCATTATCAAGTCAAGTCAACTTTTATTGTCATTTCGACCATAACTGCTGGTACAGTGCATAGTAAAAATGAGACAATGTTTTTCAGGACCATGGTGTTACATGACACAGTACAAAAAACTAGACTGAACTACGTAAAAAAACAACCACAGGGAAAGCTACACTAGACTACAGACCTACACTGGACAGTGTAAAGTGCACAAAAACAGTGCAGGCATTACAATAAATAATAAACAGGACAGTAGGGCAAGGTGTCAGTCCAGACTTCAGGTATTGAGGAGTCTGATAGCTTGGGGGAAGAAACTGTTACATAGTCTGGTCGTGAGAGCCCAAATGCTTCAGAGCCTTTTCCCAGACGGCAGGAGGGAGAAGAAATTCTATGAGGGGTGCATGGGGTCCTTCATAATGCTGTTTCCTTTGCGGATGCAGCGTGTAGTGTAAATGTCCGTGATGGCAGGATGAGAGACCCCGATGATCTTCTCAGCTGACTTCACTATCCGCTGCAGGGTCTTGCGATCCGAGATGGTGCAATTTCCGAACCAGGCAGTGATGCAGTTGCTCAGGATGCTCTTAATACAACCCTGTAGAATGTGATGAGGATGGGGGTTGGGAGATGGACTTTCCTCAGCCTTCGCAAAAAGTAGAGACGCTGCTGGGCTTTCTTTGCTATGGACCTGGTGTTGAGGGACCAGTTGAGATTCTCCGTCAGGTGAACACCAAGAAATTTGGTGCTGTTTACGATCTCTACCGAGGAGCCGTCGATGTTCAGCGGGGAGTGTTCGCTCCATGCCCTCCTGAAGTCAACAACCATCTCTTTTGTTTTGTTCACATTAAGAGACAGGTTGTTGGCTCTGCACCAGTCCTTTAGCCGCTGCACCTCCTCTCTGTAAGCTGACTCGTCGTTCTTGCTGATGAGACCCACCACGGTCGTGTTATCAGCAAACTTGATGAGGTGACACAGAGGGCTTGGGCCACTTTTGGAGAACTTGTTGGATTTATTTGAATAGATGACATAAGATGGGTGCTGTGAAAGATCCCATATCACTAAGGAAGTTCTCCTGATTAATACTTAATTTCAACCAAACTTTTAAGAACCATTTCATTTTCACATTACAGTTTGCAGTATTTTTCCGAGTGTGTGTTGTCTGTATGACAATCTTGTTGACACTACAAAATTATCAATTAGCATTGGGATGCCCAGAAGTCTGAAAAATAGAAAAAATGGTGGAGAAAGACTACTGTTTACTATTTTTAGCTTGCTATTTTTCCACAATGTTCACTTGATACCAACTGTAATGGTGAAAACTGATCATTAGGAAAATATTATTTTTTTTACACAGTAACCAGAGTAAATGTAAAGTAGGTGATGGACATAAGTATAATTGCTTAATTAATTATCTCAACAGGCATATTTGAATTATCCAAGATTTCTGGAAATGTTTCACCATGATAAAGCAGTACATAAATGCCCGTATTCCTCAATTCAGTCACTATTTTAATGCTCATTTTTTGGCTGTGTATAGAGGAAATTCTATTCCCAGATGGAGTGTCCATAATTAGACAACCCTACCATCATTCAGGCTCATGCCTGTACTAATTTATGTGGCTGAAATTAAAATGGAGTTCATAACTCATGTATAACAATAACCTGCTCCTTGTGTGTCTAGTGAGAAACAGATTACTTAATTGGGAGGAGATGCTGCATTTCTTTTTGAGTTATTTTACATTTATAATGCCCTGGTTAAGATTTCTACTGCTGTTTCTGCAAAAGCAGTCTGTCCAGCTGGTAGAATGTTTTGATTTTGGCTAAAGATAAGCCCTGCTGTCAAACATAGGAATATTGTATCAGCCAATCATGATGGTGGGATCTGGAGAAAATGCTAGAGAGAGCAGGGCAGAGAGAGATTGGTTACATACAATAGCCTGGCTTATGTCCTTTTTGGCCAGAACTGTGAAGCAGACCAGAAGAGAAGATGCCGCAGAATGCCATGTGAAGGAGAGACCCTGTAGCAAGAAGTACTTTGTGCTCCAAAGAGAAGGGCCAATACTCCAGAGAGAGAGCTTATTTGTTCAAAGTGGACTTCAAGGGAATTTTGGATTGTGGCTGGTGTTTTCTATGCAGACCGTGTGTTCGGCACCGTGAGTAATGGTTATACCCAGCTTTGGAAGATATGAACTCCAAAGCTTATGTGCACATTTAGACTGGTTTAACTGTAATTGGCCCTTTTCTTCTTTTCTTTCTCTTAATAACTGTTTGATAAAGCTGAAATTAGTAAATATGCTTTCTTTATAATTTTACGTGGAGTACAATCTGTTATTTCTTGCCGTCCGATAATTGTGTATGGGCAGTGTTTACACAGCATTCGCTCAGATTGAGGTTTCTTTAATCGGAACATCACGACGTTCCAGTTCAGTTGAACCCCATATCATACCAAACCTTGATGTATATTATTTGTGAAAGGAGGCCTCCTCACTGCTGAGTCACATGGCTGTTAGTAGAGGTAGCTATCGAGCCAAGTTTGCATATGTGCCCAGTGAGGGAGTTACATATATGTTTATTAAAAGAACATAGTTCAAAGTTCAAAATAAGTTTCTTGTCAAAGTGTCTATATGTGACCATATACTTCTTTGAGAGTCCTTTTCTTACAGGCATTCTCGGTAAAGCGAGAGAACTACACTAGAGTCAATGAAAAACTATACACAAAGACTGACAAACAACCAATGTGCAAAAGAAATCAAACAGCAACTACAAAATAATAATTATAAATAAGCAAGGTTAGTTGTTTAATAGAATGTTTATGGTACACACAGACATATGTCCTATCCCATGTCCAACTCGATTGCTTGGAACAGGAAGGTCCAAGACTATTTTTTAGTTAGAAGTATTGCGTACTTCCACTAGGTGCCCTTTATAGCTAAAACTAATTCTTCTGGTAGGGGAACTTTTTCCTACATCTATTCCTGACACCAGAGGGCATTCAAGTGCTACTTTCATCAAAAGCTCTGCTGAGATCAGCATGGATAACTAGCAATAAACCTCTATCCTACAAAAAGTAACCAACGATGTATCTACTTATTTATTTCCTAGAAGGCATGATTGGAATGCAAGCTACTTAATGAAATGTAGAAAGGTTTGTTTTGGTCAGCAGTAGAACCAGTATTCTGTAGATGCTCAAGAAGAACAGGGTGAGCTGTCACAATGACTATCACCCAGTAGCACTCATAGCTACTCTGATGAAATACTTCGAGAGGCTGGTTATTCCCAGAATTATATACGAGCAAGGACCTGGATGTGCCACAATTTGTCTACTGCCACAGTAGGTCGGTATACAGCGAATGCAATCTCACTGGCCCTCCATTTGGACTTGATACACCTGGACAACAGCAATACCTACATTAGGCATGATCTTTCCCCTTACTGGTTTTTCACCTGGCACCTACCAGCCTTCTCCTTCCCACCCTCTTTATAGGGCCCCTGCCCCCTCCCTCTTCAGTCCTGACGAAGGGTCTCGGCCCAAAACTTTGACTGCTCGTTTCCACGGATGCTGCCCGACCTGCTGAGTTCCTCCAGCGTGTTGTACATCCTACATCAAGCTGTTGTGTATTGATTAGAGCTCAGCATTCAACACCATACTACATTTGGAGTTTGTGGAGGTTTAGTATGTCACCACAGACTCTAGCCAGTTTCTACAGGTGGACTGTGGAGATCATTCTGACTGGTTGCATCACCACCAGGTACAGAGGCTCAGGTGCACAGAATCAAAAACTGCAACAGAGCATTGTAGATTCAGCCAGCTACATCGTGAGCACAAGTCTCCCCAGCATCGAGGATATCTTCAATAGGTGATGGCTTAACCAGGCAGCATCCATCATTAAGGAGCCTCACCATCTGGGACATACCCTCCTCTCTTTGCTACCATCAGGGAGGAGGTTCAGGAGCCCAAGGACCCACTCACAATGTTTCAGGGACAACTTCTTCCACTATGCTATCAGATTTCTGAGCAACCAATAAACCCATGAACACTACCTCACTGTTTTCCCTCTTCTTGCACTATTTATTTATTGGGGCACCGTCTTTTTGACGGTGTTCCCGTAGCAAGTTATTCTTGTTTTTACAAGGCTGAGTTGCTAGCTTGATGCTCAACCCGACTTGGATTCAAACTCAGGAACCTTCACTCTGGAGTCCAGCGCTAATATTATTGTGCCACCAAGTGGGTATTGTAATTTATGCCATTCATTTATTGCACTGTCGTCATCATCATTATGTGCTGTGTCATAATTTGTAGGTGATCACGGTCTCATGACCATGATTGTTCTTGTCAAATTTTTCGACAGAAATGGTTTTCCACTGCCTTCTTCTGGGTGATGTCTTTACAAGACGGGTGACTCCAGCCGTCATCAGTACTCTTCCGAGATTTTCTACCTGGTATCAGTGGTCGCATAACCAGCTGGTCATACCAGCTGACCATCCACCACCTGCACCCATTGCTTCACGTGACCCCGATCGAAGAGCTAAGCTAAGGTGCTACACCTTGCCTAAGGGTGATCTGCAGGCTAGCAGAGGGTAGGAGCCCCTTACATCTTCCTAGGTAGAGGTGTATCTCCACTGTGCAAACTAAATTGCACTGTATTGCTGTCATAAAACAAATGTCATGACATACATCAGTGATAATAAATGTGATTCTGAATCTGAAATCAAAGGAGCTCATCACTCATTTGATTATACTGTACATGTATAACCATATAACAATTACAGCACAGCAACAGACCATCTCGGCCCTTCTAGTCCGTGCCGAACACTTATTCTCACCTAGTCCCACCAACCTGCACTCAGCCCATAACCCTGCATTCCTTTCCTGTCCATATACCTATCCAATTTTTTTTTAAATGACAATATCATTTGTGTGTGAATACAAATAACCTCTTTGTGTGGCACAGAGGGCCAGTCAGATGTCAATAGCACTTTCCCTTTATATCCCATTCAAAATTTGGGTACAACATGTCTCTGCCTTAAACAGAGTTTGATTTCCTGCTCCACCACCCTACCCTGATCACAGACCAAACTCAGAACATTAACTTCTTGGTGCCAATATTTACTTCTATTGTTTTATGATGTACTTCAGTTCGGCCTGTGCACCTGGTTTCACTTGTATTAACCAGTCCCCTCGTGTCTTGTTCATATTTGGAAATCTGGAAATAATTTGACTGTCCTCAAGAGGCAGAAACCTCAGCTTCAACTTGCAACCCTCGCTTCAGTAGACTAATTTCTTGAAATACTTGGTGTTGGATTAACCACGTAACTTTCGAGCGGTTCTAAAACGATGAAGTCTATTACATTTCAGAAACAATTCACTGACCTCCACTAACATTTTTACTACATCCTCTGCGGGTGACCATGGCAAAGTTTACTCGCCCTTTATCAATCTTCAGATCTTATCCCAATCTCTATTCCTGCTTGTATCATTACCTTTGCCCAGGGCCAGGAAGTCCAAGGCACCTGTGTAACGATAATTCAGCACATGAACAGGCCCTTCAAGGTTCAAGATTGTTCAATGTCATTTCCAGCACACAAGTGTAAAGGAGAACAAAATAATTGTTACTCTGGATCTGAAGCAGCACAAAAAAAAATAAGAAAAAGAATGCAATAATAAAAATCATGATAAATATAAATACATAAGATAGTTTATATAGATAGATTGATTTTATGTCCACAGGCACAGGAGTGTTCATTCATAAAGTGACTCTGACAGTTTCTGGCACCTTTCTGTATAAATGTCCCTGATTGCAGGGATGCTGGTGTCAGTGATGTGTTTTGACTACCCATTGTAGAGCCTTCCTGTCTGCCTCAGTTCAGTGCTCTTTAGCCTCCTCAGAAAGCAGAGACATTGGTTAGCTTTCTTGATTGTGTAGAACACATTTCTGGGACCATGAGAGGCTGTGTGTGATGTGTACTCCCAGGAGTTAGAAACTGCTTGGAGTTTCCACAACCGTGCTGCCAATATGAAGAGGGGTCTGAGTAGTGCCAGCTCCCCTGAACTCGATAACCATCTCATCTGCTTTGTTGACGTTGAGGAAGAGGTTATTTGCCTGGCATCAGGCCTCAGTTTATTCGTCCTCCTCTCTGTGGGTCATCTCATCGTTGTTGACGTTGAGCCCTATCACTGTCGTGTCATTGGTAAACATGACAATGAACTTACTCAGATGTTTGACCGTGCAGTCATGTGTAAGGAGAGTGTACAGCAGTAGACTTAGCATACAGCCCTGGGGGGAGGGGGCGGAGGCACCCATGTTGGAGGATGATGGGGAAGGAGGTACAGTTGTGCATCCAGACCATCTGAGGTCAAAATGTCTGTGCCAATCATGATGCCAGGTTGAAGTATTCCCCTCTGCTCAAACGTGATCTATATCTCACATACCTTCCCTGATTGTTATATTGTTTCTGCTTCCACCACCTCCCTGAGCGATGAATGCCAGGCACTTAAATTGACAATACGTATTCAGATTAGAGGTGGGCTACGTGTTCAGGCCTGCTTTATTACTAAGAATTGATAACGTGTAGTGGACAGTCTATTGAGTAGTTGCATCACAGCCTGGTATGGAAACTCCAATGCCCTCAAATGGAAAATCCTACAATAAGTATGGATACATCGTAGTCCATCATGGGTAAAGACCTTCCCACCACTGAGTACATCTACACAAAGCATTGCCACAGGAAAGCAGCATCCATCATCAGGGACCTCCCTCCCCCCACCGCCCAATGCCTAGGTCATTCTCTCTTCTCACTGCTGCCATCACAAAGGTGGTACCAGAGCTTCAGGACTCACAGTACCAGGTTCATGAACAGTTACTACCCCTCAACCATAATATTCTTGAACCAGTGGGGATAACTTCATTCAACTGAATGGTTTCCACAACCAATAGACTCACTTTCAAGGATTTTTTATCTCATGTTCCCGATATTTATTGCTCATTCACCTGTTATTACTTTATTTCTCTTTTGTATTTGCACAGTTTGTTACTTTTGAACTTTGCTGTTTGTCAACTTTGTTGGGTGCGGTCTTTCATTAATTCTATTATGGTTCTTAGAATTACTGAGTAGCCCTCAAGAGAATTTCAGGGTTGTATTTGGTGACACATATGTACTTTGATAATAAATATGCTTTGAACTTCAAGCAATTTCTTCAGCTACTTCTTTCAGAACCCCGGGGTGTAGTCCATTTCATCCAGGTGACTTTATCTACCACCAAACCTTTCAGCTTCCCAAGAACCCATTCCTTAGTTATAGCAACTCTGGTCACTTCTGCCTCTGACACTCTTGAATTTCTGGCATACTGCTAGTGTCTTCCACAGTGAAGACTGACACAAAAAATTTAGTAAGTTCATCTGCCATTTCTTTGCCCCCAATACTACCTCTCTATTGTCATTTTTCAGCAGTCCAATATGTATTCCCATCTCTCTTTTACTCTATATATCTGAAAAAAACTTTTGGTATCCTCTTTGATATTATTGGCTAGTTTACATCTTTTCCCTCCTGATGGTTTCTTTAGTTGCCTTCAGTTGGTTTTTTAAAGTTTTCCAATCCTCTAACTTCTCCCAAATTTTTGCAATATTATATGTCCTCTCTTTTGCTTTTAAACTGTCTTTGACTTCCCTTGTCAACCAGAGTTGTCTTGTCCTCCCTTCAGAACTCTTCTTATTCTTTGGAATGCATCTATCCTGCATCTTATGAATTGTCTCCAGAAACTGCAGCCATTGCTATTCTGCTAATGTTCCCTTCCAACCAACTTTGGCTCGCTCCTCTCTCATGCCCCTAAGAAGCCCTTTACTCCACTATAATACTGATACATCTGGCTGTATCCTCTTCCTCTCAAACTACAGAGTGAATTTTGTCATATTATGATCGCTACATCCCAAGGGTTTCCTTACCTTAAACTCTCTAATCAAATCTGGTTCATTACACAACACTCAGTCCAGAATTGTCTTTCCCCTCATGGGCTTAACACAAGTTGTAAAAAACCATCTTGTCAGCATTCTACAAGTTCCCTCTCTTGGGATCCATCAGCATTCTGATTTTCCCAATCTACTTGCATATTGATATTGCCCTGTTGACATGTGTTTTCTAACTCCCATTGTAATTTCTACCCATCATGGGTACTGTTCAGGGGCCTGTATATAACTCCCATCAAGGTCTTTTTACCCTTGCAGCTTCTTACCTCTACTAAAAGGATTCTACATTTTCTGGTCATATGTTAGCTCTTTTTAAGGATTTGATTTCATTTTTTTACCAACAGAGCCACTCCACCCCTCTATCTACCTGCCAGTCCTTTCAATACAATGTGTATCCTTGGATATTAAGCTCTTAACTATAATCTTCCTTCAGCCATGTCTAAATGATGCCCACAATATCATACCCACCAATCTCTAACTTCACTGCAAGATCACCTATGTTATTTCCTCTACTGCATGCATTAAAATATAACACCTTTATGTTTGTGTTCATCATCCTTTCTCGATTTTGTCCCCACATTACTCTTCACCTCTTCCCACTGATTGAAACTTTGCCCTATCATCTGCCTGTCCATGCACACAGTTGCACTACACACTACATTGTCTTGTATACTAACTAAACTATCCTCAGTGATATCACATTGGTTCCCATCCCCCTGCCAACTTAGTTTAAATCCTCTCCAACAGCTCTAGCAAACCTGCTAACAAAGATATTGGTTCCTCTTCAAGTGGGATTTTCATTTATCCACAGGTCATACCTTCCTCAGAAGAGATCCCAATATCCAGAAATCAGAAACACTGGCCCCTGCACCACTTCCTCAGCCACTTATTCATCTGTACCACCATCCTATACCTGCCCTGACAAGCTTGTGGCACTGGGAGTAATCCTGAGATTACTACCTTGGAGGTCCTGTTTCTCAGCTTTTTCTTGAAATCCCTATCTCATTGAGCAGGAACTCTTCCCATTTCTACCTCTGTCATTGTGCACCATGACTTCTAGCTGCTCTTGAGAATCTTTTGCAGATGCTCTTATAGAAAATATTCTTGTATTAAATGAACTAATTTATTTGGAGAGAGTATAGAAATAATATAATATACCCAGCATTAGCACATTCCTTTTGAACATTACTGGGCAATTTGCTCAGCCAGTGAACATCTTCATCAGACTTCATAAACACAAGAGATTCTGCAGATGCTGGAAATCCAGAGTAACACACACAAAATGCTGGAGGAACTCAGCAAGTCAGGAAACATCTATAGATCAGACCTGCTGAACTCGTCCTGCTTTTTTTATATGTGTCTCTTCATCATATTTGCTAACTTAATAGAATACTGGTGGAATGCTGCATTGAAAGAGAGTGCATGTCAGGGTTCAAAGATGTTTAGCTTTAAAATCATCTGACTCATTTGTTTTAACACCGTACTTTCATATTTACTTTCAATACTTATACATCATTCGGGTCCTGGGTGTCACTGATAAAGCCAGTGATTACTGCTGATCCTTAATTGCTCTTTGAGCAGGTGTACTGAACTGCTACTTTGTGCCAGTGGAAATTTTTTAGTGGAGGTACTCACTCAGGATTTAGGCCCAGCTGCACAGAAGGGCTTGCTATATTTTCCAATCCAGAATGATGTGCCCACCAGATCACTTTCTCATAGTTGTCCTAGTGACAAGTGTTAATCAAGGTCAGTGGTAGCACCTGAATTTTAGGCTGTGAATTTACATTTCACTCTTGAATCTAAACCAACAATATCTTCTGAATATGACACTAAGATAGGGTGTCCTTTCAACCACTGATGTTCCAGTTAAAAATAAAAATCGCCCAACTCTCCTTGTTGCAAATCTAGGCAATGTCCTGCTATACCTCCTCTGCCCTTGCCAAAGCCCAATATCGTTCCTGTAATGAAGCAATCAGAACTGCACACAAGTTCAGCTTTACCAAAGTTTTATGTGGCTGCAACATGACTTCATTACTCCTGTGCTCAATATCTCAGATCAAGGCAAGTATACCATATGCTACCTTTACCACTGATGATGTTAGCCTTATTTATAACCTGTCACTTCTCTGAGTGAAGCTACCTTGTCATGTTGGAGAGGCTTGTGAGTTCCTGGGATCCGGAGAGAGATGCCACCTGGAGCTTAGCTCCTGTTAGGGTCACCCGTGGTGGTAAGGTCAAGGGGCAAGGGGGAGAATCCAGAAAAAGAGCAAACCAGCCAGTACCTCAGTGGTGGAGCTGTCAGAAGACAATGACACATCATGACGGCAGTGGAGGATCCCCAGTCATCTTGCATGCCATGCTTCCTGACCCCAACCCTGATCTGTCAAGGATTGTGTGATGGTTGATCATGTAGCAGCCTTCTCGTGTTAAACAAAGTCACACACAGGCATTCTCCTGTGCCCACACTGCACCAGAATATGTGAATCCTGGTTCCGCTTCTACAGGCTCTCGATGACCAACCTAAAGACAACCTCGCAGGAGAACATCTCGACTGGAGTGATCACACTACTATAAAGAGTCATTCATGTATTTACTATTCTAATTTGGAGGAAATTCTTTGCATTACTAATTTCAGATAGTCTCAGTGAGGTACTTTACACAACTGGTGGAGTCAAATTTCTTCTAGCTTGTGACTTTACCCCCTGCCTACTATTGGAAAAGTAAATTTATTACCAAAGTACGTATATGTCACCATGTACTACCTTGAGATTCATTTTTTGGAGCCATTTATGGGAAAATAAAGGCATGCAATTGGATTAATGAAAACTATACATAAACAAAGACTAACAAACAACTAATTTTTCACCAAAATGACAAATTGTATAAATGAAAAATAAATAATACTGCGACCGTGAGTCGTAGGCTGAGAGATGTGGAATCAGTTGAGTGCTGAAATGAGTGAAGTTATCCAAATCTTTCCCATCCTTTAGTTTGAGATGAAGATCACCTTGATCTGGAAACTGCACAATAATTGCTAACATGGAACCACATGACTGGTCAGGGTTTGTCCTATCTCCATTGGTACCCAATATGTTGTATGTTTGTCCCTCTTAATCACATTCTTGGAATTTGGCTATCACTTGTCAGACTAGCATTTTACTGTTCTATTATCTTGCCCGGAAGGTAGTAATTGGCTGCTGTCTTGAATAGTTACATATTTAATACAGATTGCAGGTCACTTCATTGATCAATTGAATCAACTCATGGGCATGGGATCAGAATCATATTTATGCCAGGCCAGTAAAGACAGCAAGTAGGTATATGTGAAAGAAATCTTTACAGCAATTGACTCATCATATCGACATCAACTTTTAATGGCAGTCAACTATAAATTTCAGTAATGCTGACAGCAAAGAATATCTTGCTATACGAGGAGTGATTGATAAGTTTGTGGCCTAAGGTAGAAGGAGTCAATTTTAGAAAACCTACCACATTTATTTTTCAACATAGTCCTATCCTACATTTACACACTTAGTCCAGCAGTCGTAGAGTATACGGATCTTGGACCTCCAGAAAGTGTGCACAGCAGGGTGATTGATAAGTTTGTGGTCTAAGGTAGAAGGAGATGAGTAATACAGCTCTCGTTACGTGCACATGCAGTTCAACTCTTTGAGTGATTATGCAGAAAGTTTGAAGTTAATAACTCATCTACTTCTACCTTAGGCCACAAACTTATCAATCACCCCGATGAGTTAACTTCAAACTTTCTGCATAATGGCTCAAAGAGTTGAACTGCATGTGCATGCAATGAGAGCTGTATAACTCATCTCCTTCTAGCTTAGGGCACAAACTTATCAATCACCCTGCTGTGGACACTTTCTGGAAGTCCAAGAACCGTATACTCTATGACCGCTGGACTAAGTGTGTAAATGTAGGAGGGGACTATGTTGAAAAATACAAGTGCTAGGTTTTCTAAAATTGAATCCTTCTACCTTAGGCAACACACTTATCAATCACCCCTTGTATGTAATGACATTGAAACTCAGCAGTCTTAAGACTATTACACATAGGAGCAGAATTAGGCCATTCAACCGACTGAGTCCGCTGCACCATTCAACCACGGCTGATTATCCTCTTCAACCCCATTCTCCCGCCTTCTTTCTGTAGCCTTTGACACTCTTCCTAAACAATCTCTGCTTTAAATATACCTAATGACTTGACTTCCATAGCCTTATGTGGCAAAGAATTCCACAGATTCACCACCCACTGGCTAAAGGAATTCCTCATCTCTGTTCTAAAGGGAAGTCCTTGTATTCTGAGGCTGGTCCTAGACTCTTGACTATAGGAAACATTCTATCCACATTAACCCTACCTAGGCCTTTCAATATTCAATAGGTTTCAATGAGATACCCCTCTCATTTTTCAAAACTCCAGTGAGTACAAGCCAAGAGCCATTAAACAATCTTTAGTTGATCTTTGTATTCATTTTGAATATGTGAATGTGACTTAAAGTTGTTAAATTTTTCAGCCATCTATTATTTCAGCATACACCTTATGTATGAGATAGGTTTGTCAAGTTTGAAGTTTGATAAAGTATTTGATATCAAGCCAAATCTTTGCAAATTTGCAAGGAAGTAGACGTGCTGCTATACTTTCTTCGTAATTGTACTTACATGCTGCGCCCAGGATAGGTCCTCCAAAATAATAACACCAAGGAATATAATGTTACTGACGCTCTCTACCTTTGATGAGGACTGGCTCATGGACCTCTAGTTTCCTCCTCCTGTAGTTAATAATCAGCTCCTTGGTCTTGCGATATTGAGAGGTTGCTGTTGTGACACCACTCAGCCATATTTTCAATCTTCCTCCCACATGGTGATTTGTCACCACCTTTAATTCAGCCAACATCAGTGGTGTCATCAGCAAACTTGAATATGACACTAGAGCTTTGCTTAGCCACACAGTCATAAGTAGAGTAGGTGGCTAAGGGCACAGTCTTGTGCTGCATATGTGGAGATCGTGGAGGAGATATTATTGCTAATCTGAACTGACTAGGGACAGCAAGTGAGGCGATCAAGGATCCAATTGCACAAGGAGGTATTATGGAGGCATTAGTAATGATCTTCCGGAATCACTAGATTCTGGAATGCTTCTGCAGGACTGGAAAATTGCAAGTGTCACACCACTCTTTAAGAGAGGGAGGTAGAAGAAAGAAAAGTGTAAGCCAGTTAGCCTGACTTCAGTCATTGTAAAGATATTGGAGTCCATTATTAAGGATGAGGCAAAGTGCCAGAACAAAGGGGGAACCGTTTTGGCTGCTGGTGACGAGCGATGTTCCGCAGGGGTTGGTATTAGGATAACTTCTTTTCACAATACATGTCAATGCTTTGCATGACAGAGTTGATGCTTTGTGGCCAAGTTTGCAGACAATACAAAGATAAGTGGAGGAGCAGGTAGCATTGAGGAAGCAGGGAGTCTGCAGGACTTTTAACAGATTGTGAAAATGGGTAAAGAAGTGGCAGATATAGTGCAGGAAGTGTATGGTTGTGTACTTTTGGAAAAAGAATAAAAGTGTAGACTATTTTCTAAATGGTGAGAAAATTCAGAAATCAGTGGTGCAAAATGACTTGGGAGTCCCTTTGAGAGAACTAGAACACAAGAACAAAGATGTAATACTGGGCTTTCTAAGGCGTTGGTCAGACCGCACTGGAGCATTGTGAGCAGTTTTGGATCGCTTATCTGAGAAAAAGATGTGCTGCCATTGGAGAGGGTTCTGAAGAGGTTCACCAAAATTATTCAGGGAATGAAAGGGTTAATGCATGGGCCCCATTTGATGGCTCAGGATTTGTACTTGCTGGAGTTTAGAAGAATGAGAGGGCATTTCATTGAAACCTGTTGAATGCTGGAAGGTCAAGACAGAATGGATATGGAAAGGATGTTTCCTATAGTGTGAGTCTAGACCCAGAGGGTACAGCCTCAGAATAGAGTAGGGTTCCCAACTTGGGGTCCATGGACCCCTCAGTCAATGATAGGATTCCATGGCGCAAGAAAGGTTGGGTAGCGGTGAATGGGTGTTTCTCGGAATGGCAGGTGGTGACTAGTGGGGTGCCACAGGGCTCAGTATTGAGACCACAGCTATTTACAATTTACATCAACGATTTAGATGAAGGCATTGAGAATAACATCAGCAAATTTGCTGATGATACTAAGCTGGGTGACAGTCTGACATGTGATGAGGATGTTAGGAGAATTCAGGGTGACTTGGATAGGCTGGGTGAGTGGGCAGATACTTGGCAGATGACGTTTAATGTGAATAAGTGTGAGGTTATCCACTTTGGGAGTAAGAACAGAAAGGCAGATTATTATCTGAACGGTGTAGAGTTAGGTAAGGGAGAAATACAAAGAGATCTAGGAGTCCTTGTTCATCAGTCACTGAAGGTGAATGAACAAGTGCAGCAGGCAGTGAAGAAGGCTAATGGAATGTTGGCCTTCATTACAAAGGGAATTGAGTACAAGAGCAAGGAAATCCTCTTGCATTTGTACAGAGCCCTGGTGAGACCACACCTGGAGTATTGTGTACAGTTTTGGTCTCCAGGGTTAAGGAAGGACATCCTAGCTGTAGAGGAAGTGCAGCGTAGATTCACGAGGTTAATTCCTGGGATGTCTGGACTGTCTTACACAGAGAGGTTAGAGAGACTGGGCTTGTACACGTTGGAATTAAGGAGATTGAGAGGGGATCTGATTGAAACATATATTATTAAGGGATTGGACAAGATAGAGGCAGGAAATATGTTCCAGATGCTGGGAGAGTCCAGTACCAGAGGGCATGGTTTGAGAATAAGGGGTAGGTCATTTAGGACAGAGTTAAGGAAAAACTTCTTCTCCCAGAGAGTTGTGGGGGTCTGGAATGCACTGCCTCGGAAGGTAGTGGAGGCCAATTCTCTGGATGCTTTCAAGAAGGAGCTAGATAGGTATCTTATGGATAGGGGAATCAAGGGATATGGGGACAAGGCAGGAACCGGGTATTGATAGAAGATGATCAGCCATGATCTCAAAATGGCAGTGCAGGCTTGAAGGGCCGAATGGTCTACTTCTGCACCTATTGTCTATTGAATAGAGGCATGTCCATTTAGAACAGATATGAAGAGGAATTTTTTTTAAGACAAAGTATGGCTTATCTGTGGAATTCATTGCCATGGTTGGCTGTGGAGGCTGTCATTGAGTATATTTAAAACAGTAGTTGATAGGTTCTTGGTTAGTCAGGTTGTCAAAGGTTGCGGGGAGAAGTCCAGTATCAACACTTTCCAGAGAAATGGAATAAAATACACCGACAATATTAATTATGTACTTTTAATAAGTGGATCACACACAAGTAGTTCTGCAGCAAATAGGTATGGGCTTCACAGGGTAATAATAAAAAACAACATTAATTCAAATATTTCCATGTTTAGTTGAGCACCAGCCTTGCCTCTTTTAATTACACATTTCTTAATTCCTGCAATGATGAGAATCAATTGGAGTACTCTCAGGCCTCCAGCATTTTGGTTTTGAAGTAGATGTTTTGGAAAAAAAATGGGTTGGAGACATCTAAGCCTACAATAAGTTGATTACTCATCCAATACTCATTGCATTGGAACCAAAAATTGAATCAGGTTGACCATATAATAGAGTCAAAGTCCTGTCCTGAGCTTTTGTGGCTCATGATGCCGGTGCTTATGCCAGCTTCTGTGGCGTGAAGCAACTGAGAGTACATATAATATAGTACACACAAAATACTGGAGAAGCTCAGGAGGTCAGGTAGCATCTATAGAGGGAAATAAATGTTGATGTTATGGGCCAAGACCCATCATCAGGCCCCTTTATCAGTCCTGATGATAACCTCTATCAGTCCTGATGAAGGTTATTAGACTGTAACGTATATGATTTATTCTACTCCATTGATACTGCCCGACTTGCTGAGCTCCTCCAGCATTGTGCGTGTTACTCTGGATTTCCAGCATCTGCAGAATCTCTTGTGTTTGTGGCCATCTTACAGAAGTAATATTGAGTACTTTGTGCAAGTTCCCAAAACAAACAAAAAACTATTCTAATGTGATGCAAACTCAAACAAGATTAAAACAATTAAAATCAATTTTATAGTATTCTTAAAGACCCTCATGCCATCTGCCTCAGCAGTGTGTAAGACTTACCATCTAGTTGCCCCTAGAAAAAGAACTGACTTTCTTTACCATGAAAATGTAGGTTGCATTACATTTGAATGAATACAAAATATACAGAATATACCTTTTACAATTTATATAGGTATCAAAATGCAAACCTACAACTACTGCACTACTAAAAGGAATTTTCTGGCCATAAAGCTTTTTAGAACATCTTTAAATAGATATATACGGGACTAAATAATTTTCAAAAAATATTTCATATTCATCTACACTAACAAAAATTATTGTCGAAAGCATGCAAGTAATGGATACTGAACACTAAATTGTTTTTAGTTAAATGCACTGATTAAGCAAAATGCAAATAAACCAATGCATAGTGTAAGGCAGCAATTGTTGCAAAGTTCAATTATTCTGAACAGACACACCGAGCAGTATCATTGAAACATTAAATGCCGATTTCTAAGTTAGAACATTTAATCTCAAGACCTAACAGAGCATATTATTTAATTACTTTAGAGAACTCTGTTACATAATAGACAGAATATATATGGAAAATGTTTATGCAAACCTATCAACTCCTGTGAACTTTGCCCCACTTGATGGTATTCACATCCAATGCAGATTTCAAATACAAGTCCCAGTCTTCAGTTTAAAAAAAGGTTATGCTGACATTCCAATGCAGTACTAATGAAGTGTTGCATTGTTGGCAGTGCAATTTTTCAATTCACATTTCATCCAAGACCAAATCTCCTTTCTAGCTTTGACATTTAAGACCGTAATACAATTCTGAAGAACAAGATAGTCACTCTTATGTGCAAGTCTCATATTTCTTCAAAGTCAGAACAGATGATTATATTCAAAACACTGGAGGAACTCAGCAGATCAAGCAGCATCTGTGGAAAAGGGTAAACAGTCCATTCATCAGGATGGAGAAGGAAGGGATGCCAGAATAAAAAGGAGGGGAGTGGGGGGAAGAGGAAAGAGGCAAACTTCTCACCTTTCACTCTTTTCCATAAAAGCTGCCTGACCTGTTGAATTCCTCCAGCATCGTGTGTGTATTGCTTTGGATTTCCAGCAACTGCTGACTTTCTCATGTAGATAATTACAGTATTCTCTTCAGGAACTTGTGTAGAAATTGTCTGCCTCATTACCCATATTGCAGCAGTGACCCCAATTCATAATACTTGTTAACAGCAATATGATGGCCACTGTAAATGAAAACTTTTCTGTTTCTGGAACAGGCCTGCTGCACAGCAAAGTCTTTTCCAGTCCCTCCTTTCCCATGCTTCCCCATGACCAAAACTGAAAGTAAATGGAAAAGTTTGGAAACTTGAAGAAAAATAATTTGTATCTTTATATCCAACTGAGGGAAAATATTATTTGACTGAAGCTTGAATAGTCAGATTTCAAACAACTTCTAATCTTTTATTCATTTGATCTTGGTAAATTGATCAAAATAGTTTTTTTTAAAAACTACAATCTGAAGAAATTTATTTCACATTGCATCACTTCAATATGTTACTTTACATACACAGAAAGTAATTAACAAACACTGACATTTAAAAGAACACCTCCAATGACGTTACCCAACATTAGTGTTTCCAAAGTCATACAGTGCTGAAAATTAAAGCCTGTACCACACAATATACATCTATTTCATTTTAGACCAGCAGGGGTGGTGTGCAGCAAAAATGTGTGCATTAAAGCACATTTTTACAAATTTTTAAATCATCCTTGAATCAGGCTTCTCTTTTTTTGATTATCAATGGTCCTACATTGTCTCCTGTTTCTTCGTTGTGTTTAGTGTGAGAACCGTCACACATTGGGAACTGAAATACAAAACAGAAACATCTTTAGCTTTTTATAATACATATAATTATTATATATACAATATACTGAGCTCCTTACGTTCATAAAATATAACTTCATTAAAACAGTTGTAAGAGAATAATGCAACTGGTGCACAAGCACTTACAAGATATATATTTTTTAATTATGTAGGTGAAACACATACATGTTGTAGCTACTTGATCTATCATGGACTGTGAGGTGCATCAGCCTTCCAATGGTAAACCAAGTCATGTTCACCATTAAGGCACCAATAGACAATCCTTTAGGAGAACATCACACTTGACACGAGTGATCAGACTATGACTAATATTGGCACCTCATGAGGATTGGTGTTAGGACTGCAGTCTTTTCTGATAGTTGAGAGCTACATTTGAATATGATGAGAAACAATTGTGTAGTCTCTCTATGTCTTTACTGAATGGTCAGCATTCCAACTATCAGCTGCAAGACTACTGTATTATACTGCAAGTATCTTTATAAGTGGGTCACATTCATTCAGTCCACGTTAAAATTTGCTCATGGAATTAATAAATATGATTAACACAAATGTTAATGTTAAGCAAGCTAGAAATATTGCCGGAATTTGCAATTTTCACCTGAAACAGTTTTGTGAGGTGATGCACATCTTGTTGTGTACTATTGTTTAATAAGGCAAACACCCCAACAACATGTACAAAAACGGAACACAACACACCAAGAAAGATGAGACAAAATTTTGGATTTGGAAATACCAAAGAGCTGGAGCCAGTTAGCTTTAAAGAAATTGAATGAAAATTAATCTGCTTCTGGGAGAAGGAAGGCTAGTCCTTCAAATGGAAGACAAACATATCTCTCTAAATGAAAGGCTTAATGTCAAGAAGACAATAATATTTGACATCTACAGCAATTGACAGGGCAAGTAATGATCTGATCAAGGATACATTTACCGTATATGTATTAGGAATTTACTGCATTGTGTTGTCAGGACATGGCCTGCAACAAAAAGCAATAACATTCAACAATTATAAAGGATGAAGTATTACATAAAAATTAAAGAAAAATATAAGAGCTTATTAATACAAATTAGAGGTTAAAGAACAGATAATGGAATAAAATGTGCATAAATAACTAAATACAGCATGATGTATTTACAATGTAAATAGCATTACAAAAAGTGTTTTAAAGTGTTTACAGTGTAATACAGTGACATGATAATGGGGGGGTTTAACTGCATTAGGTTAGATGAACTGGTATTGTTAATTTAGATGCATGAACAAATTAATCATAAGACAATTTAAGAGAGAAAACAGAAAGATTCCTGGAAGAAAAAATGACAAATAGCATTAAGATATGGAAATAAAGTAAGAGAAAAGTGAAATAACTTCAAGGAATTCTTTCAGCTTATAGTTTTAATTTTTGAATATAGTATTTTATAATTGGTAAAATCAAAAAAGTAAGTAATTCAAAGAGCATAAAAAGCTGGAATAAACACATTGTGTGGCAAATAATACTGACAAGTGTGAAAAAACATCAACAAAATCAATAAATGAAAGGGTCAAACAAGTAGTCATAGAGAAGTAAAGCACATGTACAGGCTCTTCAGCCCATCTAGTCCATGCCTACTCCCATCGGCCTGCTCCGGGAACACAGAGCCCTTCATATCCCTACAAGCCATGTACCTATCCAAACTTCGCTGAAATTGAGCTTGCATGTGCCACTTGTGCTGGCAGCACATTCCATACTCTCATGACCCTCTGAGTGAAGAGGTTTCCCCTCATATTCCCCTTAAACTTCTCACCTTTCACCCTTAACCCATGATCTCTGGTTTTAGTCCCACCCAGCCTCAGTGGAAAAAAGCCTGCTTGCTTTTACCCTATCTATACCCCTCATAATTTTGTATACCTCTATCAAATCACCTCTCAAATTTCTATGTTCTAAAGAATTCAGTACTAACCTATTCAATTTTTCCTTATTACTTGGGTCCTCCAGACCCAGCAACATTCTTGTATATTTTCTCTGCACTCTTTCAACCTTGTTTACATCTCTCCTGTAGGTAGGTGACCAAAACTGCATACAATACTCCAACTTGGGTGTCAGCAATGTCTTATATAAATTCAACATTATATCACATCTTCTGTACTCAGTACATTGATTTATGAAGGCCAACGTGCTAAAAGATTTCTTTACGAACCTATCTACCTGCGACGCCACTTTCAATGTATTATGTACTTGTATTCCCAGATCCCCTTGCTCTACCACACTCCTCAGTGTCGTACTGCGTAAGTTGGTCCTAGTGAACTGCAAAACCTTGCACTTGTCTGCATTAAATTCTACCTGCCATTTTTCAGCCCATTTTTTCCAGCTGATGCAGATCCCTCTGCAAGCCTTCCTCAATGTCCATGGCACCCCCAATTTTGCTGTCATTCGCAGATTTGCTGCTCCAGTTAATCATATTATCATCCAGATCATTTATATAGATGCCATTTAACAAAGGACCCAGCACCAATCTCTGTGGAACACAACTAGTCACAAGAGAGGGGTAGAGAGGGAAAGATGTCCCTCCGCGACTGCCTGGTCCACACGTCCCTCCCCACAGATCTCCCACCTGGCACTTACCCCTGCAAGCATAAGTGCTACACCTGTCCCTACACCTCATCGCTGACCACCATTTAGGGCCCCAAACAGTCCTTCCAGGTGAGGCAACACTTCACTAGTGAGTCTGTTGGGGTTATCTATTGCATCCGGTGCTCCCGGTGCGGCCTCCTCTACATCGGTGAGACCCGACACAGATTGGGGGACTGCTTCGTCGAGCACCGTCTGCCACAACAGACAGGATCTCCCGGTTGCCACTCACTTCAACTCTGCTTCACATTCCCATTCAGATATGTCCATACATGGCCTCCTCTACTGCCATAATGAGGCCAAACTTCAGTTGGAGGAACAACATCTCATATACCGTCTGGATAGTCTCCAGCCCCTTGGTATGAACATCGAATTCTCCAACTTCTGGTAATTCGCTCCCTCTCCCTTCCCCCATCCCACCTTCACTCTGTCTCCTCTTCTAGCTGCCTATCACCTCTCATGACTCTGCCTTCTACTACTACCCATAGTGCTTTCCCCTTAGATTCCTTCTTCACCTCTCCTGCCTATCCCCTCCCCCACCCCTTGATCTTTCCTCTGATTGGTTTTCCACCCTCCCCCCACCTTCTTTATAGGGCCCCTGCTCCCTCCTTCTTTAGTCCTGACGAAGGGTCTCGACCTGAAACGTTGACTGCTCCTTTCAACGGATGCTGCCTGACCTGCTGAGTTCATCCAGCTTTTTTGTACGTCTTCATTTGTTCCTACCGGCCTACACCTGCTATGCACTTCCTTTTTTTAAACTTTAACCAGGGCCTCAATATCTCTTGAAGACCAAGGATCCCCACACTTGTTATGTTTACTTTTTATTCTGACAGGCACATATGAGCTTTGTGCTCCTGAAATTTAGTTTTTGAAGTCTCCCACTTTCCAAGTACATCTTTGCCAGGAAACAGTCTGTCCCAATCCACACTTGCCAGATCATTTCTGATACCATCAAAATTGGCCTTTCTCCAATTTAGAATCTCAACCAGCAGATTAGACCTATCTTTTTGTATATTTAATTTGAAACTAATGACATTGCGGTTACAGGTTGCAAAGTGTTCCCCTACTCAAACTTCTGTCACCTGCCCTGTCTCATTCCCTAATAACAGTACTGCAGGTTCTCTCATTGGGTCTTCTACATACTGATGAAGGGAATGTTCCTGAACACATGACAAGTTCTATCCCATCCAGTCCTTTTACAGTATGGAATTTCCAGTAAATATGTGGAAAGTTAAAATCACCTATAATAAGAACCTTGTTTCTTGCAACAGTCTGTGAAATCTTTACAGATTTGTTCCTTTAAATCCCTAGGACTGTTGGGTGGTCTATAATATAGCCCCATTAACATGGTCATACTTTTCTTATTTCTCACTTCCACCCATAAGGCTTCACCAGTTGAGTTCTCCAATTTGTCCTGAGCACTGCTGTGACATTTTCCTTGAGTAGTAATGCCTTCCCTTCTCCTTTAATCCCTCACACTCCCAGTCCAAAATAACATAACCCTGTAATATCGAGCAGCCAGCCCTGCCCCTCCTGCAACCAAGTCTCACTAATGGCTACAACATCATATTTCCAGGTTTTGATCCATGCTCTGAGCTCATCCACCTTTCCTACAATACTTCCTGAAACATACGCAGCTCAAGACACTAGTCATACCATTCTCAACCTTTTGATTCCTGACTTTGTCTGAAGTCTTACCAATATCTTCCTCCACAACCTCTCCACTAAAACGGTTCTGGCACTGTGGTTCCCATCCCCCTGTAACTCTAGTTTAAACCCCATCATGCAACATTAGCAAACCTCCCTGCTAGGATATTAGTCCCCCTTCCGTTCAGGTGCAAACCTTCTGTACAGGTCTCACCTTCCCTGGAAGAGAGCCTAATGATCCAAAAATCTTATGCTTTCCTTCCTACACCAACTCCTTAGCCAAGTCAAACTGCATAATCTTCCTAGTTCTGGCCTCACTAGGACGTGGCACAGATATCAATCCTGAAATCACAACCCTGGTGGTCCTGCCCTTTAATTTAGCACCTAACTCCCTATGCAGAAACTCATCACTCATCTTACCCATGTCAATGGTACCTACGTGAATCACAACTTCTGGCTGTTCATTTAAGAATGCTGAGGACTTGATCCAAGATATTCAGGAGCCTGGCACCCGGGTGACAACATAGTATCCAGGAATCTTGTTCTCGCCCACAGAACCTCCCTAACCAATGAATCCCCTATCACCATAGCATGCCTCTTCTTCCCCCCCCCTTCACTTCTAAGTCACAGAGACAGACTCAGTTTCAGAGACCCAACTACTGTAACTTTGCTCTGTTTTGTCAATCACCCCCCCCCCCCCCCAACCAGTACCTGTTATTGACAGGGGTGGCCACAGGGTATTCTGCATTGGCTCCTTAACATCTTTCCCCTTCCTGTCATCCAGTTTCCTGTGTTCTGCACCTTGGGTGTAACTACCTCTCTGTATGTCCTATCTATCACCCGCTCAGCCTCGTGAAATATCCGGAGTTCATGCAGTTCCAGTTCCAACTCAATGCAGATTGTTAGAAGCTACAGCCGGATGCACTTCTTACTGTGGTTATCAGGGGCACTGGAGGTCTCCCTGCCTTCCCACATCCTGCAAGAAGAGCACTCAACTATCCTACCTCGCATCCCTACTGTCCTAGCTGAGCAGATACAAAAATGGGAAGGGAAAAATAAAACTCAACCTAGAGCTTTTTTTTTTGCTTTCCCTGACTGAAGCCTCAAAGAGCTAAATCGTGACCTCCCTGACTCTGTCCACTACGATGATGGCTGCTGTACTTGCCCCTGCATTCCTTTAATTTGCTCTTGCTAGTCAATCCCAAATACCAATCGTCACTGGTCAGAGCTCAATTTACACCGCCATGATCCGCTGCTGCTTTTTTCTACTCCAGCAGTATCCCGAGTGAAATGCTCTCCTCTCAAACTTCTGATGTCCAGATTGGTTGCTGGTCAAAGCTCAATTTGTAGTAAGTCAAAGTAGGAATATTTATCTGAAGACAAACACAAGGAATGGCTGGCTAATAGTGATGATTACCGGGAAGTTAATGGACACTTGGAGATGGAAGTTTCAAACGACCATCTTCTGCTTTTTCCTCATACCTCCAACATGAAGAATCATTTTCAGTGACCTTCTGTGATGACCAATGCCACACCCTGTAGTTTCACGATGAAGAATATTGGATACAATGACAGCTGAATTAAGCTGCAACTTTCTGTTTGCTTTATGAGTTAATTACTACAAGTACCACAATCTTCCATTTATAAACAATGAATCTTTCTCCCCCTCAGCAACTGGATCGGAGTTAACAAGACTGATCACACCTTGATAGCACATTTGATCTAAGGTTACTTTTGCTCCATATATCCCCTCTGTCAGGAAAACATCCCATTTCCACCCTTCTTACGTGGCCTCGCTCTCTCCCGTTCTCAGATCAATACTTGTCAAATTACTAATTTACCACTCGAGCCACTTACTCCGACATACTGTTGACCTGACTTTCACACGATATTCAATTCAGATTTACGATTTATTTCTCACACGTACATCAAAACATACCGTGAAATGTATCAGTTGCAGTAACACCAACAAAAGCTCAGGGACATGCTGGGGCAGCCCACAAGTGTCGCCACACATTTCGCTGCTAACCATAATAAGACAGAAGACAAGCAGCGACAAAACAAGCCCCTTTCTCCCTCCCATCCACCCACATACACAAACAGACCTCCAGCCTTCATCCATCGACTTTCAGGCTTTGATCTTTGGTACTGAACCCTCCCCCCGAACTAGCCAATGAAGGGAACCTGAATTCCAGGCCTCGCAAACCACAGGCTCCTGGTTGCTGGCCTCTGAGCGAGGAGAGGAGGCCTGGAATGCGGGTGTCCTTCAGAACGCATCAATATTACAGGATGTTGAACATAGAACACGAGAGCGGAGGCCTGACATCTACCTCCTCCACATCCCTGTCCCTAAACCCTAACCTGACATCTAACTCCCCTCTCTGCCTCCTAAAGCATCCCTACCAACTTAAAAGTCAACTAAGCCTGAGCCACATCCTTGAACGGAGACTGCCATCCATCACCAGTCTGAGGTTGTTTAAAATGCATGAACCCGTCACATTCATCTATCACTTCTTGGTCTCGGATTTCAGTAAGCCACGGCTTACTCGGTAGACAATTCCATTACCTATTTTTCTTGTTCTGGAAATCTCTCCTCTCAGAGGGTCATGAATCTCTGAAACTCACTTCCCCCAAGAGTGGTGGGGACTAGACCATTAAATGTATTCAAGGTGGAGAAAGATAAAAAAGGTAGATGAACTGAGGGTTATGTGGAACTGGTACAGAAGAGAACTTGGAGCCAGCAAAGGTCATCGTTGATCATGCTGAGTAGTGTGGGGCAGGCTTCAGGAGCTGAGTGGCCTAGTCCTGCTATAACTTTCTTGTACACCCACTCATAGATCAGAATACTGATAGTTAAGGCAAGTTCTGGAACATGACTTGGAAACCCAGCTTCCTGTCAGTGCTTGGCATCTTTTGCTTTGTGTTGGACATATTTGCTCTGATTTGCAGGCAGATAGTAATTAAGCAAATCTGGCATTCTGTAATTTGGACGGGCAGAAGACGTTTTGTGTTTCTCCAAATTTTTTGATGCCTGATCCATCGATGAGGGAAAAGCTTCTTTATTCACTAACTGAACTTTGATTTTCAGACAGATATCAAAACAATTGCAGAAACAGCAACACTTGCTAATATTAAAACAGATAATATACTACTGGGCAAAGAATGAGACAGCAAATTACTTGAACTAATGAACATATTACTTTACAGCATGAGAGGCCATTCAGCCCACTGAGTCTAGACTGACTCTCAGAACAGTGCTAATCAACTCCTGCCCAATTCTCTTCCTACTCCCCCCCCCCCCCACCCCAATGCTATAGGTAATTTACACCAGCTTGCAAACTCTTCAGTTTGCGTATAAGGAGAAGGTGGGAGTGGAGGATGCTATCACGTATTTGCTGCACAAATCACTCTCTCACCTAGATGGGGTCAGTTGTGCTGTGAGGATTACATTCCTTGACTTCTCTAGTGCCTTTAACACCATCCAGCCCAAGATCTTAAGGCACAAACTAACGGAGATGGGAGTAGTCTCTCACATGGTGGATTGGATAGTGGACTACTTGACAGATAGACCTCAGTATGTGCGGTTGGGAGACTGTAGGTCTGACACGGTGGTCAGCAGCACAGGAGCGCCGCAGGGAACCGTACTCTCTCCGGTCCTGTTCACCCTGTACACATCAGACTTCCAATATAACTCGGAGTCCTGCCATGTGCAGAAGTTCGCTGATGACACGGCCATAGTGGGGTGTGTCAGGAATGGACAGGAGGAGGAGTATAGGAAACTGATACAGGACTTTGTGATATGGTGCGACTCAAACTACCTGCGTCTCAATATCACCAAGACCAAGGAGATGGTGGTGGACTTTAGGAGATCTAGGCCTCATATGGAGCCAGTGATCATTAATGGAGAATGTGTGGAGCAGGTTAAGACCTACAAGTATCTGGGAGTACAGTTAGACAAGAAGCTAGACTGGACTGCCAACACAGATGCAGGAAGGCACAGAGTCGACTGTACTTCCTTAGAAGGTTGGCGTCATTCAATGTCTGCAGTGAGATGCTGAAGTGGAGAGTTGTGGAGAGCGCCCTCTTCTTTGTGGTGGCGTGTTGGGGAGGAAGCATTAAGAAGAGGGACGCCTCACATCTTAATAAGCTGGTAAGGAAGGCGGGCTCTGTCGTGGGCAAAGTACTGGAGAGTTTAACATCGGTAGCTGAGCGAAGGGCGCTGAGTAGGCTACGGTCAATTATGGAAAACTCTGAACATCCTCTACATAGCACCATCCAGAGACAGAGAAGCAGTTTCAGCGACAGGTTACTATCGATGCAATGCTCCTCAGACAGGATGAAGAGGTCAATACTCCCCAATGCCATTAGGCTTTACAACTCAACTGCCAGGACTTAAGAACTTTTTAAAAGCTATTATAAATGCTTTTTGAGATAGTGATTTAGATGCATATCATATTTTTTTTACTGAGTTAAGTATTGTATGTAATTAGTTTTGCTACAACAAGTGTATGGGACATTGGAAAAAAGTTGAATTTCCCCATGGGGATGAATAAAGTATCTATCTATCTATCTAATTGACCTGAAAACCACATGTTTGGAATGTGAAGGGAAACAACAGCACTTGGGCGATACCCGCAGGGAGAACATGCAAACTCCACAGAGACAACACCAAGGTTGGGGTGGAACCCAGGGAAGCAGCTGCAGCTGGCGCTCTGTCATGCCACCCCTGCGTCGGTACCGTGCTGTCCTACAGCACACCACAGTGCCTTACTTCTTGGTGGGGCGGGGGGGGTTGCCAACTTTACACAAGATAGTTTTTTTCCCTGAAACACAATTTGTTCAGAATCAAAGAGCTGACCCACCTCCTTAAAATTGAAAATAAAACGAAGTTGAAAGCAAAGCATGCATTCAAGGTAATATCAACATCGGAATGTAAACAATTGACAAAAATCATTCTGGTGCACACGGGTTCCAATATTCTATGTTATTATGTATATATGTCTGAATTTTATCATAAACCTATTCAATGTTTTCAGCTACTTATCCAATTCACTGCTAAGATCTATTTTGGAAGACCATCCCACACATTCCCTCTTTTTCACATACATCCACAAGTTTCATCCCATGACCCCATACACTCCCAGCTCTCCAGGACATAAAGTGATGCAACAGAAGGGGCATTCTTACTTGTTTAGATCGCCAGCATCTACAATACACAGCTTTGTCTCCCAGATCTTCAATATCAAATGCATGAACTACTTTAGGCGTATCCTTCTGGATGTCTAGGTTCACCAACGACTTGCAGCCTTTGTCTTTTGCATATAAAGTTCTGTAGGCCACATAACCAACAGCAGCAGCTCCAACTGCCAGTGAAATGCCTGCGACCCATTCTGTTCAAGGGAAGAAATCAGAGAAAAATCTTTGGTTAAAGTTAAATAGGCATTTTACTACATTATTTTGGAAAGTGAACTTAATTACTTACTTTTAAACAATGCAGGAAGCAGCACAATAATGTCAAACTTTTTCCATAACATCAACCAAGCTAAACTATTACTTACACTGAAGTTGCAGAATGTGTACATTTTACACTCAACAGCCACTTTATTAGGTACTTCCTGTAGCAAATAAAGTGGTCACAGAGTGGATGTTCACTGTCTTCTGCTGCTGTAGCTCACCCATCTCCAAGGTTTTCACATGTTGCACATTCAGAGCTACTCCTCTGCACACCACCTTTGATAAGCCTGGTTATTTGACATCCCGTCAGCTCGTACCAGTCTGACCCACAGAATGTGGCCCACATTTTCTTTCTCTAACAGAACTGTCGCTCACTGGATTTTTTTTGTTTTCACGCATCACACTCTATAAACTCTAGAGACTGTTGTTTGTGACAATCGCAGAAGATCAGTAGATTCTGAGACGTTCAAGCCACCCTCTCTTGCACCAATGGTCAAAGTTAATTCTAGCCATGACCAACCTCTCAAAGCACTTCACAATAGATGAGAGTGCCACTGAGCGATTGACACTGAGGTAGTTCACCCTGCTCTTCTTGGGCACTGGTAGATTGTCACCCTTTTGAAGGTGGGAATCTCCAACTGCAGCAGTGAGAGATTGTAGACGTCCTTGAATACTCTCACCAGTTGGGTGGCACAAGTTTTCAGAGCACCAACCTGATACCTTGCAAGGGTTCACCCTCTTGAAAGATGTTATGACATCGGCCTCTGAGGCAGAGAGCACTGGGACACTGGATGCTGCAGGGATTCACATGCAGGTAGTTTTATTCCTTTTAAAGTGTGCATAAGGGAGTGAAGCATCACTGCCATTCATGATGTTAGGTTTTGCTTTGCAGTGTTATCCACTCTGATTCAGCAGTCTGATGGTTGTAGGGTAACAATTGGTGATGTGGAACCTATGGCTCCTGTACCTCCTTCCTGATGGTAGTAGTGAGAAGAAAGCCAGGATGATGGGGGTATTTGATGATGGATGCTACTTTCTTATAGTAACGGTCCTTGTAAATGCGCTCTATGGTGGAGAGGTCTTTGCCTGTGATGGACTAGGCTGTATCCAGCCCTTTCTGTCGACTCTTCCACTACTGAGTATTGGTGTTTCCATTCCAGGCCATGGTGCAACCAGTCAGGATAATCTCCACTGTGCATCTATGGAAGTTTATCAAAGTTTTAGATAACATGCCAAATCTGTGCAAACTTCTAAAAAAGTAGAGGTGCTGCTGTGCCTTCTTTGGCATGGCAACTACGTGCTGATCCCAGAAAAGATTCTCTGATAATGGTAATGCCAATGAATTTAAAGTTACTGACCCTCTCTATCTCCAACCTCCCTAATGAGGATTGGCCCATTCCCCCTGTAGTCAGTAATCAGCTCTTTGGTTTTGCTGATGTTGAGTTGTTATGGCACCATTCAACCATCAACAGTTAATGCCTCATTGTAAAGATATCAACCAAAGTTGCTCTCTTTTCATAATGAAATGGCACTCATCACCTTCTTAACTGGCCAGTTTGAATCAAGAGCAACTCCTTTCCACTCTGATGAAGCCACTTTGGGACACACGAGACTCTAGTGCAGATGGGACAGGAGGCAGATGGGGGCATGCATTCTTTGTGCAGTCCTGCTACCACAGTAGGCCTGTGCGTGCTCCTGGCACAAAGATGCAAGGCTCTTGGGACCACCCTGTAGGCCCTTCCTTCTCTTTGAGCCATCATGGATCATGTATTCACAAGAGTTAATGGGCATGCAACACTGAAGGTACAGCAAAGCAAAAGGTCCTTCTTCCCATGATATTATATACCAAACCAATTAAAATGACACCTGACTGTCACAGTAGCATGACATTTAGTGCAATGTTTTACAGCACTATGTGATCGGAGTCGATTGCCACTTCTGTCTGTTTGTATGTTCTCCCTGTGACCACACCGGTCTCCACCAGGTGCTCCATTTTCCTCCCACATTCCAAAGACATACAGGTTACGGTTAGTGTGGGCATGTAATGATGCTTGTGAGCTACCCCCAGCTGTTTTGATTTGACACAACACGGTGCATTTCACTGTATGTTTCAATGTACATGCGATAAATAAAGCTAATCTTTAAATTCTTTCTAGCCTCAAACAGTCCATGACATTGTGTTCTCTACATATTCATGTGCCTATTTAAGAGCCTCTTAAATGCCTCCAGTGTACCACCACTGACAGCACATTCCAGACACCCAGCATTCTCCATTTCAAACATTCTGAACCACACATCTCCTTTGAACACCCTCCTCTTACCTTCAATGCATCCATTTCAATACTGGGATAAATATACCAAACAATCTATCTAGACCTATTATAGCTTTTATGAACTTTCATCATGTCTCCCTTCAGCCAGTGCCATTCCAGATAAAACAACCCAAGTCTGTCCATTCTCTTCTGATAGCACAAGCCGTCTTAAACTGGCAACATCCTGGTAAATACTGAATATTGCAGATTTTCCAAGAATCTTTTTCTTGGGCCACCTGTTTATCCAGGCTTAAGCTCTGAGACAAGAGTACTTATACTGAGCCAAGGCTAACATATAAATCAGGCATAAAACCTACTGTATTGTTTGTTAATAATTATAAGAATCAAATAAATTGACTGACTGTTGATTCTTAACACCTTAGAGAGTGTATCTCTGCATAACATGCTTTTAGCAAAAATGTGGATGACTGACAGCTTGAGTTAATGTATGATTGATTAATTAATACTAAAGAATGATTAGACTACACACAAAAGAATGCCTGTGTTTTTTTTTTTAAGTTCCTATTAAGCCAAGGTCATTTACTATTGATCAAAGGGTGCTCAGAAACCATTTTAACTTTAGAAACAAAGGCAAATTAAAAGCTGGAGAGAACCTGGGATGGAGCCAGAGTGAAGCCAAGGATGGAGTGAGCAGCAAAATAAGATCTAATGTATCACGTAATGCTCATCGGGCCCGTATTAATACAGCCAGGAATAGAAAGCATATGCTTTGACTAAGCATTGACTATGGGGCATGTGGAAACATACTTTACCTGTAGTAACAAAATGGCGTTTTTGGCTGTAAGAAAATGAAACCTGTATTGTACCAGAGTGCTTTATTACTAGTGTTCATTTCAATGGACCCCGAGTCCTTGACAAACTGCAGACCAGCAGACTCATTTACTGGAAGAATGCCAGGTACATTGAATAAGCAGGCAAACAGAATGCACCCTGACCTTAAACTGACGCACAGTAGCTAACACTTGTGTACAAAGGAGTGACTACTCCGTCTGTTTTTTTTCTGGAAGCTATCACCAGCTCTTGTGCAGTGGTCTTCCCTTGCTGCAAGTAAAACAAATGAGTTTACAACTGATCCACTGATTTACTTGTTTGTTATTAGATGCAGGGAAAAAGTGCTGGAAATTGTAGCATTAACAGGTAGAAGTTCAGTCATTAATGCTGCTAAAAATAATACTTAATACCATAAATGAAAATGAATACTTTCATACAATAGTCCATATTACGCAAATTTAATCTGTGTAGATATTTCAATATTATTATTATTTCAATAAGGAGGCATGGGAACCAAGGGAACATTGCTTTGTGGATCCAGAACTGGCTTGCCCACAGAAGGCAACGAGTGGTTGTAGACGGGTCATATTCTGCATGGGGGTCAGTCACCAGTGGAGTGCCTCAGGGATCTGTCCTGGGACCCTTACTCTTCATGATTTTTATAAATGACCTGGATGAGGAAATGGAGGGATGGGTTAGTAAGTTTGCTGATGACACAAAGGTCGGAGGTGTTTTGGATAAGTGTGGAGGGCTGTCAGAGGTTACAGCGGAACATTGATAGGATGCAAAACTGGGCTGAGAAGTGGCAGATGGAGTTCAACCCAGATAAGTGTGAAGTAGAGTCGCGGGGGATTGGTTCCGGGACCCCTCGTGGATACCAAAATTCGCGGATACTCAAGTCCTTTATTTAACATGTATCAGTGCGGTGGTCTTTAGGACCCAGCGGCATGCCAGACTTTATTTAACATGGCTCCGTGCAGTGGACATTAGGACCTGGCGGCCGAGCTCTGAATCCACAGTGTTTCTGTTCACGAAAATAATCACGATCACGATTGAAAATAAGGTGGAAGTAATAAAGCAATCGGAAAGAGGTGAAACGCCATCGGTCGTTGGAAAAGCATTAGGCTGCAGTCAGTCAACAATTGGAACAATTTTAATGGAGAATGTGAAAGGTCCTGCCCTGGTGAAAGCTACAATTATTACTAAGCAACGCACTGGTTAAATTATTGAAATACGTATGTTTATGTGTTTTATATGCATAGAAAGGTAAAATATGTACTATATACTAAGAAAATCGTTTGACTAACTGACGCTAAATAATACCGAATGTACCTGTTCAGACTTCAAATCCGACTTAAAGACAGACTCAGGAATTGAACTCATTCATAACCCGGGGACTGCCTGTACTTTTAAGCCATTTCTAGATTACTTATAATACCTAATACAATGTAAATGCTATGTAAATAGTTGTTATACTGCATTGTTTAGGGAATAATACAAGAAAAAAGTCTGTATGTGCTCAAGCAACGAGTACTGGAGAGAGAACTTCCAGGTTTTCCCGATCTGCGGTTGGTTGAATCCACGCACACGGAATCCGCGGATAAGGAGGGCCAACTGTAGTTCATTTTGGTAGGTCAAATACGATGGAAGAACGTAGTATTAATGGTAAGACTCTTGGCAGTATGGAGGATCAGAGGGATCCTGGGGTTCGAGTCCATAGGACACTCAAAGCAGCTGCGCAGGTTGACTCTGTGGTTCAGAAGGCGTATGGTGTATTGGCCTTCTTCAATCGTGGAATTGAATTTAGGAGCCGAGAGGTAATGTTGCAGCTATATAGGACCCTGGTCAGACCCCACTTGGAGTACTGTGTTCAGTTCTGGTTGCCTCACTACAGGAAGGATATGAAAGCCATAGAAAGGGTGCAGAGGAGATTTACAAGGATGTTGCCTGGATTGGACAGCATTCCTTATGAGATTAGGTTGAGTGAACTCGGCCTTTTCTCCTTGGAGCGACGGAGGATGAGAGGCGACCTGATAGAGGTGTACAAGATAATGAGAGGCATTGACTGTGTGGATAGTCAGAGGCTTTTTCCCAGGGCTGAAATCCTTGCCACAAGAGGACACAGGTTTAAGGTGCTGGGGAGTAGGTACAGAGGAGATGTCAGGGGTGAGTTTTTTTTACTCAGAGAGTGTTGAGTGCATGGAATGGGCTGCCGGCGATGGTGGTGGAAGCAGATATGATAGGGTCTTTTAAGAGTCTTTTGGATAGGTACATGGAGCTTAGAAAATCTAGTAATTTCTAAGGTAGGCACATGTTCAGCACAACTTTGTGGGCTGAAGGGCCTGTATTGTGCTGTAGGTTTTCAATGTTTCTATGTTTCCAATATATACCACCTATTATTTGACTATACTGCAGAGGGGAGATTTCATTAATTAATTAATAACTTTAAGTATCTGGAGCTGAAAGACTATACAAATGTGAGATAATCCAATAGCATGAAAATTCACATTGTGCCCTGCTGATGTGGGAATTCAAAATTAATTTACATAGGAAAAAGGAGAAAAAGAAAACACAAATGATTCTACAGAAGCTTGAAATCCAGAGCAACACATACAAAACGCTGGAGGAACTCAACAGGTCAGGCAGTGTCTATAGAAATAAATACACAGTTAACATTTTAGTACAAGACCTTTCTTCAGGACTGGAAAAGGGGGAAGATTCCAAAATAAGGAGGAGGAGGAGGGGGAAGGCAAAGGAGGACAAGCTAGAAGGTGATAGGTAAAGCCAGGTGGATGGGGGTGGGGGTGAAGTGAAATGCTGGGAGGTGACAGGTGGAAAAGGTAAAGGGCTGGAGAAGAAGGAATCCAATTGGAGAGAAGAGTGGACCATGGCAGAAAGGAGGAGTGGCACCAAAGGAGGTGATAGGCAAGTGAGGAGGGGTAAGAAGAAGCCAGAGTGGCAATTGAAAGGGAAGAGGGAAGGGGGGGGGGAGAGAAATTGCTTAAAGTTGAAGAAATGATGTTCATACCATCGGGTTGGAGGCAACCTATACGGAATATGATGTGTTGCTGCTCCAACCTGGGAGTGGCTTCATCCTGGCAGAAGAGGAGGCCACAGACCGACATGTCATAATGAAAATGGGGATAGGAATTAAAATAGTCCACCACCAGGAAACCCTGTTTTTTTGCAGATGGAACAGACTTGTCGACACAATGGTTCCCAATCTACGTCACGACTCACCAAAACAGAGGAGGTTGCACCCGGAATACCAGATACAGTAGACGACCCCAATAGATTTGCAGATAAAATACTGCCTCATCTGGAAGGTCTTAGGGGCTATGAATGGAGGAGTTGAACGGTTAGGTGTAGCACTTCTTCTGCTTGCAAGGATAAGTGCCAGGATGGAGTGGGGAGGGATAAATCGAATTACGGAGGGAGTGATCCCTGCAGAAAGCAGAGTGGTTGGGGGGGGCAAGGGAGGTGAAGATGTGTTTGATGGTTGATCCTGTTGAAAATGGCAGAAGTTGTGGAGAGTAATGTGTTGGATTCAGAGGCTCATGGGGTGGTGGGTGAGGACAAGAGAAGGACTATTAAGGTGGTGGGAAGATGGGCAAACTTGAATGACCAGAAAATGATGGAGATGCAGGTGATGGCAGCACCTGTGGTGCAGGAAAGGAAATCCCATTCTCTGAAGGAGGACATCTGTGATATCCTGGAAAAGAAACCTTCCTCCTGGGAACAGATGCATCAGAGACAAAGGAACCGAGAAAATGGAATAGCATTTTTACAGGAGACAGGGTAGGAAGCAGTCTAGTTAAGATAGCCGTGGGAATCAGTAGGTTTATAAGATATTGGGAGATGGTTTGTCTCCTGGGATGGAGACAGAGATCAGAAATGGGAGAGGAGTCAGAAATATGCCATGGGAATTAAAGGACAGGGAGGAAGTTGGAAGCAAAGTTGATGAAATTGGGCGAATGAAGCAGCAGCAATGCAGACATCAATACAGTGCAGAAAGCATTACCAAGGAAGGCTTGAAACACGGTCTGTTCCACGTAGCCAATGAAAAGGCAGCATCGCTGGGGTCAATGCGAGAGGGGAACTTCTCGAGTCTGTTGTCGAGGAAGAAGCCAGAGCTTTAAGGCCTTCTTGATGGGGATAGAAGTGTATAGGGTCTGGATATCCATGATGAAAATAAGGCGATCAGCGCCAGGGAATTTGAAAGTTGCTGAGGAGATCGAGAGCATGTGAAGTGTCACGGACGCAGGTGGGAAGGGGCTGAATCAAGGGGGTAAAATGGAGTCGTGCTACGCGGACACGAGTTTAGTGCGACAGGGGCAGACAGAGGAAAAAACAAACAGTTAAAAAAACTGGTAAATAGTCTCATTACAACACAGGCTACACGAAGCCGAGAGCAAATTAACAGCTTTAAGGCGCTTTGAACATATATGCAATCGTTCAACAAAACCAGCAGACTTAAACCATATTAGCCTAAACCGTTATTGCACTGCGTAGCATGTACACAGTGCGAAGTCCACAGGGTATAGTACGTTTGAGAGGAGAACGGGAGGTCGTTCGTTTCAGGTAATGTGACCTTTGACCGCAAGGTCAGCATCGTGATGTAACTTCAGAGGGCAAACAGCATGCAATAAGCTGTTGAGTGCAGCTCGAAGGCCGATTTAAACCAGTTCTGGAACGGCAGGGTCTGCAGCCAGGGCACTTGACATTGAACTAGCATTCCTCAGCAGCGCTCCATCCGCTTCCTAACATTTGACCTTCCCACTGACTCATCAACCGAAAGGCAAGCGCTGTCTCACAGCAGCAGCCAAGGCCAGCGACCAGTGCGCACCGACGCCCGCTAATCAATCAGAGGACTCCTTCAGATGTCCTTCCCGAGCCGTGCGGCAGGAGTTCGCGCCGCCTGAAGCGGGAGGGCGGCGGACCTGCCTGAAACAGAGCGAGTCCTCGCTGCTCTGCAGACCGCAAGGGATCCGGCTCCTTGCACGCAGTAAGACAAAGAGAGAGCGGGGGCTGCTTCCCCTGCCGTTACCTTTCAGCGTGGTATTACTCCCCATCACTCGGCCAGACGCGATCCTCACCCTCCACTCGAGATCAGCAACAAACCCGGTCGGCGTCACGTGTCCGAATCCAAGGGCTTGCGTCACCAGGAGACGCTACTGACTGCTTCGTGACGTCAATCACCCTCCCACGTGCTTCTCCACAGGTCGTGCCCTCCGAAAGTTTATGCACAAATTCTCTTTTCTATTAAGTTTGACTGAGAAATAAACATGCGCTAGGAACCTTTGAATATTCTGCCTGGCAACACATTGAATAATTTAAAACACAAAATACTCTGCAGATGCTGGGGTCAAAGCAACACGCACAACACGCTGGAGGAACTCAGCAGGAAATGATTAATTTCCTAGCAACAATATTGAATAATTTTCCTAGCAACACGGGATGCTGGACGATATCAGCATGTCAGGCAGCAGAAGAAGTTGAGTTTATTGTCATTATGCACGAGTACATGTCTCTGCAGGTGCAATGAAAAACTTAGTTGGAGCAGTATTACAGGCATATAAGCATCACATACACAATACTATACTCACAAGAAACACAGAAGCTAAACGTAAATTTTGCAAAGCACAATTTTTTACAAAGGAAAACAATTGGAACAAAAAAAAATCATCCACAGTGATGTAAAGTGGTCAAAGTTATCGTAGTGTTGCTTTACTGAAGTAGTGATTAGGACTGTGCAGACTGTTTCAAGAAATGAATGGTTGAACTAGATGTTCTAGAAGCTGGTGGAGTGGTAATTGAAGGTTCTGTGTCTCTTGTCTGAAGGTAGCTGTGAGAAGATGGTATAGGCCAAATTGATGGGATCATTGAGCATAGATGTTGCCTTTTTAAATCCACTAATCTCTTGCAGCTTCTTACATTCCTGGACATTCAAACTGCTGCACCAGAACAGAATACATCTATGGAGGAAAATGAACAGTGGACATTTCCAAATGAGAATTTTTGAATGGGGGTTTAAGGTTATTCACATCCACATAAAAGAACAGAAAACTGAGAAACTCTTAAAGCAGAGTTTCAGTTTCAATGTCTCATCCAGAATTTAGCACTGCCAAAAAGTGAAGCAGTAGTCTAGATTTTGTGTTAAAGTTCTTGGAACAAAATCTTAACTTGAGTACTAGCTCAGAAGAGAGTGCTCCCAACTGATCTTTGCCATAATGACATAATGGCAAAGCTTGAGGCTCTTTGTAGTATTTGGTCTTTGCAGAGGATAAAAGATATACACTACAGAATGATTGCCAACTTTGGCTTAGTTGGTAGAACACTCAGTTCCGAGTCAGCATACTGGGTTGAAACAAAATTCAGACCAACATTCATGCAGTACTCAGGAGCTGCTGTAATGTTCGGGTGAGATATTAAACAATTCTACCCCTCTCAAGTGGATCTAATGTCTTTAATGAGTATGTTGTATCTCATTACTTGATTAATATTTACCTATCAATTAACATCACTGATTTCAAATCATAATTCTCAGAGATATTGCTAGAATAACACTACCAATAACCTTGCTACATCCTCTCTAATGATTACCCTAATTTCCAATGTAGCAATGTAACATTGCGGTTAGCAAAGTGCTTTACAGTGCCAGTGCCTAGGTTCAATTCCCACCACTGTCTGTAAGGAGATTGTACATTCTCCCCGTGACCATGTGGGTTTCCACCAAGTTCTCTGATTTCCTCTCACATTACAAAGAATCAGAATTAGAATCTGGTTTAATATCACCATATGTGGTGAAATGTGTTAAAGTAGTGCAGTAGTACATTGCAATACATGATAAATATGGAGAAAAATAAATCAATTACAATAAGTAAATTTTATATATATATATAAAATCATTAGATTAAAAGTAATGCAAAAACAAATAATAAAGGAAGTGAGGTAGTGTTCATGGGTTCAATGTCCATTTAGAAATCCAATGGCAGAAGGGAAGGAGCTGTTCCTGAATCACTAAGAATGTGTTTTCAGGCTTCTTTACCTCCTTTCTGATGGTAATAATGAGAAGAGAGCATGCCATGGGTGATGAGCATCCTTAATACTGGACACGGCCTTCACAAGGCACCACTCCTTGGAAATGTCTTAGATACTACAGAGGCTAGTACCCACGAATGAGCTGATTAATTTTACAACTTTATGTACCTTCTGTTGGTCCTGTGCAGTACCCTCCCCCACCACCCATACCAGACAGTGATGCAGCCTATCAGAATACACTCCAAGGTACATCTGTAGAAATTTTCAAGCGTTTTAGATGACAAACCAAATCTCCTCAAATTCCTAATGAAATATAGCCACTGTCTTGCCTTCTTTATAGCTGCATCAATACAGTATGTTGGGACCAGGTTAGATCCTCAGGGATGTTGATATCCAGGAACTTGAAATTGCTCACTCTCTCCACTTCTGATCCCTCTATGAGGATTGGTTTGTGTTCCCTCGTCTTACACTTCCTGAAGTCCGCAATCAGCTCTTTGGTCTTGCTGATACTGAGTGCAAGGTTGCTGCTGCGACACCACTCAACTAGCTGGTATATCTCCGTCCTATATATCCTCTTGTCTCCATCTGAAATTATGCCAACAATGGTTGTATCATCAGCAAATCTATAGATGGCATTTGTACTATGCCTAGCCACACAATCATGGGTGTAGAGAGAGTAGAGCAGTGGACTAAGCACACACCCCTGAGGTGTGCCAGTGTTGATCGTCGACGAGCAGGAGATGTTATTACCAATCCATACAGATTCTGCTCGTCTAGTTAGGAAGTTGAGGATCCAATTGCAGAGAGAGGTACCGAGGCCCAGGTCTGTAGTTTATCGAGCAGGACTGGAGGAATGGTGGTGTTAAACACTGAGCTATAGTCCATGAACAGCATCCTGACATAGGTGTTTGTATTGTCCAGGTGATCTAAAGCCGTGTGACAAGTCATTGAGATTGCATCTGCCAGAGACCTATTGCAGCGAACAGCAGATTGTAGTGGGTCCAGGTCCTTGTTGAGGCAGGAGTTCATTCCAGCCATAAACAACCTCTGAAAGCATTTCATCACCGTAGATGTGAGTGCTATTGGATGACAGTCGTTAAGGCAGCTCTCACTACTCTGCTTGGGCATTGGTATAAAGGTGTATATGTTAGGGTTAGTAGGTCGTGGGTGTGGAATCTTGGAAGCACGCTGACACTTGCGGGCTACCACCAGCACATCCTCAGACAATGTTGATCATTAATACAAATGATGAGTTTCACTGCATGTTTTAATGTAGATGTGACAGATAAAGCTATTCTTTCTCTCTTAAAAAGATACGCTGTCAACTCAGTTTTATCTTTTACTGTCAATTTGACTCCTTAGTCAACTGCACAGAATCAACGGTATCAAAATAGAACCTTTAGACTGCCAGGTCCATACCCATCTATGCTCATCCCACTTCCCAACACTTGGTCAGTCTTTTATGCCTTGCCAATTTAATAACTTGTCCAGATACTTTTTAAAAATGTTGTCAGAGTACCCACACCTTGAAAACCAATACATTCTACATTGCAACTACCACCCCCTGGGTTATTTTTTCTCTCAGTTCCCCCTTAACCCTCAGCTTAAGCCTATATGGCATAAGTTTAGATGTCTCCATTATTCAGAACAGTTTTTCACAATCTCCGTACCTATTTCCCTCCTAATTTTGTATTCCTTTTTCAGATTCACCCTTAGCCTCCTCTACTGCCAGGAAAAATTGCTGCTCAAATGATCCTTCTCCACAAGCAGTTGTGAGTCAGTGGGGACATTTCATGGAGGCTTTGAAAAGCGATAAATCATCAAACCCTGATGGAATATTTCACAGCCTGTAAAAAGAAGCAAGGGAGGAAATTGCAGAGGCTTTGACTACAAATTTTCAATCCCTCTGGCAGTAGGAGTTATAAATTAGAGAGCTGTCACATTATACCATCATTTAAATAGGAAACTGTGAACCTTTTCTAAAAAGGAAGGTATTCAGCATTCTCTGCCTTTATATTGTATAATTATTCATTATTTGTTCTTTGAATAATGTAGGTTGATGAGGACAGTGAGATAGTTGAACATAAAGTTAAGCAAGATTTTTGACAAGGTCCTATATGCAGACTGATCAATAAAGTACTGTAATACCTGAGGGAGAGTGGTAAAGTAGATCTAAAATTGCCAGCCATAGATAGGTTGGGCAAAAGGCCTGCTTCTGTACTGTAAATCCATTGAGTATTATATTAGTTCAGTCAACAGCCAGAATAATTACCATGTAATATTGTGACACTAACAGGAACTCAGGGTCATCCTTGAGGAATGAATGGAAGTGTTTTGCAAAGTGGTTGTTCATGAGAATCCTGATGCTGTAATCTGGAGAAACAAAAAAGAAACCACGGAGGAACTCAACAGGTTATGTGACAGCTGTAGAAACCAACGTTCTGGGTTGTGACCTCATCTACCAACTATTCCTTTGCCTCCACAGATGCTGCACAACTCACTGAGTTCCTCCAACAGTTTATATTTGACACAATTTACAATGCTTTCCAATTCCAGACGAAGCAGTCAGATTTGTTGGCTCAGGTTTGTAGGGTATTTCCAGTACCACACATTTTACGGCTGTTAGGACACTATGCCATGCTTCGAGAAAACTGTTTTTAAATCGAGTCAGTTGTGTGTGTTTGCATTCAAAAAGCAGTGATCTTCGTCGCTGATAGTTCTCGAGAAATGAGCAGGAAGACAATTTAGAACTGTTTTGTTCACTGCGGCTTCTAGCATTCATATTTGGAGATGCCAGAAACGCCCAGGCATGAAAATGAAACAATTTCACTACTTGATCAAGTTAGGAGCAATGAGGAATTTAAAGGTATCGACAATCATCTTGAATGTTGCAATGAAAATGAAGATTTAGAGAATGCAATCATCAAAAACATTGTATGAAAGCAGTCTATTATCTGCATGAGATTATCAATGCTAATTTTGCTTATTTACAGTCAATCAAAGGAACACAGCAGCGTACACTGGATGAATTTCTCCATCAATAACAATTAGAAGCTAATACACAGTTTTGTAATACTGTAGTAGAATTGATAATGTCCTAACTTGTTCTGTATTTCATTTGAATACATAATTTGCTACTCAGATAAGTGGTTAATAGTCTTTCTTATACCTTTTTAATCATGAAATTTTGGCTAATTGGGCCAAAATATACTGGTCCTGATGTGTTTCAATTAACCAGAAAGCACTGTATTTTTTTGATATGCATGTTAAGTTAGTGTATTGAATACACTTAAAGTAGTCATTTGACAGTCCTTTTGTTGTCATCTGAGCACCTTGATTAAATTGTAATCTTAGGTTTTATTCCTGCTTTCATTGGTCACTTTTGTTTATCTGTTTCATCATAGAAAACCTACAGCACAATACAGGCCTTTCAGTCCACAAAGTTGTGCCGAACATGTCCCTACATTTGAAATTACTAGATTACTAGGCTTACCTATAGCCCTCTATTTTTCTAAGCTCCATGTACCTATCCAAAAGTCTCTTAAAAGACCCTATCATATTCACCTCCATCACCGTTGCCGGCAGCCCATTCCATGCACTCACCACTCTCTGAGTAAAAAACTTACCCCTGACGTCTCCTCTGTACCTACTCCCCAGCACCTTAAACCTGTGTCCTCTTGTGGCAACCATTTTCGCTCTAGGAAATAGCCTCTGACTATCCACACGATCAATGCATCTCATTATTTTATACACCTCTATCAGGTCACCTCTCATCCTCCATCACTCCAAGGAGAAAAAGCTAAGTTCACCCAACCTATTTTCATAAGGCATGCTCCCCAATCCAGGCAACATCTTTGTAAATCTCCTCTGCACTCTTTCTATGGCTCCCACATCCTTCCTGTAGTGAGGCGACCAGAACTGAGTACAGTACTCCAAGTGGGGTCTGACCAGGATCCTATATAGCTGCAACATTACCTCTCGGCTCCTAAATTCGATTCCACGATTAATGAAGGCCAATACACAGTACGCTTTCTTAACCACAGAGTCCTCTTCACATACACTCTGTCAAGGCCTTTCACCATTTGAAATGTTTCAATTAGGTCACCGCCTATTCTTCTGAATTCCAGTGTGTACAAGCCCAGAGTCATCAAATGCTCTTCATATGACAAGCCTTTCAATCCCGGAATCATTTTTGCAAATCTCTTTTGAGCCCACTCCAATGTCAGCACCTTCTTTTTCAGATAAGGGCCCAAAACTGCCTACAATACCTTAAGTGAGGCCTCACCAGTGCTTTATAAAGCCTCAACATTACATCCTTGCTTTTATATTCTAGTCCTCTTGAAATGAATGCTAACATCGCATTCACCTTCCTCACCACTGACTAAACCTGCAAATTAACTTTTAGGGAATCCTGCACAAGAACTCCCAAGTCCCTTCGCACTTCAGATTTTTGACGTTTCTCTCCATTTAGCAAATAGTCTACCCTTTTATTTCTTCTACCAAAGTGCATAGGCATATACTGCTTGACACTGCATTCCATCTGCCACTTCTTTGCCTATTCTCTCAATCTAAGTCCTTCTGTAGCCTCTCTACTTCCCTAAAAATAACCTGGCCCTCCAGCTATCTTTGTATTGTCCGTAAGCTTTGCAAAAAATCCTTCAATTGTACATTCCAAGTCATTGACATATAATGAAAAAAGCAGTCCCAACACAGACCTGTATGGAACAGGCCATCGGCAGCCAACTGGAAAAGGCTCCCTTTATTCCCACTCTTTGCTTCCTGCCAGTCAGCTACTGCCTTATCCATACTAGTATCTTCCCTATAACACCATGGACTCTGAACTTGTTAAGTAGCCTCATGTGTGGCACCTTGTCAAAGGCCTTCTGAAAATCCATGTACACAACATCCACCAATTCTCCTTTGTCTATTTTATTTCTTAAAAGAATTCCAACAGATTTGTCAGGAAAGATTTTCCCTTGAGGAAACCACGCTATGTCCTATATCAGGGGTGTCAAACTCATTTTAGGTCATGGGCCAGATTGAGCAAAATGCAGCTTCATGCGGGCCGGATCAGTCGGATGCGTGCGAACGCAGCTTTCGTTGCCTCCATTTTTTCAGCCTGCTCTCATGTGTCTCAGTCTCTGCTATAACTACAAAGTGTTTCACTTTACAAATTCCGTTTCTTATGGAGAAGACTGCCGAGCAAGACTGCCGAATAAACACTAAAAACCCTGAAAACCTGGTACCTGAATAAACTCAGCATTAGCCATATCATACGCCATAGGCGCTTCGATTACTGGGGCCAGCTTTAATAGTAATTAGATATTATCTCGCGGGCCAAAGGTAATTCCCGATTTGGCCCGCGGGCCTTGAGTTTGACATATATGTCCTATATGATCATGTGCCTCCAAGTACCCCGAAACCACATCCTTAATAATGGACTCCAACATCTTCTCAACCACTGAGGTTTCAGTAGCTATGACCATTCTCTCTGTGCAGAATGTAAGTATGGCAAGGTTAGAGGACAAAAGGTCAAGTTATTACCGGAGGAGTAATGGCAACATAGTACAGTCTCACTAAAATGATTGCCCTTATTTTTTTCTCAATTCAATCCATGTGGCCTCTTGCTGCTTTTTGAAGAAAATCATGCCTCTTTACCCATCATTTGGGGATCTGTATTGCTGGATATAACATACTTTGGATGCAATATTCAATAAATGCTCTGGCTAGCCAATAAAATCATTTTAAATGATCCTATAAGATGATTCAAATCAAGAGAGATTTCCTGCTTTGCTGGCCAACATTTATTCTCAGCCAAAATCATTAAACAGAGTGACCAGTCATTAATCTCCCTGCTGATGATGGGACTGTGTTCTTTACAAAACGGTTGCCATGTTGCATGAAAATCAAGTGATTATGCTTCAAAAATGCATTATTGGTTGTGAAATGTTGGATGTCCTAAAAAGTCGGAAAAGAGATGTGAGCTCTTTGCTTTCTCTTGAACATAGTGGATTTATTTTGATATGTTGTCTGAATTAATGACAGCAATTCTGCAGAATTGTAACGATACACTTGAAAGTAATGGCCATTGTTCTTCTTTCATGAAACTTTTATTGTCTATTTGCTCATTGTTGTCTGAGTCTAATCCTGATGAGGCATTTCTTCCAGAAATTGCACCTGTAGACCATAACAGATTTAAAAAGTGCCATCTGTAGAAATGCTAGAGCTATCTTCAAATGTTATTTCATCAAATTTATTTATTGCCATTTTTGACTGATTAAAATCCAGAGAGCAGCGTTAAATTCAACTATATTATGAATTATACATTCCTTTACAGTGCGCTTCTAATACCACTTGTCTTCCCAAATGTCCATTGACTTAAATCACAATTCTGTTAAGTATGCTTTTGTGCTAAGTTTGTGTTGCTTGTTTTACTTTTAGTAGATACAACAAGCAAGCAAGAGACTGGACTCAGAAGTATGCAAGGTAGAGTAGGTGATTTTTTTTAAATTACAAGGAAAACTGGCAACATGTTTTTACAAATGAAACCCATGAAGTCTGCAAAAAATATTCACAGTGAATGACAAGTATTATAAATGTTCTCAAGTTGAAACTGCAAATAGAAAGATGTTCATTGATAGTTGCTAACAACTGCAAACTGTTTTGCAGAAACAAATGAGCAATGGACCAAATAATTTATAGAAAAGTGCTTTATACAGGTAGCAGGGTTTAAACCCCTTTGCAAGCATTCTGATGTTAATCTGGTTTCCTTTGCCGAGTAAATCTTCTTTGTACTTCTATGCATCTCATTTTCATCTGCTATTAACAAACACTATGTTATTTGATGTAATTTTGTTTTTACTTTCCTACCATTATTCTAAAATGTTATTGGGAAACATAGGAACACATACAGTTGCCAACATTGATTGATGCTGATAAATTTTGTCAATTCATTTGGCAACATTCCACTCCTTTATTGTTAATGAAGGAGATGTATCATTTTGAAGTTTATACTTAAAGTGTGTTTTTTAACTTGTGTGATGAACTGAATCATTCAGGAACCTTTGTATTGTACTGCATGGAAAGTATCATATTTATTTAAAGTTATTCTTTATTAGTCCCGATGAAGGATCGCACCACAAAATGTTTACTGTTCATTCCTCTCCATAGATGCTGCCTGACCTGCTGAGTTCCTCTAGCATTTTGTGTTTATTCCTCTAGATTTCCTGTATCTGAAAAATCTCATGTTTACACATGCAAAAGTTATTTAATCCTGTTGAGTGTCACTGGGGGGAAACTGGACATGTATTCATGCATTCACTGTTATCTGTCTCTAGGAAAATGTGCCTTTGTTTATATGTTTTTACAAGTTCCCCCTTTCTTGCTTTGATATAATACATACGTTTATCTTAATTTTTGTAAGTCTGTGAATTGGATTAAAAAAAAGCTGCACCCCATTTCTAGATACATAAATTCAAAGTTCCAAAGTTCAAGGTAAAATTTTGTATCAGAGTACAAACATGTCACCACATACAACCCTGAGATTCTTTTACTGCAAGCATGATTAGCAAATCTATAGAACAGGAACTGTAAACTATAAACAAACTGTGCAAATGTAAATATAAATCAATAAAAATTCAGATATAAATAAATTGCAACAAATAGCAATAAATAGGAACGAATTTCACGACACATGCCAGTGATAATAAACCTGATTCTGAGTATGAACAATACAGTAGAGATGATTTAGCAAGTATTTGTTTGTATATTTTAAAAGATTATTTGGAAATGAGATAAGTTATGGAAAACTGTTCATCTTGCATCTCATAATATATTGCATGCACAAATTAATTCCTTGCCACTCCAATACATATTAGGAAGTTTCTGCAATATGCATGCTTATCTAAGTAGCAGTGAATTGAACTGTTGAACTGGTAATTAAAACCATTTGAATATATTACTGATATATACTGTAAGTATTTTTACATGTTTCAGTTAATCTATTTGTGGTAGTAATGCTGGTGTTAAATATACAAAGCTCAGTGACAGGAGTTTCTTAAAAGCAGCACATGGAGGAAGCTTGGTCCCACAATTGTTGAATGTTAATTGTAGACATTTGTGATTTTTTCCCCTTAAATAATTGTTGTTAAAACTGAACAAGATCACACAGCTCAAATAAAAGAGGTCATAAAATCATCATTAATTACTGAGTTTTAAGTATTCTGCATTCTTAAATAACGTTATTTTTCTCCATATCTTTTATTGTAGTTAAACTTATGTCTTGGAACTTTAAGATTTTACATGTGTTTGGGTTACGTGCAGCAAAATATCAAATTGGAAAGCTTCTGACTTTGCAGTATTTTGGTTTGGGGAAACTAATTTTCAAAGTTGATGTTTTGCAGGTGACCCTGTTGAGTTGGTCTAGGTGATCATCACTCATCATGAAATTATTTGGCATCTTACAGAAGTAAAAACAATACCAAAGTACCAGCCTGGGTTTTCAAAACTGAATTGCATAAAATCCAGGGGAAATCTCATATCTTTTGAAAAGATAATCTAAGTGAGGGATGAGCAGTGTTTCCAGATGTTACTCATAAGGGTTGCAGAAAGCAAACTGTACATTCCACACAAGATTATTAACAAAGGTAGGGTTAATAACCTTGGATTGGAAGTAACCTCCAACATTGGATGGGAAACTAGGGAATCAGAAACAAAATGTTGAAATAATATTAAGATTCCCAAATTGCTAGACTGTGACAAGTGACACCTGACTGAGTCGCAGCTTTTTACCAACAAATGATTTGGGTGAAGGAATGCATGGAGTCCTTCAATCATTTACACAGAGCTGCATGCATGTGAACAGACTGTTGGCTCCGGTACCATCTCCCTGATGGAAGCAATGAGAAAAGGGTATATCCTAGATGCCCTTTATCCCAGGGCAAAGGGCATATCCTAGATCCTATTTAGGATCCTCAATGATGGATGTAGTTTCTTGAGACACTGACTCTTGAAACTGTCTTCTACATTCAGGAGGCTTGTGCCTGAGATGCAGTTGGCAGAGTCTACAACCCTCTTCAGCCTCTTGTGATTCTGTGCATTGGAGCATTCATACCAGGCTGTGATGCAACTCGACAGAATGCTCTCCACCATACCACAATAGAAATTTGTAAAAGACTTTGGTGATATAACAAACCTCCTCAGGCATGTACAAAGTAGAACCGTTGGCATGCCATTGGATTGCAACAACATGTTGGGTGCAGGACAGATCCTCTGAGATGTTGCCACCCAGGAAATTAAAGCTGCTCACCCTTTCCACTGCTGACCCTTCAATGAGGACTGGCAAATGAATGTTCTCCGAACTTCTTCTTCCTGACATCCACAATCAGTTCTTTGGATTTAACTAAGTGCAAGTTTGTGGTTGTTGTGGTGACACTACTCAATCAGCTGATCTCACTCCTGTATACTTTCTTGCACCATCCAAGATTTCACCAACAATAGTGGTGTCATCTGCAAATTTATAGGTGGTGTTTGAGCAACACTCAGCCACATAATCATGAGTGTAGAGAGAGTACAGCAGTGGGCTAAGCACTGCGTATGAACATTTGCATTCGATTAAAATTTGAGGAGCTGCGCACAAGGCCCTCCAGGCAAAGAAAATTGAAATTGTTAAACCCAATCATGTGTACATCAGCTGCCTTTCTGGCAAATGCTCTTCAAGAAGAATTTATTGGTGTATGGGCAAAGGGAAGGATGGAGGTCATATAGATTCGTCAGAAGATATTTGAGCAAAGAAGAAAGATTAAATTACAAGAACAGGTGGGTTACACCAGTATTGTTTTGAATATGAATGATTAAGAGCTGATCCTCCTAAAATAATAACTAAAATATTATATTAAGGTAATCAGAACCTCTATTGTCTCATGAGAGAATCCAGAATATATAAAAATCATCTGGATTTTCACAATGAACATAAAAAAAAATTCACAAACTAGTGTAGCCTGTCAAGCTTGTTGTGGAGAGGTCATTGTGGTTAATGGGTAGTTCTTCGGTCAGGTTTTTGAGAATTATGAAACCAAGTAAGATAATGGAGTTATAATGAAGATCACTTGTGATGTAATTAAACTGCAAGTTTAGTTAAATGACTTCTTGTGGATTCCATGTTAAAGCTAAATTTGGTTAGATAAATTGAATCTTTCAAAAATATATTTTATAGCATTTATGGCCTTAAGATATTATAGATTTATTGATCAAATTCCTTTTTATCTATTAGTGGGGTATGTGCCATTTTGATATGACCATTAATTATTACTCATTTCTAACTACCTTGAAGATAGGTATCATCTGTCAGCAGGAACCAATGCAGTCCTAATGGTGAACATGCTTCTGAAGTAATATTAGGTACGAAATTCTTGATCCTAGTAATGGTGAAGAAAATTTAATATATTTTAAGTCACAGGAGTATGTCATTTGGCAGGAAACTTGCAGCTGCTGCTGTTACCAAGCACCCACTGCAGTAGAGATTGTAGGTTTGATGAGTCAAGTTGTTAATACACACTGCAGCAATGGAACTGTCGTAGAGGAAGAAGTAAATATTGCAGTGATGGGCTACTATTCAAATGGACAGCCTTGTGTTAATGATGAAGTGTTATTTGAGCTGTACTATGCAGGCAAGTGGACAATGTTCAATCATGGTCCTTTGTTGAACTGTTCAGGGAATCAGATGATCTATCTAAATGCAGTTAATTAAAATTATTCATTTCACAATAGTTTATTGATATTTGAGAGAATTCAATAAGTTCAAACTTTATAGATTCCAATTTTTCTATACAACATAAGATTTTCTTTAAAGGATATGACTATATACATTTGAAAATGTCATTTTGAAATATAAAACATAGACAGAATGGTGCAAAATAGGTGCCTCTTGAATTCCCAGTCTATGAGTAAACCTAGTCCTTTTCCATAAACACCTGTGATGTGAGTGCACAAAGCTTTCCGAAAAATGATTTATGCACGAATGAACCACTGGGAGTAGATCATTAAAATTCAAAGTAAATATCAATGGATGACAGGAAACTGTCTTGGCATTAAAGAGCTGATTGTGAAAATATTTGATTATTAGTGTGATGATGCTGAAGGTTAATTAACGAGAACATCTTCATCTTCAAATTCTTTTCCAGGATAATTGTCAAATGATTATGATGTCTAACACAAATCAATCTTGACTGCTTAAAGTGCAAATTGGAGGCACCCTAGCAATAGCCATTTGCTCCTATAAATATGTTGAACATTCAGTTAAGTTGAAAACATGTTATAAAGCTAATTGGAAAAGGTCCATATAACCATTCTGCTTAAATTTACTGAGGAAAAGAACTTGGGGAGAGATTATCAGGAAACCCAGTGAAGCTTTGTTTTGTTGATTGTTTAAGTCTAAAATGCCACTTTACTCACAAAAACAAATTTAATGGATCACTAAATAATCAATAATTTATATAAATAAATTGAATTGCTAAATGACCAAAATGCTGGTTGGTTTGTATTTCCCAAATTATTCATGTCAGTTCTCTTGGGCAGCACTTCATTCCACCAGTTTGGCTGCCTCTGCAGACTGCAGCCCATTATAAACAAATGGTTGATGGCCAGTCCGATGTCAGTAAAAGGACAATATCCCAATAGATTTCTTTTTAGTTTGTCCTCTTGACCTTCTCAGAATCCCCTGACTGAAACTGTCGTGTAATTAATATTTAAATAAAATTTGAGTAATATTGTAAATATATTGTTTGATTAACCTTTATTTGTTGTTTACATCATTCATTACAGGTTATATGTAAAGGTACATGAATGGCATACATCATTATCCCATTACATTTTAAGTAAGCGCTGCATTGGAGTGAAAAAGGAAGAGTACATGCTTATCCTGGTCTCATGTGCTTTTGCTTTTGGTCAGTTTGTGGAGTTATAAAACATAACAGAGGCAACGAGGAAGTTCTAAAATGATCCTGAGACAACAGCCTATCTGTTGAAGCGTAGCACGCTTTCTTTGCGTGAGAGAGATGGTCGAATTTTAAAAAGGCAGAAAATGGACAAAGTTTACTGGTTCATAAATAGTGAAAACCCCAGATAATAATAATAAAAAATAAATAAAGAGCAGAAATGGCAGGCTACATCGGAAGGACAGACACATTGGATTGCACGAAAGATAATTGGATGTATACTGAGCGAATTCAGTAGTATTTTAAAGCAAATGCAATAGACAATGGGAAAAGAGTACCAGTTTTGCTGAGTGTAACAGGTACAAGAGCTTAATTAGCTTAGAAGTTTGACTGCTCCAACCAAACCAGCCAAAATGAGCTTTGCTGATAGTGTGAAAGTAACACAGGAACATTTAGAACCAAAACCATTGTTGATTGTAGAACACTTTAGGTTTCAGAAGCAAATCAAAAGGAAGAGGAGTCCATTTCAGCTTACATGGCTGACCTGATGAGATTGTCCCAGTATTGCCAGTTCAATGATAGGCTTAATGATGCATTGGGAGATCATTTAGTTTGTGGAATTGTAAAGCAAGAATTCAAAACGTATCCTAACTGAGCACAACTCACATTGGAATGAGCTGTAGAAATTGCTGTATCAATGGAAACAGCAGCCAGAGACATATTTGTATTTGTATTGCAGTCAGGAATAAAAGTGAGCATAAACAAAATTGCAACATCTAAGCAAAAACCTGCCTGGTAGAAGAAATAGTGTTACCATTATGGTAGGGGCTCACATACACCAGACCAATGCAGGATTAAAAGTGAAACTTTCAGAAAATGCAAGAAAAGTCACATACTGTACAAAGACTATGCCGGGCAGACAAAAATAAATGTACTGCACAGGGAAGAGAAAAAGATAAAAAGTCAAGATGGACCTAGGCTCTCTTAAATTCTTATCGGCTACATTGCCCATTCAATCAAAGAGCTCTCAATATCATGTATACAGTCATAAGGTGTGTAAATAGGCCTTTCAACCCATGAGATTGCACTAGTCACCAACCATCCATTTACACTAATTGAACATTAATCACATCTTGTTATTTCCTCCCATTTTCTAATCAACTCCCACCAGAATTCTACCACTCACCTACATACTAGAGGAAATTTAATGACCAATTAACCTACCAATAAATCCTTGTGTTTTTGGAAAGTGGGAGGAAACTGGAACACTTGAAGGAAACCTACACAGTGTGGTAAACTATGTATACCTGTCTGGACACGCCCCTCTGCTGACTGCTCCTGTGGCTCCTCCCACAGACCCCTGTATAAAGGTGATTGGGGCACTGCTCCCCCCCTCAGTCTTCAACACGTCGTGCTCCCTTTTCGCTGTTAATAAAAGCCTATCGTTCACTTCCAGTCTCCTAGAGTTATTGATGGTGCATCACACAGTCACCAGGAGAATGTGCAAACTTGACACAGCAGTTGGTGTCAGGATTAAACCTGAGTGCCTAGCACTGTAAGGCCGAGACTCTATATGCTATGAACAGAATCTCTGACTTTGCCTGGAATTGAGTTTTATTTTGCTCGTGTCCCTGTTTCCTGCAAGTTTACAGTACCTCATTTCTGTCATCATCTGATAAATTATTTCACATCTTAATACGAAAAAATGTAGGTGCTGGAAATAAAAGCAAAACACACAAAATGATGGAGGAACTCAGCAGGCCAGGCAATGATTATGGAAAAGAGTAAACAGTTGACGTTTTGGGCTGAGACTCTTCTTTGATTGTTTACTTTATTTCATAGATGCTGCCTGGCCTGTTGAGTTCCTCCAGCATTTTGTGTGTGTTGCTCATACCTTAATAATAAGTTTTCTCTGGGTGTTCCACTTTCCTGCCACATCCCAGTTGGTAGGCAAAGCCCTGCAAGCAGCTACCAATGTAGATCCATTTCCTGGTGATCCAATTCCTAGACTGAATGGGAGAAGAAAATCAGCTGTCTTGGGTTTTTGTTTCTGAAAACAAATTCCCCTAGTGCGTCTGTTTACAATACATCATCACTAGGCGCAGATCAGATGGTGTCTGTGGCTCCATTCGTCTTGTTGCCTTCGGGAGATAGAATGCACATTACAACTGTACAGAACATTGGAGAGGTTGCACTTGGGAGTATTGTGTGCATTTCTGATCACCGAGCTATATGAAGGTGCAATTAAACTGGAAAGGGTGCATAAAGATTCACAAGCAGCTTTCAGAATGGAGGGCTTGAGTTGTAAGGAGACTGGTAGGTGGGACTGTTTTCCTTGGGGTGTAAAAGGCTGAGCGGAGACTTTGTAGAAGTTTATGATATTTTGAGGGGCAAAAATAAGGTGAATTGCCAGATACAGGGAGAAGAAAACCTAAAGTCGAATTTACTGTCATCTGCACAAGTATATTTATGTACGGGAACCAGGGAAATGGGATCAGATCAGTTCACCACCCCGGTCGGTAAGGCCAAGCTGGTCCGAAGGTTTCTGAGCTGCCTGACTCAAGCATTTCTGAAAATGCTGGGCGGGGGGAAACCGACGCACCGTTATCGGGCTGAACCACGAATAAAGGCGCCGGAGGGGAAACGAGCTGCTCGGACACACCGTTAGTCAGCCGCCGTCTTCCCGCCCACTCCTCCCACAATCCCCCGGTTCGGCTTGCAGCACAATGGCGGCTCTCAGTGTGGCCTCGCTTGTGAAGGGGATGGCAGGGCTGCTCAGCTGCCCGCGGGCCATGAGGTGAGTACGGGGAACAGGTGAAGGGTCCCCGGAGGTTGCTTTGGTGCAGGAGGTATGGTCGAGCGCAGGGAGCCGAGCTTCAGACCCGGGATTCGTGGTCGAGTTGCAGGGAGCCGAGCTTCAGACCCGGGATTCGTGGTCGAGTTGCAGGGAGCCGAGCTTCAGGCCCGGGGCTCTTGGGACAAGTGTAGGGTTCCGGGAGCCATCCGTGGAGTGGGTAGGAGGCACTGCGCGGGGAGCCGGGTCTGTGACCCGCGCTCTGAAAATAACCTCCTCTCCCCCCCCCCCCCCCCTCAGCTTCGCTATTTCCAGATTTTTGTAAAACATAACCTCCGTTCAAGCTCCATAAGGAGCTTCCCTCCTCCTCACCCTGCCCGACCCCGATTCCACAAGGAGATCCCTTCCCCTCTGTCTTTCCCGCCTCGTGGCCTCTGCCGCTAAAACAGTATTGCCATCCTGTCCGATACAATAGCATCATTATCTCCTACTACAGTGGAATGATTAGGGGCAGTGAATGGAGCAGGGTCTATGACCCGAATCCGTGAATAGCCATCGGCTCTCCATTCAGCCACAGGACAGGGTATTTTCTGTTTACTCACTCCCATCCTTCCACTCCCTATAAACATCCCTTCACTTCCTTTCCCAGCATTTACAACACTTCCATCTTCCCCCCCCCCCACCCCATTCACAGAACAACAAACACGATAGTCCCCTTTCTCCCATTTGAAAACCTGCAGTACTGCCTTCGATAGCTTTGCTCCCACAACCTCACTTTCTAGGACTTTTCATCTCATGTTTTCGATATTTATTGCTTATTTATTATTATTAATTTTTCCTATTTTTGTATTTGCACATTGGTCGTCTGACCTATTTGGTCTTTCATTGAATCTATTTTGTTTCTTGTTTTTACTGTGAATGCCTGAAAGAAAATGAATCTCATGGTTGTATATGGTGACATTTATGTAATTTGATCATATACTTTGACTGAAATAACATGGCCCCTCTATGCTGAGTGGTGTCTCCCCTTTGGCATCACCCTTCTCATTAGCTTCCCAGGGACTTGTCTCTTGTTTTCCTCTCACCCATAACTATCTCACCTTCTCTTGCAACAAAATGCTACGTTAACCCCATAAAATAATATTACCTCTTTTTTAATCCTGACTAACACTTAATACTCTGCTCCATGACTCCAGTTTTGTCCTTTCAAGTAACATAAGAAACTCCTTATCACTTTAATCACACTTTAGGTGTTACAATTCCAGTATGTCATCCTGGCTTGGAAATATTCCACATGCTGTAGTTTTTATTGTTTTAGGAACAAAGTCCAAGAAAACTCTGCCTTGCGGCTGATTGAAAGCAACAGTTCAGGAGCACCAACTTATCTTTTCATTTACAGTAGATGTTGGAGACTGGCTTTCCCAATGAAATCCCTGGCTAAAAAAAAGATTAATGTCTTTCATTTCGGCTAGATGCTTTTCCGTAGGATTTGCTATGTGATATGTGGAAATTACAAGAATTTATATAATTGCTAAAATAAAATTGACAAATCATGTACAATGTCAGTTCAGAATGACTATAACAAAGTCTAATTTTACCATTTGAATTTGTATCACTATTGTGTAGAGTGGATTGTGGAATAATGAAAACTATAGTTTTGCTTCAAGATGAGTTATTTGGGCCTATGAATTTGGGACTGGAAAAGCATCTAATTCTGAGGATGTGGCATTTAACTATTGTTTTAGGAATATCTGATTTCTGAACATTTTCCCTTTACGTAGTGGTCTTGCTTATACTTCAGGGGATAATAACAGCATGGTTGAGATTATTGTGTGCTGTGTTTTTTGGCTGTTGGCTGATGTGTGAGATGATATTGTCTGGATGATGGGGTGGTAAATTGGATTAGTAAGTATGCAGATGATACTAAGGTGGTGTTGTGGATAATGAAGATAGAGTTGACGTGGATAGGCTTTTTCCATTGAGAGTAGGGGAGATTCAAACAAGAGGACATGAGTTGAGAGAGGGCAAAAGTTTAGAGGTAACACGAGGGGGGAACCTCTTCACTCAGAGTGGTAGCTGTGTGGAACGAGCTTCCAGTAGAAGTGGTAGAGGCAGGTTCAATATTGTCATTTTAAGTAAAATTGGATAGTTATATGAACAGGAAAGGAATGGAGGGTTATGGGCTGAGTGTAAGTCGGTAGGACTAGGTAAGAGTAAGCGTTCGGCACGGACTAGAAGGGCCGAGATGGCCTGTTTCTGTGCTGTAATTGTTATATGGTTATATGTGGAGCAGAAAATGTTAGAAATGTACTTGTTGCTGAAAATATTCATTTCCCCTTTTATATTTCCAGTAAATATCTAACATGTTCCATTTTTTATCCACATTTATTTTTCCCTCCATAAGGGAAGTGCTGAATCTCCTCATCCAGTCAATAATGGTTTCGGGATAGAATCAATATTTGGGGAGGATCTAGTGCTGCTTTTCAGCATTGCAATTGTTAAAAATTGAGGCAAAACAATCCCAGTCAGTTCAAATAGTCTGCGTTCTGAAACAGTGGCAGACAAAATTACCAATGAGTGCAAAACGATGCAATCCAATGTCTCATTGGGTTTGGTGTTAGTTTGGCTTTGAATGGAGAGAGTGGGTTCAAAAGTTCAAAGTAAATTTGTTATCAAGATATTGTTAATTCTTAGTATTAACTGAGATTCATTTTCTAGCAGACATTTACATTACACTCAAAGACTGGCAAACAATGTGCAAAAGACAAATGGTGCAAATATCAAAATAAATAATGCTGAGAACATGAGTTGTGGACTCCTTGGAAGTGAGTGCATTGATTGTATTCATCGACCAGTACGGTGTTGAGGAGAGGGAAGTTATCCATGCTGGTTCAGGAGCCTGATGGTTAAAGGTCAATAACTTCCTGAACCTGGAAGTATGGGACCCAAGGCTCCTGTACTTCCTTCCCGATGGCAGCAGCGAGAAGAGAGCTTGGCCTGGATGGTGGGTGGGTGGGTCCTTGATGCTGCTGTCTTATGGCAGCTCTCCTTAGATATGCTGAATGGTCGGGATGGCTTTTTTTGTCAAGGCTGTCGTCTTCTCACCTCCCCCCACCCATTCATTCCCCATCTCCTTTTCCTTTTCTCGCCTTGTCTCCTTGCCTGTCCATCGCCTCCCTGTGGTGCTCCTCTACTTTTTTCTTTCTTCCATGGTTTCTGTCCTCTCCTGTTGGATTTCCCCCTTCTCCACCCCTATATATCTTTCGCCAATCTACAAACCCCATTTCCAGAAAAGTTGGGATATTTTCCAAAATGCAATAAAAACAAAAATCTGTGATAGGTTAATTCACGTGAACCTTTATTTAACTGACAAACGTACAAAGAAAAGATTTTCAATAGTTTTACTGACCAACTTAATTGTATTTTGTAAATATACACAAATTTAAAATTTGCTGGCTGCAACACACTCAACAAAAGTTGGGACAGAGGCATGTTTACCATTGTGTTACATCACCTTTCCTTTTAATCTTTTTAATCGTTTTGGAACTGAGGATACTAATTGTAGTAGATTTGCAATTGAAAATTTTGTCCATTCTTGCTTGATATAAGACTTCAGCTGCTCAACAGTCCGTGGTCTCTGTTGTCTGATTCTCCTCTTCATGATGCGCCATACATTTTCAATAGGAGATAGATCTGGACTGGCAGCAGGCCAGTCAAGCACACGCACTCTGTGACTACAAAGCCACGCTGTTGTAGCCCGTGCAGAATGTGGTCTGGCATTGTCCTGCTGAAATAAGCATGGATGTCCCGGGAAGAGACGTCGCCTTGATGGCAACATATGTCTCTCTAAAATCCTAATATATGCCTCAGAGTCAATGGTACCTTCACATACATGCAACTCACCCATGCCGTGGGCACTGATGCATCCCCATACCATCACAGATGCTGGCTTTTGCACCTTTTGCTGATAACAATCAGGATGGTCGTTTTCATCTTTGGCACGGAGAACTTGATGCCCGTTTTTTCCGAAAACTAGCTGAAATGTGGACTCATCTGACCACAGCACATGGTTCCACAGTCTTTCAGTCCATCTGAGATGAGCTCCGGCCCAGAGAACTGGCTGGCGTTTCTGCATAGAGTTGATGTATGGCTTCCTCCTTGCATAATACAGTTTCAAGTTGCATTTCTGGATGCAGCGACGGACTGTGTTAAGTGACAGTGGTTTTCCGAAGTACTCCCGAGCCCAGGTGGCGATAATTTTTTTTTGTAATTTATTTTTCTATTGAAGTTCATCAAGCAAACATTTCCATAAGATGTATTCCAGACATTGTACATATATATCATATAATCATATATATCACAAAATCTACACAAAGTACCGTAGATTCCGTACTACAGAGCGCACCTGATTAAAAGCCGCAGGCTCTAATTTTAGAAAGAAAATCAATTTTGTACTTGTACAAGCCGCACCGGATTTTAAGCCGCAGATGTCCCACGTTGTAATATGAGATATTTACACAGAAATATATTACACGTGAGGATTTTTTAACTTTTAATTAAATCCATATGGTAACATAAACAAGTACATATTGCAAATGCTTTTTTTCGAACCGTGCCTGTAACACGGCTACTTTTAAATATACATACGTATCGGTAACACACAAATTACGTTGCGTATACTTTTTTACTGAACAGTGCATGAACAACATTCCAATATCTCCTAACGACTGGTAAAAAAATATATACTGCAGCCTACCAGGAAAAGTTATTGATCGCCTTTAACTTAAAAGCAGCGTTTTCGCTCGGGTCTAATGCGCTCGCCCCCACCTTTCCGTTTATCGCAAACCGGTATTTCCCCACAAGACGCGGCGAAACCGGATGTGACGTCATAGCATCCCGGGATGTAGTACAGAAAACAAATATACTTAAAACACTTCTAACTTTAACTAGAAAATACTAACAAATGAATTACTAAGCGAAAATATTATAAACTAAATAACTGCCATAAAGGCAGCACAATGCTTTTCTTCGAGTGTTTTCCATGTTGATGAGGGTGAGTACAAATGACTGATTTACAATAATTTAATTGTGAAAGTGCGCTTGATTTATCGTACAATTTCATTGGACCTCTGTGAACTACTCATCAATTTTATTGGTCTACTGTTACGAGGCAAAATGTTTTTGGCGGCATGAAAAAAAACCGCACATGCTTTAGCTGCACCGTAGTAAAGGCCGCAGTGTTCAAAGCTGTTCAAAGCGTGGGAAAAAAGTAGCGGCTTATAATCCTGTATCTACGGTATTTATCTGGGGTATACACTTATAGAAAAGAGTGGAAAGAAAAAACAAGCAAAAGGAAAGAACTATGTACAAGTAGGGAGTGATTTTTTTTTTACAACAGATTCATTGATTTGTGAGAATAAAATCAGGCCTATGAGGCATTATGTAGTTAAACCATTTTTCCCAGTATGAATCAAATTGTTCCAGCTTATGATTAACAGCTGCTGTTATCTTCTCCATTTTGTAAATGTCCATTGTAATTTCCATCCATGTATTTAAAGTTGGGCTCTCCTGTGATAACCATTTCCTAGTAAGAGTCTTTTTACCAGCCACCAACAGTATATTTATTAAATATTTATCTCTGTTCAACCATTCTTGAGGTATATATCCAAAATATATGGTCTTACTCAACAAGGGTATTTCACATTTAAAGATGTCTTGTAGGGCATTGTGTATACCCCTCCAATAGTTTTTGATAATAGGGCAGTCCCAAAAAATATGATAATGATTTGCATTTTGATTTCCACAATTTCTCCAGCAAACAGGGAGGTTACCATTATAATGGGATTTCTGAGAGGGTGTAATAAAATATCTTGTCAAGTTTTTCCATCCAAACTCCCTCCATTTCTGTGAATTGGTACACTGCCATTGATACCTCCATATTGTTGTCCATTCTTCCTCAGATATAATTATCCCTCCTCCCATTTTGTTTTAATGTATGAAGTCGAATGTGTTTTAAGATTTGACAACCCCTTATACATGCTTGAAATGATTCTACTACCATTATCTGAATTATATGCTTTTCTAAAGAGCTCTATCAAGCATGTATTTGCCTTGGTTACATTTTTAAGCGTCTTATTAACATATTGTTGCATCTGTAAATACCGATTTAAAAAATCTTGTTTTTCTAATAAGTGTTTCTCTTTAAGCATTTCAAAACTGAACAGTGTTCCTTCTTTCATTATGTTGCAAAGAACTGTTATTCCTTTAGCTGTCCAGTCCTTAAATCTAGCATCCAATTTATTTGGTGTAAAATCTGAGTCATATGCACACCATTTAAGAATTGCAATATCCCCCTCTAGATTATATTCTTTTATAGTAGTTTTCCATATTTTAAGAGTCAATTTCACCCGTGGGTTATCAATAGTATTTATGTACCTTTGCAGGTTGTTATCAGCCAAAAATGCTTGTATGTGGATGGGAAGTACACGCTCCTCAATGTTTTTCCATTGAGCGTCATATGATGGGTTGCACCAACATACCACAGCTCTCAACTGTGCTGCAAAATAATAATCTCTAAGAGAAGGCAAGCCCTATCCCCCCTTTTCCTTTGCTAATTGCAAAGTTTTGAGATGAACTCTAGGCCTTTTACCCTTCCAAATATACCTTGAGAGCATCTTGTTCCATTCAGTGAATTGATTTTGATTAATCTCTATTGGTAGGGTCTGAAAGAGATATAACAGACTGGGCATTCAGAAACATTGTAGATTCTGATATTTTTCGGCCGTGATCTTCCCTCCAGGTCAAGTAGTTTACCTTCTTGGTGATGTATTATTTTTATTGTGTTGCTCAGTATCCGTTCCATATTTTGAATGCGATCTTCCACCTTCTCAATGCGAGTCTCTGCCACCGCTGTTTTTTGATTAACGCTGGGGAGCTCTGCTGCTTTATATCTTTCTGGACCTCCATTATTTCTTTCAGGATTTCGAAGACATTTGCCGCTTCGTCTGAACGAGGCCCAGCGGCCGCCTCGCTAGCACGCGGTCAGGTCGGAGAGCCGCTTGCTGCACTCCTCTTGGATGCAGGCTCCGCAGTGTCACTTTTTTTATTTCCATTTCTTCTCCCCATTCTTGCCCCTCTTTTCAGTTCAAATATTTTTCGAAAAATATATTTGACGGGTTAGTGGGGCTTAATATGCGTTTTTCCGGAGGAGCTCGTGACTTAAGCTGCCATTCTCGATGATGATGTCACCGGAAATCTAGGTGGCTATAATTTGTCACAGTAGCATGACAGTTTCTTAGGCAGTGCCACCTGAGGGCTCGAAGATCACGCGCATTCAACAGTGGTTTCCGTCCTTGCCCTTTACGCACTGAGATGTCTCTGAATCTTTTCACAATATTATGAACAGTAGATGTTGAAAGACCTAAATTCTCTGCAATCTTGCGTTAGGAAATGTTCCTTTTGAACTGACTAACAATTCTCTCATGAATTTTGGCACAAAGGGGTGAGCCACGACCCATCCTTGCTTGCAAAGACTGAACCTTTGATGGACGCTACTTTTATACCCAGTCATGATACCTTACCTGCTACCAATTAGCCTGCTTAATGTAGAGTCTTCCAAACCAGTGTTACTTGAACATTCTGTGCACTTTTCAATCTTATTTTAACTCTGTCCCAACTTTTGTTGAGTGTGTTGCAGCCATCAAATTCTAAATTTGTGTATATTTACAAAATACAATTAAGTTGGTCAGTAAAACTATTGAAAATCTTTTCTTTGTACTTTTGTCAGTTAAATAAAGGTTCACGTGAATTTAAATATCACAGATTTTTGTTTTTATTGCATTTTGGAAAATATCCCAACTTTTCTGGAAATGGGGTTTGTACTTCCCACCTCTTTATTTCACCTTCCCCCTCCCAGTTTCACCTATCACCTTGTGTTTCTCCCTTCCCTCCTCCCACCTTTTAAATCTACTCAAATTTTTTTTTCTCCAGTCCTGCTGAAGGGTCTCAGCCCGAAACATCGACTGCATTCTTTTCCATAGATGCTGCCTCTGCTGAATACCTCCTGCCTTTTGTGTGTATTGCTTGAATTTCCAGCATCTGCAGATTTTCTTGTTTGTCATTGGTCCGCTTCTCTTTAGCATTTGTATTGCCATACCAGGCTGTGATGCAACCAGACAGGGTACTCTCTGTTCTGCATCTATAGAAGTGTTAGCTATATTTGCCAAATATGTGCAAATCTCTAAGAAAGTGGAAGGCCTACTGTATCTTCTTTGTTATGGCATTTGTGTGCTGCTCCAAAGACAGATCCTCCAAAATGATAACCCCAAGCAATTAAAGTTACTGACTCCACCTCCAGTGCCCGAATGAGGATAGGCTCACGAACCTCCAGTGTCTTCCTCCTGTGGCCAATAATCAGCTGTTCAGTTTTGCTGTTGTTGAGTAAGGGATTGTTGTTGTGGCACCATTCAAACAGATTTTCAGTCTCCCTCCGTTATGCTGATTTGTCACCACCTTTGATTCCATCAAGGGTGGCTGATGGATTAGAAGTCTTTGGATTCTTGCCATACGTTCACTGTAGTGTTAGCTAGTTTAAGCTTTCAGATGAAATGAGTAGCTAATATTTGCATGGAGTGCACCTAAGAAATTTGGTGACACCTTTGGAAGTTGTTTGTCAAGCCAGTATTACTCTTTGAACCAGCATCAGAAAATTTTACATTCAATTCTTCAGTCCAATGTGTGAACTAGGACCAGCTGTAGGCTATTTGGTGCCTGTAGCCTGCTCCATTGTATAAGATTATGCCTGATCCTCTTCCAATCTCTGCACGAAAAATATTCAGAGACTTGATTTCCATCACCCTTTTGAGAAAGAGAGTTTCAAATATTCATAACCCTGTAAGAAAAACAATTTGCCTCATCTATCTTAATGAATTATTCCTTGTTTTAAAACCGTGAGTCCTGGTTCTAGGTTGTCCCACAAGATGAAATGTGCTTTTCACATCCACTCTGCCAAGATTGCTCAGGGTCTTGTGTTTCGATCAAGTTTCCACCTTGCTTTTCTAAACTCCAATAGGTAACCCCAGCCCTTCCTCGTATGATAATCTGCCCATTTCAGGTATCCATTTCTGAATGTTTCCAATGTACTTGCATCCTATTGTGTGTAAAATGACCAATGTTCTACGTAGTACTCCTCACGGGGTCTCACAGTGCTTAATATAACTGGCATTGAATCTCTTGTAATCAAGTCCCCTTCCAATAAACAATAACATTTTGTTAGTTTTTTTCCTGCATGCTAGTCTTGCAGTTCATGCATCAGAAGCCCTAGATACCTTTGGATTTTATTATTTTTCTTGTTGTTCCTGCCTAAAAAGACGATTCCACCTTTTTCCACGTTGTACTCCGTTTGCCAGATCTTTGTCCATTCATTTGACCTCTCCACAATTTACTTTTCTCCCTAACTTTGTGTTATCATCAAACTATTACTGTGGAACACCTTTGGTCACTGACCTCCAGGCAGAATACTCTCCATTTACTAGCATGCTTCTGTAGGCAAGCCAATTCTGTATCCACACAGGCAAGATTCCTTATATCCAATTTCCCCTGACCTTTGGAATGAGTTTACCATGGGGGAACTTTGTTAAACACCTTACTAAAATCCACATACACCACGTCCACTGCTCAGTTTGTTTTGTCACTTCCTCAAGTTTGTTCAGCCTGTCATTATAGTTCATGCTCTCCGATCCAGGCAGCTTCTTGGTAAACCTCTTCTGCACCCTTTCTGCAGTCTCCTCATCCTTCCTATAATGGGGTAACCAGAACTACACACAATACTCCCAAGAGTGGTCTGACTAAAGTTGCATATAATTACAGCATGACTTCCTTACTCTTACAGTTAACACCTCCACCAATGAAGGTAAGCATTCCTTATGCCTTCAATACTATCTTATATCCTTGTGTAGCCGCTTTCAAAAACCTATGAACCTGGACCCTGAGATCCCACTCTACCTCGATGCTATTAAGGGGCCTATCATTAACTGTGTACTTTAGCCTTTCTTTTGACCTCCCAAAGTGAAATGCCTCACACTTGCCTGGATTAAACTACATCTGCCACTTCTCTGCCCATATCAACCTATCATGAGGGACTTTGTCAAATGCCTTATTAATGACCGTATAGATAATGCCAACTGTATTACCAAGCCCCAGTCTCACTTGTTTCTTTCAATAATCTGGGATGAATGCCATCAGGCCCTGGAGACATCCACCATAAAACTTTTCAGGAGAGCTTCCTCCTCAATCTCAAAATGTCCCATCATTTAAGAATGCCTCAAGCTGCCTTCAGTCCTTGGAAAATACCAACACAATTGGTACCTCTGCCACTTCCTCTAACTCCAAACACACATTCCCTCCTTTATCCTTGAGTGGACTTGCCCTCTCCATTGTTGTCTTCTTTTCTTAATATTACAGTAGCCCTTATGGAATTTAAAAATCCCATCCCTAATATAAAATTCACGCATGGAATTAATGTTGGGGTAAATAATAACAAAATGTGAAGGAAACATTTTTATATTTTTCCAACCATTATTTCTTATATGGATGGATAATGAGACATTTTTCTCCACAAGGTTTGTTCATTTTGCTGTCTTGCAATTTCCACTCACCATCTTCCCCCCCCCCCAACATTTTCTGTATTACTTGCCCTATATGTCTGAAATAGGCAAACTTAAGTTCAAATTAGATTTTATTAACAATGTAGTATATGTCAGCAAATACTACCCTGAGATTCATTTTCTTGCAGGCATTCACAGTAGAACACAGATGTACATTCAAATCAGTGATGAAACTACACGTGAACAAAGGCTGACAGATTATGCAAATACAAAAAGAAACAAATAATAATGGTAAATAAATTTTTTTAAACACTGAGAATATAGTTTGTAGGGTCCTTGAAAGTGAGTCCATATGTTGTGTTCAGTAATCAGTTCACTGTTGTGGTGAGTGAAGATGCCCATGCTGGTTCAGGAACCTAATGGTTAAAGAGTAATAACTGTTCCTGAACTTGGTAGTATGGGACCTAAGGCTCCTATACCTCTTGATAGTAGCAGGAGAAGAGAGCATAGCTTGGATTTTGGGGGATCCTTAATGATGGATGTTGCTTTCCTGTGATAGCTCTCTTAGTAGATATGTTTAGTGGTGGGGAAGGCTTTTCTTGAGATGGATTGGGCTGTATCCACCACCTTTTGAAGGCTTTGGCATTGGTGTCTCCATACCAGGTCATGATGCCACCAGTAAGGTTACTCTCCACTGTACATCTATAGAGGTTTGTCAGAGTGGAGGGTGACATGCAAAATCGGCTCAAATGTGTAAGAAAGTAGAGGTACTGCTGTACTTTCTTTGAAATAGTGTTACGTCCTGGTCTCAGCACAGATCCTCTGATATGATAACACCAGGAATTTAATGTTTCTGACCCGCTCCACCTTGATCGCCTCATGAGCACTGGCTCGTGAACCCCCAGTTTCTTCCTCCTGTAGTCAATAATCAGCTCTTTGATTTTTTTCTGATGTTGAGTGAGAGGTTGTTGTTGTGGCACCACTCAATAAGATTTTTAGTCTCCCTTGTATGAGGATTTTTCCCATGTTTGTTTCGGTCAACAACAGTGGTGTCGTCAGCAAACTTGGACTATGGTGTTGGGTTGTACTTGCCTTCTCAAAGGTACAAATTGAGTAGAGCAGGGAGTTAAGCACACAGCCTTGTAGTGCATCTATGCTGTTGATGATTGTGGAAGGGAAGATGTCACCGATCTACTTACTGGGTCTGCAAGTGAGTAAATCAAGGATTTAGTTACAGTTACAAAGTTGTAAATCTAAATGAATTGTTTGAGTTAGGTCATTAAAACTACTTGCCTATATTTGACACATCTCAAACTAAAAGGCTGGAAGTTGACAAACATCCGCAATTGCTGACAAGGCAATTTCTTAGATGTATCTACCCGCACCCCACCCACCCACCAAATAAGATATGATAGCAGAAAAGTATTGGCTAACTATTAAAGAATTACTGCAATAACTATTCCCAGTAAGGAAAGTGATCAAGCTGTGGCTAATGAAAAGTGAAAGATGGCATCAGAACAAAGGAAAAGACTTGTCATGCTGCCAGAAAGAGCATAAGGCTTGAGGATTGGCTATAACAGGAATCAGTAGAAAACTAAGACATTAAGAAAAGGAATAATAGAATATGAGTAATCTGGTGAGAAATGTGAGCACAGGTAGTTCAAAAGATATGTAAAGAGGGAAAGGTTTAGTAAAAGTTAATTAGATTGGGGAAATAAAGAAATGGCAGAGAACTTAAACAGTTTGTATTGACTTCCACAGAATGAGGTGTAAAACACACCTGGAAATAGTTGGAGAAAAATGAGCCACCAGAAAATGAAAATTGAAAACTTCTAAATAACCAGAACTTGATGACCTGTATCCTTGGGTTTTGGAAAAGAAATGTAGCTTTGGAAATAGCATAGTGAGGCATAGTGAGATCTGAAAGGCTATAAACAGGCTTAGTGAACGGCAGATAACATACAAATGTAACATAATGAAAGGAATGAAAGTTTCCACTTCAGGAGGAGATAGAAATGGAAAGGAATTGGTTTGTAGGGGGACCTGGGTGTTCACAAATCATAGTTAGTTGGCTTACAGGTAAGCAAGCAGGAAGGAAGCCACGAGGATTAGAATTTTAAAAAAAATAGATATATAGATCTCGCAGTGAAATTATGTTGGATCCGAATAAGTGGTTATCTGTAATATTATGTACAGGTTGGGCCTACTGGTCTGAGGATGGAGTTGTGTGAAGCTTCACGACATTCGATGTGAATTGGCTTAAGAGGAAGTGAGCTTTCTGGCCCTATATTTTCACGTGTCTGGAAGAATGAGTGGTGATGTATTGATACATACAGGATTCTTGCAGGTGTGACAGGATAGATGCAGAAATGATAACTTGGTCTGATTGTGTCTCTTGAACTAAGATCAGGATAAGGACACAGTCGTATCGGACAGCAAAGATGAGAAGTTTATTCACCCATTGACATAGTTAGTGTTTGGAATTTCAGATTCAGTTTATTGTCATTTAGAAACCACAAATGCAGTGCAGTTAAAAAATGAGACAACGTTCCTCCAGAATGATATTACAAAAGCATATGACAAAACAGACTACACTAGAAAATCCACATAACGTTCGGCAATCCCCAATCCAGAGTCCGGAGAGGTTGCTGCGTATTAATACCGCGCTACCATCTTAGCGCGTTCCCCGGAAAGGTGCTCCAAATCCACCAGACAAACAAGACCAGAAACTAAAGCTACAAGACCTGCACAAAACCACATAGTTACAACAGTGCAAACAGTAGCATAATTGATTAAAAAAAACAGACTATGAGCACAGTAAAAATAGTCCAAAGATGTTAAAGGACTATAAGTTCAAAAGAAATCACCACACAGTTCCACAAGTCCCCAGGGTTCTGACAGACTCGCCATCCCACGCCGGTGGCAGAAGGGAATACCCCCGCTGTGGACTTCCACAGCGCCACCCGACTCAGCCTCGCAGACGCAGCACACACCGAAAGCGACCTGACCGCAGCGGACTCCGAGTCCGTCGAACCTCCGAGCCGACGACCATCCCCTCCGGCACAGCTTCTCCGAGCGCCATCCTCTGCCAAGCGTATTAAGACGGCCCCGCCAACGGCCATCGGCAACGCGACCCCGAGGACTGGGGGCCTGTTCTTCCCAGCAGAGACTTGGACTCGCAGCAGCAGCAACAAGGAAGGTCTTTCTGGAGATTTCCAGATGTTCCTCCATGCTCCCACGTCCGTTTTCAACCGATTATGATTGCGCACGGCACCCTGCTTCACAAATAACAGATAATCAGCTCTGGAGTGGCAGCTGCAAGCTGCCACCATCTTGGAAAAATTTGCTATCGAAGTGCACTGAGGGAACTGGGGGATAGAATATCAGTCAGAAAGGTGTCACCTTTTTGAAGGATCACCTGAATGGTAAAGAAGGTATAAAGCTAAATGGCTCACTCATTCTGTATCTGAATATCACTGATGTATGTCATAAATTCTATTGTTTTGCAGCTGCAGAACAGTGGATACATTAAAAAACTGAAAACTAGAAGCAATATAAAATTTAAATTAAAATAGTCAATAGTGTTTGTAGCTTCAAGGATCATTCAACAATCTGATAATGGAGAGGAAGATGCTGTGATTAAAATGTTAAGTGTATGTCTTCAGGCTCCTGAATCTCCTGTCTGATGTTAGTAATAAGATGGAGGGCATAGAAACATAGAAAACCTACAGCACAATACAGGTCCTTAGGCCCACAAAGCTGTGCCGAACATGTCCTTACCTGAGAAATTTCCTAGGGTTACCCATAGCCCTCTATTTTTCTGAGCTCCGTATACCTGTTCAGGAGTCTCTTAAAAGGCCCTATGGTATCCGCCTCCACCACCGTCACCAGCAGCCCATTCCACACACTCACCACTCTCTACGTTTAAAAAAAAAACTTACCCCTGATATCTCCTGTACCTACTTCCAAAGACATTAAAAACTGTGCCCTGTCGTGCTAGCTATTTCAGCCCTGGGAAAAAGCCTCTGACTATCCGCACGATCAATACCTCTCATCATCTTATACACCTCTGTCAGATCACCTCTCATCCTCCGTCGCTCCAAGGAGAAAAGGCTGAGTTCACTCAACCAATTTTCATAAGGCATGCTCCCCAATCCAAGCAACATCTTTGTAAATCTCCTCTGCACCCTTTCTATGGCTTTCATATCCTTCCTGTAGTGAGGCAACCAGAACTGAGCACAGTACTCCAAGTGGGGTCTGACCAAGGTCCTGTATAGCTGCAACATTACCTCTTGGCTCCTAAACTCAGTCCCACGATTGACAAAGGACAATGCACTATATGCTTTCTTAACCACAGAGTCAACCTGTGCAGCAGCTTTGAGTGTCCTATGGACTTGGGCCCCAAGATCCCTCTGATTTTCCACACTGCCAAGAGTTTTACCATTAATACTATATTCTGTCATCATATTTGATCTACCAAGATGAACACCTCATTTGGGTTGAACTCCATCTGCCACTTCTCAGCCCATTTTTACATCCTATCAATGTCCTGCTGTAACCTCTGACAAACCTCCACACTATCCACAACACCTCCAACCTTTGTGTCATCAGCAACCTTGGTAACCTTCCTCATCCAGGTCACTTATAGAAATCACAAAGAGTAAGGGTCCTAGAACATATCCCTTAGGCACTCCACTGGTGACTGACCTTCATGCAGAATATGACCCATCTACAACCATTCTTTGCCTTCTGTGGGCAAGCCAGTTCTGAATCCAGAGCAATTTCCCCTTGGATCCTATGCCTCCTTACTTTCTCAATAAGCCTTGCATGGTGTATCTTGTCAAATGCCTTGCTGAAATCCATATACACTACATCTACTGCTCTACCATTATCAATGTGTTTAGTCACATCCTCAAAAACTTCAATCAGGCTCGTAAAGCATGACCTGCCTTTCACAAAGCCATGCTGACTATTCCTAATCATAATTATGCCTCTCCAAATGTTCATAAATCCTGCCTTTCAGGAGTATCTTCATTAACCTACCAACCACTGAAGTAAAACTCACTGGTCTGTAATTTTCTGGGCTATATCTACTCCCTTTCTTGAATAATTGAACAACATCTGCAACCCCCCCCCCCCCCCCCCCAATCCTCTGGAACCTCTCCCGACCCATTGATGATGCAAAGATCATCGCCAGAGGCTCAGCAATCTCTTCCCTCGCCTCCACAGTAGTCTGGGGTACATCTCGTCTGGTCTCGGTGACTTATCCAACTTCATGCTTTCCAAAAGCTCCTACACATTCTCTTTCTTAATATCTGCATGCTTAAGCTTTTCAGTCCACTGTAAGTCATCCCTACTATTGCCAAGATCCTTTTCCACATGTCCTGGGTGGTTGGCAGGAACTCAATTTTCTTGCCTCTTTGAGATATCAGTTCTTTTCTCATCCAGTTGTCATCAATAGTGATTTATTTTTATGTTCCAATTGCATATCTGTACGCTGAACCCTTTTCACACCAGATTAATGAATGGACATGCTACTATTGGTAACATTTTAACTGTTCAAGAATATTTCCATATTTGAGCTCTTTGTTAATTGTAAAATTTTAATGCAGCACATGGAAACGTTATACTTTTGGTGCCATTCAGAGTTCGTTGCTCTTTTGGACAGGTGTGAAAATTGCTTCTCTGCAGAGAGCAGGGATTTATCTGCATCATGAGTAACATTTATCCTTTGATCAATGAATCTGTTTTTGCTGGTACTAATCAGTAATTTCGCTGCTAATTTAGAATCTTTCTGTATTCACATAATTGCATGCTTTGCATCTTTCAAATATGTAGTGCTATATAAAAACAAGTTTTGCATGTTTTAATACAATGTGCTTGTCAGATCTAAGGATTTTACATTTATTTACTTTGTGACCATTCCCATAAAAGAGTCTCTTCATGCTTGCAGGTTCAAATTTTCTCCACTATCAAGGCACATTTTAAGGTAAAGACAATAACAATGAACAGGAGAGCTTAAATTTCTATTTGGTTTGATTTCTAGTTCCATTCATTGCTTCAAAAATACTCTCTTTAACTTCCTCGTCATTAGATTTTATTTTAAACTTGGCTTTATAAAACAATAATTCAGTCCGGAAGCAGTTCAGAGCAATTTATATTTGCAGTCCATTGTAGACTGCATCATTAGAAGAAAAAAATAAATTGCTTGCAAACTCTACCATATTAAATTTTGCAGTGAACTATGTTTGCTGAACTGAAGGCATCATAAGTGGATACAGAAGCATCCATCTGGCTAATCTGTTCCAAAGGTTTTATTTTGCAAAGCTTCATAAATTCCAAATCCATTTTGAGACTGGTTAACTAATCCTGAAGTGTTTATCAGGGACTTTTGTAAAATTTTAATACCACAACTATGCAACCATCAGATCCAATGATTCATTTGAATCACTTTCAGTTTTATTGAGTTCAGCAGGCTTTTAAACTTTATACTGTAATTTGCTCTCAAAATTCCAAGTATCTAGCCACTATGTTCTTTTCTGAATGGTCCATTTTGTTGCAACGTCTAGTAAAGTTCCTTGTCAAGTAAGGAAATGCAGTTGTTTTTCTATTTTTCTTTTGATTGACGTTATCAGTGAATGTCGAGGGATAACATTTTTTTCTTTGTGAAACAGCTGCAGCAACTTGTGCGTAGCAATACGAAGGTTATCATTGGATAAGCCCCCCATCATCCCTCCGAAACGGCCACTCACTGCTTACCTGCGTTATGTGGTGGAGCAGCAACCAATCTTGATAAACCAAAATCCAGGTAAAAAAAAAGGAATTCATTTTCTAACACAGAATAGTGTACTCTTTTGAAACATCTTATTTTTCTTCATGTTCTTAGTAAATCCTCTTACATGTAGCTGTGGAAACCATGAGGACTCAGCTGCAGCTCAAAAAATATCTAGTAGCATCTGTGGAAAGATAAACAGTTAAAATTTGAGGTTGAATACTCCTTGTCAGAAAGACTTTCAACATTAAACATTAACTCTTTCTACTCAAGCCTGATCTACTCAGTATTTCACACATTTTGTTTTTATTTCTGATTTCTAGTTTGTCTTTATTTCTAATTGTATGCCTCCAGTTTTATTTTTTGTTTTAAGTATCATGTCATGGCCAATATTTATCTCTACTGAAGAATATCTTGCAATAAAATGAGCAGAATTTCTGAGTCAAATCATTGGTGGCCTAACAACCATCGTGCTCCAGTGAGGCAAGGACATAGTGTCCCATAATTCAATAGGGTCCAATGTATTCTAGTGGCTTTCATTAGCACTGACAGCCTGCTGCTCTGCAGAATGTGATGGGCAATGAAGTTCTGCCCAAGGCTGGCAAAGGTTTCGGTTAACATGATTAGTGAATAAATGAAGAGGAAGTGAGCTTCCTGGCCCTGTATTTTCATGTGCATGGAATAAACTGGAGCTTCTGTGGGAAACTTGCACACATTCTGGTCTGGAGTCAATTTCTACATGGTTAGAAACACAAGATTCTTCAGATGCTGGATGTTCAGACTAACATACAATGTGATGGAGGAACTCATCAGATCAGGCAGCATCTATGAAGAGGAATAAACTGCTGACGTTTCAGGCTGAAATACTTCAGGTCTTGTGATCGGATCCTGATGCGTGGTTTTGGTCCGAAACATTAGTTTATTCCTTTTCATAGATGTTGCCTGATCTGAGTTTTTTTTCCTACAGTGTTGTTATCTCCTTGTAAATGTTGGACATTTCAGTGTGAAATAAGACTCTAAGACGTACTGTAGGAGCAGAATTAGGCCATTCAACCCATCAAATTTATGCCATCTTTCCATCATGGCTGATTTATTACCCCTTGAAACCTCATTCTCCTACCTTTTCCTCACAATCTTTGACACTCTTACTAATGAAAAACCTATCAACCCCCACATTGCATGTATCCAATGACTTGTCATCCACAGTCACCTGTGCAATGAATTCCACAGATTCATCACCCTCTGGCTCGATAAATTCCTCCTTATCTCTGTTCTAAGGGGATGTCCTATTCTGAGGCTTTGCCCTCGGGTACTAAACTACCCTCAGATAGGAAACATCCTTACTACATCCACTCTATCTAGACCAGGATCGTTTTTTATTCCATAGATCCTGAACATTAATCAAGGGATCCATGGACCTCCGGTTGGGAGCTACTGATCTAGATCTTTAAATATTCTGTACAATATTCTCAATAAAACCCTGCATGAGGGCTCCCAAGTCCCTTTGTACCTCCTGTTACGATCCAGCAACAATGAATATATAATTGAGACAGGTTTTTTTTATGACAAATAAAACATTTATTAAACGCTGCTTTAAAAAAAAACCCAAAAGTAAACAAATGACTAACTTAACCAGAAGTCGGCTGCTATACGGCAGCTCGAACAGTTCTTAAAGCGAGAAATGCGAACTCAGTTCTTTAAAGTAGTATTACAAAAAGTCCAAAATGATTTACAGTCAGTTAGGAGAGACTTTCCTTGAAGTAATAAATTCTCTTTTGTGGCATTATTGCTGATCCCAGCGGAAATATGCCTTGCCCAGAGGATTTACGATGAAGGAAATAAAATGACTTAAAGGCACTGACCTTTCCTTGACAAAACTCTGCATCCAACTCTTTCTGCTCTTTTAGCAGGAACTATCTCAGACACAGGTTACTAACTCCTTGTACGAAGTTTAAATAAAGTTGACAACACCAACTTTCCTCAATCCTTCAGCTTCCCGAGCTTCGATAAATCTTCACTCTCCGACTGGACTTTAACTGGCAGCGACTTTCAAAACTGCCGGCACAACAATTCTTACAGTAGAAATTAAAACTCCACTTTTAAAATGAAACTGCGTCATAGAATCAAATACACAGCAGAACGGAGTCACTGATGACTTGAGCCATGAACTGACCTGCGTGACCTGGCGGGAAAATTACATCACTCCACCATCACAAGACCATTAGATCATGCCCAGCAGAGCCTCAGTTACATCATGGTCATGTGACAATCACAAGATACCCACGGGTACGTAACTCTCCAAAGTCCCTTTGTAAAATGATCCATGCCTTTATTTCTTCTACCAAAGTGCCTCATCATACTCTTCCCTACACCATATACCATGTCATTTCTTTGCCCATTCTCCTCATCTATCAGTCTTTTTGCAGATTCCCTGCTCCCTCAACACTACTGGCCCCTCCACCTTTCTTTATTGTCCGTACCCTCGGACACAAAGCCATCAATTCTGTCATCCAAGACATTGACATATAACGTGGCGAAAAAGTGGTTCCAACACCGACTCCTGCAGAGCATCACAAGTCACTGGTAGCCAAGTAGAAAAGGTCTCCTTTATTCCCACTCTTTGCCTTTTGCCAGTCAGTCAATCATCTATCAATGCTAGTGTATTTCCTGTAATATCATGTGCTGTTATCTTGTTGGGCTGCTTCACATGTGGCAACTTGTCAATGGTCTTATGAAAATCCAAGCAAACATCCACTGACTCTCTTTTGTCTAACCTACTTGTTATTTCCTTAAATTCCAATAGATTTCAGCAAGATATCCCTTAAGGAAACCATGCTGATTTTGGCCTTTTTTATCATGTGCTTCCAAGTATCCTGAAACCTCATCTTTAATAATGGACTTCAACAATTTGCCAACCACTGAGGTCAGGCTAACTGGCCTATAATTTCCTGTCTTTGCTTCCTTCCGTTTTTGAAGAGTGGAGTGGCATTTGCCCTTTTCCAGTCCTCTGGGACCATTCCAGAATCTTCAAAGATCACCACTAATGCCACCACAATCTCTTCAGCTCCCTCCTTCAGAACCCTGTGGTGCAGCTATCTGGTTCCAGGTGGCTTATCTACCTTCAACTTCCCAAACACCTTTTCCTTAGTAATAGTAACAAGACTTACTTCTGCACCCTTGAATTCCTGGCATTCTCCTGGTGTCTTCAACAGTGAAGACTGACACAAAATTCTAAATAAGTTTGTCTGCCATGTCTTTGTCCTCCATTGCTACCTCTCCAAAATCATTTTCTAGTGGTCCGATATCCACTCTTGCGCCTCTTTTACTCTTTATATATCAGAAAACACATTTAGTCGCCTCTATTATATTATTAGCTAGGTTGCTTTCATATTTAATCTTTTCCCTCCTTATGGCTCTTTAGTTGGCTTCCGTTGGTTTTTAAAATCTTCCCAATCCTCTAACTTCCCACTCATTTTTTGCTATATTATATTCCCTCTTTTGCTTTTATGCTGTCTTTAACTTCCCTTGTCATCCACAGTTGCTTCATCCTCCCTGTAGAATAATGTATCCTGCACCTTCTGAATTGTTCCCAGAAATTAAGAATTGTTGTTCTGGTTTAATCTTGCTAAAATCCCCCTCTGATCAATCTGGCCAGCTAATTTGTCATTTCTCTTTTGTTCCCTTTACTCCACTGTAATGCTGATATGTATATCTGATTTTAGCTTCCTCCTCTCAAACTGTAGGGTGAATTCTATCATATTATGACAACTGCCTCCCAAGGGTTCCTTTATATTAAGATCCCTAATCAAATCTTGTCCATTTCACAAATAAGATACTGCAACAGAGTACATTTCATAAGGATTTTTTTCTTTACACTGTATTGCTTGCTATAGACATGCATTTTTATAATCATTCAGTTTGCTTCTGGTATTGATCTTACCTTGAATTCCTGCCACCTAGACTTGGAATAAAACAAGTCCAATTTGAATTGTACATCCTCTTCTGAGATTGATTATAGAAAGATTGGGCATGAGATAAAATGAACAGTTTTCTTTTGCTTTTGTTCAGGCAAAATTAGAAAGGAGCATCATTTTTCCTGATAATTTCCCTACTGAGTGCACTGTGTTAAGTTGTCAGACTGACTGTAAGTTATATTTTCTGAGTGAGTGAGGGCAGAAATGGAAAGACCATACTGTTTTATCACATGGCTAAGGTGTTGGAGGGAGGGCTTCAGATTTTTAGATCATTGTGCTTTCTTCCTGGGAAAGTGGAACCCGTACAGAAGGGATGGCTTGCTCCTGAACTGGAGGTGGACTGATATTCTAGCAGGAAGGTTTGCTAGTGTTGCACTGGGGGGGAAAGGGGGCTTAAACTAGAGTTGCAGGGGAATGGGAACCAGAGCACCAGAACAGATATGGAGTGATTGTGGAGAAAGCCTTCATAGAATGTCAGGATTCAAAAGGTTGAAATTGGTGGAACTTGGGACTAATGTTATGAACTGAGTAAGTTTCAATGCAAAGAGCATTGTGGAAAGGTGGATGAGCTTAGGGCATGGATCAGCAGGTAGAATTATATTAGTGAGGCTTGGTTGATGAGGGGCAGGGCTGGCAACTGAACCAGGGTTTCGTTTTTTTTAAGAAGTGATAGAGCAGGAGAGATTAAAGGGGGAGGGGTGGCATTACTAGTCATGGAAAATGTCACAGTAACAGTTAGTCAAGACACACTGGAGTGCTTGAATAGTGAGGCTTTATGGGTGGAATTGAGGAATAGATAGGTATGAACACATTAATGGGATTATATTGTAGACCGCTCAACAGTCTGCAGGATTTAGAAGAACAACTTTGTAGAGGTCACAATCTGTTGCAAGAAACAAGGTTGTGATGGTAGGTGATTTTAACTTTACACATTTTGACTGGGACTCCTATACTGTAAAAGGGCTGGATAGGAAGGGGTTTGTCAAATGTGATCAGGAAAGTTTCCTTAGTCAGTACACAGAAGTCCCAGCTGGAGAGAGTGTGATACTTGAGGTGCTATTAGGGAATAAGATAGGGCAGATGACAGATGACTTTGCATCTAGTGATCATAATGCCATTAGCTTCAAGGTAATTATGGAAAAGGTTCCTTTGGTTAAGGTTCTAAATTGGAGAGAGGCCAATTTTTATACCAGAACAGATCTGGCAAGTGTGGATTGGGATATGTAATTTACTTTGGCGAAGGTGTACTTGTTAAATGAGAGGCCTTCATGAGTGAAATTTTGAGAGTACAGTGTTTGTATGTTCCTGTCAGAATAAATGGCAAGGGTAACAGGTTTAGGGAACTTTGGTTTTCGAGAGAGATTGAAGCCCTGGTTAAGAAGGTGGGGAGGTCTGTATAGCAGGTATAGGCAGGCAGGAACAAATGAGGTATTTGAGTATAAGAAGTGCAAGAGAATGCTTAAGAAGAAAATAGTTTGTCATTATGTGGGCATGTTCTAAGTTGTAGGCAACTTAGTCTTTTCATGACCATGATTCTTCTTGGCAATATTTTTTTACAGAAGAGGTTTGCCATTGCTTCTGGGCACTGTTTACAAGACGGGTGACCCCAGCCATTATCAATACTCTTCAGAGGTTGTATGCCTGGCATCAGTGCACAACCAGGACTTGTGTTATGCATCAGTTGCTCATACAAGCATCCACTGCCTGCTCCCATGACTTCATGTGACCCTGTTCAGAGGGCTAAACAAATGCTCCACCTTGCCCAAGGGTGATCTGCAGGCTAGTGGAGGGAGAGCACCTTATACCTCCTTTGGTGGAGATGTATCTCATACCCCCCCCCCCCCCCCCACAAGTATGAAATTAGGAAATATAAAAGAAGATGAGGTTGCTCTAACAGATAAGGTGAAAGGAAATCCTGAGGCTTCTGCAAGATTGGTCCTCTGGAAGAACAGTAGTGTTCTATGCATGGAGCTGAAAGACATGGGGGAGATCTTAAATGGATTTTTGGCATCTGTATTTACTTGGGAGATGGACAGATTTTAGCGTTGTGGTTAGCACAACACTATTGTAGCTCGAGGCTTCAGAGTTCAATCCTTGTGTCCACTGTAAGGAGTCTCTCTGCCCCATGGAATCTTCTGGTGTCTTCCCACAGTCCAAGGACATGCTGTGTAGGTTAATTTGTCATTGTAAATTGTCTAGTGATTAGGTTAGGGTTAAATCAGGGTTGTTGGTGGTTGCTGGGTGGTATGGCTCAAAGGTTCTGAAGTGCCTATTCTGTACCGTATCTCTAACTAACTGTAAAAATAAATGAAAGTGAGTCAAAGCAACAGCAAGGTCATAGACCCTCTACAGATTAGAGGAGGTGGTGTTTGTTGTCTTAATGCAAATTAGCCTGGATTGACCCTAGGGCCCAACAGGTTTTCCCTCGACCTTGCGGAAGGCTAGTGCAGAAATTACAGGGCCTCTAGCAGAGATATTTAAAATATTCTTAGCCGTGGGTGAGGTACTGGAGGATTAGAGGATAGCTGATGTTGTTCTGTTGTTTAAGAAAGGCTGTAAGAATAAGCCAGTAAATTGTATGCTGGTGAGCTTGACATCAGTAGTGGGAAAGTTATTGGAAGATATTCTGAGGGACCAGATATAAAAGTACTTCTAAAGACATGAACTGATTAAGGATAATCAACATGGCTTCAAGTGTGGTAGGTCATGTCTAACCAATCTTAATAGTTTTTTTGAAGAAGTTACCAGGAAAATTGATGGAAGGCAAGGCATTGGTTGTTGTCTACATGGACTTTAGTAAGGCATTTGACAAGATCCTGCATGGGAGGGACCTTGTCAAATGCTGTCCATGTAGACAGCAAAAAGGTTCAATTGCTTGGCATTCAAGCTGAGGCAGTAAATTATATTAGACAGCGGCTTTGCGGAAGAAGCCAGAGTTGCTATATATGGTTGTCTCTCTGATTTGAAGCCTGTGACTAGTGGTGTGACGCAGGGATCAGTGATGGGTTTGTTGTTGTTTGTCATCTATATCAATGATCTGGATGATAATTGTAGCTGACTGGATCAGCAAATTTGCAGATGACACAGAGATTGGGGGTATAGTGGACAGTGAGGAAGACTATTAAAGCTTGCAGTGGTTTTCTCAGCTAGCTGGAAAGATGGGCTGAAAAATGGCACATGGAATTTAATGCAGAGAAGTGTGAGATGTCCTGCTTTGGGAGGACCAACCATGGTAGGTCTTGCATGGTGTGTGTTAGGCACAAAGGGATCTCGGAACACAGGTGCATAATGCCTTGAAAGTGGTGTCACAGGTAGAGACGGTCATAAAGCTTTTGGCACATTAACCTTCATAAATCGATGTATATAGGAGTTGGGATGTTATGTTGAAATTGTATAAGGATTTGGTGAGGCCTAATTTGGAATATTGTGTGCAGTTTTGGTCACATAACTGTAGAAAAGATGTAAATAAGATTGAAAGAGTGCAGAGAATATTTATAAGCATGTTACCATGACTAGAGGACCTGAGTTACAGGGTGAAAGGTTATAGGGAAAGGTTGAAAACATTAGTAATTTACAGAAAGTAGAAGATTAAGCGGTGATTTAATAGGGATATAAAAAATTGAGGGGATATGGGCACATTAAATGCAAGCAGGCTATTTTCGCTGAGGTTGGGTGAGACTGTAACTACAAGTCATGGGTTAAGGGTGAAAGATGAAATGTTTAAGGGGAACATGAGGGGCGGCTTCTTCACAGGGTGGTAGGAGTGTGGGAAAAGCTACTAGCACAAGTGGTGGATGCAGGATCAATTTCAACGTTAAGAAATTTGGATAGATACATGGATGAGAGGAATGTGGAGGGCAGGTTGATGGGAGTAAGCAGATTAATGGTTCTGCATAGACCAGATGGGTCAAAAGGTGTAATGTTTTATGACTATCCTCTAAACTTTATTATTAGCAAATGAATGGCCAGGAGCCAACTTTACCCATCATCGTTGTGTCGAGGTTTGGTGTCTTTTTTTTAAAAAAGAACATTCCAAACGTCCTGTAACATGTCTGATGTTAATAGTGAATAGTGCATTTATTGATTCTACTTTGTCAGTCAATGCACTAGAGACAGGGCACCACATGTATCTGTGTTTCCAGCAAATCAAAGTTGTCATGCTCTGAAAACAGGCTACTTAGAAGGATGCAGAAACAACAGCAACTAATCCAAGTAAAAATTAAGTAATTTCTCTGTATCTAAATTAGGTGTTTCAAATCAATCTTCATATGATAATATCCTCTGTGGAGATAGCCAGTTATCTCCACTTGATACAGAATTGAATTGTCTCTGTCGCCTAACTAGAAAGGCTCTTTAAAGATGCAGGTGAGAATTTTTGGAAGTATTGAAAAATCTAAGAATAGGTAAGTAGAGTGATTCTATAGAAATAACAAGTGGATCAGCAGGGAGTCACTTGCAATCATCAGTCACCACACTCCAGCACCAATTCCTGTTCCAGGCTCTCATCAAGTGTGGCACCAGTTATCATTATGCAGGAAAAAGATTCTGGCTGACTATCTAATCTATCTATCTATGCCTCTTATAATTTTATATATGTACAGTCTGCTTTTCTCTAAGGAAATTGCCCCTGCCTACCAAATCTCTGCAATAACTAAAGTCCTCCAAGCCAGGCAACGTACTAGTGGATCTTCACTGTACACCCTCTCCAATGGAATTACATCCTTAAAGCACAAGATCCAACACAGATACATTTTTTCAAACTTGAGAATCTTCTTTTGGGAGCCTGGCATCTATCTTAAGCCCCAATTTGCTTACCTCAATTGGGCTGAGATAATTGTAGGGAAAACATCAAAAAAAAACTGTGGACAAAAGTGGCAGGTTAAACAAAGAAACTTGAGTGATACTGCCATCTAGATGTCAGTTTGAAGATTTTAGTGTCATTTAGTACAGCCAAATAAATCTGCAGTAAGAGTTTTCACCGATCTACAAAGGGACAAACCTCCTGTCCTATGCTTTCATGCATAAAACGTTCACTAATAGAATCTGATCACCTCATTGACTGTCAAGTGTGAGATTCATCAGTTCCACTGTCTGGTAGCAGTATCACACTTTCAGATATAATACAAAGGCAATAATTTTTCTATTCTTTAAATGCATTATTTGGAGTGTATTTCTCTATATTATCTCTTGTACTAGTCTGTATTGTTGGTATGTTGGAATACAAATAAACTTTTCTCTGGCTTCCAGCCAGGTGTAAGCATGATTTTTAACTTATGTTTCCATGACAAGCTCCGCCATCTTCAGGAATGTCGCTTAGGCATGTGTAGTACGGTGGTGTATATACCCCCGGTCATCCATCCTTCCTAATTGGTTAGTCCTCAACCAACTAAGTTTCTGTTGTCCCACCTTGTTTAGAATTGAATTCGAGTTCTTACTTAGAGCGAGATCTTGGAATACATTTTAAAAGCTACTTAACATTTGAAATTCCCCAAATTTCTAAGTTTGCAGCAAAAATGTAGAGGGGTCTAATAGTTTTCTTGGACTTAATTATTTATGCTGATTTATGGCCATTTTTATGTATGGAACATCCCCAGATTACGACAGGGTTCCATTCCTGAGAACTGTTTGTAACCCAAGTGGTTAGCCAGTCAGAAAGTGCCCGTTCATCAATATGCCAACCAAGAAAACATCTATAAACACCAGGATGTTTAATTCAACCATTTGCGTTTCTCTACAAATAACAATGATATTTTCACAACCGAAGTTCTCACATGGCAAGAAGGTGCTTGCAACAGACAGCAAATCATATGCACAGTCTATATGTAATTTGGGAGTTTGTAACATCTAGTGGATCAGTATACCTAAATGCAATTTGAGAGATGTTGGGCGTCAGCAGACTGGGTGTATTTCTGGATTTCCTCCATGGTTGAACCTCTGTCTTTGTTATTTCGCTTCACTATATTGTCACAAGCCAGTCACATGAAACTGATTTGTTTTTACCCAACATGAGTAATTTACTTACAGATCTCACCGTGACAGAAAGGATTAAGTGCATTGCTCAGGGTTGGAGACAGTTAACTGCAGATCAGAAGCAAGTGAGTAATTTCAATTTCTTGATCAAGAGTTATGAAGTATAGAATCACATAATATCCATATTTTGGCTTGCTCAATACTGCGTGATAATTTTATCAAAAATTGACTTGCCTGCCCTTTGAAATAACTGGTATTCTAATTGTCTTGCTTCCAGCCATATGAAACTGCAGCAAGTGATAGTAGAGTGAAATATAGGTTGGAAATGGCAGCTTTCAAAGCTCAACTCACTCCAACTCAATTAGCTGTTCTGAAGGAAGAAAGGAGGCACAAGCTGGCGAAACGAAGCACAATGAGGCAGAAGCGAGTGAGTATGAAGTTAGGAATGTCTTTTCTAACTTTATTAGCAAAAAGGACTTTAATTCAAAATAGGCTTATTCCTTTCACAATGGATAATAAACTTTTACATAATTAGTTTCAAAAGGGGATTAAATATATAGGTGACTGTTTTGAAGGAGGTATATTGATGTCGTATGATCAATTAAAAAATAAATATAAAATATCAAATAACACTCTTTTCTGTTATTTTCAATTAAAAGCTTATTTACGAGAAAAGCTGGGACAAACAATGTTGATACCAAAACCTAGTGAAATAGAAATATTAATTCAGAGAGGAAAAATTAAAAAATTTACATCTTGTATGTATAATTTGATTCAAAAGCAGACAATTAAATTAGAAATTCATAAATCAAGACAAAAATGGGAATCTGATCTGAATGTTAAAATTGATGGAAAAAATTGGTCAAGATTATGTTCTGATAGTATGAGAAATACAATAAATGTTTGACTTAGATTAATACAATATAATTTTTTACATCAATTATATATAACACCACAAAATAAATAGATTAAATTCAAATATGTCTGACCAATGTTTTCGATGTAAACAAGAAATTGGTACTTTTTTGCATTCTACTTGGTCTTGTTCTAAAATTCAACCATTTTGGATTAATTTAAGATTTTTATTGGAACAAATTATTGGAGTACAACTTCCACATAGTCCATTGCTATTTTTATTAGGAGACATTGAAGGGACAATAATGAAATTTAAATTGAATAAGTATCAGAAAAAATTTATAAAAATTGCTTTGGCAGTAGCCAAAAAAGTTATTGTAGTTACTTGGAAATCTGATTTAAATTTAACTATGGATCGTTGGAATAATGAAATACATAGTTGTATTCCATTTGAAAAAATTACGTATAATTTAAGAAATGAATATGAGATATTTTTGAAAATTTGGTCACCATACTTACGAAAGATAGGATTAGATACATAGGTCCTTTGAAGATAAAATTATAGTAATTGGGGAAAGTGAAAATAAATATCAAAATCATTTTGAACTCCATGGAACATGTGGGGTTCCTCCGATATCCAGGCAATCTTTTTTCTCTTTCTTTCTTTCTTTTTTTTTCTTTAGATAAGGATTAAGGGGGAGGGTTAATATCACTTTTCTTACCATTTCATTATTACATTTATTCTTGTAATTTCTAAAATTCAATAAATACATAATATTTTTTTAAAAAAAGGAATGTCTTTTCTATGACGGTCCACAATTCTGAAGAATGCTTTGTCAGCATTTTACTCTTCTTGGTGGTGTGCATATATTGCATCTAGTCCATCACTGGAGTTGTTTGTAATGCCAGATGCTGTATCAGGTTGAAAGGGTGACATTAAATTTTGAAATTACTGAAGTACAGATATGAATTTGGGTTGTGCCATTAAGAACTGTTACCTTAATATTTTTTTTTGCATGTAGAAGCTTACAATGTTGGGAAAGCCTAAACGTGGACGGTCAGCTTTCAATATCTTCATGGCGGAGAAGTTTGAGGATGCTAAAGGTGAAACTTCGAAGGTAAGCTTTTTTTTGTATCATTCTAAAACATTTGTTTCAACTGCTTGAGTTTGGTGACCTTGGTCTTTTTAGCTCGTGCATTCATTTTGGCTCAGCTAACAAATATATTTTTAAAAATCCTGTTTCAAAGGGCTTTGTGCAGCTCACTGAATGCTTTATATTTACTATTTAGATTTTCTCAAACTTTAGAAAGACTGTTAGTCATGTAGTTTTCCTTCAATGCCTAACCAAAGCAGCTGTATGCTGCCTTTTTTATTTTAATATTCAGTTCTGGTGCACAGAATTCTAATAAAATCTTTCTACCAATGCTTTAAAAAAAATTAGAGAATACACAAACAAGAGGAAACTCTGCAGGTGCTGGAAATCCAAGCAACACCCACAAAATGCTGGAGAAACTCAGCAGGCCACACAACATCTATGGGAAATAGTAGTCATTGTTTCAGGCCAAGACCTTTCACCAATCAACTTCCTAGCTCTTTACTTCACCCCCCTCCCGGCTTCACCTATCACCTTGTGTGTCTCTCCCTCCCTTCTCCCCACCTTTTAACTCTACTCTTCATCTTTTTTTTCTCCAGTCCTGCTGAAAGTCTTGGACCAAAACATCGACTCTACTCTTTTCCATGGATGCTGCCTGGCCTGCTGAGTTCCTCCAGCATTTTGTATGTGTTGCAGAGAAACTATACATTCAGTTTGGTTCCATGTATAGATAGATAGATAGATAGATACTTTATTCATCCCCATGGGGAAATTCAACTTTTTTTCCAATGTCCCATACACTTGTTGTAGCAAAACTAATTGCATACAATACTTAACTCAGTAAAAAAAAATATGATATGCATCTAAATCACTATCTCAATATATTATATTTATATTATATTTATTAATATATTATTAATTTATTAATTATATTTATATAATAAATCACTATATTGTGTGTTGCATCACAATTGGAGGAGATTTAGCTGAGCTGAGTAATTTTGACAAGAATTAGAAGAAATAACTTGAGCTATTTCCACTTCAGCCTATTTGAGGATCTACAAATATAAATTCACCCATTTGGAATTGCTAAAGTTCGAAGTAATTTCAACTTGTACATTTGTTGCTTATTCTTAAATTATTTAAGAAGCTGTATTTTCTAGGCAAGCTTGTAAAATAATTCTTTGTACTTGCAAGGGATACATTTGTATTTAAGAATTGATGAATGTTTGTTGGATGGCAGGCCACAGAAGGTCATTCACGGCACTTGTCTCTCAGTTATTCCATTAGTTCTGTTCAAAATAGCCCTACAGATTTTCCGAACGTGAAACATATTAATGCATCTGCTTTCCTTGTTGCTCTGGGCATTGCACAACAGATCTTGAATCATTTTCATCTTGAAAATTTCATTAGATTGCTTATCAGTTCTTTCTGTGTGTAAGTATTACCTAATTCCTCAGTCTCCCCATTATAACTGAAGTGTTTCACGTACAGTACTGTGCAAAAGTCTTATGTAAATAGAGTGCCTGAGAATTTTTCATAGTACTGTATTTGTCAATGTGGAGTGGAGAGCAAGTTTATAAACCTGGCAGAAGCAAAGAATATTGGGATTGGTGAGAGTGGAGCGCCACAGGAGAAGTGTAGGACAGGTGGCAGAGAAGGAGTGCTGGGGTGAGGGGTGGCACAAATGCAGACATACCCAGCCTTGAGACACCTGACAAATCGTTTATTAATCATTACAGATCTCTCTGATCTAGAGACCCATATCTGAATCAGGGTTACCATCACTCACATATGTCATTTATTTATTTGCAGCAGCAGTACAATACATAAAATTACTACCATATTGTGCAGAAGTCTTAGGCACATTGTGTATGTGTGTATATACCCAAAACTGCTAACAATATTCCAAGTACAGTCTTGACTAGTGCCTTATAAAGCCTGAGCATTACAATCTTGCTTTTATATTCGAGTTCTCTTGAAATGAATGCTAATATTTCATTGCCTTCCTTACCACTGACTCAACCTGCTAGCTAATCATTAGAGAATTTTGCACAAGGTCTCCCAAGACCCTTTACAGCACTCATTCCTGAATTTGTTCCTTGTTTAGAAAATGGTCTTCTCATTTTTAACATTGGAGAGGTGGTACAGGAGCCTGAAGAGGCACATTTGACATTTTAGGAACAGATGCTTCCCTTCTGCATCAGATTTCTGAACAGTCCATGAATACTGCCTTGCTATTCTTCTTGTGCACCCTTTTTTTTTGTAACTTGTAATTTTGTTTTGCACTGCATTGCAGTCACAAAGCAACAAATTTCAGGATATGTCAGTGATAATAAACTTGATTCTGACAGGGTATGGCCTTGTATTCTGCATAAAAATCTCCTTTTGCAAGAGCTATACGAGAAGAACAGTCAAGGTGTTTAGATGTGATCTCTAGACTAAATGGCTTGGAATGTTTTGTGCTCAGTTCTGGTCACCTTGTTTTAGGAAGGATATGGAAGCTTTAGAGCAGGTGCAGAGAAAATTTACCATGATGCTGCTTGGACTAGAGAGCATGTCTTATGAAGATAGGTTGAATGAGCCAGGACTTTTCTCTTTGGAGCAAAAGGGGATGAAAGGAGACTTGATAGAGTTTGTGCAAGATGATATGAGGTATGGGTAGAGTTGACAGCCAAAGACTTTTTAACCCCCAAAACAGAAATGGCTCATACAAGGAGGCATAATTTTAAGGTGATTGGAATAAAGTATTTGGGGGGGTGGTGTCAGAGGTAAGTTGTTTTACTTTACTCCGTGATGGGTGCGTGGAATACCCTGCCAATGATGATGGTAGAGGTAGATACATTAGGGCATTGGAGAAACTTAATGGGCACATGGATGATAGAAAAATGGAGGGCTTTGTAAGAGAGAAGGGTTAGATTGATCTTGGAACGTTACAACACAGTACAGGCCCCTCGGCCCACAATGTTGTGCCAACATTTTAATTTTCTCTATGTTCTATATCAATCTTGTTGAGCATCACTCATTTCACCCGGGGCTGCAATTCACCTGGATGCTACTATGGATTGTTATCAAAAGATCCAGCAGAAAGTGTGCACATAGCTGCAGAGCTCTGGGTTCAGCTGCTTGCTGCTGTGGCAAGAGAGTCTGCTGTATTGACTGACTGACTGACTGCACCAAGTAATGTGACTGACAGCTGTGGAACTGTGAACCAGTGAGATCCCTGTCAGGTAGTCTCTAGAAAGGTACAAGGTAAATTAATGAAAAGACAGATATATTTACTGTGGCAGGAAATTTTCCGGTATAGAACTTTGGGACATACTGTTATGCTACCCCAGATAACACTTGTGGAAAATATGCAAGAGGGCTAAGCCACAACATGAGTAATTGAAACTCATCTGACTTGAGCACAAATGTTCTAGGACACCCATAACTACTAGCCAAGAGGACAGTGGTAAATTTCTGGAAATGATTTCTTTGGAAAATATACAGGTGCTCAGTAGGCTATAGCCAGTTTCTGTGAATCCAGTTCAGGTTATGAACAGTTCACAAGTAGATAATGCAGGAGTGAACTGACGGCAGAAAATGTCTGCAGCAGTTGACAAATTCATCCTGCCAGTCTCTTAAATGCTCACAGTACTTAAGTCGTGCATACTTAAGCTGTGGAGGACCTGTAATCTTTTTCATTCATTGATGAGGCAATCTATCAAATCACTTATCTAATGTTAATAGATTCAGATATGAATTGTTGGAATTGGTGTGATTATATAGTTGGATATTTGCATGTGGCATTTGATATTAGCTATTTAGGCTGAGACTTTTGAAATGTCAATTTTCATAATTTGATATTTAGCATTGTTTATGTTAAATAAAATAATTTGTCAAATTTGTCATTGTAGGCAAAGCTGAAGAATCTCTATGATATGTGGCTAAATTTATCAGATGCTCAGAGACAGGTAAGGATGGCTTTTGTTTGTATTCCAGGATTAAATGCTGCATAAATGCATAGTGGTCCCTTCATTTTTTATTTTCAGTTTTGTTTAGAAATTCTGTTCCAACATGCACTTGCATTATCTTTTTCTTTGATTTCTTTCCTAATTTCTCCCCCCCCCTCCCCCCCCAAACTGCTGGTAAGAAACTGTGACCTGGGTATTTGACATTTTCCCATCAGGATCTTGGGTTTAAATCCTATTGGATTGACGGATTCTATGTCTAATGAGTACAAGACTTCTATGTGGAATTAATTTGTTGTCCATTTCTTGAAAGTCAACGTCTACAGAATAAATCTGATTCATCTCAGTTATTCAGGCTGGTTTCAGGATTTCAGCAAAACAGTGTTAGAGGAATTCAGTAGTCAGGCAGCAACAATGGAGAGAAATGATGATAATTAAAAACTATTGATCACGAGTGAGAAATTCTTTTGTTACAGCAGGAACATTTAAAAACGCACTTAGTGTGCAGACTTTAATGATAAAGTACATGATAATAATATACACAGTAATAATTTACCAATGTGGAATAATTTGCAATAATGTGCAATAATAATGTACAAAACGATGAAACAGTTGATGTTTTGAGTTGAGATTCCTCATCAGCACTCTGGACTTCATTAGATTCAAGGACGTTTAGGGTTTGGTCTTGCAGTTCTTCAAACATTTTATCGAGATATGGCTGCTTTTCTATCTCCATGCCACTTTTTTTTTGTCTTAGCCATATAAACTTAATTCCCCTGATCTAAAAATGTTATTCTTGATTTTATTCTTTGAGCATCCATAGCCTATGTGGTAAAGTGTGAATGGGACTGGAAATGGGAAGTATATCACTATGATAGAGTGGGTGTTGCACTCGGATGAAGCAGATTTATTGAAACGAGAAGACTTATTCTCTCTACTTTGAGTCAAACAAATAAGAAACTGTGAACAATAATTAGACTATTATTGACATGCATTTAAGAAGTAATGCATCCTGTTGTATTTTGGCCTGAGCACTTTAGAATTATCTGGTGGGGGGCAGGGGGAGAAACTAGTTTCAGTTAACCAACTCTTGATGAGCATCAGATAAAATTTAAAAAACAAACTGTTTAAAGAGAGTGCTAAGGAAATAACAAAACTCTTTCTAGTCCATACAACAATGATCATTGAATGGAATAGCATAGGCACTAGCCAATTTGACCCACCTCATCCTGGTGACTGTGATGTTTATCTCCACTCGTCTCATTTGTCCACATTAGTTTCTGATCCCTCTATCTTTCCTATCCAAGTATCCAGATTGTATCTGCCTGCATTACCACCTCTTTCAGTCTGTTTCTGATATTCACCATTCTGTGTTGAAAAAACTTACCTTTATCCTTCAAAAATAAACGGTTCAAAATTACATAAACACAAATAAAATTACTTTTGGCCCCTAACATTGCAGTGTAAATAAACCCAGCCTATCCAGTTTCTCCTTGTGACTACAGCCTTTCATTTCAGGTTACAGGGTACAACTATGGTTGGTCTACTGCCAATTTCTGCAGTGCAGCAATCAGAATAATGAACTAATGTATTGTGCAGCTGCTACATTACTTCTTGATCTGGGTAACGAATGTCTCAGCCTATGATGGCAAGCATAATAAATGCCTTTTTCACCATCCTATCCATCTGCGTTGATGGTTTCAGGGAGCTATGGACTTGCACCCCTTGTTCTCCCTGTGTGTCAATATTCTTAAGATCCCTGTCCTACCAGAACTTGAACTCCCAAGGTGTATTGCCTTATTTGGTGGATTGAATTCTATCTGCTATCACTATGTCCAACTTTCCAGCAGATCTCTGTACTGCTTAAACTTTGCTATCCACAAATCCACCAGTTCTTGTGTCATCTGCAGACTTACTCCCAACATTGGCATCCAAATCAATTATATGTATTTTAAGTAACAAAAGTCCTAGCACCAATCACTGCAGAACATGTCTGGTCATAGACCTCCACTCAGAAACACTACCCACTACTACTCTCTCCTTTCCCTCTGCCAATTTTGATTTCACTTTGCCAACGTGCAATGGATTTTTGTGTCTTATATTTCTGAACCAGCCTACTATGCATGACTTTGTCAAAAAGTCTTGCTACAGTCCATGTACACCATGTCAACTATTCTGAACTTCATCAGTTTTCTAAGTTAACTGTACTACTGCGATCTAAGGTTAAAATGGCTTTGTGCACAAGACCATTCAGTTAATGCCTAAAACTTGTATTGACATGCTGCTCAAGATGGTGGGATTTTGATCCTGACCAGATTGCATGTTCTAAATTACGTGGATCAAATATTGGTGGAGCTATCAGTGGAAATCAAACCTTTTCTCTTTGAAATTGTATTGTATGGAGAACAACAAATCCAATGTGACTTGGTTAGTTGTTTTCCATTGACAGTCAGGGATGTATTAACTTCAGAAATATTTGAACCTACCGATTCAAGTTAGGTGTGGAAGTGTTATTTTTGTTGAAAGCAACTTCACAAAATCTGCATTTTGTGTGGTTTCTTTCAATAAAAAGTCATAAATCACAGGAAACTTAAGCTTTAGATATTTTGTAAATACATCATTTGTTACAATACTTTGTGTATGAAGTGAGCACTTTAAATTAATTTGAATGCCCGTGAAGCCTTGTTAAAATGGAATACTAATAAAATGTTTTAATGTTGGAATGATTTGCCATTAATCATGTTATTAAGTTAAGTATAATTTATTGTAGTGATAGAAAATTGTCAATAGGATGATTCTGGGAGGAATATTTCCCAATGTTCTGTCTTAATTGACATGGCTAAAGTGTCACAACAAGGTTTCAAACATAAATTTCTGGGGTTCTGAATATTTGTACCTTGAATTTGCATTCTTACTCAGGCTAATGTTTGCCTGGAGGATTACAGCATTGAAATGAAAATATTGTATGGATAATTTGGAATCATCGCTGGGAATGCAGAAGGAATCGGGTGAGCTGCTGTATTGAGCAAGCATACCCAGATCCTTTAGTGAGTCATCATTCAGTTGTTGAGCAAATATCTTGCAAATGCCATTTTACGATGCCAAATTAGAATTTTCCTCTTTCTGTCTTTGTCAAGCCCATTCCCAGTTAAAAGTAGTACTTATTTGTGTTGTTAGGATAAAGTGTCATTATTTTGGGTCTACAGTATTTTATTTTTAACAGTAAGCCCTTCTAATCTAATTGAAAATGCAACTTTTAATTATTGAAGGGTTTTACTGTGAAATTATAAATATATTTAAATACAAATTACAACTGCCTCAAGTTAAAATGCCCGATTCAAACCTCAAGTGAATTAATTGATTTGGGGTATTTCATGTAAGTATTGTTTAAGTTTAATTAGGTTTATTTCAACTGATGTTAGGTATCAAGGAAAAGAATCAGTTGACCACTTGACCTTGAGACATAGCTTGTTCAAAGGCAAAAACTTATTTACATTTTGAATATCACCGAAGTGAAATAGGTAAACCAAGAGGCCATAAATATGTTCTGGATCTGCTGATGGGAGGTAGCATGGGATTTGAATATCCACTCCAGAAGCTACTCTGAGCACCAAGTGCCTATTAAGAACTTAAATGAATGGCAGGAATTGCTTTTTTTTGTTACTGAAACTGAGCAGATCGTGTCTTAAGATTGCGTATTGCTAGTTATTTTGCCATTCAGCATCATCTTCTTTGACTGTTAATAAATCTTGTAGATTTCTGTACATCCTGTTCAATGGTAGCGGCAAAGGATTGGCATGGCCTGGATAGTAGGGATCTTTGGATGCTGGAATTCCCGCAGATACTAGTGGTGGGGAGTGGTGTGCCATGATGTATTGGACAGAGTACACTGATATCTGCAGCTTCTTGCAATTTCTGCACATTCAGATTGCTGTACCAGACCATGATGTAACCAATCGGGATACCTTCGATGGTACATCTGAAGAAGTTTATTAGTTTTTGGTGACCATCTAAATCTGCTCAACATCAACTATGATCTTTGAAAGAAGGAGCAAGTGCAATGGGCTGAATAGCCTATTTCTCTTATTTCATCTGCTGTGAAAATTCAGTCAGATCAGCAGACAAATGTCTGCCCAATGAAATGTTTTTTTTCTCATCATTACAGGCTGAAGAATTGAAATGCAAAACTAATTTTTAATAACAGCATTTTCAGTTATAAATGAGCATAAGAATGATCAAGACTGTCAGATTGGCAACAAGTTTTGAATACAATTTAAGATTTTTAATGTAAGCAATTACTTTCATGTTGAGACAGAATTGAGACATCTTTCAAAGAATCTGGCTTCCATGTGGAAGGAAAAGGGTATATTTGGACAACAGTCAATTCGCAATATCACACAGTACATTAACTCCATATGGACAGATGTTTTTTGAGGTCTGATTTGTTAAAGTACAGTTATTAACAAGCAATAAATTCAAAGTTTTATTCTCTTTCACAAATATCAGATATTGTTACCCTTTATTTTGATGTATTTTGTTTCCATGTGGTCTTATTTAATGCAATATATGAATTCAGAATCATGTAATTGGACAACATATCTCATTCTGTCTTTAAAAAATGAGTCATGTGTAACAGCCACCCTCAGACCTCCTCATACATTGCCCCATGTACAAGGGAGATATTAACCCAAAACATGGAATAAATTGCCAGAGGAAAGTGGAGAAGCAAGTGCATCAAAAATATTTTAATGTTTAATATTTGGGTGAGTTCCTGGATAGGAAAGATTTCGAGGGATATGGAACTAGCTTTGATTGGAATCTTAGTTGGCATGGACCAGCTGGATTGAAATGCCCCTTTCCAAGCTGTGTGATGATTCCTATTTCCACACTTTTAATAACAATCTTCTGTTTGTCTTTGGAAACTTAAGGTATAAAAACTTGCCAAAAGGTATTTGTGTCAGGTGCTGCAATGCAAGAAAATAGTAGTCTAACAAATTTAAGGCTTGAGTAGTGTGCAAAATTTGAGTTCCTACATGTAAGGAAGCAGTAGTTTTTCGTAGAGATGCATATTCCTGAGTTATTTTGAGTTGATATTTATGACACACCACAGTGAGGCACGGGGATTGCTTTAGAATCTGTTACATTTTATGTACAAAGAGATGTAACTTTGAAGGCCTATTAACAATTTGCCAAGATAATAACATTGTGCAAAGAAATTGGATAATATAAAGTTATGGACTCAAAATATAACATCATTATAGACTTAAGTCTTGACAATTCATGTGTTTGAAAATAATAGAAGGCATTGACAAGTACTTCATTGCCAGCAGACAGATTCAGGACAACAGATTGTGATTTTAAAGTCAAACCACTTAAGGGAGGAATTTGTACAAGTTATTTGAAAAGACTGTTCTTTAAAGCAAGGTGTATAAAAAGAAGCTAAGATGCTTCATGATCTGGAGAAAAGGTAGGGGAATGGAGTTGAAACTGCTGAGTCTAGCTAAGTAGAATAATGACCAATTCATAATTCTAAAATCAAGTGTTACATTCAAACAACAGTCAAAATTTTCTTCTGCTTTAACAACTTTACTTTCTCCGTTCATGTTAAGTACACTAAGCTGCCCTTTTCCTACCCACGATCCACCCCCCCACCCCATCCCACCTCCATGTGCATGCTCATAACAGGGAAAGCAAACATCCCAACTAAATACATAGTTCAAATGAACAGAATTCAGCAATCTCCCATCCTATATACATAAATAAGTTAACTGGCCATTGGTTTTGATGTAGTACTATTACCTCCAGTTGGTAGGCCTAATAAATTTCTTAAGCTACCTTATACCCTCAGTTAGTGCCTTCAGAGTACTAGAAAATAAAAATTTATATATATACCGTAGATTCCGGATTTTAAGCCGCTACTTTTTTCCCACATTTTGAACAACTTTGAACTTTGCGGCCAATAATCCGATGCGGCTAATGCAAGGTTTTTTTCATGCCGCCAAAAACATTTTGCCTCGTAACAGTAGACCAATAAAATTGATGAGTAGTTCACAGAGGTCCAATGAAATTGTACGATAAATCAAGCGCACTTTCACAATTAAATTATTGTAAATCAGTCATTTGTACTCACCCTCATCAACATGGAAAACACTCGAAGCATTGTGCTACCTACCCTCTTAGTTTAAACTATATTTGTTTTCTGTACTACATCGCGGGATGCTATGACGACACACCCGGTTTCGCGGCGTCTTGTGGGAAAATGCCGTTTGCGATGAAACGGAAAGGAGGGGGTCGAGCGGCGGAGCGGCTTTGGATCTGAGCGAACTCTGCTTTTAAATGCCGTTTGCGATGAAACGGAAAGGAGGGGGGGAGCGGCATTACGCGAGCGGCTTTGGATCCGAGCGAACTCTGCTTTTAAGTTAAAGGTATCAATAACTTTTCCTGGTAGGCTGCAGTATATATATTTTTTACCAGTCGTTAGGAGATATTGGAATGTTGTTCAGTAAAGAAGTATACGCAACGTATATTTAAAAGTAGCCGCGTACGGGCACGGTTCGAAAAAAAGCATTTGCAATATGTATTTGTTTTTGTTACCATATGGATTTAATTAAAAGTTAAAAAAATCCTCACGTGTAATATCTTTCTGTGTAAATATCTCATATTACAACGTGGGACACCTGCGGCCGAAAATCCGGTGCGGCCTAAAATCCGGTGCGGCCTTTACATTTAAAAAAATGATTTTATTTCTAAAATTAGTGCCAGCGGCTAAAAATCAGGTGCGCTCTGTAGTCCGGAATCTACGGTATATCAACTCAAATGTCCTTTAGGACATGGGATTACCCTAGATGTTGATACAATTCTGAAGGTACCAAATACCTTCTCTAAGTGCCTTCAGCAGCACAAGAGCTGGTGCTCCCTTCTTTGTGAGGCAGTCAGCTAATTGTTCCTTTGTAGTTGGCCGTAGCTCGTGATGACTTTTTTTTGTGCTTGGGACAAGTTCCCTGATGCTGCTTATCTCTAATCAAAGCCTCTAACTGACATGGTGGGTTTGATGGCATCAACCTCAGAATAGATGCCTGACAGAAGTTATTTGTAGAGTGTCCTTTGGGTCACCACGATCAAACTCAGAATAGAGTAGCCAGTATTGGAGTATAAAATATTATGGAGTATAAAACTTAATGATGCTAAAAACTATGGTGTGTTGGTATATGCTAGGGAGAGGTGGCTGGGAGCGCGCCAGCTGTGAAGTTGTTGTGTAACCAAAACTGTGTGAAATGCTAAAAGACAATGATGTGTTAATATATGCTAATCAGATATCCAATTGAATGTAGAGACAATATGTGTTAATGAAAAGTAGCTAAGAGATATTTTGCTTTGAACGTGTCGGCTGTGTAACTAAAGCTATGTAGGAGACAAGTTGTCTGCTGTGTAATTAAAACTATATAGTCGACTAGAACGAATAAGTCAATAGGTAAAAACAATAGTAATGGATGTACTGTGATATGCACCGCTTGGATATGTTAATGCAGCTAAACCAGGTTTGCTTTAAAAAGCGGCTGGGTCCGAAAATCGGGAGGCATTCAGCGACTAGCTCAATGACTGTCTCAACTTTGATTTGCAAATTAAAGTTTAACCCTTCTTGAAGAATTTTCTGCGTCTCCTGGTCATTTGAAAAGCACGTTAAACCACGACACCAGATAAACTGCATTGTCAATACCATCAGACATTGCAAGGATTTCTCCTACCAATGTACTACATACAACTCTTTGAATCCTTTTTGATTGCCAATAGAGAGGAGAAAATTTTCCCTCTTCTCACATCAGTATTATAAAATATCTCCCTTGAGTCCCTCCAGGGAGATTTCCAAGTGATCCATCACTGAAGACAACAAACCTGAATGAGCCATCTTCTCCAACCTGTTGAAACTTTGTCTACTTTTTCAGATTGAATTCTGCACACTATCTTGTTTTCCTCATGTGAAGTTTGTACTCTGGCATTTTTTGTTGTGCTGGATGCCAAGATCCTGGCATCAAACATCATGTCATGTCTGCTCTGTCTTGCCACCCATAGTATCTGACCTATCTTTGACCTGAGTTGCTCAGCTTCAGTTGCACTGAGGGGTGCATCCTGCTGTATGACCCCTGTAGATTCCATGTGGATTGTTTGAAGATTCCTGATGTAGCTTTCTTGGTGCAGTTGTATTATCCCTGCATAGCAGAATCTTGTCATGTTCCTCGCATCCAAGCTGAAAGGCTGACTTTAGCTGAGGGATGGCTGTTGTGGCGAAGAGTTGTGAACCTCCTCGTATAAAGTCATTTACATGATAGTCAAGTACTCCAATTACATGACATTCTGAATCTTACCAATAAAAAAAAAGCTAGATCCACTTGTGATGTCTTTCCACCTGTTTTCAATATTATTTCCTTGACCTTTTTATACCAGTAGAGTGATGTATCTGCTAGACCACACACTTTTTGAGTTTTCACAGTGTTACTTCATTTCTGGCTTCCAGGGTGGGGTTTAATGTAAATGTCACATGACAGCGCCATTCCCTGGAATAATGCAGATTTTATGTCCATGGAATTGGGTTGCCAATGCTTTTGACAGATCACTGAGAGAAATAGTCACATAGACTCTGATGCACATGTTGATGAGTCTTTTCTGAGTTCTTTTATGTTCTGTTCCTCAAAACCTCTAGCCACTAGGCATGCTTTTGGTTTAATTCCTGTTGGGGTTTCTTTCCGGCTGCATGCACATCTTGTAGACACTATCTTTTGGCCAATGTCTCTGACTTCCTCAAACACTCAATTATTTCTCCCAGCTTCTGATTTCATCCTGTTTTGCAGATTCAGATGACACCACCATAATTACTAGGACATCTTCATCTTGATATTTCTCAATGTTGGAAATGACTTAGAAAATGTGTAGCTCGGGAGGTTGATGGTTGCATTGAGTTGTTCTCCAATCTTGACAATCTATTTGCACACGTTTTGTCTCCATATGAAGAGACGTCATCAGTGCACAGTTCACTTGTGATGTGTCCTCCAAATGCTTGGCTTGTATATTTCTTATCAGTCAGTTGATTGATCGCCATTGCAGAAACCCAATTGTGACATAGGAAGGGGAACTTATCAATGATTGTTTGCATAGAAAACTCTGCGTTGTCTGGAATTTTGCCTGCATTGGCTTATAAATGGGATCAGAATCTACAAGTTTGTTTATAGAATTGTTTGGGGGAAATCATGCTTCTGGGAATTCTCTTGCATGCTGTGTTTGCTTGTGCCACGACTTCCACTGATGCCCAGTTGAATGTGTGCCCCTCTTGATCTTCATGGGTAGAGACTAGTGAGAGTTAGTCATGCTGCTTTACAGCTAGTTGATGTTTGTGGATCCTTGTGGATAGTTTTCTCCTAGCTTGGCTGACATAACCTCTGTTGAAGTCCCCGCATTGGATTTTGTAGACCACATTGGTGTTGTCTAATAACTTGGTTTGGTCTGCAGAGTGCTCTCCTCAGTGTGGCTGTTGGTTTATAAGCAACCGAAATACTTGGCATAGTCAGGCTATCATTTCCAAGATGATTCAAATGTACAGAAGGGCAGCCCATTTGGTTGCTTCTTGATTGGTGCGCTGTCAAGAGGGGCCTAGAGTCAATATGAAGTCTTTCTACATGTGACATGTTGACTGACCCTGCAGTGTCAATGATCATGGCTGGTTGTAGGTAATTCAAGTTGTACCAACTTTTGTTTCACCCAGTGACTTTGCCTGCTTGTCCTAAGTTTTCAGCTTTGTATGAGATACCAGTGTCTTGGTCTACAAATCTCAGAGTTTGTCCTGTTTTAAGACTGAAATTTCCATGTTGTATTTGCACTTGTGATTCCTGTTCAAGGAAGTCTGTTCAGTCCCCAACTGCTGAGTAGCCCTGGGTCCTCAGCTGCACTCTCCTCAGCACTGTCTGTGGTATATGACACTGTATCAGGTAAGTGCTTTTCATTTTTATGTCCTTCTCCATGGAGTTCTGATGGTCTTCAGTTAGTGCTTTATGTATTCTGGAATGATGCACACTCACATATGTACCTCAATATCTCTCAAATATCACAACCCCATCCTGACCAATGAGAACTCCAGAACCTTCTGTACAGTCAGCTCGTTTGTAATACACAATTTTTTGTCTCATATTTCTCATCTGTAGGATGAAGCTGTGGTGCTCTTCAAATTCTCTCTGAACACTTTGCTTCAGTGAGAGCCTTCCTTCCTTGATGCATGCAGTGCTGAAATATGTTTCCCAACCCATTCATTCCTTTTAGTGCCCTCTGGAGCAGGTGGCCTGTCAACCAGTATAGAGGGAAGGTTAGGATTCTAGCCAAACACCAATTGATACAGTCTATAGCCATGTACATCGTGCATGGTATTCTTTGCCATAAGGGCTCAGTCCAGAGCTGTGTTCCAACCACAGCCATTGCTTTTCTTTACCTTCAGCATTATTTCAGTAAGTGTTTGATTGTGTCGCTCCAGAAGTCCATTACTCCAAGGACTGTATGCTGCTGTTCTCTTTGTTTCAATGTTGAAGTTCTGTGCCACAGCTCTGAATTCATCATTGTTAAATTCACTACTACTATCACTGAATACTTTCTGAGGTGGGCCATGCATACTTATCTAGGAATGGATGATTTTTAAAAAACTATTTCTGAGGGTCTCTTTGTGTTTACAATGCTACCAGCACTGAAACTTGTGAATGTGTGAACTTGTCAATGACGTGGAGATTCCACACTCTGCTCCAGTTCATGTAGGTCTATGGCTACTGTTTCATTTTAGACCAACCGCAAGCTTGGGTTTGCACTTTACAAACTTTTGGCATGTCTCACAGCTGTCAACTGTCTGCTTTATAATGGAAAAATAGTCTGTGTCTCTGTTTCCTGAATTCCTGAGCATTTTCTGAAGTCTATCAGTCGAAGTGTGTCCAAACTGCTTGTGAAGCTTGAGCAAAACTCTGCACTTCTCATCTGGGGTCTTGTGCTCTGTGATGGTTAGTACTTCATTCTCATATTGATCTCAGTAATGTCTTTATCTAGAATGTTCACACAGTAACGTCCAAAGCTGATGAGCTCAAGAGCCACTGGCAGTTGAAATATCATTGTTTGGTCATTATCCATATTTAGTACTGCCCTGCTTTCTTAGGGAAGTTTTACTCAAGAGTAATAGAATGACAACTGGTACTACCTCTGTTTCGATGTAACATTTTTGTCTGCCCTATTTTTGTGGGAATTTTCACTTGGTTGGTTGTACAACCTTTCCATCTCCAAATCTGAGTGCTTTGTTACTGTGTGTATCTCTGTTCACCAGTTTCTGCACTTTATTCTGGTTTATTTCACTTGTGTAGCTTTCATTCCATTTTTCTTCACACTGCGTGTATGCTGTACCAAGGGCACCAGACCCAAAATGTTCTATTATCAAAATCTTTGCATCAGTAAGTGATTCATTTGCAAACAATGTTGTATGACACTCTTCTACATTTTCACATTTGTTATTTTCTTCAGTTAGCATAACTTGTTCAGTTCTGTGTAGACAGTTTTTTGCCCAATAGTAAGTACTTTGACAAACAGCACATTTTGATCGCCTGCTGCCATCTTCTGTAGTGGATTTGTGGCAGCTAATGGTGCCCTCATCTGGTCACTCTGGGAACTATGCTTGCTAGTCGCTCATTTCTGCTCAGTGAAGTTTGCAGTTTCATGACTCAATTTAATTCCAACTATTGTTTTGATGGCCTTTTCTCCAAAAATTATCTTCAGTGCCTATTTCCCAGATGTAAATGTAATTCCTGTACATGTAGTTAATGCTAGCTGTCTTTCTTTTGTCCTGACATGCACTATCCAACAATTTGAAAGCTAATACTCCAGGAAGTTACATTTTGTAATTTGCACGTGTGACTGTACTTTTGTTCAAAATCAATAATATAATTAGCCATATTTATAGAACTGTCTCTGGAAATTGTCAAAGTCTGAATGTGCCTCATATGTCCAGTCCTTTTACCTCCTTCAGAAAAACTGAATCGAGTGTGTTTATTAGCATATGCATATTGTCCTCTTTGTTCAAGTCTTCCACCAAAATTCCCATCACTGTCTCTCACTGTTTCCAAAAGTGACAGTACAGCTACAAGATCCTGCTTCTTCTCAATATCCGTAACCGTAGTCCATATTCCAAATTCATTTTTCCAGCTTTTGTAAGGCTTGCTCTCATCGAATGCCGGCAAGATCCTATACTTGGTAACTATCCTCTGCTACCAACGTTGACGTTCAAACAACAAAGACAGGTTTTTCTTTCATTTTAACAACTTCATTTTCTCAGTTTGCATTAAGTACACTGGGCTGCCTTTTTCCTACCAATGATACCCCCCACCATCCCACCTTCATGCACATAATAGGGAAAGTAAACTAAATGTCTACGTAGCCCATATGAACGGAACTCAACACCTGCTGTTATTGCATATGAGGCAACATTTCACCTGCAGGTCTGTTCAGGTCATCTATTGTATCTGGTGCTCTCAGCGCATCCTCCTCTTCGGTGAGACCCGATGCATAAAGAAGAATTGCTTTGTCAGGCACCTTCACACTGTCTGCTGCAAAAGGCAGCATCTCTTGGTGGCTGCCTATTTCAATTTAACTTCCCATTCTCATATGACATCAGTCAATGACCACCTCTACTGCCACGATGAGTCCATACTTAGAATGGAGGAGTAGCACCACATATTCTGATGGTATAAACATTGATTTTCTTAATTTGTGGTCCAATTTCTTACTATCTCCTTTCTTTATCCATTCCCCGTTCTGGTTACCCTCTCATGTCTTCTCTTCTCCACTTGTCCATTCGCCTCCCTCTGGTTTCCTTCCTTCCCCTTCTTCCATGGTCCACTGTCCTCTTCTGTTAGACTCCTCCTTCAGCCTTTAACCCTTCCACTTGTCACCTAGCTTCTTGTTTCATCCTCCCTCACCCACCCATTTCTCCCTCACTTGATCTCTTCTATCACCTGACAGCTTCCCCTCCCTCTACCTTCTTGGCTTCTGCCCCCTCACTTTCCAAGGCTGATGAAGGGTCCAGTAGCAAACATAGGAGCAGCAGATTTGACTGTTTCAAACTCTCTTCTAAAAGACAGCAAATCGTTTCCTGCAAACTGTTCTAGATGGTCTTCAGAACCTGATGTAAAGAACAGCAAGCTAATGTTTAAATATGACTCTGAGACTTGTTAAGCCTAGTGAACAGTAGGATGTGTAGTTTATTTCCTCACTGTGTGTCTGGATGACACACTACTTTTTCAAGCCCCCAGCTCTTCCCACTACTCCAATCTTTTCTATTTCCTGGCAAAGAGTCTTGGCCTGAATTTTTGATTGTTCCTCTCCGTAGATGCCAGTCCTGGTGAGTTCCTCCAGCATTTTGTGTGTGTTTCTCTAATTCATCCTCTATTTTCCCCAGCCCTGACTCCCAGTGTGCAAGTAGATGTGCTGAGTGAGGTTACTCTGGATTACCACCAGTGCCACGTGCTAGTCAGAATAGAAATAGGAGGATATTTCAGATGAATACGTGGCTTGAAAAATGGTGCAAGGGGGAGGGATTCAAATCTGCACCTGGGCTGGACTGGAACCAATGTCCATTTGCTACTGCTGTAAAGGAGACTTTAAACTAATGTGGCAGGGGGATGGGAACAAGTGCAGAGAGATGGGTGTAAAATGAGGGTAGAAGCAAAAAGTAGTAAGGTGAAAAGTAAAAGTGGCAGGCAGGCAAATCCAGGGCAAAAAGCAAAAAGAGCCACTTTTCAACATAATTGTATAAGGGCTAAGAGTGTTGTAAAAACAGGCCTGAAGGCTTTGTGTGTCAATGCGAGGAGCATTCGTAACAAGGTGGATGAATTGAATGTGCAGATAGTTATTAATGAATATGATTTAGTTGGGATCGCAGAGACATGGCTCCAGGGTGACTAAAGATGGGAGCTCAAAATCCAGGGATATTCAATATTCAGGAGGGATAGACAGGAAAGAAAAGGAGGTGGGGTAGCATTGCTGGTTAGAGAGGAGATTAACGCAATAGAAAGGAAGGACATTAGCCTGGAGGATGTGGAATCAATATGGGTAGAGCTGCATGACACTAAGGGGCAGAAAACGCTGGTGGGAGTTGTGTACAGGCCACCTAACAGTAGTAGTGAGGTTGGAGATGGCATTAAACAGGAAATTAGAAATGCGTGTAATAAAGGAACAGTAGTTATAATGGGTGACTTCAATCTACATATAGATTAGGTGAACCAAATTGGTAAGGGTGCTGAGGAAGAGGATTTCTTGGAATGTATGCGGGATGGTTTCCTGAACCAACATGTCGAGGAACCAACTAGAGAGCAGGCCATTCTAGATTGGGTATTGAGCAATGAGGAAGGATTAGTTAGCAATCTTGTCGTGCGAGGCCCCTTTGTTAAGAGTGACCATAATATGGTGGAATTCTTCATTAAGATGGAGAGTGACATAGTTAATTCAGAAACAAAGGTTCTGAACTTAAAGAAGGGTAACTTTGAAGGTATGAGACGTGAATTAGCTAAAATAGACTGGCAAATGATACTTAAAGGGTTGACGGTGGATATGCAATGGCAAGCATTTAAAGATCACATGGATGAACTACAACAATTGTTCATCCCAGTTTGGCAAAAGAATAAACCAGGGAAGGTAGTGCACCCATGGCTGACAAGGGAAATTAGGGATAGTATCAAGTCCAAAGAAGAAACATATAAATTAGCAAAAAAAGCGGCACACCTGAGGACTGGGAGAAATTCAGAGACCAGCAGAGGAGGACAAAGGGCTTAATTAGGAAAGGGAAAAAAGATTATGAGAGAAAGCTAGCAGGGAACATAAAAACTGACTGTAAAAGCTTTTATAGATACGTGAAAAGAAAAAGATTGGTCAAGACAAATGTAGGTGCTTTACAGTCAGAAACGGGTGAATTGATCATAGGGAACAAAGACATGGCAGACCAATTGAATACCGTAGATTCCGGACTACAGAGCGCACCTGATTAAAAGCCGCTGGCTCTAATTTTAGAAATAAAATCAATTTTTTAATTGTAAAGGCCGCACCGGATTTTCGGCCGCAGGTGTCCCACGTTGTAATATGAGATATTTACACAGAAAGATATTACACGTGAGGATTTTTTTAACTTTTAATTAAATCCATATGGTAACAAAAACAAATACATATTGCAAATGCTTTTTTTCGAACCGTGCCCGTACGCGGCTACTTTTAAATATACGTTGCGTATACTTCTTTACTGAACAACATTCCAATATCTCCTAACGACTGGTAAAAAATATATATATTGCAGCCTACCAGGAAAAGTTATTGATCACCTTTAACTTAAAAGCAGCGTTCGCTCAGATCCAAAGCCGCTCGCGTAATGCGCTCCCTCCCTCCGTCCCGTTTCATCGCAAACCGGCATTTTCCCACAAGACACCGCGAAACCGGGTGTGACGTCATAGCATCCCGCGATGCAGTACAGAAAACAAATATAGTTAAAACTCTTCTAACTTTAACTAGAAAATGAATTACTAAGCGAAAATATTATAAACTAAGTAACTGCCATAAGGCAGCACAATGCTTCGAGTGTTTTCCATGTTGATGAGGGTGAGTACAAATGACTGATTTACAATAATTTAATTGTGAAAGTGCGCTTGATTTGTGAACTACTCATCAATTTTATTGGTCTACTGTTATGAGGCAAAATGTTTACGAGGCGGCATGAAAAAAACCATGTATTAGCCGCTCTGGATTATAGGCCGCAAAGTTCAAAGCTGTTCAAAATGTGGGAAAAAAGTAGCGGCTTAAAATCCGGAATCTACGGTAACTACTTTGGTTCTGTCTTCGCTAAGGAGGACATAAATAATCTTCCGGAAATAGTAAGGGACCGAGGGTCTAGTGAGATGGAGGAACTGAGGGAAATACATGTTAGTAGGGAAGTGGTGTTAGGTAAATTGAAGGGATTAAAGGCAGATAAATCCCCAGGGCCAGATGGTCTGCATCCCAGAGTGCTTAAGGAAGTAGCCCAAGAAATAGTGGATGCATTAGTGATAATTTTTCAAAACTCCTTAGATTCTGGATTAGTTCCTGAGGATTGGAGGGTGGCTAATGTAACCCCACTTTTTAAAAAAGGAGGGAGAGAGAAACCGGGGAATTATAGACCGGTTAGTCTGACATCGGTGGTGGGGAAAATGCTAGAGTCGGTTATCAAAGATGTGATAACAGCACATTTGGAAAGAGGTGAAATCATCGGACAAAGTCAGCATGGATTTGTGAAAGGAAAATCATGTCTGATGAATCTTATAGAATTTTTTGAAGATGTAACTAGTAGAGTGGATGGGGGAGAGCCAGTGGATGTGGTATATTTAGATTTTCAAAAGGCTTTTGATAAGGTCGCACACAGGAGATTAGTGTGCAAACTTAAAGCACACGGTATTGGGGGTATGGTATTGATGTGGATAGAGAATTGGTTGGCAGACAGGAAGCAAAGAGTGGGAGTAAATGGGGCCTTTTCAAAATGGCAGGCAATGACTAGTGGGGTACCGCAAGGCTCAGTGCTGGGACCCCAGTTGTTTACAATATATATTAATGATTTAGATGAGGGAATTAAATGCAGCATCTCCAAGTTTGCGAATGACACGAAGCTGGGCGGCGGTGTTAGCTGTGAGGAGGATGCTAAGAGGATGCAGGGTGACTTGGATAGGTTAGGTGAGTGGACAAATTCATGGCAGATGCAATTTAATGTGGATAAATGTGAGGTTATCCACTTTGGTGTAAGAACAGGAAACCAGATTATTATCTGAACGGTGGCCGATTAGGAAAAGGGGGGATGCAACGAGACCTGGGTGTCATTGTACACCAGTCATTGAAGGTGGGCATGCAGGTACAGCAGGCGGTGAAAAAGGAAAATGGTATGTTGGCATTCATAGCAAAAGGATTTGAGTACAGGAGCAGGGAGGTTCTACTGCAGTTGTACAAGGCCTTGGTGAGACCACACCTAGAATATTGTGTGCAGTTTTGGTCCCCTAATCTGAGGAAAGACATTCTTGCCATAGAGGGAGTACAGAGAAGGTTCACCAGATTGATTCCTGGGATGGCAGGACTTTCATATGAAGAAAGACTGGCTTATACTCACTGGAATTTAGAAGATTATGGGGGGATCTTATTGAAACGTATAAAATTCTAAAGGAATTGGACAGGCTAGATGCAGGAAGATTGTTTCCAATGTTGGGGAAGTTCAGAACGAGGGGTCACAGTTTAAGGATAAAGGGGAAGCCTTTTAGGACCGAGATGAGGGAAAACTTCTTCACACAGAGAGTGGTGAATCTGTGGAATTCTCTGCCACAGGGAACAGTTGAGGCCGGTTCATTGGCTATATTTAAGAGGAAATTAGATATGGCACTTGTGGCTAAAGGGATCAGGGGGTATGGAGAGAAAGCAAGTACAGGGTTCTGAGTTGGATGATCAGCCATGATCATACTGAATGGCAGTGCAGGCTTGAAGGGCCAAATGGCCTACTCCTGCACCTATTTTCTATGTTTCTATGTTGTGTGGAAGCCTCTTTGCTTCAGGGCTTGTACCTTCAATGCTCCCTTGTTTAAGAGAATTGAATGAAAGATCAATCAAAGAAAACAGGCTGTATCTTCCTGTGATCTTGATGTATATAACATCTTCAACAGAGAATTGGGCCATTTGACCCCACTTGTCCTAACCATGTTCATGTCCCATGAATCTTGCTTTTTTTTTGCATTTAGAAATACTATTTTTCTTCTGTGTAAATCTCTTTCATTTGTTGTTACTCTTCTAGATGTACAGTCAACTGGCCGAGGATGATAAAATCCGTTACAAGAATGAAATCAAGTCCTGGAATGAACATATGATTGAGACAGGACATGAAGATGTTATTCACACAACGAGGAAGAAGAAAAGAGCTGAAAAGTCACCACAGGTGACGGCAAAATCAAATCAAACTGCATTGCAAGCAACTTCCACAAAAGCTAAAGCCTCAGCTTCAGAAACAGAGGCGGCAGTTAGGCGCAAGAAAAATTTTGAAGAATAAATTTACTTTTAAGTGAGCTATTTTTTATTGACTACACTGCTAACTGTTGAAAACTGACTGCTGTTCCAGCCATTCAAGAATGGAATATAATCCTGAATGATTTTGTCAGGTCTTTGAACTTCTCTGCAGAGAAACAATTTGTGATACTCGGGCTTGTGTTCCAGTTACTTCATGGAAATTTAGTATATATGGTCTGAGTTGGGTAAATATGAGGAGCCTCTTGGCTTCAGTTGAAGGAATGTTACTTAACAATTGTAAATATACAAGTGTCATCTGAAATCATGTTAAAATCATTCTTGTGATCTACATATTCTGGAGTTAGAGAGCTCGCTTATGGACAGGATCTGTCACGCAACTTTTTTTTTACAAATTTTGTTTTATAAACTGAACTAATGATTGCAACAAATTATCTGCTGAAGAATTTTCAATTATGTTATGTAAATAAATATTCAAATTTGCATAAAATATTTGTAAAATGTTCTCTGCAATTAATGTTGTAAAACATTCCATGGTATTTAATCTGGGAGAGAAATATATGGGGCTAAGTTAGCAAAACTACAAGTCAGAAAGCTTGCCTGCAGGGTAGAGTTTTGGGTAAGACTGAAAGCACTGGGTCTTCAGGCCTGCCCCTCCACCCCACCCCAGAGCATCCTCTTGGCAAGCATGTAGTCATTAGAAAATGAAGTTGAAGATCTCAGCAAGTGTAAGGAATTTGTATGTTCTCCCCATACCTGTGTGTGTTTCCTCTGGGTGCTTTGGTTTCCTCCCACAGTTCAAAGATGTACTGATTAGTTGGTCATTGTAAATTGTCCTGTGATCAGGCTAGTGTTAATGTAGGTGGGTTGGTGAGCACTATAACTCAATGGGCTGGAAGGACGTGTTCCACACTGTATCTCTAAATAAATAAAACCTTGGCCTCTGTACCTCCCACTGCAACTGGATAGTTGACTTCCTCATTGGTAGACCTCAATCAGTCAGGGCTGGTAACAATATCTAATCGTTAATATAGATCCACCTCCAGGCAAGTTGTACTCCATGCACACATGACTGTATTGCCAAGTACAGCTCCAATGTCAACTTCAAATTAAATGATGTCACCACTGTTGGATGAATCTCAGATAGCAATGAGTCAGCTTACTAGAGTGAGATAGAACACTTGGTTGAGTGATGTCTGTTCTCACCTCCAGAGGCAGTTTGTTTTGTATGAACACTCCTTCCTGTACGTAAGATTTTTATACCATTCCCTGCACGGGTTAATTTGGATTTTGATTTGAAGCACAGGATGGAAAGATAGCTATTTCCATGCTCTTTATTTGTTCTTGCATCAGCAATATCTGTGAGACCTGAGTTTTTGTTAATATTGGTCAACATCTTGTAGATACATTTTGGAAAGAAGTATGATGTTTATTGTTTATCATTATTAAGATATTGCACCATGAGTTTATCTTTTTTTTTTACACAGCATAGTTGTGGAGTATTGTGTATGTGTATTCCCTTGGTTAACACAGATCGTGAGATTCATGCGCACGTTTATTCTGTATTGAATGTATTATGTATTTTACTTAACTTTCTGCAGTTTCACAAGTAAGAATTCTCATTTAACAACCCGAGAGAAAGCTTCCATCTCTGGAGATTTTTGTAAGAGTGTTTAACTTGCTGTGTAGCTTTGCACATATGCACTGTGTGGAAGTAGAATGCAACAACAAGCCCTCGTTTGACATCAGCAAAAATTGGAGCTCATTGTTCACTTCAGGAGGGGAAGGAGGATGAGCATTCACTGTCTATGTTGAGGGATTGGTGGTGGAGAGAATAATCAGCTTTAAATTCCTGGGCATTAACATATCAGATGCCCCATCCTGGGCCCTGCACACAGATGCAATCTTAGGGAAAATGTGCCAGTGTCTTCACTTAGACTATTTGGTAACAAACTGAACACCTTAATCTCCTAAGAAACTTTATACATATATACAGTTGAAAGTATCCAAGCTGTTTGCTTCATAGTCTGGCATGATAATTCAAATGTGCAGGAGCATAAGAAGCTACAGAAAGTAGTGGACTTTTCTCAATACATTATGGGCATTTCCTTCCCCCCCCCCCCCCCCCCCATCAGTGGAAACTACAGAAGGTGCTGTTTCAGGAAGGCCCACCATCTGAGCATTCCATCTTCTTGCAGCTACCATTGGGTAGGAAGTAAAGAAGCCTATAGTCCCACATCACCAGATTAAAGAACAGTTACTTTCCTTCAATAACTTCTTGAACCAACCAGCAAAACCCTTATCAGTTTATCAAGATGATTGCTCTGATCACTTTGCTCTAAAATGGACTTCATGTAATTTATTGTAAAAATTGTGTGCATTTTATGTTTAACGTTTATCTTTTGAATGCTGCTTATATGATGCCATATGCCTGTGATGCTGCTGCAAGTTAGTTTTTCATTGCAGCTGTGCATATGCACAAGTACATACAGTACTGTATATGACTAAGCTGAACTCAATATGATCAAGTGGATTAGAAAGGGAATTATGGAAAGCAGAAAAATGTTTTCAGATGGCTTCAAGGTTGGTAGAGCCACAGTTTGTGGGATGGGCTACAATATTGGTGGTACCGAAGAAGGTAGAGATAAAAGCAATGCAAGGTAGGACAGCCCATGACAAAATATAGACAGTTACTTTTAAGAATTGTTTTGAATCTCATTCTATTGTAGGATGTGAGTAGCAGAATTGTGGATCAGTTGGAAGTGTGAAAGGGTGCTCAGGTAATAAATGGTAACCTCAGAATAATCAAATGATGTCAGTGAGGAGAAACAGTAATGTGATTGATGGTGTTGGGATTTGATCCTCAGTTTTGAGTCATCAGGAAACAAAGGTTGCTTAATCTAGGCTAAAGAATAAGCTAGAATTGCAAGCAAAAATAGAACATTTTTTTTCTACCAAACAAAGCAACTTTGATTCTGTGTAAATAACTGTGTTTGCCCACAGTTTGATGGCAGTTAGCCTGTCTGAAAGGTGTTTGTATAATCATGAGTGGAGGTACTGGATTATAAGGATTTGGTGGCATCACCAAAGGTTTGGAGATTGAACCAATGTCACTCTACATAAAAGGCTGGTTTCTAATGGGAAAGATGTGTATGAAGGAAAGCAAGCAGGCAGGCTGGGTTGGATCAATATTTCATAACCCTTGCATAAATTAGAGGAGAAACATGCTGGTGTAATAGATCTATTGGGACCAGAAAGAAGACATCCAAGTATGATTGTCTCTGAACATGACAGGGGAGAGTGATGGAATAATTAGTTGTGGTGAGGGGTACAGAGCAAAAAGCTGGGATAGGAGTAGGCAGATTATATTAAACAGATGTCTGTTGATTTTTGATTAAGGCAGAAGATGGTCAGAGTAGGAACTAGCTTGTAGAAGTTTAGGTGTAGAAGTAAATACAGCACTCAGCAGCAGATGTTATAAAACCTAGAATTAGGAATGGGCAATAGGTAATGATGAAACTGGATTTTGGGTTTCAGCTAGTCCACTCCACCCAACCTTTAGAATGGTATATGTTCTTGTGGGATGTGGGAAAGCAGGAAAACCTCAAGTGTCTTTGACTACAATTGCAAGAAATGCATCCAGTTGCAGCTCCTAACAAACCATGTTAAGGAGTTGCAGCTGGAACTGCATGGTTTGGATAATTTGTGAGGCTGACGGGTGATAGGACATGTGGAGAGGTATTTACACCCAATATGCTGGACACAGGAAAGTAGGTGACAGAAAGGGGTTAATGAGCCAATGCAGAGTACTGTGGCCATTTCCCTTAACATCAGGTATATCACCTTGGATACTGTCAGGGGCAGGAACTCTGGCACTGAGTCTGCCTCTGTGACTTGGAAGGGAAGGGGGGATGAAGAAGAGTCACACTGGTGATAGGCGATTGGACAGCAGATTCTGTGGATGAAAACAAGATTTTCAGGTGCCAGGATCTGGGATATCTCAGATCAAATCCTCAGCATTCTCAAGGGAGGGTGAACCGCCAGAAGTCGTGATTCATGTAGGTACCAACGACATGGGTAAGACGAATGATGAGGATCTGCATAGGGAGTTAGATGCTAAATTAAAGGACAGGATCTCCAGGGTTGTGATCTCAGGATTGCTACCAGTACCAAATGCTAGTAAGGCCAGAACTAGGAAGATTATATGGTTTAACAAGTGGTTAAGGAGTTGGTGTAGGAGGGAGGGCATTCGATTTTTGGATCATTGAGCTCTTTTACAGGGAAGGTGGGACCTGTACAGAAGGGACAGCTTGTATCTGAACTGGAAGGGGACTAATATCCTGGCAGGAAGGTTAGTTAATGCTGCACAGCGGGGTTTAAACTGGCGTCGTAAGGGGATAGGAACCACTATTCCCTCTCTGTCATTTCTGTTGCCGTCTGTGTCTTCAACCATGTGTACCTTTTCTAGCTTACCCTCCTTCCCCTCCTCTCACCACCTTATTCTGGCATTTTCATAGCATCATTTCCATAGATGCTACTTGATCTGCTGAATTACTCCAGAATTTTGTGTGTGTTTCCCTGGTTTTTCCAGCATCTGCAGAATCTCTTGTGTTTATGATTTGCTGCTCCACTGCACAGTCTCTTCAAGGAATTCCTACCGTGAAGAAGTTTAAATCTTCCTTTCGAGTGTTCAGTGAGACCCACTCTGTGATCTCTGCTACCTTCTGCCCATTTGTCAATGTGCACCTTCTAGCTTGTCCTTCTTACCCTACCCCCTCCCCCCCACCTACTTCCTCTGGCACCTTTGTCCCTCTTTTCCAGTCCTGATGAAGGATCTTGGTCCAAAAAGTCAACTATTGATTTTCATTGATGTTGCCTGACCTGCTGAGTTCCTCCAGCATTTTGTGTGTGTGGTGCTCATGGGGAGTAGTGTTATCTTTGCCTGTTCCAGCTTCAGTCTAAAGTAGCTCCCATGTATGCAATGAAATTTGTAGTGCTAGGAAGATATGAGCTTACATACTATGGCAGTAGCGGTTAGTGTGATGTTATTACAGCTCGGGGTGTCTGAGTTTGGAATTCAATTCTAAAGTCATCTGTAGGGAGTCTGTGGAATGCTTGGGTCATCTCCTGGTGCTCCAGTTTCCTTCCACAGTCCAAAGACATACTGGTTAGTAGGTTAATTGGCCATTGTAAATTGTCCCATGATTAGGTTGGGGATAAAAGGGAGGGGGTGATGGTTGCTGGTTGGTGCAGCTTGAAGGGCCTGGCACTCTTATTTATGCTGGGTCTCTAAATAAATATACAAATCAATAATGACAAAATGTATTTTAATAGGTCTCTTCATCTTCAGTGGTCAACATAATAGCAGAACGTGAACTGCTGTATAATCATGACCACCATTATGTTGACCACTGGAGGACAGGAATATTTTTAATTGGGGAAGGGCAAATTATGAGGCTATAAGGCTAGAACTTGCGGGTGTGAATTGGGATGATGTTTTTGCAGGGAAATGTACTATGGACATGTGGTCGATGTTTAAGGATCTCTTGCAGGATGTTAGGGATAAACTTGTCCCGCTGAGGAAGATAAAGAATGGTAGGGTGGAGGAACCATGGGTGACAAATGAGGTGGAAAATCTAGTCAAGTGGAAGAAGGCAGCATACATGAGGTTTAGGAAGCAAGGATCAGATGGTTCTATTGAGGAATATAGGGTAGCAAGAAAGGGGCTGAGAAGAGCAAGAAGGGGGCATGAGAAGGCCCTGGTGAATAGGGTAAAGGAAAACCCCAAGGCATTCTTCAGTTATGTGAAGAACAAAAGGATGACAGAAGTGAAGGTAGGACCGATTAGAGATAAAAGTGGGAAGATGTGCCTGGAGGCTGTGGAAGTGAGCGAGGTCCTCAATTAATACTTCTCTTCGGTATTCACCAATGAGAGGGAACTTGATGACGGTGAGGTCGATGTTCTGGAGCATGTTGATATTAAGGGAGAGGAAGTGTTGGAGTTGTTAAAATACATTAGAACGGATTAAGTCCCCAGGGCTTGACAGAATATTCCCCAGGCTGCTCCACGAGGCAAGGGAAGAGATTGCTGAGCCTCTGGCTAGGATCTTTATGTCCTCGTCCATGGGAATAGTACCAGAGGATTGGAGGGAGGCAAATGTTGTCCCCTTGTTCAAAAAAGGTAGTAGCGGTAGTCTGGGTAATTATAGACCAGTGAGCCTTACATCTGTGGTGGGAAAGCTGTTGGAAAAGATTCTTAGAGATAGGAACTATGGGCATTTAGAGAATCATGGTCTGATGAGGGACAGTCAGTGTGGCTTTGTGAAGGGCAGCTCGTGCCTAACAAGCCTGATAGAGTTCTTTGAGGAGGTGACCAGGCATATAGATGAGGGTAGTGCAGTGGATGTGATCTACATGGAGTTTAGTAAGGCATTTGACAAGGTTCCACAAGGTAGGCTTATTCAGAAAGTCAGAAAGCATGGGATCCAGGGAAGTTTGGCCAGGTGGATTCAGAATTGGCTTGCCTGCAGGAGGCAGAGGGTTGTGGTGGAGGGAGTACATTCAGATTGGAGGGTTGTGACTAGTGGTGTCTCACAAGGATCTGTTCTGGGCCCTCTACTTTTCATGATTTTTATTAACGACCTGGATGTGGGGGTAGAAGGGTGGGTTGGTAAGTTTGCAGACAACACAAAGGTTGGTGGTGGTGTAGATAGTGTAGAGGATTGTCAAAGATTGCAGAGAAACATTGATAAGATGCAGAATTGGCAGACAGAGTTCAACCCGGAGAAGTGTGAGATGGTACACTTCGGAAGGACAAACTCCAAGGCCGAGTACAAAGTAAATGGCAGGATACTTGGTAGTGTGGAGGAGCAGAGAGATCTGGGGGTACATGTCCACAGATCCCTGAAAGTTGCCTCGCAGGTAGATAGGGTGGTTAAGAAAGCTTATGGGGTGTTAGCTTTCATAAATCGAGGGATAGAGTTTAAGAGACGCGATGTAATGATGCAGCTCTATAAAACACTGGTTAGGCCACACTTGGAGTACTGTATCCAGTTCTGGTTGCCTCACTATAGGAAAGATGTGGAAGCATTGGAAAGGGTACAGAGGAGATTTACCAGGATGCTGCCTGGTTTAGAGAGTATGGATTATGATCAGAGATTAAGGGAGCTTGGGCTTTACTCTTTGGAGAGAAGGAGGATGAGAGGAGACATGATAGAGGTGTACAAGATGTTAAGAGGAATAGACAGAGTGGACAGCCAGCGCCTCTTCCCCAGGGCACTGCTGCTCAATGCAAGAGGACATGGCTTTAAAATAAGGGGAGGGAAGTTCAAGGGGGATATTAGAGGAAGGTTTTTCACTCAGAGTGGTTGGTGTGTGGAATGCACTGCCTGAGTCAGTGGTGGAGGCAGATACACTAGAGAAGTTTAAGAGACTACTAGACAGGTATATGGAGGAATTTAAGGTGGGGGTTATATGGGAGGCAGGGTTTGAGGGTTGGCACAACATTGTGGGCCTGTAATGTGCTGTACTGTTCTATGTTCTATGTTCATTAGTGCGGTCAGCTATGGAGAAAATGAAATACATTCAGTGCTTGATAACGCAAATAATATTTTTCAACGTCTTGTATGTTGCCCCTTTGACATGGACTTTGTCATCTGGCAAAAGGAGGCTGTGAGATCCCAGTAGGTCCAAAAGTGCTTTACAATAGACAATGTATGGTTGTTATAATATAGAAATATAGCAATTTATATAGCATAATCTCATAGACAGCAAGATGCTGTTGTGTCCTGATAATCTGAAATCCTGGCCTAATGATCCAGAGGCCTGAGCTTAGACCATAAAATATAGGAGCAGAATCAGACACTTTGGCCCATCAAGACTGCTCCACCATTCCATCATAGTTGATTTATTATCACCCCCCCCCCCCCATAATCCCATTCTCCTGCCTTCTCCCAGTAATCTTTGATATCCTTACTATTCAAGAACCTATCAACCTCCATTTTAAATATACTCAATGACCTGGCCTCCACAGTTGTCCATGGCAATGAATTCCACAGATTCACCACCCTCTGACTAAAGAAGTTCCTTCTCATCTTTGATCTAAGTCCTTGTGCTCTGAGGCTGTGCCGTCTGGTCCTCAACTCCCCCCAGTATAGGAAACAGTTTCTCCACGTTCACTCTATATAGGCCTTTCAAATTCAATAGGTTTCCGTGAGATCCCTCTCATTCTTCTGAACTCCATCAAGTACAGGTCTAGAGTCATCAAACACTCCTCATGTGTTAACCCTTTCATTCCTGGGATAATTCATGTGAATCTTCTCTGGACTCTCCATTACCAACACATCCTTTCTTAGATAAAGGACCCAAAATTGCTCACAATACTCCATGTGGTCTGATCAATGCCTCATAAAGCCATAGCATTACATCTTTGTTTCTATATTCTTCTTGAGATAATTGCATTTGCTTTCCTGACCACTGACTCAACCTACAAATTAACCTTTAGTGAATCCTGCACGAGGAATCCCAAATCCCTTTGCACCACTGATTTCTGAATTTACTTCCTATTTAAAAAACAGTCTATGCTTTTATTCCTTCTACCAAAGTGTGTGACCATACACTTCCATGCATTGTATTTCATCTGCCACTTTTTTTGCCCATTCTCCTAATCTGTCCAAGTCCTTCCTCAATACTGTCTGTCCCTCACCTATCTTTGTATCATAAGTAAACATGGCCACAAAGTCATGAATTCTGTCATCCAAATCATTGACATATAATGTGGAAAGAAGTGATCCTAACATCAACCCCTGTAGAACCCCACTAGACATCGTCAGCAACCAGAAAAGGCCACCTTTATTTCCACTCTTTGCCTCCTGCCAGTCATCCAATTTTTAAAATCCATTTTAGTATCTTTCCTACAATACCATAGGCTTTTATCTTGTTTAGCTGCCTCATGTGCAACACCTAGTCATAGGCCTTCTGAAAATCCAAGTAAACAACATCCACTGAATCTCCTTTATCTATCCTGCCTGTTATTTCCTCAAAGAATTCCAATAGATTTGTGAGGCAGTATTTCCCCTTTAGGAAATCATGCTGACTTTAGCCTAAACCTCATCCTTAATAATGGACTCCAACACCTTGCCAACCACTGAAGTCAGACCATGCCTTATACTGCTGCCTTAAAACAACAAATTCCACAACGTATGCCAGTGATAATGAACCTGATTCGGATATTTAAGATATTTGAGGGAGATAAGGTTAGTACAATGAAACAAGAGATTAGCCAAGATCTAATTGAATGGTGGAGGAAGGGTGTGGTCTAAGTCAGCTTCTCTCAATCTTTTTTTCTTATATACAGTAGTATCACAGCTAGGCAAGTCCTAAAGCCTTGCTGGGAGTAGCAGGGTTGATCATTGCACACATTGTTGTGGAGCTGACATCCTGACTTCACGATGGAGCAACGCCCTCAGTCCTGTTGTAATTACGAACAGTGTTAAATTGGACAGATTGATAACAGACATCTCATTTTTGAAGTGGTTATGCATGAGGTATTAGGTTCAATAGAATTCTGCAACCTTGTGCCTGTCACGTTCCAAGTGGGAGAGAAACCCTTGTTAAGTCAGTTTAGAAAAGCATACTTGGAGCTGCTAACCTGGTGAAGCTACTATAAAGGTCTGCATCCATGCTAGTCAGCATTAGCAATGCTCACAAATAGTGTTAATGATCAATTTGTCCAAAAATAGATTAAATCAGAGTTCTGAAATATGGCTGCATTTATTTGTGCATTGTAATGGATGTTTAAACAACAAAATGGTAGGGGTTTTCATGGTTGTTCCCACTCTCAGCGATAAGTCCAAGATGTAAGTGCTAAAGCCAAGGCTGTTAACTTCTGCAGAGGTGCTAAACTGAATAAATTCTGCTCCTTTCCAAGTCCCCCACCATTATAGAACTGAAGTTTCAGCCACTTTATGTCGTTGCTGTAGCTGATTAGATAGTGACGGCAAAGTAGTGTAACACTATTACAGCAGCAGTGAATTGGGTTTAACTATAGCTGCTCTTTGTAAGGAGTTTGTGCATTATCCCTGTGACCATGTGGGTTTCCTCTGGGTGTTCTGGTTTCTTCCCACATTCCAAAGATGTACAGGTTAGTAGGTTAATTGGCCACATGGATGGTGAGGGCTCATTGGGCCAGAAAGGCCTGTTACTGTGTTACTTTCCAGCTGACTTACTGGAATTGGATGTTTTTATTTGGGTAAATTATGTGTATTAGAACTTGAGGATTTATAATCAGGCCTGTATATAGCTGTTCCCATCCACTACTCCCCTGTACTCTTTTCCCTATTCATGGAAACTTCCTTAGTTCCAGCAAAATCAAAGATTTCTTTATTATTGACATGGAATTTCTACTGTACTTCACTGCAATTATTATGTTAGTTTACGCAAACCAATTTATTTACAGTAAACTAATGAAGTCGAAAAGCAAAAGTAGCTATGAAATGGTTCATGATTGGTTTAAACAGGAAAACTCATGGGATTTGTTAAAGAATTTTTACATTTTCCCAAGGGTTTTAATGATAGTTTTTATATTTAAGATACAGGGATGGGGTTTTATCTCCTAAATTGGAGACTCAGAACCCCTTGGCTGTTACTAAGAGATTTTGCTTTTGTTTTGTGTTATCTTTTTTCCCTCTCATTTTGTGCATTTTAAGTAGATGGACAAGTAATTCTTTCAAGCAAATAGCTGCTTGGTCCTTGCTAGTTGCAGTTTTTTTTTAGTATTATTTAAACAGCCTTAACGTACAGGGTCAGTTTATAACTCTGCTTCATTGCTACCAGTCAAAGCTAACTCAAACTAGTATATCAAAAGTAGCCAAACCTGTATCCATATATACTTTGAAATACAGTCTTGTTTTTGATCAAGAAAAGTTTAGCTGAGGTCGCTCCGTAATGTATAACAAAGTATTCAGTATTTGACATACCAGCTATGCTAGGACAAAACTGGTTTGATTATGGCAATACCTAATATCCCAGTGATGCAGATTAATTGTTCCTAGCTTTTTAATGTGTTTGATGTATTTACCTCATATGCCTATTAGTAATAAATACCATTGGTTTTTTTAATAATACTTCAGTGAAAGTTAGAACATAGAACAGTACAGCACAGGAACAAACCAAAATCTTAGGCTGAGCCCTTGGTGTGCCGAACAACGGCCAGTTGTGAAACCCTGAGAGTGGGTCCCATTCCGACAAAAAACCGTAGTCAGCGGCAAGCGTGCCATACTATCAACCTGTGCAGTCTCTTTCAGGGAGCTATGGACCAGAATCGCAAGATCTCTCTGTATATAACACTGTTAACAGTCTTGCCATTGGCAGGTACTGTCCTTGTACATTTAATCCCCCAAACTATTAAGCACCATCTGCCATTCCTCTGCCCATATCTATAACTGATCTATATCTCAGTGTATTTATCCTTTGACAATCCTGTGCACTATTCACAACTGATTTTTGTTTTATCTGCAAACTTACTAACCTGTCCTCCACATTTTCATCAAATAATTTATAAACATCACAAGCAGCAAAGCTCCCAGTACAGATCACTGTAGAAAACTAGTCATGGACTTCCAGCCAGACAAGTTAAAAGGAAAATAAAGCAACTACGTGACTTGGAAAGCAACGACATAATATGAAATTGAAGAAACCATTTTAAGTTTGGAGTAATGATGCAGAGAGGAATTCCCAAACTGCATATTGAAGCACATATTATTGCAATCCATTTCAATATTGGATTCCAAGCTGTTCCACCCAAAGGAAACACAAATCTATTTATGCAGCTGATTAGCATTAACAGTTGTGCATAGTGGTTCTGTAATCAATTTATCTGCAGCACTTTTCAGTGTACATTACTTGGCAGCTCTTTCTTTGAATATTTGCTTAACATTTGTTTTCGATCTGTTTGTATTTGATTTAGCAGCAGTCATATTGAAAGTACATGCAATTAAAATCTGTTTGCTCTATCAATCACACTAGTTTTGTTGAGCATGATATGACAGATCGCAAAGCAACTACCCAACCATATAACTTCACATAAACTTATAGAAAAATCAAATGATCAAACAATCCTTAACAACTATGTGCAAATATTGCAATAATCCCAGAATATTGTTGCAAAGAACATTTTCTTAAATTCTTTCTTAAATGTCAATTTGGGAATTAGATCCTACTTGAGTTTCTCTGCTTCAGTGGTTCTCATGTTATAACCACAAGTGATTTGTAAGCAAAATTTTGAATCCAGTCTACATTCTTTTCAAGAATTTTATATAAATTTGAAGTTTTCATCTTATCCCAGCATCAGTTGGTCCACATGATCAAAGTTCCATTACCTTAGTTGTAATTTGTTAGGTTTTTCAGCAAGTTTGCAAAACTGGCTGAAAAATGAGAAATTTAGAATTTTATGTTTATATATTTCAAATTGTGGTTAAATTACCTGACTGGGGTTAGATTACCTATTACCAATACTGTAGATATATTCATGCATCTTCCACTGTCATCCCTCTGCCCAAAATTTACAGTTTTATCAAGATCAGATGTACTAGATACAAAATTATGTTTCATCCTTTAAAGATATTGGGATTCTACAGATAGCAAAAGGCAACTTGCTTTCAACTTCATTGCTAACTAATAGAAAAATGGTAAGTTTTGAAGAAGAAAGGTGAATAATTTATCTTTTAACAGATGGCTACCAAGATATGTGCAGCTGGAAGTAACATCTGTTTTACTCAGTGTGTAAAATTCAAATATTCAATTATTGTATCCACTTATCTGATTATATTACTTGTCCACAATATTAATTAATTAAAGGCAGAAATTTCCTGAGAAGTATTTCTCCCAAATAATACTGTGATGCTGCAGTAATACCTATGTGAGAATGTGTGAGGCAAGCATTTCACTCTGCTCACTTAAAAACTGTAATAAGCAGGCAGAAGAGTGTGTGGGAGGGTCCTTGTACCTGAACAACAGTATCTTGAATGCCCAGAATGCACTGAGACAAATGGGCAGCAAACATATGTTTAGAACAAAAATTAAACATTCCTCCTAAAGTCCCAAATTAAAATTATTTTCTGCGCTTTAATTGTTTAAGCATGGGGTGGGGTGGTTAATCCTAATGATCATGTTTTGTATTGAAAAGGCCATGAGATATAGGAACAGAATTAGGCCATTCGGCCTGTTGGGTCTATTCTGACATTCAATTGTAGCTGATTGTTTTTCAACCTCATTCTTTTGCCTTCTCCACATACCCTATCAAGAACCTAATCTGTGCCTTATATATATACAATGACATAGATGTCTGTGGCAACAAGTTCCACAGATTCACCACTACTTAATTTCACCTCACCTTAATTCTAAAGGGGCTTCCCTTTGTTTCTTAGATTCTCTTACTCATGGAAACATCCTCTCCACTTCCACTTGATTCAGGCCCTTCAGTATTCTGCATTTCCCACTCCTTATGCTTCTGAAAACCATCAAATACAGGCCAAGAGCCATCAAATGCTTATCATACATTAACCTCTCAACCCTGGCATTATTCTGGTAAACCTCCTCTAGGTCCACTCCAGTGCTGTCAGATCCCTTTTTTAGATAGGAGATCTAAAACTGCTCATGGTACTCCAAATGTGGTCTGACCAATGTCTTATAAAACCTCAGCAGTTCATCCTTGCTTTTACATTCTAGACCACTAGAAATAATGCTAATATTGCATTTGCCTTAGTTACTACCAACTAAACCTACAAGTCAAGGGATTCTTGAACTCGGACTCAAGTTCCTTTACACCTCCAATTTCTGAATTCTCTCCCCATTTAGAAAAAAAGCCCACGCTTTTATTGTTCTTAACGAATTGTGTAAACCTACACTTCCCTTCACTGTATTCCATCGGACACTTTTTTGCCCGCTCTTCCAAGCTGTTCAAGTCCTTCTGCAAACTCCTTGCTTCTGCTAAACTACCTGATCCTCAAACCTATCTTTGTATTATTTGCAAACTTGGCCAAAATGCCATCAGTTCTTCCATCCAGATCATTAATGGATAACGTGAAAAGTTGTGGCCCCAATTCTGCCTCTGCAGAGCACCACTAACCCTTTTCCCCTGACTTCTGCCACTAAGTCAATCTTATATTCATTCTAATGCCTTTTCTCTAACACCACGTGTTCTTGTTTAGCAGCTCCGTGTGTGATAGCTTTTCAGAGACTTCCATAAAATCCAAGTAGATGATGTCCACGGATTCTGATTTGTCTAACCTACTTGTTAGCTCCTCAAATAATTCTAACAGATTGTTAACAAGAACTCCCCTAATACAACGTTGCTGACATCCTACTTTATTGTGTTCTTCCAGGCACTCTGAAATTTCATCCTTGCAATGGATTCTAAACCTTAGCAACTACTGAAGTGAGACTAACTGGTCTATAATTTCATAACTTTTGCCTCCCTCCTTTTTCTAAATGGGGAGAGAATTCAGAAATTGGAGGTGTAAAGGAACTTGAGTCCGAGTTCAAGAATCGGTGTTATAACCATCGGTGTTATATGTGAGTTTGTTTTCAGTCCTTTGAGGTCCTCACCCTGAAAGGTATGTGATCTTGGGTCTAGTTTTCACCAGGGATAGACTGTAATACTTACAATGAACTGTTCCTACAACCCATGGACTCACTTTCAAGGACTCTTCATCTCATGTTCTTGATTTATCTATCTTTATTTATTCATTGGTCATTCCTTCATAGAGGGATCAGAAGTGGAGAGAGTGAGCAATTTCAAGTTCCTGGGTGTCTACGTCTTTGAGGACCTAACCTGGACTCAAAATATAGATGCAGCAATAAAGAAACCAAAATAGTGGCTATATTTCATTAGGAGTTTGAGGAGATTTGGTATATCACCAAAAACAATCTCAGATTTCTACAGATGTGGCATGGAGGACATTCTAACTGGCTGTATCACCGTCTCGTATGGTGGGAAAGCTACTGCACAGGATCGAAGTAAGCTGCAGAGAGTTGTAGAATTAATCAGTTCCATTATGGGCACTTGCCTCTTCAAGGGGCTGTGCCTCAAAAAAGTGGTGTCCATCATTAAGGATTTCTACCACCCTAGATATGCCCTCTTCTCATTGCTACCATCAGGAAAGAGGAACAGAAGCCTGAAGATGCACACTCAGTGATTCAGGAACAGCTTCTTCCCCTCTGCCATCTGATTTGAATGGATAACATGAACACTCTCACTACTTCTTTATTTCCTGTTTTTTGTACTACTTATCTCCTTTAACTATTTTATATACTTATTGTAATTCACAGTTTTCTTTTTTCTCCCTATTATGTATTGCATGGTACTGCTGCTGCTAAGTTAACAAATTTCACAACAGATGCCAGTGATAATAACAGTGTTAGTGATTCATTCATTCGTCCATCCATTTATTTATTTGTATTTGCTCAGTTTGTTGTCTTTTACACATTGATCGTTTGTCCGTCTTGTTGAGAGTGGTCTTCCATTGATTCTATTGTGTTTCTTTGTGTTTACTGTGACTGTCCACAAGACAACGAATCTCAGGGTTGTATAGGTTGACATATATGTACTATGATAATAAAGTTACTTTGAACTTTAAGATACATGGAGAGAACAGGACTTTTAGCCCACATTGTCTGTGACAACCATGATACCAATTTAAACTAATGTCATTCATCTGCACTTGATCTTATGTCTTAATGTCTGAATATTGTGGATGAATATACAAAATCAGATACTTAAGGCTACATTGCACATCATTTAATGTTGGCATTGTAGCCATAATTTAGCATGTTAGATAGATAGATAGATACTTTATTCATCCCCATGGGGAAATTCAACTTTTTTCCAATGTCCCATACACTTGTTGTAGCAAAACTAATTACATACAATACTTAACTCAGTAAAAAATATGATATGCATCTAAATCACTATCTCAAAAAGCATTAATAATAGCTTTTAAAAAGTTCTTAAGTCCTGGCGGTAGAATTGTAAAGCCTAATGGCATTGGGGAGTATTGACCTCTTCATCCTGTCTGAGGAGCATTGCATCGATAGTAACCTGTCGCTGAAACTGCTTCTCTGTCTCTGGATGGTGCTATGTAGAGGATGTTCAGAGTTATCCATAATTGACCGTAGCCTACTCAGCGCCCTTCGCTCAGCTACCGATGTTAAACTCTCCAGTACTTTGCCCACGACAGAGCCCGCCTTCCTTACCAGCTTATTAAGACGTGAGGCGTCCTTCTTCTTAATGCTTCCTCCCCAACACGCCACCACAAAGAAGAGGGCGCTCTCCACAACTGACCTATAGAACATCTTCAGCATCTCACTACAGACATTGAATGACGCCAACCTTCTTAGGAAGTACAGTCGACTCTGTGCCTTCCTGCACAAGGCATCTGTGTTGGCAGTCCAGTCTAGCTTCTCGTCTAACTGTACTCCCAGATACTTGTAGGTCTTAACCTGCTCCACACATTCTCCATTAATGATCACTGTGTGGTGAACTAGATATACCTGTCTGACTGCTCCTGTGGCTCCTCCCACAGACCCTGCTGACTGCTCCTGTGGCTCCTCCCACAGACCCCTGTATAAAGGCGACTGTGGACTGCTGCTCTCCCTCATTTTCCCAGGATGTAGTGTTGTTCTTCAGTCAATAAAAGCCGATATCTCACTTCCTAAGTCTCAGCGTGAGTTATTGATGGTGCATCACACTGGCTCCATATGAGGCCTAGATCTCCTAAAGTCCACCACCATCTCCTTGGTCTTGGTGATATTGAGACGCAGGTAGTTTGAGTTGCACCATATCACAAAGTCCTGTATCAGTTTCCTATACTCCTCCTCCTGTCCATTCCTGACACACCCCACTATGGCCATGTCATCAGCGAACTTCTGCACATGGCAGGACTCCGAGTTATATTGGAAGTCTGATGTGTACAGGGTGAACAGGACCGGAGGGAGTACGGTTCCCTGCGGCGCCCCTGTGCTGCTGACCACCGTGTCAGACCTACAGTCTCCCAACCGCACATACTGAGGTCTATCTGTCAAGTAGTCCACTATCCAATCCACCATGTGAGAGTCTACTCCCATCTCCGTTAGTTTGTGCCTTAAGATCTTGGGCTGGATGGTGTTAAAGGCACTAGAGAAGTCAAGGAATGTAATCCTCACAGCACAACTGACCCCCTCTAGGTGAGAGAGTGATTTGTGCAGCAAATACGTGATAGCATCCTCCACTCCCACCTTCTCCTTATACGCAAACTGAAGAGGATCCTGGGCGTGCCTGGTTTGTGGCCTCAGATTCTGTATTATCAGCCGCTCCATGGTCTTCATCACGTGCGACGTCAAGGCAACAGGTCTGAAGTCATTCAACTCCTTTGGTTGTGGTTTCTTCGGTACCGGGACAATACAGGATGCTGCTTAAGACCATAAAACCATGGGAGCAGAATTAGGCCATTCAGCCCATCGTGTCTGTTCTGCTATTCCATTATGGATGATTTATTATCCCTCTTAATCCCATTCTTTTTCCTTCTCCCTGTAACCTCTGCTGCCCTGATGTAAATATTGATATTTTTATCTTGATTACAATAATGCTGCTTTAAGTTATCTATACATTGCAGTGGATAATCATTGTGGAATTTAAGTGCCAATTATATTTAACAATGAATGGAAGTCCCTCTCTCTAGTAAGAATCTCCGGCTGATTTGGATGTTTTACAGACACAGAATTCTGTTTAAGTCCAGGTTATCTTCATAACAGCGATGGCCTACTTCTATGACTGAGACATCAGCATCCCTACCCTTACCAAAACCCTTTTCCCAGACTCAACTATTCCAAGCTGCCTTGGTCAGCCTCACATCCTCCATCATTGAACTTTGGTTCTTCTGGAGTCCTGCAGGCTGAATTGGGTGGGCAGGACTACAAAACGTCAAACTAATAAAGAATGGATGATTCCTGTATCTTATGAGTACAAAATTGTATCAAGGTGCAGTGATTGAATTCAAATTTGACCCACCAGCTTTTGACATTGCAGAGTACTGTTGCCTTCAACAGAGAGATTGTTGTATTATAAAATTAAGAAGGGAAATAGTTTGGCAGCATTTTGGTTATTACTTCAGATTAGTGGTAATAAAATCTGGGCATCCTGTTGCAATGCTGATGAAAATATGCTGTTGGACCACTTATACTTGTCATTTAAATAGTGTTAATAAGTAATGCGTTACAATAAAGTTCTGTGTTTTAGATTAGCTCGACCAATTTCAAGTAGACCATCTGGGTAGGAGTTCTTTGGGTGGTTTAAGTTTGGGCAGCATGGTAGCATAGCATTTAGATCAACGCTATTATAGTGCCAGTGACCTGGCTTCAATTTCCTTACTATCAGTAAGGAGTTTGTGCATTTTTCTCCAAGGGCTCTGGTTTTCCCCTCACATCCCAAAGACGTATGGGCTAGTAGCTGTCATTGGGCTACGATGGCCCATTGCCATGCTGTTCCTCTAAACAAAATTTAAAAAGAGCATGGTGAAAGCAAACAAGGAACTTGCAATGGCATGATACTTACAGATGTGATAATGGCAGGAAAACTGAGAACAACTTCAGTTTAGGCCCAGATATGGATCTGAAGCAAATGCTGAAGTTATCGTCAATGATTCCTTACTCCTCATAGTGCACTCTTAAAGTTTTCTTTCCTAAAAGGGTGGTAAAGACAGGATTGAAGGAGTTATGTTTGAATACATGAAATGTACCAACAAGGTAGATGAGTTCATACTTCCACCTCCTACGTGTCCTCTGTAACTTCCGCCACCTCCTGCGTGATCCCACCACCAGCCACATCTTCCCCTTCCCCCCACTCTTGGCTTTCCGCAGGGATCGCTCCCTACGCGACTCCCTTGTCCATTCATCCCCCCCCCCCATTCCTCTCCACCGACCTCCCTCCAGGCACTTATCCCTGCAAACGGAAGAAGTGCTACACCTGCCCCCACACTTCTTCCCTCACCACCATCCCAGGCCCCAGACAGTCCTTTCAGGTGAGGCACCACTTCACCTGCGAGTCAACTGGGGTGATATACTGTATCCGGTGCTCCCGATGTGGCCATTTATACATTGGGGAGACCCGCCCCAGACTGGGAGACTGTTTCGCCGAACACCGGCACTCAGTCCTCCAGCAGTGGTGGGGTCTCCCTGTGGCCACACACTTCAATTCCACAGACCACTCCCACTCCGATATGTCTGTCCATGGCCTCCTCTACCATCAAGATGAGGCCACACGCAGGTCGATGGAGCAATACCTTATCTCCAGCCTAGGTAGCCTCCTACCTGCCGGCATGAACATCCAACTCACAGACCTCCGTTAATACCCCTGCCTAGGCCCATCCCTATCTATTAATTTAGTCTGGTTCTCTTTCTCTCTCTTTTTTCCCCCCTCACTATAATCTCCCCCCAGCCCTACCTTTCTTTCTCTTTTATTTCCCAAAATTCTCCACCTTCCCCCTAGCCTATTTCCCTCCAGCCTATCGCTTCCTAGCTCTCTACTTTATCCCTCCCCCAACTTCTTATACCACCTCGACCATCCCATGTTACTTCACTCCTGATGAAGGGTTTTGGCCCGAAACGTCGTCACTACCTCTTCCCATAGATGCTGTATTGCCTGCTGAGTTCTGCCAGCATTTTGTGTTTTTAGATGAGCTTATAGCACAGTTATAAATTGGTAGGAGTAATGTGGAAGGCAGTGTCCGTTATTAAGGATCTCTAGCACCTAGGGCATGCCCTTTTCCCACTGTTACCATCAGGGAGGAGGTACAGAAGCCTGAAGACACACAATCAGTGATTCAGGAACAGCTTCTTCCCCTCTGCCATCCGATTCCTAAATAGACATTGAATCTTTGGACGCTACCTCACTTTTTAAAAAAATAAACAGTATTTCTGTTTTTGCACTTTTTAAAATCTATTCAATATACGTAATTGATTTACTTGTTCACTTATTATTATTTTTTCATTTTATTTATTTTTTCTCTGCTAGATTATGTATTGCATTGAACTGCTGCTGCTAAGTTAACAAATTTCACTTCGCGTGCTGATGATAATAAACCTGATTCTGATTAGTAAGGGTATCAAAGGTTATGGTGTGAAGGCAGAAGAATGGAGACGAGAGGGGAAAATAAATCAGCTATGATCGAATGGCAGAGCAGACGCAAAAAACAGAATGCTCCAATTCTGCTCCTATGTCTTACGATCAACATTCTCTAATGAAAAATCTGATTTATTGGGTAATGTCTATGTGATTTTTTTTTCTTAATCTCATTCTAACAACACCACTGCTGAGCAACATTTCTGGCAGGATAAAACAATTTAATGTATATAGATTGTGATTCCTAAAGATAAGTATTTTGATGTATAGAGTTATAGAGTCATACAGAAGTACAGCAGGGAAACAGGCCCTTTGGCTCATCTAGTCCATGCCAAAAATATTTAAACTGTGTAGTCACGTTGACCTTCACTGGGACAATAGCCCTCCATATGCTTAGTTGAAATTGAGCTCACATACACCACTTGTAGTGGCAGCTCATTCCACACTCACAAGTCGTCGAGGGAAGAAATTTCCTGTCATGTTGCCCTTAAACTTTTCACCTTTCACCCTTAACCCATGACCTCTAGTTGTAATCCAATCCAACCTCTGTGGAAAAGCCTGTTTGCATTTACCCTATCTATACCTTTCATAATTTTGTATACTTCTACCATATCTCCTAAAGAATACAGTCCTAACCTATTCAATCTTTCCTTATAACTTAGGTCCTCCAGACCTGGCAACGTCCTTGTAAATTTTCTCTGCACTCTTTCAACCTTGTTTACATCTTTCCTGGAGGTAAGTGACCAAAACTGCACACTATACACCAAATTAGGCCAGCGATCCCGTAATAGCGGGAAGCCATTTGAAGGAAGCCACGTGCGTTCGGTTCCCTTGCCTGGGAGCCGGTGGCGGGTACCGCAGAAACGATTTTCTTGAACTAACAACGTGGAACCAACTCCCCCGACTCATCAAAAGACTCGGGCGAGTTTCTTTTCTCACAAATCTCTCTCTCTCCAACAAGTGAAAAACCCAGCGGTCCCCAAAGGCTGAAGCCTGCAGGAACTGAGTGACTTTTATATTTCCATCGGACAATATATTATCCCCTAGACAAACGATAGAGCTATTTCTTATTGATGATTATTACTATACCCGCGCTTTTAGATTGAGTATTGACGACGTATATTATCTGAATGTTTGTATTAATCTTATTTTTGTGCCCCTTTATAAATAAAGACTTTTAAAAATAGTACCATCAGACTTCAACGGACCTCTCTATCTTTGCTGGTAAGTGACCCAGTTACGGGGTACGTAACAACTTGGGGGCTACGAAGGCCAATGTGCCAAAAGCTTTCTTTCCTACCTTATCTACCTGTGACACCACTTTCAATGAATTATGTAACTGTACTCTCAGATCCCTTTGCTCTGCAACACTCCTCAGTGTTCTACCGTTCACTGTATAAGACCTACCCTGGATGGTCCTACCGAAGTACAAAACCTTGCACTGTCTGCATTAAATTCCATCTTTCATTTTTCAGCCCATTTTCCCATCTGGTGCAGATCCCTTTGCAAGCCATGATAACTTTCTTCATTGTTCACTACACCCCCAATCTTAGTGTCATTCACTAATCTGCTGATCTAGTTAACCATATGATCAACCAGATCGTTGATGTAGATGACAAACAATAAAGGACCCTGCATTGATCCCTGTGGCACACCACTTGTCACAGGGCTCCAGTCAGAGAGGCAGCCCTCTACTACTACCCAGTCTCTGGCTTCTCCTACAAAGCCAATGTCTAATCCAATTTACTACCTCATCCTGAATGCTGAGTGACTGAACCTTCTTGACAAGCCTCCCATGTGTGAGCTTGACAAATGCCTTACTAAAGTCCATGTAAACAACATCCACTGCCTTGCCTTCATCAAAATATTTTAAAGTAATTCTTATTTTTTGAAAAATTTGTTTATTTTATTTCAATTTCAGTCTTGATCTCATAATCATAGTCATACAGTACCAAAACAGGCCTTTTGGCTCAACTCATCCACACTGACCAAGGCACCCAACTAAGCTAGTCCCATTTGTCTGCATTTGGCACATATCTCTCTAAACCTTTTGTTTTCATATCCTGGTCAAAATGTGTCTTAAATATCATCATTGTATTTCTTCAACCTCTTCCTTTAGCAGCTCATTCTATATATGCAGCACCCTCTGTGTGGAAAAAAGTTGTTCCTCAGGTCCCTACTAAGTCTTTCTCCTCTCCTCTTAAACTTATGCCCTCTAGTTTTTGATTTCCCAACCCTGAGAAAAAGACTGTGGGCATTCACCTATCTTTGCCACTCATGACTTTATACACCTCTACTAGATCACCACTTAGCCTCCTCTGCTCCAAGAGTAAAGTCCTAGCCAGCCCAACCACTCCCAGTCCCTCAAGACCCAGCAACATTCTCATAAATTTTTCCTGGATTCTTTCTGGCTTAAAATCATCTTTCCTATAGCAGGCTGACCAAAACTGAATACAATTCCAAATACAGCCACACCAGTGTCTTTTTTTTACGAGATATTCTTGTGGACCCAACTGGTTCGCGCCACCCAGTTACATCCATGTGACCAATAAATAGTTAATTTGTATGTCTTTGGAATGTAGCAGGAAACCAGACCCAAACCCACATGGTCACAAAGAGAACATATTCGCAATAGCATTGTTAACCATTAAGCTACTGTACCCCTCTTGTACAATGTGAATGTGGATCACATGTGGATAGTTTACTTAGTTTCATGGTCAAGATAAATTCCCAATATAATTGGTTGCAGAGCCAGCTTGATACCATTGTTGAATGCTACTGATTTTCTAGAAGTGGTACATTACGGCAACTAATATTGAGTAAGGGGAGTTTCATGGTATTGTGATAGCATGGTCTTTGCAGGTGGCTCTCTTGCATTGAGGATATCATTTCATCAATGTTTAAGCAAAAATTATTAGCAATGAGTCTCCATATGAATATTTACCATGCAGAGGTAAATGACTGATAAACCATGAGGAGGCCATTTGCTGTTACTGATTGGTCCATGCTAACCATATGACAGCATTAACCTGTTCATTTCTAAAACAATGTGTCAAGCAATCATTTTGACATTTTCTTTGTCCCTGGCTTCCTCTGCTTCTAATTATGTATCTCTATATTACATATAATTATGCAATTATAATATTTAACTTATTACTTTCACCAGTCTAGCTTTATTTTTCCTTCAGTTTGATTGGGTTCTGCCTTGTGCAATCCAGCCTGTCTGAATTCTCCTGTTGCATTTCCTTTCCTCTCTTCCGAGCCCAAACGTGATCTCCTTGTGCTTAGTGTACCCTTATACGGAGAGATGTGTGATTGTCTCACTCTGGCTTCATAATCTCTGCATGGCAACCAGCTGTCCAGTTTTAATTCATGTTATAGCATCCATTTTCTCTCTTTAGCAATAACATTCACCTTTCCTCCCCTGGGTTTTAGATGTTTCAGAAAGGACAGGGAAGGAGGCAAAAGAGGTGGGGACATGGCACTGTTGATCAGAGATAGTGTCACCCCTTCAGAAAAGGTGGACACCATGGAGGGATTGCCTACGGGATCTCTGTGGGTGGAGGTTAGGAACCAGAAGAGGTCAATAACTCTACTGGGTGTTTTTTATAGGCCACCCAATGGTAACAGGAATATCGAGGAACAGATAGGGAAACAGATCCTGGAAAGGTGTAATAATAACAACAGAGTTTTCATTGTGGGAGATTTTAATTTCCCAAATGTCGATTAGCATCTCCCTAGAGCAAGGGGTTTAGATGGGGTGGAGTTTGTTAGGTGTGTTCAGGAAGGTTTCTTGACACAATATGTAGATAAGCCTACAAAAGGAGAAGCTGTACTTGATCTGGTATTGGGAAATGAACCTGGCCAGGTGTCAGGTCTCTCAGTCGGAGAGCATTTTGGAAATAGTGATCATAATTCTATCTCCTTTACCATAGCATTGGAGAGAGATAGGAACAGACAAGTTAGAAAAGTGTTTAATTGGAGTAAGGGGAATTATGAGGCTATCAGACAGTAACTTGGAAGCTTAAATTGGGAACAGATGTTCTTAGGGAAAGGTACGGAAGAAATGTGGCAAATGTTCAGGGAATATCTGTGTGAAGTTCTGCATAGGTATGTTCCAATGAGACAAGGAAGTTATGGTAGGTTGCAGGAACCATGATGTACAAAGGCTATAGTAAACCTAGTCAAGAAGAAAAGAAAAGCTTACAAAAGGTTCAGAGAGCTAGGTAATGGTAGAGATCTGGACGATTATAAGGCTAACAAGAAGGAGCTTAAGAAGGAAATTAGGAGAGCCAGAAGGGGCCATGAGAAGGCCTTGGCGGGCAGGATTAAGGAAAACCCCAAGGCATTCTACAAGTCTGTGAAGAGTAAGAGGATAAGACGTGAAAGAATAGGACCTATCAAGTGTGACAGTGGGAAAGTGTGTATGGAACCGGAGGAAATAGCAGAGGTACTTAATGAATACTTTACTTCAATGTTCACTATGGAAAGGGATCTTGGTGATTGTAGTGATGACTTGCAGCAGACTGAAAAACTTGAGCATGTAGATATTAAGAAAGAGGATGTGCTGGAGCTTTTGGAAAGCATCAAGTTGGATAAGTCACCAGGACTGGATGAGATGTACCCCAGGCTACTGTAGGAGGCGAGGGAGGAGATTGCTGAGCCTCGGCAATGATCTTTGCATCATCAATGGGGACAGGAGAGGTTCTGGAGGATTGGAGGGTTGCAGATGTTGTTCCTTTATTCAAGAAAGGGAGTAGAGATAGCCCAGGAAATCATAGACCAGTGAGTCTTACTTCAGTGGTTGGTAAGTTGATGGAGAAGATCCTGAGAGGCAGGATTTATGAACATTTGGAGAGGCATAATATGATTAGGAATCGTCAGCATGGCTTTGTCAAGGGCAGGTCGTGCCTTATGAGCCTGATTGAAGTTTTTGAGGATGTAACTAAACACGTTGATGATGGTAGAGCAGTAGATGTAGTGTATATGGATTTCAGCAAGGCATTTGATAAGGTACCCCATGAAAGGCTTATTGAGAAAGTAAGGAGGCATGGGATCCAAGGGGACATTGCTTTGTGGATCCAGAACTGGCTTACCCACAGAAGGCAAAGAGTGGTTTTAGACAGGTCATATTCTGCATGGAGGTTGGTGACCAGTGGTGTGCCTCAGGGATCTGTTCTGGGACCCTTACTCTTCGTGATTTTTATAAATGACCTGGATAAGGAAGTGGAGGGATGGGTTAGTAAATTTGCTGATGACACAAAGGTTGCTGGTGTTGTGGATAGTGTGGAGGGCTGCCAGAGGTTACAGCGGGACATTGATAGGATGCAAAACTGGGCTGAGGAGTGGCAGATGGAGTTCAACCCAGATATGTGTGAGCTGGTTCATTTTGGCAGGTCAAATATGATGGCAGAATATAGCATTAATGGCAAGACCTTGGCAGTGTGAAGGATCAGGGGGATCTTGGGGTCCAAGTCCATAGCATACTCAAAGCTGCAATTCAGGTTGACTCTGTGGTTAAGAAGGCATTTGGAGAATTGGCCTTCATCAATCATGGGATTGAGTTTAAGAGCTGAGAAGTAATGTTGCAGCTATATAGGACCCTGGTCAGACCCCACTTAGAGTACTGTGCTCAGTTCTGGTTGCCTCACTACAGGAAGGATGTGGAAACCATAGAAAGGGTGCAGAGGAGATTAACTAGGATGTTGCCTGGATTGGGGAGCATGCCTTATGAAGACAGGTTGAGTGAATTCGGCCTTTTCTCCTTGGAGTGATGGAGGATGAGAGGTGACCTGATAGAGGTGTATAAAATGATGAGAGGCATTGATCATGTGGATAGTCAGAGGCATTTTCCCAGGGCTGAAATGGATGCCATAAGAGGACACAGGTTTAAGGTGCTTGGGAGTAGGTTCAGAAGGGATGTCAGGGGTAAGTTTTTTACTCAGAGAGTGGTGAGTGCATGGAATGGGCTGCCGGCAATGGTGTTGGAGGCGGATACGATAGGGTCTTTTAAGAGACTTTTGGATAGGTACCTGGAGCTTAGAAAAATAGAGGGCTATGGGTAACCCTAGGTAATTTCTAAGGTAGGGACATGTTTGGCACAACTTTGTGGGTTGAAGGACCTGTATTGCGCGGTAGGTTTTCTATGTTTCTGTGTCTCTAATACACAATACACAATGTATACATCCACCCTACCACTCAATCAGCATGAAAGAAAAATCAAACAAAACTTAGTCTGTAGCAACACACAGAAAATGCTGGAGGAACTCAGCAGATCAGGCAGCATCTGTGGAAATAACCGACATTCAGGCCAAGACCCCTCTGGACTGGAAAGGAAGGGGAAGGACAAAAGAATGAAACAGCAGGGGGAGGGGAAGAAGGCTAGCTCGAAGGTGACAGATTCAGCCAAGTGCACGGGTAAGGTAAAGGGCTGGAGATAAAGGAGAGGAGAGTGGAACATAGGAGATGGGTAAGCAGGAGCAAGGTGATAGGCAGGTGTGAAGAAGTAAGAGGCTTGAGTGGGGATTAGGGGGAGAAAAGAGGGTGAAGGAAGAAGAATCACTGGAAGGAGAAGTCGATGTCCATGCTATCAGGTTTGAGCCTACCCAGATGGAATATAAGGTGATGATCCTCTACCCTGAGGGTGGCCTCATCATGGCACGAGAGGAGGCCATGGACTGACATGTCGGCATGGGAATGGGAATAGGAATTAAAATGCTGAGACACTGGGACATTCCGCTTTTGGTGGATGGAGCGGAAGTGCTTGTCAAAGCGCACCCCCTCACCCCCAATTTACAGCGGTTCTCATTGATGCAGAACAGGCTGCATCAGAAGCACTGGACATAATAGACAACCCCAGCAGACTCGCAGGTGAAGTGTTGCCTCACCTGGAAGCCCTGAATGCAGGTGTAGCACTTCAGCCACTTGCAGAGATAAGTGCCATGAGGGAGGTTAGTGGGGAAGGATGAATGAACAAGGGGATCACAGAGGGAGCGATCCCTGTGGAAAGCAGTGAGTGGGGTGGGAGGGAGGTAAAGATGTATTTAGTGGTAGGATACCTTTGGAGATGGCAAAAGTTGTGGAGAATGATGTGTTGGATGCATTGGCTCATGGGGTGGTAGGAACTTTATCACTGTTAAGGCAGTGGAAAGTTGGTGTGAGCACAGATGTTCAGGAAACAGAGGAGATGCGGGTGAGGGCAGCATCAATGGTGGAGGAAGGGAAACCCTGTTCTTTGAAGAAGGAGGATATCTCTGAACTCCTGCAAAGGAAAGCCTCATCCTGTGAACAGATGTGGCAGAGGCAAAGGAGAGGAGAAAAGGGAATAGCATTTTTACAGAGCACAAGATGGGAAGAGGTATAGCCAAGATAGCTGTGGGAATTGGTCAGTTTATAAAAGCTGTTGGGCGGCAGTTTGTCTCCAGAGCTGGAGACCAAGAGATCAAAAAAGGGGAGGGAGGTGTTAGAAATGGACCATGTAAATTTAAGGGCAAGGTAGAAGCTGGAGGCAAAGTTGATGAAACTGATGAGCTCAGCATGGATGCATGAAGCAGCCCCGATGCAGTCATTAATGTACTGGACAAAGAGTTGGGGAGCTTCTTGGGGAAGGCTTGGAACATGGACTGCTCTATGTAGCCAAAGAAAAGGGGAGCATAGCTGGAAGATGTCCATGGCTTGCAGATGCAGATGTCCATGGCTACCCCTCAAGTGTGGAGAACGTGGGAGAAGCCAAAGAAGAAATTGTTGAGGGTGAGGACCAGCTCTGCTCGATGGAGGATGGTGGTGAGTCAGGGTTACTGGTTGGTTCTTTTATTGAGAAAGAAATGGAGAGCTTTAAAGCTTTCTTGATGGGAGATAGAAGTATATAGGGACTAGACATTATTGGTGTAAATGAGATGGTCAGGGCCAGGGAACTGAAAGTAGTGAGGAGATTGAGGGCATGAGAAGTTTAGGTAGGAGGGGACTGAACCAAGAGAGATGAAAGGGAGTCAAGGTATAAGGACATGAGTTCAGTGGGGCAGGAACAGGCAGAGACCATGGGGTACTGGAAGCTGAAGACACACACTCAATGGTTAGGGGCAACTTCTGTCCCTCCTCCATCAGACTTCTGAATGGTCCATGAACACTATCTCATCAGTTTTGCTGTGTTTTTCACTACTTTTAATATATATATTAAAACTTATAGTATATTTTAGGTCATGCTTTGTATTTCTGCTACAAAACAACATATTTCACAACATAGTTCAGAGATAATAAACCTGTTTCTGATGCTGTTTCAGTAATCTTGTTCGTTCAAGAGCCAGGACAGTTAAAATTGTTGAAACATGAGAGAAAAGGGGAAAAACAGAAAACAAATGAAATGATGGAGCGTCAGAAAGAATTAGTGGCTAAAATTAGCATAATCGTTCTTTTAATATAGTTTGTAATGCTTGAAGGTCATCAGCAGATCAGATAATTACCACTTTAAAATTGTTGAAGAGCCAGTTTTTATATTAAGGAGGATGACTTTCCGAAAGAAAAGAAATATCATTTGCTGAGTAAAACAGCTATAAAGATAAGCAACTTGTTTATAACAATGCCCCATTCATGAAGCATCATAAGACTAATTTCATCAAGAGATTCTTGAAATAATATTGTAACAAATTTAATATTGTTCATCACTTTGACCCATCGTTAGTATTAACTTACAAAACACAGATTCCAAAGTAGTAAAGCAATGCATAGTGAAAAATTAAGGCATGGTTTTTTTAAAAAGCTAGCACAATGTTAAAATGAAAGCTAAAGCCTTTGTTATCAATTTTCTCAAATGCGATCTTTGTTAGCTGTTTAATAAAGCATTCCTACCTGCAATTAAAACAGTGTGCTGAAATGAGATATGCCGCTAGTTTTCATCCATAAATGAAACATTTTACCAGAACTATCATTCAGGAGTTGGCAATGCGACCATTCAGTATATTATCAGAAGCCAAAGGCGATGATCTAGCATTCCTTTGCATCCTAATTTTGTGTGAAATCTACACTGCCTCAGCAATACTACTGATATTTAACCAACAGTTCTTTTCCAGAGAATGAGAATCCAAGCTGCATAAAATCATGAATTCAAAGCTCTTTCTCCTACAGAGATCAGCTCAGAGAAGCATAATTCAAGGAGGAGGCAGCAGTCGTAATAGGATAAAATTGCATTTCACTTCAGTCTTTGTGGGATTTCAAGTATATTTTGTTAGAAAATATTCCATTTATCATGTGATTGGCTCCTGTGGGCAACCAAGGAATGAATGATCAGTTAAGAAACACAAATGATCTCAACGAAATGTCAATTGCGCATGATGCTGCCTGACAAACTGATCACTTTGTCTTGTTTTTTTTCAGTTCCAGATGAGGACTGAAGGTTAACTAGGACACAGGGAGAACTTGTTATTCATTTTCAAGTAATGCTCTAGGATATTTTATATCAGTGGTGCAGATCAGCAAAGTCTCTGTTTAATATCTGAGAAGCAACACCTGATAAAAAAAAAATTGATGGTGGAGAATATGTTTTTGAGGGACAACAGGACTTGGGACCAAACCTCCCATCTGCTTTCTAAATTCTTTAGAGTTGTGGCTGTATTTTTGAATAACATATGGTTCAATTATCCTTCCCTCAGCACCACCTCCCCAGCTCTGCTAATTTTGGATGTTAGCCTAATTGTTAGTCTTAATTCCTTGCCTTTACTTTGCTTTGAGGTGCACAGCTAGGACTATGAGTGATCAAATAATCCCAATTCCTGAAAATGTAAAAGATGAAAGCAAAACTTACTCAGAACCTCAGACCTTGATAATAGACATTGTTGTAATGTGAACGAACTCACTGGTGAGACGCAACTTGTAGATATAAAGTAGTCCTTTATTCTTTGAAGGAAGAGGACTGTTCGACCCGGTATTACATGACACTTCATAAGCGAAAGATCAGGAATAATTCTATGTTTAGAATATATCTACAATGCTTCCTTTGAATTACATATAATTTTCACACTTCCTTCTTTGCACCCACACTCCAGACACCCAAAATGAATGTTAAGCAGTAATGTCTGGTTTTCCAATTAACCGTTGCTCACAGCTCTAGGAACCTATTGTCCAGAGTTGCATTTTAAATTTAATCTACAGTCCATGTTCATGTCTAAAGATTGGTTGCTGACGTTGCTATTTTGCTATATAACCCAACTCCAGAATACTCCCTAACAGTCGTAACAATATAGTGATGATTCATACTGCTAAGACCATGCAGACACAAATGGGAACCAAGCAAATTACCAACCATTGACTAAATGCTTCAAGTGAGCTAGTTTCAGTTTATTATCGTCATATGTCACATTGAGATACAGTGAAAAGATTGTCTTGCATACTGTTCATGTACGTATATCAATTCATCACATCAGTATATCGAGGGAGGACAAGGTAAAGGAATAGCAGAATGCAGAATAAGGTGTAACAGCTACACAGAAAGTTGCAGTGCAGGTGGACAATAAGATGCAGGATAACATTGAGGTAGATTGTGAGGTCAAGAGTCCATGTTATTGTACTGGAGAACCATTCAATAGTCTTTTAACCACAAGCTGGGAGCTGTCCTTGACCCCGGTCGGGTGTGCATTCAGGGTTTGGTATCTTTTGGCTGATGGGAGAGGGGAGAATAGAGAGTAGGGTCTTTGATAATCCTGGTTGCTTTATTGAGGTAGCAAGAAGTACGTATATAGTCCATGAAGGAGAGACTGATTGTCATGAGGTGCTGAGCTGTGTCCTCAACTCACTGCAGTTTCTTGTGGTTATAGGTAGAGTAGTTACCATACCAAGCCATGCACCCCAAAATGAAGTAAAGGCAAGAAGATGCAAGGGCGACGATGAGGTAGATTCCGAGGGTAAGAATACACCTTTATTGTTCAAAAGGACTGTTGAAGTAACTTATAACAGTGGGGCAGAAGCTGTTCTTGAGCCTAATGCTGGACATTTCCATGCTTTTACATCTTCTGCCCAGCGGAAGGGGGGTGGGAAGGACAAGAGAATGAACAGGGTGGGTGGCGTCTTTGATTTGGTTCCCTGTTTTCCCAAGGCTAGATTTTGTGATGGACTGAGTCATTTCCATGACTCTCTTCATTTTCCTGTGGTCTTGGGTAGAGCAATTGCCATACCAGGCTGTAGTACATCCTGACTGGATGCCTTCTATGGCACATCTATAAGGAATTGTTTTGGTTCTTGGGGATATGCTGAATTCCCTTAGCCTTCAGATGCCTAAAGATGCTGGTGTACTTTCTTGGCCATTGTGTCTTCATGGTTGGTCAAACTATCTCTACCTCAGCACATTGGTACAAACAGGAGCATGTGTTTGCCCACTTCCTGAAGTCAATAACTATCTTTGGGGATAAGTGATAGGGACAGAGGGTGGAGACAATGCTGAGCTAGTTCCGTATTCAGAGTTTATAACATCAACAGTTACCCTGTAATTTATTTCACTAGTTGAGGAGGTACTCTTGTACTCTCTTGTACTGTACTCTCTTGAGACAGTAGTGTGATCACCCAAGTTGAGTATGATGTTCTCCAAAGAGGTTGCCTATTGGTGGTCTCTTGGATGGCTGTACAGGCCAATCCAAGATCCACATATTCTGGTGTAGTGTGGGCAAGAGTAAGTGGTGACTCTGGTTAGTGGTTGGGTATTTTGGTTGTTCAGCCTCTTCTTTCACAGATGCCGCTAGTTCCTTAAGGCTCAGTAGAGGTTGTTCTCCTATAGCACAGCTCCCTCTTGGAAAGATTTCCTCCAGGTGTTTCTATTGAGTGTAATGACTTCCCAGTTTTTAGATGTAATGTTGCATTTCTTCAGGCAGTTTTTGATGTTATCTTTGAAGTGTTTCCTTTCCTTAGCAGGGGCTTGCTGACTTTTGTTCAGCTGGGAGTAAAGGATCTGTCTGGGACACACAAGTTGGGTATCTGGATGACATGACCTGTCCATTGGAGCTGGTATTGGTTTATCATACTGCAGTTGCTGTTCACGTTGGCCTCCTCCATTACACTGATGTTAGTGCATCTGTCCCTCCAGCTAATCCTCAAAATCTTTCATATGTAACATTTTCATTGTAACTATGAAAATGGGCAAGGGAGAGCCAGTGGATGTAGTGTACCTGGACTTCCAGAAAGCTTTTGATAAAGTCCCACATAGGAGATTAGTGGGCAAAATTAGGGCACATGGTATTGGGGGCAAAGTACCAACATGGATTGAAAATTGGCTGGCTGACAGGAAACAAAGAGTAGTGATTAACGGGTCCCTTTCGGAATGGCAGGCTGTGACCAGTGGGGTACCGCAAGGTTCGGTGCTGGGACCGCAGCTGTTTACAATATACATTAATGATTTAGATGAAGGGATTAAAAGTAACATTAGCAAATTTGCTGATGACACAAAGCTGGGTGGCAGTGAGAAATGTCAGGAGGATGTTATGAGAATGCAGGGTGACTTGGACAGGTTGGGTGAGTGGGTAAATGTATGGCAGATGCAGTTTAATGTGGATAAATGTGAAGTTATCCACTTTGGTGGCAAGAACAGGAAGGCAGATTACTATCTAAATGGAGTCAAGTTAGGAAAAGGGGAAGTACAACGAGATGTAGGTGTTCTTGTACATCAATCAATGAAAGCAAGCATGCAGGTACAGCACGCAGTGAAGAAAGCTAATGGCATGCTGGCTTTTATAACAAGAGGAATTGAGTATAGGAGTAAAGAGGTCCTTCTGCAGCTGTACAGGGCCCTGGTGAGACCCCACCTGGAGTATTGTGTGCAGTTTTGGTCTCCAAATTTGAGGAAGGACATTCTTGCTATTGAGGGAGTGCAGCGTAGGTTCACAAGGTTAATTCCCGGAATGGCGGGACTGTCATATGTTGAAAGATTGGAGCGACTGGGCTTGTATACACTGGAATTTAGAAGGATGAGAGGGGATCTGATTGAAACATATAAGATTATTAAGGGATTGGACACACTGGAGGCAGGAAGCATGTTCCTGCTGATGGGTGAGTCCAGAACTAGAGGCCACAGTTTAAGAATAAGGGATAGGCCATTTAGAACAGAGATGCAGAAAAACTTTTTCACCCAGAGAGTGGTGGATATGTGGAATGCTCTGCCCCAGAAGGCAGTGGAGGCCAAGTCTCTGGATGCATTCAAGAGAGAGTTAGATAGAGCTCTTATAGATAATGGGGTCAAGGGATATGGAGAGAGGGCAGGAACGGGGTACTGATTGTGTATGATTAGCCATGATCACAGTGAATGGCGGTGCTGGCTAGAAGGGCCGAATGGCCTACTCCTGCACCTACTGTCTATTATCTATTGTTTATAAGGATCTTTGGTGGTATTGTTCCAGGGCTTTCAGATACCTACTGTAGGTGGTCCATGATTCAGCTCCATACAGCAATGTGGGAAGAATGACTGCTCTCTAGAACAAAAGTTTTGTTAGGATCTGTAGGTCATGGTCTTCAAAAACTTTTCCCCGTAATCTTGCATAGGAATAAAAATGGAAAAATTACACCCCTTTTCCTACCACCCCCCTAACGAGATAGTAAGCCAGAGTGATTTCAATACTTGAGGTTACAACTTCATCCTATCTCCACAGTTGATGATCTCCCTAAACTTCACACAACCTCGCAAGTATAAACTTATAATTTTACATAAGATATATGGCACAGAGCAGACCACTTGGCCCAACCAATCCATGCTGGCATAAACACAAGAGATTCTGCAGATGCTGGAAATCCAGAGTAACAAACACAAAATGCTGGAGGAACTCAACAGGTCAAGCAGCATCTGTGGAGAGGATTAAACAGTCGATGAAAAGAGAGAGGGAGGGAATTACCAGAAGCTAGACAAACCCATTGTCCTTCACCTGACCTTTTCAGTAAAATCTGCCACTTCGGTCTCGTATGATTATCCAGCTTCCTCCTAATTGCATCTGTACTATTCACCTCTTCTAGAACCTGTATTAGCCAATTTCACTTTCCCACCAGTCCTGAGATTAGAAAGCTTCCTCTGGACTCCTTCCGCAGATTCTAATGCCACACGCTTTCACCCCAGGGAATCTATGGCAGTGAATCTGCTTGCTCAAGGGGTTAATCCCCCAAATTCACAGGGGGATTGTGCGAAGTCCACACAAACAGCATCTGATCTCAGGACTGAACACTGAAGTTGTGTGATAGTGGTGCTACCTGTTGTGCCACCATGCTATCCAGGTGGCCGTGTCTGGTTGTGTTTGCTTTATTTTGCAATTGTGTTGTAAAATGCAAAGGATGTTCCAGTACGTTTATTCATTTAGAGATACAACATGGTATAGGCCCTTCCTGCCTTTCGAACCATGCCATCAGTAACCCCAATTAATCCTCGCCTAATCACAGGACAATTTACAAAGAGCAATTAACCTACTAACTGGTACAACTTCGGGCTGTGGAAGGAAACCGGAGCTCCCGGAGGAAGCCCATGCACTCCGTGAGGAGGATGTACAAACTCCTTATGGAGGGTGCTGGGATTGAACTCTGAACTCCGATGCCCCGAGCTGTAATAGTGTTGTTCTAACCGCAATACCACCACGGCGTGCATATTATGGGTGCTGTATGAATGCAAGTTGATGCTGCAACTAATCACTTCCCTAAACCTTGAATTGGCAACCTTCTAACTCCGAAGCAAGAGACAAGCTGCCTAGTGAATTATAACTTACACTGGGCCAACCCAGGTTAAATTCCTTTTACAACTCAGATATTGTTGCATTGTGGTAGGCTGGAATCCCGAACAGCAGCGCTGAGGTGCAGGGAATTAACAGCAGTACTTATATTGTATTGCTGTTAGCTCAACAAAAGCACTTCTGTAGTGTGTAACAGCTGGTGAAACCAGCATGGCTTGTGGGAAAGGCTACAGCGACTTGTCAGCTATCAAGTATTGTACTGCACTTCAGGCAGTTCAAGCTGATTAAATAGTGACCGGGGGTCTATAAGAATGAAACTTTCAGTGGTCCTCAGCTGACTGAGGACTTCAGTGCTGCCTTTACCTTGATGTTAAGAATGGAAGAATATTTTCTAATTCACCAAGTACGTAAAGTCAGACTTTTTTGGCTACTGGTAAAACATAGAGCATTACAGCAGAGTACAGACCAATCAGCCCGTGATGCTGTACCGACCTACTCTAAGATCAATTTAACCATTCCCTCCTATATAATTCTCTTCTTCTATCGTGCATGTGCTTATCAAAGAGTTCCTCAAGTACCCCTAATGTATGTGCCTCTATCACCACCCTTGGCAAGGCGTTTCACATACTAACCACTCTCTGAGGAAAAAAACACCTCTGATATCACCCCTATACTTTCCTTCAAACACCTTAAAGTTATGCCCTCCTGTATCAGCCATTTCCTCTATTGGGTAAACATCTGAATATCGACCAAACATATGCCTCTTATCATCTGGTACACCTCTAATCAAGTCATCTCTCATCCTCCTTCTCTCCAAAGAAAAAAGCCCAAGCTCACTCAACCTATCCTCATAAGACATGCTCTATAATCCAGGGAGCATCCTGGTAAATCTCTGCACCCTCTCTAAAGCTTCCAAATCCGTCCTATAATAAGTCGACCAAAACTGAACACACACAAAATGTTGGAGGCAGCATCTATGGAAAAGAGTGAACAGTCATTGTTTCAGCCCAGGACCTTTCATCAGGACTAGTGAAGGGTCCCTGCCCGAAAATTAACTGTTTACACTTTTCCATAGATGTTGCCGGGCCTGCTGAGTTCCTCCTGAATTTTGTGTATTGCTTGGTTTTCCAGTGTCCGCAGATTTTCTCATCTTTGTGCTACAATATTCCAAGTGTGGTCTAACTATTCCATCTTTATTCCTGAGATTGCTGACTCACATTACTTCCTGGGTGACCAAAGTATGGATTTTAAATGTTCACCCTTGTTTTTAAATCTCTCCACGGTCTTCCTGCAACTCTCCAGACCTGCAACTCTGAGATGTGTTCACTTCTCTGGTTCTGTCTGTTCTTCACTAATTCCCTTGTCATTCCCCATCCCATGCTCTGGAAATTCCTACCTAGCCCTCTCCACAGGTTCCATCCTTTTCTCCTCTTTTCAGATGTCTTTGGCCAAGTTTTTATGAAATACCCTTTGGCTCGCAGTCAGTTTTACTGATTACACCCCTGTTTAAATTCTTTGGCCCATTTTAGTACATTAAGGGCACCATTTAATTGCATGTTCTTGCTGTTAGGATAATGCTGTTGAACTGCTTTCCAACTATCCACACCTTATCCTTTGTTTCACTCTCTCTAATTTTGGTTTTTGCTTCCTGTTATTACAGTTCTACTTTGTTAATTGCTCTGAAAATAATCTCTGCTGAGCACCTTATAATGCTGAATGTTTAGAAACAGAGGAGCCTACTTTCAGAAAAGACACTGAGGAACTGCTTGACTTCCCATGAATATAAGGTCCCATGGCATGGTTTGCAGATCAGATGTTGTGGTCCATTTCACCTCTCTTACACTAGTGCAAAGAAAAAATGGTGGAGGATCTCGGCAGGTCAGGCAGCATCCACAGATGGAAAACGCTTCCAAGCTGAAACTGGACTGAGAGAGTAGAGGGGAGATGGTCAGTATAAGGAGGAGAGGGGAAGAGGTGAAGCAGGAGCTGGACCCAGTTGACGAGGGGTGATAAGCAGGTGGGGGGGGGGGAAGAGTGGAAATATGACAGAGGCTAGGAGATGAGCGTGGAGCTTGGAACCAAGGAAAGTGGGGAGATCAGATGAGAATAATTGGGGAGGGAGCCCAATGGGAAGAATGTGTGGGTGATGGGCAGATGGATTGGGTGGAGATGGAGAACCAGTGTGGTTGAAGGCTGTGGAGGGGAGGAGGTTAGGTTTGTGTTGGTGAAAGTGAGCAGATTGGGAGGAGAGAGAAGAGAGACGGGAAGGGGAGCAGGTTACCTGATCTAATTTCTTTCACTCCAGATGAAGGGATTTGACCCAGAACATTAAACATTTCCCACCACAGATTCTGCCCGACCCCCTCTGGCTGAGTTCCACTAGCATTTTGCATTGCATCCGTTTTGCTGGTTGAGTTTTGCTGTTCAGTGATGGTCCAAGTACTGAGGGAGAGACACTGAAGTGGAATGAACAAATCACTGAATTTTAATAAGAACTGTACAAAGCAAAAGGAAAATAATAAAATACTAGGCCAACAGGGCCGCTAACTAAACCTCTCAAACTAAAAGCTAAAACCAACATTGCGGCTCAAAAACAGTAACTTAATTTAAATTAATGCCGTTCTTTTACAGCATCAATCTAAACGATAGTCTTTTTTCCTGGAGTATGGACTAAGGTAAACAGGGAGTGTTGCCATTACTGTGCTTCGGTCAAGACTGGATAAGACTGAAATGAAAGGAAGAGGGTTAAATGCAACCACAGAAGAACCCGATTGGCTGGAATGTGCATTTTAATGATCATGGTTGATGTTGCCTTGTTGCTGCACACCTGCAGCGGTGCCCAGACGGTGGCAGATTCCGTTTTTGGGACAGGGCACAGCTCCCAAGGCGCCAGAGATCTGTGCACACAGGAAGTTCCGGTTGAGAGACCTGTCCAGGATGTCGTGAGCCAGAACTCGAGAACGTTCCTCTGGGCCATATCCCTCCTAATCCACAAAGTACTGCACCTTAGAAGGTTGGCGTCATTCAATGTCTGTAGTGAGATGCTGAAGATGTTCTATAGGTCAGTTGTGGAGAGCGCCCTCTTCTTTGTGGTGGCGTGTTGGGGAGGAAGCATTAAGAAGAGGGACGCCTCACGTCTTAATAAGCTGGTAAGGAAGGCGGGCTCTGTCGTGGGCAAAGTACTGGAGAGTTTAACATCGGTAGCTGAGCGAAGGGCGCTGAGTAGGTTACGGTCAATTATGGAAAACTCTGAACATCCTCTACATAGCACCATCCAGAGACAGAGAAGCAGTTTCAGCGACAGGTTACTATCGATGCAATGCTCCTCAGACAGGATGAAGAGGTCAATACTCCCCAATGCCATTAGGCTTTACAATTCAACCGCCAGGACTTAAGAACTTTTTAAAAGCTATTATTAATGCTTTTTGAGATAGTGATTTAGATGCATATCATATTTTTTACTGAGTTAAGTATTGTATGTAATTAGTTTTGCTACAACAAGTGTATGGGACATTGGGAAAAAAAGTTGAATTTCCCCATGGGGATGAATAAAGTATCTATCTATCTATCTATCTATCTATCTATCTATCTATCTATCTATCTATCTATCTATCTATCTATCTATCTATCTATCTATCTATCTATCTATCTATCTATCTATCTATCTATCTATCTACCTTGCCCTGTGCCTGTGAGATGCCAGGAAGTGCTGCCCAGAATAGACCAAGGATCCATCCACCAAGCTAGAAGGAGGGGTAGGGGGGAGACTGGAGCAAGGTGGTAGGAAGTCACTGGCTTGAGCTGGGAAACATGGAACACTGGGTAAATCTTCATTGATGTTTGTAGGCTCAGTCTATAGAAAGTTCTATTGATTGTCTTCTCCACTATGAATGATCCCACTTAGATGGGGCCAAACTGTGGCTCCCAACTCTAAGAAGATCTCTATGCACCAGCTAGACTTTTGAGAGGCTTCATCTGTTGGTGAAGCCCATCAACCTTCCAGGCATATTGTTTCTGAGTGCACAGAAGAGAAGCCCTGGCCCGTCTCCACATGTGCTCTTAGCATTGGTCTCGCTGTTTGGGTTTAGAAGTCCCATGTTAGTCACTTGGTCAGGGAAGAGTGGTAGCTGGAATCCCTTTTGGCATTCAAAGTGTGACATGCCAGTGGAGGACAACTGGAAGTTACTGGGGGCAATCTCTGCCCAAACCAGTTGGGTGCTCTAGGCCGCTGGGTTGGAAGAGACAAGGTAGTGCAGGGTTGCTCCACCTCCCAATTCTCTCTCAGTCTGGACATTAGATTGGGGATGGAAACATGGTGAGAGGCTGGCTGTGTCTCCCACAAGAGAGCAGAAGGTCTTCCAAAGATGGGATGTGAACTGTGCCCCTCGATAGACTCTAAGTCCTGAGGGAAGCTGTGCAGCTTGAAAACGTGCTGAACCATGAGGGTGGCACTTTAACAAGCCATTGGGAGATTGGGAAGAGCAATGGCATGGGCAGCTTTGGAGGACCAGTGCACAACTACCAGAATGTAGTATTTGCATCAGAAGGAGGCAGACTAGTAATGAAATCCGCTGAGAAGTGGGACGAGTGGCCGTGAGGCACAGGCAGTGCGCAGAGAAGACCAGAAGGGCACTGATGCGACATCTTGTGTTGGGCACAAGTGGAACAGGCAGAGATGAAGTTGTGAACATCTTGGGACATAGATGGCCACTAAAATCATCTCTTTATAAATTCCAGGGTCTGTTGACTCTACGGATTACCAGCCAGATAGGAAGAGTGACCCCACTCCAACACTCTGGGTGCACAGTGGCAGGGATAAACAGCCACTTGGGAGGTCCCCAACCTGAGCTTAGAGCCGACTGTTGGGCAACCCTCACCTGTTTCTATTCCCCAAATCACTGGAGTAGCTATGCACGCGGGAGGAAGGCGTAATCCTCAGAGATGTCAAAGTGGTGGGAGAGAGCATCAACCTTGGTATTTCTGCTGCCAGGATGGTTGGTGAGGGTGAAATTAAACTGGGTCTCTTGGCATCATAAATGTAGAAGTTGTTATGATCTGTCTATACCAGAAAGGGGTGTCCTGCCTGCTCCGGCCAGTGTTGCCATACTTCCAGAGCCTCCTTGATAGCCAGCATGTCTTGGATCCCAGCATCGTAGTTAGACTCTGCAGGAGTCAAGCGACGGGAAAGAAAAACACAGGGGTGCAGCAGAGTATCTACAGAAGAGTATTGGGAGAGTACAGCTTCAATGCCGACATCTGATGCATCAACCTCAATGTACTAAAATCAGATGATCAAACATTGCCTTACATGTTGTCCTGACCTTTTAACCTACTCTAAGTTCAATCTAACCCTTCCTTCCAACATAGCCATCTGGCAGCATGTTCCACACAGTCGCCACTCTGTGTAAAAAAAACCCAATTTATTTCTGACATCCCTCTATACTTTCCTCCATTCACCTTAAAATTTTGCCCCCTGGTATTTGCCACTTCTGTACTGGGGAAAATATCTCTGGCTATTCCCTTGATCTGTGCCTCTTATCATCTTGTACACCTTTATTAAGTCACCCCTCGTCCCACTTCGCTTCAAAGAGAAAAGCCCTAGCTTGCTCAACCTCTATTCATAAGACATGCCCTCTAATACAGGCAGCATCCTGGTAAATCTTCTCTGGACCCTTTCTAAAGCTTCCACATCCTTCCTATAATAAGGTGGCCAGAACTGAACCTAATATTCCAAGTGAGGTCTATTCAGTGTTTTATAGAGCTGTTACACTACCTCGAAGCTCCTGAACACAATCCCTCAACTAATGAGGCCAACACCCCATACACGTTCTTTAACCATCCTATCAACTCATGTGGCACCTTTAAGGGAGCTATGGACTTGTACTTCTAGATCCCTCTGTTCCTTCAAACTGCCAAGAATCCTACCATTAACCCTGTATCTGCCTTCAAATCCGACCTTTCAAAGTGAATCACTTCACAGTTCTTCAGGTTTAGCTCCATCTGCCTTTTCTCAGCCCAGCTCTGCATCTTGTCAATGTTCCATTGTAAGCTACAACAATGATCTACACTATTCACAGCATCACCAACCTTTGTGTCATCTGAAAACTTACCAACCCACCCTTCCACTTCTTCATCCAAGTCATTTATAAAAAGTCACAAAGAGCAGAGGTCCCAGAACAATTCCCTGTGGAACACTAGTCACCAACCAGCAGGAAGAATATGCAGCATCTACAACCACTTCTATGGACAAGCCAATTCTGAATCAATGCAGCCAAGTCTCCTTGGATCCCATACATCCTGACATTCTGATTGAGTCTATCATAGGGAAGCTCATCAAATGCTTTACTAAAATCCATATGCACTACAGCCACTGCTCTACCTTCATCAATATGCTTTGAAACATCCTGAAAGAATTCAATCAGGCTTGTAAGGCGTGACCTGCCCCTCACAAAGCCATGCTGACTCTCCCTAATCAGACTATACTTTTCCAAATGCTCATAAATCCCATCTTTAAGAAACTTCTCCTATAATTTGCCCATTAATGAAGTATTTCCCATGGTTATCCCTACTCCCTTTCTTGAACAAAGGAATAAAATTTTCCATCCTCCAATCATCTGGCGCTACTCCTGTGGCCAGGGAGGGTGCAAAGATCATCTCCAAAGGCACAGCAATCTCTTCCTTTGCTTCCTGTAGTAATCAGAGATATATCGCATCCAGCCTCAGGGATTTATCTATCCCAGTGTTTTCAAAACTTCCAGCACTTCTTCTTTCTTAATGTTGACGTTCTAGTATGTTAGCCTGTTTAATGCTGTTCTCTCATTTGTCAACATCCCTTTCACTGGTGAATACTTAAGCAAAGTATTCATAAAGGACCTCCCAACCTCCTCCAAATCCAGGCACATATTTCCTCTCCTCTCCTTAATCGATCTAACCCTCACTCTAGTCATAATCCTGTACTTCACATGCATGTAGAAAGCCTTGGGGTTTTTCTTAATCCTACTCACCAAGGCCTTCTCAAGTCCTTTCTAGCTCTCCTAAATCCATTCTTCAGCTTTTTCCTGGCAGCCTTGTACAAAAATTGGCTTCCAATTTATCATATAATCCCAGAGGTCAAAGTTGGAGGTAGAGTAGATTCTGATTAATTAGGGCAGCCGCTTATTTGGCACAAGTCCTAAAGAACAAAAACTATTTGAGAAAATAGTTGGGATTAACTTTGTTTATTTGGAACACTATACTGCTTTATTTGGACAGGAGACTTGCCGAAGAGTTACTAAATAGTGTCAGTTATGTACACTTGTGTGGCTATCAGACACTACGTCGTGCCCAGAGCAATCAGTTTTTAAAGAGCAGCAATTGCGTGTGCTTATGTTCAAAAAGTAGTAATTTTTGTCACTGTTAGTTGGCAAGGAATAAGCGGTAAGACAACTCAAAACTGTTTTGCTCACTGCGGTTTCAAGCATTCGGGATTGGAGATGCCTGAAATGGCAGGGAGTGAAAATTAAATGATTTCACTACTTCAACAAGTTAGGAACTATGAAAAATTTGAAGTATCAATAATCATTGTGAATGTTACAATGAAGATGAAGATTTGGGGTTGCAGTCATCAAAACCAATGTATGAAGGCAGTGCACTATCTGCATTAAGTGTCTGCATTGATTTTGTTCATTTATGGTCAATCAAAAGAATGCAACAGTGTACACTGGATTAATTCCTCTGTTGATAACCATTAGGGACTAATGCACAGTTTTATCATATGTGGTCATGATAGTAGTGTTTTAATTTGTTCTCTATTTCATTTGTTTCTCAGTCAAATGGTAGCATGTCTTTTTTTTTATACCCTTTTAACTATTTCCATGAAACTCTGGCTAATTGGGTCCGCTGCTTAATTGAGCCAAGGTTTTCTGGTCGCAATGAGTCCCAATTAACCAGAATCCACTGTATCTGATAATATTGGGAATCCCTGTGGAATATTCAGAGGGAACAATGAAATATTTCAATACCAGCTTCTTTTATTTACTCTGTTATTAAGATTTGTTTTGGTTGTCACATGTATGTTGAAACATAGGGTGAAATACATTGTTTGTGTCAAATCAAATCAGCGAATATTATGCTGGAGGCAGCCCACAGATGTTACTGTGCTTTTAGCGTCATGCCCACAATTTACTAACCCTAACTCAAATGTCTTTTGAAATGTAGGAGGAAACCCCGGCAGTCATGAGGAGAACGTACAAACTCCTTACAGACAGTGGTGGGAATCAAACCTTAAATGCTGATCGCTAGCTCTGTAAAGTGATTATGTTAACCACAATGCTGCCTGTATTTTGCATTCAAAGTTCAAACTAAATTTATCAAAGTACCTGTATGTCACCAAATATAATCCTGAGGTTCATTTTCGTGTGGGCAATCACAGTATCTACAAGAAACATAATAGAATCAATAGAAGACCACACCCAACAGGATGGCGAACAATCAATGTACAAAAAAACCCAACAAATTGTGCAAATACAAAAAGAACGCAAAAAAGTGAATAATATTGAGAACATGAAATGTAGAGTCCCTGAAAGTGAATTCATGGGTTGTGGGAATAGTGCAGTGATGAGGCTGTAAAGTTATCCCCTCTGGTTCAAGAGCCCGAAGACTGAGGGGTAATAACTTTTCCTGAAACTGGAAGTGTGGGTTTGTTATCTGTACTCTGGTTGCTGATCCATTTATTTTCTTCTCTGCTTGCATATTATCTTTAGTTCATGCAAATTCAAGTCTTGCAGATTATCAGCATAATTTATTGATTTTGTTACCAGTGTCTATGTATTTATTTTTCCACTTCACATTTGCGTTCCTGACCTTTGCCATTCTCAAAAAGGCCACCAGGTGGGCACAATAAGCAGGCTTTTAGTGGCTCTCAGCTCGCTCTCACACAGCTGTTCCTTGCTGAAACTACACACTGGAGGTTGGTTCTGGCTGAGCAGAACTCCATCTACAGTACTTAGCTTCTACCTTAGCTGGACTTGTTGCCAAGCTGTCCAGGAGGTGATGCTACACATGCCTGGACAAATTATACACTGAGTCTTTTCCCAGCTGTTCAATGTGGCACCTTTAAGATTTAATACTGAGATCAGGCCAATTAAAGAGTATCCTAGGAAATCCAAGGAAGCTCTATAATCCAGGTATGATACAGACTGAATTGAAATTTTATGTGACAGCAGACCCAAGTAAGCAAAACTGCTTTCTCCAGGAAATCTGGGTCTGTACATGCTGTAATTTAGAAGGATGAGGGGAGATCTCATTGACACCTTTCAGATGTTGAAAGGCCTAGACAGAGTAGATGTGGAAAGGATGTTTCCCATGGTGGGGGAGTCTAGGACAAGGGGGTATATCCTCAGGATAGAGGGGTGTCCATTTAAAACAGAGATGTGGAGAAATTTCTTTAGCCAGAGGGTAGTGAATTTGTGGAATTTATTACCACAGGCAGCTGTGGAGGCCAGGTTGTTAGGTCTATTTAAGGCAGAGCTTGATAAGTTCTTGACTGGACATGGCATCAAAGGTTACAGGAAGATGGCTGAGGAGGGGAAAAAAGGATCAGCCCTGATTGAATGGTGGAGAAGACTCGATGGACCAAAAGGCCTAATTCTGCTTCTATGTCTTATGGTCTTGAAACATTCCGAAGGTTTGTGACAAGGAAAGAGGAAATTCATCCTTACATTTGACTTAAATGCTTGCTGTAGTAAGTGTCTAACTTACCTGTTGATCAAAAGCCACTCCCCTGTGGGAGGTGGGGATTGGCCTGTATCAGGAGCATTGCAGCCCCTATCACTACCTGGTGTTTAGCCGATGGCATCAAGGCACCAGTAGAATTTAAATCTTGGCACACGGTAACCATGCAACCTCTTTTCACTCTCTGGGCACTGTAGACCAGGTAGTGGAGGGTACCATGGAATTATAAACAATGGAAGTGTGCTGCAGTAAAGGAGGCCTGGACACACACTTTAGGTAAGTATTTGCCACTGTGTGTATGTTTAATGTCTGTTTTGTCCAGGTGGTCAGTTTAGATAAACATTTGTAACCGATTGTAACTTGAAGGGTTTACTGGATGTTTAGTGTCTATCTTGTCTTGTAAATAAATAGCTAACCTACTTAATTATTCAGTCTCTTCTGTCCTCACTTACCAAACCCATAACTCTGACTTCACACAACTGGCTCTGTGAGCAGGGTTCAGCCATTGAACAGAAGATGAAAATCTTCAGAAGGAAAAATGAGAGAGAGAACTTCCCCCCCGACCTCCCATCCCCCCGGTTGAGGAATACCAAGTCCTGGGCTGGACTGATAACAGTACAGGATTTGGGAGTTTTGCCCGCCTAATATTGGATGCCCATACACAAGTTGGACTCCTGTGAAGTGACAATGGGAGACCACATTGTGTCCATACTAAGTACGGTAGGGTTCCCCAAGGGCAAGTGGAGCCAGAGGGATGCAGCATGAAATCATCTCACAGAAGGAGAAAGAAGTAGATAGTTTGCGGAATGAAGTGGAATTGCTAAACCAGCAGTCAGCGCGGAGAGTTAGTGGATAAGCGAACAGAGATGGCCTGTCAGCTAGTAAAGATGGAGCAGTTAGAGGCTACCTGCAGGGTGAACAGGTAACTGGATCCTATTAAAGTCTGAGCCCTGATGTTGTGGGGAGGTGACTCCGACATGTGAATGGCAGATGGAGACATTTGGTTAAATAGTGAGGATAGGGAAGAGAGTTTAGAAGATAGCCATTCGGAACCCCTTCTTAGTGAGCACCCTTACCCCATTCAGCCACACTAGTTCAGGCCAAACTGGTGATCGTGTGGACCCAGATGCAGCGAGGGGGCCATGGCCCATAACCCCTCCAGCTTCCATGGAATAGGGTGAGGAAGGGCAGCAGACTGGGGTGAGGGACCTGAGCAGGATAACACAGTGGATCTCACTGAGATGGCTACCATCAGGCAGTTCTACACTAGGGAAATGGTGGAGCTGGGAGACAGGTATAAGCAGAAACCAGAGGAGTCTCAGAGGAATCACCCAATTGTTGATGATCTGGGATGTGGGGAAGTTAGTGTGAGTCTATCCAACAGGGAGATGGATGTCCTGGGGGGGGGGGGGGGGGGGAGCTGTTATCTCAACATGTGATTAATAACGCCCAGAGAGTGTGACCTGCTTCCCAAGGGGTTGAGGGGCAGGGTGATAGTGGCAGTTAAGGTGAGGTATCCCTCACTGTTGAGTGGGAGTTGCAGCCCCAGGAGGGCTGGAGCAGAGTGGAGAAAGGACCCTATGCCAATGGGCTCTGATCACAGGGAACTATCACGACAGTGACATCTCACCGGAGGGTCATAGGTTAACCTCGACCAGGGTGGGGTATTTAGTTAAAGCAGCAGCTCCCCATTTAAAGGGAGTGGTGCTACCCTTATTGGGACCAGCAATATGGGGTACCGTAGATGCCACCCTCAGATTACTGGAGGGGTGAGAGTATGTGGGGGAATGTATCCGCAGTCAGGTGCGCAAATTAGGTACTGGGGGTGGAGGGCCCTGTGTGACCTGTAAGGAAATGTTTTTGGTGTTGCTCGAACTGGGGTTTTGAGGGAGCAGGTAGATATTGTTCCCTCTCCCACCACTGTGCCACGTGGAGAAAGAACTGCCAGGGGAAGAAAGGAAAGAAGGGTCATTCTCCATGCCCTCCTCCAATAAGGGCTCCTTCTGCCCTCCACAGGGTTTCTTAAACCCTTTGCTGGAGGCTCTGAAAAAGACACTTGTGGTCCTTCAGTGGCTGCAGGTGTCAGGTGGTGAGTGTCGCCCACCTGTCCCTCTCGGACCATGATTCATGTTTCATAGGTGGGCAGCGGAGTCCAGCATTCTGTGGGTATTTGACATACTTTACTACCCAAGGGCAGCAGAGCTGATTGAGCATATGAACATCCTGATGAAATAACAGATCGAGTTATTGACCCCCACCCACACCTTTCAGGGGTGGCTGAGTGTGCTGGAGCATGTGGTGGACAACCGGAATTCCTGGCTGGCAGGCCTGGAAGCATCCCCAATGTCCTTGCCAATGTCGGATCCTCCAAAGGTGGAAGAGGTGGAGTTGGAGGAGGAATTGGGGAAGGTTTGGGTGCAGCAATCACAGGGGTCCCCAGGGTGTGGGAAGATTATGGCGTCACCGAAGGAACGGGGGGGGGGGGATTAGTCTGTCAAAATACCCAGCGACTAACTAGGAGGGAGTGAGTTTGTGTCTCCCTATATTACAGAATGGCAAAGTGGATGCTGATAGCAGTGGCGAGAAGGTGGTGTGAGGTCCTACACCACATTCCTATGGTCGGCGTATGAGTGCGTAAACCACACCAACGTTTTGGGCAGTTGGGTCTGCACGAGGGTGCCATCTCATGCAACAGAAGAGATGCCACTCATACCAATCCGCTTCAACGAATAAGAACAGGACTGTCGGACGAACCTGTCCCGCTTCTTGAGTTTTGATATTCTTTTTGGGCGAAGCTGAGAAAGGGGTAGTCCATTCCAGCCAACCTCACCCCATAGTATGGCAGTGGCCTTAAAGAACTCAAGTCTCAGTAACCCCCAATGGAGTAAAAGTATTAAGGGCTGATTCTTCCCTGCTTATGACTTGTCTAATCCCAAGGTCCTGACTCGGAGAATAATCCCTTTGCCAACAGAGAAGGGGAAAGAGTGTTAGTGCAGGCAATATGATGAGCACAAGTCAGTGGAGTCAGAAGATTAATGATCGAATATCAAGAAAAGCTCCTGGAGTAATGATTAATGTTCATCCTTCAACCAATTGCTGAAGCAGATTATCTGATTATTTACCTCCACTTTATTTGTAAGAACTTGTAACACCTCATTTAGCTGTAACATTATAACAGTCACCACATCAAAAATAGTTATTTGCCTGTAAATAACCTCCTAAAATTACAAAAGGTGCAAGTACTTTCTCTCAACTTCGTCTTGTTCACATCAAGGTAACTTAGCTGCTTGGCATTGGTAGCAACAGTTTTGAGAATGGACATAGACAGAGATTCTCACTGGTTCTGATTGTAGGTTGAATGGTGTGCCAGTGTGGGGAGATACAGTGTCGTTGGAGGGAAGCATAGGAGAAGCCTTGGAAGTCTGAACTCTGCTCTTGGTGAGGCAACTGATTCATTCCTTGCTTCATCATTTGCTGATGGTTCACTCAGTTCTGTCTCTTAGCTTTGTTTTATACTCTAAGTCTCATTCTCTGATCCCTTCCCTATAGGGGTATAATTTGTTTTACTGGCTGGGGTTGAGGAATGATCATGCATATGTTAATATTTCACTAATATTAGGAGGGGGAGGAATGCATCCCGGTGTTATTCTGCACCACTTGATGCTTCTATACATTCCATACATTTACCCAATTCTACAAGGAGTAGTCACTGCAAACTGTAACAGTCCTGATGAAGGGTCTTGGCCCAAAATGTTGATTGTTTACTCTTTTCCATTGATGCTGACTGGCCTACTGAGTTCTTCCAGAATTTTGTGTGTGTTGCAGTTACCACATTGTCTCTCTGGTTGGTTGGAGAGAGGTTAGGGTAATGTGGAGAGAGGATAGGGTAACGTGGAGAGAGGATAGGGTAACGTGAAGAGAGGATAGGGTAACGTGAAGAGAGGAACAATGAAAATGCCCTTTGAATAAAATAGCCTGTAACTTTCTGCAGTTGAGAGAAGAGGGCTACATTTTCTCATAAACAGAGAGGGCATCCAGATATTCAGAATCAAGTTTATTATCACTGGCATGTGTCGTGAAATTTGTTAACTTATTGAGCCATATTGAGTTATTTCTTTGACAAAGTGTTTAAAAAAGACATTATTAAAGTATGAAATGATCTTTTCTAGAAACAAATAAATGAAAGAAAAATTGGATAGTTATTGAAAATAGGAGGTAATCATAAAGACACATCTTTGAAATATAAACGTGTGATGTTTGAGAGTGGTGGCTTTTCCAGAGGGTTTACATTGGATCCCAGTAAAATAATGGCCAGAGCTTTTTTGAATCAAAATTTTTAATTAATTATTGTTCTAAGAAGTAAGCAACCTGCCAGGAACCCAGCTCATCTGCACTGCAGCACTGGGTAGCTGCCAAATGGGACATTAGGGGAAAAGCACTTCTTCATGTTTTCTAACCCAACATTCAGTCAAGTAAATGAGTTCATAGTGATCATGAGAAATAGCAAACAGCAACTCCAGGACATTTTATCCCACTTCAGCCACTTTAATACGTTCTCCTTGATGTGATTATGCACCTCAGGAATAAGTTACTATATTGGGCTATATAGGCATTTTTAAGAATCTACTGGCTCCACTTTGACCCGAAGGTCCCAGACAAGGAAAGCAAATCCATATAGGGCTTCTGACAGACAGACAGACAGGCAGACATACTTTATTGATCCCGAGGGAAATTGGGTTTCGTTACAGCTGCGCCAACCAAGAATAGTGTAGAAATATAGCAATATAAAATCATAAATAATTAAATAATAATCAGTTAATCATGCCAAGTGGAAATAAGTCCAGGACCAGACTATTGGCTCAGGGTGTCTGACACTCCAAGGGAGGAGTTGTAAAGTTTGATGGCCACAGGCAGGAATGACTTCCTGTGACGCTCAGTGTTGCATCTTGGTGGAATGAGTCTCTGGCTGAACGTACTCCCATGCCTAACCAGTACATTATGGAGTGGATGGGAGTCATTGTCCAAGATGGCATGCAACTTGGACAGCATCCTCTTTTCAGACACCACTGTCAGAGAGTCCAGTTCCACCCCAACAACATCACTGGCCTTATGAATGAGTTTGTTGATTCTGTTGGTGTCTGCTACTCTCAGCCTGCTGCCCCAGCACACAACAGCAAACATGATAGCACTGGCCAGCACAGACTCGTAGAACATCCTCAGCATCATCCGGCAGATGTTAAAGGACCTCAGTCTCCTCAGAAAATAGAGATGGCTCTGACCCTTCTTGTAGACAGCTTCAGTGTTCTTTGACCAGTCCAGTTTATTGTCAATTCATATCCCCAGGTATCTGTAATCCTCCACCATGTCCACACTGACCCCTTGGATGGAAACAGGGGTCACCGGTGCCTTAGCCCTCCTCAGGTCCACCACCAGCTCCTTAGTCTTTTTCACATTAAGCTGCCGATGATTCTGCTCGCACCATGTGACAAAGTTTCCCACCATAGCTTTAAATTGTGGTTGGACATTACAAGAAGAAAAAATAATTCACTCATTTGCCATCAACATCTGCAACTTAGGAGCAGTAGTTCAGGAACATGACCCCTCCAGTCTCCTCCGCTACTTAATAAGATTGTTTTTGATCTGATTATAATCACAACTCCACATTCCTCTGACTCATGGTAAGGTTTTCACCCCCTTATCAAGTGTCTCGCTACTCCTTTCAAAGACTCTGTTTCCACCACCCTTTGAGAAAGAGTGTTCCAAATATTCACACAATGCAGGAGGAACTCAGCGGGTCGGGCAGGATCTGTGGAAGGGAATAAAGTGTTGACATTTCATGCCTAGACACTTCATCAGGATTCAGTTCAAGAAAGGGTTTTGGCTCAAAACATTGACTCTTATTTCCTTTTTATCGATGCTGTCTAACCTGCTGAGTTCCTCCAGCATTTTGTGTATGTTGCTCTTGATTTTCAGCATCTGCAGAATCTCTTCTGTTTATTAATTCCTAATATTCATGACTCTAAGAGAAAAATGTTTCATCTAAGTGGGCGATCCTGGTCTTCCATTTGCCTTTAATATGAGAAGTACTAACAAGCTCTTCAAAACTTTTGCCTGTCCATCCCTTGATGTAACTCATGAATGCCTTATGTTGTCAACCACAACTTTTTCTTCCATCAGTTTTTCCCATCACTGCATGATGTGCAAGCTTCTCTTTCCTCAATACATGTCCCAGAAATTCCAGCTGCCATTTCCTGTTTGATGGTATCAGTTCTCTTCATATTCCAGCTTTTCACAACAGTTCCTCATTTGTTACTCTGTCCTTTCACAATATTTTCATCATTCTTCTCAAAAACCACATTTCTGTGGCTTTGAGTCTTCCCTCATTTTGTTTTGATATTGTCCAACATTCATTAGTGTGGAATGAACATAGCACCACAACACTCTGAGTTTGGTACCCATAGAAGTTATGTTATTCTTTAGTATCTTGCTCAAACACTCAAATGTGCATTTAGCAATGCCATCCCTTCTAATTTCAACATTAGCCCTACCATCAGATGTTATCGTGCTCCCTAAATAATTACACTTGCATGTTTGTTTAATTGTTTCATTGCCCACTTTCAGTTCCCATTCTGCACTTCTTTCTTCTTTGTGAAAACCATACATTCGGACCTCTTGCAGTTAATGGTCAATCCTCTCTTAGTACTTTCTTTAATGACTTAATCTAGTATTTCTTGGAGGTTAAGGGGCTATTGTAAATTTCCCCTAGTACAGATGGTGGTGTAATCTGGGTGAGTGGGAATGGACAAGAACGTAGGCTTGGTGTAAATGGGTGGCTGAGTCAACATGGATCAATGGGTCAAAGGTCGTGTTTTGAAATGGTATTTCTCTGTGAGTCTAAGGGTTTTTCCCACAATGTAACTGACTCTTATATAGGGGCTACAATATTAGGCCGGCTGGTGGCGTAGTAAAATAGAACAACTGAATGTGCTTTAAATTGTGAGAGACTATAGTGATCTTGTGCATGAAACAGAGACAACATGAAGCAGGAAGGCACATGCCATGCAACTGTGGTGCAACTGTGAAGGTGAGACCATACCTGGAATACTGCGTGCTTAGATCTACTTATTTAAGTAGGCATTTTTTTCATTAAGTGCAATCGTGAACAATAGCCAGATCAGAAATGCTGATCAAGTCAACTAGTTCCCAAAGAGAACTCTGATAGGCCAATCAGATGGTTCACTGCTGCTCAGCAATAGAACATAAAAAAATCATATGTACAATTAAGAAACATTAAAAAACAGTAGAAATACTGGAGTTATGATGAAGTCTGCTGGAGAGAGACATTTATACACATGCTGTCCTCCATAATTCAGAGAGATTGAAGGATAAAGTTACAGGGTGACAAAACGTGACAGGAGCACTTGGAACTAAAAACTAATCCCTACCGGGAGAAAACAGCACCTGATCTTTCCGCACTGTTCTCCAGCAGTTTAACGACTAAGTCCATCCGGACTATAACTCACAAGTGCTCTTGAAAGTCAGGTATTAACCCTAACTGCCAACAACCAAGCATTGCCACCCTGGTCCCCTTCATGATAGCTTGTGAAGAAGCATGTGACTTCCCTCCCAGAGATGATAGGTGTTTGTGCACTCGACTCCTGAAGGGTTGGACCTCATCGTCACAGACGTTTCCAACCACAGCATCTGGAAGGCTGTTCCAAATTCTGATAACAGTGTGTAGGTTCTTGCATCAGGCATAGAAACAGCATGAATAGGCATAGATAAACTTGATCGTGTGGGCATTTATTTTCCTTTGAAGCAGGGCAAAGAAATTTCACAAGATTGATTCCCAGGAAGATAGAAAGACCTTGTCTACAGTATAGAGGTGATATTACTGAAAGATCTGAGGTTCTAAGGGAGTATGACAAAGTGGACATTGAGAGAAGGAATGCAGAACTAGAAGCATTGTTTCAAAATAATGGGCTTGCCTATTCCTGACTGTTATGAGGAGGAATTTCTTTTCTTGGAGGGTTGTGAATCTCTACAATCCTCCACTCTAAAAAGCTGTGGAACCCGAAACACTGATAATACTTAAGGCAAAGATAGATATATGCTTCATCTTTGGAGGAGTCAATGGTTATGAGCGGCAAGCAGGAATTAGAGAGCAAAGGCCAAAGTAAGAGCCGCAGTAATCCTACTAGATGGTGGAGCAGGCGTGATGGGCCATGAAACCCACTCCTGCTCCTATTTCTTATGTGTTCATACTGGGGTTGCTATTCTGTATCAGCAGAGGGGGAAGAGGAAATGTTGAAGTTTCTAAAGGTTTTCATTTGGGGGCATGTTTCCTAATGAGGAAGTAGTTATATTTGGGTAAAGGCTGCTATTTCTGTGATTGGTTTGTCTAAATAGGAAGGGACTGATGAGAGGGTGGAGGTTTTGTATCAGGGTTTCCAAACTGGAGTATTTCCTTAGGTTCTTAGGTCATTAGGAACCTATATGATGAGTGACAATCACCAATTGATGACCTTTGTTCAAAGGTCTATTAAATCTATTATCTAAGTACTGTGTGTATCTTGCAGGAGAATAAAGAAATACTGAGAACACAAGTTGTAGTATTATTTAGTTACTCTTATTATTTGCATGGTTTGTCTTCTTTTGCACATTGGTTGTTTGTGAAAGCTCTGATTCACAATAGGCCTCTCATTAAAAGGACAGTGATAAATCTTATTTACAAGGCTACAAGAGAATGAGTGTGCATTTTTATGGACCTTTGTCTCATCATCAGTATGTCCCAAATGAACCAATGAATTAGTTTTTGAAGAGATGACATGTTGAAATCTTCCACTTATTGAAATTGAATTAAATTAACAGTTAATGTATGGTGTACATTGAGGGATAACTTTTCACGAGAGTGCCAGGAAAATGCACCAGCTCTTTGAATGATGCCATCGGATCTTTTATGTTAACCAACAGTTTCCTCTCTAAAAGATGGATCTCTGAGAGTGCAGTACACCCTCACAACAAAACTGGCCCATGGATTCTCCAGGCCAAGCCTGAACTTGTTTGGGCTTCCAGCTGAGAACATTAGGAAACAACTAGGAGCAGAAAAGCTGACCAATTCTTCTTCTACATAACCTGGGCTAGTGAGGTCTTCTACCATAACTGGACATGGTTGATGAGGAGGAAGAGCACTACAATAATGACAATGAAAGAACAGACCATCTATATGGAAGTAGAAATGTGTCCCAAGACATTTTGTGAATGCAAGCCAAAAGAATGGAAAATCAAATATCAAAACCAGATTTAATACACACTTTTTGATATTTATCATTTATTGTAAATTCCAGACATGTGTATGGGGTGTCCAGGGAGGGGCAGTGCCTCTGGTAAAGGGGCTGTCATGTTCATTCTGGGGCAGCTCACTCATCTTTGGTCCCCACTGGACACTCAGCTCTCACCAGTGGTTTCAAGTAGCTGTTAGCATGCAATAGCAGCCACTCCCCGATATGCTGCTTTGACAGGCAGGATAAACCAGGTGGGGGTAGCCAGAGGGCCTCGTACCCCGGTGAGGTAGGGACATGCCTGTCTTTCGCAAAGGCAGCTCGGGCAGACCAGGAGGATGAGACCAACGGTGAAATTTAATGTTGAGGCAGACAGTTCTGCAATGCTTTGTGAAGAGCAAAGGACACAATGAGGCACAGAAGAAGTCATGGTCATTCACTACAACCAAGGAAGACCCCAGTTGTGACGACCACTCATACCATTGACTTCCAAGGTCGAGAGAGTGGAACTGCCCCAGTGCAATGGCTTTTCCGCTTTAGAAAACCTCCTGAACAGGTTTCCTGTCATCATCAGGTACGATGGACGACCAACCATCAAAGCATCAATTTCCAACTGATCTTTATCAACGTTGATCTGAAAATTAATGAAGAAAATATTACTTGGCAATAGATGCATATGTGTGCAAAAGATTTACACTTGCATGTTTTTATGTATAAAATACAAATATTTTTACACATTAAGTAATAATTTTAAAGAAAATTGAACAGCTCTATGAGTTGTCAACAGAAGTACAGAAAGGTTTTGGATAAAGGCCACCAATATCATAAAAGATCCCACCCACCTGCTCATGGGTTGGTTGTCCCATTCCGAACTGGGAAGAGGCAATGTAGCATCCACGACAGGACCAGACTCAGAAACATTTACTTCCCCCAAGCCGACAGGCTGATAAACACCTCCACTCATGAACCCACCCCACTACCACATCATTTCCTGTCAGAGTGTTTAGGCTAGCTTTGAGACTTCCAAAATGACTCAAATTGCATGGACATCTCTTTGGTGTAAGGGAAGTGCTTTACTAACTTAGCTGCATTTTGTCACCTTATATACAGATACTCCCATATCTAGCATCACCTGATATACATACAATCAGTCCATGTATATAAGCAAACCTTATGCATTTATATTTATTGTGCCTATTGTATTTTTGATGCTGTATTGGATCTGGAGTAACAATTATTTTGCTCTCTTTTACACTTGTGTACTGATGAATGACATTGAACAATCTCGACTTGATCAGCTGCGTTGCTCTCTCTCCAAGGTCTGCGTTTGCTGAGTGATATTTGTGAGGCTGTACAAAGCCAAAAGGACTCTATGAAACTTATTACAAAACAACTGAGCCACAGCACCAATGCATTTCACAGAACCCCTGGCTTCACAGAACCTGCAGTGTAGACTGAATGCTGTGGCTCCTACTCACTGTTACAGTCAAGCTGATAGGTTGAGAGCTTCCACATTCTCGATGGACGGTGAGGATTCAAAGTGGTTTTAATATCAGCAGTAGTTTGCAGTTTTTCACCAAATTAATCTCCTATCCAAGTAAAACATGGCTAGAGGCTTACAGTATATTGAATTACGAATTGAATTAGTCTCTATCTTACAGTCAATCGCCTTTCTATTAACTTACAGTTCCAAATTTCAATCACTCTGCTTTTTTTAAATAAATATACAGAAATTAGTTCACTCACAAAATCAATGTAATTACCAGAGATTCATAAAACTATTTACCATTTCATATCAAAATATGATTACTCTTATCTACAGAACACTCAAGCTCCTGCAGGGTCCACCATTCTCAGAACTTTCTCCCACACCCCAACACACGGTTGCCCATAGATACTGCATTCTCCCTCTTCAAGGACACCTGGGCACGGAAGAGGGGCAGGCAACTGGCTCAGTATCACTCTGCCTTGGTTCACTGATGACACTCACATCTGAGTCAAAAGTTCAAGACTTACTCCAGTGGCTTAAGCACAACCACAGCTGTTTTGTGATGTAGCACCGAGGCAGTGCTGGGCTCTCAGCTATCATCATTTAATCTATTCTCTCAATTAGATGTATATACACACACCAGTACTCAAATGGAGTGTCCAGCCCTCTTCTCTAGTAATATTTCTCCCTGGGGCAATATCACAGACATTGATTTTCTGCTCATTTATATCTTTGTGGTAAATTTAGAACCTTGTTGTGCATAATTTATTTGGCTGCAAAAAGCCTCAATTATTATAGAACAGAACATAACAGCACAGTACAGGCTCTTCAGCCTATGATGTGCCCTCCATTTTTTTTATATCTGCGTGACTTGCTAAGAGTTTCTTATGTCTCTGCCTCTACCACCATCCCTGGCAGTGTGTTCCACACCCAACACCCCCTGTGTGAAAAAAAACCCCATTCCCTATACTTTACTCCAATCACCTAAAATTATACCCCCTCATATAGGCCATTTCTGCACTGAGAAAAAACAGATCTCTGGATCTCCACTCGATCTATGCCTCTTATCTTGTACATCTTTATCAAGACACCTCTCATCCTCCTTCACTCCCAAGCGAAAAGCCCAAGCTCGCTCAGCCTATATTGATAAGGCATGCTCGCTAATCCAAGCAGCATCCTGGCAAATCTTCTCTGCACCCTCTCTAGAGTTTCCACATCCTTCCTATAATGAGGTGACCAGAACTGACAAAGCTCTTTGGAACTTTTAATTTAGGAAGGATTGTTATAAATGTAGGCTTTTTCACTTATGGAAAATGAGACTACTGATGTAAATCGGTCACGCTGCAATTATAGGCCATTACCAGTGGAGGCACTGAAGTACACTCGAGGATGGATGCACGTTCATAGTTGCAATAATAAAAAAAAGTCTGGCATTCTAATGTAAAAGATTGGCGATTCTTTTTTTAAGTCTTGATTTATAGACAATGTACGCAAAGTGGTTATGCCATGTACAATATGGGATTGAACCTACAGCACAATACAGGCCCTTCAGCCCACAAAGCTGTGCCGAACATATTCTTACCTTAGAAATTACCTCAGGTTACCCATAGCCCTCTATTTTTCTGAGCCCCATGTATCTGTCCAGGAGTCTCTTAAAGGACCCTATCACATCTGCCTCCACCACCATCGCCGGCAGCCCATTCCACGCACTCACCACTCTCTGTGTAAAAAAACTTACCCCTGACATCCCTTCTGAACCTACTTCCAAGCACCTTAAAACTATGCCCTCTCATGCTAGCCATTTCAGCCCTGGAAAAAAGTCTCTGACTATCCACACCATCAATGCCTCTCATCATCATGTACACCTCTATCAGGTCACCTCTCATCCTCCATCATCAAAGGAGAAAAGACCAAGTTCACTCAACCTATGGCATACTCCCCAATCCAGGCAATATCCTTGTAAATCTCCTCTGCACCCTTTCTATGGTTTCCACATCCTTCCTGTAGTGAGGCGACCAGTACTCTAAGTGGGGTCTGATCAGGGTCCTATATGGCTGCAACATTACCTCTCGGTACTTAACCAAAGATGAAAACAAAATAAAACTGCAGATACTGGAATTCTGAAATAAAACCAGGAAATGCTGTAATCTCTCACCAGGTCAGCCAGCATCTGCGGGTGGGGGAGCAGAGTTAACATTCCGGGTCGAAGATGCTGCCTAACCCGCCAAATGCGCCAACATTTCTTGTTTCTATTTCAAATGCTGGTAATTTGAATGAGACCAGGAAAGCGGGAAAAGGTTTCGCCAGATGAAGATGCTCTGATTATGGGGATTAAAATATTTTAGGAAGTGGAGATAGCTTCGTATTTTGGCGAGCTGAGGAGGAGCGAGTGGGGGTGCATTCACTTCTTCACCCAGAGTTCGGGAGAAGAGCACCCCTCCCCAAATACACACACACACACACACACCAAAATCCGCTGAAAAACCTTTAAAATAAAAAAAATGAAAAGCATAGTCTCTTGTTTCGCGAAATGTTAGCATCTTAGACAGAAAGGGGTTAATGCTGAGCAGTTTGAACAGATTCTCAGCGTTGGCTGCAGTCGTTGAGAAAGTCCGTTCACTGAGGAATGACTATTCTAATAGGTTACAGATTAAGTTGCAATGGGACTACTTTGGGTGGAATTGTGCGGATGGATTTGTGAAGTGGGTTTGCTCTGCAGTGTTGAGAGAGGGAGGGAAGGAGGGAGAGAGTCAGAGTTGGATGCAGACTGGATGTGGTTGCGGAGTTCCAGCGCCAGGCTCGGGTCAGCCCCCTGTTGGAAGTGAAACTGACCGAGCGCGGCGCTGCTTCAAGCTATGGCGGCTCAGGGCGACTCTCTGAGCGGCTACCTGGTGGCGCCCCTGCCGCTGCAAGAGCCTGGAGCCGCCGACCCCGGCTCCAACAGCGAGAGGAGCACCGACTCGCCGCTCGCAGCTTCCGAGGACGATGGCCACGTTCTCCCGCACTCCACTGACCCGGACTGGGTGGAGGAGAGATTCCGTGTGGACCGCAAGAAACTGGAGGCGATGTTACAAGGTGAGAGAGCGGGACAAACAAACCCTGTCGGTGCGCCCGGCGGTGTAGGAGACAGCAAGGAAGTTGCAACCCAGTGGGCTGCCTGTAACTGTAATGTCCAGGTCAGGGTACAGTCCGAAACTCAGACCGTGGGCGTGTCTGAGGGGTCGGCCCTGTGAGCAGTTGGCAGCTAATGTCTAAAAATTGCTATTTCACTAGGAAAGCCAGTTGTACCTCTGACAGCTGTGATAATTGCGCAGCCGCTACATGAAGACAGCTCCGGCGGGACGCCCCGCTAGATACTGAATCAACCCGCACTTGTACAGCTGTTCCGGAGTGCGGAGGTAACAGTCTGTTTAGGGGCAAGTAAATGTACCATCGGACCCCGATTGCGGGTCCCTGGTATTCACCGTGCTCTTGGAACAGCGTACGGTATTAACTACAGTACAACTCAGGTTCCAGGTTGGAGGGACCTTGGGTCCTTACGCAAAATAAATAGTGTTTTGAAGAAACGTTAACAAGTTACAATCCAAATACCAAGTAGCTTCGAAGGACACGAATACATTTTGAAACCTATTTAGCTTTAACATACTGTTTGTAACTTGAAGATTTGAGCAATTATGCAACTTGCAAACCACTGGTTGATGTTTACCGATTGCACGTATATTTCGCTTCTGCAGGCATCCCAAGTTGTTATTTTTTTAAAAGTGAGTCGATCAACAGGTTTCTGAAGCTTTTGTTCCGAAGTTAGCGACCCACGTGCCCTAGTTCCCTGGTTTGAGTGGTTGCCCGAGCGTTGACGGCAAAGACTAACACCTTGCCACCTCTCTTTCTCTCTTCTCTCTCCCCCCCCCCCACCTAGTTCCATCTGTCCAATTTGTTTTCCCCTTTTCCCTTACTTGTTTCTGCTGATCACCCACCTGACTCAATCTGTGGATCCTTGCCTCCTCCCCACTTCACCTGGTTCCACCCATCACCTGGTTCCACCCATCACCTGCCAGCTCTTTACACTGCATCTACAGCCTCAGTCGGGATGCAGGATCTTGACCTGAAAACTCGGCCGCCCCTTTGCCTCCCAGTCCATTGGGTTCCTTCGCCAGATTGTTTTTTGTTATTTATCATGCTTAAAGCTTTCAGATTCAGGGCTGTTACAAAGACAGTGGCAAATTGTCTAAAGTGTACCTGGACTTTGGTGCAATTGTTTTTGACTCAATTTCAGTATTACTGAAAATCTGTAATTGTATATTTTGGACACACTTGGAAAGGCAATCCAGACCAGTGCTGAAAACATGGAGAGTGGAAGTGGTACGGAATTTCGTTGAAGGTTAGAATGTACAAATCCAGTTCGACTTGCACAAGCCCCTCTCGGCCATCTCACCCCATTAAAATATCCTACTATTATTTTATTTTACTTAATATTTATCTATTTTCCCCTCCTCTCTGCATTTTCATCTCAGTGGTAGCCAAATTCACAGTTGAACCCACGGTGTAATATAGGTTTCTCAGTTTGTCAATTGGATGTAATACTAGCCCTCTACTAGATATCCATGAGGAGTCGGTCATTGCTCAGGCTTACAGGATGCCGGACAAAGCAGCTGAATTGTCTAGCAAATCTTTCCTCATGCTGTACAAAAACATTGCTGAACTGTTTCGATGTTTCTGCGATATGTTTTGTAGCATCCGAAACATCGGAGTGATTCTTGATGGTTTGAACTGCCTTGTGTTTTGGGGAAAAGCTTGCCTTTCTCTGAGTAGAATGACCTCGTGTAGTTTATCAAGAGTTTATTTTTATATCAAACTGCAGACATGCTTTTTGTATTGTGATCCAGCATAACTGGATGATAAAATGAACTTGGGTGACTCCTGGTATGAAATGGCTTTTTAATAGTAAAACTAATTGAAGTAATAACACAGTAAAATAAAACTTGAGTGAAGAATTTAAACTGTTCAATAATTTGAACTGAGGATCTTATATTCCAGAATATAATGTGCTTTGTTATATGTTTAATCGCTATCTAAAGGCATTACAAACGTGAACTTGAGCAAGGTGCAGTTTTTTAGATGGCGCGCACAAATCAACAGCGTTACTTTGACAGGCCAGATAAACCAGGTGAGGGTAGCTGGTGGGCCTTGTACACCGGTGAGATAGGGACATGTCTGGCCTAGCGTGCAAAGTCAGCTCCCCTGGACTGGGCTGAAAAGATTAACGGTGAGATCCTGGAAGGTGATTCTGCAATGCCTCGTGGAAAGCAGAGACCATGACAGGACACAGAAGTCGTGATAATTCACGCAACCAGGGAAGACCCCCGTTGTGATGACTGCTTGTACTACTGGACCCGGACTTCCAAGGCCGAGAGTGTGGGGCTGCCCCAGTGCAACGGCTGTTGCACTTTAAAAACTCTCCCGCACAAGTGTCTATTGTCATTGACGAATATGACAGACAACCAATCATAGGTCAACAAGCTCGGACAATTCTGTTCTATTGCCTGAGTACAACAAAAACTTATTTGATCATTTAAAGTGGATTTGATAGCCGTACAATCTGAACATTTACATGGATTTATCCATACTCCAAAAATGTCACTGTCAGCAAGATTGAAACAAATGTGTATTTATTAAGGTATCCAGATACAGTCAATGTTCAAAATGGCTGCACCAGTCTTTTGCATGACATGAATGTTTATCTTTTGTTGACCCGCTTTCTCCTCTACTATAATAATGGTAGTTTAGTGAATGTCATTGGCAACTGCTATCTCATTTTCCCCGTGTGAATTTACTTTTAACTCCACTCAGTGGAAAAAGCAACTCAATGCAAAAAAAAAGCATGCAGACTTGGTCAAGAGGTTCATTCGTTGATCAGGCCAGACATCAGAATGGGGAAGAAATGTGATTTAAGTGATGGGGTGGTTTAAGTATCTCAGAAACTGCTGATCTATTGGGATTTTCACGCACAACAGTATCTGGAGTTTATAGAGAATGATGTGAGAAACGAAAAACATTCAATGACTGGCAGCTCTGTGAGTGAAAATGCCCTGTTAATGTGAGAGGCCTGAGGAGAATGGCCAAAGTGGTTCAAGCTGCCAAGAAGGTGTCAGTAACTCAAATAACCACACATTGCAACAGTAGTGTCCTCCAGAAGGACCACAACCTTGTCGTTGGGTTTGGAGGTTTGCACGCCCAATGACCTGGAAAGCTGTGTTGGCTGGAGTTAGAGCTTTACGCTTTGGCTCTTGGCAGGGTCACCCACACCAAACAGATCAGAGGGAAAAGGCTAGACTACGTGTGGTTCACTGGTCCTCCAGGTTCAGGGGTTCAGCTCAGGGCTAACAGCTCTGACTGATAAAACAAAATTGTTAAGGAAACGGCAATAAAGAATCCTTCTACATCTGAGTGCAATGGTATTCCCGTATTCACGTGTCCCCACTTGGGACTTGTGTGATTGACAACAGTGAAAACCAAGAGGAAGAAACTGACATGATGAAGGAAGCCCTGAACACTGCCAGAGATGGAGGACCTTCATTGCTGCCCTAAACACCAGTGGCGTAACGGGCAGTCAGTACAACAGTGGTGTGCAGAAGAACATCTCTGATGCATAACACATTGAACACATTGAACTTTCAAGTGGAAGGGCTACAACAGCAGAAGACTATGAACGTGCAATCAGTGGCCACGTGAGGTACCTAATAAACCGGCCACTGAGTGTATGTTACCATATACAATCTTGAGATTCATTTTCTTGCAGGAATTTACAGGAAAATAAAGAAATACAATAGAATTTATGAAAAACTTTACATAAACCAGAAGACATCGGAGCAGAATTAGCCCAGTTTACCTCATCGAGTCCTTTTCAATCCCATTACCCTGCTTTCACTCTGTAACCTTTGATGCTCTTACTAATAAAGAACCTAGCAGTCTCCACTTTTAAATATTTCCAGTGACTTGCCCCCCCCCCCCCCACTCATCTGTGGCAATGAATTTACAGATTTGTCACCATTTGTCTAGAGAAATTCCTCCTCTTTTCTAACGGGATGCCCTTGCATTCGGAGGCCGTGCCCTCTGGTCCTAAGCTGTCTCACTATTGGGGAAAAAATATGCAAAAGGAGGCATTTTTGCAAGTAAAAATTAAGTAATGCTGAGATACCGGGGTTGTAAAGTCCTTGAAATTGAATCTGTAGGTTGTGGAATCAGTTCATTGTTGAGGTGAGTGAAGTTATCCACACTGGTTCAGGAGCCTGATAGTTGAAGGGTAATAACTGTTAGTGGTGTGGCACCAAAGGCTCTTGTACCTCCTTCCCAATGTTAGTACCGAGAAGAGAGCGTGGCCTGGCTGGTGGATGATGGAAGCTGCTTTCTTGTGGCCATGCTCCATGTAAATGTACTCTGGTGTGGAGGGATTTTCCTATGATGGACTGGGCTAAATCCACCACTTTCTTTAGAAGTTTCTGTTCCTGGACATTGCTGATTCCATACCAAATTTTTTTTTAAAAAGTACTTAATTAGTTGTGTAATGTTCTGGGAGATCCTGGAACAGATGTAAATGGAAATCTTGCTTTCTCAGTCTGTGAATTTGTGTAGTTATACTGGTGATTCTAATTATGTACAGATTACTCTAACTAACTTTCAGTAAGATGTACAGTGATTAATTTGTGATCCCAATATGCTATCAGTGCTGTATAATTAGGACAGATTTAGAGTTTAACAATTTAAGCCAATGCACTCACAGTCTTGTTAGATAATTTTGCAGGATCACGCTAGCAAACAACATGACCAACGGCGACATCATGCAGACGGTTCACGAAACGACTTTTACTACTTTTTTGGGGGTTTCTTTGTTTTGTGGCAGCTTGTGGAAGGACAAATCCAAGACTTGGATTCTGCATACGTACTTTGAACCTTGAATCTCTAATTTTGAACTAAATAGCTCCTTGGTGTTGATTTATTGTAAAAGTCCATCTGATTGTATGTGTCCTGTCTTCATTATTCTTTTGGATAGATGATAGTCTAATTGAGGTTAGTAGACCATGAGCTTGGTGTTGGGTTTGCAGGATGGGTCTTTGAAGATGCTGTTCCTCGGTTGGTTGTAAACTGCTGGCACAGAGCTTGTAGTGAATTCCATCGCTGATGTCTGTATTCACTGGTGATGGTTTCTCAAGAAGTGGACATTATTTTCGAGCAATATTAGCTGCAGCTGAAATTAATACTTTCAAATGTTTTCATCCTTCAAACTATAGTATATTTCAAAGTGAAGCATGGGGCTTTTTTTTTAATTATTTAAAACTCAACAGCCAATTTCTTGCTCCATTTCTCAGACAGGGTAGAAGTGGATGAAGCGCCCTGTGTGGAATCTACAGGTTCTGATGTGGACAGAGCAGGCACTTGGTGATTTTATTTATTTAGTGATACAGCATGGAGTCGGCCATTCCGATCCTTCGAGCCACACAAGCCCGATTAACCCTAACCCTGCCTGGTACGCCTTTGGACTGTGGGAGGAAACTGAGGCAGCCAGAGAAAAGCAACACATTCCACGGGGAGGATGTATGGAACGGCACCGGGATTGAACTCCAAACTTCGGAACGCCACGAGCTGTAATAGGGTCACACTAACCCCTATGCTGTCATGGCACCCATGATGTGGTGAGTGGGTGGGGGAACAGCGAGCCCAGAACTGTATGCTGGTTCTCCCCTTTGTGAGTGGATTCTTACCGCCCTTACCGTAAAGACTCCTGAGTGCCCCCTCTCCATTTTGACTGATAATGGGTCATTGTTTCTTATGAATAAACAGACATTAAATTGTTTTCTTTCACCTTGGTTTTTTTTCTTTGTTCTGTGCAGCTCTCAGGATTCCTGTTCTAGGAGCCTGTGTCGTGCATTGTATTTGATGTGGCCTGCCCACCAGAGCTCTTTGAACGTAACTAGTTCCTTTGCCGTGGATGTTGCCCTAGATAGGTCACTGGATTGGTTTGCAAAGACACTGGTAGTGTTTCCCCAGTGCTTTGAGGTGCCTGCTGTCTGTTGTCCATGACTCCAAAACATAGCACGGCACTGGAGGCGCAGTGGACCATCGCTTTACAGTGCCAGTGATTATCGATCGGGGTTCAGTTCCCACCGCAGCCTGTGAGGAGTTTGTATGTTTTCCCCAGGGCTGCAAGGGTTTCTTCCGGGTGCTCTGGTTTCCTCTCACATTCCAAAGACATTTGGTTAGGGTTAGAGAGTTGTGAGCAAACCGTGCTGGTATCAGAAGCGCAGCAACACCCAGGGGCTGCTCAGCACAATCCTTGCTGATTTGAATTCTGCATTTCACTGTATATTTCAAAGTACATGTGGTAAAATAAAGCTAACCTCATGTTTGTCAGAGCATGAGGATCACTGACATGAGTACTGGGCTCGGTCTTTGAATAGTCTGCATTTGGGACAGTTCATCACTGCACTCTTGGGGAGGGGAGTTGAGTCACAGATGACAGAGGTGATCTCAAAGATGTGCATCTTAATTGTTGGAGCGCAGCGATGTGTGGTAGGAGATGTGGGACAATGCATATGCTAGAAATCTGGATCGGCATTTTGCTCCTCCGCTGCAAAGTCTCCTCGAGTATGCCTACTATGCACAGGCTTTCCTCACTCTTTGGGAATTCAGTGCGACCCTCTCACTGCTTCCTTTTGTGATCTCTGCTGCCCACTGGCCCTTTGACCACGCGCTCAGTCAGTCTCAATACCACAGCCAAGTCTCTTTCCTGGAAACTTATCTCCTCCACCATCTTGTGCCACCGAGTCCTGATGAAAGGTTGGGGTTCGAAACATTGAATTAATTTTCCCTTGTAGATGCCGCCTGACTTGCTGAGTTCCTCCAGCATTATGCGTGGGTTGACACTTGGGGAATGTTGATCTCAGACGCTCCATGTGAGGCAAATCCTCTTGGATTGGCTTACAACTCGGCCTGTGAAAGTGCTCGTGTGTAAGTATAGTCAGATGTTGTAGTGGAAAGAACAGTGAGGACTAATAATTATTAAATAGGGATGGGTTTGTGCTAGTATCGTACCAGGGAGCCACAGAAAAAAGTAAAGACATGGAATGTAGCAGCAATGAAATCCAAGCTTCAGGATTGTTTTATAGCGTGCACCCATTGCTGTAATAGAAAATTAAATTTACTGTTAGACTGTGGATAATCATTTTATTCTGTCATGGGGACCTAATCTCTTAAGTCTTCCTGTCATCAACATTTTGTAATCAAAATGTAGTTTTAATGGTAATCTCATCAATTTAGAATGGGAAAGCTCAACCGAACTGGGGTGTAAGTGGACAGTGAGGAAGGCTTGCAGAGGGATCTGCATCAGCTAGGAAAATGGACTGAAAAAATGCCAGATGGAAATTAATGCAGACAAGTGTAAGGTTTTGCACTTTGGTAGGACCAAGCAGTGTAGGTCTTTCACAGTGAATCGTAGGGCATTGAGATGTGTGGTAGAACAAAGGGATCTGGGAATACAGGTCCATAATTCATTGAAAGTGATGTCACAGGTAGACAGAGTCGTAAAGAAAGCTTTTGGCATATTGGCCTTCATAAATCAATATATTGAGTGCAGAAGATGGGATGTTATGTTGAAGTTTTATAAGACATTGGTGAGGCCTAGCTTGGAGTATTGTGTGCAGTTTTGGTCACCGACCTACAGGAAAGATGTAAATAAGGTTGAAGTGCAGAGAAAATTTACAAGGATGTTGCCAGGTCTGGAGGATTTGAGTTATAAAGAAAGATTGAATAGGTTTGGACTATATTTAGAACATAGAAGATAGAGAGGAGGTTAGATAGATATATACAAAATTGAGGGGTATAGGCAGGGTAAATGCAAGCAGGCATTTTTCACTGAGGTTGGGTGGGGCTACAACCAGAGGTCATGGGATAAGGGTGGCAGGTAAGAAGTTTAAGGGGAACATGAAGGGAAATTTCTTCACTCAGAAGGCTGTGATATTAGGGAAAGAGCACATGAGCATGCAAACTTGCTTTCAACGTTTAAGAGAATTTTGGATAGGTAAATGGATAGTAGGGCTATGGTCCTGGTACAGGTCAATAGGATTAGGCAGTTTAAATGGTTTCAGCATGGACTAGATGGACGAAATGGCCTGTTTCTATGCTGTACTTCTCTACGACTCATGCTCAAGTAGATCAGTTTTGGCTGGTCTCCTGGTGCACACCAGTTTTTAATAAATTCCCCATTATTTGAACACCAACTCCGTGTGTCCTTTCAGTTTGCTCCTGCGTCATGAGTTGATGGGTAAGAGGGAGTGATCTTGGTCCTGGAGAGAAGGTGTTCCCCCACTGCTGGGTGCGGATTCGAAAGACACAGAATTGCAGTGAGGAAGATTGAGAAGAGGGTTGGTGTGATGGTACAGCTACCATAGTGTGGGCTGGGACCAGGACTGGGATTGGATCTGTGGTGGGAGTTCCAGCTTGCAATAACATCATGTAGCAGAGGCAAGTTTCTAATGAATGCTGAAGGCAGCCAAATTTGAGAAGGATATTCAATGTGTTGTGTTGGCTGATGGAGTGGAGGCTGTTTTGAAAAAGACGCACAGTGATTAATGCTGCTGTCTGCATTTTTCATAGACTTGTCACATGGTGAAGATCATTGTATGTTAAGGATAGAATCCTCATTATGAGGAGGCAGTTGAAGAGAACCCTGTGAACGCCTGTCCTTGTGGCAGGTGGCCAGGTGCATGTCTCAATAGTTATTGTAGTCGATTCCATTGCCTTTCTTAAAGAGAGCCATGTTAGTGTTGTGTGTCCTTTGGCATGCTGGCCTTTCCCCAGACAAGGTTGTGAACTTGTGCCAGAAGTCCTCCATCATGTTTCAGCACTTGAGAGATTTTTTTTTGCTCCAGAGGCTTTTATAAGCGAGACACCCTCATCTTGGATGGGTATATGAGCAGATAGTATGTCCCGTTACTTCCACTGGAATGCCAACAACAATTGCCCCTTCAATAGCCCGTCAAGGATGAACTTGAGGTTGGAGGGAGGGTGTATTGTGGTTGCTGGTGGTTGGCATCTGTCTGTCTCGAAGGACAATGGGTGATCATAATCATCACAAGCCTGGGTGGAAAGTACGGAGATCCTGAGATGTCCAGTCATCAAAGTCCCCCTCTTGGCCTCACCAGTGTAGTCTAAAGGAAACCTTATGAAGCAATATGCATGGGACCAGCTTGGCTGCAGGAACTGCTGGAAGGATGTTCAATGAGGCTTGCTGTTGGAGAGACTATGTACCTGCAGGGAGAGACTTACACATTCAGCTTTCCTTTTCGCAAGACTGCTAGCCAGCGGTGGAAGCTGAAAGTGAGAGTGGCAAGCGCTCCTCACCACACTACCTCACTAGACGCATCACAACAACCAGTTTGACACCTGACGGTATATTGTAGTCAAGCCAAATCACAGCAACAACATGAATTCACTTGATACCTGGAAGATAATTCACCGAAGTGTCAATGGGCAAAAATTGATCATAGGCTAAAGAAGAAAAATTTTCAAAATCACATTTTTTAAATGACATGTACATTGAAACATACAATGAAATGAATTGTTTGCACTAACAACCAACACCCCCAAGGATTTCCTGGGGACAGCTAGACAAATGTCACCAACATTGCAAGCTCACTCAGCGGAACAGCACAGAACACAACAGTACAGAACATGCCAAACAACAAAACAACAGCCAAACAAGCCTAAATTTTGGTCCTAATTGTATCTGAAAATCAAAAAAAAAACTGCTGATGCTGGAAATCTAAAGTTAAAATCAAAAATGCTGGAAATATTTTACTCCTACCCACTCTAAGTTGTGGCACCTCATCAAGGCAGCTAAATGCACAGGAGAAACTGGTGCACATTCTGATCTCTGCAGAACCAATTGAACTGGTGGCAGACGACACGAAGTTTCAAAAGGTGCAACAGTTGTGAAAACTCGGCAATTTTAAATTTATTATAAGTATCTGCTTACTAAAAGAGACATTTGACCCACCTCCAGAGGACATCTCTCCCTACTGCCCATTGCATCACTGCCATTTAGAGCAGCAATGGAGGTCCTCCATCTCTGGTGGTGCTCAGGGCTTCCTTCATTGTGCCAGTTTTCACTGCTGTCTATCATGCAAGTTCCGCGTGGAGACTCAGGAATATCGTCATACTCCAATGTATATTAGAAAGATTCTTCATTGCTGTTTCCGTAACAGTTTTGCTCTACCAGTGGTTAGCCCTCAGCTGAACCCCCAAACCTGGAGGACTGGTGAACCACTCTTAGTCTGTCCTCTACCCTTTGACTGTTTTGGCATAGGTGACCCTACCAAGGGGCAAAGCATAAAGCCCTGCCTTCAGCCAACATAGCTCTCTGGATCATTGAGGCACACAAGCCGCCAAACCCCATGACAATGTTATGGTCCTCTTGGAGACACAGAGGACATAGGTCGGGTGTAGTTCCTTAGGTGGGCTGTCCAGTCTGGTGAATGTGACTATTACCTCGCACGTGAAACTTAAAATTGTGTGTTGACTGGATATGTGATTGTCAGAGCATCTCAACTGAACATGCTGCTTAACTTGTCTGCTTGAGCATCTACAGGATATTTCCTCCTCAGGGTCACTGCCTAACTGTTTCTTGGTAGCAATTGATTTGGCTGAACCTATCTTACTTATTATAGACTGGAGATCAGACCTAGGGTGTTCTTGGTGTGTATTTGGGCCATTCTCTGAATTGCCAGTGAATGATTTGGAGAAAACATTAAGATTTATAGAACTCCTTTTGATAGCTTTTTCTATTGGAGTGCTCCCACAAAAGTGTCAATGCTCAAAGACTAGGAGAGTAGAGATCTGGAGATTACAATTAACTGAGGTTTAATTGTTGATGTTAAAAAAAAACACTTAGTTGCAGGAGCCAGAGATTGTCTGTTAGGAGTGGGAGATCTGGTTTGATTTTATTGTCCCCTCTATTGTTTAAGTAGTCAGCTGATAATGGTGGGGAGGTCATGTGGCCCAGCTTGGCTTAACTATTCAGAAAGTTTGCAAATACTGTTGGTCAGTAGTGTTGGCCTCTATTTCACGCTGTCTCTTTGGTTCTGTTGCCCATTACAATGTGCTCAAAAGCAGTGAGTCTGGTCTTTCATTAGGTTTGAATGTAATGTGAGGTTGAAATGGATTCTTCAGATTTGTGAAGAGCCCCTGCTGCCATTGAAAGAGGAGACACTGAAAATAACTGCTGCTTTATTTGGAGATGACTCACGCTTACAGAGGCAGACGCACCAAATTGCTTCCAGTCTCCTGCCCAGGATGAGTCCGGTGTGCTGTTCGTGTGTGGAACTGGGCATCAAATACTTTATCAGGTGTTGACATAAATAAAATGAGCCATGGGCTTGACTTAATAAATAGGATCGAAGTTTAAAAACAACAGTGCTTGCATTTATGAGGTTTTTATTTCACTCTTGCTTCAGGCTTTATTCTTAGTTAACTACTTTTGCAGTATATTTGCTGTTCGATGTGTACTGGTAATAGCCAGATGATGTGTTCTTTTAGTTACATCGAGTCAGTAAAAATTTCCTGGGAACAGTAGAGATAACTGTCCAAGCTTAAATACTCCTAGAGGATGCTTTTGCATCTTGACAGTGTATATGTGGCCTCAACTTCACATCTTTATCTACAAGATGTCGCCTTTGAACTCTTCCCCAGCACAACATCAGAAACTTCTCCTGGACTTTTGTCCTCCGATCCCCTACAGTTGGGACTGAATACAAAGCGTTCTGGCTTGGATGAGGGTGCATGGAACATTACAGTATTGTTCGGGCACTTTGGTCCACAATCTTGTGCCAAATTTTTAACCTATTAAAAGATCAATCTACCCTTCCCTCCTGTATAACCCTCCATTTTTCTATCATCCATATACCTATCCAAGAGTTTCTTAAATTCCTCATGTATCTGCCACTGTCGCCACCCCGGAGGGTGTTCCACGTAGCCACCACTTTTTGTGTAAAGAACTTATCTGTGACATCCCTTCAATACTTACGTCCAACCACTTAAAATTTTGCCCCCTGGTATAAGGCATTTCCACCCTGGGGAAAGGTCTCCAGCTATCCACCCGATATCTGTCTCAAATCATCTTACATGCTTCTATCAAGTCACCTCTCCTCCTGTGCTCTAAAGGGGAGAGCCTTAGCTCACTCAACCTTTCCACATAAGATATGCTTTCTAATCCAGGCAGTCTCCTCTGCACCCTCTCTTAAGCTTCTTCATCCTACTAATGTGGAGTTTTACCTAGATTACCCATGTGCCTGAGAGTTTCTTAAATGTCCTTAATGTACCACCAACTCTGACAGGGCATTCCACACACTTGCCACCCTCTGTAAATAACTTAACTCTGACACTGCCTCTATACTTTCCTCCAATCACATTAAAGTTATGTCCCCTCGTTTTAGCCGTTCCTGTAACCAATTGAACCGCAGCTGAAACTGTCAGCACCAAATAGTAAACACTGGGATTGGGGGAACTCCTGAGTGTGAACAGACTGAGCTTCACAACTGACCTGGTCAGTCAGTTAATCCAGAGCAGTGGGAGGGATTCATGTAAAACTTCCCAGTGTTATGATTCAGTGGGCATGATTGTCTGGAATTTGCTTCAAGTTTTTCTTTCCTCTGCTGGGGGCTGGTTAATGATTGATGGTGTACACCACATATGTTTTAAAGCCTGTCCGCAAGCTGCAGCTAATCATTTAAAATATTGATCTGGGCTCTCGGGCACTTTGAAGTTTAATACAAGGAAATACTTCCCATAATTGCAGTCTTCTCTCGATTGTTGTGATAGACTAAGCTGTGCCAAACTACCATCAGCAGAAGTGAAGAGAATTATTACAGGGCTGGATGTAGAGATGATGTTTCCTGTGGCTGAGGCTCTAGAAGCAGGGAGCACGGATTCAGAATAAGGGGTTGGACAGACAAGATGTAATTTTTTTTTTACTGCGTATTGAATCTTTAACACATTTACTCTGGAGAATGGTGACAGGTCATTCAAAACATGGATTCCTGGATATTAACATAGTTCATTGCTTTTGCGTATGGTGCAGGGAATTGGCTGAATAAGTTCAATTGGCCTATTCCTCCTCCTGTTCCTTGTATGTCCAAAATGAAAAAGCGGATGATTTATAATAAATGGTAACATTCACCGGAGTGGACTGGGCTTTAGTAAATATCTGTAAGCAAAGCTTACAGGACTGAACATAATCTTCAGAGGAAAAAATCTGCTGGATGAATCCGTTGCACAGCAACTCTTTGTGGAGTGCAGTTTCTCAGCTGGGATCCATTCTGCTCGAGTGCAGACTATCACAGAGCATTCCAGAAGCCCTCTCTTCTGTTACAGAGACTTCCTGACTGAAGCAATTAAACCACTGAGCATCACAAAGATGATGAGGTCAACACCACTGCATCCCAAAGCCCGTTCCTTCATCGAAACTGTAAATAACGTGATAGATAAATATGGAATTTAAATTCTGGTTTGAGGCATGGCTTTGTTACATTAGGAACTTTCAAGCAGTAAAGGAAAGATTGAATATCTTTTTCAATGATTACAGAGACTGAAGAAACTTAATGAACTGTAGCCAGTGATAATATGTGAATATTTTGTGAAGCTTTTTAACCAATTTACCACCACCGCTGCTGGGGACTTGTTCATCGTGCTGCTAAACTCGGTTGTTACCTATTTTCATTTGTTCCAAAGATTTTTGGTATTAAATGAGTGGCGATTTTTATGTTAAGGCAAGAATGAAACTTACAGGTTATGTATTAAACTTTGACAGCGTGTCTTTATATTGATAAAGGACTGTAAAAATGTGGCTGTAAATTAAAATGTTTTGCTTTGGATTTCTCAAGTGTTTTGTTTTCTAGGTGTAAAATCTTAAAAATGCGTGTATGTTTGAAGAGTTTCAGGTCCAGTTTCATGTCAATTGTGCTAAGCAGAGGATGAGTGCACTTGTGTCAAGCTGTGACACTTGATGTAAACACGTAATCCATGTGTCCCACAGGCACCTCCACCATTTGGTCACTGTATTTTAAAGTATACAATTTAGTGCTTTTTTGTACTGATGCTTGTAGTGTTAGTGGTCCTTTGTAACATCAGGCTTCAGCAACTTTTTTTTAACGGACTAATCAATATATCATTTCTTGTCCATGTTGGAGAGATTTAGTGAGAATCTGATGAATACAGCATTTTAATCACCTTGTCTATCAGTTTGTATTCATGTATGTTTTAAAGATTTAACTTTTTATTTGTCATATGTACATAAAAAAAAATACAGTGTAATGTGTCGTTGATGTCGGGTCAAATCAGCGAGTGTTGTGCTGGGCAGCCTGCAAGTGTCTCCATGCTTTTGGCACCAACACAGCATGCCCACAACTCGCTAACCCTTAACCTTTGGGAGGAAGACCAGAGTACCTGGAGGGAACCCATATGGCCACGTGGAGGCGTGCAAATTCTCTACAGACGGTGGCGGGAGTTGAACCCTGATCTTATCAGCTGGTGTTGTGAAGTGTTGCACGAAACACTATGCTGCTGTGCCGCTCCAGTTTATCTCAGTACTTTACAGTCAATTCAGTCTATCTCAATTCTTTATATAAATCTACTTGCTCACAATCTATCTATTCATTCATTTTGTTTTGATGGGCCCAAATCCACCTCTTTATCACCTTCACACACAAAATGCTGGTAGAACACAGCAGGCTAGGCAGCATCTATAGGGAGAAGCGATGTCGACGTTTCGGGCCGAGACCCTTCGTCGGGACTACTTTATCACCTTTATCTTTTTGCTGTCTTGCACTTTAATTTCTTTGTACTTCACTGTTTATTATGCTTCCTCTGTTAATTACAGTGATAATTGCTTCTTATTACATAGTCAGAAGGAGCATCAATTATCAGATTGAGTAAAGCAGGGATTGATGGAGCTCTTTAGGGATGATCAATCTATAAGGTGACATTTTTTTCTCTTTTGCAGCCTATCAGAGGGGCTTTCTCAAAGCCTGGCTTTGTGATTGGGGAGGAGAGAGATGAGGTGGTGGTATTACCATGCTTCATCTGTAGAGAGCACCCTGGCACCAGCCTGCTCTCTCAGCCACCTCCCTGTTCCGTACACCAGCAAGTGAGATCTCTTCATCCACATCCTACATCTGTAGACCTCATCACCTGCAGTCATTTTTTCATCTTTCTCCTCTCATTTTTCAAGTTCTAGTAGGAAGCAGAGCAAAATAATTGTTACCCTGGATCCAGTGCAGCATAAAAATACAATAATGAAAAAAAATTAAACAAATACCACAATTAATATAAATGTTAAACCAATCTGCTAAAACTCGATGTCCAAGTAACTGTTATATACATAGGTTGATGGTACGTAAATAAAGTGACACTAAGGTGATGTTATGTCGTGAAGGTGGGTGGATGTGTTGATCAGCCTGACGGCTTGAGGGAGGTAACTATTTTTGAGTCTGGTGGTCCCGGTGTGGATGCTGTGTGGCTTCTTCCCTGATGGGAGTGGGACAAACAGTCCATGAGCAGGGCGGGTGGGATCCTTCGCGATATTGCTGGACATATTCCAGTACCTTTCTGTATATCTGTTCTTAATGGGGAAAGGCTGGTGCTGGTGATGCTCCCCTGGTATATTGCCCAATGCATCACTGCCATTGCAATCAATCTATGTATGTAACAACGACTTGTGCATTGAGTTTGATAGGATTGCTTTCGTATTGTGATATATTTTTTAAAGTTATTGTGGTTATTATGCTGCATTGGATCCAGAGTAACAATAATTTCATTAACTACCCCGTCGTAGAACCCTCTTGAACAATACAGTGCAGTATCTGCACCATGCAGTGATGCAGCAGTGATTTGTGTCTCTACACAAATAATGGTGTTTCTGGATTGCTGCAGAAAAATAGATTCCTTTTACAGAGCTTTTCTGGTGAATGGAGATATAGCTAGTGTTTTGCAGCGGGCTTTTTGATTGCCAGACCACTTGTTAAAGCCAGCATTATCAGATGTTCTAAAGGTGAACATAGGATTGTGAACATAGTCTGTCAAGGCATGACTTTGGCGAGACGTCCTTAGTTGCAGCATTTACATTCACAGCCTTTAGACTGGTCCAGTTAACCTCGATCAGCTCAATCATTTCCTCTTGAAGTTTACTTCAGTCAAATGGGAACTTCTTTGAGGCTCGTGCTTATCTACTCACGTCCTCTTTCTTAGGAGTCTTGGAGTTGGATTGAAAGAGCAAAGTTGTCAAGAGTTGGAGCAAAGATCTGGGCACATGGGTGCTGGTGCTTCGAGAGAGTTGCAGGCTGTTGTGTGGAAATGCAAGCCCAATCTCTTAAAGAGAAATGAGATGAAAGTGTGGGCGGGAGAGGTTGAGATTAATAGTCATTGAGTCAGTACAGAAACAGGCCCTTTGGCCAATCTGCTATTCTGCTTAGTGATATAGCTGCAGCTGGACTCCAGCCCTCCATATCCAAATTTCTCCTAACTCTTGCAATCAAACCCATTTTTGCTGGTAGCTCATTTCAGCATTCTCACCAGCTTCTGAGTGCAGAAGTCTCCCCCCACCCAATATCAGGTTACACCTAATACTTCACCTTTCACCTTTGACCCATGACCTCTAGTTTTAGTCTCTCACAATCTCAGTGGAAGAATCCTGCTTGCATTTACCCAATCTATACCCCTCATGATTTTGTATACCCCTATCAGATCTCCCCTCATTAGGTTGGAATGGGATTATTGAGTGATGTTCTCCATTGCCTGGAGGAACTTTTTCCTTAACTTTGGCCCCCTTCCCCTGAGTAAACTTAGTTGGTGTGTTGCTTTTGGCTTCTGAGTTTGGGCAAGAGACACACTTCCCAGGATACAACTTTGCATTTGTATAAATGCAGATTTATACATCAGTAAAGAGAAAGCTTTGAACTTCTTTGAGAAAACACTTTATTTGGAGGAAGGCAGAACAGGGTTGCATTCCCTCCCCTTTGCCGCTTCACCTGCCTCTATTTTATTTGATAACAATGTGTTAAATTGTTAGCATCTTTCTTGCTCATGGTGTAAGGTCAAACCTTCAGTTGTCTAGGACAAGCCCAGAGTGAACTCTCACTCACTACATGCCACACTGCATCTCTGTTTACCCTGTCTAAGGTCAAAAGCAGGTTCGACTGAAGAATGACTCATCTGCTTATTTGCACATCGATGAAGTGTCAGTCAGTACTGTTCAATAGATAATAATGTAGGAATATTTATTGCTGCCTGTGCTCTTGGATGTCAGAACAGATCAGTTCCCAGGGAAAGACCCAAACCTTTGAGTACAGGAACATCTCATGAAATATCCAAAGGATACTTCTGGCAACTTTTTTTTAAATTTGAAAGATGTATTTTTGTTCATTTACTTTAAAGTTTAGAAAGTATGTTGTCAGACTAGGACCTACCGTGAGCATACAGGAATGCCTGAAGTTTTACTAAAGTCAGCAGAAAGGAATAATTTGTTTCCTATGAATCAAAGATCACAATTAGGAATATTGCTTTGTATGTACTCCTGACCATTGTTAGTCAACCAGATGGGTTATCCTTGACGCCTGAATGGGAAGTGATATATATAAATAGGAAAGTGGAGGAAGCCACCTCAGACAAGCAAAATACATGGTAAACCTCATAACGTGATGTGGGTTTCAGCTTAGTTACTGCAATTGAAACAACTGCCCAGATATTGGGTAAAATTGGGAAATTGGTTCTTATTGTGTATCCAGATACAGTGAAAACTTTGATTTGTAAGCCATCCACATACATTTGTAGAACATTTCATCACATCAGTGCATGGAAATGGTCATGTTACAGAACCCTATAGCACAGAAACAGGCCATTCAGCCCATCTAGTCCATGCCAAAATTTTAATCTGCCTAGTCCCATTGATCAGTACCCAGACCGTAGCCCTCTATTCCCCGTTTCATCCATGTATATACTCAAATGTCAAAAATGTTAAAACTGAACCTGCATGTACCACATCTTCTGACAGTTCGCTCCACACTCTCACCACCCTCTGAGTGAAGAAGTTCCCCTCAGGTTCCCCTTAAACATTTCACCTTTCACCCTTAACCCATGACCTCAGTTCCAAAACCCTATCCATACCTCTCATTGTAGGTGGTACAAGAGAAAAGAATAAAAGTGTACGGAATATAGTGTTATAGTTACAGAAAGAGCACATTGCAAGCAGACAATAGGGTGCATCGAGGTAGATTGTGAGGTCAAGAGTTCACCTTGATTATGCAAGAGGTCTATTCAGTACTCTCATAACAGCTGGATGGAAGTTGGTAGTACAGGCTTCCCCCATTATCCGAAGGTAGAGCATTCCTATGAAACTGTTTGTAAACCGAAATGTCGTAAAGCGAAGAAGCAATTACCATTAATTTATATGGGAAAAATTTTTGAGCGTTCCCAGTCCCAAAACGATAACCTACCAGATCATACTAAATAACACATAAAACCTAAAATAACACTAACAAATAATAAAAGCAGGAATGATATGATAAATATACAGCCTATATAAAGTAGAAATATTGTAATATTGTAAGTACGGTGTAGTTTCACTTATCACAATTGGGAAGCCAGCGAGCCAGAATCGACTTGGAGAAAAAAAATCGGCACCTACATGCATGTGCACGTACACGCTTACGCACGTACACGCATGTGCACGCAACTGCACGCACAAGGCTTCACAGTATGGTAGTCTTTCTCAGGGTAAACACACATATAAAGCAGACGTCTTCTTTTCATAAAAGCGAAAATCTTCTTTGGTTAGCAAAAACAGGTGCTAATGTAGGTCCTTCGTAACAGCGAGCTGTCGTAAAGTGAACGTTTGAAAAACGGGGGCCACCTGTATGTGCTTTCAGGGTTTTGTATCTTCTGTACGATGGGAGTGAGGAGCAGGGAGAATATTGAGGATGGACGGGCCCTTTTGATGATGCTGACTGCTTTACCAAATCGGTGATTGAGTTTAACCCAGGTAAATGTGAGGTGTGGCACGTCAGTAGGGCAAATGCAAGGAGACGGTACACCGTTAACAGCAAGGTCCCTAACAGTGTTGCTGAGCAGAGAGATCATGGGATTCAAGTTCATAGCTCCTTGAAAGTGGCTGCACAGTTCGATAAGGTGGTTAAGAAGGCTTATGGAATGCTTGCTTTTAGTAGTCAAGGCATTGAGTCAGGAGGTTCTGTTGCAACTTTATAAAACTGGTAACGCCTCATATGGAGTATTACACACAAAAACAGTCCCATTGACCTTTCTAGAGTGAGCTGACTATTATTCTGCCTTGTCCCATTGTCTTGCAACTGGACCATAGCCCTCTGTTGGTGGGTCCTCGGGAGACTGTAGGGACCGACCCAGGATCCACGTATTCTGGTACAGCGTGGGCAAGAGTAAGTGGTGGCTGCGCTCGGTGGTTGGGTCTTGTGGTTGTTCGTTCTCTCTATTCGTAGCCGTCGCCTGTTCTCTGCGGCACAGCGGAAATCGTTCTCGTGCAGCACAGCTCCCTCTTGAACAGATTTCTTCCGGCTGTACCTACTGAGTGCAATGTCTTCCCAGTTTTTAGATGTAATGTTGAATTTCTTCAGGCTGATTTTGCAGGATTGCAGAATGGAGATATAAAGAGAGTAATGTTGAGCAATCTCGCTTATTACGTTTTGGTGAAAGCAGTTAAAGTTGGCCCTGTTTCCTCTGGAGCAAGGAAGGCTAAGTGGCAACTTAATAGATAAAAACATAATTAATAAACAATTTTCTGTGTTGGTCATCAATGTAATGTTGCCAGCAACATAACTGGTGAAGGATATCGAGATATTTAATAGTTATTTGCACAGCTTGTTAAAGCACAGGGAATAATTGAGGCAGCTGCACACTAGTGGAAAGCATTTGGAGCAGATTTGTAAGAAGAAAGCAGGCTGATGGGGTTGGCTTTGGATTACTGCTGTATGATTTGGACCAAATGTTCAGTGTACTCATCAAGTACTGTAGACGCTTATAAAATATTAGTTTGTGAAACACCAACCGTAACTGCCGAAAACTGAGGCATCAGTTAAATCCCGCTCTGCTGGGATTACAGTCATGAATATGGCTCAGTGTAGCCAGGAGCAGGTGGAGATGGTGATGAGTCCTGAGTGGTGGAGTGACGGATGGGGCCTGGGATGGGGAGGGGGTAAGGGAATGGGCCCAGGAGATGAGGCACAGGATGGAGGATGGGTGCAGGCATTTGGGTGGCTGGTGTGGAGCAGAGAATGGGGGTGTGGGGTCAGGTGTTAGGGTGTGAGCAGTGTCAGGGACTGGTGCTGGTTGTGAGTTTAGGAGCACTGTTACTTGGAACCCTGCTGTGTGCTGCTGTTAAAACAAAACCACTCATCAATAGCACAGTGTTAGTGCAGGCTGGTCGGTTGTCCAGGGCTGATGACAGAGGAGGGAGTAAAGAAGGGAGGCTAGTGAAGGTGTAGTGACAGGAGAGCGGAGAGCCAAAGGGGGGGGGGGGGGGGGGAGAGCAAAGGTCCCTGGCACTGGTGACGAGGAGGGCCAACTGGTACGGTATAAGAGAGAGGGAGGAAGAATGTTATGGTGGGATGAGATGAGTGGGCCAGGAGCACTCTGAGATTTGGGGATAGGGAGGATCAATGATGGAAGGGTTTAAATGACACCTAGTGGGGGGTGGGATGACGTTGGGGGAATGATTGAGAAAGTTGTACTGGGTAAAGGCATTTCTGCCTGAAGCTGCACGTTCTGTACGCGTTCCTTGTCGTATGAGTGCCCAGGTGTATTTTGAAGTTTGCCTGTGAGTGCACATGTATGTGCTGAAAGGCATCTAATCGTGTGACTACCCATGTATGGGAGTTACTGTGCTTGCAACACAGCCTTGTCTCTGGTCGCCTTGGATCCCACACCACCAGGTTCAGGAACACTTACACAAAACCGGCAGGCTCTTGAACCAACATGGATATCTTCACTCACCTCAACTCAGAACTATTTCCTCAACCTACCAATTTGCTTTCAAGGACTGTGCAACTCGCGTCCTCAGTGCTATTATTTTTTTATTTGCAGTTTATCATCTTTTGCAGATTGCTTGTTTGTCAGTCTTTGTTTATGTATAGTTTTTCATAAATTCTTTTGTACTACATTATTTCTTGTAAATGCCTGCAAGAAAATTAACCTCAAGGTAGTCTGTGGTGACGTGTACGTACTGTGATTATAAATTTACGTTCAGAATCAGAATGTGGTTTAATACCACTGTCGTATGTTGTGAAATCTGTTGTAATAACGTGCAGACGTCCATCATGAGCGATGAGGACCACCAACATCCTTGGGTGGGTGTGTCTGTTATTTATGTATTTGGATGTCGTGACGTGCACGTGAGTTTGATTAAAGTGAGGGAGAGTTGCGCCGGTCGTCAACCTCACTCTTTCGCCCTGGTTCATCTGGATCCAGTGGCAAGACGAGAGTCAAGACAACTGGGGATATCAGAATCAGGTTTATTATCACCAGCAAGTGTTGTGGACTTTGTTAACTTAGCAGCAGCAGTTCAATGCAATACATAATATAGAAGAAATAAATTGCAGTATATTGTTTTTGTTGACATGCCAAATCTCTTCAAACTCCTAATGAATTATAGTCACTGTCGTGCCTTCTTTATAGCTGCGTTGATATGTTGGGACTAGGTTAGGTCCTCAGAGATCTTGACATCCAGGACCTTGAAGCTGCTCACTCTCTCCACTTCTGATCCCTCTATGAAAATTGGTATGTGTTCCTTCGTCTTACCCTTCCTGAAATCCACAATCAGCTCTTTCTTCTTACTGATGTTGAGTGCAAGGTTGTTGCTGTGACACCACTTCACTAGCTGGCATATCTTCCTGCTGTACACCCTCTTGTTACCATCTGAGATTCTACCAACAATGGTTGTATCATCAGCAAATTTATAGATGGTATTTGAGCTGTGCCTAGCCACACAGTCATGGGTACAAAGAGAGTAGTTGGCTATGCACACACCCCTGAGGTGCACTGGTGTTGATCGTCAGCAAGGAGGAGATATTATTACCAATCCACACAGATTGTGGACTTCTGGTTAGGAAGTCAAGGATCCAATTGCAGAGGGAGGTACAGAGGCTCAGGTTCTGTAACTTCTCAATTAGGATTGTGGGAATGATGGTGTTAAATGCTGAGCTATAGTCAATGAACAGCATCCTGACTTTGGTGTTTGTGTTGTCCAGGTGATCTAAACCGTGAGAAGGATCAATGAAGCATGTCTGCCGTTGACCTCTTGTGGCAATGAGCAAATGCAGTAGGTTCAGATCCTTGCTGAGGCAGGATAGGTCAGGATACAGTGGATGAACAGGGCATCTACGTGTCTTGCTGTGCTCTTCACGCTCAACAACACGTGTTGAGAAACGCCTTCCTGCCCGTTGAACCAGCTGGTGGTTTTTTCCACAGTCTGCCAAATCCAGTCTTCGCATGCTTTTAGTAGACAAGCCCGAAGTCACCGAGGATTCAAAAAACCCCGATGACTACTCTGTTGTAATATAAACAACCTATAAATTACAGTAAGAAGTGTGTGTGTGAATATTAAATTAAATAGTTTAAAAAGAGGAAGAAAAAAGTGTAGTCGTGTACATGTGTACATAGTCCATTCAGAAAATTGATGGCAGAGGGGAAGAGCAACACACACAAGACGCTGGAGGAACTCAGCAGGCCGGGCAGCATCTATGGAGAAAAGCACAGTCAACGTTCTGGACCGAAACCCTTCGTCAGGGCTGGGGTAAAAAAGCTGAGGAGTAGATTTGAAAGGTGGAGGGAGGTGAGAGAAATACCAGGGGTTAGGTGAAACTTGGAGGGGGAGGGATGAAGCAAAGAGCGGGGAAGTTGATTGGTGAAAGAGACAGAAGGCCATGGAAGAAAGGAAAAGGTGGGAGGGGGGTGAAGGAGACCAAAGAGAGGTGATTGTTGGGCAAGGAGATGACATGAGAGGGGGAAAAGGGGATGGGAAATGGTGAAAGGTGGGGGGAGGAGGCATTACAGAAAGTTTGGAAAAATTGAGGTTGGAGGCTACCCACATGGAATATGGCCTCATCATGACAGTGGAGGAGGCCATGGATGGACATATTGGAATGGGAATGGGAAACAGAATTAAAGTGGGTGGCCAATGGGAGATCCTGCTTGTTTTGGCGGACAGAGAGTAGGTGTCTGGCGAAGCGGTCTCACAGTCTACGTTGGGTCTCACCGATATACAGGAGCACTGAACACAGTACATGACTCCAGCAGACTTACAGGTGAGTGGTAGTGAGGGAGTTGGTATACAGGCAGGTGTAGCACTTGTCCCACTTGCAAGCGTAAGTGCCAGGAGGGAGAGCAGTGGGGAGGAACAAACGGACAAGGGAGTCATGTAGGGAGCGATCCCTGCGAAAAGCAGAAAATGGGGGGGAAGGGAAAGATGTGTTTGGTGGTGGGATCCCGTTGGAGGTGGCAGAAGTTTTGGAGAATTATGTGCCGGATGAGGAGGCTGGTGAGGTGGTAGGTGAGGACAAGAGGAACCCTATCCCTGGTAGTGTGGTGGGAGGATGGGGTAAGGGCAGATGTGCATAAAGTGGAAGTGTTGTGATTGAGGGCAGCATTGCTGGTGAAGGAAGGGAAGTCCCTTTCTTTGAAGAAGGAGGACATTTCCTAAGTTCTGGGATGAAAAGCCTCATCCTGAGAGCAGATGCAGTGGAGGCGGAGGAATTGAGAGAAGCGGATGGCATTTTTACAAGTAGCAGGGTGGGGCGAGGTGTAGTCCAGGTCGCTGTGAGAGTCTGTTCGTTTATAATAGATATCGGTGGATAAGCTGTCTCCGGAGATAGAGTCAGTGAGATCAAGAAAGGGAAGGGAGATGTCAGAAATGGATCAGGTGAATTTTAGGCAGGGTGGAAGTTGCAGTCAAAGTAGGTGAAATCAATGAGTTTGGTACGGATGCAGGAAGCAGCACCAATGATATAGCGTAGGTAAAATGCAAGACGGTCATCAGTGTAGGGTTGGAACATAGATTGTTCCATGTGGCTGACAAAGAGGCAGGCATAGCTGGGACCCATGTGAGTGCTCGTGGCTACCCCTTTTGTTTGAGGGAAGTGGGAGGGCCCAAAGGAGAAATTATTTAGAGTGAGGACAAGTTCTGCTAAGTGCAGGAGAGTGGTGGTGGAGGGGAACTGGTTGGGTCTGGTGTCCAGAAAGAAACGGAGAGCTTTGCGGCCTTCCTGGTGGGGAATGGAAGTGTATGGGGATTGGACATCCATAGTAAAAAATAAGATGATGGGGGCCAGGGGGCAGAGGGGAAGAAGCCGTTCCTAAAGTATTAAGGGTGTGTCTTTAGGCTCCAGTACCACCACTGTGATAGTGGAGAAGAGGGCACGTCCTGGGTAATGGGGGTCCTTAAAGACGGATGCCACCTTTTTGAGGCATCACATTTTGAAGATTGCCTCTGCTGGAGGCTAGTGCTCGTGATGGAGCTGGCGGAGCTTGCAATTTTCTGCAGCTTTCTAGTCCTAGTCAGATTGCTCTCCATGCTACACCGGTAGAAATTTGCAAGTCTTTAGTGACATACCAAATCTCCCCAGACTCCAAATGAAATATAGTTTTTGTCATGCTGCCTTTGAAATTCTACGTACTTATTTATTGAGATGCAGTGTGGAATAGGCCTACCTGACCCTTTGATCTGCGCTACCCAACAACCCCCGATTTAACGTAGTGGTTAGCGCAAAGCTGTTGCAGCTTGGAGTGTCGGAGTGTCAGATTTTAATTACAGCATCATCTGTAAGGAGTCTGCATGTCAGAGTTATCTCTGGTGGATCCAGTTTCCTACCACAGTCCAAAGACATACCAATGAGTAGGTTAATTGGTCATTGATAATTTTCCCGTAATGAGGCAAGGGTTAAACCAGTAATTTGCGTTGACATGATGGGCCCAGGATAGATCTTCAGAGATGTTGACCCTCTGGAATTTGTAGCTGCTCACCCTTTCCACTGCTGATCCCTCGTTAAGGACTGGTGTGTGTTCCCTCAGCTTCCCCTCCCTGAAGTCCACAATCAATTCCCTGGTCTTACTGATGTTTTGAGTACAAAGTTGTTGCAACACCACTCAACCACCTGCTCTATCTCACTCCTGTCCGCCTCCTCGTCACCGTCTGAGATTCTGCCAATAGTGATGTTATCAACAAATTTATAGATGATTTGGCTCTGTTAAGCCAACTTGGTAGCTGATGTGCAGTGGCCATTCCACATTAAAAATAATATCACACAGCCCACTTTCACTCCTCAAAAGTGCTATTTGGAGCCTACTATGTCAGTTCCTTTGTGGGAGCCCCAACAATGAAATGAGTCAGCCCTAGTCCTGAAGACTTGTCTAAGGGGAAACATCTATAAATCAGTAACTGGAGGAGATTGATGGTTATATCTGAAAATTGATTTTCTATCTTTGTCCAAATTGATGAAGGTTTATGTGATTGCATTTTTCAGATTCTTTTCCTTTATCGTTTTTGCAATGTGCTCAAAAGTTGGCTGAAAATAAATAAGAGTTTTAATAGGTAGGGGGTAAGGTCAACAGTAGATGTGCTATGCAGCAGTTTAGTTTAGCCAGGATAAGTTATGTATTTCTCAGTCAGTTTGCCAGTGATATTAAACCCAATTCTGAATCCTGTGGAAGCAGTTGTGTACTCAGTGGCTTGATTGCCATCTTTATCCATTTGGCTTGGTAGACATTCAAGTGATTTGTTTTTTACTTGTCCAAGTGTTGTTGTATGTTTTTCAACTGGTGGGAGGAAAACAAACTTTTAGTAAGAAGGTAAAGAAATGTTCATCCTGTTCATTTGGATACTTTCTGGTGATTAGCTTTACCTGCTGGATGAATCTGTTATGTTTGTGTCCAGCTGGTAGAGTATCCATCTTCTGGGTATTAAAGTTGGGGCAAAGAAATAAATTTCACTTTTTTGTATGATTCGAGCTTCCTTTGTGTCAGTCTCTGCCTCTCCACTTTCCTTGTCTTTAAGACCCTCCCATAGAGCTTTGGACATCTTCTAATAACTCCTCTTTTTTTGGCTCTGGGAATTACAATTAGTTAACTTTCAGCATTAAAGGTGCCACAGAAGTAACTTCTTATTTTGGAATGTATATTTAAGCTATGTAAATATTGTACCTCATGTAATTTTTTTCCCCCAAGGCTCAGAATTTGCATTGAAGTGTAAAATTCTAATCCTTGTTTCTGCATTCCTCCACGTACCTGCTTTTCTGTTGTTCACCTCTGGGCCAACAAACCTGAAGTATTTTAGTACTTTTTATCCTACACCTCATGCACCATGTTAATGGCATACTGATTTGTTGAGACACTGTTCAGTGTGACTTCCTAAGCTCTCCTTATTTCCCCTCTCTCTGTCCCTCGAAGGGACTTGCAGGAGGTTGGCTGGTTGAGTGATGTCACAACAATAATATTGCACTCAGCATCAGCAAGACCAAAGAATTGATAGTGGACTTCAGGAAGGGGAAGCCAGGAGAAACAGACACCAATCTTCGTTGAGGGGTCAGCAATGGAAAGTGTAGAAGAAGAAGAAAGCCCTTAACTCCAAGTTAAGGACTCCAAGTGGCGTCATCGGGGCGCCATTGTGGTGGCGTATTTTTTAGCAGACTTTATTTTTACGGAGCTGAGTTGCTAGCTCAACGCTCAACCCAGCACGGATGGAAAGTGTGCAAGGGAGCCGGCTGGATTCGAACTCGGGAGCCTTCGCTCCGGAGTCCGGGGCTGATGCCACCAGCCGGCTGTGGGAAGTGTGGGCAGCGTCAAGTTCCTGGGCGTCAACGTCTCAGAGGTTCTATCCTGGCCCAACACATTGATGTAATCCTGAAGAAGTTATAGCAGTGGTTCTAATGTTAGGTGTTTGAGGGGATTCGTCATGAAAGCATCTGATGTACTTTGGAGGGATTTTTGACTGGTTGCTTTGCATCCTGTTTTGAAGCTTCCAGTGCACAGGATCATCAAGGTGCAAAGGTTATAGAATCAGCCAACTCCATCACAGACATAAGCCATCCCACCATCGAGGACATCTTCAACAGATGCTGCCTCAAGAAGGTGGCATCTTTAATTAAATATCTTCATCAACAGGGTCATGCCCTCTTCTTGTTACTACTGTCAGGAAGGAGGTAAAAGAATCCAAAGACTCGTGCTCAATTTAAGTACAACTTCTTTCACTCTGCCATCAGATTTCTGAATGGTTCATGAATTCATGAAGAATACCTTGTTATTCCTTTTCTTGCACTGTACTGCTACCATAAAAAACAAATTTCATGATAATAAATCTGATACTAATCTTTCCTCTATGATCCTCCACCTCATTTACTTTAGTATCTTCTTGTTTAAAAGGTTCCTGTGAAGCAAAATTACTATGTACCTATGTGTTTTTGTTGTTATTACAAAGTAGTGATTTATTACAGTCACACAGTATAGAATGGCATGCTGAGTTGCCAAGTTATTGGGAATGTAAGTGCTTGCATTGCCATTAAGGTTGTGAAGACCTTTATTGCTTGTTTATGTGTGAGAGTCTTTTGTTTAAACATTCAAGTCAGAGCAGTTTTTCACACTTTTGATCTCTGCCTATAATCCATGTAGGGAAGTGCTTCTATTTGTCAAACCATGACCTTGAAGTAATTGTATAAGGGGAATACCAACAGCAAAGCAGGGAGAAGAGAAAATGCAGCTTAAATATTCATGAGATGGAAGGAGCAGGTGGACTGGGAGGTATGCAAGAAGTGCTATTGAAAGCAGGATTGAAGTGGAATTTCTCACAGCATGATATAAACAGGAGCTTTTCCACAGGAATGAATGTTTCCATGTTCAGGAAGACGGTAAAAGTTTGTTCATTTGACATTCCTGGACAATTGCAAAAAAAACATGCAGCTGATTAAATGGGAAATGTTTGAAATGCACTTCAGAGAAAGTGCTCTGAAGGCTGTTCCAGTGTGAAAATAAATAATTTGTTAATCAATGCTTCTTGAGCATGTAATTGACTGGAGCAGAGACTGATGGTCAAGAGAAAGGAGGACTGAAGCCTAATTTTGTATGCACTGGCATTTAAATTCTTTAAATAACATGCATTGAGCATAAGAATATACTTAAAAATCACAGAATTGCAGATGTTGGCGGCCTGAATTAAAAGGAATTTTACAAGTACTTAGTATGCTGGGCATCATTTGCATAAAGAATAATTAATGTTTTAGGTGATAGCTCCTTCATCAAAGCTATTTATGACAAGTTGCAATGCCTCCTTCCTAGTCGATTATATCTTGTTTCTAGTTCTAGTTCTGTGGGTTCAGAGGAGGCATATGTGAGACTAGGAGACGCCAGCATAAGTGGAGCTAGAGGCGTTTGATGGGGCAGAAATGACCTGGTCCTCCTGCTGTGTTTCATTGAACCTCTAGCCAAGGGATCTAGGATTCTTAGTGCTATCTCAAAATATTCCTTTGAGCAGCCATGACCAGGCATTTCCAGAATCTGTGGCAAATGTTACCCATTTCCAAGGAGGCCTGAAGAAGATCTTTTGAATTGTTTTTGCAATCCACCTGGTAATTTCTTGGTGGAACATGGGAGTAGAGCTTGGTACCTGCTTTGGAGATCTGATACCATGCTTGTGAATCACATGAAGTGCCCAGTAGATTCAGCTGAGTGTAATTGTGGGGTCTCCATGCCAGAGATGTTGGCCAGAAAGAGGACACTGATCTTGTTTGCTTATTGTACTGATGGATTTATTGGATTTTGTGAAGAGAGAGGTAGTGTCTCTTCATTGCTTTGAAGTGTTCGCTGAAAGTAGTCCAAGATTTGGAGGCTAACAGGAAGTGAGGGATCATTCCTGCCTGATAGACCATGAACTTTGCACCAAATTTGAGACCCTACCTTTTCCAAAAGCTCCATTCTAGAGAGTGCTAAAGGAGTAATAAAACAGCAGGATTTCAGGATTCACCGCATCCTGAAAGCATCCATCCCCCGGCAGTTAATCTGATCAACCGTTCTACTTATTCCTTCACCATCCCCTCTATCTATTACCTCAGTCACTGGACTGCCCTGTAAACACTTTTTAAACCACTTTTTAAACCACTTTTTAAAATGCTGTTTATATTGTAAACACATGTTGTTATTTATGGATACTTGTACCATATCTGCACATTGATCTCTGAGCTTATCTGTTATATAATCCTTTATTCTTACAAACGTTGAATGTTATTGGTTTTTGTTGCTTGCACGCTAACACATCACAACAAATTCCTAATATGTGTAAATGTATACAGCAAATAAAATAGTTCCTTGAAATATTCTCTTGCTCAGATAGCCAAAGGCTGTGCCAGTGTGGCGCATTTCATCAGGGATGTCTGCTTTCAGGGTGTGGGAAGGAGACGCACGCTGTCCAGCATTGATCTCTGGTCATCATTGTTGGAGGGTGGTGGTGTGCTTCAGGGTAGGTTGGTATAGGATCTTTGTGTTGTGAATGTGATGAGTAAGCCACAATCACTTGGATGCTTTTGAGATTGCAGTTCATCCAGACCACTTCTTTAAGGTGATTGCTTGCGTGGCACATTGAAGCATTTACAGGATGGACACTAGTTTCTATAAGCAACCAAATTTGAGAAGTATGTTACATTTTCTCATGCTAGATAGCATCAACCGTTTATAAGGTCTTTAGCTAGAGGGTGGGGAATCTGTGGAATTCATTGCCACAGATGGCTGTGGAGGCCGAGTCATTTAGTATATTTAGGGTAATGGCGTCGGGGCCGGAGGTGAGGTTCAGGTCGGCGTTTACCTCACTGCTCTGTGAGGTTTACTTGTCTCTGTGCTGAACTGAGGCTGTGGCCTGCAACTAATTGGCTCCTGGTTCAGTTGTGACAGGTTTCACTTTCGTGAATGTCAGTTGCTTACTGTATTGTTTGCACAATTTTTTTCTATTCTGCACATTGGGTGTTTCATGGTCTTTCTTTAATGGGTTCTGTTGTGTTTCTTTGTTGCTGCCTGTTAGGAGATAAAGCTCAAGGTTGCATATAGTACACATATTTTGATAATAAATGCAATGGAACTTTGAACTTTGCTGCAAGTTAAGTTTTTCATTGCACCTATGCATACACACTTGTGCATATGACAATAAACTCAACTTTGACCATTATCTTTGAGTTCACATGCCATTGTGCCTCAAGATGGATGGAACTGGCCCTGTGATTCTGAACAAGCTATCTGGCCACTGGGTAGAAACTGTTAGGAGGGGCGTGACATTGACCTTCTTTGTAACAGACACCAGCTGATGCCTCGGTAGTTACCACAATTGGATTTATCTCCTTTTTTCATAGATGGTCACAGCTACAAAGCCTCTGAGGTCCCCTGAATGTTGTTTCTCCTACCCACTCACACCTGAATCGTTATTGGAGTCAAACACAAAGGGAGTAATTGTCATCACAAGACATTCTGCAGACACAGGAAATCCAGAGTAACTCATACGAAAAGCTGGGGGAACTCGGCAGGTCAGGCAGCATCCATGGAGAGGAATCAACAGTTGATGTATCGGGCCAAGACCCTTCATCAAGGAATAGTTATTCGCTTCTGTATCTTAGCTGGTAATATATTTTTTAAACTTCCTTTTTCTCTCATCCCAGTCTAATACAGGTGTTATCAGACTATGCGAGTGTTTTACTGTTTAGCCGTGAGCAGTGTTGTGTGTCCTCGTGTGAATGTAAGCTGACTCAGACCCAGTTGAATGTTCTCAGTGGAACAGTTACCACACGATAGAGATCTGCACAGCCTGAGGAACCAGCAGAAGGAACTGGAACTTGTTCATTTATTGCCGGCACAAAAATCAAAAAATACCAAAGATCCTGGGGGTGCCTCTCTTGAGAAAATACCAGTCAGCATTCCTGGCGTGGAATCTTTCCAGGAAGCTTCTGCTGAGGTCAGTTATACTGCACTTTAATTCAGCACAGACTGGGGTTTGAACTTGAGATATTCTTGGTATGGTTGGAGAAACCACACATGCTTTAAAAAAAATGTCAAATATTCTTCATAAGCACTTTAATGGAAATACCAGCAATTCCGGACAATTGTCTGTGGGTGGGTGGGAGGAAGGTGGAAGGGAGTAAAGGGGGCTTGTTGTTGTCTTATTGCTTGCTGTGTCCGGTACTGTTCCTCCAGGCACGCTGGGCATGCTACTTTAGTGTCGGAGTGTGTGGTGACACTTGTGAGTTGTCCTCGGATTATCTTTAGGTTGTGTTGGTTATGAATGGAAACGACACACTTCACTTGATATACATGTGATCGATCAATAAATCTGAATTTGAGATTCCTTAAAGTCAGTGTTAAACATTCTAAGTTTTATTGTTGCCTTATTTCCAAGTCCAATTTTAATGCATTTGAATAGGGACTTACAAGAGGTGTGTTTCCAGGTGTCCTCTGGCCTTGTTTGCACTGGTGATGGAAATGGTCAGAATAGCCAGTGAATAGCCTGAATAGACAGTCCATGGTGTGTCAGTGGTTGAAGGAATGTGGGGTTCAAAATAAATTTATTATCAAGGTGTTGTGTTAGCCTCCGTTGGTCAGAGTCGATCTTGGATATTGTGACCTCGCTGTCTAGAAACGCAAGCCTAGGCAGTATGATATGGAGAGCAAGCTGTTGCCCATGAAGCAAGCTCCCACTCTCCAAGCATCTGATGAACCTAAAGGAACGGCAGAGACTGATACAGTTTGGTACCAGCAGCGTCACAGGAGTTGTCAGTCAGCACTCAACTCAATGTAGGACTGCTTTAGCGACTCCAACTCTGGACTTTTCTCTCGGGGTTTACTCCTGAAGCCTTCCCCATGAATGGGTATAGCCACAAGCAGCGGAGGTTTGAAATCAGAGTTTTCCTTCTCCTAGATGAGCTGCTGACCATGGCTGACAAGCCCCATCTGCCTGAAGCAAATGGTTTTAAGGTGCCAGTAACCTGCCTTTACCTCTTCTCCTGTCAGTAGAAACAGTTCCACTGGGCTTAATGGCTAAACCACACATGGAGGCCAGGAGCTGGACTTGGTTGTTGGAGACTATTTGAGGCTCCCACTACTTGGTAGTGGGAGCTTGTCCCTATTACCACCCCTGGCTAAAACAACCTTAAGGAACCACTATAAAAGTATACCACATTATACTACCTTGAGATTCATTTTCTTGCAGGCATTATAGGAAAATAAATACAATAGAGTTTATGAAAACAATGGATAACAAAGACTGACAAACATCCAGTGATAGGTGAAGTTTGAGGGTGGGGGGTAGGCTGCCGTTCAGGTGCTGCCTTGTCCTGGATGTTGTTAAGATACTTAAGTTACTGGTAAACAAACAAACCATCTGGGCCATGTTCAAGGACTCATCAGAGGATCTAAACGATTACTTCACAGTTGTCATGGACTTTATAAAGTCAGTCATGGGCGAATGTGCCCCCGCAAAATCATTCTGTATCTTCCCCAACCAGAAGCCCTGGATGAACCAGGAGATCTGCAATCTGCTGAGGGCCAGATCAGAGGTGTGGCAACCAAGCCACATGTGAAGTGATAATTCTGGGCCAAACTTGAATCACAGAAGGGGGCTTGACAGCTGTGGCAGGGCTTGAATGCTATCACCTCCTACAAAGTAAAACCAAACGATGTACTTATAACACAGGATTTTGTTCCCAGATGAGCTCAATGCCTTTTATGCCAACATCGACCAACGAAACATGGAGGCACCTTCACAAACTCTCACAGCCCCGGTGACCCTGTGATTTCAGCTCTGAGGCCAACATGAGCACACCCCTCAGGATGGTGAACCCACAGAAATCATCTGGGCCAGATGTGGTAGCTGGCCGAGTACTGAAGACCTATGCTATTCAACTGGCTGCTGTGTTCACTGGTGTCTTTAACCTCTTGGTTCAGCAGTCTGAGGTGTCCATCTGCTTCAGTCAAACTCCAATTATGCCAGTGCCCAAGAAGAAAGTGGTAACCTGCCTCAATATCTATTGTCCAGTAGCATTTACGTCCATGGTGATGAAGTGCTTTGAGAGGTTGTTGATCAAGTCCTGCCTGAGGAGCAACTTGGATCGGTTCCAGTTTCCTACTGTCACAACAGGGACAACAGCAGATGCCTTTTCTTTGGCTCTTCACTCAACCTTGGAACACCTGGACAGTGAAGATGCATACATCCAGATGCTCTTCATTCAATACTATCATCCCCTCAAAACTAATCAATAAGCTCCAAGACTTTAGTCTCACTACCTCCTTGTGCAACTGGATCCTCAATTTCCTCACTTGCAGACCCAGTCAGTTTGGATTGGCAACAACATCTCCTCCACAATCTCCCTCAGCCCAGGTGCACCTCAAGGCTGTGTGCTTAGCCCCCCGCTCTGCTTGGTTTATACTTATGACTGTCAGGCTAAGTACAACTCCAATGCCATATTTAAGTTTACTGATGACACCATTTTTGTTGACCAAATGTTTGTGTCAAATCAGCATATGGGAAGGAGAGAGATTGAAAATCTGGTTGCAACACCAACCGCATTCATTGTCAGCAGCACTGAAGAGCTGGTTATTGACTACAGGAAGAGGAAACTTTGGAGGACCATAAGCCAGACTTCATTGGGGTACCAGAGGTGGGCAGCCTCAGAAACCTTAAATTCCTCGGTGTTATAATTTCAGACGATCTTTCCAAGGTCCAGAATGTAACTTAAATTACAAATAAGGCACAGCAGCACCCCTACTTTCTCAGTAGTTTGGGAAGATTTGGCATGCCATTTAAAATTTTGACAAACTTCTCTCGATGGACGGTGCAAAGTATCCTGACTGGTTGCATCGCGGCCTGGTATGGAAACACCAATGCCTCTGAATGAAAAAGCCTCCAAAAAGTAGAGGATAAAACCTTATCCATCGCAGGAAAAGGCTTCCCCACCATTGTGCACGTCTACTGGAGCACTGTCGTAGGAAAGCAGCGTCCGTTGTCAAAGACCACCACCATCCAAGCCATGCTGTCTTGTTGCTGCCGTCGGGAAGGAGGTAGAGGAGCTTCAGTTCCCATACTACTAGATTCAGGAACATTATTTCCCCTTAACCATCAGGCTCTTGAGCCAGAGGGGATAACTTCACTCAACCTCACTCACCCCAGCACTGAACTGTTTACACAACCTATGGACCCACTTTCAAGGACTAATTTATTCATTCCCCCTTTTGTACAAACTTTGTATTTGCAAGGTTTGTTGTTTTGCACGTTGCTTGTGTGTCTTGATTCCAGTCAAGATGGCGCCTGTGTACAAGACTCCTTTGGTTGGCATCTTCTGAATAGATCATGAAACCATCTCATAAATGAGATTCTGGAATTGTTGGAGCCTATGATTTGCTGTTTGGAGATCGTTTGGGTGTTCCGGCGCTCTACAGTCTCCGAGAGGATTCCAGGAGGCAGAGGGAGAGGCAGCATGAGCAAACCTCACGGCGGGCAGGCTGTGGGATGGTGCACAAGCCGATGTTTGACTCTGTTTCGGCGATTAAAACTTCCATTGTTCTCTGATTAAAACGACAGGGGAGATTGAAACATCGAGGCCAGAGCGGAGGGAGAGTGCCAGTAGCCTGTACCAGAGAGGGAAGACCCTGCCGCTGCGCCCAGAGAGTGTCAAACAGGTTTTCTGCGTTTTGGATGTGGACTTGGACTATAGGCTTAAAAAAAAATCTTATAGTATTTTATATTGGGTTTTTTTGCCTGATCTTTCTAGTTTGTTTTGTTCAGGGAGGGGATTTTGAGGGTTGGTGTGCCTGTCCTGTTCTGTATGTTTTTTTTGTTGAGGAGGAGGGATTTGGGGGTTGATGATCGTGCTGCCTTTCTTTTCTTTCTTGGTTTCATGGCTACTTGGAGAGGAAGAATTTGAGTAGTGTACTTTGATAATAAGTAAGCAAACCTTATGAGTCTTATGCCCATCTTTGTGTGTGCTTTCTCTCTGATTCTATTGTATTTCTTTACAGTTAGTGTGAATGCCCACAAGAAAATGAATCTCAGGGTGACATATATGCACTTTGATAATAAATTTACTTTAAACTTTGAACAGCACAGGCTCATCTTGTGCCGGCCCTGATGGCATCCCTGTACAGACCCCGGCCAGGCTCGTATCAAGAAATGGCTGAGAGAACTGCTTATAGCAAACGTACAGAATTAGACAGCATCCTGGTTATTGCGCATGTTATGTAATGGTGGAACCAGAATGTCAACAGAGCAGTGGGATTAAGCATTTTCACTGAGTCACGTTAGACGCTTTACACACTGGCCAATTTACAGTGGGGGAGCGACAAACCTAGCCCGCCAAGACGAAAACATGGACACTTGAACGCCTGTGCCAAGTGAGTGGGCCTTTCGCGTGTAGGAGACCCAATCAACACACCACACGAGCAATTGGCCACATATACACTTGACACATTCTTGCAATCAATCGAATATGGTCCAGTACAGAAGACCTAATCTCCCCAAACAGCCAAAAAGCCTTGAGTACAGATGTTCCAGTAGGGTTGCATCATTGCCACTAATCACAGGATCATAGAACACTGTTGCACCCCATAGTACAAGTCCTTCTACCCACAGTGCTGTGCTGACCTTTCAACCTACTCTTAGGATAAATCTAGCCCTTCCTCCTACACAGCCCTTAATTTTAATGTCATTTATGTGTCTGAGAGTTTATTTGCCCCAAATGTGTCTGCCCCCACCGCCGCCCCCAGCTGGGCATTCCACACACTCACCACACTCTGTAGAGAACTTGCCTCTGACTTCTCACCATAAAATTAATCCCCCCCCAGTATTTGTCATTTCTGTCTTGGAAAATTGCTCTGGCTGTCCACTTGGTCTCTGCCTCTAATCATCTTGTACACCTCCATAAAGTCACCTCTTATCCTCCTGTGTTCAACCTACCCTCATAAGACATGCTCTTTAATCCAGCCAGCATCCTGACAAATCTTTTCTGCACCCTCGTGAAAGCTTCTACATCCAGCCGATGTGGAACACGACCTGGGTTTATGCTGCTCACAGAAAGCAGGAAGAATAGAGTCTGGTGAATTTCACCCGACCAGTCTATTTTCAGTCATCTGCAAAGTGATGGAATATGGTATCAGCAGCCCTGTCAGTGACACTGAGTGATGATGTACTCATTGTTGCCAGGTTTAGCATCACACCGCTGGGCCAAACATCTGCCGAGGAATTGCATCACAGAGATGAGGTGAGAGTAACTGCCCTTACCTCAAGGCAGCATTTAACCAGCTATGGTATTATGACCTCTTGGTAAAACTAAAGTCAGTGGGTGGGGGGTTGCACTCCAGTGCTGGACTTGTACCTCTTGCAAAGTGAGCTGATTATGTGGTTGGAGGTCAATCATCCCATGATTGGAGGACCACCACCAGGAGGTTCAAGAATTTGGTTCATACCACCTGGTCTTTGGATACTGTCTTGCAAAGTACCGAGAGCTGCGTGGAGTTGGAGATTCTGTGCAGCTCTTGAAGCTCGTACTGATGAAGGGTCTTGGCCTGAAACGACAACTGTTTATTCCCCTCCATAGACGCTGCTTGAGCTGTTGAGCTCCTCCCAACATTTTGTGTGTGTTGCTCTGGAACTGGGTGAGATCCTGTTTGGAATTGCACAGGTCCTGTTTTACTCCTAGCTTCTGATTGTAAAATTGCTCCATGCCATTTCAATTTTGATGAACTTTACTTTTGATTTGAGTATTACTGGATTTGGTATTAATGCAAAAATATCTTAACACCTCAAAGTAATGTAATCCAATGGGTCTTTCTCTGCCATTAACTGTTGTAACTTGACTAATGTATTGTTTGTGACTGGTTTGGTTCATTGATGTTGCAAGAGTTGTACAATCTTCCACATACCTTAACCAGGCCACTTAACACTATAAAGATTATAGTGCATTATAAGGATACTTTCTGTCTGCAAAATCAATTTTAAACTAGTAACTTGGGACATAATGGAAATCACATTGAAATGTGCTGTTTTGTGACTGAAATGCAAAAGGATGTAACAAATGCAAAGTGTGGTTTCGCTAACTTGAATAATAAAAGAATCAATAAATCTTGGTTCACAAAGAAGGTGTCCGCTTTAACTTTGCAGGTGTCAAAGTTGGTACTTCAGATGTTTGCTGGAATTTCAAAGAATGGGGGGGGGGGGGGTCTCATTGGAACTTAATGAATATTGAAAGGCATAGAAAAAGTGGACATGGGGAGGATGTATCCAGTTGTGGTGGAGTTTAGACCCAGAGGATACAGGCTCAGGATATAAGGACATCCCTTTAGTACAGACTTTCACCTTTACTGGAGCATGGGCTGCTGACAGTAGATCACCAGAGTCCTCTGTCCTGGGCCAGTCATTCAAGTTGTCCCCAGGTGTAGCCCATCTTGGTGCATCCTTCCTCTCCCTGGGATGAAGAATCTGGAGCCTCTACTGGCATTTCTGTAGCACTGGGTTTTTATGGGAGGGATTCCTAGCCCCCCTCCGTTTGCAGCCATTCATGATGGAGTTCTTTAGAAAAGAGATTAAGAGAAGTTTCTTTAGTCAGAGGGTAGTAAATCTGTGTATTTCATTGCCGCAGATAGCTGTGGAGGCATTAGATATATTTAACATGGAGCTTGATGTCTTCTTGATCAGTAAGGACATCAGAGGTTACGGGCTGAAGGTAAGAGAATGGGGTTGAGAGGGGTAATAAGTCAGCCAGGTGGAATAGCAGATCAGACTCGATTAGCTGAATGGCCTAATTCTGCTCCTATGACTTACAGTCTTACGAACTGAGGTGCCCAAATCAGAATGTCAGTGCCAAACATAATCAGAACTTCATTTGTACTGGTGGAGATGCCCTTTATTCTGTGGGTTAGTTGATGAAAACAAGGCGTATGAGTGTGCATATTTATGTTGGAAGACCTTGGCAAAGTGATGTTGGGATTCTACTGTGGTATGATTAGGCATCTTTGAAGGGAAGAGAATATTTAAGAGTTAAAGGGGGTCAATGGCTATTTCACATTTCGAATCATGAGTTAGATTGAGATCCTGATTTCTCTTTCTCAGTAAAAATGTTCAACTGGAGGTGATTCTTCAGAAGTATTATGAATAAATGTTGAAAAACCAACAGAAAATGTTAGAAATACTCAGCAGGTTCTGACAAATGGTCTCCAATCTGAAACATTGACTCTATTTCTCTGACTACAGATGCAGCCTGCCCTGCTGTATTTCCAGCATATTCTGCTTTCCAACATTTTATTTTGATTTTCATCATTAAATGGTGCATTGAATTGAAATAATACAGGTTGAACCAGAAAAGCAACATTACTAAGCTTCAATGTTAAATAAAATGGCAAAAGCATAAGGTACAGGTCTTCAATATCTCTTCATACCTTGAGATAATGATGGTGCATTTGTTTTATACCCTGGTGAGAAAGTTGGTGTACACAGGTGATATTTTGGATTTGGGTCTCTGTACAGTGCCTATAAAAAGTATTCACACCCCCTTGGAAATTTTAATGTTTTATTGTTCTACAGCATTGAATCATAGTGGATTGTATTTGGCTTTTTTGACACTGATCATCAGTAAAAGACTTTTGTGTCAAAGTGAATACAGATCTCTACAAAGTGATCTAAATTAATTACAACACAAAATTATTGATTGCACAATTATTCACCCCCTTCAAATCAGTATTTAGTAGATACACCCCCGACAGCAATTACAGCCTTGAGTCTGTGTGGATAAGTCTCCATCAGCTTTGCTCATCTGGACACTGCAACTTTTCCCCATTCTCCTTTACAAAACTGCTCAAGCTCTGTCAGATTGCATGGGGATCGTGAGTGAACAGCCCTTTTCAAGTCCAGCCACAAATTCTCATTTGGATTGAGGTCAGGACTCTGACTTGGCCACTCCAGGACATTAAATTTGTTGTTTTAAGCCATTCCTGTATAGCTTTGGCATTTTGATTGGGGTCATTGTCTTGCTGGAAAACAAATCTTTTCCCAAATCGCAGTTCTCTTGCAGACTGCATCAGGTTTTCCTCCAGGTTTTCTGGTATTTTGCTGCATTCATTTTACCCTCTACCTTCACAAGCCTTCCAGGACCTGCTGCAGTGAAGCATCCCAACAGCATGATGCAGCAACCACCATGCTTCACGGTAGGGATGGTGTGTTCTTGATGATGTGTGGTGTTTGGCTTGCATCGAACATAGCGTTTAGTCTGATGGCCACAATGCTTGATTTTGGTTTCATCAGACTGTAGAACCTTCTTCCAGCTGACTTCAGAGTTCCCCACATGCCTTCTGGCAAACTCTAGCTGAGATTTCTTGTGAGTTTTTTTTCAACAGTGCCTTTCTCTTTGCCACTCTCCCGTAAAGCTGTGACTGGTGAAGCATCCGGGCAATAGTTGTTCTATGTGCAGTCTCTCCCATCTCAGCCACTGAAGCTTGTAGCTCCTTCAAAGTTGTCATATCTCTCTTGTTTCCTCCCTCACTAGTCTCCTTCCTGCATGGTCACTCAGTTTTTGAGGACGGCCTGGCTCTAGGCAGATTTACAGCTGTGCCATATTCTTTCCATTTCCTTGATGATTGACTAATCTGTACTCCAAGGGATATTCAGTGACTTGGATATTTTCTTGTATCCATCTCCTGACTTGTGCTTTTCAATAACTTTCTTGCGGAATTGCTTGGAGTGTTCTTTTGTCTTCGTGGTGTAGTTTTTGCCAGGATACTGACTCACCGGCAGCTGGACCTTCCAGATACAGGTGTATTTTTACTACAATCAATTGCAACACCGCGACTGCACACAGGTGATCTCCATTTAACTAATTATGTGACTTCTAAAACTAATTGGCTGCACCAATGATGGATTGGTGTGTCATATGAAGGGGGGGGGGGAATGAATACTTAACATTTTTGTGCTTTATATTTGTAATTAATGTGGATCACTTTGTAGAGATCTGTTTTCACTTTGAACTGAAAGTGTTTTTTTCTGTTGCGTCAAAACTGCTAAATTAAATCCACCGTGACTCAAAAGTTGTAAAACAATAAAACATGAAAACTTTTAGGGGGGGGGATACTTCTTATAGGCACTATATGTACAAAAACTGTAATTGTAACTTTTAAGTGCTTGTCTATATTTCTCACTGCATCTGTTGAAGCAGCCAGTATAATGAAAGACCCCACACAGGCGGGAGATTCTCTCATCTCCCCTCTTCCAATGTGAAGAAAATACAAAACCCCCTAATCAGGCTCAAGGACAGTTCCTAACCCACTATTTTAAGGCTATTATATAGTTCCTTAGTATGGTAAATTGGATTCTTGACCTCGCAATCTACTTCATTGTGATCTTACACCTTGTTGTTTGCCTGCACTACACTGTCTGTGTGCTGTTACACTTTATTCTGCATTGTTCTTGTTTTGCTTCCTCTGCTCAATACAAGATCTGATCTGTATGAACAGTGTGCACTTTTCTCTATAGAACCATAGAACATTACAGCACAGAAACGGGCCATTTGGCCCTTCTTGGCTATGCCGAACCATTTCTCTGCCTAGTCCCACTGACCTGCACCTGGGCCATATCCCTCCAAACCCTTCTCATCGATATACCTGTCCAAGTTGTTCTTAAATGTCAAAAGTGAGCCTGCATTCACCACTTCATCTGGCAGCTCATTCCACACTCCCACCACTCTCTGCATGAAGAAGTTCCCCCTAATGTTCCCTTTAAACTTTTCCCCCTTCTCTCTTAACCCATGACCTCTTTTTTTTTCTTCCCTGGCCTCAGTGGAAATCTTGGTACCAGTGACAGAAGTAAAAATATTCAATTCCCAACTACTGAGTTAATCTGTAAAAATTACCAACTAAACAGTTGCCTACGCTCATTGAGAAAGGGAGTCTGTACATTTTCCCCATGGACTGTGTGGGTTTCCTCCAGGTGCTCCAGTTTCCTTCCAGAGTCTAAAGACACACCGGTTAGTAGGTTAATTGATCATTATAAATTGCCCTGTGAGTAGGCTAATGTTGTTGGGTGTTCTGGCTTGTTGAGCCAGAAGGGCCTGCTCTAAATCTAAAAGTTGCTCTGTAGCTCTAAATAAAATAAAATAAAATCTTTTGCATGCTTTTAACTTACAAACGTCCTTAGTTGGAGGTAGTATGATATGCTATTGAAATATTTCTGTGTAAGTATGGAAGCTTGTTCCTTAAATCAGAGGCGTCCACAGGATAGCATTTCTCCTCACTGAATGCTACCCATGGTGGCTAATTGAAAGCCAGATGTGGCTAGTAACAGCGAGTAAAGAAATTAATCTTCCAGATTTATGTGCATGTTTAATTTGTCTTCATTTGTGGATGAAAAGTTAAGAGAATTTGCAAGTTTTTTTTTAATGTGTGCTTGTTGTGTCCTTAATAGTTGGCCATCTATTAAAACAAAGTGCACCAGTTTAAAAAATTTTTATCATCATGAAAACACTGGCTGTGTAGTGTGAGATGGAGTCTGTGGTGTAGTACTGACTGAAGGGGTGATTATGGGAAATACTATTTTTCGGTGAGGTGCTAAATCTAACCTCCTGTTCAGGTCGACTTACCAAAAAATTGCAGGTAGTTTTTCATGTTAAAACCAAAATTATCCACACACCAATAAATTATTGGTGTCTGTGAGACTTTTCAATCTATGCTATTTTTGCCAAATGTATGACAAGGGCAACTGTTCTCAAGGTTTACCCATTGGTTGAAACATAGAAACATTCCATGGAAGTATTTTCTTCAGTGTTAGAGAAGTGACACAATTTATGTCATGGCTGATAACACAGTACAACCCTTTCGCCTGTAATGTTGTGCCAACCTTTTAACCGACTCTATGATCAATCTTGCCCTTCTCTCTTACATAACCCTCTATTTTTCTTTCATCCATGTGCCTATCTAAGCATCTTACAATAAATGTCTCTAATATATTGGCCTCTGTCACCACCCCTGGCTGTGCCTTCTTGTTGCGGTGCTCATTGTAGATGTGCTCAATGGTGGGGGGTGCACCCTCCCTGTGACAGACTGGGCCGTATTCACAACTCTCTGCAGGCCTCTCCACTCATGGCCACCAGTGCCTCCATACACGATGCACCCAGTCAGGATACTCCCCACTGGTCCATCCATAGAAGCTTATTAAAGTTCAGTCCATAGATTAACAGTGATATAAATCAAATGAAATTACAGTTGGACGATAATAAGTCACAACAAGGTTAAAGATTGGAAACTGAGCTCAGTGCAGTTCCATAGGGGGATCCTAGAGATGGCTGCAATTTATTGTCTTCTTTAAATGACTTGGAAAAAGGAAGGTGTTTAACTTTGTAAGCAACTTTGGGTAGTGAGAGACAGCAGTCAAGAACATTAGCCAATATTAAATAATGCAAAGGATGGAATCCATGAGGATCAATGCTCATATTACCCAACTGAGCCAAGGGTAATATTGTAATTAACTGGAACCGAGGATACAAATCTGACCCTTCATTTGATGTTATTACATCATCATCATCTTCTTATGCCCTTCACCTCTACTTGGGCGTAACCTGCCAACAGCACCTCACCAGAGTCCTCCGTCCTGGGCCAATCTTTCAGTCTTTCAAGGTGTAGCTCATCCAAGATCCTCCCTCTCCCAGGGAGCTTTGTAGCTTTTGTTGGTGTTTCGTTAGCGCTAGGCTTTTACGGGACGGGGTTGCTGGCCCCACGGCTAACCCAACTCCTTTCGCAGCCGGGCTCGCGACTGTCCACGGCGGAGTTGATGTCATTACATGGGAAGGTATATAACGCCTACTGGGAGGGGGAGTTGCGTGCAGCAGGAGTGGCAGTTGAGATGCACGAGGTAGGTGAGGGATAGAACATCTGCTCAAATTGAAAAATGGAGACGAGGGATAATTCAACTGCGTATTTCTGTTGATCATTAATGGAGCTCTCAACACTTGCCAGAACTGTGGTCAATTTAAATTGGTTACAGTATGGCTGGGAGCAACCAGAGCAGATGGAATGGACTTTAATTAGCCCAACACCATCAAAAATTCCAGATATGAATTGTACGTGTGTAAATAAGGTGGCTTTTATTGTCCAGTTAAGTTGGAGAGAAGTATGCATGGTCAGGGCCAATTATGTGCAGCGGAAATTCTTGAATGCTATTATTGAATTAGTGATGGAACACTCAACTGTGGTGGTTGCAAGTCCTATTGATCCCAGATGTCTGTTCAGTTTAGTGTTGGGCTGTTCGGCCTTCAATGGCCCACTTGCTGTGAAGTTGAATAGAGGCCCATGTTATCAGTCTCACCACAGTGCCATTTTCCTTGAAGTGGATGAAGGTCTCGCTGCGTATCGCTGAACTCTTACTTAGCTAAACCTTGGACGCAGGAACTTTCAAGGTTTGGGTACAATTGTGGCCAGCTCTTTTGCTGTTTCATATACCCCCTTGTCATTGTGCTATTAATGCAGGCAGTGGTCAGTCATGGTCACAGACACGAGAAAAATGTGACAAGTGGTGGAATTCCTGAAATTCGGACCGAGCTAGTGGATCACATTCAACCGCTCATGCAGCATCTGCAAAGAGAGATGCAGCCTTTAACATCAAATCTGTTTCTCTCTTCATACAAGTTGGCGGCTATCCCAAGCATTTTCTAATGTTATTTCCAAGTTATACAAAGCTGTGATGCATTTAGTTTTGGCGCATGCAAACTTTTGTTTGGTAATTCTGCAAAGTACATTGAGACATTTTACATGTTTTGCTGAAAAGGGTTTTGTTGTTCAATAAACTCTGCCGTGCTTGGCTATGCATTTCTTGCATAATTCCTCCTCCATCCTTTGTGTATTCATGTTGTCAGTTACTCTTAGATATTGTAATAGAGAAAGAGTTTGAGAATGGGCAGTGGCAGCCTTCAACCAACTGAACTGGTTAGGTTCAATCTTGTGTACAGATTTTGTTTTTAATTTATTTTTTTCCCTATTATTTTGACTGTTGAATCTGTGGAGTCTGTTAAAATGCCACAGGAGGATATTCACCACATTGTGCCAATATTGGCTCCCAGTAGAGGACTCCCATCAGTCCCCATTCCCCTCCACATATGTATTTCCAATAGCCTTGAACTTCACTCTCTTCACTCACTAAAACCCCTTTGACTCTTTTGCCACCTATCATAACTATGAGTAGTGTACAATGGCTAATTGACCTATCGGCACATCTGAGGGATATCGGTTCCAAGCCGTACAATTGCTGTGATGCATTTACAAGGAGAATGTACAAAGCCCTTGCAGACAGCATCTGAGCCCAAGGTCAGGTTTCGATTGCTGAGGACTGGCCTGAGGCTCGGTTAGTAATTGGGAGTTGGTGGAGCAGTCCTGTTGAAGGGTCTCTATCTGAAAATTCAGCTGTCCTTTTTTATTTTAACAGATACCACCTGACTGGCTGAGTTTCTCCAGATTTCAGTCTCTTATGTCTTCAGTTAGTGGTGATAGCCAGATGATGCTCATGACGGTCAGATCGTTGCCTTGGAAAGCTTTGCAAAGCTTTATTGCTGGATTGACTAACGGAAGGGAGAAAATTGTCAACTAACTGCTGAAAGGTTTTGCTCAAACTTTTATTGTAAGTTAATCACAGAAATTGTAAAAAATGCTTGAGTGTTTCACATGTGCAGTTGAGGGATGTTCACTCCGTTTCTGAACGTCGTACTCTAGGTCCCGAAAGTAGTGATACATCTGCTGTTTTTTTTTGTGTGCGGTGCTTAGCAGCAAGCGTCAGAGTATTTCCAGGAGATGAATGAAGAGATGGGAGCAGGCAGCTTTTCCCAGCATTTCACAGAGAGTAATAGAACAGAAGGTCACATTCAGGGATGACGATGAGTGTGTCAGCAATCACCACTGCACTGCGGAGGTGGAAATATCTTTTTGCAGGTGTAGGGGCTGCCTTTGGTTGTAATGTCTTGGTTTTTGTGAGTCAGAATGTCTCAAATGTATTTTAACTTTGATGTACAAGTTCAGTGAAGTTTCCTGTCGGTTTCGGGCAACTGTGGTATCTGACGTAGTCTTAAGTTGTGCCTCAGGACAACAGCGCATTAATCAGCAAGGAAAATGGCAAGGCTAAAAACAAATTCCAAATGGACCTACCATAATTGTTTCTTTGTGGGACGGAGGGACAGCTTTTCAAACTGAGCCAGCACCATAATGTTATGTGTTCAAAATCTTTTGATATGGAAAATAAGTTGTTTTATTCCAGACTTTGTACAGATAACATTTTTCTCTTGCATTTGTGGCATTCACAGACTGAAAATATTTCACATCAGTTTTGAAACTGGTTCAGAAGGCTGATTCAAAACTAACTTGCAGGATTGTTATATAAGTGAACAGCAGTCAGTATGTGCAACTAAGGAGAGGTGCAAACAATTCACTAAAACACATATTATCTGGATCCATATTAGCACTGTAGAGTTTGGAATACCACTTGTGATTTCCTGCCACATATGGATCTGTCATGGATCAGTTAAAGGCAAACGCTATAATGGACACCTCTATCACATTGCGTGACCACTAGGGTTAGAGAATATGTACAAGGTCAACAGATTTATTTTTGTTTTGGAATTCCTGTACTCAGAAAGGTTGAGAGTTTGTAAATTCCTTGGGTACATCCATCCAGTTGGGTCCCTCTTGCTTTGTTCTGAGAATGCCATCTGTGACAGTGTCCAGAACAGTTCTTCAAGCTGATGTTGAGCACCACACAAGTTGTATCCCACACTCTCTTCATTAAACATTGATATAATAGGAAATTATAATGGTATAGTACCTTTGTTTCCACTCATTCTCGTACAAGTGTCAAGCTGCTGGTTCAATGTATTTCACTCCAGCTGTTCCTTGTAGTATCAAGATAAACCCTCTTGCCATTCTCTGAAAAGTATTTCCAGAGTTCTCTATTAGGCTTGCTAGTGACTATTTTACATTATTGATTAAAAAATAATGTTTTAATAACCTCATCCATTAACTCTAGTGCAGATTGAATACCCCTTATCAGAAGCGCTTGTTTCGGATTTTGGATTTTTTCAGATTTTGGAATATATAATGTGATAGTTTGGGATCGTCACAATTTCGGACTGAATTTATGTGCTACTGGTAAGCAGTCTTTGCCTTACACTTGTTCATCACACAGTAAAAGTTAGTACATACCATTAATATAATGAAAATATAATGTGTGCAGGGTAACAAAAGCAGCCCAGCAGCATCGGGAGAAAACCTGAATCAACTGTGAACAGTAATAAACAATGGCAGGCTTTCAGTCTTCTACGATGGCTATGTTTTGATTACAAAGTTACTGTACACTGTACTTGTATTTTACCTTGTTAAGTTTTATATGTCGTATAAAAACAATCAGCATCGTAGACTTATTCTGGTGTTAGATTTTCGTGATCAGTAGAAGCTTTAAAATTTAATGCCGTGCCTTTTCTTAAATATCTGCATCCAGCCTGCTGAATATTCACGATTACCTTCGATTTTCATTTTGCACGACGGATTTTTGCTTGTTCCATTATCAGCATACCGTTAAGCGGCATATGTTCATACTGACCGCTGGATTTATTCCCTTATGCAGTGTTTTTCTACTTTTCATTAACTTCTGCTCATTGCGTATGTGAGGTCACTTCTCCGAACTGTCTGTGGTGCGCACACACACCTGCACATCATCTGGGAGCCTTCTCAGAGCCTTGTGGAATTTTCCATTTGTGGCATCATGTCAGGGCTCAACATTTTGGATTTTGGAATTTCAGGTAAGGGGTACTCAGCCTGTGTCTGGCTGTGGCGACTGGAGACATGTCACTGCAGATTTCTGGATTCTCCATCATTTCCATCAATGATGTAAGATTCACTCTTTCCAGGCTAATAAACTGTTTACTGGAAGTGCTTTTGATATAGTAAATTTATAAATTCTTTAATATCTTTGCTTTCCAGCTTCTGGAAGACTAAAACACGTTTAGCCCCCCATTCTCCATTTTCTGCTTTCTGTTGAACTTGCCGTCCATTTGCCACTTCATTCCTAAAGCCGCGCGTTTGGATGTCTGTCACAGGTACCATGTGGTAGCAGGTCAAAGGCCTTTTGAAAATTCACTTAGCACATTACCATGCTCTGCTCTTTCTGTTACTTTGAGCAAGCAATTTAATCAAGTTAGTTAGTCATGACCCTCCCTTTTGAAATCTATTCTGGATCTTATTAAATTTTCCCTTTCCAGATGTTCTTCAAGTACATCCGACAATTTTATAGTCTTTCCTGCAGTTGACATTATTAATAGTTTTACAGTTCAATAGACTTGTAGTATTCTTTTTCAAGTACAGAAATACCATTTGCTATATGCTCGTGTTCCAATGCAATTTTATGATTTTTATTTTGCTTATTGAAATGGATGACCCCTTTAATTTGTGGCACCAAAGTTATACAGGAGTGTCTTGAATCGGAGCATTTTGTTTTATTGTTGTAGTTACGATGTGAGTCTATACTCGGTGGCTACTTTTTATTAGGTACCTCGGGTAACTGAGTGTATGCTTATGGCCTTCTGCTGCTGTAGCCCAGTCCTCTTCAAGGTGCATTCAGAGATGTTCTTCTACACTCCACTGTTGTAATGCATGGTTATTTGAGTTACAGTCACCTTCCTGTCAGCTTGAACCAGTCTGGCCATCCTCCTCTGACCTTTCATTAATAAGGCGTTCTTGCCTACAGAGCCGATGTTCCCTGGATATTTTTGTGTTTTTTTTTTTTGCACCATTCTCTGTAAATTCTGGAGATCGTTCTGCATGAAAATTCTAGGCAATCAGTTTCTGAGATACTCAAACCACCTCGCCTGGCACTGATGATCATTCCCCAGTCAAAGATCACATTTCTTCACTATAATGCTCTTTGGTCTGGAAAACAACTGAACCTCTTGACCATGTCTGCATGCTTTTCAACATTGAGTTGCTGTCACATGAGGATTTGCATTAGCAAGCAGATGTACCTAATAAAGTGACTACTGAGCGTAGATGTAATTGTATCCAGAACAACTTCCAACACACACTTCGACAACACCCCAAGTTACCACCTCTGGCTCCTTCCTCTTCATCAGCAACCTGATGTCCATTGGTGAAAACATTTATGGATGGATGTTGGCACGTTGGTACCCAGCACACCATAGAAAGATGTTGCCACATTGGGCTTGATTCATTTGAAGGGTCAATGCTACCAACCTCCTCTAACAAAACCCTACTCTGTTGAGTTTAAACTACTCCCTGACCAAGCTGAAGCAAGCTGTCCGTCCAGAGATTTCAGATTCAGATTTATCACATGTACATCGAAACAGAGCGAAATGTGTAATTTGTGTTAACAACCAATGCACCCAGGTATGTGCTGGATAGCCCACAAGTGTCCGCACTCATTACAGTGCTAGCATATCATGCCCACGGCACAACACTACAGAACGCAACAAAACAACATATCAAAGTGACAAACCAAGGTCCATTTTCCACCTTTGCACATACAGTCTTCTAACCCCTGGACATGTACTCTTAGACTTCCAGCCTCCAGTGGCCTCGTGGATTCACAGACACTTCAGCTTCCCCTGTGTACTCTGAGATTAGCAGTTTCGGGATCCGGCTACTGAGCCTCGGCTTCTGGTTGACCTTCGTGCTTCCATATTTGGTATCGACCCAGGCGACCTACCAATGACAATAAATAATTACCCTGGATGAGGAGCCAAACTCCAGGCCATGAACCCCAGACTCTCCAATGACAGGACCCTGACCACTAGGCCTCAATCTCCAGTCTCACCGATTCGCTTACCTGAGGTGGGGGGTCCTGGCTCTTGTGCCTCCTCTTTGCATGGAACTCTGATCCCAGAACATGCTGATGATGGCCACCAGTCCTTGTCCATGCTGGTCTGTGTGCCTGATATCTGACCACTAAGTAAAGCCTTAGATTTCCACCTCTTCCCCTTTGTTGGCACTCGTCCCATGATCTGCAACCTTTCAGCCGCTGCTTCTAACCTTTCTGTCTCTTACTTTGGATTGATGGGGTGCACGAAAGAGTAGATGCTCCTGAACAAGGGCCATAACTCTAAACCTTGAACCTAGTCTTTCATAGCTGAAGTCAGAAAATACAGCATGCAAAAGTTAAGGGAAATCAGTCTCTCCCTTCCAAGTCTTCAAATCAATTGAATACAATGCTTCAAAACTTGGCTATTTTTTATTTATTCCAGTAAGGAGGAGAGCAATTTTATTTATTTTCCACAGGGCATTAACTTGAATCACTTAATACGTTTAACTAAAACAAAAACAAATTGGGAGTCATTTACCATAGCAGCTTCTCTTCACAGATTGCCTGGGCCATTCTGGAAGTAAACCAACCTTCCCTTTACTCAATCCACTTTCACTTTAATGAATGCACAGCTAATTTCCTTTTGACATTGCAGATTGGATTCCTAAAGAAGTTAGCAGGACAAGAATTTATAGATTACCTCCCTACTCTTATTCACACACGTGCGAAGAGTTTTTGAAGGGTCACTGCAATTGGCCCATTTGCTGGTGACGAAGTTGTAGTTCTGGCACCATGCGTTGTTCTTTGTATGACTTGTGACTGCACAGCCTTCCCTGAAAGTCTCCATGCATGGGCCCACTGTCATGCACAGCATTATATCCCAATCCATGGCGCATTTAATTTAAAGATTCCACTCAAACATGAGAACATTAAGGATCTGTTTTGTGGGAATCTTGGGCATTATGCCAGCGAAACTTCTGTTTCACAGGAGGTGTGCCTTGTGTTGGCCTTTCGAAAGAAAACGCTTACTTTTCTCCCTACTGCTATTCAACTGTGCTCTGCTTCCAGAGTTGATGCATCAGAATCGGAGTCAGGTTTAATATCACCGGCATGTCATGGAATTCGTTGTTTTGTGGCAGCGTTACATGGCAATACATAATAATAAAATAACTATAAATTACAATGTGCATATTTTTTAAAAAATTAAATGTCATGCAAAGAGAGGTAAAAATACTGAGGTAGTGGTCGTGGATTCATCGTCCGTTCGGAAATCTGATGGCAGAGGGGAAGAAACTGCTCCCGAAATGTTGAGTGTGTGTCTTCAGGCTCCTGTACCACCACCTTGATGGTAGCAATGAGAAGAGGGCGTGTCCTGCAAGATAGGGGTCCTTAATGATGTATGCCAACTTTTTGAGACATCACCTTATGAAGATGTCTTGAGGTATAGTCTCCAGCCTGACTTTATCAGTGCCCATGATGAAGCTGGCTGAGTTTACAATTTTCTGCTCTTGTGCAGTGGCCCCTTTATACCTGGTGATGCAGCCAGAATGCTCTCCACGGTGCATCTGTAGAAATTTGTGAATGTCTTTGGTGACATACCAATTCTCCTCAGACTCTGAATGAAATGTAGCCACTATCATGCCTTCTTTGTAATTGTATCAATATGTTGGGCCCAGGTTGATATGCAGAGATGTTGTCACCCAGGAACTTGAAACTGCTCACTGCTGATCCCCTGATTGGGACTGGTGTGTGTTCCCATGACTTTCCCCTTCCTGAAGTTTACTGTCAGTTCCTTGCTCTTACTGAAGTTGTGTCCAAGGTTGTTGTTGCTGTGACACCACTCAAACAGCTGATCTATCTTGTTCTGTATGCCTCCTCTTCACCATCTGAAATTCTGCCAGCAATAGATGTCCGAATGGTAAATTTATAGATGCCATTTGAGCTATTCCTAGCCACACAGTCGTGGGTGTAGAGAGAGTAGAGCAGTGGGCATGCATCCTTGAAGTGCACCAGGAGATATCATTTCCAGTCTTCGCAGACTGTGGCCTCCTGGTGAGGAAGTCAAAGCTCCAGTTGCAGAGAGAGATACAGGGGCCCAGGTTTTGGAGCTTATTGATAGAATTGAAGGTATGATTGTGTTGAGCCCTGAGCTGTAATCAATAAACAGCCTTTTGTAGGTATTCCGATCGTCCAGGTGATCCAAGGCCGAGTGGAGAGCCAGTGAGATTGATCTGCTGTAGATCTATTGTGGTGATAGGCAAATCGCAGTGGGTCCAGGCCCTTGCTTAGGCAGGAGTTGATTCTAGCCATGACCAACCCCTCAAAGCACTTCGTCACGGTAGATGTGAGTGCTACTGGGCGATAATCGTTGAAGCATGCATTTTTGTTAATGTGAGGTTGCTCCATCAATCTATGATGCTGTAATAAAAAGAGTTTTCTTCGCCTTTCCTTTACCCTTGTTAAGACACCTTGGAAAAAGTGTTGTGGAAAATGCTTTTGGATATGGAGACACACGCACAATGATGAGTTGATAATTGCTTGGATGTCAAAGTTTGTTGTCATATGCACAAGTACATGTAATTTAATCAAGTTATCTTGGGTCCATCACTCTTAGTGTAAAAAATGCATTTATGAATAGACAAAACTTATAAGGTTATAAGCTATTATGTATAGGTATGAAAAAGTGCATAAACTTTTATAAACTGTACAAGTTTATAAAAGTGTATAAAATTATGAAGGACACAGAGAGGATAAATGCATAGTCTTTTTTTCCCGGGATTGCAAAATCAAGAATTGGAGGGCATAGATTTAAGTGGAGTCTGGAAAGTTTTAATAGAATCCTAAGAAATGACTTTTTCACCCTGAAAGTGGTCCATATGTGGAAAGAGCTGCCAGAGGATGTGGTTGAGGCAGGTGAATATTGACTTTTAAAAGGCACTCAGACTGGTAAAAGGATATTCAAGGTGGAGAGGGAAAAGGGCAAATATTCACAGATAGCGCTGGCTTACGTGGGACTAGTTGGATGGAAGTGTCTGTTCCTGTGCAGTCAAAGGGACGTGGCAGTCTTCGTGCAGGATTCCTTAAAGGTTAAATTGCAGGTAAGGAAGGCAAATGCAATGTTAGCATCCATTTTGAGAGAACTACAATATTAACGCAAGGATGAATGCTGAGGCTGCAGACTGCATTTGGAGTATTGTGAGCAGTTTTGGGCCCCTTATCTAAGAAAGGGCTGGCATTGGGAGAGGGCCCAGAAGAGGTTCACGAGACTGATCCTGGGAATGAAAGGGTTAATGAACGAGGAGTGTTTGATGGCCCTGGACATGTACTTGCTGGATTTTAGGAGAACGAGGGGCCTGTGTATAGTAGATGTGGAGAGCATGCTTCCTTTCGTGGGGTGAGTCCAGGAGTAGAGGGCACAGCCTCAGAATACAAAGAAGTCCCTGTAAAACAGAGAAGAGGAAGAATTTTTTTTTAAGCAGATGATAATGAATCTGTGGAATTGTTTGCCTTGGACAGTTAAAGAGGCCAAGTCATTGGGTATATTTAAAGTAGAGATTGATGGATTCTTGATTAGTAAGGGCATCAAAGGTTATGCAGAGGAGGGATAATAAATCAGCCATGATGGAATGGCAGAGCATATGGGATGGGCTGAATGGCCTAAATCTGCTCCTGTGTCTTATGGTCTTGTGACTCTATGTATGCAGAAGTGCAATGAGAATATAATCACAGAATCATAATCATGCTTAATCTCACTGGCATAATGTCGTGAAATTTGTCTTGTTTGCTGCAGCAGGACTTTGCAATACATAACATGGATAAAGCATTGGCTGATTGGTAGGAGGCAAAGAGTGGGAATAAAGGGAGCCTTTTCTGACTGGCTGCCAGTGACTAGTGATGTTCACAGTAGTTTGTGTTGGGACCAATTCTTTTGGCTTTGTTGCAAAGTTTGCAGATGATATAAATAGATAGGTAGAGGGCCAGGTAGTTTTGAGGAAGTAGAGGGGCTACAGAAGGACTTAAATTAGGAGAATGGGCAAAGAAGCCGCAGATGGAATACAGTGTCGGGACGTGTGTTGTCATGTACTTTGGTAGAAGAAGTGAAAGGATTGGCTATTTTCTAAATGGGGAGAAAGTACAAAAAACTGACACACAAAGGAACTTGGGAGTCCTTGTGCAGGATTCCCTAAAGGTTAATTTGCAGGTAGAGTCTGTGGTGAGGAAGGCAAATGCAATGTTAGCAATCATTACAAGAGGACTAGAATATAAAAGCAAGGATGTAATGTTGAAACTTTATAAAGCATTGGTGAGGCCTCACTTGGAGTATTATGAGCAGTTTTTGTGCCCCTTATCTTAGAAGCGATGTGCTAACACTGGAGAGGTTCAAAGGAGGTTCATGAAAATTCTATGGTTGAGCGGTTTGACATATGAGCGTTTGATGGCTGTGGGCCTGTATTCACTGGAATTCAGAAGAATGAGGGGTGACCTCATTGAAACATATCGAATGGTAAAAGGCCTGAGTGGATGTGGAGAGGATGTTTCCTGTGGTGGGAGAGTCTAAGGCCAGAAGACGCAGCTTCAGAGTACAGGGGCATCCTTTTAGAACGGAGATAAGGAGGAATTTCTTTAGCCCAGGGAGTGGTGAATCTGTGGAATCTGTTGCCACAGGCAGCTAGGAAGGCCAAGTCTTCATGTATATTTAAGATAGAGGTTGACAGATTCTTGATTAGTCAGGGTATGAAGGGATGCGGGGGTGGGGTGGGGGGATGTGGAGAAGGCAGGACATCAGTGCTGAGAGGAAAAATTGGATCAGCCATGATGAAATGGCAGAGCAGACTTGATGGGCCTTGTGGCTGAATTTTGCTCTTGTATCTTATGGTCTTGTGGTCTTATAATTAAAAAAAAAACCCTATGAATTAGAATAAGAAACATGTATATATGTGTAAGTTTATATAGTGCAAAAGAGAGCAAAAATTAGTGGCATAGTGTGTACATGGGTTCGTTGTCTTTTCAAAAACCTAATGGCAGAGGTAAAGAAGCTGTTTCTGAAATATTGAGTGTGTGTCTCCACAGCATCAGATATGCAAGCTATTTTACATTTACAGTGACAAATTAATGCAACTTTCCTAGTATGACCTGCTCTTCCCCCCCCCCCCACCCCCTTACGTACTCTCTCCAATTTTATCTGAATTATTTTCATGTGGATTTTAGCTTCCCCATCAAGATTGTACTCTTCAAACAGACTGCACCGTGTGTGCATACTCTTGCAGCCACCTGTCTGGTAGCAAGAAATACGTTTTAATTTAACGAGTCAGTGAGTTTAGCAACCGCAGAAGATAAACTGTTCCACAGTGTTCAGTGCAGCGGTGCACTGTAAGTAAGGTGCATTATAACAGTGCGGTTACAGAGAACGCACGGATCTGTTGCATCTGATTATAATGGCATGGTATTGTGACTAGAACAGTGAGACTTAGACCTTGTGGGGAGATTAAAATGAGATACTTATGTGATATTTATTACAATATGATCTTGCTAATGCGTGGAGTACTATAGTTGACTGCCGTCCATTTTACGGCCAGAGATCATACTGAAGCAGATTAATAGTTGAGGACCTCCTCTCCATGCCTGATCTGCATCATATAGACTTGCAGGGCTAAAGATGTGCTAAATCCAAAACCCTCCTATTAAAACTATATTTTTGTTAGCTGTCATTATTTGTGTCTGCTATGATTATTGCTATTGCCTGCATTAGTTGGGTTATACCTGTAAAATGCCTTGGGCCATTGTTACATTGAACATGCTGTATAGTGGTACTGGTGTTCATTCCATATTCCTATAGATTAGTAGAACTTGAAGAGCTTTTCTCTCAAACATGTCTGGTTCCTGTTGGTTAATTGAAAGGAGGGAGGATTAAATGAAGAACTAAGTTTTAGTTTACCTGCTATTGTAAATTTTCATAAAAATCTGTAGGAAGCATCCAGTTGTGCGTTCATGTATGCTTTTGTTTTGGGGTCTCTCCACCACTCTCCTTTCCCTGCCAACTCATCTTCGTGTCAGCCCACAAGCTTGCACAGCTCCAGTTGAACTGCCTACCTTGCTTGGCGGTGAGACGTTTGGATGCATCTGCGTGCTCTGGTTTGTAATCTTTTCGCTTTCTTTCCTTGCACTGGGGTGGACGAGTTCACTTCTGTTGCCTTGTATTCCTTCGCTGTTCTTGTGAGGCCCAGCAATAGATCTGTGGCCCTTAATCTTCCTGTTTGTGATGAAATCTAAAAATAACTTTTATAAATTCATAAAATGTACACAACAAGTGCATTTGCTGCTTATCTTCCTCTGCATTAATTGTAATGCACTCTTTTACAACGCTCGTCTTTCCTTGATGTGCTCATGAAGTGTTTTGATGCCGTGTCCAGTGAAGGCAGGACTCTTACCCACACAGGCTCTGTGGTGACTGCACTGAGTTTTGTTAGGTACCTCAGCATGTACTCCTGCACCTTGGAATGAGCCTGGAGGCAACTTCTGCTCCATGTTAATCTGCAGTGTTACAGTGTTCGCTTCCAAATTTATACCGAATCAGAATGATAGAGCCCCAGTGTCCATTCCCTTATTAGACACGACAACAGCTCCAGACCCAAGCCCATTACACCTATTTCTACCTTTTACTCCCTCTTTTAAATTTGTTTTTTTTAGACAGGAGGTATGGGATTGTAGGTTCCACACCACCAGGTTCAGAAACAGTTATTACCCTACAATCATCAGGCTCCTGAACCTGCAAGAACAACTTCACTCACCTCAACACTGGACTGACTCCACAACCTATAGATTCACTGTCAAGGACTCTACAACTCAGTTTTATTTTTTTTATTAAGTGCAATATTTGTCCCCTTTTAAACATTGCCAGTCAGCCTTTTTAGAGTTTTTTCATAAAATCTATTGTATTTCTTTATTTTCCTGTGAGTGTCTGCAAGAAAACTAATCTCAGGGTAGTATACAGTGACATATACGTACTTGGGTAATAAATTTACTTTCAATTTGCTCCCCTTGACACTGCTTCATTTTCATCCTTTGTGCCAACACATAGTTCCTTCAGTAATTCTCGACTATCCCCCTCTCCCACTGCGGGTTTGGATCCTTGGATAAAGCCACAGCTGGGCATGATCTGAAAGGTGTTCAGCCCATTCTCTCCACTAACCAATGTCTATGGCTGATTGCCTTGCCATGCCAGAGCTGAAAGTTACTCTTAAGTGCTCCTTCACCGCTGCCTTCTGCCTCTCCCTTCACCAGGTCCGTCCTCCTCCATGCGGCACAGTAGCGTAGAGGTAAGCAGAATTGCTTCACAGTGCCAGCTATCGCCAATCGGCATTGGGATCCCGCTGTTGTCTGTAAGGAGTTTGCACGTTCTCCCCATGTCCACGTGGGTTTCCCCTGGGCCATCCGGTTTCCTCCAACAATCCAAAGAACGCACGGAGAATCTTTTGAGATTATTATGTATTGGTCTCATGGTTTTGACCGAAAGCTGGCTGATGATGGTAACAACTTCTATTGTAATGAAATGTCTTCAACTTGGCTGTGTTTCCTGTCATTGGACTGTCACAGAGGTCTGTGATGAGGGAAATGGTCAACCACAATCTTTGTGAAGGATAAGAGCAGACAAGGGACTGAAAGCCCTCCTACAGCTTTCATTTCCTGCATTCATAGTTCACACCTCAGTCTTCCTCCCGTCTTCTCTCCTTTTGTCTTTCAAAGCGGAGCAATTCTTTCTCAGAATCAGTATCAGGGTTATTGCCCCGGCATAGGAGGTGAGATTCATTGGCTAGTGGCAGCTGAAATGTGTAAGACATAAAAATTATTCTAAATTACAAAACAAAACTACAAATAGTGCAAAAAAAATTAGTGTTCATGGACTGCTCAGAAATCTAACGACAGAGGGGAAAAGTTTTTCCTAAAACATTAAGGTTACCGTATCTTTTCCCTGCTGGTAGTAAAAAGAAGGGGGGTTGTCCTGGATGGTGAGGGTCTTTAATGATGGACATGGTGCTTTTGAGTCACTGCCCTTTGAAGATGATGTCTACAGTGGAGAGGGTTGTGGCTGTGATAGAGCTAGTAGGTCTACCACCCGCTGAATCCTCTTTCAATCCAGGATATTGGAACCTCTGTACCAGGCTGTGATGCAGCCAGTCAGAATGCTCTCCACAGTGTATCTATAGATAGTTGCTTGAGTCCTTAGCAAATCTCCTCAAACTTCTAATGAAGTGGAGCTGCTGGGGAGCCTTCTCCGAGATTGTGTCAATGTGTTGTGTTCGAGATGTTGATGCCCAGGAACTTGAAGCTGTTCATCCTTTCCATCACTGACCGATCATTGCAGACTGGTGTGTGTATTCCTGACCTCCCCTCACTGAGCCCATAATCAATTTTTTGAACTTGCTGACATTGAGTGCTAGATTATTGTTGTGATGCCACTCAACCAGCTGATCCGACCTCACTCCTGTACTCAATTCATCAGCATCTGAGATTTTGCCAACAACAGTGGTAAATTTGTAGATTGTGATTGAGCTGTGCCTAGTCACGCAGTCATAAGTGTAGAGCAGTGGTCTGAGCACCCACCCTTCAGCTGTGCCATTGATTGTCAGTGACGTGGAGATTTTTCCAGTCTACATTGACTGCTGTTTCCCGATAAAGAAGTCTACGGGCTAACCCCCTCCCCCCACTGCTTAGCCAAGTACCTAAAAGATTTTTTACCCATATATCTGGAGCTCTGGAAACTCATTTATTACTGAACTCCTGACCACTGAGTTTCAGTTTCTTGCTGATCCTGAACACCCATGTTAAATGCTACTGTTGGCTGACATCCGTCTCCTCAGCTTATGTTACCCCCTCTTCAAATTCAGTGTCAACAATTCTCACCACAAAGCAACCAAAACTGGAGCTGTTCTTCCTTCCACATATTGTCTTGCCTTCCAAGCCTTTGAAAGTACAGCACACTTTCAAACCTATGTCCTTTTTCCTCAGAAGCTCCTTATTTGAATCATTCCAATCGAAATTCTGCAATAATTCCAAAGTACCTCAGAGCTGTATGTGGCATTCAGTGTTGCCATATCCAAAGGAATCTGTCCCACTTTATCCTACTCACTTCATCCAGGCATCTGCCCCATGTTCAAAAGCCAGCAGCCTGGATAGGTGACGAAGGACAAATGCAGTCTGAGTCTCCCCTCTGCTTTCAGAAGCCAGGGACAGGTTCCTTGGGAGTAGGAGATTGGAGGCCCGAACAGTTGGCATGTCAGGAGTTTGAGCCTTGAGTTTGGACTCTCGTCACCAGCAGTTCATGGGGTTGATATAGAAGATTGGAGCCTGGATCCGTCGTCCAGAAGACACAGTCTAATGGCCGGAGACTGGAGGCTTGTGGCCTGTCCTGAGTTGAAGGACTGTCCGTAGGTGTGGGTGGGAGGAAAGAAAGGGGTTTGTTTTGTGACTCGTTGTGTTCTGTAACCCTCTCCAAGCATTGTGGCCATGCTGTGTTGGTACTGAAATGTGCGTCAACACTTGTGGGCTGCTCCCCTGCACATCCCTAGGTCGTATTGGTTGTTATAATGCATTTTCATGTGCATATTTCAATGTACATGTAATAAATAAATCTGGATCTGAATCCTACTCACTGTGCCTACAGACTGTAGTACAGTTGAGCATGTCTACAGTGGTTTTCCAATTTCATCCCAGCTGGATTGGATCATTTGTGTTTGGCGCCACTGCTGTCTATCAGTTGTAGCTCACGAGTCCGCAAGGCTTCCTCCTCCTCCTCCTCCTCCTGCCCTATCGCTTGTGGGAATGCCAGAGATCTCTTGGCCCTTCCTGTTTCATATCCAGACGTCATTCCTCAGTAACGTTATCTAATATCGGAATTGGTTGTCAATTACTTGCTGATGACAACCAGCTTTATTTTGCAACCAGTTTCCATTTCTTGAGTGTTTATCAGAGGAACAGAAAATTTCTCCAACTAAATAGTGAGATGAACTGAAGCCATTCCCAGCACCAATGTTATGTGTTCTACGAAAGTATTTCATGGATCCCATCTAGTGACAAGGCAGATGTTCTCAAATCAGTAATGCTTCCTTACTCTGCCTGCCCGTCCCTCATCTTCAATCAGTAGCAAACGTTATCCATTAAGGATCAAACAGCATCTCACATTGCACCTTGGTACTCGCTAACCTGTCAGAATGAAATTTACTTTATCTAATTTATGTTGGTCACTCCTCTCCTACTCCATCCCCTCTTTTGTTTTCCCTTATCCCACCAGCCCCATCACCCCTTTCATTTTTCCCTCTTTCCTGATGTGCCCATCACCCACATTTTCCTCCGGCCAGTTCCCCTCATCATGTTCTTCCCTTTATTCTATAGTGCTCCAATCAGATTCCATCTTCTTCAGCCCTTCGTCACTTCCACCTATCTCCTGCCATTTTCTTACGTCAGTCCCACTCTCATCTCCCTCTCCTGCCATCAATTGCTTCCCCCAATTTTTGTAGTATTTACTCCCCCCTTTCTTTCCTGGTCCAGATGAAGGGCCTCAACCCAAAACAGTAACTGTTCATTTCCTTCCAAGAGATGCTGCCTGACTTGCTGAATTTCTCCAACATTTTGTGTTACTCCACATTTCCAGCATCCACAGCCTCTCTTGTGTCTCTTATCCACATGTTTGTTACCTCTAGCTGATCATTCAAATGTCTTCCTCGTGGATTTTCCGTATTTAACATCCTTAAGCTTAAAGCATTCAGATTTCTTTGTGCCAAGGATTTGCATCCCTTTGCCATAGACCTAGAATTGCTTCCTAGTTCATCAACCACATAATTTGTAAAATTCATATTTTTGTTCTCCGTTCAAACCACGCTCTCACTCTTATTTTTTTTCCTCAAGGTTTTTCTCCATCCAGCCACACAAAGTTTGGAAATCTACTCTGACCTTTTTGCGTTAATCCATTGTAGGTGGCTGTGCCTTTAGCTTCTTAAGCTTGGGAATCGCTTCCTTCTGACATTTCATTCTTTGAATCCACATCTATGACCTGGCTTTTAAACATCTGCCCTAATTTCCCTATGCGGTTTGTATTTTTCATAATTTAAGAAGCATCCTCACATCAGCTGTTCTAGTATGTTTTTTTAAAAATCTCTTCCTTAAATCTAATAAATAGCTTTTTAAAAATCAGATTTTCCCTTAAGGAAAACGCGCTGACTTTGGCCTACTTTATCATGCATCCCGAAGTATAACAAAACTTCATCCTTAATAATGGATTCCAACATCTTCCCAACCACTGAACTCAGGCTAACTGGCCTATAGTTTCTTTTCTTGTGCCTCCCTTCTTTCTTGAAGAGTGGGGTGACATCTGCAATTTTCAAGTCCTCCAGAACTATTACAGAATCTAGTGATTCTTGAAAGATCATTACTAATGCCTCCTTCAGTTCCTTCTTTCAGAACCCTGGGGTGTAGTCCATCTGGTCTTAGATGATTTATCTACCTTCAGACAACTCTCCTTCCTAACCACCCTCTCCTTTCATAGCAATTGCACTCACTTCAGCCCTCTGACACTCTCAAATTTCTGGCATTCTGCTAGTGTCTTTCACAGTGAAGCCGGACACAAAATACTTAAAAGGTTTAACAGCCTATTCTTTCTTCCCCGTTACTACCACTTCAGCATTGTTTTCCAGCAGTCCATTATCTTTGTTTGTCACTCTTTGTATATCTGAAAACACTTGGTATTCTCTTTTATAAAAATTATTGGTTAGTTTACCTTCATAGTTAATCTTTTCTCTCATTATGGGTTTTTTAGTTGCCTTCTGATGGTTTTTAAAAGTTTTCCCACTAATTTTTGCTATATTATATGCCCCCTTTCTTCTTTTCCTTTTATGACTTCCCTTGTTAGCCTCCCTTTAGAATATTATTTCTTCTTTGGGATGTATCCATCCTGTGCATTCCAAAATACCCACAGAAACATGATGTTATGCTCTTCTTTCAGCCACGACTCAGTGATGTCCACGACGTCATATCTGCCAATCTCTAATTGTGCTAAAAGATCATCTACCAGATTCTGTATACACCTTCAGTCCTGTATTCATCACCCTGTTTAATTTTTGCCCTAATGTTACACTTCAACTTGTTCTACTGATTGCAATTTTGCCCTATCATCTGCCTTCCTTGCAGTCTCACTACACACTGCATTTAGTTGTATACCCACTGCTTCATCCTCAGCCCTATCACTCTGTTTCTTGTACCCTTGCCAAATTAGTTTAAACCTCCTCCCGAACAGCTCAACCGAACCTGACTGCAAGGATATTTGTCCCTCTCGGGTTCAGGTGTAACCCATCTGTTTTTGTACAGGTCACACCTTCTCCAGAAGAGATCCCATTGATAAAAGAAATCTGAAACCCTAAGCCCTGCACTAATTCCTCAACCAAGTCATCCTAATCTTACCCTCATTGGCATGTATCACAGGCAGCAATCCAGAGATTACTAGCCTGGAGGTCCTGATTTTCAGCTCTCTACCAAACTTCCTATATTTTCTCTTCAGGATGTCCTCCCATTTCCTAACTATGTCAGTGGTAGCAAATGTAGCATGACTTTCGGCTATTCGCCTTCCTCTTTTAGAGTGCTGTGGACCTGATCTGAGTTGTCCCTGACCCAGGCACCATCGGAGTGTCTCTTTCACATCCACAGGATCTCCTGCCTTCCGCTGTAATGGTGGAATCCCCTGTCACCACTGAGCGCCTCTTCTTTCCCCTTCGTTTCAAGCCAGAGTCCTGCTCACTGTGGCTTCCCCCTGGTAGGTTGTCACTCTCCCCAATAGAATACAAAGCGGTATACTTATTATTGAGGGAACAGCCACGGGCACTCTGCACTAGCTGTCTTTTCCCTTTCCCTCCTGACAGTCACCCAGCTGCCCGCCTCCTGCGCATTAGGGGTGACTGCCTTGCTGTAGCTTGTTACCTGTCTCATTCTCCCACGTGAGGCAAAATACATCCAGCTGCAGCTTCAGTTCCTTAATGCTGTCTCCAATTCTGCTGCTCAATGCACCACATGTGGATATACCGTAGATGTCGGATTATAAGCCGCTACTTTTTTCCCACATTTTGAACAGCTTTGAACACTGCGGCCTTTACTACGGTGCGGCTAATGCATGGTTTTTTTTCATGCCGCCAAAAACATTTTGCCTCGTAACAGTAGACCAATAAAATTGATGAGTAGTTCACAGAGGTCCAATGAAATTGTACGATAAATCAAGCGCACTTTCACAATTAAATTATTGTAAATCAGTCATTTGTACTCACCCTCATCAACATGGAAAACACTCGAAGAAAAGCATTGTGCTGCCTTTATGGCAGTTATTTAGTTTATAATATTTTCGCTTAGTAATTCATTTTCTAGTTAAAGTTAGAAGTGTTTTAACTATATTTGTTTTCTGTACTATATCGCGGGATGCTATGACGTCACACCCGGTTTCGCCGCGTCTTGTGGGATACCTGTTTGCTATAAACGGGAAGGCGGGGGCGAGCGCATTACGCGAGCAGCATTAGATCTGAGCGAACGCTGCTTTTAAGTTAAAGGCGATCAATAACTTTTCCTGGTAGGCTGCAGTATATATATTTTTTACCAGTCGTTAGGAGATATTGGAATGTTGTTCGTGCACTGTTCAGTAAAAAAAGTATACGCAATGTATATTTAAAAGTAGCCGCGTTACAGGCACGGTTTGAAAAAAAGCATTTGCAATATGTATTTGTTTATGTTACCATATGGATTTAATTAAAAGTTAAAAAATCCTCACGTGTAATATCTTTCTGTGTAAATATCTCATATTACAACGTGGGACACCTGCGGCCGAAAATCCGGTGCGGCCTAAAATCCGGTGCGGCCTGTACAAGTACAAAATTGATTTTCTTTCTAAAATTAGAGCCAGCGGCTTTTAATCAGGTGCGCTCTGTAGTGCGAAATCTATGGTAGTCATCAGGGAGACAGGTAGAAGGTCTCCCAGCGTTTCCATGTCTCACACAAGGAACGTACCACTAACTTTGGACACATTCTCGGTGCACTAGCCACGTACTAATAGACAAAGAAAGAGATTTGAAAAATACTTACTAGAACCTCCATCTTCACTTGCCTAAGCCTGTTGAGCCAAAGCCTCCTGTTCCACACTGGCCCGCTCTAACTATAGTGCTGTGTACATTGTAAATACATGCTGGTGTTTATGTATATTTTATTCAATAATCTGTACTTCGGCCTATAACTTTATTTTTTGATAATTCTTTATAGTTTATAATTGTAGCATGTTATTGTTTTTGTCACATGTCATGCCAACTCACCACATCAAATTCCTGCTACATATACAGTAAATATATATGGTAAGTAAACTTAATCCTTGAAGTTTTCCTATGCTGCTGGTGCTGTAGAAGTGGAAGTAATGGTTATTCTACATTTTAAATTGGATTATTTTTTAAAAGAAAACACTTTTTGTATGTAAAGCAACAAAATATAATTCTTAAAAAACTTAAATTTTTCTCAAACTCTCAACATTCCAAGGCACTTTAAAGCCTAATGAAGACTTTTCTTTTGCTCAATGCAGCCAATTTAGACATAGCAAAGAGTCATTAATCTCATTGGTGTTCATGGCCAGAATAGTAAACACTGGCCAGGTATCCTCGAGGTCCAGAAAATGGGGGGGTCCTTTACAAAAAAAAAAGGTGTGTAGTGTTATTTGGTATTATTTCGTTGCTAATGTTGCTCTGTGAAAGGAATGTAGATGGGCTGAAATTAAACCCTAGCTTTGCCAAGAACTTCCCACTCACTGGATTTGATTGCAAGCTTCTAAAGTAAATCCGTCCCACCCCCCCAAGCGCCCTTCCTTCAGAGAAAGAATAGGAACAGCCCTCGCCACAGAGAGAAGGGGTTTGCGGCCATTTTATTTGGCCTGTATGTTGTAGGCCACTGCTGGAGTTGGAGTTCTTGCTGTTTGCAGTATTCTTTCCACAGTTTGTTAAGCTGGAAGTGCGTGCAGACTTACATTTTCCTCAATAACGCCCACACCCTTTTGTGTTTTTTCTCAGTCTTGACATCCAAGTCTGACTATGGGGGAGGTGAGTCAGTCTTGCAAAGCAGACGATAGCTGTGGATGACCTCATGGGGAGAAGCTTGCTATCAAATTGTGACTGTCATAGAGTAAAGCAAAGGTGATGGGGTGGGAGGGGTGCTTGACTTGTGCCTGTTTTCAGTGGCCCGAATAGGAAAAGGATGTCTCCCTCATCCCTTGGTGTTGCGCTGTGTGCTCAGGTCTCCTTTAACCTCCAGGGTACTTCAGTCAGTGGAAATGAAGTTCTGGCAGTAAGTGTAAACAGCTGCAGACCTTGGCAAATGGAATTCTCTGTGGAGAAAGAGTTGAATGAAAGAGAGGAAAATAAAGCATTTCTCAGTATTAAGTCAGCATTATTCCTTCTCCTAATCCAACCTAAAAAATTCCATTGTTGTACAGAAGTTTTTAATTAGTTTAAAAAAAAATTCTGTCCATTTTGTATCTGCAGCCTTCTGTCACCTCCAAGCATTGAGTTGCCATGGTCTAGCCCTCCCCCACATATTGTAATGAAGTGTGGAGATGAAAGGGCCCGCAGAATCCTGATGGCCTCCAAAGATAACATGCCCTGTACCAATCCAGCTCTGCATGCACAATTTAAGCACCTTTTGTTTTCTCAGTGAAAGTGAGGAATTCAATTTCATCACGATTATGGAGTGGTGTGAAGTATGTGGATCTGATTTCTAATCCAGAGGGATTCGTGTTCTGGTAGGACGGCTGTGTGTGTGTGCGTACCTCTCACTGTGTGTGGCCTATCCAAAGGTCCTGTGGCCGAATAGGTTTGCTTTGCTTTTCACTGAAGGACAAAGCCAAACCATTGCACTTCCAACCCCCACACCCCACTTCCACCACTCCACGCACCCCACGGAATTTGGGATGCTGATTTCATCTGCTTAAAAAAAATCCTTTGAATTTCTGCAGCTTCACAGGGAAGAAACTGGACCATGCACTCACTGGGTTACCTGTACTGTGAACAAAGTCCGGCTGATAGGGTTTATATTTTGTTTGCTCATGGGTATCAATACCAATTGTAGTTCTCACTCAAGCTCAATTGATAAATCCCTTTTAATTTGCATACTTGCCTTCCGACAGCTGTTTGGACTATTTTTAGTCCAACAGCACTGGGAGACCTGTGTTATACCATATTCCTTGACACAAGTAAAAGCCATTTTGGCCCACTGAGTTAATGCTGGTCAAGTCAATACAGACCAGTATGACCCTCCCCCCCCCTTTAAAATTTCCCCATTCTGCTTACATTCTTATCAATTTGCAACTCCCCCTTCCCCCCGAGATAGAAAGAGATGATCACAAGTATGACTTAATGTCACACTACATGTAAATCAGGGGTCTCCAGTCCTGGACTCCATGTGTCCTTTGGTCCATGGCATAAAAAAGGTTGGGAACCCCTGATGTAAATCCTGTTCAGGCTGAATTGTTCCATTGTCCACTGGACATTATCACACAGCACGTAGAGTCAAGTGGCATGGAAACAAGGCCCTTGGTCCAACTCATCCATGCCAACCAAGTTGCCTAGCTAGGCATCTACTCTAAGTACTATACCCATTATTATGCATTTGGTGTATATCCCTCGGTTCCAGGGATTCCCAGCCACCTTTATGCCATGGACAAACACCATTAAGCAAGGAGTCTGTGGACCTCAGGTTGGGAACCCTTGTTCTATTCTCTTCCTGTTCATGTACCTGTTTGAATGTGTTTTAAGCACAAATGGTCATTCCTTGGCCAATGCTACTGGAACAGACCTTTAATTGCTTATTTCTCTCCATTATTTCAGAAGTTTTTGTACGTCCTTCATTTGTGCAACAGCATCTGCATTTGTAAATGTAATGCAGCTTGGGTTTCTTGAAGTCATGAAAGACATTCTTGATGTAAATGTATTTCCTCTCTGTAGTTTCATTGAAATAAGTTGTTCACCTATTGTGCTGTTATGATCTTCTCTGTTGGAGGCTGCACCGATTCTAAGTTACTTTTCCTTTGTGGTGTGAAGGAGCAATGGCTGTTTTAATGTTTTCGTGACTTCTCAGTCCAGGTTAGCCATGTGGGTCTTTATGCTCTCTCTTCACCCAGAGAGTGAATCTTTGAAATTCGCATCTGAACTTGGCTGTTGCAGCTTAGTGTTGGAGTATATTAAGAACAAAAACTTCTAGGTTTGAAAGGAGCAAGGAAATGTATGCCTTGTTGCTGGCACTTGGAGGCAAGGTAAAAGCCTGGTTAGGGTCTTACTAAATGGTGGAATAAGCAAGAGGGGCCGAGTAGCCTACAGTCTCTAATTTTGACATTATTCTAACTCAACACCCAGGTGGAGCTGCTGGAAATTTCATTGGATGGTGGGCTAGAAGCAAAGGTCTCAGCTCAGGTCTAACATTATCTACTAAGAGCAAGATGTAGGGGAACACCTGCCCTGCCTTGGGGTCTATGTGCTGTTGTTTCACCCCCATTGTATAGGCTATTGTTCCAGCCTGGTGTGGTCACACTGTATGACTTTCTTTCTTGTTGAAAAGACAGTACTTAGGTTTTGAAGGTCATCCACAAGCCCAGGACGTTCCATGTGGTTTAACCTCTAATGAGCGCAGTTTGAGGTGTGTTTAGTACTGTAAAGAATTAGTGGCACTACTTAACAGTACACTGGCAGCACCTATACCATTAGGGTGTTGCCTGAAGACTTGGTCAATAACAGGAAAGGTCCTGTTGAGGGGTGTTCCAGACTCCTCCACACTCTGATTTGGACAAGGTTTGACTATTCAATTGAAGGAAGTTCAGGAAAGGTCTGCGGTCTACTGTTCTGCATTCCACGTTTGATTGCTCTTTCTCCTGTCCTGGGTTGGTTTGTAAACTGGCCATTTCTCTGCTGTAGAGAAGGCAAGATGGTGTAGACAGAGTCGGTGGATAATTGCGATATTTTCTGAGGAAAGGAAAATGAACCACACTCCTATTAAAGAAAACCATTTCAAAGTAACTAATACAAAATGCTAGAGGAGCTCAGCAGGCCAGGCAGCATCTGTGGAAAAGAAGTACAGCCGATGTCTCAGGCCGAGACACTTGGCCTAAAATGTCAACTGTAGTTTTTTTCCATTAGATGCTGCCTGTTCTGCTGAGTCCCTCCAGCATTTTGTGTATGTGTGTTGCTTGGATTTCCAGCATCTGCAGATTTTCTCTGGTTTGTCAAAGCAACTACATCTGCTGAGATTTTGTATCATTTACAGCTACCGGTAGTGGAAGAAACAACGTAATCCAGCGTGGATCCAGTGGATGGTCTGACATTGAACTTCTAACTTTCTCTGTAACAGATTGACTGATTCCCTCATAGCATGATAATGAATAGAGGACCAAACACAAAATGCTGGAGCAACTCTGCATCTGTGGAGAGGAATGTATGGTCGACATTTTGGGCCAAGACCCTCCATCAGGACTGGAAAGGAAAAGGGGAAAGAAGTGGGGGGGGGGGGGGTGGGGAGGGAAGGAGTGCAAGTTGGAAAGTGAGCAGAGGAACTTGTTAATTGCTTATAGTACAGTTCTTCCTTGATTACAGAAAGAATGCTTTCCAAGAAAACATTTCGCAAAAGAAAATCTTGTAAAAGTGATTGCTGAGTGATATGCAAAATGGTTGTTTCAGTGCAATGCCTTTCCACCCAGAGAGAAAGGAGTGATATTCAGTCCAGTGAAGAGTAGCTTTGGTAAACTGGAAATTTGTATGTTCAGGTCAATGGTATTGTAATGAAAATAGGTAAACTGAAAGTTTGTTAATCAAGGAATTGTGCAGAAACATGTGTGTCTGTTTAAGGGCAGTGGTATCATTCAGACTGGCTCCAGATCATCTTAGCTATTCTTCAGGCATTTTGACCAAAAGCAGGAGGGTTGACTAATTATGAGATATATATTATATTGAACATCATTGTGAGTAATTTTTAATGACATCTTTACATGAATCCCCTAAATCACTCTGTGATCCCACAGACCCAGGCTTCTCATCATTTGAAGACCATTGTTTCCTCTCACTGAATTCCATTTTACATAATTTCTTACTGTATGAATATCCCAAGTTAGCGTGTCCTCTGATTTTGTGATGTAACACTGCGTTTCAATGTCTTTGCCAGGCCATTTAATTGACTAACACTTACTTTCCCTGGTAGAGTAACATACATCTGTTGCTAGCACTGGGGTCAGTCCTGATGATTTCCTATAGTAAGGTAAGGGCCAGTTAGTTTCAAAAATGGTGCATAGAATTTTTTCCTCAGAGTGTGGAGAACTTCAGGAATTCTCTACGTGATGGGGTTGGGGAGGCCTGGCATGAGAAGTATCTAAGGTGGAGGAAGATAAGTATTTGAAAGATTGGGGATTGAGGGCTTTGGGGAGTAGTCATGGTGGAGGAGTGTCAAGTTCAAGTTTAATAATCATTCAGCGATACATGAATACCCATGAATGCAGCCAAATGAAATTAGTATTACTCTGCGGCCAAGGTGTAAAACACAGTACCAACTATTCTACACAGCACAAGGCACATATAAGATAGCAAGAATATGCAAGATATCAGTAAAGTACAGTCCACGAAAAAGTCCAAATGCCTGAATCCAGGAATGTTTCATCAGTCTGCAGTTGAACACAATACAGCTTGTCTTCTGCCAAGTGAACACTTGGATGCAGCACCGACTCCAGCATGGACACTGTACCATACCACCTCCAGCACTCTGGTGGAGCCCCCGACACTGACCCCTCTCCCTGGGCGTGTGCAAGCAGGCAACACCACAGCTTCAGGCCTAGTCCTTGCTATGAATGAGGACATACTCCACTGCTGTTTGCCAATGAACCATTGAATTGGCCTTGCAGCATTCACACCACCAATATCCAGCAGGGTCTTGCGATTACAAGAGAAGTGACTATCACTCGCTTTTGGACTGCACACTTCCTCAGTGTACTGTTGCCTCTGTGTCACAGGCATCATCACAGACTGCACCAAGTCCAGATCCTTCAGTTTCTCCACCAATGAGCAACTCACTGATGGAGTATATCTGCAGTATCCAGCAGAGTCTTGCGATAGTTGAAAAAGATGTTTAAAAAAAAAGACAGTAACACCTTTGGTTGACCCTATAGAAGCCGCTTGTCTAACCTCGTTGGTATCTTATGATGGCCTGTGCTCATATTGAGTAGCAGGGCAGGCTTGAGGGGCCATGTGACATATTCCTAGTTCTATTTTCTTGTGTTCGAATGTCCTCCATTCCACTGGTTTTCCTTTTTTTTTAAAGATCTTTGCAACTCACATCATATTTTGACCACAACTCTCACTCATTGCTGCAGGTTGGAAGTTTGTATCCTATAGGTGACCTCCTGCAAGGTTAATAACTTACTTGAGGGTACCCACCTCTTCATCTGTTGAAGAGATTGCACCAAGGTGCACGTTTTAAAGATTTTTCTCTCATTGGGAGAAGTGACTTTGTCCTGAGTTGATCTTGTATGGTTTTCTTTAAGAGAATCTGAGTGGCCGATGATTGTTGGCTCCCTTTCTTTCCTGATCTACTCTTATAACTTGAATAGAAATAGAAAACCAGAGAGGTCAGGCATCATCTGTGGAAAGAGTAGCAGTTAACATTTCAGCTCAAAGAACCTCTTCTATTTCTATAAATTCTGTATGACCTGAGATTTTTCTGAATTTTCTGTTTTTATTTTAAACTTGCAGTATCTGTGGCATTATTTGATTTTTACTTACTGTTCTGTCTGTCTTTTTTGACAAGATCTGTGAAACTTTCCTTATTTGGACAGGATAGAAGAAAAATAAAAAGGTTGAAGAGTTTTTCAGCATCTTTCAAAGGTAGTTGAATTGAAAATGAGTGTTTGTAGAGACAGAATGATACAGCACAGAAACAAGCCCTTTGACTCATGAAGTCTTTGCTAACCATCAAGTACCCATCCACGTGGATCCCATTTATACACATTTTGCCCTAATCTTCTAATTTTGATCATTCTTCCAATCCTTGGTGATTCAAGTACTCAGGCAGATGTGAGAGTATCTGCCTCTGCCACTCTCTCAGGCAGTGCTTTCCAGTGCCCCCCCCACCCCCGTTAGGATATCACCTAACCTTACACCTTACCTTAGATCTATGCCTATTAATTGCAGACATCTTCCGTTAATAATCTTCATTATGGGGTGAAGTTTCTCATTATCCACTCTGTTGATCTGCTTATCCTTTTGTCTACTTCCATCAGGTGCCCACTCTGCTTCCTGTACTGCAAAGACAATAAACCCCTCTGGTCACTCCTTGTAACTGAAATATCCCATCCAGTCCATCGAGCAGGAAGTACAGGAACCTTAGGTCCCACACCACCAGATTCAGACTGACCTCTACCTTGCTGAGGCCCAGCAGCAGCTGTCAGACACCTCCTATTATTTACCCCTTGAACTGGATCTCACTAAGGAGCATCAGGCCACTGTCTCTCACACTATCACCAACCTCATTAACTCTGAGGATCTCCCATCCGATCCCACCAACCTTCACCCTACCTCCTACCCAAGATCCACAAACCTGCCTGTCCAGGTAGACCCATTGTTTCAGCTTGTTCCTGCCCCACTGAACTCACTTTGGCATGCCTCAGCTCAGTTTTAACCCCCTGGTTCAGTCCCTTCTTACCTACATTCATGACACATCACACGCTCTTGATCTTTTCAAAGCTTTCAAATTCCCTGGGCCTGAGCATCTTTTTTTCTCCATGGATGTCCAGTCCCTATACACCTCCATCCCCCACCAGAAAGGCCGCAACGCTCTCCGTTTCTTTCTGGACACCAGACCCAACCAGTTCCCCTCCACCACCACTCTCCTCCATCTACTGAAACTTGTCCTCACTCTCAATAACTTCTCCTTTGGCTCCTTCCACTTCTTTCAAACAAAAGGTGTAGCCATGGGCACTTGCATGGGTCCCAGCCTGTTTGTCAACTACGTGGAACAGTCTATGTTCCAAGCTTACACTGGCGTCACTCCCCCACTTATCCTATGCTACATCAACAAGTGCATTGGTGCTGCTTCCTGCACCCACATGGAGCTCGTCGACTTCATCGCCTTTGCCTGCAACTTCCCTGCCCTAAAATTTACCTGGTCCCATTAACAACGCCCCACCCCCCTTTCCTGATCTCTCTGTGTCTATCTTGAGAGACAGCTTATCCACTGATGTCTATTACAAACCCACTGACTCTCACAGCTACCTGGACTATGCCTTCTCCCACCCTGTTATATGTAAAAATGCCATCCCCTTCTCTCAATTCCTCCATCTCCGCTACATCTGCTCTCAGGATGAGGCTTTTCATTCTAGAATGAAGGAAAAGGGGTTCCCTTCCTCCACTATCATCGCTGTCCACAACCGCATCTCTTCCATTTCGTGCATGTCTGCCCTCTCCTCATCCTCCCATCACCCCACCAGGGATAGGGTTCCTCTTGTCCTCACCATCCACATCCAGTACATAATTCTCCGTATTTTCTGCCATCTCCAACAGGATCCCACCACCAAGCAACTCCCTCTTCCTCCCCCCCACTTACTGCTTTCTAAGGGATCACTCCCTACGCAACTCCCTTGTCCATTCATCTCTCCCCACTGATCTCCTTCCGGACATTTATGCTTGCAAGTGGAACAAGTACTACATCTGCCCCTACACGTCCTCCCCCACTACCATTCAGGGCCCTAAAATGTCCTTCCAATTGAGGCAGTGCTTCTCCTGTGATTGTTGAGGTCATCTGTTGTATCTGGTGCTTGCAGTGTGGGCTTGTGTTTATCAGTGAGACCTGACGTAGATTGGGAGACTACTTCGCTGAGCACCTACACTCTGTCTGCCAGAAAAAGCGGGATCTCCCAGTGGTCACTCATTTTAATTCTATTTCCTATTTCCATTCCGATATATCCATCCATGGCCTCCTCCACTGTCGTGACAAAGCCACACTCAGGTTGGAGGAGCAACATCTGGTATTCTTCAAGAATGTAGCCTCCAAACTGATGAGTGAACATGGATTTTTTGAGGTTCTGGTAATGCCCCTCCCCACCTCCTCCTCTGTTCCCCATCCCCTTTTTTCTCTCTTGCCTTAGCTCCTTATCTTTCCATCACCTCCCTCTGGTGCTCCTCCCTCTTCTTTCTTCCATGACCTTCTGTCCTCTCCTATTAGATTCCCCCTTCTCCAGCCCTGTATCTCTTTCACCAATCAATTTCCTAGCTCTTTACTTCACCCCTCCTCCTCCCGGTTACATCTTATCACCTTATGTCTCTCCCTCTCTCCCCCCCCCCCCCCCACCACCTAACTCTGACTCCTCATCTGTTTTTCTGTAGTCCTGTGAAGGGTCTCGGCCTGAAACGTTGACTGTACATGTTTCTGTAGATGCTGCCTGGCCTACTGAGTTCCTCCAGTATTTTGTGTGTGTTGTTTGGATTTCCAGCACCTGCAGATTTTGTTGTGTTTGTTATTATCTACAGTCATCTCCCTGGGCATGCTGCTCATTGGAGAAACTGAAGGAGCGGGCTTGGTGCAGTCCATCTGTGACACAGAGGCAACAGTACGGTAAGGAAGTGTGCAGTCCAACAGTGATTACTCCACTCACCTCAACACTGAACTGACACCACAACCCATGGACTCACTTTCAAGGATCTGCAATTTGTGTTCTCTATTATCTATTTACTACTGTATTATTATTGTATTTTAACTTCTTCTCAACTCAAGCTGGTAAAGCCTAAAAGTACAGGCATAGCCAAACACACTCATTTCTCAATTGCTAGGAACTTTTGGACTGTTCTAGTGGTGTTTAGTATTGTAGCTATTATTTTTTGTCTTTTTTTGTACTTGCACAGCTTGACTTTTGTACATCGTTTGTCAGTCCTTGTTTGCCTGTAGTTTGAGGGGTGGGGGAGTTCAGGAGCAGGAGACTTTCTGCTTCCTTTGAATATAGCTGCAGAGTGTCCACAATTTAAGACCTGACTTGCTAGATAAAGCCAGTGACAAGCATTCCTGTTTCTCGAGGAGTTATTTTTCTGGTATCAAATAGGAAAGGCCTGTGGAGCGGTTTTATTATGTACAGATCCTCTAACATGTGCCAGGATGTGAACAGGATCAAGTTGCACCTTTGTCAGTATTCTTACGAGCATAGAACTTTTTCAGAGCACCGGGTGCAGGTTTTAAGCTGTGGTTTTAATTCTTTCGTTCCACGATGCCATGGAATATTTATAATGCCCCATCGGTTGCCCTGTTACAGAATGAGGGTTTGATGATTGAGCAGTGAAGAACCTGCCAGACTGAGGATTTGCAAGGCAGCCAGGGTGGGGCAGTGCAGTTTAAGTCGCTGTGTTCCTGCAGTAGGATTCCTGCCGTTGTTTCATGGAGACTCCTGGTGGGACACTGCTGTTTATATTCATCACGTTCACGGTGGGACATTGACGTTTATACCAGTAGAGAGCCAGAGTGGGACATTACAGTTTATATCGTAGGTCCTGGAGAATGGGGCAGTACAGTTTATGTTGCAGATATCCAAGGTGGGACATTAGTAGCTCATTAATGGTGGGGCAGGTATTCCCAGTGCAGCCTCCACATCGGTGAGGCTCGAGGTAGACTGGGGGACTGCTTTGGTGAGCACCATCATTCCTAGGATTTCCCATTTTAATTCCACTGCCCATTCCCATTCCCACACGTTGGTCTATGGCTTCCTTTGCTGCTGTGATGAGGGCACTCTGTATATTCTATCTGGGTAGTCTTCAATCTGATGGCATGAATATTGATTTGTTGAAATTCTAGTAATTTCTCAACCCTCCCCTGCTCACTTTTTCCATTACCCATTCTGGCTGCCCTCTCAAACCTGTCTATCTTCTGTAAAGTCACACTCTGGCTTTCTTCTGGTTCCTCTCCTCCCCTTTCTCCCAAGGTCCACTCTCCTCTCCTATCAGATTCCTTCTTCTCCAGCCCTTTGTCACTTCCACCTGTCATCTCCCAGTTCATCGTCTCACCTGGTATTTTTCAGCGGGTACTGCTTCTCCTATCCCCCCCCCCCACCCCCACCTTCTTATTTTGCTGACTTCCACCTTTCCAGTCCTGATGAAGGGTCTTGGCCCGAAACATTGACTGATCTTCTCCATGGATGTTGCTGACCAGCTGAGTTCTTCCAGTATTTTGCGTGTGTTACTATGGTGGGCCAGTGTTCTTTGCCATAGGATATCCACAGTTAGACATTGCTGTTTAAGTGAAAGGGTACCCACAGTGGGACTGTGGTATTTGTATCACAAGCCATGGAAGATGGGATAACGCTATCTATTTTGAAGAACTCAATGGGGTATTGCAGGCTGTGCATGATATTCGGAGAATTATGTGAAATTTAAAGGATGCTGGAGGGGTAGGGGTCGGGAACAGGGAGGAAATCAGACGTGCAGGGTGAGGTGGTACTATTTAAAATCACAGGCAATGTACAGTGCAGCTGGCTCTGCTAGTCTTGTCTTCCAGGCCCCGTCATGAGATCTACAGAAGAATGTTCAGTGATTCTCTAGAATAGGGATTTCCAACCTTTGGTCCACGGACATGTCGGTTAATGGTAACGCTCCATGGCATAAACAAATGTTAGGAACCCCTGCTTTAGAATTAAAAGGAACAAAAATGTTTTGATTGATTTTTGTAGTGTGTGTGCCGCAGTTTGCTTATTTTGGTTAGGAAGTTGTAGAGCAAACTCCTGGCGAGATCTGGTGTAACTTAGCTTGGAGTAATTGTGCCAAATGCTCCATCTGAAAAATCTGCATTGTCCGTGACCATGATGTTGTTAGTATGTTCTGTTTCTTTCTTTGCTAAGGCCATTGTAAAGAAATTTTATTTGTGTTACCTTCCCTGAGGATTCGTGTGATAGTCACTTCTATTCCCTTTATAATAACCATTCCCATTCTCCCACTCACAGAATTTGAATTCCTTTAATTCGGAATCTCTGGCTGTCATTTGGCTATCTAGGTTCTTGGATAATAAGGTACTTTATTGATCCTGAGTGAGAAATTCTTTCGTTACATCATTTAAAAACACACTTTGCAGTGTGCAGACTTAACTACTAATAAAGTACAGAATAATAATATACACAATTTACCAATGTGCGATAGTAATGTATGAAATAATAAAATGGGGATTATTGTACTATAATGTGTGTTTTCCTGTTGCACAGAGATGAACTGTTGAATCTGCTTATTGCATTTGGTACGAAAAATTTTCAGTAACGACCCTTGTGACAGCGGAGCTGTTTGAAAGGGGACTCCACTGCTTATTCAGTAGGTCATGAAGAGGATGCGCCTGATTGTCCATAATGGCTAACAGTTTGTTTAGTGACCTCCTCTCCACCACTAACTCGAGAGTCCGGGTTGTAGCCAAGGATGGATTCGGCCTTTTTGATGAGTTTATTTAGTCTTTTTGAATGCCACGAAGAGAGATGTTCTTAGAGGTAAAATTCACTCCTCAAAACATGTTACATATCTACAGCCCTTTCCCTTGGGATTCTTTTCCCAAGCCATTACTAATCTGTCCTAGTGTTGTTTTGTGTGGACTTGATACTTCTGTCAAGTGTTAGTTAAATATCGTATAGACCGACTCTTGAGTTATGAATCGGTTCCACTTTTACAGACCAGTAAGCCAATCTATAAGCCAATGTTGACCGTTAATCAGGAAATTTACAAAATCAATGTCGTAACTATACCTCCACTGTATTGGAATGGATGGTTTTGATGAGGGACAATTAAAGTGAGAATTTATTTATTGGGCACTACAGAATTGGCATGTCCCATGCTGAATGGCCAGTTTTGATGGTTTTAATTGTCAGTACGTTACATTGCTTATCAGAGTATTGTTGCACAAATGTCAATCGTCTGTCCATTTCCAAATCTAATTTCTTAAATGACCTCCTGCACTGAAACTGTGTTCTTTGGAAAACGTGCTTTCTGATTACAATTGCTTGTAAATGCGGTTGTTTTGGAAGACTATATGGGACCTATAATAACATATATGGGACCTAGTTCATTAGTCGGACATTTGTTACCCAGGGAGGGTGTGTATAAATTATTAATAAAAAAGAAAATGGAAATACTCGGCTGTTCAGGCAGTGTTTGGTCAATGATCTTTGACCTGAAACATTAACTCTTGTTTCTGTTTACTCAAATATCCTGTTGAATGAAACGTGTTCTGTTATTGTTCTGGATTCCCACCATCTTCAGTTTTTTAGTTAACAGATTTGTATTTGGTTTCTCTGGTTTTCTGGGGGAGGAATGAAAAGGGAATTCTTGCATTTATTTAACACATTGTAACAAAAAACATTTTAGACAGTCTTTCAATGTAGGCAAGATAGCAACCAATTTTCTCACAAGTTTCTCAAAACCACTAAGGGTAACCCGTGCAACACACACAGAATGCAGGTGGAACTCAGCAGGGCAGGCATCATATGGCACCATAGATGCTGCCTGGTCTGCAGAGTTCCTTCAGCATTTTGTGTGTGTTGCTTAGATTTCCAGCTGATGCACCATCAATAACTCACTCTGAGACGTGAGAAGCGAGATATCGGCTTTTATTGACTGGAAGAATGAACAACACTACATCCTGGAGAATGAGGCTGGGCTCAGGCCTCAATCACCTTTATACAGGGGTCTGTGGGAGGAGCCACAGGAGCAGTCCAGACAGGTATATGTAGTTCACCACATTCACCCCCCCCTCTTTGTTTTAAAAAGAGTCCCCAGGTGGCGAAGTTTCTTACAAGTATATTTACAGGTTAAGTCTATCAGGTGGTCGAATCTGTCACTGCGATCTACGTAGCTCCGGCTGCGATTGCACAAGTGCCGGAGGTGGTGATTGCACAGGTGCCGGAGGTGGTAATTGCACAGGGGATGGAGGTTGTGCTGGTTCTGGCCTAACTGGAGGTGTCAGGGATCCCTCACGTGTGTGCGAGGCGCCCGGAATATACGCGTACGAGATGCCTGGTACATGAGTGTCGTGAGGAGTCTGTGTGGGGCACGGTGTGTGCGGTGTCACCTCGGGTACAGGGTTCATAGTTACCGTGGAGTGTACGGGGTAGTGGTCTGCTGCTCCTGCGGGCGCCAGGTCGCGGATGGAGACCGTGTCCTCCCGCCCATCAGGCAAGACCACGTAGGCATACTGGGGGTTAGCATGTAAACCAGAGTTCAAAGGCAAGAGCTGCTTCAGGGTCTTGGGGGTCCAAATCCAATCTTTCCGGATGTAAAACGGTTTCCATGTTTTAACTTCCAGTCAATAAAATTAATGCACCATCAATAACTCACTCTGAGACGTAAGAAGCGAGATATCGGCTTTTATTGACTGGAAGAATGAACAACACTACGTCCTGGAGAATGAGGCTGGGCTCAGGCCTCAATCGCCTTTATACAGGGGTCTGTGGGAGGAGCCACAGGAGCAGTCCAGACAGGTATATGTAGTTCACCACACCAGCGTCTGCAGGTTTTCTCTTCTTTGTGAAGGGTAACCAGTTATTAGCCCCTATAGCCTTGGGTCCCACATCACCAGGTTTCAGGAGCAGTTATTACCCTTCATCCGTCAGGCCCCTGAACCAGTGGGGATAACTTCATTCACCTCAGCTCTGAATTAATTCCACAACCTACACACTTTCAAGGGCTTTATAATTCATGTTCTTTGTGGGCCGAAGGGCCTGTATTGTGCTGTAGGTTTTCTATGTTTCTATGTTCCTGTATTATTTATTTACATGCTTATTTTTGCGCAGTTTGTCTTCTTTTGCTCAGTGGTAGTTATTCATTGATTTTATTCATTTCTGTTTTGAAGGCCTGCAAGAAAATGAATCTCAAGCTAGCATACGGTGACAGATGCATACATTGATAATAAATTTACTTTGAACTTAGAAATAGTAATGTGAGAATGATTAAAGAGTCTATTTTCATGATGCTGATTGATAGATAGATATTGGTCAGGCCCCAGGTAAGAATTTCCTGTCTCATTTTGAAATAGTATTATGGTACCTTTCACATCCATTTTATCTGCCTTGGGTTTGCAGCTTTGCACAATGTGGTCCATCATTGTATTTGACCATTGCAAGCATTCTGACCTGCTCTAGAGGCTTCATGAAGATTCGAGCTTCTTGCTGAGTACCAGGGACAGAGGAAACTCCAGTTTCTCCAGTATATTCTGCCCCAACTAAGCAGCTGCTCCAAAGAACTAAAGTTTTGTGGAAATAGTTAAAAAGATGTAAAGAAATAAATTCAGTAGTAAATTATATATTTAAATGAAATACATAACAAATTAGAACACTACCAATACTACGACAGGACTATAAAACTGTATTAGTTCCTAATAGTTATCAATGGAGAAATTTATCCAATGTATGCTGGTGTGTTCTTTTGATTGACTGTAAATGAACAAAATCCGAGCAGATGCCTAGTACAGATAATCAATTGACTGCTTTCATACAATGTTATTGATAACTGCATCTTCCAAATCTTTTTTATTGTAACGTTCAAGATGATTGTCAATACCTTCAAATTCTTCATAGTTCCTAACTACTTGAAGTATTGAAATCATTTCATTTTCACTCCCGGCCATTTCTGGCATCTCCAAACCTGAATGCTTGCAATTGCAGTGAGCAAAACAGTTTTGAATTATCTTACTGCTTATTTCTCCCCAACTGTCAGTGCCAAAAACCATAAACGCACATAACCGATGTCACTTCAAAACTGTTTATTCTAAGGATGTAGTGTATAATGGCCACACAAGTACATGCGACTGGTGCTGGTTCAAAACTGTTTGGCAACCGTCTCCTGTCCCAAATAAGTGTTGTACTGTCTAAAAAAAAAAGAAGGGAATCCTGGCTATTTTCTCGATTAGCTTTTGTTCTTTAAGAATCATCCCAGATAAGCGGCTGGCCTGATTAACCGATGGCCCAATTAAGTAGCGTCCACTATATTCAAATACAAATGCTTTCTGATTAACTGCAGGGAGCCTCAAAAGCCTTAAAAAGAGCATGAAGTCATCAAGGTTGCCGGGAAGGTAGAATGAACATTGGAGTGAAGGACTTTTAAGAGCAGGAAGAAACAAGGGATCACACATTCAGTGAGGAAGTAATGGGGATTGTAAGGAGGGAAAGGCCTAAAGAGAGATTGAGTGTGGGAGGCAGCCATATTAGAGAGAATAGAAGAAGGTGAGAGGAGTCTGCTGAAGATAAAGTCAAAAGCTGATATAAAGTGGAAAGCCGAGCAGAAAAGGATTTTGTTCAAATGGATGTACTTCATGGAAGTGTTTCAGGCTGTCAGTTTGGACCTGCACCCAAAACACTGTTGTGCACTCAGGAATACTAATCTCAAACCACAGGGCTCTTTTTAAGTACTCAGCAGGACAGGCAACATGTTGGAGAGACAGACTGAGTGGTCCTGCTGTGAGGACATTGCCTTGAGAGGTAGTTTTGACGTGTATTTTTTCCTGTACTTTAATGTCTTGAATGGGGCAATCGTGGTTGAATCATGCTGAGAAACATTGGAATTGTTTGTGCAGACGTATGCATCAGCTTGGCTGTGCCTCAGTAAATCTCTTGTCACGGAAACAAACTCGTGGGTTCAAATCTCACTCCTAGAGTGCAGGCAGGAAGATCCATACTAAGCAACATACACAGAATGCTGGAGGAACTCAGCAGGCCAGGCAGCATCTACGGAAAAGAGTAAACAGTTGATGTTTTAGGCCGTGATCCTTCAGAATTTTGTGTTAGTGCTTGGATTTCCTGCATCTGCAGATTTCCTCTTGTTTGTGAAGACCCAGACTAAAACTCATACAGCTACAAAGTATTGCCTCATAGTCAGAAATGTCCTCTCCCCGTTGAAGTCTCATCTGTACGAGTGGGTGCTTGGGGAAGTCCAAGGCCACTCAGAGCAAGGTGTAACAGAATCCTCCTCACTGCGCTGGGAAAGGTGTGATGATAGAGGCCAGGTCGAGCAGGTTAGACACACCTTCAGCGATTTGTGTGACCAAGATGTTTGTCCGCACCACGCCAGGTCCAGCACATTAGGTTCAAAGTTCAAAGTATATTTATTATCAAAGTACATATATGTCGCCATATACTAGCCTGAAATTCATTTTCTTGCAGGCAGTCACAGTAGAACAAAGAAATACAATAGAATCAATGAAATACTACACACAGACAAATATTGACAAACCACCAATGTGTTAATACAAAACAAAATCAAATAATAATAAAAAAAATAAGTAATATCGAGAACATGAGTTCTGAAGATGTTAAAAGTGAGTCCGTAGGTTGTGGAATCAGTTCAGTGTTGAGGTGAGTGAAGTTGGCCATGCTGGTTCAGGAGCCTGATGTAAGGTAATAACTGTTCCTGAACCTGGTGCTGTGGGACCCAAGGCTTCTGTACCTGTTGCCCAGTGGCACCAGTGAATAAATGCATTCTGCAAGTGGAATGTAATGACTTAGTGATTCCATACTGATACAAGTGTTGAAGCATTAATGTGGGCTACCCATGTAGATCCATCTTGGAAGTTTATTACACTGTGATGACTTCGCTGCTCTGTCCATGTGGTCACAACCACACCCTTTACAAACCAACCCTCACCACCTCACTGAGCGTGTTTCCAGTAGAATTTAGTAGCAGGTCAATTGTTGCTCCGTACATGAATAGAACGTAATAGTTAGGATGCAGGCTGGACAGAGTGGAGTTGTCTACAATCGGGGCTCACTGTCTCAGGATACAGAATAAGTCGTTAGGGGCTGAGATCAGCAAGTCCTTCACCCAGTCGGTGTTGAATCTCTGGAATTCTCTGCTACAGAAGTTGTTGAATATTTGTGAAGGAGCAGATGGCTAGATATCTAGGTTTGTGAAGTGTGAATTGGTATCCGGTATGGAAGTGTTTTATCCAGGAAGTCTGCTCTTCGCTCTGATGTGTACTGGGATCTGGGTCTGTGTTGCAACACTAACATAGCACACACAGTGTATGGCTCAGAAGCTCGTGTTTGCGGTGACAATTTCCTTTGCCTGGTCGCTTTTGTTTGCAGTTCCACTGACTCCCAGGTAACATTTCAAAATGAAGGTAAATTTCATTGGCCCCTGGGCTACTTCTAAAAGCTTCACCATTTCTTTCTTTGAGGGAAGGCGAGGATTTACTTGTGTACTTTTTCCAGTTTTGATTGTTTTCGAAGCAGCATTTTGACAATGTGGAAGTCTACTGTATGAAGCCATAAAGTTCTTTAAGGTTTTAAGCTAGGAAAACACATTTTAAACCTAAAGATCCTATTGATTGTTATCACCACAATTCCTCAGTTCCTTTACTCTTCACAGACTACTCTTAAATTGATCTTTGTCTGCCTCAGCAATCTTCACTCTCAACTTCATGGCTACATTGGCAGTGGAATCCCGTTTATTTGCTTTCAATATTTTTCTGTTTATCTGATCACTTGAAATGTTCAAAGTAATTGAGTTCTTCATCAAAACTTGACACATACACAAGGTTACCTAGAAACAAACAAAATGTTGAATTATTCAGTTCTTTCACTCCTCATACTCCACTCAAATTGAATTGCTTTAACAACTGTTAATTTATTACCATAGAACACACAGCACAGTACAGACCTTTGGCCACAATGTTGTGCCAAACTTTTAACTTTACTCTGAGATCAATCTCACACTTCCCTCCTATATAGCGCTCTATTTTTCTATACCTATCTAAAGAGTTTTTTAAACATCTCTAATGTATCTGCCTCTATTACCTTCCTTGGCAGGACGTTCCTCACACCCACCACTCAATTTATTGTATGTACCTGCAGTACTACCCCAGTTATCTTCATCCAACGTTCTTTGTTGATCCAGTCACTTCACATTGTTAATTTGATGTTTTTTACATCACAATTTGCCATGTATTTCCAGGCACAAGTGCAAAAGGTCAAATCCAGTCTTGAAATTTTGGAATTCTACACTGTCAGGTTCATTTTGCAGTGCTCTTCTCTGCTCCTGTCGTCTTGCCCCATTTTGATTCTTAAGCAGGAAAACAATTTCATTGTTAACCAGATAAATAGAGTTCCATTATGATCTAGAGATTTATGTCTTGTGGCTCCATGGAATAATTATTTTCTGACTGACCGTTGTGATACAACATCAAATCAAATCAAGTTTAATTTTCATTCAAATCATAGATAGATACAGCTAAATGAGACAGCATTCCTCTGGGGCCAAGGTGTAAAACATTCAAAATAGCAAGCAAATATTCAAAAAATAGCAAGTAACATAATTTAAAATAGCGAGCAAAGAAGCATATTAATTCGGGGGAAAAGAAAAACGATATATAGTCCAAGACCCTGAGTAACAATGTCTGGCAATCGATGGTACAGTCGCCCGGCAGTACACAGACACACACAATCCAGCTTGTCATTCTGCCACTAAAACAGAGGAGGGCAGCACTAATGGGAGAGCCCAGGTCCCAGCTAAGCTTCAATACCACACTGTAAACGCTTCCGTGTCTGTTACCTGGTCTGCAGCAGCAGGCAAGCCCAAGGCTCGAGGCCTAGTTCTTGCTACCACAGAGCAAGAACTTGATAGCAAGTTCTTGCTATCATCTATCTATGATCTATCATAGCTCGAATATTGACTGTCCCTCCACCAGACAATGCAACAGGCCAGCGGCAACTTTCATGATCGCTGTCCAACAGAATCTTGCGATCGCAAGTGAGATGTCCGAGACAATCTTCCACAGTTATACTGCACCAAGTTTGATGTCTCAGAGTAGCGGGTAGCAACACGGTCTGCAGCTGGGTCAGCTCCTCTGTACACAAACCAGCTCCTCCGATATCCCGACTGGTCACTTCAACACCCTGGTCAGCTCTCTCTTGAACATCATGGCAGGCTCCACTGCCGACACCAGTCCAGCTACTCCGATCAACGAGCAGCTCACTGATGGAGGAGCCCTGCGGTACTCAGTGCTCTTGGGCTAGAATAGTCTGTGGGATCATAAAGAAACAAATTTTACAAAGAGAAGATCACCTTTGGTTGGCCCCCAAGAACACTGGAGTCTAATTACTAGTAGCCCCATTTTGGTAAATGCTGTTGATTTTGTGATGGCAATGTTCTGAATACCAAGTACAGCTTCTCTTTTCTGAGGTGGTCACTTCCTCAAAGGTATATGTTGTGAATGTTACTTTGTGCTGAGATTTTCTAGTAGAAACTTTCCACAGAATGGAATTGAGTGCTGTAAATATCAACAAGCTCTTCGAATGGCTTGATGTTGTGGAGGTTGTTGGTGAGGTGGCAGAAGGTGACCGCGGATGTAACTTGGTGGTGGAGTTATCTCCAGGCTGGGTGACTTCTGGTGGGACTGCTGCAGCTCCTTTCAAGTACAACCACAGTGGATTCTGCAGATGCTGGAAATTCAGAGTAACACATTCAAAATGCTGGAGGAACTCAGCAGGTCAGGCAGCATCTATGGAGGGGAATAAACATTTGATGTTTTGGGCCAATCAAGACTGGAAAGGAAGGGGGAGGAGGAGTAATGTAACGTTCTTTTGAATCTTACATTGAACTAAGGCCCCCTTTGCTGTTGGCCAGATCTAAAAATCCAGTGGCTCTGAGGTATCTTATGTTGTGTTTGGTAAATGCAAGACCGACTTTTAGAATTACCAGTACATTTAGCGTAAAGTCTCTGTCATAGTTCCATTGATACCGCAGAGAGTGGTATCAGTGAGACTCTGACAGAGACTCTGCACAATCTTCTGTTTTGTGTACTTAATTTTTGTTTCTCTGATTTATTCTTCTGTAATTAGAATATACATGAGCTGGTAGTATTGAGCTGAAGCTACCTGGCTCTGAGTCGCATATTCCAGTGCAACACGCACACAATGCTGGAGGCTGGGCAACATCTACGGGAAAGAGTACAGTCAATGTTTCAGGCCGAGACCCTTCATCTGGACTGGAATGGAAGGGGAGAAGTCAGAGAAAGGTGGGGGAAGGGGAGGAAGCATCTGCAGTTGTCTTGTATTTTCCAGTGTTTTATAGTACTCTGAAGTTTGTGTTGGGTGGTTGAAATAATTTTGGGTTTATACTCCTCAGTCAGTGTTCTGTGACATTGTTATTCTGGGTATTTTCCTAGACCTGGTTAATTTACAGTCTGGGATCCCCTGACAAAGTGTCCAAAATAGTACAGGTTTCCTCCGCTATTCGAAGATGGAGCGTTCCTATGAAATGGTTCGTAAGCCAGAATGTCGTAAAGTGAAGAAGCAATTACCATCTTATTTATATGGGAAAAATTAGTATTCTCAGACCCAAAAAGTAACCTACCAAATCAAGCCAAATAACGCATAAAACCTAAAGTAACTGTAACATATAGTAAAACTAGGAATGATATGATAAATACACAGCCTATATAAAGTAGGAATACTTTTCTGCAATTATTGCAGCACTGTCCACCGCAGCGAAAATCTCACACAATTACTTCACGTTCAGTTCCTGGACGAGTTCACTTTTGGGCCGTTTGCTACTGTGTTCGGCTTCAATTGTTATCCTTTCCTCTTCATCAGCTCTTCATCTGTCAGTGCTTGGTCATGGGATGCCAAAACCTCTTCAACATCATCTTTTTCAACTTCCACAAACCCTTAGCCAAACTCACTATATCCTTACTTTGTTCACCACGATCGAAACGCTTAATTATGTCTAGTTTTACGTTAAGTGTAACACCCTTACGCGCTCTTTTAAGCTTTTCCGATACCTTAGAACTCATCTTGCTAACGGATGCACAAAATAAATTCACATAAAGCACAGATGCTCACAGGCACGTGTTTAAGCAATGCCGGCTAGAATGCAGTTCCGGGGGAGGAGCTTGGCTGCTCGGGGCGTGCGCTGCCTTTTTTCGTAACAGTGAAAACACCTTCTGTTAGCGAAAACAGGTAACTAATGTAGGTCTTTCATAACAGCGAGGTGTCATAAAGAGAACGTTCGAAAAACAGGGGACACCTGTATAGCAAAGTACTTGTAAAATGCAACAGTATGATGTCTTCTTGTGGAATGAGTGCAGGCTTTAAAGACGGGTTCAAGAACTGTCTGTGTTCATTGATCTCGCAGCAAGTGGAAATCATTATCTCCAAATGGGATGCTGAAGTTCCGTTTAAACACAGGGTGTAGTCATTGGCGAACTCATTGGGAATCTGGCAAAATCCTAGGGAACTTTTTGAGAGCTGATTTGATAAATTTCACTCTGAGTGCATGAGTGTGTATTTGTTTTCTTTAGGGACGTAGAAGTGTTAGGAATTAGGTTCCTGGACTGATTTAATCTCATTAATGATATTGGCATTGGTTGTGTGTGTGTGTCACCTTGTGTTTGTGTGTGTGTGTGTGTGGGAGAGAGAGAGAGACTGTGTGTGTGGGGCACTTTGGTTTTGAGCCATGTTTTTAGATTCAAGTCTGACCGCAGTGTCTGGAGCATACAGTACGTCAAGTTAATTATAAAACACATAAGTACATGAATGCACAAATGAAAAAATACTAATTTTCAGCAATACTACAGTCACATAACATCAGAAACACAACATTTATAAAAAGCAATTAAACATAAATAATACAAGGAATCCGGACTGAGAGGACTGAGGATGTGGGTGGGTGGGAGGGAGGAACTGAGGCTTGTTCTGCTCTTGTTGTTTAGTTCATGTGTTTTCTGTTGTTCTGCCGAGCATTGTGGGTGTGCCATGTTGACGCTGGCCGAAATGTATGGCAACACTTGCAGGCTGCCCCAGCACGCCCTCTGGTGTGTTGGTTGTTAACAGAAATGATGAATTTTGGGGCATATTTCAACGTACATAAATAAACTTGAGCTTTGAACAGAACTGTGGGCGGCATGGTTGCGTAATCACGTCGCATGTGATGAAGACCATGGAGCGGCTGATAATACAGAATCTGAGGCCACAAACCAGGCACGCCCAGGATCCTCTTCAGTTTGCGTATAAGGAGAAGGTGGGAGTGGAGGATGCTATCACGTATTTGCTGCACAAATCACTCTCTCACCTAGATGGGGTCAGTTGTGCTGTGAGGATTACATTCCTTGACTTCTCTAGTGCCTTTAACACCATCCAGCCCAAGATCTTAAGGCACAAACTAACGGAGATGGGAGTAGACTCTCACATGGTGGATTGGATAATGGACTACTTGACAGATAGACCTCAGTATGTGCGGTTGGGAGACTGTAGGTCTGACACGGTGGTCAGCAGCACAGGGGCGCCGCAGGGAACCGTACTCTCTCCGGTCCTGTTCACCCTGTACACATCAGACTTCCAATATAACTCGGAGTCCTGCCATGTGCAGAAGTTCGCTGATGACACGGCCATAGTGGGGTGTGTCAGGAATGGACAGGAGGAGGAGTATAGGAAACTGATACAGGACTTTGTGATATGGTGCAACTCAAACTACCTGCGTCTCAATATCACCAAGACCAAGGAGATGGTGGTGGACTTTAGGAGATCTAGGCCTCATATGGAGCCAGTGATCATTAATGGAGAATGTGTGGAGCAGGTTAAGACCTACAAGTATCTGGGAGTACAGTTAGACGAGAAGCTAGACTGGACTGCCAACACAGATGCCTTGTGCAGGAAGGCACAGAGTCGACTGTACTTCTTTAGAAGGTTGGCGTCATTCAATGTCTGTAGTGAGATGCTGAAGATGTTCTATAGGTCAGTTGTGGAGAGCGCCCTCTTCTTTGTGGTGGCGTGTTGGGGAGGAAGCATTAAGAAGAGGGACGCCTCACATCTTAATAAGCTGGTAAGGAAGGCGGGCTCTGTCGTGGGCAAAGTACTGGAGAGTTTAACATCGGTAGCTGAGCGAAGGGCGCTGAGTAGGCTACGGTCAATTATGGAAAACTCTGAACATCCTCTACATAGCACCATCCAGAGACAGAGAAGTAGTTTCAGTGACAGGTTACTATCGATGCAATCCTCCTTAGACAGGATGAAGAGGTCAATACTCCCCAATGCCATTAGGCTTTACAATTCAACCGCCAGGATTTAAGAACTTTTTAAAAGCTATTATTAATGCTCTTTGAGATAGTGATTTAGATGCATATCATATTTTTTTACTGAGTTAAGTATTGTATGTAATTAGTTTTGCTACAACAAGTGTATGGGACATTGGAAAAAAAGTTGAATTTCCCCATGGGGATGAATAAAGTATCTATCTATCTATCTATCTATCTATCTATCTAATGCTTTACAGCACCTGCTGTTTGTGTTCAGTGCCACTGCTGTCTGTAAGGAGTTTGTGCGTTGTCCCTGTGACTGTGGGGGCTTTCTCTTGGCGCTCTGGCTTCTACCCACGTTCCAAGCACCTACCGGTTGATTGGTCACATGTTAGACCAGTAGGGCCCATTACCATGCTCAACAAAATGAAAATGATGCCCATTGCAGTGTAAGCTAGTCAAAGTGATTAGAGTGTTGCTATACTGAGGCAGTGATTCGGGTTACGAAGTTTGGTTCAAGAACTGAATAGCTGAAAGGAAGTAGCTCTTCTTGAATCTGCTGGTGTGGGACTTCAGGCTCCTGTACCTCCTGCCTGTTGGTAGCTGTGAGAAGATGGTGGGGACCTTTGATAGATGCTGCCATCTTGCAGCAGTGCTTCCGGCAGATAGTGGGAGGGACGTGCCTGTAATATGATCGAGGTCGAGTATTTCATGTTTCTCAGATGAGATGTTATAAAAAAATTAGCGTAAGGATTAAAGTTTATCTTGTCACATGTACGTTGAAGCGTGCAGTGAACTTTGTTGTTGGCATCAAATCAAATCAGTGAGACTGTGCAGGCGGCAGCCCGCAAGAGATGCCATTCTTCAGTCCCCACAAGTCACTAACCCTAAGCGTGATCTTTGGAATGTGGGAGGAAACCGGAGCACTCGGAAGAAACACATGCGGCCGTAGGGAGAACATACAAACTCTGTACAGACAGTGGCAGAAATCGAACCATGATCTTACAGCTGGCGTTGTAAAAGCATTGCGCTAACCACTATGCTATAAAAAACTCATTTATGTTTGTTTTATATTTGTGGATGTTGTGTTTCTGTTTTGTTCCTGTGATGCTGCTGCAAGCAAGTTTTTCATTGTGCTCAACACTTGCTGGAAATTCTGTGGTCAGATTTGAATCTAAAATCATAGTTCAAGCAAATCTGTACTTGCTGGTGGATACGATAGATCATGGGAGGGAGAAGTCACCCTTACCTGGGCTAATACCTCCGGTTCAGTTCTGCACTCTGGTGCTGAATGTGTAGAGTTTGCATGTTCATACCATGACTGCATGCGATTCTTCTGGGTGTTCGGAACTTCCTATGTTTCAAAGACTAGGTGGTTGGCAAGTGACTTGGCTACTATAAGCTGCCCCAGGAGTGGTAGAAGAGTTGCTGGGGAGAAGGATTTATTTACTTAAGCCCATCACCCTCACTGGGGCATAGTCCAGTGACAGCAATTCACCACAGCCAGCTGTCCCCAGGTGTAGCCCATCTTCTTGGTGTATCCTTCCTCTCCTAGGGACGAGGTCTTTGGAGCTTCTGTAGCTCTAGGTTGTTAATGGGATGGGTTGCTAGGCGCTTGCCCAACCCTCCTCCGTTCACAACCGGACTTGGGACCGTCCGTGGCGAAGTTCAGTGGGGAGAGGGAGAGTGGAGTTTATTGGCATATGAGGGAGAATCAGATCCAAGCACTCCTTTTATGTTAGAAACTCAATGGATGTAATTACTTCCTTCTTGGTCAAAAAGTATGAAAAAAGAATTCATGAATAAATGTGCATCAGTCATAATGGCATTGGCATTAGTCATTGAGTGAGAGAGAAAGTATTGCTGATTCACAGTTGTAAGGTTTTAGAATGCATTATTGTAACTCAGTTTTAAAATTTTAGTTCTTCAAGTCCCTTCCATTACCTCCTCTTCCACTTAATCCTGTAACCCTCTCCCAGCTATAAACTTCCCAGATCACTGTGGTCATCCATTCTGAATCGGTTGCTTGACTGCTGTTTTAATTACTCAACTTTGAGTCAGGTCAGAGCTCTCTGCTCTGGAGTTACTTCCCTATGCCTGCTCATCCTTTAAGACACTCATTAAAACTCTACTTTTGACCAAGTTTTAGGTCATCTGGTCCTGTATTTCCTCCTCTAGCAGGGTGTCAGAGTTTGAAGGTGCTTCTGTGAAGCAGCCTGGGTGGAGTAATATTCGGTGATTGGTTTGGATTCGCAGTGGAAGAGCAGAGTTTCAGCATGCAACATATACGTAAATGTTCATTACGTGTGTGGTGGTTTCCACTCTGAACTCCCAGGGTTTATCGTTACAACCTTGCCAACCCTCTTATTCTGTTGTCTGGTGCACAGAGTATAACGTGAGTCCTTCCAAGGTGATAGCAAGACTGTCAGGAGGCCCTCAGCTTATTAATCACCTAAGCTTGGAATGTTCAAAGACAGAAGTAAGTTGTGACATTAAAAGGTAGATCAGGCATATTTTCTTTCAGAATGGTTGAATCAAACATGCATATCAGTGTCTGGTTACACCAAGCTTCACAAGATTCTCTTTAACTAAAGATAGTTCTAGAAATATTTCTCTACTCTGACCTCTTTGCTAAGCAGATGACCAGTTATCTCCTTTTCTGTCCTAGTAATTAATTCACTTGGCCCCAGCCTTTTATTTTTGTGAGTTGGTCAGCCATCAGGCAGAGAGTTCAGGTCAAATCCAGTGGTTCTAATAGAAAACAGGACATTACTATACAGGCTCTTCAGCTCACGATGTTGTGCCAGTCTCTTCAGCTACTCTACAAACCCTTCCCTCCTACATAGTTGTTCAATTTTCTGTGATCCCTGTGCCTCTCTAAGAGATTATTAAATTAATTGACTTCTTTGAGGATGTGACAAAGCACATTGATGAAGGCAGAGCTGTGGAGTTGGTGTATATGGATTTTAATAAGGCATTTGATTATTTTTCCTTATTGTAGGCTCACTTGGAAAGTGGGATCTAGGGAAGCTTTGTTGTTTTTTTTAACTAACCAGAGACTCTTTCCCAGGGCAGATAGAGATAATATGAGGGTGATTGGAGGAAAGTATAGGGAGGATGTCAGAGGTTTCCTTTACACACAGAGTGGTGGATGCGTAGAACACCCTGCCAGGCGTGGTGCTAGAGGTAAGCGGAGTAAGGCTTTTGCAAACGATTCACATGTTAAAGGTCTAAGAATGTTATAATGCAAAATGTTTCTGAGCATCACCAAGGGAGGCTGACGAAGGCTGATTACTATTACGAGTGGTAGGCTTTTGATTCTCACTATTTCTCTGACTTTCTTACAGAAGTTAACTGGTTCATTTCAACTTTGTTTGCAAGGGACAACGTTGAGTTCGCTGTTTGACTTCATGCCTTCATTTCATTCTGAGGACTGCCAGAGGATTCTTCAGCTCCTCAGAAAGGCTGAGTTTCCTTTCATCTACTTTAGAATGGGATGGAGAATATTCATGTTGTGATAGACAAGATATTGCAGTTGTGTGGGAGGGCTGTAGCATAGAGTGTCTTTTCCTGTTTGTGTGTTCCATTTCAAAACCAGTGGAAACATTCAGCATTGCTGATATTGTCAAGCCATCTGGTCTGATGTTTACCTTGGGGAACATGTTGCATATTAAACAAAATGTTGAATTGAGCTCAGATGAATAGATATTTGATCCAAGTGTAGAATTCCATTCTAGCAGATCACTTCCTATTCATTCCCATATCATAACATTCCTCAGCTAAGCACAGTCTGCTGTCCAGTTATTTATGTATGGTTCAAATTTCTCAGATTTGTGTTCTTAACGTTATTACTACTTACATAAGGTTCTGTATGCACTTCACCTCATATTTGCTGTTGCTGTTAAATTTTTCACAGTTCTCCTATGGTCCAAGCTTACACAGCTCTTCCAGTAGCCTGGATCCTTGCTGATTGTGTTACCTGATGCAGTATGTGTTAACTGGTGCTGTGGAGCATAAAGGCCAGGACTGAACTGATCGAATCTCCGACAAGTTACTGATGAAACAGGTTAAGAAATTGTCAGAGTTGCAGGAAACAGATAGGCAGGCTCTTTACCCTCCCCCTCCTCTTCTCCTTCTCCCCCTCTTCTCCTTCTCCACCTCTTCTCCTTCTCCCCCACCCCCCCTCCCCCCTCCCTCACCCCTCTCCCTCACCCCTCTCCCTCACCCCTCTCCCTCACCCCTCTCCCTCACCCCTCTCCCTCACCCCTCTCCCTCACCCCCCCTCCCTCTCCCCTCCCTTTATTAACAATTCATACAGCACACTTAACTTGACAAGATATTGCAAGAAAGCCTTGGCAATATTATCAGGCCAAGATAAGGGATCACAGGGACAGGTCAATAACAGTGTAACAAGAGAGTTTCTGAAGGAGGGGAAGGAAATGTCCTGGGCCTGAAGTCTGTCTCTCCTTCCACGGATGCTGCTTGACCTGCTGAGTGTTTCCACTATTTTCGCGCTCTGTTTCAGGTTCTCTGCAGCTGCCTTTTTAGGTACTTTTTCAGGTACTCCATCATAACTGATTTTTGGACTACAAAGGGATATTAACAGATTGCACTTGTGGGCAGACTGTGTAAATCAATTTTATTGTATACAGTTGTGAGGTCTGAATAGTTTTCCTAAACAGCAAAAACTTCAAGTAGCTACTGGGTGTATAAAGCTGCATCATAAAATTGTCCTAGCCCAGAAAAGGAAACAATCAAGGACTGAGGCACATTGATTTAGTATAGTTTTTCATAAATTCCATTGTATTTCTCTACTTTCTTATAAATACCCACAAGAAAATGAATCTCAAGGTAATATATTGTGACATATAAGTATTTTGATAATAAATTAAATTTGACTATGAACTAATAGTGTTCTTTGTATCTGGAGGACTGAAGTATGAAGTGTATAATGCCGAGCTATCGAAAGTCCAGAGGACACCTGGATTTCTGTGCACCATCCTTGTTCTGCAGCCCAGGAAAGATGTATTAATCTCAGTGGGAATGCAGTGAGGAATTACCAGAATGCTATTGTCTTCCCAGGATTAAATATAGTTCAATTTCCCAGATTTAAAAGATATATTTCATTTGAGTTTTCTTAGTGTAAATCCCAAACCATTTGCCACTGTCTGATGCTTTAACCTGGTACGGAAATAACATTGTGCAGATCAATTTGGGATTCACTAATTAATGTCCTTATCGTGAATCCAATGCACAGTCCAGAGAATTCAGTAGCACTGGTAGGTAGGTTCTGGCACTGCTCATGGACACGAGGAGCCCAAACATTTAAAACGTAGAACAGTACAGTGCAGAGGAGATCCTCCAGCTCCTTACAATGCCAGGCCAAGCTAATCCTATTTGCCTGCAGATAGTCTATAACAGTCTAATTCCTCCCAGTACATGTGTCTGTCTAAAAGCCTCTTAAACATTGCTTTTACATCAGCTCCCTGGCAGCAGGTTCAGGATACCTACCACACTCTGTATCAGAGAACAAAACATTGGCATACACATCTCCTTTAAGCTTCCCCTCTCCACTCAACTTAATCTCATTTCCTCTAGGATTTGACAGATCTAGCCTGGGACAAAGGCTGTCTCCTGTATCTAGACCTCTCATAATTTTATAAACTTCTATCATTTTCCCCCTCACACTCCAGAATTTGTCCAACCTCTCCTCACAGCTACTTCAGGGGCAGGCTTGTAAAGCTCTTCAGCACCTTTTCCAAAGCCTCCATTATCTTTCTTCTGGAATAGCGACCAGAACTACACACAGCAGTCCAAGTGTGGCCTGGCCAAACTTTTATACAGCTGCAACATGACTTCCCAACTTGCTCTGATCAATGAAGGCAAGCATGCTGAACACCACCTTTAACACCCTATCTGCTTGTGTTGTCACTTTCAGTGAGTTGTGGACCTGCACCCCAAGGTCACTCTGTATATCAGTGCTGTTAAAGGTCCTGTCATTTACCATATACTTACCTCTTGCATCTCAACTTACAACACCTCACACTGCCTGGGTTAAACTCCATCTGCCATTTCTCTGCCTGTGTAGAGAATTGATCTGTTGGCTGCTGTATTCTTTACTATCCACAACTCTTCCTCCACATCTGCAAACTTACTACTCAATCTACCTACGTCTCTTTGTTCATATCATTAAAGTATATCACAGAGAACATCGGTCTCTGCAGACCAACACCAGTCACATACTCCTACAACACTAACCTCTGCCTGCTATGCCCAGTTAGCTTGGGCATGATGAAGAGTCTTGGCCCAAAACGTCAACTGTTTATTCCTCTCCATAGATGATGCCTGACCTGTTGAGTTCCTCCAGCATTTTGTGTGTGTTACTCTGGACTTCTGCATCCATGGAATCTCTTGTTCCTAATTTTTCACTGAACTTGCCAATGCATCGTGGATCCCATGTGACTTAAGCTTCTGGGTCAGCCAACCCTGAGAGACTTTGTTGAATGCACCAGAGTACAAGAAATGTAACATGACAGTGTGATCACATTGACAAATTCTCAACTTGTTTCAAGTTTATTATGTATTTATGTAGCTATTTTGTCTTGGTTAAATCAGACAGCAAGAGGCTTTTAGTAATTTTCCCTATTTCCCCTTCCCTCTTTTTTTCATTCCCCACTCCGGCTCCTTTCTTATCTCTTCTCGTCTCTTCACTTGCCTCTCCTCCTCTTTTTCCCACTCCCCCTGTGTTATCAGATTCTTTCTTCTCCGGCTCCTTTAACCTTTTCTACCTATTACCTCCCAGCTTCACTTCATCACCCTTCCCCAACCCACCTGACTTTACCTATCACCTTCTAGCTTGTCCTCCTTGCCCTCCTCCCCCCACACCTCCTTATTCTGGCTTCTTCTCCCATCCCTTCCAGTTATGATGAGTTTGGATGGAAAAACTTGGTAAGATATTTTATTACACCCTCTCAGAAATCCCATGATGATAGTAACCTCCCTGTTTGCTGGAGAAGTTGTGGAAATCAAAATGCAAACCATTATCATATTTTCTGGGACTGCCCCGTTATCAAAGACTTTTGGAGTGGGATACACAATGCCCTACAAGACATCATTAAATGTGAAATACCCTTAGAAAGTAAGACCATATATTTTGGGTATATACCTCAAGAATGGTTGAAATGAGATAAATATTTAATAAATATACTGTTGGTGGCTGGTAAAAAGACTCTTACTAGGAAATGGTTATCACAGGAGAGCCCAACCTTAAATGCATGGATGGAAATTACAATGGACATTTACAAAATGGAGAAAATAACAGCATCTGTTAATCATAAGTTGGAACAATTTGATTCATACTGGGGAAAATGGTTTAACTACATAATGCCTCATAGGCCTGATTTTATCCTCACAAATCAATGAATCTGTTGTAAAAAAAAATCACTCCAGCCTACATGTACATAGTTTTTACCTTTCGCTTGTTCTTTCTTTCCTCTCTTTTCTATAATTGTATAACTCAGATAAATATTATGTGGAGATCTGTGGCAAATATGACTACATGATATATATACAATATCTGAAATACATCTTATGGAAATGTTTGTTTGATGATGATCTTCAATAAAAAAAATTACAAAAAAAAGAAAGGGCTTGTCCTAAAACATTGGTTATTTATTCATTGCCATAGATGTTGCCTGACCTGCTGAGTTCCTCCAGCATTTTGTATGTGTTAAGAGTTTTTTGGGATCTTCTGGTGGGCCAGTGAGTACATGGCTTTGGGTCTGGGTCAGGAATTATATGGGCTGTGTAAGGTGAATACTCGGATTTAGCAGGATGCAGGTAGGGTTGGTGAATTGGGGGTACACTGGATGTTGGCTTGCAGAGCAGGGTGTATCCAGGTTGGGGTGAGGATTGTTAGACGGTAGAACATTAGAGCACTCTGCAGGCCCTTCAGCCCATGATGTTCTGCCGACCTTTTAACTTAACCCTTCCCTCCTACATAGCCCTCTATTTTTCTATCATCCATGTGCCTATCTAAGAATTTCTTAAATGCCTGTAATGTTTCTGCCTCTACCGCCATCCCTGGCCCGCAGTTCCGAGCACCCTCTAGGTTTGTCCATCATCGATGAAGACCTCGACACCATTAGTACTTACGAGGTCGAGTTGCTAGCTCGACGCTCAACCCTGCACGGATGGAAAGCATGCACGGGGGCAGGCTGGATTCAAACTTGGGCCCTCTCACCCCGAAGTCCAGTGCTGATGCCTCTACATCACCAGCCGGCTGTTGTGGGGATGATGATGATGGTGTCGAGACTAGCGCTTGATTTGGATTTAAGTGGGGGAGAGTTGCATGGTGGCAGCCTCACTCTCTCTTCCCATTTCCCATCTGGATCCAGTGGCAAGACAAGAGTCGAGATGTCTGGAGATGGGACTAGGTGTGGTGGATGACCAGGACATCATCTGTGTCTTGTCTTGCTCTACACGTTCCACAACGCTCGCAGAGGCTGCCTTCTTGACGTTGGACCTTCCATTGGTCTCGTCCGCTCAATCTGCTGGAGTCTGTCTTCACATGCTGGGGAATAGACAACTCCCTATCTCACCGAGGGTTTGAGACCCGTCAGCTACCCTCACCTGGTTTAGCCGGCTTGTCGAAGCTGTTGCCTGGGGTATGGCCGCTGTCGCATGCAAACAGCTACAGGGAGCCACAGGTGAGGGCTGAGTGCCAGGTGGGGACCAAAGGTGGACAAAGTGCCCTGAAGAGGATGCGACATGTTCCCCCACCAGAGGTGCTACCCCTCCCTGACACACCAAACACCCACAACTCTGTGAGGGAGAGAAAGAAACCTCTGACATCCTCCTGTAGTTTCCTTCAAACACATTGGAATTATGTCCCTCATATTTGTCACTTCTGCCTTAGGGAAAAAATCTCTGGCTGTCCATTCAACCTATGCCTCTTATCATCCTGTACACCTGTATCAAGTCGCCTCTCATCCTGCTTTGCTCCAGAGGGAAAAACCCCAGCTCACTCAAGCTTATCCTCAGACATTCTTGTGTACCAATTGGGAAAGTGGGCTGGAAATGCATGGGGAGGATGGAATTACCTGGCTGGTAGACTAATACATAATGTGCAAATTGGACTGTGAATCTACAGGGGGAGCAGTAATCTTTGAGCATTCTGGTTTTCATAGAAATTACCATTTCATTGCAGTACACTTGGAACAGGACACCTGTTCAATTTATAGAATGAAACTGTGCACAAAAATTAAAATCGGGTTAAATATCTGCAGCATTCCTGACTATATCTTTGATTGGAATTTATGATAACATATGTTTGACCCTGAGCATTTATTTTACAGCTGCCGCGGAAGGAAAAGGAAAAAGTGGGGAAGACTTCTTCCAGAAGGTACGGTACTGTGGTTCAATCCTTCAACAGTCAATGTTTAGTAGTGGGAATAGAGCTGACTATGAGTAGTTTATCTGTGAATATGGATGGGTGGCTGAGCTATATGCTCAGTACTGTTTAGAATTTAATGAGATCTAAAGTGATACTAGCTACTAGATCTGACCCTAGCATCACTTTATGTAAATACATTCAGTCAATCAGTCTATGTACAGTGTGTGTCTGTGTGCACGCACACACACTCTTCTACATTGTATTTTATAAGGTTATTTTTATATTTATTGTTTCTTTTTTTTTGTGTTCTTTTTATGCTGCATCAGATCCCAAGTAACAATTATTTCGTTCTCCTACACTAGTGTACTGAAGAATGACGATAAAAAATCTTGAATCTATATATGCTGCTAAAGGACAGTGTAAAAGTTTTTCTTTCCATGCATATTTTGAACGTTCTGTATCATTATATCAGTCATGAAGTCGTCAGTGATTAGCTTAATCTTCTCTATTGGGATAGCCAAATGAATAGACTATTTACCCGTCTCCAATATTCCAATTGCAGGAAGTAATGTTGACTCATTTTTACACACGTTGACTTCTATCAGCAGTCCTGGGCACTTCCAGTGCTTTCTCAAGGTCTACGTCCAGTCATTTCTCAGTTTGTTAATTATGAAGTGTATTGTCACAGAATGATATTTGGATTTAATTTCCAATGCATTGCTCAGAGAGCTGTGGTAGGTGGGAAATGGAGTCCTTCTGCTTCTCGTATAAATTTGGCTGCCTGTGAAATTCAGTCACAGATGGTTTAAAGATGTAGAGATGTATATGTACTGTAGCTGAAATTTATTTCTGGAATTTATTACTTTTTAAAAAATGTGTAAGTATGCACACAAATGAATAAGTGTGCAAATCATTGTGGGAGGGAAGATTTCTCAGAGCAGTAATTGTATTCATAGAACATAGTTCATAGACATCTGCAGCATGTTACAGGTCCTTTGGCCCACAATACTTCATCGACCATGTAACCTACTCTAGAACTGCCTAGAATTGCCCACACAGAACTTCAGTCATGGAACGCGCTGACGACTTGCTGACCTGGGGGTGGGGTGGGAGAGGGTCGATCAGCCCTTGTCCTTGCTGGTCTCCCGGCCTGACATTTGAATGTGGAGTGGAGGCTTCCGACTCTAGCCTGTCCTCTAATTCTCCCTCATTCTTGTCCCTAAACCCTAACTCCCCTCTCTGTCCCCAAACCTATCATTATGAAACTTTTAAAAAAACTAAGTCTTAGCCACAATCTTGATTGAGACCATAGCTCGGCACCATTTTGACTGGAAAAACCTGATTTTAAAATTACAGTGATTATATTTGATAACACCAGGGATTGAATGTTGCTACTTGGAATATACATTTAATTTCAGTGGAAGCGGTGAATCAGTTGGATTTCTGTTTTTAAAAAAACCCAATTGGTTCATTCATGTACCTTGGAGAAGGAAGCTTGCTGTCCTCACCCAGTCTAGACCATATCCATTATTAAAGTTAACTGTTCCCAGGAGAGGCCAACAAAGCATTCATCTTGGGAAGAAATAAAAAGTGAAACTGGCAACAACAATGCAAATAAAGCATAAAATTTTAAGCATTAGATTTGGTACTTGTTTTTTTATCCCCCACACTTTTGAATATCATCAGTGGCTCAGTGTTTGTACTACTTGACTCCTAAAGAAGTCGTTTCGAGACTGCTCCAGAGACCTGAGGTTATAACCTAAGCTGAAACCCCTGTTCAATATTGATGGAGCACATGTTTCATTGTTTATGATGATGTTTATAAGTTGAGGCATTCAGCTGAAGCCTGTTTGTTTTTCTGAAGTGGGCATGACTGGTCGTAAGCAGTGTTTAAAAGGATTAAAAAATCCCGAGTCCAAATATCCTGCTATTGTGTAACTGTGCTTATGCTGCGCCAAATGCAATTCTCCCCTTGGTGCTTGTTAAATAAAATCATGTAGCCAGCTAAAGAGAATCTCTTTAGCAGGGTTCTTTTTTAAAAGACAATATTCTGGATTTTGCCAACAAAATCCCAAATTCACTGGATGGCTCATGACTAGCTTTGAGAATGCTTGGCAGAAATTTATCTCAGTTAAGAAAGAAGGACATCAGGAGGGAAAAGAACCATGGTTAACCAAGGAGGTCAAGATTAGGTCAAAGGGCAGTGCGTACAAAATGGCAAGGGCTAGTGGTAGACTATAACACTGGGAATTTTACAAGAAACCAGTAGCGAGAGACTGAAGACTTAGTAAGACGAGGGGAAATCGATCATGAGAGATAACTAGCAAGTCATATCAAAACAAACAGCAAGGGTTCAGTGGATATATAAACATGGAAGAGGTTAGCTTAGGGAGCAAGACTAGGAAATCAATAGCAAGATATAAGGAACTGGCATAAGTTAAATTAGAACTCTTGTGTTAAAGAACTTGGAGCTAAATTCTCTGGCGTTTAGAAGAATGAGGGGTGATCTTTTTGAAACCTAATGTGCACAACACGTTAGATGTCATTATGCTTCCACTGGTGGGAAAATCTAGAGCAAGGGGATATAGCTATAAGATGATGTGGTCATTTCAGACAGCGGTATATAGGAGCTTTTTCTGTCAGAGGCAGTGAATCTCTGGAAGTCCCTTCTCTGGAGGGCTATGGAGGCTGAATCATAGGGTATAGGGAGGGTGTAGATAAACCCTCAAAAGATCAGGGAATTGAGGGCTGCAGGAAACTGGCACATGGGAAGAAATGAGGTCTGGGGCAGGTCAGACATGACTATATAGAGTGGGGGGGCAGCTTTAAGGGGTCAAATGGCCCACTTCTGCTCCTTTTTCCTGTGTTCCTGAATACTTCCCTTGCCATGTCTGTGGAGGTCAAGATTGGTTATATTTGAAGCAGAGATTGATAAGTTCTTGATTCGTAAGGGCATCAAAGGTTCTGTGGAGAAGGCAGTAGAATGGGGTTGAGAGGGATAATAAATCACCAATGGAATGGAGGAACAGACTCGATGGGCCTAAAGGCCTAATTCTGCTCCTCTGTATTATCACAACACAAGAAAGTCTGCAGATGCTGGAAATCCAAAGCAGCACACAAACACAATGCTGGAGGAACTCAACAGGTCAGGGAGCATCTATGGAAAAGAGTAAACAGTCGATGTTAAGGACCAAGACCCTTCCTCAGGACTGAGAAGGAAGGGGGAGGGGGAAGGGGAAGAGGCTAGCTGGAAGGTGAAGCCATGTGGGTGGGGAAGGTCAAGAGCTGGAGAAGAAAGAATTTGATGGAAGAGGAGAGTGGACAATGGCTGCACAATGCAGAGTAAAGTGTAACAGCTACAGAGGAAGTGCAGTGCAGGAAAATGTTGAGTGCAAGATCATAACGAGGTTGATTGTGAAGTCAGAAGTACAAAGATGATCCCTTCTTGCACTTAGTCCTCATCTTAAACCCATTCTATCTAGTTTTAGACATCTCAGTTCTGGGATAAAGTTTCTCATTATCCACCCTAAATATGCTGTCTCATAATTTTGTATACCTCTGTTGGTCCCCCTTGGCCACCTCAGCTCCGGGGAAAACAAACCCAGCCTATCTAGTCCCTCATATCAACCATCTGATAATTGGCTTTACCAAATACAGCTGAGTTGGCTGATTGCACTGAAGTCATCTCGTCACCTTCTCAACTGTAAGTATTGTATTTCAGCAATTTTCAATCTTGTGGATGAATTTAACCTATGCCCAGCTCTTGTGTCTTAAAAGTTATTTCCAACTTCCATGAGACTTTCTCATTTCAGTCCTACATCTCCTCTTCAACCCTTCCTAGTGGAGTTAGGATGTTATGACTGGAATTTTCACCATTAATCTAACAGGGACTCCGACACATGCTCAGCAGTAGAGAGCAGTGCTGTCGGTGTGACTGTGGGCCACGTTGGGGATAGAACCCTCCGTGTCAATGTGGTTATATATAAGCATTGAATTTCAATAATGGTATTAATATCACCTCACTATCTGTAATGTCTAAACAAGGAATGAGGAGATGGCTTTATAATCTTTACTGTAGTCATCTGTGTATGATAGGGTGTTACCTGAAGGTTACATATGGACAAACTAATGACCTTCTAGAGGCCAAAGATGATGACCTGTCCTGAAGTTAGAGGGGTGTGTGTGTGTGTAAAAGGAACAGGGCTTGTTTTCCTGTTGTTGTTTTGTTGCCTATATTCTGTTCTGTGTTGTCCTGCTGAGTATTGTGGGCATGTTATGTTGGCACCAGAATGCCTACCAACACTTGGCTGCCCCCAACACAGCCTTGGATATGTTGATTGCTGATGCACTGCATGTTTTGATGTACACGTGATAAATGATCTTGAATCGTGAATCCTGCTCTGGATGTACTTGCAGACAACATTGGGAATAGATGAATTTTCAGACTTCTCGACACCTTTGCTCAGCTTTTGCTTGTTGTGGTGGAGGTTGGCTCTTGCACTCATTTCTTCAGTGTAGTCATTTTCCATTTGCTTTGGCTCAGGTCAGTAGCTTTGGCTCAGGCCATTAGCTTTGGTTTGGACTGATTTCCCGTTCATACACTGCAGTAAAATGCTTTGTGTGTGGCATTAAGTCATGTGCTATATGAAAAGAATCAAGTATGTGAAACAGAAAACTTTGCCCCATATTCACAAAGTAGTGAATACCAGAACATATTGGCTAGCATACATGTGCTGTCATAGGAGTGAGTGCTTCACAGAATATTAGTCAAAGTTGAGTTTATTGTCATGTGTACAAGTGCATGTATCAACAGGTGCAATGAAAACCTTACTTTCAGCAACATCATAGAGACATAACATCACAACATTCACAAGAAAACATACTTTCTGCAAAAGTCATAATTGAAATTATCCTGACTAGTTGCATCGTGGTCTGGTATGGCAATTTAAATATGCAGAAACACAAGAAAGCTGCAGAGAGTTGTGGACTCTGCCCAGTACATCCCCACTATTAGCTGTAGTATCCACATGTGGCACTGCTTCAGGAAGGCAGCACCTATCCCCACTGTCTTGCCATGCCACCTTCTTGCAGTTACTGTTGGGCAAGGGGTAACTGTAGCCGGAAGCTCCATACCATCAGGCTCGAAACCAGTTGCTTGCCTTCAGACATTCGGTTCTTGAAGCAATTCACACACCTTTCTCACGAAAGTTTAGCAACACTGGGACAACTTTGCATCAGCATGAGCTTCTTGTTCTGAGAAGGCCGTGCTGATTCAAAGTTTTCATAGTGTTGCTAAACTGTAGTGATAAAGGTGTGTGGGGCATTAGTGAACCTGAATGTTTTTGTAACAATCCATAGTTTCACCAATGCCAAGAATAGTTTATTAAAAATTCCACTTTTACATGTTTCTTAAATTTGAATTCCCTTACTGCCAAAATGTTACTCAACCTCATCTCTAGATCAATGCCTTGACCTCTGACTGATGCATAAACTTAACCAATACACTCCTCATTGGAGACAGCTTTCTATAACGTGGAGAAATGCCTTTGTTTCATGAATAGAGGGATGGAGCTATATTAAAACTTCAAAAATCTTTATATTCTTTAGAGGTATTACGTTCAGCTTTGGGCTTCACAATTGAGACAGGATGTCAGAGTACTGGAGAACGGAGCTTTTACTGAAGTGTTAGTTGAGGTGCGAGACTTGAGAGACTCAAACTGGATTATAAGTGGATATGGTTTCACCTTGCCCCTTGATGTTGAGTTTGGAGCTTTTATGGAAGTGCATCTTCAGAAGGTCATTGGGATCTTTTTGTAAAGTTTAAACCTAATCAAAGCATTGTAAAGGACTTAATGTATTCAAGTTGCTCCTAGCTGCCATGTTATCCACATTTTGATGTGGTACCACGTTGTCCAGCTGCGCCCTTGTATATTGTTCTGGGCTGGATGGTTTAGAACTGGCATGAGACCGGCAGCTAATTCAGAAAGACTGTGCAAAGTCTGTTTTCGTGCCTGAGTTTATTTGTAATGAACTTGGTAATCATTTCTGAATGACTTGGAATGATTTAGACATTTTTGAATGTTTTGGAGCTAGGGACTCTGCATTACTTTGCGTGTCAGTTTTCATCAGTTTATAGTCTTGGAAAATATTACATTAGTGGAACATTAAAATGTTGCGGAGCTCTTAAATTTTTTATATAATATGTGTAATAACTGTGTATTTGATTATAGCCATTGACAGTTCTAATGCATTAATTGAGGCCTTGGTGAGTAATTTGTAATTATTTGCTTCTGAGCTGCATTCCATCACGTTAATTTTCAGTGTTGGAGATTTGTACTTACAATCTATGAATAAAGCTGATATTATGTATTTCTGTTTATTGTGTTCTTTATGCTTATTGTGTTTATTTTTATGCTGCATCACGTCTGGAGTACCAATCATTTCATTCTCCTTTACACTCATGAAATGAAGAATGACAATAAACAATCTTGCCTCTTGAAGTATTTTTTTACTTCCTTGTTAGTTTAAAAAGATTGATATGAATCTAACAGGTTGCCCTGTTTAAAATTTCTTAAAAATGTGGATCAGGTAGTGTCTGTGGAGAGGGAACCAGGGTCATTATTCCAGTTTGATGACCCTTCATTGGAGTGGTGATGCAGGGCCTTGCTTATTTCTATAGCAGATGTTCTCTAAAATTGGCACCTGTAAATTGGCCACTGCAATGGTAAGATTCAGAACTATTCCCCTCCCAGAGGGAGTCTCTGCAAATGGGTGAATGGCGTCGCAGAAAGCAGATCTGGCGACTCCGACGGGGGCTTACACACACATTGTTCACCAGTTGTGTTGCCAGGCCCTCCCCTCTGCTTCCTTACGCATTGTGACTCTGACGGCACAGTAAATGCCGAGTGTTGCCCGGAAGCTCTGCCTTCTGAGACAGAACTCAGCGAAAGGAGAAAGGAAGCAAATGCAAACTGAGAAAGGGCATGAGTGAAGCCCAGAATGCTCTGGTGAAGGAGAACAAGTTACTGTTTACAGACTGGGGAGGCAGAGAGAGAGAGAGAGAGAGAGAGAGAGAGAGATTCAAGGTGCGAGGGGAAGAAGGACAAGGGTAGAAAACAGGAGCCAATATCAAGACCATGGTCTCTTCTCACTACTACCATTGGGCAGGTGGTACAGAAACCTTGCGTCCCATATCACACTAGGTTCAGGAGCAGTTATTGCCCTACAACCATGAGGCTCCTGAACCAGTGTGGATAACTTCACTCACCAGAAGACTGATCTGACTCCATGACCTGTAGTCTTACTTTCAAGGAGTCTATAACTCAGTATTATTTATTTGCCTTTTTTAGTTATTATTTGCATGATTGATCCTCTTTTGCACAGTCTTTATTAAGTATAGTTTTTCATAAATTCTATGGTATAGTTTCCTGTAAATATCTGCATGAAAATGAATGTCAAGGTAGTACTTGGTGACATATATGTACTTTGATGACAAATTTACTTTGAACTTTGGAAATTCAAGATGGCAGAAAAGCTAAACTCTTTGCCCAGGGGTCAGGTGGGATAGGAAAGAGACAGAGTTGGAGGTCGGGGCAGTAAATGAAGAGTCGGGGCAGGGGTCCATGGTTGAAGGTCAGTGGTGCCGGAGGTCGAGTCTGCAGGTGGTGAGGAGATCAGTGCAGAAACAGAAATAAGATATATATTTTTAAAGATGTGAGGTAGTAGTCACAGGTTCAGTGTCCATTTAGGAGTCAAAAGGCAGAAGAGAAGAAGCTATTCCTGAATCACTGAATGTATGGCTTCAGGCTTCTGTACCTCCTTCCCGATGGTAACAATGAAAAGAGGGCGTGTCCTGGATGATGGATCCTTGATAAAGGAGGTTGCCTTTCTGAGGCACACCTCTTTGAAGATGTCTCGGATGCTACAGAGGCTAGTTCCCAAGATGGAGCTGACTAATTTTGCAGCTTTCTGTAGCTTCTTTTGGTCCTGTGCAGTAGCCCCCACCCCCCCATACCAGACAGTGATGCAGCCTGTCAGAATATACTCCACGGTACATCTATAGCAGTTTTCGAGTGTTTTAGGTGACAAACCAAATCTCTTCAAGCTCCTAATGAAGTAGAGCCACAGTCTTGCCTTCTTTATAGCTGCATCAATATGTTGGGTCCAGGGAGATCTTGGTACCCAGGAACTTGAAATTGCTCACTCTCTCTACTTCTGATCCCTCTGAGGATTGGCTCGTGGTCCTTTGTCCTACCCTTTCTGAAGTCCACAATCAGCTCTTTTGTCTTACTGACATTGAGTGTAAGGTTGTTGCTGCGACACCACTCAACTAGCTGGTACATCTCACTCCTGTTTGCCCTCTCATTACCATCTGAGATTCTGCCAACAATGATTGTATCATCAGCAAATTTACAGATGGCTTTTCAGCTATACCTGGTCACTCAGTCATGGATACAGAGAGAGTAGAGCAGTGGGCTAAGCACAACCACCCCCCCCCCCCCCCCCCCGAGATGCACCACTGCTGATGGTCACCAATGAGAGATATTGTCACCAATTTTATAGTGGATCAACAAGACTTTAATAATGTATTTAAATAGTATGATTCAATAATATTATAACTTTCTACATGAAGTAAAAAAAATAAGATGTACAGCTATTTGGCACTTTATCTGCCCTGGTAGTCATGCTGTTGACATACTCTAGTACAGTCCCAACTGCTTTCAAGGAGAATTTTGTGGCAAGAGCAGGTATTTACGAGCGGAGTGTTGACTTTACTGTGTACAGACTAGTTAGTATGTCTTTCATTCAGAAAGGTTTGGAAACCCTTGCAGATGGTATGCACTGCAGCCACAGTTTGATTGGGTGATGAATATAATTTATGTGGGCTGCTTTGACTGCAGTCGTGTTTCTTTCACATTGTTTACCCTCCGTTCATAGAGCTAAGTAGTCAGAATTCCATTGTCTTCTCGCCTTGCACTTTTTGGAAGCCAGGAATTAAGTTGTGAATCAGGGTAAGACTGGATCTTGGGAGAAAGTGCCTAAATAACAGTTTATATCAGTAACAAAATCCCCAAACTGCTCCTGTTCAGTTTCTTAAAAACTGACAATTTAATCGGATTTAGTTGCTTCAAGTGCAAAGGGCTCTACAGCTATCTGCTTCTGGTAAACTGGCTTTACATTTCAGTCATTTCCACTAACCTGGATACCTTTGCTCAACACTAATTCTACGACGACTTCCTTTCCAGTCCTGATGAAGGGTCTCAGCTCAAACCGTCAAGCATTTTACCCTTTTACCCTTTTCCATAGATGCAGGCCTGCTGAGTGCTTTGGATTTCCAGCCTCTGCAAACTTTCTTGTGTTTGTGATACTACAACCGACAGACCCACTTTCAAGAACTCTTTGCAACTTATGTTCTCAGTATTTACGTTTGTACAATTTATTTTCTTTTGCAAGTTGATTGTTTTTGAGTCTTTATCTGTAGAAGTATAGTTTTATATAAAATTCTGTTGTATTTCCTTTTTCCTGTAAATGCCTGTAAGAACCTGAATCTCAAGGTAGCATACGGTAACATATTTATTTTGATAATAAATTTACTTTGAACCCTTGAAATGTGGGGAAGGTTCATTCTACCAATGTTGGACAGGAGCTGGGGGAGGGGGGGTGGGTAGGGGGAGTACAGTAGATCTGGAGCTGCCTATTGGGTAAGTCCACATTTGAGTTGTTTAAAGGCTAGCTGGTCATAATTTAAGGAACTCTGGATGATGATAAATGCTGCAAGTGTAATCAAAAAGTAAAAGCAAGCATGTGTACAGTTTAATAATGTGAAATTGGATTAGGCCTTCCAGGAGTATAAAGGAAGCAGGAGAGAACTTAAACAGGCTATGAGGAGGGTTATACGAGGCTGTGAAATGTTCTTGGTGAGTAGAATTAAAAATAATTCCCGGGCATTTTATGTATGTACTAAAAGTGAGTTTGCTTCAGGGGAGAGTAGGCCCACACAAATGCTATGGAGGGGATTCATACCTGGATCTAGAGGAAATGGGTGTAACACCCTGGGAAAGGTGTCTTTCTATAGAACAGGGGTCACCAACCTTTTTTGCACAGCGGACCGGTTTAATATTGACAATATTCTTGCAGACCTGCCAACGTGGGGGGTGGGGGGGGTTAATCACGACCGGAATATAGATGATAAGTCAACTATAAGTCATTTATAAGTGGCTAATACACTCAATTTCATTTCTAAAAGGGTTTATCTAACGAATTTAATATTAAACACACTGTGCATATTTTCCTTGCACGAATATAGTGATAGTCACTTATAAGTCAATAGCATCATAACATTTTAAGTAACGTTTGGATATTAAACACACAGCGCATAATTTCTTTGTATGAACATATAAAATTATTGCAACACACCAGTGAGAGGACAAAGTAAAGGCTGAAGGTCCCCGTGCCGGGGTCGCGGCAGTCACAGTCCGGAGAGAGCGACTGACCGAGCGAGGAGTGTGACAGGGTGCGTGCCCGCCCCCCCGTAGGTAGGTAGGATCTATTGGCCGACAAAAGGTTGGCTCAAGGGATGACTTTCAGTAGATCGCAGCGAGGCAACTGCTCTGCTACTTATGAAACCCTGAGCTCGAATTAGGTCATCTGTGAATATTTTAGCACCGGGCTCCCCATGAACATTCGGTGTGCTAAACAGGTTTAGAGGCGGTGCCCATCTGTCCGCGCTCCAGGCCAGTAGCAACGGCACTCCTCGCCGGCCGGTTACCCGAGACCAACCAGTGATCCCTGGCGCTGGGGTGTCACTGTGTTTAGGCGACTGAAGACCTCGCGTGGGTAATGAATTCGCGTGTGTAATGACCTCTCGTGCGTTCAAATTCAACAGTGGGCGTGACAGGGAATGAGGAAAGGTGCAGCTGACTCATACGGTTTCATATCGCCAAATCATATCGTTTACTCGCAGCCCGGTGGTTGGGGACCATTGCTATAGAAGCAGTGTTTGGGTTATGGTTAGAGATGATGGTTGCTTTGGAATGTGAGCCGTCCAATGAAGGGAGTGTGTTTTTGTGTTGTGTGCCTGACACCGAGGTAATGTGGGTCTTTTGTTTGGTGGGAGACGGAGAGAGAAAATGCCAGAGAGGAGAGGTCGCAGGAGCAGATTTGGAGTGGGGCTGGGAGTCGACGAAGCCCGGGGAGATCGATGGAGGATCAGCAAAGGGGAAACCATGAGCTCCAACTTGTGCACATTAGACTTTCATTAAAGTGGCCCCTTTACTTTTTGCTTTTTCTTTACTAACCCTTTAGTCAAATTAAGAATTATAAAGCTAAATGGTTTAACTGTATATGGTGTATTGTCTTTTATCTCGTGGTACTGATTTGTAGCAGGGTAACACATCACGCAGCATCCACCCAAACGGGGTTTCGGGTGAGTTTACACCTCAATCTCACACGTTTGGGGGGGGGGGGTGAGAGATTGTCTTCTCTAGACTTATGCGGCCAACGGAACCTGAGGGTTACCTGGGCAAGGTAATAAATGAGTCCTTTGCATTGATATTCACTGAGGATGATGTGGCAGAGAATGAGATCAGTGAGGGCTGCGCTAATATTCTAGGGTGCATCAATATTAAAAAGCAGAAGGCATTGGGTCTCTTTAAAAAATATTAACATGGACAAGTCTTCAGGGACTGATGGGATCTATCCCAGGTTGTTGAGGAAGGCAAGAGAGGAGATTGTTGGGGTATTGACAGATACCTATGTGTCCATTTTAGACACAGGCAAGGTCCCAGAGGACTGGAGACTATCTAATGTTGTTCCTCTACTTAAGAAGGACAATAGATTCAAAGCAGAAAGTTAAGGGCTAATGGGCCTTACATCTGTTGTATGGAGGTTTTTGGAGAAGATTTCTAGGAACAGGATCTACTGTCCTCTGGAAAATGATACACTTAGGAGGGATAGTCAGCATGGCTTTGTGTTATGAGGCAAGACTAAGTTTTATGGGCTTCTATAGATGCGTAGTGGAGATTATCCTTGCTGTATGCAGCCTGGTGTGAAGACACCAATGCTCAGGAACAGAAAAGTCTTCAGAAAGTGGTGGAATCCATCACAGGCAGTGCTTTCCCCACCATTAAACACATCTTTAAGGAGCGCTGCCACAAGAAAGCAGTGTCCATCATCAAGGACCCCCACCATTCAGACCATGCTCTCTTCTTGCTACTAACATGGTACAGGAGCCTTGGGTCCCAGGAACAGTTATTACCCAACAACCATAAGGCTCCTAAACCGATGTAGATAACTACTCACCTCAACCCTGGACTGACTTCACAATTTTTTATATATATATATATATATACATACTCTCTCTCATAAAGCTGCGACTAGTGAAGCACACGGGCAATAGTTGATGTGCAGCCTCTCCCATCTCAGCCACTGAAGCCTGCAACTCCTCTAGACTTGACATAGGTCTTTTGGTGGACTCACTCACTTGTCCTCTTCTTGCACGGCCACTCAGTTTTTGAGGACGGCCTAGCTCTAAGCAGATTTACAGCTGTGCCATATTCTTTCCATTTCTTGATGACTGACAACTGTACACCAAGGAATATTCAGTGACCTGGAAATTTTCTTCTATTCATTTCCTGACTTGTGTGTTTCAATAACCTTTTCATGGAGTTGCTTTGAGTGTTCTTTTGTCTCCATGCTGTCATCTTTACCAGGATTCTGACTCACCAGCAGTTGGGCCTTCCAGATGCAGGTGTATTTTTACTACAATCATTTAAAACACCTTGCCTGCACACAGGTCTCCAAAAACAGATCTCCATTTAATTAATTATACAACTTCTAAAACTAGTGCACCAGTGATGATTTGGTGTGTCATATTAAAGGTGAATACTTATGCAATCTATTATTTTGTGTTTTATATTTGTAATTAATTTAGACCACTTTGTAGAGATCAGTTTTCACTTTGACATGAAAGAGCCTTTTTCTGTTGATCAGTGTCAAAAAAGCCAAATTAAATTCACTATGATTCAATGTTGTAAAACAATAAAACATAAAAACCTGGTGGGGGCATGAATACTTTGTATAGGCACTGTATATATGGACAAGACACAGTGAGATGAATTCAGCACAGACTGAGAGGAGCATATGTGTGTCCTCCAGCATTTATGTGTGTTGCATGTTCTATTCTTTCTGCCTTCCAGAAGCATGCTTAAACTGCTGAAATGGCAATTTTCGAGAGATGTCCATGGGGTACCTATAAAAGTGTGGTTAACACATAGGATAATGAAGACAAAGCTCTGGGGTTTTGAATCAATAATGAAGATGGCATTAGTGAGTTATGGGAAGAAAGCCAACGGTAAATCCGATATCTTGTACTGGAAGACATGGTAACAGGTATTCAACATAACCTTGTGTCCTGGCTGTTCTTCAGGAATAATGAAGGCAATTTCCCGTGCACTCTAAATGTCCTATAACTGGAGGGGACCAAGCAATGCTTCAATAACATAAGAGCACTGAGAACCCTCATAAATTGTAATGATACTTCAACATTGCTGAAATATTTTTGTAAAAAAGGAAAATAATGCACCGACAAGTTTTCTTTTCAATATTTAATCATTAACACTGTGTCAGTAAAATTCTTGGTTTATCATTTAGGTTATCAAAACACCAAAGGGCAGCTAAATACATTAAAATAACAGGAGATCATAAAAGCACTTGTCACTGATCACCCACATGAATAAAACACTTCATAGTTTTTACAGCACAAGTTACTGCTCTTAGATCTTTGCTAGATGGTGCTTAAGAACTTTGAAGGATCCACTTCACAGTAAAATCAGAGGATGTCAATCAGTGTTAATTCAGAAAGAAACGAATTTAAAATGTTTAACAATGCCGTCTCATAGGCCAGTTATTACTGACAAATATTAAATCAATTATTAGTGAAATGAAGGAACATAGATGGCTTTTAATCCGTCATTGTTAAAATGTGGGCTTCTCTGGCATGGCTAAGATTCCCTTTAACATGATGATGTTTCAGAACAAGCTTCTGAATTGAACATCCCTGCTCCTCACAGCACCCTAAGACAGGGCATCTATGTTAATTCTACTTCCTAGTCCAGTATGTCAGTCTACAGACTTCTCCACTGCCACGATGAAGCCACTATCACCTCGTATTCTATCTGGGTAGCCTCCAACCTGGGTATGACCACTGATCTCTCCATCTTCCCTTTCTCTCTTTTTTCATCCCCCATTCTGGCTCCCCCCCTTACCCATTCTCATCTCCTCAGCTGCTCATCACCTCCCACCCAACCTTTCTCCCATAATCCACTCTCCTCTCCAATAAGATTCCTTCTTCTTCAGTCCTTTACCACTTCCACCAATCACCTCCCAGCTCCTCATTTCATCCCCCCACTTCTCCTTTCCCCTTACCTGGCTTCACTTATCACCAGCCAATTTGTACTCCTTCCCTCCCCCACCTTCTTCCCGATGAAGTGTATCAGCCTGAAAGTGCCCATTTATTGCTCTCCATAAATGCTGCCTGACCAGAGCTGCTCCAGTATTTCAATAGTTCCAGTTAATACCAGAGAATGCATACAATATATAACCTGAAATTCTTCGTCTTCATAGACAAGCAAACAATAGTAAAGCCTCCAAGAGAGACCATGATCTACAGTACAACAAAACTAATCATTCACCCAACAATTTGATGTACCACAAGCTCCCTCTCTCTCTCACACTAATAAAGGGACAGAGAGATGTCACCCTTTCACAGCGAAAGGGGAGACATAAACAAATCGTTGATCTGCAATGAAAAAGTTTGTCGCATCGCTTTCCCACTCACCCTCCCACCTCAAATTCTCCAACTCAAGAATCAGCAACAACGCCCCCCCCACCGAGAGAATGAGCGCATGTTTCACCAAGTACAGAGCTCCCAGCAGCCTGTATTTTGTATGCATTGCTTGAGATTAGAACTGAAATGCTCTTCTACCCTGATCACTCAGGTTTAAAGATGTTTTTGCAGAAGGTGCTGGAATCGTGGAATTCAAATTTTGATATACCTCCTGTAAACTGTAAGCAGTTTATAGAAAGGGTGCAGAGGAGATTTACAAGGATGTTGCCTGGATTGGGGAGCATGCCTTATGAGAATAAGTTGAGTGAACTCGGCCTTTTCACCTTGGAGTGACGGAGGATGAGAGATGACCTGATAGAGGTGTACAAGATGGTGAGAGGAATTGATTGTGTGGATAGTCAGAGGCTTTTTCCCAGGGCTGAAATGACTAACACAAGAGGACACAGTTTTAAGGTGCTTGGAAGCAGGTACAGAGGAGATGTCAGGGGTAAGTTGTTTTTTTTAATACGCAGAGTGGTGAGTGCGTGGAATGGGCTGCCGGCAATGGTGGTGGAGGCGGATACGATAGGGTCTTTTAAGAGACTCCTGGATAGGTACATGGAGCTTAGAAAAATAGAAGGCTATGTATAACCCTAGCTAATTTCTAAAGTACATATTCGGCACAGCATTGTGGGCTGAAGGGCCTGTATTGTGCTTTGGGTTTCCTTTGTTCTAAGTTCTATCTCATACGAGTGGGGAAGACACTTAGTTTGCTTAATTCCTTTGTCCACTTCCATCGTCCTCACCCCACTAATACAGATTCTCACAGGTCTGATCAGAACCAATATGATCAATGACCATCCCCACCTTACTCTGACCCACACACCTGCTCCTCCTCTCAGATTGAATTGAATTCATCCCATTGCATCTCAACCACAGTTTATTGGCTCTTCATTTACTTCAACAACCCAGTTACTTATTTCAGCCTGTCCTGCACCCTGCCTTTGAATTTGCTTTGGAAACTTCATTCAAAGTTGATTTCCAAAAGAACACAGGTGTACAAAATTATGAGAGGTGCAGCTAGGGTAAATGTAAGCAGGTGTTTTCCTCCGTGGTTCGATGAGACTAGAGCTAGAGGTCATGGGTTAAGGGTGAAAGAGGAAATGTTTAAGGGGAGATTCTTCATTCAGAGGGTAGTGAGAGTGTGGAACGAGCGGCCAGCAGAAATGGTGGGTGCAGGTCTGTGTTAAGCATTTAACGACAATTTGGTTTAAGTACATGGATGGGAGGGGTATGGAGGGCTATGGTCTGAATGCAGGTCAATGGGACTAAGCAGAATAATAGTTTGGCATGGACTAGATGGACAGAAGGGCCTGTTTCTGTGTTGCAGTGTTCTATAACTGAGGTGACGCAAATATGATGATGAAAATATATTTCCCTGGTTATATACTCCTTCAGTAAATGCCACCTATCCCTTCCTCAAACATGCCACTCCTCTCCTACTGAGACAGCAGATACCTTTTGCAGCAACTAAAAGTTGCCATTCTGCAAGAACAAGGTTCTACAAATGGTTAGGCTGGGTATGTAATCCTTACAGCAACACTACTGATCAGTTCTAAGAGATAAATGATCTCACCAGACCAATGCATCAGTCCTCCCTCTCCCTACCCTCGATCACCTTCATCACATCCCTACCAAAGTCAAAGTAAATTTATTATCAAACTACGTATATGTCACCATGTACTACCTTGAGATCCTTTTTCTTGCAGGCATTTACAAGAAAATAAAGGAATACATTGAGAACTATACATAAAGATTGGCAAACAACCAATGAGCAAATAAAACTAATTAAATAACGATATGAATACTGTACTGCACAAAAAGTCTCAGGTGTGTGTGTGTGTGTATATATAAAAACAAATTTCATGACACGAGTAACGATAAATCTGACTCTGATATGGGTCTCTATCATGGACTGAGAGCAGAGAGGGAGGAATCATGGTTTGGAAAAGGGGAAGTGAGAGGGGAGGGAGCAGGAAGCACCAAAGAGACATTCTGTAATGACCAATAAACCAATGATTTGGAATCTAATATCTAATCACCATGCCTGGTGTCTCAGGGCTGGGCGTGTCTGCCCAAATGGGGGAAAAGTTGCAGTATCCAGATATCCAAAGCTATAGAGACCTATCCACAGAGACTCAAGGCTGTAATTGCTGCCGAAGGTGCATCTACTGAATACTGACTTGAAGGGGGTGAATACTTAGGCAACCAATTATTTTGTGTTTTGTATTTGTAATTAATTTAAATCACTTTTCAGAGATCTGTTTTCACTTTGACACAAAAGTCTTTTTCTGTTGATCAGTGTCAAAAAAAGCCAAATTAAATCCACTGTGATCCAATGTTGTAAAACAACAAAATGTTAAAATTTCCAAGGGGGATGAATACTTTCTATAGGCACAGTATTGGCTCTTCAGTCTTCTGGCATTCTGCGTGTGTTGCTTTGGAGTTCCAGCATTTGAAGATTTTCCCGTTTAAGAATATAACATTTTTAAGCCCACTTAACCCCTGTCTCTATGAAGTTAAGTAGATGAGGGGGAAAAAATCACAGGTGCTGGAAATCTGAAACAAAAGCAGAAAATACTGGAAACACTCAGCAGGTCTACTGGAAAGGAAGAGTTAATATTTGGGTCAAAGGCCCTATTGTCAGATCATCTATCAAGGGATCTCTGACCTAAAGCATTAACTCTTTATAGCGTCTGCCTAACAAACGCAGAGTCTGACTGAAGAGCCTTTATTGTGATAAAATATTACAAGATACTTCACTGGTGTGTTAACCAGAAACCAAGCCCAATAGTTGGGGGTGGGGGGGTCACCAAAACTAGGTCTCAGAGGTAAATTTTAAGGAACATGAGAAACCGTGTCATGGGATCATTTTGTAATCTGCAGAGGAAGGTTTAATATTTCATCTATGAGGTAACTTTTCATGGGATATAACCATAGAAACTTACAGCGTAAAGGCCAATTAATTCATTGTTTCCGTGCCAACCAGAAAAAAGTAAAGCAAATGAATCACGTTCAGTTTTCAGTGGACTGACAGCTTCAGCCTGGACTGACCTTTGTGGCAGCCAAGTTCCAGGTCTTTACTGCTTACTTTTGGGCAGAGAAGTGTTTCCCACCCCCCCCCCCCACCACTTTTGTAATTCGCATTCTTATGATAATAGCATTATTATTGACTGACAAATGCAACTCCCTTATCCCAGTATTGCGTGAATTCTTAATCTGCTAATTGTTACTCGTGATCTGCCAAATGAAGTTATCTGATTTTTGATATTATTGTCTTGCATACTTCAATATGAACATAATTTAAGACCTAGTGCACACATCATTTTGGATGTGAAAAAAAGTATTTTTGGTTGAGATTTCAACTTGTTGCTACCCTTGAAGGTCTTTTCTTCTCCCCCCCCCCCCCCCCAAAAAAAGGTTGGGTGAGACAAGAACTAGAGGTCATGGGTTAAGGGTGAAAGTTGAAATGCTTAAGGGGAACATGAGGGGAATATACGAGGGGTGATTGATAAGTTCGTGGCCTAAGGTAGAAGAAGTCAATTTTAGAAAACCTAGCACATTTATTTTTCAATATAGTCCCCTCCTACATTTACACACTTAGTCCAGCGATCGTGGAGCAAACGGATCTTGGACCTCCAGAAAGTGTCCACAGATGGGTGATTGATAAGTTCATGGCCATGCAGGTCAACTCTTTGAGTGATTATGCAGAAAGTTTGAAGTTAATAACTCATCTCCTACCTTAGGCCACGAACCCATCAATCACCCCTGATGAGTTACTAAATTTTCTGAGATTGTAGCACATTACCTTACTGCTTTTCCTTTGTACTACCGCAGCGTGCTGATGTGATGAAATTATCTGCATGGGGGACATGCAAAACAAAGTTTGTCCCTGTCCCTCAATATATGTGGCAATAATAAACCAATGAACAGTGGGCTACAGTTCCATTCACAGACAAGATAGTTGGAGAAGTTGAGTATCAGCCAAACAAGTGACCTTAGAGTCACTTAAGAGGTAAACTGTGTAAGAAATTACAAACTTACAGGAAAAAAAAGAACACAGGAAGTGCAGTGTAGGCAAAACGTTCAGATTTATTTATCACATGAACCATACAATGAAATGCGCCATTTGTGTAAACAACCAACATACCCGAGGTTTTGCTGGGGGCAGCCAGCAAGTGTTGCCACACACTCTGGTGCCAGCATAGCACGACCACCATACTTGGCAGAACAGCACAGAACATTACAAAACCACATTTTTCAATCGCCAAATGTACAACAGCAAAACAAGCCCCACTCTTCCCTCCCGAGGCACCTACACAGTCCTCCAACCCCAAGACAGATGAGATGCTTTTGAGCCTCCAGCAGGCAGCTGGATTCATAGATATTGGCTCTTCAACTTCCATTTGAACCGTGATTCCTCACTAGTTGAATGTTTTTTGGGCGCTTCATTTTGTTCTCTAATATCGTTTATTTGGCCATGGGTGTTTTGTTCTGGATGAAGCCTCACCGCTGATGTGTGTTTATCCTGGTGGAGGGTGACCTTCCAACACTGACAGCCAGAAGGTGCTCACTGAGCTGACTCATGGCTTCAGGGATGTACTGAGTTATAGCTCCAAGCGAGTCTGTGGTGCCACTTTGTTCCAAAGAATTAGCATCTCTCCTTGAGTATGTTGTACCATCTGCTTCAGGGGATTGAGTCTGGAAATATTCTCTTCTGACTGAATGCCAGTAACCAAAGAACATGCATCTTTCACAGCCTCAGCCTGCCCCTGTGCATTGTACAGCCAATTTAAATACTTGTGCAGTGTGGTCACCGGTGAGGTATGGGTCATTCCTGCACAAACAGCAGTGATCTAAGCAACCACATTGTCTGCTCTGGTGGAGCTGGTTAAGGAAAATAGAGAGCTTCCAGGAATCATTGGCATCCAACTCTGAGGTCATGAAGTGCTTTGGTTTCACAGTTCATGTAGAAAGTGAACAACCTTCACTTGTTTAGTAGTGGACTGTAAGGTTAGCTTTCACCTCTAGCGTGGAACTTGGCCAACTTTACCAAATGAAATGATCTGATTTTTTAAAAAAGTGTCTGATTTTAATGACTTTGGTGTGTTTTCTGAAAAGAAGCCATCACTGCTTGGTGCTATCCAACCAGCAGCCCGTTGCTTCAACCCCGGAGTGATGATTTTTCTCTCTCTTTCTCTTGGCTGGTGTTCTGGGTACTAATTCAGTGAGGGCTGGAAGATTTCAGTCCACTTCTCAAGATGCCCTAGGTCCACAACAGGACAATTTTAACGTGAGCAATGTGGACTGCACAGTGTGTTTATTCCACCATGGTGGTTGTAGGTTAGAGGTTGGAATTCCTCTATGACTAATTCCTCTTGACTAATCTTCTGGAGATTTTTGAGGATGTAACTATGAAAATGGACAAGGGAGAGCCAGTGGATGTAGTGTCCCTGGACTTCCAGAAGGCTTTTGATAAAGTCCCACATAGGAGATTAGTGGGCAAAATTAGGGCACATGGTATTGGGGGCAGAGTACCGACATGGATTGAAAATTGGCTGGCTGATAGGAAACAAAGAGTAGTGATTAATGATTCCCTTTCGGAATGGCAGGCTATGACCAGTGGGGTACCGCAAGGTTCGGTGCTGGGACCGCAGCTGTTTACAATATACATTAATGATTTAGATGAAGGGATTAAAAGTAACATTAGCAAATTTGCTGATGACACAAAGCTTGGGTGGCAGTGTGAAATGTCAGGAGGATGTTATGAGAATGCAGGGTGACTTGGGCAGGTTGGGTGAGTGGGCAAATGTATGGCGGATGCAGTTTAATGTGGATAAATGTGAGGTTATCCACTTTGGTGGCAAGAACAGGAAGGCAGATTACTATCTAAATGGAGTCAAGTTAGGAAAAGTGGAAGTACAATGAGATCTACATGTTCTTGTACATCAGTCAATGAAAGCAAGCATGCAGGTACAGCAGGCAGTGAAGAAAGCTAATGGCATGCTGGCTTTTATAACAAGAGGAATTGAGTATAGGAGTAAAGAGGTCTTTCTGCAGCTGTACAGGGCCCTGGTGAGACCACACCTGGAGCATTATGTGCAGTTTTGGTCTCCAAATTTGAGGAAGGACGTTCTTGCTATTGAGGGAGTGCAGCGTAGGTTCACAAGGTTAATTCCCGGAATGGCGGGACTGTCATATGTTGAAAGATTGGAGCGACTGGGCTTGTATACACTGGAATTTAGAAGGATGAGAGCGGATCTGATTGAAACATATAAGGTTATTAAGGGATTGGACACACTGGAGGCAGGAAGCATGTTCCCGCTGATGGGTGAGTCCAGAACTAGAGGCCACAGTTTAAGAATAAGGGGTAGGCCATTTAGAACAGAGATGCGGAAAAACTTTTTCACCCAGAGAGTGGTGGATATGTGGAATGCTGTGCCCCAGAAGGCAGTGGAGGCCAAGTCTCTGGATGCATTCAAGAGAGAGTTAGATAGAGCTCTTATAGATAACGGGGTCAAGGGATATGGGGAGAGGGCAGGAACAGGGTACTGATTGTGTATGATCAGCCATGATCACAGTGAATGGCGGTACTGGCTAGAAGGGCTGAATGGCCTACTCCTGCACCTATTGTCTATTGTCTATACTGTCCAACCTTCACTATTCTAGGAGAATTTCTCTGAAGACTGATTCATTCATTCATTCCCTTTTCCTGCCTCTGTCTCCATGTTGAACTTTACCCCGTAAAGATTACATTCACCTTCCTTTCAAATATTTCCATCAAATATTTCAATTTGTTCAGATTATTCTTGATATTTATGACTTGCTGTTTTATAGAGCACAAAAAAATCTCCCTCTCATTTATTAACTGAGTGCAGCCAACCCTGAAGAGGTAATGGTGGAGAAGCATCTTCCCAAGTTAGTGGAGGCTGGGTACAGAAAGCAGTCTCACCATACTGTTACAGTTTTAGGATTTTCACCCATTTATTTTGAAAATTTTTTGTTATTTTGTATAACAAAATAGCCGTAAAACAAGATGATGCATATGCTGCAAGTCTGAAGTAAAAACAAAGGCCAACAATGTGGTGTTCACTCTGTTTAGCATTCCACAAGTGTCAGCTGGTGTGATGGTATTCCCAGCATTTTGGAAATCAGAATTCTGTAGAGCAATGCGGAGCCTGTTCCGCCCATCCCAATGCCACACAAAATGCATCCGTTTGTGCTACTCTCCTCCCAGTATGAGAAGCATTTGTGCCAAGTGCAACTTAGCAACGTTCAATAGTTCCATTTAATGTCAGAGATTGTATACAATATACAGCCTGAAATTCCTTTTCTTCACAGATATCCACAAAAACAGATGAGTGCCCCAAAGAATGAATGACAGTAAAAGCGTTTTACTACTCCCCCTTCCATGTACAAGCAGCAGCTAAGTATTGACTCTCCCCCTTCCCACTTAAACATCAGCAGAAAAGCATTAGCACCCTCCACCCACCGAGCATGCAACAGCAACAGTCCCAAGATTTGCAGTGCAATAAAATCTAATTATTCGTCCCAATGATTTGACAAGGTGCAGCACGTGAGGCTGCTTAGCAAGGTAAGAGCCCATGGAATTACAGGGAAGTTACTAGTGTGGGTGGAGCATTGGCTGGTTGGCAGAAAACAGAGAGTGGGAATAAAGGGATCCTATTCTGGCTGGCTGCCGGCTGCCAGTGGAGTTCCATAGGGATCGGTGTTGGGACCGCTGCTTTTTACGAGGTATGTCAGTGATTTGGACTATGGGATTAACAGATTTGCGGCTAAATTTGCCAATGATAAAAAGGTAGGTGGAGGAGTGGGTAGTGTTGATGGAACAGAGAGCCTGCAGAGGGACTTAGATAGTTTAGAGGAATGGGCAAAGAAGTGGCAAATAAAATACAGTGTTTGGAAGTGTTTGATCATGCACTTTGGTGGAAGAAATAAATGGGCAGACTATTATTTAGATGGGGAAAGAATTCAACATGCAGAGATGCAAAGGGACTTGGGAGTCCTTGTGCAAGATACCCAAAAGGTTAACCTCCAGGTTGAGTCAGTGGTGAAGAGGGTGAATACAATGTTGGCATTCATTTCTAGAGGTATAGAATACAAGAGCAGGGATGTGACATTGAGGCTCCATAAGGCACTCGTGAGACCACACTTGGAGTGTTCTGTGTAGGTTTGGGCTCCTTACTTTAGAAAGGACATACTGACATTGCAGAGGGTGTAGAGAAGATTCATGAGAATGATTCCAGGAATGAAAGTGTTACTGTATGAGATACGTCTGGCAGCTCTTGGGCTGTATTCCCTGGACTTCAGGAGAATGAGGGTGGATCTCATGGAAACATTCCAAATGTTAAAGGCCTGAACAGATTAGATATGGCAAAGTTATTTCCCATGGTTGGGGATCTTAGGACAAGAGGGCACGACTTCAGGATTGAAGGACATCCTTTTAGAACCGAGATGTGGAGAAATTACTTTAGTCAGAGGGTGGTAAATGTATGGAATTTTTTTGCCACAAGTGGCTGTGGAGGCCAAGTCATTGGGTGTTATTAGGGCAGAGATAGATAGGTTCTTGATTAGCCAGGGCATTAAGGGGTATGGGGAGAAGGTAGGGGAGTGGGGATGACTGGAAGAACTGGATCAGCCCATGACTGAATGGTGGAGCAGCCTCGATGGACCGAATGGCCTACTTCTGCTCCTGTATCTTTTGGTTTTATGGACATAATACAAGCTCTCTTACTCCCTAATAAAGGGGCAGAGAGGTGTCACACAGCACAAGGGGAGACCAACAAAGACAAACAACTTGCTGATTTACAGTGTTAAAGTCTGCTGCGTTGCTTTTTTTAAAATTGGAGTTCTTCGACTCAAGAATTAGCATCAAACTCTCCCCCACCAACGAAACAGAGAGAGCAATCCAAGTACCGAGCCCTCTGACAGCTGATCCACTATTCCCTATATTCCATTTTCTCCCATGACGCTTCAGTCGACGGCACCAGCTTAGAATTGGCTCATCCCCAGGGCCACAAAGTCTTGGAACCCTGAGGCACACTCAGCTTTTAGGCTGCGTCCTTGGGATATCGAAAAACAGCTGGTTGGTGAGCCTCGCGAGTGGGAACCGACACCGTAAAGAACTGAAGGTTAGCTTTTGCGTTACAGGAAGAATGCTGGAGCAGTTGCTGTTGACTTGCGTGCATGTCCCCACTCTTAGCATCACCTACGGCCAGCCATTGAACTGTGATCTTGCTCATGTTTGCTTTCAAGTCTGTGCAAAAGAAGCTCTTAGATAGGTTCATGGATGACGGAAAAAATGGAGGGCTATTTAGGAGGGAAGACTATGCAGATTGATCGTAGAGGATGTTATACCAGAAAGTAGTGAATACAGCCCAGTCCATCCCAGGCAAAGCCCTCCCCACCATTGAGCATGTTTCCAAGGAGCAGTGCCACAAGAAACCGGCATCCACCATTGAAAACCCCCACCATTCAGTCCATACTGTCTTCTTGCTGCTACCATCAGGCAGAAGGTACAGAAGCCTTAAGTCCCACGCCACCAGGTTCAGGAACTGCTATTACCCCATAACCATCAGGCTGCTGAACTGATGTGGATAACTTCACTCACCTCAACGCTGAACTGATTCCACACCCCACAGACTCACTTTCAAGGAGTCTACAACTCGTGTTCTCAGTATTATTAATTTTTTAAACTTAGACAATTTGTCTTCTAGTTCATTGTTCATCAGTCTTTGTTTATGTATAGTTTTTCAAAGATTCTTTGGTATTTCTTTATTTTCCTCTGAACATCTTCAAGAAAGTGAATCTCAGGGTAGTATATGGTGACATATACGTAATTCGATAATATAAACACTTTGACTTTGATAAGGACAGCACAACATCATTGTTGAAGAGCCTGTACTTTCCTATCTTCTAAAATGGGAAGGGCCTTTTTAAAATAAAACTTTTTCTTGAGGTTTATTGATGGAAACACTTTTTCTTCCTTTACCTTGGCCACGTTTGCAGTCATGGTCAATGGTGCGAAAGCGGAGTGTTCTAATAATGCAATTGTTTTTACATCTCGGTGTCAGAAAGCATTATTTTAATATTGCGGTAAAGAGACGTGCTGGGAGGCACATCAGTGGCAGAAGTGGAAGAGTTTTGGGTGTCCTTGGGGTTGGAAGAGGGGTTGTGGATGTGGGTTTGGGCGAGGATTGGTAGAGAATGTTGACAGACTGGACTATAAGTAGAAGAGCAGGACCGAGGTTCGGCACGAACATACGAGTGCTTTAACCTTCACAGAGCATCCCCGAGGGAGGCAATCGTAGCAGAGTGCCAAAGCCCTGCATACTTTTTGTTTTAAAAGATCGGCATCAATTTTTTAGGTCGGCAGTTAAAGCACTGGAGGCGATAGAAGTGGCCTGTAAAGGAGCCAAGATCTTTTGGGGAATGTGGAAAGAGGCCCCTTCTTTGGAGCTGCCTGCACAGTTTGACTGTTTATTTGGCACTGGCAGATGAATCATTAATAGAATTTTTTCCTTGTGATATAACTGAAAGATATTTACATTAAAACAAAGGAATGATAGCTGGCTGAACAGCCACTTATCTGGGTAGTATAAAATGGCCTTAGCAGTTCTTGGTAAATATGTACAGAGTATTTTAGATATGGAAAAGTAGTCTAATCCTGTTCTAAGCTCTGGCATTCTCTCATTAAACCTATCTGTTTCCCTTTCCTCCTTTAAGAGGTTCTTTAATAGCCACTTCTCCAGCCAGGCATTTGCTTTTCTCCCTCTGTGTTACTAACATCCCTCTAGAGGAGGAAATCTGCTGACCTTGTGTGATCTGACTTGATCAGACACATGGAAACGTGCTTTACTTTTGCCTCTTTGAGATTGCTGAGCAAACCACTGAATTGTAACAATCCCCGATGTTCAATAAGATTAACAATGAGCAGGCCACCCAAAGCAGACCATGTCACATCCAGTCTAGTTGTCTCTGCAAAGTCCTCCTCCACCTCTACTCTGTATGGATTTCTGATAAGGAAATCGTGTTTGTCAAACCTTTCGGAGTATCTTGAAGATGTATCTTGCAGGAATAATAAGAGAAAACCGGAGGAAGGTGTTTGATGAAAGATTATCATGCAAGATCATTATATTTTGAGATTCAAGGTGGCTTGTGATCACAAGAGATTCTGCAGATGCTGGAAATCCAGAGCAACTCAAAATGCTGGAGGAACTCAGCAGATCAGGCAAGATCTACTAGGGAAATAAACAGTTGATGTTTTGTGTTGAGGCCCTGGGTTCAAAGTTTAAGGTAAATTTATTATCAAAGTACATATATGTCACTATATACAACCCTGAGATTCATTTATTCCATAAATCCAGTGACCATAATAGATTCAATGAAGGACCACACCAACAGGCTGGACAACCAATGTGCAAAAAACAACAAACTGTGCAAATACTAAAAGAAAGGGGGAAAAAAAGCAATAAATATCAAAAACATGAGATGAAGAGTCCTTGAAAGTGGGTCTATAGGTTGTGGAACCAGTTCAGTGATAGGGCAAGTGACATTATCCCCTTTAGTTCAAGAGCCTGATGATTGAAGGGTAATAACTGTTCCTGAACCTGGTGGTGTGAGTCCTGAGGCTTCTGTACCTTCTTTCCGATGGCAGCAGCGGGAAGAGAGCATGACCTGGGTGGTGGGGGTCCCTGATGATGGATACTGCTTTCCTGTGACGATGCTCTGTGTAGATGTGCTCAATGGTTGGGGGAGAGCTTTACCTGTGTTGGAGTGAGCTGCATCCACTACTTTCTGAGTTTTCTGTTCAAGGGCATTGATGCTTCCATGTCAGGCTGTGATGCAGTCGGTCAATATACATTTACTGAAGTTTGTCAAAGTTTTAGATGCCACGCCGAATCTTTGCCAACTCCTAAGTAGAGGCACTGTTGTGCTTTCTTCAAAATTGCACTTGCATGCTGAGCCCAATTCAAGTCCTCTGAAATTATAACTCCGAGGAATTTAAAGTTATTGACCGTCTCCACCTCTGATCCTCAGATGAGGTGGCTCATGGACCTCTGGTTTCCTCCTGCTGAAGACTTTATATAATCAGCTCCTTGATCTTGCTGACACTGAGTAAGAAGTTGTTGTTGTTGTGTGTTGGCACGTGGCCTAGTAGATAAGGCATCGGTCGGTCTAGTGATCTGAAGGTCACTGGTTCGAGCCTCAGCTGAGGCAGTGTGTTGTGTCCTTGAGCAAGACACTTAACAACACATTGCTCTGCGAACACACCGGTGCCAAGCTGCATGGGTCCTGGTGCCCTTCCCTTGGACAACATCGGTGGCGTGGAGAGGGGAAGGCTTGCAGCTTGGGCAACTGCCGGTCTCCCGTACAACCCTGGAAACCTTCCAAGGCGCAAGTCCATGGTCTCACGAGACTAATGGATGCCTATTGTTGTTATTGTTGTGGCACCGCTCAGCCAGGTTTTCAGCCTATACTGATTCGTCACTACCTTTGATTTAGCCTATGACAGTGGAGTCGTCTGCAAATTTAAGTATGGCATTGGATTTGTGCTTAGAGCAGGGGGCTAAGCACACAGCCTTGTGGTGCTGATGGAGATTGTGGAGGAGATGTTGGTGCCAATCTGAGCTGACTGGTGCCTGCAAGTGAGGAAATCGAGGATCCAATTGCACAAGGAGGTATTGAGGCTAAGGTCTAGAAGCTTATTGATTAGATTTGAGGGGGTTGCCAAGCTGAGTATCCTTGCTGTTCAGATATTCCAGGGTTGAGTGAGGAGCCAATGTTGTGGACCTGTTGTGCAAATTGGTGTGAATCCTCATCTGGTGTACTCTGAGTAACAGGTTTGTGACAACTGTTTGACAGGTAAGCAACAGAGCAGGATTGGTCTCATTTTGAGATTGGAAGGCAAGGATCAGTGCCTAGCCCTCAATTATTTGTTCACAATATAGATGAATGATTGGATAAGGGTATTGAATGTGATATTGTAAGTTCCCCAAGGGCATGAACCTGGATGGGGTCGTGAGGACAATGCAGAGAGGTTTCAATGTGAATTAGTGTGAGTGGGCAATAAATGCCAAATGTAGTGGAATGTGGATAAGTATGAAGTTAACTTCTGTATGAGAAACAGCAAAGTAGAGTATAATTTAAATGGGAATAGATTGGGAAATGGGGATATACAGCACAAAGGGATTTGTCCTTGTGCATCTGTCATTCAAACACACTTGTAAGTGCAGCAAGCATTAAGGAAGCAAATTGCTGCTGGCCTTAATAACAAGACGTTTTGAATGCAGGAACAAAGATGTCTTACTGCAATTAGGCAGAACCATGGTTCGACCAGACCTGGAGTATTGTGTCTTCTTATCCCAGGAAAGATGTATTTTGCATAGAAGGAATTCAGCTAGTTTACCAGACTGATTGTTGGGATGCAAAGACTGTTGCATGAGATGAGGTTGGATCAACTAAACCTGTATTCATCAGAGTTTAGAAGAACAAGAGGAGATTTCATCAAAATGTAGAAATTTCAGAGGGTTTTCAAATCAAAGAGGATGTTTTTACTCAATGGGGAGGAGGGTGGGTGGAATCTAGAATTGGGGTGACAGCAATTTCTTTACAGGTTGGTAAACTTGTAGAATTCTCTATTGCCAGGGGCTGGCATTAAGTGTACATACAAAAGTAGATTTTAAGATACAAATGGCACCGATTGATTTGGGGGGAGGATATTGGGGTGGATTAGCCATGACTGTATTGAATTTTGGAGCAGAATCAAATATATCCAAGATCTGTTCCTGTTTCCATTTGTTTTGTTTGGACGTCCCAGAATTGGGGCAGCTGTTCCACAAGCCAGTCAAGCAAAGTTCAAAGTAAAGTTTATTATCAAAGTACATAATTGTCTTCATATGCTACCCTGAAATTTATTTTCTTGCAGGCATTCACAGTGGGATAAAGAAATGCTATAGAATCAGTGAGAAACTACACACAAAGATGGACAAGCTGTGCAAATACCAAAAAATAAAACTACTTATAATAATAAGTATATAAATAATAACTGAGAACATGAGTTGTGGAGTCCTTGAAAGTGAGTTCATAGGTTGTGAAATCAATTCAGTACTGAGGTGAGTGAAGTTAAGCACACTGGTTCAGGAGCCTGATGGTTGAGGGGTAATAACTGTTCCTGAGCCAGGTGGTATGGCATTGAAGGCAACAGTTGACACAGTCATACTCACAGAATTCAGTTTGTGTCACAGGGTGCATCATGTTCCAGTAGGTGGATAGAGCCACAATAGGTGCCAGCCAAAGGGTATATGTAGGAGGAAGTGAATTTCTCCCAGTTAAGTTTCCTGGCAGTGTTTTGAACACAGGCCAGGAACCCTGCCGTTGATCATCGTGCATCATCGTCTCTCAGCTGCCAGTGAACACCACGGGGTGGAAACACTGACATCGCTGAAGCAGCGTCTGCCTGAAGGTGTGGAAGAGGGCTCATGCTTGTTGGAATCCAGGTAATTACTGCCTTTTTAATCTACTCACTGTTATACATAAAGTGAAGGCAGGTGCTGAACAAGGAGCATTTATTTAACCATAACCTAATCACTGATGCTTAGCTGGGCTTCCATCAGGACCCACGTGCATACGTTCTTGTTGCAGCCTTCGTCTGAAGAGGGGGCTGAATTTTGTAGTTCTACTGAGTGGCTGCCAAGTGCCCTTGAGTTAAAGTGACATTTAACCAAGTCCATCTTTGTAGAATTGTGGCCGAATTGAAATGAGATTTAAATCATACACAGGACTGAAGGAAGGTGGTTGCGTTTGTCAGAGATTATTCATCTGAGACCCCTGTTATTGTAGGAGTTTCTGAGGACATCATCCTGGCTTCACCCTGGTGATAAACAGCTTTCACTCACGTCAGAAGCGGGCATGTTTGTGCTGAACTGGTAGTTCCACTTGCAGCTCCAAAGTTCCTTTTACAAAGCAAGATTTGATCAGTATTCGAGTTTGGACTAATAAACAGCAAATAACCACAGTGCGGCAAAATTGCCTTGCAGTGACACACAAAATGCTGGTGGAACTCAGTGGGTCAGACAGCGTCTCTGGCGAGGAACGAACAGTCGAGCGGCAGTCTGAGACCCTTCATGGGGACGGTGTATTCCTCTCTATAGATGCTGCCTGAGCCGTCGAGTTCCTCCAGCACGCTGAGTGTCTTACTCTGGATTCACAGCATCTGCGGAAGCGCTTGTGTTAATGATTTGTGTTTCAGGGTGCTGTGTCTAACTACCTCCCCTTTAAATTCAGGAGCTTACTATCAATGTGAAACTAGAGTGGTCACAAATACAGTACATGGTAGATGACCTGTAGTGAGTGATGCTTCTCCGGACACCCAAAGCCCTTCCACCATCGGCGTGCACAGGTCAGAAGGCTGGCAGAATAGTTGCCACTTGCCTGGCTAAATGCAGCGCCAACAACATTATTGGACATGCCCCCAAACAGAACAATGCAGCCTGCTTGATTGTCATCCTATCACCATCCTAAACTGTCATCCTCCAGCATTACTTACTGGGCGTACCACCTGCAAAACGTATGGATTTAACATCACTTCCTAAGCACATTGGATCCTCAGGAAAGCCATGACTTGTAAGCATAGAAAATTGAAAATAAAACATTACAGCACAATGCAGGCTTTTCAGCCACAGTGTTATTGCCAACCTTTTAACCTAATCTAAGATCAATCTAATTGTTTCCTCCTGCTTTGACCTTCACTTTTCTATCATCCAAGTGCCCTAGTGTTTCTTAAATGCCCCAAAAGTATCTGCCTCCACCACCACCCCAGCTGGTCGTTCCACGCACTCCCCACTCTCTGTAAAAAGAAAAAACACTTGCCTCTGCCCCCCCCCCCCACCCCCCAACCTTTCCTCCAATCACCTTAAAATTATGCCCTCTTGTATTAGCTATTTCCATCCTGGAATGAAGTCTTTGCTATCCACTTGATCTCAAGTTCAAGTGTATTGTCATCTGAATGGACATGTGTATGTAAGCAAACAAAACCATGTCTTTCCAGACCACGGGGCACCCACAAAAGCATATATCCCACACAGCACCTAAACCAAAATATTACCATAAATTAGTTAATAAAATATAATTCAAAAAGCATGTGGTGCTCAGCACAGGTAAACAGTGAACAATAAATAGTTCAGTGAACAGTAAGCAGCTCGCTGTCCTAGTGACGGGACCTCAGCGGTGGCAGGGTATTCAACAGTATCATAAGATGAACAGGACGAGATATTTCACCGTTGATTGAAACTGTGGTGGCCAATGGAACCGTGTGCACTGCCATCTTGTGATGTAATCCAGTGACCTGTACCTCAGCCTCTATCTTTTCCTCTTTTTATCTTGTTCACCTCCATCAGATCTTGCTCCAAAGAGAAAACCCCTAGTCTGCTCAACCTATTCACCTAAAACATGCTCTCTAATATGGCAGCATCCTGGTAAATCTCCTCTGCACCCTCTCTAAAGCTCCTGTGTCCTTCCTATAATGAAGGGACCAGAACTGAACACAATGGTATAACCAGGGTTTAATGGAACTGCAACATTACCTCATGGCTCTTGAACTTAATCCTCCAACTATTGAAGGCCAACACACCAGATGACTTCTTATCAACGCTGTCAACTTGCGTGACAACTTTGGTCTACGGAAGTGGACTCCAGGATCCCTCTGTTCCTCCACACTGCTATGAATGCTGGCGTTAACCTTTCAGATCTGATCTTCCAAAGTAAATCACTTCACACCTTTCTGGGTTGTACTCTATCTGCCATTTGGAGCATAAATGGTGCTCTAAATTGTGCACTGTGTTCACTTTGAAATATCTGACCATAAATCATGGAACACCCTCCCCAACAGCATTGTGGAAATACTTTACATCCATTCTCTGGTATTGTGCAGGAAGGCAGTTGACCACCACCTTCTCATGGGCAATTAGCAGTGGATAATGAACACTGCCCTTGCCAGCAACACCCACACCCTGTGCGTGAATGATTTTCGTTAAAGAAACGAGCTGACATTGGATCATTGGAAAGTGATTAATAAAACTGTGAAACATCTTGAAGCATTTTGTAGACCGTTTAAATGCCAGTTGCTTTTAAGCAAAGGAGACTTTTTGATCACTTCAGAAGTGCAGACAGCTGTGGAGGCCAAGTCAGTGGGTATATTCAAAGTGGAAGTTGATAGGTTCTTTACTAGTAAGAATGGCAAGGTTATGGGGTGAAGTCAAGAGAATAGAGTTGAGCAGGATAATAAATCAGTCATGAGCGAATGGCAGAACAGACTTGATGGGCCGAATGGTCCAATTCTGCTCCCATGTCTTATAGTCTCCATGTGTGCACTGGGAGGGTGGTGTGCAGAGTGTATTTGTCCCCCTGAGCCTGCTCCACCATGCATCAAGATTAGGGCTGAATTAAAAGAGAAACTGTAGGGAATGCTCAGGAGATCAGGCAACATCTGTGGCAGGAGAAACAGAATTAACAATCTAAGACTGTGATCTTTCATCAGTCTAAAAGGTTAACTGTATCTTTCTATTCAGATGCTGCCAGACCTGCTGAATATTTACAGCAATTTTAAAATTTTATTTCACTCTTCCAAGGCACTCAAATAGCCTCAAAGCATTTGGAGACACCCTGAATTGTGAAAGACATGATATGCACTGTTTCCACCATTCACTTGCAAATTTTCAATGGACTCTATCCTTGAATTCAAGTCTGACAGAAGCAATGAATTGCCACAAATGAAAATAGTGGGATGTCACTGGGGTGGGATGGCATTTGGGAAAAATCGAGTTCCTGCTGAAACAGTCCACTCCTTTTCATTAGCACAGCTCATCTTCTGGTGCCTTTGGTTCCAGCATAACAACGTAGTGCAGTGTGATCCTCGTGCTCATCTTTAAACTACTTTTTAAAATGCTATTTGCATTGTAAATGCATGTTGGTATTTATGCACATTTTATTACATATCCATCCTTTAACCTCTAACTTCATTTCTTATATGTAATTTTTAAATTCCGTATAATTGTTGAATGTTGTCTTTGAATGTTGTGCCAACATGCCATGGCAAATTCCTAATACATGTAAATATACTGTATATGATGAATAAATTTGATCCTTGATCCAATTGATTTACACTATGCTGCTAAATATGTGACATCATGTTGTCTGGCATGAATTTCTCTGTAGCTAACTACAGGTTTTGATTTCCCCAAATTAATTAAACTTTTAGTCATTGACAGATCACTGCAAGACTGTCCCGTTGTTTCTGCCAGGAACACAGAACCACCTAGTGTAACTGCTCCTTGGGTAGAAAGAAGAATGCTACAGGACGATTTATGGCTGTAGTTGTAGGACCTCTGGTTGACATCATTTTCCAGCTGTAACGACATAGCAATGGCCCCAGTTTCAAAACAAATGTTTGTACTGTAATTGTGATGGGCTTCAGCTGTGCATTGCACAAATTTGTGCTTTTAGTAGTTGGCCAGATATCTGTGAAGATACTTGCCTGGGGTGAGCAATGACCCATTTGTAGCTGCACGTAATAAATCAAAATCTTGTATTAAAGGAAGGTAAAGTTGGCAAAGTGATCAGCATACTCATGAGAGGAAAGTATTAGCAGCATACAGCAAAGTGTTCAAATGCATTTCTGTGTGGATGATCAGAATACGTGAGCGATATCTGCTCTAGGGCAGTATAATAGACTACCGAGATTAAATCAAGTCAAACCAAGTTTATTATCAAAGTGCTATATCAATGTCACTATATACTACACTAAGATTAATTTTCTTGTGGGCATTCATAGTAGAACAAAGAAATACAACAGAATCAATGAAATACTACACGCAAACAAATACTGACAAACAATAGGCAAAATTGCAAATACAACAAAACAAAACTGAAAACAACAGGTACAGAGTTCTTGAAAGTGAATACTTTATTTATATGTGTGTATGTACAGTGTGTGTATGTATATGTAGTATTACTGAAATGTTAAATGCACAACAGTGAGTTCATAGGTTGTTGAATCAGTTCAGTGAGGAGGAGAGTGAAGTTATCCACACTGATCCAGGAGTCTGATGGTTGAAGGGTGATAACTGTTCCTTAACTGGTGGTGTGAGTGGGAGTTTTGACCTGCCTTACAAATTGTTGCAGTGGTTTGCTGCACCCAAATCTCTCTCAGAATCTTCCTTTGCAACTCTTGGTGCTGTGTTGTAAGTTTCTCTTTACTTATTGAGAGTGACGAGGAGTGGAGTGGTAGTCTAAAGTTTTGTTTAGAATCAAGTGATCACTTCAAAGAGTAACAGGAACCAACAGGAAATGCTGGGTCATATCAGCCTACCTTCTGAGCATAAACCACGAGATTTTGTGCTCATAAGACATTGGAGCAGAATTAGGCCAATCTGTCCATTGAATTTGCTTCACCATTCAACCATGGCTGATTTATTATCTCTTTCAGCCCTATTCTCCTGCTAGCTCTCCTTCAAACCCATTCTCCTGCTATCTCCCCATAATCTTTAATACCCTTAATAATCAAGAACCTATCAATCTGAGTTGCTCAAACATGGTCTCCTTGAATTTCTGAACATCAGTGGCAAGGACATTTTTAACTCTGGACCAATTCCCATGCTGGACTGTGCCTCCGGGCATCTTAGTAGGCTCCTTAGTTGGCATGATTGGCTTTAGGTCCAAAGTAGAGCGCCGAACTTTGGCTTCATTGAAAAATTAAATCTAATTTGGGAACGCACCATGTTTTTCAGTCCTGATGGTTTTCACCCAAACAATCTGGGTACATGGATGGTGTCTGTAAACATATTCCTCTGCACTCTGGCAAACCCACGTGAGTGACTATTTACAATCAATGGCGTGTGACATCCTTCCCTAACAACTTCCTCCTCACCGCCCAGCAGTTCTGTAAATGTTACCCATCCTATTCAGACCATCATCACTGGAATGGGCCCCAGACTGAACTATCCTATTAAAGGTGACCACAGAAAAAACCTTTTACTCCTAAAATCTCCCACCACTCCAGCTTGCTCTTATAAATGCAAGATCCCTTTCAAATAAGACTTTTATCTTGAATGATTTTATTACCTCTACAGACATTGGTTTTATGTTCGTGCTGAGACCTGGTTAAAGCAAATGAATAGAGCCAGTTATCTGAGCCCCCTGGCTAAGACAGTTTGTGTACCAAGGCCTAGTGGCTAAGATGGCGTGCTTGCACTGTGTTCAAAAAGCATTTTAAATGTAATCTACTGTCCGTCAACAATTTTTCAAGTTTTGAGGTCCATATGCTTAAAACTTGTGGTACGAATCCTGTCCTCTATTATTTATTGCACTTCTGAATCCAATGCCTGCTTTCTCTCAGTATTCTCAGAATTCTTATCCTCTATTATATTGAACTATGACGACTATCATTGGTGGTAATGTTAATATTCACATTCATGATCTCTTAAGTGCGCTTTGCAGACAGCCTAGATCTTATCCAGCGTGGCATTCAGCCTACCCATTGACTGGGAATACACTTGATTTAATAATGACAACAAGCTAAATGTCTCTCTGTCCAATACCACTGTCTCTAATCATTTTTGTGTACTTTTGATGCCCTCTTCCCTGTAACCAAGACCACAAAATAAATTATAATTTTAAAAAAAACAGTTTCTTGATGTTGCAATGCAACATATTCTCTGAGCTAGCGAGTTTATCTGACCCATATGACCTAAACAGCTCAGCAAAAGAAATAGTTGATTCTTTCAACAATAATTTGACAAACACATTGGCCCCACTTAGAGTTAAAAAGAAACCACTTCATAAAACGTCACCATGGTTAGACAATTCTGTCCACAAACTCGAGGTCGTGCAGAATTGCTGAGAGAAAATGGAGGGAAAACTGGGCTAGAAGTCCACTGTAATATTTTCTATAATGTCCTCAGTTAAGCATCTGCCAACAAAATGTAAGTAATTTGCAATATATTTTATCAACAAAATTATTTCCTTTAGGGAGAGTATAGCTACAGATGCAGGTAACCTCAATAGCCAACCTTGTAAAAAGACGGCGTCAAAATTTAGAAGCATTTCCAAAGAGTAAACAGTCTACTTGAAGTCTCAGCCCTGTCCCTACCACACTTCTGAAATATTCTTTTAAATGTGTTTACAGTTCTGTTTGGAAAATTATTAACACATCCCTTGAAACTGAAAATTTTCCGGATATCATCAAAATTGCGGCTGTCAGCCCCGTACTTAAAAAGCCAAACCTTCATAGTTAGCAGGCCAAAAGCATCTTTGCTGCTCAACCTACCGCATTCCCCCATCTGATGGATTGTTGCTCCAGATTCCAGCACCTGTATGCTCTTTTGTCTCTGAGTTTCCTGATGTTCCAGTTGGTAACCAACCTACATCTTATTCCCAATTTATTTGATTACCTAAATTTAAATTCCTTAGGATTTATCCAGTATGGATTTCCACTAGCTAAGTACGAGCCTATATCAAATCTTCCCTTCCAAGACAAGATTCGTGAGAAAGTAATTTTCAATCAACATCTTTCTGAATGAGAGCAATATTCTAGAAAAGTGTCAGTCAGGTTTTAGATCACGGAAACGGCCCTTCCCAAAATTGTCAGCGACCTTAGTCTCAGCACTGATGCCAACAGAATCTAATTCTTCTAGATCTAAGTGCTGCCTTTGACACAATTGACCGCAATATTATTCTAAATCACCTTGAGAACTGGATTGGCCTCTCTGGTAGTGGCCTTAATTAGTTTTGTTCATATATCTTAGAGAGAAAATTTTCTGTCTATTTTGGCGACCAATTTTGGTAGAGATACAATGTACCTTTTGGTGTTGCTCAGGGAAGCTGTTCTGGCCCTCTACTCTTTCTTGTACATGCTTCCCGAGGAGAGCAGAAACTCGATTTCCATAGTTATGCAGATGACGCACAATTGAGCCTGCTGATGATAACACCCGATCTTCTCTGACTACTTGTGTGGCTAAAAATAAATAAATGGATCAGCAATAATTTCCAAAAACTAAATGAAATACTTCAGGTTGGTCCCAAAGTCAGTAGAGATAAACTTCTTGATAAACTTGGAAACCTAGCTCCCCTTGTAAAATCAGAAGTAACAAGCTTGATTTGGATTTGAAGTTTAAATCCCACATAAAGAAAGTAAGCTGAAGAACATTTTTTCACTTAAGAACTATTGCAAAGATATGTCTGTTTCTGTTACATAACGATGCTGAAAAACTAATTCATGTCTTTATATCCAAGAGTAGTTTACTGCGATGCACTTTTTCCTGGCCTTACAAAGCAATCCATTGATTTGTAACTCGTTCAGCATGCTGGAATTTTATATAACTGAAACCAAGATGAGGGAGCATGTCACTCCTGTACTAGCTGCTCTGCATTGGCTTCCTGTATCTTTTAAAATCGGTTTTAAAGGTCTCTTACTTGTTTTTTAAAACTCTTAATGGTCTGGGACCAGAGTACATCACAGAATTATTTTTCATTTTATAATGCTGCTCAAGCTCTTGGGTCTTGTTCCGTCAGTCTCTCAAGTTTAAACAGTCCCCCTCAAAAGATAAACAGCAGGTCAGCTTTTTAGAAACGTGCTCCTAAACTGAAATTCAATACCCGGAACTATAAGGGATGCAGACTCAGTTGACATTTTTAAACATCAGCTCAAAGCCTCCTATTCAACTTTGCTCTTACCTAACATCTTTTTGTCTTTTATTTTCATGTTTATTTTAATTTTTATTTTGTCTTTCATGTTTGCACTTTGAACTACATTATACGAAAAGTGCTCTATAAACAAGTTATTGTTTTCAACCTCTGCTTTTAATATTCAAACTTCAGTGTAATTTTGTTATCAGTTGCATATATATCACCATGTAGAACCCTGAGATTCATTTTCTTGTGGAATTCACAGTAATATAAAGAAACACAATAGAATCAATGAAAAACTGTACATAAAAAGTGAACAAACTAATGTGCAAAAGACAAAAAACTAACTACAAGAAAGAATAAATAAATAAACAAACAAACAAACAATAAATATCAAGAGCATGAGATGGAAGAGTCCATAGGTTGTGGGCACAGTTCAGTGTTGGGGTGAATGATATTATCCCCTATGGTTCAGGATCCTGATGGTTGAGGGATAATAACTGTTCCTGAACCTGGTGGTGTGAGTCCTGAGACTTCTGTAACTCCTCCCTGATGAGAAATGAGCAATGAGAAGGGCCGGGATGGTGGGGTCCTTGATTATGGATACTGCTGTCCTGTGACATGGTTTCTTGTAAATGTGCTCAGTAGTGAGGAGGGCTGTACTTGTGATGGGCTGGGCTGTATCCCTACAAGGGCATTGATGTTTCCAGATCAGGCAGTGATGCAACCAGTCTGTATACTCTCCAGTGCACATCTGTAGAAGTTTGACAGAGTTTTAGACGCCATGCTGAATCCTTGTAATCCCTACTTCTAAGAAAGTAGAGGCGCTGCCGTGCTTTTTTGTAACGACACCTGCGTGCTGGGCTCAAGACAGATCATTTGAAGTGATAATACCCAGGGGTTTGAAGTTGCTGACCCTCTCCGCCTCTGAGGACTGGTTCATAGACCTCAGGTTTCCTCCTCCTGTACTCAATAATGAGTTCCTCAGTCTTGTTGACATTGAGTGAGAGGTTGTTGTTGTGGCACCACTCTGCCAGATTTTCAGTTTCGCTCCTGTATGCTGATTTGGCCAATGACAGCGGTGTCGTCAGCAGACTTAAATACGGCATTGGAGCTGTGCTTATCCTCACTGTCACAATACGGAGAGTAGAACATGGGGCTACCCACGTAGCCTTGTGGTGTACCTGTGCTGATGATGATTGTGAGGGAGATGTTGTTGCCAATCTGAATTGACAGGTCTTTAAGTGAGGAAATTGAGGATCCAGTTGCATAAGGAGGTATTGAGGCCTGTTTTGGAGCTTATTGATTAGTTTTGAGGGGACTTTAACGTTGAATGCAGATGTGTGCATCCTCACTGTTCAGATATTCCGGGGTTGAGTAAAGAACCAATGAAATGGCATCTGCTGCTGACCTGTTGTTTCAGTAGGCAAAGTGAATTGGAATCCAGTTGCTCCTCAGGCAGAACTTGATGTGTTTCATCACCGGCCTTTCAAAGCACTGCTTCACAGTGGATGTAAGTGCTACTGGACGATAGTAGGCAGGTTACCATATTCTTGGTATAATTAAAGCCTGCTGAAGCAGATGGGTGCCTCAGATTGTCATAGCGAGATGTTAGAGCTCTCAGCGAACACTCCAGCCAGTTGATCAACACAGGTCCTTAGTACTCAGTCAGGTGCCCATCTCGGTTGGACACTTTCTGCATGTTCACCTTCCTGAAGGATGCTCTCACGTCAGCCTCAGATGCTGAAATTACAAAGTCTTCGGGGGCTGTGGGTGTTTGTGAAATTGCCTCCATACTTTGTCAGTCAGAAGCAGCATAAAATGCATTGTGCTCAGCTGGGGAAAAAACCTTGTTGTCATCTATGTCGTCAGGTTTTATTTTGCAGGAGATTGATAGCATTCGAGCCCTGCCACAGCTGTCGAGCATCTTTCTGTGATTCTAGTTTGCTCTGGATTGCCATTTCACATGTGAGATGGCATTCTGAAGGTCACAGCTGGATCTCTCGGCCCCCCATGGCCTCTAGCTAAAGAGATCCCTCCTCATCTCTGTTTTAAAGGGACATCCCTTATTTCAAATGAGAAATGGCTCTCATTTCAGTTATTCCATAATTATGCGATCCATAACTTTGGAATGATCCCCAACAACAAAGATAGGATAACTATGTGTCTGCCTGTGCATGCGTGCGTGCGTCCCTCTGTTTGTCTGTGACATAGGTGAGTATCAGAACAAGCTGGAAATCTGAAACTTTGCAAGTTAGGTTTGGCATAAAGATGTGTAAAACCCCACAGGACTTTTTCTGTAACCCAAAGAGCAACTAATATTAATTTTCCCTATTGAAAATTGATGAGATTTTTTCAGATCAACTTTTGGGGTATTAAATATTTGGGTGGACCTGACCCAAATAGATGTACAAAAAAGCCGGATGAACTCAGCAGGTCGGGCTGCATCCGTTGAAAGAAGCAGTCAACATTTCGGGTCGAAACCCTTCGTCAGGATGAATTCATCCAGCTGCTGAGTTCATCCAGCTTTTTTGTACGTCTTGATTTGACCACAGCATCTGCAGTGCAGTTTGTGTTTACTGACCCAAATAGTTTTGGTCTATCTAAACAATACAAAGAAACTGCAGAATTGATGACCTAGGAATCTTATTTTTTTGGATGCTTCCAGTGGAAGGGGAAGAACTTTCCTTTCTCAAGTTCAAATTTATTGTCATCTGAGTGAGTGAACATGTATATAACCAAACAAGACAAAGTTCCTCCAGACCATGGTGCACCCACAAACCATATCACACACTGCACATGAACCAAAATATTACCAAAAATAAGTTAATAAAATACAATTCAAAATGCATGTAGTGTGCAAAACAGTGACGAGACCTTGGTGGTGACAGGGTAGTCATTAGTCAATCTGCTTTTAGCTGAAGATTGAAGACTGAATGTGACTGCCTTGGCCTGGCATCATCAAGCAATGCTTCAACACATTAAACTGGGTGGGGGGGGGGAGCATATTTGGCTTTTAAACCCCTTTAACCAATATGGAGAATGCAACATACAACAAATATTGGGGAAGTGCAAAGGAAAAAGTTAGACATGGTTGTAAGCTTATTGGCTGAGAGACTGCACGATAGCTCGAAAAACATCCACTGAAGCATTCGACAGGACGCTGCAAGAATTTAGATACAGTAACAAGCTGATGGGAGGTGTTACTTTATTGGTAGCTGGAGATTTTCATCAAATGCTGTCAATAATTGCACAAGGTACTGAAGCACAGGAATTGAAAGCCTGCATCAAAACATCATACATTTGGGAAAATGTCAAATAAGTACACTTGAAAACCAGTGTACTGTACATTTGACAGGCATTCCAGCTGAGAGAGTTTGCTTTAAATTCATTCAAATTAGGAAAAGAGCAAATTCAACACGAAGTCTGAACTGGAATGATTTTGAAAAAACTTACACAATCTGTACAATGTAAATCTACTGACAGTGTGACAGACATTTCCAACCTAGTGCACCATCTCATAATCTTGTACTACAAGAAGGAGCTTAATCGTGCTGCTCAGTGTTTGGAGGATCCTCCGATATTACATAACGACATGAGATTCAGTTCAAAAGTTACTTCCACATGTCACTGAGACTATAGGAATTCTGGTAATGCTGTTGGGAAGATATCTTCATTCGTCTGTGCCAATGATCCTGTCTGATCTGCCTTTATAATTCAGGCAACTTCGGGCCACTGTTCAACGTAGGTTTATTGTTAACATTAAAAAGATACAAGCACAATCACTAAAAATTGTGACTTTAATCTTGAAATTCAGTACTTTTCTCGTGCTCAGCTTGTACATTGGTTACTTTAGAGTTGGAGATAAGCATAAATCTAACACTATTTTCCTTTTTTTTAATAAAAATGTATGCGGAAGCACTTCAGCATTGGAATAAAATAGCTATACATGCTGTGAATAGGCACATAATTACTTAAAGTGAACCATATGTAATTTCTGTATGAGTATTTATTTTCAGTGTACAGTACCTTCAAATAAATTACATAATTTTAACCCACTAAATATATTATTCATGGAATTACATTTACAAGGAGTGTTATAAAACCGGATTGAATGGACATTGTTATGACTGCTTGCAGAGTAACTGGAGCAACTTTGGGAATAGCAGTATGTTATTAATGAATCAGTGTAGATCATCATCGTTTCTCTGATGTGGGGGTGAAGTAACAAAGCCAGCATTTGCCTTAAGGCTGATTTATACTTGTGCGTTGCATCTACGCTGTAGATACCGCTTACCCTACGTCATAGTACGTGCATCTCTCCAAAAAAGTAACTCACGTGTTGCAGTGACACAGGCCGCAACAACTGTGATTGGTCCGCTTGGTAGCATCACATTTCCTCCTACGCATTTCCGGTTGCTTCTTCTCCGCCATGTCTGTACACCGATGCGAAATAGATGAACCAAATCGTCAAATCTACCTTCCGACATGCGAAAATGTTTGAAATGCATTTCCTCGTCTATGTCTCTCATGAAGAAACTCAACACAGTGGCATAGAAACCCCACCGCCAACTAGCGTTTTGGCGCACACCCAACGCAAGCTCGTCACAGCATAAGAGCGATGCAGAAGTGAAAATCAGGGCTACGGCGTAGTCCGTGCACACAAGTATAAATCAGCCTTTACTCGTGATTGCCTTAGAGAAGGCAATGGAAATTCACCATGATTCAGAGTCAGATTTATTTATCACGGAGCAGGCCCTCTTGGGGAGGAGGCGCCAGAAGCAGTGTGAGAGAAAACAGACGCGCGGCAAGCACGCTGGGATCCGTGCTGGGTTAAAAGGCCAACTCCTGCAGGCCAGCTCTCACGTCAACACTGCTCTCCAGTGTTCGTTCACTGGATTACTTTTATCTGCAACTGACCCAGTGTGAAATGCGGAACTGCTGTGTGCTTATTCTTACAGAAACATGGCTCCAGAACAGCATCCCATGTACCATAAATCTTCAGGGACTTGCAGTAATATTATTTTGTAACTGAATTGTGCTTTATCGTAACTACAGTACTGTGCAAGTCTTGGGTACATTTATGTAGCTAGGGTGCCCCAGATGTCTGTACAGTACTGTATTTGTCAATGTGGAGCAGAGTGCTAGCTGGTAAATCTGGTGGGAGGAATGGTGTTGGACATGTTGCAGAGAAGGAGTGCCAGGGACAGGATTGGCACGGGTGCAGACACACTCAGCCCTGAGACACCAGGCCAGGAGACCTGATTCCAAACAATTGGTTTATGAGCATTACTGAATGTCTCCGTGGAGCTTCACACTCTCTCCAGTCCCCCTTCCCCTTTTCCCAACCATGATTCCCCTCTCCCTGCCCCCTTCCCACTCTCAGTCCACAATAGAAACCCATAAAAGAATCAGGTTTATCATCACTCACGTGTGTCATGAAATTTGTGGTTATATTTCCAGCGGCAGTACAGTGCAATACATAAAATTACTACAGTACTGTGTGTGACTATATGTACTGTGTTTTGCACCTTAGCTCCAGGGAATGATGTTTCATTCAGCTGAATGTATGTATATGGTTGAGTAACAACAAACCTGAACTTGAAAATGTCTATCGAAACATGTACAGTGAAATACTTTGTTTGTGTTAACAACCAACCCATCCAAGGACTTACTGGGGGCAGCCCGCGTGTGTTGTCACACATGCCAGTGCCAATGTAGCATGCCCACAATGCTTGGCAGAACAACACAGAGGGCAATAAAACAGGACACAAGCCACACAGACCTAACTTCACAACAGGCCTCCAGTCTCCACGCTTTGACTTCCAATGAACCCTCGGGCCTTAATCCTCAGCATGAAGTATTCATTAAGTTCCCTCAGATTCTGCTCCTCGCCTATACTTGGGGGTAATTAATCAGAAGAAAATAATTTTGTGTCTGTTACCCTAGATGACAAGGATTTCTTCACTGACAGGGAGTACAACTCAGGAATTTATTTTGCAGACCGAGTCACTGTTCAAACCATTGCATTTTCATTTATGTTTGGAGAGTTCGGCAGGATCTGGAATCGGTGAATCTCCACGTGGTCTCGCAGTGCTTTTGTGACGGCAGTTTCATTGTTTCGATCTTGTGAGGATGAAGGATGATGTCTTTCCAAGCCAGGAAGCTGTGCGGTTTGGAGGGAAGTCTTCAAGCAGTTTTGCCCCAGTGCCCCTGTCCACGATAGTAGTCCAGGTTGTGGATCCATCTGGCCTTGCTAAGTAACTGCGGAATATTCCACTGTAACATGTTGTGGAGGGGCTGAATATTTTCAGTACTGGACAGGGAGCTAATCCATCAGGCTATATTTGTGCTGGCTGGTGCTAGGCTTGGAAGTTGTCAGAGCTGCACTGAACTGGGCAAGTGGAGGGTATTGCAACATACTCCTGATTTGTGCCATCCAGATGGCAGGAAGGCCTTGGAGTTGGGGGCTGGGGGGAGGTCAGGCAGTGAGCTATTTGCTGCAGAATACCCCAAATTTAGGTGTGTATGGGGTGTCCAGGGAGGCGTAGCACCTCTGCTGAAGGGGCTTGTCATGTCCATTCTGGGGCAGCTCACTCATTTTTGGTCCCCACCGGACACTCAGCTCTCACCTGTGGCTCCAAGTAGCCATTCACATGCGACAGCAGCCACACCCCAGCACACTGCTTTGACACGCAGGCTAAAGCAGGTGAGGGTAGCCAGTGGACCTCATGCCCTGGTGAGACAGGGACATGTTTGTCCTAGCGTGCAAAGGCTGCTCTGGCAGACTAGGAAGATGAGACCAACAGCAAGATCCAGTGATGAGGCAGGCGGTTCCACAGGGCTTCATGGAGAGCGAAGGGCAGGGCAAAGCACAGAAGTTGTTATGGTCATCCACCACAACCACGGAAGATCCCAGTTGTGACGATTCCTCGTACCAATGGACACAGATGCCCGGGGTCGAGAGAATGGAATTTCCCCAGTGCAACGGCTTTTCCACTTTATAAACTCTCCTGCACGGGTTCAGTTGTCATGGTCAGATATGACACACAGCCAATCACCCAGCCTTTGACCTGCTGTTGCAGCTCTGTATTTACGTGACTGATCCAATAAGGTTTCGAGCCATTGGTAACTCTAGGATATGAATGGTAGGGGACTCGGTGATGGTGATGTCGTGGAGGGTCTTGGCAGTTAGATTCTGACCCATTGAAGATGATCATCAAATGCCATTCTTGTGAGATGAATGCTATTTGCCACTAATCATCCCATTTGGATACCAGATCCAGCAGAACTTAACTTAAGTTGACGTTTACAGTCTTGCTCAGCAGTAAAACCTTCATCATAAATCTGTTGGAATAGGCAGTGTTGTATGCAGAAGCTGCGATACTAAAGGTCTCATTTACTATTTTGGGTCACAGCTAACTATTTCTCAGTCTCCAGAGTCACAGTCCTTTGGCCAAAGAAACAGACGTGGTTGCTAGTGTCTTAACATGCAGGAGATTTTTAATAGAAAAGGCATACAAAGAGGGCAATGTTGCACTAGTCATGGGAGATTTTAATATGCAGGTAAATTGGGAAAATCAGGTTGATGCTGGATCCCATGAGAAGGAATGTTTCAGAATGCTGGCACTTTAGCGCAGCTTGAGGTTGAGCTCAGTTGAGAAACGGCAATTCTGGATTGGGTGTTGTGTAATGAAGCAGGTTTGATTAGGGAGCTTGAAGTAATGGAACCCTCAGGAGTCAGTGATCAGACTACGATTGAATTCACCATGCATTTTGAAAGGGAGAAGCTAAAAATCACATGTATCAGCATTAAAGTGAGGTAAAGGTCATTAGAGAGGCACGAGAGAGGAGATGGCCAAAGTTGATTGGAGTGGGCACTAGCAGGGATGATGGCAGAGGAATTATGGCTGGAGTTTCTAGGAGCAATTCGAAAGGTGCAGGATAGATACATCCCAAAGAAATAGTATTATAAAGGGAGGATGACAGGATATTATAAATCAGTTTACCAGACTTCAGTGGTTGGGAAGATGTTGGAGTCCATTATTAAGGATGAGGTTTTGGGGTACTTGGAGGCACATGATAAAATAGGCCAAAGTCAGCATGGTTTCCTGAAGGATAAACCTTGCCTGACAAATCTGTTGGAGTTCATTGACAAAATAACAGGCAGGATAGACAAAGAAGAATTGGTAGATGTTGTTTATTTGGATTTTCCAAAAGCCTTCGACAAGGTGCCGCACGCGAGGCTGCTAAACGACTAAAAGGCTCTTGGTGTTTCGGGAAAGATACTAGCATGGATAGAAGATTGACTGACTGTCAGGAAGCAAAGAGTGGAAGTAAAAGGAGGCCTTTTAAGGGTTGGCTGCCATAACCATAAGGCCATAAAGAGATAGAAGAGGATTAAGCCATTCGGCCCATTGAGTTTACTGCACCATTTCATCATAGGTTGATCCATTTCCCCCTCAATCTCATTGTCTTGCCTTCTCCCCCGTAACTTTTCACACTGACTAATTAAGAACCTATCAACCTCTGCCTTAAATTCACCGGACTTGGCCTCCACAGCCATCTGTGGCAATGAATTCCTCAGATTCACCACCCTCTCGCTAAAGACATTCCTTCTCATCTCCATTCCAAATGGATGTCCTTCTATTCTGAGGCTGTGCCATCTGGCCCTAGACTCTACCACTAATGGCTAACACAAGAGGGCACAGTTTTAAGCTGCTTGGAAGTAGGTACAGTGGAGGTGTTAGTGGCAAGTTTTTTAAAAAAAATGCAGAGAGTGGTGAGTGCGTGGAACGGGCTGCTAGCGACTGTGGTGGAGACGGATACGATAGGGTCTTTTAAGAGACTCCTGGATAGGTACATGGAGCTTAGAAAAATAGAGGGCTATGGGCAACCCTAGGTAATTTCAAAAGTACACGCTCGGCATAGCATTGTTGGCCGAAGGGCTTGTATTGTGCTGTAGGTTTTCTATGTTTCTATGATTATAGGAAACATCTTCTCCACATTCACTCTTTCTATGCCTTTCAACATTCTACATGTTTAATGAGATCTCCCACCTCATTCTTCAAAATTCCAGTGAGTACAGGCCCAGAGCTATCAAACACTCCTCATACAATAACCCTTTCATTCCCAGAATCATTCTCCTGCATCTCATTTGAACCCTCCGCAATGTCAGCACATCCTTTCTTAGATAAGGTGACCAAAACTGCTCACAATACTCCGAGTGAGGCCTCACCAGTGCCTTATAAAGCCTCAGCATTGCATCCTTGCCTTTTATATTCTAGTCCTCCCGAAATGAATGCCAACATCACATTTGCCTCAATTCATAATGATTTAGGAGCAGCTTCTCCTTTCATCACATTTTTGATCCAGCCATGAACCCATGAACACGACTTCATTGTTTCATTTTTTTTCTTGCACTATTTATTTATATTGTCATTCATAATAGTTGTTGTCTTTGTACTGTCAAAGAACAAATAATTTCACAACATAATCATAACTATGATGATAAATTTGATTCTGGTTGTGATTTTGCTCTTGCTGGAATCTTTCATCACAGTTGTTTAGTTTTGTAGCTTCATCAGATTGACACCCCAGGTCTGGGTGCGACTGAATGCTGCTCCTGGGACAATGTTCAGTGCCCCAGTGAACCAAATTTGGTTCTTGGTTTGGTAGAAATAGGCGAGTGGAAATATGCTGACATTAGACATTGCAGGTCATCACAGAAGCAAACATTTTGACCCACCAAGTCTGCACTGACCATCAATCACCCGGGCTTGTTGAGACCAAAGGGCCAATTACCGAGCTGTATCTCCAACTTCAACACGTTTGTGATCCACAGATGCCAGCCTTTACTTACAAGGATTGGATTAATTTGCAGCACCACAAGAGCTAGATTCCTCCTCTCTTTACTCCGTTTGCATTTGGTAAAGGACCTGATGTTGGCTCAAGTTTACCTCTCCCATTCCCCACCCCCCATCTTGTTGCTTACAAGAATATTTTGAGTAGCTTAGTTGAGAAAGATTTAATATACCAATATACTTCAAAAGGAAGTGCTGAGGGGGTTAGAGAAGTTCCTGAACATCTAAGTGGAGATGCACAGGACTACAGATGCTGGAATCTGGAGCAAAAATGCAAGCTGGTGCAGGAACTCGAAAGGTTTCAGGCAGCATCGGAGATGGAAAGAGGCTAGTGTTTCACATCTGGGCCATGCGTCAGGTTATCACCTGTGTTGATCCAAAATGTTGCTTGCACACCCGAGTTCCTACAGCAACTTTGTCATTTTTTTCAAGAGCGTCAATGTACTTGGAAGCAAGTTTGATCAGGGTCTTTTCAGGAGACAACCCTCACCTTCCATGGTCTCATTCCCCACAAGATGGCATTTTGTATTCAGCCTCCAAATGAGCCTAAAAAATGCTGAGTGAACAGTTGGTACTTGTTTCAATTGGATAAATATTTGTTAAATTTACATTCTTTATGAATACACAGAGGGAATAAGAAAATTGTATTAATTGGATAGTCCTTTCAAGGAGGTGGCGCTGGGATCATAGGCCAAATGGACTTCAGTGTACTTCTGGGCTTCCAATGATCGTCTACCCTAGTGCAATTGAACTTTAAGTGGAGACACAGAAGAAGAATTGCATTTTATAACACGTCAGGAGATGCAAAAGTGTTTTGCAGCCGTTGACATGTTAGTAGCATGGTTACTGTTGTGGTATAGTACACATAGCAACCAATTTACACACAACACGCTTCCACAAAGAGCTGTTTGATTATGTCAAGATCATCTGTGTCTGTGAAGTTGGTTGTGGAATAAATATTTATCTGGACTTTGCTTTTCCCATTTTTGCTGATCCTTTGATATTTAGATGTAATCTGCAAACAGGTCTGATTTAAAAGGAATGGATGGAAGTAGTTGCTATGGAGTTGGAATAATGTGTGGAATTCCAATTTAAGAATGCTGGTATGTTTTAAGACTGTTCTCTGGTTCAAACCTATTTGCTTTGAGCAGGGCTGTACTCTGCCGAAAATACAAAAAGAACTCTGTACACTAATAGCATTATTTTGGATCATGCATGTTTAGGGTCTGTTTTTCCAAAATGTGATCAATAAATTTCAGAGTTGGCTGACTCTGGTCTTGAAATTCCACCACAATAATCTGCTGAACAATTTGTTCTGCTGCACTGTAGGTTGAGCAAGAAGTCCATGCAATGAGTGATGGTTTTATAGTCTGTTCTGCTTTAGTTTCCAGTTAAAATCGCACGTTATTCAGCATTGACATTATTTCTCATACTGTACCCCAAACCTCTGTCTCACTTCCTCCATCTCTATCGCTATATAGCTGTCTATCTCACTTTTCTCTCCACGTGCCTCTCCCATAACTTTTGCTTTCACAAATGGCAATCTTTCCTCATCTACTCCCATGCTCTGACTATTTGCCCTCTGCCCACACACCAGCAGCTTCTCTTTCCTCTAATTCACTGGCTTTTGTTTCCCTTTTCTTGAGTCGGGATTAGGGACTGGAGGTTGGAGGCCCAGGTTTGAGAGTCCAGGGCCAAGGATTGGAGACCCAGAGGTGGCCTATCCTGGAGATGGAGTTGTGTGTGTGTATGCGTGTGCATGTGCATGTGTGCACGTGCAGTTGGTAGAGTGAGAAAGGGGCTTGACTTGTTTTGTTGTTAGAATTGTTGCTTGTGTTGTTCTATGTTGAATGTTGTGTTGTTGGCAAACTACGTTGGCACTGGAATGTGTGGCACTTGCGGGCTGCCTCCAGCACACCCTTAGATATGTTGGTTGTTAGTGCAAAGAAGTGATTCACTTAATGTTTCAATGTGCAAGTGATAAATAAATCTGAATCTGAATTGCTTAACAAGATAAAATCCTATGGCATTACAGGAAAGATTCTGGCATGGATAACGGAATGGCTGACAAGCAAGAGGCAACGAGTGGGAATAAAGGGGGGCCTTTTCTAGTTGGCTGCCAGTGACTAGTGGTGTTCCTTGGGGGTCAGTATTGGGACTGCTACTTTCACATTGTTTGTCAATGATTTATATAATGGAATTGATGGCTTTGTGGCAAAGTTTGTGGATGATACAAAGATAGGTGGAGGGGTAGGTGGTACTGAGGAAGCAATGCGATTACAGCAGGACTTAGACAAATTGGAAGAATGGGCAAACTGGGGCAGATGGAATACAGTGTTAGGAAATGTATGATAATGCATTTTGGTAAAAGGCAAAAAGTGTAGACTATTATATAAATGGGGAAAAACTTCAAAACATCAGAGTTGCAAAGGGGCTTAGGTGTCCTCATACAAGATTCCCAGAAGATTAATTTACAGGTTGAGTCTGTGGTAAAGAAGGCAAATGCAATGTTGGCATTTATTTCAAGGGGAATAGAATATAAAAGCAAGAAGATAATGCTGAGGCTTAGTAAGACACCAGTCAGGCTGTACTTGGAGTATTGTCAACAGTTTTGGGCCCCATATCTCAGAAAGGATGTGTTGTCATTGGAGAGAGTCCAGAGGAGGTTCATGTTGATGATTCCGGGAATGAAGGGGTTAACGTAAGTGAAGCATTTGGCAGCTTTGGGCCTGTACTCACTGGAATTTAGAAGAATGTTGGGGAATCTCATTGAAACCTGCTGAGTGTTGATAGGACTAGATAAGGTGGATGTAGAGAGGATGTACTGTACCCTATGATGGAGGTATCCAGAACTAGAGGGCAGAACCTCAGGACTGAGCAGTGGCTCTTCAGAACAGAGGTAAGGAGGATTTTGTTTTGTTAGAGTAGTGAATCTGTGGAATGCTCTGCCACAGACTACTGTGGAGGCCAAGACCATGGTATATTTAAGGTGAAAATAGATAGGTTCCTGACTGGTCAGGACATCTAAGGTTATGACGAAAAGGGGGTGTATGGGGGTGAGTGGGATCCGGGTTCAGCCATGATGGAATGGCGGAGCAGACTCTAGGCTGATTGGCCTGAATCTGCTCCCATATTTCATGGTCTTATGAATTCCCCCCCTCCCCAACTGTCTTGACATTGGTTTTCTTGTCTGCCCCCTGAACCAAACCCGCAATACTTCCTTTTTCTGACTTCATCATTTTGAAAATCCTCAGGTCCATCATCATGCAAATATAGGCTCATGACCTGTGAAACGGTCAGCTTTGGCACCTCATGATCCAAGAGTTGAACTTCAGATTTTGTCATAATCTCCTTTTACTTCTCCATTTAACTCTGGTCATAACAAATATCGCAGTCTTATACTTTTAAAATGAATATCCAGTACACCAGCCTTGGACTGTATTTTGCTTAACAGACTGCCATTGGTAGTGTCCTCATCCCCAGTGGCGTTAAGCAGATTTGGCAGAGCTGTAGTTTCCAGGGCTTTGTCAAGACTGGCATACAGTTTGTTAAATAAATAAAGCTGTGTGAGGTTGAAGGTCGATTATCTCTCACACTGTTGAAAATTGATTGCACATTTGACGGGGTTTCTATGAAAGTTTGGTACCTTTGTGACATGCATCTAGATAAAGTCAGGGTGATAATCAAAAAGAATCAATCAGAATCAGGTTTAATATCACCAGCCTACGTTGTGAAATTTGTTCACTTTGTGGCAGCAGTACAATGCAATACATGATAATATAGGGGGGAAAAACAGTGAATTACAGCAAGTATATATGAATACTAAATTGTTAAATTATATAAGTAGTGGAAAAACAGAAATAAAAAAGTAGTGAGTTAGTGTTCATGGGTTCAATGTCCATTCAGAAATCAGATGGCAGAGGGAAAAGTGTGTGCCTTCAGGCTTCTGTACCTCCTTCATCAGTCAGAGCATCAAGTTTAGCAGTAACATTATGTTGCTGTTATACAAGTCATTGGTGAGACCACAGTTGGGGTGTTGCATACCATTTTGGTCACCCTGTTATAAGGAAGACATTATTAAGCTGGAGTGGGTGCAGAAGAAATTTCTGAGGATGCTGCCCAGACTTCAAGGGCCTGAGTGTAGAGGGAGAGGATGGCATATTTATTCCTTTAAGCATAGGAGAATGAGGTGACTTCATTGAAGTTCACAATATCATGAGGGGCATGAATATGGAAGATAGTTATGGTCTTTTCCCCAGGACTGGGGAATCTAAAACCAGGAGGCTCAGATCATGATATCTCTCTCTCTCTCTCTCTCTCTCTCTCTCTCTCTCCCTCTCCCTCTCCCTCTCCCTCTCCCTCTCCCTCTCCCTCTCCCTCTCCCTCTCCCTCTCCCTCTCCCTCTCCCTCTCCCTCTCCCTCTCCCTCTCCCTCTCCCTCTCCCTCTCCCTCTCCCTCTCCCTCTCCCTCTCCCTCTCCCTCTCCCTCTCCCTCTCCCTCTCCCTCTCCCTCTCCCTCTCCCCCTCCTCCCCCCCTCTCTCTCCCCCTCCCTCTCTCTCTCTCCCCCTCCCTCTCTCTCTCCCTCTCTCACACGCACATGCCCACACACACGTTAGTACTTGGAATGAGCTTCAAAAAGAAGTGGTTGAAGCTGTTATTATTACAATATTTAAGAAACATTTGGTTAGGTACATGAAGAGGAAGGACTTAAAAGGTTATGGGCCAAATGTAAGCAACTGGGAACTAGTATGGACTGGTTGGGCTGAAGGGCCTGTATCCCTGTTGTATTACTGACTTTTGGATAGAGTATAGGTGATCAGGATAGAAACAGGTTACTTGATTTGTGAGGTAGCAGCCCTAGAGAATCCAAATTCCATGAGCAATTCCTCAGAAAATGAAGTTTTCACTTCTCTTCACGTGGGATGGTCTGGAGTGGTAATTGGCAAATAACATTCATGTCACACATGAATCAGGCAATGATCATCTCTAACAAGAGGGAGTTTTAAAACCTTCTCTCGGCACTCAATACCATTGCTGATTCCCCACCATTAACTTTCTCAGTCAAGGTTGCCATTGTCTGTAAACCAGGCTCAACCAGCCTCTCAGATAATGCAGCACCAGAGGCTAGTCATTCACCTGGCTACTACTAAGCCACAGGTGAGCAGTCTGAAGGAAAACTTCCACTTATAGGACAAACACACCAACAATACTCAAGAGACCTAGAACCATCCAGGAGAAATTAATCCCCTTGACTGGCATCTTCACCACGACTCTTTAACAGTCTGCATTTTACCTACTAAGTGCAGGTTGTGGCATTTCAAAAGATAAAATGCAGCACGCACTCAGACTTCTTCAGAAATATGTTCCAAACCCATGAGCTGAAACACACAAGAGGACAAGAGAGCAGCGGTTTGAACTCTTTATGACCTGCAAGATCCCCAAATGCACAATTTCCTGGAAATACATTGCTGCTTTTCCATTGTCAATATTTCAGGCCGTTACTCTTCATCAGCAGTGGCCCTGAGTTTTGATTCTGCTGCTGTATTGTTTAAAGTATGAAAGTGCAGCAAGACCTGCGTTTATGTATCATCTTTCATAGCTCCAGGTCTTTTACAAGTATTTTACAATCAACAAAGTAACGTTTGAGTGTCATCACTTCTGCAGTATGTGAAAATTTGCGAGCACCAGCTCCTAGAAACGGGTTTTTGATAACAGTTTTAGTGGCATTGACTGAGGGATAAATGTTGGCCATGTACCAGGGAGAGTCTGCCTGTTCTTAGAATTAGTGCTATGGGATCATTTACATCAGGGGTTCCCAAACTGGGGTCCACGGACCCCCCTGCTTAATGGTATTGGTCCACGGCATAAAAAAGGTTGGGAACCCCTGGTTTACATTGATGGGGTGGACATGTTCCTCCCAGGAAATGATGCCTCCATGGTGCAGGCTCCCCTTTACCCTATCAGAATGTCTAGATTTTGTATTTGCCCCTTCGGCAGGGAATTTGAGAATACCACTTCCTGAGAAACACACAGAATGCTTGAAAGAACAGAGCAAGTCAGGCAGTAACTGTCCTGATGAAGGGTCTCAGCCTGAAACGTTCTGTTTATTCCTCTCATTAGATGCCACCTGACCTGCTAAGTTCCTCCAGCATTTTGTTGTGTTACTCAGGATTTCCAGCATTTGCAGAATCTCTAGTGTGTACAACCTAATGAGTGCTGAATTTGAGCAAGATCATTATGTTATTGGTTACAGCCTGCCCTAGTTTATATAGAGGGGAAAATAAGTTGGGAGCCAAGCTGTTCCCTCACACCGTTTAACCGGGCAGTAACTACACACAGATTGTCATGAAATTCTGTGAGAGAGATGAATTAGACCCATCCAAGACTTTTCAGCAGCCGTGAGTCCTTTTCAAACCATGCAAACAGCTGTGTTTAGCAAATAAATAAAGCCAGGAGTTGGACCACAAAAATATTTTTTGCTGTTGGTGTTTCACGTGACTTGGCTTGTGCGGTGTTTTAACTGACTGTCCTCTTCCCCTTTACTTTTCTGTGATCCACGGATTGCTGCTTCAAGACTCAAGCCCTGATTTTAACCCTTGCAGCAAAAAACAATGGGGTAGAAGCAAGTGGGGAGGGTTGGATGTGGGTAGGACAGTGTGGTGAAAGGGAGGATGAAAGCAAGTTGGTGGGATGAGTATGGTGTTGGGGGTGAGTGACAGGGTGTCTAGGGGGCATTAAGAAAGGGGTTTTGGGCATGGTGGTAGGCATAGCCATTTTATCATATATACAGTGTCTATAAAAAGTATTCACCCTCCCAGAAGTTTTCAAGTTTTATTGTTTTGCAACTTTGAATCACAGTAGATTTAATTTGGCATTAATTGACACTGATCAACAGAAAACGACTCTTACATGTGGAAGTAAAAACCGATCTCTACAAGGTGATCCAACTTAATTACAAGTATAAAACACAAAATAATTGATTGCTTAAGTATTCACCCCCATCAAGTCAGTAAATAGTAGATGCACCTTTGACAGCAGTTACAGCCTTGAGTCTGTGTGGATAGGTCTCCATCAGCTTTGCACATCTGGACACTGCAACTTTTCCCCATTCTCCTTTACAAAACTGCTCAAGCTCTGTCAGATTGCATGGGGATTAAGAGGGTTCCCTGACTCAGTTAAGGTTAGGTTTATTACCTTTACTTGTCTCATGTACATTGAATCATGCAGTGAAAAGCATCGTTTGCATCCACAGCCATGTCCATTTCGTGCACATGACGCCATGCAGGGTGCCAACAAGTTTCAAGTTTATTTATCATGTGTACATTGAAACATACAGTGAAATGCGTCATTTGCCTTAACAAACAACACACCCAAGGATGTGCTGAGGGCAGCCCACAATTGTTGCCACACATTGTGGTGCATTGCGTGCCCACAATTTACTAACCCTAATCTCTACGTCTTGGGAATGTGGGTGGAAACTGGAACATCCAGAGAAAACCCACAAACTCTCTACAGAGAGCAGCGGGTATCGAATCCCAGTCATCTGATCACTGGTGCCGTGAAGCGTTACGCTAACCGCTACTTTACTGCGTCACTCTCGTAAAATTGGGCTCCAGATTCTGAACAGTTAGCAATTCAGCAAATAGAGCAGAGAGATTAGTGTGATGCATCTCTTTGCCCAATTCTGACTGAATGTGAGGGATCAAACGTGGGACAGCAAACTGAGTTGGATACAAGTGATCTTGATGGCATTATTGTATTTAAAAAAAATTAGTTTACAGCAAGCTGAAAAATTCTTGAATATCACTAAAATGCTGGTAATGTGCACTTCACAACTGTGCTGTCAAGGGTGGAGGTGCTTCCATCCATTACTTCACACAAAAAAAAACACAGATCATTCTGGAAGGACTCAGCAGGTTATACGGAGAGGCTGAAGAGCAGGACCTCCAAGGTAGTAATCTCTGGATTTCTTCCAGCACCACATGTTAGTCAGGGCAGGAATAGGTTGACAGTACAGATGAACGAGTGGCTGAGGAATTGGTGCAGGGGGCAGGGTTTCAGATTTCTGGATGATTGGGATCTCTTCTGGGGAAGGTGTGACCAGTATGAAAAGGACAAGTTACACCTGAGCTCGAGGGGTATCAATATCTCCTCTGGAACGTTTGCTAGAGCTGTTATGGGGAGTTTAAACTAAGTTAGTAGGAGGGATGGGAACAAGAGCATCAGGGCTGAATATGGGGCAGTTAGGAGACAAGTTGATGCAGTCTGTAAGACTGTGAGGAAGGAAGGTGATAGGTGAAAATTGCAGTTAGTGGGAGTGAGGTAAAGTGTAACATGGGGGCAAGCTTAAAAAGGATGATGAATGCAGGACTGAAGACGTTATATTTGAATGCATGCTGTACAGGGAATAAGATTAATAATCTTGTAGCATAGTTAGAGATTGGCATTGTGAGCATCACTGATTTGTGGCAGAAAGATCACAGTTGGGAGCTTATCATCCAAGAGTACACATTGTTTTGAAAGGACAGGCAGATAGGCAGAGGGGGTGGGTTGGCTTTGTTGATTAAAAAATGAAATTAAATCTTAGAAGGGACATAGGATTGGAAGAGGTAGAATCCTTGTGGATAGAGTTAAGAAACTGCAAGGGTAAAAAGACCCTGATGGGAATTATATTTTGGCCCCAAAACATTAGTCATGTTGTGCGATATAAATGTCAGTGAACGATAGAAAAGGCATGCCAGAAGGGCAATGTTACAAGAGTTATAGGGGAATTTCAATATTCAGGTGGATTAGGAAAATCAGGATGGTGCTCTATCCCAAGAGAGGGAATTTGTAGAATGCTTATGAGATGGATTTTTAGAGCAGCTTGTGGTTGAGCTCAGTAGGGGAGAGGCAATACTGGTTTGGGTGTTGAGTAATGAACCAGATTTGATTCGGGTGCTTAAGGTAAGGGAACCCTTGGGAGGCAGTGATCATAATATGATAAAATTCACCGTGCAGTTTGAAAGGGAGAACATAAAGTCACATGTATCAGTATTACAGTGTAGTAAAGGGAATTACAGAAACTTGAGAGGAGTTGACCAAAGTTGATTGGAAGAGAACACTAGCAGGACGATGGCAGAACAGTAATGGCTGGACCCTCTGGAGGCAATTTGGAAGGTGCTGGATAGATACATCCCAAACATAGAAAACCTACAGCACAATACAGGTCCTTCGGCCCACAATGCTGTGCCGAACATGTACTTACTTTAGAAATTACCTAGGGTTACCCTTAGCCCTCTATTTTTCTAAGCTCCATGTACCTATCGAAGGGTCTCTTAAAAGACTCTATTGCATCTGCCTCCACCACAGTCACTGCAGCCCATTCCACGCACTCACCACTCTCTGCATAAAAAAACTTAAGCGCCTTAAAACTACCCTCTCATGTTAGCCATTTCAGCCCTGGGAGAAAGTCTCTGATTATCCACATGATCAATGCCTCTCATAATCTTATACATCGCTATCAGGTCACCTCTCATCCTCCTTCACTCCAAGGAGAAAAGACCAAGTTTACTCAACCTATTCTCATAAGGCATGCTCGCCAATCCAGGTAACATCCTTGTAAATCTCCTCTGCACCCTTTCTATAGTTTCCACATCCTTCCTGTAGTGAGGTGACCAGAACTGAACACAGTACTCCAAGTGGGATCTGACCAGGGTCCTATATAGCTGTAACGTTACCTCTTGAACTCAACCCCACAGTCGATGAGGGCCTATACATTGTATGCCTTCTTAACCACAGAGTCAACCTGCACAGCAGCTTTGTGTGTCCTATGGGCTCGGACCCCAAGATCCCTCTGATCCTCTGCACTGCCAAGAGTCTAACCATTAATACTATATTTTGCCATCATATTTGACCTACCAGACTGAACCATCTCACAATTATCTGGGTTGAACTCCATCTGCCACTTCTCAGCCCAGTTTTACATCCTTTTGATGTCCCGCTGTAACCTCTGACAGCCCTCCGTACTATCCACAACACCCCAACCTTTGTGTCATCAGCAAATTTACTAACCCATCCTTCCACTTCCTCATTCAGGTCATCTATAAAAATCACGAAGAGAAGGGGTCCCAGAATAGATCCCTGAGGCACACCACTGGTCACCGACCTCCATGCAGAGTCTGACCTGTCTCCAACCACTGTTTACCTTCTGTGGGTAAGCCAGTCCTCGATCCACAAAGCAAAGTCCCCTTGGATCCCATGCCTCCTTACTTTCTCAATAAGCCTTGCATAGGGTACCTTATTAAATGCCTTTCTGAAATCCATATACAGTCGGCCCTCCTTTTCCGCAGGTTCTGCATACGCGAATTCAATGCATTTCGCGAATCGCGAAAATCTGGAAGTGCTCTTCCAGCACTTGTTGTTCGAGCATGTACAGACTTTTTTTATCTTGTCATTATTCCCTAAACAATGCAGTATAACAACCATTTTACATAGCATTTACATTGTATTAGGTATTATAAGTAATCTAGAGATGATTTAAAGTATACGGGAGGATGTGCGTGGGTTATTGTGCATTGGAATCGAAAAAAATTGGAAGTTCTCTTACTAAGTGAGTCGGAACAGGTACATCAGGTATTATTTAGCGTCAGTTAGTCAAACGTTTGTCTTAGTATATAGGTATATATTTTACCTTTCTATGCATATAAAACACTTAAGAACGTATGTTTCAGCGCCGGACTTGGGAACCGAAGTTCTCGGGACTCGGGACAGATCGCTCCCGAGTGTGCTCTCCACCGTGCCGGGTTGATGTGGAGGATCAAAAACTCAAAACCCAATAATTAAACCACTGCGTTGCTTAGTAATAATTGTAGCTTTCAGCGGGGCAGAGCCTTTCTCACTTTATCCTTTAAAATTGTTCCGATCGTTGACCGACGTAGCCTAACTCTTTTCCAATGACTGATGGCGTTTCACCTCTTTCCAATCGCTTTATTATTTCCACTTTATTTTCAATCGTGATCGTGATTATTTTTGTGAACAGAAACACTGCACATTCAGAGCTCTGGCGCCGGGTCCTAATGTCCACCGAACTGAGACAGGTTAAATAAGGTCTGGGGTTCTGCTGGGTCCTAAGGTCCACCGGATTGAGACAGACTGAATAAGGGACTTGAGCATCCGCAAATTTTGGTATCTGCGAGGGGTCCCAGAACCAATCCCCCGCGGATAAGGAGGGCCGACTGTACACTACTTCTACTGCTCTACCTTGTTTAGTCACATTCTCAAAAAAATTCAATCAGGCTTATAAGGCACAACCTGCCTTTGACAAAGCCATGCTGACTTTTCCTAATCATATTATGCCTGTCCAAATGTTCATAAATCCTGCCTCTCAGGATCTTCTCCATCAACTTACCAACCTCTGAAGTAAGACTCACTGGTCTATAATTTCCTGGGCTCTTTCTTCTCACTTTCTTGAATAACGGAACAACATCTGCAACCCTCCAATCCTCCAGAATCTCTCCCATTCCCGTTGATGATGCAAAGATCATTGCCAGAGGCTCAGCAATCTCTTCCCTCATCCCCCACAGTAGCTTGGGGTATATCTCATCCGCTCCTGGTGACTTATCCAACTTGCTGCCTTCCAAAAGCTCCAGCACATACTCTTACTTAATATGTATATGCTCAAGCTTTTCAGACTGCTGTAAGTCATCCCTACAGTCGCCAAGGTCCTTTTCTGTAGTGAATACTGAAGCAAAGTATTCATTAAATACCTCTGCTACCTCCTCCAGTTCCATACACATTTTTCCACTGTCACACTTGAATGGTCCTATTCTCTCATGTCTTACCCTCTTGCTCTTCACATACTTGTAGAATGCATTGGGGTTTTCCTTAATCCTGCCTGCCAAGGCCTTCTCATGGCCCGTTCTGGCTCTTCTAATTTTATTCTTAAGCGCCTTCCTGCTAACCGTATAATTTTCTAGATCTCTATCATTATCTAGTGTTTTTTTTAACCTTTTAAGCTCTTTTTTTCTTCTTGACTAGATTTTCAACAGTCTTTGTACACCATAGTTCCTGTACCCTACCATCCTTTCCCTGTCTCATTGGAACGTACCTCTGCAGAATGCCACGCAAATATCCCCTGAACATTTGCCACACTTCTGCCATACATTTCCTTGAGAACATCTGCTCCCAATTTATTCTTTCAAGTTCCTGTCTGATAGCTTCATATTTTCCCTTACTCCAATTAAACGTTTTCTTAACTTGTCTGCTCCTATCCCTCTCCAATGCTATGGTAAAGGAGGCAGAATTGTTATCAGCATCTCTAAAATGCTCTCCCACTGACAGACCTGACATCTGACCAGGTTCATTTCCCAATACCAGATCAAGTATAGCCTCTCCTCTTGTAGGCTATCTAAAGATGAAGTAATACTCTAAAGGGAGGATGAAGCAACCATGGCTGAAGAGGGATGTCAAAGACAGCGTAAAAACAAGAGAAGGTAAAATATAGCAAAAATTAGTGAGAAGTCAGATGATTAGGAAGCTTTAAAAAAACTAACAGAAGGCAACATAAAAATCCATAGGGAGAGAAAAGATAAATTATGAAGGTAAGCTAGCCAATAAAATAAAAGGATACCAGAAGTCTTTTCAGATATAGAGTAAAAGTAAGGTGAGGTTGGATATTGGACTGCTGAAGAATTTGTGCACTTTACGCAGTCCTGTGTAGGTCTGTAGTCTAGTTAGCTTTCTCTGTGTTGATTTTTAACGTAGTTCATTCTAGTTTTTGTACTGTGTTATGTAACACCATGGTCCTGAAAAATGTTGTCTCATTTTTACTATGTACTGTACCAGCAGTTATGGTCGAAATGACAATAAAAGTGACTTGACTCGACTTGACATGCTTGAAAGGTAGTAGTGGGGGATCAAAGAAATGGTGGATGAACTTAGTAAGTATTTTGTATCTGTCTTCGCTGTGGAAGGCACTAGCAGTATGCCAGAAATGTGAATGTCGGAGGCGGAAGTGAGTGTAGTTGTTATTACTAAGGAGAAGGTGCTAAGGAAACTTAAAGGTTTGAAGGTAGATTAGACCAGATGGACTACACCCCAAGGTTCTGAAAGTGGTAGCTGAAGAGATTGTGGAGGCATTAGTACTGATCTTTCAAGAATCAGTAGATTCTGGAATAGTTCCAGAGGACTGGGATATTGCAAATATCACTCAACTTTAATAAGGGAGGGAGGCAGAAGAAAGAAAATTACAGGCTAGTTAGCCTGACATCAGTGGTTGGGAAGATGTTAGAGTCCATTATTAAGGATGAAGTTTTGGGGTACTTGGCACAATATAAAATAGGCCAAAGTCAGTATGGTTTCCTTCAGGGGAAATCCTGCCTGACAAATGTGTTGGGATTCTTGTGTTGAAATAAAAGGCAGACTAGACAAAGGAGGACCAGTGGATATTGTTTACTTAGATTTTCAGAAGGCCTTTGACAAGGTGCTGCATACAAAGCCTCTTAAAAAGGTAAGAGCCCATGGTATTATAGGAAGGATGGGTAGAAGATTGGCTGACTACAAGGAGGCAAAGAGTGGGAATAAAGGGGGCCTATTCTGGTTGGCTGCCCGTGACTAGTGGTGTTCCACAGGGGGGTCAGTATTAGGACACTACTTTTCACATAATATGTCAATGATTTGGATGATGGAATTGATGGCTTTGTGGCCAAGTTTGCAGGTGGTGCAAGGATTGGTGGAGGGGCAGGTAGTGTTGAGGAAGCAGGGAGCCTGTTGAAGGACTTGGGCAGAATGAGCAAAGAGGTGGCAGATGGAATATAGTGTAGGGAAATGTACGGTCATACACTTTGATAGAAGGAATAAAGACAAAGTTTACTAAATTGGGAGAAAATTCAAAAACCAGAGGTGCAAAGGGACTTGGGAGTCCTTGTGCAGGATTCCCTAAAGGTTCACTTGCAGATTGAATCAGTAGAAAGGAAGGCAACATTGGTCAAAAGTTATGGGAAGAAGGGAAGAGTATGGGGTTGAGAAGGATAATAAATCAGCCATGATGGATCACACTTGTAGGACTGAGTGTCCAAATTCTGCTCCTATGGTCTGACGGAAAGAAAGAGAGTCAACATCTCAATTCCAAGAACCTTCTCAGAACTGTGAATGAGATAAAAAATCATAATTATAGTCTTACGTACAATTTTAAGTTGCAGAGTAGGTGGTGGGAGAGAGGTTGATAGGTTGAGAGCAGCTTAAATGGGTTAATAGGAAAGGTAAAGGGTGATTATGCTTTCTGACCTGCTATGTGGTTCCAGCATTTTCTGATTTTGGTGAGATCCATGCTACTATATTCTGCACTTTCTTACTGCTTTTCCCTTGTACTACTGTACTTCAAAGTGCTTCTGTTTTGTGAAATGAACTGTCTGAATGGCTTGCAAAACTAGGTTTTAAGTTCATGTATCTCAATCCATGTGGTAATAATATACCAAAACCAATGACCATGCCAGTACAGGCAATTGTGAAAGGACAACGTATTTTTCCATCCCAAGAAAGCAGGAACATCATCAAGTACCCCACCATCCAGGCCAAGCTGTCTTCTCGCTAGGACCATCAGGCAAGAGATACAGGAGCTCCAGCTTCAGGAACAATTACTACCTTACAACCATCAGGCTCCTGGACCAGCATGGATAATTTCACTCACCTCCACACTGAACTGATTCAACAACCTACAGACTCTTATTCAACGACTCTATAACTCAAGCTTTCAATATTATTATTTTCTTGCACAATTTGTCTTCTTTTGCACATTGGTTAGTCTTTTTTTTGCACAGTTTGCTTTCTTTACTACACTGCATGTTTGTCGGTCTTTGTTTTTGAATATCCTTTCGTAAATTCTATTTTATTTATCTCCCTGTAAATGCCGGTATGAAAATGAATCCCAAGGTAGTATTTAGTAATATACAAGTACTTTGATAATAAATTTACTTTTGACTTTGATATTGTATTTACACTCAGTGGCCACTTTATTAGGTACACTTGCTCATTAATGCAAATATCTAATCAGTTTATCATGTGGCAGCAACTCAATGCATAAAAGCATGCTGACATGATCAAGAGGCTCCGTCGCTGTTCAGACAAAACATCAGAACGAGGAAGAAATGTGATTCATGTGACTTTGTGGAATGATTGTTGGTGCCCTACAGGGAGGTTTGAGTATCTCAGAAACTGCTGATCCCCTGGGATTTTCATACACAACGGTCTCCAGGGTTTACAGAGAATGGTGCAAGAAACAAAGATATCCAGTGAGAGCAGGGCTTCTTTGGGCAAATACGCCTTATTAATGAGAGAGGTCAGAGGAAAGTGGCCAGACTGGTTCAAGCTGACAGTAACTCAAATAACCCTACATTACAACAGTGGTGTGTGAAAGAGCATCTCTGCATGCACAACACATTGAACACAACAAAGTGGATGGGCTACAGCAAAACAAGACCATGAACATACACTCAGTGGCTGCTTTATTAAGTACAGGAGGTACCTAATAAAGAGACCACTAACTGTACTTAAAAGTTAACTGTAATTGCCAAATGTTCTGTTCATCTGTGAAGAAAATTATATTCTTGTACATGCAAATGGCAGCAATGACTGGGGAAGTTATTATACTTTTGTGTTGTTGAGTTTCTTCTTCTCCCCTCAGGATGTAATTAATAAATAACTTTTAGTCCCATTTGTCATTTTTTTTATTCCAAAAGGTAAGTATCTCCTGGCAAGATTTGAATTTTCCTGTTTTAATGCCTCAGCACAGCGCTTGGCATGGGATGCGATACTTAAGAACCATTTTTTTCAAACCGTTTTAATGTGTTCAGCATTTGTCTGAACTGGCATTCTGCTATAGTATGACATGCTGAACTGATAAAGGAACACATTGCATTTTTTCAACTGTTTTGTACTCCAATAAATGTTAAACCTTCCTCTCCCTCTCAATAGATTCTACTGTAAATAGTGCTGGAAACACTGATTTGGGTGTCATATTCTATTTTTATTTCAGATTTCTAGCACCTGCAGTTTTTAATTTTCACAATATACCTCAGGTTACACTTTTGCAAGTTATTCAGTTTCCCTGAAAATATTTGTCTTCAAGCACCGGTCAAGACTGCTGATCTTAGAGAATTCTTGGATATAGCTTAATAAACCCAGACTTATGAACCTAATTGGTCTAATCTTTTCTTTTGCAAACAGACTAATAGAACACAACAAGGTACTAGGGTCGAACAGTGCTTCATAACAACAGAACCATGATCATTCCACAGTGGACTGGTTACTTAACACTCTCTTGGCGCCTTCCGCTTCTTTGGGCTGAGCATTTGGATTTCCTCTTCCACTAGTTTTCCAAATGGAAATGTTGTATGTGGAGAGTATGGATTCCAGTTCACTTGAAGCTTGCAACCCTTTTACTAAAACTAAGAACCACAGCCAAATCAGCAAAAACTGCAGATGCTGGAAAACTGAACTGAACTGTCAGGTTTCTGCTGAAGCTATTGACAGAATAAATCAGAAACCTCTCTATTTGTCACATTAAACATGCACATAATCATAATTGCGATATAGACAAAGGTTCATGAATCAAGTGATGATTGCTTGCTATTGGAGGGATGTCAGAGGTCAGACGCTGATGAGAGACATCACTAGGAAGAAGCCTGCCCTTCACTCTGTCACATTATTCAGCTTAAGAGTCCGAGAGAAACAGTCCCTTCAGCCCACTACGTTCATGGGGACCTTTTTGCCAGTCAACAGGAATCCCATCTGCCCACATGAGGAGTGTACCCATCTACCCAATTTGTGTCTATTTACATGCCTCTTAAACATAATGATATCTAGATTCCTCAATCTCCTGGAACATACGTTCCAGCATATGTTGGCGCTAAAGCTGGTACTTTCCCTGGAAAATTATGGTGGACTAACCGATTTATATGGAAATAAAGTTGCATTTCAGTGTGCTACTCCTTTATGACTGAGTCCAAGGAAGCCATTCTAGGAGCTTAGAATTTAGCAGCAAGTAAATTGATTCAATCAATTGTATTACTAAATGGATTTGATTGCCAAAGGAAGACTAAATGTAGTAAGTCCATATTTTAGGGGTGGTACAATAGTGTAGTGGTTAATGTAATGCTACTACAACACCTGCGACCCAGCTTCAATCCCACTGCTGTCTGTGAGAAGTTTATGCGTTCTCCCAGTGACCCCGTGGGTTTCCTCTGGATACTCTGATTAGTAGGTTAATTGGTCACATGGGTGTAATTGGGTGATGAGGGCTCATTGGGCCAGAAGGCTTGTTACCGTACTGTATCTCCAAATAAAATGAATTATCAAGGTAGGATACAACCAGAACCTGGTTCAAACTCTTTGGAAAATGTTACCACTATGACTTAAAAACAAACAAGTGAGAGCCAGAATTAAATTATAGGATTATATACTATATGACAGCTTTATTTATTAACCCAAATATTAATGCTACTAAATGCATGACAACCTAAAAGTCAGTCATTGAATACTGTAGCACAAAACAAGCCCTTCCGCCCATCTAATCTATGCTGAACTACAAAGTATTATGCTGCTTAGTCCCATTGACCTGCATCCAGATTATAGCCTCCATACACCTCCAACCAAATATCTCTTACATGTTGAAATCGAACCCGATTCCACCACTTCTGTTGAGAGTTCATTTCATACTCTCACCACCCTCTGAGTGAATAAGTTCCCTCTCATGTTCTCCTTTAACATTTCACTCTTAACCCATGACTTCTAGTTCTACTTTCACCCAACTTCAGTGGAAAAAGCTGCATGCATTTAACTCATGGTGCCAATAAAAAGTCTTCACCACCCCCCCAGAAGTTTTCATGTTTTATAATATTGAATAAGTGGATTTAATTTGGCTTTTTTGACACTGATCAACAGAAAAGACTCTTTTGTGTCAAAGTGAAACCAGATTTCTACAAATTGGTATAAATTTATTACAATTATTAAACACAAAATAATTGATTGCTTAATTGCTCAGTCCCTTCATGTTAGTATTTAGTAGATGTACCTTTGGCAGCAATTACAACGTTGAGTCTGTGTGGATAGGTCTCTATCAGTTTTGCACATCTGGACACTGCAACTTTTCCCCATTTTTAAAAAAAAACTGTTCATGCTCTGTCAGGTTGCATGGAGATCATGAGTGAACAACCCTTTTCAGCCCAGCCATAAATTCTTAACTAGATTGAGGTCTGGTGACTTGGCCACTCCAGGACATTAACTTTGTTGTTTTTAAGCCATTTCTGTGTAGCTTTGGCTTTATGTTTAGGGTCATTATCTTGCAGGAAAACAAATCTTCTCCCAAGTCGCAGTTCTCTTGAGGACTGCATCAGGTTTTCCTCCAGGATTTTACCTTCTATCTTTACAAGCCTTCCAGGAACTGCTGCAGTGAAGCATCCCCACAGCATGATGCAGCCACCACCATACTTCATGGTAGGGATGGTGTGCTTTCAATTATGTGCGGTGTTTGGCTAACACCAAACATAGTTTAGTCTGAAGGCCAAAAAGCTCAATTTTGGTTTCATCAGACCATAGAACCTTCTTCCAGCTAACTTCAGAGTCTCCCACATGCCTTTTGGCAGTCTAGCCAAGATTTCACGTGAATTTTTTCAACAGTGTCTTTCTCTTTCCCACTCTCCCATAAAGATGTGACTGGTGAAACACACGGGCAACAGATGTTGTATGTATAGCCTCTCAGCCAGTGAAGCTTGTAATTCCTCCAGAGTTATCATAGGTCTTTTGTGGCCTCCCTCACTAGTCCTCTTCTTGCACGGTCACTCAGTTTTTGAGGTCGGCCTGCTCTCGGCAGATTTACAGCTGTGCCGTATGCTTTACATTTTTTGACTTGACTGTACTCCAAGGGATATTCAGTGACCTGAAAAGTTTCTTGTATCCATCTCTTGACATGTGTTTTTCAATAACCTTATTATGGAGTTGCTTGGAGTGTTATTCTATCTTCATGGTGTGGTTTTTGCCACAATACTGTCTCACTAGTAGCCCAACCTTCCAGATAGAGGTCTATTTTTACTACAATCAGTTGAAACACCTTGACTGCACACAGGTGATCTCCATTTAACCAATTATGTGACTTCTAAAACCAATTGGCTGCACCAATGATGATTTGTTGTGTCATATTTAAGGGGTGAGTACTCATGCAATCAATAATTTTGTGTTTTATATTCATATTTCTGTTGATCAGTGTCAAAAAAGCCAAATTAAATTCATGGTGATTCAATGTTGTGTTTTACATGAAAACACCCAAGGGGGTGTGAATATTTTTATAGGTATCTGCACCCTGCATAATATTATATCCCTCTCAAATCTCCCCTTATTTGACTAAACTCCAGCAAATAAAGTCCTAACTTATTCAGATGGTTCCGTTTATTATCAAAGAACGAATGCAGTATTCAACCTGAAATACTTAGCTTCACAGACATCCACAAAACACAGAAGAACCCCAAAAGAATGAATGATAGAAAGACGTTAGAACCCCAAAGCCCCCTCTCCCCCCCTCCCTTGCACAAGCAGCACCAGGCATCAATGCATCAACCTCTCCTCTGACCCCATTTCAAGTCAAGTCGCTTTTACTGTCATTTCGACCATAACTGCTGGTGCAGTACACAGTAAAAATGAGACAACGTTTTTTCAGGACCATGGTGTTACTTGACACAGTACAAAAACTAGACTGAACTACGTAAAAAACAACACAGAAAAAAGCTACACTAGACTACAGACCTACCTAGGACTGCATAAAGTGCACAAAACAGTGCACGCATTACAATAAATAATAAACAGGACAATAGGGCAGTAAGCTGTCAGTCCAGGCTCTGGGTATTGAGGAGTCTGATGGCTTGGGGGAAGAAACTGTTACATAGTCTGGTTGTGAGAGCCCGAATGCTTCGGTGCCTTTTCCCAGATGGCAGGAGGGAGAAGAGTTTGTATGAGGGGTGCGTGGGGTCCTTCATAATGCTGTTAGCTTTGTGGATGCAGCGTGTGGTGTAAATGTCCGTAAAGGCGGGAAGAGAGATCCCGATGATCTTCTCAGCTGACCTCACTATCTGCTGCAGGGTCTTACGATCTGAGATGGTGCAATTTCCAAACCAGGCAGTGATGCAGCTGCTCAGGATGCTCTCAGTACAACCCCTGTAGAATGTGATGAGGTGGGAGATGGACTTTCCTCAGCCTTTGCAGAAAGTAGAGACGCTGCTGGGCTTTCTTTGCTATGGAGCTGGTGTTGAGGGACCAGATTCTCTGCCAGGTGAACACCACAAAATTTGGTGCTCTTAACAATCTCTACCGAAGAGCCGTCAATGTTCAGCAGGGCGTAGTCACTCTGTGCCCTCCTGAAGTCAACAACTATCTGTTTTGTTCACATTCAGAGACAGGTTGTTGGCTCTGCATCAGTCTGTTAGCTGCTGCACCTCCTCTCTGTAAGCTGACTCGTCGTTCTTGCTGATGAGACCCACCACAGTCGTGTCATCAGCGAACTTGATGATGTGGTTCGAGCTGTGTGTTGCAGCACAGTCGTGGGTCAGCAGAGCGAACAGCAGTGGACTGAGCACACAGCCCTGGGGGGGCCCCCCGTGCTCAGTGTGATGGTGTTGGAGATGCTGCTCCCAATCCGGACTGACTGAGGTCTCCCAGTCAGGAAGTCTAGGATCCAGTTGCAGAGGGAGGTGTTCAGGCCCAGTAGGCTCAGCTTTCCAATCAGTTTCTGAGGGGTGATTGTGTTGAATGCTGAACTGAAGTCTATGAACAGCATTCGAACGTACGTGTCTTTTTTGTCCAGGTGGGTTAGGGCCAGGTGGAGGGTGACGGCAATGGCGTCATCTTTTGAGCGGTTGGGACGGTATGCAAACTGCAGGGGTCCAGTGAGGGGGGCAGCAGGGTCTTGATGTGACTCATGACGAGCCTCTCGAAACACTTCATGATGATGGATGTGAGTGCAACGGGACGGTAGTCAGCAAAAAGCATCAGCGCCCACCACCCCACCAAGCAACAACAGAGCACCCAAAGAGAGACCACGATCTGCAGTCAACAAAAACTATTGTTTACCCGTCAGTTGGATATGCCGCAGGCTGTCTCTCCCACTAACAAGGCACAGAGAGATACCACAATATTTCTCAGTGAAAGGGGAGACAATATTGCAGTCTTTTCCATACATCCACCGTAGTAAACTCCTGATGTTAGAACCCCAAAGAAATAGTGATGTTGGAACTCAGTCTCCCACAACGCCTCAGTCGGCAACACCAGCCTGAAATTGGTCATCCACAGGGCCGCAGTCTGGAGGCGCCATCTTCCAAGCCGTGCCTGGAGAATTTCGGAGAACAGTCAGCTGACAAGCTCCAGGAATAGGAACTCATCCACTGTAAGAAAAGAAAATACAGTTTGAGTGCCATTTGCAGATCAGGGCCTCGATAGAACCCCTAACCACCTTGAAAAGGGATAAAAGAGACATTAAAGAGAGGGATTACCGTAGATGTCGGATTATAAGCCGCTACTTTTTTCCCATGCTTTGAACAGCATTGAACATAGCGGCTTATAATAAGGTGCGGCTAATAGAAGGTTTTTTCCCATGCCGCCAAAACATTTTGCCTCGTAACAGTAGACCAATAAAATTGATGAGTAGTTCACAGAGGTCCAATGAAATTGTACGATAAATCAAGCGCACTTCACAAATTATTGTAAATCAGCCATTTGTACTCACCCTCATCAACATGGAAAACACTCGAAGAAAAGCATATGATGCAGCTTTTAAGTTAAAGGCAATCAATCTGGCGGTTGAACAAGGAAATCGTGCTGCTGCGCGTAATCTTGGCATACATGAATCGATGGTGAGACGGTGGAGATTTAATTTGGGACTGCCGCTTCAGGTCAGGAATGGCTCACGTGATATTAGACAGCAGTACAAGGGAGGGAGGGAGCGAAACTGAGGATTCCGCTGCACCGAAACTGCTAGCGATTCAGTAAACAAAAAAACAGTAAAACTCGTGTGTGAATGGTATCGGGCCAATAAGGACACAAGTGTCCGATGTTACCAAATACCGGTAGGTATAACAAAGTTTAGCCTTACCAAATATGTGTAGCGAGGGTTTGGTTTGGGGGAAAAAGGAGTATAAATAAGAGCAGAATGTAAGGGGAAGGCAAAACGCGTTCTGCAATAAAGCCACGCTGCACTGTAATCCGGTGTTGGTTGTCTCTCTTCCAAAACGAACACAGGGCAGAATTTGAAGCCCAACACGTGTAATATCTTTCTGTGTAAATATCTCGTATTACAAGCGGCCGAAAATCCGGTGCGCCGAAAATCCGGTCCGCCGGAAATCCAGTGCGCCGAAAATCCGGTCCGCCGGAAATCCAGTGCGCCGAAAATCCGGTCCGCCGGAAATTCGGTGCGGCCTAAAATCCGATGCGGCCTGTACAATTAAAAAATTGATTTTATTTCTAAAATTAGAGCCAGCGGCTTTTAATCAGGTGCGCTCTGTTGTCCGGAATCTACGGTAAGTGGTTTTTCCCCAGATTAACTGAAATAGGCAGCCACTTGTGCCATCTTAACTCTACCCAACCTGTTCCGTAACTCATGTCCTCAAGTCCTGGCGACAGCCTTGTAAGTTTTCTCTGCACTCTTTCAATCTTACTGGTATCTCTCCTGTAGGTAGGTAGCCAGAATTGACACAATACTCCAAGTTAGGCCTCACCAATGTCTTGTACTACTTAAACATACCTTCCTAATCCTGTACTCAGTACTTTGATTTTTGAAAGCAAATATGCCAAATGCTCTCGTTTAAGACCCCATCTACCTGTGATGCTATTTTCAAGGAATTATGGATCTGAATTCCCAGATCCCATTGTTCTGTCGCACTCCTCAGTGCCCTACCGCTTACCGTGTAAGTTCTACCCTGATTTGTCTTCCCAAAGTGCAACACCTCACACTTGTCTGCGTTAAATCCCATCTGCCATTTTCAGCCCAATTTTCCAGCTGGTTCAGATCCTGCTGCAAGCTTTGATAGTCTTTCTCACTGTCTACTACAACCCAAACTTGATGCCGTTCTCAAATTTACTGATCCAGTTTGCCTCTATCTGACGTAGAAATAATTCTGATGCATATTTCATAGTCAAAGTAAATTTATTATCAAAGTACATGTATGTTATCATATACTACCTTGAGATGCATTTCCTTGCAGACATTCTCTGGAAAATAAAGAAATACAACAGGAATTTATGAAAAACTAAACATGAACAACGAAACAGGAAAGAAATTGCTGTTTTAGTAATGTATTTTATGCCATCAGTCCAGCTGAAAAAGTACTTAATCAATAATTATGTGGTTAGTATTGTTTTGTGAGTGGCCAGGCTTATTTGTTGGATAGCTTCCCTTGCAGTACATTATTTATGTTTATAAACACTCAGTGGCCACTTCATGGGTACCTACTGTACCTAATAAAGTGGCCACTGAGTGTATAATAAGTTAATTGCAAAAAATCAAACTCAGCTCAATATGTAATTGTGTAGCATTATTGTTATGCTTCACTGTTTGGTGGAAGTATGACCAATATACAGTACTTGTGATGTCACCTGGATTCATGGATTTCTTGCTTAAGCACAGATGAAATATGCTGAACTGAGAGCAGAGATGTTGACACAAGATGACGTCAAGCTGTGCTGCCTGTACAAAACACACAAAATGCTGGAGGAACTCAGCAGGTCAGGCAGATTCTATGGGGGGGAATAATCGACCAACATTTCAAACCAAGACCCTTCATCAGGACTGGAAAGGAAGGGGGAAGAAGGTGGAGGGATGGGAAGGAGTACAAGCTGGCAGGTGGAACTAGAAGGGGAAGGGATGAACTGAGAAGCTGTGAGGTGATAAGTGGAAGAGGTAAAGGGTTGAAGAAGAAGGAATCTGAGAGGAGAGGACAGTTGACCATAGAAGAAAGGGAAAGAGGGGGGCACCCATGGGAGATGATGGGCAGGTGAGAAGAGAAGAGGTAAATGAGGAACTAGAATGTAGAATGGAAAAAGAGAGAAAGAGGAAGGGGAAGTAATTATCTAAAGTTAGAGAAATTTATGTTCCGGGACCTTATAGTAAACCTAACACATCAGTGAGCATAATAGGAAATATAATTTCCACTTCGGGTGGAGAATCAGTAGTAATGTTTTGTGTTTGACTATAAATTTTCCACCTCAAGAATATCCGATGAATTAATTTCAAAGTACTACTTTTGCTACTGGAAGTTAAAATTGTATTTCTTATTGTGTTTGTTGACAAATCAGGGTCACTGTTTGATCAGTCACTGGGAGTTGGTAATTTACTCTACAATCAGTCACTGGGAGTAGGTAATTCACTCTGCGATCAGTCACTGGGGGTTGGTAATTTACTCTACAATCAGTCACTGGGAGTTGGTAATTTACTTGATGCACCTCAATAACCACATCAGAAAGTTGGTGATGTTTCTGAGGGACGTTTTCATGGTTGAAGGCAATTGAGTAAGCAATTTGCGATTGTTGTTCATGATAATTTTGAAGCGTGAATGTGCTAATTGCTAGAATGAATTACGCCTGATATTGCTCCCAGTAGCTGTTTGACTAAATTTAGTCATGTGTTTTGACATGGAAGCTTTGAATATAATCCCAGCACCCTGCTCAATGTGCCGGCTTTAGTTATGACGTGGTTGGAGACTTTACAACTAGTTTGAGTGTTGTTTGAATCATAGACAGCTGCAGCTCAGAAACAGGCCCTTCAGCCCACTTCGTGCCCATCTGTTTCTCTGCCTAGTTCCATCTACCCTCATCATAACCCACCCTGCACCTCATCCATGTATTTATCCAAACTTCTCTTAAATGCTGAATCAAACCTACATCCACCATTTCTGTTCTCTGCTCGTCCAACACCCGCATCAACCTCTGAGTGAAGAAGTTCCTCCTCAGATTCCCGCTTAAATATTTCTCCTTTCACCCTAAACTTATGGCCTTTAGTTCTGGTCTTGGGGAAAAGCATGCACGTATTTACTTCATCTATACCCTCATAATCTTGCCTCAGAGACTGTAGTCAGCCAAGGGAGGTTGGATATATGGGATTAGGGTCCCCACTGTGAAAGAACTTTCACAACGCAACAAGTACAAATTAGATAAATTACCATGCAGATGGTAGCCAGCTAGTTGGCACTACCATCTGGGGACAAACAGAAGAAAAACAAGTAACAAGTCATCAATGTTGTGCGAAATATTGGGAAGCGGAAGGTGGTTATAATTGTGGGAGACCAACCATTTTAACTGCAGATTGTGGCTGCAGGAGTTATTTGGACAGTGTCCGAGGCGTCTCAGCTGCATAATCGGTGCCCTTATCTTCAGGGTACAAATTGGCAAGTTTGCTGAGGATCGCATACCTCTCAGCACTACTTAAAATTCTTTGGGTAATGAAGCAATCAGTGATTGCAGGATGCTTTCTTACACAAAGACTTTTAAATGGTGCTGAAGGTTATACAAGCATTACAATCATCTTCCACTTCACAGAGCTGCAAAATATAAGCGGCATTCAGTAATGTGTGGAGTCACATTTGTACCATGCAAGTGTCGGGAGGCACTTCAACCAAGAAGGACATTAACTCCCAGTTTTGAGAGTCATCAGCCAGCACTGCCAGTTTGCCCATTGATATTTTGTGGGTCACCACTGACCAGAACCCAGAATAACACTGGCTTAAATATTCTGCCTTTGAGGCTGTGGCAGAGGCTGGGAACCCAATGGTGCACGACTAACTTCAATAATGGACATTAAAGAATCAAGGGATATGGCATTAATACCACATATCAATTAAACACCATCTATAAATTTCCCGATGACACAACTGTTGTTGGCAGAATCACAGATGGTGACAAGGAGCTGTACAGGAATGAGATAGATCAGCTGGTTGAGTGATTTTGCAACATCATTATCATCAGCATTCACTTGTTGTCGAGTATGATTTTTCTCCTGGTGGTTGATCTGGTCACTTGCGGGCCTTGAGATGACTGAAGAGGCCAATCTGTGATCCACAAATCCTATTGCAGTGTTGGCAGGTGTGGGTCATTGAAGTAGTGGTGGATGTAGCTGTTTTGGCCTTTCCCAGTCTCAAGCGACTTGGTCTCTGCAGGATGGTGGGGGTATTCTTCGAGCTGTGCATTCCCCTCATAGACAGTCCTCCAGCTTTCCCTATCCTCTGCTAATTTCTCCCATCATTCAGGTTATGTGGCACTCCCTCAGGTGGATCTTGATATTGTCCTTGAACCGCTTTTTCTGCCCTCCAGGAGTGTGATTTGCACCGTTGAGTTGGCTGAACAGGAGTTGTTTTGGGAGGCGGGAGTCAGGCACGTGGATGATGTGACTGACTTACCGCAATCAGTGTTGAGTCACAATTGTGACTATAGAGTTGCAACAACAACCTTGCGCTCAGTATCAGTAAGACCAAGGAATTGATTATGGATTTTAAGGAAGGGGAAGTTGAGGGAACACCCACCAGTCCCCATTGAGGGTCAGCAGTGGAAAGGGTGAGCAGTTTCAAGTTCCTAGATGTCAACATTTCTGAAGATCTATGCTGAGCCCAGTATACTGATGTAAATACAAAGGGAGTGCACCAACAGCTATATTTCATTAGGAGGTTGAGGAGATCTGATATATCACCAAAGACTAGAAAATTGCTACAGATGTAACGTGGAGAGCATTCTACTGGTTGCTTCACCATCCGGTACGGAGGGACCACCGCACAGGAGCGGAAATAGCTGCAGAGGGATGTAAACTCACTCAGCTCCATCACGGGCACTAGCCTTTCCATTGAAAACATCTTCAAAAAGTGATACCTTAAAAAAGTGGCATCCATCATTAAGGACCCCCACCACCCAAAGCAAGCCCTCTTCCCATTACTACGATCAGAAAGAAGGTACAGGAGCCCAAAGGCGCACAATCAACATTTTAGGAATGGCTTCTTCCTCTCTGACATTAGATTTCTGAATGGACCATGAACACTACTTCACCATTTTTGCACTATTCATTTAATTTTTTTATATGCATTTCTTGTTATAATTTATAATATATTTTATGTGTCGCACTGCCACAAACAACAAATTTCATGAACCTGATTCTGAGAGTGGAGGAAAGCGCCATTAACATGGAAGGCCAGCCATGGCGGTATTGATCAGCAGAGCAGACACCAGAGTTGGTTGTTACTGTATCTGTTTCTTTTGTTCCACTACCTAAAGGCTGCAAGATGGGATGAGATGGTTGACCCCCCCCCCCCCCCCTTGCCTGGATGAGCGCAGCTCCCACGATGTTTGGAGAGTACTGCACCATCCATGCTGATGTACTGTAGCTGAATTGCTTGGCTCAGTCTGAGTTTCTTTGGAGGCTCATAGGAATAGTTTTGAGGTCAGAGAGAGCAGGTTAGGGTTTAGAGACAGGGATGTGGGGGGGGGGGGGGTGGACTATGTCACTAAAGACTCTGCAGATGTATTGTGGAAAGTATTCTGACTGTTTGCATTACGGTGTGGTATGGAGGGGCCACTGCACAGGAGAGGAAACAGTCACAGTGATTTGTAATCTCAGCCAGCTCTATCATGGGCACTGATGAGGCCAGGCTGGAGACTATGCCTCTACTTTGCACTTTAAGGCCAATGAAGTGAGCATGGGCAAAGGACAGCTGTGATCAAATATTGGACTAGTGATGCCAAGGACTGGCTTCTTTCCGTCCCCCCCGTGAACGAGTCATTGGCTCACTCCAGGATCAGAGTTCCATACGGGCAGGAGAAATGACAGTGACAGCCTGGGTACACAAGTAGGCAAGACCAGAGTTCGGTGTTTGGGGCCCTTCATTAGATTAGCAAGAACGGAGTTCAGGCCTGGAGTTTGGGTTCCTCATCCAGGGTCCTCACTCGTCATTTGCAGTCCTGGAGTTGATACCTAAGATCAAAGCCCAGAGGTCGCTTAGAAATCCAGAAGTTGTGGCCCATTGGCTGGAGCCCTAGGTTTGTGCCCAATGTTTGCACGAGTCTGCAGGGGGCTGGAGGCCAGCGGTGGGCAGTCTGATTTTGTGTGTGTGTGTGTGCGTGTGTGCGTGCGTGTGTAGTTCTGTTTTTTTCCACCAAGCATGGTGCAGATGCTATGTTGGCAACGCTTGCGGGCTGCCCCCAGCCCATCTGAAGTGTGTTGGCTGTTAATGCAAATGGTGCCTGTCTCAATATTCATGTGATAAATAAATCTGAATCTGGTGCCCAGGTCTCCAGTATAAAACATTCCCTTTCTCCTCCAGTAGTGAACCCTGGCCACAGAGCAAATTTCCTGCAAGATACACTGCAGCAACTCACCTTGGCTGCTACAACAGCCCACAGTCTCTGCCCATTGGAAAGGCAGGTAGCAACAGGCACTTGCTGGGTTCCCCTCCAAACCGTGAACCGTCTGAACATGGAAATGTATCTCCATACTTCTTTGGCTGTTGGTCTACATTCTGGAACTCCCTATTCATTTTTAAACTATCCATTGCACTGAACTGCTGCTGCAAAACAACAAATTTTCTCAACGCACATCAGTGATAGTAAACCTGATTCTGATTCAGCAGCTCAGTGGGCCTCCGCAGACCAAGAAAGTGGCTCAGCTTGACTTTTGCGAAGAAAATTGGGGAGGGACAATCACACAAATGAATAACAGCAACAATATCTAACGTGCTGTTTAAGACGGGCCATATAATGATATTGAAATTTGAGTAGTCTGCTCCTTTTAGAACAAAGTGTAATTTTTTTATGGTACAGAAGATTTATTTGTTTTAATAGTGTACGCTATAATAACGCATGTAGTAAAACCAAATGGCAGATATGCGTGTTGTTTGAAGGAGTACAATCTGTTTGATACCATCAGGAAATATTACCTCTTTGAGTAAGCTTTAGAAATCTATTTTAATATCTCAAATTGGCTCAGTCAAATTCTAATTGATAATACTCCTACACAGAGCTTAGGGGCATTTTGATCCATAAAATCACAATGGAATTTTAACTCCTGTTACTGAACTTGCAGTTCATCACTAGTCCAAATGTATAAAGAAATTAATGTCAGATTTTCGTACAGTTAATACATAACTAAAATAGCCTCTGCATTTACCATTGGTATTGAAGGCTGAGAATAGAAAGGAGCTGTATCAAAGAACCAAATGGGAGCCATCAGAATCAGCAATTCATATTACTATAAATCCCTGATCAGTTATTACTGTATAATGATGCCACCAAATTTAAAAATAACAAGCTGGTAATGTCATAGAACCAGAGCTTCACAGAAATTATTTACTGGTTGCATCCCAGACACTGCATATCAAAAGAAATATTAAAGCCTAGTTTTTGTTCATCTTGCATGGAGAAACTTTTGGAGTTGTGTCCGAATTTTGTATGTTGAAGCTCGTCATTTAAATCTGCACGCTTGTCTGGCAATTTCAGTTCTTAGTAAATTAATTGTTTTTTTAAGTATGTTTGTAACTGGGTAGTTTCAAAAATTTGCCACTTCTTAGGTATTATTTTGCCTCCAGAATTAAATATTCCTCACAGGAGGAGTCCACTTAATCCATCATGCATGCTAGGCAAAGGTGTAACTACTTAGGCTATTCTCATAACCCAGCTTTCTGTTTATTACTTTGCTGGTAACAGCCCTCTTGTAAATAATAGGCTTGACTTGGTATGTGATAATGAAAATAACCGTAACGTGCTTGTTTAGGATTCCTCTGCAGACAGTCCCCAGGTTACGAACGAGTTCCGTTCCTGAGTCCATCTTTAAGTCGGATTTGTACGTAAGTCGGAACAGGTACATCTGGTATTATTTAGCGCCAGTTAGTCAAACGTTTGTCTTAGTATATAGTACATATTTTACCTTTCTATGCATCTGAAGCACTTAAGAAACGTGTGTATTTCAATAATTAAACCACTGCGTTGCTTAGTAATAAATGTAGTTTTCATCAGGGCAGGGCCTTTATTCTCCCTTTATTCTCCATTATTCTCACTTTATCCTTTACCTGTAACCTTTAAAATTGTTCCGATCGTTGACTGACTGTAGCCTAAAGCTTCTTCAACGACAGATGGCATTTCACCTCTTTCCAATCGCTTTATTATTTCCACTTTATTTTCAATTGCCTTGTTTTCGGTCAACAGAACAGAAAACTGCAGATTTTATGTTCTATCGCTGAGCAGCAGTGAACCGTCTTATTGGCCTATCAGAGTTCTCTTTAGGAACTAGTTGACTTGATTAGCATTTCTGATCTGGCTATTGTTCACAATCGCACTTAATTTAAAAAAATACAGTAGCCGCCGCTGGCGGTGGGTCTTGTGCTGCTCCAGGTCCTAAAGTCCACCCTCACTGAGACAGGTTAAATGGGACAAGTGGGGGCGGTGCTGACTGGAAAAGGGTGGGGGGGTCTCAGGGTGATTCTTGCTAAGAAATATTTAAGCCAAATACAAAGTTACACACTCAACACAAGGTTAACGGCAACGACTTAAAATGGCAGACGGTGTTCTCCTCCCTCCATTCATAAGTACGAGTTGTCCGTAAGTTGGGGACTGCCTGTAGTGGGTACTGTATTCTGGCACGAGACTAATATTTTACCTTAATATGACAGAAGATTTCTGTTGTTTTTAATTTGATTATGAACTTTTTGTTAGAAGACCTTTTGGTGAGCAGACCGTAGCTGAAGAAAGTTCACATCACCAGTAACTGCTCACACACCTGATTAGAGGCACGAATAGCCAGGAAACTCCAGTCAGGTGTACCTGAGACCATGGCCTTCAGTTCCCTCTCAGTGAACCTTCAGTAAAAAGTCTTCACTCTCTTAATGATTACAGCGTGTGCTGGTTTTAGTCTTCATTAGCAGGATGATTTTATTTTATGGCTTGGTCGTGAAAAGATTGTTGAGGAGATGTTTGAATTTCCCAGCACTGAAACAAAGCGTTAGTTAATATTTGGATGAGTTCTCAAAAGCGAATTCTTTGTTTTAACCTTGTATTTATTATATTTATATTATAAATTTAATTATAAATTATAAATTCAATTATATTTATTTTCCCTTCTCCCAGTTGAAGGTAATAAAATTAAATAATGTTCCACTTTAATGAACCATGGCCTAGATTTGGATAATTGCCTGTTTGTGGTGATAACTGGGCAGTGTGTTATTGTGCCAGTTTTTACTTGGAAAAGCAGACAGTTTACTTGGGTCAGTTTATTACCACAAACATCTGGAGGGAAAATGTATAGCAGCCATTGCACAAGTTGATAACTTTTGTGAACAGCCGAAACAGTATCACACCATAAATGGAGACGCATTGATTTTGTGAAACAAAACTCAATTGTAAGAGCTTTCATCCAGAAAGTAATGGTTTCCACCAATGATCAGGCTGTATCCCAATCAGTTTGTGTTTGTGATTATTATAGGGGGGGTGTGTGTGTGTGTTCGTGTTCTTGAGGCCAAACATTCATGCCCCTCATTGAAGGTTTGCAGAGAGAGAACTCAAGACCAAGGTCTCAGGTACATCTGATTGGAGTTTTCTGGCTATAGTGTCTCTAAGCAGGCGTGTGAGCAGATACTGGCAATGTGAACTTTCTTCAGCTATAGCCTGCTCATTTAAACTTACTTCCAACAAAAAGGACATTAAAAAAAACAAAAACAAATGAACTTAAAGGATGGAAGTGAATACGGACCTCAACTCCGAATCCATCCTTGATGTGAATACAGATAACTCCATCTCTGATTAGCCTTACTTTCTGCAATCCCTGAGTCCAGCCTTGAGCTTGATGGCGGCACACTCGGATGCAGCCAAAGGTGCAATGGTTTGTCCTTTGTCTTTTTTACAATCTCAAAACGCTGCTAGTTATCAAGAACATCAGGTACTGCAGGTCTGCCCCACAAGCAGAAAGAACAAGATTTCTGGTGTAGAAGGTGTAGTGTATTTAATATTTGAGTAATATTGTAAATATATTGTTTGACTAATCATTCTTTGTTTACATTCATTACATTCATATAATTCATTACGAGTTATATGCAACTAGGTAAATTGCATACGTCATTCTGCCACCATGTCAGATATGAGTGTCTTACTAAAAGAAGAAACTAAGTAGACACATTTTTCAGCTCTGTATAGTTTTTTAAATTGTTTTTTGGAGTTACAAAACATAACAGTGGCAATAACAATGTTTTAAAACACACCAGAGTTGATTACCTATCTGTTGAAGCACATCATGTTATTGATGGATGGATGAATGTATCGTTGAATGAATCAGTTGATTCGTAAACAGTGAGTACTGATAAATAAATAAAAGCAGAAATGATTGGCTACCTTGGAAAGAGATGTGTTCATTTGCACAACAGATAACTGGATGATGTACACTGAACAAATTGAGCAGTATTTTGAAGCCAATGAAAGTGAATGCCAGTGTAACTGAGTGTAATAGGTGGAAAATCATCTGGTAGGCTTAGAAATTTAACTGCTCCAACCAACCCAGTCAAAATTAGCTTTGTTGATATCATGAAAGTAATGTAGGAACATTTAGAACTGAAACCATTGTTGATCGCAGAATGCTTCAAGATTCATAATTGGAATCTCATTGACGGGGAGTCCATTTCAGCTTACATGGCTGAATTGAAGAAACTGAGCATTATCAGTTCAGTAATAGGCTTAATTACGCACTGAGAGGTTATTTAGTTTGTGGAATGTTACAAGAAAGCATTCATACATAACTCCTAACTGAAGCACAACTCACGTTGAAAAGAGCAGTTGAAATTGCTGTATCAATGGAAACAATGGCCAGATGTACAGTTGAGTTGAAGTCAGGAATGAAGGTGAGTGTGATAAATAGCACCATCTAAATAACAACTTGCATGGCTGAACAAATTATGCTACCACTCTGGCAGGATCTCACATATACCAGCCCAATGCATGTTTAAAGGCAAAACGTGCAGAAAATGCAACAAAGTAGAACACATACAAAGAGCATGTCAGGCAGGCAAAAAGAAATAGGCTGCATAGGGAAAAGAAAAAGATAAAAAGTGGAGTTGCATGCTGTTGATAAAAAATATGATAATGATGATAGTGACGCAGGGCTAGGTAGCCTTGAGATTTACATTGAGAAAACTAACACAAGATGACCAATAGATAGATAGATAGATACTTTATTCATCCCCATGGGGAAATTCAACTTTTTTTCCAATGTCCCATACACTTGTTGTAGCAAAACTAATTACATACAATACTTAACTCAGTAAAAAATATGATATGCATCTAAATCACTATCTCAAAAAGCATTAATAATAGCTTTTAAAAAGTTCTTAAGTCCTGGCGGTAGAATTGTAAAGCTTAATGGCATTGGGGAGTATTAATCTCTTCATCCTGTCTGAGGAGCATTGCATCAATAGTAACCTGTCGCTGAAACTGCTTCTCTGTCTCTGGATGGTGCTATGTAGAGGATGTTCAGAGTTATCCATAATTGACCGTAGCCTACTCAGCGCCCTTCGCTCAGCTACCGATGTTAAACTCTCCAGTACTTTGCCCACGACAGAGCCCGCCTTCCTTACCAGCTTATTAAGACGTGAGGCGTCCCTCTTCTTAATGCTTCCTCCCCAACACGCCACCACAAAGAAGAGGGCGCTCTCCACAACTGACCTATAGAACATCTTCAGCATCTCACTACAGACATTGAATGACGCCAACCTTCTTAGGAAGTACAGTCGACTCTGTGCCTTCCTGCACAAGGCATCTGTGTTGGCAGTCCAGTCTAGCTTCTCGTCTAACTGTACTCCCAGATACTTGTAGGTCTTAACCTGCTCCACACATTCTCCATTAATGATCACTGGCTCCATATGAGGCCTAGATCTCCTAAAGTCCACCACCATCTCCTTGGTCTTGGTGATATTGAGACGCAGGTATTGAGTTGCACCATATCACAAAGTCCTGTATCAGTTTCCTATACTCCTCCTCCTGTCCATTCCTGACACACCCCACTATGGCCGTGTCATCAGCGAACTTCTGCACATGGCAGGACTCCGAGTTATATTGGAAGTCTGATGTGTACAGGTGAACAGGACCGGAGAGAGTACGGTTCCCTGCGGCGCCCCTGTGCTGCTGACCACCGTGTCAGACCTACAGTCTCCCAACCGCACATACTGAGGTCTATCTATGGCTTACCAGAAGTGAACGGCAAATTAATTCAAATAGAATTGACATTGACTCAGCTGTTTTGGTCATAACAAAAAAAGACTTTGAACACCATTTCAAAGATACTAAACTGAAGCCTTCAGATATCCAACTAAGAACTTGTACTGGAGAAAAGGTAACTCCTATGGAAATGACATTTGTAGCAGTGAAATACAACAACCAACAAGCCACATTGAGCCTGCATATGGTAAAAACAGGGAGGAACAACATTGTGGGGCTGTGATTGGCTGAGACACTTACTATTTGCATGAAACATCCCCTGCAATATAGTTAACTGAAAGTGAATTAAGAAAGGTACTGGATGATGTTCAAGGATGACACTCAAAACTTGAACGTGTCAAGGGTAAGATAGTGTTAAATGAAAATGCCACACTCAAGTTTTACAAAGCCTGTCTGGTTACTTAGACGATCCTTGATAAAGTAGCCAGTGAGCTAGCTCGTAAGAAAACTGAAGGAATTCTTTCCAAGGTTGACTGGAGCCCATGAACAGCACCAGTGGTCCCAAAAATCCAAGAAGGATGGGTCTGTCAGGATCTGTGGTGATTTTAAGACCGCCATCAACCCAGTACTGAAAGTAGATCAGCACATTCTGCCCAGAATAGAGGATATCTTTGCCAACCTTTCTAGGGTGGACACACTTCAGCAAAGTGGACTTAGCTTAGGCCTACCTCAGATGGAGATGGAAGCAGATTCCAAAGTGTTTCTTGCCATAAGCACTCACGAAGAGTTTTATCACTATAATAGGTTTATTTCTGCAGTAGCATCTGCACCTGCACTGGTAGAAAGCTATGAACCAGGTTATGCAAGGCTCCCCGGGCTCACAGCATTACTGGTGAGGATGGCTAGGAACATCTCCAAAATCTCAAGATAGTGTTAAAGGGTTTAGAAGATTATGGACAGAGCACTCCTTGTAACCTTTGATACCCCTGTTAATGAATAACCTATTAATGTCCCCTTTAAATATACCCAATGACTTGGCCTCTTCAACTATCTGTGGTGGTAAATTCCACAGATTTACCACCCTCTGGCTAAAGAAAATCCTCCTCATGTAAGGGACATCCTTATATTCTGAGGCTGTGCCCTTTGGTCGTAGACTCCCAAACTATTGGGAACTTCGACTCTATCCAGGACTTTCAATATTCAATAGGTTTCAATGAAATCTGCCCTCCTCACCCCCCCCCCCCATTCTTCTAAACTCCAGCCATCCAACACTGCTTATATGGTAACCTTTTCACTTCCAGGATCATTGTTGTGAACTTCCTCTGGACCTTCTCCAATGCCAGCGCATCATTTCTTAGAGAAGGGACCCAAATCTGCTTAAAGTACTCCATGTTCTGACTAATGCCTTATAATGCATCAGCATTACATTCTTTCTTTATATTTGAGTCCTTTCAAAATGAAGGCCTACATTGCATTTGTCTTCCTTATCTACTCAACTCGTGTTGTAGCTGTAGAAAACACATCAGTTAAGCAATACTTAAGAGCATTGTGTACATTTCTGGTCATCACACTATGGGAAGAATGTGTTAGCAATAGAAGGAATGCAGTAGTGTGATTCACCAGGAATGTTTCCTGGAATGGAGCATTGTAGTTATACGGGGAGGTTGGTTAGGTTGAGACTCTTTTCACTTAAGTGTAGGAGTCTGAGGGGTAAACTTACAGAGCTTTATAAACTATCGTCCAATAACACTCACATCTACAGTGATGAAATACTTTGAGAGGTTGGTCAAGCCTTGAATCAACTCCTGCCTCAGCGAGGACCTGGACCCGCTGCAACTGCCTTTTGCTGCAATAGGTCTACAGCAGACACAATCTCAATGGCTTATCACGTGTCTTTAGACCACCTGGACAATACAAACACCTATGTCAGGATGCTGTCAATTGACTATAGCTCAGCATTAAATATCATCATTCCCACAGTCCTGATAAATATGCTACAGAACTGGACCTCTGTACCTCTCTCTGCAATTGGATCTTTGACTTCCTAATCGGAAGACCACAATCTATGTAGATTGGTGATAATGTCTCCTCCTCGCTGATGATCAACACTGATGGACCTCAGGGGTGTGTGCTTCGCCCACTGCTCTACCCTCTCTATACCCGTGACTGTGTGGCTTGGTGTAGCTCAAATGCCATCTATAAATTTGCTGCTGATACAACCGATGTCGGCAGAATCTCAGATGGAGACAAGAGGGCGTACAGGAGTGAGATATATCAGCTAGATGAGTGGTGTCGCAGCAACAACCTTGCACTCAACATCAGTAAGACTAAAGAGCTGATTGTGGACTTCAGAAAGGGTAGGATGAGAGAACATGAACCAATTCTCATGGAAGGATCAGAAGTGGAGAGAGTGAGCAATTTCAAGTTCCTGGGTGCCAAGATTTCTGAGGATCTAACCTGGTCCCAACATATCGATGCGGCTATCTTTCATTAGGGGTTTGAGAATATTTGGTTTGTCATCTAAAACTTCTACAGATGTACTGCTGGAGAGAATTCTGACGGGCTGCATCACTGTCTAGTAGGGGGTAAGTGGGGGGTGGGGCTACAGCACAGAATTGAAAGAAGCTACAGCAAGTTGTAAAATCAGTCAGCTCCGTCATTGGTACTAGTCTCTGTAGTATCCAGGACATCTTCAAGGAGTGGTGCCTCAGATTGGTAGTATCCATTATTAAGGACCCTCTTTTTATTGTTACCAAGAGGAAGGAGGTACAGAAGCCCTGAACACACGCACTCAATGATTCAGGAACAGCTTCTTCCCACCTGTCATCCAGTTTCTAAATGGGCATGAACACTACTTCACTTTATTTCTGTTTTTTCACTATTTTAAATTTAACTGTTTAATGTATGTGTATAGAATTTTTTTTCTTCTTTATCATGTATTGTACTGCTGCAGCAAAGTTAATGAATTTCAAGATTTATGCTGGTGATATGAAACCTAATACTGATTCTGAAAAATAAGCGAAGTAAAGCAGGCAAGGGGACTGTAGAACTAGAAGACATGTTTTACGAAGAGAGGGTAGGAACTTGATAGAGATATGATGGGCAAGATTTCATGGATTTATAGAACGAGGTGGTGGAGCAGGCTCATTTACAATGCTTAAAGGGAATTGGATAGATAGGAAAGGTTTGGACGGGTGTGGACTAAATGCAGGAATGGGTTTGGCAGAGATGGGCATTATGATTGGCATGGATGAAGTGGGATGGTGTCTGTTTTCATGACCAGAGAATTCACAGATCCAGAGTGGAAACAAGTCAAGAGCAACCTCCCGCTGAAGCTGTAGGTCCCTCCATATTTTAAGCTTGGTTTTTGAAATCAGCACATGGTTGTGAAGGGAAGAGAACCAATCTGAGCTTGAAGAAGATGACTTCATTTCTGTTCCCCACCCATCATCTCTATTTGATTTTTTTTGTTCTCCAGCCTTGTACTCACACATTCACTCTCATTCCTCCCACTGTATCTTTCCCCTCCCATTCCTTCCTTCCTTCCTTTTCTCAGCCTTCTGTTTCTTTACCCTAGCATTAGCCCTCCCTTCCTCTTCCTGCTAGCTGTCATTCGCCTCCTCTTCGCTTCTTTTTCTCTCTCCTCTGTTCACATTTCCTTTTTCCATTTCTATCTACTCCACTTTGACTTCCATGTCCCACCACTTGCCATTTTTTTCCCTTCCTAAACAGCGGTAGCCTGGCAGTCAGTCCATGTTCCAATTTTTCTCTCAGTTTCTGATTTCTTGTTGTGGCAGAGCGAGCAAGTTGCCACAAAATTACTTCAAGGAAACCTTTGTTATTGAACATTCCTGTGTCGGTTGCCTTTGGCAGGAGAATTGAAGGCAACAGCACGGGCGTTTCAGTATGCTGTGAAACCCCGATATGAACAATGTAGTTAAAACTAAAGACATTTCCACTTGGGTGGTTAATCTTAGCAAACTTCTATGGGTGGCATAGAGTGCAAAAGCAGAAAATGCTTTGAAGGCAATCTGAGAAACAAAGGGTAGTTGTTGTGGAGGAAGCCATTTGTTAGATTGGGGCACTGAAAGCTCACAGTGCTAGGAGTCATTGCAAGCCATCCATTACCTCCAGCTCAGCTCTACAGAGGTGCCAAAGCTTCCTATCTCATGACCAGTCAAAATGCAAGAGGTGGCTTGATGAATGATTATTGGTAGAGTTTCACACTTTTGCCCTTTTGTCTATAGTATTCTGCATGAATATGTTGAATGTGTTGGACTTTATGGAGTCTGGACTGTATGCCTTGGTCAGCATGGGCACATTGAGCCAAAGGGCCTGTTTCCACACTGTATATCTCTGTGCCTCGATGACATGCAACTGCTCAGGCAGGTTCTTGGGGCAGAGCTATTCACTGAGCTATTATACCAATGATATACTGTGCAATAATGCCTGATAGTTAACCTCAGGAAGAGCATTGCTGCCGACCATGAACTCTAGCTTCTGTCTTAACATTCAGTGGGATCTCTATCCATCCTCCTGCCTCACTTTCCTGCTTTCGGTGGTCTTGACACATCTGTGAAAGACGTGGGGTGGGGGGGGGTGAAACACAATGTAATTTTTAGTCTCACCCCATTATTAGTTGTCTTCTGAACATTGTGAAATCAAAAGGCGATGACATTCTACGAGTCTCACACCAACTCCTTCTAGACTCTAGCAAGAAACGTGTAGCTACAATTTTGACCTGAGAACCTGATTGGCATGGGCATTGCAACTTAGGTGAATTTTTTTTTAAAATTTGAATTATTTTTCACATCTGGACACCTTCCTTTTTTATTATGAAGACTCCAAAACAGAGCCATTACATCATCTTTGGCTCTTTGGTAAGACCCATATCGATGCCCTGTCCATCAGTGCCTCCAGCTTAACCTGCTCATCTTCAGATTATTTTTTTGGCTTCATCTTGTTTCGCACTATGCATGTCTTCCAGTCTTTTAAGATTTCTGTCTGCCTCTACATCTGGCCTAACATTCATCCCTGGCTACAGATTGTCATATACAATAGGGTGTAATGAAATTCCTTATTCATATGAAGCCAAGAGTAAACTATATATAGTAGTAATAAATGGACATACAAGAATAAATACGATAAATGTGAAAACAGCAGAATGGTGCAAAGATTGTAGTGGCACCAATCAGATGTTTTTTTTAATGAACTATTTTCCCCAATCTTCTAAATCAGTGTTTGTGTTTGTAGCTGATTATTTAATCTTTAGTCAGATTGTCCCCTAACCACGAAGGTAAGTGGGGAGGGTACAACTGGTTACTTTGTTCAGTAATGATGCAAAGACTTGCATTCAAGCCATTTGGATGGTATTATCATCAGCTTTCAAATCTTTCAACAGATTATGGAAGAAACAAGCACACAGATAGCATGGCCATCAAAACTGAAGATTGGAGCAAAGTCGAAGAAAGGTAAGTGTCTTGTGGCCAGTAATGAAAATACAGGTTTGTGTGACAGTGATGTTCATGTTCTAGAAATATAACATAATTATAATATTGTAAGTTTAAAATATAGCTCCCTTCAGGGGGATCGTGAGAAGCCAAACTCCAGGATGTGGAATTTCCTAGTCACAGATGTTTGAGTTTTTATACATCTAACTCTGACAAGTGTTCTTGTTTCCGTGTGTCTTTTTTGCTTCACACCTCAGATTTCCTTCTGTCACATTTTAAGATGAGTGATCATTCAGCCTCGCCTCCCTTCGCCCGCTCCTCCCTTTGCCTACAAACATAATGATAACGCTTTGGGCCTGGGCAGATAAAAATAGCTGTGATCTTCCTGATCAGGTGACTGAGAGAAGTGTCACAAACTGTGAACAGCTGTGAAGCCCTTTGGGTGTGTGGATAAAGTAGATGTTGCTGAGTATTGTTTCTGCTGCTGTTTGGAGCGTGCCATGAGGAAATCTCTCCATGAAACTGTCGGTATTGGTTTATTATTGTCACGTGCACTGAGATACAGTGACAAGCTCTTGTTTACCCACCATCCAGACAGAGCATTCCACAAATAAATACATCGAGGTCATAAAAAGAGAAACGCAATGCAGAATGTAGTGTTTCAGTTACAGAGCAGGTGCAGTTTGTCTCCCTGCACTTCAAGGGGTATGATGGGAGATTGAAAGTTCCATGAGACAGTTCTCATTAGGGGGATCGGAGGTGGAAGGGGTCAGTAATTTTAAAATCCTTGGTGCTAATATATCAGATGATCTGTCCTGGGACCAGCATGTTACAACAAGGCACGGCAGCACCACTGTCTCCTTAGAATTTTGTGTAGGCTCGGCATGACAACAAAAGCTTTCATGAAGTTCCATAGATGTGCAATGAAGAGCATCCTAACTGATTGTATCGCAGCCTGGTATGGAAACAACAATGCCCAGGAGCAGAATTAGGTAAAGAAAGTAGTGGATACAGCCCAGTCTGTCACAGGTAAAGCCCTCTTCACCATTAAAACACTTACATGCAGTGCTACCTGTCACTAGAAGGTAGGACCCATCATCACAGACCCCACCATGCAGGCCATGCTGTTACCATCGGACAGAAGGTACAAGAGCCTTAGGCCCCACAGCACCAGATTCAAGAACAGTTATAAACTTCCAACCATCAGGCTCCTGAACCAGTGTGGATAACTTCCTGCACCATTACTCGGAACTAATCCTACGACCCACACACTCACTTTCAAGGACTCTTTACACATGTTCTCAGTATTTTATTTTAGTTGCACAATTTATCTTCTTTTGCATATTGGTTGTTAATCTTTTTCTAGTGTTGTATAGTTTTTTTCCATAATTCTATTGTATTTCTTTGCTTTCCTGTAAATGCCTGCAAGAAAGTGAATCTCAAGGTAGGATATGATGCCATATGTACTTTGCTAATAAGCTTACTTTGATATTTGAACTTTGGATGCGTGAGAGGTCTGTTTAAGAGTCTGATAACAGTGGTATTGAAGCCATTGTTGAGCCTGATGGTATGTGTTTTTAGGTTTTTGTAACATGATAAGGAATCTTTGGATGCTCTTTGGACTGTGTGGATAGAGGGGTGATGATGTTGGAACTGTTATGTGGAGTGAAGTGGTTAATGGCACAGAGGGCACGTGATGATGATGAATTGCTGTCAGGCTGACTTCAGTCAGACTAGATGTAGCGGAACATTGCATTTTTGCTCGGGTGCAAGTTTGATTAATGAATTTCAAGGAAGAGAGGGAAGAGGTTGTGAGGTAATAGTGTGTTCAAAGAACTTGGTAGGCATAGAAAAGTTTGCAGATGGGGCTGGGGAAGGTGGAATTGTCAGGATCCACCATCATCATTAAGGACCCTCATCACCCAGGACATTCCCTCTTCTCATTGCTCCCATCGGGAAGGAGGTAGGAAGCCCGCAGGCACATGCTCAATGATTAAGGAACAGCTTCTTCCCCTCTGCCATCGACTTCTGAATGGATATTGAACCCATGAACTCTAACTCACTATTATTTATTTCTATTTTTGAACCACTTATTTAACTACTTAATATAAATTTATATATTCACTGTAATTCAGTTTTTTTTCTTTCTTTTCTATGATTATGTATTGCTGTGGCAAAGCTAACAAATTTCACGACATGTGCTGGTGATATTAAACCTGATTTTGATTCTGCTTCTGATTTAACTGGGAGGAAAGGGGATGATTAATGACATCAGACGTTACAGAAGTGGAAGGAAAGTGCTGGATCTGAGGTGGGAAATATCAAGAGAGCAGAAGGTGAGCATTGCAGTTAAGGTTGAGGTTTTATGATCCAGTTGTTTTGTTAGTTTAATTTAGTAAAATGAATAGCCCAGACAGCAGGCTTATCATGACAAGGCATTTGTGTATCATGTGTTCACTTAAGCAAGTAAACCTGGCTTCTTAGTATCTATCGCAATATTTGCTGAACATTAATTATCAACACAACCCTAGATGCTTTGGACTCGGTCAGTAAAACCCATTGTTGAAGCTATGATTTATTTGCCAGAAGCTCTGGAAAAAGTCATATTTTGATTATCAAGCTTCTGCTAATGTGGATTTAAGCACCGTGCATCTGTTTAAGTACTCGAGATATTTCTGTCTCTAGAATCCTGTGCCACGCGCTGGTGAGGGTAGAAACAGGATGATTTGGCAGATAAATGTTTTTTCAAGTAAATAAAAAATAAAAGAGAGTTGAGAGTGGATAAAAATGAAGCCAGAGAGAATAATAACGGGGGACAAGAAGGTGGCAGATGAACTAAATGAGTATTTTGCATCAGTCTTCATTGTGGAAGACAGTTGTTTTGTTAGTTTAATTTAGTAAAATGAATAGCCCAGACAGCAGGCTTATCATGACAAGGCATTTGTGTATCATGTGTTCACTTAAGCAAGTAAACCTGGCTTCTCAGTACATAAGTCACCCAGATCAGATGAACTACGTGATAGGGTTCTGAAAGAGGGAGCAGTAGAGATTATGGAGGCATTAGTAATGATCTTTCAAGAATCATTGAACTCTGGTATGGTTTGGAAGGACTGGAAGATTGCAAATGTCACTCCACTCTTTAAGAAAGGAGGAGGGCAGCAGAAAGAAAATTATAGACCAGTTTGCCTGACCTCAGTGGTTGGGAAGATGTTAGATTCAATTGTTAAGGATGAGGTTATGGAATACTTGGTGACACAGGACAAGATAGGACAAAGTCAGCATAGTTTCCTTAAAGGAAAATCTTGTCTGATGAGCCTGTTGGAATTCTTTGAGAGATTACAAATAGGATAGATAAAGGGGATGCGGTGGATGATGTATATTTGGACTTTACAAAGTGTCACATTGAGACTGCTTACCAAGTTAAAAGTCCGTGGTATTATAGGGAAGTTACTAGCATGGTTAGAGCAATGGCTGATTGATAGGAGGGAGCGAGTGGAAAGAAAAGGATAATTTTCTGGTTGGTTGCCAGTGACTAGTGGTGTTCCGCAGGGATTGGTGTTGGGACTGCTTCTTTTTATGCTGTATGTCAATGATTTAGATGATGGAATAGATGATTTTGTTGTCAAGTTTGCAGCTGATACGATGATTGGTGGAGGGGCTACAGGACTTACACAGATTAGGAGAACGTGCAAGAAAGTGGCAAATGAAATACGATGTTGGGAAATGCATGGTCTTGCATTTTGGTAGTAGAAATAGATAGAAACATAGAAACCTACAGCACAATACAGGCCCTTTGGCCCACAAAGTTCTGTCAAACATGTCCCTACCTTAGAAATTACTAGGCTTACCTTTAGCCCTCTATTTTACTAAGCTCCATGTACCTATCTAAAAACCTCTTAGAAGACCCTATCGTATCCGCCTCCACTACCGTTGCCAGCAGCCCATTCTATGCACTCGCCACTATCTGTGTGGAAAAAAAAACACTTACCCCTGACATCTCCTCTGTACCTACTCCCCAGCACCTTAAACCTGTGTCCTCTTGTGGCAACCATTTCAGCCCTGGGAAGTGCAGACTATTTTCTAAACTGCGAGAGAACCCAAAAATCTGCAAGGACTTCAAGTCCTTGTGCAGAACATCCTAAAGGTTAACTTGAGTCGGTGGTGAGGAAGGCAAATGTAATGTTAGCATTCATTTCAAGAGGTCTAGAATACGAGAGCAGGGATGTGATGCTGAAGCTTTATAAGGCACTGGTGAGGCCTCACCTTGATTATTATGAACAGTTTTGGGCTCCTTGTATAAGAAAAGATGTGCTGGCATTGGGGAAGGTTCGGAGGATGTTCACAAGGATGATTCTGGGAATGAAAGGGTTAGCATCTGAGGAACGTTTGATGGCTCTGGGCCTGTATTCGCTGGGATTTAGAAGGTTGAATAGGAGGTGGATCCTCGTTGATACATTGTGAATAGGCCCTTCAAACCATACAACCCCAGGTTTAACTGTAGCCTAATCACAGGACAATTTACAGTTAACCTACCAACCAGTGCGTCTTTGGACTGTGGGTGGAAACCAGATCACCCAGAGGAAGCCCACGCAGTCACGGGGAGAACGTTCAAACTCCTTACAGACAGCGGCAGGAATTGAAGCTGGGTTGCTGGTACTATAAAGCATTGTGCTAACCACAACACTAACATGTCGCCCTCATTAATTATTGTCATATGTACCGAAGTACAGGGAAAAGCTTGTCTTGCGATGTGTTCATACAGATCAAATCATTGCCCAGTGTATTGAGGTTGTACAAAGTTCAACATTAACAATGCAGAATAAAGCTTAACAGCTGCAGAGGAAGTGCAGTGCAGCTAAATAATAAGGTGTAAGGTCATAAGGAGGTAGATTGTGAGGTCAGGAATCAACCCTACCATATTCAGGAACCATTTATAATCTGTTCCCCATCAGTGTTCTGAAGGAACCATTCCCTTTGTGACTCCCTGCCTACTATTCACCCTCATCTCTTTTGCATGTAACTACCGCCAGTACCTGCTCTTTCACCTCTTTCCTGATCACCTTCTCACCATCCAGTGACCTGGACAATCTTCCCACGGGAAGCAGTAATTAATTTACTCTTATCCTACTTAATCTGAACTTGGTCCACAGTAGTGACCCTGAGCCCTAGGGATCTGCCACTGTTCCCTTCCCACTCTGATTCCTTGGCCTGTGGTCTCCTGTACTGTTACAGTGAGGCCCAACACAAATACTTCATTTTCTGCTGGACACGTTTACACCCTTCCGGACTCGATGTCAAATTCTCCAACTCTTTCTGTTTTAATGAGAACTGACCATTTTTGCCTGTCATCTTTTTTTTGGTATAGTCAGACTCTGAAACATTGCACAGACTGTACAACATTAGCAACACATTACACACAGACAAGCAATGTTAATTGGGAGACTCAGGAGATGCACAAAGAGCTCAGCAGGTCAGGAGGCATCTTATGGGGGCAAACGGACAGTTGACGTATTGGGATGAGACCCTTCAGGACTGTGATTAATCTTATTTTTATAAGAATCTTAAGCTTATCTTTTTTAACTATTTGTTATTTCATCCTATCAGATATATTCCCTTCAATGCACCCCATCGATTTCTGTAGAATCCAGTAGGCAATCCCTGTCTCCCTCTTCTCACTCTTTCCATTCTTATTCTGGCTCCCCTCTTACCCCTTCTCTTCTTCTCACCTGCCCATCACTTCCCTCTGATGCCCTTCCTCCTTTCCTTTCTCCCATGGTCTACTGATCACACTTTCCAGATTTCTTTTTCTTTAGCCTTTTACCTTTCAGCCTATCACCTTCCATCTTCTCATTCACCCTCCCCACCATTCCTCCGACCTGGTTTCACATATTATCTGCCACCTTGAATGCTTTCCCCTCTCCACCTCCCTCCCCCCATTCTGGCTTCTTCCCCTTTCATTTTCAGTCCTGATGGAATACCGACTGTGTATCCCTCTCCATCGATGCTATCTAGCGTGCTGAATTTCTCCAGGATTTTGTGTGTTGCTCTGAAATGGTAAATGTTTGTTGTTTCACCATTGTTGTTTGATCTGCTGGGTTTCTGCAGCATTAACTGTTCTTCAGGTTTTCTGTTTTATTTTAATTTTGAATAGTTAAAGATCTAGCTCTAGTTTTATATCACACACCCATGTTCTTGATTCTCCCTGTAGTTCATGTTGTTTCTCTGGATTTCCTCTATCCAATCTTTTCATCATTATAGTCACCCCTCAAACATACTGACACGTGGCTCATGTGTTCCAGCACTGATAATCTTAACCCATTGCCCTAATCTCTGTTTTGAGGGACAGTGTTTCAAATTTTTGCGACAAAGGGCTTCGGGATTTCACTTAACAATTGGTGAAACTTTTGGGAAGAAGCTGGGTGTTTGTAGAATGTCCAAGTGTGTGGACAATAACGACCTCAGGGCAGAGTAACAACTATTTCTGTTGTATACAGATACAATTGTACAGCCATCATTACAGCCTCTGGACCATGTCTGATCTACCTCCCCCTTGAAGATCCAGCAGTTCATTTCAGCTTGTTCTTGTGTGTGTTGGCTGGTCTTGCTTGGATTTTATGGGTCTGAACGTTTGGGAAAGGCTGTTGTTTGCACTGTTGCTTTGTCAATGAATAATGAGAACACCAAGATCTGTGAACACTGGCAATTTGAAAGAGATGAAAATTAATTGGTTCTTCATAAAAGGCCCCTGAAGGCCCGTGAAATACACTTGGGCAGTACACTGTGCCAAACTGCCTAGACAACACCCAAGGTTAAAGCAACACTTTGTCCCCCATTTTAGAAATGTTTCAGTAATTTTGTCACTGTTCTGTAACAAATAGTGGAATGAAATAATAATATTCTGCTGCTCTTAACAATAGTCCTTAAATACTGTTCTTTATTTCCTTGATGATTTCCACATCTCTGTTCAATCTACTGCTGCTGTCTGTTAGGAGTCTGTATGTTCTTCCCCTGACCAAGTGGGTTTCCTCCAGGTGCTCTCCATATTCCAAAGACATACCGGTCAGTAAGTTGTAGGCAGTTACCACACTGGAGAAGGAAAACTCTGATTTTAAACCTCCGCTGCCTCCCACCCATGGGAATGGCTTCAGGACTAAACCCCGAGGAAGAAATCTGGAGCCGGGGTCCCTAAGGCAGTTTGATGTTGTTTACAACTTCACTCTGGCAACCTCTGTGATGACACTGGCGCCAAGTTGTATCGGTGCTTGCCCTTCCCTTGGACTACATCAGTGACATAGAGAGGGGGAACCCGCTGTATGGGCAACAGTCAGTTCTTCAAATCTTCTTGCCCTTGGAGAGGACACAGACCACCAGAGGTGCAAACCCATGATCCCCTAGGAATGACGGCTGCCTACTACTACTACCACCACATTGCAAACGATGACACAAATGATGCAAAAATGAAATAAAGTTTAAATGTACATCTAACAAATACAGCTAATCTTTTTTACTTTTCACACTCTGGACAACACAACCAATTATATTTGAGGTGTAGGCACAATGATAAAGTATGGTCAACAGAGAATATACTGGATAGTTTCTAAATTTAATGTTCATTAACGCTCAATTTATGATTGGTTTGGACCATGTGGTCCCAGATATCCTGACAGCCTTTATGGAAACATGGGCAGAGATCTGAATTCTAGAGCAAACATTAGCAAATTTGCAGATGACGCAAAGCTGGGTGGCAGTGTGAAATATGAGGAGGATATTAGGAGAATGCAGGGTGACTTGGACAGGTTGGGTGAGTAGGCAGATGCAGTTTAATGTGGATAAATATGAGGTTATCCACTTTGGTGGCAAGAACAGGAAGGCAGATTACTATCTGAATGGTGTCAAGTTAGGAAAAGGGGAAGTACAACGAGATCTAGGTGTCCTTGTTCATCAGTCACTAAAAGTAAGCATGCAGGTACAGCAGGCAGTGAAGAAAGCTAATGGCATGTTGGCCTTCATAACAAGGGGAGTTGAGTATAGAAGCAAAGAGGTCCTTCTGCAGTTTTACAGGACATTGGTGAGACCACACCTGGAGTATTGTGTTCAGTTTTGGTCTCCAAATTTGAGGAAGGACATTCTTGCTATTGAACCGAAGAAGGCAAGTAGGAGTTGCACATTAAGAGTCTACTATTTCAGCCTAATGACACCATAATAGGAGTTTCCTCAGGGCAGTCCAACCATCTTTAATTATCATGTCAATGACTATCTGTTGCTGAAGTGCAGTTTTCAAATCCATTTGTAGCTGCCTGGAAAGTGATGCTGCTTGCTTGCTCTGGATATCATTCAGAGTGAACATCTGCAGAGAGAGGAAGTGATTTCCCTCTATGCACAGATAGCAGAAAAACATGTGGATACTGGAAGTCTGCAGGAAAAATACTGGAAATGCTCAGCAGTTAAGGCTGTTTATGTAGAGAGAACAATTGAGTTAATACTTCAAGTTGGTGACATCAAAGCTGACAGAGTTGGTGTGGTTTTGAGGAGAGGTCATTAACCTGAAACACTCATTCTATCTGCTTCTCCACAGATGCTGCCTCTCCTGCTGAGTATTTCCAGCATTTTCTGTTTTTGTTACTGTTACCATTTCCAAGTCCCGTGCAATCAAAATCTGTATCCTGGAAGTCATTAAGGAGTAGAAGTTTAGTTATGCCAGATATATTACACTGTTGTGCAAGAACAATTGTGAAACTCCGAATCCAGTGACAAATGAAAGCTATCTGATTCTGAGCAGGCTTTTCACTGCCATCTAAAAGACAGAAGTCAGTGGAGTGATGGAATATCTGTGTGAATGAGAACAACTCCACTCTTCAATGTATCGAAACCATCCAAGGCAAAGCAGTCCACTTGAGTGGTAGTCAATCTTCCACTGAAAACGTTCACTCTTTATCATTGTTTACCATTGACAAAATGGAGTACCCTTCAAATCATAGACCCCTATCAACTGGAAGGTCAATATAACAGATACTGTTGGGTTGAGTGGCGTGTGGCCAAGTGGTTAAGGCGTTGGACTAGCAATCTGAAGGTTGTGAGTTTGAGCCCCAGCTAAGGCAGTGTGTTGTGCACTTAACTACACATTGCTCCAGTCCACCCAGCTGAAAGTTAACCTCGCAATAGACTGGCGCCCTATCTGGTGGGGGGGAGGGGGGAGTCTCGTACTCTCAGTTGCTTCACACCACGGAAACTGGCATAAGTACAGGCCTGATGAGCCAATAAGGCTCGGGACAGACTTTAACTTAACTGTTGGGTTGAAGGCTGTACCATCTACAAAAATAGCAGACCCAAATTATAAACCGGCTACCACCTGCAAAGACAAGGTAATAGGAATATCATTGTCTGCAGATTCCTCACCAATTTGCACACCACTCTAATATGAAAATGTATTGTCGAACTCTTAATATTGTTGAATCAGAATATTGGAATACCCTCCTTTGCTTTCTTCAATTTAGTTTTTTTCCCCTGCATATTCTCATTCAGAAACAGGAGCAGATTTATTATCACTGACATAAGATGTGAAATCTATTATTTTGTGGCAGCAGTACAGAGGAAATCGTAAAATTACTATGTCTAACAATAAGAATTATATTAAAAAATTAATAGTGTAAAGAGTGAGGTAGTGTTTACGGGTTTCATTGTCTGATGAGAAATCAGATGGTGGATGAAAAGAAGCTGTTCCTAAAATATTGAGTGTGGTTTCTTGCACGGTCATTCCCTCATTGTTGCATGCTTTCTTTCTCTCATATGTGTTTCCTATGTTGTTTCTGACTGCCCATGCTCCCTAATATTTTGCCTCCCCAATACAGCATACAGGCCTTGTGAAATACCCTCTGGGCCTACATAGTGTCCACTGTGTAAAATGTGCTGTCTGAGAGGAACATGCAAGTTTGCTCCTACTTTGGTAATTTCATTCATTTTTAAATGACTATCTTTAAACCTTAAAAATAGAAATTTCAATTAGACCCCCCCCCCCCCCTTATTCTTCTAAACCCCAGTGAGTCTCAGATCTAGACCAAGAAATCATAAAATGAAAATAATCTCTTGGAGTGGAAGCAGTAAGGTTGGTCTCTTGAGGTGAACAGGAATAATTTTAATGCAGAGTGTATTGTACCTCTCTCTGAGACTCACTAGAGTTTAGAAGAATGGGGTGGTGGAATGTGAGTGAAACCTATCAGATATTGAATGGCCTAGATAGAGTGGATGTAGAGAGGATGCTTTGTATAGTGGGAGAGTCTAGGACCAGAATAGTTGAGAGATTGTTTCCTATAGTAAGGGAGGCTAGGACTAGGTCCTTCTATTCTGAGGACCAGGTCTCAGAGTAGAAGGACATCCCTTTAGAACAAAGATGAGGAGGAATTTGTTGAGCCAGAGAGGGGTTATTCTGTGGAATACGTTGCCACAGATAGTTGAGGAGGCAAAGGTATCGTTGAAGTGGAGGTTGATAGGTTCTTGATTAGTAAGGTCATCAAAGGTTATGGGGAGAAGGCAGGAGATTGGGGTTGAGAGAGTTTATAAATCAGCCATGATGGAATGGTAGAGCAGACTCGATGGACCGAATGGCCCAATTTTGCTCCTATGTATTATAGTCTTATGGTCTGAGAGGAAATGAGATGTTGAGTTGAGCTTTCGTGATGATTAGTACAGGTAGTTGTTGTTTAACTTGTTAATGGAATACTTTCTAATTGTGGGAGGGAAAAAAAAGGACTCTTGGAAAAGACTCCCGACACTCAAAGGTATTTTTGGAGCTGACCCATTGTTGTGAAGTAGGAAATGTGGCAGCCAGTTTGCACCTAACAAGCAGAAAATGACTCAATAATCTGTTTTTATTAATTTTTGGTTAAAATATTGTCTGAGGCATTGGAATGGTGCACGGGATCTTTTGCATCCATTTGTGTGGCCCTGGAAATATGTTGTGCAGTGATTTCCTGATGGGAATTCAAGCATCCTGTGGATGTTATTTTAACCCCAATTTAAATCACATTGAATGCCCTTTCCTTTCCGCTGAACCATTCCCTGTTAATTGTGTTAAATTGTGAATGCAATACAAGGCATTGAAGGAGTTGTGAATCCAATGAAAGACTGCATGTTGATGGACCATGAACCCTACCCTACCCTGAGGGAGGCAGAAACTAGCCTCAGTTAGGCAGCGGTGTCCTATTGCATATGAATCTATGAAATAAAAATAGGAATAGGCAGTTTAGCATCTTCTGCCTGCTCAACCATTCAATAAAGCCAGGCTGATCTTTTAACTGTACCCTCTTCTCCTCTAACCCCATATTGCTTGCTTGCTTTTAAATCCATAAAGCTATTGATCTCCTTGTGGGTATACTGGGCAATCCTGCATGCTTCTCTTGAACAGAGAGTTCCAAATGTCCACCCTCCAGTGAGTGAAAGTACTTCACTCTGGCCTGAATGGTGATATGACACTGCACCTCCTGCTCCTCAATATCCAAGCCAGGGGAAATATCATTCTCGCATTGACCTTGACAATTCTCTTAAGAACTTTAGTTTCACTGCGACTACTTCTGATTCTTGTAAAGTTTAAAGTGTACTCCGTTGCTGGTGAGTTGAAGATGGTACTGATGAGACACAGTGGTGCCTTACTGGCAGCAAACAAATCTACTGACTATCTATTAATACCAATCTGGATAACGATCTCTACAGTAAATAGCCTGTAACTTCCCTTTCAGAGTTGAGTTTTTGTACGACCTAGCATTTTTGTGGTGTGAACTGAAGTCTCCAAGGCACAGGATGGTTGCAGCATAGTGTGTAAGGGCTAAATCAAGGTGGTGGGGCCTGGGCAGGAGAGTGGGGAACGAGCTGATGTCTGACCAGTGCTGGAATAGACTTAGAGCCAATTCAAAGCAGCATGATCCAAGGTGGGATAGAGTTGAGATGGGCCCAGGAACGAGCCGATATTTGACCGATTTAAGTGCAGGGCCAGATTGGAAATATCGAGTATGGGCCGAATCGAGATGATGGGGCCTAGGCTCGCGAGCGTATCGAAGTGGCAGGATCCAGGTGCGAGATTTAAGCACTGGGCTAAATTGAAAGGTCAGGGTGCCAGGGTTAAAGGGGAAGGGTGGGCCGGTGTTCAGCTCGCTGCTTGGCGAGGTTTACTCGTCTCTGCACTAAACTGAGGCTGTGGCCTGCGACTAATGGGCTCCTGGACTGCAATGTTGACTGGCTTCGTGGCTGTAAACCACTTTAGAGAACTTTGGTTCTAAATATTATCCGTTTACTTTTTATTGTTGCATGATCTGTTCTTTTTTTCACCTTGGGTGGTTGACGGCCTTTTTTAAAATGGGTTCTACTGGATTTCTTTGTTTTGAGGCTGTCTGTAAGAAGATGAATCTCAAGGTTGTATATAGATACATACTTTGATAATAAATGTACTTCGAACTTTGAATCTTTCCTCATAATTATAACATACACTTTGTTAAGCCTTTGTTGTATTCCCTTGATTACAAGTGTATTGTTCTTTAGATAGGGATATCAGACCCATGCACAGTATTCAAGATGTTGTCATATCTTGGCCCAACACAGTTGGAATAAGACATCTCTGCAGTTGTGCTTGTATTCTTTTGCAAATAAAAAAGCCAAAACAATCCTTGCCTTCCTAATTTCTTGCTGACTCTATGTGTTAACATTCACTGATTTGTATACAAAGACAGCAGATACTTCCAATCAATGGATGACCTTATACTTTTCCATGTTATATCTCATCTGCTATGTGTCCCCCCCCCCCCCCCCGCCAGCCTGGCAATAAATTCCCAAAGCTTCTCTGCATCTTCTCACAGCCTACTCTGCCAGTTTGTTTTATCATCAGCAATATGAATCAATTTGCACAATCACCTAATAAGTTCATTGATAGAGATTGTGATAGCTGGTGTCTCAGCATCGTCCAGCAGTGCATCAGTAGTCACAGCCCATTCTGCTGTTGCCTACTCCATACCATCAATGCGACAGAGCTGGATTCTGTCAATTCAGTCACGGTTGCTCCCTACCATCCAGCAAGAATATTTATCAGTCTTCAGCATACTCAAGGATTCCACCCATCCATCCTCTTGGGCTTTCTACCATCAGGCAGGAATCTCCAGGGCTTAAGACAAGACTGGTCAGGATGGGAAACTGTTTCTTCCCTCAGGCCATTAGGCTTCTGAACTCCCTGCCGCATCACATTTGAAGTGTCACCGATTAATCTGTTCTGTACCTGGCAATATTTAATTAATTGATGCACTTTACTTTTTATTTATACATAACTCATCTGTAGATTTTATCCTAAGTTATTGTGTGTTATTTGTATGTTATGTGTTCTACTATGCTTTACACCTGGTTTGGAGAAACAATGCCTCATTTGACAGTATGCATGTATATAGTTAAGTGACAATAAACTTGACTTGCGAGGCAGGGATCGAGTGGTACAGAGTTGCTTCTGGTAAGATGTGGGTTTGGACTGGTGCAGCAGCTACTCCAGGTCCAGTCTGGGTATATTTGTTTGTCTTGAATTACGATCGCATGTCACTGCTGGATACTAAGAATGAGTGAATGATTGTCTTGGATGATTTTCTTGTGATTACGAGCCCCTGTTGGACATTGGAAATGTGTATACTGCAAGTCCAGTTCACTGATTCATTAGCGAGACTGATGGTGGAGGAACTGTGTTGTCTTGGTTGTGGTGAGGACTTGGATGAGGCCTGGGGGTTACCTTTTGCAGCTGACCAGGAAAGACACATGTTGGAAGCCATAGTTGGCCCCTCCCATTGTGCTACCCTCTGCTCAGTGCCGCCCCCCAGTGTCTGCCTGGGGGAAGAACAAGCTTGACCAGGACAACTGGCCATCAGTTTTGTCGTCATGCCACTCAGGGACTTGAGCTCTATTATTATTTTTTTCCTTTGTAACCATGTTTTCTTTCTCAATTCTTAGCCACTTGCACTATGTGCAGTGTGCTATGTGCTATTGGCAATATATTTTGCACCTTGGCCCCGGAGGAACACTATTTTGCTTGGCTATATTCATATATGGTTGAACGATAATTAAACTTGAACTTGAGCTTTAACCACAAAGATTATCAGCTATGAATCAACAGTTTGTCTTATATCCCATCTTGCAAATGGGAAAATGGGCTTGATTGTAAGGAGAGGTGCTGCTTTGGTGTAAGCACTGGACATTTTGTGAGATGCTGGAGATCTTGAGCAGTATGTTACTGTGAATTGTTACTGCTCTTTTTTGCACTGAAGCCTGAATCCCATTTCTTCCTGTTGTAACTATATCAGCTGAGAAAATAATGTGAATCAACTGAGAAGGAGCTTTGACACAGCCGGTCCATCGGCCGACTTAGAATTCAATGCCCACTGACTGTCAAATTGAAACTAAATCTTGCTGTTGTGGGACACTTCCTCGCCATTACTATTTTATTAGTTCCAGTTTTACATTTTATTGTTAATGGGTTTTAAAAAATCATATCAGTGATTAATAATGTGGGACCAAACTGCTCCATTGCTTGAGGTTGATTAATTTAATTCAGCTATTTTCCGATCAGTCCTTGTGTCGTCATCTCCCTGGGTCACAATTGGAGCAGCAATTATCTTGAAAACTTTGGATAGTGTTTTTCATTCAAGCATTTTCTAAGTGTGTTTTGATGCTCTATTTCTAGTCATAATGTAGTTTCCGTTGCAGACTAAGTACCATCCCCTCACAGGACAGCATCCTTTTTTTGTCATTTGCAGTGAGATTATGTCACATGGTTGTTTGTTATGAATATAGTATAACACTTCAGAGTTTAACAGGTGGGAATATAAACTTCAAATTGGAGTTGTGTGATTGATGATCAAGGATAGGAAGCCCATTTTCACACGAAGGGTGAAAAGACTATGTATGGATTTGGGCAGAAGTTTCCAGGACTCAGTCAGGTGAATAATTTACATTGCATCGCAAGCCCATGGATCAAACTAAATGAGACAGGAAGTGTAAGGAGCTGAAATACTCTAATGCTATTCCAATAAAACTTGTGAAACATAAATTGTTATGGTAATGTTATGATGAAGGGACTCAGTCCGAAACATCAGCTGTTCATTTATTTCCATAGATGTTCCCTGAACTGCTGAGCTCCTTCAGCATTTTGTGTTTGTTGCTCTGGATTTCCAGCATCTGCAGATTTTCTTGTTTATGGTAATGTAATATAGTGATCGATAAATTGTGCGAGTCCATCCCGGTAACTGGTCTGTTTTAGAGACACAGGAGATTTCAGGTTTATTACGGTCAATACATTAAAAAGCTTGCCTTGCATACTGTCCACAGCTCTCTGCTGTTTCTTGTGGTCACGTGCAGAGTAGTTGCTGTAAGCCAAGGTGCATCCAGATAAGATGCTTTCTGTGGGACTGTACTCTGGAGCGTAAACCAAACTGCTTGGAGGAACTTGGCAGGTCAGGCAGCATCTATGGAGGCAGTGGGACAGCTGATTTTCAGCTTGATACCCTGTATTGATCTATTTACGAGTATAAACAGATAAACCACTATTTCTGGATTTGACCTCCTGCTCATTTGGATTAATTTTCTTGGGCAAATTGTTAAAGCCAGTTTTAGTGAATTATATGCAAACCACTTGATTTGTGATTGAATCATTAAACTCCAAACTTAAAGCAAAGTTGGTTGGAGGAAGTCTGGAATTTTTTTTATTATCTCACTAACAACCTAACTATTTAATTTCAAGAAAGTGAGTGAAACAGAAAATGTATTTGAGAATTGGTCTGAAAATCAGGTGAATAAATAAGGGACAGGACAGACCTTTTGACATTAACACTGCTGCTTTTGGGGAAGATTTACTGTCAAATGTTGTAATGTATACGTGGAACTAAGTTGAGCATAGCTCCTAATACACATATTAAACTGGGTAAGCTGAATTTCAATGGGATCAGATGGAATGATTCCAGAAATGGTGGCATAAAGTATCAAACTTAACCTCTTCATCCACTGTGTGATGATGTGAAGCTGCAGGAATGGAAATCTATGCTTAATTTTCTGTATCAACCTATGAAATCCTTGTTGACTAATCCTATTTTGTACCGTACTTTTTGCATGTTACCCTGGGCCACTGAGTATGGCATTATTGCAGGAAGCTAATCTGCTTATAAAAACATCTTGCTGAAGTTCTGGTTGCTTCCTTGTTGGAAGGATGTGGAAGCTTTAAAAAGGTTCAGAGGAGGTTTACCATGATGTTGCCTGCACCAGAGAGTACATCTTATATGGATAGCTTGAATGAGCTAGGTCTTGAATGAGGTGATTTGATAGAGGTGTACAAGGTGATGAAAGGCATGGATCGAGTGGACACCCAGAGCAGGAATGGCTAATATGTAAGGAAATAATTTTAAGGTGATTGGAGTAAAGTATCGGGGGAATGTCAGAGCTAAGTTTTTCTACACAGAGCACTGGGGTGCCAGAGGTGGTGGTAGAGGCAGATACATCAGGGACATTTAAGAAACTCGTAGATAAACACATGATGATAGAAAACTGGAGAGCTAGGTAGGAAGGAAGAATTATATTGATTTTAGAGTAGATTAAAAGGTCAGCACAGCTTTGTGGGTTGAAGGGCCTTTATAAGCTGTGATGCTCCATGTTCTAATAAAAAATCTTTTTCAATGAAGATAAATGTGGATCTTTGATAGCATAAAAGGTGAAAATACTATAATTCAAATTGATAATCAACGTTGACTTAACTGGCTGCTGAGTGTATATTCATGGTCTTCTGCTGTTGTAGCCCATTGACTTCAAGGTTCAACATGTGTGTTCAGAGATGCTGTTCTGCACACCACTGTTGTAACGCTTGGTTATCTGAGTTACCGTCACCTTCCTGAACCGGTCTGGACATTCTCCTCTGACCTCTCTCATTAACAAGGTGTTTTCACCCACGGAACTGCCACTCACTGGATTTTTGTTTTTCATACCAATATCTGTAAATGCTGGAGACAGTTGTGTGTGAAAATCCCAAGAGTTTCTGAGATATGCAAACCACCCCATCTAGCTCCAACAATCATTCCATGGTCAAAGTCACTTTGATCTCATTTCTTCCCCATTCTGATGTTTGGTTTGAACAACAACTGACTGCTTTAGTGAGTAGGTGTACCTAATAATGTGACCACAGCGTGTAAAGTAAGGAAAAGTTGGTGATTCTTCTGCTCTTGGGTTTTGTTTTAATAGAATGTATTTATTTCTGTTGATTGGCCGTTAAAATAGGACAGTATTGTAAGCAAGATTTGCTTCAGTCTGCTAGCACATCTAGTCATAGATTTTGTTATCATGGAGGGAATGATTCATTACTTGAGAGTAATATAAACTACTCAGGTAGAGCTATTTTGGAAAATAATTAATAATTTAATTAATAATTAGTAAATATTTTAAAAATAAGACTAACATGGTAGATAGCATAGCATAGATGGATCTAATTTTTACAGACTTCCTGAAAATACTCAATAAAATTTCAAGTTATAGATCTAACAAAAATAAGCACACTTGGGTTGCAGCAGGCAGTTCAGGAGGGTTGGGGATTCAAATAAACGTTTAGAAATGGAATGGGAATAAATTGTGTTGACTCAAATTGTCAGGATAAGGTGTTGAGCCGCAGGGATATGTATTGGAAGGTTCATTTGAAATTTGGATGAAGCCATGGAATGCCAGGCGTGCAACTTGGCAAAGACACTTTTGAACTGCCACAGAAATTGTGCTCCATAACTTGGAGCAGAAAGTTCCAGAGTGGCTTTTGTAAGTTAATTAACGTGAGTGAAGCAAATGGAATTGTATGTGGGAAAGCAATGAGATATTTAACTTCTATCTGTGAGGAAAATATTGCTGTTTCCCAAACCTAATATTATCAAATCACAGCAGCTCATTTTTTTGCTCGGGTAGCGTATAGCCCAATGGTATCAGTACTGAAGTTTCCAGTGAAGGTAACCCAAAACCTGGTTTTCTTCCATGCAGACTTTAGGTGTCGACCCAAAACATCAACAATCTATTCATTTCCATAGATGCTGCCCAACCTGCTGAGCTCCTCTAGCATTTGTGTGCGTTGCTTTGGAGTTCCAGTATCTTCAAATTTTCTCATGTTTATGACTTACTTGGCCTCCTAGTTTTCTTGTTCCCTTGTTCACGTTCCTTATTCCCTCCACAGCTGGTGCTATCTGCCCATCGTCCTCTCCCTATCTGGTTCTACTTATTACCTACCAGCCTCTGTCCCACTCCTTTCCCATCTGGTCCAATCTACCCATCGTCCTCTCCCCACCTGGATCTACCTACCTTTGTCCTACCCCTTCCCCTCTGTATGGCTGCACACTTTCCACCGTTCCACTACCCTCTGAGTTCTGATGCAGGATCTTGTCCCGAAAATTTGTTTTATACCCTTTACCTTCACAGATGCTGATTGACCTGCAAAATTCTGCTTTTGGTCTCTTTTATATTCTCTTCCCCAAATGCTGAATGTGTAGGAGCTATGAAAGAGCAGGAAGATTTAGTACCTATCTATCAATATCAATAAAAGCCAGCAGACAAGCAAAGATAAAATCAAGTAATTGGTTGGTCTTTATTCCAAGGGGGCAGGAGTATAAAGAGCAGTGGGCCATAGCTAGATGTTATTTTGTATATCACATCTATTCTGAGTTCACTTCTTAGTACAAGAAAAGATGGAAGTGGATAACTTACTGTTCCGGATAACTGGGGTTGATTGAAATGTCAAAAGTACAATGTGGGGGTATCAAGTGCTTTAGAACAAAATGGGTAGGTGGAGTTAGGATAAGCCAGTGAATGGCAGGGCAGGATGGAGAGGCTGCATAATCTGTTCCCAGACTTGCATTGCTCACTTATTCCCCATTAGTGTCTTATGGTTGACTTTAGAATTTCCCTCAAATCAGAGAGTTAGTTGTTTATTTTTGGTCCTGCAACAGCGTCACAGCTTTTAGGAGTCCAATTGAGGTAGACATTGTATGAATGAGCACATCTGTTCTGACTCAACCTCCACACAACTAAAATCATTCCACACCTATTAGCCCAGGCCTGAGCTTCCTCGTTTAAGGTGTGTTTATAAATGTGTGACACAAGGCATATGTAAATTGGCTTATGTTTGGCTATTAAAACAAAAACATCACACCATTTAAAAAAATTATCCCCCCAACACAGACAGTTAATCTGATCAACCTTTTTAGTTACCCCCCCCCCACACTGCAAACAATTTAAACCACTTTTATAATACTGTTCACATGGTAAATACATACTGATATTTAGGCAAATTTTATTCCATATCCATACTTTAACCTTTAACTTTATTTTTTTGTATTTATTTATTTTATTATTTAGCAATACATTGTGCAGTAGCCCTCCCACCCCATACCAAACAGTGATGCAGCCTGTCAGAATGCTCTCCACGGTACATCTACAGAAGTTTTTGAGTGTATTTGTTGACATACCAAATCTCTTCAAACTCCTCATGGAAGTAAACTCACTGTCTTGCCTTCTTTAAAGTTGCATTGCTATGTTGGGACCAGGTTAGATCCTCAGAGATCTTGACACCCAGGAGCTTGAAACTGCTCACTCTCTCCACTTCTGATCCCTCTATGAGGATTGGTATGTGTTCCTTAGTCTTTTTTGAAGTCCACAATCAGCTCTTTCGTCTTACTGACATTGAGTGCAAGGTTGTTGCTGCGACACCACTCCACTAGTTGGCATATCTCGCTCCTGTCTGCCCTCTCATCTCCATCTGAGATTCTACCAACAATGGTTGTATCGTCAGCAAATTTATAGATGGTATTTGAGCTATGCCTAGTCACACAGTCATGGGTATATAGAGAGTAGAGCAGTGGGCTAAGCACACACCCCTGAGGTGCACCAGTGTTGATCATCAGTGAGGAGGAGATATTATCATCAGTTTCATCTAGTTATCATAAGTCTTTTTCATGCGTGGCAGGCCAGTCTGCAACAGGGTGTATTTTAGAACTAAGAACTCAGTTGCAGAAACAGGCATGGGCCTTTTCAACCCACTTCACCCATGCTTGTCGACACTAATTGGATTTGCCTGCATTGGGCCCATACCTCTCTATGTCCTTCCTATTCAAATACCTTTCAAATAACACAATTGTATCAACCTCCACCACTTCCACTGGCAGCTCATTCCTGATATTTACCGCCTTCTGACTTGTAAAACTTTTATCTCCTTTTTGATTCTCCTTTTTCACCTTGTACCTCTGCCCCCTAGTTCTAGACTCCCCTATTCTGGGGGAAAACGACTATCTGTCCTACCTTTGCCGCTCATAATTTTATAAGCCTTTATAAGTTCACTCCTCGGCCTCCAGTGCTCCAGTAAGAATAAGCACACCCTATCCATTCTCTCCATAAACTGCAGACAATGCCATGATGCAAGTGAATTTCATGACCCTTTGGAAATTGGTAATGTAAAATGCAGCAAGTCCCTTTCTCTTGTTTATTGGTGAGAAAGATGGCAAGGGAGTTGCATAGCCTCGGTTGTAGTGAGGACTAGGCCTCAAGCAGCAGGCTTGCCTGTTGCGGCAGTCCAGGAAAGGAGACACCGGAGGTGGTGTAGCGCGGCATCCGTGCTGGGTTGAGGGCTGGACCCTCCCATCAGTGCTGCCACCCAGTGTTCGATTGGTGGAAGGACAAGTTGGATTGCATGTGTGCATACGTTTACTGTGAACTGCTTTATACAGGACATGTCACTCGGACTTGGGCTGTACATTTTTTGTGTGTGACAGTATGTTTACTTGTTATGTTACATGTGTGATATATGTCTTCTGTTGTCTATGACTGTTGGTAATGTGTTTAGCACCTTGACCCTGGAGAAACACTGTTTCGTTTGGCTGTACTCATGGGTGTTCATTTATGGTCAAATGACAATTAACCATGAACTATATGAACCCTGGGTTTGTGAATCGGTGAGACTGGAATTCAAGGCCCAGGTTTCTTTATCCTGTGGTCAGTGAATCCAGAGATCAAGGCCTAGAGTTTCGTAATCAGCGTGTGCTGGGATTGATGCTAAGGATCAAGGTCCCAGGGTCCAATTGGAGGTCCAGAAGTCGAGACCCTTTGCCGGAGGCTGGGAATATGGATCTCTGTGAGGTTGCTGAGGTGGTTGAAGATCCAGTGCCTGTGTGTCCGCATCCAGATCCAAGTCTGCCGGAGCCCAAGGAGTACAGTCTGTCTTGGGGTTAGTGAACTGTTGCTGTGAGTGAAGAACAGGGCTTGCTTTTCTGTTGTTGGTTGTAACGTGTTGTGTTTTGTTCTGTGTTGTTATGTCAAGCATTGTTGGTGCCAGAATGTGTGGTGACACTTGCGGGCAGCCCCCAGCACACTCTCGGATGTGTTAGTTGTTAACAACGATGCATTTCACTGTATGTTTCAATATACACGATATCATATTAGTTAGATGGAGGGACATTATTTCCAAAAAAAATGCAAGGGGGCTTTCTCCAGAACTACTGCAAAATCTATATGAGTACAGAGAAATGCAAAGAGAGACTTAGATCAATTCAGTAGACTGAATTGACAGAGACAAGACTACTTAGAAAATAATATGAACATGAATAATATACCAAAAATCATAGAAATGCTGAACAGATAATGACTTCTGAGATACCACTGAGGCTTTGGCAATCAGTTTTCAAGTACAACCAAGCACGGTACCTCAGAGTGGAGACTTTTGTTCATCAGATGGGAACTACATCAATAGCTACTCCTGCATAATTGATGTGTGACAACAAATCCCAAATTAATTCTAAAGTACTTGCGAGAGTTTGCAAAGGATGCAAGTGGGGCTGAACAAGTCCTCTAGCGACGCTGGAGAAAGAAAATTAAAGTTAATATTTCAAATTTACGACTTACCATCGGAACATTAACTGTGCATCTCCACAGATGCTGACGTGGTCTGAAATTCTAATTGTTAAGCAGTGAACTGAAACGAGATGTACAGACTGTTAATTTATTTAGATGAAGCTGACTGAGGCAGTAATGTTGACCAATCACTGAAGAAATTCCAGTTTCTTCCAGTTTATTTCTGTCTAAAGGAAGATTAAAGATCAGCGATTTAAAGATTAATATGTTATATGCATATTGAAATATACAATGAAATCTGACTTTGTATCAATGGCCAACACGCTCCGATGATGGTGCTGAGGTCAGCCTGCAAGTGTTGCCTTGCTTTAGGCACTAACATATCATGCACAAAACCCTTAACCTGAACTGTATGTCTTTGGAATGTGGAGGAAACTGCAGTGCCCGGAGGAAACCCACACGTTCATGGGGAGAATGTGAAAACCACAATTGCTGATCGCTTGCGCTTAGCTCTACACAACGATGCCGCTCACAAATCGCATCTACAAAAATACTACAGGCAGTGTCCTGGTTTCACATCTGATTTGGGATGTGGCACATGGACCAGTATAGCACCTACTCAATTTTATAAAGAGGTCTTTTATTTGTGGAAGCCCAGTGTGATGAACGAATGGTTTGTAGGTAGTTTGAATCCTTGTTTCAGTTGTCTTCGTGAATCATGATGCATCTTAGATTGGAATGCATTCCTGCTCTTACTGTGAAGCCCTAAGAGGAGTGGTAAGGGAGTATGTGCAAGGTGCATTGAGTTAGACTTCTTTTGGCCAAGGTTATGTTGTCATGGAGATGGCTGGTTAAAAAAAAATGTAAATGTCAGGTTTTAAAGGTTTTGCTCTGCACTGTACCGAAGTCCATGCACACTTTATTATCCTTGGGAACCAAAGTCACTCACTGTGAAAGGATGGCGATGACAAGACCTCACTCCCTATAAACTAGAGGTTTTGAATGCTACCTTCTTGGGTACTGCAACAGAAGGGCATTCCAGGCCCAATGCAGCAACTTCCTAGCAGGTTGTCATGGGAATAGAGCGTGCTAATTAAACATGCAGTAAACAAAACAAGGTAAGGCAGTGGTGCAATAGACCTCACTCTTCTTTTGCAGCTGCTGCCTTCACATTTGCCTTTATGACTGGTGAAGTATTTTCAAATAATGGTTTTGCACTCTGACAACACATCAATCCTCACTCAGTGAATGCCGAAGCTGTCAGTGCCTTCATGTTCAAAGTTCAAAGTAAATTTCTTATCGATGTATGTTCACCACATACTACCCTGAGATTCATTTTCTTGCAGGCATTCACAGTCGAACAGAGAAATGCAATGAAAAGTTATACACAAAGGCTGACAAAAAAAAACAAAGACTTACAAATGACCAATGTATACAGTGTGCCCTCTGAGTTGCCTGTTGTGATAAACCTTTTTGTTTTGATTTATTTATGGTAAATTTATTCTACAATGAAACTGTACTGGCTCTCCCTGGATTGTAAATGCCTGACTTAACAAACACCTCCACATATGAATGAGTTCTCATAATATTATTAAATTCAAAAATCCGATGTTTCCCCACTCCACTTTCAGCAATTGTTCTTTCTCATCAGCATGATGAGCTTTTTGATGCATTTCCTTACAAATCTTGGCAGCATGGGTATCATTTTGTGAAATTTCCATCTTGTGGACAAAATTAACTGGACGACGTCTGTTCAAATTGATCAGAGATTTAAGGATTGGCTTTGAATCTCTGATTCATTTTCCAGGATCATCTTAAAAAGTCATATTATGCAGTCATAATCAGGATGGGATACACTAGCAAGACCAGGGTTTACTCTTGAGACTTGTTTCCCAAAACTATAAAATTTACTAATGTATAATAAAGAAGCTTCATATGTCATCATATATAGCACAAAATATTGTTTCAATTGCTTTCAAGATTTACAGTATATTATATTTGTATGAGTTCTATTGTATTTGTTGTATCAAGTCCAAAAGTATTTTTTGATTCTAGCCCCTTAATGGGCGAAGGCAAAGGACCTCAAACAGCGGACTTTCCACATCGAGGCTTTACGGGTGCTCCAGATTCCAGCATCTGCAGTCAGTTGTGTCTCCGTGAAATTAAGCAAACAGTTGGACTTAATTTTACACCTTAACAAATAGTTTGATGTATCCACCAGAAGACAGGGCTGCTAAGAATCGATTGCCTCAAATCATAAACACAAGAGATTCTGCAAGTGCGAATCCAGGGGAACATGCATAAAATACTGGAGGAAGCCAGCAGGTCAGGCAGCATCTGTGGAGAGGAATAGAGAGCCGCTGTTTGGGGCTGAGACTCTTATTCAGGAGTGGACAGAATGCCTCAGCCTTTCCAAAGCAATTGATAAAGTACTGATACAGAAACTGAAATGGGATGACAGGAAGTATATGATGAGCTCAGTTTAATACCCCTGTCTCCTTAACAGCACACACCACATGCAGGAGGAACTCAGTGGGCCAGGCAGCATCCATGGAAAATAGTACAGTCGGAACGTCGACTGTACTCTTTTACCTATAGATGCTGCCTGGCATGCTGAGTTCCTCCAGCATTTTGTGTGTGTTGCTTGGATTTCCAGCACCTGCAGATTTTCCCTTGTTTCTGATTGGATCCCTCTCTCTCCTGCAAGGTTCTTAAACTACAGTTCTGAGCACTTCTGCTCATTATACAGGAGCTCCGCAGCTCATGATCACTCTACTTATGTGCAGCCCTTACAAAAGAATGTGTGCTTGGAAAACCAGCAGGATGGATGGTTGTGGAGATGCGGGCATTTTCTGCCACGTAGGAATTTCATTTTGCAGTCTCATTTCCAGCAGTGCAGTCTTTTTGGGTTACGTGCGTAATTTGTGAAGGACCGGTAATGTGGTAAATGACAAACTAATTTTCTGGGTTCAGAACTCATTTTAAATCGTATTGTATTGTGGACTTGCTGTAGCATGAAGTTTCCTTTTCTCCTTCATGGAGCACACCACTGTATTGTGAACTAAAGTTTCTTTGGTTGAAGCCAGTGACGTATGCTTTTCAAATTTTAATGCAAACCCCACACTTAAATGGCTACTCACTCTTGCACCTTCTGCTCACCACCACCGTCGGTTTAACAAAAGCCCACCTTAATGCCAACAGTTGACATCAGTAGGCAAGTGTAAAATTTTGTATGTAGGCAAATTTCACCAAGCAAAACCCTATTCAGAGTTGATAAGCTCAATTCACTATTCAACTACTAAAACTTTACTTTGTTCCTCTAACTCTACACAGGCAGTTCATTAATAGTAATCAGGAAGCTACCCGTTTGTTGTTTAAAAAAACTATCGAATTAACAAATGCCCTTCAAGTCTGGTCTCAGTTCAATCCTGGAACCAGTGATGTAGTTGATTCTTAATTGGTTGAACTGAAGAGGTGGTTATATTCAAAAGCTCAAAGTAAATTTATTACCAAAATACATAGATGTTATCCCAAGACCAATTTCCTTGCAGGCATTCACACTACAACACAGAAATACAATGGAATGAATGAACAGCTACACACACAGACCGACAATCAACCCGTGTGCAGAAGAAGACAAACTGTGCAAGTAAGATAGGTAGATACTTTATTGATCCCAAAAGAAATTGCAGTGTCACAGTAGCATTACAAGTTCACAGATAAACAATAATAGAAGAGAAGTAAGAAGAATAATTAAAAATAAGTTATCTTAACCAGTCTTACAGGAGGGGTCATCACTTCCCTTGTAGGTGACTCATTATAGAGCCTATTGTTGAGGGTAAGAATGACTTCCTATGGCACTCTTTGGAGTGCAGTTGTCTTAGTCTATTACTGAAAGTGCCCCTCTGTTCAGCCAAGGTGGCATGCAGAGGGTGAGAAACATTGTCCAGAATTGCCAGGATTTTCCGGAGGGTCCTTTGTTCTACCACAGCCTCCAGTGTGTCCAGTTTGACTCCTATAACAGAGCCAGCCTTTCTAATCAGTATATTGAGCCTTTTGGCATCACCCACTGTGATGCCATTGCCCTGCCACACCACTGCATAGAAGGTTATACTGGTGACAACAGACTGGCAGAACATGAAGTGGAGGTCTCCATAGGACCTCAGTCTCCTCAGGAAGTAGAGGTGACTGTGGCCCTTCTTGTACACAGCCTCTGTTGGTGCTCCACTCAAATCTGTCATCCAGGTGCATCCCCCCCCCCCCCATGATAGGTCCTCACCACATCCATGTCCTCACTGTCAACAGTAAAAGGGAGCAGTGCAGGCTTAGTCTTCCTAAAGTCCTCCACCAGGGCCCTGTATTCATCCTCCTGTCCTCCCTTTATACACCCAACTATTGCTGAGTCATCAGAGAATTTCTGCAGATGACATATCTAAAGTCCAAGTATACAGGGTAAATGGGAAGGGAACCAATACAGTCCCTCGTGGGGTGCCAGTGCTGCTTATAGCCATGTCTGTCACACAGCTCTGAAACCACTCAAACTGTGGTCTGCCAGTCAGGTAGTAAATTAACCAGGATACAATGGAGGCGCCAATCTGCATTGAAAGGAGCTTTTCCCCCACCAGTGAGGGCACTTAAGAAATCAAAAAAACACGTTCCAAATGGGAGTAGGCTGTGAACAGCAGGTAGATGACAGCATCGTCAACTCCGATGTGCTCCTGGTAGGTAAACTGCAGGGGATCGAGGGCTGATCTGTCTAGAGGTCGGAAGTAAGCCAAGACCAGCCTCTTTAGAGTCTTCATGATGTGTGAGGTCAGGGCCACCGGACGGTAGTCATTCAAGACTTTCGGTTGGCCCTCCTTGGGTACTGGGACCACATGTGATGTTTTCCACACAGTCGGGACCCTTTCCAGGCTGAGACTCAGATTGAAAATGTGCTGGAGAACTCCACACAGCTGCTCAGCACACTCCTTCAGGACCCTGGGGTTCACACCGTCTGGTCCCAAAGATTTGTCATGTCTGAGTTTCCACAGAGCCCTTCTCACCTGCTCAGTAGTGAAGGTGAGTCCATGATGACTGGGGAGTTGATGGAAGGTGGGGGCAGGGGGAGGTGAAGATTGGGACAATAGCAGTTAGTATGTGTAGGTGTGCAGGGCAAGGAAGGGATGTACATAGTGGTAGCCTGTATTGTTCACCCACGTGTTGAACTCGAGGGGGGAGGCATTGGCGCTGAGGGAGCATTGGGTACCTTGGCACCTGGACTGGTGTGCTGAGAGGGGTGTGAACAGGAGGGCAATTGTCAAACCTATTGAAGAATTGGTTTGACTCATTAGACCATTCATGGCTGCCTTCTGAGACACTACAGCTAAGCTGATTGAAGCCGGTGAAGTTCTTAGTGCCTCTCCACACCTCCTGTGTGCTACTGTGCCCAAGCTTGTTCTCCAGCTCTCTCCTGTATTCCTCTTTAACCACCTTGATCTTCTTTAGCTCCTTCTGCACATTTCAATTTCTCCCAGTCTCCTGATCCAAAGGCCCTATTTTGTGTTTGAGAAGAGCTTTTAGATCACTGGTGACCCATGTTTGTTGTTAGAGAAGAAGCAAACCGTCCTTGATGGTATTACAGTGTCCACACAGAAGTTGATGTAGCCAGTGATGTAATCAGTAAGTCTGTTAATGTCCTCCCCATATGGTTCACAAAGCACATTCCAGTCAGTAACCTCAAAGCAGATCTTCAACGCCTCGATGGCCTCTGGAGACCATTTCTTTACTATCTTGGTGGTATCGAGCTGTCGTTGTACTTTGGGCTTATACAGGGGCATGAGGTGAACCAGGTTGTGATCTGATTTTCCAAGTGGGGGGGAGAGCTGTGGAGCTGTATGCATCTTGAACATTTACATGCAAGAGATCCAGTGTTTTCTCTTGTATGACACTTGACAAACTGATTGAAGGTGGGCAGGGTTGTCGAGAGAGAAACACTGTTGCAGTCTCCCAATACTTCAATGAACGCATTGGGGTGGTGAGTCTGGAGTCTCTCGAAGGTATGTATGACGTCACACGCAGCATTGGGACTACGTTGTGAAGGCAGAATGTAGACAACGAGCAATGTGGTGTGGCTGAACTCACGCAGGAGGTGAAACGGACGCAAATTCATAGCAAGCAGTTCGATGTCCAGACTGCAGATTCATTCCTTTACAGAATTGTGACCAGGATTACACCGTCTGTTGCTGACAAACACAGCATGCCCACCTCCCTATCTCTTACCACACTGTAGATTAACTCTGTCTGCTCATTTCATTTGTAAACCCATTCACAGTAGCTTTGGAATCTGGGATTTGTTCATGTAACCATGTCTCAGTGAAAAACATAACATTGCATTCCTGATATTCATTCTGTGCCCTCGTGAGTAATGCTGTTTCCTCCATTTTATTTTCCATATCGTTCCCCTTAATGATATATGGGAGATATGGTCATAAAAAGCAAATAAATAATAGAGTTGTGGAGGCTTGAAAGTGAGTGCATTGGCTTCGGAATCAGTTCAGAGTTGAGGTGAATGAAGTTAACCGTGCTGGTTCAGGAGTCTGTTGACTGTAGGCTAATAACTGCGCCTGGACCTAGTGGTCTGGGACCTAAGGTTCCTTTCTCACTTTGGCAGAAGTGAGAAGAGAGCATGGCCTGGATGGTGGAGGCCTTTGCTTGATGGATGCTGCTTTCTTGTGGCAGCCCTCCTTTGGAAATGTGTTTAGTGGTTGGGGGGGGGGGGGTTTTGTCCACCACTTTTTATAGGCTTTTCCATTCATGGGCATTGATGTTTCCATACCAGGCTTTGACATACACAGTCAGGATACTGTTAGACAGTAAATGCTGGCCTTGTTGGCAGCATCCACATCCACAAATGAACACCTTTTCAAAGAAGGTGTATACACGAATTGCAGAATGTATGAACTGGGGTAAGAGGGGTGTCAGTGGGCATTTGAAGAAGGGAGAGGGGAAAATGTTTACCGTAAGTTAGAGAAATCAATGTTCATGCCATGAGGTTGGAGGCTATCCAGGCAGAGTACGAGGTGCTGCTCCTCGAACCTGAGAGTGGCCTCATCATGTCTCCAGCCTGAGAGTCGCCTTATCTCTGGCTCTCCCTTCTCCTCACCTACTTTCCACCTCCTTTTGGTGCCCCTTATCTTTCCCTTCCACCCATGCTCCCCTCCTATCAGATCCCCTGTTCTCCAGCCCTTTTCTATCTATCACCTCCCAGCTCTTATGTCCCCCCCCCCTCCCTCACCCACCTGACTTCACCTATACCTTTCTAGGTTGCACTTCTCCTGCCACCCCACCTTCTTATTCAGGCTGCCCCCTCCCACTTCCCTTCCGGTCCTGATGAAGGGTCTCAGTGAAATGTCGACTGCTTATTCATTTCCATAGATGTTGCCTGACTTCCTGAGTTCCTCCAGCATTTTGTGTGTGATGCCCTGGATTTCCAGCATCTGCAGATTCTCCTGTGTTTGAGTAAATCTGTGGGACACGGATCCAGAGGTTCAGTTTTCCACGCACTGCCTTCAGTCTGTTTTGCAAATGCCTTTCGGTTCTGTTGCTTTACTGACTCAAACTGATTGCAACCACAGGAATGCCATGGGATCACTTAGCCTTTAAATGAAGTTTGTGTTTGTATATTCCTGCAATCCTTCAAAGCCACCGAGATTTTTTATACTCGCGTATCAGGTAACAGTAGCAAAATAAGTTTTGACTCCTGAGTTACATTTGGAACTTGTTGATAACTATTAGTGAGTTAGTGATAGGGTTCTGGCTGGGTGTAGTGAGTGTACACAACAGGAGTGTGAGACCCAGTGGTGTAGAGTTTACACTTCAACACCATTACAGAATCTGGCACCAATTGGGTTGCATTTGGAAAGTGTCCTTCTTTCCCTCAGTTTCTTCTCAAGCTTATTTGCATGTTTCTGAATACAAAATCTACCCAAAGCAAGTTTTACTATGAGTATCAAGTTGAAGTAAGTAGTGAAAAATGAGGACAAAAAATAGTGAGCCGGTGTTCATGGGTTGGGCTTTGTCCATTCAGAAATCTGATAGTGAAGGAGTAAAAGCTGTTCCTAAAACGTTGAGAGTGTGTGTCTTTCGGCTCCTGTACCACCTCCCTGCTGGTAGCAAAGAGAAGAGGGCATTACCTGGGTGATGGGGGCACATAATGATGGATGTCACCTTTTCGAAGCATCACCTTTTGAAGACGTCCTTGATATTAGTGCCCATGATGGAGCTGGCTGAGTTTGCAATCTTTTGCAACTTCTTCCAATCCTCTGCAGTGGCCCCCTCAGTACCCGATGGTGATGTAACCAGTTAGAATTCTCTTCACCTGTACACCCAGTAGAAATTTGTTATAATCTTTAATGACATACCAAATCTCCTCAGACTCCTAATACTATGTCTTCTTTGTAATTGCATCATATTGGGCCCAGGATAGATCTTCAAAGATGATGAAATGCAGGAACTTGAAACTGCTCACTCTTTCCATTGCTGATCTCTCAGTGAAGACTGGTGTGTGTTTAATCAATTAACTTCCCTTTCCTGAAGTCCATAATCAATTGCTTGGTTTTACTGATGTTGAGTGCAAGGTTATTGTTGTGACATCACTCAAGCTTACGTGACTCAACTTGAGCTTTTCACTTTCACATATTTGAGTGGAAACTGGTTAAACAACTGGAGGTAAGCATAGAGTCGTGAAGCACAAAAAAAATCCTTTAACCCATCTAGTTTGTGCCAGAATATTATTCTGCCGAGTCCCATTGACCATCACCCTCCATATCCCTCCCACCCATGTACCTATCCAAGCTTCCGTTAAATGTTGCAGTCGAACCTCCATCCACCACTTCCATTGGCAGCTCGTTCTACACTCTCACCACCATCTGAGCGAAGAAGTTCCACCTCAGATTCCCCTTAAATATTTCACCTTTTACCCTTAACCCATGACCTCTAGTTCTAGTCTGTCACAACCTCAGTGGAAAAAGTCTACTTGCTTTTACACTATCTCTATCCCTCAGGAATTTGTATACCTTTATCAAATCTCCCCTCATTCTCCTACACTCCAGAGAATAAAGTCCTAACCTATTAAACATTTCTTTATAACTCAGGTCCTCAAGTCCAAACAACATCCTTGTAATTAATTTTTTTCTGTACTCTTTCAATCCTTATTGATATCTTCACAGTAGGTGGGTGATCAGAAATGCACTTGATACTCCAAATCAGGCCTCACCAATGTCTTATATGATTTCAGCATCCCTATTCCTGTACTCAGTACTTTGTTTTATGAAGACCAATGTGCCAAAACCTTTCTTTACAACCTTATCTACTTGTGGAGCCACTTTCAAGGAATTAGGGATCTGTATTCCCAGATCCCTTAGTCTTATCACACTCCTCAGTGCCCTGCCACTCACCCTGCCCTGGTTGGTCCTCCCAAAGTTCAATAGATCATGTTTGTCTTCATTAAAGTCCATCTTCCATTTTTTAGCCCATTTTTCCAGCTGGTCCATATCCCACTGTAAGCTTTGATAGCTTTCCTTACTGTCCACTACACCCCCAATCCTGTTTTCATCTGCATACTTGCTGATCCAGTTTGCCCCATTATCGTCCACTTCATTATAAATGACAACAACAAACCTGGCACCAATTCTTGCAGCACACCATTACTTACAGGCCTCCAGTCAGAGAGACAACCATCTATTACCATTCTCTGGTTTCTCCCACTAAGCCAATATTGAATCAATGTTAGTACTTCATCCTGAATGTCAAGTGTCCGAACATTTTAGATCAACCTCCCAGATGGGGTTTTGTTAAAGGGGTTGCTAAAGTCCATGTAGACAATGTCCACTGCCTTTCCTTAATCAACTTTCCTGGTGACCTTTTTGAAAAGCTCTGTGAGATTGGCTTGACATGATCTACCATGCACAAAGCCATGTTAGCTATCTCTAGTTAGGCCCTGCCTATCCAAATACTTATATATCTTGTTCCTTAGAACACCTTCCAATAATTTAATCACCGGCGTATAATTTCCCAGTTTACTCTTAGAGTCTTTCTTGAACAACTAAACGAAATTAACTATCCCCCTAGTTCTCAGACACCTCACCTGTGGTTAAGGACATTTTAAATACATCTTCCAGGGCTCCTGCAATCTCTGCACTATCCTCTCACAAGGTCCAAGCAGGCACCTTGTCAGGTCCTAGGGACTTATCCATCCTAATCTGCCTTGAGAGAGCAAGCACTTCCTCTTCTCTATTCCAGATATGGTTCATGGCCTCAGTACTGTTTTGCATCAGTTCTATAGATTAAGTAACAATCTCCTTAGATAATACAGATGCAAAAAATCTATTTAGGATCTCCCTCATTTCTATCAGCTCCAATGCATAGTTGACCTTGATCTTCAAGTGGACCAATTTTGTCCCTTACAATCCTTTTGCTCTTAATATATCTGTTAAAACCCTTTGGGATTTGCCTTTACCTTGTCTGTCAGAACAATGTCCTGCCTTTTAACCTTCCTAATTTCCCTCTTAAGTGTTCTCTTGCATTTCTTATACTCCTCTAGCACCTCATGGTTTTTGCTACCTATACTTGCTACGTACCTCTTCCTTCATCTTCACCAAGACTTCAATATCCCTCAAAAACCAAGGTTCCCTAAACCTGTTATCCTTGTGTTTTATTTTAACAGGAACATACAGACTTTATACTCTCAACATTTTACTTTTGGAGACCTCCCAGTTACCAAGCTTCCTCCAAAATATTTACAATTTTAATCTTGTCAATTCAGCACCTTGGAATGCTAATGGGAAACTTAAAAAGATGTAATACAATATTTACAGTTTTTGGTCATGTTTCTCATTCCTGAATTGAATAAATTTATATAAAAATTGCTCATAAATCTTTTAAAAAATCACTTGATATTGTCTTTGTGCTTGCTTAATTATAGGGCCCTGAAAGCAAGTGTATTTAGAAGAAATTCACAATTAATTTAATCTTGTTGCAAGTTTGAACATAAAAGGATTTAAACTGGAGCACAAAATTGCATAAGGTTAAATTGTCCTGAGCTTTCGTGCATAAACTCCTGTGCTATTTTCCTCTGGTTCAAAGTTCAAAGTAAATTATTATCGAAGTATGTATATGGTACCATATACTACTCTGAGATATGGGAAAATAAAGAAATACAGTGGAATTTTATGAAGAAATACACATAAAGACTGACAAATAACGAAAGTGCAAAAGAAGACAAATTGCAAATAAATATAACACTGGAGACGTGAGTTATAATAAGTTGTTGAAAGTGAGTCTGTGGGTCATAGAATCAGTTCAGAGTTGTGGTGATTGAAGTTACCCATGTCTGCTCAGAACCCTGATGGCTGTAGGGTAATAGCTGCTCCTGAATCTAGTGGTATGGGACCGAAGGCTTCTGTACTTCATTCCTGATAGTAGTGAGATGAGGGCATGGCCTGGATAGTGTTGGGGGAGGAGGAAGGAATGATCTTTGAGAATAGTTGCTGCTTTCTTATGGCAGTGCTTTGGGTAAATGCACTCAAAGGTGAGGGTGGCTTTGTCTGTGTTGGACTGGGTTCTATCTACCACTTCCTGCAGACTTTTCCATTCCTGGACATTGATGTTTCCCATACCAGGCTGTGATGCAACTGATACTCTCCACTGTGTGCCTATAAAAGTCTGTCAAAATCTGGCCAGTCTTTACTAAATTGTGACAAGTCTATAAGAGTACAAGCAAGTGGAAATCTGAATCCTTGGCCTTTGTATTTGTGCACCTCAGGTTTATCGTCTGTGCTGCCATATTTTGTAGTAATGAGATCCTTTCTCTCCAAGAGTAATGAGTTCTTGTAATTTTCTTTCTGCATCAGGTGACCCTACTCCTTTTGCTTTGGCCCAAGCTCACTCCTCACCTAGCAGACTGTGCTCTGTTGTCCTGGCCTCTCCATAGATGCTGCCTGACCTGCTGAGTTCCTCCAGCATTTTGTGTGTTTGCTCTAGAACACTGCATTGTTTTTCAAATATGAGGCCATGACTGCCAATGTAGGTTACAACACTGGATAATTTAGTTGGAATGCAACACGCGAACATACAAATTAGGAGCAGGAATAAGCCACTTGCCCTTGAAGCCTCCTTCTCCGTGTAATAACTGATCTGATTGTAAGCATACCTCTTTGTTCCCATCTACCCACAGTAACGCTCAACCCCGTACTTATCAAGAATCTATCTGATTCTGCCTTAAAAATATTCAGACTCTACTTCAACTGCTCTTTCATGGAGCAAGCTTCAAAGACTCTTGGTGGTCTGAGAGGGAAAAACTTTACCTCATCTCTATATAGTGAGTGACCACTTGTTTTTAAACAGTGATCCCAGTTCAAAGTAGCATTGCGCGTTCAAAGCAGAATGTGCGTAAGGGCTTCAACTCTGGCCAGAGTTAGGATTAAACTACAATGCTCCGTTGTTTCCGAGTGACTAATGAAATACTTTGTACCTAATAATGAGTTTGTCTTTTATTTTACTGTTTGTTATTACGCAAAACATAGTGCAGCAGAACATCTCCGGTGTATAGGATGTGCAAGTGGGCAGCTCACAGCTGTTTAAAGGTTCCACTCCAGTCACGCAGAGCTTTGATGGGGATGCTGATGCAATTACACTTTAATGGTTACCAGATGACGTTAGCACATTGTGCACCATGTCCTGAAAGAGAACTGGTATTGTGCTCAGGCGGATTGTCAGCTTGCTGTCACCATTCCATTATTTTTATTTTTTTGTTGAAGATTAAAAATAAAGCACATGAACAATTCTTCAGACCACCATGGATTCGATGCTCCATTTTTTCACTTTATTATTAAATGATTCACGGATGTGAGGTCACAGCTGGAGGCACACTATCTATCTCTTTCTCTCTCCCTCCTTCTCCTCCTCCTTATCCCCCTCCTTCTCCCCTCTCTCTCCTTCCCTTCTTCCCCCCCCTCTTCCTTTCTTCCCTCCCTCCCCTCTCTCTCTATCCCTCTCTGCCCCTCCCCATCCCTCTCTTTCTCTATCTGTCTCCCCTCTCTCTCTCTCCTCATCCCTCTCTGCCCTCCTCTTTCACACTACAGACTTCCCTGCTATGAATCACTATGACTGCCAACAATCCCCACTGTGGTTAACATTGTCACAGCCGGGCTGCAGCCTGAAAGCTGTTGTGTGGGTGGGGAAGTACACCAAGGCTGACTGACAGCCTGCTTTCACAGTGTGTAAAGAAATTTAAATGAGACATCTCTCTTTTACCTATTAAATCTTTAAAATGCGGAAAAAATTCAAGCTCTTGCTAGAAACCACTTCTTCTTTATTGTATTCTTCTGGATTCAGTTTCGACATGGCCGCAGAATTTATTCGAATGACGATTCCCTGCTGCAAGCACCCTTTGAATGATCAGATTTATTTATTTATTGAGATGCAACATGGAACAGGCCCTCCCAGCCCTTACCCCGCCTGGCAAACCCTAACTTAATCCTAGTTTAATCAAGGGATAGTTGACAATGACCAATTAATTTACCAGCTGGCACGTCTTGGGAAGAAACTGGAGCTTCCGGAGGACAACATTGTGGGCCGAAGGGCCTGTACTGTGCTGTACTATTCTATGTTCTATGTTGTAAACCCATGCAGTCATGGGGGAGAACCTACAGACTCCTGACAGACAACAGTGGGAAAGATGATTTAATTGAAAGATCATCTTGGTTGCTGGTTTACATGAGACATTCCTTGATTAGAACTGTGGAAAAGAATCACATTTTAATTCTGAGACTGTGGTGAGTCATACTAACAAGTACAATTATTTCTCAAGAAGATAAGCAGTTGAATTTTGCATTAAGTATGCTAGACGATTGAGGCACAGGCTATACATGAACTGCAGGAGGGTAGTACAGGTTGAAAGGGCCAAACAACCCTTCCCTCTTTCAATCTAACTCTATCCCACCTCACCTGTATGTACCCGTGGGTGCACACACACCCATAATCGGCTGTGCTTTGCTTCATTTGCCAAGTTTATTATGAACTCCACTCCGATGGAACACCCCATTTGTGCTGATGGATGCAGAATGTACAGTGAGGGATCAGATTATTCATCCCATCTGGTGTTTACCTCACACAAGCTCCTCCTGCCGAACCTTTCCTTTCTCCCTTGTTTGTCTTCTCCTTGAGTGCACCTCTGATGTTCAATGCCATTTACTCCATCACCACAGTGAGTGCAGCATTCATCGAACTTTTTTCTGAATGTATAATTTGCTGAGAGTTGACCTTGAACTGACCAGAATGCAGTGCTATCAGTGTGTAGGCCATGATGTTTGTTAATCTGTAACGTACCAAGTCATTCCATTTAATCAGATTGGTACTGGGACAGAGACAGCGAACCGCTGGTATGTTTCCGTTGTAACTGCATTTTTTGAAGTGAAGAATACTTTCCCAGCACCTGAGCAGCTTCTGTGAGTGTTAACATTTGCAGCTTCACTTCGAACCAGGCTGAGGAGCTGCCTTGGGGGGGGGTCTCCAACAAAAGATCAAGGCTCTTCATGGAATAGATGGAATGTCTGTTAAACTGCAAGATAATCTAAGTGCCAGGCAGTTGATTTATAGCCAATTATGCTGATTTATTTAAATAGTTATGATTTTATTTACTGCCCAAGGGTGTTGTCACGTGCCCTTCTCAAAACTGGTCTCCCACATGGCCAGGTACAGTTCAGAGCTCAACTTAAACTATGTTAGGTGGTAAACATTGAAATACCTCCTTGACAACGGATTTAACTCAGTGGAGCTTGGGTTTCATCCTCCAGTCAAGTATGGCGATGCAATTTTCCCTTGTGGCAAGGCTGACAGATGAGGGGGTTAACCCCCTCTTGTCTGGTCTGATCCTTTACTAGCCCCCCATCGCTCAGGTTACATTGGAATCAACGTGCTGCAATGTTATTTTCATAAAACAGAACTGCTGCCTTTATTTTGGACTATAAATGAAAATTGGTGCTATGACAAACCAAATGCTTTGCATTGCTCTAAGTGCAATCTGAAGAGATACTTCAAGCAGAATCAAAAATTACCTCAGGTGTTAGATATCGGAAACTGCTGGAAGCACTCAGCATACCAAACAGTATCTTTTGAGAGAGAAATTAGGCTTTATAAGGCAATGGTCAGGTGGCATGGAGTATGGTGAGCAATTACGGGCCCCTCATCTAAGAAAGGATGTGCTCGTATTGGAGAGTATCCTGAGGAGGTTCATGAGAATGATCCCGAGAATGAAAGCATTGATGTATGAGGAGCGTTTGATGGCTCTGGGCCTACATTTGCTGGAGTTTAGAAGAATGAGGGGGATCGCATTGAACCCTATTGAAGAGTGAAAGGCCTAGATCGAGTTCATATTGATAGGATGTTTCCAGTAGTGGGGGAATCTAGGACCCAGGAGACACTGCCTCAGAATAGAAGGACATCTCTTTAGAACAGAGATGAGGAGAAATTACTTCAGCCAGAGGGGGGTGAAGGTGTGGAATTCATTGCCTCATTGCCAAGTCGTTGGGTATATTTAAGATGGGAGTTGATAGGTTCTTGATTGGTATTGGTGTCAAAGGTTACAGTGAGAAGGCAGGAGAATGGGGTTGAGAGGAATAATAAATCAGCTGTGATGGAATTGTGGAGTGGAGCTGAATGGCCTAATTCTGTTCCCATGTCTTGTAGTCTAAATAAAGTCAGTGTTTCAGAATGAAGTTAACTGTTTCTTTCCACAAATGCTGCCTCCTCTTTTGAGTGTTTCCAGTTTTTTTTTCTGTTTTAAATCATAGGGCATCATTCCATCTGTTAAAACAGTGGAAATATCCTAAATCTTTTAAGTAGTCACAACTTGGCATGGCCATCAATAATTGCTATTCTTTGAAATTCATCGCTTTATCTAAATATGAACCAACATTAGAAAAAGCATGTTTGATGGAAATTTATTTCCTTTTTAGTTTGACACTGTGTTTTTGGTTATCAAGACTGATTCCATTAAGTTCAAGTTTAATTGTCATTTAACCATATACATGAATACAACTGCGGCCAAGGTGCAAAACACGGAACCAACAGTCCCACGCAGAACATTGATAGCAGAAAAAGTTAATTTTTAAAAAATTGAAAAATTATACTGTAATCCAAGTCCCTGAGTATCATGGCCTGTGGATCGGTGGTACATGGATGTTGTCCTGGATGAACAGCCAAGAGCAGTTCGTGATATCGTGCAATGTAGTCGCAGACAAATGTAATCCAGTTTACCTTCCCCGGAGTGAACACTAGAGGGCAGCACCAATGGGAATGGCCAGCCCCCAACCCAAAGCAGAACCCAGCAGCACACGGCAGCAGGCAGCCAACTGCAGTGTCTCCTTCCTCGACAGCCGCAACTGGCATAACTAAGGGCCTGGTCCATGCCACAAGCAAGGCCACGCAGCTGTCCCACCATCGGTCTCACCAATGAACCAGTGAATCGGACTTGCAGTGTTCTACATTACCAATGTACAATCGAGTCTTTTATAATCACCTGCACCATCCGCTGGATTGTGCACCATCTTTGCACACCCCTCCAACGCCTTCTTCCCTGGGTGGCCCGAAGGAGGCTGCAACATGGTGTGCGGTAAGTCCAGCAACTCGCTAGTGCCGTAGACCCGCAGTACTTGATGTTCTTGATAACTAGCAGAGTCTTGCCATCGAGAAAAAGACATAAAGGGCAAACAATTACCGTAGATTCCGGACTACAGAGCGCACCTGATTAAAAGCCGCAGGCTCTAATTTTAGAAAGAAAATCAATTTTTTAATTGTAAAGGCCGCACCGGATTTTAGGCCGCACCGCTACTTTTAAATATACATACGTATCGGTAACACAAATTACGTTGCATATACTTTTTTACTGAACAGCACGAACAACATTCCAATATCTCCTAGCGACTGGTAAAAATATATATACTGCAGCCTACCAGGAAAAGTTATTGATCGACTTTAACTTAAAAGCAGCGTTTTCGCTCGGGTCTAATCGGGTCTGACGCGCTTGCGCAATGAGATCGGGTCTAATCGGGTCTGACGCGCTTGCGCAGCGCGATCGGGTCTAATCGGGTCTGACGCGCTTGCGTAACGCGATCGGGTCTAATCGGGTCTGACGCGCTTGCGTAACGCGATCGGGTCTAATCGGGTCTGACGCGCTCGGGTCTTGCTTTTCTTCGAGTATTTTCCATGTTGATGAGGGTGAGTACAAATGACTGATTTACAATAATTTAATTGTGAAAGTGCGCTTGATTTATCGTACAATTTCATTGGACCTCTGTGAACTACTCATCAATTTTATTGGTCTACTGTTACGAGGCAAAATGTTTACGAGGCGGCATGAAAAAAAAACCATGTATTATCCGCTCTGGATTATAGGCCGCAGAGTTCAAAGCTGTTCAAAATGTGGGAAAAAAGTAGCGGCTTATAATCCGGAATCTACGGTATACTTTTGGCTGGACCCAGAGCCAGAGAGGCTGCTGTGCCCAAGCATGTCACCCTCTTACTGGAACCTATGTCTTTGTAAATTTTGAAAATACCCCACAATATTCTGCAAATTGTTGATTATTTTTGATGCTTTATGTGTAAAATTGGCTGTAAATTTACAATTGAAAATGTGTACATAGATGGCAAATGGGATGCACAAACTCTGTAAACCTTCTGTGACGTTCTCTTTGCCTTTATTCTGACATGCCCCAAGACCAATTCATCCACCACCGTGCTATTTCCCCCTCTTATATTTAGAGCTGTTTCTTTCTTTGTTCTAGTGCTATTGTTCTATTAGTAAAACACATAATCTTGCCGTAATCTACTTGCTGTTTCTGAGAGCCTGTTGTATGCAATTCAGGTGCCTTATTTTCTAAGCTTCATTTCAGAAGTCCCTCATTAGCATTATAGAGCTGTGCAATATCCCGAATCTTGAAGTAATGGAAAATTAATGCAAGCTTGAGTTTTATTCTTTTAATGCCCAGGATCAAATTGTTCCTGTTTGTACTCAAGTGAATGTAAAATTTAATAAATAACCGACTTGCGAGATTTGATCTTGCTCGATGAGTTGAAAAATCTGAAAGTGAATGGTGACATATCTTTCCTCAGATAATGAGGGGTTTAGACTTGGAATTGGAACCAGTGCATGAAAAAAGTTCAGAAGAAAGTCTTAATCTAGAAGATTTCTGGAAAAGTGGCATTTTAATTGAAAATGACTATTAACTTGCAGCTGTAAATGTCATTTAAAGATAATTGGATCAATATTTGAAAAGGAAGAATGTGAAAAAAGGTCACTGAAAAAATGGAATTGAGGCCAAGCAGTTCCACTTGGAGGATCATCAGCATACAAAAGGAAAGAGTTCTTCTTGTGATGTGATTTCAGAGCTACTGCGGGCACATTTATTACCCATATGGTTACCCATTTATTAGTATCTTAAATATTGTCATCAGTTGTGAATATATTGTGAAGAATTGTTCAGAAAGCTTCTTATAAAAGCATAAAAACGTTCAGTCAGTGGTCACATTGTTACATACACCTGCTCATTAATGCAAATACCTGATCAGCTAAACCTGTGACAGCAACACAATGCATAAAAGCATGCTGACATGGTCAAGAGATTCATCTTTTGTTCAGACCAAGCATCAGAATGGGGAGGAGATGTGATCTAAGTGACTTTGAACATGGACTGATTGTTGGTGCCTGAAGGAATGGTTTGAGTATCTCAGAAATTGCTGATCTCCTGGGATTTTCACATACGGCAGTCTGTAGAGTTTACAAAGACTGGTGCGAAAGCAAAAAACATCCAGGGAGCGGCAGTTCTGTGGCGAAAATGCCTTGTTAATGAGAGAAGTCAGAGGAAAATGGCCAGACTGGTTCAAGCTGACAGGAAGGTGACACTAACCCAAATAACCACAGATTTCAACAGTGCTGTGCAGAAGAGCATCTCTGAATGAACAACACCTCAAACCTCAAAACGGATAGGCTTACAGCAGATGAAGACCACTCCTGTACCTGATAAAGTGGCTACCGAGTATATGCTCATTTGTCTTCACACGCTATCAGTAGGGCCTAGTATGGGAAAAAAAGGTCAATGAAATATTTCCTGCAAATTCAGTAATAATATGTCATCCCTCTGCTTGATTTAAAGTGCAAGGTGAAGAAGAATTGAATCCTTGGTGCGGTGGAAGATCTACCTGCTTCTCAGAACTGGGTTTAATTGAAGGGGAGATACAGTTTAGATCTTGTGAGAGTCTGTCATTTTGAATAGGAAATGTGCACATTAACAGATGATGTCTGACCCCTGATCCCTGTGTTTCTCAAACTCCCAGCCACATCTGCACGCAGCCATGCACTTCAATAAGTGTAGGAATTTTCTGTAAAATATCTAGGTAAAAGTTCAAACCCACCCGGGACAGAATTATTCCACCTCCCTTCACGTTTTACTATTGTGGGGAGCATTCCATGCATTCTTTAAACTTGCTGAACCACATAAAGAATAATTTTTTATCAGTGTTGCAAACTCCCCCTCAATCAGGCATACTTTCTGTTTGATTATTTCCATTCACGCCACCGATTCCCTTTACTAATAAGTTCCCAGGGAAACTCCCCATAAAAATAACATGCTCCCAACTATGTCTTTCAAGTATCCCCATGGTTCTGGAGCTCTTGGTCAGAGACTTCTTTGAGATATTGTTATGCCTCTGCACTCAAGGGACCCCATGTTCATCAGGTTCCAGGAAACCTTTGGAAATACTAGTATTCTGCATCAGCCCTCTGGTGATAGTGGCTTACTCAATCTGCAGACTTCCAGAGGACCCTGTTGGCCATCTCTAGGAAAAAGTAATGTTATGGTAAATGTTATGCACATTAATAGTTTACAGCACTGGAAATATGATATTGTCAAGAGCAAAAGGACGAGTATAAAATATAAAGCTCTCAATACGGAGTGAACCAAATCTGCTGGGCTCTGATGGACAGAATCCTGGCAGATTCCTTGGAATTTCCTGGAGGACCCAGTTTGAAAGCCTAGGATTTAGCAGTTTGTCATATAATAAGTAAGATGATCGCCCTAATGAGTAACAACTGTACTCCAGCTGTTCAGTGGCTCGAAATCCCATATGTAGTTTCATTATTAAACAGCATTGTATTTAATTTCTTCTTTCATTTTTATACTTACATATTTTAGTGCAAAAGGGCCAAATATTAGAAGTTTTGTTCAGGGTGAGACACTTTTTGGAAATTAATGCCGCCAAGTTGATTTGTATGTTAGTTCAAGAGCACTTGGGATTTTCTACAATTAGTTCATTGCATCTTACCTATTACAGGTTATAGCTTTGCTGGTTTGGGGTAAACTTACTTTCTTCGTCATTTTTAGAGATGTCCACCCCCTGCCCTTGTACAAAGGTGGCCGGAGAAGATTTTGAACAGGAGAAAATCTGTAGATGCTAGAAATCCAAGTATAACCCCCCCCCCCCACCCCCACCCCCAGAGGATCTCAGCAGGCCAGGCAGCATCTGTGGAAAACAGTACGGTTGACGTTTTGGGCTGAGACCTTTCATCAGGACCTGATTTTTTTTTTTGTCCCAGATTTAATGGTCAGTGGTGGCCTGATAAGGGTTCACTGTTGTCCCGGTGAAAAGCTACAGTATGACACTTCAACCATTCACAAATCTGACTGCAACACCAGTGTCCTTAGAATCTTCCCCAGTTGCATCCTACAACAAGGGTTCTCTGCCAGAATAATGAGTCGTCTTTCGTTCTGAATTTTATTTTTTATTTGGAGGTTCAGCACGGTAACTGGGTCTTCCAGCCAAATGAGCTTCCCTGCCACCCAGTTATACCCATGGGAGCATTTCACCTACGAGCCCTTCTAACTTTAGAATGTGGGAGGGAAGCCAGAGCACCCAGAGGAGACCCATGAGGTCAAAGGGAGAATGTACAGACTCCTTACAGGCAGTGGTGGGAATTGAACCTGGGTCACTGGTGCTACTGTACCACCCCAAAATTACTGATTGCTTTTAAATTGGCTTATTATGTTAAACATTGTACTTTGAGTATTTGATTACTGACACATTCCACCGATAGAAATTAATCCTCTTGATCATGTTACTCCGAGTAATGCACAAGACTGGAAGCTATCCATCAGTCGGCATTTAAACAGAGCAGTCAGACCCAGGAGCACCTGGAATCACAGGTGTCAGAATCTGTGAAGCACTTGTAGGATTCTCTACGTTAAAGCAAGTTGTTGCTAAATATGAGATGCAATAGATTGCAGATGTCGGAACCTGGAGCGAAATACAAACAGCTGGAGGAACGCAGCGGGAGGAGCAGCGTTCGTGGGCCGGGGAGGGAAGGGTGGATAGTAGGAATTGTCAGTGTTACGGGTCAAGACCATCTGGACTGACTCCTTCTGTTGTAAGCAAGGTCTGGAGCCCACAGCAAGCTGGCATGAATAAGATTACCGATGTGTAATTAAGCTGGTATATTGAGGTTCTGGCCACAGTGTCTACCACGGTCACTTTCCAAAGTTCAAAGAATTTTTTTTTAATCAAAGGAGGAACATGTCAACATGTACCAACTTGAGATTTATTTTCTTGCAGGCATTCACAGGAAAATAAATAAATACAATAGAATCACTGAGAATATACACACACGAAGGATGACAACCAATCAATGTAGAAAAGAATGCAAATTATGTAAATAAAAAGTAATAAATAATACTGAGAAGATGAGTTATAGAGTCCCTGAAAGTGAGCCATACAATACTGTGCAAAAGTCTTAGGTATATGTAGCTAGGATATCTAAGATTTTTGCACAGTACTGTACTTGTCAGTGTGGAGCGGAGAGCGAGTTTGTAAATCTGGCGGGAGCAAAGGATGTTGGGAATGGTGAGGGTGAAGTGCTGAGGGAGGGACAGAGGAGGAGTGCCAGGGGTGGGGGTTGGTGCAGGTGCAGACACACCCAGGCCTGAGACACCAGGCAAGGTAATTTGATTCCCAATATTTGGTTTGTTGATCATTACTGAATATCTCTCTTGTGCCTCCTACTCCTTCCCCACTCTCTTCCCCTTTTCCCAACCATGATTCCTCTCTCCCTGCCCCCTTCCCACACTCAGTCCACAGTAGAGACCCAGATCAGAATCAGGTTTATCAGCACTCATGTGTGTCATGACATTTGTGGATTTTTGCACAGTATTGTAGATTGTAGGTTTGGAGTTGAGGAGAGTCAAGTATTCCACACTTGATGGTCGTAGGGTAATAACTGTTCCTGAACCTGGTAGTTTGGGACCTAAAGGTCTTTTACCTCCTTCCTGTGAAACATTGTGCAGTATCTGTTACAAAGGTTATAGTGTCTCTTTATTGTGCCACTCAGGACAAAATGCTGTAACCACTGGTGCCTTGAGACCCTGAACCCTACGACAGTTTAGTCATTTTCATGGGGTCAAATTGGACTAGACCAGGGATGCCTGCATGCATTGCAGAGCCTTGTACTCCCCCGCCCTCACCACCTGCCTCTCCTGTTTACTGTCACCTCCAATGGCAATCTTTATGCTCCTGTACTGTATCTTCATGGAAAGACTACTCAAAGAGTCTGCTTGCGTTTTGTGCGTGTTGTTCTGAATTTCCAGCATCCGCATAATCTCTCGTGTTTATGAGAGGCACGGAGGGGTTTAGGGAGAATAATGAGTCCTAGCAATTCGAGGGACAGCAGTTGCTGGAACCTGGAGCAACACGCATTCTGCTGGAAGAGATCAGCAGGTTGAGCAGCATCAGTAGGAGGAAAAAACTTGCCATCATTTCGGGCCAAAATCCTGCATCAGGACCTAGGAAAACTGGAAGAATGTTTTGTAATGTTTGGGCTTCACGTAGGAGGCCAGGTTCGGAAAAACAAAACAAACAAGGTGGTGAACTACCACCGGAAGACTATAAGGCAGAGACAGGAAGTGAGCAAGAGCACTTGAGAAGCATTTTGTGGAACCTCCGTGACATCTACGTAGAGTATCTTGGTTTGATAGCCTGCTTGCTCAGAGCACACACTTTATTCCTCCGTTTGCAAAGTCTTTGCCCATCTCTCTCCAGCCCAGTCTGGAAGAAATGAGGGAAGTAATGATATTGCAAGTGTGCCTTGTCTGCACATTGTGTTCTTTTTCTCTACTTGGATCAGGCGTTTACTATCCAAAGTATTGACCTTTGATGGGGATTGTTGGCTTTTTGAACAATATTTCCGAGTGGAATTCACTTCACTTTGGGCTCAAGGTGCTTTGCAAAAAGTGAGGCATATTGTAAGCTTAACTGCATGGTGAGATGGAGATTACTTTGGTGTTCTTCTGGTATGATCACATTTGGAGATTTTAAGCATGTTACTAAGATTGTGTGTCCGATTGGGAAGTAATTAAATGATAGATGGCTTGCACTGGCTTAGTACCTGCTATCAGTGCACACAAATAGCTACCTTGTAGGCATGAAAAATACAGAATACAGTTTGCTCCCCAGGGACAGTGCTTGAAAAGTAGCCAGTGTGTTCCTTAACAGACTTGCTTTAGCCCCTTTGAAGTGAATCAGACCTTCGAAAGGCTTTGATGAACAGGACTGGCTATTTGGTGATGGTGACTTTAAACTCAGGAGAAAGTAAGTTGCAGAAGTCGATGGACCTCTGAGTTAAAGAGGATGTCATCTCAATGATGAGACAGAGGGATTGGTGTGCAGCGGTAGAGATGTTGTCAAGGTTAAACATGAGGGAAAATGCCCAGGGTTCCTTCTACTCAATTGGATTCGATGGATTCGCCTTGAAGCTGCATGATTTAGGTGAGACTGTATACTTCATTGCAAAAACATCAGAAGGGTGAAGAGCCCAGAGGGAGGGCCCATGGTGTGTGGTTGTACACTAGGCTTCTGGTGGTCTGAATTAAACACTGTTGAGGAAAGCAATATTTGTATATTTTTAACAAGTTTTTTGAAAATATTGTTGTAATTATGGAGTGTTATACGTATCATTTCATCCTTCCTGATGCTAAATCTGATCATTACATGGTTTTCACATCTTCTCATCTACAGTCCTTCTCCATTCTACACTGTCCCTTCCCCCACACCATCCCCCCCTCCACACTGATCCAACCTCACCCCACTGCACACTAAACCTTCCCCCATCCCAACACTGACTGCTTCCTCTATCCCATCTCAGCTATGGCTCTCCCTGCCCAGCTCCTGTAGATTACTGTTCTTTTCCGTTCCATCCGGCTCTTGGGGATGTTATTATTCTAATGCTCGTTTTGACACAGTCCTCCCAAAAGAACCCAACCCATGGATAGGTGGTATTCACCATTCTCCTGTCTCTTGTCCCTTGTCTCTGGCCCACCCAGTTGCTCACTTCCAGCTGCTTCATCTCCACTGGATTCAGCCTGGTTGGAAACCGTGGTTGTACCATGGAAGGGCTGAGGAGAACAGGAGAACGAGTAGCAACGAATTCCCTCTGTGAATGGATGACTTGGGTTGCTCATTTGAAATGTGGATCAAAAATTTTTTAAAAACGGCAAGTGCTGGAAATCTAAAATAAAAACAAAAAATGTGAAAAATACTCCGTAGATGAGGTTGCGTCTGAGGAAAAAGGCACAATTAATCTCAGTTCAAAAACTTTGCATTAGGATAGCAGTCTATGAAGGTTCTTAGTCAAACAGGTCATTGTCTATCAAGCAATAGTAAATCAAGGCAAGTGGACTCGCTGTGTTGTCTCGAAGACATTTCGCCACTCATCCGAGAGGCTTCTTCAGTTCTGATCCATGGTGGGTAGTTTTCTGGTTTATAAACTCTGAGTTGTTTAAAGGTAGAGCAGTCACATGAGGGTTGTTAGGGGTCGTAGAGCTAATGAAAGGGTCATTAGTTTTATCTTTGCATGAATGGAGATGTGAACTGTTGTGGAGAAACCAGGGTAGAGATGTTAGGACTGCATTGTAAACAGTGGTGTTGTACCCCACCCCCTCTATTCAGGGATGGGTTCCATTAGAATAATTCAAAAAACAAAAAGGTCTTCAGACTGAAATGTCAACTCTCTTTTCTCATGTTCTGACGAAGGGTCTTTGCCATTCGAACTGTTCACCCTGTTTACTGCTTAGATGCAGCCTGACTTGTGGAGTATTTGCAGCATTTTCCGTTTTGAAATGTGGATGGCTATTTCTGTGATGTGAAAGAAAGCAATGTGTGATGAATGGTTGCAATTTATCTGAATTGCCATTTGCAGGGTGATTCTGAATCAGAATCCTTTCTGTGATATCCAGGTCACTTTGACAAATTGGATTTGAAATTGGCTTTGTCAATGGAGGCGGAAGGTGGTGCTTGAGAGTTACTTTTGCAATTGGAAACCTGTGAAGAGTGAAATGCCACAGGGATCAGTGCTGGAACTGTGCGCCGTGTTTTATATATATATATTACTGTCCAGGATGTGAATGTAAGGGATATGATTAACAAGTTCACCGTTGGCACAAAGTTTAGTGGTGTTGTTAATGGTGAGGAGGCCACATACAGAATGATATCAATTGCAACACACACAAAATGCTGGAAGAACTCAGCAAGTCAGGCAGCATCCTGAGTGGGAAATAAGCGATCGATGTTTTGGGCTGAGACCCTTCATCGAGACTGGATTTCAGATGGTAGGATGGGGAGAGAAATGGTAAATGGAATTTAATCCTGGAAAAATGTGCACTGATGCACTTGGGAAGACTCATAGATCTAGGGCACTGTATGGTTGGGCCTTAGGGAGGGCTGAGGGGCAGAGGGTGTACACTGTCCAAGGATTGCTGAAGACAGAAGATAAGGAGGTGTAATGGATACTTGTTTTCATTAGCTAGAGCTTTCATAGAATATAAGAGTAGGAAGTTTATGGTACAACTTTACAAACCATTCTGTGGAAATGAATAAACAGTTGATGTTTCGGGCTGTTTATTCCTCTCCATAGATGCTGCCTGACCTGCTGACTTCCTCCAGTAATTTGTGTGTGTGCTTTGGTTTTCCAGCATCTGCAGAATTTGTAGTGCTTGTAAAACATTGTTTAGGCCACAGATGGAACAGTCTGTATAATTCTGATCACCACACAACAGGAAGGATGTGATCATACTGGAATATGTACAGGGGAGATTTACCCGAATGTTTACCCTAAAACGGAATATTTCAGTTCTAAGGGGAGACTGAATAGGATGTGATTGTCTTATTTGGAGCAGGAAAGGCTGAGGGAGAATTGACTGAGCTACACAAAATTATGAGGGATATCAAAAAAGTAGATACTGTAGTGAGGAAATCTTCCACTTAGTGTAAGTATCTGTAACCAGAGGTCATAGATTTTAGAAAAGGGATAGGAAATTTAAAGAGGTTCAAAGGATTCAATATCGTTTAATGTGATTTCCTGGACCCAAGTGTAAGGAGAACAAAATAATTGTTATTTCGGGTCCCGATGCAGCACACAAGATACACAAAAGATAAAGAACTCAATCATTATACTAGAGAAAAACAACAATAAATATAAATACATATTGTAAGATAACTTATATGGGTTTGGCTCATAGGGGTTTGAGGAAGAATATTTTTACATGTAGGGAGTGGTTGGATTCTGGAACTCAGTGCCTGTGGGGGGAGTGGAAGGAGTCTGCCCCACAGCCGTGGCGTGGAAGGTTGCAAACTGAGTGCCTGAAAGTGGGATTGCATTAAATAGGTGATGTGATAGGCCCAGGTGCACTGGCTCAAAGAGCGGTTTCCTTGCTTTATGATTCTATTGCTCTTTATTAATTGAACTGAAACAATTAAAGCTGAATAAAAGAAAGCAAAACACTTAGTTCCACTTCTCAGTTTGGATTCTGTGTGGCCACTCCATTCTAAGCAATGGGTTTGTGCAGCAGACTCTTTCCTATCTGTCTCCCTCTCCTCCCATCTCTCTCTTCCCCCTCTCTCTCTTTCCTTCTCCTGTCTTTCTCTCCCCTGTCTTTCTCTCCCTCCCCTCCTTTCCCCCTCATGCCCCCTCTCCCCCACCCCACTCTCCCCTCCCCTTCCCCTCTCCCCCTCTCCCACCTCCCCTTCCCCTCTCATCCCCTCTCCCCACCTCTTCTCCCCCTCTATCCCCTCTTCCCCCCACCTCTCTATCTCTTCCTATCCCCTCTCCCTCACCCCCAGATGATGCTGGATCTGCTGAGCGTCCCCAGCATTTTTTTGTTACACACATCATCAAAGACACATGTTGCTGTTTGTGGGAAATTGCTATGCCAAAATTAATTACAGAATTTTCTATGATAGAGACTGCACTTCAAGAGAGTTTGTTGGCTTTCATGTGGTTTGGAAGGACTTGGGCTGAATGAGAGGCTGCAGGAAAAGCCAAGCATTCTCTGCTGTGGTGACCTTGATAACCTGGCCTCTCCTCAGGTCAGCCTTATGGACAACTGAAACTTGTAAAGCACCTTTCAGCTTCTGAATGAACTTGGAGCTTCCCCAGAACCACCATCTTAGCACCAAGCTTGATGGGACAGTCAGCGTTGAACACCATGTCACTGTTAGTGAGACTTCCCCACTGTGCAGACCCATCAGTACCAGTACAGAAACTCCACTTGTAATGTACAATCTGTTGTCATAACAACCAGCGCGCAAAGGCATAAACAAAGCTTTTTTCAAACATTTTGCTTTCCATTAATAATAGCCAGATGCCAAAAGGTACTTTGAGATTTTGTGTAGTCAAAATGATTAGAGTCATTTACAATATATCAACTGTTGCAAAGTTACATTCTCATCACTTAAGTATGATCTCATCTCAAATTAGCCCATCCACAAGTTATGTAAGGTTATTTTTTTTCATTAGCTATGCAGCTGTTTAGTTTCACTGCAGTCCAGTCTTGATTACTCTAAATTGTTTCTGCCACATAAAGAGACTGAATTGTCCCACACTTGGAATGAAACAACGTAGGTGACACAGCAAAATGGTGAAATGAAGTAAGTTTGATTCTTGAGATCGACCTGGCACATTAACTCCTTCACTCTCAAACAAATACTGTCTGAATTTCCAAATCTTTCCAAGACTTCTGGTCTTTACTTTGAATTTGCCCATGTGCCTTGTATTAAGTCACAGTTGTTATAAATTTTACAGATTATCAATTAAACATTGTTCCCAGTTGCATGACATTTAATTTTACTGTTGTGGGCAGACCTGTCTTGCATTAATATCTGCAATTTCTTTTCTGTCATGTTAACTTTTTCTTAAAAAAATAAGACACTAGGTCATGAGGAGAACGCCTTGACTTGCCAAATCCACGATTTTGCTCTGAGCACTGAGAAATACACTCAGTGGCTGCTTCATTTCACATACCTAAACATCTCCTTAATGCAAATATATAATCAGCCAGTCATGTGGCAGCAACTCTCCCACCTGGCACTTATCCCTGCAAGTGTAAGTGCTACACCTGTCCCTACACCTCCTCTCTTACCACCATTCAGGGCCCCAAACAGTCCTTCCAGGTGAGGCAACACTTCACTTGTGAGTCTGTTGGGGTGATCTATTGCATCCGGTGCTCCCGGTGCGGCCTCCTCTACATCGGCGAGACCCCACTCAGATTGGGGGACCGCTTCGTCGGGGACCTCTGCTCCGTCCGCCACAACAGACAGGATCTCCCGATTGCCACCCGCTTCAACTCTGCTTCACATTCCCATTCGGATATGTCCATACATGGCCTCCTCTACTACCATGATGAGGCCAAACTCCAGTTGGAGGAGCAACACCTCATATACCGTCTGGGTAGTCTCCAGCCCCTTGGTATGAACATCGAATTCAACAACTTCCGGTAATTCCCTCCCTCTCCCTTCCCCCATCCCACTCTCACTCTGCCTCCTCTTCCAGCTGCCTATCACCTCTCTCGTGGTTCTGCCTCCTTCTACTACCCATAGTGCTTTCCCCTTATATCCCTCCTTCACCTCTCCGGCCTTTCCCCTCCCCCACCCCTTGATCTTTCTTCTGATTGGTTTTTCACCTGGCACCTTCCCACTCTCCCCTCACCTTCTTTATAAGGCCCCTGCCCCCTCCTTCTTCAGTCCTGACGAAGGGTCTCGGCCCAAAACGTTGACTGCTCATTTCCACGGATGCTGTCTGACTTGCTGAGTTCCTCCAGTTTGTTTGTACGTGCCAAAGCATGCAGACATGGTCAAGAGGTTCAGTTGTTGCTCAGACCAAGCATCAGAACGGAGAAGGAATGTGATCTAAGTGACTTTGACCATAGAATGATCGTCGGTGCCAGACGGGGTGGTTTGAGGATCTTATCAACTGCTGACCTCCTGGGATTTTTATAGACAATAGTCTCTAGGGTTTACAGAGAATGGTGCAAAAAGTTAAAAAGAAAAACATCCAGCGAGCAGCAGTTCTGTGGGTGAAAACACCTTGTTAATGAGAGAGGTCAGAGGAGAATGGCCAGACCGGTTCAAGTTCACAGGAGGGCAACAGTAACTCAAATAACCATGCAGTACAAAAGCGGTGTGCAGAAGAGCATCTCTGAATGCACAACGTATCGGACTTTGAAGTGGATGGGCTACAACAGCAAAGGCCACAAACGTACAGGAGGCACCTAATAAAGTGTTCACTGAGTGAGTACTTGACTCCACTGCAAACAAAGGTGATGTCACCCTCTGATGCAGTGTTTCCCAACCTAGGGTCCACAGACTCTTTGGTTACTTGCAGGGGCCATGGCATAAAAAGGGTTGGAAACCCCTGCTCTAACAGAATGCAAAAGAGCCTTGTTATTAAATACTTCTTGGAAAACCAAAGGGATGCTGCTTGTTAACCAATCTATCCAACAACTACTTGTTAAGGAGGTAAAATGTAGGAGATAATATGTTCCTTGTTTGGAAATAACATTGAATTGTGAAGCACATATTAGGTAGAATGATTAGAAACACCCTCAATAGAGTGAGGTATCGAGATTTAGAAGGGATTTCTAAATTTAGCGACTGGGCGGCCGAAGGCATGACTGTTTACAGTCAAAGAATTAAGTTGTACAACCCAGAAACTGGCCCTTCAGCCTGTTCAAACTTACCTCATGACTAAAGCCCTCCAATCTAAAAGACATCTGGGTGAATCTCCTCTGCACTCTTTCCTGCAGAAAACAGCACAGAGTGGTCTGAGTGCAGCCTAACCAAAGTTTTGTAAAGTTACAATATAAAGTCCCCAAAAAACCATGCTGTATGCCTTCTTCACCCTCCTATCCACCTGCATTGACACTTACAAGGAACTACAGGGCTGGACCACCTGCATCATGATTAAATTCCATCTGCCTATGTACCATCTGGCTTTCTGACTGATCTCTGTTCTGTAGCTATAGATAACTTTTCTTGTTATCTACCCCACTACCAGAATTCTTGCCATCTGAAGACTGACTAATACCTCCTGCATTCACTGCAGAAATGACAGTAGTGATCCCTGGGGCATCACTGGTCACATCCTTGCAATCAAGAAAAAAAATTCCACCAATGCCTCCTATCACCAAGTCAATTTTGGATCCAGTTAGCTAGCTCACCAAGGATTCCAAATACTTTGATGTTTTGGATCAGCTTTCCTTACTAAAACCCACATAAGTAACAACTACCACTCTACCTTCATCAATTTTTTTGGTTACCTCCTCAAAAAACTCAAATCAAATTAATGAGACAAGATTTTACCCTCATAAGCCCTACTGTCATCGGTTAGTTCCTACCTTTACAAATGAACATAAATCCTCTCCTTTAGAACTTTCTCCAATATTTTCCTACCATTGGCTGAAGGCTCACCAGCTATAGAATCTTAAGAAAGAAATTAGAAAAGCTAAAAGAATCTTCAGAAAGAAATTAGAAAAGCTAAAAGAAGATACGAGGTTGCTTTGGCAAGTAAGGTGAAAATAAATCCGAAGGGTTTCTACAGTTATATTAATAGCAAAAGGATAGTGAGGGTTAAAGTTGGTCCCTTAAAGAATCAGAGTGGACAACTATGTATGGAGCTGAAAGTGATGGGGGAGATTTTGAACAATTTCTTCGGTATTCACTAAGGAGAAGGGTATTGTATTGTATAAGGTAAAGGAAACAAGTAGGGAAGTTATGGAAACTATGCCGATTAAAGAGGAGGAAGTACTGGCACTTTTAAGGATTATAAAAGTGGATAAATCTCCGGGTCCTGACAGGATATTCCCTAGGACCTTGAGGGAAGTTAGTGTAGAAATAGCAGGGGCTCTGACAGAAATATTTCAAGTGTCATTAGAAACGGGGATGGTGCCGGAGGATTGGTATAGTGCTCATGTGATTCCATTGTTTAAAAAGGGTTCTAAGAGTAAACCTAGCAATTATAGGGCTGTCAGTTTGACGTCAGTGGTGGGTAAATTAATGGAAAGTATTCTTAGAGATGGTATATATAATTATCTGGATAGACAGGGTCTGATTAGGAACAGTCAGCATGGATTTGTGCGTGGAAGGTCATGTTTGACAAATCTTATTGAATTTTTTGAAGAATTTACAAGGAAAGTTGACGAGGGTAAAGCAGTGGATGTTGTCTATATGGACTTCAGTAAGGCCTTTGACAAGGTTCCGCACAGAAGGTTAGTTAGGAAGGTTCAATCGTTAGGTATTAATATTGTAGTAGTAAAATGGATTCAGCAGTGGCTGGATAGGAGATGCCAGAGAGTAGTGGTGGATAACTGTTTGTCAGTTTGGAGGCTGGTGACTAGTGGTGTGTCTCAGGGATCTGTACTGGGTCCAATGTTGTTTGTCATATACATTAACGATCTGGATGATGGGGTGGTAAATTGGATTAGTAAGTATGCAGATGATACTAAGATAGGTGGTGTTGTGGATAATGAAGTCGGTTTTCAAAGTTTGCAGAGAGATTTAGGCCAGTTAGAAGAGTGGGCTGAAATATGGCTGATGGAGTTTAATGCTGATAAGTGCATTTTGCTGCATTTTGGTAGGAATAATCCAAATAGGACATACATGGTAAATGGTAGGGCATTGAAGAAGGCGGTAGAACAGAGTGATCTAGGAATAATGGTACATAGTTCCCTGAAGGTGGAATCTCATGTGGATAGGGTGGTGAAGAAAGCTTTTGGTATGTTGGCCTTTATAAATCAGAGCATTGAGTATAGGAGTTGGAATGTAATGTTAAAATTGTACAAGGCATTGGTAAGGCGGAATTTGGAGTATTGTATACAGTTCTGGTCACCGAATTATAGGAAAGATGTCAACAAAATAGAGAGAGTACAGAGAAGATTTACTAGAATGTTACCTGGGTTTCAGCACCTAAGTTACAGGGAAAGGCTGAACAAGTTAGGTCTTTATTTCTGGAGCGCAAAAGGTTGAGGAGGGACTTGATAGAGGTATTCAAAATTATGAGGGGAATCGATAGAGTTGACGTGGATAGGCTTCTTCCATTGAGAGTAGGGGAGATTCAAACAAGAGGACATAAGTTGAGAGTTAGGGGGCAAAAGTTTAAGGGTAACGAGGGGGAATTTCTTTACTCAGAGAGTGGTAGCTGTGTGGAACGAGCTTCTAGTAGAAGTGGTAAAGGCAGGTTCGGTATTGTCATTTAAAGTAAAATTGGATAGGTATATGGACAGGAAAGGAATGGAGGGTTATGGGCTGAGTGCGGGCCAGTGGGACTAGGTGAGTGTAAGCGTTCGGCACGGACTAGAAGGGCCGAGATGGCCTGTTTCCGTGCTGTAATTGTTCTATGGTTATAGTTACCTGACTCAACCATGCTACCATCTTGGAATTGTTTTTTATTATGTGTACCGTAAAAAAACAATTGTTTTTGTGTACCATCTAATCAGATCATGCCAAACGTAAGTACCTCAAGGTAGTAAGAAGTAAACGGCTGGCATGATCATAGTGTGTCAGCTGTAGTGGAAGTGTCGTGTGGGAGAACAAAGTTCAAGGGCCACAATGAGTTAGATTGGGAGATCAAGAATTAATCTATGCCATATCAGAGCTCCATTCAATGATCTGACAACAGTGGTATATGAAATTAGAACAGATAACAGGTATGCAAAATTAGAGGGGTACAGATAAGGTAAATGCAAGTAGGCTTTTTCCACTGATGTTGGGTGAGACTAAATCTTAAGGTCATAGGTTAAGGGTGAAATGTTTAAAGGGAAGATGAGGAGGAACATCATCACTCGGAGGGTGGTGGGAGTGTGGAACGAGCTGCCAACAGAAGTGGTGGATGTGGGTTCAATTGAAGTATATACAAGGATGAAGGGAATCTGGAGGGCTGTGCTCCATGTGCACGCAGGTCAATGGGACTAGGCAGAATAGCAGTTTTGTATGGACTAGCTAGGCCAAAGGGACTTTTTCTGCGCGCTAGTGCTCTATGATTCTAATTCAGCTTCACTGAATGTTTAATTTTAATAGTTGAAACTTATTCCTTCTAATGTTCATTAGCTTTGGATATTAATATAAACGATATGCCATCTACATATATCTCTCTCAATCCTATTAGTATATCCCAGTTTTTATTTACATCCAGTATGTTATTAAGATCTAATTTATGCTTCCGGGTTTATACTTCCTGGGGCTTTCATCACTTTGTATCTCAGTGAAGGCTCTTCAATCTGATTGGCTGAGCATCTACATTGGCACATCTGCACACGGACAGATCCCTGGTAGAGTGTGGGCATGGCTGGATCTGAAGTCAGGTGCCATATCAATTAGGCGAAAGGCATGTTTATCCCCATGTGGTTTTAGAGTCTGGAAAAGAACATCGATAGGGTCAATGTGCATAATCTTTTTCCTAGGACTGGGGAATCAAAAAATAGAGGACGTACTTTTAAGGTGAGAGGGCAGAGATTTAATAAAACAGTAAGGTACAACATTTACACCCAGTTTGGCCAGTGTATGGGGTAAACTGCCAGAGGGAGAAGCTGAGGTGGATACATTAATGGCATTTAAAAGGTACTTGGACAGGAACATGGATAGAAAAGGTTTGGACAGATATGGCTAAATGCAGGCAAATGGGATGAGCAATCTTGGTCACCAAGGACCAGTTGTGCTCAAGGACATGTTCTCGATTGTATGACTCAATTCTATAACAGCAAGTCCATGCATCCTCACCTGTTGATTCCCCTGACCCCCCTCTATCTTCTACACAATAGCATTTGATTGCCTTCTGTACTTTTATCTAAGCACAAAATGAGACTAGCCTAAGTCCTTAGGCCTTGGTGATCTGTATTATCAAATCTTTGTTAGGCTGCTTGAGTTGAATGATCTTAGAAAAATATCTCGTAAAATTTATTGCAGAGCCACATTCATGTAAAGGTACCTGTAAGTTTCAGATTTTCCACAAACACAAGAGTCAAAGTTGTTACGCTTCTCCCGGTTTCCTGTCCTAGTGTGATCTAGCTTCTAATGCCACACTGTCAGTAGAGGTCAGAATGGGTGGGTAAACAGAGTAGAACAGCAGCCCAGGTCCACTTATGTCAATACATTAGAAGACTGGGCAGCCTGTTTGTTGCGGGGACTTTGAGTTAATTCTCTTAATAGTAGTTTGGGATCAAATTAGGAAAATTAAATTGGTTTGTCTTTGTATCAGATCAAGGACAGATGCATTTGTTCACCCAGTTTCTTCATACTGAAGGACCAGCCTGAAAAGGATCTTCTTAAGCAAAATTACCCTCAAAAGGTCGGCACTCCATTGCATTCTTTAACGCCCGCTTATTTCAGCAGGTGTATTTAATCATGGTTCATCAATTAAATGTGAGAATAAATGCCCTCAACCTCCAGACACCCACACAGTGATTAGGATTTATCAATTTAAAATGGTATTTGAGCATCATTATTTTGTGAGAGGAATGCCAAGCTTGTAAAATCTCATTTTGGGTATTGTCAATGCTGCATGCTCACTTCGCATTAAAAACCTTTGAACATGTTGAAATGAGGAGACTGCATAATTAATAACTTATTGAGGAGTAGGTATGGAAAGAATGGGTCTGTCTGGTCAGGCAACGCGGACCCATTAATCTTATGATGTTAGCAAGGTAAATGCAGCAGGAACCAATGCCAGAAGCAGTTCTAAAGGTGAACTGCAATAATAACATAGCAAACTCTTGGCAAACCTGAAGAACGTAGAATGATACTGTGTGACCCAGTGTATTGGTTTTTCTCACAGAGTTGATTGGGAAGGTAAAAGGTTTGGAAGAGATTCCAGCATCCCCCACCATTCGTAAAACAAAACGTGACGTCATTACATTGAAACATTAAATCATAGAATATCTCTGACACAGAAAAGACATTATGTCAGTGCTGATCACAAGTGAGCCTATCCCATCTTCTGGCACCAGGTCTACTGGTCTGCAACTCACAGCCTGTCAATTTTACATTCAGGGGTACTTTCCAAATCTGCACTTCCAGCCTTTTCAGATAGTCATTACCAGATCCCTACCAATCTCTGGGAAGAATGAAGAGAAGTTCTCAAATCTCCCTAACCTTTATTATCAGCGACTTTAAATTTGTGCCCCTGATGTTTAACACATTTCTGAGTAGGATCAGGCTCTCCTTATTTATCTTCATAGTTCTGTATTAGATCTCTCTGCCACTTTTTGTCCAAAGGAAACAACCCTGGCATATCAAGTCATTACTCAAAGTGACAATTTTCCTGACTTGGCAGCATCCTGTTAAATTCCTGTACACATTCCACAATACAAGTGTTTCTTTCTTGTTCATCAGAACTGTATGTTGAATTTAAACTCTTAACTAAGTAGGACAGTGTAGAATTCTACATAACCTCCAGTTCTTGGATTCTGTGCCTTAACTCAAAGCATCCTGTTTGCCCTTTTAGTCTTCTTTCTGATTTCCCATTACCTTTGAGGATTTATGGACATAACCTTCTTAAAGTCCAGTCAATATCCTCTGTAGATTGAATTGTTTTTGCCATATATCTGCAGTACAGGTCAGTTTATATCTTGCTGCACTGTGAAGCATTTATGCATCAATATCAAATTTCTCTTTTGTGCATTTTGGTCTAAATCATTAATAAGTATCACAAAGCACAATGGACTGAACATAGTTCCCTGCAAAACTCCACTGTCAACAGCCTTCAGGTCATAAACTCACCTACCAATCATTATCTTTTGTTTCCAGCTACTGATCCAGTTTTACATCCCACTTTATGACTCTCCCTTCGACTTTTGACAAACATCTCATATTGGCCTTGTCGAAAGCCTTGCTAAAATGCATGTAGATGACATCAAACACCTACGTACATTGACTCTTCTTGTCATTGCCTCATAAAATTTAATCGAGTTAGTGAGACATGACCTACTCTTTAAAAAAAAGTATGATTACTGTTCCTGAAAAATCTGCATCTTTCCAATTGAAGGTTTATATACTTTCATAAATTTGACTTCAATAATCCCAATAAACTAACTGGCCTATAACTATTCAGTCCTCTAATTCACTGCTGGCATTCCTGCAACAAGGAGGATTGAAAAATTGCATTCATACCCTCTGCAGTTTCCTCCCTTCATTTAGCACCTTCCTTTCATTTGCTCCTCATGATTTATTGGCTATCAGAAACACTAAACTCCTTAATACTTATTCTTTCCCATCCAGAATCTCATAATTGTCCTCCTTAGCTACAAAAACTGACATCATACCCCCCTCTCTGCCTCTGTAGAGAGTTTGTTAAGAAACATACGTCCTCTGATTTCACATACCGGTAGGTTGTCTTTTTAGGACCCCAGTATCGTTATCAACTTGTTCCAAAACCAACTTCGATTTGCCACTCCAAATCATATAATTCCCTCTGAAGAAATTCCAGTTGCATAGGAATGTGGTGAGTCTTGATCTTAAAGAACATTCTGAGAAAGAATTTGGAAAGATGCAGGATTAATTGAGAGTGATGAGAATCCAAAGTCTAAAAACACGTCTGAAAGTTGCAGAAGAATTGAAACTGCTGCTTTCTTGGGGAAAGAGCTTTGGAAAATGGCAATGGTGAGGTTGGGGCTGAGGCAGCGCTGACCAAAACAACCCCACTCTGTTTAGCTTACTTCAAGATTCGTGTTTCAAGATTATTTAACGTCATTTCCGGTACACCAGTGTAAAGGAGAACAAAATAATTGTTACTCTGGATCTAATGCAGCACAAAAAACACAATAAGATAAAGAATGTAATAATAAAAAAACTTAATAGGTAGGAATACATAAGATAGCTTGTATACATAGATTGATCGAATGTCTGTAAAGTGACACTAGGCCAGGAGTGTCTGTACATAGGTGACTCTTGACAGGAAATGATAAAGTAATGGTGGTGTTGGGGGAGTGTGGAGTCATTGATCAGCCTTCCCGCCATTACAAACATTTGCGCCACACGCTGCACCCGCAAAGCTAACAGCATTGTGAAAGACCCCATGTGTCCCTCATACAAACTCTTCTCCCTCCTGTCATCTGGCAAAAGGTATTAGCATTCGGGATCTCATGACCAGACTGTACAACAGTTTCTTCCCCCAAGCCATCATACTCTTCAATACTCAGTCTAGACTGACATCTGCATCATTTATTATTGTAATTTGTCCTCTACTGTGCCTATTGTCTTGTTTATTAATTATTTATTTTTACTGTACTGTCCTGCACTGTTTGTGCTCTTTATGTAGTCCTGTGTAGGTCTGTAGTCTAGTGTAGTTTTTGTGTTGTTTTACATAGTCTAGTGTAGCCTTGAGTTGTCTCACATAGTCTAGTATTTCATGTAGCACCAGGGTCCTGGAGGAACGTTGTTTTGTTTTTTCTGTGTACTGTACCAGCAGTTTATGGTTGAAATGACAATAAAAAGCGACTTGTCTTGACCTGACGTGCTCGGGGAATGTAACTGTTTTTTTGCGTTTGGTGAGCTACATAGCTTCCTCCCTGATGGGAGAGGGACAAACAGCACGAGCAGGATGGGTGGGATCTTTCATGATCAGCTGGCCCTTTCCTAGCACCTTTCTGTATACAAGTCCTTGATGGTGGGTAGGCTGACGCTGATGCTGGTGCTGGTGAGGTGTTGGGCAGTTTTGACTACCTGCTGTGGAGACCTCTTGTCTGTTGCAGTGCAGTTTCCACAATGTACAGCGACAGAGCGTGTTAGGATGCTGTCTACTCCTCAGAAAGCAGAAATGTTGGTGATTCAGGTTCAGACAACGTACTTATCACTTGTACATTGAAATGTGTTCCCATTGACACCCAGTATAACCTAGGGATGTACTGGAGGGTAGCCTGCAAGTGTTGCTACACATTCCGGCGTCAACATAGCATGCCCACAATGCTCTGTGGAAAATACAGAACACCACGAAACAACACAACAAGCAACAAAATAGCAGCAGCAAAACAAGCCCCTTTACTCTCTCTCACCCACCCACACACACGTGGACAGGCCTTTAACTCCAGGACAGGCCTCTCGTCTCCAATCTCCAGGCTTCAGCCATCGGGCTTTGATTTCCGGACTTCCAATCAACCTCCAGTCTTCGCTATCAAACCAACCCCCCAACCCCCCACCCCCAAGACTAGCCAATGACTAGACCCTGAATTCCAGGCTCCAGACTCGGAGATAACAACCTCGGGCCTAATCAGAAATTTATGGCGTGGTTAACCTTTGTTGCCAATAGTGTTTCCAGATGTTGAGGAATGGAATAGGAAGGATGAGAAAGGAGCCATAATGATTCCTGAGATGGAGGTGAAATTAACAAAGAACATTCTGGAAAATGTGGAAAGGCTCATGCTGAGGTATGAGCTATTGTTAAGTTCCACTCTGATATGTTAAGAAACAGAAGAAGTTGAATGTAGAAGAGCAAATAGAGTGTAAATCATGGAAAAGCAGTACAAGTGTGGGTCACAGTACCGTAGGCCTTCTGCATCCCGACGCATGAGAGAAAGTTCACTTTCTGGAGCAAATCTGATCCAAAGCATTTAAGGAAATGAGTTATCTAAGGATATGGACAACTCAGTCTGAGCGAGACAGATTTATAGTGCCATTATAATAACAAAAGGGGCCATAAGTTTAAATTGATGTAAAGCATATTTAGGCTGGTCAGGAAAAATTAGTTCCATTTGTGGAGTTGTATACAGTTGAAATGGACTCTTTAGTTAAGTGGTGCAATCTGTGAATTTTTCTTCTTCGGCAGAATGCAATAATGTCTTACTGGAACAGAAAGGTGGACTAAAATCTAAACAGAAAATGCTAGAGTAACTGTCAATGTTTCAGACTGAGACCCAGTCCTGATGAAGGGTCTTGGCCCGAAACTTCGACTGATTGTTCCTCTCCATTAATGCTGCCTGGCCTGCTAAGTTCCTCCAGCATTTTGTATGTGTTGCTCTGGATTTCAACACCTGCAGAATCTCTTGTGTTTTAGAAAATGCTGGAACCACCCCACAACATCTGTTGAGGGAAAAGTAATTAATGCTCCAGTCAATGAAAGTCATCTACCTAAACACTAACTCTGTTTCTCTCTGCACAGCTGTGTCTGATTTCTCAGTGCCTCTAGACTTCTGTCATTTCAGATTTATAGCATCTGCAGACAAACCACCTTCACCATGCATTTATTTGGTTTGAAAAATGATTGATCTAGAGTAAGTTTAATGGCACAGTGGTGTCAAGAAAACAGCCTCTCCTTCAGTGTTGCAAAAACAAATGAGCTGGTTGTGGACTACAGGAGGAATGGGAGATGGGCTCACCCCTATTGACATCAATGGATTTGGGGTTGAGAGGGTAAACAGTTTTAAGTTCCTCGGGATCCACATCACCAAGGACTTCATGTGGTCTGCACGTACCAGTTGTGTGGTGAAAAAGGCACAGCAACACCTCTTTCATCTCAGATGGTTGAGGAAGTTTGGTGTGGGTCCCCAACTTTCTACAGGGTACAATTGAGAGCATCCTGACTGGCTGCATCACTGCCTGCTATAGGAACTGTACCTCCCTTAATCGCAGAATTCTGTAGAGAGTGGTGTGGACAGCTCAGCACATCTGTAGTTATGAACTTCCCATGATTCAGGACATTTTCAAAGACAGGTGTGAGAAAAGGATCACTGGGGACCTGAGTCACCCCAATCACAATCTGTTCCAGCTCCTACCATCCGGGAACCAGTACCGCAGCATAAAAGCCAGGACCAACAGGCTCCGGGACAGCTTCTTCCACCAGGCCATCAGACTGATTAACTCACGCTGATTCGAGTGTATTTCTATGTTACATTGACTGTTCTATTTATTATAAATTACTATGATTGCACATTGCACATTTAGACAGAGACGTTACATAAAAGTTTTTACTCTTCATGTATGTGAAGGACGTAAGAAATAAAGTCAGTTCAATTTAATTGTTAGCAGTTTTGGTGCCTTCTTTATCTGTGTTCATGTTTTTCATATCTATTCAGAATGCAACATGTAATATTGATTTTCACAGGAACAGAAGTGAGCCACTTAATTATTTAAACCTGTTCTATGATTTATTGAGATTGGGGTGAACTGTGATCTTTTCCCAATAACCATTAATACCTTTGGTTAACAAGATTCTAGCAATCCCAGATTCAGAATTAGCAAGTGACTTGACATGAACTTTTGTTGGCATGAGATGATTCCGGATTTTAAACATGTAGAAGTGTTTCCTGATCTGAAAAGGCTGATTCTCACTTTTAATCTATGACCTCTGGTGCTAACCAACTTCCTGTCATGCTACTTTCCAGAAAATATCATGGAAATTTCAATCAAATTATCCTGTAATCTTTAAATATCAGGGAATCATAACCCAAGTGTCTGTAGTCTAAATCTACAATTCACTTCCTCCAAAGCCAGTGTATCCCTCTTGATGTGTGGTGCCCAGAAATGCTCTCAAGTTTTCCAACACTAACTAGGGCTCTGTATAGTTGAAACTTTTTGTTTGCATTTTACTCTAGACAAGAAGACCCTGCAGTTCATCTTCAAAACTCCTCCCCTCAGAATCACAATCCATTACTATCGCTGTAATTTAATGCTGAAATCCACATTGATAAGATTTATGACAATTTCCTGCACAGAAGTTTCTTGGTGGCATATTTCATTAATGGTAAGACCTTGTCACAGAAAGTTCTGTCCACAGGTCCCCATATATTGAACTTAGATCATAGAACATATGTTCAAGCCTTTTGCCCTGAGATGTGCCATCCTTTTAACTACTCTCTGACCGATCTAACCCTTCCCTCCCACATAGCCCTTCATTATTCCGTCAAAACATTGACTAGATGTTTTAGTGTAGAGGTACACTGAAGTCCTACATGTACTCTACCAGCATAAAAGAAGCCTGTGGAAGAAGTGTGATGGACCACAGCACCTTTTACCAACGTTTGTGTCACGTTAGAACATTGTTGCCCTTTGAATTAGCTGCTGGAATTGGGGCCGATTGCGGATTCAGATGTGGCAACTTACAAGCCTGGTCAGTTAAAAATAAATAAAGAAATATTTTTGTTTAAAATTAAATATATATATATATAAAATTAAAGCTTCCCATCACTGGGCCTAAGGCAGCGTGGGAGTTCTTCCGATCTGACCTACAGTTTTTGGTAATTTAGTAAAGTTAGCATAGCCTCAGAGCTTAACATAAACTGGTTTACCACAGGCATCTTGTACAAAACCCTTCCAGAACACCATGCATGGCCACAAAATATCAGAATGTGGCCTGCACTCTCCTGAGCGTTTATAATTCTTCTTCTTCACAAGTGTTATACTTTCTTGTTTCCTAAACACTGAAGAATGTTTGAAACAAAGTAGTAAATATTTTAAATGCCCCATAGGTTGAGCAGTATCTGTGGACAAAGAAGCAGATGTACCATTTTGAGACGATGACCTTTCACTAGATTAGTGATCTGAAACGTAGGATGAAGTCATCCTTGACACACCCTGCTCCTTATATTCTCCACTAATCCTCCACCCCCAGTGCTAATCCCACAGCTGTGCTCCTATTTTACTGCACTGTAGTTCCAAACATCTTTCGGCCTATGCTGTTCTGGCTGCCCCATGAAGCACTGTAGTCTGTAGGTGGCAACTAGGCCTCAGGCAGTGGTACCTGAGACCCAAGCCCCAGATTGCCCTGATAGCTTTTTGACAAGTCATTGTTGTCAAAGACTTTTATCACAATTTTAAATGTCTCTGACAATCACATTTAAATAATTATATATTAATTATGCAAGAAGAGCATGATAGCATAGCAGTTAGTGAAACATTTTTTACAGTGTCAGTGACCTCAGGTTAAATTCCACCACTGTCTGTAAGGATTTTGTACGTTCTCCCTGTGAGGAAATGGGTTTCCTCCATGTGCTCTGGTTTCCTCCCGAGTTCTTGTAGTAGTTTAATTGGTCACATGGGTGTAATTGGGCAGTGTGCGCTTGTTGGGCTGGAAGATCCTGTTACTGTGCTGTATTTCTAAATAAAACATAAAATACAGTTCTAAAGGATACATTTAAATTATAGAAATCAATTAAGAACATTAAGTGCCAAAAATCCAAGCATGTACTTGCATATACCTTTTCAGTTCAGGTGTTCAAACACATTGAAATGAGTGGAGACACAAGAGACGGTAGATGTCGGAGCAACAAACAATCTGCTGGATGGGTCAAGGAGCATCCATAGGACAGAAGTACTTGCCAGTGGTTTGGGTTTAAACCCTGCGCTAGCAGTTACTGACCTACTGAGGTTCCCCAACAGATTGTTTGTTGCTTCATTCACATGAGTGGTACCACAACACGTGGCAGTCATTCTGGCCCACCAGCATCCAGTCCAGCACCGAGCAGGAGGCCCAATGCATGGACTTCCACCTAGGTCCTGGTTTTCCATGTTGCAATGCACAGTGACGTTGGTCAGGAATATGCTGGTCAGCACATGGCAGCCAGCAGATAGCTCTTGACAAAGACACCAGTAAGCATGCAATGCTATCTGACCTGTCAGCCTTACTTGTGGATGCAGCCCAGTCCATCACAGGAAAAGCCCGCCCCGCCACTGAGCATGTCTACACGGACCGCTGCCACAAAAAAGTAGCATCCATCACCAAGGACCCCCACCATCCAGGCCATGCTCTCTTCTTGCTACAGGAGGTACAGGAGCCTTAGGACCCACATCACCAGGTTCAGGAACAGTTATTACCCTACAACCATTAGACTCCTGATCCAGTATGGATAACTTCACTCACCTCAATACTACAACCTACCACCTCACTTTCAAGGACTGTACACGCATGTTATTAATATTATTTATTTATTTATTATTATTTGTTTCTTTTGTATTTGCAGTTTGTCTTCTTTTCCTCATTGGTTGCTTATCAGTCCTTGTATGTAGTTTTTTTCATTGATTCTATTGTATTTGCTAAGAATGCCTGCAAGGAAATGAATCTCGGGGTAGCATATGGTGACACATGCGTACTTTGATAATAAATTTACTTTGTCTTTCCAGAGTTGCTGCCTGAGATGCAATATTTCACTCCAGTGATTTGGTGATGCAAGTTTGTTGAGTAAACATATACTGAAACTTGTGACTTGCAACTGACCACCGGATGATTTATACACAGTAATAATATAACCATATAACAATCACAGCACGGAAACAGGCCATTCCGGCCCTCCTAGTCCGTGCCGAACTCTTAATCTCACCTAGTCCCACCTACCCGCACTCAGCCCATAACCCTCCACTCCTTTCCTGTCCATATACCTATCCAATTTTACCTTAAATGACACAACTGAACTGGCCTCTACTACTTCTAAAGGAAGCTCATTCCACACAGCTATCACTCTCTGAGTAAAGAAATACCCCCTCGTGTTTCCCTTAAACTTTTGCTCCCTAACTCTCAAATCATGTCCTCTCGTTTGAATCTCCCCTACTCTCAATGGAAACAGCCTATTCACGTCAACTCTACCTATCCCTCTCAACATTTTAAATACCTCGATCAAATCCCCCCTCAACCTTCTACGCTTCAATGAATAGAGACCTAACTTGTTCAACCTTTCTCTGTAACTTAAGTGCTGAAACCCAGGTAACATCCTAGTAAATCATCTCTGCACTCTCTCTAATTTATTGATATCTTTCCTATAATTCGGTGACCAGAACTGTACACAATAATGTGCTGTTGCTGCTGGGAACTGATGTACTCCGCTGGCATTCAGGGTTTATCTTCAGATGGAAGCATGATTTGGTGCAGAGAGAGAGAGAGAGAGAGTGAGTGAGTGTGTGTGTGTGTATGTGTGTGTGTGTGTGTGTGTGTGCGCGCGCGCTAAGGTTTATTTAGCTGTATTGTTGATGGTAAGACTGAGCAGTTTGGAAGTTTCAGTTATGATTGTCATTCTTGCTGTATTATTGTCACATAGAACAAGATGCGGTCAAAAGCTTTTGTTCAGAAAGATAATGCCACACATAGTTACATTAAAGGTAGTGAAAAACAGTATGAAGAGTATACTTTTGCTGTTACAGATGAAGTGCAGTGAAGTAAGATAAATAAAGATCAAAAGGTGCGGAAGGCAAATGCAATGTTATTATTCATTTCAAGAGGACTAGAATATAAAAGCAAGGATGTAATGTTGAAACGTTATAAAGCACTGGTGAGGCCTCACATGGAGTATTGTGAACAGGTTTGGGACCCTTAGACAGGATGTGCTGACACTGGAGAAGGTTCAAAGGAGGTTCACGAAAATGATTCCAGGATTAAATGGCTTGTTTTAGGAAGAGAATCTGATGGCCCTGCACCCTGTATTCACTGGAATTCAGAAGAACGAAGGGTGACCTCATTGAAACATTTTGATTGGTGAAAGGCCTTGATAGAGTGGATGTGGAGAGGTTGTTTCCTATGGTGGGAGAGTTTCAGACCAGAGGACACAGCCTTAGAATAGAGGGGCATCCTATTAGAATGGAGATGAGGAGGAATTTCTTTAGCCAGAGAGTGGTGAATCTGTGGAATTCTTTGCCACTGGCAGCTGTGGAGGCCAAGTCTTTATGTATATTTAAGGCAGAGGTTGATAGATTCTTGATTGGTCTGGGCATGAAGGGATATGGGGAGAAATTAGGAGACTGGGGCTGAGAGGAAAATGGATCAGCCATGATGAAAAGGCAGAGCAGACACAATGGGCCAAATGGCCTAATTCTGCTCCTATAATGGACTAAGACGAGGGAGATTGGGAGATCAAGAGTTCATTTCTAAAATCAGGTACATTTTATCAGTTGTTTGTTTTTTAAAGATATGATGAGTAGGAATACAGGTTCAAGGATGGTTCCTAAAGTCTGGAAAATATCTTGAAGTCATTTTTAAACAGTGGTTAAAAATGATAAACCTGTGTCACTGTTGAAGATGATTCACATAGAATCACATAAGTCACATAGATAAGTGGATTGGATGAAGAAGATTAGTATGAAAATTTTAAAGGGAAATCATGTTTCACTAATTTGATTTTATACAAAGTAACAGAGAAGGTTGATGAGGGAAATGCAATTGATGTGATGCACAGGAACTTCCAAAATACACTTGATTAGGGCATATGATTGACATTGTCAGGATTAAAGGTCATTAAATAAAAGAAGTTCTGTAAGCATGGGTAGAAAATTGGCTTTAAATACTAGGAAATAATGTTATAAAAATAATTAATATTAATAGAGCGATCCCTCGAGTCGAGTTTGATGTTCACCAAACAGTGAGTCTATTGACGGGTCCTCAGGTAGGACCTAAGGTTGATCAAAGACCTACATAACCGGGCTGTTACAGTGGATTCCCTTACTGAGGAATATCTGTGCATGACTTTTTTTTAATGAGGAGAGGCTGATGCACGGGCAGCCACCACGTGGTCCTTGACCGATCGGGTTGGGGTCCAGTGGCACAGAATGCAAGATGACTGGGGACCCTTCACTGCCGAAGCCTTCCTCTGCCTTCATTTCCACTGCAATGTCTCATCTCCTTCCGCCTGCTCTACTGTCAAGGTCTTGGTTGGATCGTTCTTTGTCTGGTATTTCCCCGTTGACCTTACTGTCATGGGTGACCCTACCAGGAGCTAACCACCAGATGGCTGAACTCCAGACCACTTCACTCTCAGGTTACCAGGAACTCACAAGCCTCCCCACCACAAGGTGGCGGTTCTCTCAGAAGACCAGGAAATAGAGTAGCAAGGAAAGATTAGTTTGGACTGGAGCAAAGTGTGTAGTAATGGAGTTCACATGGAATTGGTACTGGGACCACTGCTGGAGGAGCTCAAGACCCTGCATCATGCATCCTGGTTAGGGGTCTCAATGTAAAACATCAGTTCCTCCCCCCTCAGCCCCGACCTCCAAAGATACTGCTCAACCCGCAGAATTCCTCCAGCAGATTGTTGCTCTGGATTCCAGGATCACCTATCTTTTGTGTCTACAAGCTAGCAGTGGACTTTAAGGAAAACTGAACAAGCTTTGGAATAGACAGATAGGAGGCATATGAAACTGAAGTTTGAGGAATGTGTAGCATTATATTTTAGTGGGAAGAATGATTATAACTTAGAGAGCATGGTTCTATATGCATTTCAATGCCAGAGAGATGTTTGTGGAATGTGTGGGGAGATCAGACGTTGTCTGTTAATTGTAGCACATGGGTCGAGAAGTAGCTAATGAAGTTTTCTGATCCTGACTGTTAGAAATGGTGTTGTTATGATCTTTAAAAAAATAAGGATTTGACCATGTAAATTATATAGTGTGATCTTTTTTGATTGCCACTCTTTAGGGAAGATGGAGAAGGTATCGAAGAAATTTATTAATTTGCTCTTTGGGTGAGGAACTTTGGTTATGAGCAAAGACTGGAGAAACTGGGGTTGTTCTCCTTGAGAACGCAGGAGATATGATAGAGATGTTTACAGTCATGAAAGCTGTAGTTTAGATAGAATGAAACTTTTCCCATTGGTCTGAGGTCAAGGACTAGAAGACACAGAAAGAAGTGATTGACAAGAAAAAAACGTGAAAATCTTTTTTATATTGTGTGTTTAAGATCTGGATTCCATAACCACAGATAACAATGAAGGCAGCTTGAGTTGTTCAAAAGGATGCTAACTTAAAAGAAAGATTTTATAGGGAAGGGGAAAGGGCAGGACTCTGGGGCTATTGGATTACACCAAGTTCATCACGGGGAATAGCCTCCCCTGCATTGGGGACATCTTCAAAAGGCGATGCCTCAAAATGGTGACATCCATCATCAGCCAGCACATCTTCTCATTGATGTACATTGAAGAGGTACAGGAGCCTGAAAACATGCACTCAACATTTTCGGAACAGCTTCTTCCCCTCCACCATCAGATTGCTAAACGGACCATGTACCTATGAAAGTCTGATTCCTATTCATCTGCACCGAAACGAGTGGAATAAATGGGTCCGTTTCTGTCGTGTAACTCTTCTGTGACGCTGTAGAGACTGTTTCTGTTCACATATTTTTCTCTCAACTGAGTGGACTGCAAGTCAATTCATTTTTAAATAATAAGCAGTCAGAGGGAAGTTGGTGGAAAAACCTATACCATCAGCCCAGCTCTCTCTTTCACCTATACTTATGAGATGTGATAAGTTTAGAGATAATTGCTTAAGTCCCTGAGCTGTGGGTAGGAAGAACAGACATTGATCAGGGCCACTTGTCTGAGGCTGAATTTAGTGAGACATTTAAAACCTAAGGAATGTGGGGATGAAGTCTGCAAGCCATCATGTTCTCTGTGGCCCAGACTTGGAAATTTGACAACTATTCTTGCAGCTTGATTGTAAATAATGTCATTGAAAATATGTTGTATTGCTCGACTTTTCCTCGGCACCAGCTATATCATTTCAGCTCCCATAGGTTCATTGTCGTCTGGCTTCTGGTCTCTTGGGTACCCCTCCCTGTCCCTAGTTATGGCATCATTAAGACTGAATATGATTCTTGCCTTTATCCATCTTGCTCCCTTTTCCAAACCCGTATATCCCAATCAACGCGACCTCTGCCTTCTCCAAGCCAGCCAACCGTGCCTGAACACGTTACCCTTGCTTAACTTCTTGTTTGACTCACCACCATAAATAAAGCTTAGCTTTATTTGTCACATGTACATCAAAACACGTCATGAAATGTGTTGTTTGCGTCAATGACCAACACAGTCTGAGGATTATGCTGGGAGCAACCTACAGGTTTCACCAAGCCCACAATTTACTAACACTAGCCCTTCCTTTGGTGTGGTAGGAAATCGGCACATCCCATGCCAAATACAGGGAGAACGTACAACAACTCCTTACAGACAGCGGTGGGTATTGAACCCAGGTCACTGGCACTGTAAAGTGGTATGCCACCTGCCACAGAACTGTGCCACCCTTGACAATTATACCACACTCACCGTGGTGCGCTGCAGCTACGATCTCTGCAGTGCAGTACCAAGCACACTGAGTAGTACCTTCCACCAAATTGCTCCTGTAGTGCACTGCACAACGCTCCTAACCTAACCCCTACAGTGTTCCACATCACAGTTCACATGCCCTCCTTAACCCGTGTAAAGTGCTTAACACTCTCCAAGGCACACTAAGCTGTTTACACAACGTGCTTCATGGTGTGCAGTACCTCACACTGCCCAAGCTCTCAGACAACACTGCCCACATAGGACCTCATAGTGAACTCCTCAACACAATCCTCAATGCCCTCCCCATTCACTCCGCAGCACCCTTTGTAACTCCTTCCACAAGACGCTCCAAATTGCGCTCCACGGCACTGCCCCTAGCGGCATTCATTACCCTCTGCGTAACGTATTGCTGATGCGCTCCGGGGCACTTGCCCCCTTTCTGTGAAGCCAAGCTCAGGGGCTCCTGGGCTGGGGTCTTGCTCCTTCCTGCAACTCCGGGCTGCTGAACAAGCTCAGCGGGCTTCCATCTCACCTCTGGTTTTGCTTTTCTTTGTGCAGATCCCCACATTAAAGTTGGCGGAAAGAAAGAATACGTGAAGGAAGCGAAGGAAAAGATCATGTCTGTTCTGGACACAAAAGTAAGGCTGGGTGTCTCTCCTGCATTGGAAACTAGCAACAGCCTCTTTTTCTGCAATTATTGTGATGGCTCAGTACAGTGTAATCACTGGCAACCTTAGAACTTCACTCCACCTAGTGCACAAACTAAAAATCTCTGCCTCTCTCTCTTCACCATCACTACTCAATCCCCTCTCTAGCTGCTGTGACCCATCCTCCATTCCTCTTCTTCCTCTGGTCCTCAAACCCCTCAAATCCTCCACCCTTTCTCTCCCCATTGCACCACTCTGTCCTACCTTCTTACCTCCTCCTCCATCCTGTCCACTCCACCACTCACGCCCGTTTCTCCCTCCATGCCTCTTCCCCATCCTCCTCTTCTCCGCACTTGCCCATCCCATGCCGCCATCTACCTCCAAACCCTAACCCTCCTGCTAGTCACAACCCATGCCCTCTCCTCCAAGTGTCCAGTGATTTACCGTATCCATTGCCTCGCTTCCCCCTCGCCTACCCACAGTGATTTTACCCCACATCCTCTCTTTCCCATCTGTCTCAATGCCCTGTGTCCCCTCATTTCCACTGTGCCTTCTCCCTCTAGCAGGCGCAGTACCTTCTCCCACATCCTGACCATCTCCCACATCCTGACCATCTCCCATCTGCTCCTGAATTCTTCTACCCCATGGCCACACACCTTCCTACACATTCACCCACCCATCCTTCGTGTCTCAAAATGGTCATGTCATTCTAATAATTTCTTTACCTCTCTCTCCTTCTGTTCTTCTCATCTCTATTTTCATTTCCCATTCTCTCTATGCATCTCCCTCCATTTACCTATTTTAACCATTATTTTTCTCACTCTTGCCCTTTTCCCCTCTCACTTCCTATCTCCCCCTCTCTGTGTATCCCCATTCTTCTTTTTACTCCCACTCCTTTATCTCTCCCACTTTTTTGACCCCCCATTGTTCTCTCTCTACAACTCTCTTTCCCTCAGTCTCCCCACTTTTTATCACTCCAGGTTTTACCCTCCCCCTTTTCACCCTCTCCCCTCTCCACTTTCTCCCTCTCTCCCTGTCCTTCTCTCCCATCTGCCCTCCTTCTACCTCTCTCTCTCACACCCTTTCTCCCTTTCCCACTCCCTCTTTTCTTTCCCCCCATTCCTGCCACTCCCTTTCCCCCTCTCCCTCTCCTCTTCTCCCTCCCTCTCCCTTCCTCGCCATCCCCTCTTCCCCCTCTCCCTTCCCCTCTCCCTTCCCCTCTCCCTTCCCCTCTCCCTTCCCCTCTCCCTTCCCCTCTCCCTTCCCCTCTCCCTTCCCCTCTCTCTTCCCCCTCTCCCTTCCCCTCTCTCTTCCCCCTCTCCCTTCCCCCTCTCCCTTCCCCCTCTCCCTTCCCCCCTCCCTCCCCCCTCCCTCCCCCCTCCCTCCCCCTCTCCCTCTCCCCTCCCCCTCTCCCTCCCCTTCCTCTCCCCCTCCCCCTCTCTCCTTCCCCATCTCCCTTCACCCTCTCTCCCCCTTTCTCTCTCTCTTTTCCCCATTTCCTTTCACCTCTCTCTCTCTCTCTCCCCTCTCCCTCTCCCTCTCTCTCTCTCTCTTATCACCCTTTTAGAGTCAGATAAGATGATAACTCTATGACACAGAAACAGACCATTTGGCCCATCTAGTCCATGCCAAACTATTTTTCTGTCTCTCTCCCCACCCCTCTCGTATGAAGAATACATGAACGTTAATGGGATGTATTCAGCCCTGATATTCACATTTTAGTTTGGTCTGTTCCTGGCATTAGAATTGCCCATCCATTGTCTAGGTTTCCTTCTGGGCACAATGGACGTCCATCTCCCCTTCCTCTCATTCCACCTCTGGAATTCCCATCTCAGGGAAGGCAGGCCATGTTCCAACCCAGTTTGGGGTGAAATTATGGAGTGATTGCAGCTTCAGTTGAGTGTATGAAGGCAGGCGCAGAATTAACAACTGGTAATACCAGCCCTCTGCTATAAAATCTCGTGTCTCATTTTCCTGTTTGAACAATAAAGCATTGTTGGAGACAAATCTACCTTATAATTTGAGTGTGTTCAGTAAGGAAAAAAAATTTAAAAGTTTGTGAACCAAGTAATCATTAAGTTACAATAATTTTCCCTCCTGTCCTTTGAAACAGAGTAATCGGGTAACCCTGAAGATGGATGTGTCACATACAGAGCACTCCCATGTAATCGGCAAAGGAGGAAACAACATCAAGAAAGTAATGGAGGAGACAGGCTGTCACATTCATTTTCCTGACTCTAATCGGAATAACCAGACCGAAAAGAGCAATCAGGTAACTCCCACGCTTTGTACTTTGTGGTGGTCAGGGTGAAGTTGGGCTAGTTGTTGCTTACTTTGCCCTTCTCATTTCCCACCCCTCAACTTCAGTTCTCATGGGAGCTGGCATTTCAAGCATAGTTTCAGTGCCTTTGGCTTCCAGGCCACTTGATGGTTAAGAGTTGGTTTATTACTGAATTGGTCTTCACTTCAGAATCAGCTTTATTGTCACTGTGTCAGAAAGTTTGTTGTTTTGCAACAATGTATAAAAAATTACTGTAAGTTACAATAAGAAACATTTAAGAAAAAGTAGGATAAAAAGAGAGGCAGTATTCATGGGTTGATCGTCCATTCACAAATGGACAATGGCAGAGGGGAAGAAGCTTTTCCTAAAATGTTGAGTATGTGTCTTCAGGCTCCTGAACCTCTTTCCTGATGGTAGCAATGAGAAGAGGGCACGTTTTGGATAGTGAGGATCCTTAATGATTGATACCACCTTCTGGAGTCATCAGCTATTGATGACCTTGATGGTGTTCTCAATGTATTTGAAGGCAGAGTAGACTACAGGAAATAAGTTTATAGTGTGATCTTCCCCAGATATATTGTCAGGCACTCAGAAATTTGCACTGTGTTAGTTTGCCCAAGAAAGTTGAGGGTTCACATCTTCCTCCAGTCTTTTCACTGCTGCACTACCTTGCTTTTCAGTGGAACATGATATGAAGATCTCAGTTGTCTTTATATCTGATGGGAATCATCGAGGAACAGGCTTTCCTGGCTGACAGCTAACTCTCAGTCAATATCACAGCAAAGCTATATTACCTGAAAATTCATTTCCTTGCTTTGCACTGAATCTTTGCTTGAACAGTAACTCCTCATGTAAAGGGCTCCATTTTTACATTGAAATGGTCAGAGAGGTACTGAGTATATACCAGTGCCATAGAAATCAATTGCCTATTCAACTCTCTGTTCTTCAGCCCATGCACTAGAGGCAATAATAGTGGACAAGTCAAAAGGATGGACCTTCTATTCTCCACCCTTTGAGCTCTCCTAGATGACATAGTTTCTCCAAGGGGAAGATAGAGCCACAGCGTCAGCCTCCCCCCCCCACCCCCCCCACCCTTTGCTACTGCCTGGAGATGAAGCAGGCATTGCCCTATTTGACATAGCCAGGCTTCTGACCCCATCTCCTCTGGGATAAAAGTGTAAGTGCTGCCACAACCTGTGGTCCCACTTTCAACTTAAAACTTGTTCTGAGTAGTATCTATCTATCTACCGCTCCATTTTGTGTGATTTGTCTTCTTTTCTACATTGGTTGTTTTTCAGTCTTTGTGTCTAGTTTTGCAATGATTCCATCGCATTTCTATATTCTACTGTAAGTGCCTGCAATATCTTTCTCAGGTAGTACATAATGACATATGTGTACTTTGATAATAACATTCCGAAATATCTGCTGCTGGAACCTTATGACCTCACCAATGGTTCAGTTATCTCTTTGATTTAACTGTCCTGGTGTTACCTAGGCCAGCTTTACATTCTTTAGAAACTTCCATGCACTGAAATCTCTGCTGTCTTATCTTAATTCATATCCATTCACCCATCACCTCTGTACTGACTTGTTTTGTATGAAATTCCCATCCTTGTTCTCAAATTGCTTGGTGCTCTGGCCGCCCTCCATCTCAAACTTCCTCCAGCCCTCCAGAACTTTGCATTCCCAATGTTCTGTGCTCTCTCCACAAGCAATCGTGCTTTTAGCTGTTTTGGCCCTGAGCCCTGGAATTTCCTCCCCAAACCCAACTTCCTTTCCCTTTTCAAGGTGCTCCTTAAAGCCTGTGATGTTAGCCAAGCTCTTGATCAGTTCTATGTGGTGTTATGTTCATGTGAAATGTCTCAGGTTGATTCCAAGTTAAAGTGCACATTGTCAATGCTTCTTCTTTGACTGTCATATACTGGTGTCAGGAGACATGGGGTTTAACTTTAAATTTATTATCAAAGTACATATTTGTCAGCAAACATGTGTTTCTATATATACCACCCTGAGATTCTTCTGCTTGCAAGCGTTTGGAGGAAAGTAAAGAAAAATAAAATAAAATATATGAAAAGGTTACTCATAAGCAAAGACTGACAAACAATCAATGTGTAAAAGAAGACAAATAGTGCAAGTAAAAAATAATTAATACTGAGAACATCAGTTGATAGATAGATAGATACTTTATTCATCCCCATGGGGAAATTCAACTTTTTTTCCAATGTCCCATACACTTGTTGTAGCAAAACTAATTACATACAATACTTAACTCAGTAAAAAAATATGATATGCATCTAAATCACCGTCTCAAAAAGCATTAATAATAGCTTTTAAAAAGTTCTTAAGTCCTGGCGGTAGAATTGTAAAGCCTAATGGCATTGGGGAGTAAGCACGAGTTGTGAATCTGTAGGTTATGGAACCAGGTCAGAGTTGAAGCGAGTGAAGTTATCCACGCTGGTTCAGGAGCCTGACGGTTGTTGGATAATAACAGTTCCTGAACGTGGTGGTTTGGGACCTAAGGATCCTGTAACTTCTGCTCATTGGTAGTAGTAAGAAGGGAGTATGACCCGGATGGTGGGGGTCCTTGATAATAGATATGCTTTCTTGTGTCTGGGCTCTATGTAAGTGTGCTCGGTGGTGAGGAGGGCTTTACTAGTGATGGACTGGTCTATATCCACCACTTTCTGTTGACCTTTCTGTTCCTGAGCATCAGTGTTTCTATTATCAGACCATGATGTAACTAGTTAGGATGCTCTCCACTGTGCATCTTTAGAAGTTTGTCAAAGTTTCAGATGATATGCCACCTCCACTATGTTAAATAATTGCTTGAGGCTGCCGTGGGTGCTGATCTTTCTCCTGAAAATGTTAATGCTTTGCAGGCAAGTCTTTTATTTCCATCCACTTTTGTAATTAGTGAATGGCAAAGCTAGTAATGCATTGGGTTATTTGGAGTTAGAGTTGACGCTGCACCTGAACTTCTGTTTTTAAACAGAAAAGCTATCTCTTTTGCATATTAATTGAACCACTTCTGACTGCTGATACTCATGGATGCAGTGCACTTATTAGGTTTCATACTTACCAACTGCTAATTCGAAATAATCTTGAATAACTGCTGTCTGGCAGAGAATTATAGAGATAGCACAGAACAGGCTCTTCGGCCCACAGTGTCTGTGCTAACCATCAACCACCAATGTACACTGATGGTGCATTAATCCTATATGCTCATCCCATTCTCGTCAACTATTCTACTACTCACCATTCAGACCATCCACTCTGCTCCGCTATTTGATCATGGCTGATTTATTTTCCTTCTAAACCTCATTCTCCTGCCTTCTCCCTGTAATCTTTGATGCCCTTACTAATCAAGAACTCACCAACTTGCACTTTAAATATACCCTCAGCTAATTTCACAGATTTACCGCTCTCTGACCAAAGAAATTCCTCCTCATCTCTATTCTAAAGGGATGTCCTTCTATTCTGAGGCTGTGGTCTCTGGTTCTAGACACTCTCATTCTAGGAAACGATCTCTTCATGTCCATTCTATCTAGGCCTTTCAATATTTGGTAGAGATTTACTACCCCTCTCTTATTCTTTTAAACTCCAGTGAATACAGGCCCAGAGCCTACATGTCAGTGGCAGTTTACAGTGGCCAATTAACTTAGTACCCCACACATATTTGGGATGTGGGAAGGAGCCAGAGCACGTGGAGAAAACTCATAATCGTAGGGAGAACATGCAAACTTCATTAAGGTCTACTAAGGCAAACAAAACCTAAGGTCCACAGTAAACCCAGTTCTCAGACGCTGTACTAGCTACCTTTAGATTTACTCCAATCCCATCAGTAGCTTTTAATGATCTACACAATAAATGGCATTGCTTGATCCCCTGCAACTGGAGATGCTAATGATGTCTCCCAGTTGAGGGCAGTTACTTCCACCAGAGGCCGGGCTGCGAAATGTCAGACACTTCCTGTTTTCGGGCATTATCTCAATGTTGTTTTTGAAAGAATGTATTCGTATATTAGATATTTGCAAATGCTTCATAGGGTCAGAGAACACTACAGCACAATGACAGGCCATTCCGCCCAGGTGGTCAGTGCCAAACTATTTTTCAACCAAGTCCCATCGACCTGCACCTCAACCATAACCCTCCATTTTCAACTGTGCAAGTTATGAAAACTATGAAATAAACACTGAAAATGTTAAAACAGTTGTCTGGTCATGATAAGTTTATTAACTGGGATTTGTACTGATGTAATGGATCTGCATTATGTGTAAATTTTCTGGATTTATGAAGTAGTTTTGCATTTGATGTACTGCAGAAGTATTTAATAAACACTAACGCCAATGAAGTGTACACTCAGGCGCCACTTCATTATGTATCCCATGGACCAGTGGATGTTCATGGTCTTCTGCTGTAGCCTATCCACTTCTATGTTTAACGTATTGTGCGTTCAGAGATGCTTTTCTGTACACCTCTGTTGTAATGGGTGGTCATTGTTGTGGTTTCTCGTGCCCCACAAATGACCAGGAGACGCAGAAGATTCTTCAAGAAGGGTTAAATTTTAATTTGCAAATCAAAGCTGAGATAGTCATTGAGCTAGTCGCTGATTGCCCACCGATCCTTGTACGTAGCATTTTTTATAGCAATCTTCTGGTTTAGTTGTATTAGCATATCCAATCGGTCTATAGTTGCGTATTACAAGTACATCCACCACTATTGTTTCTACCCATTGACTTAATCATGTTCTAATCTACATCTCTTAGCTACCTCTCATTAACACCCCATTGTCTTCTACATTCTTAAGATTTCACTCCTACTAAATTGGATACATGCATAGCAAATAGCAAATTCAAACCTGACTACATAATCTACATCTCTTAGCTAGCCTCTCATTAACACACCATTGTCTTCTACATTCTTAAGATTTCATTCCCCTACTAAATTGGATACATGCATAGCAGATAGCAAATTCAAAGCTGACTACATAGTTTTGGTCACACAGCAAACAATGCAACTTTTATACTCCAATATTATCTGAGTTACTGTTACTTTTCTGTCAGCTTGAACCAGTCTGGCCATTCCCCCCAGCCCCCCAACCTCTCTCATTAACAAGGTGTTTTCGTCCACAGAGCTACCTCTCACTGGATGTTTTTTGTTTTTCACGCCATTCTCCATAAACTCCAAAGACTGATGTGTTTGAAAATCCCAGGACATCAGCAGTTTCTGAGATACTCATATCACTCCATCTGGCACCAACAATCATTCCATGGTCAAAGTCAGATCGATCACATTTCTTCCCCGTTTGGTCTGACTAACAGCTGAACCTCTTGACCAAGTCTGCTTGCTTTTGCATTGAGTTGCTGCCATGATTGGCTAATCAAATATTTACATTAACAAGCATAAAGTGACCATCAAGTGTATGTGTAATAATCAAAAGGGATGCTGTCATTGAACTCTCTGGGTCTGTTCACTGCTCTTGTGGTTTTGGTATGAGCCACGCTATAAGTGGAATTGTAGTAGTATAGGCAAAACTTGAACTTCACATTAAATGGATGATGCAGAGATGTATAATTTTTAAAATTATAACTTAATGAATAATGAGGTTTAAGATTGGGTACTGTGCTAATAATAAATGGCTTTAGAAAATGTAAACACAAGGGATTCTGCAGATGCTGGAAATCCAGAGTAACGCGCACAGAAAAACTGGAGGAACTCGAAGGTCAGGTAGTATTTATGGGGAGGAATAAACAGTCGAGGTTTTGAGCTGAAATCCTTCATTAGGACTGGAGTGGTGTTGGGGAAGAAGGCGGATGGGGAGGAGGGGAAGGAGTACAAGCTGGCAAGTCATAGTTGAGGCTAGGTGAGGTTGGGGGTGGGGGTAAAGTGAGAAGCTTGGAAGTGATTGGTGGAAAAGGCGAAGTCCTGAAGAAGGAGGAATCTGATAGGAGAGGAGAGTGGACCATGGGAGAAGGGGAAGGAAGAGGGGTACCAGAGGCAGGTGAGAAGAAGAGGAAGAGTAAGAGGGAAGCTAAAATGGGGAAAAAGAGAGAAAAGAGAGGGCGGAGAAATTACTGGGTTAGAAAATTTGATGTTGGTGCCATTAGGTTAAGGGTTATCCAGGCGGAATTTGCGGCATTGCTCATAGCAGATGTACATGATAATGGAGTTGAAAGCCGATATTTGGAATACCTGGTGTTTGGTAATGGGGGAAAGGATTGTTTCCTTTCTGAGGGAGTGCAGCATTGTTCAGAGACTTTAAGTGGGAAACGAAAAATAAAATACTATAGTAGCTGAAGATTTGAAAATGAAAGAACTTGCTGCACACACTGAGCAGGTCAGTTAGCACCTGGAGGAGGAAAGGGGGCTTAGCATAAAAGGTCTTCCTTGATGATTTTGGTGTTACAAGTCTGTGATCCTGCCACTCATCGGAATTGCTTCCAAAAAGGAGCCTGAATGGAAATGAGATGAGCGCATGGAAACCAGATTGAGTTTCTGGACCTTTGCCATCTGCGGATGAGTTGGTGTCTGGGAGTTGATTAGATTTTTGTAGTCTGTTCACTATTAGCATATGTTAATGCATTTTTAAAAAGATGTTTAAAGAGTTGACAGGACCGCATACTATTTTCCAGGGATTACCAAGTGAGGGCAATGATTTGGCCAAGGTCTCAGTAATTTGCCTGAAAATTTTCTCCATGGCAGAAATGTTTTCCAAACCATATTTCTAACTGATTGCACTGGCTTGCCTTTGATCAACAGGTCTCCATAGCAGGGCAGCCATCCGGTGTGGAAGCAGCGAGAAGTCGCATAAGAGTAAGTTTTGGAGCTGACTGTCATCAGATTGGGTAGCTTTGATGATGTGAAATTGCCTTGATACTGACAGGAGCCCCATCAGTGCTGATGCCCTCTGTAACGTATGGACTCGGGTATCGTGGTGTCATGAGCATAATCGCACAGATCTTTAGTTTCAGTTCCAAGCAGTACATGTACACGGTTGTTCATGTGACCAAACCAATCGCACTACTATTGAAATATGAGTTAGAAAAGATGAACATCTACATGTTGTGTAAGCTAAGCTCCTTTCCTATTGAGTTTGAATAGGACATGAAGAACATAACCGATGGATTGAACCTAGGTCAATGGAGAAGATCAAGCTGTCCTTGACTAAATTTGCAATTGCCTTTCATGAAGGGGATTGATAGAGCATCCTATGGACTGTTTTATGTAGCTCTTTCTAAATGTGGATAGTTGGAGGCCTTCAGAATGTTGCTGAACAAAGACAGAACACGACAGCATAAGGAACTTTGGAACAGTTCTTAGTGGTGAACTAGATACTTGTTGCAGTTGAGCTGTTGTGACTCCAGATAGTGGATCCACTCACCAGCCTTTTAGTTCACTCGAAGAGCTCCAGGATGTGGAGTGGGAATGCAGGGGTGGCACTTGCTTGGTTTCACGATATTGGCTGCCGTGTTCCATCATCAGTGACATTCGGCTGTCTGGATAGGGAGACCACTGGGTCATAAACACTTCCCCTCTTCAAAGGTCATTGAGTCATAGAGTATTACAGCATGGAAACAGGCCCTTTGGTCCATCTATTCTGTGCCAAACTGTTATTCTGCCCAGTCCCAACGGCCCACACCTGGACCATAGTCTTCCATACCCATTCAATTCATTAACATATACAAGTTTCTCTTCAATCTTGAAATTGAGCTAAGCACTGGCAACTCTTCCACTATCTCACCACCATCTGAGTGAAGAAATACCCTCCTCAAATTCCCCTTAAGTCTTTCACCTTTCACCCTTAACCTATGACCTCTAGTTCGAGTCTGACCCAATCTCAGTGGAAAAAGTCTGTTTGCATTTACCCTGTCTGTACCCCTTATAATTTTGTGTTCCTCAAATCTCCTCTCGTTCTCCTATGCTCCAGGAAAAAAAGTCCTAATTTATTCAACCTCGGGTCCTCAAGTCCTGGCAATATCCGATAACTCAGTGTGGGTAGGTGGACAAGTTCAATAGCTCACTCAAAGAGCTGGCAGAGCACATTTTGCTAAATAGGTCTTGTGCTATTGATTTTATGATTCTTGATTCAAGAAACAACTGTCCCCATCATAAAAATGATACAACACTACCCCTTTCGCACAGTACAAGGCAGAATACAAAAGCATACATGTCCTGAAGGTGTGTGATATAAAATTACTGTATCAAATTATACGCAGAGATGAATTCAGAAATAAAGTTTAATTAAAAAAAAACTTTGGAGCCTGCAGCAAGTTATTTAATTGTTTAACCTTCCTTTTAAAATAATCATGCATTGCATATTTATTTGTACATATTGCATTGAATAGAATTCCTGAACAGGAATGGTTAGTCCTTCTTATTATCAATAAGAGAGAACAATATTTTTGCATATGCATAGTGTAGTATTTTAGTAGTAACTAACTGTGATGTTCTGTCACCTAGGAGCTGCTCCCTCTGGTGATGATGTTCGATTTGCCCATTGCTGGCATTTTGCAGCCAATTCCTGACCCCAACTCACCAACGATCCAGCATCTATCCCAAACATACAACATTTCCATATCCTTCAAACAACGATCACGCATGTATGGTGCCACCGTAATTGTGCGAGGCTCTCAGAACAATGCAGCAGCAGTCAAGGTGAGAATGGCCCCAGGGCTGTGAAGATGCTGATTTTGCCTTTTGTAAAGCGCACAGTAAACATTAAAAAAATTTTTATAACATGTCTCTCCGGACTAGCTTATAATGAATAGAATCTTTCAACAAATAAGGTAGGAATTTGAACAAGTACTTTGAAAGAGCTATCCAATTACCCTATTCTTGCTTCTCAGCCCTGCGTATGTTTCCTTTTGAAGTATTTGCTGAATTCTCTTTTGAAAATTACTATTGAAACTGCTTCCATCACCTTTTCAGGCAGTTGATTTTGGATCATAAAAAATTTCTGTAAAAACAGCAAAAGAAAACTTCTGCTCATGTTCTTTAGTATATTATTTTAGTTCTTTGGTCCCTTTGCCCTAATCCTTCTGCTGATATGAACAGTTTCTCCCTACTTGTTTTTCTAAGCACCAATATTAAACCTCCTCTTAACTTCTGTGCTACCTCAGCTTCCTGTTAACTTTTCTGATCTCTCTCCAGTGCCTTGACATCGTCCTAAGTATAACCTGACATAATACTGGAACCCAGTGATTTGTCACGCTTTCCCAAGATCAGCTGAGCGCCACTTTGGCTCAACTCTTTGTTCATTGAGCACAATGTACAGTATGTTAAAGTTATTGTACTCACGTGTACTGAGGTGCATGGCATCCATACAGATCATTTCATTGTAACAGTGCATTTAATACAAGGGAAAACAGCAACAGGGTGTAAAATAACTGGGAAAGTAAAGTGCAAAGCCATAACAAGGTTCATTGTGAGGTCAGGAGCCCATCTAAATTTTCTTAGAAGACCATGCGATAATTTTATGATAGCAGAATCGATACTCTTCTTGAGCCTCTTGGTAAGTGCTTTCAGGATTTAGTATTTTCTGCCCAGTGAGAGAGAGGAGAAAGATAATGTCCAGGGTCTTGGATTATGTTGCCAGCTTTGCCGAGGCAGAGTTCATGGTGGGATGTTGGGTTCTGTGATGCCTTGAGCTGCGTCCACACCCCTCCGCAGTTTCTTGCCGTCTCGGATGAAGCATTTGCAATGCTTACCTGTCCCTTCCACGTTTGAACAAGGTGAACCAGAGGCAACACGGACGATGCTAAAATACATCTTTCAGTTTTGTAACCTAATTAAGAAGTTGCATGCATCAACAAGTTCTACATCATGAGACCAAGGAAGAAAGGCTGGGAGTCTTTTCCTGAGACAAGAATTCGGATAGGCGAGCTGATGAATGTCAATAAGGTAATAAAGTGATTTGATTGCATAAATGCAGAGAAATATACTTTCATTTCTAGCAGATTAAGAGTAGGAGTCATCAATAGATCCAGCAGGGAGGAACTTTCTTACTCAAAGAGAGCTCAGACATGTGGAACATGTAATTAAAATAAATAGCATGAATTTAAGGAAAACTTAATAGGCTCATGAGAGAAAAGAACAGAATAAGCTGACGAAGTTAGATAAATTATTCACATAATTATGGGTTACTATGGACTCGATACAAGACCAATCCAGCCACTACTATTGCCCACCCTCTCCTCAGAGAGTGAAAGGAGTCTGTGGGCATGGAGCATTTATGCTGAATGCCCTTTTTCCTGAGCTGTTAGTGTGATAGATACCTCTCTGCTTTCTGGGCAGAGCCTTTTCTCAGAATGCAGTATGCCTAATGCAGATTGTCTGGTTTTGTTTCAGGAAGGGACCGCCATGCTGCTGGAGCACCTAGCTGGTAGTCTGGGGAGCGCCATACCCATCAGCACCCAACTGGACATTGCACCTCAACACCATCTCTTCATGATGGGTCGCAATGGGAATAACATTAAGCACATAATGCAGAGAGCTGGAGCTCAGATCCACTTCCCAGATCCCAGCAATCCCCAGAAGAAGTCCACAATCTACCTCCAAGGCACTATTGAGTCTGTCTGTCTAGCTAGACAATACCTCATGGTAGGCATTAACTTCAATACATCGGTCAATAGAACATTCATTGATGGCTACTTCTACTGGAAGCTTTTATTATCGGTGTAAATGGCTCATTAATTTGACAAATCAATAATTCATTAATGGTTTAGTGACTGTATGTGATCAATGCAGTAAACATTGAAACATTTTCTGGGTAGTTCTCTCAAATGTTAAAGCATGGACATTTTTGTATTGTTGGTTTGTGAATGTTGCCATGGTGGTGAGGTTACTGAACTTACACCTCTGCTATCATTGGACTTTTATGGTTCTAGATTAGCTCCCCAGAAATCATGAGTTCAATTCCCGGAATGATAAATTTCAAACTAAATTAATTATTTCTGTTAATTCTGGGCTGGCACTAGAAACATTACGTTTCAACCTGCTGGACTGCATTAAAATGTAAACTAGCTGACTAACATGCTTCAGGGAATGGAAACCTGGCTGGCCTACACAGTCTGGCTAACATGTGACTTTGCGGTTAGCTTTTAATGGCAGCAGAAAAATCCCAGCAAGCTACAAAATGGCCGTAGCAACTGGGACAGATAATAAGTGCAGTTTATCTTGAGTCACCCACTTAGTTTAAGTAAACTAACAGGAGGATTAAAACTAAGCACCCCATACAGTCAAATTGCGAATGTCCTGTCTCATATGGAGATACGGCAGCATCTTAGCAGAGACGTTTTCTGGGCTTGAGTGGAATTGATTTACGGTAAATTTCCCTACTGTATGTAGCTGAAATAAATGGTGCATTTCAGCTGACAGCTTCATTAAGAAGTTGTTCTTAAAGCCCTTCAAATGGGCTTACTGCTCAAAAAGCAATGGATTTCTGGAAGGTGTACCACTTTGCTCTGAATCTGTGGGGATTGGTTATGGTTTGTGTGTTGGCCTGAGTGCGTTTTCCGAGCCATGAAATGTTCATTCCAGGTTGTTTGGTCTGTGATGGCAAGGGGAGCATATTTCTCATCTTCCCCCGTTGCTGGAACTTCTTTTTGCTGTATTACCAAAGGCTTGTGGGCACATATGGGAAACTATTCAAATGCTGCCCAGGGCACTGGCAGACAGAGGGATGGAAATTGTGCTGCTATTTACATGAAGCACTGACTCGGAGTCGTAGAGCATTACCTTTTGGCCCATCCAGTCCATGCTGAACTGTTAGTCTGCCTAGTATCACTTGGGCCACAGCCCTTGACACCCCTCCCATCCATATACTTAACCTTCTTTTAGAGAAACGATATTCTTTTCACCAAGTGGCTTAAAGAATGGAGTGGTTTTGTAACCAAGGGTAGTATTCGCTTGTATAGAAGATGAAAGCTTGAACAAATTGAGGTATTTATGATCATGAAAGGAGTTTCTGGGATAGATTGACAAATTGTATTCTATAAGGGAATGCAAAACAAAGGGGCATGATCTTAAAATTCGAACTGGTGGAAATCTGGAAAAGCCTGAAAACTGTAGTGACTATGGCCAATTGAACATTTCGGAACTGAGCATCACCTTTGATTGTAAAATCAAGACTGTAAACAGAGTAAAGATAGGGCAGTAAGGATCTAAACTGAATGGCTTAAACTAGCCGGTGGCCTAATCCTGAGTCCGTGTTCTTCCCCTACTCAGTATGCCTTCAAATTAAGTCAGAAGGGTAGAAAGTGGGCCGGTTGCACATTGGTGCTATTGATTCATTACACAGATTACAGGCAAGGGGTAAAGGTTTGGACTAAACTGGAATGAATTCTAATAGTGCCATATTTATCCAGAAACGGTAGCTCAATCTGCCATTCAACTGATTCTTCAAGGCAGCCAGCAATTTTCCAGGTCAATCAAAACGTAAAATTCAGTTCATCTTGATTCAAGTAATTTTTAACATTAAATGCAGTGCTACATATATTTTACTGAGCAGGTTGTATCTCCGCACCAAATGCGGTTCAATTGGTGGTGTATTTCCTGTGAGCGATGGCTATGGATTTACATACTGAGGTCACATCTGCTACTCTCCTGTCTGTAGGAACTACTTAACACTAAAGAATTTTGAAACGCATCCACTACTTCCCGGACTACTTCCTTTAGTGCTCTGGAATGCGGATTATCAGGCCTTGGGGATTTGAAGTTCTTCTCCCCAATAATTCCTCTAGCATAGTTTATTTGCTTATATTAATTTTCTTCACTGTCCCTCTCTTAGATGCCAGAAACCCTCATTTGCCTGCTTTGATAGGAGAATCTAGAACTTGGAATAACTGTGTAAAAATAAAGCATTGCCCAATAAAGATGGAGATAAGGCAAAACATTTTTTCCTCTGTGAGTGTTATGTAGTTTTGGAAATTCCCTAAAGGCCAATTGAAGCAAAGTCTGTGAATATTTTTAAGACAGAGGTAGGTTGTTGGACAATAAAGGGGTGGAAGGTTAGCATGGATAGTTGAGAATTCGGAGTTGAGGTTAGAGTCTGACCATTATTGATCTTATTAAATTGTGGAGTAGGATTCAAGGACCTAATTTGAACTTTAGTTTATATGATTTTTGTCTGTTCCCTTCAATAGATATAAAAGATATCATGTACCATTTGGAGAAGAGCAGAGGAGTTAACCCATTGGTCCTGGTCAATATTTATACACAGACATCATTGCTAAGAAAACACATTAACCATTCATTTTCACACTTCTGTTGGTGGGACCCCATGTGTGCACATTAATTGCCACATCCCCTACTTTAAAACAGTGACAACACTCCAAAAATGTTTATCTCTGAAGCACTTTAAGGATTCTTGATACTATGAAAGGTACCAGTTTACCAGGAGTCTGTTTTCCATTTACCTTACTAGAAATTGAACACTGAATGAATGCTTATGTAAGTGGCACTTGTTGGCAAATTTTAAAAAAGTTCACTTTCAAATTCAACATCTGTAGGCCAACCTCACTTTTTTAAAAAGAGTAACACACAACATACCGGAGTAACTCAGTCCTGATGAAGGGTCTCAGCCTGAAGTGTTAACTGTTTAATCCTCCCTATAAATGTTGCCTGACTTGCTGAGTTCCTCCAGCATTTTGTGTGTGTTACTCTGGATTTTCAGCATCTGCTGAATCTCTTGAGTTTATCTTTTTTTCAGAGATCTGGATAGGTTGAGGTTCCAGCTGTGTAATTACTATTAAACTGCAGTTTTGTTATTCTATCAAGGGTATTGACGAGATTGAAGGTCTTTTCATTTTATAGACTGGTCAAGTCCATGTTGAAATCCAATACAAATTTAAATATCTAAGGTGTAGTGGCAGGCTGGTCTTGCAATTCAAGTGTGGCTCTTGAACGACCTCCTTGTAGATGGAACATAAGTGAGTGTTTGCTGTCGAAGTGGGTGTTACTTGCTACCCACAGTAGTCTTGCTACCTCACAGCGCCAGGGCCCCCGGTTCGATCCTGATCTCTGGTGCTATGTGTGCATGCATTTCCCCAGGTACTTCCGTTCCCTCCCACGTCGCACAGATATGCCAGTTGCTTGTGTCCACTGTAAATTGCCTGTTGTGTAAGTCGCTGGCTGAAGATTCTTGGGGAAGGTGATGGGTGTATGGAAGGAGGTAAATGATGGAGTAGGGCTGAAGTAAATGTCCTAAGAGTGGGGTTAAACTTGATGGGCCAAGCTGCCAGCTTCTGAGTGCCCAGAAATGTTTCAGCATATGAATGTGCTGTGTGTGCTATGTTATGCTTGGAAAGTGATGAAAACCCATAAAAGTAACTTTAATTATGACTGACCTTTTTAATGTTAGAACGGCTTGCAAAACAGAGATTAGCCTCTTGATGTAATACCAGTACACTTAACTAATTGACAGTGGTTCACACCATGCCCACCATCTATGCCACACCATCTTCTCACAGCTATTATGGGCAGGAGGCACCAAGGCCTGAAGTCCCACACCATCAGTTACTTACTCCCAACCATTCGGTTCTTGAACCAACCCGCATAACCATAATCACTACAAGTTGGCAACACTACGAACACTTTGATCACTTTTCTTCACTAAAATGGGATTTTTACGTTCTAATTGCATTTTCCTGTAAAGATTGTGTATGGTACATGTTTAATTTACACTCAGTAGCCACTTTACGAGGTACCTCCTGCACCTAATAAAGTGGCCACTGAGTGTATGTTCATGATCTTCTGCATCTGTAGCCCATCCGCTTCCATATTCATGCTGTGCATTCAGTGATGTTGTTCTGCACACCGCTGTCGTACTGTGTGGCTATATAAGTTACTTCTGCCTTCCTGTCAGCTTGAACCAGCCTGGCCACTCCACTCTGACCTCTCTCATTAGCAAGGCATTTTCGCCTCCAGAACTGCCGCGCTCACTGGATGCTTTAATATTTCTTGCACCGTTCTCTCTAAACTCTAGACACTGTTAACGCATGAAAGTCCCAGGAAGTGCTCAGACCATCCCATCTGGCAACAACAATCAATCCCCAGTCACAGTCATTTAGATCACATTTCTTCCCCATTCTGATGTTTGGTCTGAACAACAACTGAACTTTGAGACCATGTCTGCATGCTTTTATGCATTGAATTGTGGCCATATGATTGGCTGATTAGATATTTGCATTAACGAGCAGGTGTACCTAATAAAGTGGCCTCTGAGTGCCTGTCTTCCTTGTGAATACTGTTTATATGAGATGTGCCCGTGATGCTACGAAGCTTTTCATTGCACCTGCACAATGCTACATGTACTTAGACATATGATAATGAACTTGACTTTGACCTTGATGTTGTACACCAGGGTTGTCTCCCCCTTGTGTTGATGTTTGATATGAAGGAAGAGATTGAAGTGGAGCCACAGAGAATCACTCAGTTAATGGAACAGTTAGATGTCTTCATTAGCATCAAACCAAAGCCCAAACAGCCAAGCAAGGTATGCGGTACAGATCAATTTTCTTCTTACAGAGTTTATGTTTCTTTTTCCTTATCTGATGAAATGAAACCAGTGAGTGTAAGATGGACAATCAAAGGTAAAGTTCCAAATGAATGGAAGTCATGTCAGACCAGGAGCAAAGCATGCTGGGACTTGACTGTCCTCCATCATTCTGCTACAGTGGATGTTCACCACGCTTTCTGTTTAGCAGCGTCCCATGCCTTGGAATTGTCCAGCCTGGTTTATAAAGTGTGTTCTGTTGTTCTCAATGTCCCCTCCCCCATGCCTTGGAATTGTCCAGCCTGGTTTATAAAGTGTGTTCTGTTGTTCTCAATGTCCCCTCCCCCATTGCTTTACTTGACATAGAATGGAGATTTTTTTTAGTATTTAGAAATGCAGCATGGTTACAGCTCTTCTGGCCTAGTGAGCCCTCACTGCCCAATTACACCAATGTGACCAATTAACCTACTAACCCGTATGTCTTTGGAATGTGAGTGGAGACTGAGCACCCAGACGAAACCCACACAGTCACAGAGAGAACGCACAAACTCCTTACAGACGGAGGCAGGAATTGAACCTGGGTAGCACTGTAATAGTGTTACATTAACTGCTACACCACCCAAGCTGCCCCATTTGAAATAAAAAGGCATAGAAATCAGTTTTAAAAAAATTATTAGTGCTTCTGAGACAGAGCTTATCATGTGCCACGTTACAATGGGGTAGCTGTAACAAACAAAAATCTACTTTCAGAAAACTTGCTTAGTTTAGTTGCTCGCAATGCTGGACAGATCAAATCAAAAACGAAATGAGTCAAAAACCAAGTCGTATCTGGACTCTGATGATGAAAGGTCATTGTTCCAAAATGTCAACTCTGTTTCATCCCTTACTTGTGCTGTCTGGTCTCCTGCTGAATGGTTCGAGTATCTTCAGGTTCTGAGGCAAAATTAATTCTTTGGAATAGTTTTTTTCTATTTTACCCAGTGATGACGTAGAGCATTAAGAACATTGCCTTAGAATACCTGGAAAATCTACTGAATTCCTTTAAAGGGAATACATTACAAACTAACGTATAACTGTGCTAACACATTTGAGCAAATTCTGTGATTTCAAAGGGACTTGCAGAGGGTTTAATGAATGAAACAGATTAGAGACAGATTTTACATTCAGGACAAGCATTTTTAGTGTTTTATTGCTCAAATACACAGGAAATTCAATCCAGTGTTTTGTATCCAGGCAGCTTTGGTGTAATACAATCAATCCAAGTCATTGTTCTTTCCCTTACTTGGTCCCAAAACAGCTTACTGCATAGAATGAGGCCATTTGGTCCATCATGCTTGTACCTGATATTTACCACATCATCTAAACTACTTTGTCTTGCCCGTGTTATCCTCAGCTGCAAACACTTACCAGCTTTTCTTCTCAAAAGCAGAGTGGCCCATATGTCACCTACTCCCCGTGGCAAGGTTTTACTCCCCCAGCGAAGTTTCTAACCTCCCATTTGCTGCCGCTTTTCATACTTGTGCCCAACTCTAGGCAGCATTCAAAGTTAAACAGCATTTAAATCACGGTTAAATTTGCTCAAAGCCCAAGTTAAATTGAGGGGAGTGGGGGAAGGAAGTGCACAAGATGGAGCAAACATTGTGGCGGGGAAGTGCACCATCAAAATTAGCTATGTAAGGTAAGGACACCCCATGGCATTAGGTATATATGGCCCCAAAACCAGATAAATTTACCTTCCTGCTCCTATGCTACCTTGCCGACATGTCTTCGCCATGATGTGCTCCTTCTCAAACGGTCTTGTGAGAAGTGTGTTGCTGATTTTAGTTGCTTTCCCAGTGCAGATGTATATTCTTGCATCACCACAGGGCACGTCTGGTTACTCCGTGGAATATAATCTCCTGGTGGTTTCTGATGAGGAAATTAATTTTCCAAGTGTTGTAAGATATATCTGATAAATACTTGTGCTGTACTAGGTTTTATGGTTCTTTTTTCTGTCTTGACATTAAAATGTAGGCCAGCTAGAGCTGTCACTGATAGGATAACAATCAGGAATTGTTCTTATAATCTTGTTGTTCATACTATTACTTACAAATTTCATCTGTAGAAATCTGCAGAAGACTTTGTATTCCAGACCTAAAATAAAAAGGAAATGGCTAATTCCTTTTTTTGTTCAAATAGCTCACCCTCTGGTTAGATCTTCCCGACATGCCAGTTACTGGCATGAACCCCACAACTCCAGGTCTTTGCTCTCGAGATGGAGAGTGGAGCAATGAACAGTGATGGTTATCAAATCATCTCCTCCTCCTTAAAATGCCTTTCACTATCTTTGTTGGTGTTCATGCCTACCATTTAGTGTCATCGTGGTATGTTTAATATCGAAAAGTAATTTATCCATATTCAGGAGAACGTTAAAGATTTAGGATGGGATTTTTAAGTAATATGTGAGACTTAAAATGTTCTCTTCTTTCCTCTGGTCAGTCAGTGATTGTGAAAAGCGTGGAAAGAAATGCTGTAAATATGTATGAAGCACGAAAATGTCTGCTGGGTTTGGAAAACAGTGGTGTTGCCATGACAAATATGCTGCCAACCGTTACCTGTCCCATTGGACTCTCCTGTCATGGACTGGATATCCTGGCTTCTGCTGGACTAGGCTTGGCCGGTTTAGGTATGATGGTATTTTTGTGACATTTGTAGGGCTGATTAAGGTGCAGAATGTTTGAAGTTTGCACATCCGTAAATCCGTAAATGGATTTCTGCAGGGTGCTCTAGTTTTTTTGCACATCCCAAAGATGATCTGGAAGGTTAATTGGCTTCTGTGAACTACTCCTTAGTGCAGATTAATGACACTACGGGCCTATGTGGAATTGGAATTGATTGGTCATTGTTCCAAGTTCAAGTTTAAGTTTATTGTCATTCAACCATAAACACGTATACAGCTAATTGAAATATCTTTCCTCTGGGGCCAAGGTACAAAACACAATACATATCGTCACACACAGCGTATATAGTTATGGTCCAGCATATCCAGTCACAAAATAATATTAACACAAGCCCCTGAGTAGCATGGACTGAAGATTGATAGGTTGATAGAAATTGTGAGGCACGTGTTTATGTGAGACAGTGTAATGTTATGGACACTATTATAATAAAACAAGCAGTACTATAAGTGTGTAATATTTGTACCAAAATACAATGAAATTCTTGACTTGTGTACTGTTCTTACAGATTAAATTATTACGTGGTGCATTGAGGTAGAGCAAGGTAAAACAATAACAGAATGCGGAATAAAGTGTAACAGTTACAGAGAAAATGCAGTTTAGATAAAGAATAAGGTGCAGGATCATAAAGAGATCGATTGCGAGATCAGGACTCCATCTCATTGATCTAGGAAACCATTGAAAAGTCTAGTAACAGCAGGGTCAAAGCTTGTCCTTGAGCCTGGTGGTAGGCCCTTTCAGGCTTTTGTATCTTCTGCTCAGCTGAAAAAGGGAGAATGTCCAGTGTGTGTTGGGTCTTTGATTGTGCTGACTGAGAGCAAGAAGTATAGGCAGAGCCCACGGAGGGGAGACTGGTTTCAATGATATGTCCACAACTCTGCAGTTTCTTATGGTGACAGAGACCAGAACAGTTCTCAGGATTGCAAAAACTACAAGGGGGAATGGAACTGATGTGCACGTTCTGTTGGGAGTTGGCTTGTGTCATAATAAGTAACTAAGGTAGAATATGGTCCATTTCCTTTTAAAACCTGATCAGATAAGTTCTGTGTATATCCACTGTTAAAATTTGTCTGAAAATGCTGTTAGAATGAAGTACAATTTGGATTTCATGCGATTTCACAGCACAGTAAGCTTGTGGATCACTTACAATTTGATCAATACAGACCATCAGTAACCTGTTACCATTATTTTTTTAAATGTAAGCATGATAAATAGAATAAAGGGGAAAAGGCAACTCATTTCCAGGGCATTGACCCTGACGATGGAATGCAGTTAGAGAAACCAACACCAAAAATGATGACATAACCAAATCTGAAGCACCATTATGTTGTTAGTCCCATTAATACTGCAACTGCACAATCTCCAACTGGAACATCCAGCGGATCCAGTAACAACTCTAGGAAAATCGGGAATGTTGGCTTCAGCAAAGAAGCAAGTTCCTGAAGGGTAAAATTGTCGGGTATGTATGGACCTTGTCCCTCGTTCCTGAGAGAGCGAGAGAGAAATGAGCTCACTTGCCCCCTCTCTCCCTCCTTCCCGTCCTCTCAGTCTTTGTCTGCCCCTCATCCTGTGTGCTCTCTTACCCCTTCTAGTCTATCACTGTCTGTGTACTAGTTCATCCTCTTTGCAATCCTCATCCTTGTCTCTTCATTTTCTTCCATAATTACAGCTCTATTTAATTCACTTTGCTCATTAGCCTTTTGTGGTAAACTAAGTATACCTGTCTGGACACACCCCTCTGCTGACTGCTCCTGTGGCTCCTCCCACAGACCCCTGTATAAAGGCGATTGGGGCACTGCTCCTCCCTCAGTCTTCGAGATGTCTTGCTCCCTTTTTGCTGCTAATAAAGGCCTATCGTTCATTTCCAGTCTCCTAGAGTTATTGATGGTGCATCACCTTTATTCCCGTCCAATTATATAAATGTCTGCACACTGTACAATTGCTCAGGAACGGCATGCCGTGACTGCTTCCAGGTAGACAACAAAGGGATGAAGGATCATGGCAGGGTAGGTGGAGAGATCAAGAGTTCTTTGTCATACAAGAGATCCGTTCAAGGGTCTAATAACAATGGAATAGAAGTTGTCCTTGAAGCTGGTGGTACTTGCTCTCAACCCTTCATATCTTCTGCCCAGTGGAAGGAGGGGAAGAGCAAATAACTAGAGTGGGACTCTAGACTTTGACTCTGTTGGCTGCTTTCCCGAGGTGGCAGGAAGCGTAGACAGATTCAGTTTCCATAATTACAGGAAGTTTTGGGAAGGAGCTTCAGTTACTCCAGTTCTGAAGCGGTGATCCATTGCTGGTTTCTGAAACAGCAGAAGGGAAAAGTAACCGTTGCCAAAAGCTGCTACCGTGATTGAGGTGCAAGTTCAACAATCGTACAGTGGGATTTCTGGAAAATTAAAGACGAAGATTGAATGACTGTTCCATTTCCACTTGCTGAGCTGTACCCATCCATTTCTCTCAGGTGTCAAAAGGACGACCATTTCACAGTGAAGGCTGTGAAAATAAAAGCTTAAATATGCACATGTGGCTGCAGAAGAGAGTGCCCAGAATTTAACCCTCAAACGTAGGCTGTGTCATAAAGGCAAAAGGCAGCAGATCTGTGTGGTTGTAAGTCATCCAAAAATGTAGGAGTCTAAATGTGGATTTGTTTAATCTTAATTGCCCAGTTGTCCAGTTTGGCAGGTGCTGAGTTCTCTGACAGAAGGCCACAGCCATGCCTCTCAGAATTCTTCTCTACTTGGCACAGAACCTTCCAACCTCTAAAATGAGGACAGAAGAGCACAAGACGATAGGAGCAGTAGTAATTCATTATTCGTTTATATATTTAGAGTACAGCGCGGAACAGTCCCTTCTGCCCAACAAGCCACACTGCCCAGCAGCCCACCTATTTAACACCAGCCTAATCACAGGACAATTTACAATGCCCAATTAACCTATTAACCAGTATGTCTTTGGACTGTGGGTGGAAACGAGATCACCGGGGGGAAACCCACATTTTACAGAGAGGAAATACAAATTCCTTATAGAGGACGCTGGAATTGAACTCCGAACTCCGATGCCCCAGTCTGAAATAGTGTCTTCCTAACCGCTACACTACTGTGGCACCCATCACGCCCAACCAGCTATCCCACAATTCAATATCTTCAGGCTGGTCGCAACCCCTCTTCTGTGCCGTTTCTCCGTGCCCCTCTCATCAAACAAACACTTATCCAACAACATTTTAAATACTTGTAACAAACCAGTGTCCACCACTGCCCATGGCAGAGAATTCCAGAGATTCTGTGAGAGGTCAATTTGAAGCGACTACCCCCTTATCTTGTAGCTATGTCTCCTTATTAACGACTCCTGCACTAGTGAAAATGTCCCAATATCTACCTTGTCAATCAATACTGCTTAGAATGTAGAACAGTACAACACAGGAGCAGGCTCTTAAGGTAATGTCATCTAATTTCCTCTGCCTGCACATGGTCCGTATCCTTCCATTCTCTGCGTATTAATTTGCCTATCTAAGAACCTCTTAAAACCCTCTGTCATATCTGCCTCCACTACCACCCATGATAGGGCATTTCAGCCACCCACCACTTTCTGTGTGTGGAAAATCTTGCCCACACATTCCCTTTGAACTTACCTCCTCTCACCTTAAATGCATGTTCTCTAGTACCAGACATTTCAACCTTGAGTTAAAGATGCCAACTCTCCGCTCTACACACGCCTCTCAGAATTTTAAAACTTCCATCAGGTCTTTTCTCAGCCTCTGCCACTCCAGAGGTCAAACCTACTTTGTCCAACCTCTCCTTGTGCCCTCTAATGCAACCCCTTTGCAATGAAGGTCAAAATACAATATCTACTCATTGGACTTCCCTGCTAACCTTTTGTGACTCAGGCTTTAGAATGCCTAGATCCTTTCAAATGCCATTCACTTGCAGTCTCACTCTGTTTAAATAATAATCTGCCTCTTGGTTTCTCTTTACTTAAATGCATAACCTCACACTTCCCCATATTAAACTTGCTTTGTCAGGCCTTCGTCCATTCACTTACTCACTCACTCACTCGGACTATATTTTTTTTGTGTGACTATGTTTTTCTGCAGTCGTAACTCTATATGTGTAATGTGCTGTGTGAGACTGTCAGTAATGTGTTTTGCATCTTTGCCCTGGAAGAACACTGTATTCATGTGTATGGTTGAATGACAATTGAACTTGAACTTGCCTGTATTCCTTACATATCATCCTATCACAATATGCACTTCCACCTGTCAGCAAATTTCAAAACCTTGCATACTATTCCTTGTTCCAGGTCTTACCTTAAATAGTAAACGATTGTGGGCCAAGGACTGATCACTGTAATATTCTCCTTCCGGTCTGAAAAGGGCCTGTTTATTCCAACACCCTGTTTTCCACGAGACAGCCAGTTTTCAATCCATTCTAATACAGTTTGATACCATGGGTTTTTAATTTATGCACCAGTCTCCTGTGAAGCACTTGTCAATAGGTTTCTTTGTTTTGTGGCTGCCTGTAAGGAGTCAAATTTCAAGGTTGTATATAGTATGCATACTTTGATAATAAATGTACTGTGAATTTTGAACTTCTGTTTGCCTCAATTCACTTCAGAGCAGTGAGCTGAACACCTGCCAGTCGTTCGCCTCCTGCCCCGTCACCCTGACATTTTCAATATGGCCTAGCGCTTAAATCGCCTAAACAGCAGGTCATATCTCACTCTTGGGCCCAGGCCCTGCTTCATGATTCAGCCCATGCACACCAGGCCACAACCGTCTTGTGCCTTTGAGTTTTCAATTCACACTGCTAAAATGCCAGGTTATGCAGTCGGTTCAAAATTTCAGCTCCAAAAGGGAAGTGATAGACTATTGATTGATGATTTCGCTGAGTACCTGCGCAGTGTCTGCCAGAAAAAAGCAGGATCTCCCAGTGCCCATCCACTTCAATTCTACATCCCATTCCCATTCCAACATGTCAGTCCCTGGCCTTCTCTACTGCCATAATGAGGCCATACTCAGGTTGGAGGAGCAGCACCTTATATTCCATCTGAGTAGCCTCCAACCTGACAGCATGATTTCTCGAACTTCCGGTCATTGCCCACCTTCCCCTCTCCTTCACAATTCTCATTCCCAATTCCCTCTCTCACCTTGTCTCCTTACCTGCCTATCACCTCCTTCTGTTTCTCCTCACCCTTCCCTTTCCCTTTCTTCCATACTCTTCTGCCTTCTCCTATCAGATTCCCCCTTCTCCAGCCCTTTATCTCTTTTACCTATCAACTTCCCAGTTCTTTACTTCACCCCCCCTCCCAGTTCCACCCCTCACTTACCACCTTGTACTACTACTTCCCCTCCCCCCACCTCCTTGCTCTAACTTCTCATCTTTTTTGCCAGTCCTGATGAAGGGTCTCTGCCCGAAATGTCGACTGTACTCTTTTCAATAGATGCCGCCTGATCTGCTGAGTTCCTCCAGCATTGTGTGTGTGTGTTGCTTGGATTTGCAGCATTTGTAGATTTTCTTGTCCATCGATTACAGTGATGGTTTTCGAGAAAGAGTGTGACGAATACAGTAGTTGTGTTTGCTGCCAGCAAGTTGTCACTATGCTTAAGTGCCATCTTTAACAGGAAAAGGGGATTATTTGGCTTTTTCATGAGTTTAGATTTTTTTTGTTGTTGCTCCACAGGTTTCTCTGCAGTTTCCCCACTCATGATCCCACCAACAACGCAGGCAACCTTGACCAGTATCTTGCTATCCGGCCTGCATGGGTATGGGCAGACCACGCCATCACCTCCCCCTGGTCTAGCACCCATGGACATTCAGATCAGCACCTTGTCTCCAGAGAGCGATAAGACAGCAACGTCCTGTGTCAATGGCCACGTCAAGGTAAAAGTAAGGACTGATGCTTTGATTTGCTCTGTGGTTTGGAGGGTTAATGAACATGCATTTGTGAACATGTGGCTTCTTAGAAATAATAAATAAACATTTCCCACAAAAATATACTTTAGAACATAGAAAACAAAACATTATAGCACAGTGTAGGCCCTTCAGCTCACGATGTTGCGTTGACCTTTTAACTTACTCCAAGATCAATGTAATCTTTCTCATCTACATAGCCTTCTATTCTTCATTCATCTGTGTGCCTATCTTAAGTGTCCTTAAATGCCCCTCAGATATCTACCTCCACCACCACCCCTAACAGGGCATTCCACAAACCTATCACTCAGTGTATAGAACTTACCTCTGAAATCACCCCTATATTTGCCTCTAATCACCTTAAAATTATAACCCCTGTATCTGCTATTTCTGCCCTGTAAGCCTCCACAGGTCCACGCGATCTACGCCTCTTATCATTTTGTACACCTCTGTCGAGTCACCTTTCATCCCCCTTTGCTCCAGAGAGAAAAGCAGCTATTCGCTCTACCTATCCTCATAAGACATGCTGTATAACCTAGGGATCATTCTGGTAAAATGCACGCTGAAGGTTCCACATTCTTCCAAAAATGAGGCGACCAGAACTGAGCACAATATTCCAAGTGTAGTTTAACCAGCGTTTTATAGAACTGTAACATTATCTCACAGCTCTATTCATATATTCAGGCAAATATATAACACAGTACATTCTTACATCACCGATCACAAAGAAGGCTTACAAGAAATACCTGTTTTTCTTTCACCATTAAGTCTAATAAGTTTACATTTTAACCATCCTAACTCAGAAGTACAAAAGAAAAGACTGACGTATTTCCTCCCTTTTGGAAAATCCCAGTGAAGTTTCTCATTGTGCACACTCTATCAGAGTGGGAAATAGTTTGCATTGGGGTACAGCAATTTCCTGTAAACCTCAATAAAATAATGTCTCGATAAGCAGTTTATTTAAAGAAATGTTGATTCAGTAATGAGTAAATGTTTCAGATTGATTGGAAGGATGATCTTTGCTTTTCTTTCCGTGGACACTGCCTGACCTGCTGACTGTTTCTGACAATATTTGCAACACACAAAGTGCCGGAGGAGCTCAGCAGGCCAGGCAGCGTCTATGGTGAGGAACAAACAGTCGATGTTTCGAGCCGAGACCCTTCATCAGGACTGGGAAGGAGGGGGGAAGAAGCAAGAATAAGAAGTAGGGGCTGTTTGGGTACTGTGCCTCCCTCTCACCTGTAGAGAAGAAATTCACTGGCTCAGTTGGTTGAGCTGCCACCTCCAGTGATCCGATGCTGTCCGTATGGAATTTGCACATTCACCTTGTGATCGCGTGGGTTTCTCCAGTTCCCTCTCACAACCCAATAAGTGGCCTCTGTAATTTGCCCCTGGACTGTTGCTGAGTAATAAAACTAGGTGAGCAGGACAATTGAGAGTTTTACGGAAAGGAAAACAGGGCTTAGCGTAGGGTTAGCATCATGGGTGTTTGCTAGCAGACATGAACTCAGTATGTTGAACAACCTGTTTATATGTTGTGTGACTGTGGTTCCATGACACTGCATAGACTCGGTGTCTGTCCATCTGTACCCAGATACTAGGCTGACCTGTTTCTGCAGCAGACCCTACAAACCAAGACTGGACTGGAGCAATGATAGGCAAATTAGTAAGGACTGTACTGTGTGGGGTGGGGTCTTTGAGGTTCTAACGTTTTAACTGTCACTCATTCTTTGGGGCACGCCTCTGTTTTCATGGATGACTGTGAAGGAAAAAAATTTCAGGATGTATATTATATACATTGACATTAAAAGCACCTGCTGAAACCTGTATAGAGATAGAAAATGAATATATCATTTTTTTTAAAAAGGGTTTAAAAAGTTTCCATGTTTTCCTGCAGTAACAAACCCACAGAAGACATTTGCAAATCACTCCAATTATATTTATGCGCAATTTTGTTTGCTGTGATTGCAGCTCAGCCCTGAAGTTCCTGACACAGCTCGAGTGTGTCGTAGATTAATCCTTAATCTCTGGAGACTCTCAGAGTGTGGCTGGAGGGCTGGCAGCCTGCACTCTGCAGTAAATAATTGCAACTTCGCTCAGCTCAATTGCTAGTTGCTCTCTTGAAGGGCAAGGGAGTCACTTTACCTTTGTCTTAAATCTTGGACACGGAATTAACTTCTCAGATATCAAATATTTGCAAATCCTGCATATTGTCTGCTGTCTTTTTGAAGGTGTAAGTTGCACTGGGTCCAGTTTCAGTGGGTAGAATTGATCAGCAAATTATTCTTCATCAGATGATTAAACCATTCGGTCTTGTGGGGAAACACCACTGCCAGGCTAGGCCCTATTCTCAGTTTGCCACAGAGTGATATAGAACAAGTGGGATATATTTTAACAGCTAATCCTGTACTAAATCCACACATTGACCAGCATAGAGTCACATGACAGGAAAAGAAAAAATGTTCCTGTTTTTTTAACAAAGTCCAAGCCTTTCAATTATTTATTTTGGGGTAGAATTAAGACGAGAACAGGGGGAGATTTGATGGAAGTATACAGAATTGTAAAGGGTACAGCTAGTGTAACTGCAAGTAGGCTTATTCCACTGAGGTTGGGTGAAACGAGAACTAGAGGTCATGGGTTAAGGGTGAAAGGTGAAATATTTAAAGGGAAATTTAGCAGGGGATGACTTCACTCAGAGGGTGGTAAGAGAACGAGTTGCCAGTGGAAGTGATGGATGTAGGTTTGATTTCAACATTTAGGAGAAACTTGGATAAGTACATGGATGGGAGAGGTATAGAGGGTCATGGCTCAGGTACGGGTCGATGGGACTAGGCAGAATAACAGTTTGGCATGGTCTAGATGGGCCAAAGGGCCCCTTTCTGTGCTGTAGTGCTCTGTGACTGTATGGCCCTTGGCAGAATGAGGGAGAAGCATTGGTGCAGAGCGGGAGCTGAAGAATCTCTAGGTTCTGGGCCCTGTAGGTAAATCCTTCTCAGAGAGTCAGAGAGCACAGTGACAGACCCTTCTGCCCACCAAGTCCCTGCTAGCCATCACAGAAAAAGCACACTAATCCATTTTATTCACCCACACTCCCGTCAGCTCCTTCCAGATTCTACCACTCACCGAAGCACCGGGATCACTTTGTCGTCACCCGTTACATCCCAGCCTTCGGGACACAGGAGGAAAGCAGAACCCACAGAGTTCACATATAGCTCCACAGGTCGATTTTGATCCCAAGTTGCCAGAGGAGTGTTGCTTCAGCTCTACCAGGTGCATCACATTGTTGCCTTCCACGAGAACAGCTTTGTTCAGAAGCTACCTCAAGCAAAATATGTTTACTGCTTAGACACTTGCAATTCTGGAACATTACTGGTTGTCTGTACTGAATTAGCTACGCTCTAGGTTGAGCCACACCCACCCACGATGCACATCAGTATTTTGCCACCTGTATAACTGGTTAAGGATCTTACACATTTTGTTTTCACAGACATCTAGTGCTATTTACACTAGAATTTCAACTCCTTGTCTCGCCGACAAAGTTTTGAGTAATAACCACCCTGAAGTTCCTCGGGAGAGTTCGATTAATGCCCAAGAGCAGCTGTCCAGCAAGTCCACTCCGGCGGAAGGTAAGCTGTTAGTAGAGAGAGTGAGTCCACTGAAACCAACATGCATCCAGATTCAGATTTATTTATCTTGTACATACAGTGAAATGCATCGTTTGCATTAACAACCAGCACACCCACTAATGTGCTGTGGGCAGCCAGAAGCGTCAGCGCATATAATGGCGCCAAAATAGCATGCCCACAATGCTTCTAAAACCTCCCTGGTTTCCTTGGCTGCATAAGTCTAGGGAGTACACACACCAGTCCTGCCAAACCCGTGAGATTGAAGTGGCTCTCCCACCCCAAATTCCAGTTTGTGTGGATGCTGTGTAATTTGTTGACCTGTTACAACTCGGTGCCAAGAGTAACAGGCAGCACACTGCATACAATTAAAGGAATTATATTTGTGAATCTTAACTAAAGGGTTAGTAAAGAAAAGAAAGAAAAAAAACCCAAAAAGGTCCCATTATAATTAAACAATCAAATGTGCTCAAGCTGGAGCTCAACTCCTCCCAAAGTTCACATTCATCGATCCTCAGTCCATCTTGGCACCTTGCTCCATCGAATCACGGTCCCCCACCGGGTCGAATCCTATGACTGGTTCTCTCCAGCGTCTTCTCTCTTCATCTCCTGCCGTACAACCACCCCAGTTCACACCGATGTCAGGCGCACACACGAGAAACAAACCCGCTCCCCGGATTGGATGGCTCACATTCCAAATCACCCGTTATCTCTAAACGTAACCCAAACACTGCTTCTACAGAAGGACCATTATATTAGCAATGAAACCTTTCACAGGGTGTGACATTTGGCAGAACAAGACAGAACAGAACAAGCAACAGTTTAAAGAAACAGCTGATTCTGAGGCACCGAGCTTGGCGCCATCTTGATTAGTGTGCCAGTTCAAGATCCAGAGCTTCTTTGACAATTGAACGTTGTGCAGTTTCCATTTACTCTTTGTAGGCAGTGTACAGAGTTTGACATTTGCTGGGGTTAAGTTTGTAGTCTGTCGCATGGACTGGCTTGAGAGAGAAGGAGAGCGTGGCGCTGGCTTGGGTGAAATGAGAGTGAGCTTTGGTGTTAAAGGGGACCAGCTGAAGCCTGCAGACTTGCCCAGGCATCATCCCCGAAGAAGATGGCAGTTGGTCATCAAAGCGTTGGTTATAATTGATACCTGTACCCGGCTGGAAGCCCGAGAAGAGTTTAGTGTTTTACTTATTTACCGAGGTTCACTCATCTCGGCATATTCTGTAATGCTTGATGGCAAAGCTATGTGCAGTTATTGCTGTAAATTATGAATTGCTATGAAGAATTTTTGGCTTGCTGCTGATGAGCAGTGTGTGAAGAAGATATTAAGATCTGACTAACCTAGAGGAGAGCCGGGGTGTAGTGGTATCTGCACCAGACCCCAAGGCAAGTGGTTCTGGGTTTGAATCTGGCCAGCTCCTTGTTTCCATCTGTGCTGAGTTGAGCGTCGAGCTAAAAAACAGATAAATGCTAAAGAAACGGCAAGGTTGCTTACCAGTGCACCACAGGGTGCGGAGAGGAACAACAACAACCCAGAGGAGAATTTAAGAGAGGCTCCTTCAGGAACGTCAATAGACCCAACCAGATACAAGCTGTTTTCGCATGCTAATAGCAGGTTTTGGACAGAGTAGATCCAGCTGTGCTGTGAAAACTGTAAACCAGGATGTGAGCAGACTTGGGGAGTCGGGGTGGGAGCAGTGGTGGGGGAACGAACATTTCTGAGGCACCAGTTCTTTCTTTCAACACTCTGCCAAAACCAACGACAAACTATTAACTAATGGCCTTAATTCCCAACTGCACTTGTGTTGTTTTGGCTCTGATCAGTGGAGGATGGATTGTCTGCTTTACTGTGCCAAGTCTGGACTTTAAAGCTCCCCTCCAAACCCTTTGACAGCAGTCCCATTCCTGCTTGTGTGAGTAAATTGATAACCCGTAACAATAGCCATTACTAGACTCTGTTGAAAAAACTTAATATGCAGAATGATGGGTAGGATGGTTCTGGTCTCAGCCTAGGCCTCGCACTTGCTTCTTGCAGGATGGCTGCTGTTACTGCTCTCCTGCCACTTGACAGCCCCCAACGTTATCGCTGCAACCATTCTTGTAGTAACAGGGGGCTGGGCACTCTGACTGCCTTCTGCTGATCAGCGATATTTCAAGGCAGTTGAAATATATTCAGACAATCACAAACGTTAATAAAAGCACTTTCAAAGGAAGCGCCTGCTGAAGTTGTGCACAGTTCCCCTCAACATCTTTAGTTCTGAAATTGTCACTACACGTGTTTGTGAGTTCTGAAGCATGGCTCATTATTGGTTTGGCTTTCATAGATGATAGAACACTACACTGTAGTCCAGCGCCTTCAGCCCACAAAATGTTGTGCTGACCTTTTAACCTACTCTAAAATCAATTTAACCCTTCCCTTCTATGTAGCCTTCCATTTTCCTATTGTCTATGTGCCTGTCTAAGAGTTTCTTAAATTCCCCTAATGTATCTGCCTCCACTGCCACCCCTGACAGGTGTTCCACACACCAACCACTCTCTGTGTAAAGAACTTATCGCTGACATCGTCCCAATACTTCCCTTCAATCACCTCAAGATTCATTCACCTCCAGTGTTAGCCATAAATGGTCCTTTCCAGTGAACCTCGGTCTGTTAGGGAGACAAAGCCTATGGTCACAAGAGAGTTGAACTTCAGGTCAAGATCAAACCAGTCGTGATCTCAGTGAGGGAGGAGCAGTTTCACGGGGCCTACCCCGTGGCATCTTACCTGCCACTTTGAGCCCTGGTGTTTAACTCTGCTTTTACAGGTTCCAATGATGCCTTTGTGGAAGTGGGCATGCCCAGAAGCCCCTCGCACTCTGCCAACAGCAATGAACTGAAGCAGATGCTCAACAGTTCCTCCACATCCGTGGCAAAACGACAGGCTCTGGAGCTGCTGCAGGGCACCAAGAACGGCCATCGACAGTGAGTGACTCGAAGGGTTCTCAGATCAGTGCTGTGGCCGCCACAGCAGGGGATCTGCATAAACAGATCACTTACAATAGATTATTTGCAAACAAAAACCTTTGGTAGCATTGCAGGGCAGATTCACCACAATTCTTACAGGGCTGTCAATTGATGTAGGGTGAAGGAGAGTTGTAATGGAGGCATCCAGTCATTAATCATGATTATGGTATATTGTTTTATTTTTAATACAGCACAGTGACGGATTGTTCCAGCTCAGTAAGCCTGTGCCGCCCTAATGCACACATATGAGCAATTAACCTAGTAACCTGTACGTCTTTGGACTGTGGGAGGAAACCAGATCACCCGGAGGAAACCCATGTTGTCACAGGGAGAACATATAAGCTCCTTACAGGCAGCAGCAGGAATCGAACCTGGGTTGCAGGCACTGTAGCAGTGTTACCCTCACCACTATGCTACTGTGCCACCCTGAAAAATATAAAGTGCTCATTAGGGGAGGTGTTGCTATACACATTGCAGCATGCTTTTGGAAAGGTATTCCCAGTCAGTTGTGCCCCTCCAGTCGAACACACTGGGCTAAATTGGGGTTTAATTGTGCTTACTTCCACTGAAATCTAAAGGGCAAAATAATCATCAGTTTTTAAAAATGGTACAAGGGTTTGAATTTGTACTTTCAAAACAGAACATCAGATGGCGATATTATTTAAAATCTATAATATTTAATAATGGGATCTGAAGTAAAGTGAAGAAATGATTTACAATTGACCTCATCTACCTGAGAGCTTGCGTGCAAACCATTGATAACTCAGCCCTCCCGTTAAAGCTAGTTAGACATTAAATGGCACTGGGATTCTCCTGAGAAGTAAGACTGTGAGTCTTGTCTCGGGAGGGCAATCCCCTCATAACTGCTGGACAAGGACGAGGCACAACCTGTAATTCCTAGCATATTTACTTGAAGGGTGAATGATCTGTGAAAGAGAAATCTATACTCGCTTTTTTTTTGCTGGAATGTTAATTCCTCCCTGAGGGGAACGAACCCTCGTATCTAATAAAATCAATAAAGAACTCAGATGGGTCTTTTTCACACAGAATGGTTAGAAGGTGGGACTTGCTATCACAGTGAATAGTTGAAGCAATAAGATGGATATACTGAAAAGTGAATCTGGGTAAAAGGAAAGGAGGAAATCTTCAGTTACACATGCAAAATGCTGGAGGAACACAGCAAATCAGTCGGCATCCATCGAGGGGAATGAACAGTTGACATTTTGGGCCGAGACCCTTTGACAGGATTAGAAAGGAAGGGGGCAGAAGCCAGAATAAGATGTTGAGGTGCGGGAGAGGACAGGCTAGCAGGTAGTAGGTGATACTGAGTGAGGGGGAAGGTAGGTGGGTGGGTGGGGGAAGGGGATGATGATGTGAGGCGATAGGTGGAAGAGGCAAAGGACTGAGAAAGAAGGAATCTGATAGGAAAGGACAGTGGAGTAAAGGGAAGGAGGAGAGGGATCAGAGGTGGTGGGTAGTGCATGAAGATGGGAAGGGAAGATAAGGGGTGAGAGGGCCACCAGAATGGATGAAACAAAAACGAGGAGGGGGGATAAGAGGAGAGTGGTTTAGAGAAATTGATGAATAGTCGAGAATAGGCTGATGGGTGAGGTGGAAAGGCTGGGCCAGTTAACCAATTTTCCTTGTTAATACTCCAGTGGTCCATTTCTGTACTATAGACTCCTGGTTATTTCTGTGTAATGTATGTCGTGGTGAGGTGATGGTCGTGGTGGAAAATCAACTGACCAAACGTGACTGTTGGTTTTATCCTACAGCACCTCGGACAGGCTGCTTTCCGATTCCGATTCCGGTAGCACCGAGGGCACTGCTACAGATAAACGGGCCCCTGGCAGTGAGCGGGCAGCAGAACGGGCTGCTGCCCAGCAGAACTCAGAGCGACTGCGACTGGCTCCACAGTCAGCCTATGCAAATATCCAGGTACGATGACACAGCCGGCATAAGGCATTAACTCAGTTTCACAAAGCTGCACTCCTGAGCAAGCAATAGACATTTTATTTATTGATAAAGACAATAATACAATTAGCCAGCACTTTACATTGGATTGGTGTCATGACTTATGTAATCTCATCTCTGTGGGTGATCATCATTTATGGTTTCTCTATTCAGAGGTCCTGTCTCTTGCCAGCATCATCAACAGGCTACTTTTCAATCTGAATCCAGCAAAACAACTGAAACCCTGGATTAGAATGGGTGAAACAACTCAGGACAGATCCGGGCCTGTCCATTCCCACACAGCTGATTACAACTCAGATCCAGACCCAGCCAATCCCACACAGCCGATTACAACTCAATCCGGGCCTGTCCATTCCCACACAGCTGATTACAACTCGATCCGGGCCTGTCCATTCCTACACAGCTGATTACAACTCGATCCGGGCCTGTCCGTTCCCTCAGAGCCGATTACAACTCAGATCCAGACCCAGCCAACCCCACACAGCCGATTGCAACTCGATCCGGGCCTGTCCAATCCCACACAGCTGATTACAATTCGATCCGGGCCTGTCCATTCCCACAGAGCTGATTACAACTCAGATCCAGACCCAGCCAACCCCACACAGCCGATTGCAACTCGATCCGGGCCTGTCCAATCCCATACAGCCGATTACAACTCGATCCGGGCCTGTCCGTTCCCACAGAGCTGATTACAACTTGATCCAGGCCTGTCCGTTCCCACAGAACCGATTACAACTCAGATCCAGACCTGTCCAGTCCTACAGAGCTGAGTAGAACTCAGCCGGTAAAACCATCACTGCTAGAGGTTTTATTTGTGCTAAGGGAAGGGATAAGGCCAGTCAATTCCTCCAGGGTCAGTGGCAGGTCCAGACTCTTTTGTCAACCACTTCCTTGATAGAGGACAGAAAAATTCTGGGAGGCTGTGTTGTCTGTGGACTTACTGTCACACAATTATACATGTATCTTTTTTAAAGCGGCTTTCAAAATGTAGAAATTTTGCCCGGCATTTCCTACTAAATCTGCTCCTACCATCCTGTAGTGTGGGTGACATCACTCAGGTGTAATTTTCTCATTATACCTTATGATGCAAAGGAGGCCATTTGGTCCATTGTGTCTATGCTAGTGCTCAAATCAATTCCATCGATTCTGTTCCCCTACAATAATGTTTTCTCTCACACGTGCCCGTTAACTCCCCCTTGATTCTCCCACCAGCTTCCTATGTTAGGGATAAGTTAAGTGAACTAAACTCACAACCGTCACATCTTTGGGAGGGGAGGGGAACCTGGAGCACCCATGGGAGAAGACATTGTGATAGGAAGAAGGTGCAAGCTCGATACAGACAGTGCCAGAGATCAGCATAGAACAGGAGCTATGTAATAGCTGCGCTGACTAGATAAAGATTACGTTCATTTGTCACACGTTCATTGAAAAATACAGTGAAATGTACCATTTTGCATCAATGGCTTCTGGTGCCAACAAAGCATGCCCACCAATACCTGCATGGCCACACTGCAGCCTATAACTTGTCAGATTTATCATAAACCCAGTCTGGTATATTTCTAAACTTACTTTGAATGAATTGATGCTTACTGGAAAGTTTTGTCTAGCCAGAATTGAAATATTATTCTTAATAGCTTTTACATTAACATACTGTTCCCATCGTTCCTAGAGTGCTGTGGAAACTGGTAGCCATGTCTAGATTTGACTTCATTGCTCCTCCATTCAAGCACCTGAGAGAAATTGCTGTGTTGTAGCAACCTTCCAGCATGCTGTTAAGCCATTGTTTCTTCTTTTCATTTTCAGGCCTTTGACTATGAACAGAAGAAGTTGTTGGCAACCAAAGGTATGTGGTCTGACGCTAACCTCTAACGTTTTGCTGTTTGTCAACAGCTCAATAAAGTGATTCCTCTTCCAAACTCTTGCCAGGGGTTGCTGCGGGCTTCTGCAAAGGCTTGTGATCCTGCCTCGAATACGCTGACCATTCATGCTGCATTGTCTTTGTTATTTTATGAAAGGTTCTGTTGCAACAGCATATTTAAAGTTCTCATTTCTCTGTCAACAAGTGTGGGGTGAATTCTAATTTGCGTCTTTTCACGCTGATTAGTAACAATGACCAAGAGTTTGACTGTAAATGGCCATACACATTCCTGAGTTTGTGGGTCATATGCCAAGTGTATTGGAAATAGTGGATCTTGCAGAGTGTTTGCATAAAAACCTTTAGTGGTATACGTCACTGAGAGACATATCACTTAAGAACCCTTGATTAATGAAAGATAGCCAAATAAATAATATCTAAAAGATGCAACTTGTATTCCTTCCATGTCCCCTTCACAGAAGAATGCCGCTGAAGGGCAAAGTGAATAAAATGAAATCAATCTGCTCCTTGATTCTCCATTGAGGGTTCCAACAGCAGTTTGGGCAGATTTTCCAGTACCCAGACAGTATAAACAATCCTGGGACATTGACACCACCCGTAAGTGGAGGAGACCAAACAAAATGAACAAACTCAATAACATGATCCCTTCATCTGCATCTGGTTAATCAGTCACAAGCTGATTTTTATTTAATCTTCTTGAACAATTCAATTTTAAAATGAGCTGGAAAAAGGAATATAATTCCTTTGCTGTTGGAAGATAATTAGCTTTGTCATTTTAATAAAATTGTGTATGATCCATATTTATAACCCACCCTGAATTGAAACGCTAGTGACGAGAGAAGTTCTTCAGGTAAGTGGTGCAGGACCACAAGTCCATCAGGCAAGGAGCGTCCTGCAGACACTGCAAGAGAAGCGCTTGATGGACACAGCTGGGTGGTTGCCTAAGCAGATTGTCCAGCCCACTGGCAGAATGCCTCATCGCCAGACTTCACCAACAGGCACCCAGAACTCCCCTCCCAATCGGATCCTTCCTGCGTACCCACCGTGCACCTCCGGCAGGATGACCAGGCGGTCGTTCACCTATGTGCAGACTGTGGGTTTCACAAAGAGCGTGCGGAGAAAGATGCAAGGGCTTATATCCTGAACGGCTGCGTGACACGACTCTGTTTCCCAAGGGTGCATACGGAGATGGACGTCGGGTGCTGCTGGCAGATGATCAACTGGGTGAAGGACACCACGTGGTCTGCCAGCGCACCGACATGTCCGTAGAGGAATGCTGCTTGCTGACTGACACGTTCCAGGTGCAGGAGTACGTGCTGAGGGACACACTGAAGCTTGGTGCAGCCACCGCAAGGGCTCAGTGGAGAAGGTTCATAGTATACAAGTAGGTCTGGACTGGACAGAGAGGAGCCAGGTTGGGTGACGAAGCCATCAATTATTGTCGTAGATTACTGCCCCAGGGGGCCACGTGGGTGGCAACTGTCCCATTGGTTTTAAAGAGTGGAATAGAACACTACCTAACACATTGACCATGAATGTAAGAATGTGAAGGCATTGTGCAGTTTATCCTTGGAAGTAATTTTTTTTATTATGAATAAGGTTTATTTTGACGTTAAAGAAGTGCTGAGAAGCCAGTTGGCTTTGGCCCCCAAATTAGATGAATTGCACACTTATTGCCAATGTTAGGTTGCCAAAAAACTGACCTTAGGTGAACTGGAATATCTCCTTTCCGGTGACATTGCCTTAAATTCTGTTTTTGTGAAGCTATGCTGAAGAAGCCAGTCGTAACTGAAGTACGGACTCCAACAAATACGTGGAGTGGGCTTGGGTTCTCCAAGTCAATGCCTGCAGAAACCATCAAAGAACTAAGACGTGCCAATCACGTGTCCTACAAGCCATCTATGTCAACTACGTATGAGGTACTGAACGTGTTATCCTGCTCTGCAGTTTTGGTTTTACAGTCCAAGTGGAGTCACCAAGCTAGGAAGATAACTTTCACAGCCCAAATCAGAATAAGAATCAGATTTACTATCGTACGTTGTGAATTTTGTTGTTTAAGAAAATATGACAGTAAGCTCTTTTGTGGCATCATATACATTTATAGAGTCATAGAACACTGCAGCACAGAAACAGGCCTTTTGACCCATCCAGTCTGTGCCGAACTATTAATCTGCCTAGTCCCATTGACCTGTACCTAGCCCACCATACCCCTCCCATCCATGTGCCTATCCAAATTTCTCTTAACTATTGAAATCAAGCCTGTATCCACCACTTCCACAGGCAGGTAATTCCACACTTTCACCATGCTCCGAGTGAAGAAGTTTGCCCTCATGTTCCTCTTAAACATTTCACCTTTCACCCTCAACTCATGACCATGGCCTCTAGTTCTAGCCTCAACCAACCTCAATGGAAAAAGCCTGCTTACATTTACCCTACCTATGCCCCTCATGATTTTGCATACCTTCATCAAATCTTCTCTAACCTATTCACCCTTTCCCTATAAATCTAGTCCTGGGAACATCCTTGTAAATTTTTTTCTGCATTCTTTCAATCTTATTGATATCTTTCTGGTAAGTACATGACCAGAACTGCACACAATTCTCCAAATTAGGCCTCACCAATGTCTTAGACAACTTCAACATAACATCCCAACTCCTGCTTCCAACACTTTGATTTATGAAGGTTAGTTTAGCTCCTTTTGCTCAGTTTTAACTAAATGTCAGGTAATAACATACCTGACAACAGTCCAAAAATAATGATATCTTTATTTTGAAAGCATGTTTTATCTATATCAGATTTCATATTTTACTTGGCTGTAAGGCTTGGCTGATTGTAGAAGTGCTGGATCCCATTGCTTCAAAGCCCATGCAGTAAGTTTCTAGCTGTGTAAACAAGGGCAAAATCCAAGAAAGAATGAATACTCCATTTCAGACAGAAACCTGGCCACCTGTTACTAATTACTCTCGGCATACTGCTGTTAGCAGATTCCTTTTTAAGTTTCTGGTCTGGAGCTATGATGGTCTTCCAGCAAATCAAACATGTTAAACTTTGAAACACGGTACACTAATAATGTTTGGCGGAAGGCTGATTCGGTTATAATTTTTCACCTCTAGTCTGAACTCTATATTGACAAGGCAGTGCCTGAGAAAACACTGAGGAGAGTTTTATTTTCTTGAAATGTGCAAAAATATCCATTATCCTCAATGTATTTGGCCAAATTTAAATCCTTCTAGACTTGAACATTAATATTAAACTTCTTGTTGGCACCAGGGTACGGATGGTTACATTCTGAACATGTTCTCAATAGGGTATGGAATTTTATACCACAATGATTAGAGTGTAATTTGCTGAAGGGATACACTGCTTCAGCATGTGTAACCTCTCACTCTTGGCACTGACTTCTTTCTCTTCTTTCTACTCATGCATTAACAAAAATATCACTTCTCTGCTGTTCTCTCAGCCCATTCCTTTCCCATGCCTTCCACACCTGTCCCCATTCCTCTTTCTGACTTAAGACGATCACAAAGAAGGCACGCAGCGGCTTTATTTCATTAGGAGTTTGAGAAGATCTGATATGTAACCAAAGACTCGAGCAAATTTCTACAGATCTATTTTGGAGTGTATTCCAGTTCTCCACTTAAGTACTGTGTACCATTTTGGCTTTCATATTGTGTGAAGGCTGTGAAGAGAGTCCAGAGAAGGACAACTAGACTCATTCCAGGTCTGCAGGGTATGAGCAATGAAGAAAGATTGAAAGAATTAAATCTTTTTAGCCAAAGTAGACATAGAATGAGAAGAGACGTGATAGAAGTGTTCAAAATCATCAAGGGTGCAAGGAAGGTGAATGCTAGCTGCTACTTCAAAATTACTCCATCAACAAGGATACAGGACCATAGCTGGAGACTGGTTAAAGGAAGATCTCAGACTAACATTAGAAAAATTCCTTTACACAGCGAGTTGTGGACATATGGAACAAACTACCTAGTTATGTAGTTGAGAGTAGTACCTTAGAGACTTTCAAATCTAAACTCGATAGTTATTTCTCCACACTGTGTCAATAGGAATTTGGCAAGCTTCGTCGGGCTGAATGGCCTGTTCTTGTCAAAAACTTTCTCATGTTCTATTCCGACTGGTTGCATCACCGCCTGTTGTGGAGGCTCCAGTGCGTAGGATAGAAAGGCTGCGGAGGGTTGAGGGCTCATTGGTCCCATCATGGGCACAACCCTCCCCACCATCGAGGACATAGAACAGTACAGCAAAGAATGGTCTGTGATGTTGTGCTGACATTTCAACCTACTCCACAGTCAATCCAACCCTTTCCTCATACACAGTTATAACCCGCCATTTTTCTTTAATCCGTGCGCCTGTCCAAGAGTCTCTCAAATGTCCCTAATGTATCAGCCCTTACCACCAGCCCCAGTTGTGCATTCCAGGCACTTGCCATTCTCTCTGTTTAAAACAAAAACCTAAATCTGACATCTCCCCTGAAATTTCTCTGGTATTAGCCCTTGCTGTCCTTGGAAAAAGGTAATGACTATCCACTCTAACTATGCCTCTTGCAATGTTACACACCTGTATCAAGTCGCCTCTCATCCACATTCGGAACATTTCCTCTTCTTATTACTTCCATCAGGGAGGAGGTACAGAAGCCTGAAGACATACACTCAATATTTTAAGAACATTTTCTTGCCCTCCGCTGTCAAATTTGTGAAAGGTCCATTAACATTACCATACCATTTCCTCTTTTACACTTTCTGTTTATCTATCTATTCATTCACTTCCAGTTTGTTGTTATTTTTATTGGTGCCATAAACAAATTTCATGACGTGTCATTAATAATAAATCTAATTCTGATTATTCTGTGTTGCTTTTGCCTGCTTTTTCCATATTTGTATTTCATCCTCACTGCCTTCCTCTCTCAATTTATTCTGCACCTTTCTTCTCCAACATCTGCCTTCGCAGCTCACTTCCACATCTATCTCATATGTCACTCACTTTCCCCATCTTGCTTCTGTCTCTGATCTCCTTACCTGGCCCATCTCCGAACGGTCAGCTTGGCCTTCAGGTTTATTTTCTGTTTTTCACTCTCTCTCTTGTCCCTCCTGCCATTTCATTTTCATTCAAACTTTTACACAACAGCCCTACAACTACAGTTGTGATTTATCAGGTAACTAACCTTCCAGCCCAAGCTCAAAGCAAGAGAAAATCTGCAAATGCTAGAAATCCAAGCAACACACACAAAATGCTGGAGGAGCTCAGCAGGTCAGGCAACATCCATGGAAAAAAAAGTGTAGTCAACCGTTGACAGTACTTTTTCCATAGACGCTGCCTGGCCTGCTGAGTCCCTCCAGCATTTTGTGTGTGTTGTTTTCTAGCCCAAACTCATTGATTGATGCCTTTGGTGTTGCCAAGCTGGATAATGATTGGATGTCTTCCAGCATCGTTTTCAGGAAAGGAATGAACCTCCCATCATCAGAAGCCTCAGACAGTTTGCCAGAGTCTGTAGCAAACTGCAACCATCCCCATTTGCCATTATGGTTATAACAACCTGACAGTGAGTGATCTCTGCAATTAGAGACAGGATTGCTAAACACTGTTACCAGTGTTTTAGAATTACATTGACTTGCAATTCTTGAAATGGCCAGTCTCCCAAGTCATTTTGTGATATTATTATGCCTCATATAAGTAACCTTCTAGCCCTTCTCATTTAACTATATTATGTTATCATTTTCTTTTTTATCTGTTTTTATTCAATACATCTCCCCTATTTGGTTCAGCTACTTCACAGTGTGATACGTTCCACTTGGGAACCACTCTCTGTATCTCAGGGTTTCTTTGAAATGCATTAGAAGCACTTACTCAGTTTCTCCAGACAAGCAGAAATAAGTTCATTTATCTCAAACACCTTCATGATTTTAAAGAGCTCAACAAGATTATTTTTCAACCTTGCCCTTCTTAAGGATAAAAACACCTGCCTATCTGGTTAGTTCTCATAATTGCGACCTCTCAATAAGACCAGCCAATGTATGCTGTGGGTGAAATGCTGTACTACTGCTCTCCAGTGAGGAATATAATACACACTGGAAGCACAAGAAACTGCAGATGCTGGAAGAACTCAGCAAACCAGGCAGCTTCCATGGAAGGGAATGGACAGTCGCTGTTTCGGATCAAAACCCTTCCTCTGGACACAACGTAGTGGCATGGGTGGTTTTGGTCTTGTTGAATCTAAAATGGCTGCATTGGGGAGGTGATAAGACCATAAGATATAGGAGCAGGATAGGCTATTTGGCCCATCGAATCTGCTCCGCCTTTTGATCATGGCTGATTATTTATTATTTCTCTCAACTCCATTCTGCTGCCTTCTCCCTGAACCTTTGACGCCCTCACTAAACAAGAACCTGTCAACCTCTGCTGTAAATATACCACGGATTCTCCAGCCTCTGGCTAAAGAAATTCTTCCTCATCTCTATTCTAGAGGGACATCCTTGTATTCTGAGGCTGTGCTCTCTGGTGCTAGAATTTCCCACAAATAAAAACAGCTTCTCCACGTGCGGTTTGTCTACATCTTTCACTATTTGGTAGGTTTCAATGAGATCTCCCCGATTCTTCTAAATTCCAGCGTGTACAGACCCAAACTATCAAACACTCTCAGATGTTAACTCTTTCATTCCTGGGATCATTCTCGTGACCCATCTCTGTACTCTGTCCAATGCCAGCACATCCTTTCTTAGATAATGAGACCAAAACTGCTCACAGTCCCCCAAATGTCTGACCAATGCCTTATAAAGCCTCAGTATTACATCCTTGCTTTTATATTCTAGTCCTTTTGATCAGTACAGATTGCTTGTACATGGAAGAGTAATCACAGTAGGGTCATCATCCAAAGGAATGAGAGTGATTTATAAAGATTATCTATTTCTGAAGCCTGATATGTATTAGATAGAATTCTGTTGTTAATTTATTGGAACTCACCCAAGGTTTTTATGCACGGATGAGTGTTTAAAAGTAATCTTTCTCCGTAGTCATCGTCATCAGTGTCACTGTCACGGTCAAACAGTCGGGAGTGCATTGGGGGTGGCAGCGAGTCTGATAACTGGAGGGATCGGAACGGCTCTCATGGTGAATTCCCAACATCTATCAACAGTTCCAAGCAAAAAAATAACACATGTAAGCATTTCAGGTATTGTGATGGGGAGCTTTCCTCTGCAGAATGTACAATAATATTGAGGGGCTATTGATAAATGTCCTTCTAGCAATTTTCTTACCTTCATAGTTTGCTCCATTTCATTATTTTACCATTGTGTTGATAATTTGCTGTTAAAAAAGTGTTGTTTAAACTAAACACGAGGAAATCTGGAGATGCTGGAAATCTAAACAACAACACACACAAAATGCTGGTGGAACACAGCAGGCCAGGCAGCATCTATAGGGAGAAGCGCTGTCGACGTTTCGGGCCGAGACCCTTTGTCAGGACTAACCGAAAGGAAAGATAAAACTAATGTGGATTAATTAACAATGAAGCAGGTTCTGAGCATGAACTAATCATGATGTTAGAATTGACTCAATTTTGCCTTTGATTTTCCTGTTCACCCTCTCCCTGTTTAACTATCTTCCTCTGGTTTATCTGCCATCAGCAGGGAGGTGTCTTCACAATCAGCAGAGCACACACTAGAGTGGAGGAATGGACCACTGTAGTTCTTGACTGCTCCACCATTCAACACCGTCAAGGCTGAGTTCTATCTGCCTTCACAAACCCCTGTTAATAGTGCTGAATAATTACCTATCGATCTTGATCGCGATCAAATTTTAGCCTATATCCACAGCCTTTTGGGGGAGGAGAGTTTCAGATTTCCATGTCCTTTTGCACAAAAAATATAGCATAGTAGCATTATAATCTAAATAATCAAACAGTTCTAAAGAATAATTCAGCATGATGAGTATTGGAACCTAAGCCTTCAAGCAGACTTTTAAAGAAGAATCCTAGCACCTTTCCTGGTATAAAACATTAGCTTCAAAGTTTATATCTAAAATTCATGAAATTCTAATTTTCTAATCTCAGCCAAACTGAGCCAGAGAGTTTCTACAAAATAATTTTGGAAAATTGAAGAGATGTATTTTAGAAAATCTTCTTTTATTTCTGTCAGTGTCAATTTACTTCATAACAAGTACTTAGAATCTCAGCTGTATACTTAAAACTTTAATGTATCTGGAATACCCTGGTGCAGATCCTGGTGGTGTTGAGAAAGAAGATAAGCAGTTTTGCAGTCAGACACATTTTGATCTGAAACAGAGTAAATTATTCCTTATGTGCCCATTATTGAATGCCTCCCATTTCTCAGCAGTACCTGGTCCGGAGTTTTCTCCGGTCCTTCATCTCTTGACGCTTGTATTTTTAACAAAAAGTACTCAGTCTGTTTTCAGTGGGAATTTCTTGCTGTGGTCTGTACTTTCATCAGATTGAGCTACTTGTACAGCTCACCAGGTCCCAAACTTTCTGTAAAAGCTTTGTTGGTGTAATATAGTGAATGTCCATCCCCTTCTGACATTGCCAGTGATTGAATCCATGTCACCACAATTGTGTTTTTAGAAGACTGAATGCAATTATTTAGCATTCATGCAGAGGTGAAAATAGCTGTTCTGCCCTGCTGTTTCTGTTGTGTTAATTTTCTCTGCTGATGGCTTGGTGTGCAATAACTCATGAAAATAGCAAGGAATTTCCATTAGCATTATTCTGAAAATGCATACCACCATTACTTGCATTGTGAGTATGCATGAAGTATAGCCTGGCCTGGAATTATAAATGGTTCATTTGGGGAAATAATCTGTCAAGATTAAGAACCATTCACTGGCTTCATGTGAATAGTTGTGGTCCGACTAAAAATGGATCTCTGGGCAGTGGTGTTGAGGTGTTACAGTAATAGCAAGCAATTGGCCATATCATATGTTTCCAAGCTAGCTTACTATGAAAGCCACTAATTCACCCTTGTCTTATTACAATTTAAGGGAAATATTTTTCCTGTGGATCACGATAATCTATTTATGCTCAAATCATTTTTGAGAGATGCTAAAAAATGAATAAAATCTTCTCTGGCGTCCAGCCGGGTACAGGTATTGGTTATAACCGACATTTTGATGACAAACTCTGCTATCTTTTTCAGGGATGATGCCTTGCAATGTCTAATCTGGTGGTATTTATACCCCCTAGTCGGTCCCTCCTGATTGGTTAGTCCTCATCCAATCAGGTTTCCGCTCTCAGGGAACCTGTACCTGGCTGGAAGCCCAAGAAGAGTTTATTCGTCATATGTGCTGTGAAAGCACTAAATCCTTTTTCATGCTAAAAAATGCTTGAAAATTTAACTTTGATTGAAGCACAGAAAGTATTGATCCAATAAATGTACAAGATATGTAAAAGAGTGCCCATTAGCCAGTGATATGCAACTTATTGGTTAATGTCCATCCATTAGTGAGCCAATAAAGGTATTTCATCTATCCAGTTTCTGTTTGTAGACCCATGTTCATAGTGTTTACCATTGTTAGTCAACAACTCTATGATCATTGTATCAGGGGTCTTCAGGGTATTACTCATTGATTTATTATCCACCACATCAAAACTGGGTTCTTATTCACCATGGCCACACATTGCCTGTGCAATTTCTTCTCTATTTTCTTCTCTGGTGGCACACACACAAGAACAGACATTGTGCTACTGGCAGATCCTCAGTTCAGTGAAAGGCGGGAAACTTGTTGGTCTCCCAGCACAATGAGATGTCCGTTGAGGAATGCTGCTGACTGGGACATTCCAGGCTTCAGGAGTATGTGCTGAGGGACACAGAGATGCTTGGTGCAGCTAAGGCAAAGGCTCGATGGGGGAGAACCACAGTATAGGGTTCTCCTGCTACTGAACAAAGAAGGGCTGTGTTAGTTGAGGGAACCCCTTAATTATTGTAGAAATGTACCACCCCCAGGGGTCATATGAGCAGCAAGAGTTTTAAGGAATGTAAGAGAACACTACTTAACACTGACTATTAATGTAAGAATGAAAAGGTGTTGCATGGTTTATTCTTGTATGTTTTTTATTATGAATAAAGTTTCTTTTGATATATAAAAGTATATTTGGCTGCATTTGTCTCCTCAGCTGAGCACTACTTGACCAGCACTAATTACATGGACTGCATTTCCTCGCTGATGGGCAGAAATGGCTGCAGCCTCAATAACTCTTTCAAAGGGTCTGAGTTGCCCGAACTCTTCAGCAAGCTCGGCTTAGGCAAATACACAGATATCTTCCAGCAACAAGAGGTCAGACAACCACTCCTCTTCTGATATCAATGACATATATGCGCATAATTGTTTTTGTTGTTGCTAGGGAAGGAAAGGAAATTTATTTGGGATGGTAGCAGTACGGGATTGGTGGGGTGGTGGTAAAGAACCTGCATGTTATATCAGAACTGGGACTTCATTTAATTTTGGTCTTCAGTGTTTCCACCTTCTCAGTACGGGGCAAATCTCAAGAAGCAAAACATTGCTGGAAATCTGAAAGGTACACAGAAAATGTTGGAAATTCTCAGCAGATCAAGCAGCATTTGTGGAGGGAGAAAATGAGTTAATATGTCAGGTCAATGATTTTCCATAAGAATTTGGAAAAGTTAGGAACTAAGTGTATTTGAAGTTGCAAAGGGGTAGGGAGACCAACGCAAATATCTTCAATAGAGTGCAGAATGAATGACACAGTGATAAAAGAGAAATAGAGGCCTATTTCAGAGGGAAGGATTAGATTGACCTTGGAGTAACAAGATAAAGAGATTAGCTTTATTTGTCTCATTCACATAGAAACATGCTGTGAAATGCATCATTTTGTTTCAAATCAAATCAGTGAGGATTGTGCTGGGCAGCCCTCAAGCAGAGCACACCGAAAACTCACTAACCCTAACTGTACGTCTTTTGGAATGTGGGAGGAAACTGGAGCACCCAGAGGAAACCCACATGGTCACGGGGTGAACATACAAACTCCTTTCAGAGTGCGTTAATAGCGTAGAGCTAACCGTCATGCTGCTACAGGTTAAAAGATCAATGCAATATCATTGGCGGAAGGACGTGTGCTGTACTGTGCTGACCTGTTCTACGTTCTAAATAGTAGTAGTGCCAACAGAGGGATGTTAGTGAAGGCTTGATAATCACATCTAATCTTTCTGGGGAAGATGTAAATGGGATAACTGAGAGCAGATGATGAGGCAGGAAGAAGACAAATCTGTCATTTGCAAAGTCCAGACCTGAAGCCTGAAAGAAAAACAGAAATGCTAAAAAGTTGTGACTTATTCATGCAGAGAAACATGCTGCTATCTCTAGACTGATTTGAAGGAGCTGAGCAAAAGTTGGCAGTTTAGCTCCAATGGCATTGCGTTTTGGGTGGATTTCTACAGTGGAGCCACATGACAAAAATGTAATAATAAATTCAAAGTAAATTTATTACCAAAGTACATATATGTCACCATATACCACCTTGAGATTCATTTTCTTGCAAGCATTTACAGGAAAATAAATAAATGCAGCAAATTTTTGGAAAAACTATAAATAACAAAGACTGACAAACAACCAGAGTGCAAAAGAAGACATATCATGTAAATAAAAAAAACTTATTGGAATTCTTTGACGATATAACAAGTGCAATGAATAGAGGGGAACAGATGGACGTTATTTACTTGGATTTCCAGAAGGCATTCGATAAGGTGCCACATAAAAGGCTTACCTATAGGATAAGGATGCATAGAGTTAGGAGTGGCGTATTAGCATGGATAGAGGATTGGTTAGCTAATAGAAAGCAGAGAGTTGGGATACATGGGCGTTACTCTGGTTGGCAATCAGTGGTGAGGGGTGTGCCGCAGGGGTCGGTGCCGCAAGAGAGAACTGAGTGTAGTGTATCTAAGTTTGCCAATGATTGAGTGGAAAAGCAAATTGCGCAGAAGATTTGGAGAGTCTGAAGAGAGATGTAGATAGGTTAAGTGAGTGGGCCAGGGTCTGGCAGATAGAGTACAATGTTGGTAAATGCAAGGTCATCCACTTTGGAAGGAAAAATGAAAGAGCAGATTACTATTTAAATGGTAAAAAATTGCAGCATGCTGCTGTGCAGATGGACTTGGGAGTGCTGGTGCGTGAATCACAAATGGTTGGTTTGCAGGTGCAGCAGGCCATCAAGAAGGCAAATGGAACGTTGGCCTCCATTGCTAGAGGGATTGAATTTAAGAGCAGGGAGGTTATGCTGCAAATGTACAGGGTACTGGTAAAGGCTGTCTGGAGTACTGTGTGCAGTTCTGGTCTCCTTACTTGAGGAAGGATATACTGGCTTTGGAGGTGGTGCAGAGGAGGTTCACCAGGTTGATTCCAGAGATGAGGCGGTTAGACTGTGAGGAGAGATTGAGTTGCCCAAGACTGTACTCGCTGGAGTTCAGAAGGATAAGTAGAAATCTCTGTAGATGCTGCCTGATCTGGTGGGTGGCTGGGGGTGTGTGTGTGTGTGTAAAACTGGATTTGACTCAAAGTTGGAAAGAGGCAAAGTACATATCCAGCAAAGCACCATCTTGCCTCTCACTAGTCACTTCTACATCCACTTCAACGTGACACCTATATGCAAAAGCCATCAACAAATACATTAAATATTTAGTACTTAGAGATATAGCACAGGCCCAATGAAGCCTTGCCTTCCAATTACACCCATCTCACCATTAACCTACTAACCTGTAGGCCTTTGGAATGTGGGAGGAAACCAGGACACCCGGTGGAAACCCACGTGGAAAAAAGGAGAATGTATAAATTCCTTACAGTCAGCACAGGAATTAAACTCAGGTTGCTGGTGTTGTAATAGTCTTACACTAACCTCTACACTACCATTCCACCCCATGTTCTGTGATTCTGTTTGTTCCTGAAATGCTTCTGATCATTACTTACAGAGAATTGACTATTTCTTAACTATATGAATGAAATTTTCACTCATTATCTCCACCTTTGCAATGTAATGACACATCATGTTGGTAGCATTTTGATACTAATCAAACAAAAGTGCCAATATTCAGTTTACAAAAGCTGGTAACACAGGATGAAATGGTTTTGTGGAGATTACTCTGTTTGCCGTATCCAGTGAAATGGTTTTCATCTTTGTCCTTCTCGTAACTTCACAGATTGACATTCAGACTTTCCTCACGCTGACTGACCAGGACTTGAAGGAGCTCGGGATTACCACATTTGGTGCCAGAAGGAAAATGCTGCTTGCGATTTCAGGTCAGTATCCAATCTAGGTCTTCCCACTGAAGCACTGATCATGATGCACATTATGATCAGGTTGAAGACCTTCATCAGTACTGGGAAAGAGACAAAAACAGTTCGTTATGATGTACAAGAGGATGTCTCTAATAGGGTTTTGACCTAAAGTGTTACTTCTGTCTCTCTTTCCACATACCTGCCCTGCTGAGTTTTTCTAGCAATTTTTAAAGATGAAGACTGGCTGGTTGAGTTGTTCTCCAATCTTAGCGATCCATTTGCAAGTGTTTCGAGACCATACGAGGGGACATCATCAGTGCACTGTTCACTTGAGGTGCGTCCTCCAAATGCTTGGCTTTAGATACTTATCAATACCACATCAAGAAACACAGGAGGTGTATCCATTTGGGTTGCCTGGAGAAATTGGCAGTAGCAGAAGACTGCATTCGCAATGGCCATAGGATTGTTCTTGACGGCACAAAACCACTGTGCTGCTCCAGTGGCTTTTGGGACCACCTGGAAAAGGAAGCCATTGAAATAAAACTAGAGGAAAAGAATTTTAACAAAGACAAAGGTCTCAATCAAGGTAAGAACTGGAATTTGATTGTAAACAAGATGGGAAAGCGGAAACCTGATTGGATGAGGACTAACCAATCAGGTGGGACAGACTACTCGGGTATAAACACCACCGGACTATACATGCCCAGACAACATTCCTGTTGAAGACGGTAGAGTTTGTCATTGAAATGTCGGTTATAATCGATATCTGTACCCAGCTGGAAGCCCAAGAAGAGTTTATTCAACTTATCAATTGATTGATTGGTTGTGTGACGAACTCTTGTGCATCATCTGGAATTTTGCCTGTATTAGCATATAAGCACAGAGTTCACCATGCAACCAATCAGTGATGAGACCTCCTCTATATGTCACAACTGAGTTTCCATAAGGACGACCAATCAACTGATTAGTAAGTATATAAAAGCCAAGCATTCAGAGGACACACCACAAGTGGGCGACATACTGATGATGTCTCCTTGTATGGAGACCAAAATGTTTGCAAATGGATTGCCAAGATTGGAGAACAACTTAGCCCAAACATCAACCTCCCGTGCTACACATTTTCTGAGTTACCTCCAATGAAGGTTAGCTGTATTTTCCACACGTACATCGAAACAGAGTGCAATGTGTCATTTGTGTCAAATCAAGTCAGCAAGGATTTCGCTGGGCATCTCGCAAGTGCCGGCACACTTCCAGTGTCAACATAGCATGCCCAGAAAACAGTAGCCTTAACCGTACACCTTTGGACTGTGGGAGGACGTGGGAGCCTGGAGATCCAGCCTGGAGGAAATCCGGATGGTCACGGAGAGAATGTACGAATTCCTTACAGACAGCAGCAGGAATCGAACAGCTGGTGCTGTGATCGCGTTATGGAAACCATTATGCTTCCATGCTGGTAAATATTTTCTGTTTTAATTTAGATTTCCAGCATTCAGAGTGTTTTATTTGATATTCAGCAGTAATTGTGATGGTGTCTATGAAACTGGCGAAAGAATGCATGTAGAAGAAACTTGTTTATCATTCCCATTACCGTTGCTAGGACTGGAGGGCTTGAATTATGAGGAGGCATTGGATAGGCTTGGATTGTTTTTCTCAGAGTAAATGTGGCTGAGGGGTGACCCTATAAAGGTTTATTAAACCATGAGGGACTTAGATCTTGTGGATTGTCACCACCTTTTTTCCAGGGTGGGGAATCTAAAACTAGAGTACATGGGCAAAGTACTGGAGAGTTTAACATCGGTAGCTGAGCGAAGGGCGCTGAGTAGGCTACGGTCAATTATGGATAACTCTGAACATCCTCTACATAGCACCATCCAGAGACAGAGAAGCAGTTTCAGCGACAGGTTACTATCGATGCAATGCTCCTCAGACAGGATGAAGAGGTCAATACTCCCCAATGCCATTAGGCTTTACAATTCAACCGCCAGGACTTAAGAACTTTTTAAAAGCTATTATTAATGCTTTTTGAGATAGTGATTTAGATGCATATCATATTTTTTACTGAGTTAAGTATTGTATGTAATTAGTTTTGCTACAACAAGTGTATGGGACATTGGAAAAAAAGTTGAATTTCCCCATGGGGATGAATAAAGTATCTATCTATCTATCTATCTATCTCTATCTATCATATGTTAAATGCCAGAGGTGAAACCTTGAAAGGGGATGTGAGGAGCAAGTGTTTCACATGGGATGGTGGATATATGGAGCAGTCTACCAGAAGGTAGATGTAGGTACAATTACTATATTTAAAAGAAACTTGGAAAGGAGGTATATGGGTGGTGTGGGGAGGGGTAGGGGGAAGGGCTATGGCATAAGATCAAAATAAGCTGCAGAAAGTTGTGGACTTGGCCAGCTCCATCATGGACACTTGCCTCCCCGGCATCCAAGACATCTTCAAGGAGCGATGCCTGAAAAAGATTAAGGACCCCCATCATTCAGGACATGCCCTCTTCTCGTTGCTACCATCAGCGAGGATGTACGGGAGCCTGAAGACACACACTTGTCAATTCAGGAACAGCTTCTTCCCATTTGCTATCGGATTTCTGAATGGTCATTGGACCCATGAACGCCATCTCACTATTTTTATTCTCTCTTTTTTGCACTACTTATATAATGTAACTTTTAAATATATATACTTACTGTAATTGACAGTTTATTATTATATATTGAAATGTACTGCTGCCACATAACAACAAATTTTATAACCCATGCTGGTAATATGAAACCTGATTCTGAAGTGAAAGCAAATGGGACCAGCTCAGGGATGCAGCGTAGCTGAAGGGTCCTGTGCAGCCTCGATGAAGGGTCTCGGCTCGAAACGTCGACTGTTCACTCTTTTCCATGGATGCTGCCTGGCCCTCCGGCATTTTGTGTGTGTGAGTGTGTGTGTGTGTGTGTGTGTGTGTGTGTTGCGTGTTGCTTTGGATTTCCAGCATCTACGGATTTTCTTGTGTTTGTGGCGTGGATGAGGTGTACTGAGGGGCCCGTTTCCGTGCAGTCTAACTCCGTGACTCTAACTCTACCTCTACATGACTCTCAATTCCAGGAGCAACAGGGTAGCATAACGGTTAGCACGATGTTACTACTGTTGGAGCTCAGAGTTCAATTCCGGCACCATTTGTACGTCCTCCGCGTGGAAAGTGCGAGTTTTCCTCAGGTGCTCCGGTTTCCTCCCACAGTCCAAAGAAACTGTCCAGTGATTTGGTTATGTTAGTTCGGGCTGTGGTGTTACTGGGGCGGCACGGTTCGAAGAACCTACTCCATACTGTATTGTTAAATACCCAAATATGCGGTAATTGCCATTCTTAAATATCACAGGATTGCCTTCATTAAATGGAGTCTCACTTAATTTTGAAGGCTTTTGTGTGAAGTCGGTCACAGAGCTTCACTAATGACAACAGTACTTAACTGAATGACACACGTTGCTGTCATTGGTAAATTACTAATCACCTACAGTGGAAAAATATCTGTAGTGATAAACAACAGAGGTTATGTGATAGCTTTCTGGAGTCTGCTGGGGAGACCTTGGCATTCAATTCTCCTCTCACACCGATGTGCCAGTGCCTGCTGTGCTATTGCAGTGAGGTCCAGTGAAAAGTTTGAACTACACCATAAATCAGGAGGTTCTGCAGAAGCTGGAAATCCAGAGCAACAGACACAAAATGCTGAAAGAATGACCTACTGATTTCCTCAGCATTCTGCTTCTGTTGAAAATCCAACACCTCATCTTGAATCTGGGCACGTTACAGCTTTCTGAACTCAACTGAGTTCTCCAACTTTGGGTAAATCACTCTGCCTATATTGGAACTGCCATTTCTTTCTATCACCTTGGCACAGTTTTTCTCTCTCCGGCAGTATCCTGCTTGTGCATGGCCCACAGCCTTGCTTTTATCAACACATAACAGACTAAAACTGAAGGTCATATGTTAAGGGTGAAAGGTGAAATGCTTAAGGGGAAGCTGAAGAGGATCTTTTTCACTCAGAGGGTGGTGGAAGCGTGAAATGAGTTGCCTGCGGAAGTGGTGGATACAGGCTCGATTTCAACATTTAAGAGAAGTTTGGATAGATACATGGATGGGAGGGGTATGGAGGGCTATGGTCCGGGTGCAGGTGGATGGGACTAACCAGAATAATAATTTGGCATGGACTAGATGGGCCAAAAGGTCTGATTCTGTGCTGTACTGTTCTATGACTATGTAAGAAGGGGAATCAGCCTCCAAACATCCTGTTAACCCTTTTCAATTTGTCTCCGCTAGTCATAGGTATTTTCTTTGTCCTGCGTCTTTGTCTTATATGGACAGTAAATATTTCCAAAGATGTAGACTGCAGAAGAGAATTTCTCTGCCAAATGTTATTGTTTCTGTGTTACTAGCAGAACAAGACAGAAGCCCTGGACCTACAACACTGTATTACAGATAGCTCTTCTCTCCTGTGTCATCACTGAGCCTTTGGGTAATAATAGAATATAGAACATTATTGCACAGGAACAGACCCTTCAGTCCACAGTGTTGTACTGAACCGAATAAACTAGTAACTAAACTAATCCCTCTGCCTCCACAATGTCCACATCCTTCCAGTTTCCTCACATTCATGTACCTATCTAAATGTCTGTTAGAAATCCCTAATGCATCTGCCTCTACCACCACCCCAGACAGTGCACTCCGGGCATCCACCACTCTGTGTAAAAAAAAACCTGCCCTTCACATCACCTTTGAAATTGCCCCACCTCACCTTAAATACATGTCCCCTGGTTTTAGACATTTCAACCCTGGAAAAAAGCTACTCTACTCTACTCTAGTCTATTTTATCTATGCCTATAAACCTCTATCAAATCTTCCGTCAGCCACTGCTGCTCCGGAGAAAACAGCCCAAGTTTGTCCAGCAACTCATTATAGCACATGCACTCTAATCCGGGCAGCATCTTGGTAAACTTCTTCTGCATCCACTGTAAAGCCTCAGCACCCTTCCTGTATAATGGGGCAACCAGGTCTGTATGCAGTATTCCAGATGTGGCCGAATTTTATAAAGCTGCAACATAACTTCCTGACTTTTGAACGCAATGCCTTGACTAATAAAGGAAAGCATGTCTTAAGCCTTCTTAACCACCCTATCAACCTGTGTATCCGCTTTCAGGGAGCTATAAACTTGGACCCCAAAATCCCTCTGCTCATCATAGAAACATAGAAAACCTACAGCACAATACAGGCCCTTCAGCCCACAAAGTTGTGCCAAACATGTCCCTACCTTAGAAATTACTAGGCTTACCCATAGCCCTCTATCTTTCTAAGCTCCATGTACCTATCCAAAAGTCTCTTAAAAGACCCTATCATATCTGCCTCCACCACCGTTGCCGGCAGCCCATTCCACGCACTCACCACTCTCTGAGTAAAAAACTTACTCCTAACATCTCCTCTGTACCTACTCCCCAGCACCTTAAACCTGTGTCCTCTTGTGGCAACCATTTCAGCCCTGGGAAAAAGCCTCTGACTATCCACACAATCAGTGCCTCTCATTATCTTGTACACCTCTATCAGGTCACCTCTCATCCTCCGTAACTCCAAGGAGAAAAGGCCGAGTTCAGTCAACCTGTTTTTATAAAGCATGCTCCCCAATCCAGGCAACATCCTTGTAAATCTCCTCTGCACCCTTTCTATGGTTTCCACATCCTTCCTGTAGTGAGGCGATCAGAACTGATCACAGTACTCCAAGTGAGGTCTGACCGGGTCCTATATAGCTGCAACATTACCTCTTGGCTCCTAAATTCAATTTCATGATTGATGAAGGCCAATACACCATACGCCTTCTTAACAACAAAATCAACCTGCACAGCTGCTTTGAGTGTCCTATGGACTCGGACTCCAAGATCCCTCTGATCCTCCACACTGCCAAGAGTCTTACCATTAATACTATATTCTGCCATCATACTTGACCTACCAAAATGAACCACCTCACACTTATCTGGGTTGAACACCATCTGCCACTTCTCAGCCCAGTTTTGCATCCAATCAATGTCCCACTGTAACCTCTGACTGCCCTCCACAGTATTCACAACACTTCCAACCTTTGTGTCATCAGCAAACTTACTAACCCATCCCACAACTTCCTCATCAAGGTCATTTATAAATATCACGAAGAGTAAGGGTCCCAGAACTGATCCCTGAGGCACACTACTGGCCACCAACCTCCATGCAAAATATGGCCCATCTACAACCACTCTTTGCCATCTGTGGGCAAGTCAGTTCTGGATCCACAAAGTAAAGTCCCCTTGGATCCTATGCCTCCTTACTTTCTTAATAAGCCTTGCATGGGGTACCTTATCAAATGCCTTGCTGAAATCCATATACACTACATCTACTGCTCTTCCTTCATCAATGTGTTTAGTCACATCCTCAAAAAATTCAATCAGGCTCATAAGGCAAGACCTGCCCTTGACAAAGCCATCCTGACTATTCCTAATCATATTATGCCTCTCCAAATGTTCATAAATCCTGCCTCTCAGGATCTTCTCCATCAACTTAACAACTACTGAAGTAAGACTCACTGGTCTATAATTTCCTGGGCTATCCCTACTCCGTTTCTTGAATAAAAGAACAACATCCGCAACCCTCCAATCCTCTAGAACCTCTCCCATCCCCATTGATGATGCAAAGATCATTGCCAGAGGCTCAGCAATCTCCTCCCCTGCCTCCCACAGTAGCCTGTGGCACAGTAATATCTTGATGCTTTCCAAAAGCTCCAGCACATCCTCTTTCTTAATATCTACATGCTCAAGCTTTTCAGTCCACTGCAAGTTGTCAATACAATCACCAAGATCCTTTTCCACAGTGAATACTGAAGTAAAGTATTCATTAAGTACCTCTGCTATTTCCTCCGGTTCCATACACACTTTCCCACTGTCACACTTGATAAGTCCTATTCTTTCACATCTTATCCTCTTGCTCTTCACATACTTGTAGAATGCCTTGGGGTTTCCCTTAATCCTGCCCGCCAAGGCCTTCTCATGGCCCCTTCTGGCTCTCTTAATGTCCTTCTTAAACTCTTTCCTGTTAGCCTTATAATCTTCTAGATCTCTAACATTACCTAGCTCTCTGAACCTTTTGTAAGCTTTTCTTTTGTTCTTGACTAGATTTATTACAGCCTTTGTACACCACGGTTCCTGTACCCTACCATAACTTCCCTGTCTCATTGGAACGTACCTATGCAGAACTCCACACAAATATCCCCTGAACACTGTTAAGGGTGTCACTTTACATTTGATCTACAAAGGTGTAACACTTCACATTTGGCCAGGTTAAACTCCATCTGCCATTTCTCCGGCCATATTTGCAACAGTTCTATATCCTGTTGCATTCTTTGCCAGTCATCTACACTATCGACAACTCCAGCAATCTTTGTATCATCTACAAACTTACTAACCCACCCATCTACATTTTCTTCCAAGTCATTTATAGACATCATAAACAGCAAAAGTATCAGTACAGATCCTTGTGGAATACCACTAATCACAGGGTTTTGGGATCTGACCAAATTTCTGCTTGGGTAAATGTTTGGAAAATGGTTGTTCTTCCTGCTGGAATTTGCGGCACAGGGTGAAGAAGCAAAAGAAAAGATGGATGGTCACAAAAATGCACATGAAAAACTGCAGTTGTCTTTTCCCCTCAAACACATTTCCCAGCTTCAACATATCTCTGTTTCCAACTCTTCCCAATCTGCAAATAGTGCTAGATGTATGGAGTAATCTTATCACTTCCTACTCACTTCAGATTTCTAAGATCTGTTTTATATTCCTTTTGCATCTATATAATATTTTTAGCATTTTAAAGTATTCCAAATTCTGGTGGTAAATAAAATAGCTGAAAATAGAAGTAGCCTTTTGTATAGTATCAGATTCCTGTAGCTATCCTAGCTGTGATTGCTCTAACTAGGTGCTAATACAGAGCATATTTATCTTACAGCTTCAGCATATTGAGTTTCATTATGGCTGATGTTTGGTTCAGAAGCCCTCTGAAAGTTTCTGCCTTTATTTTCTTTCTCTTTGTTGCATCAGCTGTAAGAACAAGCTTCATTATCAGATACATTATCTACATTATTAATGAACCAGGACCTAACTTCATTAGCCTGACAAACTTCATCCATCCAGTTCTCAACTTGTTCAATGATGTGATCATTTTAATTTTTTTTATCAGATTAAATGGGCAGCAAGGCTTTTTTTTAATGTGCATGTTGTTTTGTGGAAGTGAATGAAAGGGAGCAATATATTTTCACTCACTTTGTAATCACCAGTTTGCCACAATAAATTGTTCCAACAAAATTGTTGTTCACTCTCAGTCAACCATGACTGATTTTTTCTGATCACTTTCTAAATTCCTTTCAGGTTCAGTCACAGCATTTTACTGTACAAATATTTAATGCACTTCTTGAATTCCTTTCTGCTAATTTAATTGAGGTATTAACCCATTTCATATAAATTACCCAATAGCCCAGTCTTAACACAGGAAAGAATAGCTATTTGTACAACATCTGTTGTATGTCCAGGCTTTCTGTCATTCATACTTCACTAGCACAGGAACAGTGATATCTGGCAGAGAAATTGTGTTATTAAAATCTAAGTGGCTCTTTGAAAGTAATTCTGTCTACAGGACATCCTTCCACCAATCCACCCGTACTGTACAATTCCGAGCTTTCCCAGTGGCACTGATTATCTCCCCACTCAGAAATGACAAACCATGGATTCAAACAGCATGGAAAAAGAGTCCTTTGCCCAGTGTACAATTCTACATGCTCAAGGAAATTTGTAATGTCCAATTAAACTATCAACCCACCCATTTTTGGGATGTGGGAGGAAATAAGGGCAACAAAAGAGGGCACGGCAACATAGTAGTTAGTGCATTCACTTTAGAGCAGCAGCAATCACTGATCAGGGTTTGATTCCTGCCACAGTTGGTATGTTCTCCCCGTACCACATCGGTATCCTCCGGTTCTTCAGCTTCCTGCCACGTTCCAAAGGCGTACAGTTGTGGGCATGACACATTAGCGCCGGAAGCGTAGTGACACTTGAGCCATAATCTTCACTGACTGGATTTCATACAAGTGACACACTTCACTCTATGTTTCAATTTAATTGTGACAAATAAAGCAAATCTTTAAAAAGGAAACACATAAGATCACAGGAAGAGCATACAAACCCCAAACTGACAGCCCCAGAAGTCAGGATTGATTCAGCTCGCTGTTGAAAAGGTCAACCGTTGAAAGAATTGTATTGAATTGTATATGTATTATAACCATATAACAATTACAGCACGGAAACAGGCCATCTCGGCCCTTCTAGTCCGTGCCGAACGCTTACTCTCACCTAGTCCCACCTACCTGCACTCAGCCTATAACCCTCCATTCCTTTCCTGTCCATATACCTATCCAGTTTTTTTTAAATGACAAAATCGAACCTGCCTCTACCACTTCTACTGGAAGCTTGTTCCACACAGCTACCACTCTGAGTAAAGAAGTTCCCCCTTGTGTTACCCCTCAACTTTTGCCCCTTAACTCTCAACTCATGTCCTCATGTTTGAATCTCCCCTACTCTCAATGGAAAAAGCCTATCCACGTCAACTCTATCTATCCCCCTCATAATTTTAAAGTCCCCCCTCAACCTTCTACGCTCCAAAGAATAAAGACCTAACTTGTTCAACCTTTCTCTGTAATTTAGGTGCTGAAACCCAGGTAACATTCTAGTAAATCTCCTATACTCTCTCTATTTTGTTGACATCTTTCCAATAATTCGGTGACCAGAACTGTACACAATTGTCCAAAATAATATTGATTCCTAGAGGTTTGCAAAGATTCAGCATGTCATCTAAAACTTTGACCAGCTTCTGAGAATGTGTGGCGGAGAGTATATTGACTGGTTGCATCACGACCTGGTCTGGAAACAGCTTATAGGGAAAAACGTACAAGAAGTAGTGGATATGGCCCTGTCCACCACAGGTAAAGCCCTCCCCATAACTGAGCACATCTACACGGACTGCTATCGTGGGAAAGCAGCATCCATCATCAAGGATCCCAACCATCTGTGTCATTTTCTCTTCTCACTGCTGACTTCAGGAAGCCTAAGAGCCCGTAGCACCAGGTTTTTACTCCTAAACTATCAGGCTTTTGAACCAGTGGGAATAACTTCACTCAGCTTCGCTTGCCCCATCACTGAACTGAATTCACATTCACGGACTCTTCATCTAATGTTCTCCATATTTATTTATTTGTTTATTTATTATTATTTCTTTGTTTTTTTTGGGTTGTTGTCCACTCTACTGGGTACAGTCTTTCGTTGCTTCTATTGGGTTTCTTGTACTTACTGTGATTGCCCACAAAAAAGCGGATCTCAGGGTTGTGCTTAGTGACATATATGTACTTTAATAATAAATTTTCTTTGAACTATGAACTTGATCCTTGATTTCTGTTTGCTACCATTCAGAGTTGCAAGTCAGTGTTTGTGCAGTTTTGAAGTACGTGTATTGGCAGAGACATCCAATGAGGAGGACCTATTGACTGTTGTTATGGAAAGGATTTTGTAGAACAAGTGATGCCATGTGGTTTGGCTAACCTTTGCTAGTGAGAAAAGAACAGCTTGCTTTTTTTTTAAACAGTTCAATGCATGTAAAGAGTATCTGCTGAGTGACAGCTACTTGATAAGCGCTGTGTGGTTCTTAAAGAGTTAACAGGCTTCTCCCACCAACAGGGAGAAGCGAGAAAGTGGGTGAGCCCTAATAGTAGACTGAAATGAAAAGGTGCTGGTGCATCCGTGCACTTGTTACCGATTCTTAAGGCGACACAGGTTACAATCTTGGAAGGTGCTGTTGAAGATGTCCTATAAAGTTACTGTGGGCAGCACAGCAGCAATGTAGTTAGCATAACATTATTGCAGCATCAGCTGTAAGATAGAGGTAACATTTCCTCTGCTGCCTATGAGGAGTTTGTACGTTCTCCCTATGACTGCATGGGTTATGACTGCAAGGTTCATGATGAGTTTTATTGTCACATGTACATTGAAACATACAGTGAAATGCGTCGTTGCATCTAGGATATGCTGTGGGCAGCCTGCAAATGTCACCATTCTTCCAGCGCCCACATAGCATGCCCACAACTCACTAACCTTAACTATACATCTTCGAAATGTGGGAGGTAAGTGAAGCACCTGGAGGAAATCTATGGGGTCATGGAAGAATGTACAAACTCCTTAGAAACAACGGTAGGAATCGAACCCCAATCTTACAGCTGGTGCTGTAAAACATTACACTAACTGCTACCCTACTCTGCTGCCACTCTCTAATTGATAAGAAAATTTCAAGACACATTTTACTGTACGTATATTAAGAGTAAGGCGTAGTAGGGACCAAAGGGATATTCTGTACATGGAGCTAAAAAACATGGCTGAGGTCTTAAATGAATACTTTTAATCTCTAGTCACTAAGGAGAAGGTCGTTATAGTTGGAGGCTCTGTTTGTGACAGTGGCATTAAGGAATACTAGATGTCTTAGCAAGTATGAATCCCCAAGATCTGATGAGTTGTATCATAGACAGATATGTGAGCCAAGGGTGGAGATTGCCATGAGCAGGTGAGGTGCAAGATGACTAGAAGACTATAAATGTGGTAGCTTATTCAGGCCAGTTTGTCTGACCTCTGTTGTTGGAGAATTACTGGATTTTCTTCCTGTCCTTCAGAAAAGCATGGGTCGATCAGGTAGACTTATGGAACCAGGGGAACATGGTGTGCAAATCCCAAGACCCTTGAACGTGGTAGCACAAGTACTGTGTTTAAAGTAAATTTATTATCAAAGTATATATTGTTTGTTCATTATGTGCTGCATCGTATGACCTGGGCAATCACGGTCTTTTCATGACCATGGTTGTTTTTGGCAAATTTTTTTTTACAGAAATAGTTCACCATTGCATTCTTCTGGACAGTGTCTTTACAAGGCGGGTGACCCCACCCATTACTAATACTCTTCAGAGAATGCCAAGTGTCAGTGGTCGCATAACCAGGACTTGTGATATCCACCAGCTGCTCATACAACCATCCACCACCTTCTCCAACAACTTCACATGACCCTGATCAGCAGTGGGGTGGGGGGGAGCTAAACAGGTCTTACACCTTGTGCAAGGGTGATTTGCAGGCTAGCGGAGGGAAGGAAAGGAGCACCTTACACTTCCTTTGGTGTAGATGTATCTCCACCTCACCACCCATAAAAGTATGTACATACATGTCACCATGTACTACCTTGAGACTCATTTTCTTGCAGGCATCACAGAAAAATAAAGAAATACATTAGAAATGAAAATAATTCTGCATACTAACAAAGGCTGACAAGCAGCCAATATGCAAAAGAAGACAAACTGTGCAAATAAAAATACGTGAAGAAGTAAATAAATAATATTGGGAACATGAGTTATAGGATCCTTGAATGCAAGTCTGCAGGTTGTGGAGTCATAGGTCCTGGAGTAAGTAGATGTGCTGGTGAAGAAGTCGTAAGGGATATGGAGCCTCATCAGCTGGGGTACAAAGAATAAGTGCACCAGTGAATGATGAACTGAAGAATGTCGCTGAAGAAACTTTTATCAATAATATAATTCAATGCTGAAGTCATTGAAAGACAGCTGTAGCTTGGCACTCGTGTGGGATATATGTTACTAGGCATTGATCAGTCTTCATCTGGCAGTTCATGATTACCTAATGCAAGATCTGTAAACAAACACAGGAATGGAATATAGAGAACATTAATATTGTGGCATTATGATCATTGCAATTTAAATTACATGCAATGCTAATGACTAAACTTGAGTCTTAGTTGGTACCTGTGCTGAACACTGTTGCTCTTTGCCTCCTTTTCAGAATTGAACAAAAACTGTCGAAAACCCTTTGAGCCTCCGAGCATCCGTTCAACGTTTCTAGAAGGCGGAGCAAGTGGCCGGTTACCGCGACAATACCATTCTGAAGTTGCCAGCATCAGTGGCCGGTGGTAGCAGTGAACTGGAACTCACAGCTGCCTGACATTGAACCTGTGGAGAGCATTCACTGCACAGAGCCCTCCATGTTGTAGGAGCTTGGATTACAAAGACCAAAGCCTGATTGATTTTCTGGAAATTGTTGTGCCAAATGGAAAAAAAAACTGGCTTATCAATATCTATTCCATGGTTGCCTTTCTTGTTTCTCCAAATATGGTACCAGTTTATATGCATATTAGGGGATGTTCATTAACACAAGCTTTCTTGCTCAATATTATTTATTAGAGAACAAAAAACTTAAATTATGCACTGAAATGTTAGGTTCTACCACAGATTTAGACTCGAACCACTAATCTAAGTGCATTTTGTGTATAGTTTATTAGCAGGGTGTGAGATGGAAGTACTTCTAAGCAGAGAGATTTACATATGATTGCCTCAGCATTTTACATGTCCTGGCTTTCTTGACCTTTGGAAACATTTACTATCCTCTGGTCCTTGAAAGTAGACAGAAGCATTTTATTAGATAAAATGGAGTGGGCATTTGCTGGGGCTTGAACGAAACTAGCACCATTCTAGACACTTGTTATGATGCTATGTATTGTCCAATGTAGCTTGGATAGCTAGCCATCAGAAAACTACATTCATCCAATTTCATGTAGGAAACAATGCCTCCAGTCAATAATTAAACCCAGATGCATTTTACTGCCATCTTAAGCATGTTCACTACATTCAGGATGCTGATTTTCTGAGCTATAAAAAACATTATTTTTATTTGCTATTTCTAAATCATTACTTTTATACAGCCAGATCCATCATTGAAGTACATAGTAATTCCAGCAGAGAAACCACACAGGAACCATATTTGCCTCAGTTGGGTCAATGCCACTGTTATGCAAACTTCCTCTCACCTCTGACCATATATCCTTCTAATCCCTTCTTGTGTCTGTGTATCTTTACTTAAATGGATCTCCACCATTCACCTCAGGAACTTCTTGAGAGACCACATTCTCTCATTCTCAACGATCTTGAGTTAAGAGGCCTCTCCTGAATTTTGATTGGATTTATTTGGTTCATTGTTCTCACATTCACAGTGATCCTGTCAATAAGAATTTGAGCAATATCAGTGACATAATTTTACATGGAAATGTAGATCCAAATGCTGCCGGCCGGTATCAGTTGGTTGTTGCTGTTGGTGCTCAGTTTGCACACACAATCAACTCAAACCCTTAGAGCCTCAAATGAGTGTGCGCAATCCAAGCTGCATCGGATGCAATACAGGTGCAGCTCTACATCGCTACTCTTTTGCAGCTTCCCCATGCAAACTGAACCAATGACACTGGCAAAACTTGTGCCTTCATTTTCCAATAAAAGCTTTTATTAATAAAATAGTAAGTTAACATGCAAGTTTCTGGGTGTACTTGGCAGTGGGAGATGTCAAAAGCAGAAACAGATGTACGTAAATAGCATGCATGTTTTTCTAGGATCATTTGCAGTTCAGTTTTGAATGTCACGCTTATTACCATATTAAAGTGTTTTGTTGTCTGAGTGCTTTATTGTTGACTCACATGAACATTTTGGACAGGAATAATTGGCCTGCACAATTTCAAAACATAGTGTGCCATTATAGATACAGTTTAGTTTGAAAGGCAAGCAGGGAAGGCTAGTCTTTGACATTACTCTGGTCCTGAATTTCCTGCCATGCTAAGTTAGCTTTGCCAGTTCGTGTCTCAGTTGAAGGAATTCAGCAAATCGGCATGCACTGTGTGAGCCAGAGGTTTGTTCCCAAGGTCCAGTGTTTAGATATTTCCCACTCTTTGACCTCCAGCCTGGAGGACTCCACGGTGTCGTCTGTGAAAGTGTTACTGATGGTACGTGTAATTAGAAGTTACGAAGTGACATTGACGAAAATGAAGTCAATTTCCCTCCCATCTATCTTCCAATCCCATCATCCCATTCAAAGGCAGATTTGTTTCACTTCATCAGCATGCCTGAGAAAATGGATAACTCCTACACTGGTGAGAAGCCTATCAGTTCTTCGACTCTTTTTTTTAAATTCAAAAGAGTGTTTGTTCCTTAGCAAGGCCATCTTCAGTACTTCAGTAGCAGCCTATAACCCAACAAGGTCTCCCGGCAACAGGATCAGCACTTCTCTTCTCTCTTTCTGTGACAATGTTCTTATTCCTTCTTGTTTGCGCTGTCATTGGTCCCATGTAAAAAGTTTGAAAAAGATATATTTGTACTGTTAGTGGTGGATTTATGAAGTTTTTTTTAAAGCCGAAATGAAGGAAGATTCCAAATGCCTACCTTTTCTCCTGCCCAATTATGTTGAAATTCATGATCGATCTGTTCTGTTTGACCTTTTAAAAACAGGGAGAGGTACAGCCACAGTGGCTGAGTTTTATTTATGATGCAATAGATACACTTTGTAAAGCTTAAACTGCTAAACCTTCTGCATAGATAGCTTTAGGTGAACTTCATCTTTGCTGCATGAGCAAAATCAGAGATTAAAATATGTGAATAGTTTAAAATTTTCTATTTTCAATGGCAATTATGCATATGGTCTGTAGAGATTTTTAATTGTTGGATTGATTGAAAACAACTTTGCACACTCAAAGGGAAAAAGGCTTTGTTTTGTCACTTTGATATATAAAACTTAGTTTTGTGATTTTTTTTCAATGATGAGCAACTAAGAGGAAATCCATTATTGTGAATCCCTCTTAACGTTTTCAAGTCAGTAATATCTGTGTACACCAAAGTGAAGGCTTTTCAGTTTACAGAAGGTAGACTGAAAGAATTTTCTGTACGAAACACTGGAAGAATATGTGCTTGTCTCACTGCAGTGAGGAGGTGCCATGCTGACCTTGCGTAGGCTAACACCAAGGCACAGTGGCTTTCTAAAGGACAAAGTGGTTTGATTATCAGCTTTAGCTGAAGGTTAGCAATAACTCAGTGCCTTGAGTGATGATTTATCTGTAAATATAGCACAGATGTTTATTTTCAGGTTGGGGAGGGGCGGGGAAGGATTTAGCAACCTTTCTATGTCTTTTGATTTTTTTTTTACAAAATGATATTGTTTGTGGATAAGCTTTATAAAAGGGAATTTTCAATACAGTTTTATGTTGCATTAAAAGATAATTTTATAAATCAATCTCTGGAGTCTATTGTAAATATTTTTTGCATCTGCACACAGCCAAGTACCGTATGTATACTGTGAAGGAAAAATTTGCATAGAATGTAGGGAAAGAATGGGAGATAATGGAAAACTAAATGATCCTGTCAACATGCAAGAGGCATAATTTATACTTCCAACATTTCATCATTTAGACTGTGTTTGTAAATAATTCTTAAACAGGGGTTAACTTTTCTTACCTCAACAATGTACATGCCACTGTTCATGATTTGTCCTAACTTTACTTGGTCCGTCCACTTTATCTGAGATTTAAGATGTTCCAATATGCTGTCATTGTTTGGTAAGTGAGTTGTCAACTCATCTTCTGGACTGTTATTTAAGCAGATGGGCAATGGCCAGAACTGGTCTTGAAATTGCTTATTTAAAGTCAATGAGAATTGGCCACTGTTAATTTTCCATTTAAATTATCTACATTTATGAACTACACCTGTTTGAACTCTTACAGTTTATTTTGGGTAGGCCATTAATTTCCTTGTAGCTTCTCCTGGTTGGCATGTCTAATAAAAGATAATTCAGTCTTAATTTTGAAATTTTAAAAATGGAACCCCATCCTAATTAGCTTTGTGGAGAGAGTATTACAGAGGTTCATTCCCCTTTGTGGGACTAGTCTTAACATTATTCATGAAAGTTTTTTCTCTAATGTTAGTTACCCTCCTGATTATGAGTTGCATAGCCCAAGGCATCTACATTTTCTTAGACAAACTGTCAGAAAAGGAGATACTTGTACAAAGAAATGCATAGACTGTGTAGCCCCAACCTCATGATTTAATTATTCTAGCCTATAAATTTTCTGGTGAATTTGTAATATACAGTCTTAAAACCACTTCTCATGGTCCTTGTGCCTATCCATTAGTGCTGCCAGGTGGGAATAAGAAGTTTCAGATTCAGATCTATTTATCACATGTACTTCAGAATGAATCAGTTGTGTTAACAAGCAGCACAGCAGTTAAGAATGTGATGGGTCGAGCCTGCAAATGTTAGCACACATTTTGATGCCGACATTGCATGCTGACAGTGTTCCACAGAACAACACAAGCAGCAACAGCAAAACAAGCCCCTTTCCCATCCAATGGATACTTCATGCGCTAGTAGGATCTGCTTGCCTTGGCAGCTGATCTAATTAGCACAAGTCGACATGAAGTATACATGTGATAATGGACGCAATCACTCTAAAGATTGTCTTTGCTTCTTCGTGTGAAGCAGGCAGTCCCAGAGCCAGTGCCATATACAGATACAATTAACTATTCACTCTGAAAGCCCCTGGTTACCCACTGACAGTTCTTGGTATAACATGCTTTCTGTGGTCTGTCTATCTCTGTAGTGGGTTAATATGAACAAGATTGTTAGTATATTTCTAAATTCACAAATGGGGAATGTGAACATAAACTCCCATCGATGACAATAGTGCAGTCATCCAGTGATGTAGTCACTATGTTGCTATATCCAACTGTATGCATACATTCCTATGCATTTCAGTTCTATTAAACTAAAACCCAACATTGTATTATCTTTGATTTCTGTATGTTAATTTTCAAATCTTGTTAGTAATAAATTAATTTTGTTTGCGATTAAGGTTAATGACCTCCCCTCCCCCACACTGCACTCCCATCAATCATAATTTTACACTCACATTTTATCTGTCAATGTTCCTTTGCAATTCACCCAGAATTTTTGATTTATTACATTCTATTTAACATGATGTTTTTCAGGAGCACAACACACCCATTAACTGAGAAATCACAAAAATTCAAAGATGCCACTCAAAGTCAAAGTAAATTTATTATCAAAGTGTGAATACATATGTCACCAGGACTGATGAAGGGTCTCGGCCTGAAAAACATCGACTGTACTTCTTCCTATAGATGCTGCCTGGCCTGCATTCCACCAGCATTTTGTGTGTGTTTGAATTTCCAGCATTTGCAAATTTCCTTGTGTTTGCTATATGTTACAGAATCAGTTTAGAATTGTGATGAATGAAGTTATCCATGCTGGTTCAGGAGTCTGACGGTTGTAGGGTAATAACTATTCCTGAACCTGGAGGTATGGGACCTAAGGCTCCTGCACCTCCTCCTGATGGTAGTTGAGACAAGAGAGCATAGTGTAGATGGTGGGGGTCCTTGATCATGGATGCTGCTTTCTTGTGGCAGCACTCCTTGTAAATGTGGTCAGTAATGGGGAGGACTTTGCCTGTGATGGACTGTGCTATATCTGCCACTTTTTGTAGTCTTTACCATTTCCAGGCATTGGTGTTTCCATACCAAGCCATGATGCAACAAGTCAGGATACTCTCCACTGTGCATCTATAGAAGTGTGTCAAAACTTCAGATGACACGCTGAATCTACACAAACTACCCTTGATTTTCAGTGGCACAACTATTGAAAGCGGACCACCACCAATGACCTGGTGATGGGTTGTCTCCGTTAACGAGAGACTCAATTAGACCAGCTCCGTTAGTATTGTGGTTTCTCTGCAAGACTGGGTACCTTGTAAAGAATCACTTTTTTCCTTACATTCTAGAGTCTTTCAACTATCTACAATGGCAGATGTTTGGGGTGTAATGGAACACCACTCACTCTGTAAGTTTATTCTCATATGCACATCTATATACATGTGCAATGAAAAACAGCATGCAGCAGCATTACAGGCACCGAGCATCAGATACACAAGATTCACAAAAAAAAATCCGTAAACGTGTACAATTTTTACAAGAACCCAATTAGAACAAAAAATGAAGTGCTCTGTAGTGAAGTGTGGTCATAGTGTTACTATACCATTAAACCATTGTTGTTATCGCTATTTATAAAATGCGCTGCAGTGACTCTCACTACTCCTGCAGCATCTCCCAAGTCCACAACTACCACCAGGAAGGACAAAGGCAACAGTAATCATGGAAACACCACCACTTCCAAGTCCACGCCAGTTTGACTTGGAAATATATTGTTTCTCTGTAATTCCTGAGTCTGAATCCAATATCTCTTTCCCAAGGCATTGTGAGATCATCTTTAGCAAGACTGCAGTGATTCAGAAAGGAGGTTCACCAGCACCTTCCCAAAAGCAACTGAGGATAGACAATAAATGTCAGCATGGTCATAATGTAGAGAATTGCACCTAATGACAGGAGCATCGTCACAAGAGCACAGGTGGGTAGCAGAACCACTTGCAGAGGTTAACAGAATGTTTGCATATTCATTTTAGCTTTCCATAAGTTCAATGAGAAGTGGAGTACCTGGAATGCCCTAAGGCATGCCAGTGTCTGTGTTGGTTGGGCAGGGGCTTATGTATTGTCATGTGACAACGTTGCAGTCCCTGATCCTGGGGCTAATCTCAGCAAAGTCCTGAACCATACAACATTTACTTGCATGGTTCAGAACCTTATTGCAGGCAATCGTGAACTTTTCACTGAACCCATTAATGAAAAGGTCAATGACTTTGTTGGCTGGACCTAAGAAGAATTATTATTTCAGTCCTCCTCTCGAGAAAACTGTATTGCTGATTTGTCTTATACTTCCATTTTGAGCCACCATATATGTGTGAAGTTCAATGCTTGACGTTTGATATTTGTGGAATGGCCCTTCAGCAGAACATTTTATGGGCTCAGAAGTAGAAGAAAGGATTACATTTATATTGTTCCTTTCATAACCTGATGCTAAAAGCTATATTTTTTGCTAGGTAGAAAATACTTCTGACAATGAGAACATAGAACATTACATAGAACAATACAGGGCCTTTAGCCCACAATGTTGTACAGACCTTTTAACTTACCCTTAAGATTAATCTAACTCTTCCCTCCTGCATAGCCCTCAATTTTTCTATTATCCATGTGTTTATCTAAGAGTCTCTTAAATGCCCCTAATGTATCTGCCCCTACCACATTCCATGCACCCATCACTCTCTGTGTAAAAAAAACTTATCTTTGACATCCCCCTATACTTTCTCCAATCACCTGAAAATTACACCCTCAATTTGGCACCATCACCGGCATACCTAAATAAATACTTGGATCTTCATCATTCATTAGAAGTTCATTGTCAAAGGGAGGAGCACTAAACCAGACATCATAACTTTTCCCAGTTTCACTGAAAGGTCTTCAAGCTGAAGCATCAACTCTGTTTCCCTTTCCACAGATGCTGCTCGAGTACTTGCAGCATTTTCTGTTTTCCTTTCAGATTTCTAACATTTGCAATATCTTTATTCGTATCACAAGAGGTCTTGCTTAGGTTTAGTCTTTTAGTCCTTTTTGACTATCAGATCTTGTGAGAACCTCAGCTGCTTAATAAGTTCTTTGAGTAGTGCTTCCCAATTTGTGGTTGCCTGTTCTGCCAGCAGCTGAGAGGTTTTTCCATTGCTGAGATAACGCACAATCTGTGTCCATGTTTCCAGTAAGAAAGTGACCATGTTAACTTTTGCATCATTCTTTCCCTTCATTCCCATATATCCCTAACTCACATCTCCCCAAACAGGTCACTTACCCCCAGCTAAAGGAAGGTCAGAGAGCCCCTGGTGAGCAAAGGAAATGCTTTAAAGATAACATCAAAATCAGCCTGAAGAAATTCAACATTACATCTAAAAACTGTACTCAATAGGATTTAGAGGAATGCGTGGGGATCTCATTGAAACATACCAAATGTTGAAAGGACTAGATAAGGTAGATCTGGAGAGGATGTTTCCTCTGGTGGGGGTATCCTGAGATAAAGGGCATAGCCTCAAAATTGAGGGGCGACCTTTTAGAAAAGAAGTAAGGGGGATTTTTTTTTTTAGCCAAAGTGTGGTGAATCTGTGGAATGCTCTGCCACAGACTGTGGTGGAGGCCGTCGGTGGGTATATTCCAAGCAGATGTTGATAAGATTCCTGATTGGTCATGGCATCAAGGGATAAGGTAAGAGGGAAGGTGCGGGGTTGAATGGGATCCGGAATCAGCCATGATGAAACAGTGGAGTGGACTCGATGGGCTGAATGGCCAGATCTGCTCCTGTGTCTTATGGTAAATTGGGAAGACATTGCCTTCAGTAGCTACACCTGGATGAAATCTGTTCAAGAGGGAGCTGTGCTACTTGAGAACGACCTCTGCTGTGCCGCAGAGAACAAGCAGCTGCTGTGAATGGAGAGACTGAACAACCAAAAGATCCAACCACTAACCACAGCCACCACTTACTCTTGCCCACACTGCACCAGAGAATGTTTACAGTGCAGTGGTGGGGGGGGGGGGGGCTAACTAATCAGGTTAATTGCCTGGGGGAACAAATCTGTAAGATGGCATGAAGTTTTTGTTTTAATAGTCCTGTGGTGCTTTCCAGAAGGGACATTTTGGATAAGGCAGTTTCCTGCAAGAAAATTACTCTCAAGGTTTTATACGGTAACATATACTTACGTTGATAATAAATTTACATTGAACTTGAGCTTTTAGAAGGTACGATACTGGGTGGAATACCTGACGTTGATCTAGGTGTTAAATTCAGTCACAACAAGGCCTCTCACAGAAATCTATCACTGAACCTACTTCCTGGAACTTCCCCTGTGGGTTAAGAAGGTAACTCACCGCTAGCATCCCAAGGGCAGTCAGAGACAGGCAATAAATGCTGAAATGCCCCTCAAACCTCCTCTTGTATTCAGTAGGATAATGGCCGATCCGCACTTAGCTGCAGCTCCACATTTACATTGATTCCCCATAACCCTTGACTCCAAATATTCTTTTAAAATTTGTAGTGTCTGTCACTGTGGTTAAGTGAGGCAAACAACATCCTAGCTAAAAGTAGTGGCCAATCAATGTATCAAATTAACACTATATCAAAAGTCATATCACATTATTTTTCATAATGGTATTAACTACATTGTAGTGTAGTTGTTAGCACAATTCTTTACAGCACCGGCTGTAAGATCAGGGTTCAATTCCTTCCGTTGTCTGTAAGGAGTTTGTACATTTTCCCTATGACTATGGGGGGGGGGGGGGGGGTTCCTCCAGATGCTCCATTTTTCTCTCCCACATTCAAAGGCACACAGGTAGGGGTCAGTGAGTTTGGGCCTGCTATGTTGGTGCCAGATGCGTGGCGACGATTGCAGGCTGCCCAGCACAATTCTTGCTGATCTGATTTGACAAAGAAAACACATTTTACTGTATGTTTCAATGTACAAGCTAAACTTTAAAAACATGAGATATATGTTACAATATTACTAAATGTGACTAGCATGGCAAACTTCCAAAACAGCTTATCCTACTATATTGCCTCCAATTTGAATCAATTACTAATTTGAGAAATGGTTGTTGCCTTTAATCCTAGATCAGATTTGTTTACTGATAGTGTTGCCAACATATATATTGAAGAAGTTTCTTGTAAATGGCATCTATTTATTACGAATTTCTTTGTCAACAGGTCAGGCTTGTCTAGAAATCTGTAACTTACTTGTTAAACACAAATGGAATTTCCTGCTGCCTGAGTTTTGTAAAATCCATTAACCTTAAATTCAGTACAAATGTTTCATGTGTATGCAACAGCTCCAGTGGCAATATTTCAATGTAACACTTGTAGGTTTGCCTGGAAATTCTTTAACAGGATTGTAATTAAATCAGTTTTATTTCCATTGTACCTTCCAGAGAGATGTGTTTGCCAGGTTAAGCATTTTAGTTCTTTTCCATATGTAACTTGGTAAAGTTATGCATTCTGGAAAGTTAAATCAGTAGTAATAGTAATGATAACAATAATCATAATAATAATAATAAATACTTTATTGATCCACGAGTGGGAATTTATTTCATTACAGCAGCAATAATTAAAAACACACAATTAGCAATAATATTAAATAATAATAAAGTACGGAATAACACACAATAATAATTTACCAATGTGCAATAATAACATATAAAATAATAAAAGAGAGACTATTGTACTATAACGTGTGTTTTCCTGTTGCACAGAGATGAACTGTTCTATATGCTTATTGCATTTGGTAGGAAGGAGTTTCTTTAACAACCCTTGTAACAGCAGAGCTGAACGAGTCTGTTTGAAAGGGGGCTCCACTGCTTATTCAGTAGGTCATGGAGAGGATGTGCCTCATTGTCCATAATAGATAACAGTTTGTTTAGTGACCTTCTCTCCACCACTAATTCAAGAAAGTCCGGGTTGTAGCCAAGGATGGATCCAGCATTTTTGATGAGCTTATTTACAGGATATACATAGATTATTTTATTTAGTTCTTTATTTAGAGATACAGCACAATAACAGGCCCTTCTAGCCCAACGAGCCCGTGCCACCCAATTACATCCATGTGACCAATTAACTTACCAATCCTAACATCTTTGGAATGTGGGAGGAAACCAGAGCACCCAGTGGAAACCTACACGTTCACGGAGAGAATGTGCAAACTCCTTACAGACAGTGGTGGGAATTGAACCTGAGCCACTGGCACTGTATTAATGTTACGCTAACTGCTAAGTGACCCAAAAAGTGAATAACATTGAGTAGTGCTATTGGACAGAGAGACCATGGGGTGCAAGTAAACATTTCACTGAAAAAGAAGAGACAGGTTAGTAAGAAAGCAGCTCAGCATGATTACCTTCGTTGGCTGAGGCTTTGAGTGTCAGAGCTGAGACATCATGTCCAGTTTTTCAAAACATTGGTTAGGCTGCACTTCAAAGTACATTTACTATCAAAGTGTGTATACATTATACAACTTTGAGATTCGTCTCCTTACAGGCAGCCCCAAAACAAAGAAACCCAAAAGAACACGTAAAAAAGACTGTCAAACACCCAACGTGCAGAGAGAAAGAAAAAGCAAATTGTGCAATCAATAAAAGTAAGCAAGGAGCATTCAGAACAAAAGCATGTCCACAGACACAAAGCCCATAGCAGCCAGAGCATCAGCTTCTGTTCAGTACTGAGCCAGAAACGTTGTGGCACAGTGAGCAGAACGGGCCTGATCCTTGCCTCTAATTCCGACACCCTGCCTTTTCAATCCATCCGGCCTGAAGTTTAAATAATCCAAACATATAGATAAGTTGGAAACATGACCTCACAATCTAACTCATTATGATTTTGCACCTTATTATATATATACACTCTACTTTCCCTGTTGCTGTTACACTTCATTCTGCATTCTGTTGTTGTTTTAACTTGTCCTACCTCAACACACTGTGTAATGATTTCATCTGTATGAATAGTATGCAAGAGAAGCTTTTCATTGTACCTCAGTACCTAATAAAGTGACCACTCAGTGTATGCTTTTGGTCTTTTGCTGCAAGGTTTGAAATGTTGTGTGTTCGGAGATAGTCTACTGCACACCACTGTTGTAATGGGTGGTTATTTGAGTTACTGTCGCCTTCCTGTCAGCTTGACCAGTCTGGCCATTCTCCTCTGCCAAGGAGTTTTCACCCACAGAACTGGTGCTCACTGGAAGTTTTTCTGATTTTCACACCATTCTTTGTAAGCTCTAGAGACTGGTGTGTGTGAAAATTTTGGAATACTCCAAGCAATTTGTCTGGCACCAACAATCATTCCATGATCAAAGTCATTTAGATCACATTTCCTCCCGATTCAGATGTTTGATCTGAACAACAACTGAATATCTTGACCATGTCTGAATGCTTTTATGCATCAAGCTGCTGCCACAATTGGCTGATCAGATAGTTGATTATCGAGCAGGTGTACCTAATAAAATGGTAATTGAGTGTATTTTTTGTTGAATGATGGACTTCAGCAAACCTCTGTTTACTGTAAATGAGTTGTTTTCTTTTCTCCAGTAAGCTCGAATCTTGTTTTGATACTCATCAGTTCAATATAAACAGAGTGCCACAGAGTGAGACTGTTAATCCTAGTAATCATATTATGGAAAGATGACTAATTGTAAATCCTTCTGTTGTGCAACTCTGCAGTAACAGGATAATTAAAACATGTGGCTTTTGGACAATAGACTTGCTTTAGTTGTTGATGATCATAACTTTCTATTGCAAATTATAAGTTGCTTTGTTTCATTGGCATAAGAATAAACAAATCTTGATCTTGGCCATACATCCATTACCCATGGAATTAACTCAGACAAGATGAATTGCTAGTAATTGAACATTGTCCCCCGTGCAAGCATGATTCAGTACACCACCATAGTGATTTGCAAGACAGCGTTGATTCTGCATTTTATTTATATATTCCATTGCAGATTTTTAAAAATATACCTCTGTTCATTCAGCAGCAGATCAGTTAGCCTCTATGATTTAATAGTACACTTTTTTCCCTTTTTCTCATTCCTTTCTTTTTTTGTCTTGATTTTCTCTTTGTGATTTGTATTGCAAAGTTTTTTTTTCTAAGTATTTGATATTTGCTAAACATTATTTCTGCTGTGGTTCGATTTCAACATTTAGTCCATGAGCCAGGACCCCAAATCATCTGGGGGGAATCATTCTTATAGTGATTTTTGTCAAGGTATACACCCCTAGTGCTAGAAAATATGTGATAGCATTGCAGCAGTTGTAGCTTTCTGTGTGTTATCACTCGATTTATAACCCCATGTCAAAACACACTTTTCAAAACTATACATAGCACAGAATAAAGCATTCTACTTCAAACTGATGGTTCTCTCTTATTATTGATGCTTTGTCTTTGAAAATTGGTGGCAATATCATTCAGACTATATGTTTTTCAGAAAAGTTGTTAAAATTAGCATCTCTACAAATGTTATCTATTACAGGTAGCCCCAGTTTTTCGAACGTTTGCTTTACGACACCTCACTGTTACGAAAGACCTACATTAGTTACCTGTTTTCGCTAACAGAAGGTGTTTTCACTGTTACGAAAAAAGGCAGCGCACACCCCGAGCAGCCAAGCTCCTCCCCCGGAACTGCATTCTAGCCGGCATCGCTTAAACACGTGTTGTATCTGTGCTTTATGTTGATTTATTTTGTGCATCCATTAGCAAGATGAGTTCTAAGGTATTGGAAAAGCCTAAAAGAGCTCGTAAGGGCGTTACACTTAGCGTAAAACTAGACATAATTAAGTGTTTCGATCGTGGTGAATGAAGTAAGGACATAGTGAGTTTGGCTAAGGAGGCTGGGTTTGTGGAAGTTGACGAAGATGATGCTGAAGAGGTTTTGGCATCCCATGACCAAGAACTGACAGATGAAGAGCTGATGCAATTGCGAGAGGAAAGGATAACAATCGAAACCGAACATAGTAGTGAAGTCGTCCAGGAACTGAACGTGAAGCAATTGCATGAGATTTTCGCTGCGATTGACAACGCTGCAGTGATTGCAGAAAAGTATGACTTTAATTTTGAAAGGGTCTGTAGGTTTAGGGCATATTTGCAGGATGGTTTGAGTGCTTACAAAGTACTGTATGATAGAAAAATGCGCGAGGCTAAGAAGTCAAGCATGTTGTCGTTTTTCAAGCCTTCCACATCAGCCACAGCAAACGATGAACCGCGACCTTCGACATCGAGACAGGCAGACATAGAAGAAGGTGACCTGCTTGCCTTGATGGATACAGACGACGATGAGATAACACCCCATTCTCCCACCATCCCAACCTCCGACGACTCAGCCTAACACGCCATCATCAGTATGCTCGCTGTCTTCCTGATTCCGGTAAGTGAAACCACACCGTACATATATTATTTCTACTTTAAATAGGCTGTGTTTTTTTTTATGTGTTATTTGGTATGATTTGGCAGCTTCATAGCTTTAAGGTTACTGGAGAGAGTGTTTCTGCCGAGAGTGCTTGCGTGAGATTTTCGCTACGGTGTACAGTGCTGCAATGATTGCAGAAAAGTATTCCTACTTTATATAGGTTGTGTATTTATCATATCATTCCTGCTTTTATAACCATATAACAATTACAGCACGGAAACAGGCCATCTCGGCCCTTCTAGTCCGTGCCAAACGCTTACTCTCACCTAGTCCCACTGGCCTGCACTCAGCCCATAACCCTCCATTTCTTTCCTGTCCATATACCTATCCAATTTTACTTTAAATGACAATACCAAATCTGCCTCTGACACTTCTGCTGGAAGCTCGTTCCACTACCACCACTACCACTCTCTGAGTAAAGAAATTCTCCCTCATGTTACCCTTAAACTTTTGCCCCCTAACTCTCAACTCATGTCCTCTTGTTTGAATCTCCCCTACTCTCAATGGAAAAAGCCTAACCACGTCAACTCTATCTATCCCCCTCATAATTTTAAAGTCCCCCCTCAACCTTCTACGCTCCAAAGAATCAAGACCTAACTTGTTCAATCTTTCCCTGTAACTTAGGTGCTGAAACCCACGTAACATTCTAGTAAATCTTCTCTGTACTCTCTCTATTTTGTTGACATCTTTCCTATAATTCGGTGACCAGAACTGTACACAATACTCCAAACTTGGCCTTACCAATGCCTTGTACAATTTTAACATTACGTCCCAACTCCTATACTCAATGCTCTGATTTATAAAGGCCAGCATACCAAAAGCTTTCTTCACCACCCTATCCATATGAGATTCCACCTTCAGGGAACTATGCACCATTATTCCTAGATCACTCTGTTCTACTGCATTCTTCAATGCCCTACCATTTACCATGTATGTCCTATTTGGATTATTCCTACCAGAATGTAGCATCTAACACCTATCAGCATTAAACTCCATTTGCCATCGTTCAGCCCACTCTTCTAACTGGCCTAAATCTCTCTGCAAACTTTGAAAGCCTACTTCATTATCCACAATGCCACCTACCTTAGTATCATGTGCATACTTACTAATCCAATTTACCACCCCATCATCCAGATCATTAATGTATATGACAAACAACATTGAACCCAGAAAAAGAAGACAGTAAAGTTCTTTGTACTGTTAGAGATAAACAGATTGGCAACTAAATATTCCTGGATTTCGTTGCTTCAGGTGTGATAGAATCGGAGGGACAAGAGGGGGAGGTGTTGCGTTGCCTGAGGCACACCACTAGTCACCGGCCTCCAACCTGACAAACAGTTATCCACCACTACTCTCTGGCATCTCCCATCCAGCCACTGTTGAATCCATTTTACTACTTCAATATTAATACGTAACGATTGAACCTTCCTAACTAACCTTCCGTGTGGAACCTTGTCAAAGGCCTAACTGAAGTCCATATAGACGACATCCACTGCTTTACCCTCGTCAACTTTCCTCGTAACCTCTTCAATAAATTCAATAAGATTTGTCAAACATGACCTTCCATGCACAAATCCATGTTGACTGTTCCTAATCAGACCCTGTCTATCCAGATAATTATATATACCATCTCTAAGAATACTTTCCTTTAATTTACCCACCACTGACGTCAAACTGACAGCCCTATAATTGCTAGGTTTACTCTTAGAACCCTTTTTAAACAATGGAATCACACGAGCACTATACCAATCCTCCGGCACCATCCCCGTTTCTAATGACTCTTGAAATATTTCTGTCAGAGCCCCTGCTATTTCTACAGCAACTTCCCTTAAGGTCCTAGGAAACATCCTGTCAGGACCCAGAGATTTATCCACTTTTATATACCTTAAAAGCACCAGTACTTCCTCCTCTTTAATCGTCATAGTTTCCATAACTTCCCTATTCGTTTCCCTTACCTTATACAATTCAATATCCTTCTCCTTAGTGAATACCGAAGAAAAGAAATTGTTCAAAATCTCCCCCGTCCCTTTCGGCTCCACACATAGCTGTCCACTCTGATTCTCTAAGGGACCAATTTTATCCCTCACTATCCTTTTGCTATTAATATAACTGTAGAAACCCTTCGGATTTATTTTCACCTTACTTGCCAAAGCAACCTTGTATTTTTTTTTAGCTTTTCTAATTTCTTTCTTAAGATTCTTCTTACATTCTTTATATTCCTCGAGCACCTCATTTATTCCATGCTGCCTATATTTATTGTAGATACCTCTCTTTTTCCTAACCAAGTTTCCAACATCCCTTGAAAACCATGGCTCTCTCAAACTTTTAACCTTTCCTTTCAACCTAACAGGAACATAAAGATTCTGTACCCTCAAAGTTTCACCTTTAAATGACTCCCATTTCTCTATTACATCCTTCCCATAAAACAAATTGTCCCAATCCACTCCTCCTAAATCCTTTCGCATCTCCTCCTAGATCCTTTCTCCAATCAAAAATCTCAACCCTGGGTCCAGTCCTATCCTTCTCCATAATTATATTGAAACTAATGGCATTGTGATCACTGGACCCGAAGTGCTCCCCAACACATACCTCCATCACCGGACCTATTTCATTCCTTTCTCTAGTTGGTTCCTCTATGTATTGCTGCAAAAAACTATCCTGCACACATTTTACAAACTCCAAACCATCCATCCCTTTTACAGTATTGGCTTCCCAGTCTATGTGTGGAAAATTAAAATCTCCCACAATCATAACCCTGTGCTTACTACTCATATCTGCTATCTCCTTGCAAATTTGCTCCTTCAATTCTCGCTCCCCATTAGGTGGTCTATAATACACCCATGTAAGTGTTACTACACCTTTCCCATTCCTCAATTCCATCCGAATAGCCTCCCTAGACGAGCCCTCTAATCCTGCCAGAGCACCGCTGTAATATTTTCTCTGACAAGCAACGCAACACCTCCCCCTCTTGTCCCTCCGATTCTATCACACCTGAAGCAACGAAATCCAAGAATATTTAGTTGCCAATCACACCCCTCCTGCAACCATGTTTCACTAATAGCTACAACATCATATTTCCATGTATCAATCCATGCTCTAAGCTCATCCACCTTTCTTACAATGCTCCTAGTATTAAAATAAATGCATTTAAGAAATTCTCCACCTCTTCCTCTCTGTTTATCTCTAACAGTACAAAGAACTTTACTGTCTTCTTTTTCTTCCTTCTCCCATACAACTGTTCCTACACTCTGGTTCCCCTCCCCCCTCGTATCTAGTTTAAATCCACTGGAGCCTCTTTAGCAAACCTACCTGCAAGAATATTTGTCCCCCTCCAGTTCAGATGTAAACCGTCCTGCCGGAACAGGTCCCACCTTCCCTGGAAAACTGCCCAATTATCTATAAATCTGAAGCCCTCCCTCCTGCACCATGTCTTCAGTCACATATTGATCTACACTATCTTACTATTTCTAAACTCACCTGCACGTAGCACTGGTAGCAATCCTGAGATTGCTATCCTGGAGGTCCTGTCCTTTAACTTGGCACCTAGCTCCCTAAACTCACCTTTCAGGACCTCCTCACTCTTCCTACCCACGTCATTGGTCCCTACATGGACCACGACATCCGGCTGCTCACCCTCCCTCTTGAGAATACTGAGAACTCAATCCAAGATATCACGGACCCTGGCACCAGGGAGGCAACAGACCATCCGGGATTCTCGATCTCTTCCACAGAACCTCCTATCTGTCCCCCTAACTATCGAATCCCCTATCACTACTGCTCTCCTCTTTTCCCTCCTTCCCTTGTGAGCTGAGGGTCCAGTCTCGGTGCCAGAGGCGCAACCACTGCAACTCGTCCCTGGTAGGTCGTCCCCACCAATAGTATCCAAAACGGTATACTTATTGTTGATGGGAACGGCCACAGGGGTGCTCTGCTCTTCCTGTCTATTCCCCTTCCCTCTCCTGACAGTCACCCAACTACCTGTCTCCTGACTCCTAGGGGTGACAATCTCCCTGAAACTCCTGCTCTGCCTCCCGAATGATCTGAAGTTCATCCAGCTCCAGCTCCAGTTCCCTAACACGATTTGTCAGGAGCTGCAGCTGGATGCACCTTTTGCAGGTGTAGTCATCAGGGACAACAGTGCTCGCCCTGACTTCCCACATACTGCATACGGAGCACTCGATTGCCCTAACTGCTGCCTCCATTACCTACTTCTAAGCTAATTAGATTAATTAAAGGAGCTTACCCGGCCTTACCTCACCTGGAGTGAAGCTCGTACTCAGCCTCTGCTCGTTTTTTAAATTCCCCTGCTGATCTCAGAGGCCGACTTTCACGCGCCTGCACAGTCTAGCCTCTTTGCTGTGATGAGTTTAAAAAAAACACCTTCTCTCCAAGCTTCTTTTACCTCTTCCCTCTCCGCCTCTTGCTGCAATTTAAATCTCAGCAAGAGGCAGTAAAATATATAGTAGGAAGTTAAGTGAAACATAACAAAGTACTAGGTGTCTGTTTCTAAACCGCTGAGGTGCTGGTTCTCCGTCATATCCAGCACTGTCAGGATACGTGTAGGGAAGTTTTTAAAATGGAAAAGCTATTGCACTGGGACGGGTCCACTCTCTTGATCTCAGACGTCCGGGTCCGGTGGTGCAAGTAGTCGACACAAACTGGGGCCTTCCTTGGTTGCAGTGGATGACTGTCACTCTTCTGTGCCTCATCATGTCCTTTCCTCTCCACGGAGCATCGCAGAACTGTCTTCCTGGCTGTTGGATCTCACTATTCATTTCACTTTTCAACCTTTTTATTGATTTTCAAATAAAGAATATACAAATTAGAGGAGGAGTTTACCAAACAAGTAATATAAAAGACATATAAACAGCAATAAAAAAACCCAGAAAATATATACTGTCAGAATCAGATAGGTAAAATGTTACACTGTTATATATATAATGGTAAAAAAAAAACTACAACTCCTCATAGCAATCATGAAAAAAAGATTGGAAATTTTATTTGATAAAGGAAAAAGAACCGACTAACTAAGACGAAAGAAAAGAGAAAGAAAAAAGAAAGATTGGGCAGTCCAATTGAGAATAAAATTTTAAAAAAGACAGAGAAAAAAAAAATCCTTCCAGTCATCTCCGAATCTTCACGGATAAGGATTTTCTGAAAAGAGTAAAGAAAAATAAATAAATAAAAAATAAATTAAATCATGTGAAAATATTGAATATAGGGTCACCAGACTTGTTCAAAAGTAAAGGATGTATGAAATGTCTGGCTTCTAATTTTCTCCAAGCTTAGACATGACATAATGGAGAAGAGCCAATAAAAAAACAGTAGGCGGATTAGAGTCTTTCCAGTATAACAAGATAGCTCTCCTACCAGTAAAGTTGAAAAGGCTATCACATGTTGAGCGGAAGCAGATACTCTACCTGCTTCCTCTGGAATAATCCCAAAAATTGCTGTAAGTGAATTGGGTTGAAGATCCACATCTATAACTTTAGATAGTATTCTAAACACATCCCTCCAAAAATTATTTAAGCTTACACAGGACCAAAACATATGAGTTAGAGTAGCCACCTCTGCGTTACATCTGTCACAAATAGGGCTTATATTAGGAAAAATATGCACCAATTTATCTTTGGACATACGGGCCCTATGTACTATCTTAAACTGAATTAAGGAATGGTGTGCACAGATAGATGAATTATTAACTAGATAATAAATTTTACTCCATTGATCATCTGAAAGTCAATGTTGAAGTTCTATTTCCCAAGTGCGCTGAACCCTATCATTAGGCGACATGCGAGCATTCATTAAATGTTTATAAATGATAGCTATTAATCATTTTTGAAATGGTTTAAGCTGAAAAATAGCATAAGCCAAATTTGAAGAATAGGCCAAGGGATAATTCAATAGAAAATCACGTAAAAAAATTCCTAACCTCTAAGTATCTAAAATAAAATGTGTATTAGAGATGTCATATTTATCCGTTAACTGCGAACAAGACATTAAACAATCCTGTAAGAAAAAAATCTAAAAAAGTTTTTATTCCCTCAGTTTTCCATGTTAAAAAAAGCCTTATCCAGAGTTAATGGTTTAAAAAAAATAGAATAAATATTACTAGAGAGTAAAAAATTATTTAGTTCAAAAAATCTACGAAACTGAGACCAGATTTTTAAATTATGTTTAATGATAGGGTTGAGAGCTTGTCTACCTATTCTGGAGAACGAAAAAGGAAGGGGAGCTCCTAATGAAGAAGCTAAAGAAAACCCCATTACTGAATTTTCCTCCAAATGTAACCACATATGATCCTGGTTATCTATATCATAAATCCAAAAAGTAATATAAAGAATATTAATTGCCCAATAATAAAATCTGAAGTTTGGTAAGACCAGTCCTCCATCTTCTTTTGATTTTTGCAATAAAAGTTTATTCACTCTAGGGCTTTTGATATTCCAAACATAAGACAAAATCATAGAATCTATTTTATTAAAAAATGATTTTGGAACAAAAAAGGGAACTGCTTGAAATATATATAAAAATTTTGGTAAAATAACTATTTTTATAGCATTAATTCGACCTATCAATGACATCGACATAAGCGACCCTTTAGAAAGTGCTTGTTGAGTATATTCAATTAGAAGGGAGAAATTATACATATAGGTCCTTAAAATTTTTAGTAATTTTGATACCAAGGTAAGTGAAATGGTTTTTAGCAATATTAAAAGGTATTTGATCATAATAATTAGAATAATCATTAATAGGAAATAATTCACTTTTATGTAAATTAAGTTTATATCCAGAGAAAATACTAAATTCCATAAATATAGATAGCATAAAAGGAATAGATTTCCTAGGGTTTGAAATGTAAACTAATAAATCATCCGCATATAATGAAACCTTATGTAATTTATCCCCTTAATACCCTGCACAGAATTAGAATCCCTAAGAGCGATAGCAAGTGGTTCTAAAACCAAATTAAATAATAAAGGACAAAGAGGACATCCCTTACAGGTTCCTCTATATAATCTAAAATAAGGAGACTTTTGATCATTATTTATAACTGCAGCCACCGGGACATGGTAAATCAATTTAATCCAGGAAATAAATCCCAGGCCAAAATTAAACCTCCTCAAAACCTGAAATAAATAAAACCACTCCACCCTATCAAAGGATCTGCATCCAAAGAAACAATACATTCAGATTCTTTGACTGAGGGGGAATAAATGATATTCAACAATCTTCGAATATTAAGATGTAAGTACCTATTTTTAATAAATCCTGTTTGATCACTTGAGATAACATTAGGCAAAATATTCTCAAGTCTATTAGCTAGAATCTTAGAGAGAATTTTAAAATCTACATTCAATAAAGAAATAGGTCTATAGGATACACATTCCAGTGGGTCCTTTCCTTTTTTAGGAATCAATGAAATTAATGCCTCATAAAAAGTTAAGGAGCAAATTTCTATATTTTTTGAATTTAATACAACTGAAGGAATGTCAAACCTGGTTATATGGGACATGTTGAAATCTTTCTTAGGGGACAAATAATCTCATATTCAGCAGCTTTGAGAAAGAAAACTAAAGCGGAATTGTCAGTGCTTATTAATAAAATTAAAGAGATAGATAAAGTGTATTCAGTTAAACCTACTGAGGACCTATATAAAGAAAGGGTCGAACTTCAATCACAGTATGATTTGCTTCTGACCTTTCCCATTGAACAGTAAATTTTTAAATCCAAAAGTTTATTTTATATACATGGGGAAAAATCTGCTAAGCTTTTGGCGGGTCAGTTAAAGGCTGGGATGGTCAGAAGACAGATCTTAAAAATTCGTAGACCAGATAGAATTGAAACTTTAGATCCTTATGAAATTAATAAGGTATTTATGGATTTCTATTCTAATCTTTATAAATCTGAATTCTCTGCTAGTACTATTACTGTGAATAGATTTTTGCAAAGGTTAAATATACCTCAAATTTTGACTCAAGATGTTGATATATTAGATGCACCTATTAAACAAGAGGAGATAGCCAAGGCTATATCCTCCATGCAATTAGGGAAAGCTCCGGGACCTGATGGTTATATGGTACAATTTTACAAGACTTTTCATGAAATGCTTATAGATAGATAGATAGATAGATAGATAGATAGATAGATACTTTATTCATCCCCATGGGGAAATTCAACTTTTTTCCAATGTCCCATACACTTGTTGTAGCAAAACTAATTACATACAATACTTAACTCAGTAAAAAATATGATATCTAAATCACTATCTCAAAAAGCATTAATAATAGCTTTTAAAAAAAGTTCTTAAGTCCTGGCGGTAGAATTGTAAAGCCTAATGGCATTGGGGAGTATTGACCTCTTCATCCTGTCTGAGGAGCATTGCATCGATAGTAACCTGTCGCTGAAACTGCTTCTCTGTCTCTGGATGGTGCTATGTAGAGGATGTTCAGAGTTTTCCATAATTGATCGTAGCCTACTCAGCGCCCTTCGCTCAGCTACCGATGTTAAACTCTCCAGTACTTTGCCCACGACAGAGCCCGCCTTCCTTACCAGCTTATTAAGACGTGAGGCGTCCCTCTTCTTAATGCTTCCTCCCCAACACGCCACCACAAAGAAGAGGGCGCTCTCCACAACTGACCTATAGAACATCTTCAGCATCTCACTACAGACATTGAATGACGCCAACCTTCTAAGGAAGTACAGTCGACTCTGTGCCTTCCTGCACAAGGCATCTGTGTTGGCAGTCCAGTCTAGCTTCTCGTCTAACTGTACTCCCAGATACTTGTAGGTCTTAACCTGCTCCACACATTCTCCATTAATGATCACTGGCTCCATATGAGGCCTAGATCTCCTAAAGTCCACCACCATCTCTTTGGTCTTGGTGATATTGAGACGCAGGTAGTTTGAGTTGCACCATATCACAAAGTCCTGTATCAGTTTCCTATACTCCTCCTCCATACTATACCACATCTTCATCAAACATTTACTGATCTATATCCTCTGGGAACCTTCCAAAAACTTTTCATGTTCTGTTTCACGTTTATATCTTGTATATCACCATTCATACATACACTTATATCACCTTTGCAGCAGGTGCTTTTTCCACCAGCAATGTTAATGTGATTTTTTTTCTGTATCAGGTACTGTGGTGGTGGAATAGTCCTGCACAAAAGAGGAGAGAGAAGAATAGAGTAGATTTAGATCTGGAGTAGCTGAATCACTTTGTTTCAGAATGGAGAGCCATAGCACAAAGGATCTATTAAGAAGCAGTGTATCATACACCAGAAAACATCAAAAGAAGATGACGACCATTTAGTTAGTCCTCAAGACTATGACCTGGAAGCCATTGCTTGAAGCAGCCAAAGTGAGAAACTGTGCCCCTATTTTAGATGTTGCTAAAGAACTTGGAGAAAAAGAAGTCCCAAGAATCTACTATCACCGAAAATGCTGAAGTCTCTTCACCATGAAGAGAGACTTAGGAGACTCTGAAAAGGAAAGCCAAGGAAAGCATTACTGATGAAGCTGGTGAGAATACTTGTACATCAAAAAGGCCAAGTAGGAGATCTTCATCAGAAGCAAGGGTGTATGATCAAATCTGCATTTTTTGTAATCAGGTGAAATTTCTGAAGGGCTCCATGTCATGTGAAAAGCTTACACAAGCTGTACAACTCAGAGCTGACCAAACACTATGGGAACGTGCAACCCAAAAGGAAGATGAGAAGATTCTAGCAGTAACAAGCAGAGACATAGTTGCTGCAGAGGCCCACTATCATGTTTCATGCTATAGGGATTTTACCAGAATCAAGAAAAAGGAACCTGAGTACAAAGAGAATGATGATGAAACAGATGGTGATGAACTGTATAAAAGGATTGAAAGTGAAGCCTGTAAGACTTTCCCAGCAGGCGGCGCAGCGTGGCAGCAGCGGCCTTTCGGACCTGGTGTTTAATTTAATTTTGAGGCACAATTTTTGATTAAGGCACATGGATAACAGAGCGACTATCTACCATCGCCAGATACTGCTACAATACAGAGATCGCCCAAAAACAAATCTTCATGAAGATCTGCTGGTTAAATTACGCAACCTCGGCTTGCCGAGGGGATCAGGCCGACTGTCCTCGGAGTTGCCTGATGCCGGTGGCTGGAGGTTGGGACGTCGTAGCGGTGTGCGAGGAAGTGGAAGTGAGGCAAGCAGGCAGGGGTCGGTGCCAGGCAGAAGGCAAACCCTAGCCGGCCGGCTCTCCCGTCCATTCTGCTCTCCAATGTCCGCTCCCTGGACAGTAAATTGGACTACATCCGATTCCAGTGAAATACTCGGCGTGAGTATAGAGTCTGCTGTGCGTATGGTTTCACGGAAACATGGCTCACCAACGGAATCCTGGACGGTGCCATTCAGCTGGACGGGCTCACCTTGTTTTGAGCAGACAGGGACGCAGCTCTCTCCGGTAAGTCTCGCGGTGGTGGCTTGTGTGTTTACATCGACACGGAATGGTGCAAGAACTCCATGCTGATTTCTAGATTTTGCTCATCGCTAGTGGAGTTTGTGACTGTTAGATGCAGGCCATTTTATTTACCACGGGAATTTACCACTGTCCTTATAGTCGGTGTCTACATTTCCCCCAGCACTAATACTAAGGAGGCGCTCTGTGAATTGTACGGGGCTATTAGCGAACTACAGAACGCACACCCAGATGGACTGTTTACTGTCGTTGGAGATTTTAACCACGCGAACCTTAAGTCGGTGCTCCCCAGATTCCATCAGAACGTGGACTTTGCAGCGAGAGGGGAGAATGCATAGGACCGCCCCCACCTCGGATACTCAGACCACATCTCTGTTATGCTAATCCCAGCATACAGACCGCTCGTCAGGCGCTCCAGACCAGTTCAGAAGCAGGTGAAAACCTGGCCAGCAGGAGCCATCTCTGCTCTTCAAGACTGCTTTGAGCACACTGACTGGCACATGTTCAGGGAGGCTGCAACCGATGGCGACTCTACCAACTTAGAGGAGTACACGGCATCAGTGACCAGCTACATCAGCAAGTGCTTCAATGACGTCACTGTGTCCAAGACCATCACTACACGCACTAACCAGAAGCCATGGATGACCGTGGATTTGTGTGCACTGCTGACGACCCGTGACTCCACCTTTACAGCAAGCGACAAGGCAGCCAAACTGTGAGGCCAACAGCGAGAGCCAAACTGTCCCAGGCCATCAGAGAGGCAAAGCCTGCACACGCCCAACGAATCCACAGCCAGGTTCAGGACATCACCAACTACAGGACAACATCACCTGACTGTGCGGGTGATGCCTCCCTCCCAGATGCGCTGAACAACCTCTACGCTCATTTTGAGGCAGAAGGTGACATGGTGGCAAGCACCACCCCCCCCCCCCTCCAAATGACCAGGTGCGGTGTCTCACCATGGCCAATGTGAGGAGAACCCTGTGCAGGGTCAACCCACGGAAGGCTGCTGGACCAGACAATATCCCTGGTAGAGTGCTTAGAGGATGTGCAGACCAGCTAGCAGATGTTCTCACTGACATCTTCAACATCTCCCTGAGCAGCATCATCGTTCTGATGTGCTTGAAGGCCGCTACCATCGTCCCCGTGCTGAAGAAGTCTTCAGTGTCCTGCCTCAATGTCTACCGTCCTGTTGCACTCACATCCATCATCATGAAGTGTTTCGAGAGGCTCGACATGAGGCACATCAAGACCCTGCTGCCCCCTCACTGGACCCCCCTGCATTTTGCGTACCGTTCCAACCGCTCAACAGATGATGCCATTCAACATCACCCTCCACCTGGCCCTAACCCACCTGAACAAAAAAGGCACATATGTTTGAATGCTGTTCATAGACTTCATTTCAGCATTCAACACAATCATTCCTCAGAAACTGATTGGAAAGCTGAGCCTACTGGGCCTGAACACCTCCCTCTGCAACTGGATCCTGGACTTCCTGACTGGGAGACCTCAGTCAGTCCAGATCGGAAGCAGCATCTCCAACACCATCATACTGAGCACGGGGGCCCCCCAAGGCTGTGTGCTCAGTCCACTGCTGTTCACTCTGCTGACCCACGACTGTGCTGCAACACACAGCTCGAACCATATCATCAAGTTCGCCGATGACACGACCGTGGTGGGTCCCATCAGCAAGAACGATGAGTCAGCTTACAGAGAGGAGGTGCAGCGGCTAATGGTCTGGTGCAGAGCCAACAACCTGTCTCTGAATGTGAGCAAAACAAAAGAGATGGTTGTTGACTTCAGGAGGGCACGGAGCGACTACTCTGCACTGAACATCGACGGCTCCTCGGTAGAGATTGTTAAGAGCACCACATTTCTTGGTGTTCACCTGGCAGAAAATCTTACCTGGTCCCTCAACACCAGCTCCATAGCAAAGAAAGCCCAGCAGCGTCTCTACTTTCTGCAAAGGCTGAGGAAAGTACATCTCCCACCCCCCCACCCCCCATCCTCACCACATTCTGCAGAGGTTGTATTGAGAGTATCCTGAGCATCACTGCCTGGTTCAGAAATTGCACCATCTCGGATCGCAAGACCCTGCAACGGATAGTGAGGTCAGCTGAGAAAATCCTTGGGGTCTCTCTTCCCGCCATTACAGACTTTTACATCACACGTTGCATCCACAAAGCAAACAGCATCATGAAGGACCCCACGCACCCCTCATACAAACTCTTCTTCCTCCTGCCATCTGGGAAAAGGCACCGAAGCATTCTGGCTCTCACGACCAGACTATGTAACAGTTTCTTCCCCCAAGCCATCAGAATCCTCAATATCCAGAGTCTGGACTGACACCAACTTACTGCCCTCTATTGTGTCTATTGTCTTTTTTATTATTTATTGTAATGCCTGTATTGTTTTGTGCACTTTATGCAGTCCTGGGTAGGTCTGTAGTCTAGTGTAGTTTTTGTGTTGTTTTACGTAGTTCAGTGTAGTTTTTGTATTGTTTCATGTAGCACCATGGTCCTGAAAAACGTTGTCTCATTTTTACTATGTACTCTACCAGCAGTTATGGTCGAAATGACAATAAAAAAGTGACGTGACTTGACTTGACTAAAGACCTTTCCAAGTATATCAGAACTGATATCATACCCAACAAGACGATTGTAACAAGTCACTTCTTGGGTCATGAAACTTGAATCTTTCATGCTATCTGGTGGAGTTATAGTCCTGCAAGATTCTACAAGGAAGCATATTCATAGGAAACTGGAATCTGAGCTGGGCAATTCAGTAGATATATTTCCAGATGACAAAGGAAAATTGTTAATGGTACCTGAAAGTGTATCATTAAGGGACGTTGTCTTGGAAAATCAAACTCTACAGAGGGAACCCAAAGTTTGGAGGGGCAAGGCAACCAATTTCAACAAGATCATAGACCAGACTTCATCACATATCAGGCCCTGTCCACACCAAAAGGATTGCTGAGAAAAACAAATAAAGCTACTTTAGCCACAACCTTGCAGAAAAATGTAGCAGTAGAAGAGCAACTCCCAGGAAACTCTGCTACAATGGTTGATGGAATGAACTTAGTCCAAAGAGTGAAAGATAATCAAGTTACTTTCAGAGATGTTGCCACAACAATTCTGGATATGGCTCTGAGGGAATGCAGTCAGAGTAGTAGAATAGACGTTGTGTTCGACACATACAAGGAGAACTCTATCAAGAATAGTGAAAGATCTCTTTGGGGTGAAGAGACTGGTCATGAGTTGCAAGGTATCACAGGCACACAGATGGTGAGGCAGTGGAGGAGCTTCCTGACCAAAGTCAGTAACAAAAATAGTCTCATTAGCTTCATAGTCCATGAATGGAGGAAGGCGGAGTACAGAGCAAAGCTACAGAAGATTCTGTGTGCAACTGTGAATGACAAGTGTTACAGAATCACATCTCAAGGCAGTGAGGAGATGTCAGCTCTTCAGTGTCAACAAGAAGAAGCAGATGGCCGCCTACTTCTCCATGCTGCCCATGCCTCAAGAGAGGGATACCAATCTGTAGTGATCTGCTCAGAAGACACAGATGTCTTTATCATGTCTTTAGCATTTTGTGACACGATTGAGGCCCCAATGTTCCAGAAGTGTGGCACTAAAACCCGTACAAGGCTTGTAGACATTAGGAAGGTTGCTGCCACTGTTGGCATTAGAGGTTTGTAGGGATCTCCTCGGGTTGCACGCATACACAGGATGTGACACTGTAAGCGCTTTTGTAGGCAAAGGGAAGACAAGTGCCCTAAAACTCCTGACCAGCAACAGGGAATCTCAGGACACATTCTTAGAGTTGGAGCAGGAATGGGACCTCTCCCCAGAACTAATGGACAAACTGGAGGCATTTACATGTCTCCTGTATGCCCCAAAAGCATCAACCACCAAGGTCAATGAGCTCAGGTATCACCTTTTCTATGCCAAAAAAGGTGAAATCGGAAGTCATCAACTCCCACCATGCAAGGACTGCTTAACAAAACGTGCACAGCGAGCCAACTACCAGACTGGTATATGGAGACAATGTTTGGAGAAGGATCCATCAAGTGCCAGGCCCTGTTGGCAGAGGATAGAAGATGGAGAGAGAAGAGGAAGCTGAACAGTTGGTGGTGCACTGGACGGAAGGCCAGCCAGCACCCGATGCCGTCCGATCTACTGGCCTGTAACTGTCCAAAAAAATGTTCACTCCCAAGATGTATGTGTGTTGCAAACAACCTCAGGTGTACTGACATGTATAGACTGGCAGACTCTGAGAACCAGGCATCCACCTCAGAGAGTGTGGAAAGTTCAGATGAAGATGTGGAAGACTTGGAAAATTATTATGATTATCAATAGGTTATGAAAGTATGGAAAACAAAGTATGGAAAGCAGTCTTTAATTAAATATATTCATTTTACAACCAAATGGGGCCTAGGTTATAGCTGTGTGGAACCCCACATTTGAATTATTGTACTGTAATTCTATATGCTATGACAAAAGCTTAAGATTGTTTTGATTTGATACAATATGGAAAATATCACGGCATTGATAAAACGCCAGAAATATCTCCAAATGAGGTATTTTTACCTTTGGGGGGGGGGTGGGGTAACATTTTCTGCTGTACTGATGATAATCTGGAGTATATACAAAAAGTGATTACTTATTTGAAGTAATAAAGCTACCACTGGTGCAATGCTATCTCATATTTTCTAACTCTTAGAAATGTATACCTTGCCAAAAATCACTATGAGTATTATTCCCCTCAGATGGTACCAAGCAACCCTACTGGCTCACGGACTAATTTAAGGTACTGTAAATTTGGATAGGTACATGGATGGGAGGGTTTTGGAGGGCTATGGTCCAGGTGCAGGTTGATGAGACTAGACAGAATAACAGTTCGGCATGGACTAGATGGGCCGAAGCACCTGTTTCTGTGCTGTAGTCTTCTATGACTATAAGTTGGAGCTCTGACTTCACAGAAAAGATATGCATCTTCTTCAGTCAACATGAAAAAGAAGTGTGATTGTCTTTATTGATAACAATCTGAGATATATCAATTGAAAAACATAAGTAAATTAAAGCTCTTCTTCCCTTCTTTCCAGTCCTGATGAAGGAAGAGTCTCAGCCCAAAACATCAACTATTACTTTTTTCCATAGATGCTGCCTAGCCTGCTAAGTTCCTACAGTAATTTGTGTGTATTGCCTTAAAGCTAATAGAGATTTGTTAAAAGAGCAAATCGATTCTTTAATCAATTAATGGAGCAGGTTAATGTAAGTAATGCAGTTGATATAGAAATAGTCTTTAAGATACTGTGTAGGAGGTTTTCTAGAAATTTTGTATCTTACAGTAATATTGGTCTGTGGCAGTATTCTTTCAAAGTTAGTTAAGCATTGCCACATAGTGCGTAATAATGAACAGTTATTTCTCAGAGTAGAGTTTTGTGGTTAGTTGCATCTGACAGGGATTAATGCAAGCACCACTGTTCTTGTATGCCCTTAGCAAAATTTTGAAGTTTTGCTACTGAAACAATAGGTTTCAATAGGTACATTTAATGTCAGAGAAATGTAAACAATATACATCCCGAAATTCTTTTTCTTCGCAACCATCTATGAAAGTAGAGGAGTGCCCCAAAGAATAAATGACAGTTAAATGTTAGAACCCCAAAGACCCTACCCCAGCTCCCCCTCCAATGCATAACCAGCAGCAAAGCAACAGCCTCCCCTCCCCACCGGCAAAAAAGCATCAGCAGCCCCCACCATGCAGCAAATCGTCAATAAAGACACAGACCTGCAGTACCCCAAAGACTACATACCACAGTCTCTCTCTCTCTCTCTCTCTCCCCCCCAATGAAGGAAAAAAGTCTCCCCATTTCACAGCAAGAGGGGATTCATAACAAAACACCTCGCTGATTTATGGTGTTAAAAGTCTGTTGCATCGCTTTTTCCGAACTGTGTGCCCAAAGAACTCGGGTCTCTGGGCACACAGTCAGCAGCCAGCTCGCTGCTTATGATCTTCCGTCTCCCACGACATACCAGGCGGCGGCACCGACCTTAGGACCGCCTGCTTCCAGAGCCATAAAAATCTGGCACCCTCAAGGCGCGCTGGTCTTCCAGGCCGCGTCCTTGGCATATTGAGAAGCGGCCGGTCGTGAGACCCTGACTGCAAAGAACCGAAGTCAGCATGTTACTCCAGATCAGGGTCTTCAAAAGAACCCTAAAAAGGAAAAAAAGGAGATATTAAAGATAGAAACAGAGCTGTGCCCAAAGATGTAAAGGAGTTGCTGTCAGGCACCATCATCCTTCTGCAATCTTCCGCAATATTGCAATATAGGGAAGGGTTTAGGGCAGCAATAAATTTCTAAGGGATATAGGCCAACCACTAAAATTAGTATATTAGTGGCAGATTAAACTTGATGCAGAGAAGAATGAAGAAATCAGCTTGGTGGGGAAAAATGAGAAAAGGACATTAAACCAAATGGTTCAGGAACTATGGCACCTAGGAAAAAATCTTTGTAGTGAGGGGACAAGTTGAGAAGGCTGAAAACAAATCCTAATAATAGCATTGGTTAAATGAACATGGTCGTAAGGCATGAAAGTAAGGACATGGTTTGAAACTGTCACTAAAGATGTAAATAATAATTTATAAAGTTCCAACAAGATCTTATTGTTTTTATATTTCACTCCATTAATACTCCTGAACAATTATTTGCTTAAACCTTAGTAGTTTTATTCTGCTCCAGGGTGTACACTCTTAAAATGGTATTATTCATAATATAAGACTTTTCCATTATAATTTTTCAAAACTGCATTTCTCCATGCTTCTCCATATTGAATTCCATTTACCAGATATCCACCCACTTCTCTTTCTATCCATTATTTATCATCCTGAATTCTAGATCAATCCTCATCATTATCGGATATATTGCCAGGTTCCCTATCAACTGCAGACTTTGTTATATTGCTCTAAGGTGATTATAAGCGTCTAATCTATAATGCATACAAAACTGACCTTTGATTCACGTCCCAACGGACAGGTCCTGTTTCCTGCTGCTGAGCCAGTTCTCCATCCATCGCACTATTCCCTCCTTAACTGTATGCACTTAATTGTACTCTCCTGAAGGGGAAATTGTTTTCACCATAACTGTATTCCACCTTTTTGAGAAGCCTTCCGTGTGATCTAAAGGAATAAACTACCAAAGAGTCATTTTTGGCATACAAATCATCTTGATTTTACTGAAGTAACTAATTAACACTAGCAGGAAAAATCATGTTCTTTCTCCTGAAAAATACACCCTGATGACGGTCTCCTCTGCAGTTGTCTGTGTGCTTATTACTGGAGGAAGCAAGTTAATACAGCTTGAGGGTAGCAAGATAACGTAAGAGTTAGTACAATCACTTTACAGTGCCTGCTATAAGATTAGGGTTCGATTCCCACCGCTGTCTGTAAAGAGCTTTTATGTTTTCCTCAAGACTGGGTGGGTTTCTTCTGAATGTTCTTGTTTCCTCCCACACTCCAAAGATGCATGAGTTAAGGTTAGCAGATTGTAGGCAGAAGCCAGCTGACCAGCACAATCCTTGCTGATTTGATTTGATGCAAACAGCGCATTTCACTGAATGTTTCAATGTACATGTGACAAATAAAGGTAATCTTATTTTATACTTCTATTTTATCTTATTGGCTAGCCTCAGAGAACAGAGCTGTTACCATGAGGTGGCTATCCAACCTTATCAACTGATTATTTTGTAAATTTCTCCTGTGGATAACCCTTGGGATTAGATGTCTGCACAATATAGGATTTGGAAACAGGAAGCTTTTTTAGGCTAAATGGGCCTTTCTCATTCAATCTTTCTACTTGAGTAATCATTAATGATTTCTTCTGACTTCATCAGAGAACCATTCAGAAATGTTTTAGGCACATGGTTCATAATGTTTCAGTGCCAGTGTTAGTACTGGAAATTGTTTGAATGCTTTCAAATTGGGGCCAGAAGTCAGCATTCTTCTTCTGGACACGACATTCATTTAACAGTTTATTATTGCTTAAGATCTTGACTGGGTGAATTGTTCATAATTTTAATAATATGATATCACTCATAGTTATAGAACACAGCTTTTCTCTTTTAAGAGTGAAATTATCTTAAGTATGTATATATATATTTTTTTACAGATGTCAATGCTTGAATCACTTTAGTAATATTCTATACTGGCTCTGCTACAAGAAATGTAAGAAATCACACCAACTCAAAATCTTCCTCTATTGGGTATCTTGTGCTAATATTAAGTCATTTTTCTGTATCTCTAGCCAACTTTGCAATGCAGTTCTTGGGATCTCTACCTTGTTGTTCTCAGTTATGAATGTTTTCCTTTCACTGAGAGTGTGGTTTGCTTGTCCTCAGCACCTCTACTTTCTTAGAAATCTGTGTAGATTCAGTATGTCACTTAAAACTTGCAAACTTTCATTGACGTAGAGTGGAGAGTATGCTAACTGGTTGCATCATGGCCTGGTACGGAAACACTAATGCCCAGGTAAGGAGAAGTCTTTAGAAATTGGTGTATACAGACCAGTCCAACATGAAGTCCTCCCCACCACTGAGCTTATTTACAAGGAGCTGACACAAGAAAGCAACACCCATCATTCAGCACCTCACCAGCTAAGCTTTGCTCTCTTCTCACTACTACCATTAGCAGATGGTATCAAACTTATAAACTCTATAAACACAAGAGATTCTGCAGATGCTAAAAATACAAAGGTACTCAGCAGGTCAGGTAGCATCCATCAAGGTCCTTTATCAGTTCTGATACTCCTTCCCTTCCCCTCCCTTTCCAACCCTGATAAAGGGTCATAGCTCTAACTGTTCACTTTTTATTTCCCTCCATAGATGCTGCCTGACCTGCTGAGTTCCTCCACCATTTGTGTGTTACATATTTTATGATCTCCTAGGGTGATGGATGAAAGTGATTCCATCACCTAATTTTAATCTTCCATCAGCAAGAGTTCTGCTAGACTATCACATAAAGTTCTGGTCATCTTTTCTACAGGATGGATATAGCAGTAATAGAGGAAGTATGCAAGATTCACCAAAATACTGCCTGGAATGAGAAGTTTCATTATTAGGAGAGACAGGATAAGCTGGGTTTGTTCTCAATGAAGCATAGAAGACTGAGGGGTAGCCTCAAAGTAATTCAAAAAATTATGAGAGGTATAAATAGTCTTTTTTCTAGGGCAGGGAAGTTCAGACTAGAAGGTGAGAAGAGAGGAGAGAAACTCAAAGCAGGTCTGAGGAGTTAAGTTTTTCCACAAAGAGGGTGATAGCTTCGGTATACTTAAAGTTGGGGTTGATTGGTTCTTGATTAGTAAGGACATCAAAAGTTGTGGGGAGAAGGCAGGAGCATAGGATTGTGAGGGATAATAAATCAGCCACAATCAAATGGTGGAGTAGATTCGATGGGCTGAATGGTCAAATTCTGTGCCTATGTCTTATGGTCTATCTGGAATAAGCTGTAGTTGAGATAGATGCAATTGCAACATTTAAAAGGCACTTGAGCAGGTATTTAGATAGGAAAGGGATAGATGTGTAGGAACTTAATTCCAACAAATGGGATTAGCCTGGATAGGCATTTCAGTTGACATAGATGAGGTGGGTTGAAAGGGCCAACTTCTGTGCTGTGTGTTAATTCTGTAAAGTGACATATATTTTGTGTATGGCTTCACGTCGCAAAAACACCATTTCAACCTTCACCTAAACTTCAATGATATTATTTGCCGCAATTAGTAATCAACTGCCCAACCAAATTAATCTTTTCTGTTTACTCAATGCCTATATCCCTCTATTTCCTGCACATTCGTGTGCCTAAGATCCTTTTGAATGCCTCTATCATATCTGCTGCTCTCTGTGTAAAAATTTGCCCTGCACATCTCCTTTGAACTTACTCATCTCACCTTAAATGCGTGTCCTCTGGTATTAGATATTTCAACACTATGATAAAGATATTGGCTGTCTACTCTGTCTATGCCTCTCATAATCTTATAAACTTCAATCAGAATCAAGTTTATTATCACTGACATACTGTACATCGTGAGATTTGTTATTATGCAGCCGCAGTACAGTACAAGACAAAATTATTCTGTTATAAAATAATAAATAGTGTAAAAATGAATAGCAAAGTAGTGTTCAAGGCATTTGAGACTTTAGTAAGGTCAAGAAGGTTCAGTCTCTCAGCATTTAAGATGAGGTAGCAAATTGGATTAGACGTCGGCTTAGTGGAAGAAGCCAGAGAGTGGCAGTAGAGAGTTGCCTCTCTGTCTGGAGACCTGTGATGAGTGGTGTGCCATAGGGATCAGTGCTGGGTTCCTTGTTGTTTGTCATCTATATCAGTGATCTGGATGATAATGTGGTTAACTGGATCAGCAAATTTGCAGATGACATCAAGATTGGGGTGTAGTGTACAGTGAGGAAGGCTTGCAGAGGGATCAGCATCAGCAAGAAAAATGGGCTGAAAAATGGCAGATGGAATTTAATACAGATATGTGCAAGGGTTTGCACTTTGGTAGGACCAACCAGGGTAGGTCTTACACAGTGTATGGTAGGGCACGGAAGAGTATGGTAGAACAAAGGGATCTGGAATACAGGTCTATAATTCATTACAAGTGGCGTCACAGGTAGACAGAGTCGTAAGGAAATCTTTGGTACATTGGCTTCGTAAATCAGTGTACTGAATACAGGAGCTGTGATGTTATGTTGAAGTTGTATAAGATATTGGTGAGGCGTAATTTGGAATATTATGTGCAGCTTTGGTCACCTACCTAACAGGAAAGATGTAAACAAGGTTAAAAGAGTACAGAGAAAATTTACAAGGATGTTGCCTGTTTTGGAGGACCTGAGTCATAAGGAAAAATTGAATAGGTTAGTACTGTATTCTTTAGAATGTAGAAGATTGAGAAATTTGATAGATATATACAAAATTATGAGGGGTATAAGTTAGGGTAAATGCAAGCAGGCTTTTTCCACTGAGGTTGAGTGGGACTACAACCAGAGGTCTTGGGTTAAGGGTAAAAGGTGAGAAATTTAAGGGGAACATGAGGGGAAACTTCTTCACCCAGAGGGTCATGAGAGTGTGGAACAAGCCGCCAGTGCAAGTGGTGCATGCGAGCTCAATTTCAATGTTTAAGAGAAGTCTGGATAGGTACATGGATAGTTGGGACATGGAGGGCTATGCTCACGGTGCAGGTCGATAGGAGTAGGCAATCTAAATGGCTTTGGAATGGACTAAATGGCCAAGAGGCTTGTTTCAATGCTGTACTTCTCTATGACTCTATGGGTTCATGGACGGTTCAGAAATCTAATGGTGGAAGGGAGAAGCTGTTCTTAAAATGTTGCCTCCTTAGCAGTCACCACTGCAGAGGAACTAATTCAAGTTTGTCTAACTTCTCTTCACAGCACATGCCCTCTATTCCAAGCAACATCTTGGTAAAGATCTTCTGCACCCTCTCCAAAGTCTCCACATCCTTCCCGTAATCAGAAATGAATGAAATGCTCCAGATGCAGCCTAACTAGAGATTTATAAAGCTGTAACATAATGTCCTGACTCTTGAACTCAATTTGAGTAATAAAGGCAAGCACGTCATACACATTCCCCTTTTACACAGAGGGTAGGCAGTATATGGAATGAGCTACCAGATGATGTGATTGGGAGCCAGGTACAATAATATCATTTAAGAAGCACTTAGGTGCGTGGACGGAAAGGGCCTCAAAGGATATGGCCCAAATGCAAGAAATTGTGACCAGTTAGGTTGACACCATAGTCAGCATAGACTTGTTGGGCCAAATGGCCTGTATTGAATTGACTTTATTACTGTACTTACATTCTTCATATACATAAGGAGTAAGAATCATTATGTCATGTCTCCATCTTGATGTGCAATGTGCAATTTATAATAAATAATTCGTACAACAGAACAGTCAATGTAACATAGAAATACAATTGTATTAGCATGAATTTATCAGTCTGATGGCCTGGTGGAAGAAGCTGTCCCAGAGCTGTCTTGTGATTCTTGAAAAATTATTTCTAAGGCCTCCAGAATCTTTTCAGCTACCTCTTTCAGAATGCTGGGGTGTAGTCCATATAGTCCAGGTGACTTATCAACCTTCAGACTTTTCAGCTTTATAAACACCTTCTCCTTAGTAATAGCAACTACAATCATTTCTGCCTCCTGACACCCTCCAATTTCTAGCATAATCCTAATGTCTTTCACAGTGAAGACTAATGCAAAATACTTATTAAGTTTGTCTGCCATTTCTTTGTCCCCCCATTAAAACCTCTTTAGCATCATTTTCCAGCGGTCCAATATCCACTTTTGCCTCTCTTTTACTCCTTATGTATCTGAAAATACTTTTGGTATCCTCTATTATTATTGGCGACCTTGCCTTGGTATTTTATCTCTTCTCTCCGTATGCCTTTTTAGTTTCATTCTGTTGGTTTTTAAAAGCTTCCCAATCCTCTAACTTCCCACTAATTTCTGCTAAACTATATGCCCTCTCTTTTCCTTTTATGCTGTCTTTGATCTCCCTTGTCAGCCATGGCTGCCTCATCTTCCCTTTAGCACACTTTTTCATCTATGGGATGTATCTATCCTGCACTTTTGAACTGCCCCCAGAAACTCCAGCCATTGCTGTTCCGTCATCATCCCTGCTAATGTCCCCTTCTATTCAACTTTGGCCAACTCCTCTCTCCTGCCTCTGAAATTCCCTTTATTCCACTGTAGGACTGAAACATCTGACACCAACTTTTCATTCTAAAACAGCATGAATTATATCATATTATGATCACTGCCTCCTAAGGGTTCCTTTACCGTTGGCAGTCTTTACTGTATAGTTTTTATACAGTAAGTTCTATAGTATTTCTTTATTTTCCTGTAAATGGTTGCAATTAAATGAATATCAAGGTAGGATATGGTGATATACATGTACTCTGATGATAAACTTTCTTTAATTTTGACCATTCAAGTGTGTACAGCATCCTCCATCACCAATGGCAACAGGTAACTGAGAACACTGCCAACTACTGACTCCCTTCAAACTCTCATACTATCCTCAATTGGAACTATAACTTTCCATATCACTGGCTCAAAATCCTTGAACTCTTACTCAAAAGTGTTGCAGAAGGACTTTCACCAGGAAGAAGGTAGCAAGGATGAAGCTCACAGGCAATTACATACAGGCAACAAATACTGACCTTGACAATGAACGTCACCCAGAAAAAAAATTAAATTAAATTATCCTAATATTTTCTCATGTCACCGATTGTCAGTCAGCAACTGTGTGTGTGTGTGTGTGTGTGTGTGTGTGTTGCAGGCAGGGGTCAGGCAACATTTATGGAATATAGTAGCACTCCCTTTTATAACTTGGTTGCTCTCTTCATAGATTATCTGTTTATATTCTAGATTTCTAGTGTTTGCAGCTCATAGGAGTTTGAGCTACACTGCTTAATACATAGATTACAAAGGGCTAGGTCACACAAGAAGACCTAGTGGTCTGCACAATTTTTAGGACTCTTGGAAATGATTATTAGGGTGTCAGAAATAGTACTATTTGCCTTGGTGAAATATATTTAGAAATGTGATTGTTTTAGAAACATAGAAAACCTAAAGCACAATACAGGCCCTTCGGCCCACAAAGTTGTGCCAAACACATCCCTACCTTAGAAATTACTAGGCTTACCTAGAGCCCTCTATTTTACTAACCTCCATGTACCTATCTAAAAGCCTCTTAAAAGACCCTATCGTATCCGTCTCCACCACCATTGCCGGCAGCCCTTTCCACGCACTCACCACTCTCTGAGTAAAGAACTTACCCCTGACACCTCCTCTGTACCTACTCCCCAGCACCTTAAACCTGTGTCCTTTTGTGGCAACCATTTCGGCCCTGGAAAAAAGCCTCTGACTATCCACACAATCAATAGCTCTCATCATTTTGTACACCTCTCATCCTCCTTCACTCCAAGGAGAAAAGGCCGAGTTCACTCAACCTGTTTTCATAAGGCATGTTCCCCAATCCAGGCAACATCCTTGTAAATCTCCTCTTCACCCTTTCTATGGCTTCCACATCCTTCCTGTAGTGAGGCAACCAGAACTGAGCACAGTAATCCAAGTGGGGTCTGACCCGGATCCTATATAGCTGCAACATTACCTCTCGGCTCCTAAATTCAATTCCACGATTGAAGAAGGCCAATACATTGTACGCCTTCTTAACCACAGAGTCAACCTGCGCAGCTGCTTTGAGTGTTCTATGGACTTGGACCCCAAGATCCCTCTGATCTGCCACACTGCCAAAAGTTTTACCATTAATACTATATTCTGCCATTGTATTTGACCTACCAAAGTGAACCACCTCACATTTATCTGGGTTGAACTTCATCTGCCACTTCTCAGCCCAGTTTTGCATCCTATCAATGTCCCGCAGTAACCTCTGACAGCCCTCCACACTATCCACAACACTTCCAACCTTTGTGTCATCAGCAAACTTCCTAACTCATCCCTCCACTTCCTCATCCAGGTCATTTATAAAAATCACAAAGAGTAAGGGTCCCAGAACAGATCCCTGAGGCACTCCACTGGTGACCAACCTCCATGCAGAATATGACCCCTCTACAACCACTCTTTGCCTTCTGTGGTCAAGCTGTTCTGGATCCACAAAGCAATGTACCCTTGGATCCCATACCTCCTTACTTTCTCAATAAACCTTGCATGGGGTACCTTATCAAATGCGTTGCTGAAATCCATATACACTACATCTACTGCTCTTCCTTCATGAATCTGTTTAGTCACATCCTCAAAAAATTCATTCAGGCTCGTAAGGTACGACCTGCCCTTTACAAAGCGATGCTGACCACTCTTAATCATATCATACCTCTCCAAATGCCTCTCAGGATTTTCTCCTCAACTTACCAACCACTGAGGTAAGACTCGCTAGTCTATAATTTCCTGGGCTATCTCTACTCCCTTTCTTGAATAAAGGAACAACATCTGCAACCCTGCAATCCCCTGGAACCTCTCCTGTCTTCATTGATGATGCAAAGATCATCGCAAAAGGCTCAGCAATCTCCTCTCTCACCTCCCACAGTAGCCTGGGATGCATTTCGTCCTGTCCCGGCGACTTATCCAACTTGATGCATTCCAAAAGCTCCAGTACATCCTCTTTCTTAACATCTACATGGCTCAAGCTTTTTGGTCTGCTGCAAGTCATCACTACAATCACTAAAATCCTTTTCCATAGTGAATACTGAAGTATTCATTAAGACCATAAGACAAAGGAGCAGAAGTCATCCATTTGGCCCATCAAGTCTGCTCCGCCATTTCATCATGAGCTGATCCAATCTCCCCTTTAGTCCCATTCCCCCGCCTTCTCACTATAACCTTTGATGCCCTGACTACTCAGGTACCTATCAATCTCTGCCTTAAATACACCCAATGACTTGGCATCCACTGCTGCCCATGGCAACAAATTCCATAGATTCCACCACCCTCTGGTTAAAATTTTTTTTCCCCCATCTCTGTTCTGAATGGGCACCCTGCAACCCTCAAGTCATGTCCTCTCGTACTAGACTCCCCCACCATGGGAAACAACTTTGTCACATCCACTCTGTCCATGCCTTTCAACATTCAAAATGTTTCTATGAGGTCCCCCCTCATTCTTCTAAACTCCAAGGAGTACAGTCCAGGAGCGGTCAAACGTTCCTCATATGTTAACCCTCTCATTCCCAGAATCATTCTAGTGAATCTTCTCTGAACCTTCTCCAATGTCAGCACATCCTTTCTTAAATAAGGAGCCCAAAACTGCACACAGTATTCCAAATGAGGTCTTACCAGTGCCTTATAGAGCCTCAACATCACATCCCTGCTCCTATACTCTATTCCTCTAGAAATGAATGCCAACATTGCATTCGCCTTCTTCACCACAGACTCAACCTGGAGGTTAACCTTAAGGGTATCCTGCACGAGGACTCCCAAGTCCTGTTGCATCTCAGAACTTTGAATTCTCTCCCCATTTAAATAATAGTCTGCCCGTTTATTTCTTCTACCAAAGTGCATGACCATACACTTTCCAACATTGTAATTCATTTGCCACTTCTTTGCCCATTCCCCCAATCTATCCAAGTCTCTCTGCAGACTCTCTGTTTCCTCAGCACTACCGGCCCCTCCACCTATCTTTGTATCATCAGCAAACTTAGCCACAAAGCCATCTATTCCATAATCTGAATCATTGATATACAACATAAAAAGTGGCTCCAACACGGACCCCTGTGGAACACCACTGGTAACCGGCAGCCAACCAGAATGGGATCCCTTTATTCCCACTCTCTGTTTCCTGCCAATCATCCAATGCTCTATCCACATATGTAACTTTCCCGTAATTCCATGGGCTTTTATCTTGTTTAGCAGCCTCATGTGCGGCACCTTGTCAAAGGCCTTCTGAAAATCCAAATACACAACATCCACTGCATCTCCCTTGTCTAGCTTACTTGTAATTTCCTCAAAAAATTGCACTAGGTTTGTCAGGCAGGATTTTCCTTTAAGGAAACCATGCTGAGTTCTGCCTATCTTGTCATATGCCTCCAGGTACTCCATAATCTCATCCTTGACAATCGACTCCAACAACTTCCCAACCATCGATGTCAAGCTAATAGGTCTATAATTTCCTTTTTGCTTCCTTGCCCCTTCTTAAATAGTGGAGTGACATTTACAATCTTCCAGTCCTCTGGAACCAGGCCAGAACCTATCGACTTTTGAAAGATCATTGCTACTTCCTTCAGAACATGAGGGTGCATTCCATCTGGTCCAGGAGATTTATCTACACTTAGACTATTCAGCTTCCTGAGTACTTTCTCTGTCGTAATTGTGACTGCGCATATTTCTCTTCACTGACACCCTTGAATGTCCAGTATATTGCTGATGTCTTCCTCAGTAAAGACTGATGCAAAATACTCGTTCATTTCCTCTGCGATCTCCTTATCTCCCATTACAATTTCTCCAGCATCATTTTCTATTGGTCCTATATCTACTCTCACCTGTCTTTTACTCTTTATATACTTGAAAAAGCTTTTAGTATCCTCTTTGATATTATTTGCTAGCTTCCTTTCATAGTTCATCTTTTCCCTCTTAATGATCTTCTTAGTTTCCTTTTGTAAGCTTTTAAAAACTTCCCAATCCTCTGTCTTCCCACTAATTTTTGCTTCCTTGTATCCATGGTCTCCTCTAATGTCAAGATGAAGCCACACTCAGGTTGGAGGAACAACACCTTATATACCGGCTGGGTAGCCTCCAACCTGATGGCATGAACATTGACTTCTCTAACTTCCGTTAATGCCCCTCCTCCCCTTCTTAACCCATCCCTGATATATTTAGGTTTTTTTTCTTTCCCCCTCCCTTTTTTTTTCTTTCTCTCTCTGCCCACCACTCTGCCTATTCTCCATCTCCCTCTGGTGTTCCCCTCCCCCTTTCTTTCTCCCTAGACCTCCTGTCCCATGATCCTTTCCCTTCTCTAGCTCTGTATCCCTTTTGCCAATCACCTTTCTGGCTCTCAGCTTCACCCCACCCCCTCCGGTCTTCTCTTATCATTTCGCATTTTCTCCTCCCCCTCCTACTTTCAAATCTCTTACTATCTTTCCTTTCAGTTAGTTCTGACGAAGAGTCTCGGCCCGAAACATCGACAGTTCTTCTCCCTATAGATGCTGCCTGGCCTGCTGCGTTCCACCAGCATTTTGTGTGTGTTGCTTGAATTTCCAGCATCTGCAGATTTCCTCGTGTTTGCCTATTGTAAAGGAGATAGAATTATGATCACTATCTCCAAAATGCTCTCCTACTGAGAGATCTGACAACTGACCAGGTTCATTTCCCAATACCAAATCAAGTACAACCTCTCCTCTTGTGGGCTTATCTACATATTGTGTCAAGAAACCTTCCTGAACACACCTAACAAACTCCACCCCATCTAAACCCCTCACTCTAGGGAGATGCCAATCGATATTTGGGAAATTAAAATCTCCCATCACGACAACTCTTATTATTACAGCTTTCCAGGATCTGTTTCCCTATCTCCTCCTCGATATCCCTGTTACTATTGGGCAGCCTATAAAAAACACCCAGTAAAGTTATTGACCCATTCCTGTTCCTAACCTCCACCCACAGAGACTCCGTAGACAATCCCTCCATGGCATCCACCTTTTCTGCAGCCGTGACACTATCTCTGATCAACAGTGCCACGCCCCCACCTCTTTTACCTCCCTCCCTGTCCTTTCTGAAACATCTAAAATCGGCACTTGAAGTAACCAATCCTGTCCCTGAGCCATCCAAGTCTCTGTAATGGTCACCAGATCACATCTCCAAGTACTGATCCACGCTCTAAGCTCATCTGCTTTGTTCACAACACTCCTTGCATTAAAATAGACACATCTCAAGCCTTTGATCTGAGCGCATCCCTTCTCTATCACCTGCCTATCTTTCTTCTCGCGCTGTCTACAAGCTTTCTCTATTTGTGAGCTAACCCCCTCTTCCCCAGTCTCTTCAGTTCGGTTCCCACCCCCCAACAATTCTAGTTTAAACTCTCCCAGTAACCTTAGCAAACCTCCCCACCAGGATATTGGTCCCCCTGGGATTCAAGTGCAACCTGTCCTTTTTGTACAGGTCACACCTGCCCCAAAAGAGGTCCCAATGATCCAGAAATCTGAATCCCTGTCCCCTGCTCCAATCCCTCAGCCACGCATTTATCCGCCACCTCAAAATGATGAAATAATTGCAGATGATGTTGTTAAATAACCCATGTGCTCTTCTCACTGCTGCTATCAGGAAGAAGCTGCAGGAGCCTCAGGATCCACACAAGGTTCAGGAACAGTTATTACCCCTCAACCATCAGGCTCTTGAACCAGAGGAGATAACTTCACTCGCCCCATCACTGAGCCGTTCCAACAACCTATAGTCTCACTTTCAAGGACTCTTCTTCTCATGTTCTCAATATTTATTATTTTTATTATTGTCTTCTTTCTTTTTGTATTTGCACACTTCGATGTCTTTTGCACATTGGTTGTTTGTCTGTTCTGCTGGGTGTGGTCGTTCATTGATTCTATTTTGTTTCTTGTATTTACTGTGATTGCCCACAAGAAAATGAATCTCAGGGTTGTACATGGTGATATGTATGTACTTTGAACTTTGAACATTTTTAGTGAATTGGGAGGGCAGAAAGAAAGGCACAACAATCATCAGATTCCTGAACAAACTCTTTAAACTTGGCAATGAGTCTGGATTTGCTATAATATTTGTAGAAGTGAACTTTGCAAGTTCCCGAGCAATGAGGGCATTTCCAGTTACAGGGTTAAGTTACCGGTACTCACTTACTAAGATTGTGACAACGACTGCGTCCTGGTTTGATTACCTTATGGAGCGGAAGAGGAATTTCTCATTTGCTGAATTGGCTGGGGCTTTGCTTTGTCTCTCAGGAACAGAGTTTGCCAGAGAGTGGGTGGGAGTTTTGGTTTTGTAATACTGGTTTTGTGCTGTGTGCCGTCAAATTCAGAGCCTGGCTAATCTGTGCCAGTAATCTCCACAGGAAGCTAGTACAGCTTTGTCTCAAAAACATGCCAGCATTTTAAAATCTTCCGAACCCCTCTAACTACACATATTAAAATGATTAAAATTGTTTTGTAGAATGCTGTTCATAGGTTTGTTAAAGAAGTCTGTGACCTTAGAGAAGATAGTTGAATTAACTATGATATTACTCATCTGCAGTAAATAAAATTGCCATGAGTGTAACCTCAATTTGTATGGCGATTGGAAAATGTGAGCTGGAAGAACACTGAGACTCCATGGCTATGGGGGCAAAATTTTCATTATGTTGTGTCATATCCTGGACACATACATCAGAGTTTGATGGCTCTGGACCTGTACTTGCTGGAATTTAAAAGAGAGAGGGGGATTTCATTGAAATTTATTGAATATCGAAAGGCCTAGATAAAGTTGACATGGAGAGGATTTTTCCTTGAGTGGGGGAGTCTAAGACCAGAGGTCACACTTTCAGAATAGAAGGACATTCCTTTAGAACAGAGATGAGGAGAAATTTATTTAGCCAGAGGGTGGTGAATCTGTGGAAGTGATTACTACAGAAGACTGTGGAGGCCAAGTCAATGGGGATATTTAAAGCGCAGGTTGATAAGTTCTTAAATAGTAAGGATGTCAAAGGTTACAGGGAGAAAGCAGGAGTGGGATAATAAACCATCCATGATGGAATGGCAGAGCAGACTTGATGGACCAAATGGCCTAATTCTGTTCCTATGTCTTATGGCCTTTTAGTCACAATGAAATCACATCAAAATCCAAGTCCGCCTTTCTATTGATATACAACAATCTCCTGGTCATAACATAAGTAATACAGACACTGGAAATCTGAAATAAACATGAGTTAGAGGCAGCTGTTCTTTACATAAATAAACAAATAGAGTATAACTATAAACAAAATATCCTTTATTGAAAACAGTCTCTGAACTAAACTGTTTCAGCACAATATTTCAAGTCATACCATGTGATACAAACCAGGTCTTAAACCACACACCCACTGTAGCAGTGTCTGTAGAGGGACAAACAGCTAACTGTTCAAGTCAATAGATTTTCAATAAGGTAGATGTCATTGACCTGAAATACAGTAACAGTGTAGTAATCCAGCATTCCAGTGTTGAAAAATCCTGATATGTTGGCACCTGGCTCACACACTGGTCTGGAATGTGAGTTGGTGATCTACAGTGGAAGTGGGTAGCCAGGGTTGTGAACTGTGGGAGGGCTGGGGTCCAGAACATCAGAATGAAAGAACGTGGGTAGGTTTGCAGCTGGAGTCAGGGTTCTGGAGTGCTCGTGACTGGCTGCTTCCTACTCAGAGTTCAGTGGAAAATTTATTAAACTATTGTGTAATATGTAAATTGAAGTGAAATATGATTTAAAAACATTTTTTTAGTAACATCCAGTAGTCTGGAAAATCTGCTAGTCTAGTCAGAACCAAAATCCTTGGGGATGCTGGATTATAGAAAATAGAACACATAGCACTACAGCACAGTACAGACCCTTCAGCCCATAATGTTGTGCTGACCTTTTAACCTACTCTAAGATCAATCTAACCCTTGCCTCCATTTTTCTATCACCCATATGCCTAGCTAAGAGTTTCTTAGAAGTCTCTAACGTATCTTGGACTACCACCATTCCTGGTAGGGGGTTCCAAGCACCCATCACCCTCTATGTAAAAAATATCTCTGACGTAGCACCTATACTTCCCTTCAATGACCTTATAATTATGCCCCTCGTACTAGCCACTTCTATCCTGATAAAAAGTCGCTGGTTATCCACTTGGATAGTTATCATCAGAACTATTTTTTACTTTTGCTGAGTCAAAAACATTGGGATCAAAAATGACAAATGACAAAATATGTCCTGATAGATAGAAATCTGAAAGATAAAGAAAAAATGGTAGAAAAACTCTGTGGATCAGATAGCTCTGATAGAGGGTTTTCAATTTAAGTATTAACTCTATCTCTCTTTCCTCAGATACTGCCTTTTTTTTGCTGGTTTTGTCTGATCTTCTGGTTTAAAATGGTGCTACTGAAGTTGTGCAGCGGCTTACTGGTAGATCAGAAGGCAAAAAATATGACTAAGAACATTAGTAATGACAGCTTTCCTGAAGTACATTATGGTCAAGTATCACTGCAAACAATGAAGAAGCAAGTGGAGGCAAAGCTGATTCGAAGTATGAGCCATACTGGTGTATCACAAAGCCGGAACGCAACGTGGTCAAGACACGGTTGCAAACAGAGTTGGTATCACTGTCGCTGTTGGAGTGAATGATTTGGAGAGGATTCGATGCAGAAGAGTTTCGATGCCCATCCACCTAACCTGGTTGTGAGGTTGGATCGCTACAAGTACTGAGCCAATTTGGTGAGAACATGCCAAATTTCTTTAGCCTTCTGAGGAAGTACAGATGTTGGTGTGCTTTCTTGGCCACAGTGTCCTTGTGCTTGAGCCAGAAAATAGTGTTGGCAATGTTTAAACCTCATAAATTGAAACTCTCAGCCCTCTTCTCCTCAGCACGATGGATGCAAACAGGCAACCAACCTGTGGAGTCCTGCCTCAGGTTAGTTCCCACTCAGTGACATATTTATCCAGATAAACAGCAGCCCCACATTCCTCACTAGTCATTCCAGATACTGACCTTTACCAACTTATCAATCATGTGACATCTCAGCTAGCTGCATTAACCAATAATGTTGATCTAACACAGTGTTGTACCTCTACACCTCCACTAATCCTATGACCCCAACCTGTCCACTTAGCCACTAATTGCACACCCACCTCAATCAGTCCCCAATCATTCATCAATCCACACCATCCTCAGCTGGTTGACAAATTCCTTTCCTCTTTCATCACTGATTCTCTCTGACCCAAATAACTATTAAACCCCTCTCACAACTAAAAATCACCCCAATGTTATCAGCACCCTCTGTTCTCGCAATCCCTGGCATGTGACTTTCATCCTAAACTCTAATCCATTCACCTTTAGATGGAGCCTAATACTTTTTCAATCCCTGATGCTTTCAAGAATCTTGAGCAATCCTGTGCAACTCCAAGACCAAACCTTAACTCTTGGACATCATCCTGAACAAAGCAATTCACTTAATTGGCACCTTATCCACCTTCCCAAATACTTATCTTCTCTGCCACACTGTCCACTATATAAGCTACCTACAAACTGCACTAAGTTTTATCTCAGCAATTTTAATAGTAACTCTTAAACCAAGGTTCCATACTAACAAGCCATCTGCATCTCCAAGTCATATATCATCTCAATTTGGAACTACATTGCTGTTCATTCATTGTCTGTGGGCTTAAGATCAGGAACTACCCACACTGTGGGAGCACCTTTACCAGAAAATAAGCCAAGAAGGTAGTTCACCACAACCACCTCAAGATTAGTTAGCGACAGGCAACAAAAACTGGCTTTACCAGTGATATTTAGTACTAATTACTTATGTCCCAAAAATGAACAATATAAATAAAATCACATTTCATTTGGCAGAGAATGAGAAGGTTGTGATCACATCATTATAGGAAGGATGTAGCTTTAATCAGGGTGCAGAGGAGATTTGAGGATGCTGCCTGAATTAGAGAGCATGTCTTATGAGGGTAGGTTCAGCAAGCTAGGGCTTTTCTTGTTGGAGTAAAGGAGGATCAAAGGAGACTTCACAGAGATGTACAAGATGATAAGAAGTATAACTTGAGTAGACAGCAAGAGACTTTTGCCCAGAGTGGAAATGGCTAAAACGAGGGAGCATAATTTTAAGGTGATTGGAGGAAAGTATAGGGAGGTATCAGAGGTAGATTCTTTATACAGAGTAATGGATGCATAGAAACATAGAAAATAGGTGCAGGAGTAGGCCATTCGGCCCTTCGAGCCTGCACCGCCATTCAGTATGACCATGGCTGATCATCCAACTCAGAACCCTGTACCTGCTTTCTCTCCATACCCCCCGATCCCTTTAGCCACAAGGGCCATATCTAACTTCCTCTTAAATATAGCCAATGAACCAGCCTCAACTGTTTCCTGTGGCAGAGAATTCCACAGATTCACCACTCTCTGTGTGAAGAAGTTTTTCCTCATCTCGGTCCTAAAAGGCTTCCCCTTTATCCTTAAACTGTGACCCCTCAATCTGGACTTCCCTAACATCGGAAACAATCTTCCTGCATCTAGCCTGTCCAATCCCTTTAGAATTTTATACATTTCAATAAGATCCCCCCTCAATCTTCTAAATTCCAGTGAGTATAAGCCTAGTCGATCCAGTCTTTCTTCATATGAAAGTCCTGCCATCCCAGGAATCAATCTGGTGAACCTTCTCTGTACTCCCTCTATGGCAAGAATGTCTTTCCTCAGATTAGGGGACCAAAACTGCACACAATATTCTAGGTGTGGTCTCACCAAGGCCTTGTACAACTGCAGTAGAACCTCCCTGCTCCTGTACTCAAATCCTTTTGCTATGAATGCCAACATACCATTTGCCTTTTTCACTGCCTGCATGCCCACCTTCAATGACTGGTGTACAATGACACCCAGGTCTCGTTGCATCCCCCCTTTTCCTAATCGGCCACCGTTCAGATAATAATCTGTTTTCCTGTTCTTGCAACCAAAGTGGATAACCTCACATTTATCCACATTAAATTGCATCTGCCATGAATTTTCCCACTCACCTAACCTATCCAAGTCACCCTGCATCCTCTTAGCATTCTCCTCACAGCTAACACTGCCACCCAGCTTCGTGTCATCCACAAACTTGGAGATGCTGCATTTAATTCCCTCGTCTAAATCATTAATATATATTGTAAACAACTGGGGTCCCAGCACTGAACCTTGCGGTACCCCACTAGTCACTGCCTGCCATTCTGAAAAGGTCCCGTTTACTCCCACTCTTTGCTTCCTGTCTGCCAACCAATTCTCTATCCACATCAATACCATACCCCCAATACCATGTGCTTTAAGTTTGCACACTTGCATGGTAAACAAACTGCCAGGGGTGGTGGCAGAGGCAGATACATTAGGGGCATTTGAGAAAATCTTAAATATGCATGTGGATGATAGAAAAATAGAGGACCATGTAGGAGGGAAGGGTTAGAGTAGGTTAAAAATCTAGCACAGAAATGTGGACCGAATGGCTTTTTCCATGTTCTATAGGTATAGAAACAGGAGTAGACCATACATGTCCATTCCACCATTAAATACTTTCATGGTTGATCATCTACCTCAATAGCATATCCTGCCTTTCCTCAGACCCCTTGATAGTTTTTGCATCTAGAAATTTCTCCTTAAAATTCCTCTTTAAATATTTTCAGCAATGTAGCCTTTGCAGCCCTTTGAGCTAATTTCACCTCATCAGAGTCCCAAATGTCTCGCTCTTTAACTGCACACATTACTTAAAATGTGGTCTCCTCAAGGCCCTGTGTAATTGTAGGAAGACGTTGTTAGTTCTGGAATTATAATACAGGCAGTAACAATGCACTGCAGGATTTGTACAGTACGTGTCCAGGACAGAGAAGCGGGCAGAAAACATCATTACAGACTCTATGCAGCCTGCAAAATGCCTTTTCCAAAAGCTCCCTTCTGGAAAGTGTTATAGTGCTTTTAAAACAAAAAATATTACTTCATGTCATCTTAAATGTTTCATCCAAGCAGTTAATCTAATCAAACTTCTAGATAGCCACTCCACCTCCTCTATCTATAGCTTCAGACACTGCACTGTAAACACTTTAAACCACTTTTTATAATACTGTTTTCATTGTAAATACATGATATTTATGTATTTATGCACATTTTATTCTATATGCGTACTTTAACCTCTAAGCTTATTTTTAATATATTTCTTTATTGTTGTAATTGTTAAATGTTGCTGTTTTTTGTTGCATGTTATGGAGCACATCACATCAAATTCCTAAATATGTAAATGAATATGGTGAATTAAGTTGTTCCTTGATCCTTGGTGCAGTCATTTTTTATCCTGCCTCCTCCTGACTCCCCCTGCTGGTACACTAGCACTAATGCAACCCAAGATGGACAAGAAATTTCAGAATATACCACGGAACCCATATTCTCTGTGTAATAACTAGTCTACACCACAGGTATACCAGTTTAGTGCAATATACTACACATATGTATCAGCTACTATGTGCAGAGTACTTTATTCTAGAAATATCATTAAGGCCATGAAACTGAACAGTGAAGATGATGTGCAATGAGATTTCGTAATTATAGAAAAGGTCTCAAACAATTGTTTCTTTCAAAAGAGATTGAGAAGGATTTACAAAAGACATTCAAAGTAGTGAAAAGTTTCAGAGGGCTAGCAGTAAAAGTTACATCTACTTTACAGCATACTGGTTCATAGTTAAGTTGAATATAGAGACAGCATTTGAAAAAGGTTACCACTTTCTCCTTTCTTGCTTGGCGAGGATAGATTTCACTGGTATATTGAAAATTACTGATTTTTCTAATGAGAATAAGCATACAGGTGTGGCTGTTTCACAGGTTGAAAAGTATTGATTACAAGGAACCCTTTGGCACAATAAAGCTGTAATAAAAGAAGCAAGTTGGAAGAGTTAAATAAGAGAACTGTGAAAACGTTAGGGTAAGGAATGGTTAACTTTGTACAACAAAAGCTTTAAATTAATTGGAATTCTTTCCCCCTAGATCTTCTCCAGTTCATTCAGCCTTTCAATCTGAACCTTTGTTAAACTTTCACTATGCTCCTTGATAACTGGAGACATTTTGTGCTGCCTTCACATGTGCCATCTTCTGAGTCCGTGAGGTGCTGTTCATTTTTCCTCATTATTCATTTTTGTCGCAGAGTAACATCAAGAAGCAGACCTAACAATAAAACGCATGCATGGCAGATGGAAAGGAAAGGACCATCCAACATAGAACATAGAACACTACAGCACAGAACTGGCCCCTTAGCCCATGATGTTCTGTAGACCTTTTAGTCTACTCTAAGATCAATCTAGCCCTTCTCTCTAACATAACCCTCCATCTTTCTACCATCCATGTACCTATTAAATGTTTCTTAAATGTCCGTAACGTATCTGCCTCTACCACCACCCTGGCAAGGCATTTCACGCACCTACCATTCTCTCAAGTTCGAGTTAAATTATCATTCAACCATACATGTATGTAGACAAATGAAACAGCATTTTTCCGGGGCCAAGACATAAAACATTACCAACAGCACACTGCACATAGCAGAAATAGCTCATACGGTTACAATTTCAGAAAAAAACATAGTCACAAAGAAAAAAAGCATAGCACAAGCAATGTCTCTTGCTCTTTAGAAGTTTGCAAAGATTCAGCATGACATCTAAAACTTGGATGACAATCTTAGATGTGTGTTGGAGAGTAGATTGACTGCTTGGATCATGGCCTGGTATGGAAACACAATTGGCCCTGAGTGGAAAAACCTACAAAAAGTAGTAGATACAGGCCAGTCCATTGCAAGGAAAACCTCTCCCCATCACTGAGAACATCTATGTGGATTACCTTTGCAGGAAAGCAGCATCCATCATCAAGGGCTCCCACCAACCAGGCCATACTTTCTTCTCACTGCTGCCATCAGGAGGTGCAGAAGCATCAGGACCCACACCACCAGGTACAGGAACAGTTATTATCCATCACTCATCAGGCTCTTGAATGAGAGGGAAACTTCACTCACCCCATCAATGAACAGTCCCACAATCTATGGATTCACTGTCAAGGACATTTCATCTCATGTTCTTGATATTTATTGCTTATTTATTTATTTTCCCTTTAGTATTTGCATAGTTTGTTGTCTTTTGCACAGTGGTTGTTTGTCCATCCTGTTGGGTGCAGTCTTTCATTGATTCTATTGTGTTTAGAGTCATAGAGAAGTACAAGCAAAGAAAAAGGCCCTTTGCTGAAAACCATTTAAACTGCCTACTCCTAATGATCTGCACTGGGACCATAGCCCTCCATATCCCTACTATCCAAACTTCTCTTAAACGTTGAAATCGAGCTCACATAGACCACTTGTGAGTGGCAGCTCATTCCACACTCAAGCCTCCTTGAATGAAGAAGCTTTCCCTCATATTCCCCTTAAACTTCTCACCTTTCACCCTTAAGCCATGACCTCTGGTTGTTGTCCCACCCAACCTCAGTTGGAAAAAGCCTGCTTACATTTACCCTATCCATTACTCTGTAATTTTGTATACTTCTATCAAATTCCCTTTCAATCTATGTTCTAAAGAATACAGCCATAACCTATTCAATGTCTTGTCATAACTCAGGTCCTTCAGACATCATTATAAATTTTCTCTGCACTCTTTCAACCTTGTTTACATCTTTCCTGTTGGTGTGAGACCAAAACAACTCAAAATACTCTAAGTCAGGCCTCACCAACATCTTACAGTAGTGCTAGAAAATATGTAGAATTTTCTCTATTTCTGCATAAATATGGCCTAAAATGTGATCAGATCTTCATGTAAGTCCTAAAACTAGATAAAGAGAACCCAATTAAATAAATAACACAGAACATTATACTTGTTAATTTATTTATTGAGAAAAATTATCCAATATTACATGTATTTGTTGGAAGAAGTCTAATGTCTTCTACAAAAGCTATTTAGAGTCAGGTGTTCTAATCAATGAGATGAGATCGGAGGTGTGGGTTGTAGAGGTGCCCTGCCCTGTAAAAAAGACACACAAAGTCAGGTTACTGACAGACCCTGCTCTTCTCAAGAAAGATCTGTTTATGTGCACCATGCTTTGATCAAAACAATTTTCAGAGGACCTCAGAAAAAGAATTGTAGAGATCCATTAAGCTAGAAAAGGCTACAAAAGTATTTCTAAAGACCTGAATGTTCATCAGTCCACAGTAAGAGAAATTGTCCACAAATGGAGGAAACTCAGTACTGTTGCTACTCTCCTTAGGAGTGGGCATCCTGCGAAGATCACACCAAGAGCACAACATGCAATGCTGACGGAGGTGAAAGAGAACCCAAGAGACACCAAAACACCTGCAGAAATCTCTAGAACTTGCTAAGGTCTCTGTTCATGTGTCCACTATAAGAAAGACACTAAACAAGAATGGTGTTCATGTTAGGACACAATGGAGGAAACCACTGCTCTCCAAAAAAAAAGCATTGCTGCACATCTTAAATTTGCAAAAGATCACCTGGATGTTTTACAACACTCCTGGGACAAAGTTCTGTAGATAGGTGAGATAAAAGTTGAACTTTTTGGCAGAAATGCATATTGCTATAGAGGAAAAAGGGCACCGTGTACCAACACCAAAACCTCATCCCAACTGTGAAGCATGGAAGAAGGAGCATAATGGTTTGGGCTGTTTTGCGGCCTCAGAGCCTGAAATACTTGCAATTATTGAGGGAACAATGAACTCAAATTGTATCAAGACATTTTACAGGAGAATGTCAGGGTAGCAGTCTGTCCCCTGAAGCCTAATAGAAGTTGGATAACGCAACAAGACAATGATCCGAAAGATGAATAAATCAACAACAGAATGGTTTAAAAAGAAGAAAATTTTTGGAATGGTCGAGTCAAAATCCTGACCTTAACCTATAGAAATGGTGTGGACGGACTTGAAGCAAACAGTTCATGCAAGGAAGCCCACCAACATCCCAGAGTTGAAGCAATGTTGTATTGAGGAATGGTCTAACATTCTTCCAAGCCGATGTGCAGAACTGATCAACGGTTACCGGAAATGCTTTGTTGAGGTTATTGCTATTAAAGGGGTCCACACCTGTTACTGAAAGCAAAGGTTCACATACTTTTTCCAACAAATCATCATAATATTAGATCATTTTTCTCAATAAATAAATGAACAAGTATAATGTTTTCTGTGTTATTTATTTAATTGGCTTCTCTTTGTCTAGTTTTAGGACCTAAATGAAGATCTGATCGCATTTTAGGTCATATTTATGCAGAAACAGGGAAAATTATACAGGGTTCACAAACTTTCTAGCCCCACTAAATACAACTTCAACATAACATCCCATCTTCTTTACTCAATGCATTGATTTATGAAGGCCAATGTGCCAAAAGCTTTCTTTATGACCCTATCTACTTGTGATGCTACTTTCAACGAATTCTGTACTTGTATTTCCAGATCCCTTTGGTCTACCACACTCACCACCCTACCGTTCACCATGTAAGACCTATCTTGGTTAGTCCTACTGAAGTGCAAAACCTTGCACGTCTGCATTAAATTCCATCTGTCATTTTTCAGCCCGTTTTTCCAGCTGATGCAGATCCCTCCACTAGTCACTGGCCTCCAGTCAGAGAGGAAACCCTCTACAACCACTCTCCAGTTTCTCCCACAAAGCCAGTGTCTAATCTAATACCTCGCCTTGAATGCTGAGCGACTGAACCTTCTTGACCGGCCTCCCATGGGGATCTCGTTAAAAGCCTTACTAAAGTCCATGTAGACAACATCCACTGCCTTGCCTTCATCCACTTTCCTGGTAACTTCTTTGAACAATGCTGACTACCTTTAATCAGTCCATGTTTATCCAAATTCTTCCAGTATATATCTGGTCCCTTAAAATACCTTCCAATAACTTTTCCACAACTGATGTCAGACTCCCTGGCCTATAATTTCCTAGTTTCTGTTTTTAAACAGTGGAATGACATTGGCTATCCTCCAATCCCCTAGTAGCTCTCCTGTCACTAAGGACGTTATAAATATCTCGGCTAGGGCCTTGGCAATTTCTGCACTTACCTTGTCGGGCCACGTGGATTTATCCTCCCTGATTTGCCTCAGAGTAGCAACCACCTCCTCCTCTGTGATCTGTACAGGGTCCACAAAGCTGATGCTTTGTACTCACTTTGTACCTGTCTCCTGAGTAAATACAGATGCAAAGAATGCATTTAAGATCTCCCCCATCTGTTTTGGTTCCACATGTTGATTACAATTCTGGCCTTCCAGAGGACCAATTTTGTCCCTGGCAATCCTTTTGCTCTTAACATAGCTATAGAATTCCTTAGGATTCTCCTTCACCTTGTCTACTAGGGCACTTCATGCCTTCCTTTAGCCTTTTTGATTTCTTTCTTTACTGTGATTTACTGCGTATGCTCCAAGAAAATGAATCTCAGAGTTGTATATGGTGACATATATGTATTTTGATGATAAATTTACTTAGAATTTTGGACTTTGAAGTCCCTGAGTGTCATGAATGTAGATTGTCCTGATCCACGTGTTCTTTCACCAAGTGAACACTAGAGAGCAGCACTGAGTGAACACCAGAGGGCAGCACTGACAGGAGGGGCCAACCCCCAACCCAAGTACAAATTCCAGTGTGACCAGCAGAGGCCCCTGCTCTCTCCCTCACCTTCCCTGGCCTAGTCCTTGGCACAACTGTGGTAACACTGCTCCCCGGCTGTTGATCTTGAACCAGTGAACCAGACTTGCACTATACTATATTACCAATGTTCAAAAGGGTCTTGAATTCGCAAAATAACCCCCGAGATAATCAGTCGATCTATTTGTTAGTTCACAAACTGTCTTGGCACAATGGTATACAGCAAGTCCAGGCAGCAACACAACAATGGTACACAATCAGTCCAGCTCCATAATTGTCGAGCAATTTGTTGATGGGATAGTCCTTGATGTTCTTAGTACCATGCTGTGATTTGAGATTTAAAAAAGACATACAAAATGAACAAATGCCCCTTTGACTGAACCCAGATTGGTTGTTGCATCCGAGCGTAAAATTTACCTCTGACATTCTGCCTTCCCCTACCTATCCACTTTAAAATTGTATCCCCTGGTATTAGTCATTTCAGTTCTGTGAAAAAGTCTAACTATCCACATGAAACCAAAAGATTGCAACTTTGAGAATAAAAGAATGAATGGAACAGCAAAGTGCAATAGGAGGTGTATGTACTGGGAAACTACATACATCCAGCCTGTGATTCTCTGTTCCTTTATCTTAATGGACAGAAGATATTGAGCAAGGCAGTTCAAATTTGTTTTTCGTTCTATTGGCCTACAATGGAATTGCTAAAGTAGATAACTTCTAAGCACTTACAGCACACAAGAGAGGCATTCAATTGTTCAATGGTTCCATTTAATTTCAGAGAATGTACACAATATGCACACCTGAAATTCTTGTTCCATGAAAACAGAAGAGTACCCTTAAGAATGAGTGACAGTAAAAAACATTAGAACCCCAAAGCCCCACCTACCTCCCCAGCAGCAAAACATCGACCCTCATCTCCCCTACGTCAGCAAAAAGCATCAACAACCTCCCACCCATCAAGCAAGCAATAGCAAAGCCCCCAAGAAAGACCATGATCTGCAGTACAACAAAAACTATTCATACACCTGACAATTCGACATACCACAGGCTCTCTCTCTCCAATAAAGGGGCAGATAGTGACAGGGGAGACAAAAACAAAACAACACACTGATTTATGATGTTAAGGTATGCTGCGTCAATCTCTGACTTGAGAATCAAAAACAAACTCTTCCCCAAATGAGAAAAAGTGAGAGAGAGTGATCTAAGGAGAGAGGCCTCCGACAGCTGATCCGCTGTTCCTGATATTCCGTTTTCTCTCGTAACGCTTCAGTCAGCAACACCGGCCAGGATTTGGCTCGTTCCCAGGGCCCCAAAGGCGTGCTTGTCATTCAGCAGTTTTTTCCCCCTAGTTCTAAATATCCAACTTTCCTACTAAATGTCATTTTCTTGTTGTTGTGACAAAAAAAGAGAGCAGAGCCAAAAATCAGGAAACAAAATGAGAAAGCAATGAGAAATAATTATGGCAATAGCTTATTGGTATAGAAAGATGGTATAAAGTTGCCTGTGTTGATTACATGTGAGTGACATCAGTATCCTAAATTGAGCACATGATTGTAGTGTATTTAATATTTCAGTAATAGTTAAGTAATGTTGTAAATATATTGTTTGATTAAACATTCTTTGTTTACATAATCCAAAGGTTATATGTAAAAAGTATATAAATGGCATACATCATTACACCACCATATCATACATGAACGCCACACTAAAAAAGGAACAATATCCTGGTCCTGTGTTTTCCTTTCAATTAATTTCTGAAGTTACAAAACATAATGGTAGTGACAAGGAAGCTTTAAAACAAACTTGAGATGACTACCTACCTATTGAAGTGCAGCACATTTCTTTCAGAAGAGGAGAGAGGTGCCCAAGTTTAAAATAAATGCAGAAAGTGGACAAAATTAACATGTGTACAGCCACAGGTTCATAAATGGTGAGTACCGGATGATAATAATAAAAATGGCAGAAATGGCTGGCTATGTAGGAAAGAAAAATGCATTTGATAACACAACGAATAACCAGATGACGTATACTGAACAAATTTAGCAAATGAAATAGTCAATGAAAAACGGGGGCCAGTGCTGCTGAGTTCAATGGGTGGAAAAGCATATAGTTTGCTTAGAAGTTTAACTACTCCAACCAAATCAGCCAAAATTAGCTTTGCTGATATTGTGAATACAGTGCAGGGATATTTAGACACAAAACCATTGTTGAACACAGAACATTTTAGCTTTCAAAAATGGAATCAATAGGAAGGGGAGTCTATTTCAGCTTACATGGCTGAAATGAAGAAATTGGCCGTACATTGTCAATTCCGTGATGGTCTTCATGATGCACTGAGAGATCACTCAGCTTGTGGAATCTTACAAGAAAGTATTCAAAAATGTCTCTGAAGCACAACTCACATATAAAAGAGCAGTTGAAATTGCTGTATTAATGGAAACAGCAGCCAGAGATGCAATTGAGTTGCAGTCAGGAATTAAAGTGAGTGTGAACAAAATTGCAACATCTAAACAGAAACTTGCCTGGCCAAACAAATTCTATTAGCATTGTGGCAGGGGCTCACATACACCAGACCAAAGGCGAAACTTGCAGAAAATATAACAAAGTAAAGACATATACAACAAGCATGTCTGGCAGACAAAAATAAATGGACTGCACAGTAAAGAAATAAAGATAAAAAGTCACGTGGCTATTTCAAAAAGAGCACTAAACTGCATGCTGTTGAAAAACTTGATAATGGTGAGTGTGATGCAGGACTGGGTAGCCTTGAGATTTAAAATGTGCAAATAAACAATATGGTTTACACCAGAAGTGAACAGCAAATTAATTAAAATGGCTTGGCTGTTTCAGTCATTCCACAAACTGAGTCTGAACAGCATTTCAAAGATAATAAACTGAAGCCTTCAAATATTCAACTAAGAACTTTACTAGGGAAAAGATAATTCCTGTGGTAATGAAATCCAACAACCAACAAGCTACATTAGGGCCAGTATTGTGGGAAACCACACTGGGGCCAGCATTGTGGGGTTGTGATTGGCTGAGACAGCTACAACTTGATTGGAGATCCATCTACCATTTGCATGTCACGTCCCCTGCAACAGTGTCAACTGAAAGTGAATTAAGAAAACTACTCGATGATGCCACAGCAGCGTTCAAGGGTGGTATTGAAAACTCAAATATATCAAGGGTAAAGTAGTGTGAAATGAAAATGCCACATCAAAATTTTACAAAGCCCATCCGATTCCTTATACCATCCGTGATAAAGTAGCTGGTGAGCTAGATCACATGGAGGATAAAGGAATTCCTTCCAAGTTTGAGTGGAGCCCTTCGGCAGCAAGTGGTAGTGGTCCCAGTAGTTAAGAAGGTTGTGACTATCAGTACCTGTGGTGATTTTAAGGTCACTATCAACCCTGTACTAAAAGTAGATCAACACCCTCTGCCCAGACAAAGGGATATCTTTGCAAATCTTTCTGGAGAAAAACATTTCAGCAAGGTGGACTTAGCTGAGGCCTACCTACAGATGGAGATGGAAGAGGAGTCCAAAATGTTTCTCATGATATCACTCACAAAAGACTTTATTGCTATAAGAGGCTTATTTTTGGAGTAGCATCTGAACCTGCACTCTGGCAGAAAGCTATGGGCCAGGTGCTAAAAGGCTGCCCATGCACTCAATGTTAGCTGGATGACATCATTGTTACTAGTGAGGATGACAAAGAACATCTCCAAAATCTAAAGACTGTGTTAAAAAGATTAGAAAATTATGGGCTCAGAGCTCGATGTGACCAGTGTAATCTGAGCATCACTTATTGTGGTCTCGCCATGGATACGCAAGTATTGCATAACTATGCTGAGAAAATTCAAGCAGTGGTAGATGCCCCAATGCCAAAGGACATTTCACAGTTGTGGTCCTTTTTATAATAGGTTCCTGCCAAACCTGGCTACTGTGCTCCACCCCTTGAACTCAATAACTACAGATCAGGAAGAAATGGAGAAAGAAAATGGTGACGTTTGAAACTATGCTCACACATCATGACCTACGTCGTCCAGTGAAGCTTACCTGTGATGTCTCGGCTTATGGTATAGGTGCAGTCGTCACGTTATAAGAAATGGAAGTAAACGCCCCAGAGCCTTTACATCATGTTTCCTTATCACGGCAGAGAAAAATTACACACAGGTTAACAGAAAGGCCTTGAGTCTGGCTTGGGTTGTAAAAAAATTTCAACCAGCATCTGTATGGGAGAGAGTTTACCCTCATTACTGATCATCAACCACTAGTGTCCATTTTCAATCCAGGGAAGGGTGCTCCACTAACAGCAGCAGTATGAATTTAGGGCTCTGTTTCTAGGAGGACACAACTACAAGATTCAATTTTTAGAGGACAATTAATAATCAAAATGCTGACGTATGTCCTATTTACCCTTGGAAAAGGAAATATCTGAAAAATTTACAAAAGAGGACACTTCTCTTGACATATTCTCTCTAACACAAACAAAGGTCTCCCTATTACAGCAGAGATGATCCAGAGGGAACCCAAAAAAGACCCCACACTGTCTCAGGACTACATGGCCATGCAATATGGCTGGAATGTGCAGAAGAAATTCCAGTTGCCCCATTATTACCAGCACTGGGATGAACTTGCCCTTGTGGAGGTTGCCTTATGTGGGGACTGAGAATTGTACCATCCATGTTGAGAGCTAAAGTGTTGGAGGAAATATATACTAGTCATTTAGGTGTGGTCAAAATGAAAGTATTGTCTCAAAGCTTTATCTGGTGACCTGGGATAGATCAGAAGATTGAGTAGTTTGCCATGTATTGTTTGGGATGCCAACACATCCAGAAGATGCCAAGAGCAGTGCCTCTCCATCCTTGGCAATCCTTGGCAGAGGATTCATGTGGATTTTGCCAGACTATTCATGAGCACAAATTTTTTGGTAGTAGTGCATGCAGCTACAAAGTGGCCAGAAGTGTCCCCAGTAGCCTCCACTACAGCATCGCACACTGTTGATGTGTTGAGAAGCCTCTTATCAACAACTTGTGCTCCATCCAGAACAGTAAGTCTGTGACAATGGACCACAGTTTCAGTCATTCCCGAAAATGAACGGAATAAAGACATACTACATCTGCATCCAGCTGTAAATGGCTTGACAGAAAAGTTTGCCCAGAGTATAAAAAATGCACTGCGAGCAATGTCAGCAGAACACACTACACTGAATCAGTAGCTTGCCAATTTCCTCTCCACATATCACAATTCAGCACACTCCAGAACCAACAACTCATCAGCTGTGCTGTTCCTGGGCTGTCCTTTGAGCTCCTTTGATCTCCTCAAATCCAATCTCAAAGGAAGTATGCAGGATAAGCAGCTGAGACAGTTTGAGGGTTCCTCAAATAAGGAGGTTCGATATTTCACTCCTGGACAAGTAGTCCTGGTGAGGGACTACACAGATGATCAAAAGTGAGTACTTGGAAAGATAAAGGACAGACTGGACTACTCTCTGACACAGTGGAGACTGTGCCTGATGTCATCTGGAAATGGCACATCAATTAATTGCGAAGAGAAGAGTCAATTGTTAGAGAAGAAAGGTCTGCAGAACTGTCAGAATCACTTCCTGCAACTCTTACAACCATCATGGAGGAGTTCTCAGGGGCTGGGATTGTTTCACAGCCACGGTCTCACCTGCTGAGAAGTGTGTCCCCTCTTGTCAAGAACGATGTTATCCCACAACAGTAAGAAATCCTCCACCGCAATTAAATCTTTAGGTCTGACTGGGGCACTTTAAAATTTATTGTTCTGTGGATGTCTATACAGTCAGAACTCTGACTGGGCCATTCAAGGACATCAACTTTCTTCATTTGAAGCTACTCCATTATTGTTCTGGCAGAATCCTTTCAGTTGTTGTCCTGCTGAAAGGTGAACTTCCTCACCAGTTATTTTTGGCAGAGGCTAACAGGTTTTTATCCAGGATCTCTCTGTATTTAGCAGCATTCAACTTCCCATCAATCCAGACCAGATTTCCAGTCCCTGCAGCTGAAAAGCATCTTGATAGTTTTACACCATGCACACTGCCTAGTGTTGAGGCCAGAAAGTTCCACTCTCGTCTCATCCAATCACAAGACCTTCTTCCACATCTTTACACTATCTTCTAAGTGACACTTTCCAAAGTCTTTACTGGCAAGGATATGTTATTTTTTAGCCAGGGTTTCTTCCTTGCTATGCTTACATAAATATAATTTTTCTGCAAGGCTTTAGAGATTCTGGAGCCATGAACTTCATCTCCAGTTGCAGCCACTGGCTTCTACAACTCACTCAGAGTGACTGTAGGCATCACAGTAGCCTCTCTTATAAGTGCCATTCTCCAGCGACTAAATTTAGAGGGTCGGCCTGACCAAAGCAGTGTTCATATTTTTTCCACTTTTTATTGATTGACTGCACTGAGCTCTAAGGTATGTTCAGTACCTGTGAGATGGTCTCTTACCTTTCCCCAAATTTGCGCTTCTCTGTTATCTTTTCCCTGACTTGTCTTAAGTACTCTTTTGTCTTCATTTTGGTTTGGTCTGTTTAAAACCTAACATGCAGTTGGCCCTTACAGAGAGAGAGCGTATTCATTCTTATGAATTCACTGAGCACAGCTGATCCTCCAATTTTCTACATCAACAAATTGGGTGGGTTGGTAAGGTAATATACAGTATTGCACCTGAGGAAAGAGAATTACAAAGGCGATGAACACTTTTTCAGCCTCACAATTTTGGTTTTTAAGTTTTAGTAAACTGTTATCAGGATTTGGAATTTTTCTGTTGATTTGATATGATGCACAAAGTTTTGTAGATTAGCTCAAAAGTCCTACTTCAATATGTTTTAAATTTAGAAGATGAGACAGTAAAATGTGAAAATAGTTGTGAGGGCTGAATACTTTTTCAAGGCACTGTACTACAGATCAATTGAGAGAGTAGGCAAATACATGGCAGATGGAGTTCGCTGTGGGAAAGTTATGTATTTTGCTGTCAGGAATCAAAAGGTAGGCTGTAACCTAAATGGAAAGAGATTACAGATGAGTGAAATACAGGAAGATCTAATATTTTTTTAGAGATACAGTATGGAACAGGCCCTTCTGGCTCAACAAGCTGTGCCTCCCAGCACCCCATCTATTTAACCCTAACCTAATTGCAGGATAATTTACAATGACCAATTAACCTACTAACTGGTACATCTTTGGACTGCGGGAGGAAACCAGAGCGCCTGGAGGAAACCCACAGGAAGAACATACAAATTATTTGCAGACGGCATCAGAATTAAACTCCAGTGCCAGTGTCCAGTGCCCCAAGCTGTAATAGTGTCGCTAGATTATTCTTCTGTGCAAATCACAAAACCTTAATTGGCACGTGCAGCAAGTAATTAGGAAGGCAGATAGTGCAAAGAGGTTGGAGTTTATAAATAGGCAAAAAATGTTACAATTATATGGAGTACTGATTAAGCCACACCTGTAGTACAGTTTTAGTCCCAATATTGGAGGCAGCCCAAAAGAGATTTACACAGTTAATTTCTGGGATGAGAGGCTTTTCCCTTAGCAGTGGCTAAAAAAGGAATTAGATTTATATTCTAGGGTGCAAGGAAGAATAGATATCAAGATGCTTTCATTAGTGGGGGAATTGTAAAGAAAGGGACATAGTTTACACAATTAGAATGCACTCACATCGGAGTTTCTGCTGGCAGTGTGGTGAGTGTCTTAAGTTCTCTACCCTAGAGAAATCTGATGGCTAAATCAATGGCGACATTTAAGGAGGAAGTAGATAAACTTTTGAAAGGTCAGGCAATTGAGTGCCAGCAGTTGAAGAGAAGATGAGACCTCAGTCACTTCAGCCATGAACATATTGAATGATGGTCAAGGTTTGAGGAGCTTTCTTCTGTTGCTACATTTTAATGTTCTTATGTTCCAACCAGAAGACCAGATAACCCTTACTAATTTGTCTTGGTGGAGTATCATGATAGCATAGCCATTAGTGTGATGCTATTACAGCTCAGGGTGTTCTGGAGGTCAGAGTTCAATTCCGGCACCATCTGTAAGAAGTTTGTACATTCTCCCTGCGAGCAAACGAGTTTCTTCCAGGTGCACCTATTTCCACCTGAGTTCAAAGATGTACTGGTTAATAGGTTAATTAGTCATTGTAAATTATCCTGTGATTAGGCTAGTGTTAAATAGGTGGATTGCTGGGCAGTGTGGCTTGTGCTGGAAGGGTCTGTTCTGTGCTGTGCCCCTGAATAAATAAATAAATAAATGGATTATGACATCCTCTGTAAAAAGTTTGTATGTTCTTCCCATAAGTGTGTGAGTTTCCTCCCACGTTCCAAAGACCATTAGACCGTAAGACATAGGAGCAGAATTAGGCCATCCAGCCGCTCCACCATTCAATCATGGCTGATCCTTTTTCTTCTCCTCCTCAACCCCAGTTCCCGGCCTTCTTCCTGTAACCTTTGATGCCATGTCCAATCAAGAACCTATCAATCTCTGCCTTAAAAAAAACCCAACAACTACCTGGCCTTCACAGCTGCATGTGGCAACAAATTCCACAAATTCACCACCCTTTGGCTAAAGAAATTTCCCTGCATCTCTGCTTTCAAAGGGCAATCTCTATCCTGAGGCTGTGCCCTCTTGTCCTAGACTCTCCCAGCATGGGAAACATCCTTTCCACATCTACTTGTGTCTTCCTTAGTGAAAACAGATCTAAAGTACTCATTAAATTCTTCTGCCATTTCTCTGTTTCCCATAACAATTTCACCCAATTCATTCTTCAAGGGCCCAACATTGTTCTTAACTATCTTCTTTCTCTTCACATACCTAAAAAAGCTTTTGCTATCCTCCTTTATATTCCTGACTAGCTTGCGTTCGTACCTCATTTTTTCTCCCCGTATTGCCTTTTTAGTTAAGTTCTGTTGTTCCTTAAAAATTTCCCAATCATCTGTCTTCCCACTCACCTTAGCTCTGTCATACTTCTTTTTTTTTAATGCTATGCAATCTCTGACTTCCTTTGTCAACCACTGTGGCCCCTTTCCCCCCTTTGAATCCTTCCTTCTCCGGGGGATGAACTGATTTTGCACCTTGTGCATTATTCCCAAGAATACCTGACATTGCTGTTCCACTGTCTTTTCTGCTAGGATATCCATCCATTTAACTTTGGCCAGCTCCTCCCTCATGGCTCCATAGTCTCCTTTGTTCAACTGCAACACTGACACCTCCGATCTGCCCTTATCCTTCTCAAATTGCAGATAAAAACTTATCATATTATGGTCACTACCTCCTAATGGCTCCTTTACTTCAAGATCGCTTATCAAATCCTGTTCATTACACAACACTAAATCCAGAATAGCCTTGTCCCTGGTCGGCTCTCGTACAAGCTGTTCCAAGAATGCATCCTGTAGGCACTCTACAAACTCCCTATCCTGGGGTGCAGCACCAACCTGATTCTCCCAGTTCACCTGCATGTTGAAATCCCCCATAACTACTGCGACATTACCTTTGCCACATGCCAATGTTAACTCCCTATTCAACTTGCACCCAATATCCATGCTACTGTTTGGGGGCCTGTAGACAACACCCATTAGGTCTTTTTGCCCTTACTGTTCCTCAGTTCTATCCACACAGACTCTACTTCTCCTGATCCTATGTCCCCCCTTGCAAAGGACTGAATCTCATTCCTCACCAACAGGGCCACCCCACCCCCTCTGCCCACATTTCTGTCCCTATGATAGCACGTATACCCTCGTACATTCATTTCCCAGGTCTGATCTCCCTGCAGCCATGTCTCCGTTATCCCAACAACATCATAGTTACCCATTCGCACCTGAGCTTCAAGCTCATCCGCTTTATTTCTGACACTTCGTGCATTCAGATATAGAATTTTTAGCCCATTTCTCCTCTCTCTGTTTAAATCGCTGCTTATTGTGCTTAACTCAGCCCCCTGAACTCCCATCGGGCTATACGCCCCTTGAATTTTGTTGTCCTTCCTAAATTTACTTATTCTTTCTGTACATTTAACTCCATGTTCCATCAGACCATCCCTCTGTACATGTGTCCTCCTTATCACTTGTTCCGCCTCACCTTTCTCTACTACACACTTAATATTCCGGAACTTTCCTCATATGATAACCCTTTCATTCCTGGAATCATCCTTGTGAACCTCCTCTGGACCCCCTCCAATGCCAGCACATCTTTTCTAAGATGAGGGGCCCAAAACTGTTCACAATACTCAAGGTGAGGCCTCACCAGTGCCTTATAAAGCCTCAGCATCACATCCTTGCTCTTGTATTCTAGACCTCTTGAAATGAATGCCAACATGGCATTTGCCAAGACATACTGGTTAATAGATTAATTGGTGAGTGTAAAATTCTCCTGTGATTAGGCTAGGGTGAAATAGGTGAGTTGCTAGACAGGGCAGCTCATTGAGTTGGAAGGGCCTGTTCTGCACTCTATCTCTAAAGAAAAAATAAAACTAAAATAAAGACTAGAAAAAAATTGGATTTAGATTCACTGGGGTACCATTGGTTTTGTGGATATGAGAGTATGAACAACGGGTGGGAAAGAAACACGGCCTTTAGTATGCAAGTTCTAACTTTCCTCTGCTGGCTTTACAGAAGTATTGACAAAATCCTTTCAGAAAGCTTTTTGTTGCTTCTTTTATTTTGTCTGCTTGAATTTCTATCACTCAGTAGAGCTTATGAAGAAAAACACTTAACCAAAGCTTGCTGTTAATTAAACATTGTCAAGAACTTGACCTACAACATTGCTGAAGTAGCCTGCTCAGTAAAGTTTTTATTACAATGTGCCTACTGCTCCACTATACACCCAAGTATAAAGGTACCATTGTTTTCACTGAGAATATTAGTACTTTAGAGCATATAAATCCAAACTACAGGCTCTTGTCCTGCATTATAAGCTTCTAGTATATGCATTCTGCATATTCTGCCCAGTGGCAAAAAGAACACCTGTTGGCTCACTACCACCATTTCCGTCTGTATGGGGCCAAGAACCCATTACAAAAATGGGACAACCTAGTTTATCAGAAAGTGCAGCTGAACTGAGCTTTTGGAGACTGATTGCATTTCAGTATAAATTGGCACTGCAAACTACTGAACTCGAGCCAAGTTTTATCTGTGGGACTTGGAAGGAGGCCAGTTTTGAGATGATATCATATTACTGTGTATTTTAGATATTGTGGATTATTTGCTTTCATTGCCAAAAATGTGATAATTCATAATTTACTGTGATGGGAAATGCTTTGAACTGAGTATTTTCCAGTATCCCAATTAAATCTCTGTAATAATACAACAGGAAAGCTTTCTTGAAAATGAAAGATGTCATTCTCAACACCAATCAAATAATACATACAAAGTATGTAGTACAACTGGATGTTACATAGAATGGAGTTAAACTTATACAGGAATTTGCTGAGGTCTTGGAACCTTTGATTCTATAATGACCACCAGAAGCTCTTTATGATTTCACTCATACCTGCCCTTACCTATATAAAAAAAAATCAATGTAGTAATTCTATTGAAATGAAATTAGTTGCATAAATTCTGGAGCACCACTGTTTCAAACATAAAACACCCCACAGAACAGATTTAAACATTTGCAAAGTGGTATATTAACACTCATCAAAATGAGCTTGGCTTTATATAATCAATACTGACCTATCTCTACATGTTCGACTTTCACTTACGGAGAGGAGGAGAAATATCTTTAGCTAGAGGGTGGTGAATCTGGAATTCATTGCTACAGATGGCTATGGAGGCCAAGTCATTGGGTATATTTAAAGCAGAGGTTGACAGTTCCTTAATTAGTAAGGGTATCAAAGGTTATGGGGAGAAAGCAGGAGAATGAGATTGAGAGGGAAAATAAATCAGCCATGATCAAATGGCAGAGCAGACTTGATGGGCCAAGTGTAATGTAGAGTTCTTGTAAATGTAAAGTTCTTGCTATTTCTACTATTATTTAAACTTCATATTTTTCTTCTAGTGCTACTAAAGATGTCTGAGTATCCTCAGTCTGTAGCCCTCACAACTAAAAATTTTATTTCAAAATTAAGTCTCGGCAGGCTAAAGCTGTTACAACACTGGGAGAAGTTCGAAAGGTTGGGAAATACCTTAATGCAAGGCAGATAGATACCTGATCAGCAAAGAGGTGGAAGATCACAATCAAGTCTGTCATGATCTAATTAAACAGTAGAATAGAGGGGCTACGTGGCCTAATGTTTGTGTTCGTATACTTGTTCTGAATAAATTTTGAGAAGATGCTCTGTGGAGGGAGTAATAGGTACCTAAGGGGAGAATAAATAAATATACCTGTACCAAATTGGAACTGGTCTGACAAAATTTTTTCATTGATTTTACATAAGGTTGCAAATTATAATAAACCTACTGGTAGTGATTTCCTCTTGTCCGTGGTTAAGATTTTCTTACTTCTTTTCATTGTTGTTGGAACCAGCTAGGAATGCAAAACCAGCTTAAGCTAATATGCTCTGGAATGGTTTAAAACCAGTCAAATGGCTTATTTTTAAACAAGAAGAAACTTCATTAGAATACAGAGGATATCGAGCTGGGCTGAGAAGTGGCAGATGGAGTTCAATCCAAAGGTGTGAAGTGATCTGCTTTGGAAGGTCAAACTTGAAGGCAGAGTACAAGGTTAGTGGCAGGATTCTTAACAGTGTGGAGGTTATGGGGGATCTTTGGGTCCATGTCCATGTCAAAGTTGCCATGTAAGTTGATAAGAAGGTTAAGAAGGCATGCAGCGTGTTGCCCTTCATTAATCAGGGAATTGAGTTCAAAAGCCACAAGGTAACGTTGCAGCTCTGTAAAACTCTGGTTAGACTAAACTTGGCGTGCGCTCTGAAAGAAAATCACCAAGCAGGGTATAAAACCAGTAACTTTTTTGTTGCTTTTGATTTCCAGAGAGATTAAAATTAGTTCTGAAGATTAAAATTCACATCTTATTATAGGAAGGATGTGGTAATTTTAGAGGCTGTAGAGGAGATTTACTAATATGCTGCCTAGGATAGAAGGCATGCCTTATGAGGAGAGGTAAGCAAGCTAAGGCTTTTCTCGTTAGAGCGAAGGAAGGTGAAAGGTGATGTGATAGAGATCTATAAAATGATAAGAAGCCCAGGTAGATTGGACAGCCAGCACATTTTTCCCAGGGCAGTAATGGCTGATATGAGAAGGCATAATTTTAAGGCGACTGGACTAAAGTATAGGGGTGGAGAATATCAGAGATAGGTTTATATAGAAGAAGTGGTAAGTGCATGGAATTTACTCCTGGGGTGATAGTAGAGGCAGGTGATGAGGAGGAGGCTTAGAGGAGTGAGGTAGATTGGATGGTTGAGTGGTGTCACAACAACAACCACCTTGCATTCAACTTCAGTAAGACCAAGGAATTGATTGTGGATTTCAGGAAGGGGAAGTTGAGGGAACATACACCAGTACGCATCAAGGATTCAGAAGTGGAAGGAGTGAGCAATGTCAAGTCCTGGGTGTCAACATCTCTGAAGATCTATCATGGGCCCAAAATATTGATGTAATTATGAATAAGGCACATCAGCGGCTATATTTTATTAGAAGTTTAAGATTTAATATGTCACCAAGACTTTAGCAAATTTCTACAGATGTACTGTGGAGAGCATTCTAACTTGACAAATTCTATTTGGTACGGAGGGGCCACTGCATACGATTGGGAAAAACTACAGAAGTTTGCAAACACAGCCAGCTCCATCATGGGTACTAGCCTTCCAAGCATTCAAACAGTGATGCTTCAAATAGGTGGCATCAATCATTAAGGATCCCCATCACCCAGGATGTGCTTTCTTCTTATTACTACCATCAAAGCAGAGGTACAGGAACCTGAAGCTACACAGCTTCTTCCCCACCACCATCGGATTTCTGAATGGACAGTGAACCAATCCATGAACATAACCTTTTTGCACTACTTATTTATTTTAATATATATATATATCTATATAAATATATATATATATATATATATATATATACACACACACACACACACACACATATATTTCTTATTGTAATTTAGAGTTTTTTATGTATTGCACTGCATTGCTACTGCAAAAACAACAAATTTCACAGCATATGTTAATGACATTAAACCTGATTCTGATTCTACACAGTAGGAACATTTAAGGGACTGTTTGATAGGCACATGGATGAAAGAAAGAGTGGAGGGAGGGAACAGTTAGATTGATCTTGGTGTAGGTTAAAATGTCAGCCTGGCATCATGGGCCACAAGGTCTGTATGTTCAATGTTTTACTTCTTACCTTCACAGGAATATGCTAACTCTGATCTCTTACAATTTCACTTATAAGCACCTCCTACCAATCAGATGCTACAGAAATTAGTCATCCTCCAATTTAAGATCTCAGCTCTAAGTCCAACCTTATCTTTTTTCAGAGCATCGCACAAAATGCTGGATGAACTCAATAGATCAGGTAGTATCTATGGAGGGAAATGGACAATTGATATCTTGAATCAAGACTCTGCATGTCATGTGATTAGACCTTTTCTTATTAATTGTATCCACAATTGTGGTGTAAGGTTTACTTCCCATTTATCAGCTATTGTTTGATCTTCTTGTGTGGTCATATAAACCATTTTATTATCATAATGTCTGCAAATACAATTAAACTGCATGTAAACATAGAAGTCCAATCCTCACTTCAGATTCAGATTTATTTATCAAATGTGCATACAGTAAAATGTATTATTTGTGTTAACAACCAACAAACTCAAAGATGTGCTGGGGATGGCCTACAGATGTTACCACACATTCTGGTGCCAACATGGTATGCCCACAATGCTTGGCAGAACAACAAAGAACACAACAAAACAGAACATACCAAGCAAAAAGGTGACAGTAGAACATACCAAGCAACAAAGCAAAACAAGTTCTATTCCTCCCCACTCAATGCACATAAACAGCCCTCTCACTCTGGGATTGGCCATCTTCTTTGGCTCTGACTTCTCCAGCAGACTCACAGAATTTGCCATTAAACTTTGACTTCTGGAATTCCGATCCTATGCTCCTGAGTTTATGATAAAGGTAGGTTCATTAATGAAGGAGCTGAAGACAGATTGTAAGAATAATAGGGTTAGTGGAAGATTTTAATTTCCCCAGTATTGACTGGGCTGCACTGAGTGCTGAGGGCATGAACATGGTGGGATTTGTGAAATGTCTCCAGGTAAGTTTCCTAAGTCAATATATAGAGGACCCTACTCGGGAGGGTGCAATACTGGACTATCTCTTAGGGGACAAGGCTGGGCACGAAACTCCAGTCAGGGAGCACTTTAGTTCTAGTGATCATAAGGTTTAAGACAACGATGAGAAAAAATAGGACAGACCTACAGGTTAGGATCCTGAACTGGAGCAGGGCTAGTGGTTTGGAGCCGCCACCAAGCAGGATAGAACCAGACTACAGCGCACAGTGAGGACTGCCGAGCGCATCATTGGAGCCTCCCTGCCCTCTATTGTGGACCTGTACTCTTCCAGGTTGAAGAAGAGGGCGGGGAACATCACAAAGGACTCCTCCCATCCTGCGCACGGACTGTTTGATCTGCTTCCGTCTGGTAGGCGCTTCAGATCCCTCCAGACTAAGACTAATAGGCACTGGAAAAGTTTTTTCCCTACTGCGGTCACTTTGCTGAACAGTTAACCGCCGGTTAACTGTCGGCTAACTATTACTTGGATTGCACTACCTGTATGTATAATCTATATTTTCATTTATATTTATCATTATTATTGTTATGAGCAGAGAGACAACATCTGCCGGAAGTAAATTCCTTGTATGTGCATAGGTACTTGGTGATTAAAGTCTGATTCTGATTCTGATTCTGATTATATGTGGACCTTGCAGAGGTCAACTGGGTGAGGCTGTTTGAAGGGAGAGGAACAAAAGGCAAATGGGAGGCTCTTAAGAGTGAGATATCAAGAGTCCAGGCAAAGTATGTCCAGTTTGTGTGAAGTGTAAACCAGGCTGATGAGAGATATTGATGCTCTGGACAAGAAAAATAAGGAACCATATAAAGAATTTAGGGGATTGTGAATGTATGAATCCTTGATAACTACTATAAAAATGATGAAGAATACTCTTAAGAGGGAAATCAGGAAGTGGATATGAAATGAATCCGGTGGGTAAGGTTAAAAATAATCATAAAAGGTTCTATAGTTATATCAAGAGTAAAAGGGTGGTTAGGGAGAGAGTAGGTCCCCTCAGTGATCAGCAGGGGTGTGTATGTCTCAAGCTACAAAACATGGGTGGGATTTTTAATGAATAATTCTACTCAGTGCTTAGAGGTGGATAAATCCCCAGGGCCTGAATGAGTGCATGCATGAACTTAATGGCAGGCTAGTGAAGAAATTCCAGAGGCCCTTGTGGAGACACTCACTTCATCATTAGGTTAAGTTCCATTTAAGTAGAATAGTAAGGACAAACCAGGAAACTACAGGCCGGTCAGCCTGATATCAGCAGTGGGGAAGTTACTAGAGGGAATTCTGAAGGACAAGATCAACCAGCATTTAGATAGACAGATCCTGATCAGGATTTAGTATGGCTTTGTGTGTGGGAAATTGTGTTTGATGAGAGGTAGCCAAAATGCATATGAGGGTAGGGCAGTGTATTTGAACTATTTGGACTCTAGCAAGGCCTTCAACAAAGTTTCACGAAGTAGCTGGTCTGGAACGTTTGGTCCCATGGAATCCAGGGAGAGCTAAGTCAGGTGGTTTCAAAATTGGCCCTTAGGTCAGAAGCAGAGGGGGTGTGATTGAAGACTGTTTCTTGGAATGGACGCTGGTGACAAGTGGTATGCCACAGGGGTTAGTGTTGGGGCTCTCGTTGTTCATACAAATGCATAAGGCTTGATAAGAAAATTTGCAGATGACACAAAATTAGGTGGTGGTGTTGATAATAAAGGTTATTGTAGATTAATTTGATCAGTTAGGGAAGTAGGCCGAGGAGTGGCAAATGGATTTCAATGCAAATAAGTGTGGGATGATGTATTTTAAAAAGTCAAGTTAGCATTGGACTTGTATTATGAATGGTAAGGTATTGGGGAGTTTAATAGAACAGGGAGGCCTAGGAGTACAAGTATATAGTTCATTGAAAATGGCATTTCAGGTAGACAAAGTGGTGAAAAAAGCATTTGGTACACTGGCTTCATCAGTCAGGGCTTTCAGTATAGAAGTTGGAACACGGTGTTGTAGTTGTACAAGTCATTAGTGAGGTCACACTTGGAGTCTATTGTTTTGGCCACCCTGTTATAGGAAAGGCACGGTCGAACTGGAAAGAGTACATAAAAGATTTACAAGGATGTTGCCAGGATGCAAGAGCCTGAGTTATAGAGAGAGGTTGGCCAGGCTAGATCTTAATTCCTTGGAATGTAAGAGAATGAGGAAAGACCTTATAGAACTGTTTAAGATTATGAGAGGCATAAATAAGGTGAATGGTAACAGTCTTTTCTCCAGGGTACGTGAGTCCAAAACTAGGGATATAGGTTTATGGTGAGAGGGGAAAGATTTAAAAGAGACACAAGGGGCAATTTTTTTCATGCAGAAGGTGCTGAGTATATGGAATGAGCTGCCAATGGAAGTCGTTAAGGCAGGTACAGCAGTGCCATTTAAGAAGCAGTTAGATGGGTACATGGAAGGGCAGGGCTTGGAGGGATATGGACTGAATGCTTGAAATTGGTACCAAGTGGGTGAGAACCAGAGCTGGCTGGAATGGGCCAGTTGGGCCAAAAGGCCTTTATCCATGTTGTATTGCTCTATAACTTTATAATTGGGCCTAGGACAGTGGCCTGCAAATGTCTTACAGCTACAGTATATCCAGAGGCCAAGACTATTGACCATCATAAACCACAATCATCTACTTTAGTGCTAAATATGTTGCCAGCCATTTGAGGATTTCCCTTTAATAATCACTTTAATTTTATTAAAGCTCTTAACACCAAGTACAGCCACTCTCATGCTGTCTCCTGAATTCCTGGGACTTTGCTCTTTTGTCCATTTTTTGGCCCTAGAAATCTGAAACTGAGTGGCGGTCAAAAGAAAATTGAGGATTACTGAGCAAATTATTGGTGAGTGACTCTTTGTTTCTGATTGAGAGTTTGGATAGAGAGGAAATTATCAACTGGTTTTGGATTTGTCCTGCTTCTTTTGAAAAGGATGAAATGTGAAGATGATAAACTGAAACAATATGGCTGGAAATACTGCTAACTCTGCATCACAAGTCATTACATTGTCTTCGTGATATAGGTGAGTGCATAGTCTTAGCTCTGTCCCACTATCCTGGTGTAGAGGTTAAAGTACAATGCTAGCAATCTCTGACTGGAATTCAATTCCCGCCACTGCCTGTAAGGAGTTTCTACATTCTCCAAGTGACCATGTGCATTTCCTTCCATGTTCCAAATGTGTATGGTTAGGGCTACTGAGTAGTGGGCATTCTATGTTGGCACTGGAAGTGTGGCAACACTTGTGGCTGCCCAGCATAATCGTGCTGATTTGATTTGTTGCATTTCATTGAATGCTTTGCTGTAGATGTGACAAATAAAGCTCATCTTTACTTTGCTGGAAGATGATAATGAAATGAAATAATATGACTAGAAATACTGCAAACTCTGCATCACAAGTCATTACATTGTCCCTATGATACCAGTTAGTGCATAGTCTTATCTCTGTCTCTTGTTTCTTGATCTAACATGGAGAAAATAAAATTAGATGAAGACTGGTTCTATGATGGTGAGATAGGTCATCCACATGGCACAAACAGCTTTAGCCTCATCTTTGTCTCTGCCACTCAAGCGGGCTACTTTGGTCATTTAAGCAATGTGCTGGGAAGTAATTCTTCCACAAATATTTTTAAGTTCTTTTTTTTTGTATCTAGCCAGTGAATAAATGATTCTAGGAGGTTAACTTGTAACTGAGATTACACATAACACTGTGGCTTAGGCTACATGGTCTATTCCCCTCTAATTTTCCTGAACTTCCTTCAACTGAGAAGAATTGTGCATCTAGATAGGGAAATTGAAATGTTTGGCTTAACATTTTTAATGAAAGAAGTTTGGATCTGTGGTTTAATTTACATGGGACATCAATAAAAAGAAAGTTAGTTACTCAGTTAGTTAGTTAGTTAGTTTGTTTGTTTGTCTGTTTGTCCATCGATCTATCTATCTATCTATCTATTTATTTATTTATTATTTAGAGATGCAGCATGGGAGCAGACCCTTCCAGACCAATGATCCCGCAATACACAATTATACCCATGTGGCCAATTAACCTCCTAACCCATATGTCTTTGGAATGTGGGAGAAAACCTCCTTAGAGACAGCAATGGGAATGGAACTCAGGTGACTAGCACTGTAATAGCATTACACTAATCACTGCGCTACCATTCTGCCCAGATAGACAGCAACTGAGGCCAGGATTGAATTCATGTCGCGGAGCCGTGAGGGAGCGCACTATTTTCCATACCACTGCTATGCATTGTCCCTCATTGATGAGTTTACAACCTAAGTACAGGCTATTCTATTCATAGACAGCACGGAAACGTGGCCCAACTCGCCCATGCTGACAATATCCCTCATAAGGAATAAGATGAAGGGAATTTGCATGAAAGATGGCATAAAATTAATTATTTAATTGCTCTGTTGCATATGTGTTTATTTTTGAGGATTTTTTGGATAATGTAGAATGAAATCTGTCCCTGTTAATTGAGTTGCTTTATTACTGTAACAGCATTTTTTTATGAGTTGAGACTTTAAAATAACCATTTAGAAATTAATTAATTAGATCAAAAATTCTGAAAGTGTAATGTGACAAACTAAATATAACTTTTTTTTGCATTTTGTCTTGTGATACATCCAATTAGGAAAAAGTGAAATAGTTTGCTCAGTATTTGTAATAAAGTTCACCTGGAATCTATTAATATATCTATCTGGATGAGTGATGAAAAATAATTATTTCTACACCCCACTCAAGAAAGGTTTTGAGGTATGCATGAGATTTAGCTAACAGTGAAAAACCATAATAGAATTTGAGAATCAGAGCTTTCTGAGCCAAGGAAATGAAACAATGCCACCTTGTGTTCACCAACATCAGGACAAATATTCCAATCAAATCAATCAAGCACTTTGCTCTGTCTACCATAAAAGGCCGGTTTTCCCAGTGGCCACACATTTTAATTCTATTTTCCCATTCCGACATGTTGATCTATGACATTCTCTATTTCCATGATGAGACTATTCTCAGGTTGAGGAGCAACTCCTCAAATTCTATCTGGACCTCCTCCAACTTGAAGGCCTGAACATCAATTTCTCTAACTTCTGGTAATTTCTTCCCCTCCTCCTTCTCTCCATTTTTCATTCCCCCTTCTGGCTACCCTCTTCCCACCTGTCCATCACCTCCCTCTGTGCCCTCTCCTCCTTCTCTTTTTCCTATGCTCCACACTTCTATCAGATTCCTTCTACTTCAGCCGCTTCTCATCCACCTATCACCTCTCAGCTTTTGACTTCATCTACCCTCCCCCATCCAACTACCTTCCCCCTCACCTGGTTTCCTCTATCACCTGCAAGCTTGTACACCTTTCTCTCCCCGTACCTTCTTATTCTGGCTTATTACCCTTTCTTTTCCAGTCCTGCTTAAGGGTTTCAGCTCAAAACTTCAACTGATGATTCCTCTCCATCGATGCTGTCTGACCTGCTTGGTTCCTTCAGTATTTCGTGAGCAGTGAAGAGTAAAGAACTAAGTCAAATCAATATTTGGTGTGATACCCTTTGCTTTTAAAACTATATAAATTCTCTTTGGTACACTGCCATGCAGCTCTATAAGAAAATTGGCTGGTAGGTTGTTTCAAACATCTTGGAGAACTTGCCACAGTTCTTCTACAGACTTTGGCTGTCTTGCATACCTCTGTCTCTTCAGCTAGGACTAGACAGACTCGAAGATGTTGAGAACTGGGCTCTGTGGAGGCCATACCATCTGTTGCAGAACTCGTTGTTCTTCTTTTCACTGAAGATAGTTCTTTATGACTTTGGGCCAAGTGTCTGGGGTCATTGTCCAGCTGTAGAAGGAAATTGTGATCAATCAGATGCCTCTGATGGTATTGCGTGATGGATGAGAATCTGCTTATACTTCTCAGCATTGAGGATTCCATTAATTCTGAGCAGATCACCAGCTCCATTTGCTGAAAAGCAGCCCCAAACCTCCAGGGAGCCTCCACCATGTTTCTCTAGCAGCTGCACACTCATCCATGTCACGTTCTCCAGCTCTTCTACAGCCAAACACTTTATTTAATTCTTCTCTTGCATCTAGCAAGTGAATAAATGGTTCTAGGTGGGCAGGGAGTGTTTCACTTGTAATTGAGATTACATATAACACTATGGCATAGGCTACATTGTCTACCCCTCCAATTTTTCTGAAGTTCCTTCAGCTGAGAAGAATTGTGCATTTGGATAGAGAAACTGAAATGTCTGGCTTAATGTTTTGAATGATAGGGGCAAACATTTCAAATTTTGACTCATCGTGTCAGAGAACTTGCTGCAATTGTTCAGCACCCCATTCCTTGTGTTTCAGTGTGTAGGTGAGTCTCTTGGTTTTGGTTCCGCTTTGTAGGAGTGCCGTTTTGGTAGCAAGTGCTCTGGAATGATGAGGCAAGATTTGAAATTTTTAGCTCAAACAGAAGGCAGTTGTCCATAGAAGAGCTGGAGAACGCTGCATGAATGAGTGTCAGCAGCCAACAGTGAAGAACAGTGGAGGATCCCTGCAGGTTTGGGGCTGCATTTTCGCAAAACAAGTAGGCAATCTGGTCAGAATTAATAGAATCCTCAATGATGAGAAGTACAGGCAGATTTTCATTCATCACGCAATACCATCAGGGAGTCATCTGATTGGTTCCAACTTCATTCTGCAGCAGGGCAATGATCCCAAACACACAGCCAATGTCATAAAAAGAACTATTTTCAGCAAAAAGAGCAAGGAGTTCTGCAACAGATGGTGTGGCCTCCACTGACCTCTGATCTCAACATCATCAAGGCTGTCTGGGATTACCTGGAGAGACAGAAGCAAGTGAGATAGCCAAAATCTGCAGAAGAACTTTGGCAAGTTCTCCAAGATGCTTGGAACAACCTACCAGACAATTTCTTACAGAGCTACATGTTAGTATCCCCAAAAGAATTCATGCAGTTTTAAAGGCAAAGGGTAGACACACCAAATATTGATTTGGTTTCGTTTTTCACTGTTCACTACTCTTTATAGAATTTTTTTTGATATTTAGGAATGTTTCATTTCATTACTTTTGAAAGCATCTTTGCTTTACAGAAGTTGTCTTACATGTGTCTAAGGTCTTAGCACAGTACTGTATATCCTCTACATAGAAAAACAATGCTTGACAAAGTCAGTGATAGAGAAATTGTATATAAGGCTGGATGGGTACATGGCCCTGCATGGGTGGCATGGTATGTTAGATTTTGATGATTTTATATCTTTCCCCATCCTGCCAATTGTGACCATTGAGAATCAGCCAAATCTAAAACCTGTGATACAAAATCCCATACCTATTTTGGTTCCCTTCTGCAATATATCTCAGGGAACGTGGCTTTCATTACAAAGCCCAACCAGCAGTTCTTAAAGCTAACGTGACACCCAAGAGAAAAGGACTGCTCTTCCTGCCAGTACAACTGTGGAGCACTGTCAGTCTGTGATCTCTCTGGATGGTTGACTTTGTCCATGGAGGCACCATAAGTTCTACCTGTATATAATGATTCATCATTCTAAGATCAAACTAGTGAGGTCATTAGTTTAGCTTTTTTAATTATACACGCCAGGCATTGTGCCTGTAGGGTGGCAATAGCCAATGGCTGTATTGCACTCAGAATCAGTAGGCATAAACAAGCATAAATTGTTAACTTTGATCCAACACCCAGCTTTTACCACCAAAGGTCAGAAGAAACTGGAGGATTTCCTATTGAGCAAGAGAAAACTCTGTACCTCTGCAGTGATTCTAAACCTCCTGATTGAGGACAGTGGTCAATTACTGGTATGCGCCCTTACGTAGGTGTCTTTAGCCCCCACAGATATACTTCATTACAGAGCATCATCCCCCTAGATGGCATGCACTGGTGATGTATTTCCTCCACAAGGAATTCTCAATGGCACGCAGTAATCTTGCTCTCTGTATGAGTTGCCTGTCTTTTACTGAGACCTTTTAGAGACATGGTCATCTCCAGTCAAAATGCTCCTCGCAGTGAGGTTCTCTGGATGCCCTGGTGCAGGACAAAGGGAAGGACTGGATGGTAGAGGAGTAAGCTTCATGGTTATAACTGCTGACAGTCCAGTTGTGACAGGTTTAGAAAGGGTCCATGTATATGGGGTAATTCTGTCTGAACCAGAATTCTAGGTGTTGTGCAATAAACCAGAATTGATTAGAGAGCTTAAGGTAAAAGAACCCTTAGGGGAAACTGATCATAATATGATAAAATTTACCCTGAAATTTGAGGAGAAGCTAAAGTCAGATGTATCAGTATTATAGTGGAGTAAGGAAAATTAGAGGCATGAGAGAGGAGTTGGCCAGAATTGACTGGCAAAGTACACTGGTAGGATGATGGCAGAGCAGCAATGGCTGGAATTTCTGGAAGCAATTTGGAAGGCACAGGATATATACATCCCAAAAAGGAAGAAGTATTCTAAAGGCAAGTTGACACAACCATGGCTAACAAGGGAAGTCAAAGCTAACATAAAAACCAAAGAGAGGGCATACAATAGAGCAAATATTAGTAGGAAGTTAGATGATGGGGAAGCTTTTAAATACTACAGAAGGTAACTGAAAAAGTAATTAAGAAGGTAAAGATGGAATATGAAAGTAAGCCAGTCAATAATATTTAAGAGGATACCAAAAGTTTCTTAGGATACATAAAGAGTGGATATTGAACCATTGGAAAACAATGCTGGAGAGGTGGTAATGGGGGACAAGGAAATGGCGGGCGAACTGAATAAGTATTTTGTATCAGTCTTCATGGTGCAAGACACTAGCAGTATGGTGGAAGTTCCAGGTGCCAGGGCTCTGTAAGTATGTAAAGTTACCATTACTAGGGAGAAGGTTCATGGGAAACTGAAGGTTCTGAAGGTAGATAAGTCACCTGGACCAGATGGTGTACACCCCATGGTTCTGAAAGAGGTGGCTGAAGAGATTGTGGAATTAGCAATGATCTTTCAAGAATCACTAGATTCTGGCATGGTTCTGCAAGACTGGAAAATTGCAAATGTCACTCAGCTCTTCAAGAAGAGAGAGAGGCAGATGAAAGGAAATTATAGGCCAGTTAGTCTGACCACAGTGGTGAGGATATGGTTTTGAGATATATGGAGGTTCATGATAAAGTAGGCCACAGTCAGCATGATTTCCTCGAGGGACAATCTTGCCTGACAAAAATTTGTTGGAATTCTTTGAAGAAATAACAGGCAGGATAGACAAAGAAGATTTGGTTGATGTTGTGTACTTGGATTTTTAGAAAGCGTTTTACAGGGTGCCACACCTTAACAAGCTACGAGCCCATAGTATTGAAGGAAAGACTCCAGCATGGATAAAGCAGTGGCTGATTGGCAGAAGGCAAAGAGTGGAAATAAAGGGAGCCTTTTCTGGCTGGTTGCCGGTGACTAGTGATATTCCACAGGGGTCTGTGTTGGGACTGATTCATTTTACCTTACATGTCAATAGTTTGGGTGGTCGAATTGATGGCTTTGTTGCAAAGTTTGCAGACGATACAAAGATAGATGGAGGGGCAGGTAGTTTTGAGGAAATAGAGGCCCTACAGAAAGGCTGAGATAGATTAGCAGAATGGGCAAAGAAGTGGTAGATGGAATACAGTGTTGGGAAATGTATGGTCATGCAACTTTGGTAAAAGAAAGGGCTGGTTATTTTCTAAATAGAGAGAAAATATTGAGGCACAGAGGGATTTGGGAGTCTTTGTGCAGGATTCCCTGAAGGCTAATTTGCAAATTGAGTCTGTGGTGAGGAAGGCAAATGCAATTGTAGCATTCATTTCAAGAGGACTGGAAGATAAAAGCAAGGATGTAATGTTGAGAGTTTATAAAGCACTGCTGAGGCTTCAGTTGGAGTATTGTGAGCAGTTTTGGGCTCCTTTTCTTAGAAAGAATGTGCTGAAACTGGAAAGCGTTCAAAGGAGGTTCACAAAAATGATTCCAGGATTAAACAGCTTGTCAAATGATGACCATCTGATGGGTTTGGGCCTGTATTTACTGGATTTCAGAAGAGTGAGGAGTGACCTCACTGAAACCTATCAAATGGTGAAAGGCCTTGTTAGAGTGGATGTGGAGAGGATGTTTCCTATGGTGGAAGAGTTTAAGACCAGAGAACACAGCCTCAGAATAGAGGGGTGTCCTTTTAGATGAGGAGGAATTTCTTTAGCCAGAGAGTAGTGAATCGGTGGAAATCGTTGCCACATACAGCTGTGGAGGCCAATTCTTTAGGTATATTTAAGGCGCAGAGGTTGATAGATTCCTGATTGGTCAGGGCATGAAGGGACACGTGGCGAAGGCAGTAAATTGGGGCTCAGGGGAAAAATGGATCAGCCAGATGAAATAGCAGAGCAGACTCGATGGACCAAATGCCTTAATTCTACTCCTATACCTTATGGTCTTAAAATGCTGGAGTAACTCAGTAGGTGAGGCAACATTTATGGAGAGGAATAGTCAAGATATTTTGAACAGAAACTTTTTATGAGGACACGTAAATTTCCTTGTAAATCTCTTCTACATCCTCTCCAGCTTGATGATGTCTTTTCTGTAACAGTATGACCACAACTGTACACAATACTTCAAGTACAGTCTCACCAATGACTTATTTGACTGCAACATAATGTCCATATTCCTAAAGTTGATGCCCTGACATGGGCTATCTATTGGAAATGCCCTCTGTGCTGTTCCCTACCACATGGGGAAGTTTCCTATATGGGCTGCTCCTGCATACCCTTCACCCTTGGCTGTTGTCCGAACTCCCCATGGTGGTCCATTCTGCTTTCTGGCAGCAACTTGGATCCTTCTTGGAGGTCTTTTTGCACTGGAGCCCTCCCATTTTATATTAGGGATCTGGACAGCAGGATGCTTCAAAGAGTAGCCCTATAGTCGTCCTAGATAACATTAAGATGGTTCATGAATTCTGGGCTCAGACTGCCATTTCTGTAGCCTGGAGGAGTTTGCCTTCCACATTTATATGTAACGTAAGAAGCAGCAATCCCTGCCTCAGCATTTGAAAGGACTTTTCCTTTGGTTCTGCTTGCACATCAGCCCCATAATCCTGATCTTTTCATATGAAGTGGTGAGGGAGGAGCATAGGTCAGAGGACTTCCTCATTGGACTTTTCCTGGGCTTATTCAGTATAGCCATTCACAGGACCAGGTTGTCAAGTATCTTAAGCAAAATACACAAAGTGCTGAAGGAACTCAGCAAGTCAAGCAATGGAGGGCAATAAGCAGTCGAAGTTCCAGGACAAGACCCTTCATCAGGACTCGTTTGAAAGAACTGTTCCTTAGGTCTGGTAGCACTTCAGCCCCACGATCCTGATCTTTTCATATCTGGTGCACTGGTAAGAGGACTTTCCCATTGGTCTCTTATCTCAGTTTGGGGCTCTTCTGCAAATTAATTTAAATTTGTGTTACCACCCAATGAACTATTTTCAAGTTTGTGCATGGACGATAACTGATGATGTGCTCATGTTAAATAATGGAACATGATGCTGAAGTCTTTTCCCTAGGGTAGGGGAGTCCAAAACAGAAAGCAGAGGTTTAAAATGCGATGGAGAAGATTTAGAACATAGAATGGTAGAGCAAAGAAACAGGTCCTTTGGCCCACAGTTGTACAGAACTAATTAAACTAGTAATTAAATACTGAACCAAACTAAATCTTTCTGCCTACACAATGACCATGTCCATATCTTGCACAATTGTGCCTATTGAAGAGCTTCTTGGATAACCTCCACCACCAACTGGCAACATATTCCAGGCACCTACCGCTCTCTGTTAAAAAAAAATTCCCTTCATATCACCTTTGACCTTGCCCTCTTTCACTTTAAATGCATGCCCTCTGGCATTAAACATTTCAATCATGAGAAAAAAGACACTGGTTGTCAACTCTATCCATGCCTCTCATAATCTTATAAACTTCTATCAGATTTGTCTAACCTCTCCTTATGGCACATGACCTCTAATTGCAGCATCCTGGTAAATCTCTTCTGCAACCTCTCCAAATATTTAGCATCCTTCTTATAACAGGGTGACCAGAATTGAAGGTCTCCAGACTAAAGTTCTGAAATTACCTTCAAAGATATCTCCGCTTTTCTATCCACCCTGAAGATCTGAATCTATGAACAGCTTTGTGATTACCTGTCCTAATATTTCCTCTTCTAGCCTGGTGTCAGTTTTCTTTGTCTGATCACACAACTTGGGATGTTTTAATTTGCTTGCTTAATTGATTAGCTGTCCGTCATATCCAATGATAACAGCTAGATTTGTGTAGTTCTTCTCATGATGTGAACTGCATGAAGAAACCTATGCAGGAGAGTTTTTAAAGTGGAAAAACCATTGCACTGGGGAAGTTTCACTCTCTCGACCCTGGAAGACTGGGTCTGGTAGTATGAGCCGTTGGATCCACTGTTGATCTTATCCACCCAGTCTGTCGGAACTGACTTCGCATACTAGGACAGGCATGTCCATCTCAGTAGGGTATGAGGCCTGCCAGCTACTCTATTTGGTTTAACCCGCCTGTCAACGTGGTGTGTCAGAGTGTGGCTGCTGTCACATGTAAGCAGTAACTTGGAGCCACAAGTTGATTTGCTTAAGGTACTGTATAAATGTACGGTAAGTTGTTCTGGTTATCGGTATTTTAAGGATTCTAGAATTTTACCAGGAATGCAAAGTCTAAAACAGACAATTTATTTGGAGGGATCACACTTGTCTTCAACCGTTAACTTTCACTATTTCAAATGCTGTACCATCTCCAATGACCTCATAATGATTCCCATCTGAAGTTTACAGAAATGTGCTTTTAATTGCAGAATTCTAGTGTGGTTTCACACTATACTTAGAGGAAAATTAGCTGCATTTATTTTAAATATGTAAGCTTTATTACATGTAAGTGGGACAGCTGGATTAAACTGCTTTCATTATCTACACATACTGAGTCCAAATTAAAACTCTGCATGATTAAATGATAAAGCTGAGAAGTTAAAATTAACCCAAATGCATTGTTGTAGGATTTCAAAAATCATTTTTACCGGCATTTATTACTTACGGTGGAAATGTTCAAAGTCTAGAAGTGACAAAATACGATATTTTGTTTTACACCAGAATTGAATATAAACCAGTACTTTCTGTAATTCAGATCATAAGTGCTGTAATGACCACTAATTCCTTATTTCCACTCTGACATGTGGTGTGCTCTCTCTAGCCCCTTTTAATCAGGGATTTACCTACAAATGTTAAAAATAAATCTAACATTGGGATATTGTAGCCTCTTTATCCTTCAGGTCTCAATACAGTATTAAGAGATTCCCATGTAATTTAGGATTGTTTTGAACTCAGCCAATTCTGTTGAGGGATTACTTGAACACATTGATGCAATGACAAACGGACTGTCTCTAAATGTTACTATTTTATCATTTTCACATTGCTGATTGTGGGATCTCACTGTACCATATCCATAATATTACATTAGTGACTAAAATATATTTTATGAAAATTAAATACTTTCAGCTGTCCTATTTTAAAAGGTGCCATAAAAAATATAAGACATAAATTCTTTCAATATTTCACCAATCTGTGACTACTTCAGTTAATATTTCAATTTTCTTACCCTATGAATCAACAAGATAAATATGTATCTATACTGATATAGCAGTATAGATTAAAACGGATATGACCAGTCCATGCACAGTCCATGAAATCAGTTCACCACACCTACTTTCCATCACAGAATTATCCTGCGCATTTAACTGCTAACACACACTATGATATTATTACATTGAAATATAGTATGTTAATGTTTTAGTTTATATGCAAACTTTAAATGAACTGAAAATTAATTCCAATTAAACTAAAGGTCATGTCTACAAACATACTGCACATGAAAAACTATTATTCTTAAGTCTCCCAGCAAAAAATATGTTCACTTACATCATGATGACTCCCAGAGGCAAATTAGTTATTTTTTTGCACAGCATGCAAGCTAAAACTATAGGCATAAAAATGTCTGCATTAATTAGTTTGCATATGTACAATTAGACATTGAAAGGAAGGAAAAATGTCTTATGAGACGATGGAATGATTTGAGAAAATGTTAATGTAAGTAGATATAAACTAGTTTGGATTGAGTTTCTTATCCAAAAAACAACCAGGAGGTTCAGGGAGTTTATCTAATTTTGTATTTCTAAAGTTAGAGGGAGTTTCAAAGTTAGAAACATAGAAAATAGGTGCAGGAGTAGGCCATTCGGCCCTTTGAGCCTGCACCGCCATTCAGTATGATCATGGCTGATCATCCAACTCAGAACCCTGTACCTGCTTTCTCTCCATACCCCCGATCCCTTTAGCCACAAGAGCCATATCTAACTTCCTCTTAAATGTAGCCAATGAACCGGCCTCAACTGTTTCCTGTGGCACAGAATTCCACAGATTCACCACTCACTGTGTGAAGAAGTTTTTCCTCATCTCGGTCCTAAAAGGCTTCCCCTTTATCCTTAAACTGTGACCACTCGTTCTGGACTTCCCCAACATCGGAAACAATCTTCCTGCATCTAGCCTGTCCAATCCCTTTAGAATTTTATACGTTTCAATAAGATCCCCCCTCAATCTTCTAAATTCCAGTGAGTATAAGCCTAGTCGATCCAGTCTTTCTTCATATGAAAGTCCTGCCATCCCAGGAATCAAACTGGTGAACCTTCTCTGTACTCTCTCTATGGCAAGAATGTCTTTCCTCAGATTAGAGGACCAAAACTGCACACAATATTCTAGGTACGGTCTCAATTTCAATTTCAGTGGGATTATTTCTGCTTTGAGAGGTTGGTTAATAGCTAGAATTAACTCCTGCCTGAGCAAAGGTCTGGAACTGAGGAAACTTCGCCATCTACAGCAGACGCAATCTCACTGGCATTCAATTCTGCTTTGGAGCACCTGGACAACCACAAGACATACATCAGGCTACTGTTTATCGAATACAGCTTGGTGTTCAACACCACCATTCCCCAGTACCAATAACCAAGTTTCTGGGCCTCCATAATTCTCACTGTAACTGGACCCTTGATTTCCTTTACTGGGAGATCACAATAATGTAGATCAGTAATAACATGTCCTGCTCACTATCAACACAGGACACAAGATCGTGCATAGTAGGAAAATTAGGCCATTTGGCCCATCAAATCTGTTCCACCATTTGATCATGGCAGATTTATTACTCTCTCTCATCCCCATTCTCCTATCTTCTCCCCATAACATTTGACACCCTCTCTAATAAAGTACCTGTCAATCTCCAATTTAAATATACCAAATGAATTGGCCTCTACAGATTCACCACCCTCTGGCTAAAGACATTCCTCCTCATTCTGTTCTAAGGTTCTATTCTGAGATTGTACCCTCTGATCCTAGACTCTCCCACTACTGGAAACATCCTCTACATGCCCATTCTATTCAGGCCTTTCAATATTCGGTAGGATTCAGTAAGATCCCTTTTCATTCTACTAAAATCCTCCAAGTACCGGCCTAGTGCTATCAAATAGTCCTCATATGTTAATACTTTCAATCCCTGGATCATTCTTGTAAACACCCTCTGGACCCTCTCCAATGCCAACACATCCTTTCTTAGATATGGAGCCTAAAACTGGTTCATAATATTCCAAATTTGTTCACACCAATGTGTTATAAAGCCCCAGCATTACATTTTTGCTTTTATGACCTAGACTTCTTGAAATAAACACTGACATTGCATTTACCTTCCTTACTACTGACTCAAACTGCAAGTTAACCTTTAGGAAATCCTGCACTAGGACTTGCAAGTCCCTTTGCACCTCTGATTTCTGAATTCATCCCCATTTAGAAAATGATTTATATGTTTATTCCTTCTGTGAATGTGCATGACCATACAAATCCCTACATTGTTTTCCATCTGCCAATTCTTTGCCCATTCTCTTAATCTGTTCAAGTCCTTCCTCTGGACCCTCTCCAATGAGGACTCCCTACTTCCTCAACATTACCTGCCCCTCCACCTATCTTTGCATCATCCACTAAATTGCCCACAAAGCCAATCAACTTTGGCCAGCTCACTTCTCATGCCACTGTAGCTAGCTTTACTCAACTGTGATACTGATACATCTAATTTGACCTTCTTCATTTTAAATTGTAGAGTGAATTCTATCATATTATGATCACTGCGTCCTAAGGGCTCCTTTACCTTAATCTCCCTAATCAAATCTGGTTCATCGCAAAACACCAAATCCAGAATTCCCTTTTCTCTAGTAAGCCTGACTACAAGCTCCTCTAAAGAAAAAAATTTTGTAGGCATTCTACAAATGTCTTCCCTTGGGATCCAGACTAGCTTACCTGCATATAGAAATCCCCCATGACCATTACAACACTGCATTTTCTCTTGCCTATTGTACTTAGTACACCACACCCTGATGACTGTGCAGAAGCCTATATAACTCTCATCAAGATCTTTGTACATTTGCAATTTCTTAACTCTACCCACAACAATACTACATTTTCTGATTAACGTCACTTCTTTCTAAGGATTTGATTTCATTTTTTACAAACAAAACCACCCCACCTCCTCTGCCCACCTGTCTGTCCTTTCAGAATGATGTATATCCTTGGATATACATTATTATCTCCCAGCTGAGATCTTCTTTCAGCCATGACTCTGTGATGTCCACAGCATCATACCCACCAATTTCTAACTGTGCGACAAATGGATCTACCTTATTCAAACCAAACACCTTCACTCACCTCCTTTTGTCACTACTCTTCTTTCCATGTTGCCTGAAGTTCAATTCTTACCCTTTTCTAAATACTTAGACTTTATCCTGAATACTTCAGTAACCTCTCCAGCACTCTCCTTCCCTTTTCCTTTGTCCATACTTTTCCAAGCTGTTGAATCCACCCCTCTGTTATTTAGTTTAAAGCGCTATACACCAGGATTCTGGTCCCAGGATGATTCAGGTGGAGCTTGTTTTATCGAAACAACCCCCTCCTTCTCTATTTAATGTTACCAATGTTCCAAGAATTCAAACCCATTTTTCCAACACCGATCACTGAGCCATATATTTAATTCTCTGATCTTATTAAGCCTGTGCCAATTTTCACGTGGCTCAGGCTTAATAAGATCAGCATGTATTTTTGATTCTGCATCTCAATTTATTTCCTAACTGCTCAAATTCCCTCAGCAGAATCTATTCCATAATTTGTACCCATATGGATTATGACAACTGAATCTTTTCCCTCCCACTCCAAATTCCTCTGAAGGTCAAATGAGATATTGTAGCAGTGTGCTACACGCAGCGCTGCAATAACGACATGGAGTCGGTGAGCTGCAGTTGCAAAAAAAGGTTTATTCAAACTTCGCGGCCTCGCTTTAAAGCCTTCCTGATCCCGCCCTCCCCAGGTGGGAATGCTGTAGGGGGCGCGTATTCACAGTCCAGTCCCGCTTTTCCCCTTGCTGGTGAAGCAGGCTTGGCGCCCTCTTTGGGACCGGCCTCAATGCCGGCACGCGCCGCTTTGTGAGCTGGTTCGAGTGCGCTGGGAAGTGAGTCGCCACATAACACCCCCCCCTAGAACCGGCGATGCACCCCCCAATTTCCACAGTCTGGGTCGGACTCTATTTGGGAGGTCTGCCTCTGTGCCGCGGTGCCTGAATCTCGACCGGATGCGCCAAGTCCACATGGGCCGGTTTGAGTCAGTCCACCGTGAAAACCTCCTCTTTCCCCCCAATGTCCAGCATGAATGTGGACCCGTTGTTTCTGATCACCGTAACCGGCCCCTCGTAGGGCCGCTGTAGCGGTGCCCAATGTCTGCCCCCCCGTACAAAAACGAACTTACAGTTTTGCAGGTCTTTGGGTACGCAGGTCGGGTTCTACCCATGCTGTGAAGTGGGTACGGGGGCCAGGTTACCGAGCCTCTCACGTAGTCTGTCCAGGACTGCTGCGGGTTCTTCCTCTTGCCCCCTTGGGGCTGGTATGAACTCTCCTGGTATGGCCAGGGGTGCGCCGTACACCAACTCGGCCGACGAAGTGTGCAGATCCTCTTTGGGTGCCGTGCAGATACCGAGCAGGACCCAGGGAAGCTTGTCCACCCAGTTAGGCCCTTTGAGGCGGGCCATGAGAGCCGACTTCAGGCGACGGTGGAAACGCGCCACTAGTCCGTTCGACTGTGGGTGGTAGGCAGTTGTGTGGTGCAGCTGTGTCCCCAAAAGGCTGGCCATGGCTGACCACAGGCTGGAGGTGAACTGGGCACCTCTGTCGGAGGTAATGTGGGCCGGTACACCAAAGCGAGATACCCAGGCGGCAATCAGTGCCCAGGCGCAAGATTCGGAGGTGGTGTCGGTGAGTAGGATCACCTCTGGCCAGCTTGTGAACTGGTCCACGATAGTGAGGAGGTGCTGCACTCCTCACGACACTGGCAGGGGGCCCACGATATCCACATGAATGTGGTCGAAACGCCGGTGGGTGGGGTGGAACTGCTGCGGCAGAGCTTTGGTGTGCCGCTGCACCTTGGCTGTTTGGCAGTGCATGCACGTTCTGGCCCATTCACTGACTTGCTTGTGGAGCCCGTGCCAAACGAACCTGTTGGAGACCATCCAGATGGTCGTCCTGATGGAGGAGTGCGCTAAGTTGTGAATGGAGTCAAAAACGTGCCGCTGCCAGGCTGCCGGGATGACGGGGTGGGGTTGGCCGGTGGTGACGTCACAGAGTAGGGTCCTCTCACCTGGGCCTACGGGGAGGTCCTGGAGCTGCAAACCGGAGACTGCGGTTCTGTAACTAGGGATCTCCTCGTCTGCCTGCTGCGCCTCCGCCAGTGCTTCATAGTCTACCCCCTGGGACAGGGCTAGGATGTTAGGGTGGGAGAGGGCGTCTGCCATGACATTGTCCTTTCCCGAAACATGCCGGACATCCATCGTGTATTCAGAGATGTAGGACAGATGTCGCTGCTGGCAGGACGACCAGGGGTCAGATGCTTTCGTGAACGCAAAGGTAAGCGGTTTGTGGTCCATGAACGCGGTGAAGGGCCTACCTTCTAAGAAGTACCTGAAATGCCGGATTGCCAGGTATAGCGCCAACAGTTCCCGGCCGAAAGCACTGTATTTGAGCTCAGGTGGTCGTAGGTGCTTGCTGAAAAACGCCAGGGATTGCCAGCGACCCTCGATGAGTTGTTCCAGCACTCCACCGACTGCTGTGTTGGATGCGTCCACTGTGAGGGTGGTAAGGATGTCCGTTCTGGGGTGCACTAGCATCCTGGCATTTGCCAAGGCTTCTTTGGTTTTAATGAAAGCGGCAGCGGACTCCTCGTCCCAGGTAATGTCCTTGCCCTTACCCGACATCAGGGCGATTCGGGCAGCTAAAGGGAGGAAGCGGTGGTAGAAATTCACCATACCCACGAATTCCTGAAGGCCTTTGATTGTGTTGGGTCAGGGGAAATGGAGGACCGCGTCTACCTTGGCGGGCAGAGGGGTTGCCCCGTCTTTAGTAATCCTGCGGCCCAGGAAGTCGATGGTGTCGAGCCCGAACTGGCATTTGGCCGGGTTGATTGTTAGACCGTATTCACTCAGTCGGGCGTAGAGTTGACGGAGGTGGGACACATGCTCCTGACGACTGCTGCTTGCTATGAGGATGTCGTCCAAATAGATGAAAGCGAAGTCCAGGTCGTGTCCCACTGTGTCCATTAATCGCTGGAACGTCTGTGCGGCATTCTTTAGGCCGAGCTGCATGCGGAGGAACTCGAAAAGGCCGAAAGGGGTGATGAGTGCCGTTTTGGGGACGTCGTCCGGATGCATCGGGATTTGATGGTATCTCCGGATGAGGTCTACCTTGGAGAAGATCCGTGCACCATGCAGGTTTGCTGCAAAGTCCTGAATGTGTGGCACAGGGTAGCGGTCCGGTGTTGTAGCCTCGTTCAGCCTGCGGTAGTCGCCGCATGGTCTCCAGCCCCCTGTTGCTTTGGGCACCATGTGCGGGGGGAGGCCCATGGGTTGTCAGACCGCCGTATGATCCCCAATTCCTCCATCCTCTTGAACACCTCCTTCGCCAGCCGGAGCTTGTCCGGGGGAAGACTTCGAGCACGGGCGTGGAGGGGTGGTCCTTGTGTTGGGATGTGGTGCTGTACGCCGTGTCGGGGCATGGCTGCCGTGAACTGCGGTGTCAGAACCGATGGGAAATCCACCAGGACTCTGGTGAAGTCATTGTCGGACAGCGTGATGGAGTCTAGGTGTGGGGCCGGCAACTGGGCTTCGCCCAGGGAGAACATTTAAAAGGTCTCGGCGTGGACCAGTCTCTTCCTGGGCAGGTCGACCAGTAGGCTGTGAGCTCACAAAAAATCCGCTCCCAGGAGCGGTTGGGCTACGGTGGCCAGTGTGAAATCCCACATGACCCGACTGGAGCCAAACTATAGCTGCACCGTACGGGTGCCGTAGGTCCTTACTGTGCTGCTGTTCGCGGCCCTCAGGGTGGGACCCTGTTCTCTGTTGCGGGTGTCGTAACTCTTCGGAGGTAGGACACTGATCTCAGCTCCAGTGTCGACCAAAAAGCGGCGTCCCGACTGCTTGTCCCAGACATACAGAAGGCTATCCCGATGGCCAGCCGCCGTAGCCATCAGTGGCGGCTGGCCCTGGCGTGTCCCGGGAGCTTGCAGGGCGGGCTACAGCGGCGGGCTTCTGCGCCCCACCGCTGGTGGTAGAAGCACCATTGTTCGTTGGTCTCCTCACCCCTGCCTCTGGGGTTAGCGGGCTCTGCGGCCGGGTCTGGTCTGGTTTGCTGCTGGGAGCGTGGCCTGGCGATCTGTGTGACGGACGTCCCACTCTCCTACTTGGCTTTCCACAGCACGTCCGCCCGGGCCGCCACCTTCCGGGGGTCGTTGAAATCTGCGTCGGACAGCAGCAAGCGTATGACCTCGGGCAGCTGCTCCAGGAATGCCTGCTCAAACATGAGGCAGGGCTTGTGACCTCCGGCCAGGGACAGCATCTCGTTCATCAAAGCTGACGATGGCCTGTCCCCCAAACCATCCAGGTGCAGTAAGTGGGCAGCTCGCTCGTGCCGTGAGAGTCCGAAAGTCCTTATGAGCAAGACTTTGAATTCTGTGTATTTGCCGTCCACTGGGGGCGATTGTATGAACTCCTCAACCTGGGCGGCTGTCTCCTGGTCGAGGGAGCTCACCACGTAGTAGTAACGTATGTCATCCGAGGTTATCTGCCGAATGTGGAATTGGGCTTCTGCTTGCTGGAACCATAGGTGAGGTCGTAGCATCCAGAAGCTTGGCAGTTTTAACGAAACTGCATGAACAAATGCAGCGTCGTTCATCTCCGGTCCAAATATCGTTTGGGCCATTGGGGTCACCAATTGTGGCGGTGTGCTACACGCAGCGCTGCAATAACGACACGGAGTCAGTGAGCTGCAGTTGCAAAAAAAGGTTTATTCAAACTTCGCAGCCTCGTTTAAAGCCTTCCTGATCCTGCCTTCCCTGGGTGGGAATGCTATAGGGGGCGTGTATTCACAGTCCCGTCCCGCGCACGGGCTTTTCCCCTTGCTGGTGAAGCAGGCTTGGCGCCCTCTTTGGGACCGGCCTCAATGCCGGCACGCGCCGCTTTGTGAGCTGGTTCGAGTGCGCTGGGAAGTGGGTCGCCACAATATCTCATATCCAGACAAATTATGCAGCCTTCAAGATTCTTGATCCTTGTGACAGAGATTTACATCTATTCCTTTTGCTAAACTATTCCCAATTACAACTACATTTTTCTTCTCTTCCCCCTCTTGAATGGCTCCCTGAACCATGGTACCATGTATTGATTGCTTAACCTTCCTATATCCCCTACTCTCATCCTCACAAGGAGCAACAATCTCAGACCAGTTGAGCAGGTTTAACAGCTGAGGCTCCTCCAGCACTACCTCATGGATTCCCTTACCTGCCTCACTCTCCGTCACACCCTCATGTCCCTGACCATAGACCAAATTTGATATAATAGGGGTGACTGCCTATCATAGTCACACCTACAATAGGGCAAGACAGCAGCCTGAGATGACTGCTGGAACAAGGAGTGAAAGGTAATGGACAGGTTGCTCCAGATAGGGCAGGGATACTGAGGTGGAGGTGGGAGATTCTGCCAGGTAGATTAAGAGGAAAAAAATGAAAGGTGGGGTGAGGAAAGGGAAGTGTGAAGATTGGAGATAGCTGTTAGACAGAGATACACAGGAAAAATAAAGTCCACCAGTATTGGAACCTGATAAGTAAAGGAGGTTGTAATGGAAACTATTAGGGGAGAGGAGTCTGGCAGATTCTGCATTTCAGGCTCAGAGTTCCATGTGGGCCAGTGAAACCCTAGGTACTGTCAAGAAATGTAGAGGGGACTTGACCCAAAAGCAGAGCAGTGGAAATGATTCTGTGGTGAATAATAACCTTAATAATAGACCACAAAATTTATGAAGGGCCACAAATCAAGAGAGAAAAGAAACTAAACACAACAGGCAACAATGTAAACCTTGGGCAGGGAGAATGAAAGCTAATAGGAACTGGTTGAGGATGGCTGGTTTGATGAGTGAATGAGGACTGTAGATGACAACTAGGGTTAAATAGGTTGTAGATAATGAGTTTGGAATAAATGGCAGGTAACTCCTTTTAGCTTGGTGGAGAGAGGGAGGTGCCTGTATGTGCAGGGTTGACAGGTACACAAATCAGCAAGACAGGAGTTCAAGGCCTAGAGCTTATGGTTCTCTTCCCAAATCCTCATTCATTGTCATTGACGAGCCCAAGGTTTGATACTGAAGGGTGATTGGAAGTCTGGAAGTGGAGGCCCAATGGCCAGAGCCCTGAGTCGGAGAACTCACTGGGGTAGTCAAAGCCTAATGTCAGTATTTCCACAAGTCCACTGGAGGCACCCTGCTCTGGGGCTGGAGGACAATGTATGTTATTTTGTGTCCTGTGTTCTGTGTTGTTCAGCTGAGCATTGTAGCCATACTATGTTGGTGCTGGAATGTGTGTCAACACTTGCAGGTTCATCCTTAGGTTGTGCTGGTTGTTAACACAAATAATGCATTTTCTGTTAAGTTTTGATGCACGAGATAAATAATCTGAATCTGAGATGGAATCAGAATCAAAACCAAATAGAAGTGGAGGAAAAGCCTCTAAGTGAACTCTGTGTGTAATGGATGCATGAAACCAGGATGGGGTGGGGGACGAAGACACGTGATAGGGACTGAGAATATGGGTGGGTCAGGGGAAAAATGAGGGGAGTGGAGGAGGATTGTTAGAAGAGAGGGGGTTTAAAGGGGGATAAAGTCAAAGTTCCTTTCCAGATGCTCCTAGTTGCAGTGTTAGCAGTCTCTTGTATCTTCTTTGTCTGCAAACATATTGTTTCTAAGTATCTCTACAGATGTCTTCTCCAGGTCCAATTGGTTCAGGAATACAAATACTTTCTTACAAGCAAAGAGCCAAGCAGAACTGGAATCAAAATCAGATTTATTATCATTGGAATATGATGTGAAAATTCTTATGTTGTAGCAGCAGCACAGTGCAGACAGCTAAAATCTATAAATTACAAAAATATTTAGTGCAAAAACCCCCCAAATAATTAGGTAATGATCATGGAACACTCAGAAATCTGACGGTGGAGGGGAACAAGCCATTTCTAACACACTGACCGTGGGTCTTCAGACTCCTCTACCTCCTCCCTGATGGTTTTAATGAGAATATGGCAGGTCTTAGATGGTGAGGATCCTTAGTGATGGATGCCACCTTCTTGAGACACTGCTTCTTGAAGATGGTCTCAGTGGTGGGAAGGTTTGTGCCAGTGATGGAGCTGGTTAAGTCTGTAACCCTCTGCAGCCTCTTTCGATCCTATGCACTGGAGGCCCCATCCAGGTTATGATGCAACCAGTCAGAAAGCCCTCCACCATACATCTACAGCCGGCTGGGTAGCCTCCAACCTGATGGCATGAACATTGACTTCTCTAACTTCCGTTAATGCCCCTCCTTCCCTTCTTACCCCATCCCTGACATACTTAGTTGTTTGTTTTTTCTCTCTCTCTGCCCATCACTCTGCCTGTTCTCCATCTCCCTCTGGTGCTCCCCTCCCCCTTTCTTTCTCCCTAGGCCTCCTGTCCCATGATCCTTTCCCTTCTCCAGCTCTGTATCACTTTTGCCAATCACCTTTCCAGCTCTTAGCTTCATCCCACCCCCTCCGGTCTTCTCCTATCATTTCGCATTTCCCCCTCCTCTTCCTACTTTCAAATCTCTTAGTATCTTTCCTTTCAGTTAGTCCTGACGAAGGGTCTCGGCCTGAAACGTCAACAGAGCTTCTCCCTATAGATGCTGCTTGGCCTGCTGTGTTCCACCAGCATTTTGTGTGTGTAGTCTCAACTAGTTGCTCCTGGCCTTCAGTTACCTTACTGTGTTAAGTATCTGTTCCCTTTTGTGACCCTCATGGCTTATTATTTTGCAGTTTATTATTAAAGTTATGGCTCACAGCTAAAGTCTCCACTGCTCTGCATTTGAGACATGCCACCTTTATATTTCCCGACAGGATGAGTGAGTCACTGACTGACCCAGCAGAGTTTGCTCGCCTAAAAGAAACTAGCAATTGCCATGACATGATCCAGAAGCAACAAGAAGCTATCGACCACCTGCTCACCACTCTCAACCAACTCTGCCTCTCATTACAGCAAATACTGCACCAGTCAACCTTCTCCCTTGGAGCTCCAGATTCCAATGCTCAAACATTTCGATGGATCCCCAACCCAATGCCACAACTTTCTGTCCCAGTGTGTCTTACACCTCAAGCTCCAGCCTTTTGTGTACTCTATGGACCAAGCCAAGGTTGCCTTCATCATCTATCTCTTGATTGAGCAAACTCTGACCTGGGCTGCTGTTAACTGGGACAAAAAAAAACACCATTTGCAAAAATTATGAGGAATTCAACACTTTCTTGACAATTCAGGAAGTGAAAGGGAGGCAGTATCAGGATCAGATACTTCATCTGCATTAAGGCTCATGCTCAGTACTGGATTGCACTGTGGAATTCATGACTGTCACAGTGGTGTGCAGCTGGAATGAGGAAGCATGCTGGCCCAATACCATCACAACATCTCAGAACACTTGAAAGACGAGATGCCCACTGACCTTGAAAGCCTCATCACTCTCACCCTCCATATTGACAAACGTCTTATGGAATGGCCCGGCAGATCATCAGCCAGACCCCCAGTTCCATTCACAACACATTTCAGGCTCCAGAATGCAGGCAGCCATGGAGAAACAACGTACACCTACTATGAAACAGCCAACCACCAACACATCAAATGCTCACTGCATCCAGGAAGTGGCACCATCAGATAGGGATGAGGGGCCTTCTATCTGGCAAGCACCCCTCAGCTCCTCATTTGAGTACTTTCTCTCATTCACTTTCTCTGTCCTCCTCCACACCCCGACAGCTCTATGCACATGAGGCTCTGCTAGATTGTGGCGCAGTAGGCAACTTTCTGGATCGGATTGTGTGTTGAGCTTGGACTCTCTACCAAACTTATTTCTCACTCCTTCTGTATCATGACCATTCTCGGGCATCCCTTGTGGCCTGGGAAGGTCAGATCGCACACACGGTCTGTGTACTTGAGTATTGGAGAGCATGGCAAGACCATCCAATTCCTCCTGATCGACTCACCCAACACTCCTCCCATCTTGGGTTACCCCTGACTCACTACTCATGACTCTCATTTCGTCTGATCATTGGGTTCACTGTCCAGTTGTGGGACCTACCTGCTGGACCACCTACCTGGATCCTCAGTTGGTGTTACCCTGTAAATCTATAGAGATGGAGGAAACCCTTGAGCTCACCAAACTCCCACAGGAATACTACAACCTTGCCTTCACCTTCAGTAAGAGAGAAGCCAGCTCCTTGCCACCTCACAGTCCACCTGACTATGAAATCAACCTCTTCCTGGGCACCAACCCTCCTGGAGCTCATCCATGCTCCCTCTCCCCTCCTGAGGCCCAAACAATGGACGACTACATTGTCAAAATGTTACAGCACAGCTTCATTTGACCATCCCTGTCCCCAGCCAGTGCAAGATTCTTGTCAAAAAGAAATTTAGGTGTCTTTTTCCCTGCATCAACTACCTTGGACTCAACAAGATAACTATAAAGAACTGCCACCTCTCCCCGTGATGGATAGTGCATTCAAAGCCCTCTAAGGGAGGGGTGCGGGGAGCAGATCTTCACCAAACTGGATCAACGAAGTGCTTACAACTTGATTCATATCTGCCAGGGGATGAGTGGAAGACAGCATATATAACACCCACAGACCACTATGAATACTCGGTGATGCCATTCAGACTTTCCAACAGTCCAGCTGTTTTCCGAGTCTTCATTAACAAAATCCTTTGAGACATGCTGCACAGGTATGTGTTGGTCTACTTTAATGACATCCTCATCTTCTCCAAGGACCTCCAAAGTCCACACCTTTCATATCCATTCAGTCCTTCAATGTCTCCTCAAAATCAAATTGTACTGCAAGTTAGAAAATTGCCAGTTCCACATCCCAGTCATTTTCTTTCTGTGTTACGTCCTTTCACCCTAAGGCATACTCATACACCCAGACAAAAGGCACACTACTATTGAATGGCCCCAACCACGTTCCCTCAGCTACAGCACTTCTTGGGCTTCTCCAACTTCTACCACTATTTCATCTGAAACTCCTCTCATCTCACTCACCAAGTCATTTACCTCACCTATTCAGCAGATCTCACATTCAAGGAACTCAAGAGATGCTTCCCCATTGCTCCAATTGTGCATCATCTGAACTCCTCTGGACTTCTGTGATAGAGGTGGATGCATCTGATGTGGACACTAGGGCCATCCTCTCCCAGCGAGGACCAGACGGGAAAACTTCTGCCTTTTTCTCACACAAGTTCAACTCTACACAGCACCATTATGGAGTAGGAGACAGGGAGCAACAAGCCATTAAACGGGCCTTGGAAGAATAGATGGGAAACACTGAGCCCTTCGTTATCTGGACTGGCCACCAGAATCTCATATCCATACAAAAGACCCGCCAACAAGAATTCAGTTATACTGGTGCCTAAGAAGAATGTGGTAACCTGCCTCAGTGACTATTGTCCAGTAACACCTTACAGTGTTTTGAGAGGTTTGTGATAAAAACATATCAATTCCTGCCTGACAAGCGACTTAGATCCACTCCAATTTGCCTCCTAGCATAACAAGTCCAAAGTAGACGCCATTTCATTGGCTCTTCACTCAACAGTGCTACATCTGGACAGCAAAGACGCATACATGAAGATGCACTTATGGACTACAGCTCGGCATTTACAACTATAATACCCTCAAAACTAATGAATAACCTTCAAGACCTTGACCTCAGTATGTACTTGTTTGATTGGATCCTTGATTTCCTTATTGCAGACCCCTCTCAGTTTAGATTGGCAAAACCTCCCCCACAATCTCCATCAGCACAGGTTTTGTGCACCACAAAGTTGTGTGCTTAGCCCCTTGCTCTATTTATTTTACACTTATGACTATGTGCTAAGCACAGCTTCAACGCCATATTTAAGTTTGCTGACAACACGACAGTTATAGGCCGAATCAAAGATGGTGACAAATCAGCATATAAGCGGGAAACTAAAAATCTGGCTAAGTGATATCACAACAGCAACCTCTTACTCAATACCAGCAAGACCAGAGATGATTATTGACTTCAGGAGAAGGAAACTGACAATCCATGAGGCAGTCCTCAACAGGGGTTCAGAGGTGGTGAAGGTCAACAACTTTAAATTCTACAGTGTTATCATTTCAGAGGACCTGTCCTAAGCTCATCATGTAAGTGCAATTACAAAGAAAGTACAGAACACCTCTATGTGAAATGGAAGAGATGCGGGTGAGGGCAGCATTGATGGTGGAGGAAGGGAAGTTCCTTTCTTTGAAGTAGGAAGACATCTCCTTAGTTAGCATCTCTATAATTTTGCACACATCTGTCCTCACTCCATCCTCCTACCACTTACCAAAGATAGTGTTCCTCTTGTCCTCACCTACCGTCCAACCAGCCTATGCGTCCAGCACATAAATCTCTGTAATTTCCACCATCTCCAATGGGATCCCACCGCTAAGCACAGCTTTCCATTCCTCCACTTTCTGCTTTCCACAGGGATCACTCCCTTGTACATTCATCTCTCCTCATGGATCTTCTTCTTGATACTTACCCTTGGAAGCTGCACCTGCTCCTACACCTCCTTCCTCACTACCATTCAGGGCCCCAAACAGTCCTTCCAAGCGAGACTACACTTTACCTGTGAATCTGTGGGAGTCATCTACTGTACCTGGTGCTCCCCGTGTGGCTCCTGTATATCGGTGAGACTCAAGGTAGATTAGGAAACTGCTTCACCGAGCACCTATACTCCATCCACCAGAAAAGGTGAGATCTCCCAGTAGCCATCCATTTCAATTCTACTTCCTTTCCCAATCTGAAATGTCAGTCCATGGCCTCTCCTACTGCTGCAATGAGGCCAAACTCAGGCTGGAGGAACAACACCTTATACTCCGTCTGGGCAGCCCCCAACCTGATGGCATGAACATCAATTTCTCAAGCTTCCAGTCCTGGCCCCATTCCCTCTTCTTCACCATTCCCCATTCCCATTTCCTTCTCTCACCTTATCTCCTTCCCTGCCCATCACCTCCTCCCCCTTCCCTTTCTTCTATGGCCTTCAATCCTCTCCTATCAGAATCCCCCTTCTCCAGCCCTTAATCTTTCACCAATTGACTTCCCAGCTCTTTACCTCACCCCTCCTCCCTCCTGGTTTCACATCACCTACTACCTTGTATTTCTTTCTCTGCACCCCGCCCCCAACCTTCTTACTCTGAACTCTTATCTTTTTTCTCCATTCCTGACAAAAGGTCTCAGTCCAAAACGCTGACTGTTTCCTCTTTTCCATAAAATGCTGCCTGGCCTGCTGAGTTCCTCCAGCACTTTGTGTGCGTTGTCCACAACCTATGGACTCACTTTCAAGGATCTCATGTTCTCAATATTTATTACTAATTTATTCTTTTCTTTATTTTTGTATTGCACAGTTTGTTGCCTTTTGCACATTGGTTTTCCAGCTGTTAGTGTGGTCTTTTATTGATTTGATTATGATTACTGGATTTATTGAGAATGCCCACAAGAAAATTAATCTCAGGATTGTATATTGTGACAGAACAGGTTGGCAAAGCTAATTCTCCTGCTAACTTTGCCTCTTTGTCCAGTTAGTCACTCCTCCTTGTTCTGTCCCTGGTCTAGATTCCCCAGTAGTTCACACACTTTGCCCTCTCATTCTGCAGTTCTTGGGAGTTCATCATTTGCACACCCCAACAATGAAACAATTGCTAGCTTGGCTAATCAAAACAATCCTTTCAGTTAATGTACTCTACTGGTTTTTAAACTCACAAAAATAAGGATTTGAGACACTGGCATTCCAAACGGCTTCATTTATTTTCACTTATATACTGTTACAATGGTTTCTAGACAGCAGAACAGCCCCAAAAGGCCTAAGGAATAGTTTGGGGCATCTTAAAGTAATGCCTAGGTTAGTGGGATCATGTGCATTACATCCTGTGCCGACAAATTTAAACCCTCAGTTTGGCTTTGCTGGGAGGTGTGGAAGTTGAATTTGACAGTTGATGAATGGGTATACAGTATTGTAAAGTTATCGACAAAGTTAATGTGAAAGCCTCTGTATATTTGTAAATTTTTGTACATGTTTGTGCTCTTTTATCTATCTGTAAATACTCTTCTTCTTCACAACTTTTGGGCAGCTTTTGCTCTTTTTCCCCCACCTGGAACTAAATAAAACCCCTTGCACTGACACGCTGTTGCAGCTTGCCATCTGCTTTATTTCCAACTGGTGACCCTGGTCAGGCACGCTTACCTACACCTCATAGCACGATGTGACATATATGGTGACATATATGTACTTTGATAATAAATTTTCTTTGAACTTTGAATTCATCCTGCATCACACTTGTTGGGCCCCATTCTTCGAGCAATTCAACTTCACCATCTCCTACTGATCCAGCTCCAAGTCCACTAAGCCAGACATTCTGCCACAACAGTTCAACCTAGCTTAAATGGAGATTGACCCTCAGCTCATCATTTCATTCTCCATGATCCTCTCCAATTGTCAGGGACCAGATCCTACAGCATGAGCCTGCTCCAGCCCACACCTCAGATAACTGCATGTACACAGTGGTCATGAACTTTGAGGCACTCTAGTGGGCCCAATCCTTACCCCTCTCTGGCTATCCAGATCCACACAGTCACTGCATTTTCTGCAGTGCCAGTTCTAATGGCCCACCACGATCACAGATGTACGTCAGTTCATTGCTACCTCCCCTCAGTGTGCGTAGTCAATTGCTCCAACCAGTGACCTCCTGTAGCTCCTACCAGTCCCTTGATACCCAGGGTCTCACTTCACCATGGATTTCATTATGGCTTTGCCACCTTCCAGTGGGGCCACAATGATCATGACAGTGGTGGACCAGTTCTCCAAGGTGGCACACTTCATTTCTCTCCGCAAACTTCCATTAGTTGCTGAGTCAGTGGGCCTGGCTCTCCAACATATTGTTCACCTTCACAGCTTTGCTCAGGGCATAGTGTCTGACTGGGGACCAATAATTTGTCTCCTGCTTCTGGTGAGCCTTCCACTCCCTCCTCCACACCTCAGTGAATTTGTCCTCTAGCTATCATCTGCAAGCCAACAGGCAGTCAGAAAGAGTCAACCAATAAGTGGAGCAGTTCCTATGATGCTTTCCCCTGGGACAAGCCGTCCCACAATTTACACACTTGTGTCACAAGTTATGTCACCATTTGAAATGCTTTATTGCTGTCAACCCGTTGTTTCCCAAGAGGAGCCGATGGTGGAGGTCCCGTCCACTAAGGCCCTTGTTTGCCACTGCTGGAATGCTTGGTAGAGTGCATGGAAGGCAATCCTAGCTACCAACTGCTCATACTGCTGGCAGGCCATCATTGGTGGCACCCGGCCAGACTGCTCCAACCTGGCTGTCCACCTAAGATCCACCCCTGAGTACTGACTCCTGCAAGCTCTCTCCCCTGTACCAATCTAGTCACCTACCATCTCAAGCTGCCACTGTCCCTCAGGATCACACCTACCTTCCACGTCTCCTGCCTCAAGCCCATTGTCCTTGGACCACTCAACCCACCTGAGCCTGCATCTTCAGAACCTAGAATGGTGGAAGGTGGTCAATGTACATGGTTTGCCAGTGATGGATTCACATCATTGTGGACAGGAAATGCAGTACCTGGTCGACTGGAGGAGAGTTCTTGCGTGCCGTCCAATTTCACCTTGGATTTATTGCGCAGAGGAATTCCACCAGACTGATCCAGATCACTGTAGGCCATCAGGTGCTGACCAAAGACGGGGGTGGGGGGGAGGGGGTGGTCCTGTCAGGCCTGCACAGGCAGCCACCTCCCAGTCTCCACCCAGCTAACTGGAACTAACAGAAATCACCTGCCACTTGTTTCCAATGACTTACCTGCAGCCTACTTAAACCCAGCTCTCATCCACAGCCTTTGTTCACTCATCGAACCAGTTGTTCCTAGCCTTCAGTTACCTTGTTGTGTTAAGTATCTGCTGTCTCTTGTTTTAAGCACAACCACCCCCTCCCCAAACCCCTGTGGCTTGTTATTTTGCAGTTTATTATTAAAGTTACTGCTCACTGATAAACTGTCTTAGCTGCTCTGTATTTGGGTCAAGCCTCCTCTACAGTTCCTGATATGTTGTCAATCAGTGATGGCATTCATGATGCTTACTGTAAGAGGCTTTACTACTACTTTAGATATGTTACTTTTGGTGTTTGGTAAGTGAATGAATCTCCAGGCAAATGAATAATATGAAAATGTGTTTTTTCACTATTGCACTCTCTGTTCTAAAACTCTCAAAGTCTGGTTGTCAAATTAAAATGTTCCCTTTTTGCTCATCCCACTTTCTCCAAACTCAGGGTGTAGCCTTGGGCACCCACATGGGGTCCAGCTATGCTTGCTTTTTTGTTGGCTACATGGCACAGTCCATGTTCCAAGAGTTTCCTGGAAATGCTCCCCAACTCTTTCTGCGCTACATTGATGACTGCATTATGGCTGCTTCTTGCACCCATGCTGAGCTTGTCAATCTCAGCAACTTTGCCTGCAACTTCAACTCTGCCTTTAAATTCATTTGTTCCACTTCAAACACCTCTCCTACCTTTCTCGATCTGTCTCCATTTCTGCAGATACAATGTCTTCCAATATCTTTCATAAACCTAGTGACTCTCACAGCAATCTTGACCATACCTCTTCCCTTTACTTTTAAAGTGAGCACTGGTTTTAGATTCCCCCACAGAAGCAAACATCATTTCCACATCCACCCTGTCAAGGGAATGTAAAAATACCATTCCCTTTTCTCTGTTCCTTCATCTTCACAGAATTTGCGCTCACGGGATGAGGATTTCCTATCTAGGAATGTCTTCTTTCTACAAAGAACAGGGTTTTCATCCCTTCACCAGTGATGCTGCCCTCACCCACATCTTCTCCATTTCCCCAGACATCTGTATTCATTCCATCTTTCTGTTGCCTTAACAATGCTAGAGTTCCTCTTATCCTCACCTACCACCTCATGAGGCTCCACATTAAAAAATAATTCTCCACAGCTTCCACCATTTCAATGAGACCCTACCACTAAACACATCTTTACCTCCCCCTCCCCCACCTTTCACTCTCTCTACAGGGATGGCTCTCTCCATGATTTGTTCATCTCTCCCCCAATAATTTCCTTATTGGCACTTATCCCTGCCAGTAGCAGAATGCACTACACCTGTCCATTCACTGCTCCCTCAACTCCATTCAGGGCCCCATACAAGCCTTCCAGGTGAGGCAACATGGTGTTAGCAAATCTGTTGGCATCATCTACTGCATCCAGTGCACCCGATGTGGCTTCTTCTACATTCCATCCAACTGGATAGCATGAACAACAATTTTTTCAACTTCCAGTAATATTTTCCCTTCCCTTTTCTTCATTCCACACTCTGGCTTCCTCTTACCCCTTCTCCTCAATTGTCTATCACTTCCCCATGGTGCCCCTCCTACATCCTTTTCTCCGATAGTCTACTCTCCTCTCCTATCAGATCCCTTCTTCTCCAGTACTTTACCTTTTCCACCTATCACTTCCAGCTTCTTACTTCATCCCTCCTCCCCCACCCACCTGGTTTCACCTATCACCTTCTAGCTACCCCCACATTCTTATTCTGATATCTTCCCCTTTCCTTTCCAATCCTGATAAAGAGTGGCCCAAAATACCACTGTTGGTTCATTTCCATGGATGCTGTCTGACCTGCTGAGTTCCTCCTGCGTTTTGTGTGTGATGCCCTGGATTTCCAGCATCTACAGAATCTCGTGTTTCTGAAAAATATCACTGCTTTGAAAACAAATAAAATATTGAGAGGAACCATTTAGTGCTTCAAGCCTCTTGTCACTTAACAATATAATGGCTGATCAAATTTAATCACTATTCAGCGTTCTTGATAACCCACTAATCTAGGTGCTCACCTATCTATAGTACCTCTGCCTTAAGCATATTCAAAATTCTGTTTCCACTACCCTTTAAGGAAGGGAGTCACAATGACTCAAGGCCTTCTGACAAGAAGTAATTTTATCTCTTTAATTGATGGCCCTTTACTCTTAAAGTGAGCACTGGTTTTAGATTCCCCCACAGAAGCAAACATCATTAGCACATCCACCCTGTCAAGACGCCTCAGGACCTGGTAATTTTCAGTAAAATCTCTTCTCAACCTTCTAAATTCCAGCTGTGGTGGCACAATAACATAATGCTAATACAGTATGAGCAACTTGGGGTTCAATTCTGTCACTGTCCATAAGGAGTTTGTACATACTCCTCATAACTGCGTGTGTTTCCTCTTGGTGCTCTGGTTTCCTCCAACATTCCAAAGTGACCACTTGGGGGTAATTGAGTGGTGTGGGCTTGTGGGCCAGAAGGGCCTGTTACTGTGATGTATCTCTAAATAAAATAGTCCATCCAAATCTTACTCATTTGATAATCTGCCCATTTCAGGTATTAGAATTGTACATCTTTTCTGAATTGCTTTCAGTGAATTAACATCCCTCCTTAAATAAGGTCAATACTGTGCATAGTGCTCCAGAAGTGGTCTCATCCATGTCCTATATACCTGGAGCAGCAAATTCTCTCTACATTTGTACTCATTCCTCTAGCAATACATGATAAGATGTTAATTTCTCTAATTACTTGCTGTACCTGATAGTAGCCTTCTGCAAGACACCAGGATTCCCAGATCTCTCCCCATTTCAGAACTTTGAAATCTCTCACAATATAGATAATATACTTCCTTTGAATTTTTCCTGACAAAATGGACAGTTTCACATTTTCTCACATTGTACTCCATTTGACAGATCTTTGCTCATTCACCTAATTTACCCCCCCCCCTTTTGTTCATGTCACAGTTTACTTTACACCCTGCAGTTACAGTATACCATGATATTCACAAATTTACAGGAATAAGGAAGACTTGGCTGTTGTATGAACATGGTATGCTAGAAGTTTGATTCTGTGCCACCTTTTCAATACCATGCAATATTTATCGAAATGAAGTTGACTACAAAAAGTAATTAGCACTTGGCTCACACAATGAGAAATTCAGTCACAGTCCTTCATGCAAGTGATCTGTTTCTGTGTGGAAGATGCTGGGTGGGCATCAACAACATTAATCTGCTTGCAAAAAATGACTAAGTTCTGGATATGGGAACCAACATTTAATATGTATTTATTTAGTGATATAGCACAGAGTAGGCCCTTCAAGCCACACTGCCCCAGCAACCCCCCCAAAAACCTGATTAACCCTAACCTAATCATGAGTCAATTTACAATGGCCAATTAATCTACCAGGTACATCTTTGGACTGTGGGAGGAAACTGGGGAACCCAGAGAAAACCCATACATTCCATGGGGAGGAATGGCACTAGAATTGAACTCTGAACTCTGGAATGCCTTGAGCTGCAACAGTATTATACTAACCGCTATGCTACTGTGGCACCTGAATTTAAGAGACAAAGCAAGTCATGGTACTGATATGGAGACCACCATGAATCTCATTTTAAGGATTTTTTAAAGGATTATATGGGTCGGCACAACATGGAGGGCTGAAGGGCCTGTACTGTGCTATAGTGTTCCATGGTTCTATGGTTCATCAATGATCTTAACATCTTCTACTTTCTAGGTAAGGTCCCTTCCTTGCTTCATTAGAAAGTTCTTTGTCTCTGCTACCTACCTACATTTCCATTTTCCAAATGTGACCATCTTTACTTGTTTCTGAACCTGAATTGCCTTTCAAAGGCAAAAAACCCCCCCAAAAATTAGTAACATGTACATCAAAACATGCAGTGAAATGTGTTGTTCGCATCAAATTAAATCAAAGAGAATTGTGCTGGGCACACATGTCACCACACTTGGTGCACCAATATAGCATGCCTACAACTCATTCACCTTAACTGTATAGCTTTGGAAAATGTGGGAGGAAACCAGGGTATACAGAGGAAACACGCTATTATGGGGAGAAAGTACAAACTTACAGACAGCTGCGGGAATTAAACCCCAACCTTCCCTGATTTTACAACCAGTGCAGTAAAATGTTGTGCTAACCACTATGCGACCATGCCACCCCTAGCAAGGCTCTTACTTGAGGAAGCATCAGTTCTTAATGATAACTTACCAAATGGTGCAAAATTTTGAATTTTCATATGATTTTAAAAGACAGTTGCACAATTGCACAGAGAGCCTGAGATTTGGAATTCCTTTAAGCATAATGCACTGCATATAATGTGCATTAGAAAATCATCCATCAGTGATTCTGCTAAAAACTACAAGCACCCCACACATTGCCAGTTCAACATGCATTTTCAAGTTAAATTTACAAGGTGAGAATTTCCAGCCTTATAAATCTTGTCACGTAGAGACACAAATCACTGAAGATGCAGGAATCTGGAACAACACACAAGATACTGAAGGAACTCAGTAGGTTAAGCAGCATTTGTGGAGAGAAATGAACAGACATTTTTGATCAAGACCTTCATCTGTACAGGTTTGGACTTTAGCTTGTGCTTACTTATTGATCGTCTGATTTTTAAAATAGTGGCGGCATAGCTCCATTCCACAGTTCACTATAGAAGTAGCTATACAAGGGCCAAATCAGTTCTAAAGCTCTCTTGCACATCTGTGTTGCAAGTTGAACCAGATGCCATTTTGGTCAGTGCATGAGCGAGTGCACATATTATACAATTGGGTAGTACATTAAATAGACATATTGTGACATCAATCCAAGCTGCCATTTTGAAACTCTGTCCTCCATCTGGCATCTCTTATGGCTTGCACATCTGTCCAACAGCTAAAAATACCCTCCCACCCTCACCTGCCCCAATCCAATCCTTTAAGATGCCATGCAAAACCTTGATTAAACCTCTGGTCATCTGCTTCTATATATTGTTGTTTACAGGTACATTGTCAATACTAATTTGGCTGCTGGCTGTGTGCCCAGGGACCCAAGTTTTTTGGGCACAGAGCTCAGAAAAAGCGACGCAATAGACTTTTTACACCATAAATCAGTGAGTTGCTTTGTTATGTCTGCCCACATTTTTTTCCCTCATTAGGGAGAGAGAAAGCCTGTGCTTTGTCGTATACTGGGTGAACGAGTAGTTTTTGGGGTACTGAAAGTCTGTGTCTTTATCGATGCTTTGCTGCACGCTTGAGTGCTCAGTGGGGGGGGGGGTGCTGATGTTTTTTTCTGGTTGGTTATTGCTTTGCTGCTGCTTATGTGTGGGAGGGGAGAGTTGGGAGGGGCTTTGAGGTTCTAACATTTAACTGTCATTCATACTTTGGGGCACTCCTCTGTTTTCGTGGATGTTTGTGAAGAAAAAGAATTTCAGAATGTATATTGTTTACATTTCTCTGACGTTAAATGTACCTATTGAAACCATCTGTAACAAAGGACTATTCAGCCCCTTGAATGTGTACTGCCATTCAAGTAAATCATGGCTGATCTGTCACTCACCTCCATTCACCTTGTCTTCGCACATATCCCAAGTGTCTGACATGAGGCTCGAACTGACAACTGTCTCATTCAAAATAAAAGGGCTCCCACTGAGTTGTTGCTTTAAGAAAATATTATCCAGTTAACTCTAAAGCACAACTCCATCATTTGTAGGTTTAACTTTACATTGGTGATACATTGATACAAGGGCTGGCAAGAGTTTTGTTATCAGAGCATTGTTCAAAGTCAAAGTCAGAATAAATTTATTGTCAAAGTGCATATATGTTACCATATACTACATTGAAATACATTTCCTTGCAGACATTTGCAGGAAAATAAAGAAATACAATAAATTTATGAAAAACTCTACATTGCAAAGACTGACAAACAACCAACGAGCAAAAGAAGACCATACTGCAGTGGACAGGAGTGCTCTACAGCAGGTAGTTAAAACTGCTGAACACATCACCAGCACCAGTCCACCTACTATCAAGAATATATAAACAGAAAGGTGCCAATTAAAAGCCAGCAATATCATGAAGGATTCCACCTACTCTGCCCATGGACTACTTGTCCCACTCCCATCAGGGAAGAAGCTCCGCGGCATTCATACCAAGACCACCAGACTCAAAAACAGCTACTTTCCCTCAAGCCATTAAGCTGATCAAAACCTTCACATATTAACTCACCCACCACCACTTCATAAACATCACTTAGAGTCTCTTTGATCAGTCTATTTATATAAGTTACTTGCACACTGTGTTTTATAGGATTGAGTTTATATATATATATATGTGTGTGTGTGTGTTTTTAAATTGTTTTCTTTATGCTGCATCGAGTAACAAGCATTTAATTCTTCTTCACACTTCTGTACTGAAGGAATGACAATAAACAATCCTCAATTTTGAAATTGTGCAAATAACAATATATAATACAGAGAACAGGATTTGTAGACTCAAGAGTTGTGCAGTCCTTGGAAGTAAGTCTCTAGGTTGTGGGATCCGTTCAGAGTTGTAGCACAGGGATGATGTTGGCAGTAGCTGGTAAAGTCAACACTCCTGTAAATACAAAGAGATCAGCGTCACTCAAACCTTTGGAGATATCAAGAAAATGACTGCTGCCTAGTTTACCAGAACAGGCAGTCTCATAATATTCCTCATGGAAGCTTAGCATGGAATAAGAGAGAGCAATTTTTTTGGTGATATGTTTCTCCTGAATCCAGAGTATTGTTAATACAACACATCTGACTCCAGAACTTGATGAAACAGTTTTACAGATAAGGAATGAAATCTTCACTCCTCTAATACGCAGCTCAACTGTCCCTCAAAATTAGGCTATGCATGTAGATGTTAATTTCCAGCTAGAAGTCATGACTCCTTCATTCTAATGCAATCCAAATACCAAGATTTAAGGAGAATGCACAGTGAGGGGAAGATCGTGCTTTTAATTATGTCTGATCTAAGTTGGAGACATGTCCCTTGTTTTTCAAAAAGACTACCAGTCAACGTTAAGATTCCCAACATTAAGCAGATTAAAATGGACCCCAAATACTTCTAAGATCTTACAATAACTGTTAAAGAATGGAAACTCCCAATAATAGTTATTTTCTAACTTTAAGTGAGGAATTCATTACTAAAGTTTATAAATCCCCATGGTGACATCACTACTCACTTGATCACATGACTCATTTACATGGTCATCTTCTCAGCTGGTTTCCCAGTGTTGAAATTAATAACTTTCCTTCCAGTTCTCTGGGTCAAGGGTAGATGATGAACCTATTGTGGAATCCACAGACTCTGCCACTGATGAGACAGACAATGCATGACAAATTGGATGGAAGGGTAGTGAGGGAGGAGGTGCATTCTCCCTATTGCCATTGTTGGTTTTTGCAGACTCCCAATGCAATAGGTTCTCTAAAACTCCTTCAAAAAGTATGACATACACCACAACTCAGAGAAAGTCTGCCTCATTACTGCTTAGAATGAAGGATGGCACTGGTAATGACCTGCTTTCCATTTTTAAAGAAAATGCGTGTAAACACTTTTAAAATTGAACATTCTTTACAGATTCAAGCTATTCACTAGTTTCCTTAGTTGATCTGTCCTCTCCATTTGTCTCCGATATGTTCCTTTCTGGAACCAAGTAACTTGTAAACACCTGACTTAATGTTGATCTTTAATTTTGGACTATATAATTGTGTAGCTACAGGTTTCCCCCACTATCCAAAGGTAGAGCGTTCCTATGAAACGGTTTGTAAGCCAGAATGTCGTAAAGTGAATAAGCAATTACCATTTATATGGGGAAAATTTGTGAGCATTCCCAGACCCAAAAAATAACCTACAAAATCATGCCAAATAACACATAAAACCTAAAATAACAGTAACATATAGTAAAAGCAGGAATGATACGATAAATACACAGCCTATATAAAGTAGAAGTACTTTGCTCCAGTAACCTTTAAGCTATGAAGCTGCCAAATCATACTAAATAAAACATAAAAATACACAGCCTATATAAAGTAGAAATAATGTATGTACAGTGTAGTTTCACTTACCAGAATAGGGAAGACAGCGAGCACACTGATGATGGTGTGTCACCCATGACTACCTTTAAGTTTCACTTTCACAACACTTTCATCACCATCATCCAGTGTCTTCTGTTTCAGCTTATTAAAAAGACTAACTGATTTCTTCTTAAGTATAACAGAACACCACGCTTTGTACACCCATCAATCTACTCAAGCAATAGACTTTCCATTTTATCCATTACTGGATGCTGACTAAAAAAGACTACTTTGCTACGAACAGAACCAACAGTAACATCGGCAGCTTTCATTATTCTTTCTCTCTGCGTGTAAATTGTGCAAATGGTGGATGCAGGCAAGTTCAACACACGGACAATGTCCTTACTTTGTTCACCATGATCAAAACGCTTAACTATGTCCCGTTTTACGCTAAGTGTAACACCCTTATGAGCTTGTTTAGGCTTTTCTGATACCTTAGAACTCATCTTGCTAACGAATGCACAAAACAAATCGAGATAAAGCACAGATGCTCACAGGCACGTATTTAAGCTTTGGCAGCTAGAATGCAATTCTCGGGGGGACCTTGGCTGCTCAGGGCGTGCGCTGCCTTTTTTCGTAAAAGCGAAAACACTCTTCAGCTAGCGAAAACAGATAACTAATGTAAGTCTTTCATAACAGCGAGCTGACGTAAAGTGAATGTTCAAAAAACGGGGGCCACCTGTATATAGGACCCCGGTCAGACCCCACTTGGAGTACTGTGCTCAGTTCTGGTCACCTCACTACAGGAAGGATGTGGAAGCCATAGAAAGGGTGCAAAGGAGATTACAAGGATGTTGCCTGGATTGGGGAGCATGCCTTATGAGAATAGGTTATGGGAACTCGACCTTTTCTTCTTGGAGCGACAGAGGATGAGGTGACCTGATACAAGGTGTTTAAGATGATGAGAGGCATTAATCGTGTCGATAGTCAAAGGCTTTTTCCCAGGGCTGAAATGGTTGCCACAAGAGGACACAGGTTTAAGGTGCTGGGAAGTAGGTACAGAGGAGATGTCAGCGGTAAGTTTTTATCTCAGAGAGTGGCGAGTGCACGAAATGGGCTGCTGGCAATGGTGGTGGAGGCAGATATGATAGGGTCTTTTAAGAGATTTTTGAATAGGTACATGAAGCTTAGAAAAATAGAGGGCTATGGGTAAACCTAGTAATTTCTAAGGTATGGACATGTTTGGCACAACTGTGGGCCGAAGGGCCTGTATTGTGCTGTAGGTTTTCTATGTTTCTATGATGAGCAGAGGTTAATGTCAGGAATTCATTGAATATTACACATGTATTCAGTGTTTCTGAGAATGTCTTGCTGAGATCTGATCTACATAGACCTTTTGACATGATTCCTATACAAACTATAAGACCATAAGATATAGAAGCAGATTTAGCCAATTTGGCCTGTAGACTCTGTTCCACCATTTCATCATGGCTGATCCATTTCCCTCTCAGCCCCAATCTCCTGCATTCTCCCCACAACCCTTCATGCTCTGAAAAATCAAGAATCTATCAACCTCTGCCTTAGATATACCCAATGACTTGGCCTCCACTGCCACCTGTGGCATCAAGTTTCACAGATCCACCACCCTTGGGGTAAAGAAATTCTTCCTCATCTCCATTCTAAATGGACGTCCTTCTATTCAGAAGCTATGTCCTCTGATCTGAAGACTTCCCCACCATAGGAAACATCCTCTCAACATCCACTCTATCAAGGCCGTTCAAGTTCAAGAAGATTCAATGAGATCCCCCTCTTTCTTCTTAATTCTAGTTAGTACAGTCCCAAAGCCATCAAACTCATATAAGCCCTTCAATCCCGGAATCATTTTTGTGAACCTCCTTTGAACCCTCTCCGGTGTTAGCACATCCTTTCCTAGATAAGGGGCCTTTCTTAGGGCTCACAATACTCCAAGTGAGGCCACACCAATGACTTATAAAGCCTAAACATTACATCCTTGCTTTTATATTCTAGTCATCTCAAAATGTATGCTAACATTGTATTTGCCTTCCTCACAACCAACTCAACCTGCAAATTAACCTTTAAGGAATCTTGTATGAGGACTCCTAAGTTCCTTTGCACCTCAGATTTTTGAATTTCTCTCCATTTAGAAAATAGTGTACACTTGTACTTCTACTACCAAAGTTCATGACCATACACTTCCCAACACTGTACTCCCTCTGTCACTCCTTTGCCCATCCTCCTAATCTGTCTAAATGCTTCTGCTTCCTCAAAACTATCTGCACCTATCTACACATCATCCACAAACTTGGCCACAAAGCTATCGATTCCATCATCCAAATCATTGACATATAAGATAAAAAGAAGTGATCTCAACACAGATCCCTGTGGAACACCACCAGTCACAGAGAGCCAATCAGAAAATTCTGGCTATTTAAACAACTAAATTGTTTATTAGACCACAGGTTTAGATAGTTTTATTCCAACGTTTATATTTCATGTTCTAATGACTCTCAGAGAATCATAATGTTTTTCCTTTTTAACCTTCATTGTGTTCTGCTTCAGATACTGTTTTTCATTTATCAAGCTCAATCATGAGCAAGGATGACATTTTTTAAAAGCTCTGCTGGAGCGAAAACAATGATGGAGTGTGGAGTCATACAGTATTTAGAAGCTAGAGTAACCCTGGAACACGTGCTCTTCAAGGGTTCATCATAGAAAGGTCTGACATTAATTCTGCTGCTAATCCATATGTAGCAAAAGTACACAACTCTAAAAGTGCATTCCGCTTTTATACAAATACTTTTATATTTGATTTCAATCCATTTTGAGGGTGCTTTGATGAGCACAATGAAATTATACCCTCTTTGATAAAAGTTGACATGGATTCACTGAAATGTTTGACACAACCATTTCTATAGTTTTAACAGTACATTAGATGGTATAACTCTGGAAACCATCTAAGATCAGAACATTATTGACCCAGAACATTCAGTCTAATGTGTTTATCCTGGTAAAAAAAAAGAACTCATTTTGTGTTGACAAGTACATTACCTCCTGTGATTCTTTATCAATCTTTGGCCGATATTCAAATCTACTGGTAATTGCTTTCTGTAGTAACAACCTACAGACCAATCTTAGTGTGCACACTGTGCAAGGCAGCAGCACATTACAGTAGGTCCATGTGCCTGTTTGCCCTAATGTTATTTAATGTATTTATTTTGTTTGTTTTTGTACTGTCTAGCAATGCTGCAAAATGACAATGGACATTAATCTGTTGAACAACATTTTTACCATCCTTCTGGCTCTCTGGATACTTTACTCCATCGAGTGCTTTGACTACAGAAGTGGAGGCAAAATCGTGTATATGAGGGACCAGCTACTTGCAGCCGGGAGCATCCTTTGCTTGACTTGCTGAAGCTTGATATTCTGGACGAGCTGAGACGGAAATACCGAGGCTGCAGATCGGGTAAAAAGTGGTACCACAAGAGATGGAGATATAAACCATATCTCCCATCTATCATCATGGGGAATGTAGGATTACTGGAAAATAAAATGGAGGAACTAAAGGTACTCACGAGGACACAGAATGAACATCAGGAATACTGTATTGTGTCTTTCACCGAGACATAGTTACACGAGCAAAGCCCAGATTCCAAAGCTACTGTGAATGGGTTTAGGATACAAGCAGACAGAGTTAATCTACCGCGCTGTAAGAGGAAGGGAGGTGGGCATGCTGTGTTTATGGGTAACAGATGGTGTAATCCTGGTCACATTTCTGTGAAAGAGCGAATCTGTGAAATCTGAGAGATCAAACTGCTTGCTGTGAGTTTGCGTCCATTTTAAGTACCACGTCAGTTCAGCCATGCCATATTGCTTGTTGTCTACATTCTGCCTTCCCGACACAGTCCCGATGCTATATGTGTGATGTCATACACACTACCACCCTGAGACTCCAGACTCAACACTCCAATGCGTTCGTTGAAGTATCAGGAGACTTCAACCATGTTTCTCTCTTGACAACCCTGCCCACCTTCAATCAGTTTGTCAAGTGTCATACAAGAGAAAATAAAACACTGGATCTCTTGCATGTAAATGTTAAAGATGCATACAGCTCCACAGCTCTCCCCCCACTTGGAAGATCAGATCACAACCTGGTTCACCTCATGCCCCTGTATAAGCCCAAAGTACAGCGACAGCTAGATACCACCAAAATAGTAAAGAAATAGTCTCCAGAGGCCATCGAGGCATTGAAGATCTGCTTTGAGGTTACTGACTGGAATGTGCTTTGTGAACCGTATGGGGAGGACATTAATAGACTTACTGATTACATCACTGGCTACATCAACTTCTGTGTGGACACTGTAATACCATCAAAGACTGTTTGCTGCTTCTCTAACAACAAACATGGGTCACCAGTGATCTAAAAGCTCTTCTCAAACATAAAATAGGGCCTTTAGATCAGGAGACTGGGAGAAATTGAAATGTGCAGAAGGAGCTAAAGAAGATCAAGGTGGTTAAAGAGGAATACAGGAGAGAGCTGGAGAACAAGCTTGGGCACAGTAGCACACAGGAGGTGTGGAGAGGCACTAAGAACTTCACCGGCTTCAATCAGCTTAGCTGTAGTGTCTCAGAAGGCAGCCATGAATGGTCTAATGAGTCAAACCAATTCTTCAATAGGTTTGACAATTGCCCTCCTGTTTAGACCCCTCTCAGCACACCAGTCCAGGTGCCAAGGTACCCAATACTCCCTCAGCACCAACGCCTCCCCTCCTCCCTCCTCCAATTCATTCCGTGTGTGCAACATAGGCTGCCATTGTCTACGTCCCCTCCTTGCCCTGTATCTACCATTCACACGTCCATATACCAACTGCTATTGTACCAATCTTCACCTCCCCCAGCCCCCACCTTCCATCAACTCCCCAGTCATCATGGACTCACCTTCACTACTGAGCAGGTGAGAAGGGCTCTGGGGAAACTCAGACATAACAAATCTTTGGGACTGGATGGCATGAACCCCAAGGTCCTGAAGGAGTGTGCTGAGCAGTTATGTAGAGTTCTCCAGTGCATTTTCATTCTCTGTCTCAGCCTGGAAAAGGTCCCAACTGTGTGGAAAACATTATGTGTGGTCCCAGTACCCAAGAAGAGCCATCTGAAAGTCTTGAATGACTACGGTCCAGTGGCCCTGACCTCACACATCACGAAGACCCTAGAGAGGCTGGTCTTGGCTCACCTCTGATCCCTGGTCAGACCAGCACTCAATCTCCTTCAGTTTGCCTACCAGGAGCACATTGGAGTCGACAATGCTGTCATCTATTCACTGAACAGAGCAGACTCCAATTTGGATAAGCAGGGCAGCACTGTGAGGATCATGTTTGTTTTTCCATTTCTCAAGTGCCTTGAATACCATTCAGCCCTCTTTGCTGGGGGAAAAGCTCCATTCAATGCAGAATGGCACTTCCATTTATATCCCCGATAATGGGCTACCTGACTGGCAGACCGCAGTATGTGCGGCTTCAGAGCTGTGTATCAAAGACGGCTATGAGCAGCACTGGGGCCCCAAAGGGGACTATATTGGTTCCCTTCTGTTTATCCCAGACTTGAGATACAACACTGAGTTATGTCATCTGCAGAACTTCTCTGATGACTCAGCAATAGCTGGGTGTATAAAGGGAGAATGGGAGGACGAATACAGGGCCCTGGTGGAGAACTTGGTCAAATGGTGCAAGCTGAATCATCTGCAGCTCAACATTATTAAGACAATGGAGAAGGTGATGGACTTTAAGAAGACTAAGCCTGAACTGCTCCCTGTTACTATTGACAGTGAGGACGTGGATGTGGTGAGGACCTACAAGTACCTGAGGGTGCACCTAGATGACAGACTTGAGTGGAGCACCAACACAGAGGCTGTGTACAAGAAGGACCAGAGTCACCTCTACTTACTGAGGAGATGGAGGTCCTCTGGAGTATTCGTACTCTCAGTCACTTCACGCCAAGGAAACCAGCATAAGCACCAGCCTGATGAGCCTACAAGGCTCGGGACAGACTTTAACTTTTAACCAGATCATACATATATCAATCTGATCAGAAAAATGGCCTAAACTGTAAATAATTATATCCAACCATTATGCAGTCTTACTAAACCAATCTGTCTATTATCACTTTCACCCACTCTGGTCCACTATAACTAAGGATAATTCAAAACACTGGCTATCATCTCATGAAGTCATCCCTGCCAATCTTTTACCCCAATAAGACTTGTTCTTTCCTGTTGGTAAAATTGTTGTCATAGCTATTCTTGCCCACAATAGAACAGTCCGAAATTAAGTCAATCAATTTCTGTTTTTATTCTACAGCTGCATGAAGATCACAATTTTATATTCTAAATCAAACCTGAGACATTTGGTGTGCAGTATAACTTCCAATATAACTCGGAGTCCTGCCATGTGCAGAAGTTCGCTAATGACACGGCCATAGTGGGGTGTGTCAGGAATGGACAGGAGGAGGAGTATAGGAAACTGATACAGGACTTTGTGATATGGTGCAACTCAAACTACCTGCGTCTCAATATCACCAAGACCAAGGAGATGGTGGTGGACTTTAGGAGATCTAGGCCTCATATGGAGCCAGTGATCATTAATGGAGAATGTGTGGAGCAGGTTAAGACCTACAAGTATCTGGGAGTACAGTTAGACGAGAAGCTAGACTGGACTGCCAACACAGATGCCTTGTGCAGGAAGGCACAGAGTCGACTGTACTTCCTTAGAAGGTTGGCGTCATTCAATGTCTGTAGTGAGATGCTGAAGATGTTCTATAGGTCAGTTGTGGAGAGCGCCCTCTTCTTTGTGGTGGCGTGTTGGGGAGGAAGCATTAAGAAGAGGGACGCCTCACGTCTTAATAAGCTGGTAAGGAAGGCGGGCTCTGTCGTGGGCAAAGTACTGGAGAGTTTAACATCGGTAGCTGAGCGAAGGGCGCTGAGTAGGCTACGGTCAATTATGGATAACTCTGAACATCCTCTACATAGCACCATCCAGAGACAGAGAAGCAGTTTCAGCGACAGGTTACTATCGATGCAATGCTCCTCAGACAGGATGAAGAGGTCAATACTCCCCAATGCCATTAGGCTTTACAATTCTACCGCCAGGACTTAAGAACTTTTTAAAAGCTATTATTAATGCTTTTTGAGATAGTGATTTAGATGCATATCATATTTTTTTACTGAGTTAAGTATTGTATGTAATTAGTTTTGCTACAACAAGTGTATGGGACATTGGAAAAAAAGTTGAATTTCCCCATGGGGATGAATAAAGTATCTATCTATCTATCTATCTATCAGTATTCTTGACTAAATTTTTGAGTATCTTGGACTACACATGACACACCTGTGAATACATGATACAAAAACTATTTAAAGCTGTTAGGATTTTGAATTCAAAGATGTATTCAGCTTTCTTATACAATGTCAAAGAAAGCCATTTAGTCCATTCAGTCTCAATTGACTCTCAAAGAAATTCCATCAGACCTATTTCCCACATGAAAATGAACCAAAGAATGCAGGGAAAACCCACATGGTTACAGGGTGAATGAACATGAAAATGCTAGATGTCAACAGAACCCTGATCTCTGAATCTGTGAGACAGTTGTATCATTGAGGTGCCCATAATCACTCATATTGGTTTCTCCCACTGTTCAATGCATATACTAAATTTATAGCCCTTCCCCCACTTCAAACATTTATGGGCTGAAGTATTCTTGCAACCTCTAAACTACCTTCAAATTAACTAGGTCTTTTGGGTGCTGACTTCTTGAAGCAACATTGTTTTCTCATGTTCTCTCAATGCCTGTATGTTTTCCATGCTGCCTCCTAATTCATGAGTATTATTGCCTATGAAAAGCAGAAAGAAAATAATCAATATGCCTTGTTGTAGACCTTAAGAGTGTATCTGAAGGCCATGTGCCTGAAACATTTTCTTTTTCCACTAAAATGGTAAAGTATTAATTCCTCATATGTTTGTGCTATTATTTTCATCTCGTTCCACTACCTACAGACTTATACCATCTTCTTTGCTTTAATTTTCCTTTAGAAATTGATTGTTGTAGCGTTAAGGATGACTGCTGTTGTTTCACAGTGATCAACAGCTGTCTGGAGCTCTTGCCATCTTACTTACATCTGACTCATGGGGTCTGTACAAAACACATTTATTGACCTTGCAAACTTCAAGATCCACTTCCTGCTGTTTTTACCATATTTACGAAAGGCTATGGAGATTTCAGAATCTGTAAGTTAAGGAAACTACCCTTAAAGATCCATACTGATTTTGTTTCCCTCCTTGCTGATGCATTTTATATTTTCCAATCCCTATTGTCAAATCTAACATATTTTGGGATAGACCTTGGATATCGCTGGAGACTTGGTAAGTTTACTAACAACAACAATTACAAGACACAGGAGCTTCAAATAATCATGTTTGTTCCAACTCTTAACAGCAAGGAACCTACTACATGTAATACTTACATCATACAGACTTTTAAGTGACATCATTACAACCTCCAAATGTTAACCTGCTCAGTTGAGGAAAAAACACAAGAGACACAGATTAACCTCTGAATTCGGTTTTTATTCAGTGGAGAGTTTGCAGCCACACGCACTCCGGGCGTATGGTAGCCAACTCCAAATTTTGGCAGCTTACAGAGGTCATATTTATACTCAAAAGTGGTGCTCCACATTCGCAAATATGGTTGCTGATTCAAATTCATCGTTTGATTGGCTATTGCATTGTTACTAAACGTGCAAAATACTCGGAATAGGTATAGACGCGAGAATCTCAGAATAGACACATAGCTCAGAGAATCCGTCAGACACATTGTTCTAGCAAGCAAGTGGTTACTTTTCTCTGTGGTTGCCGCATCCGACTACACTCTATTTTAGTTACCCGTTCCCTGTCCTCTTATACTTCCCTAGTCACATACCCCGACCCTAGTCATGTACACATATTAACTTGTTCCCTTTACTACACATACCCCTCACCACCTCCACATTCTCAATTCTCTCCTTTTATCATTTCAATGATAACTCTACAATATCGTGGAAATCCCCTCGTGCAGGTTCGAGGAGTTCGGTGGCCTCGACAGTTGCCCGTACTACCATCATTGGCTTAGCCGGCAGCAGGTCCCCTAGTGAGGCCATCATTCTGTTCAGGACACATTTGACAATGGCAATACAAACAAAAATCCCTATAATAGCCATCAGCGTGTAGATATCCCCCCAGCCCCCCCCATCCTGTTCCTTCCTTAACAGATCCTAACTGTTCATCTATTTTGTTCATATACCGTGTTATGTTGGCAGTAGCATCATCCAGCCCCATTATGCATTTGTTCTTTACGATAGCACAGAGCCCTCCCTCCCTGGCGAGGAGGTAATCAAGTGCATAGCGGTTTTGCATGGAGAAGAGCCGCAGTTGGTTAAGGCTGTAAATTATGAGTTTTAATGCTCCCCTGGTGGCATTCCCAAGGCTTGTGAGGCCACAGGCCAGATAGTTCCGATTGTGGGCCGCCAAAGTGGCTCCTGATGCTCCCAAAGAGAAAAACCCGGCTGCCCCGTATCCAGCCACCTGACCTGCGGTGAGGGTAGTCAGGACTTGGTAATCCGCACAAAATTTTTGGGAGACCTCTCTCTTGTACCTCCCAGACCGGCGGGGCAGAGGACCCCAAGTTCCAGGGCAAGAGACCGCAGTAGGGAGGAAGGTGCCATAGGCCACCGAGGAAGGGTATGGGTACTCCAGGAAGTTGGTGGCAGTGCCGTTATAGAAGAAAAAATACCCCGGAAGGGTATACATGGTCTCAGTGCAACCTTTACCCTTTAGGTTTTTGTTGTCGCTCCATTCTCCCGTACCAGCAGAAGTGTACACTCGTTTGGTACCCCTGTGATAGTCAGGTAGTGGGAATACATGATCACTGACTTGGAGGTGGGTACGGTTACCCTCCCCACAAAGGAGTCGCACCCCCTGGGTCAGGGGCTGGCACTTTGTCTCACTGCAAGAGCAAGATATCCCTAAGGGGTCCTTGGTGGAGTGACACTCCCTTTTCCTACAGGGTTTAGAGATGCAGGTGATGTTATTCGAGACATACACGTCTGAACATCCCCACCCTATTCCGAAGTAGCAGTTCTCATAGGCTCAGTCACCTTTCAGGGGTTTGGGATTGCCCTCCCACCAGAGGTCTTCTTGCATCCGTGGGAGGAGTCGAACGGCCTCTATATGATCTGACCGCTTAATGATGGACGGGGGAAATAGGCAGTCCGCAACAGGAACCTTGGAAGAGTCATAGGTGAGTTCCACCCTCTTTCCCTCGGGCAATGTTTCGCTGGCGGGGGCGCATCAGAAGGGTTGATCGGCACGATCCCAGTGTGGGAAAATGGTAAAGAGCGAGGAGACGCTAGTAGGGTGGGGGTAGCAAACAATGGTCGTAGTTCCATACAGTCGTTTGTGCGTGTTTTGGAAATAGTTCTGACTGATAAACCCCGAGGAAGGTCTTTCAAGGGTGGGGCCTTTGGGGAAACTTCAATCAAGTCTTTGTCTTGAAATGTCCCCCTTTGATCTTTCTAGGAGATTTGGTTCCTCGTCCAGAGCTTCCCATAAACACTTCCCCTGGTATAGCCAGCCTCCTAATTGACCCTCTGCCCAATTTCTCTTGTAGGTAAAGTCAAACCTGCAATTCTGGTACCGACAGGGAAGGGCCCAATAGGTTCTCTTGCCTAGGACCAGTTGGCGGTCCGGTTGTGTAAGTCTCCCGGTACAACAATTAACCCTAGTCACATTCCATTTCCCCAGTTGGCCTTCTCCATCATTGTCACATACCAGGACATCCTGATTGCAAAGGTGGTATATCCTACCTTCCTTCACTGGGTGGCATCGATAGATCCGTCCCTCGCCTTTTCCCTATATCCCACTACCCCTAAAAGAATATAGATAACCAATAGCATCCTACCTTCCATCACCAAAGTACAGTTTCAAGGATGTGGGCACCGCAAAGAAAAAAAATTTAACACACAACAGTTCAATCAAGTCCGTTTATCAGTCCTTTCATTTATCTGTAGTCTCTGGCGGGTCCGGGATCCAACGCTTGCAGTCGCTCAGATGGATCCAGCGTTCTTGTCCTTTCACTTTAACAGCTGAGGGGGTCTGCAGGAGGACCTGGTACGGTCCTTTCCACCAAGGTCCCAGCTTGGGTCGATCCCAGTTCCTTATCAGTACCCAATCTCCTGGTTCTGCTCCCTGCCACTCGCCTTCTCTGTCAGGGACAGGTCTTGAAGCTTCTTTCACCTGAATGTGTAGAGACTTAAGAGACAAAGTTAGATGCTTGAGATAACACTGCAATTCCTCACCCATCATTTGTAAATCTACTTGTACTGGCGGGGGGGCGGGGGGGGGGGGGTTTGGTCACTGCCCCATGGGGTTCTATTCGGGCGCCCGTAAACTATTTCAGCAGCAGTTAACCCGGTACCAGTTTGAGGTGTAATGCGCTTGTGATACAGTGCCAGGGGGAGGACTGTAAGCCAATTTAGTCCCATTTCAAGGGTCAATTTAGTTAGTTTGTCTGTCTCATTTTCAGGGAATTCTTTACACATTTTTCATAATGGCGTATTTGGTCCTGATTTATCCAGAGTCTGGCCCATTTTGGTAACTTACTCTTGCATTCACTTCAGTTTCCTGACCTTCGCGTGGCAGATTTCTGCTCTTAACAACCAGTCTAAGGCAGGATGCCGTTTCAGCTAGATGTCGGAACCAGACCTTAATCAAATCAATGTTGTATTTGTCCGGAGCCTCTAACCCCAAACTCCATGCAGGGACTCCAAACCCGCCTCCCAATCAGGGGACTCTAACCCCAAAGTCTATGCAGGGACTCTAACCCTCAAAAACCTCCTTGTAATTCTTACCTGCTATCCGTGTCTCCCAACTGAGTTTTTCTTTGTCCGTGGAGTCCTTAGGATGGTCAGCTGGAGCTGAAGGGGTTGGAATGGGGTGTCAGGAAGGGAGAGAGAGACCGAGAGAGATCTCTCGGAGGGCCCTTCTGTCTCAACCCACTCTTACCTTCCCGCTGATCTCTTACACCGACTCCCGAACTGCCAACCGTTTGGACTCCTGGCTGGCTCGCCAAATTGTTAATCTGCTCAGTTGAGGAAAGAACACAAGAGACACGAATTAACCTCTGAATTTGGTTTTTATTCAGTGGAGAGTTTGCAGCCACACGCACTCTGGGCGTATGGTAGCCAACTCCAAATTTTGGCAGTTTACAAAGGTCATATTTATACTCAAAAGTGGTGCTCCACATTCGCAAATATGGTTGCTGATTCAAATTCATCGTTTGATTGGCTATTGCATTGTTACTAAGCGCGCAAAATACTCGGAATAGGTATAGACGCGAGAATCTCAGAATAGACACATAGCTCAGAGAATCCGTCAGACACATTGTTCTAGCAAGCAAGTGGTTACTTTTCTCTGTAGTTGCCGCATCCGACTACACTCTATTTTAGTTCCCTGTTCCCTGTCCTCTTATACTTCCCTAGTCACATACCCCGACCCTAGTCACGTACACATATTAACTTGTTCCCTTTACTACACTTACCCCTCACACCCCCTCCACATTCTCACAAACACATAGCTTGTGTAGATAATGATGTAAAAATACGTCACTTTCTTCACTCATCTTCCAGTATGGTTTGAATAAGAACTTGTGCTATCTTCATCAGCTCTGATTCCTGAAATCTGCAAGAAAGCAACTGCAGTAGAGTAGAATGTTGACATCTATATTTTGTTGAATGCTATATAGATATCCAGATGTTTCGATAGATCAGGGGTTGTTTATTCTATACAGACCTTCCAAGTTGCATGTTCTTCATTTTGCTATTCAGAGTAGCTTCAGATGGAGAGCAGCTGCCACCAACCTCCCCTTACCTCCATCAATACTAGGTGCACAACAAAGAGGCAGAATGAATTACTGCTGAACGACCCTGAGAGCAACAAATTACGTATATAACAAGTTACTACAGATATCCAAGTGCCTCATCTACTTAAGTATATTTCCTCGTGGATGTAAAGGTTATATCCTAAATGAGTTTAGATAGGTCTAAAGTAAGGGAAACCTACTCTACCACTATTTTCTGCTTTAGAACAAACCGCACTGGTGAATGTAACAAGATGGAAAAACATCTTGTTTATTCGTTTTTTGGATACTGGCATAACAAAAAAGAAATCCACTATGCAGTTAGCCTAAATACCTAAATTCTGGTTAATGCAGGATTTTCATTCTCAGCATGCAAAATTATATAGATCAGTGTTTTTAAGGTGAAATTATAGTCAAAGTGTGGGTCCATTGATGCTGTTGTTACATTATCAATTGAACAGATGAACATTTCAAAAATATGAGGTCATGTGGCAGCAGTTTCATACCTTGGTTTCAGAGATTATATTAACCACAGTAATACAGAAAATGAAATTGTGCAGTAACAGTATGACCTTGACTTTGCAAAAACCTCTATAAATGACAGCCTGACGCAACACATTTTGTATCATTTAACATTCATCAATCCGGCTTTTGCAACTGAGCCAAATTATTCTCGAGAGTTTTCAGAATTGGTAATTACATACAGTAGAGAATATTTTAACTCTTTCTGTTTCATGTAACATAGGACAAATAAGATGCAACAGAATATTCACAGGGCAGTTGAGAATGTTCAAGCAAAGGGAAAATAAGAGGAGCCTACCCGTGTGTGGGGAAACAAGGGGTCATGCACATGCTTGCATATGCTCATGTGTTAGTGAACCTGGTCTCCAGTCACATTGTACTTCTTGCTATGGATCAGAAGTTTGCCCTGTCAAATCTCTGTGCCACTAGGTGCTTCAATATATTAAAAAAAAATCGCATACAGACATCTTCTACTCCTGAGATTATTACATAATCTGACTCTGAGGAACAGCTTAAGGAGAGGTGATTTTGTTCCAAGAGGAAGAAAAGACTTCTGTACAATGAAAGTATCTTGGTTCACATGCCATAATTTTACATGTGAACAGATTCTGGGAGATACTTTGAAAATGCTTGAGCCTTTTAACTACTATATTCACACTGATGAAATTTACATTCCACAAAATATCACGCTTCTTCAGTGGTGAACCACAGTGAAAGCCCTTCCTTGTACTGATTTTATTCTAATAATTCATATTTCAGGGCATTTGACAACATTTATTACTGATTCTTAAATCTCCTTAAAAAGCATTTATGGGCCACTTTACTGAACTTTTGTTGTCCTTCCAAAAAGGACTCTCACAATGGTTTTGATTAGTAAATTCCACAATTTAGAACCAGTGGTGATGGAAGAACAATGATATATTTCAAATTCAAATGGTGTATGACCTAATGGCACATTTGCAGCAGATGGTATCTATGTGCCTACTGTCTTAGTCTATTTTGATGATGGAGATTATGATCTTGCAAATGTCTTTGGGAGTAGACCATTTAAGTAATTGCATTGAATTTTATAGGTTGAACAGTTTGATAATTTATTCATTAGTTCTTAGAAGAATGAGGGGTAATCTTATAGAGAAATATAAAATCTTTAGGGCCATAGATAGAAGAAATGTGCAGTCTTTTTTCCCAAGTTTGGGGAACCAAGAACTAGAGGGCAAAGTGTAGAGTGAGGGGGAGAGATTTAATAGGAATGTGAGTGACTTTTTCTCTTCAGAGGGCGGTCTCTATATGGAATGAGCTGTTAGAGGACGTGGTTGAGCCAGGTACATTAACACCTTTTAATAGGCAGTTAGGAAAGGTTTATAAGGCAATGGGTTGAATGTAGGTAACTGGGACTAGCTTAAATGGGAATCTTGTTCAGCATTGACCAGTTGAGCTGAAAGGCCAGCTTCTGTGCTGGATAACTCTTGGTAAACAAAATGCAACCACTGTGCACTAGCAGTAGAGAGAACTGTTTAGTGTGTATAGGTGCCAAATAAGAATATGATTTGGTCTAGATTCACCTCAATGCAAATACAGCAAATTTTATTACAGTGGGGTTTTACAACAATCTTGTGCTAATCAATATTAAGTCTAGATTTCTGTACTTAAAGGTATTTATTTAATTACTAGAATTTAAGGTCCCTAGCTACCATGATGGGATTTGAATTCATGGTTTGAGATTATGCTGCAAATTGGGGAGTGGTTATAAATTAGTGGCTGTTTCATGAAACTCTGCAAAGGCTATGTATTCAGGCTAGCAGTGAACCTCATCTCTACAGGCTGAGCAGTCCAGGCATGAAGTGTGTGATTGAAGGTAGGTGACAGATTTCAAGCCTTAGGGGGAATAGCATGTTGGAAGGGTCAAGTTCTGGATGCTGCTCATGAATGACTTTTAGAGTCAAGTCTTTCTCATTTGATCCCTGCTCATAACATAGCGGAAGCATCACCTGAACATGAGTAAATATGTTCAAAACAGACTAAATGCCTTAAAACAATGCAGCTCAAATTTCATTATGGCCAAGCCAATAATTGGGTTCTAAACCAATGAATACTGCAAAAAAACAAAGTAATTGATAACCCTTTAAAATAATATGATAATCCCTTTACATTTTGTTATGATCTGACTTCTGCATGGCCCATGCTCTAATTGTATAGTTAACAAAATACTTAACAGGGTAAGTTTAAGTTGTGCTTTGGACAAAAATATAGTCACCATGGAAGGCTTTTCTTACGTTGTGCATATGCACAGAAAAGTGTGACTAAAACTCATTAAGCACTGCATGTGCTATAAAGTACTGGGTGATTAATGTAAATTAAAATTCAGCCTGTCAAGATACAAAAAATTAAATGTATGCAGTATGACTAAATTTTTAGGCTTGCCTTTTAAAAACATAACTTGATTCTTATATCCAGGAAGGCCCTAATAATACCCTGTGAGGCACTTAATTCCCCCCCCCCCCACCTGTGATTCCAAGAATTAATTCAGAGGCAATCTTTTGGCTATGTGAAGCTATGCCTTGTTATACGTACGGTTTTACAGGTATGTCAAATTCAGGGCTTACATTTTAATTGATCTCTTATGGATTTGCCTACAATTATTTCTTTGTCTTTTTTCTTTAAGATAGTAATAATGCCATTGCATCCTATGTTGTTTTAACAGACACATCCTAGGTTCAGCTATTAGCAGTTAGACTAGATTGGGAGGAAAGATAGGGCAAATGCACAGCAATCAATATAATCATCAGGAAGTCATAGCTTTCCTTTTCCTCGGTATGCTTTTTAAGTAGGTTGTTCAGTTGTAATCTTGTTTTACTACAATTAAAAGAGAGACATATAGCTATAGTCCCCCTGAGACATTCCTTACAAGTCATTGGGGATCTGAAATGTAATTTCCAATATAATGGAGATTGATCTATAATTTAAATGAGACAATGAATCAATATATTAGAACAATTTCACTGAAACAATACAATCCCATCTTTAAAAGGTGTAGAGCACATAGTGTTACGAACCCCGTAACTGGGTTACTTACCAGCAAAGATAGAGGTGTCCATTGGAGTCTGATGATACTATTTTTAATAGTATTTATTAGTAAAAATACACAAAAATAATATCAATGCAAATATACAGATAATATACGTCGTCAATACTAAACCTAAAAGTGCGGGTATAATAATAATCAATAAGAAATAAGCTCTATCATTGTCTAGGGGATAATGAATTGTCCGATGGAAATATAAAGTTCGTTTCAGTTTACACAGGCTGCCGTCGTTTGTTTGTCGCTGTGTTGCAATTGTTGGAGAGAGAGAGAGAAATAGAAGAATAACTTGCCGACTTTCCTTGGTATGATCTTGATCCGTATCCGTCCTTTAGCTAGACCGTTCCGTGGAGGACTCGCCACCCAGGCAAGGATGGACACACAAACAAGCCCCCCACCAGTCTCATACGTTTCTCCTGGTGTGTCTAAGGGGTGTTCCCCAGACCCGTCTTTTATCCTCACTCACGGGGTCTCAGATGTCAATCAGGTTGGGATGATGCAATCCCTCAACCAGACCACTCTGGTTGTCCCCTGAGGGGTTTCAATGAATAGTACAGTACTCAATACACAATTCCTTCTCCAAGAGACAATAGCATTAATCAGTGGTTCCGTTCCGCTTATGTCAGGAGACATTCCACCTGGTTGTGTATTCTGCGTCTCTCTCTCTCTCTCTCATTTCCTGACATGCTGTGTATCTCTCTCACTTCCTGGGTCTCAGACCCGAAATAATAGCGATCTTGCGATTCTCAAAAGGGGGGGGGGGCGACTTTGCACCCTTCGGCTCCTCAGAGTTGTTCCACATTCGTAACAATAGCAACAGCTGTACCTATCCACTTTATAAAACTTGCTTAAAAAGGAAGTAATTTCATTTCTTCTCTCTAAACCAATCAGTTGTTGTAGTTACAGAGTGCCTTGAAAAAGTATTCAGCCTGCACAACTATTTTCACATTTTACTGTCTTATTTTCTACATTTAAAACATATTGAATTAGGATTTTTGAGCTAATCTACAAAACACCATGCATCATGTCAAATAAAAAAAAATTCCAAAATCTGTCAACAATTTACTGAAATTTAAAAACCAAAAATGAGGCTGAAAAAGTACTCATCTCCCTTGTAATTACTATGCTAACTTTCCTCAGATGCAATAATGTACATTAACTTAACAACTCACCCAATTTGTTGATGTAGAAAATTGGTAGATCACCTGCTTTCAATTAATTCATAAGAATAAGTACTCCCTCTCTCAGTAAGATCCAACAGTATGGTAGATTTTCAACAGACCAAACCAAAATGAAGACAAAAGAGCATTCAAGAAAAGTTAGGGGAATGATAATAATGAGGCACAAATCTGGGGAAGGGTACAAGACCATCTCAAAGGCATTGAACATACCTTGTAGTTCAGTACAGTCCATCATCAAAAAGTGGATAAAGTATGAAACCACAGCCACACTACCAAGGTCAGGCCACCACTCTAAACTTATTCACCGGGGAAGATTAGCAATTGTAAAAGAAGCTACTGTGACACCAACTGCCAACTCTGAGTGAGCTGCAGAAGTCGGTGGCTGCAACTGGAGATGAGGTTCATGGTTCGACAATCTCTAAGGCCTTGCACAAAAAAGGTACTTATGGAAGAGTAGCAAAGAAGAAGCCCTGGTTTAAAAAAAAACATTTCTTTGCCCATAAAGACTTTGCAAAGTGTCATTTAGAAGATAATATAAAGATGTAGAAGAAGGTCTTGTGGTTGGACGAGATGAAAGTGAAACTCTTTGGCATCAACACTAAGCAGTAAGTGTGGTGTCAATCTAATACTGTGCATCAGCCAGGTAATACCATCCCTACTGGTAAAGTATGGTGAAGGTAGCATCATGCTATGGGGATGCTTTCCAGTAGCAGTGACTATAAATCTGGACAGGATTGATGGGAAGATGAACATTGCTAAACACAGAGATCCTTGATAAAATCCTGCTAGACTCTGCCAGACAGCTCTGCCAGAAGTTCATCTTTCAGCAGGACAATGACCCAAAGCACACTGCCAGTGCAACCATGGAGTGACTTCAAATTTTAAAAAAATTATGTCCTTGAGTGGCCCAGTCAGAGTCCTGATCTTAACCCAATCAAATATCTCTAACGAAAGACCTCAAGATTGCTGACAACCACTGCTCCCCAACTAACCTGGCACAGCTTGAGCAATTTTGCAAGGAGGAATAGGCAAATCCTGCTCCATCATGTTGTGCAAAGCTAATAGAGACTTATCTAAAAACATTACTCGCTCTAATAGCTGTGAGATGTGGTTCAACTAAGTACTGAGCAAAGGAGGATGAATACTTTTGAAATGCTGACATTTCACTTTTTGAATTTTAATTTTTCATGCTTTACAATTTTCCCTATTTTTGGGACTAACTGTCAAAAAAATGGAATGTGTGATTCACAAATAGAAATTCTCAGTTAAATTGATTAAAATCTCATAACACTCATTTATGTAAACGAATGGTTGAGGGTTGAATACTTTTATAAGGCACTGTACATTGAAACAGTATTCCGTCCACTATGCCACTAATTGATGGTTAACATTGTTTATTTGTTTAAAATTGAAGATTTATATTGTTTGTGTCTCAGTCATTCCTTTATTTTTTTTCCCAAATCCATTTTTTACTTCCTGGGTTACATGACAACAACATATTTTTCTTTCCCTTCCAAGTGTGGATTCCAATTCTTCAATACTTATTTTCTAAAATGATTGCTGCATGGCCATTGTGCTCATTGGCTTTAGGCAATGTGTCCAACATTGGCATCAAAATGGCTATAAATGTCTTCCAAGGCTTTAATGGAAATATTATCTCCATTGTTCAAACAACACTACTCAAACAGTATCATTACTTCAGTAAGATTTAAGGAATGACAAATTATACAGACAAGAAAAATCTATTATGTTAAGATTTCTCTTCTCAAAGTTATTTGTAAATTCTTTGGCCTGTTATTTCAGTATATGCTGGGAATTATTGTTCTTCAAAGGTATACTCAGTGGCCTCTTTATTAGGTACCTCCTGGCCACAGAGTATGGTTGTGGTCTTCTGGTGCTCTAGCCCATCCACTTTAAGGTTTGATGTGTTGTGCATTCAGAGATGCTCTTCTGCACATCACTATTGAACGTGTAGTACTGTTACCTTCCTGTCAGCTTAAACCAGTCTTGCCATTCATCTCCAACCTCTCTCATTAGCAAGGCATTTTCACCTACAGAACTGGTCTTGTGTATTTTTTCACACCACCCTCTATAAACTCTAGAGAATGTTGAGCGTGAAAATTGTAGGAGATCAGCAGTTTCTAAGACACTCAAATCTCCCTGTCTGGCACCAACAATCATTCCACTATCAGATACTTAGATCACATTTCTTTCCCTGTTTTAATGTTTGGTCTGAACAACAACTGAACCTCTTGACCATGTCTGCATACTTTTATGCATTGAGTTGCTGCCACATGATTGGCTGATTAGATACTTAAATTAATGAGCAGTTGTACAGATGAACTTAATAAAGTGGTAACTGAGTTAAGTAAATGCTACAACTTTTTACAAGGTTATCCTCTTTAGCTCTGTTGGTAGTACCTTTGTTTTTAAGCCATATAAGTATGGATTCAAGCCCCTTCTTATCAAGTTGATTTTTGGGAGAAAACATATAGATCAATATGGATCAACAAACAATCTCCTGGAAGAACTCAGTGGATTGAGCACCATTTGTGTGTGGAGGGGCTGGAGGGTAGAGGGAAGAATTGTTGTTATTGCAGGTCAAAACCCTGTTCTAGCCCTGATGCAGCAGTTTGACTGGAACACTGACACATCCTTTCATTCCACAGACCAACCTCTGGCAGATTGGTTGTTGTTCCAGATACTGTAATCTGTAGCCCCTTGTGTGTTCAGTGTCCACCAGATGGGTCAAATATTATGAACTGTATGTAGAAAATTGTCTTATCAAAATTGGGGGAATAAAACATTCTTGGAGTGATTCCAATTTGGCAGTACTGGAAAAATGGAGGTTTTTGATTGCAGTTTTCTGCAATTTGTTCATCGCTGACATTTTGAAAGATTAAAACAATCATGCACTTTGTGGGTAATTATGAACTAATTTGTGCTCCTGACTTCTATAAAAATTAGATTGCACCTGTTCACAACCCAAAAAATGAAGGTGAGATTTATCCCTTTAGTTACTTAGCAGATAAGTGATTATTGCATTAAATTAGAATTTATTGTCATATGAATTAGTGATATTTTGGAGTGCTGTATCGTTGAAGTGCAATGCCCCTGAGCCCAGAGTTCTAAATGTAATGCCTTTTCAAGAGGTTATTAAATCGATGCATGCCAAATAAATGACTTTTATCAATGAAGATATATCCATATATGTGATACAAAATAAATCGAATATTCAAATGACAGATAATCGAAGTGGAATTTGTATAGTGCAATTTATCTGTTGAATGTAATGAGATCAAATAAAATCATTTTCCAATAGGTCAGAGTTGTTCTCTGACAGTGCACTATATATTCACTTATCACATTCAATAGAAATACAGTTAATCATCTGTCTCCCCTAACTCGAAAGTAAAATAAATCAATTGTGTACAATTAAAAAGTAGCCACAAGGTTAATGCCATCATCTCAGAAATTAATATTGTATTCAAAGGTATGACTTTTCTTGTAATAAATGAAAATTTAAAGCTCGTCCATTTGCTTTAGACATTAATCTACAAGATTAAATAAAAATAGAACATAATTGCTTTTTGTTTCTGGTACACTGATGTGATGACGCAAACAGCAAGACTCACGTCAATACTTGGCAAACAGTCAAAATAGGCTGGCAGAACATTTGAAACCTGAACCCAGAGTGTTGTAAGCTGCATTTTTTTTTAGCAGTAGGCAGGTGTATCTAGCTTTTCATTGGGTTGAATTAAGATTATAGTTTTAATTTTATTTCACAATAATCCTTTGTTGTCAGCCACTAATACAATATTGAATGCAACAGCATCTTCCTCAAAACAAAAATCGTGAATGTCCTTGAGAAGAAACTCTCATCTTCACCAATCTCTGTCACATGATGCATCTATCCATGATGGAAATGGTAGAAGAATGCAGTTTTTGTAGAAGAGCCCCACCTTTACACTGAAGCTGCCCTCCATTGTATTGTGTAACAATACCATTGTGATCAATGTGATAAATTCAGAACAAATTTAGTGTTGTGGATCATTGTCCCAGCAGAATTGTACACTACCAGTCTGTCATGTCATTGTCTGGAATAACCCTTTTACTATTAATATCAAACCACAGAATCGACCCTATTTCAAAGAGGAATGTAGAAAAGCATACCAGCAGCAGTACCTGACTGACCTTAAAATAATATATCAACATGTTAAAGGTACTAAACACTACTGCATGCAACTTGAACAATAGAAGCAGCAAGTGATGGACTGAACTAATCAATCTGACACCATAATAAGAACATCTAGCCACAATTAACAGAGAGAAGTCTCCACATCTTCAGTCTTGATGATGAAACTCAGTGAAAAAGGTGATATGCATTTCCAACCATCTGCAGCAAAAGTTATGAGCCAGGACAAAATTATGGCAGTTCAACTAGCACAACATGTAAAGATTCCTAACCAATAACAGACTGGGCATCAACAATGACCAGAAACTTAATTGGACCAGCACATAAATATCGTTGCAATAGAACAGTTCAAGATTAGGCCATATTTGGAAAAAGTCTCACTTTTTAGATTTGCATAAACTTTCCAGTAGCTAGAAGGCATGTCAGAAATGTGATGGAATATTTTCATTTGTCTGGACAAGTGTAGCTCTTAACATTGAACCTGATATGGGCCACAGCAGTGGCATCCCATGATTACTTAGAAAATTAATTTTCTTCCTTTTCTTCTTTACTGTAGCCCCAGCGAACATAATTTTAAGGTGCACTGTGGTAAATTGCTAAAGCTTTATTGGAAAAAAAACTAGAAATCCTGCAACTGAGAACAGCAAGTACCTGAGAACTTTATCACCCTCAAATTTCCCTCCGAAACATTTAATATTTTGGACTTCAGGCTATCTTTCTTCCCCTTTGCTGATGCTGCACCAAATTCCTGGAACTCTACCAAATACACTATGGGAGACCCAACATCTTAACATCACCTTCTGAAGGGCAATTTGAAATGATGCATTTGTCAGTGACATGAGAATGAATAAAATAAACAAAAATACACATTTTCACTGCATTTCACAAATACAGACTATATTTAATGATCTCACAGCATTTGATTATCTGGTGTGAAGAACATGAGGACACTAAAATTTTAATTTAGTTCCAATAAAGGGGGAAAAACTATCCAAATATTGTTACAATAATCACACCTATATCGACACTCACAGTACCTTACAAAACAGTCACTTCAAAAGGTTCTCACAATTTCAGAGAATCTTACACATAACTTTCACAGCATTTCATGTACACACAGTGTTTCATAGTAGTTCATGTTTATGCACAGTCTCTCACATACACATGACCCACAATTCTGTTTCACACAATCATTTTAACTTCAACAGAATTTCACATATCTCTGGTTTTGTATCCATAGTTTCTTACTTGTGAGTGCATTCAAATTCAAATTATTTCAAATTTATATGAATCCACATGCAATTTTAATGACTGAATGAGCCTTTGTTCTCCATCTGGCATGTATAAACACGCACACTTAATCACAGAGGCAGAGTCATACAGCACAGAAGCAGGCCCTATGGCCCACTGTATCCAAATCCAAACATCAAATGTCCATCAATACTAATCCCATTTACCAGCACTTGATCTACATCTTGCATTTCAAGTGCTTATTTAGATGCTTTGAAAATGTTGTGTGAGTACCTGTCTCTATTTGATGCCACTCACAAAGTACCACTTGATGAGGATGGTGCTGGAATTGTTCTCTTTACTGCAGTGAAGGGTAACAAGAAACACAGGATCATATTCAAGTCATGAAGCATTTTATTGATGTAAATAAAGAAACAGTTCTGATAACCACAAAACATTAATTTAATGAAATTAGAACAGTGAGGGAGAGAGAGAGAGATGATAGTGCATCAGAATCAAGCTTATTATCACTGACAAATATCTTGAAATTTGTTGTTTTGCTGCAGCTATACAATGCAGTATATAGAATATTCTACAAATTACAATAAGAAATATATATTAAAAATTAAATAAGTAATGTCAAAAGAGAGCAAAATAAGTGTAGTATCCATAGTTTTTTTCATACTTCTGTATAGTAAAGTGAATTTCTGAACAAACATCCTTCATCAAAAGGTGATCAACACTCAGCACATTGGGGCTAATACCGCAATATTGTATAGCAATCCAGAAAGTACACACACTGAATTAGTTACATTTTTAAAACATACTTAGTGTTGTGATCTAGTATGTACTTCCTGGAAACAGATTCAATAAAAATTAGAAAAGGAAAGGTTATTGGATAATCACTTGACAGGGGGAAATAATTACAATTGTTGAGAATGAGCTGGAGATTGGGCCCAACTTGAGAGCTCTAATAAAGAAAGGGCACAGTTGCAATGGATTGAATGTTAAAAAAAATGGCGGCGTGACGGCAGCGCATGTGGCCATTCCAGGAATAAATATCAGTTATCTGTAAGTAGGGGCCGTGCATAATCCTGATTTGATGGGGACGGACGTGAGAAGCACGGAGGAACATCTGGTGAAATTTCTGACATGCCTGTTTCGCTGCTACTGTGCGATCGAGAAATCTCCGGAGAGGAAGGCCCCAAATCCTCAGCTTTGCCTGTTGCTTGGCGGCCGGTGCCGAGGTTGAAGCGCTCAGCACAGATGGTGCTTGGTGCTCGGTGTCGGAGGCTCGAAGTTTTTCGGATGGACTCAGAGTTGGCTGTGGTCGGACGCTTCCAGAGGCTGCATCAGGAAGCTTTGCGGCGCTGGAGGTTCACGGCAGGAAGAATTTTTCTTCCTTCTACCGTCTATGTGAGATGATGGACTATCAAGGACTTTGAGACCTTCATTTACCGTGTCCATGGTCTGCCCTTATCAAATTACGGCATTGATTTGCACTGTTGTAACTATATGTTATAATTATGTGGTTTTTGTAAGTTAGTCTTGGTCTGTCTTGTGTTTTTGTGATATCATACTGGAGGAACATTGTATCATTTCTTAATGCATGCATTACTAAATGACAATAAACGAGGACTGAGTGTCTTCACAATCTAAATCTAGATGTCTCCACCTGTGCTATAAATATAAGAAATTGCAATGTCATTGACTTCAGGTAAGTTATCAACAACATTTTGAATGGATAAAATAAGAGTAACAGTATCCATTTTTAAACTGCTTTGAATTGTGGTGATGGACCATGTTGTTTGCCAATAAAGAATACTGCCAGGGTAAGTTGAAGAACAGTGGGTGACGTGTGGTGAATAATTACTAGCTTAGATCAGTTGTTCTCCTGCATTGTTGATTCAACATAAGTCTACAAAGAAATAGCCACTGCTTCCTGGGAAATGGCACCAGGTTAGTTTAATTCTTCATCTAGTAAAGGTGTAAGGATTCAGTTTCTTCAGGATTTGTTACCAGTTCTTTATAGATCCATTTTTTCATTTTTTTGGAGATTGTAGAATTATTACTAATCAGCTTTTTAATAATCCTGACAATTCTGTTTTAACTTTTTTGTTGATTTCCTCATTGCATCCATCAGCATTAGTTTATTTTCTCTTTTTACTTGGCCCATTCATGTTTTTGACTCTCCCACGTACTGTTAAATCCTCCATTAAGATACTTAAAGAGATGGGAAAGGTTTTGCTGTGTATTATATTTGAAGCCCAGTGTGCTTTGTGATAAGAATGCATTATGTATTCTGAAGAAAGAATGGGCAAATCAAATAAATGCATTAGCAAACCAATTCACAGGAACAGAGCAAGGAATGAATTCATGGAGTGTCTGCAGCATGATTTTCTACTTTAGTATGCTGAGAAATATCTAGCATAAGACTATTTTAGATCTAGGAGTGTGCCATGAGAGTGGATTAATTAATAGTCTTGTAATTAAAGGACTTCATGGAAGAGTGATTATATACAATTCTATCTTATTATGAAGATTGAAAGTGATTTAGTTCAATAGTAATTATGATCCTAAATTTAAATAAAATACATTACTAAAGTATGAGACTTGGGTTGGATACAGATGATTGAAAAACTGCATTAAAAGATACGACAGTGAACAAACAATGGCTAATTAAAGAACAAATACATAGTTTACCAAATATGCCACAAGCTTCCAAAACTCTACAGGGTCCAAGAATGTTCAGTTTAAAACCATATTGGATCAAAGGAAATACCTATAATGCTAGCCATAAAGAGAACCGAGGATTTGGAAACTGTTGGAATTCAGCAAATGAGTATTAAAAACATTGTAAAAAGGGAAAAGAATAACCTAACAAAAACAGTAAAAAGGATAGCAAAATTGAATGTGGGTTCCTTACAGAATGAGATAGGAAAACTGGGAAACAAGGAACTGACAGAGAAATTTTTAAAAAAGGCAGCCTCAAGTTCAAGTTATTGTCATTCAATTGTACATATGTATTCTGTCCAACAATGTTCCTCCAGACCAAGGTACACAACACAGTAGATAGAACACACACACATAACACATAGTAATACTACCACAAATAAATTAACAAAAACTAAGGTGCATTTACAAGTTAAAAAGTAAATATTATTATGTTCTTGCTGTTTCAAGTGTGATAAGACCTGGGTAGGGAGGGGGAGTTCAGTAGTCACGGCCTGGGTAAGGAAGTTGATTCCCATCCCAACATTTTTAATGGTTCTCCTAATGCTACGGTATCTCCTGCCCAATGGTAGGGCATCAAAGAGATTGTTGAATGCATGAGTGGGACAACTGACAATGCTAAGGGTTCTGCATATGCAGTGCTCTTGATATAAAAAAAATCTCTGATGGGTGGAAGAGAGATTACAATGATCCACTCAGCAGTCCTTGCAATCCTTTATAGGGACCTGTGGTCAGATGCCTTGCAGTTCCTGTACCACACAATGATGCAGCTGGTCAAGACACTCTTGATAGTGTTCCCATAAAAATTGGTGGAAATAAGTGGGGGAGTCTCACTCACCTCAATCTCCTCAAGGAGTGGAGATGATGGTGTGCTTTCTTGACCAAAGGGGTTGTGACCAGGTCAGATGGTCCGTTATGTGCACTCCCAGAAACTTGGTACTCCTAATGCTCTATACAGAGAAGCTGTGTATGTGCAGTAAGGAGTGGTCAGCCTACACCTTCCAAAAGTGCATAATCATCTCTTTGGCTTTGACCATGTTGAGACTCAAGTTATTGAGCATGCACAATTCTACCAGTAGCTCTACCTCCCCTCTGTATGCCTTTTCATCATCATGGTTGACGATGTCAACCACTGTTGTCTCAACAGTATACGATGATTTTGTTTGAACTGGATCCAGCAGAGCAGTGATGCATCAACAGCAGACTGAGCATGTAGCCCTGGTGCTCAGCATGATGAGTCAAGAGATGTTTCTACCAACACTGACTGACTGTGCCTTTCTGTTAAAAAGTCCAGGATCCCATTTCAGAGAGGGTGTTGAGGTCCAACAAGGAGAGCATACCCACACGTTTCTGAGGGATAATCACATTAAAAGCCAAGCTGGTCAATAAACAGCATCCTGACACATGAGGCACTATTTGCCAGGTAGGACAGGAAGAAGTGGAGTGTAGAGGCTATGGCATCATCAGTGGCCCTTCCAGCCCCTCGAGCCACACCACCCCAGCAACCCCTGTTTTAACCCAAACCTAATCACGCCAATCTACCAGTCTTTGGACTATGGGAGGAAACTGGAGCACTCAGAAAACAAGACATGTATTCCATGGGGAGGACATACAGACTCCTACAGATAAACAACACAAAATACTCTGCAGATGCTGGGGTCAAAGCAACATGCACAACACGCTGGAGGAACTCAGCAGGTCGGGCAACATCTGTGGAAACGAACAGTCAATGTTTTGGACCGAGACCCTTCGTCAGGACTGAAGAGGGAGGGGGCAGGGGCCCTATAAAGAAGGTGGGGGGAGGGTGGAAAGAAGGCTTGTAGGTGTCAGGTGAAAAACCAGTAACAGGAAAGATCAAGGGGTGGGGGAGGGGAAGCAGTAGGGGAGGCTATGTATGAACATATCCGAATGGGAATGTGAAGCAGAGTTGGAGTGGTTGGCAACTGGGAGATCCTGTCTGTTGTGGCAGACGGAGCGGAGGTGCTCGACGAAGTGGTCCCCCAATCTGTGTCGGGTCTCACCGATGTAGAGAAGGCCGCACCAGGAGAACCAGATGCAATAGATGACCCTAACAGACTCACAAGTGAAATGTTGCCTCACCTGGAAGGACTGTTTGGGGCCCTGAATGGTGGTAAGAGAGGAGGTGTAGGAATAGGTGTAGCACTTATACTTGCAGGGATAAACGCTGGGTGGGAGATCCATGGGGAGGGTTGTGTGGACCAGGGAGTCGCGGAGGGAATGATCCCTGTGGAAAGCGGAGAGGGGTAGAGAGGGAAAGATGTGCTTTGTGGTGAGGTCCTGTTGAAGGTGGCGGAAGTTGCGGAGGATAATGTGCTGGATCCGGAGATGTCAAATGTCCTTTTTCTTTAAGGATTGTGGTTTCCTTCTGCCGTCATCAATGATGCCCTCACCCACATTTCCTCCATTTCCCACACTTCTGCCCTCACCCCATCCTCCCATCACCACAACAGGGACAGAGTTCCCCTTGTCCTCACCTACCACCCCACCAGTCTCCAGATCCAGCACATTATCCTCCGCAACTTCTGCCACCTTCAACAGGACCCGCAGGGATCGTTCCCTCCGCAACTCTCTAGTCCACACGTCCCTCCACACGGATCTCCCACCTGGCACTTATCCCTATAAGGGTAAGTGCTACACCTGTCCATACACCTCCTCTTTTATGACCATTCAGGGCCCCAAACAGACCTTCCAGGTGAGGCAACGCTTCCCTTGTGAGTCTGTTGGGGTTATCTATTGCATCTGGTGCTCCTGGTGCGGCCTCCTCTACATTGGTGAGACCCGATGCAGATTGAGGGACCGCTTCATCGAGCACCTCTGCTGCGTCCACCACAACAGACATGATCTCCCGGTTGCCACCCACTTCAATTCTGCTTCACATTCCCATTCGGATATGTCCCTACTTGGCCTCCTCTACTGCCATGATTAGGCTAAATTCAGGATGGAAGAGCAACACCTCATATAACGTCAGGGTAATGTCCACTCCCTTGGTACGAACATTGAATTCTCCAACTTCTGGTAATTCCTTCCCCTATCCCGGTTTCACTCTGCCTCCTCCTCTAGCTGCCTATCACCTCCCTCATGTTTCTGCCTCCTTCTACTACCCATAATGCTTTTCCCTTACATTCCTTCTTCACCTTTCCTGCCTATCCCCTCCCTGCTTCCCCTCCCCCACCCCTTGATCATTCCCCTTACTGGTCTTTCACTTGGCACCTACCGGCCTTCTTCTCACCCTCCCCCCACCTTCTTTATAGGGTCCCTGCCCTCTCCCTCTTCTGTCCTGGCGAAGGGTCTCGGCCTGAAACGTTGACTGTTCGTTTCCATGGATGCTGCCCAACCTGCTGAGTTCCTCCAGCGTGTTGTGCACGTTGCTTAGACTTCTACAGATGGTGTCAGAATTGAATTCCAATGCCTTGAGCTGGAATATTGTTGCACTAACTGCTACACTATCGTAGCTCCCATTCCAGTACATATATTGCCAAGAACATTTCTTCTCAACTTCAGTTAATGCAGGGGGCAGCTGGAATAAAATGAAATCATTTGTAGCACTACAACATTCAAAAGCAATTGAAAAAGCCATATTTAATCAGAAATCATCACTTGGTAATCCACTATGACAAAAAAACTCAACATTAATAACTGGCAACTGGTTTAAAAGGCAGACAGTAAAACAAAAATGTTTCATTTCTGGAAAGGTGATAAACTGATTTTGGCAGAGGTCACTTACTTTTGAGTGCATATTGAGCAAGCACCCTGTACAACAGCTTACTTATGCCCTGACCTTTGCATTTGTAGCACTACACCTTGTGAATACTTTGGCAAACAAAGTACATTTTTTTCTGCAAATAGGTCAAGCACAATTAAAATGCAAAAGAAAACATAACTTTGGTTTAGCTCACAGAATGGAACAGCAACATAATTCAGAAATCTGACTGAATTGATAATACCTGATGTACTTTACAAAACACCCATTAACTTGAAAATAAATTTTAAATAACTTTGTATACAAACTGAAGAATACCACAAAATTGATGCAAATCTTAGTCATGAAATGGTATACACTAAATGCTCAACATAAACTTGAAAATCAATATTGCTTTGTTTTTCCAATCCATATTCTTCCAATTACATTCCTACTAAACTGCAACAAAGGAACACCCAACCAGCACCCAACCAGCACCCAGAGCCACAAATGCACTTACCAAGTGAAGTAATGATTTACTTGTACTTCTTTTAATTCAGAATATTGTATCTTCCATTCTTAACGTAGGCTTTCCTATACTGGTGAGAACAAATGCACAGTCCCCAAATGTGATATCGAGCTTTAATTCTCCACACCACCTTGACTCTAATAATGTTCTAACAAAGCCCAATGCAAATTCAGTGGACAACACTTTAAACTTCTGCCCAAGTATATTTATAGCCTTTTGGGGGCTCACATCTAACAAAGTCAATTAAACAACATTGGCAGCTGTTGTTAACAGCATGTGTTAACTTTGGATAATTATTCCACATGAATAGGTCAGCTGGATTCTAGCTTTCCTACATTAAACTATTTTGTTATTTAAACTTTACTGCTTTCTACCCCATACACATTGATTGCCTTTTATTTAATGCTTGGTTGCATTTTTATACCACTTTAAAACTCAGCTCAAATGGTCTGCTGAGTACTTCCAGTGTTTTCCATTCTAATTTCAGATTCCATGATCTGCAGTATTTTGTTATTGCATTATATTTCAAGGTATATTTTAGTTCTGGGACATTTTTACATTTACAACTGCATAAAGATGAACCTACAAGTTTGAGTCATTATCCACACTGAAATCGGCCAGTAATTCATAAAACATGCTCGTGAAAACATTTTTTGCCAAATTGTTGAACAATGCTGGCCAATGAGAGCCATCAGTAATTATGCACATGGCCTTGATAATGTTAACAGAGAAAATGCTATATGATTATTCTATAATACAACAAAATCATTTCAAAAATGTAATAGGTTTTACTTATACTTGGCAATTCCATAAATTTAGCGTAACCATTTTCCAATTTTCCTGTACCAATCACACAACCGTCAAAGCCCAAACTGCAAACATTGCATTTTCTCTTACACCCACACTGACAGTGCAATGGGTATAAACTGATTTCACAAGGCTTTACAACTAGAGGGAAGACCTTGTTCTGTCAGCCTGGAGATTTAAACTGATCTGATCACTGCTTATCCTGTATTGAAATACTTAAAAGGGACAAAGCTAAAGGTCATGGGGAAGGGAAGGTAAAGGCAGCACTAATATAGAAACATAGAAAATAGGTGCAGGAATAGGCCCTTCGGCCCTTTGAGCCTGCACCGCCATTCAGTATGATCATGGATGATCATCAACTCAGAACCCTGTACCTGCTTTCTCTCCATACCCACTGATCCCTTTAGCCACAAGGGCCATATCTAACTTCCTCTTAAATATAGCCAATGAACCAGCCTCAACTGTTTCCTGTGGCAGAGAATTCCACAGATTCACCACTCTCTGTGTGAAGAAGTTTTTCCTCATCTTGGTCCTAAAAGGCTTCCCCTTTATCCTTAAACTGTGACCCCTCGTTCTGGACTTCCCCAACATCGGAAACAATCTTCCTGCATCTAGCCTGTCCAATCCCTTTAGAATTTTATACGTTTCAAAAAGATGCCCCCCTCAATCTTCTAAATTCCAGTGAGTATAAGCCTAGTCGATCCAGTCTTTCTTCATATGAAAGTCCTGCCATCCCAGGAATCAATCTGGTGAACCTTCTCTGTACTCCCTCTATGGCAAGAATGTCTTTCCTCCGATTAGGGGACCAAAACTGCACACAATATTCTAGGTGCGGTCTCACCAAGGCCTTGTACAACTGCAGTAGAACCTCCCTGCTCCTGTACTCAAATCCTTTTGCTATGAATGCCAACATACCATTTGCCTTTTTCACCACCTGCTGTACCTGCATTCCCACCTTCAATGACTGGTGTGCAATGACACCCAGGTCTCGTTGCATCTCCCCTTTTCCTAATCGGCCACCGTTCAGATAATAATCTGTTTTCCTGTTCTTACAAACAAAGTGGATAACCTCACATTTATCCACATTAAATTGCACCTGCCATGAATTTGCCCACTCACCTAACCTATCCAAGTCACCCTGCATCCTCTTAGCATCCTCCTCACAGCTAACACCGCCGCCCAGCTTCGTGTCATCCGCAAACTTGGAGATGCTGCATTTAATTCCCTCATCTAAATCATTAATATATATTGTAAACAACTGGGGTCCCAACACTGAGCCTTGCAGTACCCCACTAGTCACTGCCTGCCATTCTGAAAAGGTCCCATTTACTCCCACTCTTTGCTTCCTGTCTGCCAACCAATTCTCTATCCACATCAATACCATACCCCCAATACCGTGTGCTTTAAGTTTGCACACTAATCTCCTGTGTGGGACCTTGTCAAAAGCCTTTTGAAAATCTAAATATACCACATCCACTGGCTCTCCCCTATCCACTCTACTAGTTACATCTTCAAAAAATTCTATAAGATTCGTCAGACATGATTTTCCTTTCACAAATCCATGCTGACTTTGTCCGATGATTTCACCTCTTTCCAAATGTGCTGTTATCACATCTTTGATAACCGACTCTAGCATTTTCCCCACCACCGATGTCAGACTAACCGGTCTATAATTCCCCGGTTTCTCTCTCCCTCCTTTTTTAAAAAGTGGGGTTACATTAGCCACCCTCCAATCCTCAGGAACTAATCCAGAATCTAAGGAGTTTTGAAAAATTATCGCTAATGCATCCACTATTTCTTGGGCTACTTCCTTAAGCACTCTGGGATGCAGACCATCTGGCCCTGGGGATTTATCTGCCTTTAATCCCTTCAATTTACCTAACACCACTTCCCTACTAACATGTATTTCCCTCAGTTCCTCCATCTCACTAGACCCTCGGTCCCTTACTATTTCCGGAAGATTATTTATGTCCTCCTTAGTGAAGATAGAACCAAAGTAGTTATTCAATTGGTCTGCCATGTCTTTGTTCCCTATGATCAATTCACCTGTTTCTGACTGTAAAGAACCTACATTTGTCTTGACCAATCTTTTTCTTTTCTTTCTATAAAAGCTTTTACAGTCAGTTTTTATGTTCCCTGCCAGCTTTCTCTCATAATCTTTTTTCCCTTTCCTAATTAAGCCCTTTGTCCTCCTCTGCTGGTCTCTGAATTTCTCCCAGTCCTTAGGTGTGCCGCTTTTTTTGCTAATTTATATGTTTCTTCTTTGGACTTGATACTATCCCTAATTTCCCTTGTCAGCCATGGGTGCACTACCTTCCCTGGTTTATTCTTTTGCCAAACTGGGATGAACAATTGTTGTAGTTCATCCATGCGATCTTTAAATGCTTGCCATTGCATATCCACCGTCAACCCTTTAAGTATCATTTGCCAGTCTATCTTAGCTAATTCACATCTCATACCTTCAAAGTTACCCTTCTTTAAGTTCAGAACCTTTGTTTCTGAATTAACTATGTCATTCTCCATCTTAATGAAGAATTCCACCATATTATGGTCACTCTTACCCAAGGGGCCTCGCACGACAAGATTGCTAACTAACCCTTCCTCATTGCTCAATACCCAGTCTAGAATGGCCTGCACTCTAGTTGGTTCCTCGACATGTTGGTTCAGAAAACCATCCCGCATACATTCTAAGAAATCCTCTTCCTCAGCACCCTTACCAATTTGGTTCACCCAGTCTATATGTAGATTGAAGTCACCCATTATAACTACTGTTCCTTTATTGCACACATTTCTAATTTCTTGTTTAATGCCATCCCCAACCTCACTACTACTGTTAGGTGTCCTGTACACAACTCCCACCAGCGTTTTCTGCCCCTTAGTGTTATGCAGCTCTACCCATATCGATTCCACATCCTCCAGGCTAATGTCCTTCCTTTCTATTGCGTTAATCTCCTCTCTAATCAGCAATGCTACCCCACCTCCTTTTCTTTCCTGTCTATCCCTCGTGAATATTGAATATCCCTGGATGTTGAGCTCCCATCCTTGGTCACCCTGGAGCCATGTCTCTGTGATCCCAACTATATCATATTCATTAATAACTATCTGCACATTCAATTCATCCACCTTGTTACGAATGCTCCTCGCATTGACACATAAAGCCTTCAGGCTTGTTTTTACAACACTCTTAGCCCTTATACAATGATGTTGAAAAGTGGCTCTTTTTGCTTTTTGCCCTGGATTTGCCTGCCTGCCACTTTTACTTTTCACCTTACTACTTTTTGCTTCTACCCTCATTTTACACCTCTCTGTCTCTCTGCACTTATTCCCAACCCCCTGCCACATTAGTTTAAAGCCTCCTGAACAGCAGTAGCAGTAGGACACTGGTTCCAGTCCAGCCCAGGTGCAGACCGTCCTGTTTATACCGGTCCCACCTCCCCTAGAACTGGTTCCAATGCCCCAGAAATTTGAATCCCTCCCCCTTGCACCATTTTTCAAGCCACGTTTTCAACTGAAATATCCTCCTATTTCTACTCTGACTAGCACGTGGCACTGGTAGTAATCCAGAGATTATTACCTTTGTGGTCCTACTTTTTAGTTTATCTCCTAACTCCCTAAATTCACCTTGTAGGACCTCATCTTGTTTTTTACCTATATCATTGGTACCTATGTGCACCACGACCACTGGCTGTTCACCCTCCCATTCCAGAATATCCTGCAGCCGCTCAGAGACATCCTTGACCCTTGCACCAGGGAGGCAACATACCATCCTGGAGTCTCGTTTGCAGCCGCAGAAACGCCCATCTATTCCCCTTACAATCGAATCCCCTATCACTATAGCTCTCCCACTCCTTTTCCTTCCCTCCTGTGCCACAGAGCCACCCATGGTGCAATGAACTTGGCTGCTGCTGCCTTCCCCTGATGAGACATCTCCCCCAACAGTATCCAAAACAGTATATCTGTTTAGGAGGGAGATGACCTCAGGGGACTCCTGCACTACCTGCCTACCGCTATGCTGTCTAGTGGCCACCCTTTCCCTTTCTGCCTGTGTAGCCTTTACCTGCAGTGTGGACAACTCACTGAATGTGCTATTCACGACTTTCTCAGCATCGCGGATGCTCCAGTATGAATCCAATCGCAGCTCCAGACGCTCAATGCGGTCTGCCAGAAGCTGCAGTTGGACACATTTCCTGCGCACATAGTCGTCAGGGACACTGGAAGTATCCCTGATTTCCCACATGCTGCAGGATGAACAAACCACGGGGCCGATCTCAGCTGCCATGACCTACCCAATACTTGCCTCAACTTTTGAAACTTTCTCCTTTGAAATGACTTAATATTACTGAGTTGTTAAAGGAGTTACAGAAATGTAACAACAGTAGGAGGTAGACAGGCTCCACTGACCAATACAAATCCCCTTAAATCATATTACATTATGGGTCCTTTGCAAACTACTTACTAGACTTGTATGGACAGTAAAATGATAATTACTATATGTATGTCTCTGTCTGTCCTGAACCCTGCAGCCTTATATTTGAGCAATGGGTGAATTGAAAAGAGTCCAATGTAGCAGGAAGACAGGATTTAATGTAATCCATAACCAGTGACTCAAAGCATTTCATTCTTGTTGAGGTCAGTGCCACTGGATGGTGGTTGTTGAGGCAGGTTACTGTTGCCCTCTTTGGCATGGGGATGATGGTGGCTGCCTTGAAGCCTGATGGAACAGTGATCTGTTCCAGAGAGATGCTGAAGATGTCTTTTAGAACTTCTGTTAACTGGACTGCACAGTTCCTCAGCAGTGAACCAGGTACTCTTTACATATAACAAGATACCCAAATCTTCTGGAAATACTGGAAAACAAGGCCGGCAAAAATAAGAAACAAAAAGAAAAAAATCATCAGTAAAAATTGAAAACACACAAATGGATCTGCAACTTGATAGAAGGCCTTCAATAAAGTGCTGCAGACAGGATGAAGAAAAATACAGTGGTGTAGACTGGAGATTGGATAACAAACAAACCATACAGTAGGACTAAAAAAAATAATTTTCAGTTTGGAAGTTTGTACTATAGAGATGGGTGCTGAGGTAATCAAAATCTACATCAATAATCTAGAAAAGCGTAAGTAATGTTTGGTGTTAATATGAAGCTCCATGGCAATAGGTTTTGCAAGGATGCAGGGAGACTTTCAAGAGATATGGACAGGCTAGTTAATGGCCTAGAACATGGCAGATTGTACCTAATGTGAAAAAATATGAGGTAATTCACTTTGGTAGAAAAAAAAGTGTTTATTAAGTGGTGAAAGGTTATAAATAAGTAGTGTTCAAAATGGTCTCAATGTCCTTTTATTTAGAGTCAGAGTCATTCAAAGAGCGACAGGGCAAAGAAACCTGTTGGCCATCATCCATTTTAAACTAATTGTATATTAATCCCACTTTTTATTCTACCCATTTTCTCTTCAAGACTGCACTCTATCTAAACGCTAAGGATAATTTAGTGTGGCCAATTAACCAACCAACTGGCCCATTTTTGCGATGTGGGAAGATACTGGAACACCCAGAGGAAAACCGCAGTGTGATGGGAGAAGATGCATACTCTCCACAAACAGCATCCAAGGTCAAGACGGAACCAGGATCTCTGACACTGTCAAGTACACTCATACCGCGAAACTGCTGTGCCGCCCACTTTTAAAACAAATCACAAAATTAATGTTCCGGGGCAGTAAGCAATTAAACCGTTTGTTGGATTTTACAGCAAGAGAATTTGAGTGCAAATGCAAGGTTATGTTATTAAAATTATATAGACTCAGACCACACCCATAATACAGTATACAGGTCTGCTCTCCCTATTATAAAGAGTAACTGAGATTTACCAGATCAATTCCCAGGATAGGAGGGGCGGAGTTTTGAACTACAAAGAGAGATTAAGCAAATTGTCTCAGATGGAGTTAATCAAGAAAACATTAAAGGGTGAGATCAATATTTTGTTTTGATATTAAGGATTTCGAGTTAAAAAAAAAGTGGCACCTAGATAAAGATGCTACTTCACAATAAGCTGTAGGGGCTGAATGGAAGGATTAGGCTCTATGTTTGAAATGAAGCAAAGAGGATGCAGGATTTCGTGGCGGGAACAAGGTAGTGGTTCAGGCGGTCGTGGCTCACCAACTACCGATCCCTTTTCTCGACGTCTTTGTAAACGGTGTCAGATTGACCAACTCTGATCTATAATTGTGCGCTTAAGAAATCTGATCTAATCGAAGTAAACTAAGGGAACTTGCAGTTATTTCTGGCGTTGGTCGCTCGAGCAAGGTCGGACTCCTCGAGGCGGCAGCTGAGCCTGGCCGCGTGAACGGCCGCGACTCGCGAGACCCGGCGCCCCGTGCCGAGTCCGACCACGTGCGCGACACCCGGGGCTGCGAGGCGAGGCGAGGCGCGGCGAGGCCGCGAGCGGTAGGGAACGGGCGGCGGTTGGGGGGGGGGGGGCGGGAAGGGTGTTCCAGGGAGAAAGTCTCACTCAAGCTCGATGGGGAGTGTAGACCACTGGTATGTCTGGATGGAGAGACGGGTGCAAAACCTGAGGGGAGGGTGAGTGTGTAGTACATGCTTTTTAAGTATTTGTGGGTGATAAATACCTTGGGCGTGTTAATGAGGATGATGAGTGTGCAATACATGCTCTTAAGAGGTTTTGGGTGATGGGTGTGTCTCACAGGTACATGATTTCGATGTGCAACGTTCTAGGGGTTGCGGTCTGTTGGTGATACGTGTGCAATATGGCTTTAAACGTTTTTGGCTGATTAGTGTTTAACACTGGTACATGGTTTGAGATGTGAGTAGAGCACTTGAGGTCATTGTTCCTCCAGTAGATTATTTATTGATGTTGGAATTTTGTAGTTTTAGTTCTTATGTCTTCAGGGAAAGGGGGGGGGGGGAGATGGAGGTGACCCCCCTCCCCCTTTACTGATGTGATGTGTTAATAGAATGTTGGACATTAATGGCAGATGTTCGGGTTTTAATCTTGTGAGCTATTAACTGGGCAAGAAGAAAAGGGCAAGATTACAAGGTTGAATTTGTGGTGAAGAGGAGAAAAAATCCTAATCTGGTGGAGTAGAAAGTTCAAAAGAAAAACACAAAGCTCTAACTGGATGTGGTTAGAAGTGATTTAGGGTGAAATGCCTAATAGGCATGTTCTGACAGGTGGATGGGAGTGACAAAGAAAAAGCAAATTTGTTCTACACGTGTGAAAATTAGTTGCAGAGTTTTCACCGCAGCATCAAAGAATGTAGGATGTGAACCCTGCTCCACCGTCCTAGCATGTGGGATAAAGAGCTTTGGCCCCAAATTCTTGGTCAGTGTCTAATGGGATATTCATGTTGAATAGGTGTGAGTGACTGTTGCTGGGCCTGATGTGAAGTGATGCCTTGTGCTAAGGCTGATGAACGGTGGAATGTTGTACTGAATATGAAGCAGAGACAGTGAATTTGCATAGTACAGTGGGACAGAGGTCCTGATATATGGGAATGATGGAGAGTAAAAATATTATCCTGGAACAGATGAATCATAGAATCATCAAAAAATTTACAGCATTAAAGGCCATTGTATCCCTGCTAGCGGGTGGGGGTGGGGGGGAGTCATATCCTTTCTTGGGTAGAGACCAAAACAGTATATGATGCTGCAGGTGGGGTCTCATCAAGGTTCTATATAATTGTAGCAAGGTTTTCTTCCTCATGTATTTTGATCTTCTCATAATAAAGGCTAACAAACCACTCTCCCTCAATCACTTGCTACAAGAAAACAGACTACAGTGATTCGTATGCAAGTACACCTAGGTGGTCTGTTGGATATTAACACTATCCAGTACCTCACCATTTAATAAATTCTATACTCTTTGTTAAATGCACCAACATAGAAAACCTCACATTTTCCCACATCACCTATAACGTTATCATTCAGCCCTACACACTCACAAATTCTACCTAATACCATCATTCCTAATGATCCCCAATGCTTTCTAACATTTATGCTGTTTGCTACTAGTTGATATATACATGTGATGTTTTTCAGATTTCTTTACTGGAACAAAGTAATCCACACAGGTGGTCTAAAAGCTTCGGCGGGGGGAGGGGGGCCGAGATTCCAGACACCCAAAATTATTACTGTGGTGGCTGACTCTCTGAGTACACAAATATTCCAACTATTAATTGATCAACTATACCTGTGACCATGTTCGATGCACTAAGTGACAAAATCAGTCTGGTCTACAAACTTCCTTGAATTCAGTCACAATGGTGCAAATAACTTACTGTTGTCTGGTTTGATGCAGGCCAGTTAACATAATTCCATTGTCTTATGTTGATTACACGACCTCACTCTTGTTTATAACAAGAAGCTGAGTAAGGAATATTGGTTATATGTTAAGTTTGTCGGAAATGACTCTGACCCTTTGGAAAAATCACGCTGTTGTGCAAGTAAGCTGAGGTTAGCAATAAGCCTCTCAGACCCTGGAAATTGAATATTCATCACAATATAATATCTGCACCCTTCACATAAGTTGTTGAAGCCCTTTGTGAAAAAGAATGAGGAAGACAGACAAAAGTTTGATTAAGTACTGTGTAATTGTAAGTAGAGAGGAGAGATTGAGATTGTATTGTGACTGGACAAGGGACATTTTAAACTGGCTTGATGAAACACAGGATAGAGTATTCATTGAGATTAATTTTGCACCTAATAACATGCAAAAAAAGTAAAAAATTAAAAATTGCTTTTTCAACAATTATAATCACTATATAATTAGCCACACCATTTGTAAATTGAGACAGGGAATTGCAGGTTAGGGAGGTAAAAATGTAGTTGAAGATTGGTTTGGGGGAAAAGACAGTTATATTTCATGGACAATGGCAGTACTACTGGGATTAAAAGGCACTTTATCTTTAACTGTATATTCAGATAAGGCTCCAGCTCAGTTGGGCAGGGAGCAAGGTTATATTGAAAAGCATTAATATAATGTGGTCACAAAGACCTTAATCTAATAAATGAATGAGAATAATAGATTTTAAACTTAAAAGGGAATATTAGAATTTGTATTGTAGATACTGCAGTCAAAGGGAAATTAAAAGGTACAAAATAACAAAAAGGAATGAATAATAAAAATGCAAGTTAAAAATTAAAGTATGTGTTCTTTTTAAAAATAAAAAAGAATTTAAGGAAGACATTGCATCAATTGATTGGTGTATTTTTAACTTCGAGGGTACGGCCAAGTTTACGGCCGCAAAATGGCTGGACTGGGAACTTGGGGGCTAGGGTAGGATAGGCGAGGATATAATGGGGAATAAGCAGGCAGCAAGACTTCTATAGCTGGAATTTTTTTTTAAAGGATTTAAAAAAGGACCACCAAGTAGCAGCTGTGAAGTAATTTCTAATCCTTTAATTTAATTTCTAGTGTAAGTGAAAGGATTATGCAAGCATGTAATTTTAATGAGGGATTTTTAACTTTCATTTGTATTCTCTCAGTGACTCATACTTGTTATGAATTTTCGATGTTCAGAAATTGATTTTGCAATGTAAACTAATCTTGCATGACAAATGATTGAAAACAAGGAAATAGAATAGTGCTGCAAACTGTGTTTTGGCACCGTGGCATCCCTTACATGAAAGACCCATGTCTGTTGTGAAAAACAGTGTTCATTCAGTGTTGGCAGTGCCATTTGTTGCTTATGTGCAAATTCATGCTGTCCATCTTATGACAAATAACAAAAAGTGTAGCCAGCTTAGACCAATTGAAAATAAACCCGTACTACTTTAAGACCAAGTTCTCATTGACTGATATCTAAGTCATAACCTTTTTTTTGTTGGTATTTGAAGCAAGTGATTGGCAGAGCACAATCAAATAGCCAGGCTGATATTTTTGAGAAGCAGCAGTGGATGCTTTATACTACTCAGTAAATATATTCTCTACCCATAAAGCCTGCAGGTCTATTTTAAGTGAAAATAGGAGGAGGTTGGGTCTAATAATGTGAGGCATTTCATTACCCTTCACAAGTGTTCAGTAAATTATAATCAAAACTTGCTTCTACAAATATTTTTGGCAATACACCCCATCTCTCACCTATCCTACTCTCTGGATCTTGTAGATTTGCAATAAGGAATCAAATAACATCTCAACACTAACAATTATATTGATGAAGTGAGAATACAAATTATGTATGTTTCTTGCAAAATGGTCAAACTGGTAAGTTTATTTTATTGCATTGTAGTCACTTGCACTATCCAACATTCACATTTTCCCCTCGCATGTACCCAAAACTACTCCAGATCTCAAATCCACATCTTACAGCTTCCACACATTCCTAGCTAGTCATCCAAAGCAGGCAAATAGTAAGACACTTGATATACACTTTCCTGTCACTTGTAGAAGCTGCTACATTAGCAATTCTAGCAGTGGACTTATGTGATCAGGTCTTTGTGCATTGGTAATAAGTGGTGCAGCAGCACAAAGATTATTGAAGATGTTGGGATTCTCTGAATAAACCGTCTCAAATCTCACTTCCTCATTCCACAATCAATTCTAATTTGGAGACTGGATTTGATGTGATTATACAGTACTGTGCAAAAGTCTTAAGCTCATATCTATATCTAGGGGTGCTTAATACTTTTGTACGATACTGTGTTTGTCAACATGGAGCAGAGAGCGAGTTTGTAAATCTGGCAGGAGCAAAGGATGTTAGGAATGGCAAGGGTAGAGTGCTGCAGAAGGGGTATGGGGGAAGTGTGGCAGAGGAGGGTTGTTGGTGTGGGAATTGTTTGGAATCGAATGGCACAAACTAACGGAGATGGGAGTAGACTCTCACATGGTGGATTGGATAGTGGACTACTTGACAGATAGACCTCAGTATGTGCGGTTGGGAGACTGTAGGTCTGACACGGTGGTCAGCAGCACAGGAGCGCCGCAGGGAACCGTACTCTCTCCGGTCCTGTTCACCCTGTACACATCAGACTTCCAATATAACTCGGAGTCCTGCCATGTGCAGAAGTTCGCTGATGACACGGCCATAGTGGGGTGTGTCAGGAATGGACAGGAGGAGGAGTATAGGAAACTGATACAGGACTTTGCGATATGGTGCAACTCAAACTACCTGCATCTCAATATCACCAAGACCAAGGAGATGGTGGTGGACTTTAGGAGATCTAGGCCTCATATGGAGCCAGTGATCATTAATGGAGAATGTGTGGAGCAGGTTAAGACCTACAAGTATCTGGGAGTACAGTTAGATGAGAAGCTAGACTGGACTGCCAACACAGATGCCTTGTGCAGGAAGGCACAGAGTCGACTGTACTTCCTTAGAAGGTTGGCGTCATTCAATGTCTGTAGTGAGATGCTGAAGATGTTCTATAGGTCAGTTGTGGAGAGCGCCCTCTTCTTTGTGGTGGCGTGTTGGGGAGGAAGCATTAAGAAGAGGGACGCCTCACGTCTTAATAAGCTGGTAAGGAAGGCGGGCTCTGTCGTGGGCAAAGTACTGGAGAGTTTAACATCGGTAGCTGAGCGAAGGGCGCTGAGTAGGCTACGGTCAATTATGGAAAACTCTGAACATCCTCTACATAGCACCATCCAGAGACAGAGAAGCAGTTTCAGCGACAGGTTACTATCGATGCAATGCTCCTCAGACAGGATGAAGAGGTCAATACTCCCCAATGCCATTAGGCTTTACAATTCAACCGCCAGGACTTAAGAACTTTTTAAAAGCTATTATTAATGCTTTTTGAGATAGTGATTTAGATGCATATCATATTTTTCACTGAGTTAAGTATTGTATGTTATTAGTTTTGCTACAACAAGTGTATGGGACATTGGAAAAAAAGTTAAATTTCCCCATGGGGATGAATAAAGTATCTATCTATCTATCTATCTATCGATCTTTCCTGGTGTCTCAGGGCTGGGTTTGTCTGCACCAACACCACTTGCACGGTTCACAGGGCACTGAAAAATATGATAGGACAGTGGGTCTGGGAACACAGATCCATAATTACTTTAAAATGCATCACTGGTAGATAGGATCCTAAAGAAAGCTTTTGCCACATCGGCATATTGAGTACAAGAGTTGGTCCATTATGTTGAAGTTGTTTAAGATGTCGTTGAGGCCTAATTTGGAGTATTGTGTGTAGTTTTAGTCATGTATCTACAGGATAGATGTCACTAGGATTGAAAGAGTGCAGAAAAAAATCTGCAAGGATGTTGCCAGGACTTGAGGACCTGAATTATAGGCAAAGGTTGAATAGGTTAGGGCTTTATTCCCTAGGCATAGGAGAATGATGGGAGATTTCACAGAAGTATACAAAATTACAAGGGATATAAATAAGATAAATGCAAGCAGGCTTTTTCCACTGAGGTTGGGTGAGACTAGAACTAGAGGTCATTGGTTAAGGGTGAAAGGTGAAATGTTTAAGGAAAACATGAGGGGACGCTTCTTCATTGAGATGTTGGTATGAAATGAGCTGTCAGTGGAAGTGGTGGATATGGGTTCAATTTCAACATCTAAGAAAATTTTGAATCGAAATATGGGGGGAGGAGTATGGAGGCTGTGATCCAGGTGCAGATCAATTATTAATAGGCCTATTAATAGTTTGGTGTGGACAAGATGGGCAGGGAAGCTGTTTCTTTGCTATAGTGCTCTATGACTAAGAAAGCTGAATTTGCTGTAAACTATCAGCTGGCAGGCAGCATGTATGTGAAAGAAAATCTGACTTCACTTTACTTTTCTAATTTCTCATTCACTATTTTTCAGCCTGAAATGGTAACACTTCCTTTTTGCACAGCTGCGGCCTGATCTGCAGAGTGTTAACATTTTTCTGTTTGTATTATTCCCTATAAAACTGCTCAGAAATAAACCCAGAAAGAAGAATCAAGTTTAGGCAATTCAGCTCCTCGTACCTGATCAAGCATTCAAAAGGATCATGACTGATTGTTCTTAGCTTCGACTCACTTTCCCACACAAATGCTATAATCCTTCATTCCCATGCTGTCTGAAAATCTATAGATCTGTCCTGAATATAGTCATTAAATGAGCTTCTTCTGCCAGCTTGAGTGGTGAATTAAAATATCTCTAAAAGACAATTGGGATGCTGTCAGTTTTCTGTAGAGAAACCCCAAACTTTGTTACCTTTCCTCCCAACACTTATCTAGACACCCCTCCCCGCCCCTACCCTCCACAATCCTCTTGTGTTTACTTATTCTGTTATTCTCAACCCAAGGAAAATAACCGTTTTTCAGTAGAGAGCATTTGTCATTGACCTAATATAATAGTGGACAACATTTGGAGATGTAATTGAATTGCAAGCCTTAATCTGTAATAACTCAAATTGGGGGAAAAAAAGCTCTTCTCAACTTTTCAGCAGCAGGCAGAGGATTTTTTGCATGGTTATGGCAGCAGAATGTGGTAGATCTCAGTCACCATCTCTTGGAGTCCACATGGTAAATATTTGGTGTAAATATGGTAAGCTGCACATGAACACTTTTTTTTGTGAGATAGTCAGCACCCTTCTCTCTCTTCCTGCCTCTCCTAGCAGATCTGATTGTCTGCTCTTCCTCTCTTATCTTATTAGCTGTTCATGGAAATACCACCAAAGCACCCATCCATGCCCAGAAATGGAGTTGGAGAAAGGAATATAAATGGAATATTAAAGAGAATCCCTGTAGAGACACTGCAGAATAGACAGGATAATACCTTCATTGAATATTTCGCACAAGCACAACCCAATTCCATTTACCAGCATTCCTGGCGGTCTTAATCCAGAGAAATTTTGCATGCTAAATGCCAGTTTTCCCATATATGTCTAATTTGATTCTAGCTGGATCAATGTGCACCAATTTGTTAGAAATGACACAAAAACAGCATTGTATGCTGACATGAATTTACTGATTTCCATATGTTGTACTACATATGTGCATTTGTAACTTGCAGACAAGATTACAAATGTACTTGCACCTATATACCACTGGAGCGGTGGGGGTGGAGGTTCCAGAATGTAGGTGACATGATTAGTAAATTTGAACCTGACTCCAAGATTGATGGGACAGTGAAGAAGGTTGTCTCAGGTTGCAATAGATCTAAAGCAATTGGAAAAGTGAGCAAGGGAATGTCTGATAGAATTGAACTCAGACAAGTCCAAAATGATGATTTGTTGGCATGCTAAATAAAGCCAGGACTTAAAGATCCTGGAAGGTATTATTGAACAGCTAGACCTCGGGCTAGCAATACATATTTCACTGAAGGTGGCAACACAGATAGACTAAGTGGTGCTGCTTTCATTGTCAACGCCTTGGAACATCATGTTACAATTGTATAAATCACTGGTTAGGCTGTGCTTGAAATATTGTGTGTAGTTCCAGTTGCCGTTCAAACTATTCAGCCATGGAGGGTGCATAAAGGATTAACGGAAACATTTCTTGGACTGGATGGCTGAAGCAATAAGGAGAGATTTGGTGGGAACTATTGGAACTATTTTCCTTGGAGCAAAGTAGTCAGCACCTTCTAAAACTATAAAATTACAGATGGCAAGAGGGGTGATCTTATGGAGGTTTATAAAAGTTATGAGGGGCATAGTCAGGGTAGAAAGTTGGTGTTTTACCCAAGGTAGGGGAGTCTAAACTAGAGGATATATAGGTTTAAGGCGAGAGGAGAAAGACTCTTAAGGAGATCATATAGGCGGGTTTTTCACACAGTGGGTATATGGAATGAACTGCAGGAGAAGGTGGTAGAGACAAGTACAGTTATAATATTTAGAAGATATTTGGACAAGTACATGGATAGGAAAGATTTAGAGAGATATGGGCCAACAGGTCAACAGGATCTGCATAGGTAGGCATTTGGTTGGCATAGATGAGCTGAAGAAGCTGCTGTACTGTGCAACTCTTTGATTCTATATCCCAGATTTTTTTTTCATTGGCAAAGTGTGTACTCAAGGATCATTTTGGGATCACTAACTGTGTTTTAATGAGTTAGATGACAAGACAAATAATACTTATGCCTGGTCATAGCACAAAGACGGGGTAAGCAATGTGTATGGATGCATCAAATCACAAAAATGATATAAAATGATTAGGCAATTCTGTGGCAAATGGGGTTCACTTTTGACTTCTACAGAATACTTTCTAAATGGTTGAAACCTAGGAACAGCAGAGATCCAAAGAGAATTAAGATTTGCCTATATCAATAAAATAATCACAAAGGCTAATGGGAATGCTGCCTTAAAGATAGTAGCTACAGATTGTATTTGAGTGGTATGAACCCCATAACTTGGGAAGTATACATTGGTGTTTAAAGGCAAGGGTTTGACAGCATGCTAATAAACTACATTGAGGAACAAGGAGATTTTAGACAAACTCTGGGTATATTACCTACCATTTTAAGGTGTCATAGAGTCATACCACATGGAAACAGCTCTTCAGCTCAACTCACCCATGCCAACTGTAATGCCCAGAGAGTTAATCACATCTGCCCATGTTTGGCCCACACCCTCTGAACCGCTCCTGTCTAACTTAATCAAAGGTTTCAAGGGAGTCAGGGAATGATTGGTAGGTAAAAGAGAAACTCCCTAGTTGGGTGAATGGAGGACTAGGAACCATGGTCTTAAAATTAGATCTGTACCTTTAGAAACAAAGTTAAACAGCACAGAAAGAATATTAGAAGTTTGGAATTACTTTCACAAATTGCATTTGCTGTTAGATTAGTTCAGTTTTTGTTTGATTAGATTAATAGAGATTTGTGAACCATGGTGTTTAGAGGGAAACAGAGCAAAAGTGAGTTCAGGAGCTCAGTCACTAATCAGCCATAATTTATTTAAATGTTAGAAGAGGATTGAGGAGCCAAAGAGCTGACACTTGTCCTCTGTGCAAAGGCAGAAAGAGGCAGGGACTATAGGACTGTAAGAGTCCGACACCAAGGATTGAAGGATTTAAAAAAAACTAATCCTCTGTAGAGGTTGGGGAAGAAAAAGCTGAAAGGAGCCTTCCGCAGTAAACCAATTTCTGTAAGTTTCTTCTGATACTTTACGGAATGTCAGCACAAGCAATGAATGCGAACGCTTGGTGAATCAGTACAGCTCTGTAACTCTGCCCTCTGTAAAGGGCACTCGCGAGTAATCGCAGTGCAGAACGGGGATTGCCAGGTTGTTGTGGTCGCTGACCTGTCGTAACGAATTGAATTGTAGATTGAATATAAAGAAGGTATTTTAGAATTAGGCACACGAATAAGGTTTAGATTAATGAATGCAGCTTGAATCCTGCATTGTTAGCGTAGCTCTGGCGGTGTGTTGCTTTCCGTTTTGCTGATCGTTGCGGTTTCTCTCCCCTGCACAGTGGTATGAAATAGTTGAGTCTGGAACTGTCGGTGACGCTATTCCCCTTCCTCGCCAGTGAAAGCGCCCGAGCAAACTGTACCCGGCACTCAAGGTGAAGGCGGAGAACAAAAAAAAAATCCTCTCGTTAAACTGCAAAATGGATGCACATCTTGCTCACAGTATCAACAGTCCGACCAGCCCCTGTAATGACATGTTGAAAAATATAAGTAATTTGGAGGCCATACAACTGTGTGACAGAGAAGGTAAGGCTGATTATGGAGGAAATATTAAAAGCAGAGTATGGAAAGCTACCCTGTTGGCTAATGCCTGCGAGCGTTCATTGTCAAGTACATGGGATTTAAATTTTCTGGTGGATGTGCCAATTGCTCTGCTTCAGCCGTGTTCCACTGCTGAATGATAGCTGTTATTTCTGCACCGTGGAACTGAAGCGCATTCGTTTGTTATAGTATTCCGTTTGCCTATCTGATCAGTTTAATCATACAGCCTACTCCAACCTTCGTTATCCTTAAACCAAGAGTGCGTAATGGTTCGTCAGATCTGTAAAACTATTTGCAAGATATAACTAAAATTTGGTTATGTTTTCAGCACCATGGACAAGATAGGACAGGGTCGCTCTGTCCGTTGCAGTGGGTCGTCAAACAAAATAAATGCACTGTACTTGTCGGCTGTAGTACACAATGGTTGATTCAGTCAAGGCATTCAACTTGACTTGCCTTTTGTATTAATCAAATTGCTTGGGTTTCTGGAATAAAACACTCATCTGTGCATAAACGAATTGCTGAGATTAATGTTTAGTTGGTAACAGGCGATGTTTTTTGCCACATGGCTGGAATAATTGATGCTGAAGTTCCCTGAGTCACTGTCTTAAACAAATTAACCAAAGTGAATGAGCTTTTATTTTCCAATAGTCACACTGAAATATTGAAACATAACATTTCAAAAGATTTAAACCAATAATTGAAGTTTTCCTTGGAGCCATTTAATTCCATTAGTAGTTTTATTCTAAAGCTAGACTTGCCTATACAGTAGAATATTCTTAAATGCATTTTTGTTGTTTTCTAAATACAACAATATAAAATGGACCAAGTGTATTCATTATGTAAATGTGTTATGCTAAATTACATTTATTGAAATATTATAAATGTGAGTAGTTAACTGCATATTTTCACAAATAGGGAGGAAAAAAGAATATAACTTTAAAGAGCCTTAATATCAGAGAGATGTACGGCACAGAAACAGGCACTTCGGCCCATCTAGTCCATACCAAGCTATTTAAACTGCCTACTCCCATCGATCTGCACCAGGACCCTGGCCCTCCATACCCCTACCATCCATGTACCTATCCAAATATCTCTTAAATGTTGCAGTCGAGCTTTCATGCACCACTTGCACTGGCAGTTCATTCCACACTCTCCCGGCCCTCTAAGTGAAGAAGTTTCCCCTCGTGTTCCCCTTGAACTTTCCTCCTTTCACCTTTAAACCATGATGCCCAGTTGTCGTTCCACCAACCTCAGTGGAAAAAGCCTGCTTGCATTAACCCTCATAATTTTGTATACCTCTATCAAATCTCCTCTCAATCTTCTATGTTCCATGGAATAAAGTACTAACCTATTCAATCTTTCCATATAACTCAGGTCCTCCAGACATAGCAAAATCCTTGTAACTTTTCTCTGTACTCTTTCAACCTTAGTTACATCTTTCCTGTAGGTAGGTGACCAAAATTGTACACAATACTCCAAATTAGGCCTCACCAATGTCTTATACAACTTCAATGTAACATCTCATCTCCTGTACTCAATACTTTGATTTATGAGGGCCAAAGAGCCAAACATTTCCTTTATGACCCTATTAACCTGTGATGCCACGTTCAATGAATTGTAGATTGGTATTCCCAGATCCCTACCACACTCCTCAGTGCCCTACCATTCACTGTGTAAGCTGTGCCCTGGTTGGTCCTACAGAAGTGCAACACCTCACATTTGTCTGCATTAAGTTCCATCAGCCATTTTTCATCCCTTTTTCCAGCTGTTCCAGATCCTGCTCAAGTGTTGATAGACCTCCTCACTGTCCACTACACCCCCATTCTTGGTGTCATCTGCAAATTTGCCTACCCAGTTAACCACATTATCATCGAGATCATTGATACAGATGACAAACAACAGAACACGCACAAAATGCTGGAGGAACTCAGCAGTTCAGACAGCATTTGTGGAAAAGAGTAAGTAGTCGACTGTTTTATTCTTTTCTATAAATGCTGCCTGGCCTGTTGAATTCCTCCAGCATTTTGTGTGTGTTTTTTGGATTTCCAGCATCTGTAAATTTTCTGCCTTTATGCTACAAACAACAACGGACCCAGCATCGATCCTGCATCATTCCACTAGTCACAGGCCTCTAGATGGAGAGGCAACCATCTACTACCACTCTCTGGCTTCCCCCACTAAGCCTATGTCTAATCCAATTTTTGAATGCCAAGCGACTGAACATTCTTGACCAACCTTCCATGTGGAACCTTGTCAAATGCCTTGCTAAAGTCCATGTAGGCAACATCCACTGCCTTGCCTTCATCAACTTTCCTGGTAACTTCCTCAAAAAAGCTCTATAAGATTGGTTAGATTTGACTTACCAAGCGCAAAGCCATGCTGACTATCCCTGATCAGTCCCTATCTATCCAAATACTCATATATCTGGTCCCATAGAACACCCTTCCAATAACTCTCCCACTGTTGATGTCAGGCTTACTAGCTATAATTGCCTGATTTATTTTTACAGCTTTTCTGAAACAGTGGAAAAACATTGGCTATCCTCCAATCCACTGGTAGCTCGCCTGTCACTAAGGATGATTTAAATATCTCTTTTAGGGCCCCAGCAATTTCTGCACTTGCCTCCCATAGGTCCGAGGGAACACCTTGTCACATCCTGCGGATCTCTATTTTGCCTCGACAGCAAACATCTCCTCCTGTATAGTGTCCATAAAGTTGATGTGATTTGCCTTACTTCTGTACACCCTGTGTTTGTCTTCTGAGTAAGTACAGATGCAAAAAAATGCATTGAAGATTCCCACCCCCCTTCCTTTTGGCTGCATGCATGGATTACCATTTTGATCACCCAGGGGACCAAGCTTGTCCCTTGCAATTCCTTTGCTCTTAACATATCTACAGAATGTTGGCGCATGGCCTAGTGGATAAGGCATCGGTCTAGTGATCTGAAGGTCACTGGTTCGAGCCTCAGTTGAGGCAGCGTGTTGTGTCCTTGAGCAAAGCACTTAACAACACATTGCTCTGTGATGACACTGGTGCCAAGCTGCTTGGGTCCTAGTGCCCTTCCCTTGGACAACATCAGTGGTGTGGAGAGGGGAAGGCTTGCAGCTTGGGCACCTGCCGGTCTCCCATACAACCCTGCCCAGGCCTGCGCCCGGAAACCTTCCAAGGCACAAATCCATGGTCTTACGAGACTAATGGATGCCTATATATATCTGTAGAATCCCTGAGGAATTTCCTTTACCTTGTCTGCTAAGCAATCTCATGCCTTCTTTTAGCCCTCCTAATTTCTTTCTTAATTGTTCTCTTACATTTCTTATACTCCATAAGTACCACATTTGTTCCTACCTGCTCAGAGCAGCAATACACCTTTTTTTTCTTAACCAAAGCCTCAATATCTCTTGAAAACCAAGGTTCCCTACACCTGTTACTTTACCTTTTATTCTGACAGAACGCATACAATCTCTACTCTCAAAATTTCACTTTTGAAAACCTCCCACTTACCAAGTACACCTTTGCCAGAAAACGGCCTGTCCCAATCCTTTCTTGCCAGATCCTTTCTGATACCAACAAAATTGGCCTTTCTCCAGTTCACAATCTCAACCTGCAGATCAAACCTATCTTTTTGCATATTTTCTTTGAAACTAATGGCATTATGGTCACTATATATAAGGTGTTCTCCTACACAAACTTCTGTCACCTGCCCTGTCATATTCCCTAATATCAGATCTAGTATTGCACATTCTCTCATTGGGACTTCTATGTGCTGATTAAGAAAACTTTCCTGAACACATTTGACAAACTCTATTCCATCTAGTCCTTTTACAGTATGGGAGTCCAATCAATATGTGGAAAGTTTAAAATCACCTACTATAATGACCTTATGTTTCTTGCAACAGTCTGTGATTTCTCTACAAATTTGTTTCTTTAAATCATTCTGACTATTGGGTGGTCTATAATATATCCCTGTTAATGTGGCCATACCTTTCTTATTACTCTTCTCCACCTATAAGGCTTCACTAGATGAGTTCTCCAGTCTATCATGGCTTAGCACTGCCGTGACATTTTCCTTGACTGGTAATGCTACCCTTTCTCCTTTAATCCCTCCTACTCCGTCACGTATAAAACAACGGCATCTTGAAATATTGCACTGCCAGCCCAGCCCCTCCTGCAACCAAGTCTCACTAATGGCTACGATATCATAATTCCAGGTGTTGATCTATGCCCTCAGCTCATCTGCCTTTTCCACAGTATTTATTGCAATGAAATATATGCAGCTAAGGACGTTAGTCACACAATGCTCAACCTTATGATTTCTTACTTTCTCTGGGGTCTTAACTAAATCTTGACTCCTCAACCTCTCCACTATCTGTTCTGGCACTCTTGTTCCCATTCCTCTGCAACTCTAGTTTAACCCTCCCCCCCCCCCCACCACCCCAGTGCAGCACCTGCACACCTTCCTGCTGGGATAATAGTCCCTTCCAGTTCAGGTGCAAATCATCTCTTCCGTACAGGTCCCACTTTCCCTAGGAGAGAGACCACTCTCTAGGTGAATAGTTTTCTCCTCATATTCCCTCTAAATCTCTTGCCTTTACCTAAATACATATATGTTCTTTTGTTTTCTTCACCTTAATATGGGGAAAAGGATTCCCTCAGTCTAGTCAATCTATGTCCCTCATGATTTTATATTTGTCATTCCTGTGTCCTCTTAACCTTCTCCACTCCAGGTTAAAAAATGGCCTCTCCATTCCCTACTTGTAACTAAAATGCTCTAACTCTCTATTCTGTCTCTGTAACTAAAATTTTAGGCAACATCTTGGTAAATTCCCTCTGCACCCTCACAAGCATCATTACATCCTCACTTGAGTGATCAGAACTGCATGCAGTCCTCCAGCAGAAGTCTAACCAATGTTTAATGAAGTCAGATCACAACCAACCTGCTTTTGTATTCAATTCCCTAACCAATGAAGACCAGCATCCCATGCATTTATCTGCTCTGCCATCTTCAAAGTTCTTTGGACTTGTACACCAGCGTTCCTCTGTTCCCTAGACCCTATCATTTACAGTGTATTAGCTAGTGTCATCAATACTCATGAAAGCATTAATCAGGATTAAACTTCATCTGCCATTTATCAGCCCATTTCACCAACACACCAATATCACTAGACCACTCTTCACACTGCCAACAACACCATTAATCTTAGTGTAATCTGTGAATTTACCAATCATGTCACCTACATCCCCACCCAAATAATTCATGTATTATTACAGATGGCGAGGGTCCCAGCACCATTATCACTAGTCACAGACATCAATGACAAAAACATCCCCCTGCTATTATCCTTTGTTTTCTATTGCCAAGCCTGTTCTGGATCTAATGTGTCAAATGAACTTGAATCATGTGGTCATCATTTTTTTTGGACTAGTTTCCCATTTGCAACCTTCTTTTGGTATGACTGCTTCAAATAAGGCCACACTAAAGTACTCAGGAAAATACTCTATACCATTAGATTTTAATATCTGTGAAGTAATAGCATTGATACCATTTGCTTTCCTTACACACATTCTTATATACTTTCTGTGTAGTCTGGATCCTCAACAATACTTCAGGCTTTTCGTCTACAGCACTCCCAGTAAATGTGACAAATGGGGGGGAGGGAGACTCCAGTGATCCTCTCAGCAATTTTTACCATCCTCTGTAGTGTCTTAAGGTCTGATGCCATATAGCTTCCATGCCATTCAATGATGCAGCCAGTCAGGCCACTCTTGATGGAGCTCCTGGAGAAGGTTGTTATAATATGGGTAGGGAGCCTTGTACATCTCGATCTCCTGAGAAAGCGTAGATGCTACCGTGCTTTTATTACTAGTGAGGAGGTGTTGAGAGTCCAGGTTAGATTGTGTGTTCTGTGTACACTGAGGAACTTCATGCTCTTCACTCTCTCCATGGCAGAGCCATTGATGTGCAATGGAGAGTAGTTGAACTGTGCCTTCCTGAAGCTCACTATCATCTGCATGTATGTATTTACAGTTACTATAAAAAAGTATTCACCCACCCCCCAGAAATTTTCATGTTTCATTGTTTTACAACATTGAACCACAGTGGATTTAAATTTTTTTTTGACACCGATCAACAGCAAAAGACTCTTTCATGTCAAGGTGAAAAGAGATCTCTACAAAGTGATCTAAATTAATTACAAATATAAAACACAGAATAATTGAATGCATAAGTATTTACCCCCTTCAAGTCAATATTTAGTAGATGTATCTTTACAGCCTTGAGTCTCTGTGAATAGGTCTTTATCAGCTTTGCACATCTAAACACTGCAATTTTTCCCCATTCTTCTATACAAAACTGCCCAAGCTCTATCAGATTGCTTGGGAGTCATGAGTGAACAGCATTTTTCAAGTCCAGCTACAAATCCTCAATTGGATTGAGGTCTAGATTTTGACTTGCCACTCTAGGGCATTAACTTTATTGTTTTAAGCCATTCCTGTGTAGCTTTGGCTTTATATTTGGTGTAATTGTCTTGCTGGAAAACAAATAAGCTTCCCTGTATTTTGCTGCATTCATTTTACCTTGTACCTTCACAATCTTTCCAGGGCCTGCTGTAGTGAAGCATCTCTACAGCATGATGCAGCCACCACCATACTTCACAGTAGGGATGGTGAGTTTTAGGTGATGTGCAGTGTTTGGCTTATGTTAAATATAGCATTTAGTGTGATGACCAAAAAGCTCAATTTTGGTTTCATCAGACCACAGAACCACCTTCTAGCTGACTTCACAGTCTCTCACATAACTTCTGACAATCTCTAGCCAAGATTTCATGTGAGTATTTTTCAACAGTGGCTTTCTCTTTCCTGCTCTCCTATAAAGCTGCAACTGGTGAAGCACCTGGGCAAACAGTTGTTGTATACACAGTCTCTCCCATCCCAGCCACTGAAGCTTGTAACTCCTCCAGAGTTACCTACTATGTATGACTCAGCATTCCATGATTGGTATAGGAAGGGCATTAGACATTTTGAAGATCTTTTTATTGATAATCACTTCGCTTATTTTCAACAGCTCTCTGCTAAGTTCAATCTGCCCAATGCTCATTTTTTTAGTTATCTCCAAATTAGGCACTTTATTACTCCTTTAATTCCTAACTTCCCTGAAATGCCTGAGAAAAATGTTATGGACTTATTTCTTTCTATTAAACCACTAGGTAAAGGTTTAATATCATTTATTCATGATAAATTAGCAGCCTTACGATGTGGCCCTGTGGATAAAATTAAAATGGCATGGGAGCACGATCTAAATACCTCCCTATCTGATGAGACTTGGGACTCAATTCTCAAATCGGTTAATTCAACCTCTCTTTGTGCTCGCCATTACCTTTTACAGTTTAAGATTGTTCATAGAGCCCATATGTCTAAATCTAGTTTATCTCGATTTTACCCTAATATTAGTCCGCTTTGTGATAAATGTAAAAGGGGCGAGGCCTCTCTCATTCATATGTACTGGTTTTGTCCTAGCTTGGAGAAATTTTGGAAAGATGTCTTCATAATGTTATCATGTATTCTGAATCACCACCTAGAACCTAACCCTTTAATTGCTTTGTTCAGTTTCTGGGGCAAGACAGATTTACGTCTGAGTTCGACTAAGTGTCGAATATTATCTTTTGCCTCTCTCCTGGCTAGACGTTTAATCCTCCTTAGATGGAGAGATGTTGCCCCGCCCACGCATGCTCAATGGCTTAACGATATTATGGCCTGCTTAGACCTTGAAAAAATTCATTATTCAGTTCTTAATTCGGATTTAAAGTTCCATAAGGTCTGGGGACCTTTTATTGAGTACTTTCATAACCTTCCTCTTAACTAAGGTTTTTTTTTCGGTCCCTTGCTTTCAGCTCCTTTTTTTGTTGGTAGTAGGCATTAATATCTTCTGTTGCTAAGTGTATTTACAGTTTTGGGGGTTTGATTGTCCTGATTTATATTCCCTATATTGTGTTGTGGTTGGTCTGGAGTTTTTTTTTGTTTGTTGCGGGGCTTGGGGAGGATACTAATTTTACATGTCCTCAATTTGGGTGCTTTCTCAACTATCTTTGTATCATTATTATTGTATGTTTATTTTTGCACTGTATCAATGTTCTTCATTTCGATCTGGGGGTTTTGTCTCTGTAGTTATGTAGAAAATGTATAAAAAAAAACTAATAAAAAAACTCCTCCAGAGTTTTCATAGGTAGCTTGGTGGCCTCCCTCACTCGTCCTCTTCTTGCATGGTCACTCAGTTTTTGAGAACTGCCTGCTCTAGGCAGATTTACAGCTGTGCCATATGCTTTCCATTCTTGATGATTGACTAAACTGTACTCCAAGGGATAGATATTAAGTGACTTGGAAGTTTTCTTGTATCCATCTCCTGACTTGTGCTTTTCAATAACTCTTTCGCAGAGTTGCTCAGTGTGTTCTTTTGATTCCATGATGTAGTTTTTGCCAGGATACTGACTCAACAGCAGTTGGACCTTCCAGATACAGGTGTATTTTTACTATAATCATTTGAAACACCTTGATTGCACACAGTGATCTCAATTTAACTAACCACGTGACTTCTTAAAACTAATTGGCTGCACCAGTGATGATTTGGTGTGTCATATTAAAGGGGGTAAATACTTATGCAATCAATTATTTTGTAATTAATTCAGAAACATAGAAAATCTACAGCACAATACAGGCCCTTCGGCCCACAAAGCTGTGCTAAACATGTCCTTACCTTAGAAATTACCTAGGGTTACCCATAGCCCTCTATTTTTCTGAGCTCCATGTACCTGTCCAGGAATTTCGTAAAAGACCCTATCACATCTGCCTCCACCACCATCGCCAGCAGCTCATTCCACATACTCACCACTTTCTGCATTAAAACAACAGCAACTTAACCCTGACATCTCCTCTTTACCTACTTCCAAGCACCTTAAAACTGTGCCCTTTCATGCTAGCCATTTCAGCCCTGGGGAAAAAGCCTCTGACTATCCACACAATCGATGCCTCTCATCATCTTGTACACCTCTTTCAGGTCACCTCTCATCCTCCATCGCTCCAAGGAGAAAAGCCCAAGTTCACTCAACCTATTCTCACAAGGCATGCTCCCCAATCCAGGCAACATCCTTGTAAATCTCCTCTGCACCCTTTCTATGGTTTCCACATCCTTCCTATAGTGAGCCGACCAGAACTGAGCACAGTACTCCAAGTGGGGTCTGACCAGGGTCCTATATAGCTGCAACATTACCTCGTGGCTTCTAAACTCAATCCCACGATTGATGAAGGCCAATGCACCGTATGCTTTCTTAACGACAGAGTCAACCTGCGCAGCTTTGAGTGTCCTGTGGACTTGGACCCCAAGATCCCTCTTATCCTCCATGCTGCCAGGAGTCTTACCATTAATACTATATTCTGTCATCAAATTTGACCTACCATAATGAACCACCTCACACTTACCTAGGTTGAACTCCATCTGCCACTTCTCAGCCCAATTTTGCATCCTATCAATGTCCCGCTGTAACTTCTGGCAGCCCTCCACACTATCCACAACACCTCCAACCTTTGTGTCATCAGCAAATTTACTAACCCATCCTTCCACTTCTTCATCCAGGTCATTTATAAAAATCACGAAGAGTAGGGGTCCCAGATCAGATCCCTGAGGCACACCACTGGTGACTGACCTCCATGCAGAATACGATCTGTCTACAACCACTCTTTGCCTTCTGTGGGCAACCAGTTCTGGATCCACAAAGCAATATCCCCTTGGATTCCATGCCTCCTTACTTTCTCAATAAGCCTTGTATGGGTTACCTTGTCAAATGCCTTGCTGAAATCCATATACACTTTAGATTACTTTGACACAAGAGTCTTTTTCTGTTGATCAGCGTCAAAAAAAGGCAAATTAAATCCACTGTGATTCAATGTTGTTAAACAGTAAGCCATGAAGACTTCGCATGGGGGGGGGGGGCGGGGTTGGCTGCTTTTTAGAGGTACTGTATTTAGAGACACAGCATGGAATAGGCCCTTCTGGCCCCTTGAGCCACGCTGCCCAGCAACCCACTTTTTCAAACCTGGTATAATCATGAAACTATTTACAAAGACCTATTAACCTACTAACAGGTATATCTTTGGACTGTGGGAGGAAACACACGAGTATATAAACTTGCTTACAGAGGATGCTGGAATTGAACTCAGAACTCAGCTCCAAGTTGTAATAGTGTCGTGCTCACCGCTAAACTACCGTGGTGCCCTATTGCTTTTGTCTTGTCCACATTGAGACTCAGGTTGTTGTCCTCACACCATTTGACAAGCCTCTGCCAGCTCTCTGTATGCTAATTCATCATTATTGTTGATGAGGCCAGCCACTATAGTATCATCAGAAAATTTGATAATGCAGTTTGAACTGAACCTGGTAATACTGTCATGAGGCAGCAGCATGAACAGCAGTGGTTCAATTGAAGATTGCTGTTGCTTTTTTCTAAAAGTTCTTTTTGGCATGAAATGCTCTTTGACAACTCTACAAGCCTTGGTGTATCTTGCTAAGTTGCAATTTTGCTCTTCTAGCATTGACAACCCTTCAAATTTCTTCCAAGTTGCTGCTAATCATTTGGTTAGTGAATCTTTTTTCATGTTCTGGTCCTTAAACTTTTTTTCCCCACTTCTTGCAACTGCTTGTCCAGGACCATAAATTCTTTATTGCTTAGCTCTTATGCTTCAGATTTAAGTAAGTCGATGACATCATCCTTATTAACCTCAAGCTAAAGCTGAATACCCAGGGGCACCATTTTCTTCTTCACTTCTCCAACCATCTTCTTGAAAGGTCCTTGGAAACTGTGAAGCAAATGTTTTTTCCATACATCATTGATATTTTGTCCTGACCAAGCGTCTACAGTATTCTTCACTGCATTGTAGCTGTTGTATAACTTCAAAAACTCCCTTAATTATGCTTACTGCTCCTTCAGTTACTTTAATAACATGCAAAAATGTCTGGCAATTGCGAAATTGCAATTGCTCTTTGATCCATTTGCTGGAGAACTACTGTTTTGTTCCATGACAAGTACACAACCTTGACATTTGGGTGAGAATTAACCAAAATGCAGGATGCCTGACATCGTTATTGAGAACCAATGAAGTCATGAATGCCAAACTCGTAGAAGCATAGTATCACTTGATGTCAGGAAATGGTTGATTAACCAGTCTTCATGAAAGGTCATTGTCACCCAAGCCATTCTGCTGGACTTTAAGTTGACCAGAAGAAATGCATTCTGAATTCCTTTAAGAACCCAGGGTTTCTCAAACTGATAAACAACCACAGGCTTAAGTTTGCAATCTCCTGTTGCATTTCTGCTAAGTAATAGGACCTGTCTCTATTTTGCTGCTTAATGTCCTGGAACATTCAATCATGGCTGATTTATTTTCCCTGTCAACCCCATTCTCCTACCTTCTCTGCATAACTTTTGATGCCCTTGCTAATTAAGAACCTATTAACCTCCACCTCAAATATATCCAATGACTTGGTCTTCACGGCACTCTATTCCATAGATACAGTAAACTCTGGCTAAAGAAATTGCTCCTCATCTGTGTTCGAAAGGGACATCCTTGTATTCTGAGCCTGTGTCCTCTGGTCTGAGATTATTAGAAACATCCACTTCATGTCCATACTATCTAGGTCTCAGCATTGCATTCTTACTTTAAAATCCCTTTGCACTTCCAATTTCTGAATTTAGCCCCCATTTAGAAAATAGTTTATGCCTCTATTCCTTCGACCAAGTACGACAGTACACTTCCTATACTGTATTTCATCTGCCACTTTGTCCAGTCTGCAGACCTGTCCAAGATTTTCTGCAGACTTTCTGCTTCCTCAACACTAACTGCCCTTTCACCTATCTTTGTATCATCCATAAATTTGGCCATGAAGCCATCAATTCCATCATCTAGATCATAAGTTGAAAATTAATAGATCTAGCACCAATCCCTGCAGAACACCACTTCTCTTAGTTGCACTGCCATGTTCTTTGCTTTTGGGAGGCTTGATAATGTTAAAGTATTGTAAAAAATATTATACAGCACAGTATCTGTACAGTGTGTAAAGAATCACAAACATTGCTTTCAATATGGAATCTATTCCTTTGCTTTCACAGATGTTCTCTGACCTGCTGAGTTCCTCCAGGTCTCAACATGCCAGTCTCAGGTTGTGAGACTGGGGTGGTGAGAAACCCTCGTTTCCTATCAGATGCTCTCAGTTGCTCAGTGCAGATGGGAAAATGCCATTCATGGGAACTAACGTGTGAACATAAATTGGGCTTTTAATCTATGTATGCTTACTCATTCCTGTGGGATGAACATAAATAACCTGAGACTGACCTGGAAATCATTCACCATTTTCTTGCTCATTTAATTAATTTGCCTGTTTTCTCTGCCTACTGCTTGCTTCTTAGCCACACCTCATTTTCTCACCTAGCTATCTATAATCAGCAAGCTTGCAACTGCTACCCATGTAACCCTGTAAATTTTCATTTCCATGTATTCTTTCTTGAATCAGTCTCTTATATGATGGCATACCAAAGAGCCTTTTGAATGTCTAGACATACTGTACCAATAGCTCACTGTCAATTGCTAAATTCTCTCTGATCAGATTAGCTTGAAAGATTGTCTTTTATCCCTGTTTATTCACTTTCTGTCTGTTTTAAAGTTACTGGTATAACAATATATTTGTTAATATCAATTTTAATGTATTTATAATATATAACCATATAGCAATTAAAGCACGGAAACAGGCCACCTCGGCCCTTCTAGTCCGTGCTGAATGCTTACTCTCACCTAGTCCCACCTACCTGCACTTAGCCCATAACCCTCCATTCCTTTCCTGTCCATATACCTATCCAATTTTTTTTAAATGACAAAATCGAACCTGCCTCTACCACTTCTACTGGAAGCTCGTTCCACACAGCTACCACTCTCTGAGTAAAGAAGTTCCCCCTCGTGTTACCCCTAAACTTTTGCGCCTTAACTCTCAACTCATGTCCTCTGTTTGAATCTCCCCTACTCTCAATGGAAAAAGCCTATCCACATCAACTCTATCTATCCCCCTCATAAATTTAAATACTTCTATCAAGTCCCCCCTCAACCTTCTACGCTCCAAAGAATAAAGACCTAACTTGTTCAACCTTTCTCTGTAACTTGGGTGCTGAAACTCAGGTAACATTCTAGTAAATCTCCTATACTCTCTCTATTTTGTTGACATCTTTCCTATAGTTTGGTGACCAGAACTGTACACAATACTCCAAATTTGGCCTCACCAATGCCTTGTACAATTTTAACGTTACATTCCAACTCCTATACTCAATGCTCTGATTTATAAAGGCCAGTATACCAAAAGCAAATAGCATATAAACACAAAATGAAAATTAAACTTATTTAAACAATATATTAAAATTTAAAATGTTGATGCTTAATATCACTGAGTAGTGTGGAGGGACTGTCTAGAATCAGAAACAGATTTAATATCACTGGCATATGTTGTGAAATTTGTTAACGTTACAGCAGTAGTACAATGCAATACATGATAAGTATAAGGAAAAAAACTGAATTACAGTAAGTATGTGTGTGTATGTATGAATATATACATATACACAAAATAGTTAAGTTAAAGTAAGTAGTGCAAAAAAGACACAAATAAAAAATGTAGAGAGGTACTGTTCATGGCTTCAATGTCCACTCAGAAATTGCATGGCAGAGGGAAAGAAGCTGTTCCTGAATTGCTTTTGTCCCTCCTTCCCAACAGTAACAATGAAAAGAGGGCATGTCCTGGGTGGTGGGGGTCCTTAATGATGGACACTGCCTTCCCAAGGCACCGCTCCTTGAAGATGTCTTAGAGGCTAGTACCTATGATGCAGCTGACTAGTTAAACAAGTTTCTGAAACTTCGAACTTGTACAGTAGAGCAGTCCCCCGCCCCAAACCAGACAGTGATACAACCAAATCGCTTCAAACTCTTAATGAAGTATAGCCACTGTCTTGCCTTCTTTATAGCTGCATCAAATGTTGCGTCCTGCTTTGATCCTCAGTGATACTAGCACCAGGAATCTGAAATTACTCACTGTCTCCGCTTCTGATTCCTCTAAGGATTGGTTCGTTTTCCTTTGTCTTACTCTTTTTGAAGTCCACAATCAGCTCTTTGGTCTTGCTAAAGTTGAGTGCAAGGTTGTTGCTGTGACACCACTCAACTAACTGGTATATCTGGCTTCTGTACACCCTTTCATCACTACCAGAAATTCTGCAAACAATGGCTATATCATCAGCAAATCTGTAGATGGCATTTGAGCTATGCTTAGCCATACAGTCATGGGTGTAGAAAGAGTAGAGCAGTGAACTAGACACACATCCCTGAGATGCGCAAGGGGATTGAATTCTGATGGCGTTCTGAGAATTGGCATCTGGAAATAAAACAGTGGTCAGATTGATGAATCTTCAAGTTAATTGCAGTTGCTATTAAAGGTAATTGGTGTGCTAGGTTCAGATGGAGACATCAGAATAAGCTCAGAGCAGAGCTGGAGACCTGAATGATGCCTTTTGTAAGGTGGCTAGATTAATGGTGAGAAATAGCTTAGAAACCATTACAGAAAAATAAGTAAAATATATATTTGTAGACTTTCATTGGACTAGAGACCTTTCTAGTAAATTAGGAAAATTTTCAGACATTTACAAATTGAAATGAATATTCCCTGCATGAGTTTTGACAGTTATAAGCTTTTTTATGTAGTAGATTTTAAGGGTGAACTAAATATATTAGAAATTCCTTCAGTGTAAGTGTTCTGTAATCTTAAATAATTCATAAAATTTAATATATTGCTCTTACCACCTGCTACCCTTGTACACAAAGAATCTGCAAGTGAAGTTTGAACCCTGAAGCAGGTGTATTTTCCTAATCACATCAAAATGGTGCTTTGTGGCAATTGTAATAGCTTCTGCAATTAGTATATTTGCATCAAAGCAACAGTAGCCATTGGTGCACAATTAAATAACTCATGGTGTCATTAAACATTAAGGCGTAGTTTATACACTGGTACTCATTTAAATAATGTTGTGTATTCTGGACATTGGTTTTGAATATGCGTCAGAGTAAATATTAATGCATGATTTGCTATGACATATATACAAGTGACTTAAGATGAGATTGTTGAATGCTATTTTATATAGTGAAGAAAGTACATATAATTTTGAAGCTGCCTTGCTGTCTTTATATTACTATTTTTCTCTCCATTTAATAATGAAGGATTTTGTGAAAAATTTTTCACATGCTTAACAACCATTTGCACTGCCAGTTGTTAGCTTGAGTTCAATGGTCTGCAGTTTGGACTGCAGCCAAGCAGAACTCATTGTATTGCTTGACTGGAAAGTTAAGTTTCTTATTAGGAACTCTGAAAGTTCTTAGCTATTTGTATCAGCAGAACTGTCTCTCAGTACATACAAATTTTAAATGTTTTATAAATCTGCAGGGAAAACATATTCTCTAAATACTTGAGTGAACTTCATCTGGGATGTGAAATGTCCAAAGGAACTAACAAATCATCTTGACACATCGTAAGTCAGGTTTGATGAAGCAGTAGACTTCTATTGCATATGAAGATGGCTCTCTGTATTCATTATCAAGTTAAATTTTAGCTGCAAGTCCGCAGCTATGTTTTCGGATACAAACTATTTTGCTCTATTGCTAAATTCAGTTATTGATAAATCCAGTATGATCATAGAGGCCCTCAAACTGTGAGCTAACTAAGAAAACCAATAGCAAACCGAAGAACAATATTTAATATTCCACTTGGCTATCCTACAACCAATGGTAGGAGTATTGAATTTTCCAAATTGAAGTAATCCACACCCAGTGTCATCTTTTCACATTCATACTAGTTCACCCAGGTTATCTCTCCCTTTGTTCACCTTTTCTATCCTCATTGCTTAGACTCATTATCCTTTCCTCACTTGGTTCTATCTGCCCATCACCAGCATACCTACCTACCTGGGCTACCTATCTCTTGGCCTACTTTTCCTACCCCATCTGGTTCCATCTGAATATCATCCTCAAGCCTTTTTCTCTACCTTACCCCTCTCCCCCCCCAGCTCCATCTGCCCAATTGTTTTCCTCCTTTTCTGTTTCCATCTATCACCACCAGCCTTTATCTTAAACCTGCCTCTTCCATCCCCTCAGCTGGTTCAATCTGCCCATTATCCCCCACCACACTTGGTCCAACCTGTCACTTACAAGCCCTGTCTCATCTCTCCCTCTCACTTCTATATACTTGCTATCTTTCTTTTACACTCCCAAACTTAATGCAGGGACTTGATCCAAAATGTCAACCATTCTTTTGCTTCCACAGATACTGACTGGCCTGCTGAATTCCCCCAGCAGCTTAATGTTTGCTGATTTCAAAATTGTTTAAATACCAATGATGGGGAAAGTGGAAGGCCTGTTTTCAGTCATACTGATACCAATGTTCTACCAACTATGGAACTAGAGAAATAGAGAGGATTTAAAATTAAATAATGACAATAGATTGAAGTTATAAAGAAGTAGTGTATCAAAATGTAAAGACAAGGTTAAGGGAGAATAGTATTAGCATGAGAAATGATAAATTGATTATGACCTGAAAGGATAAAGAGTACAAATCTAATAACAATCCATTCAATAAGAAAATAGGACATACATAGAACAACACAAGTACATGTCCTTTGGCCACTATGTGTACAGCAACTTTGATGCTAGTCTAAACTAATCCCGTCTGAATCCTTGCCTATTCATGTGTCTGTCTAAATGTTGCTATATTCCTGCTTCTACCACCTCCCCTGGCATTGCATTTCAGGCACCTACCATTCTTCATGTTTAAAATAAAAAATCTTGCCTTCACCTTCAAATTTTCCTCCTCTCACCTGAAACCTATACCATCTAGTATTTTACATTGCCACCTTGAGGAAAAACAGATTCTGATTCTCTACTCTATTTATTCCTCTCAGTTTTTATATATATTTCTATCATGTTTTTCCTCTGCCACCAATGCTCCAGAGAAAACAATACAAGTTTGTGCAAACTCTATTTATCGTTAATTCACACAACATCCTTGTCAACCTCTTCTGCACCCTCTTCAAAGTCTCTACATCCTTCCTTTAGTGTTGCAATTGGAACTGCATACAAGACTCCAAATATGGCCTACCAAAATTTTATACAGCTACAAAATGATTTGCCAACTTTTATATTCCATGTTCCAACTGATAAAAGCAAGCATATTCCTTCTTTACTTGCTTTCCACTTGTATTACTACCTTCAGAGACCTATGGACTTGGACCCCAAGATTTTTCTGGACATCAAAGGTGCTAAGAGTCCTGTAGTCTCTCCTCTTATTTGGTTTCCCAAGATGCACAATTGCCAGGATTTAATTACATCTACCCTTTCTCTCTGCAAAGTTCCAACTGGACTATACCCTTCTGTATCCTTTGGCTTGGTTAATTATTATTGTACTGTATACTGAGATACAGTAATAAACTTCTGATTGCCTGTCATCCGTGCACATAATTTTATACTTAAGTACTTTGAGGTATGTTATGATCCCAGCCCCCTCCTTCCTGAGAATCGCAAGATCGCTATTAATTCGGGTCTTGGACCCAGGAAATGAGAGAGAATCCTCAGAAAGACAACACAACTGATTTGACCATTGTTTCTTGGAGACACCTTTGTGGATTGCGACCCTATGCTACGTGCCAGCTATCAGGGCTACGTGTACACCCTCGGGCAATGTGGGGTGGGGATTGTATCACCCCACCCTGATTGACAGCTACAACTCTGCAAGTCAAGATAAAAGAGGGGCTGCAGGAGGCAGTCCCCTAGCGACGCACCAGAAGGAGACACCATCGCTCATTGCTCCCGTGATAACGGGAAGCTATTCGGAAGCCACGTGTGGTCCATTTCCCCTGGCCCAGGAAACGGGTGGCTGATAACACTGAAAAGGACTTTGAACTAACAACGGGGAACCCACGTTCCCGATTCAACGGTTTGCGTCCTAAAGATTGGGCAAGTTTCTTTTCTCACCAAAAAAATCTCTCTCTCTCTCTCCAACAAGTGAAACCCAGCGGTCCCCAAAAGGCTAAAGCCTGTGTGAACTGGCGAGACTTTTATATTTCCATCGGACAATATTTTTACCCCTAGACAAAACGATAGAGCCACTTCTTATTGATGATTATTACTATACCCGCGCTTTAGATTGAGTATTGACGACGTAGATTATCTGAATGTTTGTATTAACCTTACTTTTGTGCCCCTTTATAAATAAAAACATTTAAAAATAGTACCATCAGACTTCAACGGACCTCTCTATCTTTGCTGGTAAGTGACCCAGTTACGGGGTTCATAACAGGTACTAAAAAGAATAGTGGTTGCAGAGAATGTTCAATGCAAGTAAACAAATAAGGTGCAAGGGCCTATGACAAGCAGGGTTGGAGATCAAAAATTTATCTCTAGTATATAAGTGATCCATTCAAGAGTATGGTATCAATGAGATAAAAGCTGTTGATAAGTACTTGAGTCTGTTGATAAGTGTTTTCAATCTTTTGTATCTTCTGTCCTACAGGAGAGGGAAGAAGAAATAATTCTAGTGTGTTATGAAGGGGCTGCCCTTCATTTATGTTGGCTGCTTTCTTGAGGCAACAGGAAATGGAGACAAAGTCAATGGAGGGAAGGCTGGTTTGCAACACAAGCTGGAGTATGTTCCCTGCAGCTTCTTGATGGCCTCGAGCAGAGCAGTTACCATATCAAATTGTGATACATCTAGATACAGTGCTTTCTATGGTGTATCTGTATGAATTGGAAAGAGTAAAAGAGAATGTGCCAAATTGATTTAACCTTCTGAAGAAGTAGAGGTGTTGGTATACTTTTTTGGCCATAGTATCAATGTGGCTGGACCAGGACAAATTGCTGGTAATGTTTACATCTTTTCTCACTATCCACATTTCCATCAATTGTCATGTCAGGCTAAAGGTTATATGAGACTACAGAAATTCTGAGCCAGTACACATTTAAGAATCAGGTGAAGCAAGTCAGCTACTTTAGTTCCTCGGTGTTTTCATTTCAGAAGATCTCACTTGAGTGCAGCACTTAAATGCCTCTTCTTTCTTAGAAGTTTGCAAAGGTTTGGCATGTCGTCTAAAACTTCAACAAACTTCTATAGATGTGTGGTGGTGAGCATATTGACTGGTTGCATCATGGCCTGGTATGGAAACACCCAATGCCCTTGAACAGAAAATACTACAAAAAGTAGTGGATACAGCCCAGTCTACCCCGGGTAAAGCCCTCCCATCCATTCAGCATATCTGCATGAAGCATTGTCGCAATAAAGCAGCAGTCATTATCAAGGACCCCCACCATCCTGGCCATACTATCTTCACACTGCTGCCATCACAAAGGTGGTACAGGAGCCTCAGGAGCCACACCACCAGGTTCAGGAACAGTTGTTATTTCTCAGTCATAAGGCTCTTGAACCAGAGGGCATAATTTCACTTGCCCCACCACTACACTGTACCCACATCCTACGGACTCACTTTCAATGACTCATCATCTCGTTCTTGATATATATTGCTTCTTTATGTATTACTATTTTTGCTTTCTTTTTATATTTGCAGAGCTTGCTGTCTTTTGCATATTGATTGTTTGTCTGTCCTGCAGGGTATGGTCTTCTGTTTACTGTGAATTGTTGTTGTTGTTGTTCCTGTCTGCACCTTGTGGCACATCAGGCGGCAACATTGCCATTTCTTTAGCATTTGTTTTTTTTTTGTGTGAGGCTGAGTTGCTAGCTCGACACTCAACCCAAGATAGATGGAAAAAGTGCAAAGAACAGGCCAGATTCAAACCCGGGACCACTTTCCTCGAAGTCTGGTGCAGATGCCACTACACCGCCAGCTGACTACTTTACTGTGAATGTCCACAAGAAAATGAATCTCAGGGTTGTATATGTACTTTGATAATGAATTTATTTTGAACTTTAAAAGGAGATGATAAAAGGCTCTGTATCAATGAAGAGAGAGTGCAAATAGAAATAAAACTATAATCTGATAGCCATTATAGAAATTTGGTTGGAGAGTGATATAGTTTGGAACCTAATTATTGAAAGGTGTTTCACATTTTGGATGGTCAAGAACCTCAGAAAAGCTTGAGGAGTGGCTGTTAATTAATCTTGGTCCTGGAGCAATAGAGATGAATGTCATAAGTTCAGTAAAGAGCATGTAGAAGTGGTTTGGATGGAGAAAAGAAATGTTAAAGGCAAGAAAAAGGTGAGATTTGATAGAGATATACAAAATGATGAGAGATGTAGATAAGCAAGATTTTTCCACTGAGGTTGGGTAAGACTAGAACTAGAGGTCATGGGTTAAAGTGAACTTCTTCACTCAGGGTAGTGAGAGTGTGGAATGAGCTACCAGCAGAAGTGGTGATTGGATGTTTGATTTCAATATTTAAAGTATGGATATGTACATGGATAGGAGGGGTATGGAAGGCTTTGGTCCAGGTACAGGTTGATGGTCTGAGCAGAATAAGTTCAGTAGGGACTAGATTGGCTGAAGGGCTTGTTTCTGTGCTGTAGTTCTCTATGATTCTATGGCAGTCATTTATTGTAATAGTGTACAATAGCCCTCACAGAAACTAGATGGTAAGTTAGAGTTCAAAGGAAGAAATAACGAGAATTGGTCAGAAAAATATAACCATAATCAAATGAGATTTAAAGTTACATATAAACTGAAAAAAGTCGGGCCAGCAAAAGAGAAATCTGTGTTTTTGGGATAGTTGCTCAGAACAACAGTCTGGAGCCAGCCACAGTGCAGGTTATACAAGACCTGTTATTGTGCAATGAGGTTCAAAGATCAACTTTATTTGCCATATACATTTATATCTTTTAGGATTTGCTGTTGTGTGCTAGTAGGACGTGCATCAAAAACCAACAATATTCATCAATTATAAAATATAAAGAATTATGTAAAAAAAAAGAGGTTAAGGAATGAATATGGAATAAAATGTGCCCAAATTCATAAATATCAGCATGTATTTACAATGTAAACAACATTATAAAAATGGTTTAAGGCATTTACAAAGCAGTGCATTGACAGGGATAAGAGATGGTGGGGTGGCTAACTAGAGTGGTTGATCAGATTAACTCCCTAGGGGATTAAACTTTTAAAATGCCATAATTTTTTTTTGTTTTAATAGCCCTATAGTGCTTCCAGTAGTGTGCTTTTTGGAAAACGTAGTTTACGGTATGGGTAAAGTCTGCAGTGATTTTTCCTGCCTGCTTCTTTGTTGTGGATACGTACAAGTTCTGCAGTGATGGTAGACTGCAGCCAATGACCTTTTCTGCTGACCTGGCAGTTTGCTGTAGTTTCTGTATACTGTGAGAGGATGTTGCACCAAACCTGAGAGTAATGGCTGTTGTGAGGATACGGGAACAGGCACAAAGAAAGCATTTGACAGGTTGAAATGAATCAATATTCTAATAAATAGTAAAGATAAAATTGTTTTCATAAGTGACTATTTATGGTTAATTTTGCTTTTAAACTTTTATCATAAGGTAATGATTACAGTATTTTTGCCTTTTTACATGCTTGGTAGCAATATCTACCCTCCCAGTTTTAATCGGACATACAAATCAGATTTGTGACAAGCGCACATATTGCCTCATTCCTTCATCTAATAGTGCACCCCACTCATTTGATTCTCCAGTTACCTTAATGGACAGCAAATTAGTGAGATTTTTAAAATGTGTTCTCAACATGAACCAACTGATTACATTTAATTAACATCAGGCCTTGAGGTTTGACAAGAGAATTAGGACAAAAAGACCTCCAATTCACTGATTGTGGCTGTATGCAATTTATTCCTCGTTACCTTAAAAGCTTGATTTTTAGTCTGCATTACATTTATACATTATATGCAGTTCTTATCTACATACCAAGCTTTGTTTTAAAAATGAATGTCTCCATTTCTGCAATAAATTTTCAATTGATTTAGTCATCTATTCTTCAGTCAGAACTGAATTGTGTTTTCAAAGCCTATTAGGAAATTTGCTATGAAAAAGGAAGTTGAATGTACTCTCATGGATAGGAAAAGTCTTCAAATAGGACTAGCTTGCATAGACATTTTAGTATGGTCTAGGTGGGTAGAAGGTCCTGTTTCCTTCAGATCATTCAGGTACGATCTCAGGAAAGCCATCTCATGGGCGAAGTGGCAATTCTGGACTAAACTTGAATCAGTGAAGGATGCTTGATAGCTTTAGCAGGGCTTGAATGCCTCTTATAAAATTAAATCAGGGTTTTGCTTCCAGATGAGCTCAATGCCTTTTATGCTTGCTTTGACCATCAAAATATGGAGGAGCCTTCACCAACTTCCACATCCCCGGTAACTTTGTGATTCTAGTCTCTGAACTTAATGTGAGAGCATCCTTCAGGAGTGTGAACCCACTATAAGCATCCGGTCCAGATGGAATACCTAGCTGAGTACAAAAGACCTGTGCAGATCAACTAGCTGAGTGTTCACCGATATCTTTAACCTCTTGCTTCGGCAGTCTGAGTGCTTCAATTAGGCCTCAATCATACCGGTGCCTAAGAAGAACAAGGTAACCTGCCTCAATGAGTATCATTCAGCAGCACTTGCATCCACAGAAATGGTGTTTTGAGAGGTTGGCAATGAAATACATTAATTCCTGCCTGAGAAGTGACTTGGATTCATTCCAATTTGCCTGCTAGCAAAACAGATCCACAGCAGATGCTATTTCATGGCTCTTCACTCAGGCCTGGAAATCTGGACTGCAAAGGTGCACACATCGGATGCTCTCTATTACTCCAGCTTGGCATTCAATACCATAATCCCCTCAAAACTAGTCAATGAGCTTCAAGACCATTGCCTCAGTACCTCCTTGTTCAATTGGTTCCTCGATGTCCTCACTTGCAGATTGGCAACAACATCTCTTCCACAATCTCCATCAGCACAGGTGCACCACGAGGTTGTGTGCTAAGCTCCCTGTTATACTCACTTTAGGCTTATGCACAGCTCCAATGCCATATTTAGTTTGCTGATGACACCACAGCCATTGGCCGAATCAGAATATAGCAGAGAGATTGAAAATATGGCTGAGTGGTGTCGGCAAGACCAAGGATCTGATTATTGACTTCAGGAGGAAACCGGAGCTCTATGAGCCAGTCCTCATTGGGGGATCTGAGATAAAGAGGGTCAGCAAATTTAAATTCCTTGGTGTTATCATTTCAGAGGACTTGTCTTGGGCCCAGCACAGAAGCACCTCTACTTCCTTAGACATTCGGGAAGGTTCAGCTTGACATCTACTACTTTGACAAATTTCTACAAATGTGTGGTGGAGAGTATATTGACCAGTTGCATCACAGCTTGGCATGGAAACACCAATGTCCTTGAATGGAAAATCCTACAAAAAAGTACTGGATGTGGTGCAGTCCATCACGGATGAAGCCCTCCTCTCCATTGAGCACATCTACATGGAATACTATTGCAGGACAGCATCATCCATCCTCAGAGACCCTCACCAACCAGGTTCAAGCTCTCTTCTTGCTACTACTACCAGAACGAAGGTACAGGAGCCTCGGGGCTCACACCAGTTTCAGGAACAGTTATTACCCCTCAACCATCAGGATTTTGAACTTCACCCAATTTTACTTGCCCCATCCAATGCCTCAACCTATGGATTCACTCTTCATCTATGTTCTCTATTAATTCTTATGTATTTATTTGTTTATTTTCTTGCCTCTTGCACATTTGTTCTTTGTCCATCTTATTGGGTACAGTCTTTCATTAATTCTTTTATGGTTCTTGGATTTATTGAGTATGTCCACAAGAAAACAAATTTCAGAGTTGTATAGGGTGGTATGTGTATTTTGATAATAAATTTACATTTGAACTTCAAACCTCCTGTATATATGATTTAGCTATAAGGCCAGGTGAGATGTGGGGTGAAATCTATCAAATCTCATAGAAACCTTCCAAATATAAAAAGGCCGAAATAGACTGGACATGGAGATGATGCTTCCAATAGTGAGATGGTCTAGAACCAGAAGGCATGACTTCAGAATAAAGGGATGTCTATTTAGAAAAGAGAGGAGAAGGAATTTCTTAAGTCTAATGGTGGTATATCTGTGGAATTCTTTGCCACAGTTGGCTGTGGAGGCTAGCCCATTGGGTATATTTAAAGTGGAGGTTGATAGGTTCTTGATTAGTAAGGGTGTCAAAGGTTGTGGGAAGAAGGTAGGAGAATGGGGTTGATGTGGAAGATCAAATGGTAGAGCTGACTCAGTGGGCTGAATGGCCTTATCGTACACTTATGTTTTATGTATGCTTCATTGGTGTCCTGCAGTAAGTGATTCACCTTCAACATCCCCAACTACAAGGCATATCAGGAAATCACAGCACGGTAGGGTATTGGCTTGGACAATGCTTTACAATGCTAGTGATCAGCAACTGGGGTTCAATTCATGCTGCTCTCTGTAAGGAGTTAGTATGTTTTCCTGTAACCATGTGGGTTGCTCCAGGTGCTCCTGTTTCTTCCCACATTCCAAAGATGTGCAGTTTGGTAAATTGTGATCATGCTATTTTGGCATTGGGAGCATGGCGATACTTGCAGGGTACCTCTAGCACATCCTCAGACTGTTGATCATTGATACGAACAATGCATTTCACTGTTTTTCAATTTATATGTGACAAATAAAGGTAGTTTTTAAAATCTTTATTGATGAACTATGACAGACTGTGTCCTGTCTTACAAAATGCATTACAGATACTCACCAAAGCTATTCTGTTAACATCTACCAAAGTGATACGAAGAATGGCATGGACCTATTCGGCAAACTGTGACCGTGCTGTCTCTTGTAGGTGCCTCTCCAAGTTTCACAGTGTTACAGCTTGGAAATGTAATTCAAGTTTATTGTCATGGGCATATATACCCAAGGTATAAATGTCATGAAAATTAGCTTTTTGACTTCCTTCCTCATGTTTGTGCCTATCGTATATCCTGGAACTCCCCACTTAACTGTATTTTTCAGATACCTACACCAGAAAGACTTCCATGGTTTAAGAAGGTGGCTCAACAACACCCCCTTCTTGTGGGCATATAGGGTTGGGATAAATGTCAGCCATCCCAATGATGTCTATATCCTGATCTAAATAATATAGTAATTTGAAATACTGAAAAAATCAGTTAAACGAGGCACAAATAAGAGAAAATCTGCAGATGATGGAAATCAAAGCAATACACACAAAATGCCAGAGGAACTGTGGAAAAGTGAACAGACGAAGTTTCAGACGGAGACCCTTCATCAGAGTCTCATTACATTTTGTGCGTGTTGGTTTAATTAAAAAGAGATGCTGATGTGTGGATAAGATGTTCACCAGTTCCTACAAATAGCATGAAAGAATGGATTATTTCAGATGAAGAGGTGTTATTTCAGGAAATAAGCCAAAATGGGATTTGGCTTGATCTGCAATCTAGTTTGCATGGTATGAGATTGTACAGTGTTTTAATGATGTGCCTAACATGCAAAGAGATCTAAGTATGAACAAAAAAATTTACACTTTTGAGGCCATGTATCGAGCATTATTAATCAATTTTCAAATATAAAGTGTGGTTTTGGATTCAAGCCTGGTAAAAAGATTTAAAAGGAGATTTAACATCACTGAAACAAAACAGTTAATTCAGAATAGGAGTTGCACAAACAGGAGAAAATTTGCTAATGACAGAAATTAAAGCAATGCACACAAAATGATGGAGGAACTCAGCAGTTCAGGCAGTATCTATGGAAAAGAGTAAACAGTTGACGTTTCGGGCAGAGACCTTTCATCAGGACTGGGGGAAAAAGATGAAGTTAGATCAAGAAGGTAGGGGATGGGAGGAAGAAGTACAGGGTGGTAGGTGATAGGTGAAACTGGGAGGGGGAAAGGTGATTCAGATTCTCAGCTCTTTACTTCATCCCTCTCCCTCTCTCAGTTTCACCAATCATATAATATAACCATATAACAATCACAGCACGGAAACAGGCCATTCCGGCCCTCCTAGTCCGTGCCGAACTCTTAATCTCACCTAGTCCCACCTACCCGCACTCAGCCCATAACCCTCCACTCCTTTCCTGTCCATATACCTATCCAATTTTACCTTAAATGACACAACTGAACTGGCCTCTACTACTTCTACAGGAAGCTCATTCCACACAGCTATCACTCTCTGAGTAAAGAAATACCCCCTCGTGTTTCCCTTAAACTTTTGCCCCCTAACTCTCAGATCATGTCCTCTCGTTTGAATCTCCCCTACTCTCAATGGAAACAGCCTATTCACGTCAACTCTATCTATCCCTCTCAAAATTTTAAATACCTCAATCAAATCCCTCCTCAACCTTCTACGCTCCAATGAATAGAGACCTAACTTGTTCAACCTTTCTCTGTAACTTAAGTGCTGAAACCCAGGTAACATCCTAGTAAATCGTCTCTGCACTCTCTCTAATTTATTGCTATCTTTCCTATAATTCGGTGACCAGAACTGTACACAATATTCCAAATCATCTACCACCTTGTACTTCCTCTCCTCCCTCCCACCTTCTTGCTCTAACTTATGTTATTTTTCGAGTTCTGGGGAACCGTCTTGGCCCAAAACGTTGATTGTTTATTCTTTTTCATAGATGCTGCCTGACCTGCTGAGTTCTCCAGCGTTTATGTGTGTTGTACAGAAGTGATTGAGTTCAAATAACAAAAATAAACATAATAATTCATGCAATTTTAATACTTAATTTGTATAGTAAATTATTATACATGCTAAAATACTAAATTAACACAGAAAGGTAACTAAAATAGAGCAAATTAAGTCCAACTGATAGCTTAATAATAAAAGACATTCAGCAACAGAGGTAAATATGTTGTTGCTACAAACTAATCATGGGGTTGAAAAAACATAAATTTTAGAATTACAAAACATAAATATGTGTAATTAATGAGATTGTCCTGGTTGACTATAATTGTAGTCGCTGTATATTCCTTAAATTAGTGCATGAGGAAGGTAAAAAGATTTATTTATTTCATTCTAGAAAATAGCCACGTGTACAGAAATAGCATATAGGTGAATGATTATGTGACATTTGGGAACTTCTGGAAATTAGCCTTATTCGGCTGTACATATACATAATACAATTAGAATGGCCAGAATGCTCTTCAAGAAGCAAAAGGTGGCCCAAGACAGTCAGCATCACCTATCCGACTAAAGAGTATTTCAATTCAACTTAAAAGAAACATGGAAACAGAAGTATAGATTCAGTTATTATGCCTTAGATCCTTCTGATGTGATTCATGGCACAGATTAAAACATAGGAGGGTCTGTGGAGAGTGTATCAGATGTTAAATTAGAAATGAATTTACTCCAATAAAGCAGGGGAGGATGATGAAGAAAATAGCAACCTAAAAATTAATTGATAAGAAATGAGATTACTACTATTGGCAAAAATTGACCAAATTTAGCAATTCTTCTTTAAAAAACCGAGGAACATAGAGACTTAGAACACTACAGCAAAGAAACAGGCCCTTCAGTTCACCTAGTCCATGCTGAATGATTCAGTAGTTCCATTTAATATAGAGAATGTACAGAATATACAACCTGAAATTCTCACTCTCCACGGATAACCTCCAGAAAAAAAAACCTAAAGGATGAATGACTGGGAAAAAAAAATCCCTAACCCCTTCCCACACACAAGCAGCAGCAAGCCCTCCCCCACTTATTCCAGCATAAAGCATCAGCATTCCCACCACCCACCATGCCAGCAACAGCAAAGCCCCAAATGAGAGACCATGATCTATAGTACATCAAAAACTAACTGTTCACTCCAACATTTGCGACATCCCACAGGTACTTTCTCTCTCACTAACGAGGGAGAGACGGATATCCTCCTTCCACAGCAATAGGGTAAACAACAGTTGCTATTTCGATGTCACAGTCAGTCTGAAACGTTGCTTTTTATTTTGAGTTCCCCAACTTGAGAATCAGCAGCAAACTCTCCCTCGCCATTGAGAGAGAGATCAATCAATTACTAAGTGCAGGACTCTCTGATAGACACTCTCGCTGTCTTCAATGTTCTGGTTCCCAGTATTTTTCAGTTCACGACACTGGCAATAATTTGTGCACAGTACCCCAAAGTCACCTGACTTCAAGGCAGACCTGGACATATTGAACCATGGCTGATTGGCGAACTCCAAGAATGGGAACACGCTGTCATGCAGAATCACAGTTTTGAGTGCGGCTGTAGATGAAAGATCTTGATAGGACACCAGTCACCCTGAAAAGGAAAATAGAGATATCAGAATAGGAAAAATTTAACTGTTTTGCTGATGAGCTGGGAGAAGTTACCCTCTGGTGTCATCTTTAGCTCCACCAGTCTGCCCAGTCCCTGCACCTGCCCATAGACCTCTGTACCCCTCCTATCTATGTACCTATCCAAATTCCTCTTAAATGTTAAAATTTAACAAATATCCCCCATTTCTGCTCGTTCTACACTCTCAACACCCTTGGGAGGGAGAAGTTCCTGCTCATGTTCCCCTTAAACATTTCACCTTCCACTCTTTAACTCATGATCTATTCTCACCCAACCACAATGGGGAAAATCCTGCTTGTATTTACCTTATCTATGCCTTCCATAATTTTGTATACCTCTATCAAATTTCACCTCAATCTCCTATGCTCTAGGGAATAAAGCCCTAAGCTTATTCAATCTTTCTCTATAACTCAGATCATCAGGGCCTGCAGCGTCCTTTTAAATCTTCTCTGCACTCTTTCAATCTTATTGATTTTTTTTTCTATAGTTAAGTGCCAATAAATGCACACAATACTCCAGATTGGGCCTCCCCAATGTACTATAACATCCCAATTCCTGTACTCAGTACTTTGATTTATGAAGGCCAATGTGTCCAAAGCTCTCTTTATGGCCCTATCCACCTGTCTTGCCACTTTCAAGGCGTTAAGGATCTGTATTCCCAGAGCCCTCTGTTCTACTGTACTTCTCAGAGCCCTACTGCTCACCATGTTTGTCCTCCCAAAAGTGTAACACCGTATATTTGTCTGCATTAAATTCCATCTGCCGTTTTCTCAGCCCATTTTTCTAGCTGGCCTAGATCCCGCTACAAACTTTGATATGTGACTAAATAAAAACTTTAAAATTATGGAAGGCTTGACATGATAGGTTTGAAGAAAGTTGTGATTTAATCCGAAATTAACAGACATAAATAAAAGTTATGTAATCCAATGCTGAAATAAAGATTAATTTTAAACACAAGTTTCTGCAGATGTTGGAAATCCAGTACAACACACACAAAATGCTGGAGGAACTCAGCAAGTCAGGCAACATCTATGGAGAAGAATAATCAGTCAAAGTTTCAGGCAAAGACCCTTCATCAGGACAATATTGGTAATATCATTGCAGTTGAATAAAGAATGCCAAGAAGGGTTACAATGAGTGCGACTAAGGAACAGCAAGGGCACTTAGAAGAGAATTGTTGCCTATATCTGTAGGTGTACAGGGGAAAGCTATAGAACAGATATATGTAGCATATTCATCACTAATGTGAGCGAAAAGATGGCAGATGCTGGCAATCTGCAGCAACACAAAATTTTTAGGAGCTTTCAGGTCAGGAAGCATCTAAGTAGGAAATAGACAATGAATGTGTTGGGTCGATATCTCTCATCAGGACTGAGGGAAAGAGAGTAAATGACCAGTATAAAAAAAAGTGAGGTTAAAAGGGTGGTGCAAAATCTTGCAGATACCAGGTAAAGAGGGTGATAGACAGGTGAGGGAAGGGGGACAGTATGTCCAGGTGAGAGGGTGATGGGGAAGGGGGGAGAGTCCTTGTCCCTCACCTGCCTATTCCCCCCACCTGGACATACCTACCACCCAGCAGCTCCTTCTCCTCCCCCTTCATCCATTACTGACCATCACCCTGTTTTCTTTCTGGTTCTGATGAAGCATCCCAACCTGAAACAAAGGCAGCCTATATCCCTCCATAGATGCTGTCTGACCCACTGAATTCCTCCAGCTTTTTGTGTGTTGTTCTAATCAGATATGTTTTTATGGAGACTAAGAATCTTAATAGCTTAACTGGTAAGGGAAACGAGTGCTTGAGAGTTTTCTATAACAATATATTTATGAACCTACAAGAGAATTTTTTTAAAAAATTGCCATGTAATAAATTGAATACAGATTTAAGTGAGTTAAATGTCAATTTTAATAGTCGTTAAACAAGTAGCATCTCACATTTAATCTATCTTGTCCCTACTCGCTATTTGGATCCCCAACTCTCTTTGTCTCTCTCTCTCTCTCTCTCTCTCTCTCTCTCTGTCTCTCTCCTCACAATCAGTTACTATAGTGCAGTGTATAATTAATGTGATAGTGAAAAATGATACTGATTTTATGTATTTTTTTCTTTTTTGGACGCATCTCAACAATAGATTCCCTTGTCTGAAACTAGGCAGCTGAGGCACAGGATTGGCAGTGGTCAGTTACATAACAGCAAAAACTCCATTTATTTTCAGTTGGGGCAAGTTAACAAGGTTAGTTATTGAACGCAGTGGAATTTAGGAGCACACACGTATGATCTGACTTCTTTTAAACAATGTTTGGAACTCTGAAAGAAATGTAGTTAGGGCTCCCAGTAAGTGACTGCCTGCAGGATCTAAGCTGTGAGAGTGAGTAGAATAATCTTTTTAATCCTTTATAAATGTGTGATTGTGTGTGTATGTCAATGGGAGCAAAAGAAATTAAAATGATACATTAATATGCCCTTGTTATTGTGTTCACTAACAATGATCAATTAACAGGCCAAGATAAAGGCTCTCTTTATTATCCCCCCTCTCTAGATATTGGCAGTATCAAAATAAGTTTAGATAAAAATAGAGTATTCTTGGGGCATATTGTGAATACTGATCATAAATGGCTAAATTTGATAAATTTAAGTAAAGGAATGCAAAATAAAATGATCTTAGTAAACTGAATTGGGTTTCATATTGTTTATAATAGACAAAGGATGACAGAATCTCTATCTGAGTTATTGTTTCTTAAATAATCCTTTGTCATCTGACACAAAAAGAGTTTTGAGGCAAGTAGAATTTTAGATCTAACTTGTTTTAAAAAAAAAGTGTTTGGAATCCAGGGAGATGAGTAAACTGGCAATGTAGTCAGGACCCACAGTGAGTGACATTTTGAGATCTAAGATGGGGCTGTGGTTAGAGTACTCTTAACATTTCATGTAAATGTGTGATTCTTTGTAAGCATTGGCAATGGGTGCAATTAAAGCAACTAAAAATTATATAGCAGTGTCCCCCTGTGATATGCCTGACCTCAACCCTGAAGACAAGATGTTGATTAGCTTTATCTCTTGGTAAGTTCAAATACATCTGGATCACTGGCATTTGTGGAAACAAAGTGGAAAATTGCTTTGTTGTGTCCTATGGAGAAATAGCAAGATGAAGCCCAAATTGATCTGTTAATGTCCCTTTATTCATAAACCAAATGATAGCACTTATTCACCCAATAACCTGCTCTTTGATACTCCATTTTGTTTCTGTTAAAGATGCTCATTCAGATTTCACAATGCTTGGTCCAAACTTGGACTAGAGTTGAAATCTAGAGTTCAAGAAATCTAGAGGTGACTGCTTTGATATCAAGGCAGCATTTGACCAGAGTGTGGCTACAAGGAAATCCAATAAAATTGAAGTCATTGTTAATGAGGAGGAAGATTCTACTTTTTGGAGAACTTGATTTTATTTTTGGTGAGTTATCACAGCTGCCTGGACCTTACTACAGAGATTTCTCAGGACAAAGTTCCTAACACCTGATTATTCAATCAATTTACCTCCATCATAAATTCAGAATGCCGGCCAGTGGTGTAGTGGCATCCATACCAGACCTTGAGGTGAGTGATCCCGACTTCATATCTAGCCTGCTCCTTGAACGTTTTCCATCTCTGCTGAGTTAAGCATTGAGCTAGCAACTCAGCCTTGTAAAAAAAATACAGACAAATGCTAAAGAAATGGCAAGCTTGCCACACAATGCGCCACAAGGCATGGAAAGAAACAACAATAAATTCAGAAATAAGTGTTCACTGTTAATTGAATGATATTCAGTTTCATTTTCTTTCCTTAAATATAATGAAGCTGTCTGCTTGTATGAGGAAATAGCTGGTCAACAATCACCTGATAACCGTTCAGTAGCATTTTAACCAGAGATGGAAAGCAATGACTTATTTTGAATGTGGAAGATCCTAGCAAACTTCCACTGGTATTAAATGTTAGTGCCATTATTAGATTGTTTAAATTCAATATCCTGGAGATTACCAAAGATGTAACAGGATGAGTAGATGATGGTGTGGTTATTAGGGGATCTGTGGTTGGAACTTCTGAAATGCATGACTGTCCCTAAACCTCTTCCACCTGCATTTCACTTTTTAACTATTGTTTGTCCCACCTCTTTGAATCACGTCTACAGATACGTCATTCAACAGGATGCTTGCAGCAGCCTGCCATAACTTCTTTGATAAAATGTCTCAAACATGAGACCTTCTGGATTTAGAGTTGTGTGTCACCTGGAACGTTACCATTTTCCAGGTTACACACTAACCCAACTTAGAAACATATGGCTGTTGCTGCATCATTGCTGTTTGCAAAAGTCATGGAAATCCCAAACCCAGAGTCACTGTAGTTGCACTTTCATAAACATTTAGAAAAGTGCTCTCCATCAACATTTCAACTGTATTTAGAATTGCACTGTAAACATCCCATTCTTTTAAAACAATATGGCTGTTTATTACAAATTGTGCTTCCTGCTTTGATTTTGTTTACAACGTTTTAACTTTTTCAGAGATTCTGTCTTTCAAAATGAGTTATTTTCCCATATACTATTTAAAAAGCATTAAAAGTAGAAAAAAAAGTGCATTGATAATTGAATGGATTATTGTTAGTTGTACTTGAATATAGCATGGATTTATTGTAGCACTAAATGGTAATGACTAAACTAACCAAGCTGGTTGATGGTGTTATAGGTGGAACTGAGAGGAAATTGAATTTAATTAATTAATGATGTACTGCATATTTTGAACTTTACAAGAATGTAAAGTTTGCCCTAAATGACTGGTGATCCAGGTTTCTTAACTACCAACTGATTGTACTTAATTATTCTGGCAAGACAGTACCTTGCAGCATTTGTAAAACAGCACAAGCATTAAGTCCTCTGCTGTGGTGTGTAAGGAAGCATTATTTAGCCATACTAATGTAACCCTGTTGCATATGAGTAATTATTTATTTTTCTAGCACAATACTTTATTCTGAATGGTAACTGAAAAAAAATGTTCAAAATATTGTACTGCAAAATTGTGAAGCAAGATAAATTATTACAGGTAGTCTCCAAGTTACAAACGTCTGACTTACGGACAACTCGTACTTACGAACCAAGGAAGGAGAATGCCGTCCACCATTTTAAGTTGTTGCCGTTGACACTGTGTTGAGTGTGTAACTTTGTATTTGGCTTAAATTTTTCTTAACAAGATTCACCCTGACCCCCCCCCCCCCCCCCCCCCGTTCCGGTCAGCTGGTGGCGCAGTGAGATCAGCGCCGGGCTTGAGAACAGAGGTTTCCGAGTTCGATCCAGTGACAGACCGCTCCCGTGCTGGGTTAATGTCGATCCAGTGACTCCCGTACCATCCATGCCGGGTTGATGTCGAACATGCAACTCGACCTCGTAAAAAAAAACAGTCACCTCCAGTTTAAATTCCCACACGGAATATTGTGGAGGATCAAATACAGTACCCAAACCCAGCACAGCACACACTTGTCCCATTTAACCTGACTTTCGGACCCGGGGAATTCAGCGCGGTGGTCCTTAGGACTCAGCAGACCTCGGGAGCTGGCGCAGGTCGGGACTCGCCACCCGCAGTGTTCCTGTTCCATTGATGGGAAGCGATCGCGATTGAAAATACAGTGGAAATAATAAAGCGTTTGGAAAGAGTTGAAACGCCATCGGTCATTGGAAAAGCGTTAGGCTACAGTCAGCCAACGATTGGAACAATTTTAAAGGATAAAGTGAGAATAGTGGAGCATGTGAAAGGCCCTGCCCCGATAAAAGCTACAATTATTACTAAGCAACGCAAGGTGTGGTGTATTTTATGAGTTTGTATTTGAAAGCAAGATTTTGGTGAACAATGTTTGCTGCTTGATTTTGCCAGTGCAAGTAATTAGATTGAGTTAAACTGCTGCAGGATCCTATAATGGGTTGGATTGTTTGATTTCTCTTGGCATTTTCTGCATTTATCAACTTGAATTAGAAGATTATAGCAGGGAGCTTAACATTCAAGGATACACATTGTATCAAAAGGACAGGCAGGTAGGAAGAAAGGGTGGGGTGGGTCTGTTGGTAAAAAAAAAGAATTAAATCCTTTGAAAGAGCTATAGAAGGTGTAGAATCTCTGCAATCCTTCCAGTAATGGTACTCCCACACTGATGTTGTGTAGGGTTTCAGGATTTTAGTGATAATGTAAACAAACACTAAATACATTTCCAAACAAAATGGTTTGTAGCCTGGAAAGAACCAGCAGGTGGTGATATTGCTATACTCTGGCTGTTCTTGAATTTTATGATTACAAGTTTGGAAAGTGCTGAAGAAATAAATATTGGTGATTACTGAAAATAAGTAAAGGCACTATTGAGTGGAAATATTGGTCTGTGTAAATCTATTAGTTGATTAGCAGAACAAGGCAGCATTTAAAATATATTGTGGAGAAACTTAAAGCACAAGGATAAAACAAAAACAAGAAACTGGTGTTAAAAAGAGAAGTTAAAATACCAGGCAAACCATAGATTGAAGCATTTGCAAAAATGTTCAGTGATGAAGAAAATTGGATATTGAAATACATTATGTCAACATTTAGCCATTAAGGTCATGGGTGTAATTGCACTTAGCTTCCATGGTACCAGAACTGTCAGAATGAATGAGTAGTAGAGGGAATGGATTCTGAGCAATGAAATTGTAAATGGATCATCGTCTCAGTAGAAATGGAAAACACTGAAAGATCATTTGATTTTTGTATTAAGAATATTAAAGGGATAATACTTCTTCCATTAAGTCCAGAACAGTAAAACTAGGAGTCAGTTTCAGAGGTGCAAATCCCTAAATAATCAATAGAATTATTTATATTGTGGTGAGTGAGTAGTAAATCAATGAAACAGACTCCCTGCAGAGAACATGGAAACAAACTTTGTTCATTCAAATGTAAATTGGATTGATCTTTTTAAGAAAATAATGTAAATAACAACATAAGAATACCTTGATTCCTGACCTAAGCACGAAGCCCTCGTATACCTTATGTCTAGATCTATTGTTCGTAGAGATTGATTGCCATAATTAATTGTATCATGGGACTAGCAGGATGATGGGAGCTGAACCAGCTGGACTGTGATCTGTTTTCACCAGTTTTATTATGTTGATGTGCTCATATGCTGTGAATAGTTGTTATAGACAGTACAGTTTGTAGAGAGTGTACTACAACATTTAACTTCTTTATGACTTGAGAGAAGAACTGTTCAATTGGGAACAGAAACACTGGGCTCATTACTGATGAATGTAAATTCTTTACTGCTTTTGTTATTTGATGACACAGCACCAAGAGGCTCCAGATGCTCTGTTTGAGGACTGCAGTAATGTTACTGCAGTAAGTCAGAAGCAAACATGTTTCTCCCCTTGGACTCTGAGAATGTATCAGTAAGTATGAATGTGATGTTTTTTTTTGTCAGAAATGATGAGGGCCTTTGACATTAGTCTAAACTGTATTCGTTCTTGCTTTTGAATTCTTCCATGAGACAGCTACTGAGCAGAATTCCATCTTGTGAATGGTCAGAACGTTCTCATTTTTGTCAGCTCTTTCATTACAGAAGATTTTTATTATTTACTACTATTGTAGACAGTAAGCAAATCACATGAAGTTTAGTTTCAGATTTTGCTGGTTGGTCTTGTAATGAAAGATTGAATTAATATTTTCTCTTACAGTACTTGGAAAGATCTTCCTTGGTTACTCTTTTTTTTCTGAAGTTAAATCACAATTTAGCTTCTTGTGTTTTCAAAGGTCATTAATCTGAAATTTGTTATGAAATTATTTAGTTAACCATGAATGATATAAGTTTTAGCATACATATTTGTTTTGCCAACATGAACCAGCTGCCAGCAGTCATCCGAGTAGTGCTTAGCTTGCTGATTAGAAGTACCTTGGGGTCCAGCAATGAAGATATGAATGACAGCAGGATCAAAAACAATGCAGAGGAGAAGGCCCATCTCCACAAGTTCCCTGACAGCCTTGACAACCCTGGCCCCCATCATTACTGGCTGTTAAAGCTTTTAAAAACTAAAAAAACACTGACATCAATTATAATTTAAAATATTAAAGGATTATTATAAAGATAGAAACAGGAGTAGACCATCTGGCCCCTTGCACATACTTAATTGAGAGTGCGGTTGATCTTTTACCTTAGTACCATTTACCTCTACTGGCCCCTTGTCCTTTGATTCCTTTCATCTTTAGAAATCAATTTATCACTTTGATTTGAATGCACTCAGCAACTGAGCTTTCACAATGTTGATGGGTGGAGAATTCCAAAGATTTATTAGACTCTGGGTGAAGAAGTTGCATCTCATTTCACGCAGAACACATAATTTATAAAGGAACTTCCTTTCTTTCCCCACAGTCCTACAATTACAATGGGGGCATATAAATATAGAGTAAATGGTAGGATTACAGGGGGATTTTGGAGAACATGTCCAATAGTCCCAGGAGGTATCAGAACAGGTTGAAAAGGTGATTAAGAAGGCAAATGGGATACATTCCTCAGGTAGGGTGTAGAATATTACAGTATGGAAGTCATGCTGGGAATGTGAAAACTTTGAGTTTGTTGCCAGAATGGGAGAATTATGTTATGAGGAGAAATTGTCTAGGTTTGATTTTTTTTGGAACAGGAAATGGAGTAATAGTGTATTTAAGTGTATGAAATTTAAGATCTAGAATGTATGACAGAAAGGGCCTATTTCTCTTGGGAGAGACATGAGATTGAAGTTGATGGAATTTGGAATCTGAATTGATAAACAATCTGCTGATTTAACACTCACTGGTCAAACAGCATCTGTGGTGGGGAGGAAGGAACTCAGGTCAAGACTGCTCAATTGTGGAAAAAGACTGGAGAGGCTAAGTCTATCTTCCTCAGAAACAGAAGAGGTCAAATAGGAACATGATTGAGGCATATAAAATAATGAGGAGTACAAATAGGTTGGACTGCAGATGTCTTTTCTCATATTAGAGATAAAATTAGAGGAAAGAGTTATAGTGAAGGGGAAGAAAATTAGAGGAGTCTTGAAGGGCCCTTTTATACACAAAGAATGTTGAATATCTGGAATGCACTTCCAAGTGGGTGGTGGAAACTGACAGCATTTAAGAATAGTCTGAAAAGCACTTAAATCTAAGCATTGAAGGCTCTGGGCCAAAAATCTGGAAGATGGGTTTAATATGGATGGATGGCCACTGGTTGGCATGGGACAAATGACTTGTTTCCATCCTATATAACTCTATATCTAAATATGTGAGTCCCACGCATTTTAATGCTTATGGGACATTTCTGAAGAGAATCAAAGTCATAATTGTACATTTTTTTTTTGTTTTTGACTCCTTGATCCACATTTGCCAATGTAAAAAATTAAATGTTTAATTGCCTCTGAAATGTTGTGAGACTTTTACACCGCCAGTAATCTCTACCAGTGTCATCGTTTTGAGGTATCTCACCGGTATTAAAAGAGACCATGTTTCTGATATAAACTGTGAAATTACAGATTACTGCAGAAAATTAGCATCTCTCTTGCATTGCCTTAAATGATAACTGAAAGCACAACATTGCATTTTGCTGTAATTCTGTTCACCCATCTGTCAACAATAATAGTTTATTTATTCATCCTTTATAACTTGCTAGTATGTGATTGCTACCTTAAAGTACTATATATAACTAAAATTGTTTCATTATTTTAACTAATGTTTGAAGGATTATTGAAAGGTTCTCCCCACTTCATTAGAACAGTGGGAGTCTATTGTCCTGCATTTCTGTCAGTAGGATAAGTTCTTTCAGCGAGTCAGTTTTTACCTCTTATCACTTTACATACCATAGCGTGCATATGAACATTTAAAAAATACTCTTACATTAAAGATTTTCATTGTTAAGTACTTGAAATTGTACATCATATCAAAAAGATATATGCAGATGAATCAGCAAAAACTTTAAAAATAACTATATAATCGGTACAGAGGTATCCAGTACCAACAAGAGCAGCATCATGTCATGTTTCTATGTGTGACTTTCTGGTAGCTGTTTGCAAAAGTGCAGTGAAGATGTGTTATAAGAATTCAATGTGAAATATTTAGAAACCAAATGCTATATGCAAGAATATTCATATACTCTGTTTATACTAGAATGTATGTTTCTTGATTCCTGTTTTGAATAAAGACCTGAGTTACATCTCTCCACCCTCCAAATGGAAGTCTATAAACTGTATTTCTCTTTTTATTTCCTTTCTTGGCTCCTCCTGCTCTTCTAGCCTATCAACTAAAGTCAAGAATGATGCAGCTATGATGGACATTTGGCTCTTTGCTCGTGTTAACTTTTTGATAGAAGTTATTTCTTCAATTTTGAGTATTCTGTTTCTCTAATTTCTACTGAGTCTGGTATTACTACTCTGTGTCATAATAGTCTGCTTTCATACAGAATTGAATTTTCCTTGGATAAATAGCTCTTAAACATAAGTGATTTTTTCTGATTCTACCAATACCTCTGACAGTGGGTTCCAGATACTGACTCTGTCTATATACAAAAACTTTTCCTGTCCAATCCCCTTTAAAATTAATCACTTTTCCCTCACCTTACATCATGTACTTTTGTTTTTAATACCCCTACTGTGGGAGAAAGATATTGGTTACTGACTCTATTTATGCCTCTTATGACTTTATAGTCTTTGATCAGATCTCTCCTCAGTTCTCCTCAGTCTCCTTCACTTCAGAGAAAACAAGTCCAGCCTGGAGAAGGGGAGAACTTCTGGTAAGATGGAGGCATGTTCGAATGCAGCAGCTTCTCTGGGGCCAACCAAAGGTGCACTTTTGGTTTTTAAAATGTTTTATATGATCGTAAGACTATACTGTACTCCAAGAACAATGGGTACAACAGGTCTATTGCATCAGTGATCTGTTCATTGTTCAGAGCTGCCAGTGAGGTGTCGAAGGAGCCAGCGGACAAGTTGGAGAAGGAGAAGCTGTTGGATGGCCAGGAGCAGGAGAAACCAGTGGAAGAGTCAGAGAATGGGAGCCGGCACTCAGCCAGGAGAAGGCGAAGCTGGTGGTCAAGTTGAAGAAGGTTTGGAGGAGCTGTCCTAGGTGCAGACTGTGCTGCTGCCTGCTACTCGAAGACATCAGCGTTGGTGCGCGAAAGTAGCATGCAGTGTAACCATGAGTGACTTTCTTGAACATTTCTCTTGCTATTGCAAGACCCTGTTGGATATTGATAATGTGAGATGCCGCCGGCCAGTGGAAAGACAGATGACAAGGCAGCAGCATGGCCTCAGTTGTAGCGAGGACAAGGTGTCACTCGGGCTTGCTTGCTGCTGCTGTCCAGGTGAGATGATGCTGAAGGGGTATAGTGTGGAGTCTGTGCTCAGTTGGGAGCTGGCCTCTCTCATCAGTGCTGCCCTCAATTTTCATGTCGCTCTGGGACTTGGACTATAACATGTTTTCTAGTGTAAGGATGTGTGCATTGTTTTTTTTCTCTCTGTATTTTGAATGTATGTTATGCACTTAGGCCCCAGAGGAACACTACCTTGTCTGACTTTATCCATGTATGGTCTGAATGATAATTAAACTTGATTTGATTTGAGCTCTCTCCTCATAACTAAAGTCCTCCAAGCACGTCAATATGCTGGTGAATCTCATCTGAACTGTGTCCAGTGTAGCCACGCCTTTCCTTTGTGTAATGGCCAGAACTGTACAAAATGCTCCCAAATGCAATATAACCAGTGTTTTGTAAAGTTGCAGTACAATGTCCCAACTGTTATATTTTATCCCATGAGCTCAAAGGCATGCATGACAAATGCCTTCTTCACCACCTATCCATCTGTGTTGCACTTTCTGGGAACTATGGACTTAGATGCCCCAGTCTCTGCTTATCAACAACCCTTAATGCCCTTCTATTTATTATATATGCCCTACCGTTATTTTACTTCCCAAAATGCATTATCTTACACATGTTGGAATTAAATTCAATCTGCCAACACTCTACTCACCTCTCTGACTGATCTATCCTGCTGTAGCTTTAGACAATATCATCATCTTAGGTGAAATCCACAAAATTACTAATCATCCCTCTTTCATTTGTATTTAAGTCGATAATATATACCATAGACAACAAGGGCTTCGCACCTTGCCTTGGATTTTATGTACCTTAATTTTCTGGTCCAGCCTACCATGCAGAATCTTGTCAAATTCCTTGTAGGAAAAACTACCGCAGCAAGGTAGACCCATCCAAGTATGTAACTGATATGGTCTTTAAAAATCTTGTTTCAGGATTTAAAGATCAACTTGAAAATATTCTGAACTGGTGACTTGAGAAAAGAATTTCCTAGTAGCTTCACATTTACTTTTAGTTAGAAATCTTTCCCAGGGATTTGGTTTACCGTCTCTTTGCACTAGAATTGAACACACTGATTTGCTGCATGTCATTAGGAATCAGAATTGATGGGTTTTGAGGAGAACAACCATTGTGTTAGAATGTTTCAGGATCATGCAAACACCTCTAAAACCAGCCAATCCATAGGGTACTTAGAAACAATAATAGGATTGGAAAGCGATCAACATAACTTTATGGAAAGGAAATTCTTTTTGATAGATCTGTTGGACTTTGTAGAGATTTAACTAGAAGGATAGGAATGAAATAGTTGGCATGGTGTATGTGAACTTTCAGGAGGCCTTTGGTAAGTTACCATTCATGGTATTATTAAGCAAAATTGGAATGTACAGTAATTGAAAGTAATATACCAGCATGAACTGAGGATTAGATAATGGACAAAAAACGTGAGAAGGACATAAATCATTTTCTGGGTTGGGAGGTTGTGATTGGTGGGATGCTACAGGAAATACTGCTGTGGTGCTAATTATTCACATTCTATATCAATGATTTGGAATGAGGAGATCGCAAGCAATATATTTAAACCTGAGAGTAATGGAAAGCCGGTGGTAATGTGGGTTGTGAGATGGATGTTGAGAAAATTTGGCAGGAAGTAAGCAGATTAAATGAATGTATAAACACATGGAAAATGGAATATAATGTGACAAAATGTAATGTCATTCACTTTGGTACAAAATAGAGGCAGTGAGTTTCTTTAAATGGTGAGAGCTTGAGTGGTACAGTTTATTGATATTCAGAGGGCCTAGACATCTTTGTAGACAAATCATGAAAAATGAATATGTTGATACAACAAGTACAGTGGAATCTGACTAATTGGGCCATTGGTTAATTAGGTCAGCTGCTTATTTTGGAAAATTCATAAAGAACTAAAACTAATCGAAAATAGATAGGATTCCCCTTGTTTATTTGGGACACTGCAGTGCTTAATTGGGACAGAAAACTGTTGCTGAACAACTTCTAACTAGCATCAGTCTCATACACTTGTGCGGCCATTAGACACTATGTTGTGCTTAGAGCAAACAGTTTTAAAATGGTGTCAGTTGTGTGTGTTTGTGTTCAAAAAGTAGTGATTTTTGTCACTGATGATTGGCAGAAAATAAGCAGTAAGACAATTTAGAATTATTTTGCTCACTGCAGTTTCAAGCACTCATGACTAGAGATGCCAGAAACAGCCAGGAGTGAAAATGAAACAATTGACCACTTCAGCAAGTTAGGAACTACAAAAAATTTGAAGGTATCAACCATCATCTTGAATGTTACAATGAAAATGAAGATTTGGAGGAAGCAATTGTCAAAAGCAGTCCATTACCTGCACAAGGTAACTACGATGATTTTGTTCATTTACAGTCAAACAAAAGAACATGGCAGCATATACTGGATGAATTCCTCCATTGCTAACTATTAGGAACTAATACACAGTTTTATAGTACTGTAGTAGTATTGGTAACATTCTAATTTCCTCTTTATTTCATTTAAATACATAATTTGTTACTCAGTTAAATGGTAGTTTGTCTTTTTTATACCTTTTAAACTATCGTCGTGAAACTTTGGCTAATTGGAACAGTCGCATAATTGGATCAAACTGTGCTGATCCCAACGTGTCCCAATTAACTGGAATCCACTGTTATTAGGAGGTTGTGTAGTATATTGGTCTTTCTCACAAAGATTATAAATGCCTCGGTAATCTAGTAGCCTGTTGATGAAGAATCTGGAATACTGTAAACAGATCTGGTCGTCTTTCCTGAGGAAGTTAATATTTGCGATTAAGAGTAGAGTAAAGAGTCACTGCATTGGTCCTTGGGATTTTGGGTTTGTCATATGAGGACAGGCCGACTTAAATGGAATTAAATTTTCTAGTTTGAATGAATAGGTGTAGTATTATTGAAATATAGTAGAGTATATGTCAGGATCATATTTAGCTTGACTGGGTGTCCAGAACCAGGAACCAAGGTCAAAAGATTGATTATTCAAGATGAGAAATGAATTTTTGTAATTAAAGAAAGTGGCTGACTAACAAGTTTTAGGTATTAAGGGATAAGGGGTTAATGTAAGCAAACAGTATCACAGTAAAAGCTCAGTCATAATCTTACTGAATGGATGAGCATCCATGAAAGGTCAAATGGCCTACAGTTGTTTCTGTTTGAGTTCTTATTATTCCTTTAGAATAAACAAACCACTTAATGCTGAATAAATTGTCAGGATTTCTTCACTTATTTAAGTAATGTATTTCTGGTCTAGCTGAAGCTATATTATACAGTCCTCCAATGGCTTTACATGATACAAAATGTAACAGTGGATCTCAAAGCATAAGCCCACAAGATTAAATTCAGCATGGTGATGTCTGTTTTAGTACAGTATGTAGCAGAGCCCAAATAATAAGTAGCCTATCATCAGTTATGCATCCTTCTGGAAGTTAATGAAATTATAATTTCAAGTGGGTTTAGACCGTAAGACATAGGAGCAGAATTAGGCTACTTGGCCCATCAAGTCTGCTCCGCCATTCCATCGTAGCTGATTTATTATCACTCTTAACCCCATTCTCTTGCCTTCTCCCCATAACCTTAGGAGCCCTGACTAATCAAGAAGTTATGAACATCCACTTTAAGTATCTCCATTGCCATCTGTGACAATGAATTCCACGGATTCACCACTTTCTGGCTAAAGAAATAGCTTCTCATCACTTCTAAATGAACTTTCTATTCTGTGGCTGTGCCCTTTGGTCCTGTACTCATTCATTGTAGGAAGCATCCTTTCTGCATTCATTCTTTCCAGGCCTTTCAATATTTGATAGGTTTCAATGAGATTTCCCCTCCTATTCTTCTAAAGTCCAGTGAATACAGGTCAAGAGCTATTAAATGCTGGTCAAATGTTAACCCTTTCATTCATGGAATCATTCTCATGAACCTCCTCTGGACCATCTCCAATGCCAGCACATCTTTTCTTAGATAATAGGCCCAAAACTGCCATAATTCTCCAAGTGTGATCTGACCAATGCCTTATAAAGCCTCAGCATCAAATCTTGCTCTTGTATTCTAGTCCTTTTGAAATCAGTGCTAATATTGTATTTGCCTTCCTTACCATGAACTCAACTTGCAAGTTAACCTTTAGGAAATGCTGCACAAGGACTCTCAAGTCTCTTTGTATGTCTAACTTTTGAATTTTCTCCCCATTTAGAAAATAGTCCACACCTTATTTCTTCTGTTGAAGTGCATGACCATACACTTACCTACACTATACTCCATCTGCTACTTCTTTGCCCATTCTCCCAATCTACTCAAGCCCTTCTGCAGACTCCCTGCTTTCTCAACACTACTTTCCCCTCCACCAATGTTTGTATTGTCTGCCAACTTGGCCACAAAGCCATCAATTCTATCATCAAAATCGTTGACGTATAACTTGAAAAGACCCCCACAGAACACCACTAATTATTTGCAGCCAACAGAATAGGCCCCCTTTATTCCAACTTTTTGCCTCCTGTTTGTCAGCCAATCTTCTATTCATGCTAGTATCTTTCATATTACACCTTGGGCTCTTGTTAAGCAGCCTCATGTCAAAAGCCTTCTGAAAATTTAAAATAAACAACATCAACCAATTATGCTTTGTCTATGTTGCTTGGTATTTTTTCAAAGAATTCCAACAGATTTGTCAAGCAAGATTTTCCCTTGAGGAAACCATGCTAACTAGTCTATTTTATCATGTGCCTGCAAGTACCTCAAAACCTCATCCTTTATAATGGACTTAAATATCTTCCCAACCACTGAAGTCAGGTTAACTGGCCTATAATTTCCTTTCTTCGGCCTCCCCCCACTTCTTAAAAAGTGGAATGACATTTGCAATTTTCCAGTCTTCCAGAACAATTTAAGAATTTATGATTCAGGAAAGAATATTACTAATACCTCCATAATCTCATCAGCTACCTCTTTGAGAATTCTGGGATGTAGTCCATTTGGTCCAGATGACTTGTCTACCTTGAAGCCCTTCAGTTTTCCAAGCACCTTCTCCTTAGTAATAACAACTGCACTCACTTCTGTCCCCTGACACACTTGAATTTCTGGCATACTACTAGTCTCTTCCATAGTGAAGTCTGATGGAAAATTCTTATTAAGTTTGTTCACCATTTCTTTATCTCCCATTACCTTTCCAACTTAATTTACCAGCAGTCCAATATCCACTCTCTCCTCTCTTTTACTCTTTATATATCTGAAAAAAATTGGTATATAATTTTTATTTGACTATTTGGTATACAATTTATAGTTGATATATAAGACCGTAGACATAGGAGAAGAATTAGGCCATTTAGCCCATTGAGTCTGCTCTGCTATTCCATAATAGCTGATCCTGGATCCCACTCAAACCCATACACCTGCCTTCTCACCATTTCCTTTGTTTCCTGATCAGTCAGGGCACCAATCAACTTCCGCCTTAAATATATGCATGGTCTTGGCCTCCACCGCAGTCTGTGGCAGAGCATTCCACAGTTTTACTTTTCTCTGCTTTAAAAAAAATCCTCCTTCCCTTTGTTCTGAAGGGTCGCCTCTCAATTCTGAGGTCAATACTCCCCAATGCCATTAGGCTTTACAATTCTACCGCCAGGACTTAAGAACTTTTTAAAAGCTATTATTAATGCTTTTTGAGATAGTGATTTAGATGCATATCATATTTTTTTTTTACTGAGTTAAGTATTGTATGCTCCAACAAGTGTATGGGACATTGGAAAAAAGTTGAATTTCCCCATGGGGATGAATAAAGTATCTATCTATCTATCTATCTATCTAGTTCTGGATACCCCCACCATAGGAGACATCCTCTCCACATCCATCCTCTCTAGTCCTTTCAACATTAGGTAGGTTTCAATGAGATCCCCCCACATTCTTCTAAATTCCAGTAAGGACAGGCCCAAAGCTGCCAAACAGTCCTCATGTTAACCCTTCCATTCCTGAAATCATATATTGTATGTTTTGAATTTCTGCCATTGTTGAATTATATCTCTACAATGCATGGGGTGGAGAAGCAAGCAAAATCAAAACTGTAAAATAAAGTAAGGTGTAGTGTGTACAGGTCAACGAGGTCTTTTTCTATAAAGAATTGTTACCCCTTGATAACGCACTCAGTGAAATGCAGTCTTAATGTCAAGTCAGAAACTCTTAATTCACTTCAGAAATTCAGCTGTTTGGAAGGTGTTTAAATTTAAAATATGATAAGGTCGTATCATCCTGACAAAACTCAAAATGGCCATTAATGAATAAGCTATGTGTAGGTGCCACTTTATGGTATGATTAATGATGCCATCTCTCATTTTGCTGGTGATTGAGGGTAACCATATTGTATGGTATTAGCGGGAATGAATTTATCTTACTTTTTATGACTCAAAAAGTTTGTTTAATTGTCATTCAACCATGCACATATTTACAGCCAAAAGAAAAGCTTTCCTCTGGGGCCAACGTGCAAAGCGCAGTACCAACAGTCACACACAGCACACTGCACATATGGCTCATATAATTAAGATAGCAGAAAAAACAGTTACAAAAAAAATTATATAGCTCAAGTCACCAAGGGGCATAGGCTGAAGATTGATGGTACTAGGACATTGTCTTGGAGCCACATTTCTGCAAGAACAAGCACGCAGCAGTTCCTTATCAGCCATAGACAAACACAATCCAGCTTGTATGTCATTGAGAAGAACGTTGAAGAGCTGCACCAACGGGAAGGGTCAGCCTCCAACCCGACAAGGACTTAAGCATGCACAGCACATCTCTGTTCTCTCCCACACTGCCTCTGGCCTCTCCTCCCCTGGACAGCTGCAACAGATGACGCTGTGGCATGAGGGCCTAGTCTGGCAAAAACTGAGGCCACACAGCTCCACCGTCATCCATCTCACCAATGAACTGGATTATTAATGTTCAACAGGGTCTTGCGATCATAAGTAAAACATCAAAGACAAACATTTGCACCATTTATTGGACTGTGTTCTTCCTCCATCTTCTGCCTCCGATACCTTCTTCCCAGGATGACTGCAGCAGGCAATGACATAGTATGCATCAAGCCCATGCTGAGTTCCATCACTGTCTAGGAATTCACTAGTGGAGTAGACCTGCAGTACTTAGTGATTTTAATATCCAGCAGTGTCATGTACAAAAAAAATGTAAAGGATGAATAATTTTACCATTGGTTGGACCCGGAGAGGCCGTTGCAACAAAACCTGCTGCCATCTTACCAGAAAACTATAGGTTGAGCACACTAGGACTTTTCTCTTTGGAGTGGAGGAGGATGGGAGATGACCTGACAGAGATGAACAGAATGATAAGAGGTATAGATAGAGTGGACAGCTAGAGACTTTTTTCCAGGGCAGGAAATAAAAAGGGACATCATTTTAAGGTGATTAGAGGAAAGTATAAATGGGATATCAGAAATAAGTTCTTTACACAGAGTGGTGAGCACTGTTCCCTCTAAACTGCTTAGGTGCATAACTACACAGTAACTGAAATGCTCCTGTGCAATTTTATGTTAATATGATTTTGAAATTATACTAATACAGTTTTGAAATCTATGTTGATATAATACCTGTAATTGTGTTTATGAATATAACCCATAAATTTTCTTATTAATAAATGTACTACAACCTTTACTTTGAAACATTTCAGAGCTTAAACATATTTACCTTGTTAGTGTTTCAACTTACTCTACTGTTACAAATTGTAACAATAACCACAGAATGGATGTCAGTAGCTGATTGTTATAAACCGTGAGCTTGCTGAACACTGTGACTGTTCTAGTCAAAACATTTTACTTTTGTCTTCTGTATTTGTTTTGACATGCATATTACAAAAATACATTTAAAGTGCCTTTTATAGTTTTCGGGTCCCGTAAAAATTACTGTGCTGACTCTGTAGAACACCTTGCCAGGGCTAATGGTAGAGGTGTAGGATTTTGCGAATAAAACATGTGAGATTCATTTCATGTGTTTAACAAAAGCCTTTTACTTCAATTATGAACAAATCAAAGACAGTTATCTTACACTGACATCATTACATCAGACCCCATCTGTTAAAGTGAACACAACAACTTGATTACGGTGTTTGTGAATTATGTAGAGTGGTTTCTATTATGAACAATCTGTGTTATATGTCACCCATTACATTACCCTACACAGGCCATCTCCCAGAATTCACCAAAACTGGCATCGTGAGTCTATCCGGAGCTCGTATGAGCCACCTGGATCGGGTCCTATATGCCTTGGTTGGAGTAACAGAGGATGCCTCTGACTCATCCAGAAGTGTACTGACACACATACAAGGGGTGATTGATAAGTTCGTGGCCCAAGGTAGAAAGAGTCAATTTTAGAAAACCTAGCACATTTATTTTTCAACATAGTTTCCTCCTACACGTACACACTTAGTCCAGTGTATGCGGAGCATACAGATCCCTTCTTTGTAGAAGTGGTCCACAGCAGGGGTGATTGATAAGTTCATGGCCTAAGGTAGAACAAGATGAGTTATACAGCTCTCATTGCATGCATGTGCATTTCAACTCTGATTATACAGAAAGTTTGAGGTTAATAACTCATCTCCTTGACGAAGTCCTGATGAAGGGTCTCGCCCCAAAACGTCGACTGTGCTTCTCCTTATAGATGCTGCCTGGCCTGCTGTGTTCCACCAGCATTTTGTGTGTGTTGTTTGAACTTCCAGCATCTTGCAGATTTCCTCGTGTTAGGTTTTCTAAAATTGACTCCTTCTACCTTAGGCCACAGATTTATCAATTACCCCTCATATGGGCATGTCACGAAGCCTAGGCTACGGTAGTGGAACCATCCAGGTCTAGCTGGGTGATTTAAGGCAATCTACAGAAATACATGCAGATTTGTTTGCCCTTCCTATCTACAATAAGTCTTTTCACCCTTTCCAAAATGCAGAATGGGCCATCATTGGGGTGCTTAAGGAGGTGTGGATGTACATCATGGCAGACAAAAATGAACAAGATAGAACATAGGTCAACTGAAACTGAAGAATGCTGTATGCCATGTTGAGAGGTAGGGATAGGTGTAAAAGAGTTGAGTTTACTGGGGAAAGCGGAACACTGTGGAGATGCCGACCAGGCAGTTGTGGCATCAGGAATAAAATCATCCAGAACCTGTAGCAGCTGCCCATACACCAACTCAGCTGTGGAGAACTGCAAGTCCTCTTTTGGAGCTATTCTGAGTCCCAGCAGGACCCAATCGTGCCAACACTCATCTGTCAGAAGGCTCTCAGAGTAACGGTGAAATCAGTCACACAGACTATTGAATTATGGATGATACACTTGGTGTGATGCAATTTGATGTTGTGGCCCAAAAGTCTGAGGTGAATTGGTGACTGCAGTCGGAAGAAATATCAGGTGCGGTGCTGAACCGAGTGACCCAGGTGTTGGTGAATGGGAATGCCCAAGCCACATCCACAGCCATCATCGACATTAGAGGGACAACCACTGGTCACTTGCTGGTACAATTCACCATGTTAAGGAGATGCGTGAAACTGCGGGAGGGAGGGGAGAGGCTCAACTAAATCCACGTTGATGTGGTCAAACCATTGCTCCGGGACTTTGAAAAGTGTCAATGGTGCCCGAGCATGATGGTTAATTTTTGCCCACTGACACACGACACAGTCAACACACCAGTCTTGCATGTCCTTCTTAAGGCCATGCCACACAAACTTTAAAGCAACCAGTTTCCATGAAGCCTTTCCACCCAGATACGATAGGCTGTGAATGGAGTTTAAAAAGAGTTTGCAGGCACTATGGAGTAAGGGTGACCATTTGTAATGTTGCACGAGAGAGGAACTCCCATGTTCCTGAATTTGACGTCGGCCTGCAGGCCCATGACTACTGTCCTGTAAGCCTGGACCACTGGGTCAATAGCTTGGTTTGATCCATGCCAGTATAGTCAATCCCGATGTGAATGGCATCGACGGTGGACCACAGCATTAATTTTCCTTTTGTGCTGTATGTCAGTTGTGAATTCTGAAATGTAGGTCAGGTGGCATTGGTGCCATGCACACCAAGGATCTGATGTGTTAGCCATTCTGTGTACAAGCCATTTGTGATCAACAAATGCTGTGAAACGCTGACCCTCCAGTAAGCAATGAAAATGGCAGCTGGCCAGATAGAGACCGAGAAACTCACAGTCAAGTATGCTGTACTTCCTCTCAGTGGGAGCAGAGCTGCTGGCTGAAGAAGAGGAGCAGTTGCCACATGCCTCCAACCAAATGCTTGTGGTTCGCACCCACAGCATAGTCTGAGCATCTGTAGTGATGCCTATAGGTGTGTTTGGGAGCAGGTACACCTGTAGGCTCGTGTTCGAAAGAGCTTGTTTGGACGATAACCACCATTGGGCTTAGGAACCATGCGGAGAGGTAAAGCCCAAGGGCTATTCTACCTGTGTACAATGCCAAGTATTTCTATATTTGCAAACTCAGTCTTTGCAATGGCCAGCTTTTCTGAGTCTAGTCTACATTCATTGGTGTGGATGGGTGAGCCAGTTGAGGAAATGTGGTGCTCGACCCCATGCTTTGTGACTGTGGTGGAAGATATGGGTTTAATGAGGTTTGGGAATTCACACAGCGGTCGATTGAATTCACATGTGGTAGCGCATACACTAGGGAGAGTTGAAGTGGGAAACTTACTGGGGTACAGGATAACAACCCAAAGTCCTTTGTGTCCAGAAGCCAGCAGTCCATAGGTGACCAGGAAATCTGCACCAGGTGAATGTGATTGTCCGAGCCACATCCAAAACAAAGCTTTGGCCAAGAATGGCTTAAAAACAACGAAGCTAATGTCCTGGAGTGGCCAAGTCAGAGTCTAGACCTCAATCCAATTGAGAATTTGTGGTTGGGCTTGAAAAGAGCTGTTCGCTTAAGATCCCTATGCAGTCTGACAGAGCTTGGGCAGTTTTATAAAGAAGAATGGGGAAAAATGCAGTGTTCGGATGTGCAAAGCTGATGGAGCTTCAAGGCTGTAATTGCTGCCAAAGGTGCATCTAGTAAATACTGACATGAAGGGTCTGAGTAATTAAGCAATCAATTATTTTGTGTTTAATGATTGTAATAAATTTAGACCAATTGTAGAAGTTTGTTTTCACTGACACAAAAGAGTTGTTTCTGTTGACTGGTATCAAAAAAATGCCAAATTAAATCTAAAACATGAAAGTTTCCAAGAGAGTGAATACTTTTTATAGGCACTGTATTTATTACATGCAGGCAGGTCTTCTAGTAGACTCACCACTCTGCTTGCAGTAAAATGACTTATCAATGCTACAAAGTAGTAAAATTTGGTATTGACCACAGTGATTTATCACTGGGCTTCCGCTTTTGCAAACCCCACAGTAATGTGCTGCTCCCAAAACTCTGGCAGTTTCAAATGATTGCATTGGTCAACATGTTGTTGAGTATCTCTGAAATCATCCAGGAGTCATCAATGTAAGAATTTGTGAATAAAACATGCAAGAATGATTTTATGTGCTTAACAAAAGCCAAAGCCCTTTACTTCATTATTACCAAACCAAAAGCAGTTGCCTTACACTGACATCATTATGTCAGACACTGTCTCATAAAGTGAATACCACAACTCAATGAAAGTGTTTGTGAATTATGTAGAATAGTTTGAGGATGGGGATATACACTCATTGGCCACTTTATTAGAGACAAAAGGTATCACTGAGCGTATTTCCGTATGTTCATGGTCTTCTGCTGCTGTGGCCCATCACCTTCAAGGTTCAACGTGTTATGCATTCAGACATGCTCTTCTGCGCACATATTATAAGTGGCTGTTTGAGTTACTGTTGCCTTCTTGTCAGCTTGAACCAATCTGGCCATTCTTCTCTGACCTCTCTTGTTAACAAGGTGTTTTTCCCACAGAACTGCTGTTCAATAAGTGATTTTTGTTTTTCACACCATTCTCTGTAAACTCTAGAGACTGTTGCATGTGAAAATCCCAGGAGAGCAGCAAAGATACTTGAGCCACTTTGGCTGACACCAACAATCATTCCATGGTTAAAGTCCCTGACATCTCATTTCTTCCCCATTCTGATGTTTTCTCTCTCTCTCTCTCTCTCTCTCCCTCCCTCTCCCTCCCTCTCCCTCCCTCTCTCCCTCCCTCCCTCTCTCCCTCCCTCTCTCCCTCCCTCTCTCTCTCTCTCTCTCGTGTTTTACGACAGTTGACACCCAGCTTAATGGTGCATTACCGCCACCTTCTGCTCCGGAATGCGCAATAGACTTATATTCTAAATCCCTTTACCCAATCACACACACACGCACATACCCTAACCTACACTTTATCCTCCCATCTTTGGCCATCCTAGTACCCTATTCCTGTTTATCTGTCATACCCTATAAAAAAAAACCTGTACCCCTTAAGAAAGCTAAAAATACCCTAACCTGTGCTCTTTCACCCATGCCCGGCAACCCTTTTAATGTGAATTCCTGCAATCCCCAATTCTCTTAGATTAGTTCTCATCATCTCTCTCTGTATCCCATACTTCCTGCAACTCAGAACTACATGTTCTACTGACTCCTCTTCCTGACATTCCTCACACAATCCTGTCTGGTGTTTCCCTATCATTTTCAATGTTTTGTTTAATGCACAGTGCCCCAGTCTTAACCTAGTCCACACAGTTTCCTCTCTTCTGTATCCACTGCTTACCCTAGTAGCTGTAACACTCTTTTGTATTTGATATAAATGACTCTCTTTCCCCTCTCTATCCCATCTTTCTTGCCACATTTGGTTGATTTTTTCCCCAGACTACACACTTAAACTCTACTGATACTAATGTGCATTTCTATATTTTCTTTCTTTAATGGCCTCTTTGCTAACTCATCCACCCTCTCGTTCCCCTTCACCCCTACATGTGCTGGAACCCATAGAAATTTTACCTGACCTCCCTGATTTGCAATTCTTGTGACTGACTGAAGGACTTCATAAAATACATCTTGCCGACTGTTTGAGTGAAAAGACCTTAAACTTGCTAGAACTGAGGATGAATCTGAGTATATCAACGCTTTGACTTGTCTAGCTTTCTCTACCCATCGCAACACAACCAACACTGCCAGCATCTCCACTGTATGATGTTCAGTCTGAACAACTGAACCTCTTGACAATGCTGTTATCTATTAATTTGCTGCCATATGATTGGTTGATTAGGTATTTGCATCAACTAGCAACAAGTGTACCTAATAAAATGACCACTATTTGGAGCCACCACCCCTGACTCACTGCTTACAGCTCTAACTTGTTAGCCATCCACTTACACAAGAGGATTTAGTGGGACTTGATTGGCTCCAAGAGACCCCTCCATATCACGGTATTCTGTAATGGTACCCCCACTTTCCCATTCAATCGCATATTATAAGCAGAAGTGCTGCAAAATGGATTTTCTTTTGTGTTAAAACCATTTTATCAGTGTGACCCACCACCATTATTTAACAGCTGATGCCAACGTTAAACTCTGGCATAGTCAAGGCTTATGCAAAAGAAGCAACTTTAGTACTTTGTGTAGTGTTCCCCCCCCCCCCCCCCCCGTTATAAGCTCTATAAGAATGTATTTTATTCTGTATCACATTCTGTGTCACAAAATTTTGCGTAGTGATTTGTGAACTCTGTAAGGGTGAGTTTGTATAACTAGAATGGCCATAATGCAGGCATTACCTGTATTGTATCATGGGCAAGATGCAACATAGTGGAGTTTTTACACTACACCATATATTAAACCAACAGCTTAAAAAGTAGATATTGTAAGATGGATAAGTACCTGAACTGCGACCTAGAAGTGTCTTGCCAATTTTTTGTGATTACATAAATGAGAATTGGTATATATTAATACTTCTACTTTTTGCACAGGAAACAAATCACAGGACAGTGGCATTGCAGAGATGGAAGAGCTCGCTGTTCCTCATAACATAAAAATAAGCAACATCACATGTGATTCTTTCAAAATCTCATGGAGCATGGATTCAAAATGTAAAGATCGTATTACGCATTACTTTATTGACCTGAACAAGAAAGAAACCAAGAATTCCAATAAATTCAAACACAAGGTAAAATTCTATTGTCAATTGTACATAGTTTTATGTTAAGGCCACTGTGCTTGTTTAATGTTTCATATACCAAAGCTTTTACCAAATAATTCTAAATATTCATTTCAGTGAAGTTAAATGTCATAGTCAGTTGACTATATAGTTACTCCTTTTAAAGGATAATTATTTTTCATTTCTACATAATTGAAACAGTATCTGCAAAGATTCTTATTATTCCTAATGCTGTGCCTTAAAGCATCTGATTCAAGGCAGTCCAAAGACATTAAAGAAAAGTGTTCCAAATATACTAAAGAAAAGTGGATCAAGAAATGAAGAGCCCTTGAACAATGTGGAATAATGGCAATATGGAAAAGGGAAAATGAAAGATTCCATTTAAGGGGCAAGAGTAGCCTTTAATTGAACAATGACTTCAAGAAGTAGTCTGAGTTGCCAAACAATAGCAATGATTGTGCATAGTGCGAGGCAAATATTAGACTTTTAAAGTGTGCTAAAAACAGTCCTCATAATATACAGAATAATTAGCCAAATTAAAATTAACTCCAATAGGCTTCGTGTTAAATGCTTAAGCTGTGATGCATAGTATCAAGGTGTGTATCGTGTTGGCATTTGCATTGTTACACAGGCCAAAAGGTTGTTCCGCCCACTTACTACTTCTAATATCTTTTTAATGAAATAAGCAATAGTCTGTGATGGAATGTTTTAAATTTCTGACATTTAAAGTATTAGTGTTTTTGATCATTTTTTTATTAGGTTGACTCAGTGCCTATTTTAAAACAAGATCTGAAAGGCCAATTCACTACAACAATTGCTCCATCAGCATGTAATTACATTTCTCATCAAATATAATAAATACATTACTTGAGACAGCTGTTAACAAAGCATCTGGGATGTTAGGCTGTAACTGCCTAACTCTTATTCGCAAGACAAAAAAAAAAGGACATCTTGGGTTCTGGTGGAATTGCTTTCTTTTTAGCTGCTTCATAATCAACAGACAATACTCAATAGGGATTGGGGTTAATCATAATGACACTGTAATGATAGTGTGCATCAGTTTTTCTGTGATTTCCATCTTCTTGCTGTCAATTAATTTCTCACTAAAGTAAGAAGATATAAGAATTTAGTTCCAGATGTACATGATCAGCTTTCAGGTATAGTAAGTCTACATCTGCACAGCAAAAAGCTTCCATTGCTTTTGAAAAACAGTTGGATAGGATACATGGATAGGAAAGATTCAGAGGATTTGGACCAAGTGCAAACAAGCACGATTAGCTCAGCACACACAAGTTGGGCCAAAGCGCCCATTTCTCTGACTTTTCATTCAGATTAAACCAGCCAACCTTTTGTTCTATAATGTTATTCCAGCTCATTTTTGCCACTTTTGCACTCTTCTGATATACATGTGAGTGCTTCACAGGATTGAGTGAGTTGTGTCACACATTGTAAAGTGCTACTTTGATTGAAGGCTGAGACAACTTTCAATATGATACTTAGCTCTTGCTAAGTTAAATAGAAAAGTTATATACTTAGTTAATTACTTTATTGTCACCAAACAATTGATACTAGAGCGTACAATCATCACAGTGATATTTGATTCTGCACTTCGCGCTCCCTGGAGTACAACTTGAAGTAAATATAATAAAAGAAATTAAATTATCAATCATAATTAGAAAATAGAAAAGGGAAAGTAAGGTAGTGCAAAAAGAAACCAAGAGACAGGTCCGGATATTTGGAAGATACAGCCCAGATCTGGGTCAGGATCTGGAACCCCAAGGAACTTAAAGCTTTTGACCTGTTCCAACTGCGCACCACCGATGTGCAAGTAGATGGGGTCGTGCAGTCCGCTACTCCTTCTGAAGTCAACAACCAATTTGTTTGTCTTGCTGATGTTGAGGGATAGGTTATTGTCTTTTCACCATGCCACTAGGTTCTTAATTTCCTCTCTGTACTCAGACTCATCATTACCCAAGATATGGCCTACAATTGTGGTGTCAACAGCAAACTTATATATTGAGTTCGATGGAAACTTGGCTACACAATCATGGGTGTACAGTGAGTACAGCAGGGGGCTGAGTACACAGCCTTGTGGGGCACCGGTGCTCAGAGTGATTTTACAGCCTGGGTCCTGTCTGTGAGGAAGTTGAAGATCCAGCTGCAGGTCTGAGTGCTAAGACCCAGGTTCTGGAGCTTAGGAATCAGTTTATTTGGAATGATGGTATTAAAGGCAGTGCTGCAGTCAATGAAAAGTATAAAAATATAGTCTTCAATTATATAGAAAAAATGGGACTTTCTTGCTTTAGGTCCCATGTAATCCAGGATGACAACACACAATGAAATTCTAGATACCTTGAGTTTCCATATTCACCACTGAATATATACGATACAAATAATCTTAAAGATATTCAATTCTGAATTCAATATTTTTGTAATTTGAATGCCTTAAAAAAAAGGTAGTTGTAATCATGAGTACTCTGGTGTTTGTATTATTAATGCTTCATTTGAGAGATCAGAATTTAATTTTGTGCTACAGGATGTTCCTACTAAATTGGTGGCAAAAGCAGTTCCTCTGCCAATGACAGTACGTGGTCACTGGTTCTTGAGTCCCAGAACAGAGTATACTGTAGCTGTTCAGACTGCTTCAAAGCAAGGTGATGGCGATTACACTGTGTCTGACTGGAGTGAAGTTGTGGAATTCTGTACTGCAGGTAAAATACTTGAATTTGAATTTCTCAAACATAATCCAACAATAATCCAACAAGGTGGTAAAATCAACTCATCAAGAATACTTCCAACGTGAGTTTACAGCCCTGATCTACCACTGCATCAATTATCAATGAGTGACAAGCAACAGTATATCTGCTCTCCAAACATTTCATGTGTGCTACATCTACTAACAATAGAAAAACTCCTGGACAATATATGTAAAGTTTTAATACCCACAGTTTTCTGGGAGTTGTTGTTGATTCTCAGATAGAAGGGAGATGTTATTATTTTCTTCAAAAATGATCATCTTGTGGATGATTCAGCAGTCAGTAGAGAAAATAATCTACTGTCGATTAGAAGAGTCATGGGATAATGAGGTGGCAATTAAGAAGTTGCAGAAGCAGAGTCAGAGTTATAAAGCACTACAGCACAGAAACAAGCTCTTCTCCCCTTTTAGTTCATGCCGAACTATTATTCTGCCTTGTCCCATCGACTCACACCCTGACCATACCCTTGCTGTCCATGTATCCAAATTTCAAAATTCAAAGTAAATTTATTATCAAAGTGTATATGTCACTATTGAGATTCATTGTCTTGTGGACATACTCAATAAATCCACACCCACGAGATGATTTCTCTTAAATAGTGAAGTCAAACCTGCATCCACACTTCTGCTGGCAGCTCATTCCTTACACTCTCACCACCCTCTGAGTGAAGTTGTTCCCCGGAAGTATTTCACCTTTCACCCTTAAGCTATGACCTCTAGTTCGAGCCTTGCGCAACCTCAGTAGAGAAAGCCTGCTTGCATTTGCCCTATTATACCCTAAATTACTGTTAATCTCTATCAATTCTCCCCTCATTCTCCTGTACTTCAGAGAATGAAGTCCTAACCTATTCCATTTTTCCCTATAATTCTGATCCTGAAGTCCTTGCAACATCCTTGTAAATTTACTGTGTACTGATTCAATCTTCTTGATAACTTTCCTTTAGATAGGTGACCAAAACTGCACATAATACTCCAAATTAGGCCTCACCAGCATCTTCAATGTAATATCCCAGCTCCTGTACCAAATACTTTCATTCATGAAGGCCAGTGTGCCAACAGCTCTCCATTTGACCCTCTCTTCCTATGACACACCAGCAAGGAATTATGAATCTGGATTCCCAGATCCCTCTGTTCTACTGCACTCCTCAATGCCCTACCATTCACTGTGTAAGTCCTGCCTTGGTTTGTCCTCCCAAAGTGCAACTGCATTAAATTCCATCAGCCATTTTTCCAGCTGGTTGTTAATCTAGAAAAAGAACAATGTCTAAAAAGTTTATAAAGGATAACATTGATCCAGTAAACAAATTGGAAGTTGACTCAGTAGCAACTAGATCATCAGCAAAACTGTTCAGTCAAGGAAAAACTACAGGCGATTGACTTTAAAACAGGAGTCAGCACATTATCAGAAACTTCAGAGCTTGTAAATGATGTAGCTGAAAGGAAGATACCAGTGCATTGTAATCCGTGAATCTATCCAACAGCAAAGGGAAGGAACATGTTTACATGATTCAGTCCCTTCTTTCAATAAAAGTGAAATATCAGGCCATGTCTGCAGAAGAGTCCATTACCCAGATATATCACATCGTCAGTTTGTTTTACCCAGATAACAAGTTGAAAATCTGTCCCTCTCTAAAGGTTAAATACAAAAATGTTCACTTAAATCTAGGTACTGATCTATTGCCATGTAAGTTTTATTGAGGAGCCCTGTTGGCCTATTTTACATTTTCCCTAAAATCCTAAGTTCTCATTTTAATAACAGCTATTTGAGTGTGCATGAAAATATTTGAGAAGAAAATTAAAGAAAACATTATGATTTTAGAACATAGCCATTCAGCCCACATTAACCATGTAACAATTACAGCAGGGAAACAGGCCATCTCGGCCCTTCTAGTCTGGGCCGAACGCTTACTCTCACCTAGTCCCACTTTGCACTCAGCCCATAACCCTCCATTCCTTTCCATATACCTATCCAATTTTTTTTTAAATGACAATATCAAACCTGCCTCTACCACTTCTACTAGTAGCTCGTTCCACACAGCTACCACTCTCTGAATAAAGAAGTTCCCCCTCGTGTTACCCCAAACTTTTGCCCCTTAACTCTCAACTCATGTCCTCTTGTTTGACTCTCCCCTACTCTCAGTGGAAAAAGCCTATCCACATCAACTCTATCTATCCCCCTCATAATTTTAAATACCTCTATCAAGTCCCCCCTCAACCTTCTATGTTCCAAAGAATAAAGACCTAACTTGTTCAACCTTTCTCTGTAACTTAATGTTGTGCCAAATCAAAGCAAATCAGAAGCACCCAAACACTAATGCCTCCTACCTACACCATGTCCGTATCCCTCCATCTTCCTTACACCCATGTGCTTATCCAAATGTTTCTTAAAAGCCTCCAGTGTATTTACTATACCACCATACCAGTCATGAATGATTCTGAGTAAAAAAAACTTAGCCCTCACATCCCCTTTGAACCTACCCTCTCTCAACCTTCAGTGCTTGCCCTGTGGTATTAGACATTTCAACCCTGGGAAACAGATACTCTCTGTCCACTCTATCTATGCCTCTCATAATCTTGTAAACCTCTATCAGATCTCCCCTTAGCCTTTGGTGCTCCAGAGAAAACACCCCAAGTTTATGCAGCCAGTTTTCCTGATATTTAAATGTAAGAGAAATGGTTTTGATTAAATTAGTTGTTTTGCAGTTTTGGGCCCTAAATTTAATATTTTACACATGTATTTGACAAAATAATATGTTCTTGTATAGGTATTTTAATATTTAAATTTGAGTTACTGTAACGCTATTAACAGAAAACTTTTTACTTTTCTGCAGACTATTCCAAGGTTCATCTAACACAGTTAATGGAAAAAGCCGAAGCAATTTCAGGACGGATGCTGAAGTTTTCAGTTTTCTATCGTAACCAACACAAAGAATACTTTGACTATATTCGGTAAGAACAAATCATAAGATGGACTACGTTGATTGTTGGTAAATTTAACACAAATTGCTGTTTATATGATAGATTTTTAAAATTTTTTAAAAACTAATAATCAAGATAATCTTAATTGATATTGGGAGAATACAAATATTTATGGCTATACAGTAAGCAAAGCAGTCATTATTTCTAGATACCCAAATTTGCCACTGATGGAGTTACCTAAAAGATTTATTCAATAAATACAAATGAATTTAGCTTTAAATGGATCCTGAAATTACTAAGTATCTGAAAGTGCTATAGGAAATCTTTAAATTGTTCTTAACTGTAAAACTTCTATATTTAGGACATCAAATGCTATGCAGAGGGAAACTGCAAATTGTTATAATTGGGAAAGTTTCTGTTATGGAGGTCTTAATAGCTACGACAATTAAAAACTCTCATAGTTGCCAAAAATACTATAACCCGGGATCCCAGGGAAGGAGGAATTAAATATCCAAGGTTAATTTATGTGAGCATGTAAATTATTTTCACCCTGCAGTTTAATATTAATCTGACCTTTTATTTTATAGACAACAGTGTGAATATGATTAGTAACCACCCCACATCAGTCACTTAATGGCTGCTAGCACCATTCTAACTCAGAGCAGGATTCACAGCCCCTAAATGCTTCATGCCAGGAGGGGACATGACAGGGACCTTTGCTGATGCTGTGGAGCATGGGAGAACTGTCTTAGTCCCAAATCAATCTAATGACATTAAAGGTTTGATTCCATTAGAAACAACTGCTTAGATTACATGTAATTTAGGTAGTGCTGTATTTTCTGGAGGGATTTCTGAAGCAAATATAAGCACTATTATATGAGGGAATCAAACTAGCGTAGCAGCTAGCAAAACACCATTACAGCTTTGGGCATGCATTGGAATTCTGATTTCAATTGTGATGTCCTCTGTAAGACAGTTTGTTCCTTCTTCCCATGTGTGCGTGGGTTTCCTCCAGGTGCTCCAGTTTCTTCCTACAGTCCAAAGACCTACCAGTTAGTCGGTTAATTGGTCATTGTAAATTGTCCTGTAATTAGGCTAGGGTTAAATAGGGTTGCTGGGCAGTGTGGCTCATTGGGCTGTAAAGGCCTGTTCTGTGCTGTATCTCTAAATAAATACTTCGCTCTCTCTCGGTTGTCCACAAGTACCTTTCCCAGTAGTATCATAAGGAATTTTAACCCAATTGTGGATTACTCAACAGTTGCTTCTCACACACACAGCATCCTTCAGTGCCAGTCCTGCTTTGCCCCAACACTCCTGCAATGTTCATAAGATCTTTCCTATTGCTAGACTGTTTAGAAGTTGCCGTAAACATGGTGTAATCAGTTATTAACCCACAGCTCTGTGATGTTATGTTAAGATCTCTAAATCTTCTGCATTTCCGTATGGCCAAGTACCTCTGTATTGTATGAACTCCTTGCTCAGGAAGCACCACTACTCTAGTATGTTTAACTTGGGCTCTGATACTTTTCTCCCTTTCAATTTCTAGAAACAATAAATCTCTTAGAGTTAAATAATTTCTATCTAGTGTTGATCTGCAGAGGAATAATTGCTTTTAATTCACCACGTGAGCCTCATGTTCTGATGTTTCTTCATCCAAAACCTGTTAGAGAACTCAGTCCTTGCTTTTTGGAAATTGCTACAAACATAGAAAATCAAATGGTAAAAATTGAGATGGTAATTTGATGCAGACTCTGTCTAGACCAAAGAATGCAAGGTTGATTCAAATTAAGTCTGAGGTTTAGGGAACTGATTGTACATATAGATTATATAACTGGAGGATAAGTTGTCTGAAGTCAATGTGACAGCTCAGTTCCTCATTAAGACAATTGAAAACGGATTCACTATCTGCAGGTGCAGTTTCAGTACAAATAGAGAAAAAGTGATTTTCAATGTAGTTTAGGATAGGAAAGGTTTAGAGGGTAAATAGACTAACTTAGATGGGAATCTTGATCAGCATGAACCAGTTCAGACAAAGGACTTATTTTGGAACTGTGTGATCTGAAAGATCACTAATGAACCATTATATACATAATGTCCTTCAGGAAATAAATGTGCCAAATTTACTCAAACTGTATGTGATTCCATTCGGGGACGGGTACTAAATACCGACCTTGCCAGCATTGCCAGGAAAATTGAATAAATTACAAAAGTTGAGTTAAGCTGCTTTGTCTTTGATTCACTTTACATTTTCTGACATCTTGCTGGCAGTGTAGTAAGCTACACGACTGTGTATTAAATAGTTCTGCATCCAAGTAGTTTTGATTGGTAAAATGATTAGACAGTGGCAAGAGGGTATAGTCTTTTCATTATCATCATTTTTTGCAGACACCTGTAACTCGAACTATGGAGAAGGTCTGCTATGTTCAATAAAAGATTCAGATGCAATTCTTTTCCAACAATTTAGTAAGAAAGAGCAAACAATTCAACAAATGAAAATAAACAATCTAAACATGTTATAGCGACTGCTCCATTCTTATGAAGGTTAAGTTATATTAATTACATAAAAATCACTTTCAGGGAGAAACACGGGGAAACAATGCAACCTTCTGCAAAAGATAACAGTGGTAGTCATGGTTCTCCCATCAGTGGGAAACTGGAAGGCATTTTCTTCAGCTGCAACACTGAGTTCAACACTGGAAAACCTCCACATGATTCACCTTATGGCAGGTATCGCTATCAGATCCCAGCTAGCAAACTCTTCAACGAAGACACAAACCTCTACTTTGGAGATTTTTATTGTATGTATACAGCTTATCACTATATCATCCTGGTTATTGCACCTGTGGGATCAGCAGGAGATGAATTCTGCAAGCAACGACTTCCTCAGCTAAATATCGCAGACAACAAATTCCTGACATGCACTGAGGAGGATGGTAGGCTGGTTTATCATCATGTTCAGGATGCCATTTTAGAAATAATCTACACTGACCCTGTGGATCTCTCTCTCGGTACCGTGGCTGAGATTAGTGGCCATCAGTTGATGAGTCTGTCCACAGCCAATGCTAAAAAAGATCCTAGCTGCAAGACCTGTAATATTAGTGTTGGCCGTTAACAGTGTACAATTACACACTCTTGACATTATTATAGTTTTCATTGTGTATTCCATTCTTCCCCTTGAAGCATATTATGCAGCTTTTCATCAAAAACTTACAGGTAGTTGTTTTATTTACTGAAATATGTAAATGTATGTTTCTTGTGAGATATTTGGTAAAAGTTGTTGCAAAGTTCTAAAAAAAGCTAATAAACACAAATTTCTGCTTTTGAAAGTTATGACAATGCTTTGCTATAATAGAAGATAATTAATGTTATGTGCTCTCTTGCAAAGCAAAGATATTAGATAAGTAGTGTTCTAAAAGAGATATTTAACAAGAATAAACTACCACCAAATGGAACAAGCATGAAGGTGTGTTTGCAGCATGACCTATCTTGCAGGAGAAATACAGTCTCTGACACTAATTACCAATAAAGTTAACAGTTTAAAAATATTTTAAATTGCTGTATTTGAAGAAAATAAACAATACAATAGAAAAATATTTGTATTTGTACTCTTCAAAGATTTACAGTGCAGTGTATGATTAACTATACATTTTGTAGTAATTTGACAGTTATGAAAAATTAAATGCTTGTAAAATGCAATTATTATCTCTTATTTATTACATTCCAACACTAACTTCATGTATATCATTAACTATTATTCTTCTTACAAACATAGCTATTGTTTGATAAATAGCTAACTGCAACAAAATACATATTGACATTGTGTTAAACAAACAATAATTTATGATTTCTTTCTTTAAAAAATGCATATACAATTTGTATTAGTGAACAGGGTTCCCAGAGAAAGGGATGGACGAATGTTTACTAAACAGCTTTTAAATTTTTATTAAGAATGGCAAATTATCATTGCATTTAAAACTTTCCTTACACATCAGATTTTTAAACTTATGTAATAAGTAACTTGAATTGTAGATTGTGGTTTAAATTGTACAACTGAAGCTGAATCATAACATTGCCAGTATGATTTTGAATAAATGCTTCCATCCAAGGATTAAATTTTGCTTTGTGGTGCTTCAGATAACCTGAACCAAGCAAGGAAATTCATGATTAGTCCCATTTGACAGAGAAATTCCAATTCAGCAATAAGTATTTTTGGTAGACTATTCACATATTATAAAGATTTAACTTCCCTCTACATTCATTTGACTTTGCAAATTAAATGCAAATCAAATTCAGTTCAAATAAACATTAAAAAGGCTTCAAACATATATTTGATACACATTGAATAGACATTGATAACTTTTGTATGGTAGCACCAACAGAATGATAAAAATTCCATTTCATGGTTTTGACACCTATAAGAGCAAAGAGGCACTTAGCTTTTTTTTAAAAAAAGCTAGTTTCAAGCCAATGAAAGACAAGGCTAAGGAAATTGTTTTGAAAGGATGTGTAAATAGGAATCAGCAAGACACTAAATTTAACCAATTTTATCTATGTGCATACAGCTCAGCTTTCGATAAAGCCAAGTGAAAAGGCGGTGCAACAGATGGCTTCATTGGAAGATTTAAAGCAAAGTTAAACAATAATTAAACATAAGAAAGAATCAAACACTGTCTGCCATTAGTTGGATCTACCTTCGCAAATTCTTTTTTTTACAATTTTCTTCTACATAAATCAGATTTCCATGCTAGTGAGGTTGACTGGCAGTAATCAATTTTTACCTTTAAAAATGTACTCAGACTGAAATGGGCAAAAATTTCTACCATGAATTTTGTTCCCATCATTTGTGTAAATAAAGCAATTTAAATATTTTAATAGTGAACTAAATAACATGATATCCTTTTTATGAGACTAATAGTTGGGTAGTGCAAACTACTGTTTTGGATATTTGATATTTTCTGAGCACTTGTTGAATGGGGGAGAATTTGGCTATAGGAGAAAAGGTAGATGCAATTTACTTTGATGTACATGAACTCATCTAATTATGTTTGAGTTTTGTTTATTAAAATAGAGTAATTTTAAATCCTTAATAGAAGAATTAATTTTAGTAGTTACTGAATCTTTTTGAAACTGAAGTGAGAGATATGTCCAAGTTCCTGACAACTAATAAGTCTGGAGACATAGGTTAACCAGATAAAAGAACAGTTCTGAGGTGGAAATCAGTTCTGAGGTCTAAACTGGACAACCCCCCTGCAAATTAATGGAAACCTGTAAAATGCATACAGTACTTGGAACCTGTTCCAGGCAAGGCCAGGTTTAGGAAGGAGGTAACTGCCTAGTTTGCTACTCAGCAGAAGAACCAGGATTGTTGATTATATGAAGATCAGTGATATATGTTCAAAACATTAGACATGGGATATGATTTATGCTGATGAACATGAAGTAAATATTGGGGTGACCCCAGTAAAAAGGGATAAGAATGCAAGGCTCAGCTAACGGTTTTACGTTCCTGCCATTAAATAATGGAATTCATTATCAAGATTACCTGTAAAACACTAACCTGAACAACAGACAGCTGAATTTTCGAAATTCTGTGACAAACTGGCGTACTAAGTGGATTGAAAAAACCTTGTTTCAATGGTTTATTTCCAAAAACCATTAGATAAAAACCTAAATGAAAAGTTGTGGCTTAAGGTAGCAACTTCCTAGGTGTAAAACTAGAAATTAGTGTGAAATTCCTGAAGAAGGAAACATTTGGAGAGGGACTTAAGTGTGGGTAATTGCTCTATTATAGGAATTATTATTTGCAACAGTGGCATTTTAAATTTATGATGCCTATTTGCAGTCAAATTAATGGATATTATGTAACCATGGAGAGCGGAACATGAGCCAACCAAGGAGCCAGCTTTAAAAAAAACATAAATCACTTGAGGTTCTTTGGAGTACTGTAATGAACTAAGATAGGGCAATGCAGTTAGCGCAACACTTTACAGCACCAGTCACCCGGGTTCAATTCCTGCCGTTGTCTATAAGGAGTTACTACGTTATCCACATGTCCGCATGGATTTCCTCCCACATTCCAAAGAAGGGGTCAGTATGTTAATTGGTCACATAGGTGCAATTGGATGGCACGATCTCATTGGACCAGAAGGGCCTATTACTGTCCAAATATGATTGTCCAAATGTCTTTCCTTGTCCACATAAATCTTGTGGAAAACCAGTACTTCAAAATGCAATGGTTGATTGAAGGGATTGATTGGGACATTTTCAATGCATCATACCATAATGCACAAAAAACTAATAAAGCACTGCAGGGATATTATGCATGCAGACATATTAAGAGTCTCAGAATATTACTACTTGTGAAAATTATGCAAGTTACAAAACTTTACAAATATTTTCAGTGTACTATCCAAAAATATAAATGAAAACACAGTTAATAGACGGTATAAAGATAAGGCAATCCCAGGTCATCAGTTGATCAAAAATGATTAAGGGAATTGCATCTTCACCGTGTTTTAAATGGTCTTGAGAAAAACGATTGTGTCCAGACAATTGTGAATTCACTTTGAATTTTTTTCCATTATCAAGCAATGATATTTGTATTTAAACCACAAACTACTTAGTATAATATAAATTGAAAATCAAAAAATATGAGTAATAGGCAGGCTTTTATAACTGTACATAACTCTTCAGTCCAGGTTGATACAAATAAAGTGCTATGGAGTCTCAAACAGAGACCATCGATAATTGTGTTTGTCCTAAACACATCTCCTGCCAAAAATGAATTCATATATTGTTTATCAATGTCAAAAAAGGTCTATTTAATAAAATTCTCAAAGCTAGCTGCTCAAAAATACTGGTGCATATTATAACACATTGTCTTCTGTAACAGTGACTTTGATTAGTTGCTCAACAACGTCTGTGTTCATTCTTGCTGTCACTGTTGGAGTATAGGGATATCAGTAATTAATAAGGTGCAGCCAAGAGTTTCCATGGCACAAACGCAAGCTTGAAACATCCAGGAGCTTTAGAGAGGTTTGGATAACTTCCTCTGTTTGTTGCAAGGACAAGAAAATAGTCTTCAAAGATTTTCTGTTTTCTAAGAACTCAGTAGAGTTTTTGAGCCATCAAGTTTCGTGATAAGAACCTCCAACAGTCGAAGCTTGGCTTTCATATGCTTGTACTCATTGTACTCTTCAGCCATTGGTATGCGATCTTCTTTCTGGACATTCCTACAGCAAAGGTTGGTGTACAATTTACTTTTTACAGAAAATATAGTACGGTTAATAGAAGTTCTAGAATGAGAGAGTGAATTTGCCATTACAATTTTCCCCAAGCACGGTTGCAGGTATCAGCTCTATTAAGCAAATAAGTCAAACAAAGTTAATACACCACTTCATTTGGAGTTAACCTAATTATTGGCCAGCATTCCAGAGGCTGGAATTCTAGAACAAATATACCAAAGATAAAACAATGTGCTGTTAATTCTTACCATCCCTTATGCAAGTTTTACTTACAGGCTGCTGTTGAATGATGATATTTCACAGGGATTGGTGTTGGGACCGCTTCTTTTTGTGTTATGTCAATAATTTGAATGATGGAATTGATGGCTTTGTAGCCAGGTTTGTGACAACACAAGATAGGTGGAGGGGCAGGCAGTGTTAAGGAAGCAGGGTGTCTGCAGTAAGACTTAGATAGATTAGGAGAATGGGCAAAGTAGTGGCAGATGGAATATAGTATATATAAAAAGTGTATGATCATGCACTTAAAGGTGCAGACGTTTCTAAACAGAGACAATTCAGAAATCAGGGGTGCAAATGGACTTGAGTCCTAGTGCAGGATTCCCTAAAGGTTAACTTGCAGGTTACGTTGGTGGGGTAAGGAAGACAAATGCAATATTAGCATTCATTTCAAGTTGAGTAGAATATAAGAGGAAGGATGTAATGCTGTGGCTTTATGAGGCATTGGTCAGCCCACACATCCAGTATTGTGTGCAGTTCTGGGCCCCTTCTCTAATAAAAGATGTGCTGGCATTGGACAGTGTCCAGAGGAGGTTCATAAAAATGATTCTGGGAATGAAACAATTTATGTCTGAGCAGCATTTGATGGCTCGGGGCGGGTACTCACTGGAGTTTAGCAGAGTGAGGGGGAATCTCTTTGAAACCTATTGAATACTCAAAGGCCTAGAGTGGATATTTCCTATAATGGGGGAGTCCAGGACCAGAGGCCACAGTCTCAGAATACAGGGACACCCCTTTAGAACAGAGATGAGGAGGAATTTATTTAGCCGAAGCGTGGTGAATCTGGAATTCTTTGCCACAGATAGCTCCGGAGGACACGTCATTAGGTATATTTAAAGTGGAGATTGATAGATTCTGGATTAGTAAGAGCATCAAAGAAGGCAGGAGAATCAGGTTGAGGGATAGTAAATCAGCTATGGTGGAATAGGCCGATTAGCCTAATTCTGCTCCTATATCATATGGTCTCATCTAGCTATTGAAACAGGAGAAAATGTTAAAACAGTTCCGTCTTTTCAGAAAATAATTTCTTTCTGGATTTGTAATTAGCATAATTTCTAATATAGTGACCTTGAAAATCATGCAGTTCAAACAAATAATTTATCCCTATCTATCCTGTCAGTTACTTTTGTTCATTGCAAGTGCACAGTTAAATGGAACTGCCTTGGCCTGGGGCAAGATATTGTCCTTCCAAATTTGTCTTGTTTCTGAATTATTTTTAAAATTTTGCTGGTCTTGACAGATTAGATGGAAAGATACAGGGTTGGCATGGAGTGGGAGGCATGTAGGGTTAAGGAAACATGATTGTTCCCAAATAGGGAAAGGAAACAACAGTAAGACAAATGTTGAGGACTAATGACAAAATGGTTGTGTAGCTGACATTTTCTATACCAGTAGAATGAGAGAAAGGAATGGGTGAAATTACTTCACTGATGCTTAAAAGATAATGGTCCTAAAAGACTTATATTCCTCTGTTAGGAGTATATCCTAGCAATAATGTGAGTGTATAAATAGGACTAAAGAAAAGGAGAAAGGTGCAAGTTGAGTGGTATGATACATGCGTGCCTGGTACAGAGTGGAGCAGCTTGTGTGTGCAAAGCATGTGCACATGTACTGCACAGGAGCAAAGCATTTTGTATCTTGAATAAAACTGATCACGGAATCCATTGATTAATTAGTAATTGCCAGCTTGTTTCATTGATAATACTTAATTAATAATATCCTCAAAATTTCCCTTCATTAAATGAATGATTTGACTGCTTTATTAGAAATACAAAATTGCACATTTAACTTCCTGGTCTAATTTACCTTCCTGTTTGTTTGTAGAATTGATCTTCGAACTCTCTGAGCGTTTTACGAAGTTTCTTTTTCTCTGCTTTAGTTTCACGAAGGTGTTCCAACAGTTCAGGCCTGTATGAATAATGAAAACATTTATGACATATGGCACCGCAGGTTGTGTAATTATGAATCTGCATAATTAATGACAGGGTGAAGGTACATAGTCCCCAATAAAGGAATGTTGTGCATTTACAAATCACTAAGGTTATCACAAAGTAGTCTTCAGTCAATAAAGCAATTTTCTAGTGATGTCATTTTTGTAAAATAGCAGGATAAACTACCAATTTGTGTACAGCAAGATTCCACAAACAGCAATGAGATAATAATTAGGTCTTTTCCTGTTTAGCGTTATTGGTTGAGAGAGAAATACTGCTCAAGGCCTCAAGAAGAACCACCTGAAACAAATATGCTGATCAGTGGTGTATGCTGTTTCCAGAGACAGCGAAACTGTTAGTACAGGTGCAGCCTATTTTACAAAGGTGGGGGGGGGGGTTATGGAGTTTTGTATTCTTATTCCTAGAAAACACAATTTTCCATATGACAAGACCATAATATCATCTGCACATGCATCAAGAAATTACAGTTGAAAAAATTGTTGATCTTTTCTGCCCCACCATAACTTCCAGGAGAGCAAATTTTATTCTGTACCTCAAATCTTTGGTTCGCGATTTATGAATTCTGTCAGGTCAAATTTCTGTAGTTGAATGACACTTCTGAGAATTTTTTAATAAATGATTTGGATGAGGAAGTGGAAGGGGTAGGTTAGTAAGTTTGCAGATGACACAAAAGTCGAAGGAGTTGTGAATAATGTAGAAAGTTGTCGTAGGTTACAACAGGCTATTGACAGGATGTAGAGCTGGGCAGAGAAGTGACAGATAGAAATCAACCCAGAAAAGTGTGAAGTAATTCATTTTGGAAGGTCAAATTTGAAGGCAGAATACAGGATTGATACCAGGATTCTTGGCAGTGTGAAGGGACAGAGGCATTCCATGTCTGTAGTTGCCGAGCAAGTTGATAGAGTTGTTAAGGTGTATGGTGTGATGGCCTTCTTTAGTCAGGGGATTGACATCAAGAGTTGCAAGGTAATGTTGCAGCTCTATAAAACCCTGATTAGAACACACTTGGAATATTGTGTTCAGTTCAAAAAGATAAATAAAATTACATACATGAAAGCCAACAGTCTGCTAAACTTCCAGCCGATAATGGCTTATACGAACTTAGCTGTGACAGAACAAAATTTGAGCACTAAATTCCCAGCAACCCATTAATCAACCCATTCAATGTAATTTGATTAGAACCATTCAAGTAAAACAGAGGCATTCAAAAGCTTCCGAACTCACATGGAGGCTTCATGCAAATTGGACAATGAACTTGTAAGCTGCCTTGTGTCCTTCTTTTCTTCCAGGGGGATAAATCCTGGCTCACAATCTTCATCTCGATGACCTACATTATCTACAAATTCTTGGAATGGAAAGTCAGCTGCTGGTCTGCAAGAGGTTTCATTGCCCTTCAGGATGGTTTCTTCATCAGAACCTTCTTCTTCCTACAGAAGTGAAATTACCGGCTTTATTTACATCCCACAATCATGCCATATAGAAGATAGCCAATAACTACACAACTTTAAAGTAAGATGACTGAAAGTCTTTACTTAGCATTGTTTATTGTGTTAGACAGTTAATGGCTACTGATAATTGGTATTCCATTGTCAGAACCCGCAGGGGTCATGTTGGGGTATTCTCAAAAATCAAAAATGATATGTAAAATGCTTAAAATCTAAAACAAAACCAGAAAATGTTAGAAATAGCAGGTTAGGCCGCATCTGTGGAAAAAGTAACATTTCATGTTGGAAACCCTTCATCAGAACTGAATAGGAGTAAAAAGCTGCTGAGGCAAAATGGGGGTGGAGGGGGGGAAGGTGATATCTCTCCACAGTTTACCAAGCTTTGTTCATCCCCTTCTCACTTCAGACAAAGAGTGTTCGAACTAAAACGTTAACTCTTTGTTTCCCACAGATGCGACCTATTCTGCTGAGTATTTCCAGTATTTTGTGCTATGGATGGGACTTTTGACTTAACTCAAATCTGACAGTTGATAAGAATCTCCTTGGATTGGAAGAATTCCATGTGTTCTAGTTAGAACTGGGCATAAACCCCAGCATATCACCAGCTGCACCACTCAAGTTCAAGAGGATTAGTGACATGTAGAATTAAAACATCATTCTGATGCATGAGAGGGATCTTGAGAGTCTGGCCTGGAGTTGTACTTGTTCCATTTATGTGGTATCATTCATTTATACCCAATTATCAGCTCAATCAAGCTGATACCTTTTGTGCCTAAAGGCTCCCAGAGAGGTTCCCATTATGCACACTCTGTAAACGTTTCATCCATTACTCAGCTCTCAACATGTTAAATCATTCCAACGTGCCCATCGTCTGGGTACTCACTGATCTACATCAATTCCAACCACAAACAATTTGCTGAAGAAACTTGGTGGGCTGAGCAGCACCTATGTGGGTGGGGTTCAAAGAAATTCGTTGCCTTCTCTTCCCATGCTGCTCAACCTACTAAGTTCCTCCAGAATTGTTGTTCTCGGTTCCAGAACTGTTGTTCTAAGTTCCAGAATCTCCAGTCTCATATGTTTCTGCTGATTCCAAGTTTGACTATTCTTATCTTTAAATTGTCCCTCTCTGCTGAGTGACCTTACCTTCCCTATCTTTGGAAACCCTACCGCCTATCAACCCTCTGAGATGCCATTTATTTTTCAATTCATACACCTACATGGTACCACAGTAACATGTTTTATATTTCAGCTTCAACCTTGGCCACTTCCTTCATCCATTACTGCTGAACATGCTTTCTGCCACTTAAGGCCCTTGCTTTGTGCTGTTCCCAAGAGTCTAATATTTGACCCAATGACATGCTTTTTCAATTATCATCAATAAAAAATATCTTTAAAAGCTTAGAAGCAAACATTATATGAACTTGTAATGTTGTTTGCATTAAAGCCTTTCTTGTTAGCCAGGTACACTATCCGTGGCAGAATAAAATGTCACATATACAAAGTACAATGGTTACGGAAATTGCTCCACTCAGCAATACTGATGTTCCTTGACTTTGCAACAAAAAAAAACATTCAATGATTCTTTATTCTTTCTTTATTCCTTGTAATTGTTGAATATTTTAATTTTTTTGTTGCATTGATCAACACTACAGCAAAATCCTAATACAGTGGATTCCAGTTAATAGGGCCATCAGTTAAGTGGGGCAGCACCTTACTTAGGACAACTTTTAAAGAACAAACACTTTGAGAAAATAGCCTTTATTTATTCGGGACATTATGCTACTTTGGGACAGGAGACTGTTGCCAAACACTTAGTAATTAGCATCAGTCACATGCACTTGTTGTGGCCATTACACACTACATCGTGCTTAGTTTTTAAATAGCACCAGTTACGCGAGTTTGTGTTCAAAAAGTAGTGTCACTGATAATTAGTGGGAAATAAGCAGTAAGATAATTCAGAATTGTTTTGCTCACTACATTTTCAAGCATTCAGGCTTGGAGATGCAAGAAACAGCCAGGAATGAAAATGAAACGATTTCACTACTTCAAGAAGTTTCGAACTATAAAGAATTTGAAGATTTCAAAGAATAATTTTTTTTGAATGTTACAATGAAAACAAGCATTTGGAAGGAGTATTCATTATAAGCATTGTTTGATGGCAGTCCACTGTCTGCACTAAGTGTCTGTGCTGAGTTAGTTCATTTACAGTCAAAAGACCACGGCTGCTGATAAACGGATGAATTCCTCCGTCGATAACCAATAGGAAATAATACTCAATTGTTAGTGGTCGAATTTGTTCTGTATTTCATTTAAATACTCAGTTAAATGATAGTTTGTCAGTTAAATGATAGTTTTTATACCTATTTATCTATTTCCATGAAACTTTGGCTAATTGGGGTAACTGCTTAATTGGGCCAAAATGTACTGGTCCCGATGTGTCCCAATTAACTAGAATCCCATGCACATGTAGATGTATATGGTGAATGAAGTTGACTCTTGATTGCTTTACTTACAATAGTGGGAATTGTAGCTACAGGTGAGAGAAGCTGCCGTATGCTTCGGTATCTGTCATAGAGTGGCTTCATGAGCAGTCTTTCTTGCTTCGATACCTATCCAAAATAAACACACAGAGGTTTGGCAAACTCAGATCTTCAGTAACTCTTCAACTAAGGAACACTACAACTTTATCAGTTGGTAGGGGGTAGTGCTCAGGAAGAAGGGGTTGAGACTCAGGATGGAGGAGGAGGAAAAGAGAAGGGTTAAGTAGGAATGGTGTACAAGGGGAGAAGGAGCATACGGAGAAATATATATATATATATGAGGAGGAGTTTTGTATAGAGGGAGGAGAAAGGGGACAGGGTTGGGATGGGAAGGAATTGAAGATAGTCTCAGTAGTGTTTGAGAAGTGGGGAAAGTGCAATGAACAAATGGTGTTCAGGATGGTGGCGAACAGCGGTATGTTTTGGGTTGGTGCTCAAGAGTAGAAGGAATTTGTACACCAAGGAAGGAAACGATTGCGGTGTTAAGTGGGAACACAGAATTAAATGGTGGAATGTATGCAGTAAAGGTGAAAATCAAAACAAAAACTGCAGATATCGGAATTCAGGGAAGAAAAGGAGACATTTTGGAGGTCAGGCATCATTTATCAAAAGAGAAGCAGAGTTAACATTCCAGATTGAAGACAGAGAGAGAGAGCAAATCAGCCTTAAGTTACAGAGAAGATGGGAGGGGTGAATAGGATGAAGGGAACACCTATGATAGGGATCAATAAGCAAGCTGCTGGATGAACTTGTCATCCAGAAGGGGAACGAAATTATCAACACCAGTCTCAAACATACCCTCCCACCTCCACCCTCCTCTCTAATGTCCCTCTCCATTCTCTATCCTAGCTCATTTACTACTCTTCTGAATGTATGATGAGTACAGCATTGACTTATGATACTCTTGATAAATCCAAGCAGGACATTCCCTGTCCTGCAGATGAGCATTTACCACATCCTTGCAGCTGTCACAACATCCTTGCAAATACCCTTACACACGGTTGACACTCCTGAGCCATGTGACTGCTTTCAAAGTCAAAATCGAGTTTATCATCTGCACATGTATGCACCAGAACAATTAAAAATCTACTTGCAGCGGCATCACAGGCATATCAATTATATGCAACTTTTACAAAAAACACAATTAGAACAATAAGTCCATCTTAGTGCAAAGTAGTCATTGTGTTGCTAAGTACCAAACATGAGTATGTGGGATATTCTGCCATGGGGAACAACATCTCATAATGGGTACTTTTATAATAGTTCTTCCTTAGGTAATGAATAAAGTATGAATAAACACAAGAGATTCTGAAGATGATAGAAATCCAAAGCAACACTCACACACACACAATGCCAGAGGAACTTAGGTCAGGCAGCATTTATGGAGAGGAATAAACAGTCGACATTTGGGACCAAGATCCTTCATCAGGACAGGAGAGGAAGGGGAAAGAAGCCAGAATAAGGTGGTGGGTGGAGGGGAAGGAGTGCAAGCTGGGAGGTGATAGTTGGAAGAGGCAAAGAACTGACTGGAGAGAAGACTGGACTGTGGAAGGAAGGGAAGGAGTAGGGACACCAGAGGAAGGTGATAGGCAGGTGAGGAGAAGAGAAGGGGTATGAGAGAATAGGGAATGAAAAGAGAGAGAAGGGAGAGGGGAGAAATGATGGCAAGCTTTAGAGAAATCAATGTTCATGCCATCAGACTGGAGGCTACTCAGACAGAATATGGATTCTTGTTCCTCCAACCTGAGCGTGGCCTCATTGTGGCAGCAGAAGAATGAGTAAATCTATTGGATTCAGGGTTTGCTGCAATGGAATCAGTAACAACTTCACCTTCAGTGCACATTGTAAACATCATGCCTGTCATCTATCCTTTCTTCCCACCCCCTTCTTTTTATTCTGGGTTCTTCCCCCTTCTCAGTCCTGAAGAAGGACCTCGACTCGAAACGTCGACTATTTGACCCTATCTAACCTCTGTTGTTCTTGTGTCATTTCCTGTGCTAGATACTGTCAATTGGTTTGGTCAGACTGTTAAAACAGCCATTGTTTTATTCAAAGTTGAAATACCTTAACATCTTCTGGAAGGCCAAGCATTTCCTGCTTTTCTTTCAACTTCTTCATCACTATTTGTACAGTCTCTTCCACTCTTGGCTTCTGTTGAAATTCTGAGGAATGCTGATTGTTCTCTTTGTCAGATAGAAGACTGGTTCGATGTCTATGCCGCCTATTATTCTCCTCCTCAGAGATCTTTAGTTTCAGTTCTATGAAACCAGACATAAAAATACTCACAATGAATAATAACATTTTACAAATAGTGCCTTAGTAAGTTATCCCAAACCACTTCAAAACAACATTATCAGACAAACATCGTTGTTATGACGTTCACCCTTGAAGATCTTTTGTAGAAACAACATATGCTGCTTTGCAAGATGATTTTGTACGTATGTTTCTGGTTGAATTGAAATTTTTAACTTTAAAGTAGTGTTTGATGAGACTAATAGATGAATGGTAAAGGTTACAAGCTAGTCAGGACCAGATGTCATCAGTCATTACTGTCTATTTCTATTACTGTCTGTGATAGTATCCTCTCACAATATACAAAAACTGCAGTAAACTGTCAGGTTAGCAGAAAAGGTCATTGGCTGCCATCTACCATCACTGCAGGCCTTGTATGTATCCAGGACAAAGATGCAGGCAAGAAAATTCATTGTGGACACTACCTACCCCACAAACAGCCTTTTCCAAAAGCTTCCTTCTGGAAAGCGTTATGGCTAGTAAAACAAAAACTTCATGCCACCTTAAAGTTCTTTCCCCCAGACAGTTAATCTGATCAACCATTCAAGTTATACCACCCCCATCCCCTCTATTTGTCCTCTGTCACTGCACTCCACTGTAAACACTTGAAACCACTTTTCATAATGCTGTTGACATTGTAAATACATGCTGCTATCCATATAGTTATGAACATTTTGTTCCATATCTATACTTTAACCCCTGATTTTATTTATATAGTCAGGGGTTAATAAATTCCACATGCATTTAGGTGTATATGGTGAATAAAATTAATCCTTGATTCTTGATGTGTTGATGAACCATCCCTGCTCCTTCTGCAGTTTGTTTGTTGAAGACCTGTTGGGATCAGGAACTGGAGCTGCAGCTCATTTGAGGTTGGCCTGTGGGCATGGATGACTCAGAGATTCAATTTATAGATGAGCCAGAATTTCTACTGTGATCCTGAATGACATTCTACCCAGAGCCAACTCTGCTAAAAATAGGTTAACTGATTTTCCAGCAAGTTTTCTGTTTGCAAAATGAAATGGTTTAACCCCATTGTCTCATGTTTTTCAGTATGGATCAAAATGCAATGAAACAGTTTATAAGGAAACTTTGTTTCTTTTTAATCTCCACTTCCCTGGTTTAAGCAAGGGGACTAGCAGAATGGCTGCAACTGGGAAAGTTGCCATTTGGCCCATCAATTCTAGGTCAGTACAAGTACAATCCAGCAAGATCCACTGTCTCCCCCTCCTCAAAGCTGCACACCTTCCTTGAACGCTACAATAGAATCTGCCTCCACTACTAACCACCTTAACTGAACCTGCAAACTTTAACCACTCACCGTGTCAAAATATTTTTCCTTATTTGGTTTTTGAACATTTGTCTTCAATCTTCATCTCCCAGTTGTTAAACCTCAGTCAGCCGTAACATGCTCTGTCTCCCCTGCCTGCACCCTTCACAACTTTAAACACTCATATCGGATTCCCTTCCTTTGTTCTGAGAATATGCATTCTCTCCAAAGCCTTTACATTCTAAATGTGACAGCAATCTGGACTCAACTCAACCTGTTACTGCAACAGTGGTTTATAAAGGCTCATCGTGACTTGAGTACCTTTGTGTTTTAGTTGTCAATTTATAAAGCCTAATTTCTCAAACTGCTCTGTTTCCAGTTACTTGGCTAACTTTCTATCCATGACACTACAATTTCTTTTATTCCATGACCTATAATATGGATCACATGCCCATTATGTGGGATCTTTGGAATTCTATATATACAATTAACCATATTTTCCTCAATGACCATCTCTCTTTCAAAAAAACTCTGAAAGATAATTTGCTTTAACAAATTGATCCTGGATTTCTCTGATCCATCCACACTTGTCCAAGTGACAGCTAACACTGTTCTTGATAGCTTCTCAAACTCCCCCATCACCAAGTTTAAAGTAACTGGTCTATAGTTACTGGGTCTGTACCTACACCTTCTCTTCGCACAAAGATATACCATTTGTGTCTTTCCTGTCCTCAGGCACTACTCTTGAATCTATATTTGCCTGGAAAGTTATGGTCAGGTCCTCTGTAAGTTTTCTTCCTCACTTCCCATAACAAGCTGTATCTATTCCATCTGGATAGATATCGTATCCATTACATGTGGCTAGTTTATCCAGTACCTCCACTTTAAATTTTTAGCTCTTCCAAAATTTCACTACAGCTTTCCTTAAGATTCTATCCTTGATGAAAACTGATGTGAAGTTTCAAATGGGTACTTCAGCCATGCCCTTGACTTGGTTTCCTTTTTGTCATTTCATCACTCTTTTCCTCACAAATTTTTTTATTCTTCTATAGGTTTATTTTATGTATAAGTTTCTATATTTAATGTAAGTTTTCATTGTACCTTTTCATTATGACAATAAAGTCAACATTGCAAGTTGATAGGATGGTTAAGAAGACATATCTTGTATTGGTCTTCATTAGGAACAATGAGGAAATGCCACAGCTCTATAAAACTCTGGTTAGACCACACAGAGTGTTTTGTTCAATTCTGGCTCTTCTTTCTGATCTATTTCACTTTATCTTCTTGGTGCTCTTCACAGTTCTAGTTTTAATTTCCCCACCCTGCTCATTCATGAACATTTCCCTCGAGTGTAACACAAATATATATCTATTATTACATTACAGTTTTGCCTGGCAAGTTTTGACTTCAGTTTTCTGGGCTTGATCTGTTCTCATCCCATTGAAAGTGGCATTTCTCCAACTGACTATACTTACCTTACCATCGCTATTCTAAACATTCTGATGTTATGAGTCCTGTGCCCTAGATGTTTCCCCAGTGATATTCCCTCCATTTGCAATTACTTGAATATTTTCCAGATCTAAGCAATTGTTCTGATCCATGAAGTTTGGCTGAACCCACTTCAGCAAAAGGCTCACTCCACGCCTGCTCTTTGCTCCTTGGGTGTTGTTATTCTAGTCTAATTGTTGACTATCAGTATGAGTATAAAGATTACACTATATATCAACCAAAACAATGTGTATATTGTATATGCATGGGCCAAAGTAGATTACTGAAGGAGAGTCTTTAACCTTTGGTACTTCAAGATCTAAAAACATCCAATAAATAACTAGATAGATTATCGCTCTGCTTTGGAGTGGAATATTTTGATAATGCAACAACAACAAACATAACCCAGATGATTTTGCTTTTTATGTGCTGTGTGACTAGTCAGCTTTCTCAAGTTTTTAAAAAAGATTTGGTACTAATGGTAATTTTCTAAGAATGGAATGTTTCATCGGTTTGCTGCTAAGATCTCTGCAGAAATTTGCTCTTGGTATAGTGTCACCTGGTGCCAGGTAAATAACCTCTTCCTAGAATGCCATAAGACAAAGGAGATGGTTATTGACTTCAGTAAAACCTGCACCACTCACATCCCCCTTCACGTCAGCGGCACAGCAGTGGAAACAGAGAACAACTTCAAATTCCTGAGAGTGCACATCTCGCACAATCTCTAACAGTCCCAGAACACATCTTTTACAGTCAGAAAGCTCACCAATGCCTTTACTTTCTGAGGAGGCTGAATAGAGTTGGACTATCCACATCAACACTCACAAGCTTCTACAGATGGACAGTGGAGAGGATCCTAACAAGCTGCATCACCGTGTTGTACTGGAAAGCACTGCTGCGGACAGGAGGGCTGTGCAGCAGGTAGCTAAAACTGTCAAACACATCACTGGCACCAGCCTGCCCACCAGCAAGGACATGTATACAGAAAGGTACTGGAAAACGGCCAGCTACATCATGAAGGATCCCACCCACCCTGCTCATGGGCTGTTTGTTCCACTCCCATCAAGGAAGAGGCTATGCAGCATCCATGCCAGGACCACCAGACTCAAAAACAGTTACTTCCCTGAAGTCGTCAGGCTGACCAACACCTTCACCCATTAACCCTGACGAGGGAAATTAGGGATAGTATCAAGTCCAAAGAAGAAACATATAGGGTAGCAAAAACAAAAGCGGCACACCTGAGGACTGGGAGAAATTCAGAGACCAGCAGAGGAGGACAAAGGGCTTAATTAGGAAAGGGAAAAAAGATTATGAAAGAAAGCTGGCAGGGAACATAAAAACTGACAGTAAAAGCGTTTATAGATACGTGAAAAGAAAAAGATTGGTCAAGACAAATGTAGGTCCTATACAGTCAGAAACAGGTGAATTGATCATAGGGAACAAAGACATGGCAGACCAATTGAATAACTACTTTGGTTCTGTCTTCACTAAGGAGGACATAAATAATCTTCCGGAAATAGTAAGGGACCGAGGGTCTAGTGAGATGGAGGAACTGAGGGAAATACATGTTAGTAGGGAAGTGGTGTTAGGTAAATTGAAGGGATTAAAGGCAGATAAATCCCCAGGGCCAGATGGTCTGCATCCCAGAGTGCTTAAAGAAGTAGCCCAAGAAATAGTGGATGCATTAGTGATAATTTTTCAAAACTCCTTAGATTCTGGATTAGTTCCTGAAGATTGGAGGGTGGCTAATGTAACCCCACTTTTTAAAAAAGGAGGGAGAGAGAAACCGGAGAATTATAGACCGGTTAGTCTGACATTGGTGGTGGGGAAAATGCTAGAGTCGGTTATCAAAGATGTGATAACAACACATTTGGAAAGAGGTGAAATCATTGGACAAAGTCAGCATGGATTTGTGAAAGGAAAATCATGTCTGATGAATCTTATAGAATTTTTTGAAGATGTAACTAGTAGAGTGGATGGGGGAGAGCCAGTGGATGGGGTATATTTAGATTTTCAAAAGGCTTTTGACAAGGTCCCACACAGGAGATTAGTGTGCAAACTTAAAGCACACGGTATTGGGGGTATGGTATTGATGTGGATAGAGAATTGGTTGGCAGACAGGAAGCAAAGAGTGGGAGTAAATGGGACCTTTTCAGAATGGCAGGCAGTGACTAGTGGGGTACCGCAAGGCTCAGTGCTGGGACCCCAGTTGTTTACAATATATATTAATGATTTAGACGAGGGAATTAAATGCAGCATCTCCAAGTTTGCGGATGACACGAAGTTGGGTGGCGGTGTTAGCTGTGAGGAGAATGCTAAGAGGATGCAGGGTGACTTGGATAGGTTAGGTGAGTGGGCAAATTCATGGCAGATGCAATTTAATGTGGATAAATGTGAGGTTATCCACTTTGGTTGCAAGAACAGGAAAACAGATTATTATCTGAACGGTGGCCGATTAGGAAAAGGGGAGATGCAATGAGTCATTGTACACCAGTCATTGAAGGTGGGAATGCAGGTACAGCAGGCGGTGAAAAAGGCAAATGGTATGTTGGCATTCATAGCAAAAGGATTTGAGTACAGGAGCAGGGAGGTTCTACTGCAGTTGTACAAGGCCTTGGTGAGACCGCACCTAGAATATTGTGTGCAGTTTTGGTCCCCTAATCTGAGGAAAGACATTCTTGCCATAGAGGGAGTACAGAGAAGGTTCACCAGATTGATTTCTGGGATGGCAGGACTTTCATATGAAGAAAGACTGGATCGACTAGGCTTATACTCACCGAAATTTAGAAGATTGAGAGGGGAATCTTTTTGAAATGTATAAAATTCTAAAGGGATTGGACAGGTTAGATGCAGAAAGATTGTTTCTGATGTTGGGGAAGTCCAGAACGAGGGATCACAGTTTAAGGATAAAGGGGAAGCCTTTTAGGACCAAGATGAGGAAAAACTTCTTCACACAGTGAGTGGTGAATCTGTGGAATTCTCTGCCACAGGAAACAGTTGAGGCTGGTTCATTGGCTATATTTAAGAGGAAGTTAGATATGGCTCTTGTGGCTAAAGGGATCGGGGGGTATGGAGAGAAAGCAGGTACAGGGTTCTGAGTTGGATGATCAGCCATGATCATACTGAATGGCGGTGCAGGCTCGAAGGGCCAAATGGCCTACTCCTACACCTATTTTCTATGTTTCTAACCCACCCCACCTACCCCCATCACCACTACATACACATCACCTAGAGTTAATTTATGTAGTCTATGTATATCATAGTTCCTTGTACATTGCATTTTATAGGATTACTTTTATATTTATATATATATTGTGCTCCTTCTATTTTTTCTATTGTGCTCTTTTTATTTATTGTTTAATAATGCTGCATCGGATCTGGAGTAACAATTATTTCGTTCTCCTTTACACTCGTGTCCTGAAGAATGACAACTAACAATCTGGAATCTTGATGCATTGAACCTCACCACTGAAAGTTACTAATTCACAATGAATTCACAAATTGCATGCAACCACACTGAGGCAGTAAACTTATGTACCTTTTAATTGCTTACGGGCCCTTGTTAGGTCATTCATCCACTTCAAGACTTCTGGATCAGCAACTTTATCACTATGGGAGGGCTAAAAACATAACAATTGGGAGTTATCCTACAATTCTTAATTACGTGCTCTATGTAATACACAGACTTCTTGTAACAGACTTAAGGACTGTTAAACATTTGCTGAAACATAGTGGAATTAGATAAATGACTGTAATGATTATGACTGTGTGGCTAAGCACAGCTCTAGTGCCATACTTAAATTTGCTGACAACACCATTGTCAGGGTTGGCCAAATCAAAGGTGGTGACCAATCAGCATATAGGAGGCAGAGTGAAAATCTGGCTGAGTGGTGCCATGACAACAGCCTCTCACTCAATGTCAGCACAACCAAAAAGCTGATTATTGCCTTCAGGAGGACAAAACTGAAGGTCTATGAGCCAGTCCTCATCAGGGCATCAGAGGTGGAGAGGATCAGCAAATTTAAATTCCTTGTCATTATCATTTCAGAGGTTCTATCCTGGGTCCAGTATATAAATGCCATTTCAAAGAGAGCACAGCAGCATCTCTACTTCCTTTGACGTTTGCAAAGATTCAGTATGTCATGTAAAACTTCCAATAGGTGGATTTAATGTCAGAGAAATATATACAATATACATCCTGAAATTCTTTTTTTTTGCATACATCCACGAAAACAGAGGAGTGCCCCAAACATTTATAAACTTCTTTCGCAGACCTTCATTGACTCTATAGGGTTATTTTTAGTATTTACTGTGAATTCCCATAAGAAAATGAACCTCAGGTTGTATATGCTGACCCTAAATTTGCTCTGAACTTTGGAAGGGATAATCTCACAAGTAGGACAAATTATATAAGTCTTTTAAAGAGGCAGCTTTTACACAATTTACCGAGAGGTCTTCTGTCTTACTTGATTCTACGATGTCAGAGCCTCATTAATTCTATTCAAGAAAAAATGTAAAGTTCTGCTTGTATTAAATTTCACCCTCAAATTCACCTTTTGGAAAATCAGATCTTCATGGAAATATTCTCAGGTCTGAATATCTCTCATAAGTGTGAAACATTACCCAAAGAGCAGGATAGTAACAAGATATAGGAATATAGAGACTCAAAAGTGTGCAGACAGTTTAATGTGGTTAAGTGTGAAGTTGCTTCTTTTTGAAAAATCACGGGAAACAGTATTAGTTTTGTGGTGCAACATTTAAATTTCTGTGGCTTGCTGAAAAAGCTGAAGACTAAACAGGCATACTGGATCCCTCGACTTCGAGGAAGCATGGAATTAAAAAAAGGCAGTAAATGGTGCTACACCTTTATATACTACGCCAGCAGGAGCACTACAGACAGTTGCGGGCACCAAAGTTTTAGAATGAAGTCAATGTGTTAGAAAGTACAGAGACAATTCAGAAGAACTCTACTGTACATTAATGATTTCAGTGATGCTGAGAGACAAGAGAAGCTGAGTTTATTGTCCTCAGAAGATTTGCCAAGGTTTTCGAAAACCCTGGAAGAGTTTGATACTGATTTGTTATGGGCAAACTAACGGAGGGATGATGAGAAGAGAACACAGATTTAAGATTAGCAAAAGCAGCAGCATAATACAAAGTTGATAGCAGGAAAGGACGTTGTTGATGGAATGGACCATGAACCCATAAACACTGCCTCACTTTTTGCACAACTTTTTTGAATATTTCTTATTGTAGCAAAGTAATTTCTTATGTATTGCACTGAACTTCAGCTGCAAAACAACAGATCTCACAACATAGGTCAGTGATAGTAAACCTGATTCTGATGATAACGGCACTGGGAGAAAGATACACAGTGAATGATAATAGCAGGAAATGCTCTATCTAAGTCAGTGCATTCAGTAATTGTTATCAAAAGTGAATTTAATAAATATTTAAGGGGAGAGATTTAAAGGTCTGAGGAAAAGAGCAGGGAATGTAAGCTCTGACAAAGAGTCAGTGAAAACATATTAAGTCAAACGGCCTCTTCCATCACTTTATCACTCTAAAACTTTGTGAGTGTGGCATCTGTTAGTCTCGCGAGACCATGGATCTGCGTCCTCTCCAGGGCACAGGCCTGGGCAAGTTTGTATGGAAGACCGGCAGTTGCCCATGCAGCGAGTCTCCCCTCTCCACGCCACTGATGTTGTCAAAGGGAAGGGCAAGGGCCGATACAGCTTGGCACCAGTGCTGTCGCAGGAGTTGCCAGAACGAGGTTGAAGGCAACGTCAGACTGCCTTAGGGACTCCAGCTCTGGATTTGTCCTCAGGGTTTATGTATTTTGTGTACTGATTTTCTTTCAATAGTCAGTAAAAAAAAGATTTTTGATCAGACTCATCTGTTTGAAAGCCACCAGTACTGGGTTTACACAAATACTTTGGGTATTGCATCCCCAAAATTATTATTAAATCTAATTTATTTTTAAAATCACATACCCGATATTTCTTCTCTTGCTCAAATTTTTCTTCATACTTCCGGATTTTCTTTCTCAGATTCTGGATCTGTTTGGTTAGTTGCATAACCAACACTGGACCATTTTCAGTCTCAGAATTAACTAATGAAGAGTTTCTTGGCCTTTAGAGAACAGTAAAATAAAGGGGAAATGCTTGGTCAGAGGTTAGGAGTACTCTTCGTGCATACTCAAATATCCTTGTCACCAATTTGCTCATAATCAAACAAAATAATAAACATCTTTTCAATATGTTCTGCATACAGGAGCAAACTCTGGTTTTTTTACAAATGATTACAGGACTCAGAATATTTTATTTTTAAGAGAGATACAGTCCTCTTAGCCCAATGAGCCTTTTCTGCCCAATTACACCCATGTGATCAATTAACCAATACCTTTGAACTGTGGGAGGAAACCGAAGCACCTGGAGGAAACCCATGTTGTCACAGGGAAAATGTACGAACTCCTAACAGACAGCAGCAGGAATTAAGCCCTAAATGTTGGCGCTGTAAAGTGTTATGCAAATGTGCCGCCCATTTGGTTTCAGTCGTTTAGAGGAGGCCACATTGTGTGCATTGAATGTAGTAGACCAGGATGGCAAAGGTGCCAGTGATCCTCTGCCTCATCTGGACAAAATGTTTAGTTCCTGGGGAAGGTGACACATCCTTTGGTTCCAATTAGACGTGCCAGGGAGGAGGGAAAGGTGAAGGGAATGAGGAGGGATGAGGGGACTAAGGAGTAGGAGATGGGGGAGGGGGGATGTGTGTCAGAAACAAAGGGGGGGGATTATGTGCTTGGTGGTAGAGCTGGCAGAGGATGATGTGATGGATGCAGAGAGGTGAAAGACAATGACCATGGAACAGAAAGGGACAAAGACTCAGCAGGCCAAGCTGCAGCTATACAAACAGGTCTGGGACCCTTCGTCAGAAGTGTTCCAACCAAGGGATACGGACCTGAAATGTTAACTGTTTTGTTCTTTATTGATTGGTGGGAAACTGAAGGCAAAGCTTTAATGATATTCAGGATGAAGCAGGAAGCTGCAACACAAGAATCACACAGAAACAATAGCAGTAGGTCCTTAGCATACTTTTGAGGACATACAGTGAGCGAGAGGAAGGAGTTTAAGGCTAGTAAGGGATGGCTGGCTAGCTATGTAAAGTGCTACAGCCTCAAGAACTTAAAGATCACGGGAGAAGCGGGATCGGCTGATGCCGAGGCGGCATCAGTGTTCCAAGAAGAGCTACAATGGTTGCGTCTGTACTGAACATGTACAGACTATTTTTTCTTGTCATTATTCCCTAAACAATAGTATAACAACTACTTACATAGCATTAACATTGTATTAGGTATTATAAGTAATCTAGAGATGATTTAAAGTATACGGGAGGATGTGCGTAGATTATATGCAAATACTATGCCATTTTATATAAGGGACTTGGGCGTACACATTTTTTGGTATCTGCGGGGGGGGGGGGGGGGTCCCGGAACCAATCACCCGCAGATAAGGAGGACCGACTGTATGTATAAATTTCTGGGCAGAGAATGGTAACTAGAAAACAAATTGCTTAAACATGGGGAGCACCCACAAAGGAAGAAACAGAAGCAATCGCTGCCTTCCAATGAGAACCAAATGGAACTGGAGAAAAAATTATCTACAAGGTCAAAGCAGCAGGTGAACATAATTGAGCAACATGCTCAACACAAATCCAACAGAAGCTCCAAGGGGTTGAATGTGCAACAATTCTATAAAAGAGTGTCACCAAAAGAGAAATGAGTCACTGCAAGAAATAAAACACATTCCAAAGGAGCAGGGAAGTGCTGGGAAAAAACCATTATGTTCATCAATGGAACTGCCAATGACCTTTAAAACAGAAAAACAATGCATTCTGGGAAAAGTGAGGTTGCGTCCACAATGTATTAACAAACTACTGGAATCCAAATGACCTTTGATCAACCATCTGTGAGGTATCTGGAGGTTGTGTGAGGATCATTCTGAATGGGTTTCCTGGAAACTGAGTGGAATAAGCTCAGACTTCTTTAAATCAGCTGACTTCACTAAAACTCTCAAACAAGTTTCAAACTAATGTTTCTATCTCCAGACTGTAAAAATAGAAAACTGAACGCGTGACGTGTCAAAGGCAGATTAAGCAGGTTGCTGACAGTGAGTTTACGTCAAAAGGAGGATTTCAAGCCAAGCAGGCCATGAGAAATGAGCTGAACAGACCTAAAGCTGCTCAGATGCTTGAGAAATCAGTGCTGGGATCAGTCATACTGCAGCCGAAAAGGTAGCTATCAACACCCACACTAGAGACAAGGCACAAGAAGAACTATCTAAATAGCAAACAAGAGAAAATCTGCAGGTGCTGGAAATCAAAGTAATACATACAAAATGCCGGAGGAACTCAATAGGTCAGGCAGCATCTATGGAAAAAAATAAACAGTTGACATTTTGGGCCAAGAGTCTTTATCAGGACTCAAAACTACTCAAGTGGATCAAGTTGAGAACAAGGAATCAGACGACTGCCAACATACTCATTGCCTGACAGGACTTGTAGGGTTGTAACCTAGGGCTATGACAGTCCACTGAGTTGTTATCTCAGGGGTTCTCCTTGCACTGCTTGCGGGTGGAGCAAGAAATAGATAGATAGATAGAAATAGGAATATACTGCAGTTTAATGAGTGGTTAAAGAGCTGGTGTGGGGTGGAGGGTGGTTGTTGGGCTTCAAGTAACATGGAACATTCAGGGGATGTGGAACCTATACAAGGATGGGTTCTATCTAAACTAGTGGACAACCAATACCCTCACAGAGAGCTTGCTAATGCTACTCAAGAGTGTTAAACAAGTGTGGCAGGGATTACTTTGCTTTGGCAAAATAAATAAAAATCAGAGTAAACTTATTATCGAACTACATGTATGTAGCCATATACTACCCTGAGATTAATTCTCTTGCAGGCATTTATAGGAAAATAAAGATACAATAGAATTTAAGAAAATCTATTCATAAAACAAAGACTGACAAGCACCAATATGATAAAGACAAGTTGTGCAAATAAAATAAATGAACGAATAAAGGAAGGGAAAAATGAATGAACAAAGAAACAAAATGGAGAACAAGTTGTAGAGTCCTTGAAAGTGAGTAAATAGGTTGTGAAATCAGTTCAGAGGTGAGGAATGTAAAGGAAGGAGAAAAACAGGGGATCAGGAGAGCTAAAAGGGGCCATGAAATGTCCTTGGCAAGTAGACTGAAAGAGAATCCTCGGGCATTTTATACTGTGCATAACTAAAAAGTAAGGTAACTAAGTCCCCAGGGCTTGATAGGATCTACCTCGGGTTATTGAGAGAGGCAAGAGAGGAAATTGCTGGCACCTTTGACAGAGATTTTGTATCTTCTTTAGTCACAGGTGAAGTCCTGAAAGAGTGGAGAATATCCAGTGTTGTTCCTTTGTTTAAGAAGGGAAATAGGATAAACATGGAAATTATAGGACGATGAGCCTTGCACCAGGGATCAGAGTCGGGATCAGGTTTATTATCACTGACATGGCATGAACTTTGTTTTGCAGCAGCAGTACAGTGTAATACATAAAAACTTTAGTGAGTTACAATAAGAAATACATGTATATAAATAAATACTGCAAGAAAAGGATCAAAATTGTGAGATCGTGTCCATGGATTTAGAAATCTGATGGTAGAGGGGAAGAAGCTGTCCCTAAAGTGCCTTCAGGCTCCTGTCACTCCTCCCTGATGGTAGTAACGAGAAGTTGTTATAAGTGGTCGGGAAGTTATTGAAGATTCTATGGGATAGGATTCACTGACAACTGGAAAAGCACTGGTTTATTAGGGATAGTATAAGAGTCAGTATTTGAAGGACAAACTGTACTTCTCATGGGGGGGGGGCAGTGTAAATGCTTCAGTCACAGAGTAACAAATTAGAAGGACTCTAGATCTATACAAGAGTAATCCAGCCATCCTCATGCCACTCCCTTCTCATCATAGGCCTGCAAATATATCCCTTTCACATGGTTATCAATACCCTTCTGAACACAAACATTTAATCTGCCACCAATGAAGCCCCTGGCTGAGCATACCAAATTCCACCAGGTAATTGGAAGGCTTATCAGATGTGGAGAGGTAGTCTTCATATTAAGCTGAGGATCTATGACTTAACTGTATGGTGCCAAAGAAGATTTCTCTTCAATATAGCATTACTACTCACAAACAATAATTGACAATTACTCAGGTGACAATTCCGACGATATGTAAGTGCTTTGACTCGATTTCATGGACGATCTGGTGCATACATTGTACAGTGCCTGACATATCATCTACCTAGATGAATTTATCAGGTCTCTTTCCAACTGCATGATTTTATGCTATAATTGCTAGATTAGAAATACAATTGGCAACAAATTGAAGGCATTTAATATGTTCCTAACTGTCCAAAAAGATTGATGAAATGATCGTATGTACCAGAACAATGAGAAAAACATTAATATTTAAATAAAGATTCTCTTTGTGTTCGACCCTTTTGGAAACTTCTATTTCACTGCCTGGTTTGGCACTACACTGGGAACAAATTGTGCCACTACTTAAACGACAAAATTATTTAAAAGAGCACTAGATTCAGATTGATTGTTTTCCAGCAAAACCCAACCTGAACACTGGTGAGTAAGTTACTGGTAAACAAGTGCTCTCCATTATTACACTGATGTCCAAGGGCAGACTGATGGAATTGATGTCTGGCCAGATGTCGAGCCCAGAGGTGGTGTAAGCTGATAAGTGTGGATGCAAGTTTTCACAGCAGACTTAAGGCAACGTTGAGGTACTAGAAGTCAGCGGTCTTTGTCATAACCTGCATATGTGATCCAAAGATCACTTCAGTATCAAGGTCACAAATAGTCTGTTTCATATACTTGCCAGGAAAATGTGGCTGAAAAATGATGGCTTCAGTGTTTATCCAATGTAGTTATCTGCTTATCCTATACAAGTGAGAAACAATAGATGCATCAGGAGAGTCTGTGGTTAGGTATAATTGGGTACTGCAGTACTGTCAGTATACAAGTGGAACCTCCAGTGGGTCTGGATGATATCTTAAGGCTGACGTGATTGATTGGTTGTCCATCGTTTGCAACAATGGCAGATTCGTGCAGTTCTGAAGTGCAAACATTTTTGCACTGGGGCAGTTCCACTCTGTCAACTGTGGAAGTCAGGGTCCAGTGGTACAAGTACTCATCACAACTGGAGAATTCCTTATACAAGGCTGGTATATATGGTTGAGAAGTAGAGGTGACCGAGAATGGTCCCGTAGGGGCAGGTGCAGGTCAATAAGATATTGCAGAATTTCTGGCTTGACGGAGCAGGTAACAGTGGGACCAGGTACATGAAGTAATGCTGGAGGATGGGGTAAACAATATCTACCATGAGTAGAAATAGATCTGGGAGAAAACAGCAAGTTCAAGAGACTGAGGTGAAAATATGGTTGGAGATGAGGCAGTAGTTGACAAGGACAGGGTTGTTTTTCAGGGGAGAAGTTGAAGAAGAGTTCAGAGAAAGAAATCAATGGAGGAAGTTGGGTCTGTTAGGTGATAGACAAAGTGGAGGCAATCGATGAGATATTCTCATTCTCAATAAGCCTGATTTTCTTAATTGAGAGTGAATAAAGGCGACGGAGCAGGCACCATGGTGACAACATGAAGTCCAAAAACCAAACTTTGCAGCAGAAATAGAACTCTTAGCTTTTTGAAGTTAAAGCCAAGGCTTTATACCAAGACATAGTTGATATCAAACACTGCTCATTCCCCACTCCGTATCCTGTAGATTATCAGATTTCTGCAACTTGGAAAGAAATGTAACCAACAATGCAAAACCAAACACATTCCAAAGCGTTTTTCCAGAAATGCAAAAATGCATAGATCTTTCAAGGTAGCATTTTCAGTAATAACAGCTTACTTACATACCAAGGTCTCACAATAAGCAGTATTATGACCAGATATTTTCTGAATCACCGTGGTGCAGAACAGATGGGACTGCTTGCACCCCCACTCTCACTTGGAACAGTGTTTAGTGGGGCAAGTGATTTAGCCCATGGTTTCCCAACTCAATCCAGCCCAAGGCAACTCTGGGCACCCAGCAATCCTTCAGTATTGCCCCTGGAGTCTCAACCCAGATTTGGGAATGGGAGCCGACCTCTGAGACTTCTGACTTGGGGACTAGTGTTTTACACACTGAGCCTTGAGACATAGGAGTAGAATTAAGCCATTTAGCCCATCAAATCTGCTCTGTCATTCCATCATGGCCGATTTATTATCCCTCTCAACCCCATTCTTCTGCCTTCTCCCCATAACCTTTGATTCCCCTACTCATCAAGAACTTATCAATCTTCACCCTAAATACACACAATGACTTCGCCTCCAAAGCCATCTGTGGCAATGAATTCCATAGATTCTCCACCTCTTGGCTAAAGAAATTCCTTCTCATCTCTGTTCTAAAGGGATGTCCTTGTATTCTGAAGCTGTGTCCTCTAATCCTAGACTCTCCTGTTACAAGAAAAATCCTCTCTACGTCAGCAAGGCCCTTCAGTATTCAATAGGTTTCAATGAGACCCCTTACATTTTACTAAGCTCCAGTGATATAGGTTCTGAGTCATCAAACACTCCTCATATGTTAACCCTTTCATTCCTGGGATCAAGTTCATACAAAATCATGCAGTTTAATTAGGATAGAGAGAAGGATATTTTGAGGCGGCACCCTCTGCTTCTTGACTCCCCCACTATAGGAAACATCCTCTCCATGTTCACTCTATCTAGGCCTTGTGAGCCTACTACCAAACACATCTTTACCTCTCCCCCACTCTCTGCTTTCCACAGGTCTCATTCCCTTGTCAATTCGTCCCTCCACAATAATTTCCCTCCTGGCACATACCCAGGCAAGCTACCAAAATGCTACACCAACAAGAGTAATCTGAGCAACACACACAAAATGCTAAAGGAACTCAGCAGGCCAGGCAGCATCTATGGAAAAGAGTACAGTTGATGTTTCGGACCAAGACCCTTCAGCAGGACCCTACACTTGCCCATTTACCTCCTCCCTTTCCTCAATTCAGGGCTCCAAAGTGTCCTTCCATCTGAGGTAGCAACTCACTTGCGAATGTTTTGGGGTAATCTACTGTATCCAATGCTCCGAATACAGCCTCCTCTACATTGGTAAAAATCCAATGTAAATTGGGGGACCGCTTTGTCGAGCACCTCAGCTCCATTCACCAAGATCAGAATATCCTGGTGGCCAATCATTTTAATTCCTATCCCCATCCCCATTCTGATGTCAGTCCATGGCTTCCTCTTTCAGCACAATGAGGCCATTCTCAGTTTGGATGAGCAGCACCATCCGGGTAGCTTCCAAACTGATGGCATGAACATCGATTTCTCCTTCTGGTAAAAACTTCCCTTCCCCTCTCCTCTTCTATTCCCCACTCTGGCAACTTACCTCTTCTACTCACCAGTCTATCACCTCCCCCTGGTGCATCTCCCTCATCCCTTTCGCTCATTAGTGCACTCTCCATTCCTATCAGATCCTTTCTTCTATAGCCCTTTACCTTTCCCATCCATCTGGCTTCACCTATCACCTTATAGCTAATCCTCCTTCCATCCCCCCCACCTGTTTATTCTGTCATCTTCCCCTTCCTTTCCAGTCACGAAGAAGGGTCTCAGCTCGAAGCATCGACTGTTTATTCATTTCCATAGATGCTACCTGACCTGCTGAGTTCCTCCAGCATTTTCTGTGTTGCTCTTCTTTTAATATTTGATAGGTTTCAATGAGATTCCACCCCCCCACCCCCAAACACATTTCCTGCTTGCTTTCTCAGAGTGGCTGATATATGAAAAGCCAAAACACGTCTTTTAAATTAGAGTTGCTTTGATAATGCTTATATTTGTAATGCATAAATTAATGTAATAAGCTTTAGCTGTCCTCACATGATAAAGAGCTGAGCACTTGGTGGGGATGGAGCAGCCTCTGTATCCAGTACAAATCTTTGACTCTTACTAAAACTGGAGCAGCGCGGCGATATCAGCGGATTGTCTCCTTCAGTGACATGATGCAGCAATCTGCCAGCCCCCAGTGATCGATGGGCTTCCCTTCCACTCTCTGGCTCACTCTGCCAGCTCTCAAAGGCTGGGATCGGCTCTGCAATGTTACAAAGACTGGGTTTAGTGCTCACTCTCTTATCAAGTCATTGGATTAATCATCACCATGCAGAGGGGCAAAAGCAGCAATGTGTCAGCAGTGTCAGTAATCATATGACACATCATGATTCAGAAATGCAATGATCACCATGTAATCCTGAACAAAATGCAAATTCCCAAGGTTACCTGGCATGCAAGTTACAAAATATTTACTGCTGAACACAACTATTCTTAATTTTGATGAAAGTGACTTTTTAACTTTTGACACTTGTGCTTATAGTTACAAAATGCAGAGCAGAGCTGAAAAGTGGTAGATGGAGTTCAACCTGGAAAAGTGTGAAGTAATTCATTTTGGAAGGTCACATTTGAAGACAGATTACAGGGTTAATGGTAGGATTCTTAGCAGTGTGGAGGAACAGAGAGATCTTGAGGCTCATGTGCGTAGATCCCTCAAAATTGTGCAACAAGTTAATAGTTGTTAAGAAAGCATGTGTTGTGTTGGCCTTCATTAGTCAGGGAATTGGGTTGAAGAATCATGAGGTAATGTTGCAACACTTTAAAACCCTAGTTAGATTTGGAATAGCGTGTTCAGTTGTGGTCACCTTATTATAGGAAGGATGTGGAAACTTTAGGGAGAGTGCAGCAATTTACCAGATTGAGGGAGCTAGAGCTTTTCTTTTTGGAGCAAAGGAGGATAGGAGGTGACTTGACGGAGGTGTACAAGATGATAAGAAATATAGATCAAATGGATAGCCAGAGGCTTTTTCCAAGGGCAGAAATGGCTAATACAAAGGGCATAATTTTAAGGTGATTGGAGGGTATGTCAGAGGTAGTTTGTTTTTTTAAACACAGAGAGTGGTTGGTGTGTGGAACTCCCTGTTAGGTGTGGTGGTAGAGGCAGATACATTAGGGGCATTTAAGAAACTCTGTTAGGCATTATAGGCACATGGATGAAAGAGAAGTGGAGTGGCACATAGGAGAAAATGGCTAGATTGACCTTTAAGTAAGTTATAAGGTCGGTACAACATCGTGAGCCGAAGGGTTGTATTGTGTTGTAGTGTTCAACATTCTATACAGCTGTTACCATCTAATTAGTAAGCACCAGTCTTGGATCAAAGTATGGCTCTCTCATCTTGCCATCAAAGTGCTTTGGGTTCAAGCCTCAGTCCAGGGTATGAGTCACACTATTATTTGACACAAGTTTGCAAAGAGGGTGAAGAGAAAGATGCAAGGGCCTGTGTCATGGTTCATCCTGAGCAGCTGTGTAACATAGGACTTTTTGATCTGAAGACAGAGGCCTACACCAGCCCCCACCCTCGCACTTTCTACTGAACTCTGATGAGGTGTTGGTTCAAATCCTGACAAGACCAGGTTTGTCAAGTCAAGTCACTTTTTATTGCCATTTTGACCATAACTGCTGGTACAGTACACAGTAAACACGAGACAACATTTTTCAGGACCATGGTGCTACATGTGTCTCATTCCGAAGGGATCCAGGATAAAGAACACAACAATGATTGATCCTAGATGAAGAGCTTGAAGTCCATCAACTCTCCCTCACCCAAGCTGTCTACCAAACTCTTGGATCTCACCTATCTTAAAATACCGCATGGCAACCAGTCTTGGGATATGGGATGAAAAGTCACCAGTCAAGAAGGTAAGAGGTAATTCAGGTAAATCATTACCAGCATTTGATTCATTTTAATATAATAAAATATATTAAAATTTAATTAGATGAAGTTTAAAATTTCATTTTATACTTCTTGTCTGTTTTAAACCTATGGATTCTTGTTAGAATTCCATGCCTACCATTTATATATCTGTTCCCCAAAGAAAACAGCAATATTCCATAATGAAATTCTATTGTAAATGAGGCAAGTTAGTAATTGCTAAAAGATGATCCAGCAGTTCATAGGGCTGGAGACATTTAATGAGGGGGTGAACAAGATATAGTTTGGAATATCATCCAAAAGGACCCAAAGCCAGTCATTGTAAGGAAATTTACATCTCGGTTCCAGCTGTAGGGGGATGGGTAAGGTTCTCCTGGAACAGAGGTACCAAAACAAAAAGTCACTCAAGTGCAGATGAGTTCTGTTCATGGTATTAGGCACATTCTCTTCTGTAAAGATGGGGAGACTGGAATGGATCCAAATGCCTTTAAGGCACCAAGGATACAGAGATCAGAAATGCCTTTAAGCTCAGACAATACACTTGTGCTATTGGTGATATTTCCTGGTCTGTGCTAAATTTAGCACTTTGAAAAACAAGCAGCAGGCAGTCGGTTACAACAGCCCAAGCCAACTCAATGAACTAATAGACACCAGGGACAGGGTGAGAAACTCAATCTCGTACTGGATTCAGGTCCAAACTATTAGACACTCCCCTCAGAACTTCAGCCAGAGCGAGGGTACTCCCTAAAGCCACATTTCTGTAACTTATTTTCTTTACAAATGGTTTAAACTAATTCTATCATGAGTAGTATTTCCACCAATTTCTGGTTTATAGGGGACTTTGTACAGAATCTTCATCTTAACTATCTATCCCAACCCCTCTGATTTTGAATCAGAATCAGAATTATTATCACTGACATAGTCACAAAATTTGTTGTTTTGTGGCAGCAGTACAAGGCAATACATAAAATAGGCTATAAATTACAATAAGAAAAAACATAGCTAAATAAAATAGTGAGGCAGTAGCTACAGGTTCATGGTCCATTCAGAAATCTGATGGAGGAGGGGAAAAAGCTGTTCCTAAAACTCTGAGTGTGTCTGTTCAGGTGCTTGTGCCTCCTCCCTGATGAGAATGAGAAGAGGCCACGTCCTGAGTGAGGGGATACCTAATGGTCCTTGCTGTTTTTTTGAGGCATCGCCTTTTTAATGCTTTCTTGAAGCTGGGGAAGCTAGTGTCCATCGTAGAACAGGCTGTGTTTACAACCCTCTGAAGCTTTATCCAAGTGACCCCTCCATAGCAGACAGTGAAACAACCAGTTAGGATGCTCTCCACAGTATATCTGTAGAAATTTGCTAGAGCCTTTGGTGACATACCAAGACTCCTCGATCTAATGAAATAAAGCTGTTGGCGTGCCTTCTTTGTAATTGTGTCCGCATTTTGGGCCAGGACATACCTTTCATTTAATTTTTTTTTAAACTTTAAAGATACAGTGCAGAATAGGCCCTTTGTGCCACGCTGTCCAGCAACCCCCGACTTAACCCTAACCTAATCATGGGACAATTTAACAATGAGCAATTTGCCTACTAACTGATACATCTTTGGACTGTGAAGGGAAACTGGAGCACCCGGAGAAAACACACACATTCCACAGGGAAGACATACAAACTCCAGATTGAATTCCAAATTCCGAGCCCCCCAAGCTATAATAGTGTCACGCTAACCGCTTTGTTACCATGGTGCTCAAAGATGTTAATAAAGGATGTTAACACCTATGAACTTGAAACTGTTCACCTTTTTCACTGCTAACCCCTCAATGAGGACTGGTGTGTGCTTCCTTGGCTTTCCCTTCCTGATTGACAGAAGCATGTAATCCCTGTAGGACCCTTTGCTCTTTTAAATATCCAAAGGTTTTATGATAATGGAGTACATTTGGTGTACCCATGCTGTAACATAGCTTTTGCCTTCTGTACCAGATTAAATATCAATTCTCAGTGCACTACTGAAGTACTCTTGAAATGATAATTCCCATCACTCACACCAGAGTCCTAAAAAACCTAATAGCTTTAGTTGCATAAATATTACATGAAGTCAACAAACACTAAATGCACTCTCTCCAATTGCAAGTGGAAGTCTACAATAAGATAATTCTTCTTTGTAGCCACAGGCTCCAAATAGGAAATACTGTCTCTCAAATTAACTTCCCTTCAAGTCATAAGGTAGTTCCCTGTGTATTTAGGTCACAGTATTATTTTTGAGCATTCTTTGTCCAATGTTCAGTCAGTCAAATAGCATCTATTCTTTCCTGTGCTTTAACTAACCATTTTGAAAGGAATGGGAAATTCTGGCTTCTTTTATCAAGGAATTTTATTTTCCTTTGAGAAGCTGAATGCTTCAAAAGAGTTTTGAAATAGAATTCCTGTCCTGCACAATGGATTACCTCAAAGCAGTGGAGAGACACTACCAATGTTGTCCCCACAAAGGCAGCACACAGAGACCAACATCAAAGAGGCGAGGCCCAAACCACACTCATCTACCACCGACAGGCACGCTGACCCCAGATTCCATTGGGGGACATAACCCTGAGCTTCCTCATAACACGAGATAACCGGACAGCCGAAGGAAGCGGTTCAAAGCCACCCAGCAAATGCGGAATATCGGCACCAATCCATAAGGATCCCTGACTTAACCACAAGAAAATGCAAAGTTGAACCCCAAATCTCTATGCCACAAGCACACAGAGGCACAGTGTAAATTTCGGATGTGCACTACCTCCGTCTACCCAGCCACCCGCACATCCCCATCCCCACCCCACCCCGCCCCGAGCATGATCTGAGGGTAACCACGATGGAATTAAGTCAGCCTCCTCCCCATGGAAATACCTAAGACAGTGATGCAATTGACAAAAGCCATTACCATGTCTGAGCCGAGTTTACAAATCTATCCAATGGGATAAAAACAGCCAATTTCAGTCAAAACTACGTGGTCATTATAACTCAATTAAGAAAAGAGGTCAATTTTAATCAGAGGTGACAATTTGAAAAAAAATCGCCGTACGTAAGGGAAATATCAGTGAACAAACCGCCACCATTCATTGATTGCGAGTGTTGTGTTTGGAATAAATGAGGTATTTCCTCACACGCAGTTCTCACTAGCTGTGACAAGCTGTTAAAAGCTGTTAATCGAAGCGTAATTAAAGGGCAGATCTCAGAAAAGCGCCTTTTAATTGAAAGTGTGAAAGCGTACTTACCGTCACTATCTCGCTGCTGATGCATTAATTTGAAATCAATAATAGGGGCAATGGTGGTGGTGTGCTCTGACAAAACAAAACAAAATGTACAAAATAAAATAGAATGCAGCAACATTATTTATAATAAAGATGGAAATTTAACATTCACTTTTATTATGGAAAATTAATTGAACGTAAAATGAAATGACAGTGGTTGTTTTATAGTAGTCTCTTAACAGGCGCGTTGCACAGCGAGTACAGGCTTTTCTGATTCACAGTTTACGGTTCGATCTTTAACTCTCTAGGATATCAGATATCTTACCGCCGCTGCTTCCTTCATCGGCTGCCCCATTTCGACCAATCTGGGGGGCTTGCTCCTTGCTACACTGCGCCGCAGATCTTTCCTCCGGGCTTGTCAGAAAAGATGAACACAGGTCGACGTCAAGCGTTTGCAGCTTCATCAAGGAGTTCTGCAGACAAAAGCAGAACATGATGCCATGAAACGATAGCACGCTCGCTAGCTCAGCCACCAGCTGCCTCAATGTCCCTTCAGCGAACAATATCGGTGCCAAGACCCTTGAACACTTATGTGACGGCCAGCGGCGCTGATCTGAACTTAAAGCCATCTAACCAGGATGACTAATAGGCTACCGTTTTGTTCTGGGCTCCGCAGTTGAAGCACATCTCGGATTATAGTTTAATCGTGACCCCAGTCCAGTGGCAACATTCATTCCGTCAGCAGCCCATAATTTGTTCGTCAGCCAATCTGACAAACCAGCGCGATAAAACTCTCCTTAATGGCCAGCCTCCGTGCGATAGTTTCACCCAGGCTGCTGACATCATCTCTGGTGACAATTTGCCCCTCCCAGTGCAGTTCATTCATAAAAGCGTAGATTGGGCGCAGTTAAGTCTCTGCGAATAAATAATTTGTAGAGTACGTATGCATGAAACGTTATCTTCCTGGGCAGAATTACCAGGCATTGTTTGAACTCAGGTTTAGCCCGCGTCAATTGCAAATGCCAGTCAGCAGAACATTTCCCCATTGAATTATAGCACATCAGAGGAAGCTGGTACACTTGCAACCGCTTGCCTTTCATTGTGCAAAAGACTCGGGTTACTACAGTAAAAATGTTCTTTTTTGAAAAAAATAAAAAACATTGGTTTGTCGGAAAGAAGCGAGTAACCATTCGACAAAATATATTACTGTAGTGTAAAGTGTTCTGAGCGTCGTGCGTGCTCCCGCTATCTTCAGCCTCTGGGTGGGTGTGGAGAACCTGCCGAGCAGAACGCATGTCAATGTGTACTACAGCACGTCTTCAAACTGGTACCCGCACCAGACCGCATTCCAAACAATTCCAGCCGGCATTTGTACTCAGCTTAGAGCGTGCTTACACGTTTGTCATCTTTGTAATAAAAGAGCTAATTAAATTGGAAATGAACAAAGGATTGGAGATACAGATTTAATATTTTACTATATAAGGTTTTCTGCAGGTGCTGGAAATCCAGAGCAACACATACATAAAAAAAACGCTGGGAGGAACTCAGCAGGTCAGGCAGCAACTGAGAGTCCTGACGAAAGTCGACTATTTATTCTTCTACACAGACCTGCTGAGCTCCTCCAGCGTTCTGTGCCTTTGGCCAATGTTCAAAAATCAGCACAAGGCAATGATAGGTCGGGTACCTCACTGAAAAGTAACCAGCAAATATTGACCACAATCTTTAAAGTGATTTTTAAATTGTATTTAATTGTTGGGTCTGATGAATTTGCAGAGGTTGGGCATTGCATTAGAACTGATTGTGCATGCACTGTTGAATTGTATCGTCATCCACCCAGTGGGGTGAATTTTTAATGGAAATCTTACAGCTGAAGCTTGCTACTGCTTGTAAAACATGGCTCCATTTATTACAACCAGTAACAATCCATTGATGTTGACTTTGAGGGAGAATGGGACTGCAAATTGGTTGATATCCAAGTAGGAGGTACATCACTATTAATAACAGCCAATATCTGTATCAATCCATCAATTTCCATTATAAGGTTCAAGATCGTTTAATGTCATTTCCAATACACTAGCATAAAAGAAACCAAAATAATTGTTCCAAATTCAATGCCACACAGAAACACAGTAAGATAATAAACAAAATAAAAAACAATACATACATCAGATTGCTTACATACTAGAATGATTGTATGTACATAAAGTGATACTAGGTACAGGAGTGTCTGTACATAAGGTTTTATACAAGAAAAATTTCAAAATTTAATGAATAGTGAGTGAATCATGCTAAATAAGCCACCCTCACTGGTCACAAACAATAGTCTTGTGGGGAAACAACTTTAAAGTGGAGTAGCTCCATAATGTGAAACACTCAACATACATACACTCAGTGGCCATTTTACTAGGTACACCTGCTTGTTAATGCAAATATCTAATCAGCCAATCATATGGCAGCAACTCAGTGCATAAAAGCAACATAGTCAAGAGTTTCAGACCAAACATTAGACTGGGGAAAAAAGTAATCTAAGTGATCTTGACTGTGGAGTAATTGTTGGTGCCAGTCGTGATGGTATGAGCAGTTCAGAAACTACTGATCTCTGGATTTTAACGCATAAGTCCCTAGAGTTTACACAAAAAGTTTTTCTATGACCAAAAATGCCTAGTTAATGAGAAAAGTCAGAGGAGAATGGCCAGACTGGTTCAAGCTCTCAGGAAAGCAACAGTAACTCAAATAACAACATATTACAACACTGGTGTGCAGTCAAGCATCTCTGAATAAACAACACATAAAACTGTGAAGTAGATTGGCTACAGTGTCAGAAGACCACAAATGAAGACCTTTACAGGAGGTACCTAATAAATTAGTCACCCAGTGTAATAACAATGTCTAACAATGTTGGTTAAATGTACATATTTTGTTTAAAACATGTGTACCTTGAACACAAAATAAAAGCAATAAAAGGCAATTCCCCAAATACAGATTCAAATGAATCACAAATGATTTCAGTCAAACAGTCACATTGTAATTGGCATTTGCAATATCAAAACAGATTGGCAATTTTCCAAGAAATTAAGTGCATAAACTGAGCGCCAGACTCAATTCACTCACTGAAATTAAATTTTACCCCTGCACGCAATAAAGCTCCTGTGCACAGCCTAATTCAGTTAAAATTATTATGGCTATAAACAGAATTAGAGTCACATTGCTGCAAAATTTAAAAAATCGTGAATGAGGTGAACAAAACTTTTTTGAGATCACTGATTGCATTATCAGTGCAATGTTTTTGTATGAATTCAAAATTTACAGAGAACTGATCTCTGGCATTTGTTGACATGTATTTAATCTTGCCTACAGAAAGTAGAATTATGCCCCTCAGAACTGTGTAAACTGTAGTTTTAGGAAGTTTCAGATTTGTGGCCCTGGAGGCTGCCCGACTTGCTGAACATCTCTAGCATTTTCTGTTTTTAAGGTTGAAAGGTTAAAGAGTCATATAGCACAGAAAGAGGCCCTCCAGTCCATTATGACCAAGATACCTATCTGCTCCAATCCCTTTTTCCCCACGTTTTGCTTATTTCTCTATTCCTGTCCTACCCATGTGTCTGTCTAATTTGTTTTTCAAATTCTGTAATTGTTCTTCCCTTTATCACATCTTCTTGCAGTTTGTTTTCCATGCCTACCACAGTGTGGGGAAACTTGCCATTCACATTACCTTCAAATATTACCCATCTCACCTTAAATCACCTCCAGATTAGACTATTCTATATGCTAGACTATCGTGGTAGGCACATAAAATGCCCTGCCAGGGGTGGTGGAAGAAGCAGATAAATTAGGGGCACTTGGATAAGAGAAAAATGGTTTATGTAGGAGTGAAGAATTAGAATGATCGTAGAGAGAGTTAAAAGTCTGCACAACATCATGAGCCAAAGGACCTGTACTGTGCTGTGGTGTTCTATGTTCTGCTTCGAGAACAAGTCTGTGACTATCCATCCTATCTCTGCTTCTCAGTTTAATTAAGCACCAAGGTGCTTGCTATGCAAGGATATAAAAGACAATTAGAAGTATTTAGTCACAATCCAATTCATAACTTGAGGCTAGACAGACAGACATACTTTATTGATCCCGAGGGAAATTGGGTTTTGTTACAGCCGCACCAACCAAGAATAGTGAAGAAATATAGCAATATAAAACCATAAATAATTAAATAATAACAAGTTAACCATGACAAATGGAAATAAGTCCAGGACCAGCCTATTGGCTCAGGGTGTCTGACACTCCAAGGGAGGAGTTGTAAAGTTTGATGGCCACAGGTAGGAATGACTTCCTATGACACTCAGTGTTACACTGAGCGGTCAAAGGACCAATTTTTTGTCCCAATAGTCAAGAAAAAAACTCATTTGTTATCTTTGAGTTGGCAAGATAGAGGAATAATATCACTGTCCGCTCTGGAGCTAGTTTATGTTGATTCTAATGCCCCTGGGCCTGAGACATCGATTTTGAATTAGCTGTAAACATTTTTTTTTGTTTCCCCCATTTAGAATGAACAACACAAGAGACAGACCATTTAACCACTATTGATGTATATACATCAATGTTTATCCTCCACATCAGCTTTCTCTAATTTCTCTTCACATAATTCAAACAAAATCTTCTATTACTTTCTCCCTTGTGGGTTTTATATATTTATAGCTTCCTCTTTAATGCATTTATGACTTGTGGATGAGAGTTCTAGATTTCAGCCATTCTGTGTAAAGTGGTTTCTTATGGATTTCCTATTGAATTGCAATTTCCAACTGTATTTATCCTTGGTTTGGGATTAAGTTGTTTTCTTTGCATCTTTCCCAAGTGATTATCTTTCATGGTTTTCATATTTACTAGAAGAGAACTTAAAATAATAAACCTTTTGCATTTTTTTTAGTGTCACCCGAAGTGAGTAAGCAACTGAGAACTCAGGTCCCACCTGAGATCTGAGTATGTCACCCAGTCTGTGAAAGTTATCAGAGGTGTCGCTTTTTGGTTGCATTGCCAAGCTGGTTAAATGCCCTTTGGATGTGCTTTCAGGTGGGTTAAACTATAGAGGTTCTTCTAGTAACCTGGTCAATAACTATGCTATACAAAAGAAAAAATCATCTTTCTTTGGTTTAGAATATTTTGACAAAGAAAATACCTTAAGAACCTGAAGTAGCCAATTGGATGGCTATTAAATCAAGGCCCTCCAAACACAAATGAGCAGGTTTCAGTTGTGTTGACAAGATCTTGCCTCAACATTGCTGGGTAGGAGGCAATGGGCCAGCTAAAGAACTCTCCCCTGTTGAATGTTGACTTTTAGGTTATTCCTTCAGCTGATGAATCAATTCAAACATGTTAACAGCATTCTTTGCATTGCCTGAACCACACAACTGAAAATCACTCTCATTGATATAGCCTCTTGGTTAGAAATAAATTGCCATCGACTGCCACCTCAATAAAAGCTTCAAAATTAAAGCATTCACCAGATCTTAGCACCATGTGTTTCAGACTTTGCAAAACCCAATGAGTGTATGAGGTGACAATAATCATCCTGCATCATTTGAGAGACTGTCCTGAAATGACCAGCAGACTTGGTCATTTGGCAGCCCAAAAGCTCTGGAATTCTTACCTCATTGTCTGTTAAACAATAGCTTTTATGAAAACGAAACGAACAAGCTCAATGATCAGACATCGTTTTCCTGAATGGTGATGTAAGGGATATGAAGGATATATAGAGCTGAAACAGGCCATATGGTCCAAACAGATGGGAATTGGATTATTATTGTGACATGCACCAAGATACAGTGAAAAAATTGTCTTGCGTATAGTTCATACAACTCAAGTGTTGCACAGTGCAGCAAGGTAGGAAAAAAGTGAAAGAATAATATGCAGAATAAAGTGCAATAGTGCTCCCACTACCTGTTAAATGCTCCCAATAACGTGCATCTCAAATAGCCTCTGACAATACTGTAAGTGCAGCTCCTGGCATTCAAGTTTGGTTTAGGTACGAAGCCCAGTGCAATAGTTCCTGCTGACAGGAGAAGGGGCAAATGCTGATTTCTAGCACATTAAAACCAGTTACTTTGGGCAGATGGAGTTCATCAGCCATGGTTGGCAGCTCATCTAGGAGAAGGAAAACTCTGATCTCAAACCTCTGCTGCCTTGAAGCTATACCCACTCATGGGGAAGGCTTTGGGAGTAAGCCCCAAGGATAAATCCAGAGCTGGAGTCCTTAAGGGAGTCCTACATTGAATTCAATGCTGACTGGCAACTCCTACAATGCCACCAGTGCCTTAGTATATTGGTCTCTGCCAATCCTTTGGATTCATCATCTGCATGGGCAACAACTTGATCTCCATATTGTACTGCCCTGTGTATCAACAACATAGACAGCAAGAATATGGTATTGATGGTTGACTCTGACCAAAGGAGGGCATCAAGTTTCCATCATCTGCTGATTTGTGTCCACAATTCTCTGTGCCTCGCGGTCACAGGCAGAGCAGTTGCCATGCCAAGCGATTATGCATTCAGATGGGATGCTTTCTATTGTGTGTCAACAGGAAAAGGCAAAACTTTTGTAGCCTCCTGGGAAAGTGGAGATGTTGGTGAGCTTTCTTGGTGTACAAGTGGTTGGACCAGCACAGGCTATTGGTAATGCTCACTCCTACGAGCTAAAAGCTCTCAACTTCAACAGCATTGATGTAGACAGGAGCATTTTCCACATCCCTCTTCCTAATCACAATGACCATCTCTTTTGTTTTGTTGGCATTATTGGAAATGTTGTTGCCTTTACACCATGTTACAATGGTCTCTATCTCTTTCTTGTACTCCGGTTCATCATTACTTGAGATGCAGCCCACTACCACGGCATCACCTGCAAACCTGTAAATGCAAGGGATGACCCTCTCCACCTTTTATCCCCTGACTAGGATTGGATCATGATGAACCTCTGGTTTCCTCGTCCTGAAGTCAATAATCAGCTAGTTGGTCTTGCTGATATTGAGTGAGAGGTGGTTGTTGTGGCACCACTCAGCCATATTTTCAATTCCTCCTCCTCTAAGCCGACTCATCACCACCTTTGATTTGGCCGGTGACAGTGGTGTCATTAGCAAACTTAAATATGGCACTGGAGCTGTGCTTAGCCACATACTTGTAAGTATAAAGTGAGTAGAGCATGGGGCTTAGCTCACAGCCTTCTGTTGCACTTGGGCTGATGGAGATTGTGGAGAGGATATTGCCACCAGTCAGAACAGACTGAGGTCTGCAAGTGAAGAAATCGGGGATCCAATTGCACAAGAAGGTATTGAGGCCAAGGCCTTGAAGCTTATTGATTAGTTTTGAGGGGATGATGATATTGAACGCTGAGTTGTAGTTGATAAAGAGCTTTAACTACTTGAGAAATAATCTAAAGTAATTTTATGGTTACAGTGAAGTTACCAATAGATTTCTGAAGACAACAATTATAAGGCACCTGTCCTTCATCTTTTAAATTAGATTTTTAATACTCCTAAGCTAATCAGTTTCATTTAGTATTCCATGCAGCTCATCTGAGTGACACTTTACCTCATAACTACATAATCTTAAACATTAGAAGGTCTGCAGATACCAGAAATCCAAAGAAACGCATTCAAAATGCTGGCAGAGCTCAGCAAGTCAGGCAGACTCTATGGAAATGAATAAACAATCGACATTTCACACCAAGACCCTTTTTCAATACTAGAAACAAAGGGGTGGATAGGAATGATAAAGGGATGGAGGGCAAGGAATCTGGTAGGAGAGGAGAGTGGACCATAGGAAAAAGGAAAGGAAGAGGTATCCAGGAGGAGGTGGTAGGCAGGTGAGAAGAGAAAAGAGGCCAGAGTGGGGAATAGAAGAGGAGGAGAATTTTTTTTTACTGGAAGGAGAAATCAATCTTCATGCCATCAGGTTGGAGGATACCCAGATGGAATACAAGTTTTTTCTCCTTCACCCTGAGGGTGTCTCATCTTGGCACGACAGAAGGCCGTGCACTGACATGTCGGAATGGGAATGGGAATCAGAATTAAAATGTTGGGCCACTGGAAAGTTCTGCTTTTGACGGATGGAGTAGAGGTGCTCAACAAAGCCATCCCCCAATTTACATCCGGTTTCACCTACGTAGAGGAGGCCACATCAGGAGCACCAGACATAGTAGATGACCCCAGCAGATTTGTAGGTGAAGTGTTGCCTCACCTGGAAGGGTTGTTTGGAGCCCCGAAGGGAGGAGAGGGAGAAGGTTAAATGGCAAGTGTAGAACTGAGGCCACTTGTCAGAATAAGTGTCGGGAGGGACATCAGTGGGGCGGAGTAAATGGACAGGGGAATCACAGAGGGAACGATCCCTGTGGAAAGTGGGGGTGGGGTGGAAGGGAGGAGGTAAAGATATGCTTGGTAGTAGGGTCCCATTGGAGATGGCAGTATTTGCGGAGGATGTGGAGGTTCATGGGGTGGTAGGTAAAGACAAGGGGGACTCTGCCCATATTTTTGCTTCCTCAACAGTGACAGAGTGTAGGTGTTCCCGAAATAGAGGAAAAGCTGTTGGGGCAGCATCCTGTTGTGTCAAGATGAGTGGCCAGAGGAACGGAAACCCCGTTCTTTGAAGAAAGAGGACATCTCTGGTGTCTTGGAAAGGAAGGCTGCATCCTGGGTAGGGAAGGAACTGAGAAAAGGAATAGCATTCTTACATGAGGCAGGGTGGGAAGAGGAAAAGTCAAGACTGTGGGAATCTGTTGGTTGACAGAGATTGAGAAAAGGGAGTGAAGCGTCAGAAATAGACCAAGTGAATTTAAGGGCAGGGTGGAATTTAGAGGATAAATTAATGAAATTGACAAGCTCTGCATAGGGGCTTGAAGTTGCACCAATGCAGCTGTGAAGGTAGCGGAGGAAGAGCTGGGGAGCATTACCGAGGAAGACTTGGAACTTGAATTGTGGCTAACAAAGAGGCAGGCATAGCTGGGGCCTACGCATGACTACCCCTCAAGTCTGGAGAAAGAGAGAGGAGCCAAAGCAAAAAATGTTGAAGTGAATGCCAGTTCTGCCGGATGGAGGAGGGTGGTGGTGGTTTGAAGAGGAGAGAGGAATGCTGAAGTTGATACGGTTGATGTCTCGTTAGCAATTCGAGATAAAAAGATCCGGTCAATTCCAACTCTAAGGGTAACCCACTTTCCCATTTATTTCCTGTAACCTCTCTCATATATGACCTTACTTTCCTTCCGCTCACTCACACCAGGAGTATTCCACTATCCAATAACCTACCATTGAGGTGTGAGAGGAACCATGTTCTTACAGGGAGAATGTCCAAATCCCACACAGACTGTAGAGGGGATCAGGACTGAAGTCGAGTCACCAAAGTTGTGAGGTAACGTTGCTAACTACTGTGTCACTCACTCATTTCCATAACCCAGAGAAGCAAAATAAAATTAAGCATTCCTCACATTGCAAATGAAAAGACAAATAGTGGACAGTACAAAACATTCATTCATTTTGTTTTCTACATCCGTTACATGTACATGAAAGCAAATGAAGTAATTTTCTTTATCCTTTCATCAGAGAAGGTTGTCATTAATGTGGGCTTTTTGCCAGTACAGCATATTGCTCATCCCTCTGATGGGATCGAGGGAGCACTATGCAGAATGCACCAGTGATCTGAAAAACAGTCTGAACTTTACATTCTAAAATGGCTTCTTAACAATTTGGAAGTGGTAAAGTACTGAATGATTTTAATGCTGGTGACCCACCTCACTGGAGTCTTGCTTGGTCCTCAAAGATTTTTGTTCCTCTACTACTGGTGACATGTTGCTCTTTCTGAAATGGAGATGAGGTTAAATTAATAATAAAAATACTGAACTGATTCCACAACTTATAGATTCATTTTCAAGGAATATACAACTCATGGTCTCAGTATTATGCACAGTATTTATTTGCACATTTTTTTCTTATTTTGCACATTGGTTGTTTGTCAGTCTTTGCTTTTGCATAATGTTTTTCATAAATTCTGTTGTATTTCTTTATTCCTATTAATGTCTGCAAGAAAGTAAATCTCGGGGTAACCTATGGTGACATACACATACTTTGATAAGTTTGCTTTGAATAGATTTGCTTTGAACTAATAAAGGGATAGCATTACTAATATGTTGTAGAATGCTGTGTACAACTGATGAACTGACAGATATTAATAGAAAGATATAAAGCCATGCATTGGAAGCACATCTACTAGAGGAATGTATGTAGGTTGATTTCTTGAAACACAAATAGAGGACTAATTTTCCAAGGCCTCAAGAGAGATAAGTTCAGGTCCACTGTGAAGTTAAGAGACACAGAGAATAGCCCTGAACTGGAGCTGGTTGTACCTGGAGTGGATCTCCTTCAGTTTGGTTGATAAAGCAAAGCTCAGTTTCTGACTGAACTACATGTACAAGATCCTTGGCCTCTACATTCCAGTAGCCTCAGGATTTCTGCAAGCTTCCCTCCCAGCTCCACGGTTGCAGCTGCACTCGGATGAACCCCAATTCATGGCTATTCTTCCAATCTCTTCCAACCACTAGAACATCCTATTGTAGCACTTTCAAATCTCAGGGTGACATCCAAAAGCAACAGGTTGAAAACTATTGTTAAAAGTGCTCTTCTGTTCAGCCAAGGTGGCATGCAGAGGGTGAGAAACATTGTTCAGAATTGCCAGGATTTTCCATAGGGTCCTTTATCCTACCACAGCCTCCGGTGTGTCCAGTTTGACTCCCATAACAGAGCCAGCCTTTCTAATCAGTTTATTGAGCCTGTTGGCATCACCCGTGTTGATGCTATTGCCCAAGCACACCACCGCATAGAAGATTGTACTGGCAACAACAGACTGGTAGAACATGTGAAGGAGAGGCCTGCAGACTCCAAAGGACCTCAGTCTCCTCAGGAAGTAGAGGTGACTCTGAACCTTCTTGTACACAGCCTCTGTGTTGGTGCTCCACTCAAGTCTGTCATCCAGGTGAAACCTCAGGTACTTGTCGGTCCTCACCACATCCACGTCATCACGATCAGTAGTAACAGAGAGCAGTGCAGATCCATCATCATCTCTTTTATCTTACTGATATTCAGCTGTATATGATTCAGCTTGCACCATTTGACAAAGTCCTCCACCAGGACCCTGTATTCATCCTCTCGTCTTCCCTTTATACAGCCAACTATTACTGAGTCATCAGAGAATTTCTGCAGATGACATGACTCAGTATTGTATCTAAAGTCCGAGGTGTACAGGGTAAACAGGAAGGGAGCCAATACAATCCCCTGTGGGGCCTCAGGGCTGCTTATAGCCATGTCTGAAGCCACACGTACTGTGGTCTGCCAGTCTGGTAGTCCATTATCCAGGATACAATGGAAGTATGAACCTGTAGTGAACGGAGCTTTTCCTCCAGGAATGAGGGCTGTATGGTATTGAAATATCAAAAAACATGATCCTGACCATGCAGCCCGGCTTATCCAGATTGGAGTAGGCTCTGATCAGCAGGTAGATGAACTAGCTAGGACTTTATCCCCTGAAGCATAGGTGAATGAAGAGAGATCTTACAGAACTAGACAAAATTATGAGAGATACAGATAAGATAAATAAATGCAGGCTTCCCCACACCTCCTCCCCCCAAGGCTGGATGAGACTAGAACTAGAGATCATAGGTTAAAGGTAAAAGGTGAAATATTTAAGGGGAACCTGAAGGGAAACTTTGACACTCAGTGGGGTGTGTGAGTATGGAACAAGCTGCCAGCAGAAATATTGAATGTGGGTTTGATTGCAACTTTTCAGAGAAGTTTAGATAAGAACATAGATGAGAGGGATATGGAGGGTTATGGTCTCGTGCAGGTAGATGAAACTAGGCAGAAAAACTTGCAAGGACTTGATGGGCCAAAGGCCTATTTCTGTGCTGTCGTGTTCTATCACTATGACATGTTTGGAGTTGTTTTATACATAGAGCATTTTTCCCATCTCTCTATGGTGTCATACACTGTGTGGGGTGGCGTGGTTTCATATAGCAGTTGTGCAATCACTGATCAGGGTTTGATTCCTGCTGCTGCCTGTAATGAACTCACGTATTCTCTCTGTGACCACATGGGTTTTCTCCAAATGCTCTGGTTTCCTCCCACATTCCAAAGATGCATGTGTTAGGGTTACTAGGTCACGGGGGAATGCTACATTGGCACTGGAAGCGTGGCAATACTTGCAGTCTGCCCCCAGCACAATCCTCGCTGATTTGATTTGACACAAATGACGCATTTCACTGCATGGTTTGATGTACATGTGACAAATAAAGCTAATCTCTGCTGAGAAGGAAGTTCAAGTTCAAAGTAAATTTATTATCAAAGTACACATACGTCACAATATACAAACCTGAGGTTCATTTTCTTGCGGGAATTCATAGTAAATACAATGAAATGGCAAAAACAAAGAAGCAAAATGATGATATCTAGATTACATAGATCCCCTGAAATTGATAACACTGAGGAATTTAAAGTTGCTGACCCTCTCCACCTCTGATCCCCTGATGAGGACTGTCTCCTGAAGTCAATAATCAGCTCCTTGGTCTTGCTGACATTGTTGTTCTTGTGGCACCACTCAGCCAGATTTTCAATCTCCCTCCTATATGCTGATTTGTCTCCATCTTTGACATGGCCAATGACAGTGATGCTGTCAGCAAACTAAAATGTGGGAGGGAGGCAGAAGGAAGGAACTTATAGGCCAGTTAGCCTGACTTCAGTGGTTGGGAAAATGCTGCAGTCCATTATTATGGATGAGGTTTCAGGGTACTTGGACTAAATAGGCCAAAATCAGCACAGTTTCCTTAGGGGGAATCTTGCCTGACAAATCTGTTGGAATTCTTTGAGGAAATAACAGGTAGGATGGACAAAGGAGATTCAGCAGATGCTGTTTACTTGGATTTTCAGAAGACCTTTGACAAGGTGCCATACATGAGGCTGGTTAACAAGATAAGAGCTCATGGCATTACAGCAAACATTCTAGCATGGATAGAAGATTGGCTGACTGGCAAGAGTGGGAATAAAGAGGGCTTTTCTGGTTGACCAGAGGTGTTCCACAGGGTGCTCCAAACTCTGCTATGGGTCTATGTTTGTTTTTAAAAAAACTTTTAAAGAAAGGTCACTGAACTAAAACATTGTTTGCTTCTCTGCAAGTCCAGATTGGGCCACCTACTTTACATTTTTTTGCAATTATTTGAGTTTTCTTGCAGCCCTTGGATGATGTTGTTTACAGTTTAAAAAGCTTTAAGTTATTAATTCAGAATAACATACCAAATTTCCTCAAACTCCTGATGAAATACAAAGATGTTTATGTGCTTCATCCAGCACTTACCACCAGACAATAGTAGAACAATACTTTACCAAGTCTAGACTTCATTTATATTTAGAAATAAACAAATGAATGTGTATAAGACAGATAATCGTGTCATAATTCTGGAGAAATCTGTGGGAGAGATGTCGGTTGCTATATTTTCTGCTTTACCACTGTTACGTGGTACAGTGATGTAAAGTGCTTTCAGAAATCCTGGCTCTGTCAAAAGCTTGAAAGTGTCTTTTAGAACATAGAAACATAGAAAACCTACAGTACAATACAGGCCCTTTGGTGCTGAAGATGTCCCTACCTTAGAACTACTGAGGCTTACCCAAAACCCTCTATTTTTCTAAGCTCCATGTATCCATCCAGGAGTCTCTTAAAAGACCCTATCATTTCCGCTGCCGGCAGCCCATTCCACGCACTCACCGTTCTCTGCATAAAAAAACTTACCCCTGACATCTCATCTGTACCTACTTCCAGCACCTTAAAACTATGCCCTCTCGTGTTAGCCATTTCAGCCCTGGGAAAAAGCCTCTGACTATCTACATGATCAATGCCACTCATTATCTTGTACACCTCTATCAGGTCACCTCTCATCCTCCGTCGCTCCGAGGAGAAAAGGCTGAGTTCACTCAACCTATTCTATTAAGGCATGCTCCCCAATCCAGGCAATATCCTTATAAATCTCCTCTGCACCCTTTCTATGGCTTCCACATCCTTCCTGTAGTGAGGCGACCAGAACTGAGCACCCTACTCCAAGTGGGGTCTGACTCGGGTCCTATCTAGCTGCAACATTACCTCTTGGCTCCTAAACCCAATCCTACAGTTGATGAAGGCCAATGCTCCGTATGCCGCCTTAACCACGGAGTTAACCTGTGTAGCAGCTTTGAGTATCCAATGGACTCGGACCCCAAGATCCCTCTGATCCTCCACACTGCCAAGAGTCTTGCCATTAATGCTATATTCTGCCATAATATTTGACCTACTAAAATGAACCACCTCATACTTATCTGGGTTGAACTCCATCTGCCACTTCTCAGCCCAGTTTTGCATCCTATCAATGTCCCGCTATAACCTCTGACAGCCCTGCACACTATCCACAACACCCCCAACCTTTGTGTCATCAGCAAATTTACTAACCCATCCCTCCACTCTCTCATCCAGGTCATTTATAAAAATCACAAAGAGTAGCGGTCCCAGAACAGATCCCTGAGGAAAGCCACTGGTCACCGACCTCCATGCAGACTATGACCCGTCTACAACCACTCTTTGCCTTCTGTGGGCAAGCCAGTTCTGGATCCACAAAGCAATGTCCCCTTGGATCCCATGCCTCCTTACTTTCTCAGTAAGCCTTGCATGGGGTACCTTGTCAAAGGCCTTGCTGAAATTCATATACACTACATCTACTGCTCTTCCTTCATCAATGTGTTTAGACACATCCTCAAAAAATTCAGTCGCCTCCCTCACTTCCCACAGTAGCCTGGGGTACATCCCGTCCAGTCCCAGTGACTTATCCAACTTAATGCTTTCTAAAAGCTCCAGCACATCCTCTTCCTTAATATCTACATGCTCAAGCTTTTCAGTCTGCTGCAAGTCATCCCTACAATGTCTGAGATCCTTTTCCGTAGCTTTTCTTCAGAGTTCATTAGATTGTTACATCTATTTCAATTATTAACTTGTGACAACTTCAAAGTTTAACAAGACAGGTGGTACGTTCTTAATTGAACACTGAATAAAATATGCTCAGCCTGCAGGATTGTTTTAAGCTCATTGCTTTTGCAATGGCTTCTTTGTGAGATCCACACCACAGGCATTAGTTGTTACCTAGCAACAAATAAGCTAATAACTAAAATAGTATTATTCTAATGAAACTCATCACCAAACTCTGGATCCTGGGAGTTAATGCCTCCCTTTGCACATGGATCTTGACATTCTAACCAACAGACCACAATCAGTAAGGGTAGACAAAAGTCACCGCGATTATTCTAAATACACAACATTGCACTTTCACCTCCCCTTAAGGCTGATTTATACTTGTGCATATGGGCTACGCCGCAGCCTACGCCATAGGCCTGATTTTCACTCCTGCGTAGGCTCTATGCCATAGCGAGCATGCGTTGGTGTGCGCCAAAACGCTAGTTGGCGATGGGGTTTCTATGCCACTGTGTTGAGTTTCTTCATGAGAGACATGGACGAGGAAATGCATTTCAAACATTTTCGCATGTTGGCAAGTAGATTTGAAGATTTGGTTCATCTATTTCACATCGGTGTACAGACATGGCAGAGAAGAAGCAACTGGAAATGCGTAGGAGGAAATGCGATGCTACCAAGTGGACCAATCACAGTTGTTGCAGTCTGCATCGCGGCGATATGTGAGTTGCTTTTTTGGGGAGGTGCACATCACCCTACGGCGTAGATACGGCGTAGGGTACATGGTACTTACTGTGTAGATGCGATGCAGAAGTATAAATCAGGCTTTACTCTACTCCCTATATTCTCTTAACTATGTGGCTGGATTCTGCCTCATCTGCCTGGATTAGTCTCATCTACAAGTTTGTAGGTTATAAAATCTCAGATAACCATGATTTGGAGTATAGAAATAAGATAGAGAGTGTAGTGACACAGGTGTCACAACAGCAATCTTTCTCTCAATGTCAACAACACAGAAGTGCTGACCATTGACTTGTTGAAAATGGATGGAGCATGTGGGAATGTTAAGCTGCTTAAGAGCTAAATGAAGAGTACTCTGTCACAGTTCATGCTTGTGCCTTGCAGCAAATTGAAATGCAATAGTAAATCAGTCTAGGGGCTTGCTGCAGGAAACCGAGTCTCTGATCCGATCAAAGTTCAAAGAAAGTGCTAAGTGAAATTTATTATCAGAGTACATATATGTCACCACGTACAACCCTGAGATTCCCTTTCTGCAGGGGTACTTAGTAAATCTACAGAACAATAACTGTAAACAGGATCTGTTAAACTGTAAACCTCAGGAAGTGTAAACAACTGCAAATGCAAATAATAAATAAATAGCAGTAAATGACAAGCATGAACTAATGAGATAAGAGTCCTTAAGTGAGTGCAATTAACCCCTTTTGTTCAAGAGCCAGATTGTTCTTGAACCTGGAGGTGAGAGTCCTGAGGGACTTGTACCTTCTATCTGATAGCAACAGCAAAAAAAGAACATGGCCTGGGTGGTGAGGGTCTTTGATGATGGATGCTGCGTTTCAGCAGCAGTATTTCATGAAGGTGTGCTCAATGGTTGGGAGGATTTTACCCATGATGCACTGGTCTGAATCCACCACCTTTTGTTGTATTTTCCACTCAAAGGCATTAGTGTTCCCTTACCAGGCCGTAATGCAGCCAGTCAGTTCACTTTCCACCACACATCTATAGAAGTTTGCCAGGACTTTTGATGACATGCTGAATCTCTGCAGACTCCTGAGGAAATAGAGGTCACTTATTTATATTGCTGGTATAGTCAGGTTTCAAGTCAATGAATGCGGAATGGCGGAGGATTTAGTGATGGTTAGAACTCTTGGAATGGGAAAGCAAGTTATGGAATGTGGCACTAACGTTACTTGGCATTGTAGGATTATAAACTGGAGAAAATCTACAGTTCCTGGAAATCAAAATAAAACACACAAAATGCTGAAGGAACTCAGGAGGCCAGACAGCATCTATGGAAGAGTAAAATATCGACATGTTGGGTCGAGACTTTTCACCAGGACTGGAAAAGAGAGCTGAGAAGTCAGAGACGGGTCATGGAGGCTCATCATTCCATGAAGAGCAACAGTCAAAGCAGCAGCTTGACATGTCTTCTCAAGGGAGAGTTTCAGGTTGGGTAATTAATGATGGGCTCTCCAGCAAAGCCCATGGCTAATGAATAAATAACTATTAAATCAATGTTCCTTTTAATGCTGAGAGACTAAAAGCAGCAGATATTTGAGGAATTTTTTAAACCACCTGCAGTATGTGATTTGAAATAGTTCTGTGAACAAAATCCTTCCAAGTCCCTGTGACTTGCAATGGGGGATTAGGAATCACCTTGTTCCCCAAATGCTCAATTAATGCCTCACAACAAAAGACTTTAATCAGTTGCGTGTGGTTCCACCACGGCCAACATTGTGATTCACTGTTACCAGAAATAGCTGTAAGAAAGAAGTGAAGAGTTTGCACTTGTTACTGGAATTTAGTAGCTCCACCGCTCAGTGATGTTCAACATTTAGAATAGTTAATATAACCAGTCAGAATCAGAATTAATATCATATTGTTGTGAAATTTGTTGTTATGTCAGCAGAACATTACAATCCATAATAATAATTTTTTTAACCTACAAATTGCAATAAGCACATATTAAAAATTATATTAAATAAGTTGTAAAAAAGAGAGCAAGAAAAAATTAGTGAGGTAGTATGCAGGAGTTCATTATTTATTCAGCAATCCTATGGCAGAGGGGATGTTTGCGAAGAAAAAGAATTTCAGGATGTATACTGTATACATTTCTCTGACATTAAATGTACCTATTGAAGAAGCTGTTTCTGAAATGTTAAGTGTGTGTCTTCAGGTTCCTGTACCTCCTCCTTGGTAGCAATGAGAAGACTGAATGTCCATTTGATGGGGGTCCATAATGATTGATGCCACCTTTCTGAGGCATCACCTTTTGTAGGTGCAAACACGAGGAAATCTGCAGATGCTGGAAATTCAAACAACACACGCAAAATGCTGGTAGAACACAGCAGGCCAGGCAGCATCTATAAGGAAAAGCACTGTCGATATTTCGGGCCGAGACCCTTCGTCAGGACTAACTGAAAGCAAAGATACTAAGAGATTTGAAAGTAGTGGGGGGAGGGGGGAATGCAAAATGACAGGAGAAGACTGGAGGGGGTGGGATGAAGCTAAGAGCTGGAAAGGTGATTGGCGAAAGTGATACAGAGCTGAAGAAGGGAAAGGATCATGGGACGGGAGGCCTCGGGAGAAAAAAAGGGGGAGGGGGAGCACCAGAGGGAGATGGAGAACAGGCAGAGTGATGGGCAGAGAGAGAAAAAAAAACAAACAACTAAATATTGTCAGGGATGGGGTAAGAAGGGGAGGAGGGGCATTAACGGAAGTTAGAGAAGTCAATGTTCATGCCATCAGGTTGGAGGCTACCCAGCCAGTATATAAGGTGTTGTTCCTCCAACCTGAGTGTGGCTTCATCTTGACAGTAGAGGCGGCCATGGATAGACATATCAGAATGGGAATGGGATGTGGAATTAAAATGTGTGGCCACTGGGAGAACCTGCTTTCTCTGGCGGACCGAGTGTAGGTGTTCAGCGAAACAGTCTCCCAGTCTGCGTCGGGTCTCACCAATATATAAAAGGCCACACCGGGAGCACCGGACGCAGTATACCACACCAGCCGACTCACAGGTGAAGTGTCACCTCACCTGGAAGGACTGTCTGGAGCCCTGAATGGTGGTGAGGGAGGAAGTGTAAGGGCAGGTGTAGCACTTGTTCCGCTTTCAAGGATAAGTGCCAGGAGGGAGATCGATGAGAAGGGATGGGGGGGAACGAGTGGACAAGGGAGTCACGTAGGGAGCAATCACTGCAGAAAGGGGGTGGAGGGAAAGATGTGCTTGGTAGTGGGATCCCGTTGGAGGTGGCGCAAGTTACGGAGAATTATACGTTGGACCTGGAGGCTGGTGGGGTGGTAGGTGAGGACAAGGGGAACCCTATCCCGAGTGGGGTGGCAGGCAGATGGGGTGCTTGATGCTGGGGAGGCTAGCACTCACGATGGAGCTGGCTGAGTTTAACACTTCCTGCAGCTTTTTCTGACCCTGTTCAGTGGTTGCTCCATACCAAGCACTGATACAATCAGTTACAATGCTCTCCACTGTACATCTGTAGAAGCTTGCGAGTGTTTTTGGTGACATACAAAGTCTCCTCAGATTCCAATGAAGTATAGCTGCTGTCATGCCTTCTTTGTAATTGCATCAATATATTGGGCCCAGGATAGATCTTCAGAGACGTTGACACCCAGGAACATGAAACTGCTCACCCTATCCATTCCATTGGTGATCTCTCGATGAACACTGGCGTGTGTTCCCTCGACTTCCCCTTCCTCAAGTCCGCAACCAATTCTTTGGTCTCAGTGATGTTGAGCGCAAGATTTTTGTTACAACACCACTCAAGCAGCTGATCTATCTCACTCCTGTGCACCTCCTTGTCACCATCTGAATTTCTGCCAACAATAGTAGTATTGGCAAATTTATGAGCTGTGCCTCACCACACAGTTGTGGGTGTTAGAGAGTACAGCAGTGAGCTAGGTACCTGATGACTTTTAGAAAGTCTGTAATACACCCAGCAATGTGACAACAGCCTTTCCACCCATATGGTCTTGCTTGAGAAGCCAGCTAGGATATCCTCCCTCAATGCTGAAGTAATGGATTACCTGACCAGAAGTGTAACAGCAATTCTTGTGCAACCCCTTGCTTTGCCTTATGTTTCCAAACCCCGTGAAAGCAAGAAAGAGGTCACTGGTTGGCCTTTGATAATCAGCTTTAAATGGGTGGCATGGTTGCTTGGTGGTTAACGTAATGCAGGGGTCCCCAACCTTTTTAATGCCACGGCCTAATACCATTAAGCAAGGGGTCCATGAACCACAGGTTGGGAACCCCTGGCCTAACGCTATTACAGGGTTCATCTGCAAGGAGTATGTATGCTCTCCCTGTGACCATACATGTGTATTCTCCGAGTACTCCTGCTTTTTCCCGTGTTCCAAAGATGCAAGGTTAGGATTAGTGATTTGTTGGAATGCTACATTGGTGCCTGAAGTGTGATGACATTGCAGGCTACCCAGCACTACCTCAAAATAACATTAAAAAATGCTGAAGGAACTCAGCAAATTAGGCAGCATCGATGGAGAGGAATAAACAGTCGACGCGTAGAGTCAAGACACTTCATTAGGGCTCACAATTTGACTTGACCCAACACATTTCATGGTATGTTTCAATGTACAAGTGACAATTACAGCTCATCTTTAAATTTAATCTTTTTCCTGACTATTCATTTCCCTCAGCAACTTACAAGATTTAAAATTTCTCAAACACGGGGTGCTTAACAATATAATGGATTGGTCAATATGGAAAGTATCACTGAATGTGTCATAAAGAAACGAGTACTGGTCCATTGCAACTCTGCTTGTATTTATCTGTATATGAACTACCTAGGCTGGTCTATCACTATACAGGAGCAACCAAATCTTACATCTACACTCCCAACCCCAACTACCCGTCAACAGTGCCAGAGAAAATCTGCCAGCAATATCCAAGGAATAATTGAGCACAATCAAAGAAATTTCCAAGCATAAACAATTATTTCATTCCTTTTCAACAGGACATCATTCACTGGCATGGTCATTTGAATTCCTAACAAGTTCAATTAACATAATGTCAGCAGCCAGAGAAATTTTCCCAGGGTGGAGATAGCTATTTCTGTGTATGGGGGGGGCAGGGCATAATTTAAGGTGGAAATATGTGGGGCAGAATGTCAGAGACAATGTTCCCTCTAATTTGTACAAAAATCTTGCGCTGTGCAACATTTTGCCCAGTGACAATATGTGCACACTGAATTTTATATATAGAGGTATTCTTTTTAACAGCTAGCAAAACACTGTCAATAAGAACTTTGATCTCCTCTGGGTTTGATTGCTTTCGCTCTCATTCATCTTCACTCACAAAACATACATAGCAGGCCAGTAGCAGGTAATAAAGGGTTTTCTTGCCGGAGCTTTTGCACACCATCCATATGTGATTTGCTTGTTCAATAACACTTTAAAAAGTCAAGTTTCCCAATATCATCCCACTTGAAAATTCTCCAGCAACATTTGCATCACGATAGTACATGCAGATAACACCAGATTCTGTATTGTACATAAATATTTCTCGTCGATGCACGTTCTTGACCTCACGAGCTCTCGGCGTAGCATTTTCTACTGTTTCATTAAGCTTCATGCCCTTTGCTTCTTTGGAATTTGACATAGTGAGTCAATAATTTCTTCAATTAAATCAGTATAAGTATGCCAGTTCTAAAACCTGCAGACAAATCATCGTAAACTCCACATTGTCAACATCGTCTGCACCAGAAACATGATTGTGTACAATGGTGAAATATACTTAACATGCCAACAAGGCAGAAGATGACAACCTTTTGTGTGCAGTTTAAATTCCTTTGTGTGCGTGCACACTTTAGAGGCAACATTGGTCAGAGGTAAGTTCTTTACACAGAGAGGGGTGGTGTTAGAAGCAGATACAATAGGGGCATTTAACTCTTAGATTGGCACGTGGTGATACAAAAGTTGGAGGGCCATGTGGGAGGAAAGGGTTAGATTGATCTTAGCCTAAAAAGTTCAGCACAACATATGGGTTGAAGGGTCTGTACTATGCCGTAATGTTCTGTTATATTATAAACAGTCAGTGCTACAGATTCAACGACTATTACATGCACAGCAGCAACTCATGATAAACACCACACACAAAATACTGGAGGAACTCAGCAGGTCAGACTTCAGCTATGGAGTGTTAATTTATCTGATTAGCAGGTTGTGCCTTCTAATTAATAGAATTGCCCAATTATTTTCCCAGCCTAATGGAATTTTCCCTGAATCAGAAGAATTTTGGAAAATTAGGACCAGCACATCAGCTACCTTAACAGGCGGAAAGAAACAAACTGGAGGAACTCAGCAGATCAAAGAGGATGTGGTAGCAAAGGGATGGATAATATTTCAGGTCAAAACTATCAGGATTAGAGTGCACATAGAACACTACAGCACAGAACAGACACTTTAGTTCATGATGTGTACCAGCCTTATAACCTGCTCTGAGATTAATCTTACCATTCCCTCCTACATAGCCCTCTACTTTTCTATCACCCATGTGCCTATCTAAGAATCTCTTAAATGTCCGTAGCGTATCTGCCTCTATCACCACCCTGGCACAGCATTCCACACATCCACCATTTTCTGTGTAAAAAACCTATCTCTGATATCCTTCCTACACTACCCTCCAATCACCATTAAATTATGCCCTTTGGTATAAGCCATTTCCTCCTTAGGAAAAAAACCTCTGGCTTTCCATTCTCTCTCTGTCTCTTACTATTTGTACACATCTATTAGGTCATTTCTCATTTGTCTTTGCTCCAAAGAGAAAAATCATAGCTCGCTGAACCCATCCTTATAAGACATACTCTCTAATCCAGGCAGAATCCTGGTAAATCGTCTCCGCACCCTCTCTAAAACTTCTACATCCTTCCAGTAAGGAAGCAACCAGAACTTTTCCAAGAATGGTCTGACCAGGGTTTGATAGAGCTACAACATAACCACATTACTCTTGAACTCAATTCCTCGATTAATGAAGGCCAACACACCATACACTTTCTTAACAACCCCATCTACTTGTGTAGAAACTTTGAGAGATCTATGGATGTGGATGCCAAGATCCCTCTGTTCCTCCACACTGCTAAGACTCCTGCCATTAACTCAGTATTCTGCCTTGTAGCAGGAACATAGACAGAATATAGAGAGACAAGTCTGGTAGTTGATAGGTGGACTCAGCCAGTGGAAGGATGATGACAGATTGAATTAGGTCAGAGGAAGATAGGAAAGAGAAACTAAGGGAGAAGAAATCCAGGAAAGGTTTCTATATATTCCTGTCAACCTAACAGCCTGTAACATACCTACAACAGTGTTCCCTTCGCTTTAGTGCAGTCTCTTCAACGCATCTGGCAACAGCTTTGTCAGTGTTCCCTCGATGGTCTGTCAGTGAAAGAGGTCCCCCCTCCATTCTCCTGCAGAATGAAAGACCATCAGTTTTTTAATGCCTGCCTTACCAAGCTTCACGATTCCAAGTCCACGCATTTCAATGTCCAAGTAGCATTTCTGGATGCACTCAAAGTGCAGGGACCAAGCTATGAGAATTGTTTCCGTGGATTGCTGACATGGCATGTCCCATCTGGATTGGAGCCAAACTGCTGTTGCTTCTCTGCTGACACGCAAAACAGAAACTTGCAGCATCTTGTTCTGTAATCGTTCAAAATTTCAGTGTACAAAAATGCTCTGCGTAACATTTAAAGTCACATCTTAATTCGGATCAGATTGACTCCTGAGGGTTTTGAATGCTGCGTAATGGCACACTCATTATTATCATCTCAGTATTATATATTTATTTATTTTTTTTGTATTTGCACAGTTTTTTTCCCTTTGTACTTTAATTGCTTGTCAGTCTTTGTGAGTAGTTTTTGATTCTGTATTTTTGTTCTATTGTGAATGCCTGCAAGAAAATGCATCTCAGGGTTGTATAGGGTGACATATATGTACTTTGATAATAAATTTGCTTTGAACTTCAATCTTCTTGAACATTATTCTCATATCCTTTCATTTCATTGGAGGAGGCTCTTCAGTCAATGTCATGTCTTTGAACTACCCCATTGTTCCTATTTCCCTTTTATTTCCTATTATCCAGTTGTCTCACATGGTCACTGATCTTCCTGATTTACCTCCAACAACAGTGAGGGTAATTTGCAGGAACCAATTCACCTACAATCTAAATAAGTGGATGCATGCTAGACGTTTAGAGGGCTATGGGACAAACATGAACAGATGGGATTTGACTGCTGGGACAAGTTGGGCAGAAGGGGCTATTTCTATGCTGTATGACTCTACCCAGCAGCAAGCCTTTGCGATGTGGGAGGAAACCAAAGCCATTTCCACCATCGGATTTCTGAATGGCCCATGAACATGACCTTGTTAAGAACATTAACACTACAATACAGTACAGGCCCTTTGGCCCATAATGCTGTACCAAACTTTTAACCCACTCTTAAGATCAATCCAACCCTTCCCTCCTACATAGCCCTCCATTTGTCTATCATCCACGTGCTTAAGAGTTTCTTAAGTGTCCCTGATGTATTTATAGAACATTTGTCTTTTGTGTATTTATTTTTGCAATTTATAATAATTTTATGTCTTTACACTGTAACCACAAAACCACAAATTTCATAATGTGTCAGTGATGATAAATCCAATACTGATTCACCTCTGCAAAATCCAGAGGGAGAATGTGAAAACTGCACACAGAGAGGACTGAACCCAGGTCACTGGAGCAGACTAGCTGCAGATCCACTCACAGTACTGCCTGTACTATAAAGATAACTTCATTTACCATATGTTCATCAAATCCTAGACTGAAATCCATCATTCATGTCAAATCAAATCAGTGAGGATTGTTCTAGGCAGTTCTCAAGTGTCATCACACCTCCAGTGCAGTCATAGTTTATCCATAATTCACTAACCCAAGCTGTACATCTTTGGACTGTGGGAAGAAACTGGAGCACCCAGAGGAAACCCACATGGTCAGAGAGAACGTACAAACTCCTTACAGACAGCAGCGGGAATCGAACCCTGATGTTACAACTGACACTGTGACCACTACACTGCACTGATACAATTTAATATGCTTTGAATAAATACTTCTTCTGTGTCAGTTAGACTTCTGTACAGGCCATACACAGAGGGAGAATGCTCAAAGAGCCATCAATGATCCACAGTTTTGAAGATTCTAACCACTAAGATGCAAGACACAGCATCCTTTCCTCCATTTCCTTTCAAGCAATAGTGAAGTCAAATTCCATGCTCCTAACAGCCGACATTACTAAAACCACCCCAGCCCCCAAAACTCCCCACATTTATATGTCATTCCCAACTCAGTGAGTCAACGACAATATCTTGAATACTGCTCCTACAACCTCAGGAACTTCGGCCTAAGAGGGATATTTTCTGTTCCAATCTTCTCGGTGAGCTGTCTCCTTGGTAATATCACTGCTTGACAAGAGTTGATGGGATCCTGGAGTGACTTATGGAAGAGTTGAGCCATTGGGAGAAAATTACTGTGACTAAACATTCTGAACACGAGAGGTGGCAAGTATCTCCAGTGTTCATGTGTTGCCTCCCAGGTCCAGGAAGTTGTCACTGAAGTTATAAGTATTCATTTTCTATCTCTCCCTCCATACAGAACATGGTACCTCAGCTCCCTTTTGTTCCCTCACCACTCAACTTTCTGTTATACATCACTTCCTTGTCTGGTCACATCTCCTCATACTCTCACCATGGAAGTCTTCAACTTTTCCTCGATCTGTTTAAGGCAGAATTCTTCTCTTAAGTAGCATCTCTCACAGCCCTTCATGAATTTGACACTCAACATCAGTCCATGTTACTTCTTGTTACTTCCTTGTTCAGTGAATGCACCATTAACAAAGACCGCATATACCTGCTACTCTGCTTTATCCAGCAACTCACTGACACTTACTCTCACTTCCTGCTACACTTCAGGAGGATACACTACATCATCAGAAATGGCAAGACTAGGGCTATCAAACAGTTTTGCTCTTCAGTCAGGTCAACCAGTACTGCAGAGCTGCTGGAGCTATGAAAATTGAGCATTTCAAGTCTAGACACCACATATTTTTATTTTTCCCAGAACTCAAGTACCCAAGTAATAGACAGATCACCTAGGTACCACAATAAATGGCACTGTGATTCATGCAATGTACCTCCAAGAGGACCACAACCTTAATGACCCGGAGAGCTATGTTGGCTGGAGTCAGGATTTGAGCTTTGGCTCTTGGTAGGGTCACCCATGCCAAACACGTCAAAGGGTAGAGGTCCACAGCAATGAAGAATCCTTCTATTTGGACAGAGATGGAGGACTGTCATTGCTGCCCTAAACACCAGCGGTGTAATGGGCAGTAAGTCGTGCAATGTTATAAGCTCAAAATACCATCCTAATTCCTGCCCCAATTTTCTTTATACTGGGGGGCTTAGCAACTTTAAAGGTGGCAGTGAAGACCCACAGGACAGCTCACCAAAGCGCAAGATCATCTCCCAATTTAACTGAGTACAGAGTTATTCACCACAAATTCAAACTCAGATTCCTTTTTTCATTCCAGTCCTGATGAAGGCCTGAAACATTGATACGACCTGACCTGCTGAGTTCCTCCAGCATTTTGAGTGTTGTCTTGGATTTCCAGCATCTGTGGAATCTCTTGGACTTGTCTCAGGTCACAGATTCTAGGTTCAAGCTATTGTTCTGCTTTAAGGTGATCTATAGAGCAAGAAGTCACTTGTCTTCTACAAATTTGTGGGGTTGACTCATCTGTGGAAGAACATACAGTTGCCATTTTGCCCTCATCAGCCACTTCAGAATCCACAAAGATATAAGTATACACAATGATCTTTCCTCCACACCCATCAGTGGTAATAAATTTTACAGTTTCACCATCCTCTTGTTAAAAAATAAATTCCTCCTCATATCTGTTTTAAAGGGACATCCTTCTACTCTGAGTCTGTACCTTCTGGTCCTAAACACCCTAAAGGTGTTATAGTTGAATGCACACAGTATATGGAATAAGGTAGATGAACTAGTGGCACAGTTACAGATTTGCATGTATGATGTTGTAGGCATCACTGAATCAAGGCTGAAAGAAGATTATAGCTGGGAGCTTAATACCCAAGGATAGACATTGTATTGAAAGGACGGGCAGGAAGGCAGAATAAGGATGTGGTCTACAAATTACAATGGGAGATGCATGCCAAAAGGGCAATGTTACAATTGTTATGGAGCATTTCAATATGTAGGTAGATTGGGAAAATCAGGTTGGTGCTGGAGTCCAGGAAGGGGAATTTCTAGAGTGCCTACGAGAATACTTTTTAGAGCTGCTTGTGATTGAGCCCACTCAGGGATTGGTTATTCTGGATTGGGTGTTGTGCAATGAACCAGAATTGATTAGAGAGCTTAAAGTAAAAAAAAATTGTTTGGGACAAGTGATCATAATATGTTCGAATTTACCCTGAAGTTTAGGGAGGAGAATTGAAGTCAGTATGACAATGGAATAAAGGGAATAAAGAGAGGGGTTGGCCAGAATTGATTGAAAAAGAACACAGGCAGGGATGATGGCAGAGCAGCAATGGCTGGAATTTCTGGAAGTAATTCGGAAGGCACAAGATATATACATTCTAAAGTAGTAGTAGTATTCCAAAGGAAATCTGACACAACCATGGCAAACAAGAGAAGTCAGAGCCAGCATAAAAGCCATAGAGAGGGCATTTAAAAGAACAAAAATTAGAGGGAAGTTGGAAGATTGGGAAGTTTTTAAAAACCAACAGAAGGCAACAAATAAAGTCATTAAGGTAAAGGTGGAATACAAAAGCAAGCCAGCTAATAACATTAAAGAGGATACCAAAAGTTTCTTCAGATACATAACGTGCAAGAGAGAGGTAAGGGTGGATATCATCTGCTGGAAAAGGATGCGGAGATGTAGTAATGGGGAACAAGGAGATGGCAGATGAACTAAATAAGTACATTGCATCAGTCTTCACTTTGGAAGACACTAGCAATATGCTGGAAGTTCCAGGTGGCAGGGGTCAAGAGGTCAGGAGTCCCACTCTTAAAGAAGGGAGAGGGAGAGAAGAAAGGAAACTATAGGCCAGTTAGTCTGACCACAGTGGTTGGAAAGATGTTGGAGTTGATTGTTAAGGTTTCAGGGTACTTGGAGGTACGTGATAAAATAGCCCGTAGTCAACATAGTTTTCTCAAGGGAAAATCTCGCCCGACATATCTGTAGGAATTCTTTGAAGAAATAACAAGCAGGATAGACAAAGGAGAATTGGTTAATGTTGTGTACTTGGATTTTCAGAAGGCCATTGACAAGGTGCCACACATGAGGCTACTTAGCAAGCTACAAACCCATGATATTACAGAAAAGATACTAGCATGGATAGAACATTGGCTGATTGGTAGGAGGCAAAGAGTGGAAATGAAGGGAGCCTTTTCTGGTTGGCTGCCAGTGACTAGTGGTGCTCCGCAGGGGTCTGTGTTGGGACCGATACTTTTTACGTTATATATCAGTTCTTTGGATGATGGAATTGATGGATTTGTTGCAAAGTTTGTAAACAATATGATGAATAGATGGAGGGTCAGGTAGTTTTGAGGATGTAAAGAGGCTACAGAAGGACTTAAGACATATCAGGAGAATGGGCAAAGAAATGGCAGATGGAATACAGTGTTGGGAAGTGTATGGTCATACACTTTGGTAGAAGAAATGAAAGGGTTGACTAAATGGAAAGAAAATACAAAAAAACTGAGGTACAAAGTAACTTGAGACTCCTTGTGCAGGATTCCCTAAAGGTTAATTTGCAGCTTGAGTCTGTGGTGAGGAAAATCAATGCAATGTTAACATTAATTTCAAGAAAGCTAGAAAATAAAAGCAAGGATGTAATGTTGAGGCTTTATAATGTACTGGTGACGCCTCACTTGGAGTGTTGTGAGCAGTTTTGGGCCCCTTATCTTAGAAAGGATGTACTGAAACTGGAGAGGATTCAAAGGAGGTTCACGAAAATTATTCCAGGATTGAATGGTTGGACATATGAAGAGTGATTGATGGCTCTGGGCCTGTATTCTCTAGAATTCAGAAGAATGAGGAGTGACCTCATTGAAACCTATCGAATGGTAAAAGACCTTGATGGAGTGGAGAGGATGTTTCCCATGATGGGAGACTCTAACTCCTTACACTCCCTCAGCTTCATTGGGCAGGCCAAGTAATTTTCATGTCCAACATCAGATGGACTCTTTATTCCAGCTCTGGGAAGAGATTAGCAGGAAGAGAGAGGAAAACATTCAAGAATATGCTTGAAGTTTCTCGGAAGAAACACAACACTGACCTGACTTCAATGACTGCTCAAAGCTGAGGAGCAATACTCAGAATGGTATTGAAAACCTCATGTCCATTCACCAGAAACCCTGCATAAGGGGTAGGAGGAGTGCACCAGATCAGCACCGCCCGCCCACCCACTCGCTCATGGAGCTTAAGCTGACCCATCTGTGGAAGGACATACAGTTCCTGCTTTAACCTCATTGACCACTTCAGATTCCACAAACTAAAAGTGAAAGGAAATCATCTTCCCTCCCAAGGGACCGCCTACGATAAAGAAAATATTGCACGTACAAGACTGAATTGACTGCGTCCTTGCAAGCAGAAAAATCACAGTCTTTAGATAATCCTCAATTTCACTTTTAAAGCAGAAGAGATAATGAACATTTTGATTCTGTGATTTGGAATTCTTCTGAAGAAAATATTTTAACTCCTAGCTTTCTCAATTTCTTTCTTCCCCACCCCCCCCACCTTTCTCCATTCTGGCTCCCCTCTTACCCCTTTCTCTTCTCCTCACCTAACCATTACTCCTCTCTCTGGAGCCCCTCCTCATTCCCTTTCTCCCACGGTCCACTCATCTCCTATAAGAATCCTTCTTCTTCAGCCCTTGACATCTTCCAGTTAGCCTCTCACTTCATTCACACCACCACCCCCACTAACCTGGCTTTACCTATCACCTACTTCTTCCCCTCCCCCACCTTCTTACTATGGCTTCTTCCTCCCTTTCCAGCCCTGACGAAGGGTCTCGGCCTGAAATGTGAATGACTTATTCCCTTCCACAGATGATGAGTTCTTCCAGCACTCTGTGTGTGTGTGTGTGTTCCTCTGGATTTCCAGCATCTGCAGAAACTCTAATAGTTTAATCCCTATAAGCATTACCAAGAAACTTTCTCAGATCATGAAAAATGGAACGATCTGCAGTGAGAATCTGCATTTAGTTTTCCGATCAAGCATTTTCACCCAAGCAAGCTAAAAGTTCAATTACTAATCCCAAGCTTTACATAATACCAAAGCTATCAGATGATTCCGATTGAATAAAAGACCAGCAGGATAACTCTGGGAGTTATCTGCCTTCCAACTTATTTTAGATGACCTTTGCATTTGAGTTGGATTCACATTATATTTTTAAATAAAACTACTCTAAAAATATCTCACTACTCACCCAACAGACCTTTTTCCTCTTTATGCCCCAGCCATGCTACAGGAACTGGTACTTGTGCCAATCTTTAATCCATACACCAAGACACACAAGAAGAAATCAAAAAAAGGGAACAATCATGAAGTTTTTTTAAAAATGTCATCATGGAGGAGTGGAGAACTTTAGAGGGAGTTCTCAAGCATGGGACTTGGCAGCTGTAACTTCAATAGTCTAAGATAACAGCAAAATTTAAAAAAAAGAACTGAAGGATGTGCAAAAGGCCATAGCTGGAAAAGCAACAATAGCCAAGAGCCTTTTAGGGTTGGAACAGATCACAGATGTGAAGAGGCTGTTTTACAAAGAGATTTAACAATAAAGTAATGAATTTTAAATTCAAACATTGTGAGAGCAGTGATATGGGTCAATGTGGAGTATAGCTGAAGTTGAATACTTATAAGAACAAGTTTTTAAAAAAACTTTGTATTAATGATCCAATATAAACAGAAATATCAATAACAAACACCAACAATATTTGGAAAAGTACACAATGCTAATGACAAATCATTGAGATCTTCTTTCACTTTGTTCCTATTGTCCAAAAGACAGCGACATACCAGAACCACCTTCAGCTAATTCAGTGACAGAGGATGGCAAGGGAATGCAGGGAAGAACTAGCTGAAGCCTGATTATGATCAACCAAATTGTTTGGAAACGAAAATCGTCCCAGAGGACAGGAGATACTAGCTGGGCAATCATCAGAATTCACAGACTTTGGCAGGGTCAGGAATAGGTGGCCAAGCTTGATATAAGTAAGAATGCTCAGGAACATTATTGCTGAAAAGTTGTGATGGGAAAAGCAAAAATTTAGGAAGAGAATTCCATATTTTATGGCTAAGGGGTGGCACAGTCACATAGCAATTAGCACAACAGTTTCCAGCACGGCTATAAGATCATGGATCATTCCTGCTGCTGCCTGTAAGGAGTTTGTATGTCTTGCGTTGTCTCTGGGTTCTTCTCTCCTTCCAGGTGACATACCAGTGAGCACCTCCTGCACCCTTTCTAGAGGCTCCATATAATTTCTTTAGTGGGGTAACCAGAACTGAGATGTGAGGCCACCATTTCCCACGTTAACATTATAGAATTTACCCTGCTGCTTGAGAGCAAGAAGCTAAAATCAGATGCATCAGTATTATAGTGGAGTAAAGGTCATTATATAGGGCTGAGCGAGGAACTGGCCAAGGTTGATTGATAGGGGACACTAATAGGGATCTTGGCAGAGCAGCAATGGCTAGAATTCCTGAGAGTAATTCAGAAGACGCCGGATCAGTTCAACCAAAAAAAAACATTCTCAAGGGAGGATAAGACAAACAGGGCTAGCAAGCAAAGTCAAATGCAGCATGAAAGCAAAGGGGAAGGCAAACAATATAACAACAAACAGTGGGAAGTTTTTAATGACCAACAGAAGACAATAAGGAGAGAAAAGATTTAATATAAAGGTAAGCTAGCAAATAATAAAAAAGAGGATACCAATAGTTTTTTCAGATATATATAAAAGCGTGGACATCAGACCATTGGAAAATGACGCTGGAGAGGTAGTAATGGGGAACAAAGAAATGGCAGACAAATTAAATATGTATTTTGCATCAGTCCTCACTGTGAAATAGACTAGCAACATGTCAGAAATTCAAGAGTATCAGGGGGCAAAAATGAATGCATTTGCTCTTACTGAGGAGAAGGTGCTTGGGAAGCTGAAAGGTCTAAGTTTAGATGAGTCATCTGGACAAGATGAACTACACCACAGTGTTCTGAAAGAGGTAGCTAAAGAGATTGAGAATGTAGTATAGTGATCTTTCAAGAATCACTAGATTCTAGAATGATCCAGAGACTGGAAAATCACAAATGTCACCCTGCACTTTAAGAAGGGTAGGAGGCAAAGGACATGAAACTATGGGAAGTTAGCCTGATTTCAGTGGTCGGCAAGATGTTGGAGTCCATTAGTAAGGGTGAGCTTTCAGGGTAGTTGGAGGTACATGATGCCAAAATCAGCATGATTTCCTTCAGGAAAAATCTTACCTGACAAATCTACTAAATTTGAATCTATTGAATTTGAATTTATTGAAATCTTTCTTGAGTTTTTTGAAGAGGTTACGAGGAAAGTTGACGAGGATAAAGTGGTGGATGTTGTCTATATGGACTTCAGAAAGGCCTTTGACAAGGTTCCGCATGGAAGGTTAGTTAGGAAGGTTCAATCATTAGGTATTAATATTGAAGTAGTAAAATGGATTCAACAGTGGCTGGATGGGAGATGTCAGAGAGTAGTGGTGGATAACTGTTTATCAGGTTGGAGGCCAGTGACTAGCGGTGTGCCTCAGGGATCTGTACTGGGTCATATACATTAATGATCTGGATGATGGGGTGGTAAATTGGATTAGTAAGTATGCAGATGATACTAAGGTAGGTGGCACCTTCTCCTCAGTAAGAGCAAATGCATTCATTTTTGCCCCGATACTCTTGAATTTCTGACATGTTGCTCATTTCACAGTGAGGACTGATGCAAAATACATATTTAATTTGTCTGCCATTTCTTTGTTCCCCATTACTACCTCTCCAGCGTCATTTTCCAATGGTCTGATGTCCACGCTTTTATATATATCTGAAAAAACTATTGGTATCCTCTTTTTTTATTATTTGCTAGCCTACCTTTATATTAATGCACAATTGGCATATTGTAATATGTTACATGGTTACTATTTTCTAAATGAGGAAGAATTCAGAAATCAAAGGTGCAAAGGGACTTGGGAGTCCTTGTGCAGGATTCCTGAAAGGTTAACTTGCAGACAGAGTCGTTTGCAAGGAAGGCAAATGCAATGTTAATATTAATTTCCAGTGGATTCGAATATAAAAGCAAGGATGGAATACTGAGGCTTTAAAATGCACCGGTCAGACTCTATTTGGAGCCCCGTATCTAAGAAAGGATACGAGAGGATCCAGAAGAGGTTTTTGAAAATGATCCTAGGAACAGGGGTTGCATCCCCTTAGACAGAAATGAGGAGGAATTTCTTTGGCCAGTAGGTCATGAATCTATGGAAGTTATTGCCCCAGGCTCCTGCTGAGGATAAGTCATTGGACATATTTAAAGTGATGGTTAATAGGTTCTTGATTAGTAAGGGTATCAGAGGTTATAGAGTGAAGATAAGAGAATGGGGTCAAAATAAACCAGCCATGCTCAAATAGCACAGCAAACCTAATAGGCCAGATGCCTAATTCTGCACCTCTGTTTTATGGTCTAATATCTGAGGTGTGAAATGTGCTTACAAGAAGTTTGAAAGGAATTTTATCATTGGCTTAATAATAGGAAGAACTAAGATTAGATTTCTTTCATCCAAGTTTCCAAACCAGACAATATTTAATACATGACTTAGTGAGAAAATAGGGTGTCAATTTTAATCTGGGACTTCAGGGTTAAAGTGAGAGTTGTAATTGCAAATGTAAATTATTTGGAAGATACTAGCAGTGAATTTCTTAGAGGCAAAAATATCAAAGAACAAACATGACTTTATAATTCACAAGTCTCGTCAAAGTCACTGGATGTGCTTAGGGTGCTCCATGTCTCATTATCAGTTAAAAGTCTGTGTAGCCAAAATGCAGAGCAAAATCATACAAACATTTGGATAAATTATTAATTGTAAAAATATGTCCTGGGATTTATTCCATCAACCTAATAAGGCTGATTGCACTCTAGTTTAACATCTTCAATGAGGTCAAGGCTTCTATTTGAAACTTCATGCTACAGCTGAAACAAACTAATGCAACAAACAAACTTCTATTTTCAGGAAAGCTTCAAGATATTCAATAACCGCAGTAGAACCACTTTAAGATCATTCAAGTTGTACATTCAGCTCAAACCCTTTCCATTATTTGCTTTCCCACCTTTTTCTACATAATCATTCTTGCTCAACAGGTATTTTCCCAAATTCCATTTAAATCATAATGTTTATCTTGTGGGAAAGCAATTTCATGTTGTAATGCTATGGTAAGCCCTTTTGGATCTTCGGTTTGAGATAATGAATCTATACTCTTTTAAAGTGATGTTAGCTGATGATAACCCAACAGTGTTTATTCTCCAAAGAGCAACATGTGGCAGAGATTCTCACACAACTTTCCTGAGTGCTGGTGAAGTCTGTTATAACCGTGATTTACCTCTAAGATTCTTCTCCAATCTGGAGCCATACAGAACATTAGCCCAAGATCTCTCTCTGCTTCTCAAATTGGTCAATTTTGAACTCTGAGAGCATGGATCAAATGACCAGAAAATGGTCAGCAATATTGATTCTCAGATATTTACACAGTATCTCACATTGTGCTGAATGAGAGTGGCTTTACAGAGGTATTGATCTGGAAGAGGCATGGATCTGAGCTTAATGATTTTTATTAATAAAGAAAACGTTAAAGGCCATTTGTTGGTTTAGCTGTGATCTGAAATTCTTATTGATGAATTTAATTCTCTGATGAGACTTCGGGAAAGCTTCTGAATCAGCTAAATTTACTACAGTTGGTTATGTTAGGCAACAAAGATAAGCAATTTCAGATATCTGACTCAGAAAGTGCACACTTAGAAGTGCAAACCTCAGCATCTGAATTCACAGGGAGAAAATGGGCTTCTCATTCCATTTGAGGCAGCTGAGATTTTATCTTGAGATGTAATTGCTGAATATGCAATTGGGAATCAAATCCAATTATAAGTCTAATTAGAAAGGCATGCTGACATTGATTTAAAATATATTGCTACATATTTCCAAATCACATTAGTCTAACATCTGCCTCTGCATTCCTGAATCTTGATGCAGCCCTGCCCATGTCTTAGGGCTGAGTTTTGGCCACTTTGGGCTTTGCCTTCATCTTGATTTTTTGCCTTCATGGGTATTTTCTGTGGGTTGTAAAGCACCTTATGCTGACAGACGTCTTACTATTGGAGATTCTCTGTGAAATGAAGAACACACTCCAGCAAGCATTCCAGAAGGAATGCAACAAGAGGTTTTAAGAATTTAAATGCACTTTGCTAAGTTGTTCTGAAAATCTTAAAGCGAGACAAGATAGATGGAATTCTGCAATGGGTCAAGCATAACTTGTAACCTCAATGCTGCCCCTTATGTAAAGGTTCTTTGAAAAAGTTGACAAAGGACCGATCCCCATAGTGATACAGAAAACTCAAAGCAATGGAAAGTTATCAAAGTAAACTATGCAAAGCCCTTGAAAAGCACTGACTGATGCCAGTGCACCACCACCACCGCCCCCCAGCCATTCATCGGACCCTAATTACATTCGAGTCAGCTTTATTAGGTGGGCAACATTATTTCAGCCCAACACCCAGTACCCAAAAAGACAGACATTCAAGATCCTTTATAAAAGTGATTTCTTGGGGGACAAAGTAAAGGACTCAAGAAAAAACAGAGACACCTCCTTCTCCCTTATTAGGGAGAGAGAGCCTATGTATGTCGAATGCCGGGTGAAACGCGAAGTCGTTGGGGGTAACTGCAAGTCTATGTCTTTGCTATTGCTTTGCTCATGCTTGAAGTGCTCGGTGGTGGGTGCTGATGCTTTTTTTTGCCAGTGGGGGCAGGGGGGAATCGTTGCTTGCTGCCGCTTACACGCAGAAGGGAGGGGAGCTGGGGGGGACTTTGGGGTTCTTATGTTTAACACTCATTCATTCTTTGGGGGCACTCCTCTGTTTTCGTGGATGGTTGCAGAGAAAAAGCATTTCAGGATGTATATTGTATACATTTCTCTGACATTAAGTTGGACCTTTGAACCTTTGAATTCAAAATCTCCTTGAAGAAATAAAGCCTCCTCACTAACTACTGGGAAGCTCTGACCCAGGACGAGAACACAGAACAATACATCACTGGAACAGGCGCTTTGGCACACAACATCGTGATGAATTAATTAAAGCAGAATCAGAATCAGGTTTATTATCACCGGCATGTGTCGTGAAATTTGTTAACTTAGTGGCAGTGTACTATGCAATACATGATAATATAGAAAGAAAAAAAATTAAATAACCAAGTAATTCAATTACAGTAAGTATATACTGTACGTATATTGAATAGATTAGAAGTACTATAACAGAAGTAATCTATATTTTAAAAAAAAGAGGGAAAAAAAAGTGAGGTGGCATTCATGGGTTCAATTTCCTTTTAGGAATCACATGGCAGAGGGAAAGAAGCTGTTCCCCAATCATTGAGCCCTCAGGCTTCTGTATCTCCTTTCCAATGAGAAGAGGGCATACTCTGGGTGGTGGGGGCCCCTTAATAATGGACGTCACCTTTCTGAGGCACTGCTCCTTGAAGATGCCTTGGATACAATGGAGGCTTGTATCCAACATGGAGCTGACTTATTTTACAACTTTCCATTGCTTCTTTTGGTCCTTTGCAGTAGCGCACACCCCTCCCCCTCTCAAACCAGACAGTGATGAGCCTCCACAGAACATCTGTAGAAGTTTTCAAGTGACAAACCAGATCTCTTCAAACACCGTTGCCGTTGTCTTGCCTTCTTTATAGCTGCATAAATATGTTGGGATCAGGTTAGATCCTCAGAGATCTTGACATCCAGGAACTTGAAATTGCTCACTCTTTCTATGAGGATTGGTTCAATTTCCCTCATCTTAATCTTCCTGAAGTCCACAATCAGCTCTTTCATCTTACTGACATTGAGTGCAAGGTTGTTGCTGTGACACCTCTCAAGTAGCTGTTATATCTCGCTCCTGTATGCACTCTCACCTCCATTTGCGATTCTACCAACAATGGTCGAATTATTAATCAAATAACCAACTGTTAACCCTTTCTGCCTGAAAAATGACCACATCCTCTCATTTCCAGAACATTTATGTGCCTATCTCTATGAGGCACGTGAATTCCTCCAATTGTTCCAACTGGAGAAAAACCATTCAAGACGGTACTGAGAGGCTTGAGTCAATGCATTAGGTACACACAAAAAACATGTCCGTACATATCCACTTCGTCAGGCGCTGCCTGCACAATCCACAGAAAAGCACATTCTTTCTGCATTGTGCTAAGAACCCATAGAGAGGAAATACCAAAGACAGAGATAGCAAGCACATAGTTTATTCAGTCTTTGTCTTGATACTGCCCACAGCACTTGGATTCTATATGAACTCATGGCAGATGCTTGTCCAACAAGTTGAATCATTTAAAGGTCAAAGTTCCTTTATATGGAAAATATTTCCTGCTCAGTAGCAGCAGCAGGACTAACTTTTAATGCCAGGCAATAATTTTACTCAAGGGAGCGTGTATGAATATAAATCTCTATTACTCACCAATTTCAGAGTTGGGATGGTAGTTACTATCACCACCTCTCATCACCCCTTGTCTAATTCCTGGCATCTTTGCTCGTTTGTCTGACTATAGTTTTTCATAAATTGTATTTCTTTATTTTCCTGTAAAATCTTGAAAGAAAATGAATCTCAAGGTAACATTTACACACTTGGAAAATAAATTTACTTTGACTTAATTTTTTTTTACTTAGCACCTACAAACAGATTATCTCAGTACCTTTCAAGGAAACTTGCTGTATCAAGTTTTTCTATAACAGTCTTTACATTGCAGAACTTCATTGGCTGAAAAAGTTGTGAAGGGTGCTAAGCAAATGCAATTTGTTTTTCTCACTGTAAAATAACCATCTTGTCAACTTACACTGACTATGGATTGTGTATATCTTTAATCATTGTGTATTAGAGGGTAGAAGCTGGACAAATGGCAAAGTGTGAGTACTTGTGCCATGTTCAAAGATCAAGGTAAATTTATTTACAAAGGATGTATAAGTCACTGTTTACTCTACCTTGAGATTCTTTTATTCTTGCAGGCATTCAGTTATTGAAGAATAAAGAAATACAATAAAATTTATGAAATACTATAAATAACAAAACGTCAGCCAATGGTGTAGCGGCATTTGCACCAAGGTGAGTGTTTCCAGATTTGAATCTGGCCAGCTCCTTGTACACTTTCCATCCGTGCTGGGTTAAGCGTCAAGCTGGCAACTTGGCCTCATAAATAAACATACACAAAATGCTTAAGAAAAGACAAGGTTGCCACTCAACATGCCACAAGGAGCGGAGAGAAACAACAACAACATAAATAACAAAGACTGACAAACAACCAATGTGCAAAAGGTGGCAAATTGTGCAAATAATAAAAACAAATAATACTGATTGTATGAATTGTAGTGTCCTTGAAAATGAGCCTAGATCGTGGAATTAGTTCAGAGTTGAGGAGAGTGAAGTTATCCATGCTGGTTCAGAAGCCTAATGGTTGAATGGTAATACCTGTTCATGAACCTGGTGGTGTGGGGCCCTGGGCTGGTGGTATTATATCATGCAATGATAGGACAGAAACTTTAAGTACCTGATGGTAAATGGGATTCAGGGTCTGCATGCAGGAGAAACTTATGACAGGAAAACAGAGGGAATATCCAGTATAGATCTGAAACTAGCACCAAGACATATTCTTACATTTCTCTGAACCTGCATCATGATCTTTTTGGTGCCGTGATTGTTACTGTTCCCTCACAGACAGAAAGAGAAGAGAAAGCCACGGTCCTGAATCTGGATCTTCCAAAAACTATCAGCCATACACTAATTAGCAGAGTTGCACAATGCTCTTCGAGCACACAAAAAAACTTGACTTCCAAGCCTTCATCAGAAAATGAAATAAATTCATCAAAATTCTAAGGCACTCACGCTAACTTTTGGATTGGTCCCATGACTGGAAACAGATGATGTGAGCTACTTGGAAGACTGAGTTTCTGAACTTGCACTGGCATAGTAACTGGGACCTAAGCAGCTAGTCAGCTTGATCATTCATTGCATATTTGCATATTGTAAGCCTATTGGCTTAGACAATTTAATGACCAGTAACTAATGGAATGATGTCATATTGGACTGACTGATCATCTGAGGGAGAAACTGCTGCCATCAGTATCACTGAATTAATTACAAATTATAAAATTATAGAACTCAATATTTTAACAATATTTAATTGCATACATCTCAGTCATGTCTTGTAATAGATATTATTACTTTTATACTTTACCTCAAAATGGAAAAAGATGCTAGATATTTCACTTTCTGGAAATTCATAGCAAATTGAACTAAAAAGACAAAGGAACAGGTCAGGCAGTAGCTATGGAGAGGAATAAACAGTTGATGTTTAAGATTGAGACCCTTCATCATGAGTACACAGCTGATTTATCTCCCAACTGTTCAGCAGTCGTCTCCATAGATGCTGCTTGACCTGCTGAGTTCTTTGGGCATTTTCTGTGTGTTACTCTAGATTTCAAGCATTGGCAGAATCTCATGTGTAAGCATAAAGGCAGGCTTGCTACCCACATTTTCAGTGTTCCCAGATCTGCCACAAACCCTGTACAATAATCACGAGCCTTTGTAATCTTAACCAAATAGAAAGAGGGAGAGCAAGAGAGCGAAGGGACTGCCTGAACACTGATGGTTCCTTTCAGCTTCTTGATTTTCAGGTTGACAATCATTATTGAATTGCCAAAACTTGCTGCTCCACCAATGTAATTTTGACACACCAATGCAATTAGCATAATCGAGGACCTGGAAAACACCAACATTAATTTGCTAAAAGTTGTGTTTTCCACAAGCACTAAAGAATGTAAAATATTTATTTGCACTATTATTGGTGTTAAAATATTTTGAGAGGAAATGCTTGCTTTGTGCAAGCCGCAAAGTTAAATTGCATTCCTCCCAAGTTAGAGTTAGCAATGATTTGATTCTCATTAATTGAAATTGAAGAGAGAAGCTCTACATTGTTTACTCAACATTGACCTTTTGTTCTGCTGACTGAGATACTTCCAACCCTGCTTAAAAATGGCAAGAGAACATGCAGTTCATTCCTACTCATATTGAGCTTTACAAAGTTGACAGCAGAGACAATGGTCTGGTCACAAACATTAAAGACAACTACAGTATCTGAAAGAAAGTGATCAAATTTCTTCAACTGAACAGTTGAACAGCTAGCCCAAACCAAAAGAACTCATGTGACATGACCTATTCAACATGCTAGAGTTGGAAGCAAGGTATCTTCGACCCTGCCCAAGGTGACGACATTGACTGGGGCTTTGTTGCAACAACAGAGGGCCCTGACTAGAAGGGTGCCTGACATTGTTCATCTGTTAATAATTTCCTGCAAAGTAAGCAAACCCAGCAGCTTATAGAAATAACCTGGATATACTTCAGCTTTAGTAAGGCTGGATGACAAGAAATGAAATGAAAGATAAAATGGACTTGCTTTGCAAAAGTTCCCAAGTACAAATATACACAGAGCTCAAAATGCAACGAGCATAACCATTTTAAACAAACGTGCTGAATGTTCCAACAGATAAAGCAGCAATAATGCATGTTAATTTTTTACTATGCATTGGTTTTCTCCGTCAGGATTATGTTTGCATTTAACCCCTGTTGTACTAAAATAGCTGAACTAGTAGCACAAGTCCTAGATTTTAACATGAGAAAGTTTGGAGACGTTGGAAATCCAAAGCAACATACACAAAATGCCCGAGGAACTCAACAAGTCAGGCAATGTCTATGGAAGTGAACCACCTTTTTATTCTTGCATCTTCCCCCTTCCTTCTCAGTCCTGAAGAAGGGTCTTAGCCCAAAACATTGACAGTTTATTCATTTCCATGCATGCTGCATGACCTGCTGAGTTCCTCCAGCATTTTGTGTGTACTGTCCTAGATTTAAATAGAGTTAATATCTAGTTGTATGGTTGGTGTATTAAAAACACTCAAAATCTCTATTGCGCTATTTTGAAGACGGCTGACATTTAAACCTCAACCTTCCAACCTAATGTTTCACTGCTTTTGCCAGTCTGACAAGCCACTCTGGCTGCTGGAGCAGATCTGTATCATTTGTTTTCTTAGCTCCAGAATAACATGAACCAAAACTGCAGCAATGTTAACTTTTGACGTGACAGCAAGGGGAAATAGTGGCTAGCCCATTTCTCTCAGATGAGTTTAACACAAATGCTCCAGCTTAAAGCAGTCAGAAATAAGGTGCTTCTTTGCACCTCCACATTTTCAGACCTCAACACTTACATTTGGATTTGAAATTAAATTAGATCATGCGTGAAAAAGCAAAAGGGAGGGAAAATTAACCCCAAATCCATCAATGTAGGATCAGGCATTTGGTAATGTGGAAGATTGGCGTTACGCTATTAGAATACAAGTCATCTTTTATTTAAAATTGCTTTTATTACAGTGATCCAGCACATTAACAGGCCCTTCTGGTCTAGGTTTCTTATAGAAAGTGGTGGGAATTGAACCAGGGTTACTGGCGTTGTAATAGCATTACACAATTGTGCTCCCTCTTGGGGCATCACCTCCAGGATAACAGAATCAGGGCAAGATAATGAGCTGTTAGCAAATTTTACTTGCATGCCTGAACACATCAAACACTGATCCGTAGAATCTTTGCATTCAGTATCAAAGGCGTAGATCTCATCCCTGCGAGCAGACAGCAGTTGAAAAAGTCACTTGCGGAGTTGCAGATCTCCAAGTTCAATTCAAAGTTTAATTGTCATGCAACCATACAAACAAATGAATACAGCGAAATGAAACAGTGTTCCTCTGGGGCGAAGGTGCAAAACAGAGTACCAACACTGCAGAATATAATTACAACAGCAGCAAAATCTACAGTCACAAAACCCTGAGTGTCATGGCTTGTAGACTGATGGTGCATGGGATGTTGTCCTGGTACAAAAAGTGACTCAAATCATTGGTAATGTACAGTCACTGGTTACATTAGGTAAAGGAGGCATTATCTAGGAAGTTGATTAAAATGTAAATATTCATTGGGGAACAACATAGATTTGTAATGATTTTGAAGTTCATGGAAAATAACTGGAGGGAAAAGAATGAAGTGACCACTAATAAACAACTTGGCAAACGAGGACATGCAGTTCATTTTTAACATGCCAGATTATTGGAGTATGATTATCACATAATTATTGATGCAAAAATCAATATTGTATGAAAACAGGATGGATCCTTGGGGAAAATTAAATACCTGGGGAAAATGCAGTAAAATAGATTTAGAATAGATCACTATTACAGTTCAGATGAAAGGGCATTCACTTGAAATATTAATCTGGGCCTCTTACCACAAATGAAACTTGGCCTTTGATTATCCTCAGCATTTAATTCCAATAGATGAGCACATTTGAAGAAATAGCACTGACAGATGGGCTGACTGGTCAACCTGTAACGATGAAACTTCCACAACAACCTTAAGCTTTAACCCTTGCTAGTAGCTTTAACTGTTCATTTGGATAAACTTTATCCTGACTGATGCAATTTCATAGCATATAATAACACTTTGTTAAAATGATTTCGCCTTACATAACTTACAAATGCAGCTTGCACTTTGACCAGTAAATATCCAAATAAATCACAGCAAATGCTCTATCCATGTAATATGTTTGTTCATTTGGTTACTTAAGGATTATTAATGTTCAAGGTTCTGAAGATAAAAGTTATCTACTCATTAATTCTTTCATTTATTAAGTGAGTGATAACATTTACTTTAAAACTCTTATCACTATGTTTGACCTCCAGGCTTTATTGGTATTCATTTCTTGAACACAGGCAATGAAACAGAAAGCTTTATTAACAGCACTAGGTTACTGTACTCAATTTCAGGCACAGGAAAACATTTGTACAAAATCCAACTTCAAAAATGCTCTTTTGAAGTTTTAATTTGATTCTATTAACACAAGTACTGTAATAATTCTCAACAACACAAGAGATCCCGCAGATGCTGGAAATGCAGAGCAACTAATTTTCAATTTGAAGTCTATCTCTCCTCGTCAACACCAAATCTCATGTTCAGAAATAGAGCCTAAGTAATTTATTTGAAACATCCATTTCATATTCCATTGAATTTTTACAGTCAAATGACTCATTTTAATACTGAACAAACTATGCAACTCCATTTACACTCAGAACTTCTCATATATTAACAGCAACCCTTCCATAGATTGGTTCTCCCTAACTTAGTAAGAACTGTAATACAGTACCAACAGCAAATCAAGCAAAATGCCGATACAGTCAACCTCAAGATCATTTTCCATGTCACGTTAGAATATTAATCAGCAGAAACTAGCAAACATAAAATGTGCAAGCATTTTAAAAAGTTCAGTGTTTAAAGAACTAAATTTCATCAGCACACCTGTCAGTTTGAGTTTTCATTTTTCACACATTCTCAACCTGCGAATGTCCTTTAAGATTAAATCCCTCCGCTGGCTTCTGATCTCTTCTGAGGCAAGCAAATTTGGGTTGGCTCATTTCCTGCTTCTCATTGACAGTTTCTATTTTTCCATGAGGGTATTTAAATAATCTTTTACATGAGGAGGTGTCACATGCAATGGGCACAAATAGATTTCCCTGCCAATGTTAAAATATTTTCAGGCTCTTCCAAACTTGGAAATAACATGATGTAAATTCTCAGTGTGATACATCAAAAAAATGGAATGCAACTTGGATTTAGTTGGCCATGTTTAGCAAGGGTTTTCGTTAAAGTATAAATGCCATCTCCAGTTCTGAATTTAAACAGGTAGAAGCTAAGATATCTTTAAGATTGAAATTGCATTCCACTTGCAAAATGGATTTATCTCACATGGAAGGACGTAGTTATCAAAATCAAGCCAGGACTCAACTTATTATGCATGTTCAACCTTGGAGTGCTGTGCTTAGATTTATGGTCTTTCCAGTTATAACATTTACCGATGCAGACCATCCGAGGTAATGCACAGGACTACTCTGCTCAGAGGTGCGAGAATCCTCCTTTCACACGTGTTAATTAATTAACCTGGTCCTATCAGCCCCATTCAAATAGGAAGTATCATGGAATCTTATATGAAAGGATTGACATGGTTACCCTTTAATTATCAGCTTAAGACAGTATGACATCCTTTTTCCATACTGCTGCTGTACAAGAGAAAATTATAGTACATGGTTCAGTACATGTAAAATCAGTTTCAAGGAGACTATAAGACATAGGAGCAGAATTAGGCCATCCAGCCAAGAGTCTGCTCCACCATTCCATCCCCGAAACGTCGACAGCGCTTCTCCCTATAGATGCTGCCTGGCCTGCTGTGTTCCACCAGCATTTTGTGTGTGTTGTTTGAACTTCCAGCATCTGCAGATTTCCTCGTGTTTGCTTTTTAATTCTGCTCCTATGTCATTATGATGTAAAAGTGGGCACACATCAGAAACAAGGTGGCAGAGGAAGCAGGAAACTGCAGAGTCAGTGGAAAGAACTTACAGAAGAATATGAGAATCAAAAGAATTATTGGAAATAACTATGTCAGGATGCAAGACTAGGTTGAGTGGTGTGTCAGATTCAGAATTAAAAAGGAAGCAGAGATTTTTGTCAAGCTCCACGGCATCCAGATATCCAACAAGTACAAGTTTGTAGAAGATTTGGTAGTGAAGTTGTCAGTCATACAAAGTTCAAAGTTAAAGTAAACATACAATCAAAGTACAAATATGTCAGCATATACAACCCTGAGATTAATTTTCTTGTGGGCATACTCAAATTATCCTCTTGTGGTTCAAGGGCCTGATGGAACGTTATAGAACTATAAGTTAGTATAACGATAGGTTATTTCTTCAGCAGTTTGATCGGGGCACGACTATGCAAGTGTGTGGACGTCAGCCAGTGAGAACAGCGAGAAGAGTTTAAAAGGAGAAGATTATTTCTTCAGCAGTTTGATCGGGGCACGACTATGCAAGTGAGTGGACGCCAGCCAGTGAGAACAACGAGAAGAGTTTAAAAAGAAGACAGCTTTATAGAGCGGGTGGATGAGTAGAGGGAGACAGAGTATGCGGGCTTTGGCTCAATGGGGCTTCAGCGATAACGGGTCAAGGCGAGGTAGGTAGCCTATGTAGAATAGGAAGTATGTGTGTGAGGCCAGTGTTCTGTGCTCAGTGTCAGATGTGGGAAGTCCTGGAGACTCCCGGCCTCCCGGATGGCCACATCTGCACCAGGTGCGTTGAGCTGCAGCTCCTTAGGAACTGCATTACGAACTGTAGATGCAGCTCGATGACCTTCGGCTGGTCAGGGAAAGTGAGGTGGTGATAGATAGGAGCTATAGGCAGGTAGTTACACCATGGCCTCGGGACATAGATAAGTGGGTAACAGTCAGGAGAGGGAAGGGTAATTTGTAGATACTAGAGAATACCCCAGTGGCTGTCCCCCTTAACAATAAATACTCCTGTTTGAGTACTGTTGGGGGGGGGATGGCCTACCTGGGGGAAGCAACAGTGGCTGCACTTCTGGCTCAGAAGGGTAGGGAAAGGAAGAGGATGGCAGCAGTGATAGGGGACTCTATAGTTAGGGGGTCAGACAGGCGATTCTGTGGATGCAGGAAAGAAGCATGGATGGTAGCTTGCCTCCCAGGTGCTAGGGTCCGGGATGTTTCTGATCACGTCCACGATATCTTGAAGTGGGAAGGAGAACAGCCAGAGGTCATGGTACATATTGGTACCAACGACGTAGGTAGGAAAAGGGAGGAGGTCCTGAAAACAGATTACAGGGAGTTAGGAAGGAAGTTGAGAAGCAGGACCTCAAAGGTAGTAATCTCAGGATTACTGCCTGTGCCATGCAATAGTGAGTATAGGAATAGAGTGAGGTGGAGGATAAATGCGTGGCTGAGGGATTGGAGCAGGGGGCAGGGATTCAGATTTCTGGATCATTGGGACCTCTTCTGGGGCAGGTGTGGCCTGTACAAAAAGGATGGGTTGCACTTGAATCCGAGGGGGATCAATATCCTGGTGGGGAGGTTTGCTAAGGCTGTTGGGGAGATTTTAAACTAGAATTGCTGGGGTGTGGGAACCGAACTGAAGTGACAGAGGAAGAGGTGGTTGGCTCACAAACAGAGAAAGCTTGGAGACAGTGTGAGAGAGAGGATCAGCAGGTGATAGAGAAGGGACATGCTTGGACTGATGGCTTGAGATGTGTCTATTTTAATGCGAGGAGTACCATGAACAAAGCGGCTGAGCTTAGAGCGTGGATCAGTACTTGGAGCTATGATCTTGTGGCCATTACAGAGCTTGGATGGCTCCGGGACAGGAATGGTTACTCAGAGTGCCAGGCTTTAGATGTTTCAGAAAGGACAGGGAGGGAGACAAAAGAGGTGGGGGGTGGCACTGTCAATCAGAGATAGTGTCACGGCTGCAGAAAAGGAGGAAGTCATGGTGGGGTTGTCTACTGAGTCTCTGTGGGTGGAAGTCAGGAACAGGAAGGGGTCAATAACTCTACTGAGTGTCTTTTATTGACCACCCAATAGTAACAGAGACATCAAGGAGCAGATAGGGAGACAGATTCTGGAAAGGTGTAATAAAAACAGGGTTGTTGTGGTGGGAGATTTTAATTTCCCAAATATCGACTGACATCTCCCCAGAACGAGGGGTTTAGATGGGATGGAGTTTGTTAGGTGTGTTCAGGAAGGCTTCTTGACACAATATGTAGATAATCCTACAAGAGGAGAGGCCATACTTGATCTAGTATTGGGAAACGAACCTGGTCAGGTGTCAGATCCCTCAGTGGGAGAGCATTTTGGAGATAGTGATCACTATTCTATCCCCTTTACCATAGCATTGGAGAGGGATAGGAACAGACAAGTTAGAAAAGTGTTTAATTGGAGTAAGGGGAAATAAGGCCATCAAACAGGAACTTGGAAGCATAAATTGGAAACAGATGTTCTCAAGGAAACATATGGAGGAAATGTGGCAAATGTTCAGGGGATATTTGCGTAGGGTTCTGCATAGGTATGTACCAATGAGACAGGGAAAGGATGGTAGGGTAGAGGAACCGTGGTGTACAAAGGCTGTTGTAAATCTAGTCAGGAAGAAAAGTAGATCTTATGAAAGGTTCAAAAAAATGGGTAATGCTAGAGATCTAGAAGATTATAAGGCCAGCAGGAAGGAGCTTAAGAATGAAAGTAGGAGAGCCAGAAGGGGCCATGAGAAGGCCTTGGTGAACAGGATTAAGGAAAACCCCAACACATTCCACAAGTATGTGAAGAGCAAGAGGACAAGACATGAGAGAATAGGACCAATCAAGTGTGACAGTGGAAAAGTGTGTACGGAACCGGAGGAGATAGCAGAGGTACTTAATGAATACTTTACTTCAGTATTCACTATGGAAAAGGATTTTGGCGATTGTAGGGAGGACTTACAGCAGACTGAAAAGCTTGAGCATGTATATATTAAGGAAGAGGATGTGCTGGAGCTTTTGGAAAGCATCAAGTTCGATAAGTCACCAGGACCAGATGAGACATACCCCAGGCTACTGTGGGAGGTGAAGGAGGAGATTGCTGAGTCTCTGGCGATGATCTTCACATCATCAATGGGAATGGGGGAGGTTCTGGAGGATTGGAGGGTTGCGAATGTTGTTCCCTCATTCAAGAAAGGAGTAGGGATAGCCCAGGAAATTATAGACCAGTGAGTCTTACTCCAGTGATTGGCAAGTTGATGGAGAAGATCCGGAGAGGCAGGATTTATGAACATTTAGAGAGGCATAATATGATTAGGAGTAGGCAGCATGGCTTTGTCAAAGGCAGGTCGTGCCTTATGAACCTGATTGAATTTTTTGAGGATGTGACTAAACACATTGATGAAGGAAGAGAAGTAGATGTAGTGTACATGTATTTGAGCAAGGCATTTGATAAGGTACCTAATGCAAGGCATTATTGAGAAAGTAAGGAGGCATGGGATCCAAGAGGACATTGCTTTGTGGATCCAGAACTGGCTTGCCCACAGAAGGAAAAGAGTGGTTGTAGACAGGTCATATACTGCATGGAGGTCAGTCACCAGTGGTGTGCCTCAGGGATCTGTTCTGGGACCGCTACTCTTTGTGATTTTTATAAATGACCTGGATGAGGGAGTGGAGGGATGGGTTAGTAAATTTGCTGATGACACAAAGGTTGCGGGTGTTGTGGATAGTGTGGAGGGCTGTCAGAGATTACAATGGGACATTGATAGGATGTAAAACTGGGCTGAGAAGTGGCAGATGGATTTCAACCCAGATAAGTGTGAGGTGGTTCATTTTGGTAGGTCAAATATGATGGCAGAATATAGTATTAATGGCAAGACTCTTGGCAGTGTAGACGATCAGGGGGATCTTGGGGTCTGAATCCATAGGATGCTCAAATATAGCAGCTGCGCAGGTTGACTCAGTGGTTAAGAAGGTGTATGGTTTATTGGCCTTCAGCAATCGTGCAATTGAATTTAGGAGCTGAGAGGTAATGTTGCATCTATATAGGACCCGGGTCAGACCCCACTTGGAATACTGTGTTCAGTTCTGGTCACCTCACTACAGGAAGGACGTGGGAACCATAGAAAGGGTGCAGAGGAGATTTACAAGGATGTTGCCTGGATTGTGGAACATGCCTTATGAGAATAGGTTGAGTGAACTCGGCCTTTTCTCCTTGGAGCGATGAAGGATGAGAGGTGACGTGATAGAAGTGTACAAGATGATGAGAGGCATTGATCATGTGGATAGTCAGAGGCTTTTTCCCAAGGCTGAAATGGCTAGCACGAGTGGGCACAGTTTTAAGATGCTTGGAAGTAGATACAGAGGAGATGTCGGGGTAAGTTTTTTTTTTACGCAGAAAGTGGTAAGAGCATGGAATGGGCTGCCGGTGGTGGCGGTGGAGGCAGAAACGATAGGGTCTTTTAAGAGACTCCTGGATGGATACATGGAGCTTAGAAAAATAGAGGGCTATGAGTAACCCTAGGTAAGGATATGTTCGGCACAGCTTTGTGGGCTGAAGGGCCTGTATTGTGCTGTAGGTTTTCTATGTTCTAGAACTTAACTAAGGTACAGTAAGGTGTTAAGTGCAGCTGGAGTGGGTTGGTATTAGGGGCTAGAACAGTGAGTGAAATCAAAAGGATTTGCGATGCTGGAATGCTGAGTTACAACACACCCTGTCGAAGATCTTTAACAAAAAAGGCATCATGAAAAGTAGGAACTGTACTAATAAGGTGTCAAAAAGGTAGTTCAAAGCCTGAAAAGCTGAGGTGCTTTCAAAGGAACTTTTCATTTTAGAAGAGTTTTTAATGACATATTTACTCACCAGATGCAGTTAAGCTCATGCACTAATTAATCAGAGGCCTGGTCTTTAGGTCCAAATCCCACCAGGCAGGGAGGAATTCAAATTCTGATAATTAAGTGAAGCTCAGAATAAAAAGTTAGCATCAATGATAACAGGAAACCACTGGGCTGCTCAGCAATGACTTTCTAGTAAAGTTGTTTCTCAGACTGAAACACCACAGTGATTACAATTTTGCCTTATTAGTAAGTGCCACTAAATTCAGCAGGAATTGGGGATCAACACTAAATGCTGGTTTCACCAATGACATTCAAAGGTCATCACAAACAACTTGGTGAATTTAATCAGTGTAGTATGATCTAATATGCAAATCATTCACTTAGTGATCTTTTTTCTGGAGCGAGGAGCTACAAACAAGTGTGACTATAAAAAGCTTTTTCTAATCATGAAATCATTTAGAGCAATGGTACACTGTTTATACCTGCAAAATTATTGCTTTGTTTAGTTAGATATTGCTTCCATATCTTTGCATAGGCAATTTATATTTAGTTAGTTTCTTGCTTGATGAAATTTGATGAAATACAAAATATGGTATGACTTTAAATACTGATACATGCACCGTTGAAATTTCTCTCAATTGCCTTCTTTCTGTTAAATACTAATCCCAAGAGTTGTCTAGCTTCTTATACTACTCAGTTAAAAAATTAAAAGACCGTCGGGGCAACATCATCCAAGAGAGGCCCACAAGGCATACTTGGGTAAAGATGTTCCCTTTATTACGTACTTCCTTAATTAAATAACAGAACAGGTACTTGGTGTACAGAACACAAAAGGTACCATGCCATTAAAAATAGTCTTGTGCAGTCATGGACAATCTTTAGTCAAACACTCTTTGAAAAAAAAGTCAACTTTGTTTTGCTTTTGATACAACAGCAAACAATAGTAGATGAGGGTCTTTTCTCTGCATTTAACATGGACCTGTATTTACTCGACAATTTATGATAGGTCAAGCATGAAGACTGAACTGCATGTGTTCAGCATGACTTAATCGGTGTACTGATCAGCTGGCCCTCAATTCAAAAATTTAATGCATGTCAAAAAAAACACGAACTAGGAAGCTTTCCCTTTTTATTGGATTCAGGCAAGGAATAGAACATGCTTTAGTAAAAAGTCAAAACGCAATTACCCATGTTTTAAAGATTGATAAATATACTCCTGAAACTTTTTAGCAACTGAGAACCAGCAAACGCTGTTAGAACATAACAGCACACTACAGGCCCTTCGGCTCACCTTTTAACCTCTTTCGCGATCAATCTCTTTCCTCCAACATATCCCTCAAATTTTCTCTCATCCATGTGCCTTTCTACGAGTTTCTTGAATGTCCTTAATGTATCGGCCTCTATCACCAGCTCTTGGAAAGGCATTCTATGCTCCACCGCTCTTCCTGTAAAAAAACACTTACCTCTGACATACCTCCCCCACCCCCTACTTTCATCCAATCACCTTAAAATTATGCCCCCTCATATTAGCCACTTCCAGCCTGGGAAAAAAGATTCTGGCTAGCCACTCAATCTATGCCTCTTATCATCTTATATCGCCTCGATCAAGTTTCACCTTCCTTCGCTCAGAGGAGAAAAATCCTAGCTCATTCAACCACGTATTGTTGTAAAAATTAATCTGTTCTTTAACTGAACTGAAGGTTGCTGGCAAATCAGCAGCTTTAATAAATACACACGCAGTAACATATTCCTTCTTTCCTGATTATAGTCACGGTGTGTGGCGGGTTAAAGGGGAAAACACTACATTTTGGCCCAAACATTTTGAGGAGTTGAGGAACCCTATCAAATAGAATGATTCATTGCAGAATTAAATGGCACAACTAGCTGACCAAAGCCTGTTCCACACTAAATGTCATTCATCCATGTGGAAAGGTGGTTCAGGTGACATGAGTCTGCCAATTTGATGCTTTGGTTCAATTACCAACCTGTCCTACAATTAAGACAATTACTCGAAGGAAGTATGCAGTATGTTTGGAAATAGGTGACTTTCAAAAGGAAGTAGGTCACTTTAGACTCAAGACTCCTAACCACTTTATCACTGGGGTTACCAAACTCTTCTCTGAGCTGTAGCAGATTCAGTGATGCTAAGCACTATTATGGTTCATTATCACTGCAAATAATTTGACTCGATGACAGAGATCTCAAAACCAGCTAAAGTGAAGGAGATGTGGCAAGAGGATCCAGTATTTGTGATCCATTTTGAGGCGAGAGGTCTAGCTCAGTATAAAAGTGCACAGAGGTTTAAATTCAAGACTGGACCTCAAAGTGTATAAATTGTGAATTATTAAGACAGCTCAAACTGTTAAAGTTGGAGTTATTGCCACACTCACATACATTGGTGCAATGAAAAACTTACTTGCAGTAGCACATAGCATTATATAAGCAGCAATTGCTAGAAAAACAAATTAAATATAAAGTATATGTAGTTTTGTTACAAAAAAAAGACAATTAGAACAAAAGTATTTTAGTACAAAATGATCAAAGAGATGCCAAGCTGTGTTCAAGGATCAACTTTATTTTCCATGTACATTTAACAAATACATTGTTCTATTTACGTCCATTGGTTCAAGAACCAAATTGTTGAAGAAAAGTGGCTATTCTTGAACCTGGTGTTACTGAATAGACAGACTGATAACATGATGAGGAAGTTAAGCATGGCTGAAGGAATGTTCTGAGAAAGTGGGTCACATTTCATGTAACAACAGTTTCAGTGCAGGGCAAGGTGGTCCATTTGGTACAGCTCCTATCCAAATAACAGCAAGGACCAGAGCCCTACAGAAATAAACAAATAGATGAACCACTGAAGGTTGTGAAACGAGGACAGGGGAGGGCAAGATAAATAGTAGTTTAAGAACAATTAAAAGGAACAAAATGAGAGAAATGATACTGTCAACACTACATGCAAAAGGGAAATGGGAAAATTGGTAAATAATTAAACCAGTGGCGTAATACTGAGAACAGATAAGAATAGGATTAGCTTTATGTCACCTATTCAAAACAGAGTGAAATGTGTTGTTTGTGTCAAATCAAAGCAGCAAGAATTGAGCTGGGGACGATTTGCAATTGTCACAATGCTTCTAGTGTCAACAGAGTATGCCCACAACTCACTAACCCAAACGGTGAATGTGTTGTGTTTAAAGGACAAGCAGGAAAAGGGGCCACTGCTGAGTTAAAAGGGAGCGTGAAAAAACAAATTTCCTGAACCAGATGCCAATTACTAGGTAGCAACATTTTTTGCAGTTTTTCTTGAGAGGTGACTATCATAGATCAGAGTGTGGGCTCAATCGTCTCTGCCATTGAGGGCGTCTTCAACAGGCCGTGCCTTCAGAAGACAGTATCTATCATTGAAGACCCTCCCATCCAGGACATGCCTGCTTCTCATCATCACCGTCAGGGTGAAGGTACAGAAGCCTGAAGACCCTCACTCTATATTTTAATAAAATCTTCTTCCCCTCTGTCATTAGATTTCTGAATGGTCCTGGAGTTGCCTCTCCTATGTCTTATACTGTATTGCTATTGCAAAACTAATTTCATGGTATACAGTACATCAGTAATAATAATGGGTGCCATGGCAGAGTTGCGGTTACTGTAACACTATTACAGCACCTGCGACCTGGGTTCAATTCCTGCCACCGTCTGAAAGGAGTTTGTGATTTCTCCCCTGGACCGCATCGGTTTCCTCCTGTTGCTTCTGTTTCCTCCCACCTTCCATGCACTTGCATGAAATATGGGTGTATCTGGGTGGTACGGACTCGTTGGGTCAGAAAGGCCTGATACTCTGCTGTATCCCTAAATAAATAAAAACACATCCAAGCTGGGAAGTTTGGCCAAGTGACTTGTTTCTGAAGAGCTGATAAAAGCATACAAGTGGACATCTGCGTATACGGACCACAGAAATGCTGATAAAAAAAACTTCCAAAGGAGATTACTGGCTGAAATTGAAATTCACACAAATGAAATCAATTTATTAGCTTAACAAGGAAGCTGTCAGAGGAGGAGGAGATGACAAGATTAACTGGCTGGCAATCAATTTGGCAGGATGTGATGCAAGTGGGGCAACTGCCCCGTATCGGACTGCAAAGCACTCCAGCGCGTGGTGAAAATTGCCCAGCGGATTATCGGCACCCAATTGCCCACCATTGAGAACATCTACTATAAACGCTGCCTGGGCAGGGTAAAAAAGCATTATCAAGGATGCATCTCACCCTAACCATGGACTTTTTACTCTCCTCCCATCCGGTAGGCACTACAGGAGCCTCCGCTCCCGCACCAGCAGGCTCAGGAAGAGCTTCCTCCCTGAGGCTGTGACCCTGCTGAACCTCACATCACAGCACTAAGCACTATTGCACCCATATTGTACTGTCTCAGTACTTTTATATTTGTGTGCTGTAGCACTTATTTTTATTTGCAGTTATTTTGTAAATAACACTATACTTTGTATTTCTGGCTAGATGCTGACTGCATTTCATTGGCTTTGTATCTGTACTCGGCACAACGACAATAAGGTTGAGTCTAATCTAAGTTGTGTTATATCACATCTGGGTGTCCTGAGCAACTTAGGCAGCCACATGTCAGAAAGGAGGGATTTGCACTTTGGTTGCACGATTACAATACCCAGACTAGACTAAAAATGAAAAACTGCCCTTTCAGGAATTGCATTAGGAGAAACTTCTGCATTGAAAGGATAGTAAAACCTTCAGAACTTTCCTCCACAAATTCCAACAGATGCAGGTTTCCTGTTGATCTGAAATCTGAAGTTTAATAGCTTATTTGAGTTTAACCATAGCTGTTGAAGGAATGCAATGTACAAACGTTTGTAAATGCACCATGATTCAGGTCACAGAAAATCAGTGATCTCATCAAATGACAAATCAGGCTCAAAGAGTTGAATAGCTTTTCTCTTGCTCCAATCAAATGATCAGACCGACTTTCCTATCTTGCAATCCCTCTGCTACAGGTTCCTCAGTTTGATTATGCATTTCAACCACACAAGCTGTCCAGGTTAGATCTGTACTCACTGGAGTTTAGAAGAATGAGCGGCAATCTTATTGAAACCTATTGAATGTTGAAAGGCCTAGAAAGAATGGACGTGGGGCCATTATTTCCAATTATGGCAGTCTTGGATGACTGGACACAGTCTCAGAAGACAAGGACTTCCCTTTAGAACAGAGATGAGGAATTTCTTTAGCCAGAAGGTGGTGTAGCTGTGGAATTCATTGCTGAGGCAGATGTGGAGGCCTAGTCATTGGGTTCATTTAAAGCAGAGCTTGATAGGATCTCAATCAGTAAGGGCATCAAAGGTTATGGGAAGAAGGCAGGAGAATAGGGTTGAGAAAGATAATCAATCGGCCATGATCAAGTGGCAGAGTAGACTGCCCTAATTCCGCTCCAATGCCTTATGGTCTTTGATCACACCCACCCAGTGCAATGAAGATAGTGAATGACCTTAGATGGATTCTTCACTTGATCCAGCTCTGCCCACAACAGCACAGCACAGCTGTGTCTAATCTACTTCCATGACATATGCTGGGTCACATGAATTAACAGTAATTCATAACCACTGTGCACTGTTCTTAAGCAATTCCAGAAAAGCCAACAATGAACTGAGAAAACATCTAAATGCTATTGTGCTCTGTTTTAGTCACTAAGTTTACAATTTCACCAGTCTTCGTACATACTGTACCAGGGAAACTGGTGTGCAATTGCATCAAAACTGATCAGTCGTGCGTGATTTTACCCACGGGATATGGAAAAGCTCCAGACTTTTTCCTTCTCCTGGGTACTGGTCCACATCCTGCTGGACCATTTGTCCCACCACAAAGTCCTTCTACATTAAATGCATGATTTATAGTGCATGTCTAATCGATTTCACTGAGTCAGTACTCCCTAACAGTTCTGTTGCATATTATGAAGCCTAAAAGACAATAAACACCAAGTGCTTTTTTAAATAGTTGCCGGGAAACTGGAGTTTACCTTGTTAATGCTGCACTCAGTGAATATCACATATTGGATGAGCATCCAATTGGATAACAGGGAAACAAAAAGATTCAGGCAATGTGGGAAGAGCTACATATCAAAAACACAAGATGTTGGAAATCCAGAGCTTCACACTAAAATTGCTGGAGGAACTCAACATCTCAGGTAGCATCTATGGAGGGGAATAAATAGCCAATGTTTCAGGCCAAGGGCCTTCATCCGGCTAGGGGGAAGAAGACAGAATAAGGAGGTGGGAGGAGGGGAAGGAGAGGTAGCAGGCAGGTAGAAGTGAAGCCAGGTGAGGGGGAAGGAGGGTGGGTGTGGGAGGGGGATGAAGTGAGAAGCTGGGAGGTGTTTGGTGGAAAAGGCAAAGAGCTGAAGAAGGAATCTGGTATGAGTGGAGAGAAGACCATGGGAGAAAGGGAAGGAAGTGAGGCATCTGAGGAGAAGGGGTAAGAGGTGAGTCAGAATGGGGATTGGAAAAAAGGGAAGTTGAGGGGGGAGAAATTAACAGAAATTAGAGAAATCAATATTCATTGTATCGGGTTGGATGCTACTCAGACAGAATAGGAGATGATGTTCCCTCAGCCCATGGCAGCAGAGGAGACCACAGACCAACAAGTCAGAAAAGAATGAGAAGTAGAATTAAAATGTGTGTCACTGGGAAATCCCGCCCGTCGTGGTGGTTGGTGCGAAGGTGCTCGATGAGACGGACCCCAAATCTACGTCAGGTCTCACTGATAAAGAGGGAGCCTCATGAGCAGCACTGGATACAGTAGATGATCCTGACAGACTTGCAGGTGAAGTGGTGCCTCAGCTGTAAGGACTGATTGGGAGCCCAAATGGAGGGGGGAGAGAGCGGGAGAGGAGATAAACTGGCAAGTACAGCACCCGTGCTGCTTGCAGGAAATTAGTGGGGAGGGATGAATGGACAAAGGAGTCAAGGAGAGAGAAATCCCTGTGGAAAGTGGAGAGTGAGGGAGAAGGAAAGTTATGTTTAGTGACAGGGCAGAAAGTTGGGGGGTGGTGGTGAGGGAAGAGCTAGTTGAAAATAGCGTGCTCTACATAATGAAACATAGAATAAAACTTTATTGTGATAACAGCTGTATCTTAACTGTTTGCAGACATCATTGCTGCTAGGTCATTGATGCATTAACTGCTAGTTAACTAGTTGACTTGTACACACTGCAAGGCAGCCACAGCCCAGCAGCAGAAAGCAGGCAAGAGAAAGCATGGTGCCCCACTGGGCTCGCCGTTCAGCAATGGATCCCCATGCAGTAGAAGGCTGAGCCGCCATGGGCAAGGGGCTTTTCAGATGGTCAGTGGTTGCAGCAGCAAGCACTGAGTTGCACACTGCAGAGATGTTGGAGTCATGGCCAGTCACGCTTGTGAAATGGAGCACACAGAAAAATGAAGCAGAAGCTCTGGACAAAACATCAATGTCCCAGTCAGAGCCCTTTACGTCTTCTTGCCAAATTGCTTCTAATTTTACTGCAAGCTCTCAAATAAAGTTGTATTATTAATGGCCAGTTTAGCGGAGAAATATTAGATGTGCTAAGGTGAAACGTGCATGCAAGTGAAAGACTAAGATTCAGAGCTGAAACCATGCCTTCAGCCCATTGTCCATGCTGATCTTCAACTACCCATTTACACTGGCCTATATACGTTCAACTCACTTTTCTCTGTCAAATGCAGGGTCAGTTTCACAATCATTGTTAATTGATTCAAAATTATTGCTACTGCAATCTACTGACTGTTAAATTATTTTTGCAAGTGCTTTGCAAATAAAAAAAATACACCGGCCTGCAACCCTTGCCTAATCATAGAACAATTTACAATGACTAATTAACCTACTAACCAATACATCTTTGAAATGTTTCACCTCAGGAATCAACTAAGTGAACCTTTCCTGCATGGCCTCGAACTTGGTTATTCGTTCCTTTAGCATGGAGACCTAAACCATAGCAGTGCTCCAAGAACAGTTCCAGCACATCCTGTAGATTGACATCAAATCATTCCTACCTTCAATTTCATACATGAGGTTTTCTACACATCTTTGTACTGACTTGATTTAATTATATTTTTCTCATTGTTCCTCTGAATAGATAACCACTCTTTCTCTGCACGATGCTCCATCTGCAACCCTGTTCACACATTTAACCCATATCCTTTCACAGACTGTGTCTTCCTCCTATTTGCAGATCTTTCTTCTCTATACGCAAGAAACAAATATGGCCGCAGTACACTTGGTCCCTTCATCCAAATCACTAATATAGACCACCGATAACTGAGGCTGCACACTGATCTCCAAGGCACCCCACTAGTTATTGATTGCCGATCTAAGTGTGACCCATTAACTTTCTGCAAGTAAGCCATTCTAACCAGAACAATACCTTGCACCAACCAGCTGATTGGTAGAAATACTGATATAGGGCTCGTACTTCAGAATGTATAAGTTAAATTCTCTAACCTGTGGAGGTAGCACATCATTAGCCGCCTTCTGGTTAGGTTCTGGCATCAGTCCTTTATCATCTGTACAAAATTATCAAGCCAAAATTAAATAGTGGAAGTTCACTTCTGATTACGATAGTGGTTTTGCAAAGCCAATAGCAAAGGTTAATTGGTTTGCAGTAAATCAATAAACAGCTCAAGTTTAAAATGTCATATATGGACACAATGGACACATTCAAATCAGGGTTACTGCTTGCTCATTAAACTGCTACGTGTCAATGTTTTGGTAATGAAACTCGATCAAACGTTCTTGTAGCTGAATGCTGAGATATGCTTAAACTCAATAGTCTGCTGTACCCTCTCTGCTCTGACTGAAAGATGGTGCCAGGTTACTTACTGATATCATACTCTCACAGAAGTTTCCTTAAATAGATATACATATACAAGGTCAAAATGCTTCTTTTGAGGGTTAAAGTGCATCTTAGTTAATTATAATACACTTTGAAGTTAATTTTAGAATGCATTGTGATTTTCTAAATAATGCCATTAATCACGGCTTCAAATGATTTTAGCACTATGAAAATGAAAACAAGAACACTTTTGAGATTACTTATTTACAACTGACTACACCTAGATTAATCAGAGGTAACGCTTAGAATACTTTCCTAAGCTTTTGGACAAGCTTCAGAAATCCAAGCAGAACTCTCCTACTTTTCCCCTTTTGTCCTTGAAGATCAGTTGCACCTCTGATAGGGAAGGTGTAATGGTGTGGCAATTCCATTTTATTTACAGTAGCCCTTCAAGACCAGGTCAAAACTCTTTGAACTGTCATTGAGATGCTAAGCTACATGATCTGAAACACAAGTTAGTGTGATATCTCACCGTCTTCCTGATGAGAATGAAGAATTGTGTATCATCCAAGTTTAAACTCAAGCCAAAAGACTGTACATCATTCAAGGTGATCCTTTATGTGCAAATACAGGCTGGCTTAGGTACCATAAACTGCATGAGTAATATACACAGCCATAATAAATAAATAAATAACAAAGTCTGCCAAATTTTCCGGTCCTGTGTGTTATAGCTTCCTTGTGGTTCTTGGAAACACCTATTATTAGAAACCACCTTACATAGCATAACAAAATACCTGGGGTCACACTTTAACTCGGAGTGGAAAGAGACATCCTGCCAGCCCATTAAGAACCACGTAGCCCACAGTTATCTGAAATCATAAAGCTTGTTGGATTAAGCTGTGTGGAGGAGGGTTGGAGGGCAGAGGATTCACACCAAGAGTGCAAGGGAGTACAGATGAAACCAAAACTTTCCTTGATGTCTTGAGTCGTCAATATCACTCCTGCCCAAGACAAGTGAAGATCTTACCTTACAGAGGCGCTCCAGTTCCTGATCCTCTCTCCACTTGGCGAGTAACCATAGCACCCGGGCCAGTGTCAAACTTGCAGCCGCACTGTCAATGATGCCACTAGATCCTCATTTGGACCTGCTCGTGAGGTCAATCATTCAGAGCACGGAACCCAGCTGCTGTTCCAGAGGCTGTGTCAACTCAGATCTGAATGGATCCACGGTGAGTGAGCAGTTCAGCTGGCAGTTACCCAGTCACTGCAGCTGGGCAGGGTTATCACCAGTGTTTCATAATACTGGAATTGTGCAATGCACAGAATACAATCAGGACCATTAATTGCTTACCTGACTTTTGACCTGTATGTACCAATTCTGTTAATTACACACTGCTGAACAAATCAGACGGTAATGGTTAAAATGCAACAAAATGCTGAAGCTTACACACACTGAATGTACTTATACACATACATTACACTGATTTTTTTTGCTCTGAAAGAAAGCAACTGCTTTTGAAGGTCACTGTTTACATGAAAATCTTTCATTACAACAGAACTGTGAATGTGCTGCTTGTGGCCTGTGGAGACTTTGTTGAAAATAGAAGTGAAATATAAAATAGTGTTATAATCACCATGCTCGCTTCTCACTACCGCCATCGGGAAGATGGTACAGGAGCCTCAGGACCACCAACACCAGGTTCAGGAACAGTGATTACCTGTCAACCATCTGGCTCTTGAACCAGAGGGGATAACGTCACTCAATCTCACTTACCCCATCACTGAACTGTTCCCACAACCTATGAACTCACTTTCAAGGACTCTTCATCTCATGTTCTCGACACTAGTTTGTTTATTCTTATTATTTCCTTTTTTCTTCTCTTCCTGCTTGTATTTGCACAGTTTGTTGGGTTTATTTTTTGCACATTGATTGCTGTCCATCTGTTGAATGTGGTCCTGTTGATTCGATTGAGTTTCTTGTATTTACTGTGATTGCCCACAAGAAAATGAATCTCAGGGTGACATACCTGTAATTTGATAATAAATTGACTTTGAACAATGATTTTCTTGAACTAATGTGGCCTGTTTTAACAAAGCACAGAGGAGAATAGTAAACTGATACTAATTCCTCAGCAATGAGCTGGCTGTGAAGGCTTATTAGTTCTCAGTAGCTTGTCCCATCACTCTCACAGATACAACTTCGGTGAGGGAATGATAGTGTCTCCCAGCCTTTGACTGACAAGTCTATTTTCTCATCTTGTTCTCCTGACATTACTCATAACACTACAGTACAGAAATAGGCACTTTGGCCCATCCAGTCCATGCTGGACTATTAATCTACCGAGTCCTATCTACCTTTCCTCGTGTGTAGAAATGGGTACTTGACGGCATTCATCAACATGGTGGATAGAAAGGCCCTTTTTTGTACTCTATGATTCTGACTCCAAACTGGGGAATCACCAAGCAAGTGGAATGTACAGGCGGATATCTTGAGGTGTTAAGTGCTGGAGACGATCAGAGGTAGCTGGTCATTGAGGGATTTGAGGGGGGGAGACTACAGTTCTAAAATCAACCTGCTGCTTAGTCATGAGCTGGTTGGGTCAGCAAGCACAGGAGAGATGGGTGGACAGGACGTGGCCAAGTCAGAACATGACCAGTAAGAGCATTGGACTTCAAGGATGGAATGTGAGGGCTCAGCTACGAGTCTATTGGGAAAGTCAGGTCCTTTAGTGATAACAAAAGTATTGTTGAAGATCTCAGTACAGACATGTGGAGGCAGGGGAAGAGCAAAGAAATACTACACAGGCAGAAGAACTCAAGGCCTCAGGCATATCAATGTGCTTTGAACCGACTCAAAGTGATAAACCCTTAAAGGAGAAGGTTCGCCACCTTGTTGTGGTGGAGAAGTTTGTGAGTTCCTGAGATCCCAAGAGCAATGTTGTCTGGAGCTTGGCTCCTGGTGGGGTCAACTATGGTGGGAAGGTCAAGGGGGAGACTGTAAACCTAGGGCTATCCAATCAAGACCTCGACAACAGAGCTGGCACTGTCATCACAGGCAGACTGCAAGCTTGAGAATGACTGCAGTGCTAAAAATGTGTTACGATATGTCCACCTTGGCAAACAGACCAAGAGAAACAACCTGGTGAGTGAATCTCATCGAGCAATTTGAATATGAACGCTGCAAGGCTTTACACAATAGGAAATACATCTAAAAATTTAAAAAATGCAGATGGACTCCACTTGTCTAACAAAAGGTGACCTTCAGATCCAAAACTAGATGCTCTTCCATGTCATTTTTTAATAACGCAGCCTCCTATTAGTAGCCCTGAAGATAAGCTATTAGAGACAAGTGGAGATTGCTTTACATTTAAGGATGTAATCACTACAGTGCAGCTATTAATTTACCACATATGAGCGTCAATTAGTACCTTTGTGTTGACACAAGCTAATCACTATTCACAATAGTAACATGCCAAGGTTATTTGGTTACAGACACCCTACTAAAAAAGGTCTTGCAGAGATTTAGCTCAGAGTGAAAATTTCTTTCTTGAAGTACAAAATGATGAATTCCAAACAAATCAAGGATCTTCAACAGAGGAATTAAATCTCTTTGATTCTGTGTTTTTAAAAGAGGTATAGTGGAAAACCTAATTGTACTAACTCCAACAAAAACTGAAACATATCTGCAGTTGATTTCAGCTAGCATTTTCCTAGGTTACCCAAATTGATTTCCAGATGTTAGAGAATATGAAATTATTCCTGTTGAAGGTATCTTCTACTGTAACTAAACAGAGAACCATCATTAAAAGATTAGAAAATGCAATAATGACATGTCAGGCCTCCATATCAAAACTGTCCTGAATATCAAAATACCCGGTTGTTGTGTTATAGTTTCTATTCCCTTGTATATTACCAGTGCTAATCATTTACTGAGCAATGCTGAGGTACTGATAGTTATCCAGATTAATTACATTTAATTATGGTTGTGATTGACCTGTGTGTTTAGGAACATTGACAAGGTGCATGCTTCGGAGTGTTGGAGTACCTAACACATGCACATATTAATACCATTAAATGTAACCACGCACATAACCATCCCATATTGATGAATGCTACAATCTGAGTGAGTCTAATAAACCTTCCTGTTGAAGAATATAGGGTGGTCCTCATTAGCCTCATGTGAAATTCTAATACTCTCCCACATTAGGACTTCAAACTTTTCACACAGGAGAGATTTGTAATTTGCAGTTGTCATAAGGCACAGGAGCAGAATTAGGCCATTCAGCCCATCGAGTCTGCTCTGACATTCCATCATGGCTGATTTATTATTCAACTCAACCCATTCTTCTGCTTTGTGAACTACTTGTCATGTGAAAGACCATTGTTAATGCCTCCACAAACTCTTCAGCAACCTCTTTCAGAACCCTGGGGTGTAGTCTGTTTGATCCAGATGACTTGTCTAACTTAAGAACTTTCAGCTTTCCAAGCAACTGCACTTGCTTCTGTCCCCGACACTCTTGAGATTTGAAATACTGCTAGTGTCTTCCAGAGTGAAGACTGACGCAAAATACTTATTCAGATTGTCTGCCATTTCCCTGTCCCCCAATACTACTTCTCCAGTGTCATTTTCCAGTGGTCCAATATCTACTTTCACCTTTCATTTACTCTTTATATATCTGAAAACAACTTCTGCTATCCTCTTTGATATTATTAGCTAGCTTACCTTCATATTTCATCTCTTCCCCCCTTATGCCTTTAGTTCCCTCCTGTTGGTTTTTAAAACTTCCCAATTGCCTAACTTCCCAATAACTTTGGCACTATTATATGCCCTCTCTTTTGCTTTTGAGGTGTCTTTGATTTCCCTTGTTAGACACAGTTGTGTCATCCTGCTTTGAGAATACTATTACTTCTTTGGGATGAATCTATCCTGTGTCTTCCAAATTGCTCCCAGAAACTCAAGCCATTGCTGCTCTGCCATCATCTCTGCTAGTGTCCCCTTCCAATCAACTTTGGCCAGCTCCTCTCTCATGCCTCTAATTTCCTTTACTCCTTGTAATACTGCTGCATTTGACCTTATTGTCTCTTTCTCAAATTGCAGGGTGAATTCTATAATATTATGATCATTACCTCCTAAGGATTCCTTTACCTTGAGCAAACATATCCAGTTCGTTACACAACACCCAATCCCGAAAAGCTGATCCCCTAATGAACTCAACCACAAGCTGCTCTAAAAAGCCATCTTGTAGGCATTCTACAAATTTCGATCTCTTGAGATCCAGCACCAATTTGATTTTCCCAATCTATCTGCATATTGAAATCCCTTATAACCTACTTTATCATGCACTTCCAAATACCTCGAAACCTTATCCTTAATAATGGACTCTAACATCTTCTCAACCACAGAAATAAAAGCTAACTGGCCTCAAATTTCCTTACTTCTGCCTCCTTCCTTTCTTGAAGAGTGGAGTGACATTTGCAATTTACCAGACCTTCAGAACCGCTCAAGAAACTAGTGATTCTTGAAAAATCATTACTAATGCCTCTACAATCTCTTCAGTTACCTCTTTCAGAATCATGGGGTATGGTCCAGCTGGTCTTGGTGACTAATCTATCATCAGACCTTGCAGCTTCCCAAGCATCCTCTATGTAGTAACAGCAACTACACTCACTTCTGCCCCCCTGACATTCTTGTATTTCTGACATACTGCTAGTATCCTCAATAGTGAAGACTGATGCAAAATACTTAAATCCACTCCTAATTTCTTTGTTCCCCATTACTGCCTCTCCAGCGTCCCTTCCCAACAGTCCAATATCCACCCTCACCACTCTTTTACTCTTTATACATCGCAAGAAACTTTTATTTTAATTATTTTGCGATATATTGCGCGGAGTAGCCCCTTTTGGCCCTTTAAGCAGTGTCACATCAGCAAACCCTAATACCCCGAATTAACCCTAACCTAATCACGGGATAATTTACAGTGACCAATTAACCTACCTGGACATCTTTGGACAGCGCGAGGAAACAGGAGCCTCCAGGGAAAACCCATGCGTTCCATGGGAAGGACCTACAGAGGATGCCGGGATTGAATTCCAAACTCTGATGCCTTGAGCTACAGTAGCATCATATTACTACACTACTGCCGCACTCTTTATGATCCTCTATTATTGGTCAGTTTATTTGCATATTTAATCTTTTCTCTCCTTATGGATTTTTGATTGCCTCCTGTTCATTTTTAGAAGTTTCCCAATCCTCTAACTTACCAGCAATTTTTGCTCAATTATTTATTATTACTTCAGTAATACAGTGCAGAGCTGATCCTTCCAGGTCTATGAGCCATGCTGGCTCAGCAACCCCCAGTAAACCTGATTAACCCTAATCTAATCACAGGACTATTTCAATGATCAATTAACTTACCCGGTAGGGTTTTGCACTGTGGGAGGAAGCCAGAGTACAGGATGAAATCCATGCATTTCACAGGGAGGATGTACAGAGACTCCTACAGAACAGTGCTGGAATTGAACTCGGAACTCCAGAAAGGCCCGACTGCAGTAGTGTTGTGCTAACCGCTACACTATCATGGTGCCCCATGGTATATGTTCTCTTTTTTGATGTTATCCTGTCTTTGGCTTCCCTTGTCAGCAACAGTGGTCTCATTCTCACTGTAGAATACTTCATCCTGGGGTTGTATCTACCTGCACTTTCTGGAATGCCCCTGAGACTCCAGCCATTGTTTTTTTTTTTTGCTGTTAACCCTCCTAGCATCCCCTTCCAATTAACTTTGGCCAGCTCCTTTCTCATGCCTCTGTAAACCCCTTTAACTCAGCTTTAATATTCATACATCTGACTTTATCTTCTCTCTCTCTCTCTCTCTCAAACTGCAGGGTAAATTCTATCATTTTATGATCTCTGTCTTCTAAGGGTTCCTTTACCTTAAACTCCGTAATCAAATCCGGTTCATTATACAACACCTAATCCAGAACTGCCTTTCCCTAGTGAGCTCAACCATAAGCAGCTCTGAAAAGCCATCACACAGATATTCTACAAATTGGGATCCAACACCAACCTGATATTCCCAATTTACTTACACATTGAAATCCTCCATCACCATTGTAACATTGTCCTTATTAAATTCCTTTTCTATTTCCTGTTGAAAGTTATATCCCACATGGTTGGGGGTCTGTATACATCTCCCATCAGGGTCATTTACCCTTGCAGTATTTTAACTCTACCCAGAGGATTCTACATCTTCCGATCCTAAGTCACCGCTTTCTAAAGATTTTATTTAATTTTTTTTTACCGAACAGCCACTTCACACTCTCTGCTTACCTGCCTATCCTTTTGATACAAGTGGTATCCTTCAACATTCAGCTCCCAACAATGATCTTCTTTGACCTACAACTCAGTGATATGCTCAACGTCATACCTGCCAATCTCTAACTGTGCTACAAGATCATCTACCTATTCCATATCCTGCATGCAATCAAATGTTACACCTTCAGTCCTATACTCATCACCCTTTTCAATTTTGACCCTACATTACACTTCATCTCATCGCACTGACTGCAATTTTGCCCTGTCCTTCCTCTCAGTCTCACTACGCACTGCATCGACTTGTAAACCAACAGCTCCATCCTCAGTCCTGTCACTCTGCGCCCCTCCATGACAGTTCTAGCAAACCTGACTGCAAGGATATTGGTCCTCCTCCTCGTTCATGTGTAACCCATCCTTTTTGTACATGTCACACCTCCCCTGGAAGACATTCCAATGACCCAGAAATCTGAAACCCTGACCACTGCATCACTTCCTCAGCCATTCATTCATCTGTACTATCATCCTATTCCTGCCCTGTGGTACTGGGAGTAATCCAGAGATCACTACCTTGGACATCCTGCTCTGCAACCTCCTCCCTAACTCTCTATGCTCACTGCTCAGGACTTCTTCCTCCTTTCTACCCACGTCATTGGTGCCAATGGGCATCAAGATCTCTGGCTGCTCACCCTCCCTCTTTCACAGCCACAGAATCTCCTGTCCGTCCCCTGAACTATTGAGTATCTACCTGACTTTACCCTTTTCTGCTGAGCCTCGGAGCCAGCCACAGTGCCACTGCCCTGCCCTGCCCTGCCGCTGCTGTGCCCAGATAGGGCATACTCCCCAGCAGTACCCGAAGCGTTATAATTGCCGAGGGGAATGGCTACAGGGGAATCCTGCACTGTCTGCTTACTGGTGGTCCTTACTACTTTTCCTGGTGGTCACCCATCTACTATCTGAAGCCTGCACTCTGGGTGTGACCACCTCAGTAAAATTCTCATCTGTGAAGTTTTAAGCCTCCTAGATGTTCCCGAGTGCTTTTAGCTCCAGCTCCCTGACCTTGTCAGTTAGGAGCTGAAGTTGGATGCACTTTCTGCAGATGTACTCATCAGGGGGACTATTAGGTACCCTGAAATCCCACATCTCACAGGAAGAGCATTCTACTGCCTGTATTACCATCCTGCCTACACTTGCTATTTCTCTAACTTCTCAAACTGAAGTTCGAGTCTGTGTCTGTTCTCACCCAAACCTGCGAAGCCAAAGCTTGACCTCTCTAACACTGGCCTGATCACTCATTGGCTGCTCCATTTACACCTCACTTCTATACATTGGCCCTTGCTAAGTTACTATTAACCCAAGCAATCTCCCGCTCCACAGACGCGCCAACAGGGCCCCCTTGCTTTTCAAAACTGGCACATAAAGTCCACAAGGAACTGTCTCCAACTCACTCCACTATCTCCTCCCAGCATTAACCCGGTCAAGTCTGCCCTGTTAATTTAGGAATCTAGTATAGTCTTATACAACATCAAAATCACAACTTCGATGACTCAGAAAGAAAGTAATTATAATTTTCCAACTTCGGAGAGAACATTTATGCTTGCATCCAAAGAGGAAGACTGTGATTGAGCGTGGGTGGGGGGAGGGGGAGTGGAGAGGGAGGAGGAAGATGATCAGCAGAGGACAGTAATAAGTTTGTGAAAGGTTAATCCTTTTGATGTTCAAGTCAGAAACAATATAATGACTTACAATTAATATGTCAGCAATTCTTGGCAATGATTCCCTGGTCTAGGAAAACTACCACATCTACCATGACATCACAATATGACCACATCTACCACAGCATCTAGCTCAATATCGCAATATATATACTCCAATACATATACCTTTCACAAATACAATTACTACTCTTAAAATTGGACAAATCTTTTTACAAAGCGTTGTTGATAAAGTAGAAAAGTTTTTTATTCAAGTGATTATTCAATGGCAATTTTAAGAAAACAGTAAAAGAAAACAATAAATTATCTGAAGGCAGCAGTCTGAGAGCGATTTATAAAATCAGCTGCCAGTGCACATCTTTGACTAAATGTCAAACTAATTGTCAGCGCTGGGTTAATCAGTTCCATAGAGCTGGTAACTGACATCAAGCAGCAATTTCCTTTTTAAAACACAAAGGTGCAAGAAATAAAATGGCAATTAATTCATTAATACATAGGTCAGAAGAAAGTATTATATGGCCTAAGGGAGGGGAGTACTTTGTACTAAATACCATGCCATGGCATTTATTTTCACCATATATAAACAGGAATGTGGAGAACTGTTTTGTTCAGTTAAAGAAATAATGAGTAACACACAAATGGTGGAAGAACTCAGCAGGTCAGACAGCATCTATGGAAGTGAATAAACAGTCGACATTTCAGGCCTAGAGCCTTCTTCAGGACTGGAAAGGAAGTGGGAAGATGCTAGAATAAAAAGGTGGGGGAAGGCGAAAGAGGACTAGCTAGAAAGTGATAGTGTAAGCCAGATGGGTGGGGAAGGGGAAGGGCTGGAAAGGAAGGATCTGATAGGAGAGGTGGACTATGGGAGAAAGGGAAGAAGGGGAGGTGATAGACAGGTGAGAAGAGGTCAGAGGCCAGAGTGGGAAATAAAAGCGGAGGGTTGGGGGTAAGGAAAACAAAATTACCAGTAGGAGAGATCGATGTTCATGTCATCAGGTTGGAGGCTACCCAGATGAAATCTGAGTTGTTGCTCCTCTATCCTGAGAATGGCCTCATTGAGGCAAAAGCGGAGGCCATAGACCAACATGTCAGAGTGGGAATGGGGAGAGGAATTAAAATGCTTGGCCACTAGGAAATTCTGCTTTTGGCAGATGGAGCAGAGGTGCTCAACAAAGCGAATCCCCAAATTACGTCGAGTCATAGCAATATAGAGGAGGCCACATCAAGAGCACCAGATACAAAAGATGACCCCAACAGATTCATAGGTGAAGTTGTGCCTCACCTGGAAGGACTGTTTGGGGCCCTGAATGAAGGTGAAGTGAATGGCCGTTGTAGCATTTTTGAAATTGGCAGGTAGGTGATGAGTTGAGAGAGATGAGTGGACCAGGGCATCACAGAGGAGTGATTCCTGCAGAAAGTGGAGAGTGAGGTGAGGTAAAGATATTGTTTGTTTAGTGGTAGGATGCTGTTGAAAATGACGGAAATTGAGGAGAATGATCTATTGATGTGGTGGCTCATGAGGTGGTAGATGAGGACAAGAGAAATTGTACTTGTTAAGGCTACTGTGAAACTGTTGGGGTCATCTGTTGTATCTGGTTCTCCCAATGTGGCATCCTCTACATCAGTGAGACCCAACATAAATTGTGGGACTACTTTAGCGAATCTCTCCCTCTCTCTGTACCTGCCTACCACTTCCCATGGGTGCTCCTCCTCCTTCCCTTTTCCTCATGACCCACCCTCCTCTGTCAGATTCCTTCTCCAGCCCTTTTCCTTTCCCACGCACTTGGCTTCACTCATCACCTTCTAAGCTAGTCCTCCTTCCCCCCAGCTCCCACTCCTTTTTATTCCGGTATCTTTCCATTTCCTATCCAACCCTGCAGAAAAGTCTCAGCCTGAAACGTCGACTGTTCACTCACTTCTCCAGTGTTTCGTATGTATTGTTCTGGATGTCCAGCACCTGCAGAATATCTTGTGTTAAAATAATTATTATTCATTTACGATGGGGAGTGATGTTGTCAAGGTTAGCCACATGTCCTATGTGAAACGGAGACACCTCTTTCTGTCTTATTAGGGAGAGAGAGCGCCTGAGGTATGTCGAATACCGGGTGAACAAGTAGTCTTTGGAGTACTGCAAGTCTGTTTCCTTGCTCATGCTTGAGTGCTTGGTGGTGGGTGCTGATGCTTTTTGTTGCCAGTGGGAGGAGGAGGTGGGATTGTTGCTTGTTGCTGCTTACGCGTGGGAGGGAGGGGAGCTGGTGGGGGGGAGTTTGGGGTTCTAACATTTAACTGTCGTTCATTCTTTGGGGGCACTGCTCTGTTTTCTGGATGGTTGCGAAGAAAAAGCATTTCAGGATGTATATAGTATACATTTCTTTGACATTAAATGCACCTTTGAACCCTTTGATGTCCATCTCTTAGAGATGGTGGTGAAGTATCTTTTGAACATTTGCACCCTGTGCTAAAGATAACTGGAACTCCAGTGATTAGACCCAAAGGCTACGAAGGATTTGCGTTAGGTTCATAAACAGGATTGTATAACTTGGAGGAAAACCTGCAGATGCATGGTGATGATGCATGGTTGGGGTCATGAGGTTGGGAGCAGTTGTTAGAATAGATGAGCTGAATAATTGCAGTGCATTTTGCTGACAGCACAGTTGTTACCATGGTACCTTATTTCTGAAGGGAGATAATGCACCTGCGCCTGCATGTACTTAAGCACGAGAGAAGAGACTCAACTTTGACATTAAGGATGGCGGCAGGGGTGACAAACAACCACGCAAATTTGTCCAGGATGGAGTCAAATTTCTCGATTGTTGTTGGTCCTGCACAAAACCAGGGAGCATTCCATAATGCTCCTGATGGACTTTGTTAACAATCGAAACATTTTAGCAAGTTTGGAAGTCAATCACAGCCTCTGGCCTGATCTTGTAGACATGGTTGATTCAGGTTAATGTTTCTGGTTAATTATCATGTCAAGGATCATGTTGCAAAATTCCAGTTTAACTTCCAGTTTAAGACGGCACTACCGAGCACACACAACAGCTTACTGATAGTTTAAAAGGCAAGGAATTCTGCTAAAAAAACATTATGAATAACACCTTTCCTGAAGTAGATCGTGGTAAATTATCACCATAAACAATGAAGAGGCGAGCGAAAGAAATTCGAGGGATGGACCACGCTGCTACGTTGCAGAATCGATGCAGATGGAGTGAGCCATTCGAAGAGGAGAGGTTGAGGCAGAGGAGTTTCGATGCCCTTGTAACTGGCCTGGGCACCGAACCAATTTGGAGAAATCGAGAGCAGCGGCTTCGGGCTGGTGGTGAAATCTTGGCCAGGAGCGAATCGCTGGGTGGCATGTTCTAGGCCCGGAGCCTTTCACCGCAGCTGTGCCCGAGTTCCACGCTATTTGGGCAACCTAAACGATATCCTGGAAAGACAGGGCATCGGGGTCAGAGCTGAGTGCTGCTTTCACTCAGTCTCCCACAATGTTCACTCCTCTCTCTCTCTCTATGGTGCCGAGGCTATGAATGCTGCCCCCGGGGGCTGTTCTCCAAGCCTGCTAATATGATGGACTGATACCAAGGCTTGGGCCTACTCCAGGGTTTGGATCCAGGGACTCATCTTGGTCTGGAATGTTGTTGTTCATTTCTATTGTCTGCATGATGTGTTTTCGCCCCCCTTTCTCTGTGTATTGGGTGTTGGCCGTTATTTTATTATTTTTTTTAAACTGGGTTCTTTCGGGTTTCTTGTGGCTGCCTGTAAGCAAACAAATCTCAAGGTTGCATAATTTATACATTCTTTGATAATAAATGTACTTTGAAATCTTTGAAGTTGGACCATACTGTTCAATGTGAACGATAGGTGATCAGATCTTTCCTTGTTAGTTTGGGCAGTGGCAGCCACATTTTGGGTACAATATTGCTTACCACTCAGCCTGTACATTATTGTTAAAGTCTTGTTGCTTGTCAGGCCTTCTACTAGCAAATATCTTGGAAATTCATGACTTTCTCCCTATTCACTGAAGATCTTGGAAAATAATCTTCGATGCCAAGAAATTTTATAAATTCTCTCATAAGCTCGGTTCAAAAAATGCCCTTAGGCCAGTACCATCATTTTTTAATCGCTATTAGATCTAAATATTGTGGAACACTCAAGACTTAATTTAATTCACTTGTGGACATTTCAAATTACAAATCCTATAGCCAAGGTGGCTTAATTTCATATCATTAATAAATACTCAAGCACACTACAGTGAAATTATATTTTTACCAATGTTATGAATACAGAATAATATCTTGCTGAATCTGTTGAAGATATCAATCTTTTTTGTTAGAAAGATTCTGCATAAAATATACATATAGACTAAAACTCTCAGTTTTATTTCTCTTTGGCTTGGGAATGTGATTCTGGGTACATATCGGCCCTGACTTTGCTGTGAGGATTCTAACCCTCAAACTAGGAGTGGCACTCTTATTTAAATATAAAATATACTGGGGATTTCACGGACAGAAGCTGAGAGGTTGTTTCCATTCTTGGGGCAAATCTACAACCAGCCTGAGGCATGGAGAAATACCATTCTCCAAGGGTCATGTGTTTTTGGAAGTTTCCATCCCAGAAACCAGAGTATACAAGTCATCGAGTATATTCAATGTCGATATTTGGAAGGCAGAAGATATTTGGACTTTAATAGAAGAGCATTAAGTATTTTGTTTACTTGCTCCTAATCATACGGCAATTGTATTTGCAAAACTCGTCCGACCTGTATTCTTTTTTAAACCTTCACAAGTTTACAGGAAGATTTCTCAGGAATCCTGGAAACTTCCCGTTTCCCCAGTAAGAATTCCGAGCAGGAGGAAAGAGCCTGGTTAATGACCCAGCTTGATTTGGGAATCCATACTGAATTAGGTCCCGAAGTGGATAACTTTGTGTGCATGTGGGACTTTCCAGAGTAAGTGCAGTGGGCCGTGAAATACACTAACAAAGTTGGAGCTTTAATCAGAGATCACATCATCGTGGTTCAATAGCATGATTGAATATGGCAAGGTCAATTAGAAAGACTATGAAGAATTAAAATGAACATTAACACTCACTTGTTAGGATTACAGTATAGGCTCCCACAAGCACCCAACTGTCATATTTACTCCTGTCACATCCTGATTAAACCTTGTGATGCTAATCAGGCTTTGCCCTTTTACTGAAATTTATTTCTAATTTAACTAATAAAACTAATTTAATTTTATGTTCCAATGACCTGTTGGTAGATTAATTAGATGCTGTGAATTACCCCTTAGTAGAAGTTAACGATAAAAATAAGGATGAAAGGGGAACTGATGGACATGTGAAATAGATGAGCTGAAATTGTACAGGGGAGATGGAGGGAGGTGAATGGGTCTAATCAGATTCTGGACCATGGACTGGTTTTCCTTATTATTGTTACACATCCCATTCCAGTGACGAGCAAAATCCAGACTGAATCACTTTCCATGTTAAAGGACTCCTACACTATTAGAAACCTTTGAGGTGAAGCATTAAGCTGAGAGGCTATTAATTTCAATTCCTGGATTCAATACATCTCTTAGTGCTACTCGGAAGAGCAGCTGGAGACTATTCCCCAGCATGCTGGCCAATATTCATCTTTCACTCTCTGAATAATGAACACGTTGCTGCACTACTGGTTGACAATAGTTGTGTATAAATAGGTTGTTAGAATGATCTCATCATAAATAGAAACTACACTTCAAAAACAGTTGCTCGCATCATGAAAATAGTTATCTATATTATTTGCAGTTTTAAACTTCATGATACCAGAAGCTTTAATAAAATATCTGGTTACATCCAATCCATTAATTATTAAACATACAGTAGTAATTAAAGGCATCTTGCTAACCTTAAAGTAATAACAGTTAGCTCCGGAAAGAATCATGCATTTCAAGAATCTTACATCCAGCCATCATCATTGTCAAGGAGTTGACAGTTTGGAAATACCAGTTTTCAGCTGAACTTCTGCAGTTCTGATGCATTATGTGGTCTAAATATCAGCCTGCACTCTGGAAAAAAAAAGGTTGATCTAAAGTCTGAGCAAAAGTACCTTTCAGTGCTTGAGGGCATTACTTGTGGCTCTTTGTAAGTTTAACACCTCCGCTTTGATTACTGTGCTGTATGTCTAAAGATGAATATACATTTGATGAAGTGAACACCTCCACTTGTTCTTCAAATGGACAATAGCTCAACACACAAAATTCTTCCAAAGTAAGATTTTCAATGACTAGTTTTTACTAATCCAGACGCCTTGAAGCTATGTTACATAGAGACAAACTGCACTCTTTGTCCTTGTTGAGATTGGTACCCATAACTGAGATTTCATTTAGAGATACAGGCCCTTGCAGCCCAAAGAGCCCATGCTGCCCAATTACACCCATGTGACCAATTAATCTGCTAACCTGTACAGCTTCAGAATGTGGGAGGAAATCGGAGCACTCAAAGAAAACCCACAGGGTTACGGAGAGAACTTACAAACTTCTTATACACAGTGTTGAATTTGAACCTGGGTTGCTACCAATAATAACTTTACACTAACCACTATACCACTGTGCACCCCGAATCTGTTTCTTCTTTGTTTTTATATTGTTCCAATTCTATTCTTTCTTGTATAACTTAAGCTGTTCATTCACAATTTTAATGTGAATGATGTGCACCTGTAATGATGCTGCAAGTTTTCCATTGCCTACATGCACTTGTGCAAATCCATTCAACTCAATCTTGACATTCTACAGACTCAGATATGGTCTTACACATTAACCTTCTGCAAACTCAAATAGTCCCACATGTACTTTAATTTCATTGCATACAGGGTCCCAGTCCTTCTCAGCTTTCGGAACATTGTAAGTAGCTTTTGTTGATCTCTGCCGCATCTCAGTTTCCTGCTGCATTCAGGTGGTCATCCATGCTCCAGAATCAAGGAAGGATACCATTGACTCATCTCAACAGACTAGTATGGCACAAGGATTTGCCTGGGCCTAGCATGTTCAAAGGGCAGGCTATTGTAGACTACTTGCACCTTTTGAGAGACCTACTCAGCAACCTCCAGACAGGAGGTCTGGAAGGTCTCCATGGCCTTCCTGCACAAAGGAATGGTCTTCTGGAATGGAAGCCAAAGGGCATGAATAGAAAAACAGTGAACAGGGGTTGAAAATATTGCGAATGGCTGTATAAGTGGCTGAAAAAGAATGTACTTTGTGGATTGAAAATTTGTTTCCACCAATGTTGCCACAATGAAGATGGCATTAAAAGCCCATGGAGTGGGGAGATAAAGCATGCAGTGATAAAGGCAAGGCTAGATTCGCATAACCTATTGAACACCAAGCACCTGATGCCAAATTAATACAGCTCCAAAGGAGGAAGGAAGATCTAAGAGAAGTATTCATGCCGTGACATCAGTGCAAGGTAACTAATGACATTTCAACTTGACTGAGGAGCAACCTGTAGTATGCTGTTGAAGCAATCTATCAATCTTGAAATGGTCATTTGCTATCAATGTACAACAGGAGTGAACAGAAGCCTCCTCAGCGTCACTTCTCATCCACGGTGATTTCAAGCAGTCAAGAGAACCACTATGCAAATGCCTTTGTAATACAGTATTTCAAAGTTGTTAGTATAGCAGATGAGACTGAAAAGAATATCATAACAAATTCCTGAAGATCACTTTAACATTTGCTGCCACGGCTCACAGGTGAAATTGCAGACACTTTTCATGGAACAGGGAAAGCAGAAATTCATCAAGTCCAGAAAGACAGCGAGAGCTGATGTAAAGCTGAGGGGCCAGATACCAAATGCATCCAATCCCTCAGCTCAATAAGTATGGAATTACCCCTGGGCTCAATGAGGAGACCAGGGATGGAAAGGGAGACTACATCTTCTTTTCAATGAAACTGCCAGTCAGCTGTCAATGTGTTGTGGCCTGTGATTTAAGGAACGTAACAGGTGTTATTTATGCAATATCATGTTGACACTTTTCTAAGAACTGCGCCATGTGACCAAGTACTCATTGTATATAATATTGCATCATTGTTTAGGATGAGATATTTCACAGAGTGCCTGTGGCTACAGAAAAGTGCTTTCATCTGTGGTATGAGGCACATGACATAGGAATGCCCCTTTGTGTCATTGAACCACACTTATATAGCACCTTTGTTTAGTTTAGATAAAAATATCAGCTCTACTTCAGTATCTCAGTGAAGGAGAAAAGCACTGAGATGCTTTCAGCTGCTAAAATAATTGAACATGTTACATTTGTCTTGTGCCTGCGGTAGACACATGGTCACACTTAACCTTTTGCAGTTGGGCAGGTCCTAACCTCACATTAGTGTCCCAGCAGCAGCCCTGTGTCACAGTCACACACAGCAGAAAGTTTCCTTACAGATTGTACCGCAAATGCTCTTTCCACTGTTTTTGCATCGAAACAGTTAAGACATAACAATTATTTATATCTTAAAAGTGTTATACTTGCCTATAACGATATCAAACATGCAAATTAACCATAGAACATAACAGCATAGAAACAGGCCTTTTGGCCCTTCTTGGCTGTGCCGAACCATTTTTCTGCCTAGTCCCACTGACTTGCACCTGGGCCATATCCCTCCAAACCCTTCTCATCGATATACCTGTCCAAGTTTTTCTTAAATGTCAAAAGTGAGCCTGCATTCACCACTTCATCTGGCAGCTCATTCCACACTCCCACCACTCTCTGCATGAAGAAGCCCTCCCTAATGTTCCCTTTAAATTTCTCCCCCTTCACCCTTAACCCATGACCTCTGGTTTTTTTCTCCCCTGGCCTCAGTGGAAAAAGCCTGCTTGCATTCACTCTATCTATACCCATCATAATTTTATACACCTCTATCAAATCACCCCTCATTCTCCTACTCTCCAGGGAATAAGGTAAAATTAAGAAAAATCCCAAGAGGTTCTAGAGCTACATTAAGAGTAGAACGAATAGCTATGGAGAGAGTAGATCCCCTTAGAGATTAGCAGGGTGGCCTACATCTTGAACCACAGGAGATGGGTGGGATGTTATTAACTTCAAATTTTCTGCATAATCACTCAGAGTTGAACTGCACGTGCATGTGAGGAGAGCTGTATAACTCATCTCCTTCTACCTTAGGCCACAAACTTATCAATCACTCCTGCCGTGGACACTTTCTGGAGGTCGAAGATCTGTATGCTCCACGACCGCTGGACTAAGTGTGTGAATGTAGGAGGGGACTATGTTGAAAAATAAATGTGCTAGGTTTTCTAAAATTGATTCCTTCTACATTAGGCCACAAACTTATCAATCACCCCTCCTAAGAACAAAAAAAAAGCATTGTGCAGCTTGTTCTTGTAATTCAGAATTAGAATCAGGTTTAATATCACCGGCATATGTTGAGAAATTTGTTAGTTTAGTGGCAGCAGTACAATGCAATACATAATAGAAACAAACCAAATGAAAGTAAATACATGTTAAATAATTAAGTATTACAAAAAAATAGAAACAGGAAAGTGGTTTATTTTGACAAAAATTAGTTTGTTGATGAGGTCACACTTTCAGTACTACAGTATATGCTGTTTTGGTCACTCTTCTGTAGGAAAGGCATGATTAAACTGCAAAGAGTGCAGAACAGGTTTGTAAGGATGTTACCAGGATGAGAGGGCCTGAGCTATGGGGAGAGAGGGAACGGCAGTCAAGGCTACACCTTTATTCACTGGAACACAAGAGAATAAAGAGTGGCCTTATAGAACTGCTTATGAGAGGCATAGACAAGGCGGAGAGCAGAGTCTTTTCCGTATTGCAGGGGAGCCCAAAACAAGGAGGTACAGGTTGAGAGTGAGGGGTGGCGGGTAAGACTTAAAGGTGCCCCAGCAGCGTAGCAGTTAGCAAAAAGCTATTACAGTGCCTGCAATTGCCAATCAGCTTTCAATTCCTGCAACTGTCTGTAAGGGGTTTGCATGTTCCCCATGTAACCAGGTGGCTTTCCTCTGGGTGCTCCTGTTTCCTTCACGTTTCAAAGGCATGTGGTTCGAGTTATTGAGATGTGGCCATGGCATATTGACAGCAGAAGCTTAGTGACTCTTACCCAGCACAATCCTTGCTGATTTGATTTGATGAAAATGATGTATTTCTCTGAACGTTTTGATGATGTGACAAATAAAGGTAGTCTTCATCTAAAGGACGATTCTTTTCCACGTAGAGTGTGGTGAGTAGGTGGAATGAGCTGCCAGAGGAAGTGGCTAGGACAGGCACAATAATGGCAACAGTTATTTAAGAAGCTCTCTGATAGGTATATGGAGGGATGAGGTTTGGAGGGATATGAGCTAAATGCAGGAAATTGGAACTAGCTGAGTGGACAATGTGGTCAGCACAGACTGATTGGTCCAAAAAGCCTGCATCCATGCTGTATTGCTCTGTAACTCTATAATAACTAGCTCTTAAAATGAAGTGAAATTATTTTACATCACCTTCCTTGTTAAAGTAACATAGGTATCAACAACATGCAAAGAAAAACATTTTGCTATGAATTTATGCGGCCCCTTTAAACAAAACTATTGTACCCACTTTATATGCTGGACTACTTCAGAAAGCCACAACAGTGTTATGTTTCTAATCACTTACACAAAATTTATAGAGAAGCCAGAAAGATCTACTTCTAATCTACATGCTTTAACCTCTCCAAGCAATTATTTCCACAGACCGTGAACACTTGGCACTGCCAATAACCTGCCCCTGTTTACTTGTTCTAATAAGCGATTTGACAACTGATATGCTGACAGCACCACTGTTTACAGTTTCCAGTATTGCAAAGTATGTGGACAGAGTGGGATCTCAACCTCTAACAAAGTCATTGTAAGATGTACAGGCTTGGACATGGGGCATGGTGACCTTAAACAAAGTGTGTGTGGTTAATTTAAGGGTTCTCCACAAGCTATTTATGGATCTTTTCCACAAGCATTGCTGCCAGCAAACAACAAGTCAATCACGTGATACAGTCCTTAAAGGGGTGACAGCATTAAAATAGACACCATCAGTCACAACCAATGTTGCAGACACTGCAAATATATTTTTGCTGGAAAATCCAATATCAATATAATTAATGATATACATTTTCTAGTTTTCTGAGCTTCCAGATCTACACCCATATTTTAGTTTTCAATCATAGGAGCGTAAGCCCTGCTGGGTGCATTAGGGATTTAGACACCACTACAGAGCATCAGAATCGTTCACTAAAATCCAGATTACAGAAGATACAATCCAATTGCTGCATGCTAAAACAGGACAAAAGGAATAAGATAGCATCTAACTACTCGGGTTATGCAAAAAAAGGTCTTCCCTCTAAATCTGAAAGATGAATTCTGAAAGGACTACCTTGATTAAAGCAAAGACATCCCAAAAGCATAATGAGGTGGTAAAATTACAATAACTTGGAAACAAACCAAGTTATAGAGCCATAACACACACAAAATGCTGGTGGAATACAGCAGGCCAGGCAGCATCTACAGGGAGAAGCGCTGTCGACGTTTTGGGCCGAGACCCTTCGTCAGGACTAACCGAAAGGAAAGATAGTAAGAGATTTGAAAGTAGTGGGGGGGAGGGGGAAATGCGAAATGATAGGAGAAGACCGGAGGGGGTGGGATGAAGCTAAGAGCTGGAAAGGTGATTGGCAAAAGTGATACAGAGCTGGAGAAGGGAAAGGATCATGGGACGGGAGGCCTCGGGAGAAAGAAAGGGGGGGGGGAGCACCAGAGGGAGATGGAGAACAGGCAAACAACTAAATATGTCCGGGATGGGGTAAGAAGGGGAGGAGGGGCATTAACGGAAGTTAGAGAAGTCAATGTTCATGCCATCAGGTTGGAGGCTACCCAGCCGGTATATAAGGTGTTGTTCCTCCAACCTGAGTTTGGATTCATTTTGACAATAGAGGAGGCCATGGATAGACATATCAGAATGGGAAAGGGACGTGGAATTAAAATGTGTGGCCACTGGGAGATCCTGCTTTTTCTGGCGGACCGAGCGTAGGTGTTCAGCGAAACGGTCTCCCAGTCTGCGTCGGGTCTCACCAATACATAAAAGGCCACACCGGGAGCACCGGACGCAGTATACCACACCAGCCGACTCACAGGTGAAGTGTCGCCTCACCTGGAAGGACTGTCTGGGGCCCTGAATGGTGGTGAGGGAGGAAGTGTAAGGGCAGGTGTAGCACTTGTTCCGTTTACAAGGATAAGTGCCAGGAGGGAGATCGGTGGGAAGGGATGGGGGGGGGGGGGACGAGTGGACAAGGGAGTCGCATAGGGAGCAATCCCTGCGAAAAGCAGAAAGGGGGGGATGGAAAAATGTGTTTGGTAGTGGGATCCCATTGGAGGTGGCGGAAGTTATGGAGAATTATACGTTGGACCTGGAGGCTGGTGGGGTGGAAGATTAGGACAAGGGGAACCCTATCCCTAGTGGGGTGGCGGGAGGGTGGGGTGAGGGCAGATGTGCGGGAAATGGGACAGATGCGTTTGACAGCAGAGTTGATGTTAGACGAAGGGAAGCCTCTGTTTAAAAAAGGAAGACATCTCCTCCATCCTGGAATGTAAAGCCTCATCCTGAGAGCAGATGCAGTGGAGACGGAGGAATTGTGAGAAGAGAATAGCCTTTTTGCAAGAGACAGGGTGGGAAGAGGAATAGTCCAGGTAGCTGTGAGAGTCTGTAGGCTTATAGTAGATATCAGTAGATAGGCCGTCTTCAGAGATGGAGACAGAAAGGTCAAGAAAGGGGAGGGAGGTGGTGGAAATGGACCAGGTAAATTTGAGGGCAGGGTGAAAGTTGGAGGCAAAGTTAATGAAGTCAATGAGCTCAGCATGCATGCAAGAGGCAGCGCCAATGCAGTCGTCGATGTAGCGTAGGAAAAGAGGGGGATGGATACCAGTATAGACTTGGAACATGGACTGTTCCACAAAGCCAACAAAAAGGCAGGCATAACTGGGACCCATATGGGTGCCCATGGCTACACCCTTGGTTTGGAGGAAGTGGGAGGAGCCAAAGGAGAAATTATTGAGAGTAAGAACTAATTCCATTAGACGGAGGAGAGTGGTGGTAGAGGGGAATTGGTCAGGTCTGGAATCCAAAAAAAGCGAAGAGCTTCGAGACCATCTCAGTGGGGGATGGAGGTATATGGGGACTGGACATCCATGGTGAAAATAAGACGGTGGGGGCCAGGGAACTTAAAATCATTGAAAAAATTCAAAGCATGAGAAGTGTCATGAACATAGGTGGGAAGAGATTGAACAAGGGGGAATAAGACAGTGTCAAGGTATGCAGAAATGAGTTCGGTGGGGCAGGAGCAAGCTGAGACAATAGGTCTACCTGGACAGGCAGGTTTGTGGATCTTGGGTAGGAGGTAGAAACGGGAAGTGCAGGGTGTGGGAACTATGAGGTTGGTGGCAGGGGATGGGAGATCCCCAGAGCTGATAAGGTTGGTGATGGTATAGGAGACAGTGGCCTGGTGCTCCTTAGTGGGGTCATGATCAAGGGGTAAATAAGAGGAGGTATCAGAGAGTTGTCGCTGTGCCTCGGTCAGGTAGAGGTCAGTATGCCAGACAACAACAGCTCCCCCCCTTATCAGCGGGTTTTATAGTAAGGTTGGGATTGGTGCGGAGGGAACGGAGAGCAGAGCGTTCGGAATGAGTGAGGTTGGAATTGGAACAGGGTGTGGTGAAGTCAAGACGGTTGATGTCCCGTCAGCAATTAGCAATAAAGAGATCCAGAGCAGGCAGAAGACCAGAGCGGGGTGTCCATGAAGAGGAGGAGGGTTGAAGATGGGAGAAGGGGTCATCGGTGTGGGTAGGAGTGTCCTTGTCAAAGAAGTAAGCTCGGAGACGGAGCCGGCGGAAGAAGAGTTCAGCGTCATGGTGCACGCGGAACTCGCCGAGGTGTGGGCGAAGGGGGACAAAGGTGAGACCCTTAATGAGGACAGAGCGCTCTGCCTTAGAGAGTTGAAGATTGGAGGGAATGGTAAAGACCCAGCAGGGATGAGAAATGGGATCAGAGGTGGGAGGGAGGCTGGTAGTGTCAGTGGAGAGGGAAGGGTTGGGGTGAGAGGAAGATGGAGCCTCTGATGGCCCAGGAGCTGACGATGGGATCTGAGGCAGAGGGAATTGCAGAGTGGTGGTGGGGGAAGGGGAGATGGGAGTCACAATCGCAGCATGTGAAGACCCAGCCTGGAGTTCAAGGCTGGAGTCGCAGTTGGTGGTTGCGCAATCGCTTTGAAGCTGTCTATGGTCGTTGGAACCCGCGTTGATGGTGCTGGAGTCTGGGTTTTCAAAACGCCCTGGGTCGCTGGAGCAGCCGAGATCGACAGCCGGGGCGAATCCATGGCCGTTGGAACACGCGGAGATGGCGCTGGAGTCCGGGTTTTCGATATGCCCTGGGTCGCTGGGGCAGCCGAGATCGACAGCCGGGGCGAATCCATGGCCGTTGGAACACGCGGAGATGGTGCTGGAGTCCGGGTTTTCAATATGCCCTGGGTCGCTGGAGCAGCCGAGATCGACGGCCATATATATAGAGCCATATATAGTATTAAAGCACAGACACAGGCCCTTCAGCCTATACAACTATACCAGCCTGATCTTCTACCCAGTCCCATTGTCATAGTTAAGCAAAAAAAGGAATATTAACTGCAAGTTCTAAAACACTGAAATGGAAGGTTCTATCATCTTGGATCTCAGAAGTTGTGAAGAGCTACTGCTGATAGAAGTTACCACTGAGAATTGAAAGCACCATGCCAATAATGAAATGCACTCAAACAACAGGAATCTAATCCAAATAGGATCAAAATGTAAAACTGCTGATGCTGGAAATCTGGTCTAGTCCAAATGTATCTAGAACAGGGGTTCTGAACCTTTTTATTACCATTAACCAAGGGGTCCCAGGACCTGAGATTGGGAACCCTTGATCTAGAATGTTTTGATGAAATGGTCGAATATTGCTCTCTGGTAATTTATGCCAGTCATCCACCCCCTCACCCTATGTACAGAGCCAATCAGCTTAGGAGAAAAATTGAAAAGGAAATCCCAGAGACGGAGCAGAAATGATGGATAGTGGCCAAGGTCACTAAACTTACTGATTCTGATGAACGAGAAGTCAAATGGATGGTCAAGGACCACCATCTAACTTTAACTTCAGAAAAAATTACAGAAGCACTGGCAGAGGCCACATTTTTCCAGCAAAAACTGTTAGAGAAATATGAAGCTCACAACATTTAACACGATGCAAATCTGAACATCTACCAACTGGCACATTTCAACAGAAAGTAGACAAGGAAGCAAAGGAGCAAGATATTATCCAGAGCTTCAGAGTGGTTGAGAAATCAAATTATAATCTCCATAAAGCTGGAAGAGGTCAACTCACACTACAGGCTGACAAATTACTCTACGGGAGAAAGAATGCCAGTTCTGTGACACGAGAAACACAGCAGGCAAAATTAAGCCAAACCGAGAAAACAAAATGACAGCTTCTGTAAAATAACAAATTTCACAACATATGTCAAGGATAATAAACCTAATTCTGATTGAGAAGCAAAAGCACCAGAAGGTAAGAAAGAGCTGAAGTTTTTTCTAGGGCTAATCAAACAACTGAATTACTTCGTTCCTCACATGTCTGAACATATGGCAAGCCTAATGAACTAATGAGAAAAGATGCTACAAATCAGTGATCATAATCTCATGAAATGATCTTTAATAAATTTAAAGAGGCAATGCATGTTGAGACAAACTTCCCAAATATCAAAAATAGAAGATTTTTTTCCCTCAATGTAGATACCATCAGAAAAGGCCTGTGAGACTTAGTACAAGGTAGCAAACTAAAAGCATTTGCAGCTAAAACACTCATGCAAACAGAAACAGAACATGCCAACACAGAAAGTTAGTTATTATTTCTACAAGTTCATTTTTTGTGCAGGGAGGAGGGCTTTGGGGCATTGATGATCGTGCTGCCTTTCTTTCTTGGTTTCATGGCTATCAGGAGAAGAATTTTGGAATTGATAACAAATGAAACTTTAAGGGATGTGAGAAGTTCCACATAACCATGGAACTAAGCTTCTGCCACCAAGTAATCAGTAATCCCTGGAGTGATTCTACAAGGAAAAAAGCTAAGTAAAGCTCCAGCAAGTCTGCCAAGTTTATGACAGCTTCAGGATTATGATTTTACTTTGAAATGCATTCCAGTAAAGAAACAGTGCTTGCCTTTTGTCAAAGAAACACAAGGTGGACAATTTACATTTTAAGATATATAAATAAGTAAATGTGATACTGACAAAGTTGAGTTGTAACAGAGAAAAACTCAATAGAACATTACAGCACAGTACAGGCCCTTCAGCCCACAATGTTATACTGTCCTTTTAACCTACTGGAAGTTCAATCTGACTATTCCCTCCCACATAGCCTTCCATTTTCCTATCATCCATGCACCTACCTCAGAGCTTTGTGAATACCCCTAATGTATCTGCCTCTATCAGCACCCCTAACAAGGCACTCATTACTGTGAAAAGAAAACTTACCTCTGATATCCTCCTTATACTTTCCTCCAATCACTTTAAAATTATGGTCCCTCATATTATCTATTTTTACCCTGGGGAAGATGATACCTCTCATCCTCCTTTGCTCCAGGGAGGAAAGCCCTAGCTTGCTCAGTCTATCCTTATAAGACATGCTCCTTAATCCCGGCAGCATCCTGGTAAATCTCTGTACTCTCTCTAAAGCTTCCTATAATGAGACAACGAGAACTAAACACAACATTCAAAGTGTGGTCCAGTTTGGGTTTAAGAGAGCTGCAACATTACCTTGTTAATCTGACTAATGATGGCCAATTTACCTTAACAACCCTATCAAATGGTAAATTAATATTCCAGTAAGATAAAAGGACAGTATAACATTGTGGGCTGAAGGGCCTGTACTGTGCTGTAATGTTCTATCGAGTTTTCCTTTGTTCGTACCCTATCAACTAGCTTTGAAAGATGTCTGGAGATGGATACAGAGGCACCCCTATTCGTCCACACTGCCAGGAGTTCTGCCATTAACCCCATATTCTACCTTCAAAAAGGAATCAATTCACACTTTCCCAGGTCAAACTCCACAGTATTGATGAGGTTTAGGTCCTCCTTCAACATAAAGCTCTAGTTAGGGTACCGCATTCAATTCTGCTCACTAGGAAGGATATGGCTGTTCTGGAGAGGATGCAGAACAGGCTTGCCAGGGAGTTGCCTGAATCAGAGGACCGGGCAACAAGGAGAGACTGGACAAATTTGCACTGTTTTAGGCACATGAATGTGCAGAGAAAGGAGGGATATGAACATTCTGCAGGCAGAAAGGATTAGTTTAGTTAGACATTTGGTTACTAACTGAATTAGTACGGCACAACATAGTGAGCTGAAGGACCTGGCCCTATGCTGTACTGTTCAATGTTCTAACTCAACAGTGACTGAAAAAGTGAAACAACTACAGCCAGTAATAAGACTGTATAGGTTAACCTGGAATGGCATTTCATTTGAAGGTGGTGACTCTTCCTGCATGCAGATCGATTCTACTCAGAAATGATGCAAAGAGAAACTTGGTGACCATGTAGGCCCCGAGAAATGCAAGTTGAGAGCTCAGCCATAAACACAAAGAGATTCCGCAGATGCTGGTAATCCAGAGCAACACACACAAGATGTTGGAGGAACTCAGAGTCAGGCAGCACCTATGGAGAAAAATAAACAGTCGACTGCTAAACAGTTGAGAGGTAAATAAGCTGTGTACTTTTACTAACTATAGAAAATTAACATACACAGCATGCTTACGACCTGCAGAAAGAAGAAAAAAGGAGATGGAGTCTCCCCAGATATCATCTAAAACTACTGAACACAACCAGAAACAAAATTTTATAGACGCAGGCTACAACTTTAAGTTCACGTCTATTAGAAATATGAAAAATAAATAGATGCAAAGCCCTAGATGAACTGACGGACTAATGAGGTTTTTATTGGGCAAGCAGCAATCTGAAGAGTGAATGGCCACAGTGCAAAAAAAAAGGCTCACAAGTTAATTTTAAATTGAAGAAAATAATTTGAGAATTACAACAGTTTGCAACTTGGATGCAGAATAAGTGATCCTGAAGGAACTATTATGTGACAAGTCATCTCCAGAAAATCTAGAGAGGTTGCAACGCAGTAAGGGTTCCCCAGTCTGAACTCCACAATATCTGTTAAGCACAGGGCTTCGTGGAGTGAAAGACCCAAATACTAGGCAAAGACCAAGGAAAGCACAGAAATTGCCTTATTACTAGGTAATTAACTAATGTACAAGTCAGAATAAGCAAACTCTAAAACAATAATGCTAAAGTACTACTCTGGTGTTTGACAGGGCAGTCGGTGGCAAGCATGGACCTAGTTATGAAACAAAGATGGAACCCAGCACAAGTAGCCAATAAGTCTGTCCTCTAAAGTCACACAAATCAAATTCTGAGAAGGACCAGCAGATGAGACAGAATAGGAGTCAACTCTAACCTGCATTCCTCCACGACGACCATGCTGTAGGGTTTGGAGGCTTATGTGCTTCTATGAATTGCAGAGCTACAGAATGTTAGCTGGAGTCAGGGTTTTGTGCTTTGGTTCTCGGTAGGGTCACCCATACCAAACAGGTCAAAGGGTAGAGGTCAGACTGAGTGGCCCTTAAGTCCTCCAGATCCGGGGGTTCAGTTCAGGGCCAACAACCCCGAATGGTAAAGCAAAACTGTGATGAAACAGTAATGAAGAATCCTTCTACATCTGAGTGCAACTCTATTCCTGAGTCTCCACGTGGAACTTGCATGGCAGTTGTGCAAACGAGCTACTGACACGATGAAGGAAGCACCAAACACCGCCAGAGATAGAGGACCTTCATTGCTGCTCTAATCGCCAGTGGCGTAATGGGCAGTAACTAATTCGAGCCTACATTAGAAATAATAACAGAAATTATCGACATTGTATTGGGCACAAGGAAACACTATGTATTGCTCAGCAGCACACAGCCTGTGGTCTGAAAATGAACAATGTAGGACTCAGATTTGTGTATTAATCTAGAACTTTCAAATCAACCTCTGATAGCTTTATTTGAAATATCTCCCACAATATAAATATATTCTTCCATAATGTAGGTTATGGGTGATTAGCTATAAATGTGGAAGAATCACACAAGCATGGTTCCGTTCACAAGGATTACCCAAGTGTGAAAAACATTTTTAAAAATACAATTGCAAGGGTAAATAGAAGAAAACTATAATCATCTGGTTCAAGTGTCCCGGATTCAGGGCACCAACATAAATTAGGGGTGGCCATAGAAGTTAAGAAAACCCTTTAACTGCAAAATGTGATAGAAGTTTGCTAAAACCTCAGCATGATAATTGATGACTCAATTAATTACTAACTTTTACATACTTGTTAGCTAAGAATAGTCAAAGAAATGTGGGAGTTTGGTAACTGATCAGCCAGAAGCTCAATAAATGGTAGAACAAATTCAAAGAATTAAAGGGCATCTTCCTGCTTCTGAGTCATCCAAACAATTAACAATGTCACTTCCAGGTTCCTGCTGAATAATACAGTTGTGCAGTTAAAAATCAGGCCCTTCAGCCTTCCTCATCTACACCTACTGTGATGCCTACCTGCTCTAATTCCATGAGCCCACATCACACCCATTCCTCTCCATGAGCTTGTCCAAATGCCTCATAGCTGCTGTGATTGCATCCACTTCCACCACTTCTTCTGGCAGCTCATTCTATATACCCTCCACCCTCTGTGTGGAAAAACTCGCCCCTCAGATTTCATTTTAAATTTCTCCCCTCCCATTGTCAGCTGACATCTTTAGTTTTAGATTTCTCCACAACAAGAAAAAGACCATCTATTTTATCCATGCTGCTCAGACTTTGACAAAACTCTATAAGGTCACACCACAGGCTCCTCTACATTCTATTAAGAATAAATCTCTGCCTATCCAATCTTTCCTAGGTCAAACATTTTATTCCAGGCCACATCTCAGTGAATCTCTTCCTTACTCTTTCTAATGCTAACACATCCTTCCTGTAATTCTGTGATCAAAGCTGTTCATAATATTCTAAGTGCAGTGTCATCAGTGTTTTAGTAGCTGCAATGTGCCTTTCCAGTTCATATACTTTAATCTTATTCAGAGCCACATATGTTTCTAGACCAAAGTCATTTTGGTAATCTGCATTATTTGAAGGCTGCATAAAACAAGAACTCCATTTGACTTACTTGGAGACAAGTCTACATGGATCACATTCAAGACCGGCTTGGTGGCAGTCATGACAAGGTCAGGAATAACTACTATCCATCCTACAAATTAACTCTGATTCAAGGCTGGTTTGGGAGCACTAGTCTGGGACTTCCAGCTTCTACACTTGTCCAGTGCAGCTCACCTATCCATTTTATTATCGAGGACACCACAGTCTGGGACCACTAAAAGTTATCTCCTCTCAGCATTTTCATGTTTTTGATTTTTTTCTACAAGAACAGAGGGCCAATTTTAAATATTGACTCTCTCCTGCTTGCCTCATTCTCCTCTCATCTTGAAACTAACTGATCTCAAATCCTTCCCATAACTGACCAAAGGCCATCCTTCTGAAATTCTAACAGAATACACTGGGAGTGTTAGTCATTACACTACAGGAAATGCTTATACTTAAGAATACGATATTTGGAACCTGTGTTTGAAGGAAAAAGATGAATAAGAGGCTGCCTTGAAACCTTTTATCCCCCCTAAGTCCTTAAACATATTTTTAATAACACTCTTTATGGCACAACTGGCCTTTTCTGATGTAAGTCATGATATTGGCTTAGCTTCCCTCTCCATTAACAAAGCTTGTTCTGTTGTGTATGTCCAATTGCTCAGCATTCCACAACATTTCGCACGCTCTTGTTTGTTTTATCACTCCCTAATTGCCTCCAACAACCTATGAACCACTGTTTATCCCCACAAAAATCCTGGTCTTATCCCCACCTCAAATACCTTTCTCTTATCAATTTCTTCCTGCTCTGCAACCTCAAAAACATTTATTTATCCTCTATTTACCAGTTCTGATGAAGGATCTTTGACCCAAAATACTTCTCACAGATGCTCCATGACCTGAGTTTTTACAGTGTTCTCTGCTTCAATAATCTCTAGCTTCTGCAGATTTTTTGGTGTCCTTGAACATTTTGCTGCCTTTCTGATACATGCCCAATTGGTAATCAACACTTCCTCACAATTCCTTAATTTTTCCCGACAATTGTTGCACATCATCCTTGTCTCCTTGTACACACAGCCCGTCACCAACCCCCAGTCAAATCGGTCCAATTAAACATATGAACGACTTAATTCCGTCCGTGGCCTTTCTTTTATCCACATCCCTGTAACTTTTAACAGCATTACAGTCATCAATACTATCCTCTCTATCCCCAGATCTAGTTCTTGTCCACTATTCAACCAACACACACAAAATGCTGGATGAACTCAGCAGGCCAGGCAGCATCAGTGGAAAAAAAGTACGGTCGAGGTTTCGACTGCTGAGTTCCTCCAGCATTTTGTGCGTGTTGCTCGGATTTCCAGCATCTGCAGATTGTCTCTTGTTTGTGACTTGTCCACTATTCCCTCAGTCCTTTGCTGGTGACAACCCCATTTCTATTCCTCAATGTCAACACCTTCAGCTGATCAATGAAAACAACCAACAAACGGGAAGTTTAACTTGACCTCATTTCTATGCTCCTCCACCCCCAACCCTATGCCTGACTGAAAAGCAAAGAGCGCCACGGTAGTGCAGTGGTTAGCGCAATGCTACTATTGCTCGTGGCGGAGTTTGGAGTTTAATTCCGACGTTGTCTGTAAGACATTTGTGTGCCCTTTCCGTGAGCGTGTGGGCTTTCACTGGGTGTTCCGGCCTCCTCCCACAATCTAAGGATGTACACTGGTCAGCAGGTTAATTGGTCATTGTAAATTGCCCTCTGACTAAATAGTTAAGTTGCTGGGTGGCATGTCTTGTTGGGCCAGGAAGGCTATTTCCACACTGCATCTCTAAGAGTAAATTCAAAATTTGCAATTACTTAGGTATCTGTTGTGCAGTGGAAGATTCTAAAGCTGTAGAGAGGACTTATTACTCAGGCAGGTGAAGGAAGAACAGTTTTGGGTTGGATGAAGGCAGTCAAATGAACTCAGTAGTTTGGAGAAGGTCAGAGATGCTAAGGACCAAGCCCTTGGAGGGATTTGAGCACAAGGATAATATTGTCAACTGTATATGCTGCAGGCAAGTTCAGTTAGTGGACAAAATAGCCATAACAAAAGCAATTAAAAGTAATTCTCTCTCCTGTGGTTTTGCCTGATTCAAAGTCAGCAGCATGAAGTTGAGAGGTGAATGGACCTTGGTGAGAATAATTGTCAGTAAATTACCTTCGATGCAGGAAGCTGGAACATTATGCAAGTATCCATAAAAATTTACAAACATTGCAGTTGGACCTGTCACCATTCCTATCATGAATGCTCCTACGACCTGCGAATAATGGGTACAAAGACCCAAGTGCCAGTCTGGCTTATTTTTGAACGTAATATAGTTAATATGTTAACATGTTACAGAATGGACCAGATTTCATTGAAAAGCTTGCCAAATGTTGCCCAACCTCATGATGAAATTGTTACACTTGCAAAAAGCTTGATGAAACAGTAATCTATTGTTAAGGTTTCCCACTTCGGTCAATCGTACCAGAGTAATTTAGCAAACTCCAGTGGAATAAACTGTTAAGGAAAGAGTGAAGGTTGGAGTAGTAGGTTACATTAAATTGGATCTTATTGGACCTGCTTGCATTCTCCCACCAGCTGTCCACCTCAGCTTCTCCAGCTGCACATTTATCTGGAGTCCTCCTGGCATTTCTGCCACATCCCTTCCAGGGTGCGGAGCGGGCCTGCGGAGTAGTTAGGTGAAAGCTAAGACCCAGTCCATTGACAGTTCTGATGGCCTTCTGACTGCTTGTGCTGTCAAAGCCGTTCCCAGTTTTTAATCATCCAGAAATTAGTGAAACATGCAAAATAAAATAAAATTAAATTTAGTTGAAGTGTATTTTCAGTTATAGAAATTAGTAAGCACAACAAACTTCTGTTTAGCAAAGGTAGACAATCATACTAATGGAATTACCATCAGTGCAGCAGCCACCACCTCACACATCACAGTGAAGAACGAATAAACTCTTCTCGGCTTTCAGCAGGGTACAGGTATCGATTTGAACCAATGTTTCGATGACAAACTCTGCCATCTTCATCAGGGATCTTTTCACCGACACTAGATCCTTTTTCATCATAGTGTAGATTTTTCCAGATAAAACAAAGGGAGGCATTTTGGGTTTAATGAAACCAGTAATACATCGTATTGAACTCCAAAACCTGAACACAAAAACGCGCTAAAAATCTTTACATAACAACGTCATCACAACAAACCAGCCTTTTGAAGCGAAACCCCAACTCAACATCGGTGGTTGTGAATTATGTACATTTCTCCCAATTGTGTTGCCCTACAATAGAACACTCCCAGTCCCCATGCTAAGTCCAGGGGCAGAGTGTGAGAGATTGCAAGCGCTCACATTTGCTCTCTCCTGTGTTTCCAGATGCCAAGCCAAGAGCGCAGCGAGGTACACAGTGTTGTTATCCAGCTCTTCCTCTCTGATTCCATTAGAAGGCAGCACCGTATTGCATCACTTTGCTCCTGCCAAATCCAGTTCCACAGACTTTAACACAATATGCCCGGCTGGCATTTAGGGAATCCCTTTGGGAGTGCAGCCTCTTGTACAAGGCCTGATAGATGCCTATTACCCCAGGGCACTTTATGAATTTTGTGATTTCATTATTTTTTGAATAACTTCATAGTGGCCTAATTTAATACATTTCCTGAACTGCCATGACCCTGTGACTTTACATTTTGTTTCTCCAAGCATTCTTGGAAATCCTGCAATAACAAGATTTTCTTGGGTTTAGACAAAGCCTTTCAGGTTGTTGGAAGGAAGGTGGGTGGGTGTAGAGCAGCCAACATCGGTGACACGTCAGTTAATTCATTTTCTCCGTTATGTTTATAGACGACTGAGGAACGCTCACGTTGCATGGAAGGCAGCACAGTAACCAACCGTGTGCAGACCGAGTGGTAATTGATCCATAAGTGACAACAGAGACAGTCAGCACGTTTGCAGCTCCCAAGAATTCACAGAGCACCGGAACTTACCAGAAAATGGAAGCCTCGTCAGAAACATTCTGGGATGAACTCAAATGGGTATCAGTACTTGGGGTGGGAATCTTACTGAATATCTGAAATTCAAAAGCAAACACCTTACGGAATGATTTTGCAGCCTTCACAAGCTCAAAATATCCAAATACTATACAGTGAACTGTACAATTTTGCATAAAACACTGAAAAGGCACCAAACGTCCAATATTCCAAGACTTGCTACAAAATAGAACAAATGTGGAGTGGGAGAGGGAAAGGGCAGGTTCAACGTCAAGCAGGTTATACTGTTGTATCTCCGATGCAGATGCTCTGCTGACCTCATCCCCAACATCAGTTTTTGCAACTCCAGTCTCTGCATGCAACTCCTCCCTCACCCAAATGCAAACTAACCCCCACCTCTCTTTGGATTCAGGGCACATATCACTGGATTAGCTCCTTAGACCATTATACATAGGAGCAGAATTAGGCCATTCAGTTCATCAAGTCTGCTCTGACATTCCATCATGGCTGATCCCTTTTCCTGCTCAATCCTCACCATATCATTGGATGTCCTGACCCTTCAGGAAATGATCAACCTTCACCTTAAATATATGCACAGACTTGGCCTCCACCGCAGTCTGTGGCAGAGCATTCCACAGATTTACTACTCTCTGGCTAAAAAAATTCCTCTGTACCTCCGTTCTAAAGGGTTGTCTCTCAATTTTGAGGCTGTGGATATCCCCACCATAGGAAATATCCTCTCCACATCCACCCAATCTAGCTCTTTCAACTATCTAGTACTTATATGGAGACCAACCACTAAATGCTGTTTTGCCCAGTTTCCTTTTAAATGGAACAACGTGGCTACTTAGTAGTCGGCCCTCTTTGCTCTATGCTTCAGCCATCAGATTGAAATGGAGGAACAGGGTTGGGTAACATTCTGACTAAAAGCCGAAACAGAAAATGGCCCAGGGCCAATTTCCAGTTGGGCAAACTGCCAGCCCCTTGGTGCCCCTCCAGTGATTTCTCAGCCAAACCCAAAACCACACCTTGAACTGCCTTTGTTGTTGACAACAATACCTTTTGGAGCATTTTACTTGCCTTCATGTCCACAATCTGCGAATTAAGTCCCGAGGCAGAGCCAGATGTTTGACAGGACACCACAAAGAGGTATTACTAGAAAGCAATTCTCCACACTCACCAAAAGCAGGCTGATCAGGGAAGAGCCTCAAGTGTCATCACTCCAGATTGATTGTAACACGGTAAAATTAACAGTCTTGAAACAAAACTACTCGTTTCATTGCCTGCCTAGGCAAGAGGCTCTGAGTTTGGAGTTCTAACTTTTATCTACAATAGTCCACAAGGCTGCTGAATCCCACATTCCTCAATTGATTACATTGAATGCGCCTTTGTATCTTTCTGCATAATGCATTGACTTGACAAACACTGCAAAAAGAAAACAGTTTTATTGGATCTATTTGGTTAGGTTCTGCCAGTCAAGGTTAAACACTGAACCTCTGGCAAACTTGAATATTATTGAAAAGCTTTTCATCTACCACAAATCCTCCCACTTCCAACTATCGTGGTCGTGCTGAGCAACACACACAAAATGCTGGAGGAACTTAGCAGGCCAGGCAGCATCTATGGAAAAAAGCATAGTTGACTTATCAGGCCGAAACCCTGGTGCTGCCGAAGTGTGTGTGCGTGTCTCTCTCTCTCTCACTATCCAACTATCCCACTACCCAAGTGCCATTTCCATCCAGTTCCATCTACTTCTTCAGAAAAGAAAATCCACTGATATAAAATGGATGGCTATTGCTTGCATCCAATTGACAGCCTAAATTTCTTACATCTGTTTAAATTTAATCTACAGATTAATCTTTCCAATCTTGTGACTTGTTGCAACAGAACACTTTCTATTAAATATAAAAATCTGTTACCCAAGAGCCGTTTTGAAGCATTCAGTATGCACATGAGAGCAGCCACTGGAGCACTTAAAGCAGCTGCTGATTTAAAAAAATGTCAACAGACCTCATTGTGATCGTTGAGTTCATAGGGTCATACAGGTAGATCCAGTGGATAGAGACTTCTACGTAAGGGCAAAATTGCTAATATGGGGAGGGGGCGCGCATGATTTTTAAAGTGATTGGAGGAAAGTATGGGGGGGGTGGCGATATCAGAGGTAAGGTTTTTACACAAGTGGTGGGTGGTGGATAACCCTGCCAGAGTTGGTGGTCGAGGCAGATACATTAGGAGCATTAAAAAAGCACTTAGACAGACACATGGATGATAGGAAAATGGACAGCCATGAAATAGGGAAGGATGAGATTATAGGGTCAGTACAATATCATGAGCCAAAAGGTCTGCATTGTGCTGTAGTGTTCTGTGTTCTATCGCCATTCCCTGTTGCAATGTTCATCAACCTTCCTTGTACATTTAGCCTCTCATTCCCTAGAGTTCAATTTTTTTTATTCATATATTGTGTTCCTATTGCTGGTTTCCAAGTTATACCTTAAATCTTTTGGCTCTTGCTGTGGGATGAGTCCAACTCTACAAGGCCAACACTTGTTTACAGTCAATAGGATCTTTGTATTTATTCAAACCTTGACACACTTTAAACCAAAGAGCACCCTACAGTGCTGTACAACACAATCACACCACTGGAACAATGAGTAACGAACCCTTGTTCCACATCACAGAAGGCTCATATGTCCCCCTCCCTGCCTTGAGTGCTAATAGTTCCACTTAATGGGAAAACTCAAGGATGCAACCCTAAAATATTTTGTCTTCAAACATCTGAATAAGACAGCTTTGTCTGAATTCTGTTATTTGGATGTTAGTTTTCTAAAAAAGTGTACAATAAGCCTTCAAATTATTCTTCTCAAATCTCAATAGAAGATCCCGTGCAGATCGAGCAGACCTCATTAACCAGATTAAAGATTTGGATCAAATATATGCCCAAACTAAGAACCCTGAATTATACAAGAAGCGCGTTGAACTCCAAACTAAATTTAACCTTCTGTCCACTCAACCTGTCGAACGCCAACTTCTCGAAAGCAAGAGCTGCTTTTACATTCATGGGGATAAGTCTGGTAAATTCCTAGCCAATCAGCTGAGGCGTTCCAAAGCCAAACAACATATTACAAAGATCCGGAAGGAGAACGGAGACTTTACATCGGATCATTTAGAAATTAATGACGCATTTAAAAATTTTTATTCTCGGCTTTATTCCTCTGAATCCCTGAATGACAATATCTCTGTGGATCAATTTTTACAGAATCTGAATATCCCCTCACTTTCATCTGATTTCAAAGCCAAACTCAATGCGCCTATATCACCAGAAGAAATATCTTTTGCAATTTCTGCACTGTCCTCAGGGAAATCTCCTGGACCTGATGGGTTCCCTGTGGAATTTTATAAATCATTCTCCTCACTTCTTTCTCCTCAGTTACTTTCAGTATTATCTGACTCGTTTAATTACGGCAAATTGCCACCCTCTTTCAATGAGGCATCTATTATTCTTCTTTTAAAAAAGGGCAAAGACCCAACAGAGTGTTCCTCGTACAGGCCGATCTCTCTGCTCAATGTTGATGTAAAGATCTTAGCTAAAGTGTTGGCTCATAGATTAGAAACCGTTATTCCCTCCATTATCTCTGATGACCAAACAGGCTTTATTAAAAACCGTCTCCCTTTTTTTAACATTCGGCGTCTATTTAATATTTTATACTCAGTTCCAACTGGGACTCCTGAATGTGTTATCTCCCTTGATGCGGAGAAAGCATTTGACCGTATAGAGTGGAACTACCTTTTTGCAGTCTTAGAAAAATTTGACCTCGGCCAAAGTTTCATCTCTTGGATCCAATTGCTGTACCTGTGTCCTACTGCTTCTGTTCTAACTAATTTTCAGAAATCCCAAGTATTTAATCTCAAATGTGGCACCTGTCAGGGATGCCCCTTAAGTCCCTTTCTCTTTGATTTGGCTATAGAACCTCTGGCGATAGCATTTCGAAAGTGTCCTGTATTGACCGGGATTTGGAGAGGGGGTGTTGAGCATAAAGTTTCTCTCTATGCTGATGACTTATTACACTTTCTCTCAAATCCGTCTACATCCTTACCTCTAATGTTTTCACTTCTTGACCAGTTTAGCCAGATCTCTGGCTATAAACTCAACTTACATAAGAGTGAACTTTTCCCAATTAATAAAGAAGCACAAGAACTAATATTTCGTGATCTCCCTTTTAAAGTAGTCCATAATCAATTTACTTATCTTGGAATTACAGTCACAAGGAAGTTTAAAGATCTCTTTCGTGAAAACTTTGTCAATCTTTCATATGCTATAAAACAGAGTCTGGTACAATGGTCACCTCTATCTATGTCCTTGGTAGGTCGTATTAATGTTGTTAAAATGTATGTTCTCCCCAAATTTTTATACTTATTTCAATCTATCCCAATTTTTATTCCTAAATCTTTTTTTGATTCCTTAGACTCTATTATTTTGTCATATCTGTGGCAGAATAAGCGCTCTAGAATTAATAAAATCCACCTCCAAAAATCTAAAAAAGAGGGTGGCATGGCTTTACCTAACTTTCACTTATATTACTGGGCAGCTAATATACGTTGTGCTGCCTTCTGGTCTTTCTTCCACGGCCAACCCGAGTGCCCTAACTGGGTGGCAATGGAGTTGAGCTCCACTAAAGAATTATCTATATCTGCACTTCTTGGCTCTGCACTCCCTAGCAGTCTGCCCAGATCAATAGCTAATCCTCTGGTTAGACACACTTTACGTATATGGGCTCAGTTCAGGAAATGCTATGGTTTCCAGGGGTTTTCCGTTTCTAGCCCTGTCGCACATAATCACCTTTTTTTACCTACTATGTACGATTCAGCATTCCATGTTTGGTACAGGAAGGGCATTAGACATTTTGAAGATCTCTTCATTGATAATCGCTTCGCTTCTTTTCAGCAGCTCTCCTTTAAGTTCAACCTGCCTAACGCTCACTTTTTCAGATATCTCCAAATCCGACACTTTACTGCTCCTTTAATTCCTAACTTTCCTGAAATGCCTGCAAAAAATGCTATGGACCTATTTCTTTCCATTAATCCACTAGGTAAAGGTTTAATTTCAATTATCCGAGATAAACTAGCAGCCTTACGACGGGCCCCTGTGAATAAAATTAAAATGGCCTGGGAGCAGGATTTAAATATCTCCTTATCCGAGGAGAGCTGGGACTCAGTTCTCAAATCGGTTATCTCAACCTCCCTTTGTGCTCGCCATTGCCTCTTACAGTTTAAGATTGTTCATAGAGCCCATATGTCTAAATCTAAGCTATCTCGATTCTACCCTGGCATTAGTCCGCTCTGTGATAAATGCAAGAGGGGCGTGGCCTCTCTCATTCATATGTACTGGTTCTGTCCTAGCTTGGAGAAATTCTGGAAAGATGTCTTCACTACATTATCGGGTATTCTGAATCAGCACCTAGAACCTAACCCCTTAATTGCTCTGTTCGGTTTTTGGGGCGAGACAGATTTATGTCTGGGTCCGACCAAATGCCGAATACTATCCTTTGCCTCTCTCCTGGCGAGACGCTTGATCCTCCTTAGATGGAGAGATGTTGCCCCGCCCACTCATGCGCAATGGCTTAACAACATTATGGCCTGCTTGGACCTCGAAAAAATTCATTATTCAGTTCTTAATTCGGATCTAAAGTTCCATAAGGTCTGGGGACCTTTTATCGAGTACTTTCATAACCCTCCTCTTGACTAGGGTTTTTTTTTCTTTTTTTTTCTTCTTTTCGGTCCCTTGCTTTCAGCTCCCTTTTTTTTTCTGGTAGCAGGCATTATTATCCTCTGTTGCTAAGTGTATTCAGAGTCTGGGAGTTTGACTGTCCGGACTTATACTCTTTATACTGTGTGGTGGTTGGTCTGGAGTTGTCGTTGTTTTCTTCTTGTGTTGTGGGGCTTGGGGAGGACACTAAGCTCACTTGTCTTTAATTTAGGTGCTTTTTTGTTAAATTCTCTTCCTTTGTAGCATATTGTTATTGTATGCTTAATCTTGCACTGTATTAATGCTCCTCATTGGGATTTGGGGTTTTTAATTTTGTAAAATGTTTTGAAAAACTAATAAAAAAAAATAAATAATTATTCTTCTCATTACCAGCCTACCTGCCATCAATGACATATATACAGAAAAATGCCAGTAAAAGGCCAGAAATATTATGAAGGATCCCACCCACCCTGCTCATGGACTATTTCTCCAACTCCAATCAGGGAGGAGACAACACAGCATCCACACCAGCGCCACTGGACTCAAAAACAGTTCCTTCCCCCAGGCTGTCAGGATGGTCAGCACCCCCACCCGGTAACCCACACCACCACCACTACATCACCTAACATCACTTTATGTATGTATAGTCAGTCTACGTATAACAGTTACTTGTACATTGTGTTGGTTGTTCTATAATTATATTTGTTTTTTTCATTTTTAAAATTGTGTTCTTCATGCTTAGTGCTTTTTTTTAATATACTGCATCAGTTTTGGAGCAGAGTACTGAGGAATGACAGCAAACAAACTTGAATCATGAATGCCAAGAAAGTCTGCAGCCTTTCTGACTTAGACCGGGACCAAAGAGCCTCTGATTAGGGCAGAGTCGTTTGCAGTGAGGCAGCTACCTGCTGACTGACCCATCCAGCCTCATCTGTCCTCATGCTAGTTTTCAATTAAGGAGGGGATCCTGGGCTTGATAAAAATCATGCACCAAGTCTTTTAGGAAGTTTGACCAGAAAGGCTGTTAAAACCAATGGTGCATGCAGTTACAGGAACCACATTGATGATCATTGCACACATAACCTGAAGATAAAGTCCTACTGACCCAGATCAATCTTTATACTCTTGAGGAGGACGTGGCACTTACTGATAACAAACTTAGCAACCTGGCTAGGGAATTACTCTTTGTAATAAATGCAGCAAATACTAGCTCAACATGTACCAATTGTGGAGAAAAGATTGAAGTCTTCAATCCCAAACTGAGGACTTTTCATAAGAACCTGACTAAAGGTCGATTGACAGAAACATGAGCTCTTTCTGTAGAAATGCTGCCTGACCTGTGTACCTGACATCCTTTCCATTTCAGATTTCCAGCACGTGAGGTCTTTTGACTTGGAGTTGGTCTTTGCAATCTCAGGCAAAAGCATTTGCTCAAAGATGTTTGTTAGAAGAGAGGTTACAAGCACAAGGCATTCCTCTCGCCCTGCTAGAACTTCTAGATCATTAAATTACCCATTGGATTGTCTTTCTCAAACAATCCTGAATAAGACCTTTGGGCCTAAACGTAGGTGTTTCTTTAAAGCAGGAGCTACCAACCTTTTTTATGCCACGGGTACTTACCATTACCTGAGGGGCATGTGGACCCCAGATTGGGAACCCCTGCTTTAAAGTGCTCCCTTCTCCCAGTGGACAAAATACAAATAAGGCCATAAGACCGTAAAACATTGGAGCAGAATTAGGTCCATTGAATCTGCTCCACTATTCAATCATGGCTAATATATTATCTCTCTCAACCTTACTCTCCTGCCTTCTCCTCGTAGTCTTTGATGTCCTAATCAAGAACCTGCCTATCTCTGCTTTAAATATACCCGATGACTTGGCTTCCACAGACATCTGTGACAATGAACTTCATCACACTCTAGCTAAATAAATTTCTTATCTCTGTTCTAAAGCAACATCCTGAGACTATGCCTTCTGGTATGAGCACTGTTAGTAACATCCGCTCCGCATCCATTGGCCTTTCAATATCTGATCGCTGTCAGTGAGATTCTTCCTCTTCCTTCTAAGCTCCAGCAAGTACAAGCTCAGAGCCATCAAACACTTTCCATAGGCCAACCCTATCATACCTGGGATCATTTTCGTGAATCTCCTCTGGATCCTGTACATGCAGCACATTCTCTCTCAGCCAAGAGGGCCAAAACTACTATCAATACTCTAAATCTGATCGGACCTATGCCTTATAAAGCCTCAGCATTACAAATGACCAGGCAATCTTCACATAGCACATCCTTGTTTCAATAAATATATTAAAAGCATTCTTCAGGCTTATACATGCACTTAGCACTCACACTGAGTCTGTGTCAAAATGTTGATTGCAGATTTAATCTCATTGTTCAAATCACCCTATTCCTGAAATTACCCAGTTTCAGGCTTGGCAATTTACATCAGCAAGTTATCCTTTGTACAGCTGGAAAAATATTTACTGCTTAATGATTACTTAAACCTGACAATGATTGTTTATTAATCCAAACAAATCAACACTCATTCTAAAAGCACTGAAATGATTGGCTGGTGAAGTTACACTAAATATAATTAGACGGGAACAGATTGTTAGATTTGAGGTACAAATTTGGACTGAAGGCAGAAATGATCTCCAGGTTGAAACATCTGAAGCCACACAATTCTGGCCCCTTGCCCACTGCACCAAACATAACCTCTGTTTGGTAGATGGCGAAACGAGGAGAACGTTTTTATGAAGCACATTACAATGATTTGGAATGTGGTGTTTGGACAGATTGGATAAATACTTGCAGGAAAATTTTGGTTTGGGACTATGGGGATAGACAAAGGCAAATAGGACCCAAAAGAAAAGTTGACTGCTGCAGTCTTTTTCTCATGAATAAGTATCGGGTACATACAGCTTCTGGCAGTGTCTAAAAACCTGATCTCCTTAAAAAAATGACCAAACAAGCAAGGGGTACATTGTCGTCTAAATCAAAGAGCTAGCACAGGGAAAATGGGCCAAATTGTTACCAGCTGTTTTGAATTGTTCAAAAATTTCACGCAAGTTACATTTTATAGAGGTCCTCGTGCCAGTGAGATAAGGTGGCAGTATTAGGAGGTGTTGTTACAGCAGCTTACAAGGGATTTTGGTTAGCTAGAGAAATGAGGCCAACAGCGGCAAATGGAATTCAACACCAGTAAGTGCAAGGTGATACCTTGTGGAAAGTCAAACCAGCGTAGGAGTTACACTATGAAAGGTAGGGCACCAGGGAATGTAGTGAAATAGAGGGAGCGAGGAGTATGAGTACATAGTTCATTGAAAGCAGTGTCACAGCTAGACAGGGAAATGAAAAAGTAAACAGTATGCTGATCTTCATCAGTCAAGGTACAAGTAGAGAAGCCAGGACATTGTGTTGCAATTGTACAAGTCTTTGGTAAGGCTGGACTTGGAGTACTGTATACAATTGTATACTGTATACAATTTTAAAGGAAAGATGAGATTAGATTGGAAAGAGTGCAGATTTACAGGAATGTTGTCAGGACCAGAGAGCCTGAGTTACTGGGAAAGGTTGGCCAGGCTAGATCTTTATTCTTTGTAGAAAAGTTTAAAGTTATACGAAGCGTAGATAAGATCGATTGTAATAGACTTTCCCCAGGGTAGGGGAGACCAAAACGGGAGGGGGGGGGCCACAGATTTGGGGTAGGAGGGAAAAGGGTTGAAAAGGACCTAAGGGGCAATTTCTTCACAGAGGGTGATGAGTATATGGAGTGAAGTGCTAGAGGAATGTGAAGGCCCGAGGCAGCTACAATAGCATTGCTACAGACAGGGATGGGTACATAAAAGGGCAAGGCTTAGAGAAAGATTTATTTTTATTTAGAGACAAGGCATGGTAACAGCCTCTTCCAGTCCAATGAGCCAGCATCACACAAGTGCACCGTTGTGACTGATTAATCTATTAAGCCAAATGTCTTAAGAATGTCAGAGCACCCAGAGGAAGCCCATGTGATCATGGGAAGAGCATACAAACTCCTTGCAGACAGCAGCAGCATTGAACCCGGGCCGCTGATGTTGTAATAGCGTTATGCTAACGGCTGTACTACCATGCTGCTAATACGGGTTGAATGCAGGAGACGGGGACTAACTGGGTGGACACCAGGGTCAGCGTGGACCCAGTGAGCCAGAGTTGTTGCTCTATTTCTGAGATCTTTTACATCCACCTGAGGGTAAAGGGGAATAAATATTTTCTAGACCCTTCGACCTGGTGTCCACTTACACTATTCCCATCAACTCCTCTATCGTTCATCTGCATCATAGGGGCACTGTCATTCTCTCCCATTAACCTGCCAATGCGCACTTCCTTTGGAGGAACCTGGAGCACCCAGACTAATCCATGGGGAGAATGTGAAAGCTTCATGCAGACAGCAAGAGATCAGGATTGAACATGGGGCGCTGGAGTTGTGATGCCACTACCAGAATGGCTCTGGAAACAGCATCTTCGACAATACAGTGCTCAGTACGTCATCACACCAATGATTTGGCAAAGAGTAAACATTCAACATTTCAGGCTGAGACCCTTCTTCAGGATTGATGGAGAGTCTCGGCCCAAAACGTCATCTGTTTACTCTCTTCCATAGATGCTGCCTGGCCTGCTGGGTTCCAGCAACTGCAGATTTTCACTCGTTTGTGACACCATTGATTTGGTTTGTTTCTTTGAATGACATTTGAATATCCTGGGCCCAAAATATTGAGCACAATTACGAAGGAGGCATGCCGGCAGCCATATTTCATTCGGAGTTTGAGGAGATTTGGTATGTCACCAAAGACGCCAACAGATTTCCAGAGATGTACGGTGGAGACTGTACTGACTGGTTGCATCACTGTCTGGTGGGGAAGGGCCAATACACAGATGGGAAAATGTAAATTCAGCCAGCTCTGAGATGGGCATCTCAGACATCAAAAGGACATCAAAAGAGAATACCTCAGAAAGGCAGCATCCATCATTATAGATCCCCACCACCCAGGACAAGCCCTCTTCTTCTTATCATCAAGGTGGCAGCACAGGAGGCTGGACACACACTCTCAACATTTTAGGAACAGTTTCTTCCCCTCCTCTATCAAATTCCTTAATGGACCATGAACCCGTTAACACAAATTCATTAACTAGTGCAAAGGCAAAAATAACTTTTATTCACAGTATATTTCTTATAGTAATTTATAGTATTTCTATGTAGTGCACTGCTCCTGCAAAACAAATTTCATGGAATATGTCAGTGATGATAAACTTGATTCTGCTTTTAAAATTTGAACTTTTCACTTCTGTAGGCACAAAAATGTTAATCCAGCCAAATCATATATCATCATTTCCTATCATTTAAAATGCACATGCATTAATCTCAGTTGTGGTAATGGACAAAACTGTAACAAGTAAAATGGATGGGCTGTCTGTTTTCCCTGGAGCAAAGGAGACTGGTGAGGTTTATAGAATAAGAGGCCAAGAGAGTAGTCAAAATCTGTTTTCTCCATCGTAATGTTAACAAAAGCATATGTTTAAGGTGGGGAAAAGGAGTTTCAAAGGGGATTTAAGGGGTAGTTCTTCTTACAAAGAGTGGTTAATATCTAAGCCTCACTGCCAGAGGAGGTGATGGAGTCAAATACAGTCACAAGGTTAAAGAGACACATAGACAGGCACTTACACAGTCTAGACTTAGGATAGATCTTGTGCAAGCAAATAGGATTGGGGTAGATAGGCCCAAACATTAGCAGAAACCTGGTGGGCTATAGGGTCCATTTTGGTGCTGTATAACTCCACAAGTGCATGAAAGAAACCTTAAAAGGAATTGCCCTGGTGCAGAAAACCAACCAAAATTTTGACGAACTGAATAGCTGAGAGCAACCATTTAAAACAGGGGTTCCCAACCTTTTTTTAGTCCAAGGATCAATACTATTAAACAAGGGATCCATGGACCCTAGTTTGGGAACTCCTGATTTAAAGGCAGTCTATTAAAGTTGATTGCAGAAACGGTTAATGTCAGTCGTGGGAAATAACATTAGAAAAATAAAGAAGAAACAAAACTATTCCTGGCTCTGTTTAACAGTGAAGTGGCTAATTTTATAGCACTCTCCAAATATAAAATATGTTGATATTTATTTTGTGCCATTTTCCCACAGCTGGGTCTTTAGTGTGAGAACAACTTTGCTGCCGAGCTCATAAGACACGATTCATGTTTGTATATTAATGTTGTCCTTGGACAGGTATGAACAGATATCTGTACCACTGCTGGCACGAACACAAATCATCAACAGAAAACAAAAGATAGTCAGATAACTAAGAGCCAAACAAGGTCTTACACCCCATGACCTCTGTCTGTGCAAAACAATCCCTGGACTCAAATAAAGGTTGTGCACACAAAGTCCGATAGATTATAGTTACTGAGGTTCATCAGTTTTAAAGGTACCACTGTCAAAAAACACGGGTACATATTGACAATATTGGAGGAGTCACTGACGAGTAGGGGTGGGGTTGGGGTGGGGAAGTGGGGGGCAAGGATAAAAAGTTCACCAATTGGCAGAAATGTGTTAAGGCCCAGCATACAGAGACAAAATGTATTCATGCAGAACCAAAGGACCAGTGTCACCAGAAGTAATAGGAGCCTTTGACCATTTCTTCCCTGGGTCAGGATACCATCTGTTGCTGACTTACAAAGGGAAGCTCGAGACTCTGCTGATCTGAGTCATGTACTCCACTGGGGATGGGGACAGGGAAAGAATTGACTTTATTTCTTACTCCTTCACATACATGAGGAGTAAAAATCTTTTTGTTTTGTCTCTGTCTGAATGTGCAATTTATAGTAATTTATAATAAGTAGTATGTACAACTGGACAGCCAATATAGTGTAGAAATACATTTGTATCAGCATAAATGAATGGGTCTGATGGCCTGGTGGAAGAAGCTGTCCCAGAGCTTGTTGGTTCTGGCTTTAATGCTGGGGTATCATTTCATGGATGGTAGCAGCTGGAACAATGTGTGGTTGGGTGAAATGATCATTCGGGCCCTTTTTATGAACCTGTCTTGGTAAATGTCCTGAATAGTGGGAAGTTCACATTTACAGATGCACCGGACTGTCCACACCACTCTCCGCAGAGTCCTGTCATTGAGAGAAGTATAGTTCCCATACCAGGCAGTGATGCAGCCAGTCAGGATGTTCTCAGTTGTGCCCCTGTAGAAAGTTCTTTTGGGGATCAATTCCCCCATCCCACCCTTCCCCCCAACGTTGTTACCCTACAATGTGCAGGGCTCCTTTGAGGGCAGGAGTTTAGATATCCGACCTCTCTCACTCCAAAACTGTCACTACTTATTTAAGCTTACATTGTTCAACATCCTGGCCACTATTGATGAGCAAAATACAAAAATGATTAATTAATTTGTCCTTTAATGCTGATACAAACTTTGTGATTAAGAAAGTTAAGGACTTCCCGTCTGATGTACACATTAGAACTAATGCCCTTTGAGACTTCTTCCTGATTATATGACCTTGAGTTGTTTATGCAAGTTTAATCTGATAAAAAAAATACTCAGGCATCGTGTGTCATATCAGAATTTGTGCAACTACTCACTTGGCACATACTGGGGCACTGCAAGATAGCCGCTAGCATATTAATTTTGGATGCAAAACAGATTGGCAGCTTGTTTTACATGCCAACAACTTTCCTCTCCACTGAAAGCAGTGGAAGATATAATAGGTTGAAAAATGGACTGAACACATCTGAATTTGAAATCTGGGGCTAAGTAAATCTCCACTGCCGTATTTAAGTTTGCTGATCAACACTACCGCCATGGGCCAAATCAAAGGTGGTGACAAATCAGCATATGGGAAGGAGACTGAAAATCTGGTCGAGTGGTGCCACAACAACAACCCCTTACTCAAAGTTAGCAAGACCAACAAACTGATGACCGATAGGAGGAAGACAACACCTGAGCACATCCTCATTTGGGGATTGAACGTGCAGAGAGTCAGTAGATTTGAATTCCTTGGTGTTACCATATCAGAGGATCTATCTTTGAAGTTTGCATAGATTCAACATATCATCTAAAATTTTGACAGACCTCTATAGATGAATAATGGAGAGCATCTTAACTGGTTGTATCATGGCCTGGTATGGAAACACCGAGGCCCAGGAACAGAAAAGCAAACAGAAAGTAATAGATACAGCCCTGTTCATTACATGCAAAGCCCTCCACATCATTGATCACATTTGCAATGAGCATCTACACAAGAAAGCAGCATCCATCATCCAGGCCATGGTGTCTTCTCACTACTACCATCAGACAGAAAGTACGATCTGTTCGGTCTCATACCACCAGGGTCAGGAACGGTTATTAACCTACAATCATTAAGCTCCTAAATTGGCAGGTGTAACTTCACTTCACCTCAACTCTGAACTGATTCCACATCCTATGGACTTACTTTCAAAGACTCTACACTCATTTTTTCAGTATTATTTGTTTTTTATTTACACAATTTGTCTTCTTTTGTACATTGGCTGTTTTGTCTTTGTTTCTTTTCATAAATTCTATTACATTTATTTTCCTGTAAATGCTGCAAGAAATTGAGTTTCAAGATTATATATGGTGACATGTATGTACATCGATAACAAAATTTACTTGACTTGAATGTACACCAAATTAATCCGCCGTTGGTTCAAGACATTTTACAAACTCTGCCTTTACATTCAACCATAAGCTGCAAAAGCCTGCTTAAGCTCCATGACCCACGATCACCCGAGAGACGTGGGAGAGGAAACCACCATTATCGACCTGAATCTTGTGCTCTCAGGTGGGGCAACTTGAGTGATCTGAGCAGATGCTTGTTACAAAGCACAATGTCATGATGCTCAGAGCTGACAGCCAGAGAGTCATCTCCTGCTTTCACAAATCAATAGCATTAAATGACCACTATAGAGGAAAATAATTGATGTCCTGAGATCAGTTAACTTTTCAGTAACGGCTTGTGAAATTCACACCAAATCTCAAGTGACAAATGGAATGAAGATTGGGATCTTGATAACTTAGACCAGGGGCTCCCAACCTTATTTATGTCCTGGACTCCTACCATTTATTGAAGGGTCTGTGGACCCCAGGTTGGGAACCCGTGGGCTTAGAGACACCTTAACGTAGACCAGTGTAGAACAGGAGCAGACCCTTCAGTCCACAATGATGCCAAACTAAACTACACATCTGCATGTAGATAGTCCGTATCCCTCTATTCCCTGTCTGTTCTCGTGTCTGTCCAGTCATCTAATCTCAATACATCCACATTGGAAGTGGTGTATAGAATTTTACATCCAGAATCCTGGCCAAGCTCGGTTCTGCCCATTCTGACTCCTCTTCAGCTGGGAACTGACCATCTCATCCATTCCAGGCAACTACTTTGGGGCTAGTACTTCATGCACGCCAAAAGTTAGCTGGTTATCTGCTTAATTGAGAATATTAAGCCAAGTAATGTTTAAAAAGTTCTTTGAAGGAATTGTTTAGTACAGAAGGAATAGTCTTGTCTGGTAAATTAGTAAAATGTTACCAAAACCGCCAGAGCTGTTCTAGGCTTTCGTAAATAAAACAGTGGAAGTAATGGGTGGAAACTTATGTATAACTCACAGCCACCAGTATTGAAATGGGGTTTACTTTAAGGGGCTGGTCTGACATAATCGCGTAATTAGGTGAATTTTTTTTTCCACTCTTTATGTTCTGAGTTTGGAGGACATTAAGAGTTGTTATGGTTTCCCTTAAACTTAAAACGCCCCTGCCATTTTATTTACAAAAGCCTACATTGGCTACCCCTACGTGATGACAGTGGTTATGAATTATGCATACGTTTCCACCCATTACATTACCCTATGCTGTCTATGTGGTGTTTGCATGCTTCTTCTACGACCACTGGGCACTCTGGGTTCCTCCAGCACTCCAGTTATTAGGTTAGATGGAGACTAAGTAACCCCTGGTGTTGCTGGCTGAAAGAAGAATTGGTGGGGGGCAGGGTATGTTAATGGACAAATCAGAGAGAATAGGTTACAGGGAACTCAGTGAGAAAATTGGATTGTTCTGAGAAATAGCATGAACCTGATTGGCTAAAATTATCATGTTACATGGAAAAATATTACATTTAGAAATTATTCCAGTGGAAGATGTCAAGATTACAGAATGGCAAATTACAGTGATGATTGTTTGGAGAAGCAATGAAATGGCATTGGGAAATATTTAAGTGTGTCTAGCCTATTGGAAGTTTGTTTACTCTGTTGGCTGACACTGTCAAGGTCACAGACCATCAGGTTAGTGTTACAAAATGCAGAGCAAGGTCTTTTAAGCAAAGTTTATAGTTGGCCAATAAATGAAATTCATGCTCTCAAGTGTGCTTCACTGTATTTTAAGTGCAGGTTTACATGAGGGACAGGTACACAGTAAAAACAACAAAGTAGAATTAATGGAAAACTGTAGACGAGGGATATACAGTATGTAATTCCTTTGTGAATAGGATCATTGGAAGAACATACGGTAGACAGAATATTGTGCCAGGCAATCCTTGGTGAGGCCACGACTCAAAACCTAATGCATTACCATTCCTTCTGGATTTCTGGTTCTCCCAGGATCGCTGCAAACACCTGCAATTTTAATTGCGCTGAGAATGTGGCAGACCTCCTGTGTATGCATGGATTAGCAGGAGATGGCCTGCTCCACCATTTAATAATCTCGCAGATGATCTGAAGATTCCCTCAGCTCTGCATTCAAATCAATCAGGTTAAGTATTCACCTCCTTACTTATCAAGTACCTAAAACAAAGGCTCTGTTTTCATCACCGTTTGAGGAAGAGTTTTCCAAAGACTCACAACACAGAGGGGAAAAAAGATACACTTCTGCATGAGCAACCCTTATTTTCCAAAGCACAAGTAGTTCTGTAGATGCTGGAAATCTAGAGCAACACACGCAAAATGCTGATGGAACTCAGCAAGTCAGGCAACATCTGTGGATGGGAATAAATTGAACTGAATTGACTTTATTTCTTACATCCTTCATATACATGAGTAAAAATCTTTACATCTCCATCTAAATGTGCAATGTGCAATTAATAGTAATTTATAATAAATAATATGTACAATGGAACAGTCAATATAACATAGAAATACAATTATATCAGCATGAGTTAATCAGTCTGATGACCTGGTGGAAGAAGCTGTCCCGGAGCCTGTTGGTCCTGGCGTTTATGCTGTGGTACCGTTTCTCAGATGGTAACAGCTGGAACAGTTTGTGGTTGGGGTGACTCGGGTCACCAATGATCCTTCAGGTCCTTTTTACACACCTGTCTTTGTAAATATCCTGAATAGTAGGAAGTTCACATCTACAGATGTGCTGGGCTGTCCACACCACTGTCTGCAGAGTCCTGCAATTGAGGGAAGTGCAGTTCCCATACCAGGCAGTGATCAGCTAGTCAGGATGCTCTCAATTGTGCCCCTGTAGAAAGTTCTCAGGATTTGGAGGCCCATACCAAAGTTCTTCAACCGTCTGAAGTGAAAGAGGCACCATTGCGCTTTTTAAAAAAATCACACAGCCGGTATGTACAGACCACGTGAGATCCTCAGTGATGTGTATGTCGAGGAACTTGAAGCTGTTCACCCTCTCTCAACCCCAGATCCAATAGGGGTTTGCCTGTCTCCATTCCTCCTGTAATCCACAACCAGCTCCTTTGTTTTTGCAACATTGAGGGAGAGGTTGTTTTCTTGACACCACTGTGTCAGGGTGATGACTTCTTCTCTGTAGGCTGCCTCATTATTATTTGAGATTAGGCCAATCACTGTAGTATCATCAGCAAATGTAATTAGCACATTGGAGTTGTGGGTGGCGACAAAGTCATGGATGTACAGAGTAAAGGAGGGGGCTTAGGACACAGACCTGAGAGACACTTGTGTTGAGGGGCAGAGGTGAGGGAGCCCACTCTTACCACCCACTGGCAATATGACAGGAACTCCAGGATCCAGGTGCACAAGGCAGGGTGAAGGCTGAGGTTCTCTGAGCTTCTTGTCGAGCCTAATGAGAATTATGGTGTTGAATGCTGAACTGTAGTCCAGGAACAGCATTCCCACATAAGCATCCTTCTTCTCCAGATGTGTAAGAATGGTGTGGCTATTGCATTGTCTGTCGATCAGTTGTGTTGGTAGACGAATTGTAGGGGGTCCAGTGTGGGTGGCAGCATGCTGCAGACGTAATCTTTGACCAGCCACTCAATGTATTTGCTTATTACTGAGGTGAGTGCGACAGGACACCAGTCGCTCAGACATGTTACCTTGGTCTTTTTAGGTACAGGAACAATGGTGGATGTTTTGAAGCAGGAGGGCACTCTACACTGGAAGAGAAAGAAATTATTGAATGCTTCAAGCTGAGACCCTTTTGTTATCCCCTCTGCACCTTATAGATCATCAGGCGGCAATACTGCCGTTTTGTTAGCATTTTGTCTGCTTTTTTTTTTACAAGGCCGAGTTGCTAGCTTGGTTGGAAAATGTGCAAAGAGCCGGCCGAGTCAAACCTGGGACCATTGGCCTCAAAGTCTGGTGCTACACTACACCACCAGCCGGCTGGTGAGACCCTTTATCAGGACTGAAGAGGAAGGGAGAAAGAAGTCAGAATAAGAAGGTGGGGTGATGGAAGGAGTGCAAGTTGGTAGGTGATAGCTGGAACCAGGTGAGGGGAAGGTCGGAGGGTGGACGAGCAGGGGGAGGGAATGAAGTGAGGAGCTGGGAAGTAATAGGTGGAAGAGATAAACGGCTGAAGAAGGAATCTGATAGGAGAACGGACCACAGGAAAAAGGGAAGGAAGGCACTAGGAGATGTGTTTTTCTGCAATGACCCTTGGTTCTAGATTCTTTCACAAGAGAATCAGCTTCACATCCACCCTATCAAGATTGCTGACGACCTTATATGTTTCAGTCGAGCCTCTCTCATTCTCCTGAACTCCAGCAGATACAAGACCAACCCGTACAGTCTTTGCACACAAGACAACATGCCCATTTCCATTATTGGTGCAGCAATATTTCCAGTGCTTCAGCATCCTTGCTAAAACATGAGGACAATATTGTACTCAATACAGGTCTGCCTCAGGTTATCAATGATCAACCTATGTACAGGCTGTACACGAGACCGGCGGGCTGGAATTGCTGGCCACTGTGAGGCTGCAGTCATCTTCTGCTATGTAGGAACTCGGTTCATAGCAATATCGGAATGATTGAGTTAAATACTCTGGGCTAACTAAATGTTAAATAGGGCATTAAACTCAACCATTGACATTGGCTGACCTATGCCTTTTTAAAAATAATATTGACAGATTGCCACATTTCTGGCTTGTGAACTGTTTAATCTCTCAGGAGTGAAACCCTGTGGTAACCTAAAAATTGGGTCTCACCAATCCCCAGTACAACCTCCTATCTTTTGTATTCAATTGCCTTAGCAATCAACAAGTTTGTTAGCGTTCCAAATTATTTGATGTACTAATGTAATAGACTTTTGCAAATCAAGCACAAGAGCACCAAGCTCCTTATGAATCACTCAAAATGCTAGAGGAACTCATCAGATTAGGCAGCATCTATGAAGAGGAGTAAACTGTTGATGTTTCAGGCTAAGATCCTTCACTGTGACTCAGGTCAGCCCAAAACTTTGGTTTATTTCTCTCCATAGATGCTGCTTGATCTGCTGAGCTCCTCCACCAATTTATATTTGTAACTCTAGATTACCAGCATCTGCAGAATCTCTTGTGTTTACACCCTTTTGAATCTCAATAGTTTTGCACAACTTAGAAAATAAGCTTCTATTTGGTATTTTCCGAAATAATACTGTTGTCAGATCTTTGCTCACTTAATCATCCTACAAAATCTCCATGTAACATATTTCAATAACTTCATTTGTCATCAGCAGGTTTGGCAATCAAGCCTTTACTACCTTCATTCAAGCCTTTATAGTTGAAGGTTGAGGACCCGGCACCATGGCAAACAACTTATTACATATCGCCCCTTTATTTCTACCATTTCCTGTCAGCCCCTTGATTTTCCACACTCACCAACATTACTGATTCAAAGCTTTACAGCACCCGAGTTCTCAGACAGATAAATCCAAGACATTTTAGGTCACTGCACCTTTCCATTGGGAATTGATACCGAGCAGAGGGACAGGATTAACACTGAGTAATGTGATACTTTAAGACACATTAGGTGGTGGTCCAAGCAATGAGAAGTGGGGATAGAGAATAGCTATTTGCAAGGTCTTCAAGGTGTGATGGAAAAGCTTTTGAAGGAGGAATATTTCAGGTAGAAATTTTCAAAGTTCAAACTAAATTATCAAACTACATACATGTCACCGTATATTACCACAAGATTCATTTTCTTGCAGGCATTCACAGTAGAACAAAGAAATACCCGAGAACTGATGAAAAATCACACACAAAGACAAACAACCAATGTGCAAAAGACAAACTTAAATATAAAAAACTGCAATTAAAATAAAACAATAATAAATAATACCTAGAACATGAATTGTAGAGTCCTTGAAAGTGAGTCTGCAGGTTGTGGAATCAGTTCAGTGTTGAGGTGAGTGAAGTTATCCACACTGGTTCAGGAGCCTGATGCTTGAAAGTTCCAAGTGCTCCTGTCACGTTTTGTCACCCCGTAACTTTATCCTTCAATCTCTCTGAATTATGGAGGACAGCATATGTATACATGTCTCTCTCCAGCAGACTTCATCATGATCATCATGATTCCAGTATTTCTACTTTTTTTACAAAAATGTTTCTTAATTGTACATTTTTTTTAATGTTCTATCACTGAGCAACAGTGAACCATCTGATTGGCCTATCAGAGTTCTCTTTGGGAACGAGTTGACTTGATCAGCATTTCAAATCCGGCTATTGTTCACGATTGCACTTAATTTTAAAAAGAAGGGTAATAACTGTTCCTGAACCTGGTGGTGTGGGACCCAAGGTTTCTATACCTCCTTCCCAAAGGCTGTAGTGAGAAGAGAGAATGACCTGTATGGGGGCAGAGAAGAGGTCTTTAATGATGGATGCTGTTTTCTTGTGGCAGCACTCCACGTAGCAGTGGAAGCAATCTGTCATGGAGGGGGTGGGGTGGGGTGCAATATATACCACCATTAGAACTTGTTTAACATCCCTCCCTTCCACTCAATCTATACCAATTCTCCCCACGTGAAACAAACACGTGGGGAGATTAATGCACATCTCATTGCCAATGTCATGTCACCATTATCACTGAGACATCGATGTTCTTCGAGTTGGACAGGAACTTTGGAAAAACTTCTCTACTTTAGGTCAGGCGGGATTGAGTACGCAAATGGCTGCACATTACATGAGGGCAACATGGTGAAAGCTAATGCAGCCTTGGTCACAGATAAATGAGGGAGCAAATGATAAATTGGGATAAGTTTCAACAGAATCAGGTTGAGAACAATGTCTTAACTGAAAGGAGAGAAAGGATCTAGGCTAAAAGGTGCAAGGAGTCAAATCCCACCACTGAATGTAATGTGGAGACCATTGCAAAAATCTAACCATAAACAGTGTGACAGAGATAAATATTCTAGACTTATTTTAGTAAATGATATTGAAATTTATAAAGTAGTCAGAGGACAAGGACTTCACAACAGCATTATAAAACATTTCAGTGTAGATGAGTAGATAAAGCAACTGGACGAACAGAATATAAAATGTTGCAAGATTTTGCTCATTTCAAGTAATTCTGATAAAGTAGCAATAAATCTGGACATCAGGCAACCTTAATGTAAAAAGAATATTTATAATGGGAGACTTTAATTTTCATAAAGACCAGATAAGGCAGAACACCATGTTCCAAAAACATTTGGAGATCAGGTTATCTTTGATAATGATTAATAACCCCGAACTAGTGAATACCATGGGTTCCAAGCTAACGCAGCGAAATATCATTTTATAATCAATTAGGCAATCAAAGGAGAAGAGAAACATGTCACACAACAAGGATTTCAGTGCAGATAAGATCAAGCAGAAGGATGGGCAAGAATTGAGCATAATAAACTGAGCAAAACTATTCCCATAAATGGATGAAAAATGCATTTGGCAAAATACTAGGATCATACATAACAGTCAAGAGCTATAATTATATTTAAAGAAGTGCACCAGTAAAAAGAGTTGGCATGAAGATGAAGTTCATTTACTGGAAACAGCAACTCATTTCTCTCTCTCCCCCCCTCTCTCTGCAGTTGCTGACTGGTCCACTGAGTTTTTCCCCAGCTTTTTTGCTCTTATTTTCTGCTTTGATTAACGATCTGTGAATTGGAAGTTAAAAGAATAATGAGGTAAAAAAAAGTGGTTTGAACTTGAAAAAAATAAAAAGCTTGCTAGAATGCTAGAAATATCAAGGTCAGCGGTAGAGTCTCTTACTAATAGATTAAGCAATACAAAGTGGCCAAGAGAGAGAACATGGACAATTTCATAATTAAAAATTAATACAAAGCAGATTTATTAAATAGCACTACATTACACGCTACAGGCTGCATCCGCAAGGCAAACAGCATTATGAAAGGACCCCAAGCACCCCTCATACAAACTCTTCTCCTTCCTGTCATCTGGGAAAAGGCACCGAAGCATTCGGGCTCTCATGACCAGCCTATGTAACAGTTTCTTCCCCCAGGCTATCAGACTCCTCAATACCCGGAGACTGGACTGACACCAACTTACTGCCCTCTACTGTGCCTATTGTCTTGTTTATTATTTATTGTAATGCCTGCACTGTTTTGTGCACCTTATGCAGTCCTGGGTAGGTCTGTAGTCTGGTGTAGTTTCTTTTTTCCCTGTGTTGTTTTCACGTAGTTCAGTGTAGTTTTTGTACTGTTTCATGTAGCACCATGGTTCTGAAAAACACTGTCTCGTTTTTACTGTGTACTGTACCAGCAGTCATGGTCGAAATGACAATAAAAAGTGACTTGACTTGACCAACTACTTTATGTTAGTCTGCAAAGTAGGGGATAATGATAAAATATCAGAGACAGAAGCAGAACTAAAACAGATCAGAGAAACTAGCTACAATGATTCAGATTACTATGAAATAAAAGTGGTAAAGTTTTGACTAACATTGTTAAAATAAAAGGCAACTCTTCTGGATACAACTTACCCTTCACTGGTCAGGGTCAATATTGGATGTTGCGTCCTGGCTGTCTTTATAATACACAAGCCAGGGCATAATGATAAGGAGAGCAAGCTGGTGTCCATGCAGCTGAAGAATCCAAAGATACAGTTTGGCACCAGCGGTGTGGCAGGGATTAGCATCCGGCGTTGAGCTCAACATAGGACCTGCCTGAGGGACTCCAGCTATGGAATTTTCCTCGGGGATTATTCCCAAGCACTTGCCATGGATAAATACCTCAAGGCCGGAGAGGTTTGAGGTCAGAGATTTTCTTCAGAGGCAGAGGCTGACGAGTCTCATCTGCCCGAAGCGGCCGGCTTTAAGGTGCCAGCCAGTAACTCACCTTTGTCCCTTCTCCCTTTGGTGAAATTGTTCTGCTGGGCTTAGTAGCTAAGCCCCATGTGAAGGCCAGAACATAGACTTGGTTGTCAGAGGCTATTTGAGATGCACGCTTTTGGGAGCATTTAACAGGTAATGGGAGCTCATTTCCACCAACTCACCCCCGCCAATCCGGCTATAAAAACCTTAAGGAACCTACAATTTCCCCACAGTTTTATAATAGATGTGGAGGATTATCCCCAAAACTCTCAATTCAGCAATTATCTATTTGCCAATGCCGTTAGTAAGGAAATAGGAAGATAATTTATAACATTGTAGCATGGAAAAGAGGACACTCAATGTTTCGGACTGAAGCCCCTCATTAGTCTTTTCCGCAGATGCTCCCTGGCCTGCTGAGTTCCTCTAGCATTTGTGTGCCCTGCTTGGATTTGCAACATCTGCAGATTTTCTCTTGTTTGACATTGTAGCCATAATTATTCTGTCAATCATGTAGAAGTTACTGAAAACTATTTTTAGGACAGATACCTCAATCACAAGGCAGGTCTAATATTTCTCTCAAATCAATACACAAAATGCTGGAGGAACTCAGCGGGTCAGGTAGCATCTGTGGAGTGGAATAAACAGTCAAGCCTGATGAAGGATCTCAGCTCTAAACATCAATTGTTTATTCCCCTCCATAAATGTCATCTGACCTGCTGAGTTATGCCAGTACTTTGTATGTGTTGCTCTGGATTTCCAGCATCTCATATGTTTATAATTTCTCTCATGTCCCCTTCTTTCTATTGACTTCATTTTCCCTTTGAATGTTCTTGCAGCTCGTCTCTTCCGCCTATCTAACCATCTCACACAGTCGGTGCTATCTGCCTCATTTCTCCTTTACATTATGGATGTGGGGCTGCACTGATTTTTCCACTTAAATTTCAGATACCCACTCCAAAGCTCTGTATTGGAACTGTTAATGCATAAAACCAACCCAAATAAATATTTAGTTTCTCCCATGGGTTAAAAGCTCAGAGTAATTATGTAATTGGCATCAGAACCAAATGGTACCCAAGGGAATGCTTTGCACCAGGTTCTCTGCACCCATTTGCATTTCTCTGCTGCCGAAGAGTGGGGAAACCGTTATATAATTAGAATATAGCACACTACTGCACAGTACCTTTGGCCAAAAATGTTGCGTTTTAACATATTCTAAGATCAATCTAACCCTTCCCTTCAACATAGCTCCCCCATTTTTCCATCTTCCATGTGTCTATCTACAATTTTCTTAAAAGCCCCTCATATCTCTATCCCACCTCTGGTAGGGCATTCCATGTACCCACCACACTGTTTAAAAAAGTTACCTCTGATATCCCCTCCCCCCCCCCCCAATACTTTCCTCCAGGATGATAAGAGGCATAGATCCAGTGGATAGCCAGAGACATATTCAACGTGGAAATGACTAATACTTGCATTCACTTCCTCAATTTCCAATCAACATATTGGTCATCAATACAAGGCCATTGAATTCTCTCATTTGTTGAATATTTAATACATTAAAAGACCATTCCCCCACTCATGTTATTTTATTTCTCATTTCCAGTCACAATGAAAAAATAGTTTTGCAGGGCAGTAAAACTCCCAATGCAAATACAAATCCTTCACAAAAGTGACAAAGTAAATTTGTTTAAAAAAAGAGGAAAACCGTCCAGAAAGAACAGCAAGCTGTCAAGAGAAATGAAACTGTATAATGCCAGCAGGATCTCAGTAAGATGTGAGCTTTGGGGAGAGGGTGAGTGGGGGAAGGGATCATCAAAATGTTTCCAGTGGACACTCTGCCTCCATCTATCACTCACCTGCTACTGTCTCCCAATCCCACCCTCTTCGCCTACCCAGCACACCCATCCCCTGTCCATCAATCATCTTGGACTCCCATTTTATCACTCCCCTTCTCCACCTTATACTGCAAGGTGTCAGATTGCCCTGCAAGTTCAGCTTATTTATTAAAGTTCTTTAGAAAGGAAACCTGCCATAGCTACGTGCCTAAGCAATCTGAATCTTCAGCTTTGTGGCTCACTGGGAAGTGGGTTCGTATGCCTCTGAAATGGGAAGTTGGGAAAGGAATGCTGATCTTGTTGGGAAAAGGAAGAAGTTGAGAACATTTTCGACAACTGCAAAAGTCCATGGCCTCTCTTATAGAGCTGAAATCATTACCAAGACAGTCAATTAAATGAAGGATTGTTTTTGACAAGACACAAGCTTTTACATCAATAACCTTTCTGCTCAAGTCCTCAATAATTAACTTTAAATTAATTTATGCAATTGCTAAAACCAAGTGCTGGTAAAGAATATGGAAAGTATTTTAAATAATTACTACGGTAAAATTTAGAGTCACGGCCAGACCAAAATATTATTATTTTAAAATGGAAACTCCCAGAAATACACAACAGGCCAGGGTCTTCTAAGAGAAACATTTTAGGTCAATGATTTACACGCAGGGGTGTCAAACTCATTTTAGGTCATGGGCTGGATTGAGCAAAATGCAGTTTCATGTGGGCCGGATCAGTCGGACGCGTGCGAACGCAGCTTTTGTTGCCTCCGTTTTTTCAGCCTGCTCTCATGTGTCTCAGTCTCTGCTATAACTACAAAGTGTTTCACTTTACAAATTCCGTTTCTTATGAAGAAGACTGCCGAGCAAGACTGCCGAATAAACACTAAAAACCCTGAAAACCTGGTACCTGAATAAACTCAGCATTAGCCATATCATACGCCATAGGCGCTTCGATTACTGGGGCCAGCTTTAATAGAAATTAGATATTATCTCACGGGCCAAAGATAATTCCACCGCTGGCCAGATTTGGCCCGCGGGCCTTGAGTTTGACATATATGATTACAGAATCACTCTGTACCTAATTTTGAGACTGTTTACTAATTGCCATAATCAATTGCAGAAAACCATTTCATCTACAACACAATCAGATGTGGAAGGAACATCTCCGTGAAAAGTCACCCATAACTCTCAAAGAACATATACTTTTTGGATATCATCTCTCTCAAGTTACTCAGATACTGAGTAAAACAATAATTTTATTCATTAAACTGAAGATATTGTCAACGGATGCGCCATTAGTCTACTCAGAAGTCCAAAATTTAAATCCATTTGTGTCATAAAAAAAACACCTGTTCTACTGTGAAACTGTTTAAACTTGCAAATTACATGGTAGCTCAATAGGTCAATGGAAGGAATCAACATCTGGATTGTCACTGCTACGTTCTCTGGCTCTCCATTACTGTTGGCACGCTAGGTCTAAAGTTGCAGAATAAAGTTCAGAACTTTGTGTGTGAAGCCAACCTTTCAGGGTGGGAATGCAATTGGCAAGGGAGGGTTGCAGTACATTCCCTAAACATGTTCCTCTTTAACCAACAGAAGCATGATCAATGGTCTCAGGAGACATGTGCTATACCAATAATGTACTAGGTGGATTGCCACGAGAGGGGGAACGACAGAGGCAGAGGTAGGGTAACTAAACTGCTGGAAATGTACATAATTCACAACCACCAACATTGAGTTGAGGTTTCACTTTAAGAGGCTGGTCTGATGTGATGATGTAAAGGACTGTTGTTGTGCTTTGTGTTCAGTTTTTGGATTACAATAATTTGCTGCAGTTTTGTTTAAACATAAACCTTTCTATTTGTGAAAACTTACATTTGTGACCCCAATACTTTAGGATGATTCCAGAGTTATTGCTTTAAAGCTACTGGAGTTTTGGGAGCAAAATGTCATTGCTTGGTTTGTACAAGCCAGAACCCAATATGAGAAATCTTGACCGACAACAGCAAATACTTCGAAGTGGTAGCATCACTCAGCAGCTCCATGGCTGTGAGAGTGGCAGGTCTACTAGAACACTCGGCTGAACATGATAAATACCGAATGCTGAAAACTCACCTTTTACAGGGACTATCAGAGTCGGAGTGTGCCAAACCGTTGCTCTCCTGACCTGGACTCAGCGATGCTAAGCTGTCGGAGTTAATGGACCACGTGCCATCTCTAATTAACATCCTTGTTTTATTTTAAAGAACTCCTGCAGCAAATGCTTGATCAAGTTCGCGTAGCCCTCACTAATGCACCCATGAAGGACTATAGGAAGCTTGCTAAAATGGGTGATAGTCTACACTCAGCCAGGCAGAGAGACATAATTCCTCATTTCCCTGCCTCAATAAGGCTAGGGAAAGCCCCCAGCATAAGGCAAAACAGATGATGCCTGGCCTGTGTTTTCACCATGCTCGTTTTGGTATGAACACTAGGAAATGCTGACCACCTTGCAGGTTTAACAATGTCAGTGCATCAGGAGAGAGGCCAGTGAATACCATGGGTTCCAGCTGCCAGGGTTGCTGTGTGACAAGGGTGTTCAAGTGCATGTGCTGCTAGCATCATCTATTGAGCAGAAGGCAAAGAGCGCCGAAACCTCTCTGCAGGCCGCCAACAGTAGCAGGATCCAGACTTACCGACACAATGGGCAACACTCTGCTTCAAGTGGGCAATGTTACACATGGGACTTTGGTTTGGCTAAAGTGGCTAGGCCTCTGCTTGGAGCAGATGTCTTGTGTGCCCAAGGGTGGATGTCAAGGAATTTGGGCCGTTACCCTGCTCCCCCCAGTAAATTATCCACAATGACTCTGTCAAGCGCATGCACCATGGCATGTGAGTTTACTTGAATTCTGGGTGAATTCCCAGATCTCACCAAGCCCACATTCTCCACTACAGTCACAAAACATGGGATCGAGTACCATATTTCTGTAACTGGCCTGCCAGTCCATGCCCAGGCACATAGACTGGCAACCACCAAGTCTGTGTTTGCCAACATGAAAAGGCATAGCATTGTATGCCGGCTGAGTAGCCTCTGGGCTTCACCCCTCCACATGATCTCCAAGTCCAATGGTGGTTGCCACCCATGTGGCAATTACCAATGCCTTAAAGGGGCCATCACCTCCAACTGTTACCCAGTCCCACACATCCAAGACTTTTTGGCATGTTTAGCCAGAAAGTTAATTTTTCCTGATGTCAATCTGTGATAACCCCACTTGGCCTCTGAGTTTCTGAACATGCCGTTTGGGCTGAAAAATACAGCGTAGACTTTCCAACAGCTGGTGGACTTTGTGTTAAAAGACCTAGATTTTCTGTTTCCTTGGACGACATGCTTGTTGCCAATGCATCCAATTCCGAACACATATCTCATCTCTGCTCACTTTGAGCACTTAAGCCAAGATGGTTTGATTATTAACCCTGCGAACTGCCAGTTGGGTTGTCAACCATTGACTTTCTCAGCCATTGCACTTCCACAAGAAGGTGCAAATCCCCTCTTATCGAAAGAAGCTGCTATTATGGATTTCCCACTCACTACTAATAAACTACAGGTGAATGGTGAATTTCTATGACCGCTTCACTCCATGAGCTGCTGAACTTGTGCTCCCCCTGTATAGTGTGCTTAAAGGCAATACCCAAATCAACGTTGGACTGGTCAGTGGACATGACCAGGGTATTTGATGACACCAAACAAACCCTTTCCAACACGACCCTACTGGTACACCCACTCCCCAACGCACCTATAGTCATTGTTACTGATGCCTTAGACTATGCTGTGGGTGTTGTGCACGAATAGTTGGTTGGAGGTGTGTGGCTGCTGTTTGCCTTCTTCAGCCGGCAGCTCCGTCCCCCAGAAAGGAAGTAAGACCCCGAGCTTCTTGGTCTGTATCTGGCCATCCACCATTTTCGTTTTCTTCTAGAGGGGGATCATTTCATAGCGTTCGTTGACCACAAAATATCAAAATATATTGCTTGCACAGCAGGAATGCCAACTGGCCTACATCTCAGAGTTCACAACTGATATACAACATATTAAGTGGAAAATAATGCTGCGGCTGATTGCCCCGCACGGTCAGCTGTTGATGCCAAACACAAGGGATTGACTACGCTGGCATTGTAGCTGACCATGTGACTGACCCAGATGTCCAGGCTTGCCAAATAGCAGTCGTGAGTCTGCAGCTGGCTGGCATCAAGTTCAGGGAAGCTGGGGTTGCTCTCCTGTGTGATGTATCAACCAGTCACCCTTGCCCCATTGTGCCCGCAAACTGGAGGTGCACTGTTTTGACTCCATTCATGGTCTCTCACACCCAGGCGGAAGGCCTCACAGAAACCGGTTGCATTAAACTTTGTGTAGCACAGCCTTGGAAAGGACATGTGTGATTGGGTTTCAGCCTGTGTGGAGTGCCAGTGGGCAACAATTAACTTGTGTTCAGGCACCATTGGCTCTTTTTGAGGTTCCTGAGTGAAGGTTTAACCGCGTCAATGTGGGTTTTTTTTTGTTCTCCTCCCCCCCCCCCACAACCCCCATGGCTTCCCACTCCTTACCATGGTGGACTGTACCACCAGGTGGCCAGACGTCACCCCCCCCCCACCCCCCAGCATTGACAATGGCTGCAGACGTGCTCGGCGTTCATCCACACCTGGGTTGCCCGGTCTGGCACCCCATCTGATATTTCTTCTGACTACGGTCTCCAATTTGTATCAGACCTCTGGGCTGCGATGGCCCAGAACCTTGTAGTTAGGCTAAATCACACCAAGTCCTATCACCTGCAGTCCAACGGAATGTGTGAGTGATTTCACCACTTCCTTAAAGGCTGCTCTGAGGGCTTCCCTGATAGATGATAGTCTCCCATGGGTCCTGCTGGGGTTCAGAAAAGAGGACCTGCAGTCATCAGTGTCTGAGATGGTATACAGACAGCCATTATGAGTGCCAAGTGATTTCATTCCTGCCACCACAACTGCCTGGACAGCCTCTCAACAGCGTTCCACCCTCCTACGTAAATTTCTTTTCTCATACCAGGTGCAAAAACCAGAAACAAATGGAGAAATATCACCAAAGATTAGCAAACATGACATTTAAACAGCCATAATATAGTGTGGATTAAATTAACTGCACAAAATTATTTGTTCATTCATTTTTACAATTAGCTTTGCCACATGCTCATCAAAACAAATCTATTATGCATCTCTTTTCCACCAAGATATCTGCGTACCCAACTAAAGCAACAGAAACATATTCCATCCTGCCCCTACCCGTTTCAGTAATCACTCCACGCCGTTCTCACTGCTTTCAGGAACTAATTGTATGCAGTATTACCACACTTTGACTCAAAGTGTGAAGTGCTTTGAGACATTTGGGAGGCAGGTCAACAACATATGCATTTGTAATTCACTTTACTATTTATAGAAAGATACATTAAGCCTTTCATTAAGCCAAATCTTGCCCAAAGGACAATTGTTGAGAATGTTAATACTGCACTTCACTCAGGGCAAAGAGTTCAAGGCTGATCCTTTCTGGAAAGATTGTCATGAATTGTAGTAATGTTCCCCCTGCTGGTTATCTGATGTATGTGCAAATTCATCTAAATAGTGCAGTATTCAACTTGCTGACTGATTGGTTTTTAAACCCTTAACTCCAAGTTTCAGAATTTTGCACGTGTTGGAAATACGGTATTGTGATCAATACTGTGTCTGGACAGTGAGATGACAAAGGCATTCAATAATTTAAGTTTGTGAATGTTTATTTTCCCAATAGTTATGAAGTGTTGTTACTGAGTCACATTTGAAACAAGGAACAAAACTGGTGTTAAGATCCCCCTTTCCTCCCAACTTTGATTCTTTGCCTTCCATCCAAGCTGAGTGCGTGGTCCCAACTAGACGATATCGCACATCCTCAACATGGTTGCTGCACAAATTCTGCTTACGGGGACTCACATTGATGAGCCCATTGAAAGTAGACACTTGGGGGTCATACAGAAAATGACTTCAGGGATTGGAACAGTTCAGTGTCATCTGGTCATATAGATTTATTTACATTATTTATTTAGCGATACAGCACAAAACAGGCCTTTGGGCCCAGGAAGCCACACTACTGTATTTGTCCCTAGCCCAGCAATTCCCAAAGGAGGCAGTTGCATGTCATAACTGGGGCATTAGGGGAAGAGAAATCGTCGGGGTGGGGGGGGGGGGGGGTAAACAGCACCCTAACTTGAGGCACCAGACCTGACTACCTGTGTCAACTTGCTGCTATTGGCAACATCCGATAGACATTCCCAGTTTATTTTATTTTAATTTAGCCTCGTCAATGATGGATAAATACCTCCATGAGTCTGAAGGTAGTGAAGCCTTGAATTCTCATCTTGCTAAGAAACAGAAGCTACAGAAAGTGCGTCAATACAATGTTACATACCTGGAGTATGGTTTTATTCTGTTCCCGTCAGATCAGCGACACCTTGTGTGTCTTATTTGTAATATTAGACTGTCTCCTGAAGCCATGAAATCATCAAGATTGTATGAACATTTCCATAAAAGACACTCTAAAAAGGTTATTTATGGTGTTACTCAGTTCCAGAAGATGAAAGAAGCATTTAAAAATCATTGCACATTTGTCAAGAAATCTAAAAGTTACCTTGATTGTGGTCTCATTGCTTCTTATAACATTCCCAAGATGATAGCGAAGTGTGGAAAATCTCACACAATTTCTGAAAGATTAATCATTCCTGTTGTATCAGAATTACCGTTGTTCTTGAAATGGATACCATTATTTTAAAATCAATTCCTCTGAGTAATAACTGTAGCTCATTATACTGACAAAATGAATGAAGACATTGAGTAGTAAATACGTGCAGAACTACAAAAAACAGAATTTGGGATACAACTGGATGACTCAACTGTGTGAGACGATGAGGCATTGCTATTGGCATATGTACGTTTTATCAAAAATAGAAAAGTTTATGAGATTCTCTTGGAAAAAGTTGAAAACATATGGACAATGGAGAATCAATCTACAATGAGCTCAAAATATGAGGATAAAAATTATTCCAATTAGGAACATGATTTCTTGTGCAACAGATGGAGCACCATATATATATGTTCATGAAAATAAATTCCAAGTCTATTTGCAATCCATCGTGTAATTCATCATCAACATCTCACAGCCAAATGCCTCAGCCAGTGGCTTTTGTCAAGCATAACTCTTGTAATATCTGTCATTAACAAAGTTAAAGCCCGTCCATTAAATAGCAGAATATTTCACCAGTTATGCCAAGAAAACAATGAAGAGTTTAAACACTTGTTTCTTCACACTGAAGTTGTTGGCTGTCAAATGGCTGCTGCTTCAGATGTTTCTTTGATCTTTTTAACCCTGTGGTTGAATTTTTGCTCAGTCTTTCTTTCTTTTCTTTTTTTCCAATTTGATTTTAAAATAAGTGTGTAAAAAACAGGAGGAGAATATTTCTGGTATATCTGTCAATAGCAGTACATACAGAAGGTAAAATAAACAATATCAGAATCACTCAGTGCTGATCTACAACGTATGAATTTGATATAGAATGTATAATTCTCCTCTTATCAATTTATGAAGAAAGTAAGGACTATTAGAAATTTTTTATAAAAGAAAAAAAAACACTATTCTAAACAGAAAAAAAAAGACTGGGCAGTCCATCCTGAAAGAAAAACCAAGAGAAGAGAGACTCTCTGTTCAAATGCAAGGTTCTGAAAAAATAGCTGGAAGAGAATCAGTACAAAAAATCAGATCATATGAAAATATTGAAAAGGTTACCAGATTTCTTCAGATTGAATGGATGTATCCAATGTCCAACTTCTTATTTTCTCTAGACTTAAACAGGACATGATAGAGGAAAGCCAATAAAAGGGTGATAGGAGGGTTAGGGTCTTTCCATTTAACTAAAATGGCTTTCCTAGCCAATAAGGTTGAAAAGTCTATCATCCGCTGAGCGGAAGCAGGAGTATATCCTGCTTCCGATGGAATAATCCCAAAAATAGCTGTAAATAAGATTGGTTGTAAATCCAGATACAGCACTTTTGATAAGGTTTTAAAAACATCTTTCCAAAAATTCTCCAACTTTATACAAGACCAAAACATGAGTTAAATTGGCCACCCGAGTATTACATCTATCACAAATAGGATTAATATTGGGGAAAATACGGGCTAATTTATCCTTTGACATATGTAGCCGATGTACTACCCTGAACTGTATCAAGGCATGACAGGCACAAACAGATGAAGTATTTACCAGATGAACAATTTTACTACATTGATTATCTGAAAGTAACTTGAAATTCCAATTCCCAGGCAGCTTTAGTTTTATCGTTAGATATCATTCGTAAATTCAATAACCATTTATAAATTGTAGCTATAGATCCTTTTTGGAGTGGCTTAACCTGGAAGAGGGTATCTATTATATTAGATGGATAAGCGGAGGGATAATTTGGAAGCAAAGTACATAAAAAATTCCTTATTTGTAAATATCTAAAAAAGTGTGCATTGGATAAAACAAATTTATCTGCTAGCTGAGTAAAAGACATTAAACAATCCCCTATAAACAAATCCAAAAAAATTATTATTCCTTTGGTTTACCAAATTAAAAAAGCCTAATCTAAAATTGATGGTTTAAAAAAAATTACGATAAATTTTACTAGAAAGGACAAAATTATTTAATTCAAAAAATCTGCAAAACTGAAACCAAATTCTTAATGTATGTTTAATAATAGGATTAAGGTCTTGTCTACCAAACTTAGAGAGCAGGAAAGGCAGAGGAGCTCCCAGTAAAGAGGCCAATGAATACTCCTTCACTGAGGTTTTATTCCAATTCCCTCCATAAAGGACAGTCATGTATATCTAAATAATGAATCCAACAGGTAATATATCTAATATTAATTGCCCAGTAGTACAATCTAAGATTTAGTAAAGCCATACCACCGTCCTTTTTTAAATTTCTGCAATAAAGATTTACTCAATCTAGAGTTTTTATTGTTCCAAATATAGGATAAAATTTTAGAGTCTATTCTGTCAAAAAACCGTTTAGAAACCAATGAAGGAACTACTTGAAATATATATAAGAATTTTGGTAGAACTATGATTTTAATAGGATTAATTCGACCATTTAGGTGGTATTTGTTGGGTATACAGTAATCAATTAACGGGAGAAAATTATTATACAGATCTTTAAAATTCTTAGTAACTTTAATACCAAGATAAGTAAATTGATTTTTAGCAATACTAAAAGGTAGTTGCTCATAGTGATCCAAATGATTATTAATGGGAAATAACTCACTTTTGCATAAATTTAACTTATATCCAGAAAAACTACTAAATTCGGAAAATATGGATAACATAGAGGGAATAGATTTCCTAGGATCCGAAATGTAGATTAATAAGTCACCTGCATACAACGAAACTTTATACATTTTATCCCCTCTCTTAATACCCTAAATACTATTGGAATTCCAAAGAGCAATAGCAGGAGGTTCTAGAGCCAAACTCAAAGTCTACAAGGGAGACAAGATTGAACTTTGATGTGGAAATGTGGCACACCTTGCCAATCTGTATGACAAAATAAACATTCTAAATATGAAACTGCAGGGTGAGAATTTCAATTTAATCCAGGCAAGAAGTGCAGTGCCCACTTTTATCAGAAAATTGGAAATATATAAGCAAAACACTGGGAGAATAATGTCCTCAGTTTCCTTGCATGGAAAGTATGGTATTCTCTTTCACAGCAGTCACCGAAGGATTTTCAGAGACAGTAGAGTCATTCTTCATCACGGACTCTGTGGCCAACGTAAATAAGAATGTCACCGTCATCACTGACTTTATCAGCAAGTGTGTATAGTGCTACATACTAAAGAGCTCAATACAGAGAATTACAATAGAATCAATAATCACAAAGACTGACAAATAACCAATGTGAAAAAGACGGCAATTTGTGCAGATACAAAAAATATATAAGTAGGTAAATAATTCTGAGAGCATGAGTTGTGGAATCTTTGAAAGTGAGTCCATAGGTCCTGGAGTCAGTTCAGTGTTGAGGTGAGTGAAGTTATCCACACTTGTTCAGGAGCCTAATGGCTTAAGTGTAATAACTGTTCCTGTGACTGTCCTGCAGCCATCGGTCTCCTGGACTGGCTGCAATGCTGAACTGGCTCTGTGGCTGTGGACTCACTTTTGGGGTCTCAACCATTTATGTTCTGTTATTTGTTTACTTGTTTATTGTTTGCCTGATTTCTTCTTTCCCTTGCAGTTGGGTGTTTGATTGTCTTTGTTGGGTGGGATTTTTTAATGGGTTTGATTGTGTTTCTTTGTTTTCTGGCTGCCTGCAAGAAGTCGAATTTCAAGGTTGCATATACAGTAGTGTATGTATTTTGAACCTGCTGGTGTGGAACCTAAGGCTCCTGTACCTCCTTCCTGATGGCAGCACTGATAACCTATGGCCTGGGTGATGGGTGTCCTTGTTAATAGAAGCTGCTTTCCTGTGGCAGCAATCTTTGTAGATGTGCTCAATGATGGGGAAGGCTTTTCCAGTGATGGACTGTGCTGCATCTACCACTCTTTTAGACTTTTCTATAATGGACAAGGAAGCTTCCTATTTATTAACTACAGTTCTGCCCTCAAACCTACTTCTAACTTCTCTCCAACTCCTAGACATAGGACTCAACAAAAACTCCCTTTGCAAATGACTTCATCACCAACAGATCACCATCAGCAAGGACAGACAACACCTCTGCCACAATTATCAACACCTTGTCCCACAAGTCTGCATGTTCAGACTGTTACTGTACTCTTTGTACACTCATAACTCTGCTCTAACTATCTGCAAGTTGGTAGATGACAACCATAGTGGGCTGGATCCCAAATGACAAAATAGAGTACAGGAAGGAGAAAGAGCCTTGTGACATGGTAACAAGAGGACAACCAGAACTACAGAGCAGGTTATTGACTTCAAGGAAGCTGAGTAGAGTACACACCTGTCTGTATCAATGGTGCTGAGGTGAAGAAGGCTGAGGAGTTCAAGTTTCTATGTGTAAAGATCACCAACAAATTGCCCTAGCCCCAACACAATGGCTGAGAGAACACGGTAGCATCTTTACTTCCTCAGAAGGTTAAAGGAAATTCAGCATGTAGCCATTGACACTCAACTTCACCAATTTTCATAATGCGTTAAAGAAAACATCCTACTCGGATGCATCACAATTTGGTATGACAACTTCAAGACTGCAAAACTGCAAGAAATTGCAAAGCTGTGCAGATGGCTCAGTTCACCACAAAAACATTTCCCCCCTCCACTGACTCAGACTATCTTCCCGCTACCTCAGGAAGGCAGCCAACAATCAAAACCACTCTCACCTCAGACATTCTCTAGTCTCTTCCCCACCTGCCAGACAGAAGATAAAAGCTTGAAAACACATACTGTTACGCTGAAGACAGCTTCTATCCTGTTGTTACAAGACTCTTGAATGGATTTTTTATGATACAGATGAACTCTCATCTCTTGGTCTACCTCATTCTGGCCCTTGCACTTTGTCTCCCTGCATTGCACCCTCTTCCACTCATGATCACTGGAATATATTCTGCTTTCTGTTATTGCTTTTCCCTTTGTACCACCTCAATGCGTTTGTGTTTTGGAAAGATCGATATGGATAGAATGTACTTCAGTAACCTATGGCAAAAATAAACCAAATACCAGCCTATTACCAATTCCAAGAGCAGCCCCTGAAGGGCATCTGGAACCTTTCAGAACACGGCAAGCAACTGCACATCTGCTGAACACCAAGTGAGATGTATAGGCTGAGCTAGTAAGTTTTAGAAGTTAATTCAACAGGTGTAACATACCTGAGTTTATAGAGGGAAAAGTTAATTTTTAAAAACCATCCATTGCAATATTTGAAATCTAGAAGAATGAGACTGCACTTGTAATATTTATTTTTCACTATCAGTGAGGAAGTTTCCAATAAGTGAAACACAATGCATCGAAACTTTTGTTAGCTTGCATGCGCCGTGTTGTATGACATGGGCCGATCATTCTTGACAATTGAAACTTTACTTGTACTTAAATGAACACGCTTTCTGCCAGTGGGTTTAATGAACATTGTGAGCAGGTGCAGTAACTTTATCTTATTGTGTTCCAATATTGATTCCCTTGTGCATCGTCTGAAAAACTCATAACAGCTCCTTAATTTCCATGTTTAATTTTACATTCTCATTGCCAAAATTTGCAGCTCAATTTTCCGTTTCATTATAGTGTATGTTAAGTTAATCCATTTAGGTTAAAAATAATCTGGACCAATATTGAACCAAATATGCTGACACGTCAAAATGTTTTTGCACTCTGAGAAATGCCCAAAAATAAAGTTAATTGCCAAATGTAATTCTCCTTCCCAGATATATTGACCCTGAAGTGGTAGCATTGAAGATTCTTAGCTGCTAGGATTCATTGTAGTTCTACTTTCATTTAAAGTTAAGAAACAAACTGCACCATGAAAAGCAATGCATCGTTACAAACTTGGCATAATCAGGACATTCACTACAAAGCATGATCTTTGAAGTGAGTGATCAACAAAACTCAAAAATTAAAATACATTTATTGAAATAGATGTTAACCAAGTAGGTAGCATTTTAGTAAGCCATGTTACCAAGTAATCTTGTAATAGCATTTCTGTTAATACAATAAACTAATTTCTAGTCCTTTGTATGTTTAACTCAACTAAATTACAGAAGGAAATATGCCATTCAGCCAGAATAAAACTGCCAATACACTACCTTACATTAATAGAGAATGAAGTTATCAGTGTTCCTGCAAAATTTTATTTTTCAGTTACAAAAACACTCAGTTCATACATAGGTTTTCTTAATGTGTCAGCTACACAAGGGGTTTGTTAATTTAATACATAAACCCTAAAAATACTGCAATTCAATTGGTGCTACTTAAAAGACCATGTTGAAAAACTAACTCAACAAAACGAGCAAAGTTTAGATCAATTAAAAGGAGGTAACCAGATGGAATTGAGCACATTTCCTGTTGTAAATCCCAGTAATTTAGAGATATACAGACGTAAGCCAAAGTCATTTGGGGTTTAATCAAAATGCAGATGAATGCATTATTAATACATCTAAAAACTTCAAACACGAGAAAGTCTGCAGATGCTAGAAATCCAAAGCAACCCACACAAAATGCTGGTGGAACTCAGGAGGTCAGGCAGCATCAATGCAAATGAATAGACAGTCAACGTTTTATGCCGAGACTCTCCTTCAAGACTAAGGAAGGGGAAAGATGCCACAATTCAAAAGTTACGAGGTGGGCGGTGAAGAGGCTAGCTGGAAGGTGATAGGTGAAGCCAGGTGCGTGAGAAAGGTCAAGGGCTGTTGAAGGAGGAATCTAACAGGAGAAGAGTGGGGAATTAAAGTTTTAAAATTTTTAAATTTTAATTTTTAAAGCCAACTAAAAATTACACTTGCAATCTTCATCTATAAGTATATTCAGCTCAGATCATACCTTACACAGAATTATGCAAGAAAGATGTCTACTTTGCCCTAAAGTGTTTAAAATCTCTATCTTTAAAGGCAACTTTGAAAAACCTTCAGACCAATAGCTATGCAATTTCAACACTTCAACATGTCAGCAAATGTCAGAATTTGTTGCTTGTCTAAATGCAAATTTGGATGAATTACATATAAACTCAAACTTAAAATGCTACTAGAAATTTGCCTCATCTTGAATTTACCCAATGGACAGAAACAAGCAGTGATATTAGTTGCCTCACACTAACATGGTGGGGAGGCTGGTGGGATATTCTGCATGACAAAGTTTAATACTATTCTTTGAGCTAATCTAGTATTGTAGCCATTGTTAAAGTTGAGGTTATAAGTTATCTTTAATGTGAGTTTAAAGTAACTAGAATTAAATTTAACTAATTAACTGGTTTAATTCTAACTTGTTATATAGCTAATTATAATATTCTTTCAAGATGGAGATAGCTATGAAATTACATGCTAAGTGAATAAATCTAATTTCAGCAAAACAGTTAGGAACTTCCATTTTATTTATCAACATGTACATGAATGAAAAGGAATTAGGGCAGTTTCACATGGCAAAAGCAGTCATGGTTGCTTACTAAAAACAAGTTAAATAAAAGCTTCTGTATTTCAAAGAACTAAATTTAGCTGAAATATTTTCACCACTATTTGTTTGAGATATCTGAAGTAGAGTGCTCAATTAATAGCACACTATTTGAGATCTTTTAGGTTCAGTGTAAAGGTCTGAAGTGAAAAATGCAGATTTAAAATACTATGACTAGTAAATCAAATAGTTCATGCAGGTACAAAAGACTTAAAGATCAGATCTTTGGTCAGATTGCATTTCTTACTGCATAATAAGGTGGACCACTTACATTTTTAAACAGATTCTAATACCATTCATCTAAGGCAATAACAAGCTTCAACAAAAGCAGACTTCAAAAGTCAATCGTTCTGCTGGACATTTGCCTGCATTACAGTAGTAATGCAGTTCAATTGCTTGTGAAGCTTTTTGAGACCCTCTGAATGTTGCATAAACTACACAAATGCAAGTTTATTTTATTGAATGGTAAACAGATTATTAAACATGTCTTATTTTCTTTACTATTTATCAGCAAGTGAAATACTTTGTTTTTAACTTGAAAAAAACAATGCTCTTATTTATGAAAGATATTTACATTGTTAAATGCATGAAGCCTTCAATTTTTAAGAAATTGAGGTCCATTTAAAAACTGCATACAATTAAGTTTTGCAAAAGTGAAAAAATGGTCAGAAAGATTAAGACATATGGGTGCCTAGATCAAATTAAAAAGAATAACCATTTAGAGTGGGGGGCATTAGTTAAATTTGGAATTTAAAGCACAATCACTCAAAATTCCAACCATTTTCGTGACAAAGTCTCAATGGGATACTCTATGATAAAAATTGACTCAACTACCTCAAAAATTACTCTTGCAGGATCATGAACAAAGACTCCAAATCCCGAGGGCTAATCAACAGTATTTAATCTTCCATTTCTTTCCCTTACCTTGCCCGAAATGAAATGGACCATTAGTCTCAACAGAAAGTCCTGATCATAATATAAATTTGTGATCAGGACAATCAAAAATATGACCTTTTCACAATTACCAGTCTAAATATAAAAAAATACAAAAACAAAACACCTTTGGTGATCACTTAAATAAATCCAATTAGGTACCGTAGATTCCGGACTACAGAGCGCACCTGATTAAAAGCCGCTGGCTCTAATTTTAGAAATAAAATCAAATTTTTAATTGTAAAGGCCGCACCGGATTTTAGGCCGCACCGCTACTTTTAAATATACATACGTATCGGTAACACAAATTACGTTGCATATACTTTTTTACTGAACAGCACGAACAACATTCCAATATCTCCTAGCGACTGGTAAAAATATATATACTGCGAGCCTTTAACTTAAAAGCAGCGTTTTCGTTTGGGTCTGACGCGCTTGCATAACGCGATCGGGTCTGACGCGCTTGCGTAACGCGATCGGGTCTAATCGGGTCTGACGCGCTCGGGTCTTGCTTTTCTTCGAGTATTTTCCATGTTGATGAGGGTGAGTACAAATGACTGATTTACAATAATTTAATTGTGAAAGTGCGCTTGATTTATCGTACAATTTCATTGGACCTCTGTGAACTACTCATCAATTTTATTGGTCTACTGTTACGAGGCAAAATGTTTACGAGGCGGCATGAAAAAAAAACCATGTATTAGCCGCTTCGGATTAAAGGCCGCAGAGTTCAAAGCTGTTCAAAATGTGGGGAAAAAGTAGCGGCTTATAATCCAGAATCTACGGTAGTTTCAATGGTATATAAAAATTCTTGCCAGCTACTGCATTGGCTTGATTCACCCTCTCCATTTTCTGAAGGATGGGCAAAACATTTAAAAAAATCTAACAAGTGGATCACAACATGGCATACTAAATTGAACTCAAATTTTCATTTGCAGAATTTCTTGTAATACAAGTTTAGAATCAATAGTTGCAGTCAATTTTGCACCCAAAATGAAGGCAAGGAATATACAGGTCTTTTGGGGATGAAAGAAGAGATTGATAGTTTATACCCAATACTCTGCCCAATTCCCATGTAATTAATACTTGACCTTCAGCTTTTAAAATTTCCTTCTTGTAGTTCTGCATAGTTCATACCTAACACCAATGATCAAATAACAACTGCTATCACGGTGCAGACATGGTCTGGTTGAGCTGATAAAGGATCACCCTACTTTAATCTTGGCAGAATGCAAGGGATTTTGCAGGCAGGGAAATATTAAATGCGCATGTAAGTAAATGAAATACATCTATAGATCACTGGAAGCTCAAACAATCCTATTCAAATACCAAAGTACATCATGAGCTTCAAGTCAGCTTTCAACAATATGTTCAGTTTCTCTCACACCACAACCATAAAACTGCCTTTTAAACTCTAACAAAATTGAATCTTGCATTAAGAGCTGAAACTTCTGTAATTCATTTTAGGAGGTGCAGAAGAACATGAGAAAGAATAATGTTTCTACATTTACCTTCCTTTGTGGAAATTCAACATTCAAAATTTTGACCTGATATTGTGTTGATAGGTAAACTCTGGGCCTGATATTAAACTACACAAAAATATGGGGGGAGGGGGGTGGAATCTGCAGGTTAGAAACTAAAAACTCCACACAACGAAAAAAATGTCAGGAATCTGTCCAAACAAAACAGTACAGTATACCTACTGTATACTCCTGACAGCAAAGAGGAACAGGTACAATAAAGTTGTTTCCGGCATTTCTTTGTTTCAATTTGCCACTCTATAGCATGGCAAAATCCACACAAAAATGTAACATTTTACTTAGTTACAGGAAAGTATCCTTGAATATATTGACAAAACCTCTCGGGAATTAAATTCTTAAAATGGCTACTTGGTGCAATCAAACTGTTGCAAATTACCAATGGATAGGCTGAAAATATGAGGCCAGTAATGTTAATGTCCCAGTACACCTGCATGTCCAATCCAACTAAAAGTGGCTCAGCTTTGGTAGTACTTGCACCAAAGGAAAAAAAAACTGGTGGCTATATATCTATCTCCACAGGTGCAAGCATAGAAATCCAAGCCAACACTCCAGTGAAACACTAACGAACAGTTGCATCCTGAAGGTGCCAATTTGTCAGATGACACTTTAAACCCTCAGCGCTCTTGCTGGTGCAGTCAAGCAGACAAAAGAGATTGATGGTATTATTTCAAAGAGAAGCAGGGAGTTATCCGATGTATCCAGAAAGGAATCGTACTGATCAGCACCAATAGCAAATTATCACACCATATATGAGAAAATGACCTGGACAAACTGATTATCACATTTTCTTTATTACAAGAGGCACTGGAGAGTGATGAAAACGATGCATGGGAGATATCCTTCATCTGCAGCGTCAGAATGTCCTCCAGAATTCATTTAAGATGGCAGTAGGATTCATAGTCCAAGGAATTATCAAAAGTTTAATGGCCTCATGTGTGGTCATCATCCATGAACAGTGTTTTGTGCCATATTCTATCAATGGCTTATCAGCAGGCACTACTTAAAAACTACAGCCTATAATTTTTATCAATAACCCCTGGCATTCAGGATTCTCGTCTAATGCTGAAATCTTCCTGCACAATCTCACATACAATGACGGGGAAAGTTTCCAACTTCATCTCCTAGTTTGGAGGCAGTTCCAGCTGTTTTACCAGTCACACCATCACAGACTACCTGATGTTCACTTCTACAGTGGAAAGTCAAGACACTACCAGAGGCAGATGCAGATGCAGGCACTGAGCCTAGTTGTATGAATTAAACTCCAAGGACGATGGAAATTATTGGGACAGCATTGACAAAGGCCCCAGTCATAGTGCATCTGAAACAAAAGATTGTGATGCACCTAGTCCACACTTACTAATCTCTACTTCAGTCTGTACATTCTGACTTACAAGCTGAAGCTAGTGCAGACAAATACATATTCACTCTCATTCTTCCCCACCATCTTTTTTTTAATTTCAGTTATCAGTTATAGAACAAATGATGGCAGAGATGGAATCTGTATGGGGTAAGACATCACTGACAAGTTGGCTGCAGCCAGGCAATAAGGACCACAGTTTTCCAGTGGTAAACAAGCTCATTGATCAATAGTCAAAGAAAATAGAGTTAGCTTACCAAAACACAGGCAATAGGTTTGCACAATGGATCACTTGGTTAAATTGAAAAACCTGCACTTGCTGTTACAAAGATGGTACCAACATGACTGAAGACCTTCTATATTATAGTGAACTCCAGTCCTCCTCGTGTGGAAGTGGTGCCCAACTCTGATCAATAGTATCCAATGTCACAGACTATGAATCATGATAAACTAGAACTAAAAGTGTTGTGTTTTTATACAAATCCCATTGTTCGTCATCTCAGCTGTCACTGGAAATGGAGCCCCTGCACTGTTTCAAGGATGTGATTATGGTTAGAATAGCTGACAGATTTCAGTGATGAGAACTTTGCTACATCATTGCCAATTCTTTGGTCCTCACCTTTTGAACACTAGGGCAGATAGGACACTCAGCTGCTAAAAATCTATCTTCTCCAACCCCGTCCCTTTCTCAACTGTTCTTGCGTCTTCCAACAGCTTACTATTCTCTCTGCTCCTTTTTCCTCACTTCTCGGGGAACACACATAAATGAATTCTTAGGAGTAGATGGTTCATTCAGAAATCAGGACAACATCACCCTCTCTAGACTTCTGCATGCAGAACCACAGCAAGAGTCAAAAGTACTGGACAATCCCCCTAAATAATGTTACACTGATGCAAGAGCATCCAGCTACAAAAATAAATGTGGATGGTGGCGAGAACATTGAACTGTACAAGTAGCCCTCTCAGATTAGCATTGCATATTGGACATCATAATCTGTCTGTGCTTTAAATATCCATCACTGTTTGTCTTCATAACCATTTAACTAGCCCCTGTTGGCCCACAAATATGTGCAATTTAGTTGGAAGAACAGATTACATAAATGTAGCCATACACAACACCCAACCTAACTTCAGTGCTGATCTGATCAGATTGCATTTATATCAGCAAATCTGAGCGGTAACACAATCCAACTTGTTTTATATTGAGAACTTGCTCAGGGACAACCCCTCTGGTCTCCAATCATTGCTCCTTCTTAAAAGTAAAATCCAAGATTGTCACTATTAGTTTATCCACAAAATATTAATGGGTTCAGCAGAGCTTTGGAACGCTACTGTTAAGAAAGTATGTCTGATAAAAAATTAAGTCAATAAAAGAAGCAGAATTTAACTCAAGTTCCTCTTAGGACACCTCAATATACTTTCAACTTAGTAGTGGGAGCAAAGCTCAATTAATTATGGCAACAATGTACCGAATACAAAGGAGTGAAAGTTATGCTGAAAAAGAGATAAAATTTATCAGACAACATATTGTGCAATTTCTTCAAGTCTGGGTACTTAATGGAGGCCAAATTATGAGAGCTAATAGACTAAATCTTTTATTCACCAGTGATACAATATCAGGAAGTGATCTAACATGAAGCACAAAGGATTTCAAAAGAATAAACCATGCCTGCTACGATGAGTCAGAACAATGGGGGATAAAATTAAAAGTCTGATTTTTCAGTTGTCGAGAAGCACAGCTTCATGAAGGGTTTGTAGGAATATCTGGAAGAGCCACTGTTGCTTTAAAAATTAAATGACAATGCCAGACAAAAACTATTAAAGAATTTACAAACAAATTGGGTGAAACCATTTAAGATACACAAGTCAATGGTAGAATGTGCTCAAACAACTAATGTCTAATTTTTGTTCCTTTGCTCAAGGACAGCAGATGGATGCCAAATTTGAACATGTGTCAGCTTCAGTAGCAGCATAAAATGGTTGGGCTAAGTGTACAAATTCCTTCAATATTCTACTCACTTCCTTAAAAGCTTAAAGTTCTTGTTGGTGTATGGTCTCCAGTAACTTTCCATTGGAGGATGATGGCAATAAAGCAGGAGTGATGGGGGCACAGAGGGAAAGCAAAAAGAAAGATCGCGCACAATCTTAACCCACCTAATTTCTATTAAAATTTCAATAAAGATTGACTGAAGTTTAATTAGCAGCATGGAATCAAACCAACTCTTCCTATGTTGGTGCGAAATCAAACTGCAATCATTGTTTTCAGCATAGCCCAGAAATGGAATTTCATACCTTTGTGGTTTGGGTGGCTCGGCCAGCAAAGCCTTCAGGGATTCATAAACCTGCATTACAGAGTAAACTAAAAGAGTCAAGTGCCTCAATGCAGATGAATTACAAGATCGATCACTCATTCCCTTCTTATTCTTCCCACACCAGCATTCTCATTTTTTTGAAAAAAGGACTCTTACATTATTAATGCTGCTGCAAAGCCAAACCAAACAATTTATTTTTGTTGGAGGAACTGAAAACTGTATTTATGATTTCTCCCTGTTATACAGTGGACTGGTTCATGTATTATTGAAATTTTCATTACAGCCAGGAACTTGCGCTCTCCACAGCGTGTCCCATATCTACCAAGCAGTACAGAATTATTTGGTTATGACAGCATTATACCTTGAAAACTGAAATGTTACTACCTGGGTTAGCAGATTACATCACACAAAAAGAAACATCTGCTCAAAACAATTTTCTAATTTTATCTCTTCAAACCCCTCTGAAAAGTTGAGTTGGCAGCAAAGACAAACTTTGTTCTTTTAAACATAAATTTGCAGGACTCAATATTTCAGCTGATGATTTCTTGTCATCTAAAGCAAGTATTTTACAGCAGACAACATTCGCTTGAAACACGCCAGCTTGTTCGTCTAATGATTCACTATCTACAAAGCCCACAGACATTAAAACCTATGCAGGTTACAGTTTACATCAAGAAATGTTGATCTTAGATTGAAATGCAAAAAGGTTTACTTCAATTTGCCATAATTTGATCCATACTAAATCAAAATTCTTAAATTTAGAAGTAATCCCTGCCAAATGGTGTAGATTTGCCAGAACTAAACCCTGGAATTCTTGTTTAAAAAACAGCAATCGCACCACATCACAGAAATTCAACACTGAATCTGCATTAAACTTATCTGCTGCTTATTTGGACATAAATTATACACTGGTAAACATTAGATTCAGTGACAGTGCTGGATGCGTTTGAATGATACCGTTAAAACATTTCCCCATTATTCTGTTTCAAAATGTAGTGCTAATTCTGTAAATGCTTGGCAAAACCCAACAAGACACTAAAGCATTAACACACTGAAGCATAAACACAGCCTAGAAAACAAGACACATCATGCTTGTAGTTACTGCAAAAATCTGTAATGAAATAATTGGTAAGTTTTTTTCTTTTTACAAATCTGTGGAAAGAAGCTTTGGAGCTCCCTAGCCGACAGAACAATCAAATCATGTATTATTACCAAATGGATGCAGCAGATACTTAGCAACAAAATGAGGATTCTGCATGAGGTTCCAGTCAACACTGACAAAATGTAGTAAATTAGTGTTGTGGACAAACAACACTGGCTGCCCTTCAGACAAACATTTACAACACAGTTAGCGGTGAAGCCGATATAATCTCAGTGCAAATAAGTCAAATCCAAAAGATGCCAGTTAAGCCTTTGGCTTCAGTAAACTGCTTTTTATGTCATCAGTCCACTCCAGATCAGCTGCGTCACAGCACGTGCACTTTATGGCTGAGGAGGAGGAGGAGGAGGGTATGTTGAAGGCTGGGACTGGGCTGGTTGGGATGGTGGAGGTGGTGGCGGTGGCAGCTGAACCACTGTCTGTGTGTTTGGGGAGGGTGGAGGTGTTGGGCGTTTAAATTTGTCAGGGCTGTTGCTCCTCCTTGGGGAAGGCCTCTGAAAAACAGATGCAAAAAAAGGTTCAGGCTATGTTTTTAACATTAAAAGCAGTTCAAAATTACTGAAAAGAAACCCCACAAAGAGGTTACCCCATACAATTGATTATGAAAATGTAGGCAAGGTCAATTGAAAATCTGGACACGTTAAGTTTGGCAAATCTTAACAGCTCAGCGAAAGATGAATGTTGTATGTAATCCAGAATTTTAAGTGCTGATACAATGCAAATCAGATTTTCTATTGATTGTTCAATTAATGGGCCAGATTTTTCTATCAGCAGTAGTTACCACTGACATGCAGACCCCTCACCCAAATGCTGATCTACTAAGTGCTCCCCTATCATTAATTTTAAAACAATGTAATAATGTTACAATGGGCAGGTTGGAAGCCCCATTAATGAACCAACTGTAAAAAAGAAATACTATGCATCGCAGAATTTGCAAATCAATGGCTTTCAATGCTTCTAAACTATAACAACACTTGAAAGCTATTAAGTAATGAAAGATTACACGATGAAGATTAAACCGCAAAAACGCCTTCTGGCACTTCAGAAGTATGTTAAAGCATTTGCCCTTTTCCTTTGCGATCATTCCTCTCCATTGAAATGAATGGACTTCCTTTTAAAAGGGGAAGTTGGGGGTGGGGAGGAGTTTGATAATAAGAGTCTTCCAGCAAGTTCTGGCCCAATTAAACAGATCAGCTACATTTTCTCCATAGAGCTCACATATGCTTTGTTGAACGTATTTGTCAAGTTGGTGAAGCTTAGAAAAGCAAGTCTCACACAGGTACTCTTCTTAATATTATCTTTCTAATATCATATTTTAAGATATTTCTGTAATTGAGTATTTTGCCAAGCCATTGGTATCAGGAATCAGCCAAGGAAACATAATTCATTTTCATACTTCCATTGACAGGTGAGACTCTCAGGGTTTACTTGGTTACTAAGTTATTGTATCTTAGTGAGCCAAGAAATGAGTGACAAAACTCGAGAAAATAGAATAACAGAATTAGTGGCAATAATGCTCTCATTATCTAGATAATAGCTGAAGGCAATGACCTTATCGCAGTCATTGGAACCGAGTAACCTGTTACATATCTCATACACATGGTAATTTCTTTTAAGTTTCTATTAGTATCGTAGTTGCATAGTTGAGGTTCATCTTATACTCAAATATTAATTATCTGAAGCTGTGTATCAATTACAATATTTTATTCAGCTTTCTGCCACACACTGAAAATTTCACAACTGCATCTTTTGAAGTCATGTAGATGTGATTGCTTTCTTGGTTGCTTGATTCTGTGAACAATGTAACTGTGTGCCTGTATCCTATTGGTCTTCTCGGCCAAGTCTTTAAGCATTGTAGTTTCGAGAGCAGAGCTTTGAATTTACCCCTTACTCGCTCATCCTGCACTTCTTTCTCAAGTGCCAAAATTTTTCAAACAGAGTTCAAATTCACACACGAGACTCCAAGTGATTCCTTCTAACACAGGATGAAACTCTCTTGTTCAACATTATGGTCCAGCATGTCTTTAAAATCTGCAGTATAAATCTGTACTACTTAACTCTAAGATTTAAAGTTAACGAAAGTCTGTAGCAATGTGTAACTAATTAACCTGCCAGTGCAACTTTGCAATCTCAGCCAAGTGTTTTGGTATGGAAATTTGGGCTATAGTGCAATGGTATTAGGTTTACTGACCACAAAGTTTAAACTCAAACACAGATCTTAAGCCCTATTCAACATAGATAACTATGGGTACCCACACTAAAGGGAGATTATATTGGTGGCTACCTACTCTTCAAAACCTAGATCACTTCCCTGTTTCTCCTCCACTGTGCATTTAGCTGTCAATACCTAGTAATTGAGCTGTGGGTTCCCACTCCCAATCAAGGAGACACTTCCAGCTTACAAAGCAGTTTAACATTGCTCAAATTTTTAAAAAGTGATACATGTTTAAATTTAGATAAAATTCTTAAAACACATTTAAAACTCAGAAGATTTGTATCTTATAAAAGATCTCAAAATTCCAAACAACTTCTAAGACAAAGGATTTCCAAAACACAGGTACAATTCCTACAAGTTAAAAAGACATCAGCGAGTTGCAGATGAACAAGTCGTCCATCACCGAAATCGATGGCAGAGGAATGGATTCCAGATCACTCCATCTTTGTCACTCTTCTTAATGTTTCTTGACAAGGCTAACTGCTCTCTGACGTTAACTGGTTTTTGCCACTTGGATGGCTTCATACAGATGTGATATTTTTCAATTAAGATGATCTAAAGACTACTGGGGACAGAGTTCACAGATACCCACAATTAATGGTGTGAATGCTGAGTACACGAACCTTTGAACTATTAATAGAACAGCTATTTGATGTGCTAATTGATAGTATCTATCTAATCTGCAAGATTTCTTGAACAACTTAGCCAGTGTTGTCTGGTTTGATACAAGCCCAGTAAACATAACCCCATTGTCTTCCACTGCATTTCTTCAGAGGTTTGAGTGGGGCACGACTGTGCAAGTGCGTGGAGGTCGGCCAGTGAGTACAGCAGGAAGAGTTTAAAAAGAAGACAGCTTTACAGAGTGGGCATCAGAGATGTGGGCATTTGGATTAGAAGGAAACAGTAGTAAGGATTTGGCTCAACGGGGCTTCGGCGATAAAGGGTCGAGGCGAGGTAGGTTATCTGTTTAGAATACAGACAGAAAATATGTGAGGCCGGTTGTCTGTGCTCAGTGTCAGATGTGGGAGGTCCTGGACAACCACATCTACACCACATGTGGTCCTGGACAACCACATCTACACCACGTGGTCCTGGACAACCACATCTACACCACATGTGGTCCTGGACAACCACATCTACACCAGTTGCGCAGAGCTACAGCTCCTTAGCGACTGCGTTAGGGAACTGGAGATGCAGCTTGATAACCTTCATCTGGTCAGGGAGAGTGAGGAGGTGGTAGAGAGGAGCTATAGGCAGGTAGTCACTCTGGGGCCTGGGGAGACAGATAAGTGGGTAACAGTCAGGAGAGGGAAGGGCAAGAAGCAGATGCTAGAGAGTACCCCAGTGGCTGTCCCCCTTAACAATAAGTACTCCTGTTTGCGTTCTGTTGGGGGAGACTGCCGACCTGGGAGAAGCAACAGTGGCCGCACCTCTGGCACAGAATCTGGCCCTGTGGCTCAGAAGGGTAGGGAAAGGAAGAGGATGGCAGCAGTGATGGGGGACTCTATAGTTAGGGGGTCAGACAGGCGATTCTGTGGACGCAGGAAAGAAGCACGGATGGTAGTTTGCCTCCCAGGTGCTAGGGTCCGGGATGCTTCTGATCGTGTCCACGATATCTTGAAGTGGGAAGGAGAACAGCCAGAGATCGTGGTACATATTGGTACCAACGACATAGGTAGGAAAAGGGAGGGGGTCCTGAAATCAGACGACAGGAAGTTAGGAAGGAAGTTGAGAAGCAGGACCTCAAAGGTAGTAATCTCAGGATTACTGCCTGTGCCACGTGACAGTGAGTATAGGAATAGAGTGAGGTGGAGGATAAATGTGTGGCTGAGGGATTGGAACAGGGAGCAGTGATTCAGATTTCTGGATCATTGGGACCTCTTCTGGGACAGGTGTGACCTATACAAAAAGGACGGGTTCCACTTGAATCTGAGGGGGACCAATATCCTGGTGGGGAGGTTCGCAAAGGCTACTGGGGAGAGTTTAAACTAGAATTGCTGGGGTGTGGGAACCGAACTGAAGTGACGGAGGAAAGGGAGGTTAACTCACAAATAGAGAAATCTTGAAGACAGTGCGAGAGGGAAGACAGGCAGGTGATAGAGAAGGGACGTACTCAGACTGATGGCTTGAGATGTGTTTATTTTAATGCGAGGAGTATTACGAATAAAGCGGATGAGCTTAGAGCGTGGATCAGCACTTGGAGCTATGATGTTGTGGCCATTACAGAGACTGGGAGACTAGTGCAGGGCAAGGAATGGCTACTTCAAATGCCAGGCTTTAGATGTTTCAGAAAGGACAGGGAAAGAGGTGGGGGCGTAGCACTGTTGATCGGAGATAGTGTCACAGCTGCAGAAAAGGAGGAAGTCATGGTGGGGTTGTCTACGGAGTCTCTGAGGGTGGAAGTTAGGAATAGGAAGGGGTCAATAACTCTACTGGGTGTTTAAAAAAAAATAGACCACCCAGTAGTAACAGGAACATCGAGAAGCAGACAGGGAGATAGATTCTAGAAAGGAGTAATAATAACATGGTTGCTGTGGTTGAGATATTAATTTCCCAAATATTGATTGGCATCTCCCAAGAGTGAGGAGTTGAGATGGGGTGGAATTTGCTAGGTGTGTTCAGGAAGATTTATTGACACAATATGTAGATAAGTCTACAAAAGGAGAGGCTGCACTTGATCTTGTATTGAGAAATGAATCTGGTCAGGTGTCAGGTCTCTCAGTGGGAGAGCATTTTGGAGATAGTGATCACAATTATATCTCCTTTACCATAGCATTGGAGAGGGATAGGAACAGACAAGCCAGAAAAGTGTTTAATTGGAGTAAGGGGAATTATGAGGCTATCAGGCAGGAACTTGGAAGCATAAATTGGAAACAGATGTTCTCAGGGAAAGGTATGGAAGAAATGTGGCAAATATTCAGGGGATATTTGCATGCGATTCTGCGTAGATACATTCCGATGAGACAGGGAAAGGATGGTAGGGTACAGGAACCATGGTGTACAAAGGCTGTTGTAAGTCTAGTCAAGAAGAAAAGAAGAGCTTACGAAAGGTTCAAAAAACTAGGTAACGATAGAGATCTGGAAGATTATAAGGCTAGCAGGAAGGAGCTTAAGAACAAAATTAGGAGAGCCAGAAGGGGCCATGAGAAGGCCTTGGCGGACAGGATTAAGGAAAACCTCAAGGCATTCTACAAGTGAAGAGTAAGAGGATAAGACGTGAGAGAATAGGACCAATCAAGTGTGACAGTGGAAAAGTGTATGGAACCAGAGGAGATGGCAGAGGTACTTAATGAATACTTTACTTCAGTATTCACTACAGAAAAGGATCTTGGCGATTGTCGGGATGACTTGCAGCAGACTGAAAAGCTTGAGCATGTAGATATTAAGGAAGAGGATGTGCTGGACCTTTTGGAAAGCATCATGTTGGATAAGTCACCGGGACCAGACGGGATATACCCCAGGCTACTGTGGGAAGCGAGGGAGGAAATTGCTGAGCCTCTGACGATGATCTTTGCATCATCAATGAGGATGGGAGAGGTTCTGGAGGATTGGAGGGTTGCGGATGTTGTTCCCTTATTCAAGAAAGTGAGTAGGGATAGCCCAGGAAATTATAGACCAGTGAGACTTACTTCAGTGGTTGGTAAGCTGATGGAGCAGATCCTGAGAGGTAGGACTTTTGAACATTTGCAGAGGCATAATATGATCAGGAAAAGTCAGCATGGCTTTGTCAAAGGCAGGTCGTGCCTTATGAGCCTGACTGAATTTTTTGAGGATCTGTCTAAACACATTGATGAGGGAAGTGCTGTAGATGTAGTGTATATGGATTTTAGCAAGGCATTTGATAATGTACCCCATGCAAGGCTTACTAAGTAAGGAGGCATGGGATCCAAGGGGACATTGCTTTGTGGATCCAGAACTGGCTTGCCCACAGAAGGCAAAGAGTGATTGTAGACAGGTCATATTCTGCATGGAGGCCGGTGACCAGTGGTGTACCTCAGGGATCTTTTCTGGAACCCCTACTCTTTGTGATTTTTATAAATGACCTGGATGAGGAAGTGGAGGGATGGGTTAGTAAATTTGCTGATGACACAAAGGTTGGAGGTGTTTTGGATAGTGTGGAGGGCTGTCAGAGGTTACAGAGGGACATTGATAGGATGCAAAACTGGGCTGAGAAGTGGCAGATGGAGTTCAACCGTGATGTGAGGTGGTTCATTTTAGTAGGTCAAATATGATGGCAGACTGTAGTATTAATGGTAGGACTCTCGGCAGTGTGGGGGATTAGAGGGATCTTGGGGTCCAAGTCCATAGGATACTCAAAGCTGCTATGCAGGTTGACTGTGTGGTTAAGGAGGCATACAGTGCATTGGCATTCATCAATCATGGGATTGAGTTTAAGAGCCAAGAGGTAATGTTTCAGCTATATAGGACCCTGGTCAGACCCCACTTGTAGTACTGTGCTCAATTCTGGTCGCCTCACTACAGGAAGGATGTGGAAACCACAGAAAGGGTGCAGAGGAGATTTACAAGGATGTTGCCTGGATTGGGGAGCATGCCTTATGAGAATAGGTTGAGTGAATTTGGCCTTTTCTCCTTGGAGCGACGGAGGATGAGAGGTGACCTGATAGAGGTGTACAAGCTAATGAGAGGCATTGGTCGTGTGGAAAGTCAGAGGCTTTCTCCCAGGGTTGAAGTGGCTAGCACAAGAGGGAATAGTTTGAAGGAGCTTGGAAGTAGGTACAGAGGAGATGCCAGGGGTAAGTTTTTTTTTTAAATGCAGAGAGCGGTGAGTGCGTGGAATGGGCTGCCAGCGGCGGCGGTGGAGGTGGAAACGAAAGGGTCTTTTAAGAGACTCCTGAATGGATACATGGAGCTTAGAAAAATAGAGGGCTATGGGTAAGCCTAGGTAGTTTTAAGGTAAGGACATGTTCGGCACAGCTTTGTGGGCCGAAGGGCCTGTATTGTGCTGCAGATTTTCTATGTTTCTATCTGTTGAGGAGTCCACTTTGTACTGTGGGACCAGCAGTTTGTGCTCTATAAACAGTACTGTTTATTAGCAAAGCTGTCCCATAAACTTCAGATTGATTATTGCTTTCCATTTACATTAAGAATTGAAGACCAGCTCCCGTTTGCCTAAGAAACTGAAAATAAGCTTAACTTACTCAAAACTAACTGATCTTTAGTAATATCACCTGTTACATTAAAAAGGTGAGCCTGGTAAAAAGGCCCCTGGCCCTAGGTAGTGAATATCCATCACAACAGAGTTTTCAGAACCCTTTTGTGACTCAGAAAGCCTTCCCTTCCAGTTCACCTGAATTGAAGATAGTCAGGGGCAATTTCTGTTGCCTGAATTTCCTGTGGTATAGCATGAATCAGCTCACAAGAGTGCCTGACTAAAGATTTTCAAACCTTAAGAATTAGCATGTCAAATATCTGCTTTTAACCTTTACTCTTATTTGTATACAACTATTCACCATTCAGAATGGCAATCTTTAACCCTACTTTAAACTATATCAAAGTTCATTATTGGATAAATGTGTTATTCATCACTTCTTACCGCAATGCCATGAGAAGTTCCCATATGCTGTACATGAAGACCAGGTGAGGTGTAATAGGACATTCCAGCACGTGTCAAAGTAGTGGGCGGTGTAAACCCAACACTGTGACTTGCATAAGATAGACCTATAAATAATATACAACAGGTCTGGTCATTTTTCTTTACATTTAAAATCAAAATATTGCTTCTAGTATAAACTCACTTCACTTTTTTGAACATTATGTTTCTCCCCTCCACTACCCAGAATGCCTTGACAAATTTAGAATACACTAATACTGTAAATTTAAATACTTTAAAACATATGTCAGACTGCTGTTTATTGATTCCAGCTTAGCAGTCAATACCATCAATCCCTCTGTACTTATCACCAAACATCAAAACCTGCGTCTCTGTACCTCCCACTACAACTGGATCCTCACAGTCCTCATTGGGAGACCACACAGTTGGTGGTGATACATAATAACATCTCCCCCTTGCTGACAGTCAATCCAGGAGCTTCTCAAGGATGCTTGCTCAGCCCACTACTCTACTCTCTCGATGACATTTGGCTAGTCACAGGTCAAACACCAAGTTTGCAGATGACACTATTTGTACTGTTCTTGGTAGAATCTCAGATGGTGATGAGGAGACAGACAGAAGGGAGACAGAATAGCTGGTCAAGTGACAGTGCAACAACCTGGCAATCAACACCTATAAAACCAAGGCAAGCACGAAGAAATCTCCAGATGCTGGAAATTCAAGCAACACACACAAAATGCTGCTGGAACGCAGCAGGCCAGGCAGCATCTATAGGGAGAAGCGCTGTCGACGTTTCGGGCTGAGATCCTTCGTCAGGACTAACTGAAAGGAAAGATAGTAAGAGATTTGAAAGTAGGAGGGGCAGGGGAAAATGCAAAATGATAGAAGACTGGAGGGGGTGGGTGAAGCTGAGAGCCATAAAGGTGATTGGCAAAAGGGATACAAAGCTAGAGAAGGGAAAGGATCATGGGACGGGAGGCCTAGGGAGAAAGAAAGTGGGAGGGGAGCACCAGAGGGAAATGGCAGAGTGATGGGCAGAGAGAGAAAGAAAAAAAGGGAGTGGGGGAAAAAAAACAAAAAACTAAAAATATCAGGGATGGGGTAAGAAGGGGAGGAGGGGCATTAACGGAAGTTGGCCTCCTCTACTGTCAAGATGAAGCCACACTCAGGTTGGAGGAACAACACCTTACATACTGGCTGGGTAGCCTCCAACCTGATGGCATGTCTCTAATTTCATGTCTAATTAGAGACATGTCTCTAATTTCTCTAATTCTCCTATCATTTCGCATTTTCCCCTCCCCCTCCTACTTTCAAATCTCTTACTATCTTTCCTTTCAGTTAGTCCTGACGAAGGGTCTCGGCCTGAAACTTCGAAAGCGCTTCTCCCTATAGATGCTGCCTGGTCTGCTGCGTTCCACCAGCATTTTGTGTGTTATAAAACCAAGGATTTGATTGTGGCCTCCAGTAAGAGGAAGTTGGGAGAACACACACCAGTCCTCACTGATGAGTTAGCCAGAGAAAGAGAACAGCTTTATGTTGCTGAACATCAACACTGAGAAGGATCAATCATGGAAACTCAGCACATTTAATGCAATCAAAATTCCATTTCATTAGAAGCCTGGGGAGGTTCAATGTGTCACTAGACTTACAAATTTCTATAGATGTACAGTGGAGAGTATTCTGACTGGTTGCAGCAGATTCTTGTATGAAGGCTCCAAGGCACAGGATCTCAAGAGGCTGTAGAGAGTTGTGCACTCAGCCAGCTCCATCACAGACACAACCCTCTCCAATATAAAGGACATCTTCAAGAAGTGGTATCTCAAAAAAGCAGCATCCATCTTAAAGGGCCTGCCCTCTTCTTGCTACTATCATCAGTGAGGAGGCATAGGAGACTGAAGACTCACACTCAATGACTCAAACAGCTTCTACCCCTTGCCATCAGATTTCTGAGTCCATGAACACTACCTCACTATTCCTTTCAGTTTTGCACTATCTTTATAATTTCAGTATTTTTGTCTTTGCACTGTACTGCTACTTCAAAGCAACACATTTCATAGGATAAAAGTGCTAACAAACCTGATTTGGATTCTTTTATCTCCTTGCACAGTTCATTTGCCACAAAACAACAAATCTCACATCCTCTACATCAGTGATAATAAATTTGTTTCTATTAAGTGTAGAGAAAGTTGGTCATTTAAAATATTGGGAGTAGCATTCAAGTCCATTCCCAAATGAATACAGCAAGCTTGTAATGTAGCTGTCAGTGAGACAGATCTTTGATATGTTTCTCATTGCATTAGGTATTCAATACTTAATTTAACAAAATCCTGCTTTAACCAGGAAAGTAGCTATAAATATGAGGCTCACAGCTGTTCACTTAACAACTTTCATTTCTCCCCAATTATGAAGTTAGTAAAGTCAGATAATCACAAACCTTGGATACATAAAATTAAAGATCAAGTTTTCACAACCATTGAAGAAACGAGATTGTTTATCTATTATGTTATGAATATATACATTCCAAACTATGCTCAAAGTAAATCAGCAGTCACTATGAACTGACAGAAAATATGCACTGAACTGACAATTTGCATATTTCATTAGGAGCTTGAGGAGATTTGGTATGTCACCAAAGATGAGCACATTGCTACACAAGTATCATGGACAGCATAGCTATGTGGTATGGAGGGGCAAATGCACAGGATTGGGAAAAAGCTGAAAGGGTTGTAAACTCAGCTAGCTCCTTCATGGGCACTAGCCTCCCCAACATCAAGGGCATTTTCAAAAAGTGATATCTCAAAAAGGCAGCATCCTTCATTAAGGACACCCACTACCCAGGACACGCCTTCTTCTCAATGCTACAATCAGGGAGGTGATACAGGAGCCTGAAAAGATAATGTTTCAGGAACAGCTTCTTCCCCTTCCACCATCAAATTTCTGAAATGTCCACAAATACTACCTCACTCACTTTGCACTACTTACTTTTAATATTTATTTCTATTGCACTTTACAGCAATATTTATATATTACACTGCACTGCTGCCACAAAACAATGCATTTCACAACATGTCAGTGATAATAAACCTGATTCTGGTCTTGGCACTGCTCATGTTTCAGATGAAAATTCATACAGCCAACTATTTATCAGAATGCGCCACCAAAAAGGGAAGATAATACGATAGCATCATTGTTCCAGAGAATATAAATGAAGAGTATAATACATGCCAGGAGATATAGGCCTGCTGGAACTTGGAGATGGTGTGTAGGGAATAGGGCTGGATACAGTACGAGGTCTGAGTCCTTGAGCAGACATCTCATTGAAGTATCTGGAAAACAAGTATTGACTTAAGTAACTGTGACAAATGACAATGATAACCAAATTACATACATCCAATACACATCGGTTTTGATGGGTATCTTGCTCAGCAAGTTAAGCCAAAAGGCCCATTTCTGTACTGTACGACGATCTATTACATTCAAATCAGAATCCTTCATTTATACCAAAATTCATCTGAGCAAATTAAAGGTGGCATAATTTATATTTCAGGTTTCATCAAATGAAAATATGCAACAGGTACTGCTCATCAACTAAACAATAGGCAAAAAATGAAGTTGGCAGATTTTCAAGAATGGACTGTTAGTGACAAACAATGGTGGCCTCCTTTTCTATCTGAAAAAAATTTCTGGCATAATTTTTGATATGGTAAAAAGAGGTGACAGAGGATCAGAAAATGTAGCATCTTTGTGGGTAGGGTTAACAAATTACACGAGTAAGAAGACCCTGATGGGAGTTACCTACAGGCCTCTGAACAGCAGCCAGGGTGCAGTCTACAAAATACAGTGGGAGATAGAAAAAGTATGTCAAAAACAATGTTATGTTGTTCATGGGGGATTTTAATATACAGATGGATTGGGAAAATCAAGTTGATGCTGCATCCTAAGAGAGAATTTGTGATATGTCTCCAAGATAGCTTTCTAAGAGCAGCTTGCATTTGAGCCTACTAGGGGATTAGCAATTCTGGAATGGGTGTTGTGTAATGAACCGGATATGATTAGGGAGCTTAAGGTAAAAGAACCTGTCGGGGAAAGTAATCATAATATGGTAAATCTCACCCTACAATTTGAGAGGGAAAAGCTAACAAGCAGGAAGTATCAGTATTATAGTGGAATAAAGGGTATGACTGAAGCATGAGAGAGGAGCTGGCTAAAGTTGATTGGAAGAGGACACTAGCAGGGATGACAGCAGAGCAGCAATGGCTGGAATTTCTAGGAGCAATTTGGAAGATGTAGGATAACACAACCATGGTTGACAAAGGAAGTCAAAGACAACATAAGAGCAAAAGAGAGGGCATATAATAGAACAAAAATTAGTGCGAGTCAGAGGACTGGGAAATTCTAAAAAACCAACAGAAGGCAACTAAAAAAAACATTCAAAATGGGGAAAAGATGAAATATGAAGGTAAGCTAGCCAATAGTATCAAAAATAATACCATAAGCTTTTTCAGATATACGAGTAAAAGAGTCGAGAATAGATATTGGATGGCCGGAAAACAATGTTGGAGAGATAGTAACAGAGGACAAGGAAATGGCAGACAAACTACCATTTAGGCTTCACTGTGCAATATGCCAGAAGTTTGAGAGTGGCAAGGGGCAGAAGTGAATACAGTTGCTATTACCAGGGTGATATTATGATGCTTGGGAAACTAGGTTTCAAAGTACACAAGTCACCTGGATCTGGTGGATGATACCTCAGGGTTCTAAGAGGTAGCTAAAAAAATTGTGGGGGCATTAGTAGTATCTTTCAAGAATCAACTGATTCTGGTATGGTTCCAGAGGACTGGAAAATGGTAAATATCACTCCACTCTTCAAGAAGGGAGGGAGGCATAAGACAGGAAATTGTTGGTCTAACCTCAGCGGTTGGGAAGAGGTTGGAGTCAATTGTTAAGGATGTGGTTTTGGGGTCACTGGAAGCACATAACAAAAAAGGCCAATGGCTTCCTTAAGGGAAAATGTTGCCTAACAAATCAGCTTGATTTGTCAAACCAGTTGGATAAGAGTATTGATTGATTGGCAGGAGGCAAAGAGTGGGAATAAAGAGAGCCTTTTCTGATTGGCTGCCAGTGAGTAATGGTGTTTCACAGGGGTCTGTGTTGGGAACGCTTCTTTTCACATTGAATGCCAACGAGTTTGATGATGAAATTTATGGCTTTGTGGTCAATAAAAAGATAGGTGAAGGGGTAGGTAGCGTTGAGGAAGCAGAAAGGCTGCAGAAGGACTTACAGTAGGAGAATGTGCAAAGAAGTAGCAGACATGTACTACAAGTCTGCATGGTTGGGAAGTGTATGGTCATACACTTTGATAGAGGGAATAAAAGGATAAACTTTTCTAAACGGGGAGAAAATTAAAAAAAATATGAGGTGCAAAGGGATTTGAGAGTTCTTGTGCAGCATTCCCTAAAGGTTAATCAGTGGTGAAGAAAGTGAATGCAAGGTTAGCATTCATTCATTTCAAGAGGCCTAGGACATAAAAGCAAGGACGTAATGCTGAGGCCCCTCTTGGAGTATTGTGAGCAGTTTTGGGCTCATTACTTAAGGATATGCTGACATTAGATTTGGGTGCTTTCAAGATTTTGATCAAGCAAAACTGAAGCATGGAACAGCAGAGGATTGTTTACTATTTCTCAACTGAGGGATAATAACAATATTAACGGAAGATAGAAAACTTAAAGTAGCTGAATGAAAGTGAACATTCAAGCATCTTTTATGTAAAAAGTTGTAGTTTTGGAATTTTGTAAAGGAATGTTTAAGTATAAAGACACAAGATTGTCTCAGTCTGGACACATTTCTCCTTTTTGGCAGCCAAGGAAAAGATCAATGGAACAAGAGGCTCAATTCACTGATCACTTGTATAATTTTTTTATTATAATAAATGGCTTCACAAACTTTTTTTAAAAAGCAACAGACAAATCAAATATTTCAAAATATATCAAAAAGGAAGCTCTACGCAAAGCATTATTCATCAGATCACAGAACAGACAGAAGTGGATTATTTTCAGCAGCCAAAGCTCCTAAATGGAAGACCAAATACATAAATGCATAGAATTAAGCACAAGAGACAAAATTTATATAGCCAGCTGTATATTTAGCAACTTCACTTTCTAGGCTTACATTCATTAAAAATCACAACTCCTTTTCATTTAAATGTTAATCCACAATTGCACAGTATGACAACGTTATGATTTTCCTTCCCCCCGAAAAACAAGACTTAAAACAATTAAGTGACTGGTGTTTTTTTGGGTTTACTCAAGTGAAATAAATAAACACTTAGGGATGACTTCCAGTTCACAAACCTCTCATCGTCCATTTCCAAACTGGACTCGCTTTCAGACAGCTGTCTGCAGAGTGCTTCTCTCCTTTCCATTTCCCTTTGTAGTTTACGTTGAAGCCTCAGATTCTCTTCCCTCATGTGACGTTCCTCTTCTAAATACTGTGCCATTTTCTCTGTATCTGTTAATTTTTGAAATGGGTAATATATTAATGGAAGACTTGAAAATTTAGAAACAAAATGTGCAGATGGAAATCAAAATTCACTAATCTTGGGAATGAAAGATGAAAGCATCAACTTGTGCAGCGACAAAATTAAGTGAAGATCTAAATGCAAAAGAATATTTGAGGTCAATAACAACCATTTTACAAACGAGTTGAAGACTTCAGAACTTTAGCAAAGATGCTGGCAAAGTTAACTGTAAGACATACCCAATGATAATTAACAAGGTTTATAAGGATTCAGAAGTTAATTGAAGCAGAACTGAATCAGGAGAAAACGAAATAAGAAAATGCTGGAAATATTCAGCTTTCATGCAACATCCATAGAAGAAAAGCAGATTTACTATTTCAATCAACAGCTTTTGTCAGAAGATGCTAGCAATCAAACACTTAAATGTTGTGAAGGGGATATTTTCGTAGAGTGAAGAGGAAGGAAAAACCAAGCAGAATTACATTTGGTAGCAATGCTGGCTGGGACAGGATTCTGAAGAGTTCTTAAATGTAAGTGATCTGTTTGAAAGAGATGGAAATAGAAGGTGGCAGAACAAAAAAAAGCTGCTAAAATTGTGATTCAAAACACTGCAGCAGCAGAAAACCTGAAAGTTAATAAAAGAAATACTCAGTTTGTCAGCCAGCATTCATGGAGAGAGAAAAAATGGCAGAACAGGCTCAGTAGGCCAGATGGCCTACTTCTGCACCTATTTCTTATGTAAAAAGGGAGGGGGTGGTGTGTCATATTGAAGATGGTAGAATTCATGGATTCATCCACTGACTTTGGTAGTTAAGGGCTGCAAGCTATTGTTAAGGATAATTTCATCATGGTCCTTGATGAGTTACATAGACTACCCTAAAACTGGAAAGCTCAATGATTATTCCATTGAGTTGTTGACTACTCAGGCATTATGAGGTGCTGTTTTACTAGTATGGATTGGGTGGCAGGGTGGAGATACATCTCTACCAAAGGAGGTGGAAGGCACTTCTTCCCTCCGCTAGCCTGCAGGTCACCCCTAGACAAGGTATAGCACCTGTTTAGCCCCCCTGATCAGGGTCACATGAAACAATGGGCATGGGTGGTGGATGGTTGTACGAGCATATGATGCTTATCATAAGTTCTGGTTAATTGATCGCTGACATCAGACAGAAAATCTCTGAAGAGTACTGATAATGGCTGTGGTCACCCATCTTGTAAAGATACTGAGAAGGCAATAGCACTGAAGGAAGAGAATGGACAATTTTGAATGGGAACAGGAATAGGAGTTGAAATGGCATGCAAGAGGGAATATGAGATGGCCATTAGAGACAGAGCACAGATGCTCTGTCAACTTGTCATCACAGTTAAAGGCAGAACAGGATCACCAAAAGGGGTAAGTCAGGTTGGAGGAGATTACACATGAATCTTTGCCTCACCCTTGGGACAAGAACAGTGTACTGGGACAATGCTGTTTGTGAAACTTAGGGTGGGAGGTAAAGGTGGACTGCTTATGGCTGGAGGACTGTGATACTATTGCTATCATTAAGGAAGAAAATGCGACATCCAGACACAAATGGTTTCATCAGGAAGACAGCATAGACTTAAAGCACAGATCCTGTTTGACAAACTTACAGCAGTTCTTTGAGGACAGAACAAGCCCAGTAGATAGAGGGAACAGGTGGATGCTGGAAATTTGGATTTCTAGAAGACGTTGCCACATAAAAGCATTATCAATAAGGTTTATGCAGAATATACCCTTCCAGACCTTTGAGCCACACCACCCAGCAACCTCTGACGGCCCCGATATAATCCTAATCTAATCACAGGACAACTTACAACGACCAATTAACCTAGCCAGCATGTCTTTGGACTGTGGGAGGAAACTGAGGACCCTGAGAAAACCCACACATTCCATGGGAAGGACGTACAGATATTCCTTACACAGGGTGCTAGGATTGAACTCCAATGCCCTGCGTTGTAAGAGTGTCACACTAACTGCTATACTACCGTGGCACCAGCAGTAGTTGCAGATTAATAGCGTGGATAAAGGATTGGTTAACCAATAGAAGGCAGAAAGTTGGGCTAAGTGGTCATTACTCTGATTGACAATTACTGGTAAACAGAGTACTACGGATCCGTTACTATTTACGAATATTTCAGCCTAGAAGGCAGATGGTAGTGGGTTGTAGCTAGATCATGAATTCTGAAAAATACTTCCCATACCACAAAATCATTGGTCCTTTTGTAGTGGTAGAAATCTCATACATGCTAATGTACTTTTACTGAATCAAATGACAATAATCAAAGTAACTTGCAGTACCTTGACGCTAAACTTAGGTTATTTTGATGCAAAAGGGTTCAAGCCAACTTGGGCACTCCTTCAGAGACTATAATCCATAGATGTGGAATATACACAAGGTTAGATATTGCTCTTCATGAGTTAGGGCAAGGACAACACCTAATCCCATACATCTTACATACTGAAAAACACATACATTTTTTCTAAAGCAGCAAGAGATGATTAAAAAGAAATATTTCAGTCAATGACCAAACTGATTGTAACTCAATTAAGTGCACAGAAAACGAGGGGGTTAAAAATAACTTACACCTCTGACATAGGGAACTTACGCTGTAACTGGGCTGCTCTGAGTTGCTTTTTTAGCCTCTCCACCTCATTCTTCAAAAACCTGATATGTCGCATCATGTTTTCTGGTGAGTCTATTTCCATGGAAATGTCCCTTGGTGAAGGTGGGGCTGACACAGGCTGGTCTAATTTTTCCTGCAGAATTCTAGATAATAAAGACTTAAGTTAGCCACAAATAAGTATACTTCAATTAAAACAAGATACATAAAATAACCTTTATTGAACAAAGAAACAGAAAATCAAGCTAAATCAAGTCACAGAATATTGAATAATACAGCACTGTACAGGTCCTTCAGCCCACTATGCTGTGCCAGCCCTTTAACCTGCTCCAAGATCAATCTAACCCTTTCCTTGCACATAGCCCCCCATTTTTCTTTCATCCATTAAGGTCACTGGCATTCCCATACCAGGCTGTGATGCAATGAGTCAGAATACTGGTGCTTCACGACCTGGGATGGAAACACCAATATCCTTGAACGGAAGACTAAAATGTATAGGATACAGCCTAATCATCACAGGTAAAGTCCTCCCAACCACTGAGCACATCTACAAGGAGCAATGGTTTTCTCTTTATATGGAAGGTACAGAAATGACTTCCCTCACCTTCTTCAAAGAGATTAGTTATTTTTGACAGATTAAGCAAATTCAATATAGTAATTCCCTCTGTTCCAATCTAAAGAATCCTACACCTAACCTGTTTTTGCCTATAGTTTCTGATGAAATATTAGTGCAAAGCAGGGAGTCAGGAACATACCGTTTCTCAGCTTCCAGTTTATCCATGCGTTTCCACAGTCTATTTACTAATGCTTCTTGTTCTTGTTCCAAGGTATTTTCAAGGTCAATTTTCTCACGACGCAGCTGCAAAGGAGGTGAAGAGCTTATTTTGCTAAATGAACAACAAATCTACTAGCTGAATAAGCAAGCACCTTTTGACATTTGATTGCATAAGCAGTGAACATTACTCATTCTGGTCTCTTTTTAGACTTCAACACTCTATTGGAATGGAGACACACAGGATTTACAATTATAATCTACTCTCCTTTATCAGATTGCTTCTTCAATCCTTTAACTTTTCCACATCACCTCTTAGTTTCTCACTTCACTCTTCCCCCACCTACCCACTTTCCCCCTCACCTGATTTTACCTATCAACGCTGGAATTAAGGAGATTGAGAGGGGATCTGATTGAAACATATAAGATTATTAAGGGATTGGACAAGACAGAGGCAGGAAATATGTACCAAAGGGCATGGTTTGAGAATAAGGGGTAGGTCATTTAGGACAGAGTTAAGGAAAAACTTCTTCTCCCAGAGAGTTGTGGGGGTCTGGAATGCACTGCCTCGGAAGGTAGTGGAGGCCAATTCTCTGGATGCTTTGAAGAAGGAGCTGGATAGGTATCTTATGGATAGGGGAATCAAGGGATATGGGGACAAGGCAGGAACTGGGTATTGATAGTAGATGATCAGCCATGATCTCAAAATGGCGGTGCAGGCTCAAAGGGCTGAATGGTCTACTTCTGCACCTATTGTCTATTGTTATTCTGCTTTCTTTCCCTTTCCTTTCCAGTTTTGACGAAGGGCCTCAGCTGTTTATTCCCCTGCATAGACACTGTCTGACCTGCTGAGTTCCTCCAGCATTTTGTGCTTCACAATTATGATTCTATTTCTTTGGCAGGGTGGGGGGGGGGGGGGGGGGGGGGAGTTCACACGTAGGCTTCCCCTCAAGATAGAAATTTAAAAGCAGACAGAAAAACAAAGTGATAAGAAACTGATATTTCCTCCTCCACCACACTACCATTTCAGTTCCCAATGGAACACGTACAAGTATATGGATTTTCAACACCATAATTATTGTTTATTGGCAGCCCTTACCATTTCCAATCAAGCTCATTATAATCATGACATCTGAAGCTATCTCCATTCCAGTTCTCATCAGACATTCTGCACAAAAGCATCAGCCTAAATTACCTTAAAGCTGGAAACAATGGATGTGGCCAAGCATGTCTTCCATTGCAACCTTGGGGAAAAATATGCTGGCCCACATCCCAGAGGGAGACAAACTGATCTGCCCAAATGACCTCAAAGCCAGGTTTATAGAACAGTTCTCTGGCAAGAAAGTGTACGGAAAGCTAACTCCTCCTGAAAAAGGGATAGAGCAAAGCCTTGTAATTACCAAAACTCTGCCTCACCAGGAGGCAAAATAAGACCATGTCCAGGCACTGACACATGTTAGATGACATTATTGTCTGAGTGACAAACTACAGGCTGGCTTGATGGACAAAATGACCATGAACCCATCTGCTGTGAGATGAAAACAGAAGCGAATATTTTAAGGAGAAGGTCACATGATACTTGAAATATTGCTTGGGAACCCTGATTTACAGGCATAATGGCCATGATCCTCACCACCTCTTCAATTACATAAAAAGCAGGGATTACCCTCAATTACTCTCTACAGCCTTTCACTCCATCAATGAGACTGGACAATTGAATTTTGAATTTGTCTGCACACAAATTACTGTCCATTTAACTTCAAACATGTTGATTTTGAAAATGCAATCTGAACCAAATCCAATCTCAATGCAAGCACAATTAGATCACCTCAACATTCCTCTCAAGTTGTTTTCTTGCAATGCTGCACCTCAGCTATAACAAGCTTCCTGCCAGAGTACAGTTAATCTACTGGACAAGTGAGAAACTGTTTAGCCAATGCCACCTTCAACCCAGAAATAAAGTCACCCTGACTTTGGTACGCAAATGGCTTCTGTAAATAGCCATACTTCAGGCAGGACTACAAGCCATAGCCAAGTTATTCTCCAGAAGATATAAGAGAACATGCCTTATACTTTAAAACCCTCTACTATCCTGTCTCCGTTGAAAGCACTACTCTGACAGAAAACTGTATGATAAAAGTCTGAAAAATATGGATTACTTTCACAAAATTTACTTCCGGGCAAAACTATTGATGAAATTTGCTATTAACTTCAGTGTGCAAGTACAACCTTTGGCGATCTGATGAAACAGAAATTGTTTGAAGATCAACACCTCAAATCAAGTGAAAAGCACATCGTGTACTGGCCAGCAGTAAACCTTGTTCTTCCATACAGAACTAAATCATTGACTATCTAAAAAAGTACTACAGTGCACTGTAAAAACATTATCAATGCTGCCCTTTCAAAATCTTCCACATCTACAAACAAGATAAGCAAACCAAAATAGTCTTCCCTTCGGTCAACATCTCAGCATTAAAATGTACCCATTACATTATCAGATCTAAAGGGCAGGCCCCATCATTCACATGTTCATATTTATAATCTATTCCGAGCTCCATCATTGAAAGTTATCAGATGGACAATGGAAAACAGCTGAGAGATGTTCTTAAAAGTCTCCCTCAGAAAGTGCAACATCACCATATAGGTATTTGTGGGAATCCCTGGCCCATGGCCACTCAAAATGGAGGAGCATTTGCAGTGGCATTGTGAATCTCTAGTCCATTCTGAAGGAAATGAGAGAGACACCAAAGGACTGAAAGGGAGATAGCTTGGAGGTCCAAAAGCTTTTCAGCCAATTCCCTGGGAAACAGATACAAAGAAAACTGGCTTAATAGGTCTCTTTTTTGGGGTAGAGTGGTTGTATTAAGATCCACAAGCTGTTTCCCCAAACATCTACATTGGTAATATGATAAAATTCAGCACAATTATTGCATTATAAAATAAATGAAAATCATATTCTTTATTTTAAAGAAAGAATCCAGGAACAAAATTATGGAGAATCAAGCTTAAACTGAAGTATTTTCTACTGGTTTTAAATATGCATACCTGTTCAAGTGTAAATTGTTTGGAAAGAGTATCATTTTCCAATTTCTTTATCTTTTTCATTAGTTTATTTACTTGAAACTCCTGCTCCTGCTCCAGTGTCTGTTCCAGTTCAGCCTTTTCATGCTGCAACTGAAGAGGAAAAGCAATAGCAAGCAAAAAGGGAATAATGGTGGAATGTATCGAGGCAATTATACAAACCCGAACAGCCACTACAAATACTTTGCAAGCCAAGACTAAACACAAATTATAGTGTACAGTGTTCTATCCACTTAAGAGCAACATCAGGAGGCTGAAATTTTAATGTCAATAAAAGGGATGGAGATTTAACTAATCTGGCCATTTCTGCTATGCCTCCCTAATGAGCAAAATACTGAGACAAATCACAAATTCATTAAATTTCAATAATTTACTGGTGAACATGTTACTTCACTAAAATAAAGCAACAGTTTCAATCGATCTGAATGTCACTTTTGGAACTAAGCTCAAGCTGATGCAAGGCAAACCCACCAACATTCATTTTGCCGTGTGCAGATAAAGTGTCAAAATGTCCATTCAATTGCTTTAATTTCCCCAAAATCTAGCTACAATTAGGTTTCAATGCATTTCAATAGCCAGATGATATATTCATTGGAAGGGAAGGAGCCACATGTTTTGAAATTTAGCAAAAACTATGGCACTGGAAGACTAAATTAATTCAAAGTATTTGGAAGCTTTTGTTGATCTTCATGTCCAATTAATAATTACACAACTACAATAAAGGTGGCACAGTAGTGTAATGCTTAGCGTAACTTTATTATAGTGCCAGAAGCCTGAGTGCAATTCACGCCATTGCCTGTAAGGAGTTTATAACATCTGCCCGTTGCCATGTGAAATGACAGGTTGGATCACCGGGAACTGCACCATCAATTTGTGGGACGCGTTGCTCAGGGTCTTGGACTATATACGTGTTTTCTCACTATCTTGAATGTGTTGTGTATGCTTTGCACCTTGGCCCCAGGCGAACAATATCTCGTTCGACTGTATCCATTCACAAACAAGAGAAAATATGCAGATGCATGAAATCCAAGCAACACTCAAAAAATGTTGGAGGAACTCCAGCAGGCCAGGCAGCATCTCTGGAAAGGAGTACCTGCTGAAGGGTCTCCACCCGAGACATTGACTATACCTTCCCCCCACAGACGCTGCCTGACCCACTGAGCTCCTCCAGCATTTTGTGTGTGTTGCCCGGCTGTATCCATGCAAGGTTGAATGATAATGAAAATTGAATTGATTTTGACTTGGTGTGGGTTTCCTCCAGGTGCTCCAGTTTCTTCCCACATTCCAAACATATGCGGGTTAGTAGGTTAATTGGTCACATGCGTGTAATTGGCCAACATGATTTTGATGGACTGGAAGGGCCTGCTATTATGCTGTATCTCTAAATATAAATAAAGACACACACACACATAAATAAACAAAAGCAGCACAGAACATGTTCTTGGATAATTTCAGACAGGCCAAACTCATTTGAGAGAAAATAAAGAATATTTAAAAATCTGCTACTTTTTCCAGTAAATAATGTGAATGTTAAACATTAGTTACAATAACATTCTCTCAAAGAGCACGGGTAATTCTACAAGGTTGAGCAATTACATGTCTCCGGGAGGATTTAATTTAAAAGAACCCTAATGAATTGTGCCCAAATTGTCACATGTATACTGACATGACAAAGCTTAAGGGGAAAAAGAATATTCATATTTGAAATGCTTATTTAGTATTAAGGGTTCTGATTACCACTCCCTTTTGACATGCATAATTATTCATACAACCCTCTCAAAATTACTTGATTTCTGGGGGTAGTTTGCTGCAAAGCACAACACATTAAACACTTGAGAAGCTTACCTGCATCAGCTTGCGGGAGAGTTCATTTGTTAGAAATTCTTCTTCTTTCTCATAATTTACAGCCAATGTTTCTTTTTCTTTTTGTAAAGCTTGAATCTTCTTAAACAAGGTGTTACTGATAAATTCTTCCTCTTGTTCAGCCCTTGCTTGCTGAGGATCAAAAGAAAATACAATAACAATTTGAGGTGAGCGATTTGGCATTGTGGCTAAACAGCGTTTTGCAGTCAATTGTAATGAGTTGCTATTGATGTATTTTGATTAGACACTGAGCTAATTTTCCTGACACTACCTTCTAGAAAATAATTTTCAATTCCCTGTTCAAGTCCTATTTGCATTGCAGGGTTTTCTGGATTGGCCATGTTGTGCTTGTGGAACTAGGTTTGTTCTGTTAATATTATTTTATTTCAATGAAGATGATGGAGGAGTGCACACAAAGTTTGTGCCTTATTCCTTGTTATAATGCCTGCTTAATCTAATGCAAGGACATGAAATTAAAACTAATGTGTACAAGTCACATCATCCTCAGCTTAGGAGAAACCTATCAAATAGTAAAAGGCCTTGAAAGAGTGGATGTGGAGTGTATGTTTCCATTGGTGGGAAGAGTCTAAGACCAGAGGACACAGCCTCAGAACAGAGGGGCGTCCTTTTAGAACAGAGATGAGGAGGAATTTCTTTAGCCAGAGGTGGTGAATCTGTGGATTTCTTTGCCACAGGAAGCTGTGGAGGTCAAGTCTTTATGTACATTTAAGGCAGAGGTTGATAAGATTCTTGACTGGTCGGGGCATGAAGGGATATGGGGAGAAGGCAGGAGATTGGGCTTAGAGGAAAATTAGATTGCTATGATGAAATGGGGGAGCAGACTCAATGGGCGAAATGGTCCAATTCTGTTCTTATATCTTATATCCATTGACATTGTAATAATTACTCCCAATTTAATATGTACTTTAAACAGACCAATCTTAAGGCCACCCATATTGACACAACCATGATGAAAGCATGCCAGTGGCTATACTTCATTAGGAGTTTGAGGAGATGTGGAGTGTCACCAAAGACTCGGGCAAACTTCTACAGATGCATCAAGAACATTCAGACCGGTTGCACCACTGCCTGGTATGAAGGCTCCAATGCACAGGATTTTGCAGTCAATCGTAATGAGCAGCTATACTTTACTAGGAGTTTGAAGAGATTCAGCATGTCCACAAAACACTCAAAAACTTCTATAGTTGTACCATGGAGAGCATTCTGACAGGCTACATCACTGTCTGGTATAGGGGTGGGAGGCTACTGCACAGGGCCGAAAGAAGCTGCAAAAGGTTGTAAATCTAGTCAGCTCCATCTTGGGCACTAGCCTACAAAGTACCCAGGACATCTTTAGGGAGCGGTGTCTCAGAAAGGAAGAGCCCATTATTAAGGACCTCCAGCATCCAGAGCATGCCCTTTTCTCACTGTTACCATCAGGTAGGAGATACAGAAGTCTGAAGGCACACACTCAGTGATTCAGGAACAGCTTTTTCCCCCACTTCTTCCGATTCCTAAATGGACATTGAAGCTTTGGACACTACCTCACTTTTTTAAAAAAATATACAGTATTTCTATTATTGCACATTTTAAAAAATCTATTCAATGTACTTAATTGATTTACTTATTTATTATGTTTTATTTTACTCATTTTTTTCTCTTTCTCTGCTAGATTATGTATTGCATTGAACTGCTGCTGCTAAGTTAACAAATTTCACGTCCCATGCCGGTGATAATAAACCTGATTCTGATTCCGAAAAAGGTTGCAGAAGGATGTAGAGCCAGCCAGCTCCACTGTGAGCACCAGCCTCAACAACATCTAGGACTCTTCAAAAGGCAGTGCCCCAAAAACCTGATCACCCAGGGACATGCCCCCTTCTCATTACTACCATCAGGGAGGTACAGGAGCCTGAAGTCACACTTTGTTTTAGGAGCTGCTTCATCCCCTCTGCCAACAGATTTCAGAATAGTCCATGAGCATTACCTCACTAGTTTGCTCTCTTTTTGCTCTACAGGCAAACCCCAGGTTACAAACAAGTTCCGTTCCTGAGTCCGTCTTTAAGTCAGATTTGTACACAAGTCAGAACAGGTACATCCGGTATTATTTAGAGTCAGTTAGTCAAACGTTTGTCTTAATATACAGTATATATTTTACCTTTCTATGTATATAAAACACTTAAGAAACTATGTATTTCTTAGATATTTGCAAGTTAGAAATTTCTTGAATAATATGTTACAGTCTTTTCCGAAATTATGTCTAATGGACATTACGGAAATTTTTTTAGCTCTGAATCCTTGCCAGAAGGGTTTAGTAGCCACCATTTATAATATGATCATGAAAATACAGCCAGAAGTATCAGAAAAAATTAAGAAGAAATGGGAAAAAGAACTTCATTGTCTTATACCCACTGAGCAGTGGGAGAAAATTTTACAATTAGTCAATTCCTCTTCTATTTGTGCTAAACATGCCTAATACAATTTAAGGTTGTACATAGGGCTCACATGTCCAAGGATAAACTTGCTTGATTTTACTCTCATGTTAATCCAACCTGTGACAGATGTCATTCTGAAGTAGCTTCATTGACCTACATGTTTTGGTCTTGCCCTTGTTTGCAAAATTATTGGAAAAATATTTTCGGTACTATTTCAACAGTTCTGAATATCAAATTGCAACCGCATCCTATTACTGCAATTTTCGGTTTACCAATGGTGGATGATATGTGTTTATCCCCCTCAGCTCGACGGATGATTGCATTTATTACATTAATGGCTAGTGTTATGAATGTACCACAGCTCTGAGAGGCCGAAGGGTCCGGGACCAGCCCCCTCCTTCCGGAGAATCGCAAGATCGCTATTAATTCGGGTCTTGGACCCAGGAAATGAGGGACAATGCAACGGATTTGACCATTGTTCTTAGAGGCACCTGTGTGAATTGCAACTCTATAGTACGTGCTAGCTATCAGGGACATAGACACCCTCGGGCAATGTGGGGTGGGGATTGTATCACCCTACCTTGATTGACATTTTCAAATCTGCCAGTCATGATAAAAAGGAGACTGCAGGAGGCAGTAGCCCAGCGATGCACCAGACGGAGACACCGTCGCTCCCGTAAGGACGGGAAGCTGTTCGGGAGCCACGTGTGATTCGGTTCCCCTAGCTTGGGACACGCGTGGCTGATAACCCCGAAAAGGATTCCGAACTGACAACGGGGAACTCACGTTCCCGATTCAATGCTTTGAGTCCAAAAGGCTAGCAAGTTTATTTTCTCTCTCCAACCCGTGAACACCCAGCGGTCCCTCAAACAGCTAAAAGCCTTCATGAACTGGCGAGACTTTTATATTTCCATTGGACAATAGTTTTACCCCTAGACAAACGATAGAGCTACTTCTTATTGTTGATTACTACTATACCCGCGCTTTAGATTGAGTATTGACGACGTATATTATCTGAATGTTTGTATTAACCTTACTTTTGTGCCCCTTTATAAATAAAAACGTTTAAAAATAGTACCATCAGACTTCAGCGGACCTCTCTATCTTTGCTGGTAAGTGACCCAGTTATGGGGTTCATAACACTAGAAGATCTATCCTATTGAACTGGAAAGAAATTAATCCTCCAATTATATTTCAGTGGTTTTCTCAAACTATCTCTTGTTTGAGTTTAGAAAAAATTAGAAGTGTTGTCTTTGATTCTTCAGTTAAATTTGAAGAAACTTGGAGACCATTTATCCAACATTTTCATATCAGTTAAACTAACTTTTCCTAAACCCTGCTTCTATTATCCTTAATTATTTGGATGGTGGTGCGTAGTTATTGACGCTACTGTGTATATTTGACATAATGCAATGGCCCATGTTGGTTAGGTTTTTTTTTCCTTTTCTTTTTTGGGGATTTTTTTTTCTCTTCTTATTTACTCCCTCTTTTCACAATTACCATGAGTTTGGGAGGTTATTATATATGGATTATCATCATGAATGTATACTTAACCTATTAATTATGTACTTTCAAACTCTGTATTCATGCTTCATTTATGTTTGTTTAAAATTAATAAAAAGATTTAAAAAGAAAAAGAAACTATGTATTTCAATAATTAAACCACTGCGTTGCTTAGTAACAACTGTAGCTTTCATCGGGGCAGGGCCTTTCACATGCTCCATTATTCTCACACTATCCTTTACCTGTATCCTTTAAAGTTGTTCCGATCGTTGACCGACTGCAGCCTAAAGCTTTTCCAATGACCGATGGCGTTTCACCTCTTTCCAATCGCTATATTATTTCCACTTTATTTTCAATCGCGATCATTTTCTGTCAATGGAACAGAAAACTGCCGATTTTATGTTCTATCGCTGAGCAGCAGTGAACCGTCTTATTGGCCTATCAGAGTTCTCTTTAGGAACTAGTTGACTTGATCAGCATTTCTGATCTGGCTATTGTTCACAATCGCACTTAATAAAAAAAATACAGCAGCCGCCACGGGCGGTGGGTCGCTCCAGGTCCTAAAGTCCACCCGCACTGAGACAGGTTAAATGGGACAAGTGGGGGCGGTGCTGACTGGAAAAGGGGGATCAGGGCGAATCTTGCTGAGAAATACTTAAGCCAAATACAAAATTACACACTCAACAGTGTTAATGGCAATGACTTAAAATGGTAGACGGCGTCGTGATCCGACTCAAAATGGCATTCTCCTCCCTCTGTTCATAAGTACGAGTTGTCCATAAGTCGGATGTTCGTAACTTGGGGAGTGCCTGCATATTTCTTACCATAGCCAACAGTAATTTATGCATTAATATATAATGTATTGTACTGTACTCCTGCCACAGGACAACAAACTTCATGAGATGTCAGTGACAATAAAACTGATTCTGAAATAAAGCCATATATCGCTCATTTTCTTTTGAATAATTATGTACATCAGGAAATTTATACAAACTCAAAGCTTTGCACAGCTAATGAAGTATGGTCACTTATTTTGTGAAGCAGCACTTGCTTTTACATTGCAATTAGTGGAGCTTTAAATATTGATCACTTTGTGTCAAGGAATCTCTCATCCAAAATGTAGGATTTTTGACTGTACTGCACTCATGTTTTTCAGGTGCCCTAGCCTCTGGAAAGGGATCTAAGAAATATTGTGATGAATCTGATGCCAAAATGTAAGTATAATTTGATTAACGTGATCAAATTTCCTAACCACCCAACTCCTCCAAGCTTATTTTGCTTCAGATCCCAACACATACAATCTTGTTCTTCTTAACAGATTCAATGAAAATCAGCAATGCAATTTTTAAAACATGGGTGTTTTCCATGTTTAATGTATTCCCAGACATTATTTAACCCAGCATCTGAACCACTGACCATCACTTTGCCTCCACAGATCCTGGTTAACCTGCTAAGTTCCTCCAGATTCGAGTGTCTATCATGTCACTACTTTCATACTGCCCATGCCTCTCAGTCTAACAATGCAAACCAAATTAGTTACAGAAAAATCCACGAGGCATTTAATTTCATTCCCATTCAGTAGAACACAAATCCAGTTCTCGTATTCCTCTATCATGATGATACATTGTGCCTAAGATGACAATTCCCATCAATGCTACAATATCAAAATAGATGCAGGCCAAATGGAAGAGCAATTTGAAATCCTTCTAATACATACAAAGACAATGAGATTGGCAGAGGACACCACATGACTCCTTAGGCCTGGTCTACCATTTGTCTTAATGCTCAAATCTAAAACTTATTCTATTCAATAATTCAGCTTCCACATTCTGAGGCACAGAATTCCAAAGATAGAAAATCCTCAAGAGGGGAAATTCATTTTTATATACACAACTTAAAGAGGGTCATACAATATTCTGAAACATAACTTCTAGTTGTAAATTTTCCCATGATCGGTAACAGCCCGTCAGCATTCATACCATCAAGCCCCCAAAGGATCTTATCATTTTCAAAACAAAATTTGTATAGTCCAAGCTGCTCGGTCCAAGGCAACCCTCTTCACCCTATGAAACAACCTTCAACTTTCTACTGATTCGGTGAATGTGTAATCGCTCCTTAAATGAGAAAACTCCAAGGAGTACTCAAGTGGCAACATTGATGCTACAGAACAGTAAATATATAAATGTTGCCAAAGTAACTTCATAAGCCTCTCAAAACAAAATTCCATCAGTTTATCTTTCCTTTCGGTTAGTCCTGACGAAGGGTCTCGGCCCAAAACGTCGACAGCGCTTCTCCCTATCAATGCTGCCTGGCCTGCTGTGTTCTACCAACATTTTGTGTGTGTTGTTGTTTCCATCAGTTTATTCATGATTTATACACACTCAAACTTGAAAAGTTGTTACATTGACATATGCACACCTAAAATTGTTACAGAATCAAATTCTTATCTTTAAATTAAGTAAGTTTGGAGAATTGCATGTTGTACTATGTAGCAGCAGCAGTGTAATGGAGTATGATAGTCTCTTAAGGGATTGTCTTAAAGTGGATGACTGTTTAACGTGAGGAGGGCAATGCATGACAGATTAGAGTGACAGTCCAATGGCATGGAATGCAAAACTGGGGATCCTTCACCGTTGTTGTGATGTGTTATCATCTTCCGCTAGGTCCACCGTTGAAGTGTTGGTTGGATCACTTCGTCTGAAACTTCCCCTTTGACCTTACTGCTATTGGTAAAGCAGCAGATGACTAAATTCCAGTTGGCATCGCTCTCGGGATCTCAGGAACTCACTAGCCTCTCCACTGTGAAAAGGTGACAATCTTCAGAAAAGTACACGATATACAGCTATCTATACAGTACCTATACAGCTTGTGAAACTTTGTGAATAAAAACCTACTTTGACTTTTAGATCATTTTTAGGTACCAACTTTTGGATGTATGAAATTCAGGGCTTGTATACCAATTCAAGCAATGTCAAACAGCAATATTCACAGAGGGCAAAGAGATCTCACCTGGTTACCTGGCCAACATTTACCCCTCAAATATCATGTAAACACATTAACTTACCCTTTCTCATTAATGAGAAAGAGGCTCCAGATTTCCACACTGATATTTTTCCCCTCCCAAATTGCTTGGGAATGAAGGAGCAGGGAGTCTTTTTTCAGTTCTGCTTTAAAATTTTAGTTTTGACCTCCCTTTTCTCATCCTCTTGTGCCCATTTCCAAATTTGACCCCATTTTCTCCATTTCAAAAGACTAAAGGCAATAAAACAAAGTGTTAACATACAATACATTGCAGAGAGGATTAGAATTTGCTGTCTGTCTATTCAGGGATGACATTGGAACTTGATCAATCTAACCTGACCAATTTAGACACTCAATACTTAACCAGAAGGCATTTCTCAAAAGGACAGTGACATTGAACACTGCACAAGTAATACTTAGTAAACCACCATAACCTGGACAATGCATTTGCAGGGCTACCTATACAACTCCAACTTGAATAGATAGTCAGATTTTATGGAGTTAGGTCACTCAGTTCAGTGCCAAAATGAGGCTTGAGATTTATTCAAAAATATTAAAAATGCAAACTTCAGCAAGTCTTTTGACAGTCCTGCATGGTAGGGTGGTCTAGAAGGTGAGATCGCATGGGATCCAGAGTGAGCTAGCCAACTGGATACCAAAATTGGCTTAGAGGAAGGAGTCTGAGTGAAGGAAGCAGTGCTTCAGGGATGGAAATCTACTAAGAAATGGAATTCATATTCCCAATATAAGATAGACTGCTGTATACACTATGTTAAAATTGCTTGATTTTTGGACAAACAAATGAAAAGAGACATTTCTAATTTAAAGGGTTCCCTGTTCTTTGTCATATTAATTTGGATGAGAATTTGTTTAGTGGGTGACACCAAATTTGGTGTGGTGCAGTGAAAAAAGTTGTCTAGGCTTGTAACAAGATCTGGATCAACTTAAAAAGTGGGTAAAGAATGGCAAAGAAACTAAATTCCATAAATGTCAAGTGATGCAGTTTGGAAGTACAACCAGGGCAAAACATACACTGTGAATGACAGGGCCCTCGGGGAGTGTTACGGACAAAGTACGTATTACAAGTGCATAGTTCCCTGAAAGTGGCAATAGAGACAGGCAAAATGGTGAAGACAGTGTATTTGGTACACTTGCCTTCAAACGAGGCAATGACTACATGAGTTGGGTTATTTTACAACTGTATCAGATTTTGCCTCAAGTATTCTGTTCACTTCTGGCCTTCATCCTTTAAGAAAGATGTGATTAAGCTAGAGAGGATGCAGAAAAGATTTACAAGGATATTGTTGGGACTGGAGGGTTTGGGTTAGTTACAGAAACTGAATTGGCTATTTTCCTTGAAGAGGATGCAAAGGAAATTACCTTAGAGCTTTACAAAATGGTGCTTTATGAAGTGTCATAGAAACCCTCTCTTCGACAGGGTAGGGGAGTCTCAAATTGGAGGGCGAAGGTTTAAGGTGACAGGGGAAGATTTAAATGGCATCTGAGGGGCAAATTCTTCCACACAGAGGGTAGTGGGTATATAGAACTAAATGCCAGAGGAAGTAATAAAGTGGCAAAATTATAACACTAAAAAAAATTTGCAAAGGTTCATGGATAGAAGGAAAGTGTATAGACCAAATGCTAACCTAAAGACCTTGGGTAGCATATCAGTTGGGCCAAAGGGCCTGCTTCCACACTGTATAACTATGACTCTAAATACCTTTCCTTATTTCAGAAAGCTCCATTGAGCTGTGAAAATCAGCTTGAAAAATAAACGTCAATCAGCTAAATTCATTTTAAGGTTCACTGAAAAGAGTGCAGCAATTCAAAAATAAATTGTGCACACATTAAGGGAAACCCAATCTTATTACTGGATGCGCACTAAAAGGCCCAAGTAAGTGATGGATCAGCATACCCTTGGTGCAGTGAACTATAACTGCTGCAATTATCTGAAGGACAGAAAGAAACTACAGCACACTATGATAACAAGTCTTAAAACAATTCTCTAGTTCTTGTTACAGCTGCAATGTTAAACGCATAAGCACATATACAAATTATTAGTACACACGCAGTACAAATATTTATGGCAATAAAATCTTTAAATCTGAAACATTTTATTTAAATTTGTCCTCAAACCAGGCAATTTTAACATGCTGTATTTACAGCAGTCTAATTTGCATGCAGTATGAATTCCATTTATTTTATAACCAGTCCACTAAATGATGAAACACTACATTGCAAAACCATCATTCATCGGGTACAGTTTGAAAATCCTGTTATTCTACTACAAATATTTGATCAATGCATCACCCCAAAACACCTAGAGAGGTAGAATATCCTGAATCTATGTGGTAAAGCAGCACTTTGTCATTAACAGAGCATCAGATCTTTTGGAGTGAAGGGAGCTAGTCCTGAAAGAGAGGACTTTCAGAATAGGACTTGAACTTTAAACTAATATACAAGAAAAGATATCTATCAGCCTGCCTGGTTAAGATAAATATTGTTGCTGTCTTAAGCTTTTCAATGAAAATCAAGTTCCAAAGAGAGACAGTGCTGGATTATTGCACAGGTCCCAACCTATAAATTAATATTATTCTTTAATCTCTTAGCATAGTTTCAATTCCAGTATAATAGTTATAACAGCAATAGTTAAAACTCATTTTGAGGAATCAAACAAAAGTTGTGTTTTTTTTTAAGAGTACACACATGCAAAATGTTGGACAAACTCAACAGGTCAGCAGCATCTATGGAAATAAATAAACGGTCAATGTTTCAGACTGAGGTCCTTGTTCTGGACTGGAAAGGAAGGTGAAGAGGAAGGCGGACTAGATAGAAAATGACAGGTGAAGCCATGTGGGTGGGAAAGGTAAAGGGATTTTTATTTTTTAATCAGGAGAAATCTATCTTCACACCATTAGGTTGGAGGCTACCCAGATGGAGTAGGAGTTGTTGTTCCTACACTCTGAGTGTGGCCTCATCATGGCAAAAGGAGAGAACAAGGACTGACATGTCAGAACTGGAGTGGGAATAGAATTTAAATGGTTGGCCACCGGGATATTCCACTTTTGGAAAACAAAGCAAAGCTGCTCAACAAAGTGGCCCCCAAATTTATGTTGGGTTTCACCGATGTCGAGAAGGTCGCACTGGGAGCAAAGGATACAATAGATGACCCAAACAGATTTACAGGTAAATGGGCAGGTGTACATACAGTTTTAAATTCAGTTTCACAAAATGTGACAAGCCAATATGGAGAAATCCACATTCTGCAGAATATGGCAAGCTTGGAAAAACAAACCTACCACTTTTTAGCTCAGACTTTCATTTTTCAGGTTATTATTGAGTATTTGAGTGGCGAGTTAATGACAAACTGAGCAAAATCAAAGCAATGGATATTATGGACAAAAAATTCACAAAAATTGTATTGTACATGGGCAATGTTTTGCTTAAATCTTTGTGCGCCTTATCCCTTTAGGAGGCTTTTAAGTTGCATAATTTTTTTTTGAACTTACTGGAGTTTAAAAATAAATTTCTTGCTCATTCCTTTAAGAGAGTGAGTTAAACGTTGCAAGTCATAAGTAGCATTTACAGTTGCAAGGAAGTTTATGAACCCTTTGCAGTTATTAGGTTATCAAGTTTTCTGCATGAATTACGCATAAAACATGGTCTGATTTTCATCTAAGCACAATAATAGACGCACACAATCTGCCTAAACTAGTAACAAACAATTGTACTTCTTGTCATTAATGAGTACACCAGTAACGTGAACCTCTGGCTCAAAAGCTAGTTGGAGGTGTAGGTTGTAGAGCTGTCCTGCCTTTAAAAAAGACACAAAGTCAGTTTACTACAGCACTTGTGCTTCTCAAGAAAGATCTCTTTATGTGCACCATGTCCTAATCAAAACAACTTTCAGATTATCTTAGAAGAAGAATTGTAGAGATCCATGAAGCTGGAAAAAGCTACAAAACTATTTCTAAAATCCTGAGTGTTCATCAGTCCATAGTAAGAGAAATTGACTGCAAATGGCAGAAATTCAGTACTGTTGCTACTCTCCATAGGAGTGGGTGTCCTGCAAAGATGGCACCAACAGCACAATGCGCATTGCTGAAGAAGGTGAAAAAGAACACAAGGTTAACAGCAAAAGACCTGCAGAAATCTTTAAAACTTGCTAAGGTCTGTTCATGCGTCCACTACGAGAAAAACACTGAATAAGAATGGTGTTCATAGAACCCACTGAAACCACTAGACACTGCTCTCCAAAAAAAAAGCATTGTTGCATGTCTCAAATTTGTAAAAGGCCACCTGGATGTTCTACAATGCTTCTGGGACAACATTCTGTGGACAGAGATAAAAGCTGGCAGAAATGCACACTGCTATATTTGGAAGAAAAAGGGCACTGCATACCAACACCAAAACCTCATCCCAACCGCGAAGCTTGGCGGAGGAGCATCACAGTTTGGGGCCGTTTTGCTGCTTCGTGGCCTGGATAGCTTGCAATCATTGAGAGAACAATTAATTCAAAATTGTATCATGACATTTTACAGGAGAATGTCAGGGTAGCAGCCTGCCACCTGAAGCTCAATAGAAGTCAGATAATACAACAAGCCAATGATAAGAAAGGAAAGAGTAACTCAACATAATGGTTTAAAAAGGAAAATTCATCTTTTGGAATGGTAGAGTCAAAGTCCTGACCTTAATTCTACAGAAATGTTGTGGAGGGACTTAAAGCAAGCAGTTCATGCAAGGAAGCCTGCCAACATTCTAGAGTTGAAGCTATTTTGTAAGGAGATTGACCTAAAATTCCTCCAAGCCAATGTGCAGAACTGATCAACAGTTACCAGAAACATTTGGTTGAAGTTATTGCTGTACAAGCAGAGGTCACATCAGTTACTGAAAGCAAAGGTTAACATACTTTTTCCAACAAATACATGTAATATTAGATAATTATTCTCAATAGATAAATGAACAAGCATTAATGTTTTTGTGTTATTGATTTAATTGGGTTCTCTTTATCTAGCTTTGGGTCTTGCATGAAGATCTGATCACATTTTAGGTCATATTTATGTAGAAAGAGAGAAAATTCTAAAGGATTCACAAACTGTGTCAACAATACAGTGCCAAAAGCCACAGCACTGTGGTGAAAATCTAGGCTAAAGTAGATCATTGGCAACTGTTAACTCATCTAGAATTTGGATGGTGGAGACTGTGGATTACTAAATACAATCAGCTGTTAAAGTAACCTACTGGAAACAGTCATTGTAAAATACACTCATCCAGTGGTCAGGATTTCTCCCCAGCACAAAACCCTGAATTTACCCCAATTAACAGTATGGTAGAGCTGAGGTTTTCTCTTTGTGCCATTTCATTGTTAGGAGAGATCTTCTGCATCGACTTTTCCTGAACAACCTCTATTTCTTCACCCCAAAGAAACATTTCCTGGGCTTGTAACAAGCCATGCAGACACTGATTTGAGGAAGGACAGTTTTTTTGCTTTGGGCACTTATTTCTATAGTTCAACCTGCTTAGGAAAAGCAGCATACAGTATTTGTTACTACCCTTCCTATCTGTTGGAAGGGATCAAATAGATACTGCCAAAATTGCCTATATTTTCTTGTTAAGACTTAGGTCATCAATTTTATCTCTATAAAAGGAGTACCCTTTGCAAACATTGTTTGATGACACTGGAGAAGCCGAGAAACTCAAGGTGCAAATAGCTAAGAAAAACATTCCCCATGCACAGTACTTTTTTTTGTGAATTTTGTATCCATAGCATCCACTGGCTCAATGTTTGCTCATAGCAGTTTGCCATTAAAACTTGCCAGATACTCAATAATAAAGTGTGTAGGAGCTCACTAAACTAAACCTTGTGGGCTCAATCAGCAAGGCTCTGATAAACATCATATATATTTGAGTCAGCCAGATCAACCCCTGCCCTTGAACCTGCTGAACAAAACATTGACAGAGAGCAAGCTACCAGGCTGCAAGAGGGTTAAATAAAGCTACATTTTAAAGAATGTGCCCAAATGCTTATCACATTGACAAACATTTAAGAAATCACTAAGTTTTAGCATTAAAATTTGAATAACTTAAAGCACTGTCACTCAATGCAATGATCAATTAAAAGGACAAATTGATTTTATCCCTACCTTTCTTCCACACAACTGCAAGATTACCACACAAGAAATAAGAACATGAATCACGAGCCTGGTATAAGGAACCACAAACAGATTCTACAATGGGAATGCTTAGGAATACCAAGATGTTTCAGCTCTGCCATAGTGCCTGGCAGAAAAGTTAGTTCTTGGACATTCAAATATGCCTTTGGTCAACCTCAAATTTGCTGGCATTTACATGGGATATTAAGCAGGTTTATTTTGTAAAACAGAATCCTTCTCCCAAATGAATTTACTTTTGTTATATTGTATTAACAAAGGCAACCACACCCATAGTTACTGAGCAAGATTTATTTTACAAATTCTGAGACCATCACTAAGCTTACCTTAGAGGCCTAAGTACTCATACCTTATCCTCTCCTATTGACATAGGAGAAATTAAAATGTAAATAATTATTTCTTGATATGGAAACTAAGTCCTCCTGAATAAATATTAACTTCTTGTATTAAGATGCTAACAAACTTGAAATGGTGTGAATTGCTTTCTCTGGTATATAAATTAATTCAAAAGAAAAACTTTAGCAATTACTTCACATGGCAGCAATTATTAATTCAAAGCAAAATCCCAGGCAGTTTTCCTCTTTTTAGAAGCCAAGACTTTGTTGACAGATTCTAACTTAATTTGGTAGGCACTGTGGCAGTGGGGCAGGCAGGACTGGGCTTTTCCCCAAACCACACTAAAACCCGCGGAAAGGAGAAGCATCAACTGGTTCAGGGCAAGATACGAGTAGAAGTGGAGGAAGAACAATACAGCAAATGGTCGGCATGTACAAACAAGGCACCTGGACTAGATGGGAGCATGCGGAACCTCACAAGTTCATCTGGACAGGGCTCTGGAGAGCTGAACCATTGCACATCAAGTTTCTCATCCAATCAGGCTATGATGCTCTCTCAAGCCCGGCCAACCTGCACAGGTGGGGCATGGCAAACAGCATGCCAACTGTGCCAGAAGAGGGGCACTTTGAAGCATATCTTCAGTTGCTGCCCAAAGGCATTGCGGGGGGAAGGGCGATACCGCTGGTGCCATGACCATGTCCTAAGGTCTATGGTGGACGCAATCAGCACAGCGATTCAAGACAGCAAAACTCAGCACGCTCCCAAACAGTCCGTCACCTTTATTAGAGCGGGGGAGAAAGCTCAATATCAGCCTAGCTCCTCAGGAGGGCTCCTTGCCACTGCACGAGACTGGTAGCTCCAAGTCGACCTAGGGAGGCAGATCAAGTTCCCAGAGATCATCGCAGCTACTCCGCTCCGCACAGACATGGTGTTAATATTGGAGTCTACAAAGCAAGTGGTCCTGCTGGAACTTACTGTCCCCTGGGAAGACTGGATTGAAGAAGCCAATGAGCACAAGAGGGCTAAATACACAGATCTTGTTGCAGAATGCTGGAACAATGGCTGGAGAGCTCGCTGTAAGCCAGTCGAAGTTGGGTGCTGTATTGGCCATTCACTACAGCGGACTCTTAAACTAAGTATAAATAATGAATTAAACTACATCCAGGAGTGTAACACTTGTGGAATCATAATAGGATTATTATGATCCTGTTTTGCTAGATATGAGAAGAAACTGAGGGTAAAGGAAACAATTCCATGACTGCAGTTAATAGAGGGTAGAATGATTCATATCAAAGAGCAGCAAAGAAGCTAAGAAGCAAAAGGGGTAAAATATCACAGTAAAATGGGAAATAGAGAGGAAGAGCTAAAGGAACTTTCTCAGAGCTAAAGCTGAAAATATCCCACGATGATTCTATGGTAAGACCACCACTGTTCATCCTAGGTGAATAGATTACAAATAATGAGGGGGAGGAGAGAGAGAAGAATAGAATTAAAATCAGTATTTGATAACAAATTGGGGTTTATAAGACAAGTAAGATAGCAAAAAGGATGAATGAAGAAATCAAATCTAAGATAACAAATCTGAAGTGGCTAACAAAGGGATATGGAAATACACGATATGAAATATGCAGTGAAACTGATCGGTTCAATCTAATATTCATGATATTAATTACATTCACTAGAATTGAGCCGTTAACTTAGATCCATCATTTTATATTGACTACAAGCAAGCCCTTTTCACTTCTAAAACATACACATGCCAAGCAGCAGTTTGAACACTGAGAAACAACCAGTGCAAACTTAATATCCAGAGAGCGGAAGTTATTCCTAATGTTATCTAAAGGCAACTGAGCATCATTAATACACTGATTTTACAAAGAAATGCATCCATTCCTCTTGATCTTAGAGACATCTAAGAAACCAGGGGAATAAAATTGTACAACTTTGTTTCAATAATTCAAAATATGTAAATTTGAAAAGGAAAAACTCAATGGATGAACAGTTAACTGGAACCTCCCATATAACGACATGAACCCAGAAAAAAAAGTGGCTAAGATTGGAAAATATTCTTGCAAGAACTCAGTTAATCATGGAGGCAGTGAGTTACAGTCAGATAGAATGGAAAGAGGCCCCTTGGCCCAGAGTCCAGGCCAACCATCTTATCAACTTCCCTCGTGTCTACCATTCAATTATACACAGGATATTTTTAGTGGTCAATTCAACTACAAGTCTACACTCTATGCAGTGCTGGAGGAAATTGGAGCACCTGAAACCCATGCGCCACAAGGAAATGGTGTAATTTTGCAGAGACAGCATCGCAGATCAAGACTGAACCCAAATCGTTGAAATCATTAAGCAGCAGCTGCACAATACTGCTGACCTCATTATTAATTTAATAAAGCCTGGTTAAGTGGGAAAACATCTAAACATTTCAAAAATCTGCTCAAAATCAGTACTTGCAATACAATTAAATTCCTGTAGCAAGGGCAATGATTTATTGTCTTTGTTTCAAATTTGAGGTCTCCTTGATTACAGCTGAGAGGCAACTTAGATATATTTTCACTTCAATGGCCTCTGGAGAAGTGAGTAGTTATATATCCAAAAACAAACATGTATGCAAACATAAAGACATCAGATTCTGATTTTCCTGCAAAGATTAGGGGTGATGCAGTCACTTCTTTGCAAATATATGGTCAGGTCAGCTTCTAAGTCTAGGCTAGCTTCATCATTCATGTGCTCAACACTAGCATCTCAAAATAAACAACATTCTCTGAACATTCTCGTGGATGGACTAAAAAATATTCAAAGGGGAGTTTAAAGTTTCCTTGAGGTATGATATCCCCACTGACTGCAGAGAATCTCCAGCCCAAGACCTCAAAGTAGAGTGTATCCAGAGAACCTCAATGTCATGCACAAGGAATACACAAATCATGCATAATCAGCAGAGCACACCACCTCAAGAAAAAGACAACTACCCATCCTGAGATCCACTTCCAACCTCACCTTCGGAAGAACCTACTTCTACACTGGCCTTATTAACCATCTCAGAACCAACAAAACCAGAGTGGAAATTGAGGCACAAACAAGAGATTTTGCAGATGCTGGAAATCCAAACAACACAAAGTGATGAAGGAGCTCAGAAGGCCAGGCAACATCGATGGAAAAAAGTACAGTCGACGTTTTGGGCTGACGTTTCAGTCCTGCCGATGGGTCTCGGCCTGAAATATTGACTGTAGATGCTGCCTGGCCTGCTGAGCTCTCCTAGCATTTTGTGTAGAAATTGAGGGACTAGTTTTAACAACTACAGTCAAGTTAGTTCACTCATAAAATACCACTCACTCTATATCCCCATAAACTCCATCTCCTCAATGCAATCCAAGTTCAAGCCTATCTAAAAGCTTTCACCATATTCATGTCCTCTGAAAACAAAACCCGATGAGGCTGTTAACCATGCTGCTTGAAACGCTCACTGCCTCATGGTCAACTGTTCGATTATGCTGCTCTGAAGTACCCTGAAATGTCTTATTATATGAAGGACTATATGAAGGATCATATCTTACTGGGAAATTGAGTCGCTCTGTGCACAACTGGCACTAGTACAGTTGGCCCTCCTTATCCAGGACCCCTCGCAGATACCAAAATTCACGGATGCTCAAGTCCCTTATTCAACCTGTCTCAATGCGGTGGAACTTAGGACCCAGCGGAACCCCAGACCTTATTTAACCTGTCTCAGTTCGGTGGACATTAGGACCCGGCGCCAGAGCTCTGAATCCGTAGTGTTTCTGTTCATGAAAATAATCACGATCACGATTGAAAATAAAGTGGAAATAATAAAGCAATTGGAAAGAGGTGAAACGCCATCAGTCATTGGAAAAGAGTTAGGCTACGTCGGTCAACGATCGGAACAATTTTAAAGGATAAAGTGAGAAAGGCTCTGCCCCGATGAAAGCTACAATTATTACTAAGCAATGCAGTGGTTTAATTATTGGGTTTTGGGTTTTTGATCCTCCACATCAACCCGGCACGGTGGAGAGTACACTCGGGAGCAATCCATCCTGAGTCCCGAGAACTTCCGTTCCCGAGCCCAGCACTGAAACATACGTTCTTAAGTGTTTCATATACATAGAAAGATAAAATATATACTATATACTAAGACAAACATTTGACTAACTGACGCTAAATAATACCAGATGTACCTGTTCCAACTTACTTAGTAAGAGAACTTGCAATTTTTTTCGATCCCAATGCACGATAACCCACACACATCCTCCCGCATACTTTAAATCATCTCTAGATTACTTATAATACCTAATACAATGTAAACGCTATGTAAAATGGTTGTTATACTGCATTGTTTAGAGAATAATGACAAGAAAAAAAAGTCTCTACATGCTCGAACAACAAGTGCTGGAAGAGCACTTCCAGGTTTTCACAATTCGCGGTTGGTTGAATTCGCGCATACGGAATCCGTAGATAATGAGGGCCAACTGTATCAACAATTGAGGGATTCCCACAGAGAAGTCCTGCACTTGCTGACTACCCTTCACTAATAACACTAATTAATTAATAATTTTCCAACTGGGTTTCAATGCTGGGTGTTAAGGTACAACACCTAGGATTATGTATCACGTGAACGGAGAGGAAAATAAGCATGACTGACCTTGACCAACAGAAGGCCTCAACATAAAAGTTCAACATTAGATGCCATTTCATTGGGTCCTCACTCAGCTCTGGAAGATGTGGACAGTAAAGAAGCATACATCCGGATGCTCTCCATTGACAAATTCAAGTTTGCAATTACTATCTAGGTAATTATCGTGTAAAGATAACATGACATTGTCCACAAGTTCAGGTCCGATATTAAGGTTCCAGTCTGCCTCTCCCAGGAGCTTACACCACCGCAGGCCTACCTGTAAGATGGCACACTGGATAAGGAATACCAGCTGAGAGAAAATCATCAGACATGAGTTTAATGTGACAATGCTGACAGGCCAGCTGACCTTTTCCTTCCTGTTTACTGCACCAACTTTTACTTATCAGAAGCATTTCCCAGTTCAGACATGCACGGAACAATTGTAAACTGGTTCAGTGGTGGTCACAAGGAGAGGGTATTTGAAGCCTTAAAGGTGCATTAAGATGGATAAATCCCCAGGCCTGCCCTAGTGAATTTTTAGACTTCGTGGAAAACTAGAAGAAACTGTAAGAGGCCCTTGCAGATATTTTTGCTTCATCTCCGGCCACAAGTTACAGTGGATTGGACAGTCGCAAAAACAAGCCAGGAAACTACAGGCCAGTGAATCTGACATCAGCGGTGAGTAAAATGCTGGAGGGTATTCTGAGGGACGGGACCTACCAACATTTGCAGAGATCGGATGTGATTCAGGCAAGTCAGCTTTGTGTGTGGGAGGTTATGTCTGACAAATCACTTAGAGTTCAAGGAAGTAACCAAGAGAGCATTTAAAAGTAGGGCAATGGATTTTATCTATGACTGTCTGCAAGGCCTTTGACCAAGTCCCTCATGGCAGGCTAGTCTAGATTAGCTTGCATGGGATCCTGAGGGAGATAGTTCATTCAATTCATAATTGGCTCAGTGCTGGGAAGCAGAGGGTGATGGTCAAGAGCTGTTTCTTAAACTGGAAGCCTGAGTCTAATAATGGTGTGCCATGGGAGTCTATGTTGAAAACTTCATTGTTTGTGATTTATACAAGCAATTTGGATGTGAATGTATAAGGCATGGTTAGTATGTTTGTGGATGATACTAAAAGAGCTAGCATTGTAGACAGTGTAGGTTAGGAAAAACAGGGGATCTTGATCAGCTAGGTGTGTAGGCTGAGGATTGATTGGCAAATGGCTTTCAGTCCAGGTAAATGTGAGGTGCTGCATTTTGGGAGATCAAACCAATGTGAATAGTAGGAGCATTATGGAATAATAATACGAGTACGAACCACTGTATCTATCTGAGACACTGATTTCAGTGAACAAAATCACTGAAGGCACTTGGCATGCTGCTTTTGTCAATAAAGGAAGTGGGAAGTTATAAAAAGACATTGGTGGGAAGTCACTTGTAGTGCACAGTTTTGGTCATTCTGTTATAGAAAATACGCTAATAAACCAGAAAGCATGCAGAAAAGATTCATCAGACGTTGCCTGAACTAGTGGGTCTGAGTTACAAAGAGAGGTTGCAGAAACGCAAACTTTATTCCCTTGAACATAGAAAACTGAGGGGTTGACTTGAGATGTATACATCATAAGGATCATAAACAGGGTGAAAGCAATCCTTTTCCCCCAGTGAGGAAGCATTTTAAAAAACAATGTTTATGATCAGAAGCAAGAGATTTAAAAGGGACTTCAGGAGTAATTTGTTCACACAAAGTGAGAGGCATTATTCGTAATAAGCTGGAAGAAACAGTGATAGAGGTAGACACATTAGCAATGCTGAAAAAGCCATCTAGGCAAGTACACAAATAGGAGAGGTTTAGAGCTCTATGTGCTAATTGCAGGCAGTTAGAGCTAGTTTGTTAAAGCAACACAGTTGGCATGAATGAGTTGGGCCCAAGGGCCTGTTTCCATGTTGTAAGATTATTACTCCTTGGTGGAATTCAAACGGAAATTGTGCATGATGATTTATGCCCAGATTATGCACAAAATTTCTCTCGGGGGATTATGCAATCATTTAGTGGGTTAAGGCGGCTATCTGCTAAGCAGCATCTCAACTTTAAAATACCTATCCATGTTTTTAAAATACCTCCATATCTCATCCAATACAAACTTTCAAAAATATCAAATCTTTCGTAACTATGGCTTTTCGCTCATCCTTGAAATTAATTATGAACTAAACACTCTAGCAATTTCTTCTCCAAATATTTCTGGTTCTCTAGCACATTTATCTTGTTGAGGCATTTGTTTCTTTGATCATGATATTTTGCATTAGCTCTAATGCCCCCTTTTGTAGCTCTGCACTTTGTTTTGCCTGATGATGCTCCTACAAAGCAGTAATGTTGATGCTGTACAAATAAAAGTTGTAACAGTCAGGGACTGCTGTATTGCTCTCAGACTATCTACTTATTTATACAAGATGGCAAAACACTATAAGAAAATCCTCCTACTCTGATTTCTTCTCCAACAACCAAAATTAATTATTATTTTGTTTACTGTCTGACCTTGCTGCATACAAATTAACTGGTGTGTGCGTCTATGAAAGCAAAACCAAACTGCTCCCGAGCCAAGGGATTTCCAAATGAAGTGAGAAACTGCAAGTGTATCAAGTCAATAATTATGTGATCCGAACTATAATGTTAATAAAATTTCATTGGGGGGGAGGAGGGGAGGGAATAATCAAACAGGACAGTAATTATCATTGCTATGCTAAAGTGTGCAATGTTAACATTCTACTTTGTTGTTCCTTTTTGCAACTTGTAGTGTACTGGGCAGCATTTTTGCCATTTCCATAGCATTCGACTTTTTTTTTTTACAAGGCCAAGTTGCAAGCTTGATGCTCAACTTAGCATGGATGTAAAGCGTGGAAGAAGCCGGCCAAACTTGAATCTGGGGCCATTCGCCTCGGTCCATTGCTGACGCCAGTACACCACAGGCCAGCAACAGTCACTTTCTTGGCCTACAAATTCTCAATTGATAAGTCAGAACTCAATCTCAAACAAAATCGGAGTTCTGTGGAACACCCGGAAGAAACCCAGGCACACGCAGAAAAAATGTACAAACTTTCTTAGAGGACGCTGAAATTAACACCCTGAGCTATAATGCTAACCACTACGCTACTGTGGAGCCCTCAGTTAATTTTTGACAGTACTAATTGGATATTTGTGATATAGTTCACATTTTAATAGAATCACAGTAGCAGACAGAGTATTTGCCCACTTGTACTTTGACAACAATCCATTCCATTTCATTCCCAAGTCAGCAGCTCTGTAAATGTTTCTCCTTCCAGTAGTCATCAACTTCCTCTTTAATAGGTCCATTTTAAACCAGCTTCAAGTAGGAAAATTTAAATCATTACCACCTTTTCAGTAAAATAATTTGTTCTATTCCTGGGATCTTTGTCCATCACTTTTTTAAAAAAACAAGTGCCAAAGAAAGAGATCAAAACTGAGGAATAATTATATATTAAGGTCAACCAAATATATTAAGCACAACCAAATAAAACAGAACAAAAAATAACAAGCTATGGCTCATAAAAAGTGAAAACAAATCAGAATAGCCTGTTTTATATATACAAGTTAACTTGTTGCGACTGAGAAAATTAAACTGAAATTGATTTGGAGCCAAAATACTTTGACTTGCTCTTTATTTGGTCATAATGGGCCTCCAATGTTTAGAAATACTTTAGGTCCCACAATAAAAAGGCCAAAAATCAATACCCTAAACTGCAGAGGAATAATTGGGGTTTGGGTATCAATCATGCCAGAAGCAGATGATTCCTGGTTCAAGTTCCGTTCCAGAAGCTCAGACTAAAAACGAGTCAAAGTTGAATTAGTATGGTCCTGCATTTTTGTACTCGCTCTTTAAATCAGGCCCTGGTTCTGCTAGAACTAATGTAAAAGATATCAAGTTATTATTTGAAGAGCAGATGAGCATCTCCCATTGCCTTTACAAATATTTGCTCCCCCAATCAACATTAAAACTAATTGTATCCTTTTTTTGGACATTACAGCAAATACCGATGTTACATCAGTCAATACACTTCAAACAACTTCATTAACGGTAAGGCACTAAGAAATCCTGAGGTGGTGAAAGATGATATACATAAACATGAATGCATCCAATTACAGAAGCAAACCTCCCTTCGCTATTAATATTCTTCCCAGTAATTCAATTCCTCCACCTGCTCATTCCCTAGCACCAGGAAGCCTTTCAATGCAATCACAGACACTTACAGCAGTTTCAGACTAGTTGATGCTTCTCATTCCGCCTTCAAACAGCTTCTTTTCCCTTTTCCTCTATAGTTTTTTCTCTCTAACTCAGCTTAACTTCCCCAGCAGCCACTCAGTGTCTCATTTTTCCTTTCAAAAGGCACAGTGAATTCTCAACTGATAGCCTGTGTCCAAAGAACTTTCATTGTTCAAAGTACATTTATTTTCAAAGAATGTATACATTATACAATCTTGAGATATGTCTCTTAACAGGCAGTCATGAAACAAAGACATCCAAAAAGAACACACATACACACATATACATACATAGAGATAAAATTCTCATCATGCCTATAAAAAAACTGATAAAAAAGACTGTCGAACACCGAATATGCAATAAAAAAACATCACGCAAACAGTAGCCTCAAGTAAATAGTGTTTCTGAAGTCCACAAGCGAGTCCGATAGTTCATCGCAGTGCCAATAAAACATGCTAGAGCAGCAATATGAACCAGCCTGCACCTCACCTCGGCCCCTACAGCATAACCTTTTCAATCTGGCTTGGCGATTAAATCTCTGTCCGAATAAGAGGTTTTGCTGCTTGGAATCACTGGACTTTGCTGCCTCGATATGCTCTGGGGCCATTTCTAGGCAACATTTCTGTAGGAGTAAAGTGAAGGCGCCCTCAAGTATTTTTTTTGTCAAAGATTGCCCTGAATATTGTTTCAAGAAACTCTTACCTATATAGCAAGAATGACTCAGCCAATTGGCTCATGCTCATGTTTAAAATGTACATAAGCACTAGCCATAATACCTACAACTAGCTCCATTTACAAATCTTTGTATTAGCTTTCTCACCTTATCCGCCTGTCTCCAACCTATTCCAACAAGTTGATGAGCTCCATTTCATTCACCAACTCCATTAGTGTATTGTACACACACAAAATGCTGGTGGAACGCAGCAGGCCAGGCAGCATCTATAGGAAGAAGTACAGTCGACGTTTCGGGCTGAGACCCTTTATCAGGATTGTACTTCTTCCTATAGATGCTGCCTGGCCTGCTGCGTTCCACCAGCATTTTGTGTGTTGCTTGAATTTCCAGCATCTGCACATTTCCTCATGTTAGAACCATGGAACACTACAGCACAGTACAGGCCCTTCAGCCCTCCATGTTGTGGCGACCCATATAATCCTTTAAAAAAAGTACTAAACCCACACTACCCCATAACCCTCCATTTTTCTTTCATCCATGTGCCTGTCCAAGAGGCTCTTAAATACTCCTAATGTTTTAGCCTCCACCACCATCCCTGGCAAGTCACTCCAGGCACTCACAACCCTTTGTGTAAAAAACTTACCCCTGATGTCTCCCCTAAACTTCCCTCCCTTAATTTTGTACATATGCCCTCTGGTGTTTGCTATTGGTGCCCTGGGAAACAGGTACTGAATATCCACCCTATCTATGCCTCTCATAATCTTGTAGACTTCTATCAAGTCCCCTCTCATTCTTCTACGCTTCAAAGAGAAAAGTCCCAGCTCTGCTAACCTTGCTTCATATGGCTTGTTCTCCAAACCAGGCAATATCCTGGTAAATCTCCTCTGCACCCTCTCCATAGCTTCCACAGCCTTCCTATAATGAGGTGACCAGAATTGAACACAATACTCTAAATGCAGTCTCACCAGAGATTTGTAGAGTTGCAACATGACCTCTCTACTCTTGAACTCAATCCCCCTGTTAATGAAGCCTAGTATCCCATAAGCCTTCTTAACTACCCTATTAACCTGTGCAGCAACCTTGAGGGATGTATGGATTTGAACCCCAAGGTCCCTTTGTTCATCCTTAAGGTACTCTTAAGTACCTGACCATTAATCCTGTACTCAGTCTTCTGCTTTGTCCTTCCAAAATGCATCACCTCACACTTGTCCGGATTGAACTCCATCTGCCATTTTTCTGCCCAACTCTGCAGCCTGTCTATATCCTTTTGTAACCTTCGACAACCTACAGCTCCATCCACAACTCCTCCAATCTTCCTGTCATCCGCAAACTTACTCACCCATCCTTCCGCCTCTACATCCAGGTCATTTATAAAAATCCCAAATAGCAGGGGTCCCAGGACAGATCCCTGCAGCACTCCACTAGTCACTGACCTCCAGGCAGAATATTTTCCTTCCACAACTACCCTCTGCTTTCTTCCTTTAAGCCAATTTTTTATCCAAACCAAGTGTACTGTACGACCTGTTAAGTAAAACTCCTTTTTATTACACACAATTTCAATTGTCCTATGGGCCACAGACTCAAATATGTACAGGAACACTGCACTGCCATTACTACATTGTTGGATTGTGACTTCGCTGCGCAAAAAAGGATAACGTACTGCAATTTTACAAGCAACAAAGCCAGGCTCAAAAGAAGCAAGATATCAAATAAACACTACAGCTAAAATGCTTAAAGCTGCAATATTCCACTCTTCACATTGTATGGGCAAATCTTAAGAATAAACTTTGGGCTCCATCTATTGGTCATTTTGTCAAGACCACTTTTGGATTTGAAATCAGATTTAACTGACCATAGAAGTATACATCCAACTTCACATGTAGCAGCTTTAATATGATCAAATCTATCAGGGGATAACTAGAGATTAAAGGGATCAGTATACTCTCCACCCTGCATCTAAAGAAGTCTGTCAAAGTTTTAGACAATATGCAAAATCTGCGCAAACTTCTAAGTAGAGACACTGTTGTGCCTTCTTTGTAATGGCAGTTACATGCTAAACCCAAGACAGATAATCTGAAATGATAATGCCAAGGAATTTAAAGTTGCTGACCCTTCCACCTCTGATCTCCTCATGAGGACTGGCTCATGGACCTCCAGCAGTCAATAATCAGCTCTTTGGTTTTGCTGACATTGAGAGGTGGTGGTTGTGGATGATTTTCTCCCAGTTTGGCTGACGTCACATTCGCTGCAGTCCCCGTATTGATATCAACAGCAACACTGAGGAGAGTACTCTGCAGACCTAAAGAACAAACCAAGCTATTGAACACGAGCTATGTGGTCTACAAAATCCAATGCAGGGACTGCAGCAAATGCTGCATTGGCCAAACTGGGAGAAAACCATCCACAAGGATCCATGGACATCACCTGGCTGCTAAGCAGCATGACTAACTCTCCATAGTCTCTACCCATGAAGATCGAGTGAAAGTCATGGTGCAAATGAGCAAATACAAGAACGTTCTTTGATGTGTGGTTTTCTGCAAACAATTCTATAAACAGACATTCAGACCTCGATCCCATTTATAAACCAATTCCAGATAACGCACAGAGTTCACCATGCAACTAATCAGCGATGAAACCCCCTCCCTATGTCACAATTGAGCTTCCGTAATGACACCCAATAAAAGCATTTGGAGGACACGTCACAAATGAACAGCACACTGATGGTGTTTCCCCATATGGTGACAAAACATTTGCAGATGGATTGAGAGGCATTGATCTTGTGGATAGTTAGAGGCTTTTTCCCAGGGCTGAAATAGCTAACATGAAAGGGCAGAGTTTTAAGGTGCTTGGAAGTAGGTACAGAGATGTTAGGGGCAAGGTGTTTGTTTTTTTTTTGTGCAGAGTGGTGAGTGTGTGAAATGGGCTGCTAACGATGGTGGTGGAGACAGATACGAAAGGGTCTTTTCAGAGACTCCTGGATAGGTACACGAAGCTTAGAAAAATAGAGGGCTATGAGTAACCCTAGGTAATTTCTGAAGTAAGTACATGTTCAGCACAGCATCGTGGGGTGAAGGGCCTGTATTGTGCTGTAAGTTTTCTATGATCGGAGAACAACTCAATCCAACCACCTGAATTACACATTTTGAGTTATTTCCAGGAGTTGATGTGTTTCATCGCCTCACATACTCTTACAGTAGATGCAAATGCTACTGGATGATGGTCATTGAGGCAGGTTACCAAGTTCTTCTTTGGCAAGTAAAGCCTGCTTGAAGCAGGTAGATACCTCAGACTATCGAAGCGAAAGGTTAAAGATACAAGTGAACACTCCAGCCAGTTGAACAGCACAAGTCTTACTCAAACAGGTACCATGCCTGAGCCAGACTCATGGGTTCACCCTCAAGGGTGCTCTCACATCGGCCTTGGAGACTGAAATCACAGGGTCATCAGGGAGTTCATGAAGGTGCCTCCACGTTTTGTCGGTCAAAATTAGCACAGAAGGCATTGAGCTTATCTGGGAATGTAACCTTGTTGCATCACACACAAAATGCTGATGGAATGCAGCAGGCCAAATAGCATCTATAGGAAGTAGTACAGTCAACGTTTCGGGCCGAGACGTCGACTGTACTTCTTCCTATAGATGCTACCTGGCCTGCTGCATTCCACCAGCATGTTGTATGTGTTGCTTGAATTTCCAGCATCTGCAGATTTCCTCTTGTTATTGCATGTCGCTTGATTTCACTTTGCAGGAGGTGATAGCATTCAAGCATTGCCACAGCTGTCAAGCACCCTTCAGTGATTCCAGTTTCATCTGAACTTGCCACTTTGCATGTGGGATGGCTTCCAGAGATTGTACCTGGACCTCTTGCATTTTACTCGATCACCAGACCTGGATGCCACTGATCTGGCCCCCAGTCAACTGCAGATCTTTTGGTTCATCCAGGCCCTTTGGTTGGGGAAAACTAAATGATTTTGTTGGGACACAACTGTCTTTATATGCTCCAGATCAGAAAAACAAGAGTGCAACAAGACTGCTACGTCCAAACACCATGAAGAGTTTATCATGAAATGCAACACCCAACTTTTGCCTTCCCAGAACATTCCTGCAGATTGATCTATCCAGTTGACCATGAATCCCTCGGGTATTCTCACTATATCCAGGATGTCTTGAGTGAACCAAGTCTCAGTCAATCAATGAAGCAATCCCTTTAATTCCCTCTGATATAGCAATCTTGCCCTTAGGTCCTCTACCTTGTACAGTCACTAAGAACATTTGCAAAATGTTCCAAAGATACTGGGTAGAGTTTAACAACCTGTTTTAGTCTAGCTTGGAGACCTTTGTCTCCTTAAAAGTGCCATACCTGTAATCCTGAGAGTTATATCCATTAGAAGATCCTAAAATTGCTTCTTAATTTAGCTGGTTTAAAAGTATGTTACTTAAAAAGAAATCATAGGCCTCAGATTTCAGCGATAATAATTCAGAAGTAGCATATAGAGAAGTATTGTGAGCTGCCTGCAAAACGTCACGAGGTTTTGCCAGCACCATCTCGACTCAGGTTGATTAGAGGCGACAAGGAGTGACAATAAATATAAGGATAGATCTAATTATTATTTAAGAGCCATTAATGCCATCCCCTTCACCTGTTTCACAGGCTCCTGTACGGTTTTATCTCCTGAGTAGCACAGTGGCACTGCTAGTAGACCTGCTGCTTCACAGGATTCATGTGGATTTTTCCAGATGCTTCATTTCCTCCCACATCCTAAAAACATTCATTGGTAGGTTAACTGACCACTATAAATTGCCCTTAATGTGTAGGAATGTGAGCATAAGAGGTTTCAGGACAAACTCTGGTGGGGGGGGACTAAGGCTCAGTGAGCCGGCACAGACTCAATGATTCAGAAGGGCCTCCATTGTCATGAGGAAATACATGTTAAAATAAATGGCTGATTGCAAAGCAAACTCTGATTCAACCTTAGTCCAAAGACGTACCGGTTGGTGTATTAATTGGACATTGTAAATTGTCCCGTGATTAGGCTGAGAGGAAACCTGAGCACCCAGAGGAAACCAACGCATTCCACAGGGAGGATGTAGAGTTCTTACAGAATTGAACTCCGACACCCAAGCTGTAATAGCATTACGATAGATACTACACTACCATGGCACCCATTCCATTACATAAACTGCCAATAAGCAATGGGTTCACATTTCTTCTCAATTTTAGTTAATGCAGGGGTCAGCTGAGACAAAATTAAATAAGTTATAGCACTATAACATTCAGAAGCAGTTCAAAAAAGTCACTATATCAGAAACTATCATTTGGCAATTCACTATGACAAAAAACTCAACATTAATAACTGGTCACACAAATGCTGGTGGAACACAGCAGGCCAGGCAGCATCAATAGGGAGAAGCGCTGTCGATGTTTCGGGCCGAGACCCTTCGTCAGGACTAACCGAAAGGAAAGATAGTAAGAGATCTCTTACTGTTGTTTGAATTTCCAGCATCTGCAGATTTCCTTGTGTTTGCTCATTAATAACTGGTAACTGATTTAAAAAGGTAGGCAGTAATACAGTTCAAGGAAAGGTGATAAACTGATTTTGGCACAGGTCACTTACTTTTGAGTGCTTATTGAGCAAGCACCCTTACAATGATAGCTTACTTATGCCCTGACCTTTGCATTTGTAGCACCAAACCCTATGAATACTTTAGCAAATAAAGTACATTTTTCTGCAAATAAGTCGTGCACAATTAAAATGCAAAAGAAAACATTATCACTTTTGTTGAGTTCACAAAATGAAACAGCAATATAATTCAGAAATCTAATTGAATTGATAATGCCTGATGTGTTTTGCAAGACACCCATTAACTTGATAAAATTTAAATAATTTTCTACACAAACTGAAGCATACAAAATTGATACAAACCTTAGCCATGAAATGGTACACACTAAATGCTCAACATAAAATTTAAAATCAATTTTGCTTTGGTTTCCCAATCCATAAAGTATTCTTCCAATTACATTCCTACTAAACCGCAGCAAAGGAACACCCAACCAGCACTGCCCAGAGCCACAAATGCATTTACCAAGTGAAGCAATGATTTACTTGAACTTCTTTTAATTCAGAATATTGCATCTTTCATTCATAACATAGGCTCTCCTATACTGGCGAGAACAAATACACATTCCCCAAATGTGATCTAGAGCTTTAACTCTACGCACTACCTTGACTCTGATGATGTTATAACAAAACCCAATGCAAGCTCAGTGAGCAATACTTTAAACTTCTGCCCAAGTAAATTCATAACCTTTTGGGGGTTAACATCTAACAATGTGAATTAAACAGCTCGAGCTGTTCATGTGTTAACTTTGGATAATTACTCTACATGAACGTGCCGTCTGGATTCTAGCTTTCCTACATTAAACTATTTTGTCATTTAATCTTCCCTGCGTTCTACCCCATACACATAGCATTCTACACTATAATTCCCTCCAGACTTGACAGGAAACTCATTGACCTCGGCCTGCATGCCACCTTGTGCAGCTGGATCCTAGACTTCCTACTGGATCACCAACAGGTGGGAAAGATGGACTCCCTCACCTCTGTGCCTCTGACCCTCAGCACAGGAGCCCCTCCAGGGTTGTGTTCTGAGTCCCCTGCTCCACTCCCTTTACACCCACAACTGTGCTGCTACACAGCCCCGATTTGCTGATCAAATTCACAAATTAAATGACTTTGATCAGCCTTATTTCTGGTGGTGATGAGACAAAGACAGAAGAGAGCTCAACACCCTGTCACAGCGGTGCCAAGTTAACAACCTCCCCCTCAATGTCCGAAAAACAAAGCAGCTGATTGTAGATCGCAGGAGGAGCAGAGAGAGGCTCGCCCCAATCAACATCAATAGGTCTTCAGTTGAGAGGGCGAGTAGTTTCAAGCTGTTTGGGTATACACATCACTGATCTCACTTGGACAGAACACACGCTAGCTTTGTGGCAAAAAAAAGCACAACAGTGTGTCTTCTACCTCAGGCATCTGAAGAAGTTCAGCATGTGCCCCCAAATCCTCAAGACCTTCTACAGGGGCACCACTGAAAGCATCCTGACTGGCTGTATCACCACCTGGTATGGGAACTGCACCACCCTGACCGCTGGGCACCGCACAGAGTGGGACAGACAGCCCAGCACATCTGTGGACATGAACTTCCCTCCACTGAGGACATCTATAGCAGCAGGTGCAGAAAGAAGGCCCGGAAGATCATTGGGGACACCAGTCACCCCAACTGTAACCTGTTTTGGGTTCTTCCATCTGGCAAACTGTACCTCAGCATAAAAGCCAGGACCAACAAACTACAGGACAGCTTCTTCCTACAAACCATTAGACTTTTAAATTCACGTGACTGTACACTGTGACAGAATCCTAACAAAGATTTTTATTCCCTCATGTTATAGGATGGATTTAAGATTTAAATAAATTCTACTCTGTTATCTAATGCTCTGTTCCATTTTTATACCACCTTACAGCTCAGTTCAAATGGTCTGCTGAGTACTTCCAGTGTTTTCCATTTCAATTTCAGATTCTATGATCTGCGGTATTTCATTATTGCATTATATTTCAAGGTATATTTTAGTTCCAGGACATTTTTACATTTGCAAATGCATAAAGATGAACCTACAAGCTTGAGTCATTATCCACACTGAAATCAGCTAATAATTCATAAAAGATGTTCTTGAAAACACAATTCCAAACTGTTGAACAATGCTGACCAATGAAAGCCAACAGTAATTATGCACATGGCCTTGATAATGTTAAGATATACAACAGAAAAATATTATATGATTATTCTATAATACAACATTTCAAAAGTGTAACATTTATTCTTGACAATTCCACAAATTTAGCATAATCATTTTCCAATTCGCCTGTACCACACAACTGTCAAAGTCCTAACTGCAAACATCCCATTTTCTCTTACACCCACACTGTCACTGCAATGGGTATAAACTGATTTCCCATGAATTACAACTAGAGAGAAAAACAAACTTATTCTGTCAGCCTAGAGATTTAAACAGATCTGATTACTGCTAATCCTGTACCGAAATAGTTAAAAGGGACAAAGCTAAGGTCAGGCAGAAGGGAAAGCAAAGACAGCACTAATGATTTAATACTACCGAGTTGTTAATAGAGTTACAGAAATGTAACAACAGCAGTAGAGCTAGGACAGGCTCCCGTGACCAACATATTATATCATACAACACATCAAGGGTTCTTTGCAAACTGCTTACCACAGGAATTGTCCCGAGGTACCACCCTTACTCAATCCCATTCCAGAAAGTTACATTAATGAGCTGATCTTTCTTACGTCCAGAAAGTAATCAGGCATGGGATCCAAGGGAATATTGCTTTGTGGATCCAGAACTGGCTTGCCCACAGAAGGCAAACAGTGGTTGTAGACAGGTCATATTCTGCATGGAGGTCGGTGACCAGTAGTGTGCCTCAGGGATCCGTTCGGGGACCCCTACTCTTCGTGATTTTTATAAATGACCTCCATGAGGAAGTGGAGGGATGGGTTAGTAAATTTGTTGATGACTCAAAGCTTGCAGGTGTTGTGGATAGTATGGAGGGCTGTCAGAGGTTACAGCAGGACATTGATAGGATGAGAAGTGGCAGATGGAGTTCAACCCAGGTAAGTGTGAGGTGGTTCATTTTAGTAGGTCAAATATGATGGCAGAATATAGTATTAATGGCAAGACTCTTGGCAGTGTGGAGGATCAGCGGGATCTTGAAGTCCAAGTCCATAGGACACTCAAAGCGCTGCGCAGGTTGACTCTGAGGTCAAGAAGGCCTTCATCAATCATGGGATTGAGTTCAAGAGCCGAGAGGTAATATGGCACTTGGACCTCACATGGAGTACTGTACTCAGTTTTGGTCGCCTCACTACAGGAAGGATGTGGAAACCATAGAAAGGGTGCAGAGGAGATTTACAAGGATGTTTCCTGGATTGGAGAGCATGCCTTATGAAAACAGATTGAGTGAACTCTGCCTTTTCTCTTTGGAGCGACAGAGGATGAGAGGTGACCTGGTAGAGGTGTATAAGAATGTGAGAGGCATTGATCATGTGGATAGTCTTTTTCCCAGGCCTGAAATGGCTAACATGAGAGGGCACAGTTTTAAGGTGCTTGGAAGTAGGTACACAGATGTCAGGGGTAAGTTTGTTTTTACGCAGAGACTGGTGAGTTAGTGGAATGGCTGCCGGCAACAGTGGTGGAGGCGGATACGATAGGGTCTTTTAAGAGACTCCTAGATAGGTACATGAAGTTTAGAGAAATTGAGGGCTATGGGTAACCCTAGGTAATCTCTATGTTCGATACAGCTTTGTGGGCTGAAGGGCCTATATTGTGCTGCAGCTTTTCTACGTTTCTATGAATTACAAAGATAAATAACAAAAGCACAACTTTCCTGATTTGCATACTGTACAAAACATTGATATTTTTAAACATAAACTCAATCATTTATGAAAGGAAATGGTAGATTACCATGGTGTTTCACTTGGCTACCTCCATTTAAATTGGTCATGTGTAGAAAAAAAACCTCATGGGCCTGAGAGCATTACACTTTTGCATGTTCATCAAAACTCAAGCAAGCGACGAATGAAGGAAATTATCTCTACAGATAATCAAGATTTGCAGCACTTCTCCCATATAAATAAAAAAAATCTTTTGGCGACCTTAACAGGTATTTGAGTTGCCTCCAACAAAAGAAAATTCAGTGCAAATTTGGAACAATGAAAAAATCTGAGCCCAATAGTTCCTCAATAGGAAGTGATTTTTCTAATTGCGATGCAGAGTCTCAACTCAAAATGTCGATAATTTTCATATCCTTCTCCCATAAATGCTGGTTGACCCACTGAGTACTGATGAAGGGTCTAGACCCAAATCACTTTCTTCCTGAGATGCTGTCTGATCCGCTGTATCTCCAACATGTTTGTGTTTGTTTTCTTTTCGCTCCAGATTGCACCTTCTGCATTCTCATTCTCTTCAAAGACCAGAGAATAAGACACAGAAATGATTTAATATTTGTCAATAACATATTCAGCAATGCCCATTCTGGGTTTTATTATGCCTACTCATCTCCAGATTTCATCATAGTCTTGGTGCGAAGAGCTAACTCTGAAAGTTTCAAGGGCAAGCATGAGAAACTGCCTTAATATGACAAGTGTTTGCAATTAAGCAGCTATGATAAAAGCTTACATTTATAGGCATAAGAGGAAAACACTCCATTCAATGAAATTATAGTCAGAACAAGGAGCATGGTTATAGTTTTTGGAGGTCAGTCATCTCTGACTCAATGCAAGAATTCTTTAGGACAGCATCCACAGCCTAGTCAATTTTAGCTCTTTCATAGTACCCTTCTCTCCTAAGATCAGAACTCAGAATGTGTTGGCCAATGAATACAACATTTACAGCCCGAGAAAAAAAACAAAGCAAGACATACTTGCACACTGCAAGGTCTCAACAAATTGCAGGCACAGGCTGACAAAGTGGCAAGTAATGTTCACATCACAAAATCACAATGATGGTCATCTGCAACAATATATAGCCATATATTCTTGTCATTCTTGCATCAATGAATCCCCCCCCCCCCCCCGCTGACAGAATCCTGAGAATGCACCACTTAGCTGAATTAGTTACATAAATACTGTGGCTACATGACCAGATGAGAGTTCGGGTATTATGCACCACTTGACATCCTAACATTTTTAAACCATCTGCATGATAATCCAACTACCTGCAAGATATGCAAGGCACACTCCATCCTGACAGATTAAAGAATCATAATGTATTTTCCATCAGGTCTAAAATTGGAACTTCCTTCCCAACTGCATTGTGGGAATACCTTCAGAAGAACTGCACCAATTCATAGCAGTGACTCAACATAACTTTCTCAAGGACAATTAGGAGTGGAAAACAAATGCTGCCCTTGCCAGCAATGACTGCATCTCAAAAATGTCAATAAAAATTATTTTGATCATCCAGTAACAAAAGTAATACCTACTCGTATCATAGGGTAAATTTCAAGAAAACAGCCTGCATTATGATTTTGTGTAACATGGAGCTGCATGATCTGTACATGTATTAAGAAATGAAGTTGAAAAATTTCTTTATATATTTTTATATGCTCCAAATACAAATTCCTTAGAGCAGATGTTACTCTATAATTCATATATATGGACAGTGATTTATAAATTCTGCAGTGTTGAAGTTCTATAAAAGATGAAGATTTGCTTTATTTGTCACATGTACATCAAAACGTACAGTGAAATGTGTAATTTACAAAAATAACAGTCCAAATATGTGCAGGGGGTAGCCCACAAGTGTCGCCATGCTTCCAGTGCCAACACAGAATGACCACAACTTACTAGCCATAACTATGTCTCACAATGTGGGAGTAAACTGGTGCACCCGGGGGAAACCCACAGGATCATGTGAAGAATCTATAAAACTGCTGACAGACAGAACCCCAATATTCCACGCTGACATTAAAAGTGTTATGCTAATTGCTATGCTCATGCGCCACCCTAACAGAATTTCCACAAAGCAGGGATACATCTGCAGTCGTGAAGGGGGAAACAGGTACATTATGACAAGTTACATGACTGAAATGCAACAGTTGAGAAACAAACAAAATGACTGCAATACTGCAAACAAACTGATTTAGTATTTTAGACATTTTATCCAATGTGATCAATTAACATCTTGAGATTGCAAACACACTGATTCCAAGCAAAGTTCTCAAGCTTCTTATTCCACATTCTACAACCATACATAGGAACAGAAGGAACTTAGGTAGGATTGAAACTGATCAATCTGCCTTTTCAATTGTAAATCTGTGCTTAGTTTCTAAATATACATTTTATATTATGAAAGCCTGATGAAAATTCAAGAGTTTGCCTTTGATCCTTGTGGAGCATTTACTCTCACATTTCAGACCAACTTGGTTAAAATTAGCTCATTTGTGCTTAATTTTAAAACTAAGGCATTTCAATTTAATCAGCTGTATATAAGCTTTAAATAGCTGTATGTAAGGAGCAGAATTTTACAGGCTATGTTCATACATTAATAATTCTTATAATTAAAGGAGTCAAGAGATTAGTTAGAACAAAATTATTTTGATTAACTTGAGTCCAGCATAAATTAGACTATTCATGCATGACATGTGGAAGCAATTGATCAGACAGAAGGTTGGGAAAATACTACAATTTGGGAGGCTAAGTCAGATAAAAATGTTAAATACTCAAGTGATGGGGCAAATATAGGCTTAATAATGGTGCTGCTAGTCAGTGATCCATAAAGTTATTTAAGCAGAACCATTCTTTTTGATTTATGGAACAGAAAAAACTCAGAACAAGTTGAGGGATATTTACATTTAATTGGCTGGACTGTACCTAACCCAAGCTGAAGGTCAGACACCAGCACATCTGGGCTCCCTCTCTGTCAATAAGCACACCAGCAAGTCCAACTGTGAAGTAATAATGTGCTGTGCTGTGCTGAGGAACCAGATGTACTGCGTACATGTTTTACGATAGCAGGCCAACATTTATTGAAATTAATCACTGACCCTGAATAAAAAGGCAAATGCAGAAGTAACTTTTCATTTATAACTTTCCTTTACTTTTAAGATTGCAGTACTTCAAGTTGCTTTAATTATTCAATTTTTTAAAGTTTTATTTTATTGAGATACAGTGTGGAATAAGCCATTCCAGCCCTTCAAGCCATGCACCCAGCAATCCCACAATTTTAATCCCAGCCTAATCACAGGACAATTTGCAACAACCAATTAATCTACCAACTGGTACGTCTTTGGTCTGTGGAGAAGACCATGCAGTTACAGGGAGAACGTACAAACTCCTTACAGTCAGCAGCGGGAACTGAACCGAAGTCACTGGCACTGTAAAGTGTTGTGCTAACCATGACACTACCGTGATGAAAAGCGAGCACCCAGCTGATCAATACACTGTATCTGGAGATGGCTAGTGAGGGTGACCAGTTCAGGTATTCATCAGACCCAGCCCAATTTGTTTTAACTGATGAGTTGTACACTTTAGGTCAACAATAGCAACATCTAAAAATCAAAGACAGGCAAGCAGAAACAATGCAATATAAAATAAATTTTATATATAATATATATCACATTCAGGAGCGAGATCGAGGAAGAGTAGCAGAGCAGTCAATAAAGATTCCCAAGCACTGAGGTTTACATTGTACTGTTGGGATTATCCTAGTGAAACACAGATTTCGGGGAGGTGTCCAGCTTCCCATATTAATAAAGGGATGATAAAACACCACCTTACTTAAATTCCAAGATCTAATATTACCTATTTTAAAATAAAATTGCAACATTTAAAAATCAAACAGCTACTAAATATTTGAAATGACAGTATGGACAGAGGATCTCTTAAAGCTCTCCAGTCAGTTTACAATTAGCCCACACATTACAGCAGCTATTTAAGCTACACCTCCCCTCACTCAGATTCCATTCCATTCTTCCAGTTTCTTACTTTATTCAATCTGTTCAGATGACAAGATTTTACACAGTATATGCTCAGAGGTATCTTTCTTTGTCCCTTTGATAATCATTTCTCCTCCAATTTGCACGCCTGCTCTTATCCTCTCCTCTCTGTCAGAGCAAACGTAGAGGACCCCTTGTCCTACCTTTAACCCACTTTCTGCTATTTCAAGCTTCTCCAAAAAGGATCAGAAGAAGTGCAAAGCCAACATTTTACTTCACCCCTTTCTGCCAACCAGGAACCCAGGCAGCCCCTCCTTGTAAATAAATAATTCTCTTCTAATCTCATGCAGTATATTCTGTCCAGGCACACTGCAGTCCAATGTGGATGGTCTGATGCATGATAGTATACTTTGACTCTTCCTCTCTCTCCACAGCTGCTGCCTGATCTGCTAGGTATTCCTGAATTTCTACCAACTGTTATGATCTGTTTCCACCAGTTCAAGCATGCAGTTTTGCTTTTCTTTCATCTTCTAACTATGCTTACTCATCTATTAATTTAGACAATTTTGAGAACACTGTATCACTGGGACAACCTTTGTCTCTGGGTCACAGTCATTCACTTGTTTTCTCCACCGCATGTTTCTTTGCAACTGATCTGATTTCTTCAATTCCTAAGAGTCTGGAATATTAACTGTTGCATGCTCCACAGAATGCAGCCTAAGCTGCTGGTATTTCCAGATTTCTAGCATCTGTAAGTTTTGATTTTCATTGTAGTTACTGAGATACCATTGGTAAAAGCATCAATTTGCATGCTGCAAGGTCCCAGAAACAGGAATGAAATGAATGAATATAATCCATTCTAACAACGCTGGCTGAAGGCTAAATGTGGCTTCAAAGCCCTGAAAAAAATCCATTGTTCTTATCAGAATCCAGTCACAAAATCATTTAGTCGGCCTTCCTTATCCGCGAGGGATTGGTTCCAGGACCCCTCGCAGATACCAAAGAACATGGATGCTCAAGTTCCTTATTTAACTTGTTTCAGTGCAGTGGACTTTAGGAACCAGCAGAACCTCTGACCTTATTTAACCTGTCTCACTGCGGTCTTTAGGACCCGGCAAAGCTCTGAATCCACAGTGTTTCTGTTCACGAAAATAATCGTGATCACGATTGAAAATAAAGTGGAAATAATAAAGTGATCGGGAAGAGGTGAAACACCATTGGTCATTGGAAAAGTGTTAGGCTACGTCGGTCAACGATCGGAACAATTTTAAAGGATAAAGTGAGAAAGGCTCTGCCCCGATGAAAGCTACAATTATTACTAAGCAACGCAGTGGTTTAATTATTGAAATACATTTCTTAAGTGTTTTATATGCATAGAAAGGTAAAATATACACTATTTTCTAAGACAAACATTAGACTAACTGACACTAAATAATACTGGATGTAGCTGTTCCGACTTGCTTATTAAGAGAACTTCTGATTTTTTTCGATCCCGATCCACGATAACCTACACACATCCTCCCGTATACTCTAAATCAACTCTATATTACTTATCATACCTAATACAATGTAAATGCTATGTAAATAGTTATTATACTGCATTGTTTAGGGAATAATGACAAGAAAAAATTCTGTACATGCTCCAACAATGAGTGCTGGAAGAGCACTTCCGGGTTTTCTCCATTTGCAGTTGGTTGAATTCACACATGCGGAACTCGCGGATAAGAAGGGCCGACTGTATATTCCAAAAGGTGAAGTGGGAGCCTTGCTTGGTTTTAGCTTTATCCTAGATAACAATCCTAAATCCTACAATCTTTAGTACAAATACATCAACAAGCGATGATATCTTAGTGAAATGAACCAATATCAAGTGTTACTTGCTTAATGATAAAAAGCTTAAATGTAAATATAAAGAGATTTGCAAGTGACTGATGGTGATGCTGTAACTTTGATCTATCATTATCTATTTCTGAACTTGAAGTGCTTTAGATTTTGTCTAGGGCAAACAAAGAATTACAAACTAAACTCAGATTGCTTTGAAGTTTTATTTATGCTATTTTATCTTGGAACGGTTTTAAAAGATCACATCACCCTGCATTCTCAGTGGTTCTAACAAAGTTACTTGATTTTCCCCTAACATAGCAGCATCCTTTGATCCTTGTGAATATCTAGTGTACCTTTTCCGCTCAAGTCCTAAAAACTTCAAGAACACCGTCCTAGGGTTTGAAACAAGTTCAATATACATAGTGACTTTTACACTCCACTTCTCTTAATACAATGCTTTTTTCCCCACTTGACATGGTCTTTTAATGTCCCCTATGCTCAAATCTCAACTGTGCCCTCTCCCCGCATTCCTCAAATTTATTGCTTGTCTTTTACAAGCAAAATGAATCAGATTAACTGCAATGATTCCTCAGTACTCAGTTTTGATTTCTTCAAATGAAGATACCAGTCCCTCTTTGCCCAAAACTAATTAATGCACTCAATCTGGAACAGACTTCAAACATAAGCTATTTCACACAACTCACCACGGACATTACATCAAGTCCATGGTGGTTCTCAATATGTAACCTTATCAGTTCCATTCCCTGCCCTGTCCACATACATTTGCAAATTAATTTCCCTCAAGTGCATCCCTTTCAGAATCATTGAACTCCACTTTCACTACCTTCATAGGCAACAAGTCATTACCACCTGTCAAACAAGTTCTTCCTCAGTTCCCCTCCCAATATCTGCTGCTCAGAAATCTAAATCTATGTTCTCAGGATCTTGTACTAACTTGCTTGAGAAATTACTAACTACAAAAGCTGTTGGCAAATGAGTGGGTTAAGTAAAATTTTATCTTTTACCTAACCAAAGTTTTAGCTTTGGATTTCTAGCATCTGCAGGCTTCGTGATAAAAGATTATCATTGTATTTTTTCTACTGGGAACCATACCATAATCAAAAGCAAATATTTGCTTCTCCAAGTGATAGTGGAATTAAAATATTTACCAACAAAATGAAATCCCGTTTAATATTCAAAGAGTGTTTGATGTATTTGTTAATCTACCAAATCTCACACATTAAATACAAGCATTTCATACTTGATTTGAATCAATGCTTAGAGCTTATTCTGAATTTAACAAGCATAATGTATTTTTTCTTTGTCTGAAGTTTTGAGAAGTATTGTTAGTCTTTCCTTCAAGTGAAAAGTCAATAGAAAACCCAAGAGCACCAGATAGATCAGAGATTGCATAAATCAACAATTGGCTTAAGGACTGTGTGTCCAGTCTACCTAGATAAAATGACTTAAATGTTAGAAGATAGTTAATGCGAGATACTGCTGTAAAGTTACAAGGTGTCATTCTTTCCATTCATTAATACAATTATTAATTAACACTTCTAGCATTTGCCACAATTTAATGACACTTCTGTTCAACAGATTCCTAAAAATCAAAACTAATCAAGACAAAATACAAATATCCAGAATGAAAAAGGAATTTCCTTTCGGCAAATAAACAATTGTGATATAGAACAAACTGTCATATCAGTTATCAGAAATCCATCACCCTACTGGGGCACAGGTTACCGATAGCAGCTCACCACAGTTCTCAGCCCAGGGCTAAAGGACTCGTGATATCATGGAATGTTCCTTAGTTCCCAGATTCTTTGACAAGGTTCAAATAACTCATTCACTTATTCCAGCTCAAGCACCAATACAAAATGATCAAAACATCTGAAAGCTATCAAGCTTTTGGCTTTTTGAAATTAAAAGAAAATGATCTAAAAGTATCAAACTAAATTAAAGCAGTCACTTTGGGCAAACATCACCTTTCATTAAAGGAAGTTTCATGCATTTATACCAAACATTCTAATCACATCTTCAACCACAAGTCTCAGTTTTCAGGAACCATTCTCATCCAGATCAGATCTGATGAGACTATTCCCTTGGTCACCTTTTGTAATTTACACCTTCATATTAAGAAATCTCTTAATACGAAGGTGACTAAAAGACATTCTGTCACTCCAATGTTTTAAAATATTTACTTCAGTGCATTAAGGCAGACTGAAATGCAAGGACAATGAGTGATCCCAGGCAGAAATATTCCAGCCTGTTTTCCACGCCAAGTATATATTTGAATATCGTGCATGATATCAGTGTGGACACCAAGCCAAATGACCTGTTTCGATGCTGTGATTTGAATACATCAAACAAAAACATTGCATTCCTTGTTCTCCCCCTCCCTACCCAAATGGCAACCCCAAAAATCAAGCCCAACACTAATGCTTGAGATCGAAAGCTGTGAACATTACCACTTTCAATGCATTTACCCTGAGCCCTTAAGTTCATGCATCACAATCCTGAGTGTTGTTACACTATAAAATATCAGATTCAAGGACATATTGAAATATAAACTGGTGCGCCCTACCTCATTTTTTAAAAATATGGCCCAAAACAAAATGATTTCCTAACATTAAACACGAGGAAATCTGCAGATGCTGGAAATTCAAGCAACACACACAAAATGCTGTTGGAATGCAGCAGGCCAGGCAGCATCTATAGGGAGAAGCACTGTCGACGTTTCGGGCCGAGACCCTTCATCAGGACCTGAAGGGCCTCGGCCCGAAACGTCGACAGCGTTTCTCCCTATAGATGCTGCCTGGCCTGCTGCATTCCACCAGCATTTTGTGTGTGTTGCTTAGAGAACCAAGTGGTCTGTTAACTTTGTAGTTTATTTTTGTCTGCTACATAACAGCCACTCACTCTATTCTTCAACTCTTTCTCAAAGTTTTCTCTCATCATTAAGACACAGGAGCAGAATTAGACTGTTTTCCGGCATACGATCATGGCTGATTTATTTTCCCTCAAACCCATTCTCCAGCCTTCTACCCATAATCTTTGACATTCTTACTAATCAAGAACCTATCAACCTCTACTATAAATATACCCAATAACTTGATTCCCACAGACATCTGTGGCAATGAATTCCAGAGATTAACCATGCTCCAGCTAAAGAAATCCCTCAACGCTGTTCTAAAAGGACGTGCCTCCATTCTGAGGCAGTGCCCTCTGGCCCTAGACTCTCTCACTATTGGAAACATCCTCTGCACGACCACTCTGAGCCTTTCAACATTCAGAGGGTTTCAATAAGATTCCCCTGCACCATTCTTCCAAACCCCAGCAAGTACAGACCCAGAGCCATTAAATGTTCCTCATACATTAATTGGTTCATTCCTGGGATCATTCTCGTAAATGTCCTCTTAAACTTCTCCAACATCAGCACATCCTTTCTTTAGATAAGGGGCCTAAAACTGCTCACAATACACCAAATGTGGTCTCAACAATTACTTATATAGCTTTATCATTACATTCTTGCTTTTATATTCTGTTTCTGTTGAAAATACTAACATGCTATTTGCATTCTTTACTAGCAATTATTGCAGGATTCCCAAGTCTCTTCATACCTCTGATTTCTGAATTTTCTCCTTCTTGAGAAAATGCCTTTATTCCTTCTACCAACCTAAGTGCATGATTATACAATTCCCTACACAGTATTCCATCTACCACTTCTTAGCCCATTCTCCTAATCTGTCCAAGTCCTTCTGCAGCCTCCCTGCTTTCTCAACATTACCTGCCCCTCCACCCATCTTTACTGACTGCTACTGGATCACTATATGAATTGATGCAAGTGCCTTCGGATAATTTCTGTGGCAAATTGGTCAGTCCCGCAGAAAAGCTACTCATTTAAGGGTAATCAAAGAGATGCCAAGTTTTAGATTGATCTTAGAATAGGCTGAAAGGTTAGCACATCATGTGCTATAATGTTCATTGGCCATATTTAAGAGGAAGTTAGATACGACCCTTGTGGCTAAAGGGATCGGGGGTATGGAGAGAAAGCAGGTACAGGGTTCTGAGTTGGATGATCAGCCATGATCATACTGAATGGCGGTGCAGGCTTGAAGGGCCAAATGGCCTACTCCTGCACCTATTTTCTATGTTTCTATGAATACACAAGCAAATGAGACCAAATAAAACTAAATTTGGAATCATGGTGAAAACACTGCAGTTATACCTGGAACATTGATTATTGGAGCCCATGAACTCAGTCTGAATATCAATACAGAAGTTCTTCAGAAGACTAGCATCAGATCCCCCCCCCACCCCCCCCCCCGTCCTCCAACAAGACTGAGTAACCACTTCCTTCTCGTGTTCAAAAGCATTACCCACAGGTAAAGGGGAAATCTTATATGACCTCATTTGCACAAATTTACATCCATAGGATATTAGCAAAATCAGCCTGTATACCATCCATGGGATGATACTTCCATTGTGTTCTGTGATAATATCTCCAAATCTCAACATTAACATCCCGGGGTTATCATTAGGCTGAAACATCATGCATTCAGCAAATAAACAAGATGAAGGATAATATGCCGCAACATCTTCTCTTCACATCTTAAGAAGGGCAACAGAATAACATGTCCTGCTGAAGGACCGATAAGCCAACTGTACTCTATTTTATAGATGCTGCCTGGCCTGTTGAGTTCCTCCAGCACTTTTGTTTGTGCTGCACAGAATAATCTGCATTTGGTTGACTATATATGACGCAAATCATTGCTCTATAGCATCCATGATGAAGCAAATGATTTGGCATGCAATCTACAACGGTAGACCAAGATGCAATTTATATCATCAACAAAGGCTTCATCATCATCTGTAAAAATCATCACACGGAAGTACAAGGCTGCAAACAGGAAACCAACTGATCCAAGTGACACAAATATTAGGTGGAAACATACAGCAATTTAATTGACATGACGGGGTCAAAATCCTGGAACTGCCGGTCAAGGAAGTAGGAGTATCTTCACCATGAAGATAGTCACAACTCAAGATTTCACCAGCAAAATTAAAGACAGGCATTAAATAATGTACATACTAATATCAGCCAAACTTCACCACTGAACAAAAGCAACACACAAAATGCTAGGGGTTCAGTGGGTCAGGCAGTATCTATGATCTGACTTGCTGAGTTCCTCTGGCATCTTGTGTGTGTTGCTTTGGATTTCCAGCATCTGCATAATTTCATGTTTATGATCTGTGAGCTGAAACTATGCTGATACAAAACAATAAGCTGGAATGAGAGTGTGAGCTTTTTATTGACACACTTGGTGGATCAAAAATGTACCAGATAAATGTTACTGCAGAATTTGTCAATTTGTGCTCTGAACGGAGAATGAATGGGGCTACATAGAACATGGGGCTACAGTACAGTGGATTCCAATTAATAGAGACACATCGGGACCAGTACATTTGACCCAATTAAGCTGCTGCCCAAATAATTGAAATAGTTAAAAGGTATAATAAAAAAGGACAAACTATAACTGAGCAACAAATTATGTATTTAAACGACATACAAAACAAGTTAGAACACTATCAATACTACCATGGTACTATAACACTGTATTAGTTCCGAATTGTTATTGGAGGAACTCATCCAGTGTACCTGCACACTGCCGCATTTTTTTTAATTTACTACAAATGGACAAAAATCTGCACAGACACCCAGCTTCATATCAACAATTGCATCCTGCAAAACTTCATTTTTAATGTAACATTCAAGATGACTTACAATACCTTCAAACTCTTACTTGGGGTGAATTTGTTTCATTCGGCAATTTCTGGCATTTCCAAGCCCGAATGCTTGAAACTGTTCTGAATTGTCTTACTTCTTATTTCTCACCAACTATTAGTGGCAAAAACATCACTGCTTTTTGAACACAAGTGCATGCATCTGACACTACTTAAAAACTGTTCACTCCATAACATCCAATGGCCTGGACGCTAGTTAGAAACTGTTCAGAAACAGTATCCTGTGGTAATTAAGCAGCAGAGTGCTTCAAATAAATTAAGGGAACCCCGGCTATTTTGTCGATTAGTTTTCGTTCTTTTAAGATTTGTCCCAAACAAGTGGCTGCCCCAATTAACTGGAATCCACCGTATATTAAACAAAAAGCAGAGCCCTCCATAATTAATGTCACATTCTTGGGGTGTACAGCATTAAGCTTTGTATTTTAACAATATCTCAAGGCTTCTTTGCATGCCACACACTTTGACACTGTGATCACCAGCACAGAATTGAGTGCCAATGTTGCACACAGTGAAAAGTTCAAAGTAAATTTATAATCATATATATATATATATATTTATAATCATATATATATATGTGTGTGTGTGTGTGTGTGTGTGTGTGTGACCATATAGAACTGTGAGATTCACTTCCTTGCAGACATACTCAGTAAATCCAAGATCCATAATAGAATCGATGAAGGACTGCGCCTAACAGGACGGACATACAACCAATGTGTAAAAGTCAACAAACTGCAAATAAAAGTAAAGAAGAAATCATAATAAATAAATAAGCAATAAATACTAAGAACATGATGAAGAGTCCTTGAAAGTGAGTCCACAGATTGTGGGAACAGTTCAGTGATGGGGCAAGTGCGGTTATCCCCACTGATGGTTGAGGAGTAGTAACTGTTCCTGAACCTTGTGGTATGGGACCTCAAGCTCCTATGCCTCCTTCCCGATGGCAGCAGCGAGAAACAAGCACGGTCTGGGTGGTGGGGGAAGCCCTGATGGTGGATGTTGATTTCCTGCAACAGCAGTCCTTGTAGATGTGCTCAATGGTGAGGAAGCCTTTACCTGTGATGGGCTGGGTCATATCCACAATTTTTAAAGGATTTTCTGTTCAAGGGCATTGGTGTTTCCATACCAGGCTGTGATGCAGCCAATCAATATACTCTCCACCACACACCTATAAAATTTGTCAAACTATTAGATGCAATATCGAATTGAAGTACCTTAATTAGTACTGATCATCTGGTAAGCTGGACTAAACAGGCAAATTTAATATCCTTGTGATAAGTTCTCAATCATGTTAGTGGAGAAATCATAAATACTTCAGTCTTTAAAAGAGTTAAACATTGAACAAAGTCAATCTAATCTCTAACCCAAATAGAAGTTAACAGCCTTGAAACCAGGAACATCAGATACGACTGCCATCACAGGTAAACAAAGACGGACTTGTGTAGGTGTACAGAAAGACCATAAGATATAGGAGCAAAATGAGGCTGTTTGGCCCATCGAGCCTGGTCCACTATTTCATCAAGGCTGGTCCATTTCCATCTCAGCCCCAATCTCTTGCCTTCTCCCTATATCTCTTCATGCCCTGACTAATCAAGAATTTATCAAACTAGCTATCAATCTATCAGGAAAGCATGCAACTACATTCTGAATACCATGACAATGGAGTCTTTAATGATGAAATGCAAAGCTTCAATCACCTTTCGGCCAAAACATGGACTGTACTCTTTTCCATAAATATTGACTGGCTTGCTGAGTTCCTCCAGCATTGCTTGTATTATCAAGAACAGGCTAATCTTTAGATATTACTTACTAAAGGAAACCCGAACACAGACTAGGCAAACCATAATTACTTGCAAGCGGTAGCTACAGTTTACTGCAATGCAATCACGTTCAGTTATTACGCATTCTAATTCTTTCTGATTGCCTTTTAGAAGCACTTGTGATAAATCAGAAACAACATCAATGTATATAATGTCACAAAAAGCCTACACGACAGAATAGTTTATTCACAGAACACCTGTTGCCATTTTTGCTTTTCTTAGAGATAGATTCTAGGCGAGCCACTGTACTAGAAGATTAAACGAAACAGGCAAAATGATTCCAATAAAGGCATTTTCTGGGCAACCTCCATAGGCAACACGAGGAACGAATTTCACCATGTAACACCCCACCCTCGTAACTCCTTCTCCCTAAGAAATACGCGCAACTGAGCAACATGCAGCCCAGGGTATCTGCACCTACACACGCACAATTCCACGGGAGACACTACCACCCCGTACCTAACCCTCACGATACACACTCAGCACGCTCGAAGACCAGGCTTATAACGACCACCACCATGCGCTCAAAACGGGGACCCAAACCAGGAGAAGGCGGCTGGGCGCCGATCCCTGGCCAGCCGCGGGCCTCGAGCTCACTTACGATGGTGACGCTGGCCTTGCGCAGGTCGCGGTTCTCCTCCTGCAGGGCCTTGCATTTCAGCTTGTAGGTCTCCAGCTCGATCTTCAGCACCTTGTTCTCCTGCTGCAGCGATGCAAGCCGGTTGCTCAGCTCCTCCAGCTTGGACGCCGAGATCACGATGCCGGCCTTGGAGGAAGACGCGGCTGAGGAGGAGTTGGGCGGCAGCGCGGACGAGCTCCCCGCCGCATCCGTGTCACTCTCGCTAGCGCTGTCCGCCATGTTGCGAGCTGCTGGCCGCCCAAGGCCGGCTGGTGCGCCAGTACGGGGGGCGGAGTCTGGCTCAGGATACGGTGGAGCGCCGAGGGGGCGGGGCCACCGCCAGGGAAGGGGCGAGGCCTGGGGGGGGCGGTCAAAAACCGTCTGGAGCAGGGGCGAATGGGTGGGGTTTAGGGCGGGGCGTGGGTTGTGATTGGGCGCCGATCCAGCCTATGGTGGCACAGAAAAGAGGCGGGGCCAAGGTGAAGGGGCGGGGCTAACCTGGTCCGCAGGATTTATCGACTGTAAGGTGCCCATGTGGTCATCTATGGGAAGGAACTTGGTTTCGATTGGGGAGGGCCAGTCTGTTCTGAGAGTTAAAAGGAGGCGTGGTTTACCCTGGGAGGGGCGGGTCCAGATCAAGAGGGGAAAATAAAAGGGGCGTGGTTTACATAACCGTGGTTAAAGAGAGGAGGAGCTACGTTTGAGGGGCGTGGCCAGTCTATAGTAAAAATTGAAAGGGCTTTGATTGAGGAAGGGCGAAGTCACCCTATGGAGGGGTTAGAAAGGGGATTAGGGAGAGTGGGGTAGGCTAAAGAGGCATGTCTGAGGCAAGGCATAAGTCTTGGGCAAGGTTTAATCAATGTGGGGTTGCACCACCACCCTGACGGTGGCCTATTGGCCATAGACTGATGTGTCAGAGCTCTGTAGTTCATGTTATGATGGGTTTCTATTTGCTCCTTTTTTATTGCTATCCTGTGTGAATTTGATTGGGGTGGACTGCATCTGTGGCTTGCAGTCAATGAATGTCACAGTGCAAGATCGAACTGAACAGAGGTGGATTGAATACGTCTGTGCTGTTTTGATAACTTTGTACTTGATGTTTTAAATTTTTTTCTTGTTTTTTTGCCATTTGTGTGATTTTTTTTTGCACTTTGGTGTTTTGACGTTTTTTTCTTTGAATGGGTTCTTTGAGCATTTACACTAAAAACAAAATACTGCAGTGCTACATTTATTCTATCCTGACTTATGGAAGTGAATGCTGGACCATTTCCCCAGCAATGGAAAAGAGACCAGAAGCAGCTGAATTATGGTTCTACAGGAGAATGTTAAAAATATCATGGACTACATACACATCAAATGAAGAAGTTCTCAGAGGAGCCCAAGCAGTTAGATCACTCATACCAACTCAGATTCCTAGGACACATCATGCGGAAAGATGAACTAGAAAAGCTCATACTCTCTGGAAAGATCGAAGGGAGCAAACCTAGAGGAAGACCTCGGCTTATGTACATCAAAAGCCTAGGCAGGTGGCTACACATTGAGGAAATGGAAATCATCCAAAGAACGAGGGATAGATCTATACAGAAAACCATGGTCACCAACGTCCGCATCAGATATGGTACCTAGACAGACAGACAGGGTCCAGTGGCTTCTTTGTTTTGTGGCTGCTGGAAGACTAATCTCAGGGTTGTATACTGCATGCATACTTTGAATCTTTGAACAAACTGTTAGCATTTCAGGCTGAGACCCTTCTTCAAACACCTATGTCAGGATGGTATTCATCGATTATGGCTCAGCATTTAACACCATCATTCCCACAATCCCGATTGAGAAGTAACAGAACCTAGGCCCCTGTACCTTGCTCTGCAATTGGATCCTCGATTTCCTAACTGGAAGACCACAATCTGTGTGGATTGGTGATAATATCTCCTCCTCGCTGATGTCAACTCTGGTTCACCTCAGGGGTGTGTGCTTAGCCCACTGCTCTACTCTCTCTATACCCATGACTGTGTGGCTAAGTATAGTTCAAAGACCATCTATAAATTTGCTGATGATACAACCATTGTTGGTAGAATCTCAGATGGATATGAGAGACATATGCCAACTAGTGGAGTGGTGTCACAACAACAACCTTGCACTCAACATCAGTAAGAGGAAAGAGCTGATTGTGGACTTCAGGAAGGGCAAGATGAGGGAACATGAACCAATCCTCATAGAAGGATCAGAAGTGTGGAGAGTGAGCAGTTTCAAGTTCCTGACTGTCAAGATCTCTGAGGACCCAGCCTGGTCCCAACATATCATTGCAGCCATAAAGAAGACAAGACAGTGACTATACTTTATTTGGAGTTTGAATAATTTGATATGTCAACAAATACACTCAAAAACTTCTATAGATGTACCGTGGAGAGCATTCTGACAGGCTGCATCACTGTCTGGTATGGAGTGGGGGGGGGGGGGGGGTGCAACTGCACAGGACCGAAAGAAGCTGCAGAGGGTTGTAAATTTAGTCAGCTCCATCTTGGGCACTAGCCTACAAAGTATCCAGGTCATCTTCAAGGAGCAGTGTCTCAGAAAGGCAGCATCCATTATTAAGGACCTCCAGCACCCAGGGCATGCCTTTTTCTCACTGTTACCATAAGGTACAGAAGCCTGAAGGTACACACTCAGCGATTCAGGAACAGCTTCTTCCCCCGCCATCCGATTCCTAAATGGACATTGAACCCGTGAACATTACCTCACTTTTTTAATATACATCAGTTTCTGTTTTTGCATGATTTTAATCTATTCAATATATGTATTGTTAAGTATTCAGGCAACAATAAATATAGATGAGTTAGGCAAGGGTTTTCATAACAAATAACACCTTTATTAAACACTGAAAACCAACCCCCCAAAAGTAAACAAACATTAGCTCAACTGGAATTCAGCTGCTGTGCGGCAGACTCAGTTCTTAATAGCGCTGCAGTTCAAACAGTTCTTAAAACGGTATTGAAAAAAAACAGTTCTTTAAAGCGGTATGCCGAAAGTAAATGTAACCCCTGGGTCACCTCAGGCATCGCTCAAACTCGTTCTCGTCTAGGGGGAGCAGCCTTCGGCCCCGCCAAACTGGGTAATCAGCTGGTGTGGATGCTGTGTGATGTCCCCGCCTCGCCCAAAAAGAGACAGTACACCTTATGCGATTAAATGAGTACAATTTATAAAGATTACTATAACTAAGCGATTACTAATGATACAGTATATATGAATAAGAGAAAAAAAGAAAAGGCGCCAAACTTATCAAAGTCCAAACCACTTCGTGCACAACCGTTGGAGCTCAATTACTGAAGTCTTCTGGTATTCGATCCCCTCCGAGCTCCTCGACCCGCCTCCTGGGACCCCCACGGTGGTCGATCAGACGCTCCACACTCCTCTGTCTCCGTCTCCTCTCCTCACCGAAAACCTTGGGCCGGGGACCCCCGCTCGGGGTCCGTACCGTCGCCCAACTTCCAGCACCCCGTCCTCTCTCTCTCACTCCATCGCGCCGACTCCCCAAAACCCCCACCAACAATCAGTTTATAGTCCCAAACAAGCTTCCAGCACTTATCATAACAAAGACACTAGCATTCCTACTATTAACACAGGCGCCAGCATTCCTACTTTTAACAAAACAAAGACGCCATTTTGATTACATACACAGTAACAAAGAAAAAGAAAAAAACCCCCGTTACACTAACAGTTCTTTAAAGCGGTATGCCGAAAGTTCAAAAGCTCACAGTCCATTTAAAAGGAGAGACTTTTTAAAGCGATTTAAATTCTCTTCCACGTCGATGTCCTTCGATTCCCCGGCGTCGAACTTACCCACGAAGAATTTTATAAAATATAACGGCTTAAAAAAAACTGACCTTTCTTCCACACTCTGCCCTCAATCTCCCGCTATCCCAGCGGAGATTAACACGAGAACAGTCAACGAAATCCTTCCGAATGAGGATTAAATAAGGTCGAACTTTCCACCGTCAAAAATCGATTCTCCTCGATTTTTATCTTCCAAACTTTTCTTCACTCTCCACCAGCAAAGAAACCGCTGGCAATGACCTTTTAAACTTTAGGCATTATATAAAACTTCATTTTTCAACTAAACTGCATCATCACATTAAATCACGCAGGGACATGAAGTCATCTTGGCAAATTCCGCCACGAACTGCCCCACCTGACAGGGTGGGTCTTTCTTTTATACCCTGTAAAAAAAACCTATCACATGACATCTACTGGCGGGAAAATGACATCACTCCACCATCACAAGACCATTACCTCAAGTCCAGTATAACTTCAACCCCAGTCACGTGACAAGGGTACCACTGTCACGTGTCACGGGTACGTAACAGTATACTGTAAATTGATTTATCTATTTATTTTTATAATTTTATTTTTTCTCTTTCTATATCATGTATTGCATTGAACTGCTACTGCAGTTAACAAATTAACAAATTTCAAGACGCATGCCAGTGATAATAAACCTGATTCCGATTCTGATTCGGGACCAGAAAGGACGGGGGAAAGGCGTAGGAATAGGAAGGTGGGTGGAGGGGAGGAAGGATCGCTAGAAGATGACAGGTGAAGCCAGGTAGATGGGAAAGGTAGAGGGCTGGAGATGAAGGAATCTCTTAGGAGAGGAAAGTGGTCCAAACAAGAAAGGGAAGGAGGAAGGGCACCAGGGGGAAGTGATAGGCAGGAGAAAAGATGTAAGAGGCCAGAGTGGGGAATAGAGGAGGGGAAGGAGAGTTTTTTTTTGCTGCAAGGAGAAATTGATATTTATGCCGTCAGATTGGAGGCTACCCAGATGGAATATATGGTGTTGCTGCTCCACATGGCACTTGGATTGATGTGTCAGAACAGGAAAGGGGATTAGAATTAAAACGTTGGGCCACTGGGAAGTTTTGTTTTTGCCATATGGAGTGGAGGAGCTGGGTAAAGTGGTGCACTAATTTATGTCAGCTCCCAATAGTGCCCCTCCTCCCTCCCTTTATCCTGTGGTGTCTTCCCCTTTCCTTTCCAGCCTGAAATGTTGTCTGTTTGCTCATTTCCATAGGTGCCTGGCCTGCTGAGTTCCTCCGGCGTTTAATGCATGTTGCTTTGGATTTCCAGCATCTGCAGAATTTCTTGTGTTAAAGATTGGGAATTAAGTGGGCCTTTTCCATTGGCCTGCTGGCGGCTAGTGGTGCGCCACAGGAGTCGGTGTTGGGACTGTTCCTTTTCACATTGTATTTCAATTACTTGGATGAAGGATTTGATGCCTTTGTGACCAAGTTTGCGGATAAACTGCAAATAAGTGGAGGGGCGGGTAGCGTTGAGGAAGTAGGGTGTCTGCAGAAGGACTTAGACAGATTGGGGGAATGGACAAAGAAGTTGCGTGTGGAATACAAAGTAGGGAAGTGTATGGTCATGCACTTTGGCAGAAGGAATGAAGACCTGAACTATTTTCTAAAGTAGGAGAATATTCAAAAATCAGAAGTGCAGAGGGACCTGGGAGTCCTTGGGCAGGATTCTGTAAAGGCTAACCTCCAGACTGAGGTAGTGGTAAGGAAGGCAAATGCAATGTTTGCATTCATTTTCAATGGACTAGAATATAAAAGCAGGGAAGTGATGCTGAGGCTTTATAAGACCACATGGAGTATTCTGAGCAATTTTGGACCCCATATCTAGGAAAAGATGGGCTGGCGTTGGGGAGTGTTGAGGGGAGGTTCATTAGAATGATTCAGTGAATGGAAATGTTAACATTTGAGGCTCTGGGCCTGTACTCGCTGCAGTTTAAAATAATGAAAGAGTTCTCATTGAAACTTGTCAGATAGTGAAAAGCCAAGATAAAATAAGTGTAGTGAGGATGCTTCCTATAGTGGAGGAGTCCAGAACCAAACAGCACAGCCTAGAAGAGAAGGATATCTCTTTAGAACAGAGATGAGGAGGAATTTCTGTAGCCAAAGGGTGGTGAATCTATGGAATTCCTGCCACAGATGGCTGTGGAGGCCACCGACATGGGGTATATTTAAAGTTTTGATAGGTTCTTGATTAGAAAGGATGTCAAAGGTTATGGGGAGAAAGGATTGAAATGGATAATAAATCAGCCATAATGGAATGGCAGAGCAGACTCGATGGACTGAATGTCCTAATTATGCTCCTACATCTTATGGTCTTGTTGCTGATAACTCTGGCAAAGCATTTTCCAGTTTTGCAACTATTCCCACACCTCCCAACCTCTTTTCCTTCAATGTCTTTGAATTCAACTTGATCAGAGCTATGTGTCCAGTGTAACCATCATCACTTACTTGATCAGTAAGTCTGGGACGTTTATCAAGGTATATGGATTAAGTACTGGAATGTGGCAATGGAGTTGGTAATTTGTGAGGTTGTGAGCCATTTTCCTAGGATCAGAATCTGAATCCGGTTATTTATCACTGACATACATTGTGAAACTTATTCAGCAGCATTTATCAGATGCCACTTCTCCACTCTGAGCTTTCATAGACTGGGAATATGAAACAGTGAGATGACATAGATGTGGTGGGCGGAGGAACTTGTTTCTGTGCCATGTGACTCAAGGTCTCTATGACACCAGCCCATATGACCTCAAAATGGAGAAGAGCCAAGGCCTGTCCTGCCCCGCCCATCCTGTCCCATAAGTCCCACTCTTTGTCTTCTGCTATTCAATTAATCTTCTAACCATGCTGGTATCCTTCCCGTAATACCATGGGCTGTTACCTTGTTTAGATCTTTCTGTGACATTTTGTCAAAGGTCTTCTGAAAATCCAAGCATAAAACATCCACAGACACTTCTTTGCCTATCCTGCTTGCTATTTCTTCAAAGAATTCTAACAGGTTTGTCAGGGAAGATTTTCCCTTAAGGAAACTATTCTGATTTTGACTTCAGCCTATTTTATGAAATGCCTCCAAATACCTTGAAACCTCAGCCTTAATAATGGACTCCAACATCATCTTCCCAACAACTGAAGTCAGTCTATATGGCTGATGATTTCCTATCTTTTTTGCCTCCCTCCCTTCTTAGGAGTGGAGTGATAATTGCAATTTGCCATCCTCCGGCACCAATCAAATACAAATTCCAGAACTAAGTGATTCTTGAAAGATCATTGCTAATGCCTCCACAATCTTCTCTTTCACCCTTTATCTGGGGGAGAAAAACTTTTGGTATCCTCTTTTATCTTATTGGCTATCTTATCTCTCCTTATTGCTTTTTTAGCTGCCTTCTGTTAGTTTTTAAAAGCCTCCCGATCCTTTGGCTTCCCATCAATTTTGGCTTTGTGTTATGCCCACTGTTTTGCTTTTGTGTTCTCTTTGACTTCCCTTATAAGCCACAGTTACCTCATCCTCCTTTTACAATGCTTCTTCTTTAGGATGAACACATCTTGCACCTTCTGAATTGCCCCCAGAAACTCCAGCCTTTGCTATTCTGCTGTCATTCCTGCTAGTGTCCTTTTCAAATCAAATTTGTCCAGCTTCTCTCTCTGCCTCTGTAATCCCCTTTACTCCACTGTGATTATGATGCATCCAATTTTATCTTCTCCCCCTCAAACTGCAGATGAATTCTATAATGTTATGATCACTGCCTCCTAAGGGTTTCGTTACCCTAAGCTCCCTATCTAATCAGGTTCATTACACAACACCCAATCCCTAATGCTTTCCAACCCCAAGCTGCTCTAAAGAACGATCTCATCAGCATTCTGTAATGTAGTGTAATTTTATGTAGTGAATCTTCAGTTAAAATATTTTGTAATTCAAATCAAACTGTGATTTCACATAGTTGGTCCTGCATAATTATTGTAATGCATAACTCAATATAAAATGCTTACTATTTTTATTTCTCTTGCTAGTGCCATGATGGAGCTGGCTAAGTTCACATCATTAAGGACTACCCAGGATGTGCCCTCTTCTCATTGCTACCATCAAGGAGGAGGTTCAGGCACCTGAAGGTACACACACAATGTTTCAGGAAGTTTCCTCTTCTCAACCATCAGATTTTTGTGGCCTTAGATAGAAGGAGATGAGTTATTAACTTCAAACATTCTGCATAATCACTCAAAGAGTTGACCTGCATGTGCCTGTAACAAGAGCTGTATAACTCAACATCTCTACCTTAGGCCACAAACTTATCAATCATCCATGCTGTGGACACTTTCTGGAGGTCCAAGATCCGTATGCTCCACGACCGCTGGACTCAGTGTGTAAATGTAGGAGGGGACGACATTGAAAAATAAATGTGATAGGTTTTCTAAAATAGACTCCTTCTACCTTAGGCCACAATCACCCCTTGTACAGGTTTCCTCCAGGTGCTTCAGTTCCTCCCATATTCCAAAAACGTATGGATTAAGGTTAGTAAATTGTGGGCATGCAATGTTGGTGTCAGACAAATGACATACAGTATTTCACTGTATGTTACAATGTTTCAATGTACATGTGACAAATAAAGCTAATCTCTAAAAATCTTCAATCCCAACTACATTCCTGACATTACTTTTTGGTAACTTTATAAACTGGTTTATAGATTGGTAGCAAGGTAGAGTGAAATCCTTGTCTTGCATACTGTTCATACAGATCAATAACATTAGACCACTGTATTGTTGTAGTACAAGGTAAAACAGTAAGAGAATTCAGAATAAACTGTTACATTTGCAGACAAAGCGTAGTTCCGGTAGACAATAAGGCGTAAGGACATAATGACATAATGAAGTAATCAAATATCCATCTTATCGTACTAGGGAACCGTTCAATAGTCTTATAACAATGGAATAGAATCTGTTCTTGAGCTTAGTGGTGAATGCTATCAGACTTCTGTATCTTCTGCCTGGTTAGAATATACCTTATATATACACACACACACACACACACATATATATATAGTAATTTAAAAAGTAGTGCAAAAAGAGATGGAAAAAAGTGAGGTTTTATTGATGGGTGGGTTTATTGTCCATTCAGAAATCCGACGGCAAGAAGGGTAGACAGAGTCCATGTTGTGTTGAGAGCTGTGTCCACAACTCTTTGCAGTTTCTTACAGTAATGGCTGGAGCAGTCGCACGCCAAGCTGTGATGCGCCTGGATCGGGTGCTTTCTATGCTGCATCAATAATTACTGGTGAGGGTCAAAGGGGACAGCCAAATCTCTAACTGAGTCTGCTGAGTCTTTGAACATGGACCGGTCTACTGACTCAAAGCAGTAAGCTAATCCATTTCCTCAAGACCAGCTGATCCTCACGTTTCAGCTTCTATGTGAAAGCAGGGAGAAGGAGCACTGCTGGTGGTCAGACTTAGTAAAGCGCGTGCAGGACTGTGGTTTGGTAGGAATCTTTGATAGTTGTGTAGCAATGATCGAGGCTGTTTGGGCCCCTGTGGGACAGGAGTCATGTTGGTAACACACTCTTGTCGTTGGCCTGATTGAAGTCACCAGCAATGATGAAGAGGGTATCTATTTCCAAAATTGTTGGCCATAGAGCACAGCCTTCACAACAGCCTGATGTAGATTGCTACCACGAGTACAGATGAACTCTCGTGGCATCGTAGTATGGGCAGAATTTCACCATTAGATATTCTAAACTGGGAGAATGGGGACTCGCCACGAGGAGGTGATTGGGAAGCAGACCTCTCTACCTCTGACTTAGCCCAAGGGTCCCAGATGGTTCAGCTTGTGAATTGTGAACCCTTCAGGTTGCATGGCACAGTCTGTTGAAGCAGATGTAAGCCACACCTTGGCAGTCAGATAAAGTCATCCACACCTTGGTAGTCAGATAAAGTTCACAATTTGAATTGTGAACCTTTCAGTTCGTTTAGCACAGTCGCAGTAAGCCATGTTTCAGTGGGACACAGCACATAGCAGTCCCTCAGCTCTCTTTGATAAGTTAGTCTTGCTCTTGCTTCATTAATTTGGTTCTCAATGTCCCCTCCCCCCACATTCTTATTCTGGCTTCTTCCGCCCTCCTTTCCAGTCCTAATGAAGGGTCTCAGCCTAAGGCATTGATAGTTCATTCTTCTCCATACTGCCTGACCTGCTGAGTTCCACCAGCAATTTTGTGTGTTGATCAGGACTTGAATTCACATTGTTTCAGTCTCACGTGCAGTCCAGCCTCTTACCATGCCTCCAAGGTACGTGGCTGGGCCTAGTCGGTGCTGTAAGTCCTGGACTGGAAGATAAATGACTGCCTAAGAACAGGCCTGGATAACCTGGAGTGGACTCGGCTGTCCCGTAAGGTAAGCTGCTGTTCCCATATGAGTCATTAGGAGTGGCTTCACCAGCAGGAAAGTGGAGGTGTCTAGGGAGACTCAGTGTTGTGACTCAGTCCCAGGTTCTCCCAAGGGTTGGGCTTGCTTCTGTATGTGGCTTTGTTGAAAACTTGTTCCTGCTTTGGTCCTCCATTGACTAAAATGATACTGCACCTGATATACTCAGTCTCACGATACCCTCATCCCTATTAACGTTCCCTCATTCACCTTATCGGTACCCATGGTTGCTCCCCATCTTTCAAACTATTTTTGTTTGTTTGACATGCTTGGTGCATGTAAAGATTAAAGTAGCTCAAGATCTTTTGTGATCTTTGTTATAGACCCTGGTTATTTCTTGATCAAGTGTTCAAGGATGCACAAACTACGCCCATCATTCTATATTGCTCTTCCTGTGGCAAGATTACAGATTTCATATTTCCTTACCATTAGAATATCTAATGGTGAAGTTCTGCCCATACTATTGTTATTAAATACCATTGGCAAACCTAATAAATAGAATCAGAGTAAAGGTAGAACTTCTGAGCTCTAATTGCATAAATCCACAAAGAATTGCGAACATTTGAACAATTTGAGACACTTCTCTTTTGGATGTTTTCACAGAGGTGAAATTTTCATTAAACATATGGGGAATCGCATGGCAAGGACTCAGCAACAATTACCAGAAGCTGTTTTTTTGTGTTGTTGTATTTTCATTCCTTCATATTTATAAGTGGGGAGTATTGGTGGAGAGCAGTTCACTGCTGTGTGCGGGAGAATAGTACTGTAAGGACGTGTACTTCAGAGATCACAGATTCCACTGATATTGGGCCTTGTATCTCAGTTCTAATGAATCTATGGGTGAAAAAAATTAGGAATGTTTGTTTGCATGTTTTATGATGTTTTTATTTTTGCTTTGAATTTTGTGAACTCAAAAAAAAGCAGATTCATTTTATATTTTCTACAAAATACAAAGGTATTTTCTAAACTGACTTTAGAATCATCTGCAAACGTGCTTTCTCTGGGGAATCATTGATCTTATTGCTGGTTTAGACATATTTTGTAACTAATAGAAACTGTCAGAATATTTCATTTCCTTAGTTCCTACTTTAGGAGTGGAGCAACAGAGGGCATGGTGAAACTTCACGTTGGAATGGAGAAGAGAGTTGATCTATTTATGGAGTTAAATTATTAACACAAGAAGTTTTTTCAACTGTTGAACCATAAGTTATGTTTCAATTATTCTCAGAATAATAAGTTGCATAAGTCTGGGCCCAGCCTGTGCTTACAAGTGGCCCTTCCACAAGCCATATGGCTCCCTAGGGACTGTTAGAGAAAAGCCTCATGTTTTGATGTTTTGGAGCAAGCCAAATAAGATTTTTTTTCCATATTTCCACATCTGCACAATCATAGTCTACCTTCATCCTTTGCCCACATATCATTTTCCACTTTAATAATTCCACAGTTATTCTTCCTTGGTGAGACGTGCAGTACTTTATCTCATACTGTGTGGAAGTTTGATACCTTTCTCTTCCCGCCACGCAGTGTCCTTGCTCCCATCCCACAGGAGGAGCTGAGGGATGGACTAACATTTAATATTGCCTGATGGATTCTTTTTCCATTCCATTTCCAGTTGAAATGGGGTGAGTCTGGGCTCAGCTCAATGATCTGCCTCAGGATTTTGTCAACGTGAATCTGCACCTCCAACATCAGTTTCTCAGGAAACCAGGTAACGAGATAAAAAGCTTCCAGATCCGACAAGTTTCTCAGCTTCACTGAAAAGTCAATACAATCTCTACTACAAACCCCTCAAACTAACTCACATTAGCGCATATTCTACCCCAGAGCTTTGTAGTTACTTTACGCTTACATATAGAACCCTCTCATGTGCACCATCATGGTTTAACACATTCTTGTGAATGAGAGGGGCAGTGCAAGGACTCAAAACACATGACAATTTGCAACCATACTTACTCTCTACAGCAAGTGCGGCAAGCCTCACGTTGCAGATCAGATGAGACAAGTTTTACAGGGAAGCAATACACATAACTGCTTGAGGAACTTAGCAGGTGAGACAGTATCTATGGAGAGGAATAAAGAGTCGACGTTTCAGCCCGAGACCCTTCATCAGGACTAGAAAGGAATGTGGAAGAAGCCAAAATAAGGAGGTGGGGATGGAGGGGAGGGGAAGATATACAAGCTGGAAGGTGATAGGTGAAGCCAGGTGAGGGGGAAGGTAGATGGTGGGGGAAGGAGGATGAAGTGAGAAGCTGGGAGGTGATAGGTGAAAGAGGTAAAGGGCTGAAGAAGAACAAATCTAATAGGAGAGGAGAGTGTATCATGGGAGAAAGGGAAAGAGGAGGGGCACCAGAGGAAGGTGATAAGACCATAAGAGATAGGAGCAGAATTAGGCCATTCAATCATCAAGTCTGTTCTGCCATTTCATCATGGCTGGCCCATTTCCCTCTCAGTCATTCTCTCCTGCATTCTCTCCATATCCTTTCACACCCTGACTAATCAGGCTGAGGGCACAGAGGGGATATTCTCCAACGTCAGCACATCCTTTCTTGGAAATGGGCACAAAACTGCCTACAATACTCAAAATGTGGTTTGAATTATGTCTTATAAAGCTTCAGCATTACATCCTCGCTTTTCTATTCTAGTCCTTTTGAAATACCAAAGTTGCATTTGTTTTCCTTACCGCTGACTCAGCCTGAAAGTGAACCTTTAGGGAATCCTGCACAAGGACTCTCAAGCTCCTTTGCACTTCCGATTTCTGAGTTCACTCCCCATTTAGAAAATAGTGTATGCCTTTATTCTTTCTGGCAAAGTGCATGCCCATACACTATCCTATATTGTCACCAGAGAGACTATGGATATAGTGGATATTCAACAAAACAAGCAGAAGGCATCACACTGAGACACTCTTGGAGGAAGAGATCTGTTCGACCCAATATTACATGACATTTTATATGCTAAGCAGCAGGGCAATTCTATAGTCACAATGCCTCCTTTGAATTTCATATAATTTTCACACACCTTCTTCTTTGCACCCACACTCCAGACAGCATTGTCTGGTTTTCAATCAACTGGTCTCCACAGTTCCAGGAAAACTATTGTTCAGGGGTGCATTTTAAGTTTAATCTACAATCCATGTTCATGTCTGGAGAATGGGTGCTGTGAACTTAATTATTTGTTATATATCCTAACTCCAGAATATGCTCTAACATTCCATTGTCACTTTGTTGCCCATTCTCCTAATCTGTTGAAGTATTCTGCAGACTCCCTGCTTCTCCAATGCTAACTGCCCCTCCATCTATCTTTGTATCTTCCACAACTTTGGCCACAAAGCTATCAATTCCATTACCCTGATCATTAACACATAACATGAAAAGTAGTCGACCCATCACAGACCCCTACAGAACACCAGTAGTCATCAGCAGGCAACCGGAAAAGGCTCCCTTTATTCCCACTGTTTGCCTCCTGTCAGCCAATATTTTATCTATGTTCATACCTCTACTGTAATACCATGGACTTTTATCTTGTTTAGCAGCATCATGTGCAGCACTTTGTGTGGTGAACTACATATACCTGTCTGGACACGCCCCCTGCTGACTGCTCCTGTGGCTCCTCCCACAGACCCCTGTATAAAGGCGATTGAGGTCTGAGCCCGGCCTCATTCTCCAGGATGTAGTGTTGTTCCTTCTTCCAGTCAATAAAAGCCGATATCTCACCTTTACGTCTCAGAGTGAGTTATTGATGGTGCATCACTTTGTCAAAGGCCTTCTGAAAATCCAAATAAGCACTATCTGCAAACTCTCCTTTGTCTATCCTGCCTGTTATTTCCTCAAAGAATTCCAACAGATTTTCAGGCATGATCTCCTCTAAAGGAAAAATGCTGATTTCAGCCAATGACATACTGTGGCATTAATCAATAATTATCTGGGCATCTCTCAATAAGAACTTCAGCAAATACAATCCCTTGACTTGGAGGAAGTTCTGAAGAAGCTTTATTGGTCATAGACACCAATGGATCAAATAATTTATTGTACATAGTCAGAGAAACAAAGTTAAGTTGAAGTGAAGGCATGTGTCACCTTAGAGTCAAGCCAGCCAATAGTGAAGAGGAGCTTGAAGGAGCAGGCAAGATCCATCATCAAGTCAAAGCAACACACACAAAAATCTCGAGTAACTCAGCTGGTCAGGTAGCATCAATGGAAAAGAATAAACAGTTGATATTTCAGGCCGAGATCCATCTTCAGACTGAGAGAAATCTTGTTTCTATTGACCTCATAGGAAGTAAAAAGAAAACTGCCTGTTTTAAAAATAATGCTCTAGTTGGAATAGTCAGAGCCCTCTATTCCAGGCACCTGAACTTAAGCATTGAGCTGCCCCAAGACCCCAATGACAGATTACATTGGCTATACAGATTTCCATTTTCATTATATCTTTGGCGACTGGAACATATCTAAGTACACCTATTACCAGCAACATTTTTCCAGTCTAATCAAGTGGAGCTTGTAAATCTTCAAGACAGGATTTCACCCCTCACCCACACAAAGATGCCAGTTTCCAATTTCTCAAATTATATCCTACTATGCACTGGCAAATACCTAGAGAATGAAAGGAGAGGCAAGGGAGATAATAAGTTATTTTATTTTCAGTAAATCAAGAAAAAAATTCATTAAGGAATTAGGATGGCTGATGTAGAACATTTGAATATGTTGAATATGTATAAGGAATTGAGACCTATAGTAATTATGTTAACTAGCAAAGAAAAGCAGTTATTTTAGCATTACCAAGTACTTGGAAACAGTACATAAGGATCTCGTCACCTCCTGTTCCCCACTCGGTTTGGGTTATCGGTGAAAGGGTGGTAATCTAGTTCATAGTTTGATCAATTCTTCCCATGTTGAAAAGATCTAAAGACAAATACTTCCCTATGTTGTTGTTGTTGTTGAGTGCCATTGAGACATCGTTGACCCTATGGATAGTGTAGTTGTCCGTAGGGATTTTGTAGCAAGATACTGATAGATTGCCAGGGCTCTACTGCACAGATTCTGCTGCTGCCCAGGTTGGATTCGAACTCAGGGCTATCCACCTCGAAGTCCAGTGCTGATGCCACTACACAACCAGCCAGCCCAATCCCAGAGTTACCCCGATAAAATTAATAAATTATTGATTTTAAATGATTGGGTTAATCAGAATCAGAATCAGGTTTATTATCACTGGCATATGACGTGAAATTTGTTAACTTAGCAGCAGCAGTTCAATGCAATAGATAATCTAGCAGAGAGAAAAAAGAAATAATAATAATAAATAAACAAGTAAATCAATTATGGATATTGAATAGATTTTTAAAAATGCAAAAACAGAAATACTGTATATTTAAAAAAAGTGAGGTAGTGTCCAAAGGTTCAATGTCCATTTAGGAATTGGATGGCAGAGGGGAAGAAGCTGTTCCTGAATCACTGAGTGTGTGCCTTCAGGCTTCTGTACCTCCTACCTGATGGTAACAGTGAGAAAAGGGCATGCCCTGGGTGCTGGAGGTCCTTAATAATGGACGCTGCCTTTCTGAGACACCACTCCCTGAAGTTCTCCTGGGTACTTTGTAGGCTAGTACCCAAGATGGAGCTGACCAGATTTACAACCCTCTGCAGCTTCTTTTGGTCCTGTGCTGAAGCCCCCCTCCCCCCCAATACCAGTGATACAGTCCGTCAGAATGCTCTCCACGGTACAACTATAAATCATTTTGTGTTGTTAAATCAAATATTTAAAATTTTCCAATTTACTACAGTAGTCAAAAATTCCTCTTAGATAGGAAAATGGAGCGGGATTAGGACACCTGCCTCCACAAGCTTGCTCTGTCATTAGATCTGCTCAGCGATTTCATTGTCATCTCAACTCTGCAATCCTTTCACCCTTTGTCTCTTAAGAATCTATATTGACAGGTTAGCTTTTTTAAAAGCTCTTAAGGTCAGCTTCTAAACTGCAGAACTCAATACTTGAAACTGTAAGGGATGCAGACCTGGCTGACATTTTTAAATGTCAGCTCAAAACATATTTAAAATATGCCTTGGTTTTTAACCAACATCATTTTGATTTTTATGTTTGTACTTTATCCCATTGTAAAGCACTTTGAACCAGATTGTCCATATGATAAGTGCTCTATAAATAAGTTATTATTATTATTATTATTATTATTATTATTATTATTATTATTATTATTACATCCCTTCTCACTTTTCTAAATTCCAGTTCCTGCCCTGCTTAGCTTGTCCTCATTAGAAAACCAGTTCATTCAGGTATCTGAAAAGTCAGCTTTTTCAGAAACACTTCCAATGTTTTTCTTCTTTAAATCAGGAGACTAAGTTGTTAAAGATGAGGTCCCACCATTGCCCGACAAACTGTAAGTGAAGAATAACTACTCTAGTTTTATATTCAGTTCCCTAGTGGTGTTACCAAGGAGACACAAGAAAATAAATGGTGACATATATATATACTTTGATAAGAAATTTACTTTGAACATTTTTACCTTTCCTAATCACTTGCTATGTGTGTGTACCAATCTTTTCAGAATCACATTCAAGGACACTCATATCTCTCTGCCAAACACAGCACTGCGAGCTCTCACCAATTAGATATGCTTTTATTTCACTTTGTGCCTGATGCACCATCAATAACTCTCTGAGACGTGAGGCGAAATATCGGCTTTTATTGACTGGAAGAAAGAACAAGCAGTAGTTGACCACCATACTACATCCTGGAGACTGAGGGCTGGGCTCAGGCCTCAATCGCCTTTATACCGGGGTCTGTGGGAGGAGCCACGGTCAGTGGTCAGTGGGGGGGGGGGGGGGGGCGTGTCCAGACAGGTATATGTAGTTCACCACAGTGCCAAAGAGGACAGTTCAACATTTTTCCAAACTATGCTCCATTTGCCAGATCTTTGCTCAGTCACTTAACTATCGCCCAGTGCAATCTCCTGGTATCCTCTTTGCAATCCACTTCTGTAACTACCTTTGTGTCATCAGCAAATTAGGCAACACTGCTTATGATGCCTTCATCATAGCCTTACAACAACTGAAAAGGCAGAGGTATAGTACTGTTTGATGTAGCCCCACACTTATTACGTGCTGACAATCAATAAAAAGCCTTGTTGCACATTCTTTATTTTCTGTCTTATATCCAAGCCAAAATACTACAATGAGCTTTTATTTTCTCCAACAGACTTTTATGTACCAATTTATCAGATGTTCTCTTAAAACCTATGCATGGTACATCCACCTGTTTGCCTCTATTACAGCACATGTTACTTCAAAGAGTCTTAAGCTCAAACACTGATAACCTTTAAGGAGAGAAAAAAGTGCCAAATAAAAAAAAGGATAAAGGAAATTTTTAAAGGTGGTGAATGAAGAATATTAACAGATAAGGAATTGGAAATGACCAAAAATAGTCTTACAGCATAGTATGGTGAATGCATAATAAGGAAAAACAAATATAAAAAGATCAGAATATACATGATTGAGAAGACCACATATGTAAATGCTGTGCCATGTGAGGGACTAATACAACAAAGACCAAGAGAATTGCAGCCTCAAAAAACTGTTCATAAATGGAATAGAAAATTACCCTAGAATATTTGATCAAGACATCATTATTACATCACTACACAAACTTTAATATTGTGAGACCTTTTCACTATCAAAGAGTGCTATATTTCAGTTGAGATATGAAAACAAGCATTTGTTTTCTGAGGTATAATTTCCAGAACACAATTTCAAGTCAAAATAGGGGAGTTCAATTTTGTATCATAGCTAGTTAACCCAAACTGACAACACTTTAAATAAACATGAAATTGCATTGTCATTATCCAATTTCTGCTCATGAGAACTTGAAACGTGCTTATTTGCTCCCAAGGGCTTAATGTTGCAACAAATGAGACAGGATTTGAGAACTGATTAAAAGATTCTTTCAGTTTTTGAAAAACCTCTAATTACTGTTTATTTAGGAGAAAAACTGTTTTACAATCTTTTGTAATGTGAACAAATTCATTGGAGAGACACTGAATCTAATGGATATAGAAGTGTTTTAATCAACAAAAACAAGCAGCAGGCATCATAATGAAACACTCTTGGAGGAAGAGGTCTCCCAAACCAACATTACATGACATTTTTACCTGCTAAAGATCAAAAGGTAGCATTGTAGTTACAATGCATCTTCAATGCTTCCTTTGAATTCCATATGGCTTTCACACACCTCCATCTTCGCACCCACACTCCAGACACCCAAAATGAATGTTAATCAGCATTGCCTGGTTTGTAATCAACTCCAGCCTACAGCTCCAGGTAAACGATTGTTCAGGGCTGCATTTTAGATTCAGTCTACAATCAATATTCATGTCTGAAGATTGGTTGCTGGTGAAATTAATATTTGCTATAAGCACCAACTCCAAAATATGTCCTAACACAATTATTTGTTCAACTTCAGTTTCATTTCAGAAGCACTGTCTACCGAGCACCTTCAGAGGATTGCCATCACTTGATTCACTTAAGTTCCACCAAAACCTTACCAGAGCAGCAACAGTAATGAAATCATTGGCTACAATTCATAGGCAAACTGTGATGGCATTGTGAACTTGAAAAGTGTCAAGCCTGTTTGAAACCTTTCTCCTGAAGGGAGATGGATGGTGGTTATTTGAAGGGAAGGAATTCTGCATCTGTCCACAGCATATCATTATTTGTTCATCTTTGAGTAGGTCCTGGATCTTGGCTCTCCAATGTACAACTATGCATCTGGCAAGAAAGCAAGATCAGAGAAGGAGAATTTTATGCCTTCAATTTAATAATAGAAGATAATGATGCAGAATTTAAACAATAGACCCTAAGCTTCATCTCATAAGGTTTCAATAATACCATGTTTTGGTGAACTGGTATAATCTACAATAATTTGGATGTTGTCCAAGCATCTTGCAATGCAACAAATGAGAAGGAATGTCCATTCAAACAGGGCTCGTGGAGTGTTCTTCAAAAGACTGTATAACTGCTTTAATTTAGTTCATTGCATTATATGATCTCCACCAGCAGAGGTATACCATAAAGCTGTGTATTTAGCCCCCTGCTCTTCTCACTTTACACTTATGAGTGCATGACTAAACACAGCTCCAATACCATATTCACATTTGCTGATGACACCTCTGTTGCAGGCTGAATCAAAGGTGGTGATGAATCAGCATATAGGAGGAAGATTGAAAATCTGGCTGAGTGGTGCCATAACAACATCCTCCTACTCAATGTCAGCAAGATGAAGGAGCTGATTGTTGGCTTAAGGAGAAGAAAACCAGAGGTCCATAAGCCAGTTCTCATTGGAGCATCAGGGGTGGAGAGGGTCAGCAACTTTAAATTCCTTGGCATTATTTCAGAGAACCTGTCCTGGACCCAGCATGTAAGTGCAATTATGAAGAAAGCACAGCAGCATCTCTACTTCCCTAAGAGCTCGTGGAGATTTGGAATGATACCTGAACTCGACAAACTTGTGTAGTTAGTTACTGCCTGTTACGCCACCGGCATTTAGGGCAGCAATGAAGGTCCTTCATTTCTGTCTGTCCTTGGCCATCTTCTCCATAATGCCCAGGCATGGTTCAGGGTCCTCATGTAGGTTGTAACAATGCATTCCTGTAGTTATTTGTGTTAGCTGGCCAGTGTTGGACCCGGTTCATACATTCCAAAAACCAAGGTCTTGGCTTCCTTCATCGTGCCAGTAGCTTCCTCTCAGTTTTCACTCCTGTCAGTCTAGCAGATCTCGGTGGCCACTCAGGAACACCGTCGCACACAGGTATAGAAGGATTCCTCATTGCTGTTCCCGTAACTTTTTTTTGACGAGTCAGGGTTGTTAGTCCTGACCGGAATCCCCAAACCTGGGGGACCAATGCACTACTCTCAGCCTGGCCTCCAACCTTTGATATGTTTGGCATGGGTGACCCTACTAAGAGGCAAAGCATGAAGCGCTGACTCCAGCCAACATAGCTCTCCAGGTCATTGAGGCGCACAAGCCTCCAAACCCTACGACAAGGTGTGGCCCTCTTGGAGGTATAGATCTGTAGTGGACAGAATATTGACTGGCTGCATGACAGCCTGTTATGGAAATACCAATGCTCTTGAATGGAAAACCTTCGAAAAAGTAATGGAGTCCATCATGGGTAAAGCCCTCCCTTCCATTGAACACATCTACACGATGAACACATCTACATGAAACACTGTTGCAGGAAAGCAACATTCGTCATCAGAGACCCCCACCACCCAGGACATGCTCTCTTCTCAGAGCTGCCAGGAAGAAATACAGGAGCCTTAGGACTCACAATACCAGGTTCAGGAACAGTTACTACCCCTCAACCATCAGGCTCTTGAACCAAAGGGGATAACTTCACTCAACTTCATTTACCCAACTGTTATGGATGTTATTCTATGGATTTGTTCAGTATGCCCACAAGGAAATTAATCTCAGGGTTGTATATGGTGACATATGCAGTATGTACTTTGATAATAATTTTTTTGAACTTTTGAAAAGCTTTTTATACTTTGTTTCTTGAAATGTGATTGTAAGGCAACATGCAGTGAGACTGCTAGCAAGAGAGGCTGATGATGGGACAAAATGACAGTCAATAGGATGAGTTGCAATGTAAAAGGCAGGCAAAATTGAAAAGGGTGAATACAGGACTGAAAAATTACAAAAAAGAGAAAGAAAATGTTATATTTGAATGCACGCAGTATACGGAATAAGGTAGATAAACATAGCACAGTTACAGATTAGCATGTATGACATTGTGGGCATCACTGAATCATGGTTGAGAAAAGTTATAGCAGGGAGTTTAACATCCAAGGGTACGCGTTGTATTGAAAGGACTGGCAAGTAGACAGAGGGGGTCGCATGGCTTTATTAGTAAAAAATGAAATCAAATCATTAGAAAGAGGTGACATAGAACTAGGTGGTGTTAAATCGTTGTGGGTAGAGCTGAGGAATTGCAGGGTTAAAAAGACCCTGATAGGAGTAATATACAGACCTCCAAACAGTTGTAAGGATGTGGTCTACAAATTACAATGGGAGATAGGATATGCATGTCAAAAGGGCAATGTTATGATAGTCCTGGTGGATTTCAATATGCAGATAGATTGGGAAAATCAGGTTGGTGCTGGATCCCAGAACCACAGGCATTTCAGAAGTTGCAGGATAGATACATTCCAAAGAGGAAGAAGTATTCTAAAGGCAAGAGAACATAAAAGCCAAAGAAATGGCATATAATAGAGCAAAAGTTAATGCGAAGTTAGAAGATTGGGAAGCTTTTAAAAACCAACAGAAGGCAATTAAAAAAAGTCATAAAGAAGGAAAAGATGGAATGCAAAGATAAGCTAGTTAATAATATTAAAGAAGATACCAAAAGTTTCTTCAGGTATATAAAGTGTAAAAGAGAGGTGAGAGTAGATATTGGAACACTAGAAAATGATACTGGAGAGGTAGTAATGGGCGACAAGAAAATGGCAGACGAGCTGAATAAGCATTTTGCATCAGTCTTCACTGTGGAAGATAATAGCAGTAAGCCTGAAGTTTGAGAGTGTCAGGGGACAGAAGTGTTTGAAGTTGCCATTACTAGAGAGCAGGTTCTTAGGAAACTGAAAGGCTGAAGATAGATAAGTCACCTGGACTAGATGGTATACACCCCAGGGTTCCAAAAGACGTGGCTGAAGAGATTGTGGAGGCATTAGTAATAATCTTTCAAGAATCAATTGACTCTGGCATGGTTCCAGAGGAATGAAAAATTACAAATGTCATTCCACTCTTCAAGAAAGGAGAGAGGCAGAAGAAAGAAAATTATAAGCCAATTAGTCTGACCTCAGTGGTTGGGAAAATGTTGAAATCGATTGTTAAGGATGTGGTTTTGGGGCACAAGATAAAATAGGCCATAGTTAGCATGATTTCCTTAAGGGAAAATCATGCCTGACAGACCATTTGGAATTCTTTGAATAAATAACCAGCAGGATAGACAAAGGAGAATTGGTGGATATTGTGTAGTTGGATTTTCAGAAGACCTTTGACAAGGTGCCACATCAGGCTGCTTAACGAGAGCTCATGGTATTACAGGAAAGGTACTAGCATGGATAGAGCATCGCTGATTGGCAAAAGGCAAAGAGTGGATAAAAAGGGAGCCTTTACTGGTGGCTGCTGGAGATTAGTGGTGTTACACAGAATTCTGTGTTGGGACTTCTTCGTTTCACATTATATGTCAATGATTTGGGTGACAGACTTGTTGGCTTTGTGACCAAGTTTGCGGATGATATAAAGCTAAGTGGAGGGGCAGGTAGTTTTGAAGCAGTAAAGAGACCAAGGAAGGACTTAGACATATTAGCAGAATGGGTGAACAAGTGGCAGATTGAATAGAGTGTCAGGAATTGTACGGTCATGCACTTTGGTCGAAGAAATAAAAGCATAGACTATTTTCTAAATGGAGAGAAAATTCAAAAATCTAAGGTTGAAAGGGACTTGAGAGTCCTCGTGGAGGATTCCCTAAGGTTAATTTGCAGTTTGAGTCAGTGATGAGGAAGGCAAATGCGATGTTAGCATTCATTTTGAGAGGACTAGATATAAAAGTAAGGATGTAACAGTGGGCTTTATAAGGCACTGGTGTGGCCTTGCATGAAGTATTGTGGGCAGTTTTGGACCTCATCTAAGAAAGGATGAGCTGACATTGGAGAGGGTTCAAAGGGAATTCACAAAAATGATTCTGGGATTGATTGAAAAGCTTTTCGTGTGAGGAGTGTTTGATGGCTCTAGGCCTCTACACACTGGAATTCAGAAGAAAGAAGGGTGACCTCGTTGAAATCCATCAAATATTGAAAGGTATTGATAGAGTGAATGTGGAGAGGATGCTTCTGATGGTGGGAGAGTCTAAGCCCTGAGGACACAGCCTCAGAATAGAGGGGTGTCCTTTTAGAATGGAAATGAGGAGAAATTCCTTTACCAGAGAGTGGTGAATTTGTGAAATTCATTGCCACAGGCACGCTGTGGAGGTCAAGTCATTGAGTATATTTAAGGCAGAAGTTGATTAGTCAGGGCTTGAAAGGATATGGGAGAAGGCAGGAGATTGGAGCTGAGAGTGAAATAGATCAGCCATGATGAAATGTAGCAGCAACCTCAATGGGCAAATGGCCTAATTATGCTCCTATATCTTATGGTCTTTTGACTTTCTGTTACTTTTAACATTTTTAGTACCCATTCCCTGGTACAAATTTTGGAACTCCCTAGCCGAAGACACTGTGGGAGTTTCACCATAGGATATAAAGTATAAGAAGGTGATTTACCACTATCACCTCTATAATTCTTCTGTACAATCCAACACAGTGTAATAATCATTTATTGCAATCACATCCAGATGCTGGAAATCCGAGCAACATGCACAAAACACTGGAAGAACTCAGCAGGTCAGACGGCATCTATGGAAAAAAGTAAATAGTCAATGTTTCGGGCTGAGACCCTTCACCAGTCCAAATAATCTCAGTCCAAAATATCGACTGTTTACTCTTTTCCATAGATGCTGCTTGACCTGCTGAGTTTGTTTTGTGTCTGTTGTTTGTCAAATAATTGTTTTGGCACAAATAGTTACAAACATACCGAAAGATGTGGAAACCACACAGGTTGAGAGTGGAGTGTGTTCTGTCCTGACCTTGAGGATGGCGGATCGTCTTTGGTGACGCAGCAGGTGAGCATCACTGCAGGATGCTGGCATCTGATCTGCAGTTGCAGTCCCAGTACTGTTGTGGTTGGACCTGTTTCAGGTCAACATTGACTTCAAAGTATTGATGGTCGTCTGGCTCAGTGCTGATAATGCCACTGAAATTTCAAGTGTTTGTACTTTGATCTTCAGTAACTGTGCAGAAAACAGCTAGAGGAACTTATCAAGTTGAGTAGCATCTGTGGGGGGTGTGGGGAGAGGGGGAAGGAACTCTTGATATTTCAGGTCAAGAACTGCGTCTTCACCTGCATCCAGCAGTTGCTGCCTGGTCCGCTGAAGTCCTTCAGCAATTCATTCTTTGCTTGAAATCCAGCATCTACAGTCTCTGTGTCTCCAATACATGGTGTTAAAACCATTCTTTTTTTTTGCTTATATTGGAATCAAGTTTTATGTAGAACAAGAGATGGAGCTGTGGCCAAGAGGACAAGACCAGCCATGATCATGTTGAATAGTAGAGGAGGCTCAAGGGGTCATAGACCCCACTCATTTTCCTACCTTTTTTTTTTACAGTGATAAACAAGATACTGTGACTTCATGTTTGCTTTCTCTAATGACAGCCAAGGGAGCTGTGCAACTACTCATTTGCCCCTTTGATACTGGCACAAAATGACCATTTTCTCTTGCAATGAAAAATATAGTTACATTTCAAAGGATCCAGTTAGGGCATGCTATGGAGATGTGAGAATGCCATTATTCCTCTAGATTTATGAAATGACCTAGGCTTTGAGCAGGGATGCCTTACTTTTGAAAAAGTGTACAGATTAGTTTATAAAGTTCATGCACAAGATCAGCTGTCTGATCAGTTACTGTATACTCAACATCACAATTACAGGAGCATCATACCTCAAAACTTTTTAAAGGCCTTGAGGAAATTGTCCACAAAGACCTCTTAATCTCCATCTGAACTTTCCCTGTCTGTTGCTATTAGGAATCAGTTTATGACAGCGAGAAACTTCAGAACCAATACCATTTTTTACAGCTTGGAGAACAAAATGAAGATTGGGATAACCAGCTGTTGACATGTATATTGAGATATTGTTATAAAAGTAAAAGGTTCTTTTTTTTTAAAACAAGTGATTTTGGATTTGGGTGGCAGGGTGGAGATGCGTCTCTACCAAAGGAAGTAAAAGGCACCCCTTCCCTCTGGTAGCCTGCAGGTCATCCTTGGGCAAGGTGTAGCACCTGCTTAGCCGCTCGATCAGGGTCCTGTGAAGCCATGGGAGCTGATAGTGGATGGTCGTATGAGCAGCTGGTGCGTATCACAAGTCCTGGTTATGCAACCACTGACGTCAGGCAGACACTCTCTGAGATGTATTGATAATGGCTGGAGTCATTATCAATGACTCCCAGAAGGCAATGGCAAACTACTTCCGTAGAAACATTTGTCAAGAACAATCACAGTCATAAAGACCAGGATTATATGATACGGCACATAATGATGATGAATTTGGGATTGTGAGAGAATTACACAAAAAACTTTTAGATTGATTGTTGAGCTGTTTTATAGTTTAGTTACATTGTTAAAAATGTATAAATTTCATTTCATTCTCTCATTTTTTTCAGTTTTTGTCACTTGTTTGACATTGACAGATTATGCTGAGAATGTTAAGTCAGTGAATCCTATGATGGAGCACAAATTCACTAACAACCATGGGTTTCAGCATCAATCCAGGTAAAGTTATTACACTCCCTTCACCTTAGCTGAGGAATAATAGTCTTATTATTACTCATCAGAAATTCTGCATCAAATTCGGTTAAATAATATCTTTTCAACACTGTACATTTCAGATTCTATACACAAAGCTTTCATGTTCAATTAATCTTTTGATAATGTATACATTGGACAAATGTTTCTGAATAGCTCTGCAGCTGTGAAAGCAAAGTTCAGGATATTACTGTGTTCTTGGCCAGAAATGTTGACTGTCTTCCTCTCCATAGATGCTGCCTGACCTTCCAAGTTCCTTGAGCATTTTGTGTTTGTTCCTCTGGATTTCCAGCATCTGCAGTATCTCTTGTGTTCAGGATATCACTGCCTTTGTTTGGCTTGACAGTTAAATGTATTTCCTGCTTTAATCAGTCTTACACTCTACTGAATGATTAACTTAACAGAAAGTTTATATTGTTTGCACAAAAAGGTGTGATCGCAACTGTGACTGAGATGAAGATTTGTTGTTAAAATATAAAAGAGTTAATTATTTTAAAGGAGGAATCAGCTAGTTTCACCTCTACAAACGACAGGATATTTTACATAAAGAGCAAGCTGATAACTTCTCTTCTGTCTGTGACCTTGAACACTGGAATAGGAGACTTTAAACTAAAGTGAGTAGAGGGCTGAAGAGCCAAATTTAAAATTAATAGGCAGCACACTCCCTTATCTGGGTCATCTGGGACACACTGGCAACAGAGCACTTTGCTGAAATTATTCCAAGATCAACAGATTAACTAAGGAGCGCGTCACATGTACAAATACTGAAAGCATCAACAGAGGCCACCCTGACAATCTGACCAAAGAAACATGAAATGCAGCCCACTGGAATAGGCATGAAAGAAACACTTTCTAAGAAAATGCACAGAAGGTTAGTGATTTAACACAATTTATTGTTGCTTGAATAATCAATTAGATCATTCAGTGGAGTTTTGTTTTCATACATATGTTATAAGAGCTAGCTTCAGTGGCTGCTTAATGTTTTCATATGAATATAATCAACAAAGGAGAATAGTTCACCAAACTGAAATGTAGAATGTCCTTTTAACCACAGCAGGCCTTAGCAACCTATTATTACACTGCTAAAAAAAAAGATTACAGATGATCGGCTTATGGAAAGACTTCTACATCTTATTGCCAATACACATGATATAGTAATAATTTTACAGCATTTTGCCAGTCTACAAGCATGTACAACTTCATTGTTTCAACTCATTTAATACTGTGCTTGCAAGAGAATTAGTTCAACTATTGAATTGCAAGCATAAATCCCTCTAGAAGCAAGAACTTGAAACATTTCCCCTTTGCATAACGTATGGCATCTTTTAAGATCATTTAGTTATAAAAAAAAGCAAGAAAGAATAAAAGGGAAATATGTGATAAAGTGTGTTATATTCAACAGTGTCTCCAAACTTAGAAAAAAATGTTTAATTCAAATGAGGGACACATGCATCAAAATAGTGGTAGTCTGAAGAAACCTTGTTTTGAGATTATTTTTCACAGAATTACATTTTTCAAAATCATTTTTAAATTCTGCAGTGTAGTCTGAAAGAAAGCTATCTTAAAATGAAGCCAGTGTTTTTGCATATACAAAGATTATACCTTTTCTATTAATTGTACAAGAAATCGTGGAGTCACACTCAAAACGCTTTAGTAGGTGGAATCAACTTCGAAAGCGTGAATCAGACACTAAAACTGTTGAAGTGCTTGGAGAGCACATTTGCGTTTCTTCCAAAAACGCCACCTGATCATAATTTTTTTTTTTTACAGAGTTCTTTATGTACAGCAAAACCATTTATGATTTTTTTGATGTGTGTTTTTATTTTTTTTTAAATAAGCAAGTAATTTTTTTATACCCTGACACCATGGGTTCAAGAAAATTATAAGGCTAGATGTTGTGAATAATCAGTGATTTGTACACTCCTTGCTGGAACTGGATACATTATGATTTGCTGTCAACATCCTCGGTCACAGGAAAGGTATCAAAGGCGCTACAGAAAATCTCTGCTCGATGGCACACTGACAGTGAAAAGTCACTCATACTGAAAGCGCCTGTGTCACTTGGTGCGCCAATTGCACTCTCTTCAGATCAACGAATGAAAGTGATTTCCCATGCGGTTTTAAAGTTGCTCATGCTAAATTAAAATATCCTGTTGTATCTAAACCATGCTTTTAATGTGTGAAAGCAGCAGGCACACACTTCATCTGCAGTCGGCTCCTCTCTTCCAGCCTTTTCCTCCTGGATACTGGCAGTAGCAAAACGTGTTCCTGTAAAAGACAGACAAACTTGTATTTATATACTGTTTTTCACAGCCCAAAGAGCTTTAGAACTGATTGAATTACGGTCACAGGAATAGGAGGTAGCCAATGTACACAGAGCAAATTCCCAAAGCAGCAATGCGAAAATAACCTTATTATCTATCCTAGTAATGTTTATTGAGCAATCAGCATCGACCATTGCCCTCTTCTTGGAGCCTCTTGAAGAGAGCAGGTAAAATCTTGCTCAACGGCTGGTACTTCTTACAGTGGACACTACCAGTACTGTAATGGGGTGAGCCATTGTGGGAAATACGAAGGGCAGACTGACACAGGGTGCATCAGAAGCATTAAGCACATGAAATACAGTCTGACTGAAGCCAGAGCCAATGACAGCTATCAACCTTAAAAGTTAACTCTGCTTCTTTCAACACAGACACCGACTGATCAGCCGAGCATTTGCAGCATTTGTTTATGGATTGTGGACTTTTTCCATTTGTATGGTTTTTATATTCTATGTTTTTTGCCCAGTCCTTTCTGTTTCATTGTGTAAGGGGATGGGGTTGATGATCTTGTTGCGTTCGGTTAGTTTATTTTGAGTGGTGTGTTGATCTTCTTGTTGCATTTTGTGTGGGGGAGGGAGGTTTGGGGGGGGTTGATGATCGGGATGTTGTTCTTTTTTGTGCGTGGGGGGTGGGTTTGACGTTTCTCTCTGAATGATTGCCATGGTTTTGCTTTGTTTTGTGGCTATCTGGAGAAGACAAATCTCAGAATTGTATTCTGCATATATACTTTGGTAATAAATGAACCTTTGAACTTTTAATGATTAGAATAAAAAATTGACATTCAAATCTGAATTTTTAAAATTCCTTCAACTTTTAATTTATAAGTTTATAATTTAAATTGTTTTGCATTTTCAAAACAATTGCCAATTGACAGTCACACTCTAATAAAAAGCAAAGTGGCTCATCTATGAGCAAAGTTGTTCAGTTCCATGTCACAACGTAACACTAAGCACTGGCATTCTTCCCTGCTGTGAATTGTAAAGCAGTTTTATACAAAACCCTAACAGGAGTACTATACCTGAAGCTCCATTTTGTCTCCAACACAATATTAATGAGTCTTCTTGTCTGCCTGTCGAATTGTCTCCTTTTTCACTCTGACAACTTTATATCCTTCAACCTGCCAAGGTAAAAATAAATACTTTGGTTTCTGAATAGCCCCAAAAAAAAAAACTGGGATAGTTGCATTGGCTTCTCGAATGAAATTCCTGCTATAAAAGTATTAAATGTTAGTATCTTGAGTGAAAAAGACTGTAAGCAGTATTTTAAAAAATATAATTTATATCCCACATGAACAATTTCAGTTTATGCAAGCAGCAAGAGAAGATTCTGCAAGAAGAGTCAGGTGTCAGTTAGCAGAGCAAGGTCAGTGACAGAAAAAGCCAAAGCGTGTTAGGAGAATCACCACACAAGATGGAGATCTGAATGGAAGCTTCCCCAGTAATCTGGGACAACTTCATATCTACAAATGTTCCATTTTGGAATTACTGTGATGGTGCATTTAACAAAAGCCAGTGAATAGTGATGTCAGCCAATATAAATTATTTCAATTATTCACACATCAACATTCATCACCCAACTCCTAAACCTTTGAAGCATATCAAATGATGTAAGGACAATATTCACATTAAGATCAGGATGAGTATCAGATGTAGTTTTTTAAAAATGGAAATAGTCCAAACAATACATTCTTTTTTACTACGTTGACCAGTCTGTAAGAAAGGCTTTAGAAGTTGGAGATGTAAGCTGAGGCCTTTATCTAAGTGGCAAATACAGGTACATTGTGAGAGAAAGTCAGTTTGTTACGGGAAGCACTTTTAGTGTCAGAGCACCTTAAAAACATTTCAAATACTCAGCAAACAATTCCAGACAGAGCAGAATTAACCATTAGCTGCAAGACAAGGAAAGTCAGTTCCCAAAATAATACAAACCCCTCCATCCTCATCCAAACAAATCATTCAGGTGAATGAAAATTCTGCAGAAACATAAGCTTGGATTTTATTTACTGTGGACATAATCCTGTAATGCACTACTAGAACTCTTTCCACTTCAAATATTGAAAATACAAATACTGGTTTTTACCCAATAGCCAAAAGGAAACTAGCAGGGAAGTCTGCTCATTAACATTGTGCCAACACTACATTGAAAAGGATTCAGAACTATCAGAAAGTGAGAGACTGGTGGTAAGTGCAGAGAACTGTGAGGACAGTAACAGATTTCAAAGCAATATGGACAGGCTGATTTAATGGGTAAATAAGGAGTGATTGAAAACTGGTGTTGAGAATTTTGTTTTGTCATCTTACAGTAACAATTTAAAATAAGGAAACATAAGTGGTAGGCCATTTGCTTGCTTCAGTAATCAGTCAGAATATTGCTATCTTTTACCTCAGTGCCGGGTTCTTGTACTAACCCCACATATTCAAATAATTTCTGATATCTGTCTTGAATATACCTACAATTGAGCTTCCCCTGCTTCCTGACCCCTTTTCTGAGACAGTTACCCATGGTTTGAGAAACTCCTACGTCTACACTATCAAGACCTTCGAGAATTTTGTATGCTTCAGCGAAGATCTCCCTCACTTGTCTAAAATCTAGAGAGAATGGGCCCAATCTCTTAAACTATGGTCCCGGGGTAATCCCCACATTCCAGGAAGCCATCTCGCAAGACTTTGTTGCACTCATCTTGTTGCAAATATTGTAAGTAAATCCCTCCTTATGCAGGGAAATCATTTCTGTACAGAATATTGCAGGTGCAGGCTTGAGAGGGCTGATAACATTTTTAAGATTGGCTTTATTTGTCACATCTACATTGAAACCTGCATTGAAATGTGTCATTTGTGTCAAATCAAGTGAGCATCGATTGTGCTGGGGCAGCCTGCAAGTGTTGCCATGCTTCCGGTGCCAACATAACAAGCCCATAAACTCACTGACCTTAACTGTACATTTTTGGAATGTGGGAGAAAACTGGAGCACCCCGAGGAAACCCACGTGGTCACGGAGAGAACATACAAACTCCTTACAGACAGCAGCAGGAATTGATCGCCAATCTTGCGCTGTAAAGCGTGGCGCTGATTGCTGTGCTACAGCGTCAATATCCGCAAACCAGCAGCAAAAGTAATACGAGTGAAATCTTTATTCTGCAGCCTGGTTAGGGTTTGGAACGCACTGCCAAGGGTGGCGATGGTGGGAAATTCAATTGTTGCACTCAAAAGGTAGCTGGATAGGTAACTGCAAGGTTAAGGGATGAGTGTCTGCATAGGGGACTGGATGGATTGCTTTATCACAGAGCTACCACACACTCTGCATTGAGTACCCCACCATCTGTAGTGTAACGAATTTGTGAATCTGCAAACACTATCCCATTATAAAAAGAGATTTGGCAACTAATTAATGTTACTTAACTAAGTAAGTCCCTCCCCTGCGTAAGACTTAGTTCCAGGTTACTAGTTACACATTTATACCAGAGATATTGGTTTTTGTTGCAGCATTGGAATTTATATTCATGGTACTCATTTACAAAGAACAATGCTGATTTGCAACTAATTTATAGACAAGTTGGTGGTTTTGCTTCTTAATATTCAATGGAGGTAACTGATGATGTATCTGGAAACAGTGCAGAACTATGGGGAAAGGGCCAGCGTGTGGGACAATTGGAAGGATGTCTGAAAGACTAATGGGCTTGAAAGCCTGAAGGGCTATAGAGTTCAGTGAAAGACTTTTTCATTCTGGTTGTATGCAGCAATAAGAAAATTTTAGGTCAATTTCAGCAAGAAGCATTTGCCCAAACTGGAGCTACACTGCACTTTCAACTGCCATCATATTAAAGACATTCTTAACCTCCACTGGGACAACTACTAATTTGGTTTGGGAAAGAATTTAGAGCTTATGTTCGCTGCTCCTATTTGTCTCCTGGGAAGCCCATCTCCCATCATCACAAGCACCTAATAAATAATTCTGCTGTTATTCTCATTCTTTTTTTTAATGCAGCTGCAAACCTCCTCTCCCATGAAATCACATCCAAAACACTTGGCACCCTCCTCATCGCCTTGCCCTTCCCTTTCCAGTTCATTAGCATCACAGTCCCTGCTCGAAGGCAAAAGAAGGCGCTTCACCACAGTGTGGGTTACCTAAGAGAAGAGGAAGGGGATTGAAAGGAAATTCAAGAGTTTTAAAAAATATGCGCTTGATGGTTTCAGCCCCAGTTCACGAGCAAAACTTGAAAATATTCATTTAACAAAAAAAAAATGGGTCAGTTGCAGCATTACTTTTTTGGTGACAACATTTCCATCTTCATCGAAGAACTGCTCTTCCGTAACCATCTCTTCAGGGACTGTTTTAGCATCCTCTTCCTAAAGGGTGTATTACGTGAAAATTAGGGCATGATTTTAACATCGGAATTCACATCCCTATGAGCACAGCCTGTTGAGCACACCATTATCATAAATCAGCATTTCATATTTACATGCATCCCTTGAGAACAGCATTGCCTGTCCTTCACAACAGCCCTGGATTCCTCACCAGTCAAAAGGTATGTCTGCATACCACTTCTGCAATCAACAGATGGAGAAAAGTCATGTGGGCTTTATGTTTTGGGGAAAATGGCTGCCTGAATAACAGAATCAGAACCAGGTTTATTATCATCGGCATGTGACGTGAAATTTGTTAACTTAGCAGTACCAGTTCAATGCAATACATAAAATAGAAGAGAAAATTATCCAAATTAAAAAATTAGTAAATTTGCTTTCTAGTTGTCGAGAGATGGTCGGGCTCTGTAAGCCAGGTTGAGAGGACAAGTTGAGTTGCAGACAAGTGGTCATGTGACATTACATTAAAGATTATTCATAAACTAAAGTTGGCAACCCTAGCCTTGTGGCATTTTTGCTTTTCTCAACAAGTAAAACTTTAAAAATATTCATATAAATAGAACTTCAGATGATTTACAAATACAATGGCATCAGGGTCCTGTTAAAGGCAAATGCTGCTTGAATTATACTTTGTAGTTAGATAGCTTACAAGTTGCCAGAACTCCTCACTGAAAAAGGAACCGCTAATTACTTGCACTTACACATCTGATAAGAGAAGACACTATTGATAATGAATCAGGAAGGCAGGCTCAGTGACACATGAGCAATGATAGTGCCACTAAGTACTTTGCAAAGTTGACTGAAGCAGTTGTGGAATATTCCAAATCCTTCATTTGGTTTCAAATTTTACTTACTTGGCAAAGCCGCATTTGTTTGCAAATTGCTTAGCTAGACACTGCCTGACTTTGCTCTGTGACATCGTTCCATTCCCTTCACCTCCTCTATCCCGACTCCCACCAACACCAACAGTGAAGCCTGGAACGAGAAACCCCCTTCTGCTCCCCAGCAACCTTCCTGGAAGCATCCCTTTACAGCAGAAGCCCCTCCCTCTCCTCTAGCATGGGATATTCTCTACCTCCAATGATGCAGCCCACCCAATTCATGGTTCGAGCAGGTAGGATTTGGATCTCATGACCCCATAAAGTTTTGGTATGAAGGAAGGCCACTGGTTTTCCTCAGTCTTTGCCCATTTCCTAATTACTTCACCAAGCTTCCAAATGACTTATGAGAAACATGGCCTTGAAATTCAGGTCCATCCTTACAAAGGAATCTCACATTCACTGAAGGTCCTGTCACCCCTCTCAGCTAGCTAAAGCCAGAGGATTATTACTGAAATGCATCACCATTGCGGATTATTTTTGTCAGCAGTTTTGCACCACACCAAACTTGTTAACATGCATTTTCATATCAGGCCAACTGTGAACATTTAAAATAATTCATTTTAACAAACTAAGCAGGCTGAATTAATGGGAAAAAAACAGTACAGGAAAGACAGGAGAAGAATTGTGCATCAAAATACAGAACGGAAGACCTGTAAAGTTTAACATGCTTTCTTTTCATTTGTACCATAACAGCTTGTACTTAAGGAAAATCAACCAAAAAGTCGAAATAATGCCAAAGTTTACTCACCACCCAAGAGTGCAGCAGTAGTCAGAACATGCTTTCTGTTTGCTGTAAAGTTTGATGGACTTTTCCCCCCCAGTTTATTTATTGTTTCCTTCTTTATATTTTCATAGTGAGAACAGCAGGGTGCGAGACAAAATAGTCAACTGCTCCTCTTGCGGGATGTGGGAAGGCAGGGAGACCTCCAGTGTCCCTGACAATTTCACCTGCAAGAAGAGCATCCAGCTGCAACTTCTAACAAACTGCTTTAAGGAGTTGGAGCTGGAACTGGATGAACTCTGGATCACTTGGGAGGCTGAATGGGTGATGCACATTTGAGAGGTACTTACATCCAAGGTGTAGAACACAGGAAACCGGGTGATAGTCAGGATGGGGAAAGGGGTTGTGCAGAGTACCCCTGTGGCCACCCCCCTCAGCAACTTTGGGTGGCGTTGGGGGGGATGACCTGACAGAGGAAGGTCACAGTGATCAGGTCTTTGGCACTGAATCTGGTTCTGTGACTCAGCAGGGAAGAGGAGAAGAAGAGGCAAGCTGTGGTGATAGGGGATTCGTTAGACAGGGGAACAGAGAGAAGGTTCTGTAGACGAGAATGAAATTCCTGAATGGAACGTTGCCTCTTGGGGCATCTTGGATCGAGTCCTCTGCGTAAGTGGGAGGGTGAGCAACCAGAGGTCGTGGTCCATGTAGGCACCAAAGACATGAGTAGGACAAGTGATGAGGCTTTGCAAAGTGAGTTCAGGGAGTTAGGTGTAAGTTAAAGGATAGGACCTCTAGCATTGTGATCTCAGGATTGCTACCTGTGCCACACGCTTAAGAGGCCAGAAATAGGAAGATTACACAGTTTAACATATGTGAAAAAATAAAACCCCTTGTTGTGTAGCAAGGGCTGCCAACTTCATACCAGTTGAGCTCTCGTATGTGTGCGTTTGGAGAGAGGGTAGGTGATGGTTTAGCTCAGGCGTGGCCCCATAATCACAAACAATTCAACAGGTCTGAATTCAGTGGATATATTTTCATCACAGCTATGAGGGTATAGATAGGGTGATTGCAAGTGAGCTTTTCTCACTGAGGTTAGGCGAGACTAGAACCAGAGGTCATGGGTAAAGGGTGAAAGGTGAAATGTTTAAGGGAAACACGAGGGTGAGCCTCTTCACTCAAAGAGTGGTAAGGGTGTGGAATGAGCTGCCAGCAGAAACAGTGAATGTGACTTTGATTTGTGGATAAGGATTTGGAGCACATTCACCATTTTGCCAGCAGAAATGGTGAATATGACTTTGATTTGTGGATAAGGATTTGGATGGGAGGGGTATAAGGGCTATTTATTACAACATTATTGTTCTTGCTCAGGGCAACAATTGCAGTGCTACTCCATCAATGCAAAGCAGCATACTGGGAATTCAGCTCCTAAAAACACACTGACTAAATTAAAAATAACACCCAAGTTATCTAGAGCGACACCTAAGTTACAAATTAAAAACAAACAAGTCTAACATTAAAGAAACAGTGTCTGTCCCATTGCACAGGCACATGTTATAATATACAATGATTAACTATAAAATAGCATCAAGAATTAAAACTGAAATTTTAAAAAAAACAAAGAGCTCTGAAAGGAAGATAATTGCCCCATTTCAACCCAGATATTGCAAATGTCCATTAATTGGATTTAGAGACTGACAGTGGTACCTATGGGGTGGGCGATATTCATTTGTACAATAACTCTGGGGAGAAAGCTGTTTCTCAGTCTGGATGTCCGTGCAGAGATGTCCTGTATCAGCTGCTGGTTGGTAGGAGATTGACCAGGTGATTACTGGGGTGGGATAAGTCCATCACGATATTGAGAGCCCACCTTGAACCATGTGAGTTGTAGATTATTTCCCTACCCGGTAGTTGTGTCCCAGTGGTGTTCTGTGCAGTTTTGATCACTCATTGAAGTACCTTCTGGTAATGTTGTTGCAACTAGTGTATCGTACTGTCACGTGGTAGGTCAATATACTCTCAACAGCATATCAATAAAAGTTTACCAGCAGGTTTTCAGGCAGATTTGCTCTCTAAACTTCTAAGATAGTATAAGTGCTAGTGAGCCTTCCCTACTATCAAGGAGGTGTTGGTGATCCAAGAGAGCTCCAAGAAGGTAGAACAGTAGTCAATAAAAAGCATTCTGGCGCAGGTGTCTTTATGCTCCAAGTGTTCCACTACGGTGTGGAGAGCATCCTCGGTTGATCTGTTTGCCTTAGAGGCAAACTGATGCTGGTCCAGAATAGCAGGGATGGCGATATTAATGTGGGACATAACCAGTCTCTGCAGGTACTTGGCAGCTTTGGGAGTGAGGGCAACCAGCCTGTAGCTGTTGACGCATGTTACCGCCAACTGCTTTGGGATTGGTATGATGGTTGATGCTTTGAAGCATGCGGGGATCATAGCACGGGACAGAGTGAGGTTATAGATTTCAGTAAAAGCCTCTGCTAGCTGGTCATTGAGGACCTGCCTGGTATGCTGTCTAGTCCAGCTGCTCTCTGTGTGTTGGTGCTGCTGCAGAGTACGTCTCGCCCTGTGTACTCAGTGTCAGCGCTGTGTCTTCCTCGGGTGTCAAGGCCTTTATCACTGGTTCATTGTTCTCCTTATCAAATGGAACAAAGAAATTGTTTAGCTCCTCAGCTAGTATGGTGTTGCTTTTTGCAGGAGAGGAGTCCTTTCCTTTATGGTTACTGATGGACCTGATGGCTTTCCACATGTGTCGGGGGTTGGTGACATTATTGAAGTGTGTCTCCAACTGTTGCTTGTATCTGTACTTGGTGGTTTTAATGCCTCTTTTAAGGTTTGACCTGGCTTTGTTGTGTGCAGCAGCATCTCGAGCCCTGAGAGGGCTCCAGACTTTGTTCTTCACCCATGGTTTCTGATTTGGGAATACAAATATTTTTATTGCTGGTGACTTTATCTACACAGTATTTGATATAGTGCATGACCGTGGTGGTGTATTCCTCCAAGTCAATTCCCAAACATCGTGTTGCTTGGCATGGAAATAGGTTCAAATCTGTGCACTCGAAGCAGACTTGAAGCTGTGAGACACCTCCTTCGGGCCATACTGTCACTGACTTGGTAATTGATTTTGCTTTCCTCATCACTGATCTTTATGCTTAGATTAGAAATAAAGACAGGTAGTCATACAGTCCATGTGAAAGCATGGATAAAGCCCTGTATGCACTAGTAATATCGGTATAAACCAGGTCCAGTGTATTGTTGCCAATCTTCCTATCATCTGCAAACTTGGCAACAAAGCCATCTATTTCATCATCTAAATCATTTATATACAGCATAAAAAGAAATGGTCCCAAAACCGAGCCCTGTGGACCACTGGTCTCTGGCAGCCAACCAGACAAGGATGCTTTTATCCCCACTCACTGCCTTCTTCCAATCTGCCAATGCTCTAAACATTTTAGCAACTTTCCTGTAATACCATGGGCTCTTAACTTGGTAAGCAGCCTCATGTGTGGTACTTTGTCAAAGGCCTTCTGGAAGTACAAATATACAACATCCACTGGATCCCCTTTATCTATCCTACAAACGTACTTGTAATCTCCTCAAAGAATTCCAGGTTTGTCAGGTAGGATTTTCCCTTAAGGAAACCATGCTGACTTTGTCCTATCTTGTCCTGTGTCACCAAGTACTCCATCACTCTATCACCTCATTCTTAACAATTGACCCTAACATTTTCCTAACCACTGAGGTCAGGCTAACTGGTCTATAATTTCCTTTCTGCTGCCTTCCTCCTTTCTTAAAGTGGGGAGTGACTTTTGCAATTTTCCTGTCCTTTAGCACCATGCCAGAGTCCAATGTTTTTTAAAAGATCATTTCTAATGCTGCCACAATCTCTAATGCTACCTCTTCAGAATCCTAGGGGGCAGTTCATCTGGTCCAGGTGACTTACGTACGTTTTGGTCCTTAGCTTTTTGAGCACCTTCTCCCTTGTAATAGTAACTGCACCCACTTCTCTTCCTTCACACACTACAACACCTGGCACACTGCTAGCATCTTCCACAGTGAAGACTGATGCAAAATTCTCATTTAGTTCATTTGCCATCTCCTTGTCTCCTGTTATTATTTCTCTTGCTTAAGGAAAATCAACCAAAAAGTCGAAATAATGCCAAAGTTTACTCACCACCCAAGAGTGCAGCAGTAGTCAGAACATGCTTTCTGTTTGCTGTAAAGTTTGATGGACTTTTCCCCCCCAGTTTATTTATTGTTTCCTTCTTTATATTTTCATAGTGAGAACAGCAGGGTGCGAGACAAAATAGTCAACTGCTCCTCTTGCGGGATGTGGGAAGGCAGGGAGACCTCCAGTGTCCCTGACAATTTCACCTGCAAGAAGAGCATCCAGCTGCAACTTCTAACAAACTGCTTTAAGGAGTTGGAGCTGGAACTGGATGAACTCTGGATCACTTGGGAGGCTGAATGGGTGATGCACATTTGAGAGGTACTTACATCCAAGGTGTAGAACACAGGAAACCGGGTGATAGTCAGGATGGGGAAAGGGGTTGTGCAGAGTACCCCTGTGGCCACCCCCCTCAGCAACTTTGGGTGGCGTTGGGGGGGATGACCTGACAGAGGAAGGTCACAGTGATCAGGTCTTTGGCACTGAATCTGGTTCTGTGACTCAGCAGGGAAGAGGAGAAGAAGAGGCAAGCTGTGGTGATAGGGGATTCGTTAGACAGGGGAACAGAGAGAAGGTTCTGTAGACGAGAATGAAATTCCTGAATGGAACGTTGCCTCTTGGGGCATCTTGGATCGAGTCCTCTGCGTAAGTGGGAGGGTGAGCAACCAGAGGTCGTGGTCCATGTAGGCACCAAAGACATGAGTAGGACAAGTGATGAGGCTTTGCAAAGTGAGTTCAGGGAGTTAGGTGTAAGTTAAAGGATAGGACCTCTAGCATTGTGATCTCAGGATTGCTACCTGTGCCACACGCTTAAGAGGCCAGAAATAGGAAGATTACACAGTTTAACATATGTGAAAAAATAAAACCCCTTGTTGTGTAGCAAGGGCTGCCAACTTCATACCAGTTGAGCTCTCGTATGTGTGCGTTTGGAGAGAGGGTAGGTGATGGTTTAGCTCAGGCGTGGCCCCATAATCACAAACAATTCAACAGGTCTGAATTCAGTGGATATATTTTCATCACAGCTATGAGGGTATAGATAGGGTGATTGCAAGTGAGCTTTTCTCACTGAGGTTAGGCGAGACTAGAACCAGAGGTCATGGGTAAAGGGTGAAAGGTGAAATGTTTAAGGGAAACACGAGGGTGAGCCTCTTCACTCAAAGAGTGGTAAGGGTGTGGAATGAGCTGCCAGCAGAAACAGTGAATGTGACTTTGATTTGTGGATAAGGATTTGGAGCACATTCACCATTTTGCCAGCAGAAATGGTGAATATGACTTTGATTTGTGGATAAGGATTTGGATGGGAGGGGTATAAGGGCTATTTATTACAACATTATTGTTCTTGCTCAGGGCAACAATTGCAGTGCTACTCCATCAATGCAAAGCAGCATACTGGGAATTCAGCTCCTAAAAACACACTGACTAAATTAAAAATAACACCCAAGTTATCTAGAGCGACACCTAAGTTACAAATTAAAAACAAACAAGTCTAACATTAAAGAAACAGTGTCTGTCCCATTGCACAGGCACATGTTATAATATACAATGATTAACTATAAAATAGCATCAAGAATTAAAACTGAAATTTAAAAAAAAACAAAGAGCTCTGAAAGGAAGATAATTGCCCCATTTCAACCCAGATATTGCAAATGTCCATTAATTGGATTTAGAGACTGACAGTGGTACCTATGGGGTGGGCGATATTCATTTGTACAATAACTCTGGGGAGAAAGCTGTTTCTCAGTCTGGATGTCCGTGCAGAGATGTCCTGTATCAGCTGCTGGTTGGTAGGAGATTGACCAGGTGATTACTGGGGTGGGATAAGTCCATCACGATATTGAGAGCCCACCTTGAACCATGTGAGTTGTAGATTATTTCCCTACCCGGTAGTTGTGTCCCAGTGGTGTTCTGTGCAGTTTTGATCACTCATTGAAGTACCTTCTGGTAATGTTGTTGCAACTAGTGTATCGTACTGTCACGTGGTAGGTCAATATACTCTCAACAGCATATCAATAAAAGTTTACCAGCAGGTTTTCAGGCAGATTTGCTCTCTAAACTTCTAAGATAGTATAAGTGCTAGTGAGCCTTCCCTACTATCAAGGAGGTGTTGGTGATCCAAGAGAGCTCCAAGAAGGTAGAACAGTAGTCAATAAAAAGCATTCTGGCGCAGGTGTCTTTATGCTCCAAGTGTTCCACTACGGTGTGGAGAGCATCCTCGGTTGATCTGTTTGCCTTAGAGGCAAACTGATGCTGGTCCAGAATAGCAGGGATGGCGATATTAATGTGGGACATAACCAGTCTCTGCAGGTACTTGGCAGCTTTGGGAGTGAGGGCAACCAGCCTGTAGCTGTTGACGCATGTTACCGCCAACTGCTTTGGGATTGGTATGATGGTTGATGCTTTGAAGCATGCGGGGATCATAGCACGGGACAGAGTGAGGTTATAGATTTCAGTAAAAGCCTCTGCTAGCTGGTCATTGAGGACCTGCCTGGTATGCTGTCTAGTCCAGCTGCTCTCTGTGTGTTGGTGCTGCTGCAGAGTACGTCTCGCCCTGTGTACTCAGTGTCAGCGCTGTGTCTTCCTCGGGTGTCAAGGCCTTTATCACTGGTTCATTGTTCTCCTTATCAAATGGAACAAAGAAATTGTTTAGCTCCTCAGCTAGTATGGTGTTGCTTTTTGCAGGAGAGGAGTCCTTTCCTTTATGGTTACTGATGGACCTGATGGCTTTCCACATGTGTCGGGGGTTGGTGACATTATTGAAGTGTGTCTCCAACTGTTGCTTGTATCTGTACTTGGTGGTTTTAATGCCTCTTTTAAGGTTTGACCTGGCTTTGTTGTGTGCAGCAGCATCTCGAGCCCTGAGAGGGCTCCAGACTTTGTTCTTCACCCATGGTTTCTGATTTGGGAATACAAATATTTTTATTGCTGGTGACTTTATCTACACAGTATTTGATATAGTGCATGACCGTGGTGGTGTATTCCTCCAAGTCAATTCCCAAACATCGTGTTGCTTGGCATGGAAATAGGTTCAAATCTGTGCACTCGAAGCAGACTTGAAGCTGTGAGACACCTCCTTCGGGCCATACTGTCACTGACTTGGTAATTGATTTTGCTTTCCTCATCACTGATCTTTATGCTTAGATTAGAAATAAAGACAGGTAGTCATACAGTCCATGTGAAAGCATGGATAAAGCCCTGTATGCACTAGTAATATCGGTATAAACCAGGTCCAGTGTATTGTTGCCAATCTTCCTATCATCTGCAAACTTGGCAACAAAGCCATCTATTTCATCATCTAAATCATTTATATACAGCATAAAAAGAAATGGTCCCAAAACCGAGCCCTGTGGACCACTGGTCTCTGGCAGCCAACCAGACAAGGATGCTTTTATCCCCACTCACTGCCTTCTTCCAATCTGCCAATGCTCTAAACATTTTAGCAACTTTCCTGTAATACCATGGGCTCTTAACTTGGTAAGCAGCCTCATGTGTGGTACTTTGTCAAAGGCCTTCTGGAAGTACAAATATACAACATCCACTGGATCCCCTTTATCTATCCTACAAACGTACTTGTAATCTCCTCAAAGAATTCCAGGTTTGTCAGGTAGGATTTTCCCTTAAGGAAACCATGCTGACTTTGTCCTATCTTGTCCTGTGTCACCAAGTACTCCATCACTCTATCACCTCATTCTTAACAATTGACCCTAACATTTTCCTAACCACTGAGGTCAGGCTAACTGGTCTATAATTTCCTTTCTGCTGCCTTCCTCCTTTCTTAAAGTGGGGAGTGACTTTTGCAATTTTCCTGTCCTTTAGCACCATGCCAGAGTCCAATGTTTTTTAAAAGATCATTTCTAATGCTGCCACAATCTCTAATGCTACCTCTTCAGAATCCTAGGGGGCAGTTCATCTGGTCCAGGTGACTTACGTACGTTTTGGTCCTTAGCTTTTTGAGCACCTTCTCCCTTGTAATAGTAACTGCACCCACTTCTCTTCCTTCACACACTACAACACCTGGCACACTGCTAGCATCTTCCACAGTGAAGACTGATGCAAAATTCTCATTTAGTTCATTTGCCATCTCCTTGTCTCCTGTTATTATTTCTCTTGCTTCATTTTCTAGTGGTCCTATTTCTGCTCTCATCTCTCTTTTATTTTTTACATACTTGAAGGAGCTTGTGAAAGACATGCTTGAGCTCAAAAAAGTCCAAATATTGCAGTCTGGACAAGAAGACAGTCACAGTTCAAAACCTTTTCCAAGCGATACACAACAAGCCAGGACAGTATGGATACCTTCAGCATCACCCTGTGGTGAAGCACCCTGACTGTGGCAAACTCCTCTTCCACACTAGACTCATTCTCCCCAAGTACCTAATTGAGGCACGTTAGCACATCACGTTAGCACAAAAAGTTGAATTTCCCCTTGGGGATGAATAAAGTATCTATCTATCTATCTATGTTAAGAAATGGCATGTTGTAGACATCCCACCTCTTCCCGAAGTTCCAAGAGTCTTCGCATATCGATAGCGGCTCCCTGACACCCGCAAATTATATACAATATCCCGGAAATCGATTTTTTTTGAGAGGGAGAGGGAGTGGAAGAGGAAGAGCGAGAGCGAGGGCAAGAGGGAGCATCCTGATTGGTCTCTCTTTGTGCTAAGTAGACCTATCAGTTTTCTCTGTGGGCGGGCTTTACAGTCGACCTCAAAAACAATGACTTTTCTATTGCCCATGGTGGGTTAAAATGTAAAAGACATATTGGGGTGAGTTTAACAGATGTCATTCGTTCATGAGCATCGCTAACGTTATTTAAACTAGCTGGCTAGCTGCTAAGGAGCTACTCTATTGATGTCCTATGTGATGAGGCCAAACTCCCTGTAGACTTGGTTTAAGTTGTAATAGAATAAAAATTGACTCCATGATAATATAATTTAAGTACATATTTTAATGTCACATTTTCTGCATATACCCAACTTGGTTTACAGATTAGACAAAATCACTAAACAAAGTATTACATACACCCTTGGAGGTCAACTGGGGGGGGGGGGGGGGGGAGATATGGGGTTGTTGGGGGGCGGGTGCTAACTCCCTGAAATGATTTTTTGCAGGGTGGGATGTCTGATATAGCGTCATAGCTGATAAAAACAGATATACATACATACACTTACCTAGCCTGCCCCCCACAGGACTGACCGATCATTGGGTACTAGGTTTCATATAGTTGCATCAGTGACTGAGACCAACAACTAAAACTCTTCTTTAAAGGAAAGAACAATATACAACCCATCAAAGTTGCCATGGCAGCTCCTCGGATGTTTCCAAATAACTGCAAACTTAATCACCTCACCCAAATATTTCACTATTTAAGTGACCAAGGCAGACACTTTCTTTCCCAATGAATGCAGCTTTTTGTGAGTTGGTCAAGGTCAGTAGTTCTCTCCAGGCAATTAGATCTGCTCACTACAGCTTTTGAAAGAAAAACTTTAGGAATTTGGGGATTAGGATTCTAACATAAGCATGTGTTACCAGGAGCAGACTTTAACTCTATAAAGTTCATGAGTGACATATTAGCGAGGAGCTGCCAGTGTGTGAGTGGATCAGGGTAGGAGTGGAGCTTTGAGGCTTAGGCTCGAGAGGCTTCTGTGAGCAGAGGCTGAGGACGAGTTTGCTCCCAGTGAGGTAAGGCTGGGTAAGTTCCTTTAATTAATTTAATTAACTTAGGAGTAGGTAAATGGAAGCAGCACAGTTAGGGCGGTCAAATGCTCCATATGCAGTATGTGGGAAGTCAGGGACAGCACAATTGTCCCTGATGACTACACCTGTAAAAGGTGCATCCAGCTGCAGCTCCTGTCAAACCGAGTTAGGGAACTGGAGTTGGAGCTGGATGAACTTTCATGAGGCAGAGGCAGAAATAGACGGGAGTTTCAGGGAGACAGTCACCCCTAAAAGTCAGGAGGCAGGTAGCTGGGTGACTGTCAGGAGAGGGAAGAGGAATACACAGAATGAGCAGAGCACCCCTGTGGTCGTTCCCATCAACAATAAGTATACCGTTTTGGATACTGTTGGTGGGGATGACCTACCAGGGACAAGTTGTAGTGATTGCGTCTCTGGCACCAAGACTGGACCCTCAGCTCAGAAAGGAAGGAGGGAAAAGAGGAGAGCAGTAATGATAGGGGATTTGATAGTTAGGGGGACAGATAAGAGGTTCTGTGGGAGAGATTGAGAATCCTGGATGGTCTGTTGCCTCCCTGGTGCCAGGGTCTGCAATATCATGGATCAAGTTCTCGGTATTCTCAGGAGGGAGGGTGAGCAGCCAGATGTCATGGTCCATGTAGGGACCAATGACGTGGATAGGAAGTAGGAGGAGGTCCTGCAAAGAGAGTTTAGGGAGTTAGGTACAAAGTTGAAGGACAGGACCTCCAGGGCTGCAATCTCAGGATTGCTACCCGTGCCACATGTTAATGAGACTAGAAATAGGAAAATAATGGAGCTAAATACGTGGCTAGGGAGATGGTGCAGGAGGGAGGGCTTCATGTTTCTGGACAATTGAGCTTTGTTCCAGGGAAGGTGGGACCTGTTCTGATGGGACGGTTTGCACCTGAACTGCAGGGGGACTAACATCCTTGCAGATAGGTTTGCTAGTGCTGGTCCAGGGGGATTTAACCTAGATTTGCAGGGGGAATGGAACCAGAGTGTTAGAGCAGATAGTGAGGTGGAGGAGGATAATGGTCATACGAGGACCGCATGTATAGACAGAAATCAAAGGTTTGTACATGATAGAAATATTCTCAGGTGCATCTATTTCAATGCAAGGAGTATTGTAGGTAAGGCAGATGAGTTTAGGGCGTGGATTGGCACGTGGGATTACGACATTATTGCTATTAGTGAGACTTGATTGCAGAAGGGGCAGGACTGGCAGCTTTACATTCCGGGGTTCTGTTGTTTCAGACGTGATAGAGGGGAGGGATGAAAGGGGGAGGAGTGGCATTACTAGTCAGGGAAAATATCACAAAGCTGTGTGTAGACAGGACAGCCCGGAGGGCTTGTCTACAGAGGCCATATGGGTGGAGCTGAGGAACGGGAAAGGTGTGACCACACTAACAGGATTGTATTATAGACCGCCCAATAGTCAGAGAGAATTGAAGGAGCAAATCTGTAGAGAGATAGCAGACCGGTGTAAGAAACAGAAAGTTGTAATAGTTGGGGATTTTAACTTTCCACATATTGACTGGGACTCCCACACTGTGAAAGGGCTAGATGGCTTGGAGTTTGTCAAATGTGTTCAGGAAAGTTTTCTAAATCAATATATAGAGGTACCTACAAGAGAGGATGCAATACTTGATCTCCTATTAGGGAACCAGACAGGTCAGGTGATAGAAGTATGTGTAGGCGAACATTTCGGGTCCAGTGACCATAATGTCATTAGTTTCAAATTAATTATGGATAAGGACAGGTCTGGTCCTCGAGTTGAGGTTCTAAATTGAAGAAGGGCCAATTTTGTGGAAATGAGAAAGGATCTAGGACGAGTGGATTGGGATAAGTTGTTTTCTGGCAAGGATGTGTTCAGTAAGTGGAAGGCCTTCAAAGGCGAAATTTTGAGAGTGAAGAGTTTCATGTTCCTGACGGGATTAAAGGCAAAGTTAACAGGCATAGGGAACCTTGGTTTTCAAGGGATATTGGTGATTTGGTTAAGAAAAAGAAAGAGGTATAGGCAACAAGGAACAAATGAGGTACTTGAAGAGTATAGAAAATAAAAGAAAATACTAAAGAAGGAAATCAGGAAGGCGAAAAGAAGACATGAGGTTGCTTTGGCAGATAATGTGAAGGTAAACCTGAAGGGTTTCTACAAGCATATTAAAAGGATAGTAAGGGACAAAATTGGTCCCCTGGAAGATCAGAGTGGCCGTCTATGTGTGGAGCGTCACGAGATGGGGGGAGAATCTTAAACAGTATTTTTGCATCAGTACTTACTTGGGAAACTGGCATAATGTATATGGAAGGATGGGAAACAAGCAGTAGTGTCATGGAACATATAGAGATTAAAGAGGAGGAGGTGCTTGCTGCCTTACAGCGAATAAAGGTAGATAATTCCCCCGGGCCTGACATGATATTTCCTCGGGCCTTGAAAGAGACTAGTGTAGAAATTGCAGGAGCACTGGCAGAAATATTTAAAATGTCCTTAGCCACAGGTGTGGTGCCAGAGGATTGGAGGGTAGCTCATGTTGTTCCGTTGTTTAAAAAAGGCTCAAAAAGTAAACCAGGTAATTACAGGCCAGTGAGCCTGACATCAGTAGTAGGTAAATTATTGGAAGGTGTTCTGAGAGATCGGATATACAAGTATTTGGACAGCCAAGGGCTGATTAAGGATAGTCAGCATGGCTTTGTGCATGGTAGATAGTGTTTAACGAATCTTGTAGAGTTTTTCAAGGAGGTGACCAAGAAAGTACATGAAGGAAAGGCTGTGGATGTTGTCTACATGAACTTTAGGAAGGTCTCTGACAAGGTCCCACATGGGAGGTTAGTTCAGAAGGGTCAGACACTAGGTATCCATGGAGAGGTTGTAAACTGTATTTGAAATTGGCAGTGTGGGAGAAGACAGAGAGTGGTAGTGGATGATTGCTTCTCAGATTGGAGGCCTGTGACTAGTGGTGTGCCTCAGGGATCTGTGCTGGGACCATTGTTGTTTGTTGTCTATATCAATGATCTAGATGATAATGTGGTAAATTGGATCAGCAAATTTGCTGATTACACTAAGATTGGAGGTGTTGTGGACAGCAAGGAAGGTTTTCAAAGCTTGCAGAGGGATCTGGACCAACTGGACAAATGGGCCAGAAAATGGCAGATGGAGTTTAATGCAGACAAGTGTGAGCTGTTGCATTTTGGATGGACAAATCAAGATAGGACATACACAGTAAACGGTAGGGCACTGAGGACTGCAGAGGAACAAAGGGACCTAGGAGTTCAAATAGATAATTCCCTGAAAGTGGTATCACAGGTAGACAGGGTTGTAAAGAAGGCTTTTGGCATCCTGGCATTCATAAATCAAAGTATTGAGTATAGGAGTTGGGATGTTATGGTGAGGTTGTATAAGACATCGGTGAGGCAAAATTGGAGTATTGTATACAGTTTTGGTCACCTAATTATAGGAAGGATATCAGTAAGAATGAAAGAGTGCAGAGAAGATTTACTAGGATGTTGCTGGGTCTTCAGTAGTTGAGTTACAGGGAAAGGTTTAGGGGGAACATTAGGGGAAACTTCTTCACTCAGAGAGTGGTGGGAGTGTGGAAAGAGCTGCCATCTGACGTGGTAAATGTGGGCTCACTCTTAAATTTTAAGAATAAATTGGATAGATACATGGATGGGAGAGGTCTGGAGGGTTATGGACTGGGTGCAGGTCAATGGGACTAGCGGAATAAAGTTTCGGCACAGACTAGAAGGGTCAAATGGCTGTTTTTCTGTGCTGTGGTGTTCTATGGTTCTATAGTGCAATAAAATTAGCTGGAGTATATTACTGGAATAGTAAATGTAATATTTTCCAGTTCAAGTTAACATTTTCCACTTCTCCTTCAGTTTAATCTGGATAGCTGTATTAAATGTGAACTTCCTTGAGCAAACTAAAGCTAGCACATCAGTTTGAAAGAAAGCCATGGGCTATACGTCATGATATCTCTGCAGGTAAAACACTTAAGATGTATGCCAAATATCACTTAGAAGCAAAGAACAGTTCCCAAAAGACTAATTAATTCACTGCTGACAACAATAAAATGCACAGGACTATAATCCTGCCATATTTTAGCAGATGGTTCAATGATATATACATATCTAATTAAGCCATGAATGATTATTAACACCTATAATTATCAGACGTCTGAATCTGCTTTTGTTCAAATACAAGGAATTCATCATATCTTGTTAGACTGTACATTCAGTTTTCCTTTGGCGATGGCTAACCATAGTCGACTACGTAAATGAGTGAGTAGAGGACTGAGACAGGAGTGAGATGGGTACTATTTCTGTGGGTTATCTTTCTTCCGAGAGACCTGTTAATGGCGTTCCAGACTTGGGGTTAATCTGTCTATCCCTAGGAACACTTGATTTTGCATTAATCTCACAAAATGGATCTGATTTAGCCACACCTTTCTCATTTTAAACCTGTCATCAGAGCAGATTTATGGAGAATTATTTTGCTTCCATTAGGAAGAACTCATCTGGCAGGAAAGGGATTGCTCAATGTAATTAGTTAATAATAAAAGCACAAAACAATCACTTTTGCAGAGGCAAAGTTTGGCTTCTAAACTATAGAGGATTAAGAAGATAGACCCAAGGTTCCAACAGATAACACTGAAGTATTATTGTTTAATTAGAACATAACGTGTACATGAAGGAAGGTTCTTTTACCTGAGCTTTGTGTTCTGCTGGTAGAGGTCCTTCAACCCTGATGTTTGTTCCTGATTTAATCCCCTCTGGTGTGCTCCAGCTTGGTTTCTTCTCCACACCAAACCCACCGGCTCCATGCTCCTCTGCGCCCATCCGCCTGGTGTCTGCCTGCATCTCCTTCACTGACTCCACTTGCTCTGTGATTAACGCCGAGCGTTTCTGCACCTTCCCATTCACCGTTTTTCGGTCATGTGACGTTATGAGCATGTCACCCGTCACCTCCTGAATCAAAGGACTTGACTCTTTTTGACGTTCCAGCCTGTGCAAGTCAAGCTCCCCATTCTCTTCTGGTTTTAAAACGGGTCCTTTCAAATGAAACTTGACTGATCCAGCAAGTTCATTTTTGATGCTTTGTTCCTGAAGTCTGCAAAATTATGAAAATATGGTTAAAATGTCTTTTCTGCTTGGAGCCACATATCACATAATTTAATTATTTTTGTCTAAATTTTGAATGTAAATATTAATCTGCACTAGTGCACTCAGGATATATACGTTTTGAAAACAAGAGATTCTGCAGATGCTGATGGTCCAGTGGAGCAAACACAAAATGCTAGAGGAACTCAGCAGGTCAGGCAGCATCTATGGAGTGGAATGAAGAGTCAACATTTCGGGCTGAGATCTTTCATCAGCTCTGGATCTTGGCCTGAAACATCAGCTGTTCATTCCTCTCCATAGATGCTGCCTGACCTGCTGAGTTCCTGCAGCATTGCGTGTGTGTATATTTAATGGCCAGTGCTGGATGCCCTGAAGAGACAATGCTGAGCTTTGTTCTTGAACAGCTAGAAGCAGTTTTTATACCATTGGGAGCTCGCTAGGCCATTTCAGAAGAAAGTTAAACTTCAAGAACTTTGATACCAGAGTAAACCCTTGTACAGGGGAGACTGTGTGAGGATAGCAGGTCTTAGAGACATAAAGGCACTGCAGCAGAGAAACAGGCTCTTCGACCTACCCAGTCAGCCCATTTCCACTAATTTGAACCTGGACCACAGCCCTCCATACTCAACCCATCCAGGTACTTACCAAACTTCTCTTAAACATTGAAATTGAACCCGTATCCACCACTCATGCACGCAGCTTATTCTACCTTCACACCACCCTCAACTAACCTGATGACATCAGAGGACCCATTGGGTTCTAATGATTCCATAGAACCATAGAACATTATGGCCCTTCTTGGCTGTGCTGAAACATTTTTCTGCCTAGCCCCACTGACCTGCACCTGGACCATATCCTTCCATACACCTCTCATCCATGTACCTGTCCAAGTTTTTCTTAAATGTTAAAAGTGAGCCTGCATTTACCACTTCATCTGGAAGCTCATTCCACACTCCCACCACTCTCTGTGTGAAGAAGCCCCCCCAATGTTCCCTTTAAACTTTTTCCCCTTCACCCTTAACCCATGTCCTCTGGTTTTTTTCTCCCCTAGTCTCAGTGGAAAAAGCCTGCTTGCATTAACTCTAGCTATACCCATCATAATTTCCCCTCATTCTTCTACACTCCAGGGAATAAAGTCCTAACCTATTCAACCTTTCTCTGTAACTCGGTTTTTCAAGTCTTGGCAACATCCTTGTAAACCTTCTCTGCACTCTTTCAACCTTATTAATATCCTTACTGTAATTAGGTGACCAAAACTGCTCACAATACTCCAAATTCAGCCTCACCAATGTCTTATACAACCTCACCATAACATTCCAACTCTTATACTCAATACTTTGATTTATAAAGGCCAATGTACCAAAAGCTCTCTTTACGACCCTATCTACCTGTGATGCCACTTCAGGGAATTTTTTATCTGTTCTACTGCACTCCTCAGTCTCCTACCATTTACCTTGTATGTTCTACCTTGGTTTGTCCTTCCAAAGTGCAATACCTCACACTTGTCTGCCCATTTTTCCAGCTGACCCAAATCCCTCTGCAAGCTTTGAAAACCTTCCTCACTGTCCACTACACCTTCAATCTTTGTATCATCAGCAAATTCTGCTGATCCAATTTACCACATTATCATCCAGATCATTGATATAGATGACTAATAACAATGGACTTAGCACTGATCCCTGTGGCACACCACCAGTCACAGGCCTCCACTCAGAGAAGCAATCCTCCACTACCACTCTCTGGCTTCTCCCATTGAGCCAATATCTAATCCAATTTACTACCTCTCCGTATATACCTAGCGACTGAATCTTCCTAACTAACCTCCCATGCTGGACCTTGTCCTAGGCCTTACTGAAGTCCATGCAGACAACATCCACTGCCTTCCCTTCATCCACTTTCCTGGTAACCTCCTCGAAAAACTCTAATAGATTGGTTAAACATGACCTATCACGCACAAAGCCATGTTGACTCTCCCTAATAAGTCCCTGTCTATCCAAATACTTGTAGATCCTATCTCTTAGTACTCCTTCCAATAATTTAACTACTACTGACGTCAAACTTACCGGCCTATAATTTCCCAGATTACTTTTAGAGCTTTTTTTAAACAACGGAACAACATGAGCTATCCTCCAATCCTCCGGCACCTCACCCGTAGATACCGACATTTTAAATATATCCGCTAGGCCCCCTGCAATTTCAACACTAGTCTCCTTCAAGGTCCGAGGGAATACTCTGTCAAGTCCTGGGGATTTATCTACTCTGTTTTGCTTCAAGACAGCAAGCACCTCCTCCTCTTCAATCTGTGTAGGTTCCATGACCTCACTACTTGTTTGCTTTATTTCCATAGACTCCATGCCAGTTCCCTTAGTAAATACAGATGCAAAAAACCCATTTAAGATCTCCCCCATTTCTTTTGATTCCATACATAGCTGACCACTCTGATCTTCAAGAGGACCAATTTTATCCCTTACAATCCTTTTGGTCTTAATATACCTGTAGAAGCTCTTTGGATTATCCTTCACCTTGACTGCCAAAGCTACCTCATGTCTTCTTTTAGCCGTCCTGATTTCTTTCTTAAGTTGTTTTTGCACTTTTGATACTCAAGTACCTTATTTGCTCCGTTTCCTATACATGTCATTCATCTCTCTCTTCTTCTTTATCAGAGTTCCAATATCCCTAGAGAACCAAGGTTCCTTACTCTTATTCACCCCTGCTCCACTATCTGCTCTGTCACTCTGGTTCCCATCTCCCTGCAAGTCTAGTTTAAACCCTCCCCAATAGCACTAACAAACCTCCCAGCAAGGATATTGGTCCCCCTGTAGTTCAGGTGTAACCCGTCTCTCTTGTACAGGTCCCACCTGCCCCAGAAGAGGTCCCAATGATCCTGAAATCTGAAACCCACGGACACATCTGATTCATGGATACTTATTTGATATCTGATTTCCATTTTCACAAATTTTAAAATAAATTCCTAAATCATGACACTGAATCCCATTTTTTGGATTACACACCCAAACCTCTGAACTACTAGTGCAGTGTTTATAGCACTGCACGATCACCATCATTACAGTTTCCAATGCATGTCAAATATAAAATTCTCTAGTCCTTGTATTCTGTTATCATGGGGTCAATCAGCTCATTTTCCTTCTGGGGATGTCTGGGGAATTGAACACATCAGCATTGCTGAAGTTTACACAAGAGAAGCACACTTTGGTGCAGAAATCAGCCTACCTTGTTATTGGGACCAGTTTAAACACAAATTCTATAGATTGTTGTTACTGCTGAAGGCTTTATTTCTTTCTCATTACCATGGCCACCACAAAAACAGATTAAACTCTCTAGAATTTTGCTCTTGTTATTTCTATGATCTCTTTCTGCACTTGATGCAGAATCACAAACACTGACATTGTTGGATCCTGTCCAGATGGGTCAGCTGGCCCACAGTCTGATTCAGGCGGCTCAATGTGCTCAAGGGTTTGCAAGTAAATTAAATAAATTGAATATAAACCATACCTTCCTCACTTCCAACCTATAAAATAATCGTTCCTCTTGTGATTCTGTCACACTTTTTTGCCAACTGTCTCCGTCGTTTTGTTTTGAAGCCTGCATTTATAAAAGAAGCTGCCTGCATATATATCATGGACACCTCTTCCTTGCAAGGACCCTAACACACTTCATTGTGAAGGCTCCCAGCTCACTGACCTGCACTGCGAAAAAAAAATCGACACAGAAGACAACTAGTTTCTTACTTCTCAAACTATTGTTAAAAATACAAATATGGAAAGAGTATAGCTTATGATATAGGGGTGGGATTACATGTATGTGACACTTCCCACCACTAAATTGCACAGTGCAGATGGTGTGACACAAAACTTGCTTTGTAAGTGTCTAATGTTGCTGCTGGAAAATCATAAAGTTCCTGTTCCATTAAGTCCCTGCATTCACACCCTTAAGCATAGGGTTGGCACAGATTGAAAGTCAACAGGACACTACTGCGGGGGTCTCAGGGGAAAAGAATCGGAGCAAATGCTGACAAGGGAGTGAAGATGCTGAATAAAAAAATGCATCCCTCAAAAAACATTTGAATAATGTGACTTCTCACACACTGTTGTATTAATGCAAAGTACTCATAGTAATCATCCTTTAGGACAGGAGTTCCCAACCTGGGGTCTACAGACCCCTCGGTTAATGGAAGGAGTCTATGGCATAAAAAAAGGTTAGGAAACTTCTGCTTTAGGAGAACTAACTAGCCAAAACTTTCCATTTCTGTTATGGCAGTAAAAACTAGATGGACTGTTCACAGTTGTTTCACAACTAACAAACAAAAGAGGAAAATCCCATCACCTGGTAATGTTCTCCTTTCCTGACCCAGAAAGTTATGCATCCAGGTCCAATGTCAGAGACTTGAGCATAAAGTCTAATACGTCAAAATGAGTGCAGTGCTAAAAAAGAACTGCATGACTGGAGTTGTTGTCTTTTGCTTGAAACATTAAACCAAGGTCAAACCTGCTCTATAAAGTGAACGCAAAGCAATCCAATGCAATATTCTGAAGAGCATTATTCCATCCCCAGAGTGCTGACCAACATTTATCCCTTGACCAATATCAATAAGCCAGATAATTAGGTCGTGACTGCACTACTGGTTATGGGATTCTGCTAAATGGCATGTACGGTAGCGTAGTGGTTAGCGTAACATGGTTACAGCACTAGCTGTACGAGCAGAGTTCAACTCCCACCGCTGTCTGTAAGGCGTCTGTACAATCTCCCCGTGACTGGCTGGGTTTCCTCTGGGTGCACCGGTTTCCTCCCACAGTACAAAGTTGTACAGTTAGGGTCAGCGAGTTGTGGGCATGCTGTGTTGGCGCCAGAAGCATGGTGACACTTGCAGGCTGCCCAGCACAATCCTCACTGGTTTGGTCTGATGTTCCCATGTACATGTAACAAATAAAGCTGATCTTTAGCCACTAAATGCATGTGCATTGCAAAGCACAATTGCCATATTACTGGAGTACTTCAACTGAAAGCACCTTGGAGATACAAATGGCACTGCAGCAACTGGGTTTTAGGGTAGGAGAGTGGTGTGACCACCTTCTGCAACACGTAAGTTTCATCGCGACAGCGGTATGAGAACATCCCACTTACTTGGCGCTGCCTTCATCCAGATCATCAGTACTCAGGTGACAGCCCTTCGGAGTCGGTGGCTCCACGTCTACACTGGATGCGTCGCTGCGCCAACCTGGAACTGTAAAAAATTCTTTCTGGGAAATCTGGGCAGGGTGAAGCATGTGGACTTCTTCCTTTGTCACCTCCTCATCCTCTGAACCTCTGGAACTTCGCCTTGGCTGCACCACCTCCAGGTCTCTTATGGACCCTTCAAGATCCTCAGTACTGGGTGTATCAGGTCTTCCTTCTTGCTGCGCCTGATTGGGAGACACCTTTTGTTCGGCCATGTAGTCATCCTTCTGTGGCTGGACATGATCCACCTGCTCTATATTAGTGGACAGATGAGCAACACAAATGGTACCACTCTCGGGCTGGAAGTCAGAGTCACATTTGGTACCTTCTGGCTCATCCACTTTCCCAGGTGAGGAAGCGACCGCCTCATCTGTCACCAGAGAGGGCCCAGGCAAATCAGCATGAGCAAATTTTGCTGAAATTTCCTCAGCTTCGCTGAAAGGTGATAATTCTTTTGTTGCCATACTAACTTGATGGGGAGTTGGGGAAGTTGATTGTACACTGAGGTAATTACTAAAATAATCATCACAGTGAAGAGGGGTGGGTGGCAAGTAGCTTAACGCAGCAGGTGTCAGCAGCTCCGCATGGATGGAAGAGTAGCCTGAGTGAGCAAAAACACAATGGAACAAACTACAGACAACATGCAGGATCACATACAGAAACACAACAAGTAATGGTAACACAACATGAACTTACTCAACACTGATGGTGAAATGTAACTGTGCAGAAGCAACTATCGTATAGTTACATTGCAATCAACTACCCTACATAAACACAGGAGATTCTGCAGATGCTGGAAATCTCAGAGGAACACATACACCCACAATGCTGGAGTTACTCAGCAAGTCAGGCAGCATCTACAGAGGGGAATGAACAGTTGATGTTTCAGGCCAAGACCCTTCATCCGGACTGGAAAGGAAGGGGGAAGAAGCCAGAACGAGAAGTGGGTGGAGGGGGAAGGAGTGCACGCTGGCAGGTGATAGGTGAGTAGGTAGGTGGGTGCTGGAGGGGGAATGAAGTGAGAAGCTGAGATGCGATAGATGGAGGAAATAAAGGTCTGAGGAAGAAGGAATCTGATAGGAGAGGAGAGTAAACTATGGGAGAAAGGGAAGGAAGAGGTGGTGCACCAGAGGGAGGTGATGGGCAAATAAGAAAGGAAGGGCTAAAAGGAGAGCCAGAATTGGTAATGGAAAAAGAAATCAATGTTAATACTGTCAAGTTGGAGGTGGTGTTCCTCCAACCCGCCAGTGGCCTCATTGTGGCAGTAAAGGCCATGGACCATCAAGTCAAAATGAGAATGGGAAATGGAATGCCCTAAAGTAGTTTTTTTGTGAAAGACACCATTAACTTAATTTTATCAAATTAATTAATCCAAACTGACTGTGTAATTACCTGAAACCACCTCCATGGGAGATGTCGATAACAAAGTTTCACAAATAAACTGCCACCAATATGCCCAGCCCCCACTTGCCTAATAAATGTTTTTTAAAAATGCTGCACTTTGAATTTTTACTGCTTATGACCATGCAGCTCAGAAATGTTTACACACTCTATTACTAAAACTTTGTTTCATTTGGCACTCTTATTTAGATTTTTAAAAAGGGACAATAAACAGGGCATTCTTTAAAAAGACAGCTGGCAGTGATTTTCACTGAATGGCAATGGATGGGAAAGGCAAAATTGCAACATCAGGTTAATGTAAAATCCCATCACAAAACCCTGGCAGTGAGATAAATGAGTGGCTGGGGACCTGGTGGTTTCACTGTGGCAAAGCAGCGATTTTCTTTTCTACAATTAACACCAAATCTTCACATCTACTCTCTAAATCCAGCCTTTAACACTGGCATGGTTCACCTCAGGGCCATGAACGTTATGGGCCTTACAGATGAGCCAGTAGTACACAAAACCCAAGTTCCTTGAGGTAGATACTAACTTCAGGTGACCCTGAATTCTTGGTTTCTTTTGCTTCTAAGAGTACAACAATGAGACACATTGTGTCATGTAGCATCATGAATCCTTGCTCTCCAGATGGCTGTTTTTCCTCGTCCTGTGTTAGCCAAATTCTGCTCAATATGCATCTGTCTTTTCTTATCAACCCCATCTGACCAATGATAACTGTTTCTGCTTTTTTAATTGGCTGTGTGAAATAATACATTCAAGGTTATTATTTCATGTCTAAAGCAGCACCACTTGCTGAAGGGAAGGTTTGTGGATCTTTCATCCAATGTTTGGAAGTATGATCTTTGGTTCTCTCTCCTAATCCACTTACACTTGTTGTCTCTTGGTAATATATTCTGAAGGCGGGTGTGGCTCTCAGTACCTAGCTGTGCAATAATCTACTCCTTTCATCCAAGTGCTGACTGCCATTCCTTCAGACATTTGGGCAGGAGGTCTTATACGCCCTGTACCGTATCAGATTGATTATGAGATTGTGGCGGGTGCACGTTTGGCCAGTTAATCATGTAGTCAATCAAATGGTGCTCCTATGTGTGGGAGGCACTCAGACTTTCAAGTGCCCACGTTTTCATTTTGGTGGACCCAGTTCGTAGCGTCTGAACTGTAGGCTTCCCAATGTGTACCGGAACTAACATGACTCAGTAAAAGTGTTTGATCATACTGCTCATTTGTTGTTCTTGCTCCGCACATATGTAACATACCCCATCTCCCTTCTCTGTGAAGACTTTCTTTAAAACTTCTTCCATCTGGGCTTTAACCATCTCCCCTATACCATCTCTAGATCAGTGACTGTTACAGCTTTGTTTTGTTTTTATACCTTAAAGTGTGCTGTTGTTGGTTATTTTGCTGGTAAATTACTGCCACTGTTTAAATCAAATGCCACACAAAGTCCAGGTGAAGATGAGTAGAGTTACTGAGCTATAGAGAACTAGCCAGCCAGCCTGCCCAACCAGTCAGCCATTGATGCTTAGTTCATCGTTGACTTCTGTGCCTGCTCACAATAGTGAGCACGCTTGAACTCCCAAACTGGCATTGGACTCAGATGCACTAGGCATCCAGCCCCTCAATGTCATGAAGAACTTCAGTTTATATTTATTCATTATTTCACATCAGGCTCATAATTAACTGAACGTTGAACGCAACTGAACTTAAACCTAACCACATTCGAATCTATTCATACAAATGGTGAATGTCCCTAAACACCAATTTCAATTAAAAGCAATGACACATGTCTGATAACTTTTGAAGACTTTGGGATGTTCTTGAGGTTGGAGTTCAGACTGAATACAAGGGTTGAGTTGAGCACAATTTGTCCCAGTGCTTTCCTTGCATAAAGGTGAACATCTTGTTTTCCAATGTTGACACGCTGTATTATGGTACACATTGATTGGAATTCTTGTTATATTGAATGCACTATTGCCCCATTTAAACTATTATCAAATTACAAGGCTCCACATTCCTTTTTTTTTTACTGACTCTTTGGATTAATTCTTAGGCTTGCAAACGCAGCATTTATTCCCACAGAATTTCGACAATGACTGAAAACAATGATAACGAGACAAGGTGGAAAATACAGAAGAAAGCTTTTACAAGATGATTTCAGATCTAATGGATTTTATTGACCAGGATGAAGGCAAAGAGAGGAAAGATTCATGTGAACACAAGGTCAAATGTACAGATAAGCACACTGATTAAAAAAGATAAAAATTGATTTCAAGTGATCAACATTGTGACAGCACATAAACAACAGAAATATTCATGTGACCGAAGCTGCTTTAACATGTGACCCTGGGAATGGGAAAGGCCTGGAGTGAGACTGGGATAGGCGCAGTAAAAGGAGATCCAGTTTGCTAATCAGTGAGCAGAGCGCAACCAGCGGAGTTTCCCAAAGTCAGCCGAGAGGAGAGCAGAGACAGTTTGATCTTGGCAGAGGAGGAGTGCCGGCAGGTTCAGAGAGGACGAGTGACAAAGAAGTAGTTACAACTGTAAAGAAGCATCTGTACAAAACAATTGTAAGAAAAGTGAAATAGCAGGAAAAAAGAACCTACAATGCAAGGACACTCATTTTACCTGGCTGTAATTCTACACTATTAATGTATAGGTTGGAAACTTCAGCTGAACAAAGTGTTCTCTGCATTTGAATTCTCACACATCTATCAGTGAACTGCATCATCAGAATAATATATTCTGCGGCACAAAAATTAGCGAATAACCTTCTTAGCTTCAAAGCATTACTCCGGCTTTAATCTATTAACATTCTGCATCAATTTATACTTCAAGAAATTAACTTGGTCTGGTTATTGTCAAAGACAATAATTTACTGAAACAAATTAAATACAGTGCCTTGTCCTTTGCATTAATTCAGTGGACTACCAACTTCCCCCAAACAGAAGTGTAAAAACGGGAAGTTACCATCAGACTGATCCAGGAATACACTGCTGTCGTCAGCAAAACTTCTTGTGCCAGAAACATTACCATAGTCAAATATTGGGCCTTCTAGTAAGGTCACGATGTCCATTCGATTGATCTTTTTGAGGACTCCGCTTAAGGCATCAGCTGCAGAGAGAGCAAAAAATATGCTGACTGAACATCATGATCCAAAATACTCCGACAGAACCAGTAGTGTTTTTGTTAACAGCTAATCTGTTCCAAAAGTTGTCATCCATCCCATCAGAAAATGCAACTTTTCACAGGACACACTGTTAATATTCTCCTCAGATAAAGTAGCCTTTCTTATCTGAAAACTAATCTTTTAAAAGGTCATTGATGACTAGTTCTGAATTTGAAGTAGGCATGCTGATCTGCTAAAGTACGGTCAAGAAGTGGATCAGTTTTACATCTGCTTGGAAATGGCAAAGGTGAGTGAGTCCAAAACAAAGAAGCTGAGAAGCATTTTCCAGCACCACTGTCGTGATGAGGCTGCACTCCGGTTGGAAGAACAACACCTTATATATTCTGTTTGGGTAGCCGCCAACCTGATGGCATGAACATCGATTTCTTGAACTTCTGGTAATGCCCCCCACCTCCCTTTTCCCTCACTATTCCCCATTCCCTTTCCCCTCTCTCACCTTTGCTCCTTGCCCACCCATCGCCTCCCTCTGGTGTTTCTCCCCACTTTTCTTTCTTTCATGGCCTTCTGACTCTTTCACCAATTTACTTCTCAGCTCTTTACTTCATCCCCTTCCCCTTCAGGCTTCACTTATCACCTTGTGTTTCTCTCTTCCCTCCCTCCACCTTTTAAATCTACTCCTCAGCTTTTCTTTCCTCCGGTCCTGCCGAAGGGTTTCAGCCCGAAACTGCGACTGTACTCTCTGCCAGGAATCTGCCTGCCTGGCCTGCTGAGTTTTGAGTGTGTTGCTCGGATTTCCAGCATCTGTAGATTTTCTCTTGTTCCTGCCACCCTGCCCTCCAAAAGCTTAGTTGAAGTTTTCAGAATGAAGATCTATGGACTTCTGATAGGGTAGAGCATCTAAGAATATAGAGGGGAGGGGGCAAAATGGATTGAAGATGCAGGTCACTTATGAATAAACCTATCTGAAGGAGAGAATGATCAATGTCTGTACTCACTCATTCTCAACACTGTTAACATCTAATAATGGGAGTTCATCATCCTGTTTAATCTGCCCACCAAAGGGGCAAAAGATGCAGAAATCACTATCTGAAATTCTTCTTCAGTAACACATTTACTATATTACAAAAGAAAGATCATTTTTTTTTAAATCACAGGAAAATGATTACAGTTTTATCTCGAATTGTTTTTCAAACATTAAGGTTTTATTTCAAGTCCCCAGCCTCCCAGAAGCCTGAGGTATTGCAAAGAGTGCTATGATTCTGTATATGAAGAATGTGAGAGCGTGTCAGAAAGGTGCTGGCAGAGAAAGCAAAGTCCATTGATTATTCTTCTGTTGTGTTATAACATGAACTCAGCCTTAAGTGAATGAGATAAAGCAACATTTTAATGGGGCTTATTTACAAAAAAAAGTGAAATTTGAGGTAGACCGCCTCCCTGCTTCTCTCAAATGACCAATAACAATAGTATCTTTGCAGGAAACTGACCGAGTTGAAATGGATTTCCCAACGTCATTGTCTAGCTCCCATCCCATAATTAATGAACTAAACTTTCAAAATTCTTATCCTTGTAGAACTTTGTTGTTAAAGTTTAAGATGTTGAAAGGAAAGTTTATCCAATTCAAATCTAACACACGTGGGGAGACCAGCAAAACTACTGCTGTGTGCAGATGGGAAGATTCCAAACCCAATATTCACACGGTACCCTCTGAGATGTCTGGGAACCTCTCCAAAGCAGAGACACAGCTAGCACAAAGGAATACTTTGTGGTTGTTCAGTAATGCAGCTCAGTCCCAGGGATCTCTGCAGAAGCTCACTAAGGCAGTGAAGTTGGACAAACAGCTTTCCTTCAATGTGCCAGAAGAGGAGTTGTCTAAACAATGTTCATAATTCAACTCTGCAGATAACAATTCATTCTGTGCCTGGATGCAACACTTAAATAACATTTAAGCTTAGGTTGATAATCTGTGAATTGCATTTACACCAGTAATGGCCATCCTTTGATGTCCCTGAAATCACCTCACCGTGACATTCAACAGCATTGCCATTGTCATGTCCCCATGCTTCTCTTCACCCAACAACTTCCTTTGGTTGGGTTGCCACTGACCACGATTTAACACAACTAATCACAAAACCATGCCTGAGGCAAGTGACTTAGTTAATTTTCTGAATTCCTTCTATCAGCTACCAGCCAGGAATGCAATGGATTACTTATTGCTTTTTGCTTTTCACTTGCTTGGACAGGTACAGCTGAATAATATCCAGAACAAAACAGCTCTTATTAATAGCACTCCATGCATTGCCATAAATATTAACACTCTTCATCACGAGCTGTAGCACATACCACCGGAAAGATGCACAGAAACAAGTCACCATGGCCTCCTTGACCCATGATCTCTACCCGTTTAGACAATAAGGGGAAGGAATAATCTCGAGCCTTCTGCATTTGAATGTTCTTTTTCAAGGATACATGATAAAAAATGTATTGTCATTCCTTAATCATTCCTGGGTCAAAATGCAGAAAATCTCTACAGAAAAATGCCCTCAGACACTTTCATCACTTGGACAGTGGCAGCCTGCCAATGCTACCTCAAGGGCATTTGGGGTTAGAGAAAATATCCTGAACTATCCACTAAACATCATTGTTAGAGATGAAACATCAAACTGTGAACACTATGCGATGCACACTGGGAATCTTCTCCAAATCCAGACATTGCCTGAGACCCCTTTCACTTCTAACACATTGGAATCCAACAAGCAAGCCTTATGTTCCAAAATAGTTCAGCTCTGTTTTCCACATTTCTACCAAAACCTTTTTGTTTCCATCCGATGTCAATCAGATAAACCTCCTACACCAGCAAATCCCAGGACTATTCCATATTCATTAGTGCTATCAGATCTGAAGCTTAATTCCCAATGCAGATAAACTCCAAACTTTTTCCTGAATCAAGTCACTTATTTAGATCCAGACAGTGCTTTTTGCCATTGTATCTTAAAACTTTCACAGAATTATTCAGATTTATTTATCACAATACAGTGAAATGCATGATGACACTCAAACCCCAGAGCACCAAAAAAGAAAATCTCAGAAAGCTAAAATAAGAATCCATAAAACATAACAATTTCTTTTAGAAAGACATTATCTGAGAAGGGGGCAGAAGTACATTCAGTATTAACTTCTTAAAAGGGTCTTGAAAGTACTTAAAGAAAAAACGGTCAAGTATCAGATTAATTGGAAGATCTTTCAGAAAACCAGGTGGACAAATAATGGGCCACAGTCTCCTACTGTGTTATGGTCGTATTGCTCTAAAACCCTATAGCTTCATGATTTTAAGAATTGACTCTGTGAAGTTGATATTCATTATGTCTATTAACAGCTCAAGGCATAACTGTGAAAAGATTACACAGACTGTGTATGTTACAAATTGTGCACATCAGTTGTTAATCCTCTGTACAAGAAATGAGACAGAACGCACAATCTACGTTACCATCTTTTACAGATTCCCTATTGTTGAACTGCTTCTACAGTACTGCCCTTCAGCCAAGTTTATCATAATATAGTTGCAGACACATGGAAGTGCTCCACCCACAAAACAAGCTGACAGCCAGCTAAGCAATGTCCCAAGTTTCATCTTCTTGCGAAACTCGTCAAATCCTTGAAATTTTCTGAATGTCCATTTCAAAGCAATCATAAAATATATTACAAACCAATTGTTAGTTTTCAGCATTTTAAAATATTAGCTAATTGTATTTTGACAAATTAAAATGTTCAATATCTATTAACATACTAAATTGTTTAATTAAAACACCTTTTGGAAAGTAAATAAGACACAATTAAGGTTTTTAAAAAGTGGTAAATTATTGAATACCAGGAGACTGACTGTCATTCCTCACCTTTGAAATGAATGGACTTGCTGTTACTGCATTAGGTCTAACCAGTGTAAGTACTGGGAAATACTGCAAGTCAGGGCTCTGCCCATGAACTCCTCATGTTTAACTTCAGAGTATAGTTGGGAATTTGCCAATGCAGAATAGCAAACAAGTTTAAGATTGTGGAATTTGTATAGGATTCCCAAGTGCCATGAAGGGAAAAACGCGAGCATTTTCCAGTAAGTTCTAACCCAAAATGTGTCATCCCCTTATCCACTTAACTCACTTGTAGCATTTTTTCCATCTCGAACAATCCATTTCTTCAACAGTATAAAGCTCTGAGTGGTTAAAGAGTTTGGATTTTCAACCCGAATCTGATTTATATCATCAACAGAAAAGTTCAATTCTCTTGCCAGTTCTGGAAGAAAAATGGAATGCAAAATGTTACTTTCTCATTTATTGCAACACAGCTATTGTCTGCAAGCCAAATATTGAGTTTATGGAAGAAGGCAATACAAGATTTATAAAATACAGACACAGCAAAAAGAGAAAAAAACATTTACTGTATATTACAAGTTTAAATTCTCTCACTCTAGTTTTCTTCTGATTAGACTGGCCAATCTGCTTAACTCATTACTCCTCTCCTGTCTGAGATTCCCTTGCATAGCCACTATACCTTGTCGCCTCCTTCCCACATCTTCGAAAGCTTAACCCACCACATAAAAGTACTGACTGGAATATTTTTGACCCCAAACTCTCACCCCATCACTATAGAAATATACCGGGACTTTTATAGTTTTTGTTCGGTCATATTAGGTAAGTTAAATATCAAGCTAATGTGGGAACACAGCAGTTCAGGAAGCATTTGTGAAGGGAAACAGAGAGTTGACTTTGCAGTTGAGACCATTCAAGTGGACTGGGTCTTGACCCAAGACACCCACTGTCTGCATCCTCCAAAGATACTGTCTGACTCTCTGAGCTTCTCCAGCAACTTGTTACTTTTGCTCCAGATTTCAGCAACCGCAGTTTCTTGTGTCTCCAACCTGCACGAGTTACTCAGAATCTGAAACAAACCTACACTCAATACTGTGGATTTCAAAGCTTAGCGTTCAAAGTAAATTTATTATCAAAGTACCTATATGTCACTATATTCATTTTCACGCAAGCATTCGCAGTACAACAAAGAAACACACTCGAATCAATGAAAAGCTACACACAGACTGACAACCAATGTGCAAAATAAGTGCAAATACCAAAAAAATAATAATACATAATTAAGTTAATAAATAGTACTGAGAACTTGAAAGAGTCCTTCAAAGTGAGTTCAAAGGTTGTGAAATCAGAGTCATGGTTGAGGTTATTCATGCCGGTTCAGGAGCCTGATGGTTGAAGGGGAATGATTGTTCCTGAACCTGCTGGTGTGGGATTTGTTACGGGAAGACCCAAAAACAGAATACAAGGAGTTTAAAGACTATTGCAAAGCAGACAGGCAGTACCTTCATTTATTATACTTCTGTGACTCATGAACAAAGCCCATGGTGAGGGAAAAACCTGTGTGGCATCTAAGAAAGACCCTCTTCATCCTTTCTCAGAAAAGAGATGGTACCGTGATAAACAGACACGGCTTGATATAGTTCATTTGTTATTGCCTTGTATAACAGCAAAATGATTTATTCTGCTCTAATACTTCAGTAAGGACCAGATATTTTGTGACCTTTTAACTGTGTGAACTGTGTAACTGTGTCTTTGAGTACCTTCATTCCAGACAGTAAGCAGTGCAATATCGTCACACATCAAGCACCAGCATCTGACGCTAACAGGACTTTTACTAAACATCAGCAACATGCACCAGCCTTATCGACGTGGTCACTGGTAGAGTGAGCAGCTTCAAATTCCTGGGTGTCCACGTTTCAGGGGATCTGTCTCAAGCCCAGCAATGCAATCATGAAAACATGCCAGTGGCTCTACTTCATGAGAAGTTTGAGGAGATTTGGTACGTTACTCACGACTCTAGCAAATGTCTACATCATGTTGCCTGGATGGGGGAGCATGCCTTATGAGAATAGGTTGAGTGAACTTGGCCTTTCTCCTTGGAGCAGCTGAGGATGAGAGGTGACCTGATAGAGGTGTATAAGATGATGAGAAGCATTGATCATGTGGAGAGTCAGAGGCTTTTTCTCAGGGCTGAAATGGCTCACATGAGAGGGCACAGTTTTAAGGTGCTTGCAAGTAAGTACAGAGGAGATGTCATGGGTAAGTTTTTTTTATACAGAGTGGTGAGCGCGTGGAATGGGCTGCCGGCAATGGTGGTGGAGGCGGATACGATAGGGTCTTTTAAGAGACTCCTGGATAGGTACATGGAGCTTAGAAAAATAGAGGGCTATGGGTAACCCGAGTTAATTTATAAAGTAAGTACATGTTCGGCACAGCATTGTGGGCCAAAGGGCCTGTATTGTGCTGTAGGTTTTCTATGTTTCTATGTGGCCTTTCCTGCAGATCAAGGATCAGCTTTTTTCCCCATATACATTTACACGTATTAGGAATTTACCGTAGAGTTGGTGCGGTGTGCAACAAAAACAACAAAATTCAACAATTCTGAAAGATAAAGAATTATATACAAATGTTAGAGTTTGTATATGGAATACAACGTGCATAAATACCAGCATTTATTTACGATGTAAACAGCATTCTAAAAACTGGTTTACACTGCACTGCAGTGGCTAAGGTATAGATGGGGCGGGAGGAAATGAGGGGAGGGCAACTAGAATGATTGCTCAGACTAACTGCCTGGGGGGAGGGGGATAAACTTTTATAACTTCATCCACTGACAATAGTGAACATTTATAATCATTCAGCATTAAATGAGATGAAGCCACTGAAAAAATAAACTGGGCAAGTTAATGGCATTATTATTGAGAGGCAAAGTATCTTAAACGAGCCCTGTGCTGCATAGTGGCAGGAAATTGATTGAGAATGCATGGGATTGTGATAGAGAACATGGTGCAAGATTGTAAAATGTTACTCCTGACACAGCAGGAATAGGTTTATAAATGAGTTTTATTTACAAGTGGAGGAGGAAAAACACACTGCCATTTAACACACAAATTAGCAGAGCTCATAAAACTTCTTCATTATTTTATATTTTAGCAATAAACTCTGCTGGTGGCAGAATCAGGTATAGAATCTCTGGAATTTATAAATAACTCTGTGAACACAATCAAAAATAAAACTGAAGAAGTTATTCAGCTGGAAAGTGAATCGACAAAGTGAGAAGCCGCTTGGAATCACAGTATTTAAAAAGATAAAAAGATCAGATATCAGATATTTAAGTGGAAAATGGTTTATGAAGCATGTTCATATCTGAGTTAAACATAGATACAAGTTTGCTTTAGAGACCTCAGCAGACATCTTGAGAGTGGAAGAGGATGCGAGAGAGGGTGGGAGGGCGAAGGGTTAAACTTCAGTTACGTGGCGACAGCAGAATGACATATATTCTCAGTTTCTGATGACACCAAATGACAGTGCACAATAAACAGTGCAAATGGCAGGAAAAAGTTGTAAGTATAAATTAATATGCGACGTGGCTGTCGGAGTTCAATATGGAAACGTGCGAGATGATCCACACTGAAACATAACATTAGACTTTGTTCTAAATGTAAGCAACTCAGAGTTGTGAATGATCAAAGAGAATCAGGGATCCAATATACAGTAGAAAGAAAAATGACAAATGAATAGATGGCTTTATCTCAAAAAGGTTGAAATAACAAAGGACAAAGTGATATTACAACTGCACAGAGCTCTGACTAATCCCATCAGGACAACAGCATTCAGATATGGATATGACTTTCAGAAAGAGTAGATCGGGATAGCAGAGACTGAATGGATCAATGCTGCAGCTAAGGTAATAATAAAGAAAGATAAGCTTTATTTGTCATGTGCATATTGAAACATACTATGAAATGTGTTAAGTTTTGCATTGTATCAAATCAGCAAAGATTATATCAGGCAGCCCATAAGTATCGCCGCGCTTCCAATGCCAACATAGCATGCCCACATCTCACTAACCCTACTGTATGTCTTCAGAATGTAGGAGGAAGCTGGAGCACCCAGAGGAAACCCATGCGGTCACGGGGAGAACATATAAACTCCTTACAGACAGCAGCAGGAATCAAGCCCTGATCTAACAGCTGTAAAGTGTTGCGCTAACTGTGCCGCCCATGACAGGTTGTAGAGACTGAGATTATTTCTTTGAGCACAGAAGGTTAAGAGAATGATCTAATGTGCTTATACAAGGTACCAAAACGGATTTGACAGAGAAAAAGCATTTGATTTAGTGAAGGAAGAGAACACATGATCATCAACTCCAATTTAGAGAAGGGTATTCAGAGTTGGCATCAAAAAACATTTCTTCATAGGAAACATGAGGAAATCTGCAGATGCTGGAAATCTTCATAGGAAATCTTTTAGAAATCTGAGCCCCCTTCATTTAAGAAAAATGATGTTGCATCTGGGTGTCATTACAAAATTTCAAAACTGATATTGCGAGATCTTTGTATATTAAAGGATATTGAAATAAGAAGTAGAGGTATAGTTAAGGTACATATCAGCCAGGACTGAATGGTAAGAAGTGGATTAACTTGCAGCTGTCCCTACATCGTTAAGAATTTTGAGTTGGCTATTGTACCTTTTTGCAATGAGTCTGCTTTCATTCAGCTATAAAAAATTCCCATGATGTAACAAGAAGAGCAAGAGATATACCTCCATGCACTGGTCAACCTGTATTCCTCAAACACTAGAATGAAGAGACATTAGCTGATCATTACATAACTGTTTGCGGTAATTTGCTCTAAACTGGCTGCTGCTAATTCACTAGCTACAGAATGGTATCTCCACTTTGAAAGTACCTTGTAGGGCATCTCAATAATTCAAGTTAACATGGAACAGTGCAGCACCAAAACAGGCCCTTCAGCCCACAATGTTGTGCCAAACCAATTAAATTATTAATCAAATGGCCAACCTAACTAATACCTTCTGCATACACTATGTACCGTACTTCTTTCTCTCCAATGTACAAAAGGATTAGAATGGAGGGATATAGGCCACATGCAGACAGACGGGCAGTTAAAATTGGCATCCTGGTCAGCACAGACATAATGGGCCAAAAGGCTATTGATAGGTTCTATTTATTTATCTATCCCTCACCATTAATGCTGGCACGCTTGCTTCATAATTCCATCAGCATGTTGAAACCAGGATAGATCGTCAGAGATATTGACATCCAGGAACTTGAAACTGCTCACCCTTTCCACTGTTGACCCCTCAATGAGAACTGGTGTGCCTACCCCTCGACTTCCCCTTCCTGAAATGTCCAATCAATTCTTTGGCCTTACTGACGTTGATTGCAACATTGTTATTGTGACACCATTCATTTAGCTGATCATTCTCACTCCTGTATGCCACCTTACAACCATCTGAGATTCTGCTGACAAAAGTTGCGTCATCGTCAAATTTTATAGATGGCATTTGTGCTGTGCCTAGCCTCGCAGAGTGTGAAGCACACATCCTTGAGGTGTGGCACTGTTGATTGTCAATGAGGAGGAGGTGTTATTTCTGATCTGCACTGACTGTGGTCTCCAATGAGAAAGTCAAGGATCCAGTTGCAGAGGCCCAGGCTTTGAATAAGCTTCATGTTTTGAAACTCACTTGATTGGTACTGAGGGAATGATGGTAATGAATACTAAGCTGTAATCAATGTAAGACACTACTCTTGCAGTTCACCTACTCCTTTCAAAGAACATGCAGGTACAGATGATTATTTTGGAGTGAAGGCATTATCACTGGTTCCTCTCTATGATCTTGTACTACAGACGATTACCGCAATAAATTAATGTAGGAATCCATGATATTGGACTGCTGGATCAGTAAGTAATTAACTTGATATGGTCTGACGAATAAAGCTGAAAACATGGCTATTAGCAAAGGCAAGTACAGTGGCATAACAGTTAGGAATGCTAACCCACAACTCCCAAACCTTGGGAGGTTGAGAAGGTTCTTCCTTGAATTTGCATATTCTTTCAATTACCATATGCATTTCGGACTGATGTTTCAATGTGCTGGGAGCTGAATGGGCAATTGTAAATTACCCCTTTGTGTAACTAAACTTCAAAAAAAATTCAAAGGGGTGTGAGGGCACGAGAAGGGATACAGCAAATAAAGAAGGGGAGCCGGGCTGCTGGGAGCTGGCATGAATTTGATGGACCAAATGCTTTTTCAGTGTGGGGAGAAGTGATGGGGACGTTCAAATTAATAAACTGATATATTTCATAAACACAAGAATGTCTGCTGACACTGGAAATCCAAAGCAACACAATGATGTATATTTTTTACTGGAACTTGACTAATATTGCTCAAAATGGGACTGAAATATGTTGTTGGCAATGCTTTCCCTATAATATAGATCAGAATCCAGCAGATGGCATACATGCTACAGTTTTCTGGGTGAAGAGAGGCCTGGAGGAAATATTTCAAATTCTGATTTAATTATCACATGTACATTGAAAAGACATCTACTGTGAAATGTGCTGCTTGTGGTAACAACCAATGCACCCAAGACCTCCGTGGTCATCCCCCAAGTGTTACCACACATTCTGGCACCAACCGTGCTCAATAGAACAACATAAAACACAACAAAACAGAACAAACCAAAAGCAACAAATCAACAACAGCAAAAGAAACCTCATTTCACCCTCCCACCCACATACTCAGTCCTCCAACAACAGCGCAAGCAATCTTCGGCCTCCAACCAACTCGTGGTTTTGCAGATAATGGACCTTTGATTTCCCCAGTGGACTTGAAGTGACTTGCAGATCGGGGTTGCTGTGTATTTAATATTAATGTAATATTTGAGTAATAATGTAAATGTATTGTTTGACTACTTTGTTGTTCACAGAATGCAGAATGCATCGCTGATTATAGGTAAAAGTGCATAAATGGCATATGTCATCACACCACCAAGCGAGTGCCTCAAAGTCAATACAAAGTTAGACTCACATTCCCAGCTCTAGCTCTTTTGCTTTTAATTAATTTAATCTCTTGAGGTTACAAAGCATAGCAGAGGCAACGAGGAAATTTAAAACAAACCCAAGATGACTATCTGCCCATTGAAGCACAGCGAGACGTTCGAGTAAAAAAATATGCAGCAAGAAATGGTCGAGGGAAAAAAACACAGCATGTGCTCTTCAGAAAAGGAGACAGACAGGGTCGAGTTTTAAAAAAAGCAGAAAATTCACAGATTCATAAACAATGAGTACTGGGCGACAATAATCCTAAAACAAACAATCAGAATGGCCGGCCACATTGGAAAGATTGATGCGCTCAACTTAAACAAATAAAATAGCCAATGGGAATCGAGTACCAATTTTGCTATGTGCATTGGGTTTAAAGGCATACACTTTGCTTAGAAATTTCACTATTCCAACCAATCCATCTGAAATGAGCTTGGTTGATAGCATGAAAATAATGCAGGAACATTCAGAACTGAAACTATCGTTGATTGCAGAACGCTCTTGGTTTCATAAACAAAAAGAAAGGGAATCGAAAAGGGGGAGTCCTCCAACCTGAGTGTGGCTTCATCTGATAGTAGAGGAGGCCATGGATAGACATATCAGAATGGGAATGGGACGTGGAATTAAAATGTGTGGCCACTGGGAGATCCTGCTTTCTCTGGCGGACAGAGCGTAGGTGTTCAGTGAAACGGTCTCCCAGTCTGTGTCGAATCTCACCAATATATAAAAGGCCGCTGGGAGCACCGGACGCAGTATATCACAACAGCCGACTCACAGGTGAAGTGTCGCCTCACCTGGAAGGACTGTCTGGGGCCCTGAATGGTGGTGAGGGAGGAAGTGTAAGGGCAGGTGTAGCACCTGTTCCGTTTACAAGGATAAGTGCCAGGAGGGAGATCGGTGGGAAGGGATGGGGGGGACGAATGGACAAGGGAGTCACGTAGGGAGCGATCCCTGTGGAAAGCAGAAAGGGCGGGGGAGGGAAAGATGTGCTTAAGCATACTAATCTGTATGCTGTTGGTGAAAAATTTGATAATGATGAGTGACACAGGACTTCCTAGCCTTAAGATTTACAATGTGAAAACTAACAATAGACCAGCAATATGGCTTATACCAGAAGTGAACAGAAAATTAATTAGTACAGAATTTGACACTGGCTCAGCTGTTCAGCTATTCCACAAAATGAATTTGAATGGTATTTCAAAGACACTAAATTGAAGCCTGCAGATATCAAAGAACCTATACTAGAGAAAAGACAACTCCTGTGGGAAAGACACTCATAACAGTAAAATCCAACAACCAACAAGCCACATTGGGCTTGTAATGTGGTAAAAACAGGAGGGCCAGCATTGTGGGGACATGAGCAGCTGACAGAACTACAACTTGATTGGAGATCCATCCACCAGTCACATGCCACACTTGTCTTTAATGCTGCACACCATGAGCCGCTCCCCAACGGAGGGAAAATTGGTGTTGGTGCCAACCTCTGGGCCTTTGGTTGGAAGCATATTGGACCAAAGAAGGAGCATGCTGCTCAGGGAAATCATGAAAGTGACGAATTTCTGATGTATTAATCAGGCAGTCACTTGCAAAATGTGGCTTGGTTTTAAGCTGGAAGAGAGTTCATGGAGCTTCAGTGAAGTTGCAAGCGCCTTGCTTTTGTGAGTATAAAGAACCAGAATCTACTCTTTATGCTTTAAGATTACTGCATGAACTTCAAGTGGGAGACAAAAAACTGTCTGTAAAAGTAGATGCAAAGACCAAAGCTCAGCAGGATGAATGGAAGGCCAAAATAAAAGTATTCGATGGAGAGATAAAACCAGGATTCAGGAAACAGAAACTTCACCTTGGCACCATCTTGCCTGGATTGTTCCCGTGGAGTGGTGCACATTTACGGTCAGCCTACTGCCTTGTAAACACAGTCGATAAATTCCAATGCTCTAAAACACTTCATGTTTGCCAGCTTTAGAAACATAGCTACAAAAGCATTCAACTAACTTAAAACATTACAAACTTATTTCATTTAAAATTCAAAAGATGTTGCTTCACATGTGATCACAACAGTTCTCACTTTCCTTATGTTGTGGGAGAAGTTTAGATAAGACAGATCATCACCACTTTGTGTACGGGAATTTAAGACTAGAGGGTATTGGCTAAAGATGAGAGAGGAAAGATTTAAAGTGGATCTGAGAAGCGAGGTTTATTTTACACAGAGGGAATGTGGATATGGAATGAGCTGAGAGAGGTGGGTAAAATTACAGCATTTTAAAAGTACTGTATTTGGAAAGGGACACAGGTAGGAGAGGAATAGAGGGACGCAAGTCCAATGCAGAAATATGAGACTAGTGTATATAGACATCCTGATCTGTATGGATAAGCTGAACGGTCTGTGTTTGTGCTGTATAACTTCAAAGCCTATTCTGAAATAATTCCATTAATCCTGTAACTCCAATTATCACCCAGTAACTTATTCTATCTTGGGCCCATCAAGATTTACCAGGATGCTGCCTAGATTAAAGATCACGTCTTAAGAGGATAGTTTGAGCATTTTTGTCTTTGGAATGAAAGAGGATGGAGGTGACTTGATAGAGTTGTACAAGATGATCGTGTGGACAGCCAGAAATCTTATCCCGGGGTCGAAACAGCTAATACCGGGGGGGGGGGGGGGGGGGGGGATAATTTTAAAGTGATTGGAAGAAAGCATGGGGGGTTATCAGAGATAAGCTTTTTTGAAACAGAGAGTGGTGGGTGCATGAAATGCTTAGCCGGGAGCAGATATATTAGAGACATTTAAAAAACTCTTAGATAGGCATACAGTATTAATGATAGAAAACCAGAGGGCTATGCCAGAAGGAAGTGTTAAGATTGATTTTAGAGTAGGTTAAAAGATCGCCACAATTTCACAGGTCCAAGGACCTGTATTGTGTTGTAGTATTCTATGTTCAATACTCTAAATCCTACCACCTGATTCTCCTATTATCCACCTGCACTAGTGGTAATTTACAGCTTATCAGCCAGTACGTATTTGAGACATGACAGAAATCTCAGCGCTCAGCGGGAATCCCGACAGTCGCAGGAAGAACATGCAAACCTGCGACCCCATCTGCTGCACAACTGTGCCATGACATTTCACAGTAAGATGAAAAACAGTCACTTAAGGTAAGGGGAGCAATAGCCAGAAGACTTCACTAACTTCCTGTTGTTAATTAAAGACTCACTGTAGTATTTTAAGACCTGGAATAAATACCACTATATTAAAATGAACTTGAGATTAGTTATTTATAACTGTATTTTCCATCAATTGTTATCTCAGATTAGGTCATGAACACAAGTGTGATTTTTGAGCTCATTCAAAGTGTTTATTATCAAACTGTGTTTATGTCACTATATACCACCCTGAGATACATTTTCTTACAGGCATTTACAGGAAAATGAAGAAATATAATAGAATTTGTGAAAAAGGTATAAATCACAAAGACTAACAACCAACCAATGTGCAACAAAGACAAATCGTGCAAATAATTTAAAAAATACTGATTTGTAGAGTCCTTGAAAGTCGTTTGTGGAATCAGTTCAGTATTGAGGTGAGTGAAGTTATCCACGGGTTCAGGAGTCTAATGGTTGCAGTGTTATAACGCATCCTGAACCTGGTGGTGTGGGACTTAACGCTCCTGGTGGTGTGGGACTTAAAGGCTCCTGGTGGTGGGACTTAACGCTCCTGGTGGTGTGGGATGTAAAAGCTCCTGGTGGTGTGGGACTTAACGCTCCTGGTGGTGTGGGACTTAAAGGCTCCTGGTGGTGTGGGACTTAACGCTCCTGGTGGTGGGACTTAACGCTCCTGGTGGTGTGGGATGTAAAAGCTCCTGGTGGTGTGGGACTTAACGCTCCTGGTGGTGTGGGACTTAAAGGCTCCTGGTGGTGTGGGACTTAAAGGCTCCTGGTGGTGGGACTTAACGCTCCTGGTGGTGTGGGACTTAACGCTCCTGGTGGTGTGGGACTTAACGCTCCTGGTGGTGTGGGACTTAACGCTCCTGGTGGTGTGGGACTTAAAGGCTCCTGGTGGTGTGGGACTTAACGCTCCTGGTGGTGTGGGACTTAAAGGCTCCTGGTGGTGTGGGACTTAACGCTCCTGGTGGTGTGGGACTTAACGCTCCTGGTGGTGTGGGACTTAACGCTCCTGGTGGTGTGGGATTTAACGCTCCTGGTGGTGTGGGACTTAAAGGCTCCTGGTGGTGTGGGACTTAACGCTCCTGGTGGTGTGGGACTTAACGCTCCTGGTGGTGTGGGACTTAACGCTCCTGGTGGTGTGGGATTTAACGCTCCTGGTGGTGTGGGACTTAATGTTCCTGGTGGTGTGGGATGTAAAAGCTCCTGGTGGTGTGGGACTTAACGCTCCTGGTGGTGTGGGATTTAACGCTCCTGGTGGTGTGGGACTTAATGTTCCTGGTGGTGTGGGATGTAAAAGCTCCTGGTGGTGTGGGACTTAACGCTCCTGGTGGTGTGGGATTTAACGCTCCTGGTGGTGTGGGACTTAATGTTCCTGGTGGTGTGGGATGTAAAAGCTCCTGGTGGTGTGGGACTTAACGCTCCTGGTGGTGTGGGACTTAACGCTCCTGGTGGTGTGGGATGTAAAAGCTCCTGGTGGTGTGGGATGTAAAAGCTCCTGGTGGTGTGGGACTTAATGCTCCTGGTGGTGTGGGATTTAACGCTCCTGGTGGTGTGGGATGTAAAAGCTCCTGGTGGTGTGGGATGTAAAAGCTCCTGGTGGTGTGGGACTTAACGCTCCTGGTGGTGTGGGATGTAAAAGCTCCTGGTGGTGTGGGACTTAATGCTCCTGGTGGTGTGGGATTTAACGCTCCTGGTGGTGTGGGATGTAAAAGCTCCTGGTGGTGTGGGATGTAAAAGCTCCTGGTGGTGTGGGACTTAACGCTCCTGGTGGTGTGGGATGTAAAAGCTCCTGGTGGTGTGGGATGGTAAGATGGTAGTACTGAGAGGAGACCATGGCCCGGATGGAGGGGGTTCTTTGATGAGAGATGCTTCTTTCTTGTGACAGCACTTCATGTAAATGTGTTCAGTGGTGAGGAGGGCTTTTCCTATGACAGACTGGGAATACTCTTTATTGTTAAACGTTAAGTAATACTAATGATGAAAATCGCAATAAAAACAGAAAAAGTTGCAAGTACTTGAGGGTTCGGGAACCAACTGTGGAGGGAGAAGGAGCTACGAATACAGACTAACACAGAAATTCTGGAAGAAAACAGCAAGTCAGGGAACATCTACACAGGGGAAAAGACAGATGGTGTTTCAGGCCAAGACGCTCCATCAGGACTGGAAAGGAAAGGGGGAGGAATGTGTGGCTCTGGATTTACAGCATCTGCAAGATCTATTTCAGACTGAGGTCCTTTCATCAGGGCACAATTCTGATGAAAAGTCATCAATCTGAAATGCTTATTTCACTGATGTACGCTGTAATACTGCAGACATGGAATCACATTAACAACCTGCAACTAAATGAAAAGAAACTTCACTCTCGCATTTAACTAGTTCTTTTTTGTTAAATGCACAGAACATTCAGCAGGTCAGGCAGAATCTGTGGAGGGAGCAGGAGTGTTAATATGTCACGTTCACGACCCTTCGTCAAAACAAGAAAAGGTTAGTTTATTGTCATCCACACCAGAGTGCAATGAAATTCGTTGCTTGTGGAAACCCGCAGAGTAAACAATGACACATGTCATTGACAAATACGGCAATGAGTTCAAAGCAACATAACGGCACGAAGATTGTAACAGATTGGAATGTCCAAGAGATGTGGAAGGAAGAGTCTGAGAACATGGCAGCACCGTCAGTGATGGGATGTGAAAGACGTGAGTGTTTCAGAAGTCTGATAGCGGTGGAAAAGAAGATGTTCTTGACTCAGGACATCTGGGTTTCTTAAGCTCCTGTATCTTTTCCCAGAGGGTAGAAGACAAGAGAAGGGAATTCAGGGCGGCAGGCATCCTTGTTAATGCTGTGACCATGTTTCATTTTAGTTGTGAAATATAATACTGTACACCTAGTGGCCAGTTTATTAGGTACACTTGCTCATTAATGCAAATATCTAATTAGCCAATCATGTGGGAGCAACTCAGTGCATAAAAGCATGCAGACATGGTCAAGAGGTTCAGTTGTTGTTCAGACCAAACATCAGAATGGGGATGAAATGTGATCTAAGTGACTTTGACTGTGAAATTATCGTCGGTGCTAGAGGGTGTGGATTGAGCATCTCCAAAACTGCTGATCTCCTGGGATTTTCACACACAACAGTCTTCAGCGTGTTGCAGAGAATGGTGTAAAAAACAAAAAAAATCCAATGAGTAGCAGTTCTGTGGGTGAAAATACTTTCTTAATGAATAGTCAGATAAGAATGGCCAGACTACCTCAAGCTGACAGGAACATGACAGTAACTCAAATAACTACGTGCTACAACGGTGATGTGCAGAAAAGCATTTCTGAACGCACAACACATCAAACCTTGAAGTGGATGGGCTACAGGAGTTACCTAATAAAGTGGCTACTGTGTGTATCTGGATTTTGGTCTTCTGATTCCTGATAAGAAATGGAGAGAGATACACTCACAAGACCCCAGAAGCCCCGGTGAATGAGTCACAGAATTTAAAAATGAACATCGGAAAAAGTGAGAAAACAATTGTGGTTTAAGAGCGGAAGGGCAGACTGAACAGAAGAAATGTCTGAGATAGGTTGTGGACTAAGATTGCCCAGCCGGTGCAATGCTTGTGCTGTGAATGAGGGCAGTTGAAGAGAGAACTAAAACTAAAAAAAAGATTCTGGAACACTGAGATGTAAATTGAAGAGTTACTGGAAATCTAAAACAAAAGAACATGCTAGAAATACCCTGAAGATTAGTCAGAGATGGTCTTACATTAGAGCCAGGGAAGATTGGTGATCTGAATGTAATTGACATGGAATCCTGGGGATTCTGTTGGGCCTATTGGAAGATGAAGCACTGTACCTCAATCTTATGGTAGGTGTTATTGGAATGCTGTAGGAGGCCAGATGGTAAAATCCAGGAATCTGAAATGCAGAGGGACTTGGGATCCTTGTGCAGAACACCCTGAAGGTTAACTTGCAGGTTGAGTCGGTGGTGAGGAAAGCAAATGCCATGTTAGCATTCATTTCAAGAGGTCTAGAATACAAAAGCAGGGATGTGATGCTGAGGCTTTATAAGGCACTGAAGTCTCACCTTGAGTATTGTGAACAATTTTGGGCCCCTCATCTTAGAAAGGATGTGCTGGCATTGGAGAGGGTCCAGAGGAGGTTCATAAGGATGATTCCAGGAATGAAAGGGTTATCATACGAGGAACATTTGATGGCTCTGGGTCTGTACTCGCTGGAATTCAGAAGGATGAGGGGGGATCTCATTGAAACCTTTCAAATGTTGAAACAACTAGACAGAGTAAATGTGGAAAAGATATTTCCCATGGTGGGAGAGTCTAGGACAAGAGGGCACAGCCTCAGGATGGAGGGGCGCCCTTTCAAAACAGAGATGCGGAGAAATTTCTTTAGCCAAAGGGGGGTGAATTTGTGGAATTTGTTGCCACATGCAGCTGTGGAGGCCAAGTCGTTGGGTGTATTTAGGATAGATATTTTGTCTGGAATAGTCATAAGTGATCACAGCATACACAAAGCTCACTTAGTCCACTATGCCTGATCCAGCTTTTCAAAACTATCCCCCTAAGCTTGCACAATTTCTAATATTCTTTGGAAAAGTTATCAGATCTAGGGTCTACTTAGGGTCTTGTCAGATCTACCTGGGTTAATGCATTCCCAGATATGAAATGCTACCTAATAACCCACAGGTCTTTTGCCAACCATCTTGTATCTGCATTTGATTACCCTTTACCAATGGAACCAATATGAAAATACTTTGATTTTTAAACATCTCTGTTGTACCTCCCCTTTAATCTTCTTTCTTTAAAATGTTCACAATTCCTGCTTCATTAATCTCCTATGTGACTCAATTCTTCATCCCTGGTACCAATCTAGTGAATTTTCTCCGCATCATCTCCATGGTCTTGCCATTCTTCCTAAAGCACGGCACCTAATCCTGGACACCGTGTACTGAATGACATCTAACAAGTACTTCAGATTTGTTTAGCATAACTTACTTACTGGTTTACTCTTAGCTTCAGCTATAAGGCCCAGGTTAGAAAAATGTCTCATCGATTTGTTTCAGCACTTGCAGTATTTTCAAATAGCAGCTGGACTTGAACAGATCTGTCTTAATTGTTTCAAGCATGCATCAGGATGTAAAACGTCAGTCAGGATTTCCTTTGTTCTTGAGGGCGTAAGAAGGTAACAAGTTCATCTTACCTGTCCAGCTCAGTCCCAGATGATCTGCTACTATGGCTGTCCTTATATCTGTCCTTTCACATGGACTCTGAGGGCCTGCAGTTTTTAAACATGGAATTAGAGCAACATTCCAAGTAATACATAAAACATCCAAACTTAGGTCAAGAATCTACTCGTGCCCATGTTAAACAAATAAACACACCCTCGTGACCTACACAATTGTAAATTCTACTGCAATCAGTGACAAGGTCCAACTTCAAATTAATGTAAAAAAATGTATGTGTAACATAGATAATGAACTTGAACATGCTGAAAACACCCAAGAACTTTGCTAAATGTTGTGTAACTGGAGGCAATGAATAAACTGGATATGCAGTTAATAAAAGTTCTAATAAAAGTGTTGCACTTGCTCGTCTGACTTAAGAGGAATTGTTGGACGGCAGCGAGGATGTGGCTTAATGCCTTTTGCTAGATGTTGGTTGGCATGCTTTACTATAACTACTGGGATTACACTGGAGAAAACGGGGGGTGGGGGGGGATACGAGACAACACAGACGACAATGACAGCATGGCAGCTAAGGGTAAATCACACCACAGGCAATCACAAAGAGTCATGCACTAAAGATCAACAAGTCGAAAGTTTTACAAACTAGGCTTGATCTCCGCGGTGCGAGCCACGCGAGGCCCAGAAACCTGACTGTTCTCCTCCCCACCAGTCCTTTTACTGTTCCTTGTCTCACTGTAGACCTTTTCAACCTTTGATTTTAAAGATGCTGCCTCTGGTCTCATATCTCTAGACCTCGATGCAATGGAGGGCAGGCCGGCTTCCGATAAAGATCCATTTCTCGGCGTGCTGTCTTCATCAGAGATCTCTGGCTGCCCTTTTTTCTCTTCATTGGCATGTCGATCCACAAGTTTCATTGCCTCACTGCTAATCCCTTTAAAATATCCAAATGAATGTTTACAAACCTCACTTGCCTGCCCTTTGCTTGTTCTACTTGATTTAGCTGTGGTACTGCTAGATCTTACCTTAACTGGCAATCTGGAATAAGATTGCTTAGACTTTACTTTTGCTATCTGCCCTTGCTCTATACTGGACTGGGATACTGTCAGTGGAGGCATATTAGTTTTGTCATTATTTTTAATAGGAATTCTAGATTTTGTCTCACAACATTTAGGAGGATCTGTTTTTGCCTTTAACTCATTCTTCCTAGGCTGTTTCATCTTGCATGCTGCCATTTTCTGATCTGTATGAGGAATTGACAGTGGGGCCATGGTTGCTTTTACTGGAAGTCTCGATTTGGGCTTTTTTACTTGTTCAGCAACTTGCTTAACAAGTTTTGCTACATCAGCTGTTGGGGCTGTCAAGGAACCTAGATTTTTCTCTTCTGTGTGGACAACTGGTTCAATTGTTGGTTTGGCTTCAGACTGACTAATATCCATAGCGCAGTCAGTTTCTGGGACTGGGGCATCAAACTTGTCTATATTATAACTTAAAGGCAAATCAGTGCTGTCATTTTCTATAATATATTCCTGACTCGTAGCTCTAGTCTCAACTGTAGCTATTTCTAGCACTGCATGTTCTGAAATCTGATAATCTAACAGCACAGTATCAGCTTTAACTTCAACCAGCTCAGTTGCACCCGTATCTTTCTTCATCGTCATTGTAGAAGCAGAAATTCCCATTTTAATTGGCGTGCGTAACTTGGGATCAACTTTTGCAGCCGTGGCTGATGAGGATTTGTCCGCTGCGTTGCCACCGGATACCGATTCCAGACCATTTCCGCTAGTCTGGGTTTTCTCGTGCTCAACTGGTGGTGCATCTGTTGATGCCTCAGTTGTGTTTTCCCCTGACTGAGGCAATGTTGTGACTACAAGTGTGTTTTTAACCCTTTCCCCCTTGTCCCCTGACTTCCCTTCAGCAGTATGCTCACCAATTTGGAAAAATTGGAGCCTTTCTTCAACAAAATCCCTCTTGCTCATGTCAATTGCACCACTGCGAGTCATCTCAAACATCTTCCCTTCATGAAATGGGAAGGGATTAGGCTCACTAGTTGGAGTGCTCTCATCTGTTGGGGTTCTGGCTGGGGTTGTATCTGGTGTTGTTGCTTGGGACCTGTCCTCTACTGCTAAGCCAAAGGCTTTTTGCTCATCCTCTCTCAACCTAGCATCAAAGACTTCATCGTTTCCTCGGCCGTTAGACCATGGATCAAAGTCAAGGCCTTTGGTAGCAACAGTTTTAAACGGGGTTGCAAATTCTTCCTCTAGATTGTAACTAAAATATGTATCATTAAACCCGGTTCTGTCAGGATGCCTGCCTTCCAAAGTGAAGATCTCGGGTCCTTGTTTACCATCAGTTTTCCCTTCGCCTTTCTTTTCAGAAGTCTGAGCTTTAGACTGCAAGGGTGTTTCTTCTTCAGCGCCTACCTTTCCTTCTTCCTCAATTACTGCAAGTTTACCCTGGCTATAGGAACGATCCCCCTGCTTCAATATCCCTTCAGTGACCCAAACATCCATTTTGCTTTCTATTCCCTGATTCAAGGACTTAGAGTCTGTTTCAGTTAGGCCATCATCTTCATCCTGCAGGTCATATCCATCGAGAGAGTCAACTTCTGTAGCGTCGGTGTCATGGGAGAACTCCGCAGTCGTCGCTATGGAGCACTCAGTGACCGACTGATCATTGTTGCCATTCGGGACTGCATCCCCCTCAGAAGTATCATCCAAAGCAAACTTTTCATCGCCATCTTGGGGATCGTTGTCTTTGCCATGCTTCTCATTTGGTTTCGGCTTTGATGAGCCGGGAGGGGTGTCGTCCTGAAGTTTGAAGGTGTACTTTTTCAAGGGGGCTGGCTGGAAGATGGATTCGTCACTGCTTGAATCACTGTCATTAGCCCCAGGCGGGATAGGGGAGGGTGGTTGCACTCTGATGACAGGCTCAGCCATGAAGTGTTTATCATGCTCTTCCTGCAAGTTCAGCTCAATTACGTCCAGCTCATCCTCCATGGGTGCACAGCGGTCTTTTTTCCTGATTTCGGGCACCTCTGCATCCAAGGTGTTGATAGGAGGGGGCGGAGGGAATTCGATGTAGGCTACGCGATTTTCCTTCGGGCGTTTGTCACTTCCGTCTAAATCACTCTGCTTTGGGGATCTTGTAAATCCACTCACATCTTTAACGGAGGGTATTCTGGCCAGCTCTTCTTCCTCTGATTCTCCGGGTACTTCAAGAATTGGACTAGGTTTTCCATGTATGGATGGCACCTGGCAAGTAAGTTCATAGCTGACTTCCTCGGAACTGGGTGTTTCCGGCGTAAGAGGACTTTTACCAGAACTCTCTATAAGTGATACTTGTTCCAAGGTGTCATCTTCTGGACTACCCTGAGGAGAGGGGGACGGCTTATGTTGGCGAACGGTATAAAAAGTGCCCCTCGTCTCCTGCACTGTCCTACTCTCTTGGCTGACTATTCGCTTTAGACTTCCTTGTTGAGGGCCTGTTGCTTCTTTCTCATAGTGTTTCCCCATCTGAACAACACTGACGTAGACAGGCAAAGCCTTTATTTCTTTAAAACCTTCAATGCTTGCTAGAGGTGCTGCTTTGTCCAAACACTCAATTGGACTCTGATCGAAGAACTCGCTCAGCGAAGAATCTTTAACAGGACTAAACTCCAGAGAGTCAGGAGATTTGACAGGGGAGGTTTCCGGTTCTTCCCGCCAACTGTCTGTGCTTTCCCTAACTCTGGACTGACTATCCTTGGATTCACTGGTCTGGATGTTGGCTGCTGGTGCTTCATTGAACTGTTGACCCTTTCTGGCTCTACCACGAGACATGTTGATGACGGCATCAGTCTCGTGGAGTTTCACCTGGCCACCGTTACATGGCTGGATCTTTGACATCACTTTTGGTTTTTCTTCAGGAACTCTGACTGGGATCTGTGACGGACCTGAATTCTCCTTTCTCGCGGGCTTAGCTCCAGAACTCTCACCGTCTCTGATAATTCGCTCTGTGCAACCCACTTTCTTGGACGGAGACCCCGTCTCCTTTATCAAGTGCCTGTTATTTGACAGGTGCTCCTTATCCATAACAGGGCCGAACTTTTCTCTCGTCAGCCCGTCGGATCTAAGCTCCGCCTGAGCCACATCATGTTCCACCAGGTTGTCGTGCACAAGAACATGCGTAAGTGATTTGCGATTGGAATTTCCACAGTTCTCCCAGGTTCTGTACACCTTTTTCTCTTTATCCGATTTTACTTGAGGTTCAGGATCTTTTCTCAACGGTGCTGCCGTTTCAGAAGGCTGAACTGTGCCTTTTGTGCCAAACACCAGCTGCTTTGGAGTCGTGGCCACATGCGACGTGATCTCCACCACCTTCTGAAGCACTGGCGACACAGTGTCAGTTCCCATGTTAAAACCTCCGAGATTGCTTAAGTCCTTGAACTTACTGGAGTGCACTTCCTTCACCGTTGAAATGGCCCCTTCCGCTGCGTGCTCCAACTTCTTCTGATTGATCTCCTTTAAAGAGAATTGGTAGATTGGCAGCTTGCTTTCGTGCAGTCTTTTAACAGACACACTTAGTGGATCATCTCGCAAGTTCCTTTCTGCAAAATTTGCTTTCACCTCCTCAACAATTTGAGTGCTAGAGCAAGGAGCAATCATTTTTCTCAGCTTGCTGTCAGGCTGACTGTCCTGAACACCATCTTGCAAGGGGACGCATCGAGAGGATTTGCTGCCTTTCTGCGTTACAGCCGGCTCGGACTCTGAATACGGAATATTGTTTATGGTTTGTTTTAAATGAAATGATGTTTGTGAGAGATCTTCACACTGCTTCATTTTATGTTTCATGTCATCTGAGAGGGGCAGGCAAGTCCTTTGAGCAGAATCCAGCAGTGCATTGGCCACTCTCTTCTCCTCGGCACGGACCGAATATTTACGGAGACACTGCTCATTCAGCCTCTCCTGGCCCCATTCGTCACTGGCTATGTCAGACAGCCGCAGCTTCTCTGGACTGCTGCTAGCAGAACTGAACCCCGAATGGTTCTGCACTCCTTCCCTCTTGTGTGGCTTTTTTTCTGGCGACTGCAGTTCATCATTTAACTTCTCTGTTTTGTCTCGAAAAAACTGAGAAACTTCAGTCAGCTTCTCTTCTGCCTCCTTCACCGTTCTGTCAACCCTGTCTTCATAAATGAGCTTCTCTCTGCCACCGTCCAGTCTGTCTTCACTAAAACGCATCCACAGAGCGTGCTTTGGACTGCCAGACTCTGGCGGATAGTGTAGTACTGCAACCTTTTCGTAGCGACTCCCCTGACCAGTTGATTTGTCAATGTTATCAGGTACCATTTTGTGCAGCTTAGCAAGTTCTCTCTCCTGTGAGGGATCACTCAGTCTCTTGTAATGACCAATGGCCTGTGAGCCCAGACAGAAGGCCGAGGTCTGTTCAGTGGCAGAATCTTCCGTATCAGAATGAGGAATATCCATTTTTTCAGAAAGAAGCATCTTCTCTGCAAACCTGTAGGACTCTCCCCTCAGCTCGGAATATTCATCATCATGGTACTCGACTGACTGCTGAGTCAGAAGCTTCAGCGTCTTGTACGAGTCATCGGAGATGAGCTGTGCTGAGCTGGGACGGCTCTCGTCTTCCTGGGAGACAGGAGTGTTCACTCTTGAGGATTCCATGTAGGAGGGAAGGGATTCCTCGGCCGTGAGCTCCTCCTCTTCCCGCTGTGCCTGCTCATCCTGACCAGCATCAAACCTCTCAGGGAGAACTTTGGCTTCTCTTACTTCACTGTCCCCCAAAAAATCTTTCTGATAAACGAATAATTCTCTTTCGGGGTGTTTTTTCGTCTCCCTTATAATGACTTCTGTCGGCTCTATTTTATTTCCCTTTTCAATATGAAACTCATAAGTTCTTTCAACTTTTGGTTTCAAGTTAGAGTCTTTATCAAGGTAAATCGACATTGATTCTGCAGCCTTGTTGTTTTCTGAAGGAACTGTCGACTTATGCTCAAACAGGCCAGCTAGCTCTTTGGAAGGATCACGGCCTGACTGAAAAGCCTTCATTATATCACGAACTGACATGGTTTCTTCTATTCTCTCACTCGTGTTGCTTTCGGTACAGGGAGGTGTGTGATAAACCATCCTGGTGGTTGTCGTAATTTGAGTTTCTTCTTTCACACGCACTTCTTTGCTCTTCAAGCACTTACTTTCTTCGTCCTCTGATTTCATTTTAATTTGAAAAGCTTTCATCTTGTCTTTTATTGACCCAATTGGCTTCTCTTCCACTTCCGAGAACATATCTGCATTTTGCAATGCAGCTGACCCCTCGGCTTTGGGCTCCTGCATTTCACCTAATGAAGGTTCGTAGCTTCTAATGACGCGGACTACTTCTGTACGTGTTTCTGTGATGACTGGAGGTATGGGAACATCGTGAAAGAGAGGTTTAGGCCCAGTGCTCTCTGCACTTTGAGGGGCAGAAGGCGTCTTTTCACTCCTGGTCTCAAACCCACTGTCTGACAGAGGACTCTTATCCTGATCATGTTGAGAAAAATCATCAGGCGACTCTAGAATAGCTTCGGTCGCCATCAATGCATCTGCAAGCTTGCTGAGTTCCTTCTCCGATGCCGATGGCCGCATGGGAGGCGGAGGCATCTTAAGTTTATGTTCTGGCAAAGGCATGGTTGGCTTATGAGTTCTTTTAGAGAACATCTTATCTTCACCTTCCTTTTTGATATCGGTTTGGCGATATTTATTGTCACCCATTTTTCCCAACGTATCAATTCCAAGATCGTTTGTTAAATAGTCAACGACTCTTGCCAAACTGAAGTCCTTTTCTCCTCCATTTTTTACTTTTATTGGTACATATGTGCCAAAGTGCTCATTAGCCTTTTGCTTTGCCTCCTCAATATCATCGTAGTCGAACATGACCCATTCACCCTCACCTGAAAGCTCCCCATTTGTCTGAGCTCCTTTTACACCAGTCTTATTCTCCGTCAGCCCATCCTTCTGAAGGATCTCACTAACTTTCACCAAGTCTTCCTTAACTTTCTCCACAAGCTTAAAAGGTTCCTCACTTTCGTCCTCGCTCTTTACTCCTTTTGCAGTCATTTCCGACGGGAATGCCTTGTCACTAGCAGAATCCGTCTGCAGGATGGCTGTCATCTTCATTAAGTCTTCCTTCATCTCAGCCACGTCTTTCAGAATTTCCTGACTTGAGGACAGAGAGGCGGCAGATGAAAGTTTCAGTGCGGAAGGAGCTAGGCTCAGGGAGTTCTTCAGCGGGGACAATGTCTTGGTAAACTGAGACTGTACTTGCATGCGAGACTCTGTAGTCAAGGATTTTACTGGTGATAACAAGGCAGCAGCTGACTTGGTTAATGGTGTAGTCTCTGAAAGTCTTTTCAGTTGTGGTTCTGATAACACATTTACGACAGAGTACACAGGTACAGTTATTGTTGATGATGTCACGGATGTGGTGGTCACAGACGAAGACCTCAATGAAGAATACAAGGAGCCAGCAGAAGGTAATCTTATTGTCTGAAAAGTAGAAGGGGCTGCTGATGCAAAGGATTTAAGTGGGGCAAACGTGACGCTATTACTGGTGGTGTAGGCTTTCTCCATTGCATTTTGTACAGTTGTGATGCACTTGTTTGCCAGCATAGCGGCTGATGCTTTCTCAGGAGACGAACCGGATGTCTGACTGCTGAAGAAAGCTGCAGCTGAGGGATACTTGACTGGAGATACCACTCCATTAGCAGATATCTGGCCATTCGATGAAGTAGCCAACTGAGAAGGAGGAAACGAGGCAGCAGGAAGTCCTTGGGCTGCTTCAATGACAGATTTAACAGGAGAAGACCCCGAAGATGACATGGATTTCAAAGGCGAGGACAGGACCGTGGGTGCTGTTGTAATTATGGACTTGAATGGCAAGGTGGATGAGTACATGTTAACAGTAGCTTTAGGGGAAGCTGGCGGCGTCATGGTAATGGAGGATCTCTCCAGAAGCGATCCTGCTGTTGATGCCGGAGAAAGCCGTGAAGAAAGCAATGACGAAGTTAGTCCTTTTACAGAGGATGATTCAGGCATTACTGATGCTTTCACTGGTGAAGAAACCAAAGCAGAGGAAGATTTAACAGAATACGGAGTCTGTGTCACTACAGTTTTTATAGGTGAAGATGTGGACTTAAATGATCTAAGTGGAGATGCTAAATCACTCATAGATCTTACTGAGGAAGTTGTGGAAGCTCCTATGGTTGATCTGATAGGTGAAGCAGAAGAGACAGACCAAATTGATTTTAGTGGGGAGGCTGTAGGCGTGTTGGACGTTGAACTTGAAAGAGAGGTAATTCCAGACTTGGCTTGTCCAGCTACCGAAATGGGTGTTGTTGCCCATGATTGAAAAGGCCTTGTTGAAAAGAGTGGCTTGTACGAGTAGGGTGCAGGGTAAGACCTGGTGGTTCCTGTACTTCGTTCAATGATTTCTTTTTAAAAAATTGAGAAATAAAATCCAAATTTTAAATAAAAATCAACAAGATAAAATTAAAGAAATGGAGAGACCAGAGAAAAGAGAAATTAGTCAGTAAATATGGTTAAACAGTTAGAAGAAAGTTCAAAACATACAACAATAAACTCAGTGAGAATAGTGATTGACCTGCTTGATTTGAAAAGAATATTTTAATTTGCTTCTTTTCAACTGTACAATAGTTACGAAACTAGAAAGCAATCAAAGCAGAAAATGAAGAAACACAAAAAGTAAAATGAAAGAACGGAAATAGGGTAGAAAAGACAAATGAAACACAAACAAGAAACAAATAGTAAAAAATACAAAGGAGTTTCTGAACTACATACTTCACTACATATCAGTAGTTATGACTAAATCTAGCAGTTCTATACATGCCACCAGGAAAGTAATGAGGGAGAATGTATATTTTATCCAGCATTATTACTATAGAAACTCATTTCTCTGATGTAAATTGAAGTTTGTAGTAAAAGTAAAATCGATTAGTCTTATGACACACAATAATATCTAACAGATGTCATTTGATGTGGAAACTATGCTGCAACAGAAGTGAAGCCAACAAATTCATCCATTCTGAGTCAACATGACACACTGCCAACAATGTTGTCAAGACTTCCTTCCACACCAGCACAATTTAAAATGTACTCTCAAGACCCGTTTGAAAAACGACCTCATTATGTTATCAGCTGAGCTCCCCCTCTCTGCGAGTTAGAAAGTTGTGCATTCAAGTTTCATTTCAGAGACTTGAAACAAAGTACAGATGAATGGCCCAAGGTAGCAACAGGAGAACACTGCATTTACAAGGATGTTGCCTACTATCTAAGATATTAAACAAATATCTTGCTGTCTGGTTAAATAATATTGATGATTAGTTTGAAATAGAGCAAATGAGATTTCTCGAGTACACTTCAGTACCTAAATTAAAGTCAATATAAGTAATTATCTGGTCTCAACATCACATCACTGTGTACGGGCAATGCTGTCCTTAACTGCAAGGACCTAGTAGCCTGTTTGAATTCCTATAATGAAAGACTTAGTTGATAATTATATAGTTCTAAAATACTCTGGGAGATCCCACGTTCATGAAAGATGCTTCAAAAATACAAGTAATTTTCCTTTTGTTTCAATATCCCTAATGAGTGCTCTAACCCTATAGAACATTACAGAATAGTACAGGACCTTTGACCCACAATGTTATGCAGACCTTTTATTCTATTCTGTGATCAATATAACCCTTCCCCCCACCCCCCCATACATAGTCCTCCATTTTTCTATTATCCATGTGCCTATCTAAGAGTTTCTTAAATACCCCTAATGTATCTGCCTCAACCACCACCCCAGGCACCCATGTTCCATGCACCCACCACCCTCTGTGCAAAAAAAACTTCCCTCTGACATCCCCCTGTATATTTTCCTCCAATTAAGCCCTCTTCTAGTACACATTTCTACCTTAGAAAAAAAAAATCTCTGGCCATCCACATGACTTATGCCTTTTCTCTACTTGTACACCTCTAAGATAGATGGAATTTTAAAATTAAAAGTCCTTTGAAACATGACTGAATCTAGAGTAACTTTAATATTCCTGAACAAAACAGCAGCCGATCCTGGACAAGTGTTGCCTTTCATTTTTAATGGAGCTATATTAAGGAATGGATTACAATCAACATGAAAAATAAATCTCAGCAAAAAAATTATATATGCATCAGAAAGAAATGAAAATGAAAATGAAAGAATGAGTGGGTTTGCAAATCAAAGCTAGTTCTTGCTTTCCAGCTGCATGTTTAATCAGCTAACACTGGTAAAATGTAGTACAGGTTTATTTGTTACAGAGCATTTCATTTAAAAAATTTTTAAAAATCATTAATGAATATCAAGCAAGACCGATATTGCTTGGAGAGATTAATAAAGAATAGACTCACTCATTCCAGGCTCAGCAAGGTAGCTGTAGCGCTTACGTAATGCCATAGATGCAAAAGTTTGACGGCGGTCAGAAGCTCTCTCGACCTTGAAGAAAAAGACGTGTTGATATTTTGTTATTTTTTCCCTATGTGATATATTTTTATTTGAATTTTAAGTTTAAGTTTTTATTATAATATTCTGACATATGTACAAACCCAACCAAACTAATGCAATGTTCTTTCATATCTTGACTGAGAAGTCAATTGCCCCTCCCTTATTTTTCATTGCACACATTATAAAAATAGAAATTCAGAAAAAACACTACACTCACCATCTAGGATGTTTTACAAAGGTAGCTACATGTTGCTTCCAATTATTATTTTCTGCTTTAGTAATTTCACCATTAATTCCTCTTTCAGACTTTGCCATGTTTCCTCCTCCTGGTGGGAGGAACATACAGAACAGGCCACGAAACTCATGATGCCACCTCCAGCTAAAAGACTAGCGGGATGAGGCTGCTCTTGCATCCGGGACTGCCCGGCTGCATCTAACAGTCCAATGAACGAAGGCAATCAAGCTGAAATGCTAGTCACACTCTAGAAAGTGAACCTATCCTCAAATGGTCAGGGACTCCTGCCACATTGATGAGATTCACAAGAAGTCAGTGTGGACACAACCATGGACAAACGTAGCAAGAATGGAATTTGTAAATGCAAGCACACAACACACAGACTCACGTAAAACATCTCACCACAAGTACATAAGAATCAGCTTCCTAAGTGATTAAAACACATTAAAGGTGTATGTTATAATTTTGAATTGTTGCACTCTAGTTAGTGGCTTTTAGTAAACGGTTACAATAAATATTCTGGTGTATAATGCTGGTAAAGGGGGCACGGAACTAATTAAATTTCATGGGGCAATAGGTACTTCAGCTGACTCATAGACTGCTCTAATCCAGCATAAGATACAAAGGAATGTTTATTGTGACCACAAGCAGACACATTGTGATGCAGCTATTGAGCTATGGCAGTTGACACAGTTGTCGGCAATAAAATTAATGTTTTCTTTCTCTGCTAACAACTCAAATTACATTATATCACACTGTACCAAACACCCAAAAAAACACATGTAGACATAAAGACTCCATTGAACAATTTCAGAGATCCTATATACTACTTTTAGCTTGAAAAGATTAATTAAGTAGGATCATAAATTACACTATTTCCCGGTTACATCCAAAATTAATTTAAATAGAGAAATAATTTAGTTCTATTGCATTTGGCAAAGGAAGGTTGGCGGTTAATTGAACCTGAAAATCATCAGGTGATTTTCATCTTTAAAGACCAAATCCAACTGCAAAAATGTCCACTGCAATAACTTAATAGTCATCACTAAGTTCAGATAGATTATCAGATTTTCCTTTACCTCTTCGTCTGGATCTGATTCGGCTTCCTTATGGTCCCAAGAAGCATTGCAGAGACAAGGAGTATTATAATGGACAGCAGGGAAAAGAAACATCAGGATATGAAAAGGACCCAGTGGGAGTACAAGAAGGAAGCTAATTAGCACAAGATCAAAACAAGTCCAAAGCCAGCAAAACCAAAAAAAAATCAAACTTGATTTCACATTTACCAAACAAAAAAAAATCACAACAAATGATGGAAAATATTGCAGGACTTTTGGCCTCTAAGTTACCAGCCAGAGCTGGTAAACAAACCACACTATAATCTAGGAAACTGGTTTTAATGACTACTTGTAAAAGAACGCAGTATGTTTTATAAAGTAAGTGTTTATAGCTTCAAAAAAAAAAATAACAGGTTCTTAGAAAATGATGTCATTTATCTAGCTTCTTTCAACAGAAGACCAGCTTATGAGTCTTTTCACATACTTTTTTGTGAGCCGGCAGTGTAATGTTCAGATTACAGATAGCTGCTTGTGGCAATCCTTTGGAAGTCTTTGGCTCCTTAAGGAATGACAGACGACCACAGGGCTCCTGGCCGTTGTCTCGAACCTAGAAACAAGAACCATTCGGATTTATATGAGGTCACTTTGCTGAACTCTCTGACCCGGATGACCACACACCAACCGTTGACAATCTTTCTCATTTGCTCAGAAACACAAGAGATTCTGCAGATGCCGCCTGCTAAGTACTCGTCTACGAAACCGGATACAGCAGCACGTTCAGACTGCTTAAAAATATTTGGAGGCATCTTCAAGAATTCATTAAGTATATTTGGTATTGGGGTGGACAGCAGGTTGGCATCTAACCTTTCATCTCAGGGGTCTGGTTTCCAATTATGGCTGCAGGTATTCTGCAAGAAACAGCATTTGTGCAATAGAATTTGCTCACATTTCCATGTCGATGGTCTCAATTCAGTTCTTTTTTTTAATTAGTTTTTCAAAACATTTTACAAAATTAAAAACCCCAAATCCCAGTGGGGAGCATTAATACAGTGCAAGATTAAGCATACAATAACAATATGCTACAAAGGAAGAGAATTTAACAAAAAAGCACCTAAATTAAAGACAAGTGAGCTTAGTGTCCTCCCCAATCCCCACAACACAAGAAAAAAACAACAACTCCAGACCAACCACCACACAATATAGAGAGTGTAAGTCAGGATGGTCAAACTCCCAGACTGTGAATACACTTAGTAACAGAGGATAATAATGCCTACTACCAGAAAAAAAAGAAAAAGGGAGCTGAAAGCAAGGGACCGAAAAGAAGAAAAAAAAAGAAAAAAAAACCCTAGTCAAGGGGAAGGTTATGAAAGTACTTGATAAAAGGTCCCCAGACCTTATGGAACTTTAGATCCGAATTAAGAACTGAATAATGAATTTTTTCGAGGTCCAAGCAGGCCATAATGTCGTTAAGCCATTGCGCATGAGTGGGCAGGGCAACATCTCTCCATCTAAGGAGGATCAAGCGTCTCGCCAGGAGAGAGGCAAAGGATAGTATTCGGCATTTGGTCGGACCCAGACATAAATCTGTCTCGCCCCAAAAACCGAACAGAGCAATTAAGGGGTTAGGTTCTAGGTGCTGATTCAGAATACCCGATAATGTAGTGAAGACATCTTTCCAGAATTTCTCCAAGCTAGGACAGAACCAGTACATATGGATGAGAGAGGCCACGCCCCTCTTGCATTTATCACAGAGCGGACTAATGCCAGGGTAGAATCGAGATAGTTTAGATTTAGACATATGGGCTCTATGAACAATCTTAAACTGAAAGAGGCAATGGTGAGCACAAAGGGAGGCAATTCAGTTCTGGTGGGGATTAGAAAATTGTCAGTAACTAGCAACATTACTAATACCTAGTAGTTTTAAGGAAAATGCACTCTGGTGCATGAAAGAGAGCTCATTTGAAGCTAAGTGAGGGAGACTGATGCACAACTGAGCAAATGACCCATCTACGCTGATCTGCACAAATTCACTACAGGTTTCTTATATGATTTTCAATCTGAATATTCTTAGGATGATAAACAGGAACTACATTGGACTGGTTGCTAAACTTAGATAAGTGAAGTTTATAATTAAGATCATTGACCCATCAGCTTAAAAAAAAGGTTTGGAAAAGTGGTTTATATTTAGGCAAAACATACAAATTCATTCTCCAGTCCTGCTGAAGGGTCTCGGACAGAAATGTTAACTGTACTCTTTTCCATAGATGCTGCCCGGCCTGCTGAGTTCCTCCAGCATTCTGTGTGTGTTGCTTGGATTTCCAGCATCTGCAGACTTCCCCTTGTTTGTGAAGATCATTTTCTGCTCTTTTATAAAACACTTTTGTTCTGTTTCACTTTGGATACAGTGCTAGAATGTGTTCACCACCAAACCTTTCATGAATCAAATTCACCTCTAAACAAATAAGCTAACAAATCGATGACTGATTGACTATCAGTTTATATTGGGGCAGCACGAGAGTGTCACGGTTAGTGTAACGCTACTACAGTACCAGTAATCACTGATCAGGGTTCAATTCCCACTGCTGTCTGTAAGGAGTTTGTACGTTCTCCCTGTGACTGTGTGGGTTACCTCCAGATGCTCTGGGTTCCTCCCACATTCCAAAGACATATAGTTAGGTTAGTGGGCTGTGGACATGTTATACTGGCGTCAGAAGGTGGCGACATTTGTGGGTTTCCCTAGCACAATCCTGACTGATGTGATTTGATGCAAACAATACATTTCACTGTATGTATTGATGTTTTGATGTACATATGCCAAATAAAGCTAACCTTTAATTTTTCTTTATCCTCTCTTTCTCTCCTCCCTTTGTCCCTCCTGAAACCTCTCCTGTTTTCTTACCTCCATTAAGATATTTGTTCAGATCTATGTCAATGTCAGAGGTGTAACTGTGGTGCAGTTATTAAAGCTACAGGCTCAAAACTCAAGCAGTTCTAGCTCAGCCCTAACCTCTGGCGTTGATGGTGTGAAGTTTGCACAATTTCCCCTAAACTGCAAGGTTTTGACTGCACAGATTTGTTGAAACAGCTTAAGCACATTTCAAGGCAAGGTTTTAGCGGATGTTATCCAACACCTGTTCAGAATCCGCTCTGCTTCATGTGAGAGCCTTCCAGTACTGAAAATCAGCTTGATTAATCTTAAGTAACAGTATAACTGGCCCAATGTCTCTGTAAGCAGAGGTTGCCCGTTGAGGGACAGATGTTTGCAAGAAATTGAGAGATCTTGCTCTTTTTTTGGAAATTGCCATGAGATCTGTAATGTCCTTTTGAGCTGGGAAATGAAGCCTTGGCTTATGATTCTATCCAAGAGATAGGAGGCAATCCTACACACTCTCCATATGGAATATCATGTCCACCTGAACCTGGTGCTGAGTTCTATATTGAGACTTGAATCCGTGACCAGAGACTTGGAGACAAGAGTACTCCCAAGTGAGCCAAAACGACACAATTTCATGACCAATCATTTGTCTCCTTCGATGAGTACTTTCTGTTTCCTAACTGGATTATGAAGTGCTATCGAATGTACAATCAAAGCAAAGTTCTCTTACCTTCACGCCAAAGGGCAATCTATTTTCTTTAAAAGCGTAGAAGTTGAATACAAGCTGCTGGCCCGCTTTGGCTAGAGGAACCAGGTTTCCATAGCAATCCACAAAGATGGGTTTACCTTCTAGCACCTGTTGGTTACCATTGCAAAGTTACATAACCATTGACTAAAGAATTGTCATGCGTTCCGATACATTTATTTCTGGATAGTTATCAAATAAAAAGGATTTATGAAGATGAACATATTTAAAATCCCTTTAAATCCGTGTTCCAGAAAAAACAAAGCTTACTTTTAATTACGTCCTTGCTCATACACTGGAATGCTCCCCAGTGAAGGTTCCAGCAGTGTCAGGGTATCTGTAGGTTGTGAGCTGATCAGGGCTGAGGTGCAGCACTAGATGTGTTGGGGTATGGAAGGGGCCAGCAGAATGAATAGAAAGTGAGAAAGGATTTCCTTTTTTCCCCTTTCGGTCAACGTGCTGAGATACCACTAATCTGTGACCTGACTAAGCACACTCTTTCCAGAGTTCTCTGGGGGGCTGCTGGGGGTTGCAGTGTTATAGAGAGTGAGACTACAGTTCAGGAATTATAAGCGGCACAAGTCATTCACTCATTCATTAGATCATAGTTGATATCTCATCCCGACCTTGGCGCTTTTTATCCCTCTCAATATTCTCTCTTGACAAAATATCAATCTTGGCCTTGACAGCTCCAAACATTACTCCCTGCCCAACGGCAGTGGAGATGAATCCAAATTGCCTCTACCCTTTGTGTGAAAGTGGCTTTCTCTATTTCCCTCCTCGTTGGTGTCCATTTCAAAGGAAAATCCCATTTTTTTTTTGTTTTCCCATTGTCAGAAAGGTTTTCCCTGTATGCAAACTGATACGAAATAGAATCAAAGCCATTGAACCGAACTAATTATACACACTACAGAAAATTCACACGACAGAACGGAAGTGGTAGCACTAGACAGAATGTAGAAGGGATGTTGCCTGGTACGGATGGCCTTTGTTTGGAAAGGGTGCGATCAGAATCCCTTGAGTGCAGGATACTGAGGGGTGACCTTAGAGGTTCATAAAATTATGAGAGGCATACATACTGTAGACTGATAGAAACAGTCTTTTTCCAGGTGTATGGGAGTCTACAACATAGATTTAAGGTGAGAAGGGAAAAATTTAGTGGAGATCTGAGAGGCAAATTTTTTCACACAGAGGGTGGAGATTATACGAAATACACTACCAGAAGAGGTTATAGACAAGTAATAATCACAACTTCTGTCACCTTCTCTGGCAGTTTGTTCCATATAACCATGTCAAAAAACATTTGGATTTGTACATGGATAGGAAAAGAATAGGGCGAAATTCAGGAAAATGGGATTAGTGTAGACAGACACCTTGATCGTGGGGACATGTCAGGCTGTTTCTGGGCTGTATAACTCCATGATTCTATCTCAAAGCTGACATTCAGCAATCAGTTACGAGCTGACAACCAGAAAGCAACCACAGCACCGAGAATCTGCACGAGTGTGTACCTCAATGTCTTTGCTCCGTGCCACTTCTGTGAAGTTTTCCTGCTGCTCTAACGTCTTGTCAACTTTATCATCCGTCATACAGAAACAACGCAGACGGGCCTCCACTGGGTCGTGCATTTTGGCAAATACAACAAATTTAGCCATGTAGGGGACACAGATCAATTCTCTGTACAGCTGCGTGGCTAAACTAACAGTTTCTGGCACCTGATGACAGTCGACAAGCCAAAACCTGTGCAAAAAATTACAAACATGTTCAAAGACATCTCAAGTTTTGCCTGTGTTAATATTGACACACTAGACCATTAGAATTGGAGATCACAAATCACTTATAAAACTGCCTTTATGAATATTTTATTGTCCATTGGTTGTTATTTTATTTCCTGACAGCTGGTGAATATCAACACACAGGATCGACAGAACAATCAATCCGGTTAAATAACTTATGGAAGTCGCAATATTTGGGACTTTCTCCCCAGTACTTGATTCAGTTCATGAAAACTGTCGTGACTTTTGTATGACAGATGTACAAATACGGTGGGTGGGGGGGGGGGGGGGGAGTTGCATAAACAGTTTACAATCTTTTCTGCCTACTTGCGTCTGCACCATCATCATTATGTGCTGTGTCGTACGACGAGGGAGATTATGGTCTCATGACCATGATTGCTCTTGGCAAATTTTTCTACAGAAGTGGTTTGCTATTGCCCTCTTTTGGGCAGTGTCTTTACAAGACGGATGACCCCAGCCATTATCAATACTCTTCAGAGTCTGTCTGCCTGGCATCAGTGGTCGCATAACCAGGTCTTGTGGTATGTGCCGGTTCCTCATCCGATCATCCACCACCTGCTTCCTTGGCTTCATATGACCCTGATCGGGTGACCTGCAGGCTTACGGAGGGAAGGAGCGCCTTACATCTCCTTTGGTAGAGATGTATCTCCATCCCACCAGCCACGTTTGTACGGACATTCACTCCAGGCCACTCAGATAAATTAATGAAAAAATTACAAATATTATTGTTAGCATATACATTTTTTCATAAGCTTCCTATCAATAGTAAGCAATTGTATTATCTGCACTAGAGGAATTTTCTTCAATTCCTTGCAAATAAAGGTTCTGTGAAATAAATCAATTTTGTCTAACCACCCTGTAGAACTCTGAGTGAGTGAAGGGTTGTGGAGCACTATATCTTGTCATTCTGCAGAAGAAAACTGTTGCTAAACTTTTTAATTCTTGTGGACGCCAGGGTGGCAATGGCTAGTAACATTGCTGCCCCACAGTTCCATCCCGACCTCGGCTGCTGTCCGCGTGGAGTGTGCACTCTCCCTGTAACTACCAGGGTTTCCTCCCACATCCCAAAGACTTGCAGGTTAGTCCAGCATTAAAGTAGTGTGTAGATGAGTGGCAGAATCCAGGGTGAATTGCTTGGTATGTGGGAAGATCGAAAGAAGTATCAGTATTATGGATGGCTAAGTGGGCTAAGGGGCTTGCTTCAGCTCTGCGCAACTCTGAAGCACCCATCTCTGGTAGAAGCAATAGAAACATAGAAAAAAGGTGCAGGATTAGGCCATTCGGCCCTTCGAGCCTGCACCACCATTCAGCATGATCATGGCTGATCATCCAACTCAGAACCCTGTACCTGCCTTCTCTCCATACCCCCTGATCCCTTTAGCCACAAGGGCAATATCTAACTTCCTCTTAAATATAGCCAATGAACTGGTCTCAACTGTTTCCTGTGGCAGAGAATTCCACAGATTCACCACTCTCTGTGTGAAGAAGTTTTTCCTCATCTCAGTCCTAAAAGGCTTCCCCTTTATCCTTAAACTGTGACCCCTCGTTCTGGACTTCCCCAACATCGGGAACAATCTTCCTGCATCTAGCCTGTCCAATCCCTTTAGAATTTTATACGTTTCCATAAGATCCCCCCTCAATCTTCTAAATTCCAGCGAGTATAAGCCCAGTATAATAACAGAGTAAAAAGAAGCAAATATAATAACTTCATTGATAGAGCAATTTTCATACAGATAATGTAGTTCAAAGTCCTTTATAAGTGTAAACATGAAAAAAATAAGCATGAAAGTTAAAGACAAAAAGATGTTAAAAGCAAGATTAAATAAATAGCTGGATTTAAAAGTATTAAGCAAGTCTGCATCTCTAAATGTTTTAGGTATTGAATTTCACAGTTCAATGACATTCCGGTACACTTGATGTAGTTCAGATGAAAGGAGTCCTCTGACATGAAGCTTGCAAACAGTGTGACTACTAAGCAACTACTATTACTAGAAAACGGGGGAGAGAGAGAAACCTTAGAGATCCACAACTAATAACTGCATGGTATAAAGCAGAGGATTTACAGTGGTAGATTCTGAAGGGCACATTGTAAAGGGGGCATTCCAGGATTAAGATTTTGTAATTAAATCGTAAAAATCTATAGGAGCAATTGAGGACTGACAAACATGAGACCCACTAATGCCCCAAACCATTCTGAAAATCCTTGCAGGCCGCAGAGGAGAGAATTAATTGAAGGATTTGGTCATTCAAGTGAAACTGTTGTATCAAGGACTTGAATGAAGTTTTGACTGTACACACACACACTCAGAGGCCACTTTACAGGTACAACAGTGAGGGGCAGTTCTGTGGGCAAAAACACCTTGTTAATGAGAGAGGTCAGAGGAGAGTGGCCAGACTGGTTCAAGCTGACAGGAAGGCGACAGTACCCATGGGTTACAACAGTGATGTGCAGAATGCACAACACATCAAATCTTGAAGTGGATGGGCTCCAGTAGCAGATGACTACACGGGTTCCACTCCTGCACCTAATGTAGTGTAAATGCATTCACATATTGGACTGTATTTTTGTGTTTGTAACGTTAAAGAATTTCTATTGACCAACTGGATACCTATCTGTAACAGTCCTGGCAGATCAGCACGGCATCACAATGCCAGTTAAACTCTGAAGATGATTCTCAGAATTCAGGCACAGAACTCAGATTAACTTAATTCCTTTTATGTTGCTTTATTTTGGTGTCCCTATTTTGACAATTAAATCATTGTACTGCGTTAGATATTTCAGAGTTGCTGCATTCTTAGTTGGTAATACTTTAAAAATTCAAAACCAGTCCTTTAATTGGATTTGTGAAAGTAAAGATCAATAATCTGAACCCATTTCTACAGAACTCAGGTGAGGGACGTCAGTTCAAGGAATGTAGCTTGCTTCTCCTCAAGCAGAAACAGAAAAACTTGAGGAGATTCAGCAGGCCAGGGAGCATCACTTTGCAGGTACTCTATTTTTACATCAGATTTCCATGGTCTGTATCATTAACAATCATTTATATCATTGGCTACTACATGCGAAGTCTGAACCTAATATGACTACAAGGTATCCATATAGCCATTGAATTCACTGAAAAGTAAACCTGTAAACAAAATTGTCTGTGTTCTTCACTTTTAATAAGTCAACATTAAAACAGCTGGGTCTTGGGGTGAAAGGATTATGCAAGCTAAAATACTGAGAAACATTTACTGACAACCCTTCTCTTATGGTGGTAGCTGAATGATGATAGAATACAATTTTGTATTCACTGATCCTCTAGATCATACCTGAATGGCCAAGTATACTTTGCTCTTGACAAAAACCATCATTGTGCAGAAATCTGCAACTCCTTTTTACTTAGTACTGAGTATGCACTGATGGGTACACACTCTGTGGCTGTTTTATTAGGTACCTAATAAAATGGTCGCAGAGTGTATGTCTGTGGCCTTCTGCGCCTATGGCCTATCCACTTCAAGGTTTGGCATGCTATGCATTGAGAGATGCTTTTCTGCACAACCCTGTTGTAACACCTGGTTAATTAAGTTATTCTTGCCTTCCTGTTAGACTGAACCAGCCTGAACTCTCTCATTGAGAAGTCCTTTTTGTCCATTGAACTGCTACTCACTGGATGTTTTTTGTTTGTCGTCCCATTCTCTGTAAACTCGAGAGCAGTTCTGTATGAAAATATCAGGATATCAGCAGTTTCTGCGACACACAAACTACCACATCTGGCACCAACAATCATTCCATGGTCAAAATCACTTACATCACACTTCTTCCCCTTTCAGATGTTTGGTCTGAAAAGCAACTGAACCTCTTGACCATGTCTGCATACTTTTATGTATGGAGACTACAATGGGATGAGGGAGTATTTGGCTAGTGTCGACTGGAAACACAGGCTATATAGTGGGACAATTGAGGAACAGCGGAAGACTTTCAAAGAGATTTTTCATGGTACTCAACGAAAGTGTATTCCTTTAAAGCAAGGACAGTAAGTATGGAGAGAGCCAGCCTTTGATAACTAAGGAAATAAAAGAAGGCATCAAACTAAAAGCTTGTGTATACAAAGTCATTAAGAGTAGTGGGAAACTGGAAAATTTGGAAAACTTTAAAAAGCATCAAACTACCACTAAGTGAGCAATAAAGAACAGGAAGCTAGTTTATGAAAATAAACTAGCACAAAATATAAAAACAGATAGTAAAAGTTTTTATAATAATATAAAACAGAAATGGGTGGCTAAAGTGAATGTAAGTCCTGTGGAGGACAAGAAGGGGGATTTGAGATAGAGTAATGAGGAAATGACCGAGGCTTTGAAGGACTTTTTTGTGCTGGTCTTCATGGTGAAGGGCACATGAGAGATTTATGGATGCATTGGGAGGCAAAGACCTTGATACAATAGCTATCACTAAAGAGGTAGTGCTGAGCAAGCTTGTGGGCCTAAAGATAGACAAGTCTCCCAGTCCTGATGGAATGCATCCCAGGGTACTAATAAAATGGCAAAAGCTATAGCAGAGGCTTTGGTGACGATTTACCAAAATTCTCTGTACTGTGGGCAAGTCCTGGCAGATTGGAAGATGGTGAATGCCACGCCACTATTCAAAAAAGGATGAAGGCAAAAGGCAGGTAACTATAGGCCAGTTAGTTTAACATCTATAATTGGGAAAATGCTTGAAGTTCTCATTAAAGAAGAAATAGCGAGGCACCTGGAAAGAAATGGGTCCATCAGGCAGACAGAGCAGGAATTCAGCAAAGGTAGGTCCTGTTTGACAAACTTACTGAAGTTCTTTGAGGACATAACAGGCTCAGTGGGTAGAGGGGAACAGATGGACATTATTTACTTGGATTTCCAGAAGTTGTTCGATAACGTACCACATAAAAGACTTATCCATAAGATAAGGATGCATAGAGTTGGTGGTGATGTATTAGCATGGATAGAGGATTGGTTAACTAACAGAAAGCAGAGAATTGGACACATGGGTGTTTTTCTGGTTGGCAGTCAGTGGTGAGCGGTGTGCTGCAGGGGTCGGTGCTGGGCATGCAGCTGTTCACGATGTACATTCACAATCTGCAAGAGGGGACCAAGTGTAGTGCATCTAAGTTTGCTGATGATACTAAATTGAGTGGAAAAGCAAATTGTGCAGAAGATACAAAGAGTCTGCAGAGAGATGTAGATAGGTTAAGTGAGTGGGCAAGGGTCTGGCAGATGGAGTACAATGTTGGTAAATGCAAGTTCATCCACTTTGGAAGGAAAAATGAAAGAGCAGATTATTATTTAAATGGTAAAAAATTGCAGCATGCTGCTGTGCAGAGGGACTTGGGAGTGCTGGTGCGTGAATCACAAAAGGTTGGTTTGCAGGTGCAGCAGGCTATCAAGAAGGCAAATGGAATGTTGGCCTTCATTGCTAGAGGGATTGAATTTAAGAGCAGGGAGGTTATGCTGCAACTGTACAGGATACTGGTGAGGCTGTAGCTAGGGTACAGTCTTAGTCTCCTTCTTTGAGGAAGGATATACTGGCTTTGGAGGCAGTGCAGAGGAGGTCACCAGGTTGATTCCAGAGATGAGGGGGTTAGACTATGAGAAGAGATTGAGTCGCCTGGGACTGTACAATGAAATTCAGAAGAATGAGAGGACATCTTATAGAAACATATAAAATTATGAAAGGGATAGATAAGATCGAGTCAAGAACGTTGTTTCCACTGGTAGGTGAGATGTGAAGTAGGGATATAGCCTCAAGATTTGGGGGAGTAGATTTAGGATGGAGATGAGGAGGAACTGCTTTTCCCAGAGAGTGGTGAATCTGTGGAATTGTCTGCCAGTGAAGCAGTGGAGGCTACCTCAGTAAATATATTAAGACAAGGTTGGATAAATTTTTGCATAGTAGGGAAATTAAGGGTTATGTGGAAAAGGCAGGTAGGTGGAGACGATTCCACGGTCAGATCAGTCAAGATCTTATTGAATGGCAGAGCAGGCTTGATGGGTCAGATGGCCGACCCCTGCTCCTATTTCTTAAGTTCTTACATTTTGATGAGTTGCTGTCCCATGATTGGCTGATTAGATATTTGCATTAACATTTAGGTGTACAGGCATACTTAATAAAGTAGCCACTGAGTGTATAACATGTGTAAACTGATTAAAAGCAAAACCTCCTCCTGAATTGCCCATATTCCAGTATCAGAAGCACTTTCTCATGCATTTTGCACTACTGAAGATGATTGGCTTGATGAGGTGGTTTGACCATTTTCAGCACTGACTAGACTGAAGAAGCAGACAGTACCAACTATGGATGTTAGGTGTGGAGCTGTGTGGGAGGCAGGATGAAAAATTTTGGATAAACTGTACCTGGCGGAGACATTTGTTGTGAAAGAAACCCCTTCACTGACAAAGGTTAATGGTGTCGTTCCAGTTATGTCTTCCCACTGTGCAGGCGATGTACCTCCTAATCAATGAGAAAGAAAATGGCAAGATCAATTCTAGTCAACAGGGAAAAATTAGGACATGTGAGTGGCTATACAGGAATAATAATGTTAATCAGCAGACATTAAATCCTAATGTTTTCCCCAGCTAGTATTTATGTAATTGGTGCATTGATATAGAAATACATAAAGTCCAGCATCACCTTCATCACGAGTCATCAATAATAATTAACAGAATACATTTCCATACGTAAGAGGAATAGAAAGCGAACGAAACCTTTGGAAGTCTCAGAATTCTTTAAGACAGATTTACTGTATACAATTAGTACAGATGGGCATCTGCCGATCATCATGGATGTGGTGGGTGAAGGGCCCATTTCTACTGCAATTATATCATAGCCATAGCACAGAAACAGGCCCTTCATCCCATCTAGTCCATACTGAACTATTATCCTGCCTATTCCCATCAGCCTGCACCTGGACCACAGCACCCCTCCCCCCCAATAGCCCTTCCATCCATGTACCTTTCCAAACTTCTCGTTAGACGTTGGAATTGAACCTGTATCCACCACTGGCAGCTCGTTGACTTTATTCGGAGAAACAGTGTGAACCAGGCCCTTCCAGCCCAACAAGCCTCACCACCCGGCAACTAGTCTAAACACAGGACAACTTACAATGATCAGTTAATCTACAAGCCAGTACATCATCAGGCTGTGGGACGAAACTGGAGCATCCGGAGGAACTCCACACTGTCACGGGCAGAACATCCAAAAGGGGCCTGGCACTCATCACCAGAATTGAACTCTGAACTCCAGAGTGGCCCGAGCTGTAATAGTGTCGTGCTAACTGCTTATGCTTGGAGTTGTCCTCAGTTACATTTTGCATGAATTGGTTGCTACACTGTGGATCAACAATAATGTTCATCATGGACCTTCGCTCCAAGGAAAAAAGCCCATTCAACCTATCCTCATAAGACATGCCCATCCTGGTAAATCTCCTCTGCACCGCTCAAAAGCTTCCACATCCTTCCCATAATAAGGTGACCAGAACAGAACACAATATTCTAAGTGTGGTCTAACCAGGGTTTTATGAAGCTGCAACATCATCTCAAGGACATCAATGAGTACATGTTCAATTTGGAAAACAGCCAGTGAGCAAAGGTCTGAACCCAAGAGGAAATTTCCTTCATGAGTGCATTTTCCCAGCACCACAAAGAGACTATGGCTACAGCAAGTAACACTTACAGAATCCAATGCAACAACTTGACCAAGAGCATCTTCTTAACACGCAACCTTCGCTTCCACAAAAAACAAAGGAAGAATGTGCATCAAAGCACCACCACCTTATTCCCAGCCCCAATTATATCTTGAAAAAAGAAAACATTGCTATTCCTTCATTATCCCTGGCTCTAAATCGTCAAGCTCTATACTTAACAACCCTGTAGGAACACATTCACCACTAATGACGGCTGTTGGTGCCTTATTTCCACACTCCATAGCACAGCTGAGGGTGGACAACAAATGCTGGGATGATCTTGCTGGTGATATCCAAGAAAGATAATGCAAAATGATACATAGCTGATTGAGCAACCATTTCATCGAACATGCTACACTACAGCACTGTATAGACCATTGGCCCACAATGCTGACCTTTTAACATACTCCAAGATCAATCTAACCCTTCCCTTTTACGTAGCCCTCCATTTTTCTATCATCTTACTTAGGAAATCACAGGAATGGTGACAGAGGGAGATACATTATGAACACTTAAGAAACTCTTAGATAGGCACATGGATGATAAAAATTGAAGGGCAATGTAGGAAGGAACGGTTAGATTGATCTCAAGGTTAAAAGGTTAGCACAATATCATGGGCCGAAGGGCCTATACTCTTCTGTAATGTTCTATGAATCTGTCAAGGAGGTCCAACCAACCTGTTATACTACATAGCAGTCGGAGGCTTGGAGCATCTCTGTTTCCATTCGATGCATCTCCTGATGCAGATGGTACTGGAATAGTCATGGTAATAGGCTTGTGGAATTTCCTTCTTCTTGGCTCCACAGTTACAATAGGACTAAACGTGGCTCTGTTCCCGAGAATCTTTTTGACAAGTTCATCTGGGATTGGCTGTGCCTGCGGAACAAGCACAAAGCATATTTAACACCAGATAATAAACACTGTGTGTGCTATCACAATCAATTGGAAGCGAGGAAGAGAGGGATCCAGAATTTGAAAGTCAAGGCAGTTCAAGCCTCAGCTTCAGTCAACTGTGCAGGCATTGTAAATCAAAGAAAACTAGAAGTACATCTTCTTTGTTAGACCAATAAATACAATGGCCAGGAATATGAGAATGTCAATTTATCAACAGTGTTTTCAAAACATTATAAATACATTCTCTTCTCACTACTACCATCGGGCAGGAAGTACAGGAGTCTTAGGTCCCACACCACCATGTTCAGGAACAGTTATCACCCTTCAACCATCACGGATAACTTCACTCACCTCAACTCCGAATTTATTCCACAACCTATGGTCTCATTGTCACGTTTGTCAAAACTGGAAAAGGCAGATACCTCCCAGTCTCCACACTGCCAACAGGATTCACCTGTCACTTGTTTCCAGCTCATCACGTGCAACCGACTTAAACCCAGCTTCTCACCCAGTCCTTTGTTCACCCATCAAACCAGCCAGACTCCACCGGTTACTCCTAGCCTTCGGTTACCTTGTTACGTTAAGTATCGATTCTCTCGTTTTGTGGCTCCTCTTGGCTTTTTATTTGTAAAATATAATTTTCTGCCAATTCATCTCCATTGCTCTTGCTTTTGGGTCAAGCCTCCTTTACATTTCATGACAACGTTCTCTGTTATAATTTATTCACAATCTGTCTTCTTTTCCACATTGGCGGTTTGTCAGTCTTTGGTTACCTGGCATTTTTCATAAATTGTATTGTATATCATTATTTTCCTGTAAATGCCCGCAAGAAAATGAATCTCAAATGATGAGATATATGTACTTCGATAATAAATTTACTGTGGCTTCGATAGATCCGCCTATCCATACTATTCTCACAATGATAATGTTAAATCCCATTTGTTGACAACATCTGTCTAGTTCCTTCTGAAAGCTTCTCGTTCCACCACTTTTGCCAAAAACCTGTCACATAACTGTATACTAATCATAATTTGGTCAAAAGGAGAAAGACTCAGGCTGGCTAGTTGTGGTGGCTGCAATTACCAGCCGCACCATCAACCGGGCATATTAAAGTGTCCTGTAGCCGACCATCCTCCTGATAATCTGGTAAACGCTTGAGCTGTTGCATTACACCAGCCTAAGTAGATGGGGCTAGATAACTGGATTGTGCCATTCTGCTACAGCCATTACAGCTGCTTCATTTATGCCGTTATCTTTTTAAGGAGAGGAATGTTTCCTTTCCCCTGCAATTTACTATGGACTGGCCAGTACTGAATATAAACCCGCAGTCAGGAGATGAGTGGTGTCTCTTGGTTTGGGGAGTATTTATTATGTTGTTGTAACCTAGTTCTGTTCTGTTTAGCTGATTCAAGTTTGGACTCTAGAACAGTTCTGTTGAGTTTGTAAATATTTTGGGTAATAAAACCCCTATTTTTTTCACCTTTACCAGCTCTCCCAGTTTTATGCGTACCCTGGTCCTTCACATTAGTCCAGATGAGTAATCTAATGCATCAGCAAAAAAAAATGTCATCAAAGGAATGCTGATTTTTAAGGCTGAAGATTCAATGTTACTGTCACCTCAAGCACCCCAGGACAGTTTCAGCAATCAGTTTTCAGCAACACACACACAAACTACTTTAGGAGCTCAGCAGATCAGGCGGCCTGTATGGGGAGGAATAAACAGCCGGTGTTTTGTGCTGTGAACTGTTGCGCTGATTCCTAACTGGGCCTTCCTCTGGGGGTGTGTGATTGGTGAATTTATCCTGTGGCACGGAGAGAGATGAGATGTAAAATACTTCACAACTGAATAAACTGGGAACCAGTTTGGGATCAAAGGGAAGGAAAGGGGGAAGAAAGTCTTGGGCAAATAGAGATAGCTAGACAGACTTCTGCACATTACTTACTTGTCAACATGGAACAGAGAGCGAGTTTGTAAATCTGGTGGGAGCAAAGGATGTTGGGAATGGCGAAGATGGAGGGCCATGGGAGGGGTGTGGAACAGGTGGCTGTTCCAGGGGCAAGGGTTGGTGCAGGTGCAGACGCACCCAGCCCTGAGACACCAGGCAAGATCAGTAGATTCCACAGAATAGGTTTACTGATCATTACAGAATGTCTCTCTGGTGCTTCCTGCTCCCTCCCCTCTTTCCCAACCAAGGTTCCCCTCTCGCTGACCCCTTCCCACTCTCAGTCCACAACGGAGGCCCTATCAGAATCAGGTTTACGACCACTCACATCCGTCATGGAACTTTTGTGGCAGCACTACAGTGCAATACATGAAACTACCGTGCAAAGGTCGCAGGCACCATGGCTTTCTATGTTTAAGACTTTTGCACAGTACTGTAAAGGGCTAAAGAAGAATAATCTGATTAGAGAGTGGAGCACAGGAGAAAGGAAAGTGGAGAGGTACCAGAGGGAGGTGATGGGCAGGTAAAGAGAAGAGAAGGAGCAAGAGGGTGGTGAATTTGTGGAACTCATTGCAAGGATGGCTGTGGAGGCCGAGTCATTGGGTATATTTAAAGTAGAGGTTGGTGAGTTCTTAATTAGTAAGGGCATCAAAGGTTATGGGGAGAAGGAAGGAGAATGGGGTCGAGAGAGGTAATAAATCAGCCACAATGGAATGGCAGAGCAGACTTGATGGGCCAAATGGCCTAATTCTTCTCATGTCTTAAGAAAGCAACCACATTCAATCAGGAATCCTGTCAGCACCAGCAACTTCACAAACAATTTGTACAAATAACCTACAGAAAGTAATTTGAAAGTGTTAATTTATGGATCTTCTACTTCCATCGGGATGGGGGGGTGGGTCTCTTGAATGGCTGATGAGTGAGCCAAACTGTGTGCTGATTTTTAACTCGGCCTTCTCCAAGGAAAGCTTTCCTCTGGGGGCGTGAGATCAGTAAAATGTATTTTGTGACACAGACGGGGACGAGGTGTGAGATACATCGCAACTGAATAAACTACACGGTAAGCTAGCAAGCAGTACTGGATCACTGGGAAGTCTTGAGCTTTGCACTTTACGACCAATTAAACATCTAGTTACACAAGATTCGAGTGATGAAGAACAGTGCATCACTCCAGAAGTTGCAATCCCAAGGAAAGATGGTCTAATCATCAGTAACAGCTGTGCATAGCTGGAATTGTCAGAATGATGAACTCATTATCAGAAAGGGTCCTCGTGGATTTGCAAGCAATTGCACCAAAATTGCATCATCGTAAATGTAATGGGCTCAGTAACACTTTAAAGAAAGATAGTAATTGCACTGTGAAATCCAAATACTGTTAAGTATTTTTGTGCACTTCTTCTGGAATTAGGAATACGGAAAACCAGGGGTTATGACAGAAATGAAAGGGCAGACACACAGTCAGCTTCCACTGATATTAAACCTTTGCCATTTCACAACAATCTGTGAATGGTAGAAATATTACTGTGCCTTCTGGCACAATAGGAATGCAGTAGTTACATTATAGAACTAGCAAATCCAGAGACCTAATTAGCAGTACAATGACATGAGGTCAAATTCTACCCAGGCAGGAACTGATTCATTTAAATATTCTGGAATTTAAAAAGAACTGAACTCATTTACGGTGACCATGATATTATCAGGCTGTCAGAAAAGTTTATTTTAATTCTACTTCCCATTTCTATAGCAATGTGCCAGTTCATGGCCACGTCCATTGCCACGACAAGACTACCCTCAGGTTGGAGGAGCAACACCTCATATTGTCTCGGTAGCCTCCAACATGACAGCACGAACATCGATTTCACTAACTTTGGGTAATTTCTTCCCCACCCCCCCCACCCTTTCTCTATCCCCATACTGGCTCCCCTCTTATCTTTTCCCTTATCTTCACCTGCTCACTACCTCCCCTCTGGGACGCCTCCTCCTTTCATTTCTCCCATGGTCCACTCTCCTCTCCCGCCAGATTCCTTCTTCTTCAGCCCTTTACCTTTTCTACCTATCACCTTCCAGCTTCTCACCTCATCCCCCCTCACCTGGTCTCACCTATCACCTGCCAGCTTGCACTCCCCCCCCCCCCCCCCCCATGTTATTTTCCTGGCTTCCTGCCCTTTCCTTTGCAGTCCTGATGAAGGGTCTCAGTCCGAAATGTCAACTGTATTTTCTCCTCTACAGAGGCTGCCTGACCTGCTGAGTCCGTCCTGCATTTTATGTGTTGTCGGAGAAGTCCATCTGGTTTACCAATGGGTGTCCATGAAGGAAACTGTTAATCAGATGTACAGGAACTGAGCAACTGTTCAGTTCCATCATATCTGCTCTGTAAAACTACATGAAGTAAGAATCAAACTGATTTCAAAACGAGGTAAAAATGGAGCTTGGATAAAGCAAAGTTGTCTCTAGCTGAGTCCACGGTGCAAACTCTTTCTGTAAGTGTCTAGGGATTTGAGAACTTGTCAAGCAACAACTAGTGGTCATTACCAGCCATAATGACAGGTGGGCATTATACAATCCCTCATGACTGAAGATGATTTTTTTGTGGGTCTGGAACCAATGTGAGGACTGTAAACACTTCCTCAGATGAGGCACAAGGTGTCTGGATGGAACCGACAGGTAGTGGTCCATAATCTGGTCCATTTCTTCAACTAAATAGGGCCTTTGTGCACTTCCAATAAATGAACTAAAAGTCCACACTACCATCCTGAATACACCTACTTCATTTTGAGCTATGGTAGGCTAGAGCCCCCCAAGAATCAATGGGGATGCCCACAGATACTTTGGCCACTCCTTCTCTCACCCAAAGTCCTACTTCATTCTTCCAGTTTCTTTACCTCTACCACACCTGTCCTGCTGACAACACTTTTCTGCACAAAGTGATAGGTGAAACCAGGTGAGGGGTGGGGGAGGTCTGACGAAGTGAGAAGATGGGAGGTGACAGGTAGAAAAGGTAAATGACTCTCGAAGAAAGAGCCTGAGAGGAGAGTGGACCATGGGAGAAAGGGAAGGAAGAAGGGCATCAGAGGGAGGCGATCGGCAGGTGAGGAGAAGGGAAGGGGTAAGAGGGGAACCAGAATGGGGAAATGAAGAAGAGAGAAAGGGGGGGGGAAGGGATAAATTACTGTAACATAGAGAAATTAATGTTCAAGTTTCAGGCTAGAGGTGGAATGAGATGTTGCTCCTCCAACCTAAGAGTGGCCTCATAGGGCAACAGACCAACGTAACAGTGTTGTGATCATAAAGATTCAGTAGACACTGTCTTTATAGGTTCAGCACACTAAATGACCAGCACTACCCGAACTAAAACAAGACATTCACAACTGCATTTAATTTGGTTATGATTTCGTTCAGAGATACGTATTAAGTACTTCAAAAATATGTGACACCATGCTCGTGCGATCCACTATGGTTCGTACAGTTTTGCATGGGTTGTTCTAATGTAACAGAGGGTGGTAAAAAATCTAAATCTGCAGCTGGGTTTAAGTGACATCTCAGAGGAACTGATTCTTCCCTGAAAAGTCATTACAGCAGTTTTGGAAAATGCAGTCCCTTGGCCAATATACATAAACTGACCAGCACATAACCACCCACTTAAGTGGCTGAATGGAAGTGCTAATTCTACAACCTTCTGTTCCCAGGGCAGTTACACTCAGAGGAAGAGGGAGTTAGAGAATTGGTATGTTGTTATCCGATCTCTTTCCTGAGCTGCCTTTTAGTACAGATTTACTGCTAGCAGCAAGAGACTTTGGAAACAGCTTAACATTTACATTGCTGAAAAATGTAATATACTATTTAGTATATAAATTACATGTACATACTTCATTACATAGAACAGAGGACTTAACAACACCATACAGGTCCTTAAGCCCATGATGTTGTGCCAACCTTTTAACCTATTCTAAGACCAAGCTAACACGTCCCTCCATTTTTCTATCATTTACATGCCTATGTAAGAGTTTCTTAAATGTCCATAATGTATCTTCCTCTAATACTACCCCTGGCAGGATGTTCCACACATCCACCACTCTATATAAAACTTACCTCTGCCATTCCCCCTAAGCTTTCCTCCAATCGATTACAACTATGTCCCCTGGAATAAGTCCATTTCTGCCCTGGGAAAAAGTATCTGGCTATCCACCTTGTACACCTCTGTTAATTTCACCTTTTTATTTTGGCTAACAGTTTTACAATCTGTAGCCAAAAGAAAAGGAAACTCTGCCAGAACTCTATGGTTTTATAGCAGAGATACCTTTTCACAACAGTTGTTTTTTGGGGCCCTACAACAAAAAACAATGCACGTCACTCGGCATCAGATTTCATTTAGTTTTCTCTCAAAAGATTTGATAGTCTTATTGGTAAACTGTGCCTGTGACTAGGTTTTCCATTCTACAGGAACACAATTCTTGTGGAATAAATCTTTTTGGCAGTCCTTCTTGTGCTCCAACTGACAACCTGAAATTGATAACCCCAGTGCCCCACCCACATAGGTCAATAGTGTAGAAGTAGCCCAAGGATAAAGCCTTCTCATTTTACCCAATTAAAACCCTTCACAAGTGCCTATAAAAGGTATTTTCAACCCCCCACCCCCCGAAAGTTTTCATGTTTTATTGTTTTACAACATTGAATCACAATGGATTTAATTTAGCTTTCTTTGACACTGATTAACAGAAAAAGACTTTGTGTCAAAGTGAAAACAGATCTCTACAAGGTGACCTAAATTAATTGCAAATATAAAGCACAAAATAATTGATTGCATAACTATTCACATCCTTTACTATCATCACTGGTGCAGCCAATTGGTTTCAGAAGTCAAGTAATTATAAATGGAGATCACCTGTGTGCATCATGGTGTTTCAATTGATTATAGTAAAAATACATCTGTATCTGGAAGGTCCAACTGCTGGTGAGTCAGTATCTTGGCAAAAATTACACCACGGAAACAAAAGACCACTCCGAGCAACTCCGCAAGAAAGTTATTGAAAAGCACAAGTCAGGAAATGGACACAAGAAAGTTTCCAAGTCACTGAATATATCTCGGAGTACAGTTAAGTCAATCATCAAGAAATGGAAAGAATATGGCACAGATGGAAATCTGCCGAGAGCAGGCCGTCCTCAAAAACTGAGTGGCCGTGCAAGAAGGAGACAAGTGAGGGAGGCCACCAAGAGACCTATGACAACTCCGGAAGAGCTACAAGCTTCAGTGGTTGAGATGGGTGAGACTGCGCATACAACTGTTGCCCGGGTGCTTCACCAGTCGCAGCTTTATGGGAGAGTGGCAAAGAGAAAGGCACTGTTGAAAAAAAAACTCACATGAAATCTCAGCTAGAGTCTGCCAGAAGGCACGTGGGGAACTCTGAAGTCAGCTAGAAGAAGGTTCTATGGTTTAATGAAACCAAAATTGAGCTTTTTGGCCATCAGACTAAATGCTATGTTTGGCTGCATCATGCTGTTGGGATGCTTCACTGCAGCAGGCTCTGGAAGGCTTGTGAAGGTACAGGGAGATAAATGCAGCAAAATACAGATAAGTCCTGGAGGAAAACCTGATGGAGTCTGCATGAGAACTGTGATTTGGGAGATCTGTTTTCCAGCAAGACAATGACCCCAAACAAAAAGCCAAAGCTACAGAGGAATAGCTAAAACAGCAAAGTTAATGTCCCAGAGAGGCCAAATTACAGTCCAGACATCAATCCAATTGAGAATTTGTGGCTGGACTTGAAAAGGGCTGTTCGCTCATGGTCTTCATGCAATCTGACAGAGATTGAGCAGTTTTGTAAAGAAAAATGGGGAAAAATTGCTGCGTCCAGGTGTGCAAATCTGATAGAGACCTATCCACACAGACTCAAAGCTGTAATTGCTGCCAAAGGTACATCTACTAAATACTGACTTGAAGGGCGTGAGCAATTATGCAATCAATTATTTTGTGCTTAATAATTGTAAAAAATTTAGACCAATTTGTAGAAATTAGTTTTCACTTTGACATGAAAGAGTCTTTTCTGTTGATCAGTGTCAAAAAAGCCAAATTAAATACAATGTGATTCTACATTGTAAAACAATAGAACACGAAAACTTCTGGGGGGGAGTGTGAAATGAATACTTTTTATAGGCACCATATTTGAAAAACTGCACTTTAATTCTCCCCTCCACCACACCTTTTCTGGAATAACCACCTTTCTTCTGCCATGTCATATTTTTGTAAGCAAAATTAATACCAATCAACAAGATTGATATTTACGTTTAGATCTTATTCAGCCACTAGCCAACATTTCCAACATGCCCTACGCAGAGTACAATATAATCAACCACCAAAACAAATGTCCAAATTACCTGCAGCCCCACTCGGATTCTTTTGGTCAATGCTCCGTCAGGGAAGGATGCTTGCACGCTTGGAATGGTTGTGCTGCTTAACATTCCTCCTTCAGGCCCCATTTGATTACTTTCTTGCTTGATCCGAGACACAACAGCAAAATACTGAGGAAAATCCTTGGTAACAACACGACAGATGCGCTTCTTCTCCAGTTCTTCGACGCTATCGAGTTCTAAATCAGAGCACATTTAGGTGACTGGTTGTGAGCACTTTTTGGCTTTGATGTCTGACTTAAACACAAATGTTATTGTTCAGCATTGTCTTCCAAAGGGGATGTTTATAAATTATTTCTTCCATTTAAAAATTTTAAAACTGGTGAATATTACAATACATCAGGGCACTAGATTGATCTGAATTGATCTGAAGGCCTGAGACTGAAATCCACTACAGTATTTAAATAAATCCAGAATAATAATGTGAAACTACCTGATTAACATATTCTGTATACTTATCTAGTTTGCTGATCACCTTAAGAGAACACCTGTCTTTTTTAAACATCTGTCCATTTAAATCTATATCACCCAGCATGGTTAATTCTCAGGTGCCTCTGAAATAATTCAGTAAACCACTCAGTCCATTAGGAAAAGCTGACAAGTCCCCCAACCTACACATGAAGAAATCACCACTTACATGATCATACAACCCATCCTGCTTCTTAAAAGCTTTCTAATTAATTCCACTTCCACTGCTCTCTTCCCAATTTCCTTCATTGTTTATCCCTTTTCAAATATTTATTGAACTCCATTTTGAAAGTTATTATTTAACACTGAAAATTCATTGCTCACATTCCAGATCATAACAATGACTGGGTAAGATGTTAATTTTCCATTGTTGTTTTGCTAATTATCTTAAATCAGCTCCCTGGTTTTCACCCGCTCCAGTCAATGGAATCAGCTCCAAAAAGTGTACTTTGTCAAACATCTCTATTAAATCTTGTCTGAGTGCATAATCCAAGTTTCCATGATGTTCTGACACAATCCAAATTTCTCATAGCTGCCAGAGTTGAAGTGTGTCCTGCAGCCAAGTCAAACCTTTGACACACTTTCTAGTGTGCATTGCAGTAGGGCCTGACCAGTGATTTGGCCATCACACTTCTGCTTATTATCCCACTACCTTTTCCAGAGCTCAAGACTCTTTTTTCACTAACACAAGAGATTCTGCAGACGTTGGAAGTCCAGAGCTACACGTACAAAATGCCGGAGGAACTCAGCAGGTCAGTCAGTAACTACGAGAGGAATATTGATGAAGGGCGACAGCATAAAATGTCCTGTCAACCTGCTGAGCTCTTCCAGCGCTTTGTGACTGTTGCCTGTTATGTCATTGCCGCTATTCTTTTCAAATGATTTGTTTCCAAATCTGAATTTCCCGTTAAATTATTATTTTCTAAATTGTTATAACTATTTAGTTTATGTTCAATAAAGAACTGATAAAAAATAATCCAAAAGCATCACACAAAATGTCATCATGAAGGGGCTTGGCCCAAAGCTTCAGCTGCTTAATCTCTTCCATAGATGCTGCCTGACCTGCTGAGTTCCTCCAGAACTATGTGTGATGCTCTAGATTTCCGGCTTCTGCAGAATCTCTTGGGTTTATAATTCAAAAGCATGGCGCCAAATGCAGAGTTACTCCTGAGCAGCCTCCTTGTCAGATGATCAAGAATTCCACTCCAAGGTTCAAGCATAAATTCGACATTGGCAGGAAACCCAATTGCAATCCAACAAAATAATTAAGCTACTGCAAAATACTTGGCTTGGTCCTAAAGGCGTGAAAAATACTCTGCTAATGCAAGTTCTTTCTTTGATGAAAGGATGGATGCAATAATTGAAAAGAAGAAAGATGATGCAAAAAGAGGAAAATGCACATTTAAATTACAGAAACTAACATGTTCCTGTCACTTCATAAATTTAGAGTCTAGAATTTCCAGTGCTCCTCAACCATAGCTAGTTATAAATAAGTGAGGTATAAAAGCAGATGAATAAGAAAGTAGAGAGAGAAAAAAAACAATGCTGCCACTGTGAGACAGAGAACACTGACTGCGAGAAGTGTTGAAATAGTTCTCTGTAAGAAGTAAAGGGATGTCTGTCAGCAGCTGTGAGGAGATAGAAGGAGTTAATCTAAAAGTTGATAACTTTTCGTTAGAATTGGCCAAATTTCTTATAAACTGCAGTGCTGGCTATCTGCACATGCTGAATTCAATTTATTTATCTCCCTTTTGCTTTCTGACCTACACTGGCTTCAATTTTAAAATTCTCATTTTGTTTTGAAGTTCTTTCACAGTATTTCTCATTGACATACCTGTAATCTTCTCCATCACCACAATTCTTTTCCATTTTTGGCCTCTTTAATACCTAATCAGTCACTCATTGGGATTGGCACTTCAGGTGGCAAATCATAAGCTCTGATAGTTACTAGATAAGCTAGTTCTTTATCTATCTTAGGAGCACTCTTTAAAACTGACTTGTCTGACCAAGGCTTTGGTCATCTGCCTTCCTTGAGAGGATTTAGGAGTCTGATATAATTTAGGCCATTACTGTCCCATTTTTTGGAGTCAGAGAGGAATTAAACAACTAATAACTCCTTTGATGGCCCGTTGTCAATTTTCGTCTATTAAGACTTCTGTTGAACACTGCAGAGTGTTACGTGAAATATTTGGGAGAAGTATAAAAGCCAGTATTAATAAAAGCTGAAAATAAAAATGTCTAGATGGTGTAAATCTGAAAGCAAAATGTGTTGGAAATACTCAGCATGTTAGACAGCATCTTTGGAGAGAAAAAGAAATTAACTGTGGTTCTTTTTCCACAGAATGCTGCTGGACCAGATGAGTGTTACCAGAATGTTGTTTTTATTATAAATACAAGCAGCTTTGCTATGCACTGGTGATGTAATTGTTTTGTGCATTTGATATCTCATCCATTCTGACTCTATCTGCACCTTCGTGCATTCTCTGACTATCCTCCTGTTGAGCATAAGGAAGTGCCTTTAACATACTCAAGTTACTCTAAAGCACTTTACAGCTATTCAATTTTATTTTCCTTAAGTGTGGTAGATTTTGGCTGTGAAAAAGCAACAATTTACATCACAATCTTTTACACATAGTAGTGAAGTAAATGATAATATAACCTGTCCTAATGGTGTTCAAAAAAAGGAATGGATGAATGTTGACCAGAACTTAAGGATCTCCAGGCATTTTTGTCACAAAGTATGCGCTGAGTTATAAAACTTGAATAAAATATTCACATTAGCTCTCACATACTATTCTAGATAAGTAGCTTTTATGCATCACTATCTTGGCTGTTTGTAGGTCCTTCTGTTGCTCAGTCCATTTTCTTAAACTTGAAATTAGTCTTTCAAAAGTGATAAACAGCATAATGAAACAGGGGCTCAGGATTTCAGAATACTTTGAATCTCCGACCATAATGAATTTGATTATTCTGTGCCCTGATTCTCATAGCTGAGTTGCTCTCAGAATCACTATTACCACACTAAGATACACCCTGACACAATAAATCAAAAAAGAATTAGTCTGTGATACAAAGCACTTTGTTCCAGTCAAATTATTTGTAACTGACTAAAATCACATGCCGTGGTACCCACATACACTGATCTCTTCAGAGAACAAACTGAAATCCGTATTTTCTGATCCAGCAGTGAGCTGCGTATTCCTGCTGTTAATATCATTTTTACTATATGACAGTTCATTTTATATCTGTAGGTCTATGATTGACAAGTATTTGTATTCCTGTCCATTCCATACTTCTTAGAAAATTGCAATCACCATTCTCTTGTGCCATTGCTATTTCTGAAGGTTTGACTGCCGTGACTGTCTCCAGCATTGCTCAATTCCCGCTGCTTCTCCCTGTGAACAATTTTTGCCATTTTGTCATCTCATTTGGAGTCCAGTTATTTTTTCCCCTCTCTGACCTAACGAGGTTCATTCATTCTACACAGCTGCCTCGCTCTTTATCTCAATTCTGACTCCCAGCCTTGCAACATACTTCTTGGCAAGCTCTGCTCCCCTACCAAATATCTGACATGTTCAAGGAAACACTTCCTTTGGCTCAAAGAAGCTTTCTAAAGGATTTCATTTGGATGTTTTTTTAAGACCTCACCTCATGAAACCTGGCCAGAATTGTAGCCACAAAAATGATTAACTGCTGTGTAAATTGCTGAAATGTGCAAATACCATCCACTACAGTTGCATTAACAAATCTTCTTAGATGCTATGCAAGATCCTGTGCATACTACTTGCGTTCATTTCAGACTGAAGGTTAACAAATTTGGTTGGAATGATGCACACAGATTTAATGTGTGTCAAATGTTTGTTCCCAGTTCTGTACAAACAATGTAAAAATAGAAAGCCTGGTGGATCATAATGTGTAGGGAATTTGTTGCTGTAGTCACATTCCATTTGCTATCTTACAACAGAAAACTGGATGCTTTTAAGTTACTAGCTACGTCCCTAACCAGTGAAATCAAAAATGTTTTTGTTATCTATCATGAATCAGATTAAGTTCAAAAATTAAACATAAATATCAAAGCAGGCTGCAAAACTTATACCAAGGAGTGTAATATCATTAGTCTAACAAGAGTTAGTTTGAAATAACTGGAAACATTCTTGACTCCAAGTTAGAAGTTTCTCTCCAGCTAAGGGAATTCACAATGGAGACTCTTTGTTCCACAATATTTATGCCAGTTCTTTGCTTAAGTAATCTCTTACAAATCACTAGGATTAGTATAATGTTATTCAAGCAAACTGTATTTATCACCTTTTCAGATTTTCATTATAATGATGAATAATTATTCTCTGCCTCAACAACTTGTTTTGTGTTTTTGTTTTGGAAATGTTCCGTGAAAAGAGAAATTGTTCCCATCCCTTCCACTATTGCTCATTTTACAGCATACAGGCAGCCCATTACACTTGTATCATTTTTCCAACTAACATTTCTCTCAATATTGAACTCTCTTCAAATCAGGGTCAGAATCAAGACCCTGATTAAACATCACATCTGAAGGTTTGCACCTCCCTCCATGCAGAACTTCACCAGCAATTTAGATTATATGTTAACCTCTCTATATTGGGGTTGAATCTGTAATTTTCATATTTACAGATAGTATATTACCACTCAGACAATCTTTGCCCATATGGAATTCCCAGCTGTGTCCTTGGGTCCTGTGTGGATCAACAGGCAGGGGTATTTCCAGGTATTTTTAATCTCTCCCTACTCAGAGATTCCCACCTGCTTTAAGACCATTATTATAGTGGTACCCACGCCTTTATGACTACTGCCTGATGGCTCTGATAGCAACCACTGTGAACTGTTTCAAGAGGCTGGTCATGGCTCCAACCTCCCAGACAACCTCGACCCACTGTGTTTCGCCTACCGCCACAGCAGGTCGACGGTGGATGCCATTTCTCTCATCCCACATTCACTTCTGGAGCGTCTGGATTTTTAAAAAAAGGCACCTATGTCAGGTTCCTATTTATTAACTGCAGCTTCAACTTCAAAGCCATAATTCCAAGTAAACTGACAATGAACTCTTAAGGTTTGGGACTCGGCAGCTCCCTCTGCAACTGGATTCTTGACTTCCTGACCAACAGAATGCAATCAGTAAACAATCATCCTCAACACTGGTGCCTCACAAGCCGACAACCTCAACTCCTGACTCTATTCCCTATGTACTCACGACTGGGTGGACAGATTCTTTCCAACTCCATCTGCAAGTTCTCACATGACACCACCGTAGTACGCTAGATCTCACAAGATGGAGATGGAAAGCCAAGTGAGCAGAGAGTTAGGACATCAATCTAACCTTCAATGTCATGAAAGCAGCATAATCAAAGTCATCCTGGACCTTCCATTTTTTCCCCTCTTTCCATTGGGTAGAAGACACAAAACTTGGTAAACATGCGCCTCAAGGCTCAAGGACAACTTCTATCTTGCTGTTAGAAGATTGCTGAGCAGTCTTCTTGTATGTTAAAGGTCAACTCTTGACCTCACTATTTACATTGCTATGACTCTTGCACCTTATTGTCTATGAGCACTGCACTTTCTCTGTTGCTGTACACTGTGTAGTTTGCATTCTGTTATTGCCTTTCCCTTGTGCTGCCTCAATGTACTTATGCTTTGACATGATCTGTATGGGTGGCTTGCAAAATTCAACTTTATCATTGTATCTCAGTACAATAATGAACCCAATCCAATCTAAAGCAGAAGAACCACTTCCAGGCAATATGATAAAAATAAACTAGTGAGAATAATATCACAGATCACAACAGGTTTTGGTCAAAAAGGAGCATTTTAACTAATGGTGCCTTATCACTGTACATTAGTGGAGTAAACATTTTCCATTTTGCTCAAACTTCTATTCAAAAGAACTGTACTAATTTTATATTTGGAGCTCTGAAACAGAAACCAATAAAAGAAAGATTTCCAGGAATTAAATATGAAAACTATAAGTTTGATCAACAATCAAAATGAGACTATTTTATTGAGGAATAACCAAAATACCTGCCAAAAATGGATGCTCACCTTCATCCATACCATTTAATATATCACTGAGATCCTGTTCTTTACAGTCATACTGGTGCTCCTTCCAGACTTCCCCATTTTCACTCCGGAGTATAATAAGCTCCCGTTCTTTGCCTCTCATTGAACCAAAATGTGGTATCTCCACAATCACTGGGCTATAAAGAAGAAAGACTGATAGCTTTATCACTGTTCAGCAGCTCACGGTAAGATTTTAGTAAATTTAGAAAACTGTATTCCAAGAGCTATTTGAATTCATTCTTTACAATGAGATTGATAACTCGTTTTAATCCATCTTGTTGCAATCCTATCCCCCACACCACCCCCACCAAACAATAAAATCAGTCACTTTAATCCCTTTTGGTTGAGTACGGGTTGAGAACTCCTTATCCCAAAATGCTTGGGGTCAGAATCAGAATCAGGTTTATTATCACTGGCATGTGATGTGAAATTTGTTTGAAATGTTTTGAATATTTTTCAGATTTTGGAATACTTGCATCTATATAATGAGTCACTTGGGGATGGGATGCACGTCTAAACATGAAATCCATTTACATTACATATACAGCTCATACATATACCCTGAAGGTAGTTTTATATAATATCTTAAATTATTTTTTGCACGGAAAAGTAACCATCAGAAAGGTAAGCTATCACTACCTCGGCTGCCCAGATGAATAGTCAGTGGCTGTTTGACATCACCATCATTCTTGACTCTGAATTTATGTGCTATGGGTGAGCAGTCTTGTCTTACACTTGCTCATCACACACATGTACTGAGGTAGCTGCTCAGCATGTTACATTTTCATCAGCAACAATCTTGGCAAATTCATCATCGTATTTCTCTGCTGCTTCGTGATCAGCAGATGCTTTATCTCCACCAATCTTCAAAATTTTAATGTTGTGCCTCTTCATAAGCTTCTGCAACCAGCCTGCTGAATATTCACAATTACATCAATTTTCAGTTCGTTGTGATAGATCTTTGGTTATTTCGTGATCAGCATACTGTAAAGTTGCATGTGTTCACTCTGACGCTGGCGAGTCCACTCTTTCAATACACATTCGAGATCTTCATATTTTGCCTTATGCAGTGTTTTTCTATTTTTCATTAAATTCTGTTCATTACATATGTAGGGTCACTTCTTAGAACTGTCTGTGATGCACAGAGAGTTGCAAAAAAGTTGGATTTCAGAGGTTTTCAAATTTTGGATAAGGGGTACTCAACCAGTACTGCCAAACTACAAATAAACCTCTTTCATTCTTGATTTAGGTTTATTCCTCTGCTGGAAATTTATTAAAAAAAGGTTTCACTTCTATACATTTCATGGCCTTATATGCTTCTAGGAGGATAGTTTCTAAACTTAGTCAACCAGCAAGATTTCACAACCCACAGTCAAAAAGTTAGAAGGACAATTTAAACACAGAAATTAAACAAAATCACATTAGGATATATTTACATAGCCCTCAAGAGAAACATCAAAAAGACAGTTTGTTTTTCGGTCGTCTATACAGGCTGTATTACACAATCAAAGATCAAATCCACAGAGCTATTGCCAAAGTACGGAGAAAGTTGCTGGAAGGTGAAACATTTAATTGACCATGCAACTTAGACATTTAATTTCTTTATTAATAGCAACCAAAAAAAGGAATTGAGTGTGAATTAACTTTGTAGCTATTTTCAAAACTTTTAAATAAGGTTTCCATGTATTGAAAGGTATCTTAGCATTGTTATTTTTGTACCTAAACAATTGACAAAAAAACAAAATGCAAGATTCCCTGTAACACACCCCAGACCTTACTTCCCCCCTTTTGGACAGAAATTTGGAAATTAAGAAATATTTCTGGGTTCTAACATTTCTAACATTCTACTTCATAATATTCAACACTGGACACACACAGAAAACCATATTTCGTTTTGCAAATGTGCTGATAAGTGTGTGTGATCATTGAAGAGTGTTACGGAAATTCAACATTCTTTGGTTTCCCCACCATGGAAATACAGCCTTATACGGCACCGAAACTTACACTGTCCATTAAAAATTGATCAATTCCCGTGTGTAGTGCAAGACATCCAGAATGAAAATATGGATATAGAGAATGTACCATACTGCTGGTATTTTAGGGGAACATTTTACACTTGGACCTTTTCAAACAGAAATAACACAATGAGGCTTTTGAGTAGCTCATTACTAAACACCAAATTAATATTTTTGACCAGAAGTCCCTGAGTAACATTTTCAGGATATGCATATTCAAATATCAATTTAGGTACTTTTAAGAATATGTAAAGCAAACAACCTGAAATAAATTATGGAGGATTCATCATTATTTTATAAATATAGCCCATGAACATTCAGCAGTTCTTCAAGCTCGTTAACTTAGGAGATATTTTAAGCAGGGTTGGTAAGAAAGTTAACTTTGCTGATTTTCTGACTTCAGTTGACTTCTCATTATCACAACCCATCCTTCTGAAAGCTGTCCTAATTCTGCTGATACCTTCTCTATACCAATATTGAATGTGAAGAGCTGTCACTTTTTACTGAATGCATTTGATGTGGCTGAAAGAGATTCCAACAGGTGAAGTACAGAGTAAAGCAGTTATGGAGGCAGAATGCTTGCAGTGAATCATAAACATGCCTGTTAGCGCCAAGCGTAAAACAACAGAGCTTCAAATATAGATCAAGCCGGTATGATTTTCTCTCAGCAACAGAACTGAAAGTTGTTTTTTCAAACAAAAACCAGAAAAACATGGGGAATGACTAAAATAAATACCAAAAAAAATCTGCCGTGACAGTTTGTATCTTTTTAATAAACGGCCTACCCAATAAATTTTGTTCCTCGAGGCCCCAGCTGCAGGATTCGGCTAACCAAGCTCTCACCCTCATTGAGAGGGGGAGGGTTGGTAGGAAGGTGAAGTTTACTGAAAAAAACATCCATGCAGCAGTAAAGGGAAACAAAAAGTGAAAAAAAAACAATGAAGAAACTGTCATTCCCAACAGTATCCAGATTTGAATGGAGCATTTCCAAAACGTAATCCAACAGAATGTGCAAAAAAGTTACCAAGTATTGCAAATTATTTAGAGCCAAGTGGCAGTTGTTTAAACAGGAATCTTAAAATTGGGCATTTGCAGATGATCAAACAAAGATGTCCAATTTTACTTCCCACCAATGGAATATTATGGATTTCAATTTGGCCATCAATAACCCTTTCACAATTATTCTGCACTGTGACTGGTTTTGGGAAGATACCTGGTACATGGTATTTACACAGAAACAGCACACAAGTCTTAAATCAGATTTTAATGTCTGCCCCCCCCCCCCCCACAATCTAAAGGCTCACATTCAAGAATTTGTGACCAGTAGTGTTAATCCACACAAAAAAAAAGGAAAAAGGGAAGGTGAGCATTGTGGAATGATGAGGTGGAGCAGAACAGCAACTTACCCCAAGAACTGAGCACCTGATGGCCCAACTTCAACCAGCCTACTGGCCAGCCCTTCCCCTTCTACCATAGGTGGCGGGCTTGCCAGCTTGTGCCTCTTCACCAAACGGCAAGTAATGCGTGTGGGCGCGGTGCATTTGCGGGGCGGGATGATGATACGCATTCCATTGTGGCGGCTGCCGCGCATTGAACCACCACGGGCATCCACCATGAAACTGACAAGGAATCTAGAGAACAGCAAAAAGACACCAAAGATGAGCAAGTTTCTCCAATTTGAAGTTTAAAGTTCAAAGTAAATTTATTATCCAAGTGTCTCCAAATACTACCCTGGGATTCAGTTTCTTGCAGAATCAGTGGAATTCATGGAATCAGAGTTATTTTTGCAGAGTTCAAGGACATTTTGGCAAATCTCCTAAACTTACCGGAAAAGCATATTAGAATTTCTAATGATCTATCTGCAAACCACAGAGACATAAACATTTGTAAAAGGAAACACTTGGCAGTCTATGGTAAAACAGCTTGAAACAGAACCCATCAAATAAATCCGTCAAAGGGGCAGTAGTGACACAATGGCACAAGTTATGTTCTACTCCATGCCATGTGCTACATCAGGCAGCAACTTTACCATTTCTATAGGATTTTGTCTTTTTTTTTTTATGAGGCCGAGTTGCTAACTCAACACTCAATCCAACATGGATGGATGCGAAGAGCTGGCCGGATTCAAACCCAGGACCACTCGCCTCAAAAGTCCGGTACCTGTGAAAATAATATTTGCATTTTAAAAGTATAAAGAACCCATTGACGTGATCATTCACAGATAACTCAGTTTGAACGCCGGGAAGTGTATGAATGATCACATCAATGGGTTCTGGGTGGAGTACTCCCGAGTACAAGGGTGGATGACAGGTGGGAGGGTAGAAGCTGATTTCAACCAAATTCAGCATTGGAAGCTGGTACATTCACAAGGAAACATGGGCAAGTTCTAACTTTAATACTAACACTGGGGCAGAAGATGGCTTTACATACTTATAAGTGATCTGCTTGATTTGATAAAAATCCTTGCATTCTTATTTACCAAATAGCACAGGTATGAATATGGTATTATAGAGCCACCCTCTTATTTACCATAGGTATTATCATACATTTGCAAAGAGATTTAAGTGAATGGCAAAACTGTGGTGAAATGACGTTAGACTTCAGCAAATATGGAGCCACCCTCTTCAGACATAAAACAGCAAAACAAGAGTACTCTCTAAAAGGTGGGAAAGAAACAATGGAAATCCAAAGAGACGTAGAGGACATTGGAAAGTCATAGAACAGATAAAGAAAAGTCATCGAAAGGGCATGCCAAAATGCATGGAAAACAAAGTAACAGATGGGATGTCAATGCCTTGGAAGCATTTCAGAACAAGTTTAGTCATCTTCCACCAGGAATGGATGGGTTGTATTAAGAGGAAGGTTTGCTCAGACTAGGCTAGGCTGGAGTTTAAAACACTGAGAAGAGATTAGATTAAAACATGATCTCTTGGTGGGTCTTTTCGAAATGGAAGTGGAGAGGATGATTCCTCTTGTGAGAAATTCTAGAACTCAGAGCTGCCATTTAAAAATAGGAGATCATCTATTTAAGACAAAAAAGAATCTATTTGTTTTCTCTTAGAGGATTGAGGGGTCTTTGGAACTTTCTTCCTCAAAGATTGATGGAAATAAAGAGTTGTTGAATACATCTTTAAGGCAGAGTAACAAGATGCTTGATAAGCAATGGGGAGTGACTGCTGGGGAAGGGAAACGCAAAGCTGAGGTTACAATTAGATCAGTCATGATTTTATTAAATGCTTCAACAGGCTTGACGACCAAATGACTGAAGGAGGAGTTGAGAGACTAAGCCTAAAGGAGACTGAAGCAAGGACTATTCTGCATATTCTTGAAAGAGCCAGTCAGCTCAGATCTATGTGTTCTACATCTCTGATCTGGGGAATGTGAGTATAGTTGAGAGAGAAATACTCAATGCAAGAACTAGTTCAGGTGGGCACTTCAGAGTGGTGGGGCAGAGGGACTGGCTGTTAAGGAAGGAAAAGAATGGCTGTCAGGTCATTCTGCTATCAGGTAGAAGTGATTCTAAGATACCCTCGCTGATCTTCAGCTACAGCTTCCCCTCCACCGTAGCTGCTAGACTATGTGCCCTTTCCATTACATCTGCACTCACCTTTTTGCTCTAACAACCTTACCTTCAAACGGAATACTCTATACAATTTCTGCCACCTTCACTGGAATGACACCTTATTTGCAAATCCTTCTCCTCTCCAACCATTTCACAGTGATTGTTCACTTCACGATTCCCTGGCTCACTTTTCCTTCTTCAGCAGCCACTCTCCTTCTCATAGAGTCATAGACAAAAACAGGCCCTTTGGCCCATCTATTCCATGCCAAGCTATTATTCTGCCTAGTCCCATCAACTTGCACCAGAGTCATATCCCTCCGTAACCTTCCCATCCACACACTTATCCAAATTGCTCTTAAATATTGAAATTAAACGCACTTCCACTGGCTGCTCATTCTAACTCTCACCAACCTCTTCTCATATGACTTTCCAAAGAGATGCAGCACCTGCTCTTCTCCCTCCGCCTATCCCACCATCCAAGGACACAAATAGCGGTCCCAACACAGATCTCTGTGGAATACAACTTGTCACTGGCAACCAATCCAAAAAGGATCTCTTTATCCCCACTGTTTGCCTCTTGCCAATCAGCTAGTGCTCTTTCCATGCTAGTATCTCTCCTGTAATGTCCTGGACTCTTACTTTGTTTAGCAGCCTCATGTGCAGCACGTTGTCAAAGGCCTTCTGAAAATCCAAGTATGTAACATCTACCAATTCTCCTTTGTCTGTCCTGCTTCTTATTTCTTCAAATAATTCCAACAGATTTGCTTTAATTTTTTTAACCAGAGCCACATTACCCCCTCTGCCTACCTGCTTGTACTTTCAATATGATGTACCTTCTCCTTTCAGTCACAACTCGGTGATCCCCCACCACATCATACCTACCAATCTCTAAAATCATCTACCTTATTCCGTATACTGTACGCATTCAAATATAACACCTTCAGTCCTGTATTCATCACCCCTTTTGATTTTGTTCCCATGTTACATTACAACTCATCCCACTGACTGCAATTTGCCCCCAACAGTTTCACTACACACTGCGTCTAGTTGTATATCAACTGTCCTATCCTCAGCCCTATCACGCTGGTTCCCTTTCCCCCTGCCAAATTAGTGTAAACCTACCTCAAGAGCTCCAGCAAACCTGCCTGCATGGATGTTTGTCCCCTTTGGATTCAAGCGAGAAGCTAGACTGGACTGCCAACACAGATGCCTTGTGCAGGAAGGCACAGAGTCGACTGTACTTCCTTAGAAGGTTGGCGTCATTCAATGTCTGTAGTGAGATGCTGAAGATGTTCTATAGGTCAGTTGTGGAGAGCGCCCTCTTCTTTGTGGTGGCGTGTTGGGGAGGAAGCATTAAGAAGAGGGACGCCTCACGTCTTAATAAGCTGGTAAGGAAGGCGGGCTCTGTCGTGGGCAAAGTACTGGAGAGTTTAACATCGGTAGCTGAGCGAAGGGCGCTGAGTAGGCTACAGTCAATTATGGATAACTCAGAACATCCTCTACATAGCACCATCCAGAGACAGAGAAGCAGTTTCAGCGACAGGTTACTATCGATGCAATGCTCCTCAGACAGGATGAAGAGGTCAATACTCCCCAATGCCATTAGGCTTTACAATTCTACCGCCAGGACTTAAGAACTTTTTAAAAGCTATTATTAATGCTTTTTGAGATAGTGATTTAGATGCATATCATATTTTTTACTGAGTTAAGTATTGTATGTAATTAGTTTTGCTACAACAAGTGTATGGGACATTGGAAAAAAGTTGAATTTCCCCATGGGGATGAATAAAGTATCTATCTATCTATCTATCTAAGTGTAACCTGTCCCTTTCATACAGGTCATACCTCCCCTAGAAGAGATCCCAATGATCCAGAAATCTGAAGCCCTGCCCCCTGCACCAGTTCCTCAGCCACACATTGATCTGCCAAATCATACTATTCTTAGCCTCACAGACATGTGGCACAGGTAGCAATCCAAAGTTTACTATCCCAGAGGTTCTGCTTTTCAGCTTTCTACCTAACTCCCTAAATTCTCTCTACAGGACCTCCTCCTTTTTCCTACCTATGTCATTGGTGCCAATATGTACCAAGACTTCTGGCTAAGGAGCTGGTGGTGGACCTGATGAGGGCTAAGGCACTGGTGACCCCTGTTTCCATCCAAGGGGTCAATGTGGACATGGTGGAGGATTACAAATACCTGGGGATATGAATTGACAATAAACTGGACTGGTCAAAGAACACTGAGGCTGTCTACAAGAAAGGTCAGGGCCGTCTCTATTTCCTAAGGAGACTGAGGTCCTTTAACATCTGCTGGATGATGCTGAGGATGTTCTACGAGTCTGTGGTGGCCAGTGCTATCATGTTTGCTGTTGTGTGCTGGGGCAGCAGGCTGAGGGTAGCAGACACCAACAGAGTCAACAAACTCATTCGTAAGGCCAGTGATGTTGTGGGGGTGGAACTGGACTCTCTGACGGTGGTGTCTGAAAAGAGGATGCTGTCCAAGTTGCATGCCATCTTGGCCAATGTCTCCCATCCACTCCATAATGTACTTGTTAGGCACAGGAGTACTTTCAGCCAGAGACTCATTCCACCGAGATGCAACACTGAGCATCATAGGAAGTCATTCCTGCCTGTGGCCATCAAACTTTACAACTCCTCCCTCGGAGTGTCACATACCCTGAGCCAATAGGCTGGTCCTGGACTTATTTCCACTTGATATAATTTACTTTTTTATTATTTAATTATTTAAAGTTTTATATTGCTATATTTCTACACTATTCTTGGTTGGTGCGACTGTAACGAAACCCAGTTTCCCTCGGGATCAATAAAGTATGTCTGTCTGTCTGATGGACCCACTCTGAGTTGCCCCTGGCCCTGGTACTTAGGAGGCAACATACTGTACCATCCAGGTGTCTCTTTCACATCCACAGAATCTTGTGTCTACTCCTCTAACTATGAAACCCTTTATCACTACCGCAGTTCTTTTCTTCCCCCCTTCCCTTCTGAGCCACAGCTCCAGATACAGTGCCAGAGACCAGCCAATGTGGCTCCCCCCAGTTAGGTCATTCCCCCCTCAACAGTATCCAAATTAGTCTACTTATTCTTAAGGAAACAGCACAGGGCTACTCTGCCCTGACTACCCATTTCCTTTCCCTCTACCGACAGTCACCCAGGCACCTGCCTCCTGCAACATCTGGGTTACTACCTCCCTGTAGCTCCTATCTATCACCTCCTCAGTTTCCTGCATGAGCGCATGTCCATCTGGGAGTAGGTGAAACTAATCTTTGGTTTTTCTCTGGATCACATACATATGAAGTTTAACAAACATTTGAAGAAATCCCTGTTGGTATGCAGTCTGTGAAATAGCAGCTGAATTGTTTTCGATGCCAAACTCTGTCAAAGTGCTCAAAGGGGCCAGGCAATTTCTAGATTTTAGATTGGAGTATTTTTCTAAATGAAGCCTGAAAATAATTCACAATACTGTTTGAAAAATATTCGAATGTTATTTTGATATGGAATGCAAAAGTATCAGCCATTTGTTAATGGATTAAGCCAAATTGTACAAATTTAGACAATTTTTTCTCTCCTCAACAGTAGGAGAGTAAGGCATCATTTTTGCAAGGCTTTTGATTGTTCATTCTTTATCCACTTCATTTTAAAATATTTTTATTCCTTACTTTAGCAACGATGATGCTCTATCTCACAATGCACTGAAGAAAACCAATCCACAATTCTAGATTTTGAAGGCTTATCAAGGCGGAACTACAGGAGCCTGAAGACACACACTCAATATTTCAGGAACAGCTTCTTCCCCTCTGCCATCAGACTTCCAAATGGACAATGAACCCATGAACACTACCTCACAATTTCCACCTCTCGTTTTTCACTACTTATTTTTTCCCCCATTGGACTTGGTTTCATTTATTGGTATTATTATTATGTATTGCAATGTACTGATGTACAATGTACCAAAGAGCTGATTGTGGACTTCAGGAAGAGTAAGTTGAGGGAACACAAACCGATCTTCATAGAGGGATCAGAAGTGGAGAGAGTGAGCAATTTCAAGCTCTTGGGTATCTACATCTCTGAAGACCTAATGTGGACATAACATATTGATGCAGCTATAGTGGAGGCAAGACAGTGGCTATATTTCATTAGGAGTATGAGGAGATTTGGTTTGTCAAATAAAACACTTGAAAACTTTTACAAGTGTACTATGAAGAGCATTCTGACTGGCTGAATCACCGTCTGGTATGGGGGGGGGGAAGGGGCTACTGCACAGGATTGAAGTTAAATTGCAGAAACTTGTAAAATTATTCAGCTGTCATGAGTACCAGCCTCCATATTATCCAAGACACCTTTGGGGAGCGGTGCCTTCGGAAGGTGGTGTCCATCATTAAGGACCCCCACCACCCAGGGCATCCCTCTTCACACTTTTACTGTCAAAAAGGAGGCACAGAAGCCTGAAGGCGCACACACACAGTGATTCAGGAACAACCTCTTCCCCTCTGCCATCCAATTTCTAAATGGATATTGAACCCATGAACACTACCTCACTACTTTTTTATTTCTGTTATTTTGGACTACTTATTTTAAATTAACTATTTTATATATTTAATGTAACTCAGTTTTTTCTCTATATTTATTTTTCATGTATTTCATTGTACTGCTGCCATAAAGTTAACAAATTTCACGACATATGCCAGTGATATTAAATCTGATTCTGATGTATAGCTGCCATGAAACAACAAATTTCATGGCACATGCCAATGATATTAAACCTAATTCTGATCCCAATGTCCAGTCTTCTACAGTAAACAACAATGCTTCTTAAAAACTGTCCATTCTCATTTGCTTCCTGCCTTTTCAAGCATCCAATCGTGCTGGAGTGGAGGCCTCATCTGAGGAGATCACCAAGGTGATCTGTTTTCCAGCTTGGTAACACATGAATCTGTTCATCTGATAAGTTCTCATCCAAACTTTTGCTAGTTTAAGATTTAACTGAAACTCATCCCTTCTCTTCCTTGCATAAATTATCTTTAAGACCCATGTATATGATCAAGCTTTTGGTAATTTTGGAATATCTTTGCATATAGCTATGTGTCAATATTGTGTTGGTGATGCACGTGAATTGATTCAGTTTCACACTACCGTGGGGTGGATTCAATTTCTGTAATACACTGAAAGAAAGAACAAGACCAAGACTTATAAAGGTCTTACTTGAGCCAATTAAATATTTCTAAAGCTTTACACACAAATTGCTTAAGGAACTCGCAAGTCAGGTCAGGAGTCCCGTATGGAGTGGAATAAACAGTCAATGTTAGTGAAGGCTGAGATCCTTTGTCAGGTCTAGAAAGGAAGGGGGAAGAAGTCACAATAAGAAGGTGGAGAGAAGGAAATCACATCTTCTCTTCTCCACACCTGCCAAACACCTCCCTCTGGTACCCTTCCTCCTCCCCTTTCTCCCATGAGCCTCTCTCATCTCAAATCAGATTTCTTCTTTTTCAGCCATTTACATTTTCCACCTATCACATCCCAGCTTTTCACTTCAACCCATTCCCTGTGCACGCTCTCCCTCACCTAACCTATCTGCTGACAGCTTGCACGCTTTCCCCTCGCTCCACATTTTATTCTGGCTTCTACCCCCTTCCTTTCAAGTCCCAATGAAGGGTCTCAGCCTGAAATCCTGCCAGTTTATTCCCCTCCACAGATGCTGACTCACCTGCTGAGTTCCTCCAGCATTTTGTGTGTGTTGCTCTAGATTTCCAGCATCTGCTGGAAATGTCCAGAACCTCTTGTTTTTACCACTTCTAAAGTTTTAGCACGACTGCAAATTAAGCATGGATATTTGCTACAGGAGACATTTCACGCATCATTTTGGAAAATGCAAACTATAACTCACCCTGAATGGATAGGGCTGGAAATGAGGTTGACGTTGTCCAGCGTATCGGCGGTCCAGCTGAATCTTTTCAAAGAGTCGCTGTCATACTCTCGAGAAACCGCAATGTGCTACCAGAAAAATATTGACAACAGAAATAAATACTGAGTTACAACCAGTACATGTGTTTTTGTGTATAGGACCCAGAGCCAATAGAAACCCCTGTGATTTCCTCCATCCACATTTTGGGATCACAGAAACAAGACTAAGCTACCCACTCTCTCAAGTTGCTGTACGATTCAATAAAAATATGGTATGGCTGAAATTCAATTCCATTCCTTACCTCGCTCCACATCACTTGAAATCCTTACTCCACAAAATTAAATGCAACCAACTTCAGAGGTACAAAATATCCTGTAAGTACTGGGGGTTAAATCCTACAACATCGCATACAAGGAGATACGTTTAAACCAGAACTGTGATATGAAGCCCAAACTACACAGCATTTAACAGCTTGTATTTACAAAAAGGCCCAGCTAAATATAATTGCAATTGTAAAATCCACAAACAGGTCTATGTTTGTGCAAGAAGCACCCAAACTGGAGTCTCAGGCACTTTAAGAAGGATCAGGAAAGCAAGATAATAGCATTACTGTTGAAGGGTGGCTAATCACAGGAGCTGGATGCTGGGTATGGCAAATCACCGCTTCCAGAGAGGATTAAAGGGTGTTATTGCTATACTACTTGTAATGGTAAAATACCAGGCAGCAAATAATCAGAGATTCTTTGGAAGAGATAAGAGGCAAGTTGTCAATATTCCTCACCAAAGCTGGAGAGCATACTGAGAACCATCTGCCGATGAATGAAAATTTACTAGTATTACGCTGGACCTGTTTCCAAGGAAGCAATATAGTAACGTACAAGGAGATATCATCCACTGGTCACTAAGGCGTCACTGAGAACTTAAGGTCTACAAGACTACGATTCTTAAAGAAGGCAGAAGTATGAACAATAAATGGACACCTCAAATGCTGCATTGAAATCCAACAGTTTTTCAGGAAGAGGTGGAATTTATGGGATGTGCATGTAAGAACAGTACAGAGAAACAGAGGAATAAAGAGAAATCTTGAAATAAAACACAAAGGTAATCTAAATGCAAAACAAGTTGAGGGCAGTAAAACAGTTTGGGACTCTAAACTTCTAGCAAAAAGGAATCAGGAAAAGAAGAGGACAAAGAAAACAACACGGGCACACCAATGAAAACATAGCCAGTGCTAGGAACAACAAACATTGCTTAAACATGCCAAGAATAAATACAAGGGAGTAAAGGGGTATTAATTCACTAAAAACTGGTAATGGCTTTCTTAAAGGCAGAGAAATAATTGAAAGTTTTTCACTGACACTTTCCAAACAAAGTAAATCTCAAGTTAAATACCAGAATTAAAGTACAGTTAAATATGGCATGAAAATGTTTAAGGAGATAACACTTTGGGAGGATTGTTAAGGTTTGTATAAAAGACTTTATTAGTTCTTTTAATGTCCTTTTTCAGGAAACCCAGAATCACTTAAACAGCTAATGAAGTACTATTGAAGTACAATCAGTTTGGTAATAGAGGAAACAAAACAGGATGTTTGCACAGAGTGCTATCCCATAAATATCAATTAGTACCCAGCTAATCTCTTTCAGTAACATGATGTATATAGGACAAGGATACCACAGAAAACGTTCATTTTCTTCAAAATGATCCAATACAACCAGATATGGGAGCAGTGGAGGCCTAATTTTGTTTATCCCAAAATGGGCACACCTGACAGTACAGCACATTTTCAGAGATACAACTGAACCTTCCCTCCGTGATTCTTTCCTGAATGCCAACTTCTTTTTTGCTGAACGAAGGGTCTTGGTCCAAAACGTCAACTGTTTCCCCTCAACAGATGCAGCCTGACTTATGGAGCACCTCCAGCTTTTTGTGTGTGTTGCTCAGTAATTCTTGTTTGTAGAACAAAAATAACTTGTGGTCAAATTTCAAGATTCAAGGCTCCTGTCTCCAATATATATCATCCCAGGATTCTCAAGGAATCCACTTTATTTGGACAACATTTCCAGAAAACTCCAGATTTGGCTTCCAAACAAGTGAATATTACCCAGGATAAAATAGCCCACTTAACTATTACCATATCCTTTGCCCTTTTGCTTCCTCGTTTGAATGTGCCACAGTTGCAGAACCATCAAAGTTATTGGGTATATTTAAAATGCAAGTCAGGTCTCTGTGTATCTACAAAATATAGTCTGATGGGTAAGAGTGTCAATGGTTACAGGGAAAATGGGGTTGAGAGGGATAATAAATCAGCCATGATTGAATGGCGGAGCAGACTCAATCAGCTGAAGGGCCTAATTCTGCTCCTCTATCTAGGGTCTCACTGACAAAGTGCACTGCAGTTATTCACAGAACATCGTTCGAGTGCACCTTTGAAACGTGCAGCCTCTACCACAATGCAGGACATGGGCAGCAGGTGCATGGGAACATCATCACCCACAGGTTCGCCTCAAAGTCACACACCATCCCAACCTGAAAACACAATTCTGTTCCTTCATATTCACTGGCTGTCAATTGTGAAGCTTTCCACCTAATTAAGAATAAATTTGTTGAGAAAAATGATATGAAAACAGATAGGAAGAAAATGTATAGCAATCATAACACTGACAGGCAAAGCATGCCACAAATTTCCCAGTAAAGTCATGGCCAATTGCCACCAATAATAAAACCATGCATTCAGTAAATGCTTACGTTGCACATTTTCATCAGGATAGGAAGTAGGTTACTGGACGTAGGCTAGGTGTTTCAGAACAATCTGATAGATTGTCCCATTTTTGAGAACGTAAAGAAACAAGTTTTCACTCATCAGTGTGTTAAAAACAAATTTAAGCTCATTAGCAAAGAAACATAGAAGGGTTTAGAGCTTTCAAATGAAAACAAGGAAGCATTGCTTGTTGCTCCATTAGAAAACATGGCATGAGAAAATTAAAAATAGTTATTGAAAGAGATGTCAATAGATAATGGGAAGAGTAAAGCTGGAAGCAACGGTTCAGGGATAAGGCAGAACAATGGGGTTGACCCCCAACATGCTTAGTGGCTACCTTTTGCCATAAATACAAGCATCTGGAAGCTAAGAGATTTAAAACTAAGTTGAACATTAAGACTGGCATGTTTTAGAAATGCATTTGTAGGAATAAGTAATGGTAACTTTAATCTCCTGGCTTTAATTAGCAAGCTGGCAGAAGATAATTGCTTACCTTCAGAGAGTTGCTCACTATTGGCCCACCCATGGAATGCGCAAGCTCTGGATGGAAACCCTGATAAACCAGGAGGAAAATCAAAGATGCCCTTTAACCTCAGAAGATACTTTCAGGAGCCTGGGAGCTAGCAAGTATGAAGGCTGTGTTGGCAGATCAAAGTGATGCCAAGGTTTTTTTTAAATTAATGGAAGTATAAGCCTTCATCGTAGCCAGTCCCTTTTTTGAGTTTGTAAGTATGCCTGAGATTGGAGTGATAAGATTTATACAGTTTTTCTTTGTGCAGTAATTTATATAAACACATGAGCAATTTTAATAAAAGTGGGGCATGGTTTACCCAAAGTACTATTTCTTTAAAACTGAACTGCCCACTAACTTTACATTTCAGTTGTTTTGGACTGTTCTCCTTCAACCTGGTGAGGCCATGAAACTTGCTTCCATCGACAGTGTGACAAATCCATTGCTATTGATTGCATTACTATACAATAAGGTGGTAAAAGCTTCCCACAATCAACCTCACAAACACCACAGGACGCTACACATCAACGAATCAATGTAAGTAGCCAGTTATCTCTCAGATAAAAAATCATTAATGACTGTTGAAACTGTACAAGTCATCTTTTGTTTCCTTTCAATTCCCATAGCTTATCAGGAAGACATGCAGACCAGTGCAGTGATACTCAGGAAACTGAAAATAAAATCTGCTTCTCCTTCCAGTCCTTCAAACAAAACTAATCCACAAGGTCAAATATTAACCAAAAAAAACCTTACATTCTAGATTAAAACCACCCAACATGATTAGAAATTTTGGGTACTGTGTATTTGGAATTTGTATTTTCAAGTGCAGCCAGATCTACTTGTAATAGTGTGAAAAATAATGGCTTCAGGTTTTTTCCCAAGCTTAGCCTGTTGTGATTCACAACGGGGATGAAAGAGAGAAGAGCAAGTAGGTTCATAAACCAGCTGATTAAATGCTGATTACTTTCAGCTATGCCAGTCAGTTCTAACTTGGAGCTTAATATTTTTGTCAAGTATCAAATATTCTGATAAGTTGGTCTCAACCTGTATTTTAACAAAGTTACTTCTCAAAGAAAACACACGATTAATAATACAACTTACATGGTTGTTATGGTATAGATCCAACACTCAAAAGTTATAAGTTCAACTTTTAACATAAAAAGTTGCAAATCAGAGTTTCTTTAAAAAAAAAGAGTATTTGGCCTGGCACCAATTGGGTCCTCGGAGAACGAGGACCTGCTACGATTTTCTTAGTGCAACTACCACCCCAAGTTCAGCTCCACTCAGTTATCAACCCTTTGTCACTTCGGGCTAACTAGCAATAAGTACTGAAATTCAAAAAGGAATATCGTTGTCCAGCACAGAGACACTGTCAGTGGTGGGCAGTTAGGAATTTGCATCAATGTAAAGCAACAATAAACAGGCACTGGAAGTGCTGAGGCTGTTTAAAGTGACAATGCGCACCGTGCAATTGAGATTTCTGTCTAAATGTCACTACTTAATGTCTTCTTTATATTTTAAGTCTGTTCAGCTAAGTTTATGATGGCCAATGAATGTTATGGTTCATTATTTGGCTTAGTTAAGGGTTTTTAAAAGTGAGTGCTACAGTACACATGCAGAGAAGAAATAAGGTATATCCACCAAGAAGAAAATGAATGGGAAAGAGGCTGGGAGAGAGGAGGACAGGAGAGGAAATTTCACCTCCTTGGTGCATTCGTGTAAATGGTACTTTAGCATCTTGCTCCCAAATTGTCAACAGAAGCAGGGAATTATCTTAGCCTACGTTCCTTATGTCACATCACAGCAAGGAAAAGGTCTTTGATGAACAATGAACTTCCATCATTCTTAGATTCGTAGCAACAATGCAAGGGGAGTCGATTTCAGAGGGCACAAGAGGGCACGATTTCAGGATTGAAGGATGTCCATTTAGAATAGAGATGCGCAAAAAATACTTTAGTCAGAGGGAGAAGGTAGGGGAGTGGGGATTACTGAAAGAGTTGGATCAGCCCATGATTCAACGGCAGAGCAGACTCAATGGGCCAAATGGCCTACTTCTGCTCCTATATCTTATGGTCTTAAAGAGAGAGAGAGAAAAGAAAGGTGTTCTTGTTGAATGTTAAAGGAACAAGTGCTTTCCATATGCCTGCAGATGTTCTTGGAGTTACCTAAACATACATCAAAGGGTACATGAGGGTGTACTACAAATCTTCAAATTGATTAATGTTTTCTTTCTGATGTTTAATATTGTGAAAGGCTGTTTAAAGTATTCAGTATCTGACAAGTTCCAGAAAAACTCATCACATGTGCACTCATACATTAAAAGCAAAGAACCAGCCCGTGAAAATTTACAATGGGAGATGATTGTTAAATAAGGGGCCTGATAGAAAGCAGAAAAGCAGCATCAGTATTTTTAAATTTATTTTTTTATTTAGAAATACACTACAAAACTGGCCCTTCTGGCCCAAAATGTCCCACTGTCCAAAAACCCACCCATTTAACCCTAGCCTAATCATGGGACAATTTACAATGACTAATTAACCTACTAACTGATACGTCTTTGGAACATGGGAGGAAACCAGGACACCCGGAGGAAACCCATGCACTCACGGAAAGTATGTACAAACTTCTTACAGACAGCAATGGAAATTAACTTTGACCCCCCCCCCCAAGCTGTAATAGCGTCATGCTAACTGCTACACCACTGTAGCATCCCAAATTTAAGTCAATGCAATTAAATAGTGAACACCAGAGCAAAAAAAAATCCTTTTCTTTAGGTTGTTCTACTATTCTGGCAACCAAAGAGGTACAACTAGACCCAAAAAAAAAGCAGCATCATTTAACAACGATGCCTAAAGCAGGCAATAAGACAAAACCGCACAGGTAACAAATCTCCACTTACCGGCTCTTTGGTCAGCTCTTCAATCATGATGCTGTCCCTGGCGTACGGACTCCTGTTCAGCGAGTATGACCTATCCGAACTGAAGGAGCGGAGGCTGTTGTGTTTACAAGTTACCAGTGAAGGGGGTAAGGTAGGGGGGAAAGAGCGGGAGGGAAAAAAAACTCATTAATGCATGCAGCTTCCAGGGGGCAGGGAGGGTGGGGGTCGTGACAGGAAACCCATCGACAGCACCCAAAAGAAATCCAAACAGGAGCAACAAAAAAGAAACTGTTTTTGCAGAGTGGTAATTTAAAACAGATCAAAGGCAAAAGTCAATGTTCTGAAGAACTCAAATAAAAGATTGCAATTACTAAAGAGGGACTGAAATTGAAGTGGAAAACCTGACTGCTAGGTTCAAGTATTCCAAACCAGTTGCAAAAGGCAGCTGAAGCTACTCCTTAGCTTATGCTCCAACAGCTTACATCCATGTTCGGCTTCACTGAGATAATTAACAAACAAACTACCAAAAGGGACACTGGGCCAGCTCGATCACAGAGATATCTTTTCAGAAGTATCTTAAATGAAGAGAGGGGCTGAGAGATGCTTAAAGACAAAGGTCAAAATATTGCCACTGGTCCCAGTACAACTGCTGCTCATTAATAGTAACTTACACAATTTATTGGGTAATAAGATTAACTCAAAACCCTCCACAACCTGGGATAATTAAAAAAATTAGCGCAGTTTGTCAGCATCAGTGACGGCAAACTAGAGCATAGATTCAATCAGGAATGTTGTCAAAACTTTTTAAATCTTTGACCGTTCACCTAAGGATGATCACAAAAATATGTAAACATTCTTTTCAGTATATGGTCATTAGCAAAGAGTGGACTTTTTTTGTTGAAAAACTAAGTTAAGCTAACGAACACAATGTGAAGCTTTTGGAAGGGGCTTGCTCTGTTTGAATTGAAGTTACCATGTGTTGGCAGCTGATTCTGCTTTAGGAATGCTCGGGTGCGTACATGCACATCTCAACTCTAATTTTGTTTTCTACCTGTAGCATTCACAGTCTACAAAGTACAGCAGAGAAATTCTTTCTAATCACAACCCAAAAGAGAATCAAAAAGGCCGCACTTCTGTGGAATTGTTCAGGACCACAGTAACTCCGAAAACTACATAGATAATCAATTTACGGTAGATAGAATAGGGGCATCTAAGAAACTCTCAGATTGTCACATGGATGATAGAAAAGTAGAGGGCTACATAAGAGAAGGTGAGATTAATGTTAGAGCAGGTTTAAAGTCGACAGATCATCACGGGCCTGAGGGCCTGCCTATATGTCCTGTTCTATCTGATTTGGTCACTATTCTATTGCAGAAATTGACAGCTACTAATTTGCAATGTGTGCACACAATGCAACCTGATGATAGCTTGCTTCTCCTGCCATTGTTGGAGGGAGCAGTGTTGGCTAGAACAGCAGAAGAGATCCTCTTGGTCTGCAGTTCATTGTCTGAGATTTTCACCTAATTGTCACCTAATGGACAATTTCCTCAACTCAACAGCACAGCATCTCTTCACAATTATACTGCCAAGCTTAAGTTTTCTTATTGAGGCCACACTCTAAAGTGAGAGAGCTACTCAATGTGACAACTGATAGATCAACCCCAGTGTCAAGTGGCAGAGCAAGAATAAGTTATTTTGAATGCAACTCCTTGATGGGATGATATTCAAATTTCACTTTTATGAAGGCAAAACCTACATAATAATGCAAAAACAACTGCAGTCTAGTGCAAAAAAGACACGTTCAGTCAAGGTAACAATGGGGTGGGGGTTGTTAAAAATGGTCTTTGTATCTCTATCTTGCATAGCTAGAGAAATTCTCTTAGTGCACATAACATTCCAAGTCTGCTACTCAACGGCAACCATCAAACTTACTCGAATGCAAAAAAGTCTCCAAACATTTAAATAAAATCAAACATGATAAACATAAATGATCATTAAATTATAAGCCAAATGATATCAAGACAAAAGGGTGCAAAAGTGATCACTCTGCCTTTCAGAATCAACAGGACCCCTGGAAGTTACATACAATTGCAGGTTTTAAAAGTTATTAACCATGATGCAGAAGCGACAGCAAATCAAACGGCAATAGGGAATAAACAGCTGAGACTTAAGCCTTACTCTACCCAAGAGATACCAAATAGTGTTAACAGGATATATCGGATTAGTGCTTCAAGGGTTAACATCCTCGCCAGACTAAAAGCAGCAGTACTGATCATGTAGGTCTGCACAGTCTTCTGTTATAATTGTGGAATCAACCATTCATTGGTACCTAGGAGTTCACTGCCAAAATCTGCACCAAATTCGTTTAACAAATGCATTAACATCAGTGACACTAATGTAGTAAAACTGAAATGAGTTTTGGTTTCAGCTACTGAATTTATTTAAAGCTATTTCAATTCATTTTAATTAGCTTGTGTGTTGAATGATGTCAATGGCTTTGGCTGACACACTACAGTCTCGGCCACTGGGGTTAGGGTCAGTAGGTAAAGAAAGCAATTAACTAATTATTTCACTCTCCCTTAATGTGAGAGAGGAAGTGCAAAGACATATTTTTACAGGTCAGGAGCATTGTTAAAAAGCTAGACTGTCATGTTTTAGCAAAGACAAAGATGAAGAAACATAAAATTAAAGCCTGTAGCTTTTTTTTTCCAGGTGAGATGGGATTATTGCCTATGAAATGTGAGGCTATTCTGGCATTCAATCATTAATTATTACCAAAATCTGTCAGAATGAAATTGCATGAAAAGATGCAAAAAAAAGAACAGATTTAAAAAGAACAGACTTCGAGAAAATGCACAATGAATTTTAAAAATATTAATCACTTTAAAATTAGTGTGAGACTTGCAGAAATATTTAAGCCCAAACAGATTTAAGAAACAGATGCTATGCCAAACAAGCATCCTTCAGTGACTTACAAACAAGGAACAAGCAAGCTCTCTAAAATACTTGAGATTTCCTCTTACTTATTTTTATATAATTCTTTATAATTATTGGATTTTTTTAGCTGCATGTTGCAGCAACACACCACAGAATATTCCAAATGTTTATGGTAAATAAAGTTGATCCTTAATTTCCAGAAAATATTGGAATGGTATTGCACATTGGCGCGAAAAGGCCAAGGAGTCACAGGATGAAAGGTAAAATCAAGGCTCAATGGAAGAAACAGAGAAAGTTATTGTGAATGGGAATGTGTCAAACAGAAATGGAGTGAAGAGCAAAATATCCCAGGAGCATACGTCACATACCTCTTGGAAGATCAAAACCATATGTCTCAAATATCAACATTTTGAACTGTTTACTGAATTTACTGCCACAAATATTCAGAAAACCTAACATCAGCATTTTTGTAATACTGTCTCTAATGATTTGTTGCAGTTTTTACAAATAGGGGAATGAAGTTTTAATCTCAGTCAGATTTGTGCTCCTCTGCTCTCCAACCCCCCCACCCCCATATTTCTCATTCAAAGGGTAAAGAAACTAAAGAAATAAATTCTATCCATTCATGCAAATGATTTGAAACTCCTGTTACACTTTAATGCCTCTCATAAAGTTAATAAACGGCAACGGAACAAAACCCTGTTTGCATTTTTGAAACATTCTCATTGTTATCCCTTCCTTCCCAGACGGTCTCACAGGATCGAGGATAACTTCCTTCCACTTTGGTTTGCAGGGATGGAACAGTTCTGTGTGTGAATTCTTTTAATGTGGGTGGCTGCTGCACACTGGGCTATCACATGGTGATGATAGAGTGCGGTCTTGGTTTAACAGAAAGGAGGCCCCAAACGAATATCGGGCTCTGCCACTCAAACTTAGCAAAAGAATACCCTAGGTACATCCCAAGGAATTGCGTGTGGGTGGGTGAAATGATTGCTCTAAATTGATGGAAATGTAGGGAGAATGTAATTGAGGGTTGAGGTTCAGAATGGACCCAATGGGCTGAAGGGCCAGATCCATATTGTATGGCTCTATGACTCAGAAATGTTCAGGGCCACGTGCACACCCTCTCTCAGCAATCCGCATAAGACAAAACCCAAAATGATCCCATTTCTGAGCTCCTCCTCCTTCAATCTCCCTATTCCTCTCCCCATCCATCCTTCCCTCAGTTTTCCTCTTCCTCAGTTTCCTCCATCTTCACTCACTTACCGATTAGAATCATAATTAGATTTAAAATCACTGGCATATGTCGTGAAATATGTTTCACAACATAATGCCAGTCATGTCTTCCTGTCTCTTCCTTTCCCTTTTGATACCCTCACTCGCCCTCAAAGAGAATGCAACAGCTGATTAATATTTGGAAAGATTCCTCATATACCCCTTGATCAGATCATAGGAATCGAAGGCAGCTATTGAGCTCTTTGAACTCGTTCATTCATTCACATCCTGGTCAATCTGCATCTCCACTTCTATCCAAATTGTTTTTTCCTTGAGCGTTAATATCCTTAACTAATATAAAATCTTTTAATCCTAATTTTGACATTTTAATTGAATCGTCCCCTACCCCCAGACTAATGAGCTTTTTGGTAGAGTGAGTTCCCAAATGCCTTTATCCTTTGTATGAATGGCTATATATGGAAACACCAATGTGCAGGAATGGAAAAGTCTACACAAAATGGTGGACACAGCCCAGTCTATCATAGGAAAACCCCTCTCCATCACTGGGTACATTCACATGGTGCACAAACACAAGAAAGCAGCATCTATCATCAAGGACCCCCACCATCCAGGTCATGCTCTCTTCTCACTACTACCATTGGGCAGGAAGTACAGAAGCCATCAGTCCACCTCAACAGGTTCTGGAACAGTTATTATTCTACGACCATCAGGATCCTGAACCAGCCTGGATAACTTCACCCAGAGCTCTTAACTAATTCTAGAAACTCAGACTCACTTTCAATTACTCTACAACTCGGTTTCTCGGTATTATTTTTCTCCTTATTTGCATGATTTGCCTTCTAAATCCATGGAAGGGAAGGTTATGGAGAGCTATGATTCTGGTGTGGGTTGATGGGACAAGGCAAAAAAAAACAGTTCAGTATAGACTGGATCAGCCAAAAGGCCTGTTTCTGTTCTGCAATGCTCTATGACTCTAATCTCTGCCAACTGATTTCAATAAGTTTCCCACAATATGTACTTAAACTAGATGCCCTTTAATTTCTCAATTTTATCCCTTCCTCCCTGTTTAAACAACTGTATAACATTAACAATTCTTCAATCTTCTGGCAGCATTCCCATAGCTGGGGAAGATTGAAAAATTATGTTCTGAACCTCTGCAATTTCCTCCCTTGATTCTTGATCTGCATGGAATACTTTTTATCCTGGATTGGCAATTTATATACACTGAAAAATAGTAGAAACAATTAATAATACCTCTCTTACTATGCTTTTTTCCCTCTAAACTTTCACTGTTCCTCTGTCACCACAATATTGGCATTACCTCCGATTTTGTAAAGAAAGAAATGAAGTTTTCACTAAGAATTTTAACCACAGCATGTGCCTCTACACACACATTACTTCTCGCTGCCTGAGAGGCCCTTCCCGTCCCTCTGTTCCCCGTGTTATTTGTGTACATAAAACATGGTCCAGCACGTTAAAACATTTTTTTTTGTATCAGGAAAGTATACACAAAGACATCTACTTCACCTAGTTAGTTGTTGAAGTAAGGGATACATTGATTATACTACTTAAAAAAGATTACTTCAGCAGGTGCCATACGCAGTGCACATTTGGGAGAACTCATTTTCCGAAAGTTCACGGCCAAGACACTCCAAGTCTGCTAATTAAAATGGAAAGATTGCTTGCAAATGCATACTGTAAAGGACGGGGGAAAAAACGTGCCTGAATTGTGATCATCATCCAACAGATATCTATCACCAAATTCTCTTTCTCAAACTGAAACATCAACAATTCCAAAGGGTCAGAAAATCAGAAGCACCCAACTTCATCCAAATGATAAAACAGAGTGCCATAATTTAATAGGCAGGCTATCTTTGAGGACAAAAATACACATGTATTTGTGACTGCTTAAGTCAGACCCAACGATCAGACCAAGTGAGAATCTGCTTATACTGACTGGCAGGATAATTTGGCCCATTAGAAAATGCGAGCTCATATACAATCTTGATGCCTTTAAGCAATGAAGGTGATTAGCTCCTGTGTGTATACTAGGCATTTATACATACTGGAACAATTCTTTCAAAATGGCAAGAAAGAATGCAGTTTCAAATAAACAATCATAGGCCATGCCAATGCTCATCTTGGATGGTGAACTCTGCAGGGCTAACTGGGCAGGTGTGCAGAGATGATGGGCAGGACTCGATCACGGCTCAAGCAGCTCAGAAACCTAAACGCACATCACATCACTACCAACTGGATTAGAAACTGCTAAAAAGTAAAAGCTTTGTATCTCCTTACCTGATTTTAGGACTTTTTTAACAAATTGTGCAGAAAAGAAAGGAAACAGGAGAAAACAGAAGTGATTAAAGAATCAGAAGAAGCAGAAACAAGTAATAATTATAGTGCTGTGGCCCAAGTCTATGGTTTCCTTTTTAATCTACATAGCTCACAGAATACATCTTTGTTCACATATTTCTAAATACTTAACATTCAGAAATTTTACATTGACACAATATTCATTCATGCATTCATTTGGGAGATGCCAGTTTAAAAATTAGCCCATATTTCAATCTCAAAACCAAGTGTAATTATCCACTAGACATCATTAACAGCCCTAATGCATTTATACTTAAAACACATTATTCTCTGGTGCAAAACCCCTCTTCTATACACAAATGAGAAGTAAATGTTTAAATAACAAGTCGGTCTAATTTACTGCTGCCGGACAGTTGCAAGGTGGTCAGTTGGAAGAACCCTGCAGTGGATAAACTACCAAGTTGCCTGCTGGTTCTACTGTTACGCCAGTATCTCCCGCTGGCGTCAACTTGGTTACATTGCAACTACAGTCCAGTTCCCAGCCCGTTTAATTGGACAGGTGTGAGCACAGTCCCGGGAGTTAAGTTTTTCCTCGGGGTACCTTTTTGATCCTCCTTCACTGTTTAAGTAGCCTCACTAAAATATAATTAAACATAGTATGGCGAAGGCAAGGCAGAACAGAATTAAGATCATAACGTACCTTGGCAGTCACAACTCACTAGTTAGGTAACGACAGAGCCCGATTCAAACTGTATACACGTTGGAATGTCAGGGATTGAATACCATGATTAACCCAGCTGACCACGCAGCATTTATTTAACAAAGTCCTATTGTTGTGGAAAACTACTCGAGCAACAATATTTTCATAAACAATTATAAAAACATTTATTAGGAATTTAGTTTCTGACACAGATTTGATTATGAGTCAGAATGTTTAATTAAATCTGAGGAGATAATTGAAGCTATAGCTCTATCTATTGTAAATAAATGCAGTGGGATCGGAGAGTAACATAGCAAGATACACCCATACATCTTAAGGAACTGCCAAAGGTCTCTCATTAGACACTGAAGGAATGGATTTGAAAGCAAACTTAACTAACTGATTAGGAAATCTTAAACACAATTTTTGATAAGTTTTTTTTAAATCTTGAAAGCACTGTTTAAAAATAAAATTCAAGAATTCAAATAAGGCTCAAAACTTTTGATCTTTTGTGCCTAAGGGGCATGAGAAGAGGCTCTCTACCCAATCGAATGCAGCAGTTTCACACGAAGTCCAAATCAGCACCTCTTACACAACAAACCACTTAAAGCAAAAGGATTGGGGGGGGGGGGTGTTTTAAGGTGGTTAAATAACAGACGCCCGCTTTTGTTCAAATAAAACCTGCCTCACACATCAAAGCTTTGCCTCAGGAATGTATACACTTGCAGCAAAAGAAATGCAGAAGCATTTGGAAAACTAAACAAGCTTCAGAAACTCAAAGCAGCAAAGAAAAGAAATCATAAATTGATCATGGATCACAAAATAGAGGTCTCCAAGGTAACCACTTAATTAATTTCTGAACCAAAACATGTAAATGCATGCAACTTATGGGCATGAAGGAAGATAACAGAATAACTAGGCGCTCCCAAAGAGAGGAAGTGAGAGAACTTGTGTCAAATCATCATGCAGGCCAATATTTAAGTAAACTTTTAATCAGAAGTGATGATTTGTAGCAAAAGACAGCTTAATAGCTCATTCCCAGTCTACTTAGGTAGGCTATCCAAGCAGACAATTACATAAAAAGCTAGAAGCACTCCAGTAAGTTGGTTTCTGGGTGGTAGGGAACAGAACAAAGGACAAGCTTTGACATTTTGTCATTGGTTTTGACAAATGGATTGATATTGTTGACCAGAAACTCAAATTGATATTTTGCTCCATAAGGTTAATGCAAAGCCCACTGCCCCAAAACCTTTTCAGATTATGTATATATTCTGGTCAGATCAGTTCAACATTTTAAACTCAAGACCAGGAATGGGAAGTAAAATCACAGAAAAATTCCAGAGTTTCAATCCAGCTCCACAAATCTGTGAATGTGAACCCAACTTAAATTAGCTTTGGTTTTATTAACACAAATAATAGAGACCAGTTTGATTATTTGCTATAAACAAAACTAAGAACATAGCCATATGATTAAAGCTTGCTGGCAGAGGTGATGCCGGAAAGCACTTTTTCTCATATAGAGAAATTGAGAAATATTTCCAGACCAAAGTTTCTCAGTCAGTTGTAAAACAGATCTGTAGATTTTCTTTTAGGTGAGAGTATTAGAGTTACACCTTCAAGGTGGTATCCAGTTGACATGCAGATTGAGCATGATAGAACAGGGCTGAACTGGATGTCTGAGCTCCCACATCTGTTACTGGGAAACAAAATGGTAATCACTGAAAAGTACATTGAGGGGATCTATGTAAACAGTTTCCTTTGGGGCAAAGAATGGGATTACTTAGTCTAACCCTGGTAAGTGGTTTATGAACATAGTGTCATGCTATCCTTCTGGACTGTAGGTACTGTTCACAAAGCTAACAGATGCTGTGTTTGCTTATCCCATGAGCTTACGAAACCCTATATAGCTGCACTTTGTCACTAGCTTTTTGAATTTACAAACATTGATCAAAAACATGCAAATCATCCCTCTAGTTGTTTGGAGCATATTAATTACGTACATAGTCAAAATATATGTAAATAATCAATGATTCATAGAGAAAATGCAAATAACCTTCACCAGCACAATCCAGATGAGGCCTGACCACAGGCTCTATGCCTGAGCAGAAATTCCAGAAAGCATTGGTTGATGGCAGGTCTGATTTTAGAAAAGCAGCAATTGTCAAAAAAACGTACTTAATGTTTATGCTATTAAAGTTAATGATTCAAATGGGTTGTAACTCTTGAAAACAAGCAGCGGTGAGGGTGTTAGGTTTTAAGAAAAAGACTACAACACTGTTTAAGAAAAAACTTATCACAATGCTGTGGACTCTGCCCAAATCTCTTAAATAGAAAGTAGAGAATATTCTCTCCCAGTCTTATTTTTCTAATGTATTCCTGAGATAATTTTGCATGTGTATTGATACTTTTAAATTAACAAGGTTTCCACACAAAGTTTATTTAAAATTTTAAGAAGCATTGAATGGTTAGCAAACTCAAAGTAAACATTAAAGACATCTTTCAAATTTATTTCCATCAATAAAATGACACGATGTAAATTATATTACCTTGCAGATCGAGCTCCAAGACTAAAGCCCATGTAACTCATATTTCCTTCCACTGGCAGTGAATCATCGCCCAACTCTTTTAAGTCTTGTGGTCCAAGATACTTATCTGTATCCCCAGTCATTGCATCGTCACCTGTTAACAAGTAATTGACAGTGGTTTTAAGTCATAGGTCCTATATTGCAAGTACTTCACATCAATGATCCTCTAGTGACTTCCTTCCTCCCACAAGAGTAGAAAAGCACAGAAGAATCACTGAGACAGCTCCTTTGAGGGTCAATACACCTAGTTCCTCCTCTCTACTGCATTTCTGTGCTTTTCCCCCTCCTTCCAATCCTTTTTCAATCCTAACAAAATCCTTTTTAAAAGTGATCATGTGGCCACTACCCTATCAGCCAGTCATTTTCAAATCATAATCATGCACTGTTTAAAAGTGCTTTTTAAAACTTTTCCATGTTGCAAAATGATTTAGAGTACAAAAACTACTGGAGACAGGTTTTACTGGGATATCATTTAATTGTTTTGATTTTAGAGCTTATTCCTACACTGTGCATTCTACCTAAATCTCTTGTGTAAGGGGGTCTCTCAAGTTCACCAAAACAACATCACCTTCTCTCTGAAATACGAAGAATTCAATACAAAGGTGGAGGCTGAAAGGTGAACTTCTTCACTTAGAAAGTGGTGAGTGTGGATTGAGCTACCAACAGTGGAGGTGGTGGATGTGGGCTTGATTTCAACATGTAAGAAAAATTTGGATAGATCCATATATAGGAGTGTAGAGGGCTATGGTCCTGGTGTGGGTCAGTGGGACTAGATAGAATAATGGCTTGTCACAGATGAGATGGGCTGAATGGCCTATTTCTGTGCTGTAGTGTTCTGTGACTCTCATTGTTCAGAAGGGACTTAATGCTTCTTAAGTGGAGGAGAAACTGCTGACTTTCCTACAAAGAACAACTGTGTCCAATACATCATATTTCAGAGAGGACATGAAGGCTTTTCAGTGGAAAAAAAAGAGGAGGGAGCTCTTCCTGAGTCTCGGGCAGACTGAATAACATAGGAATAAAATTCAGTATCTTGTCTGTATCTGATTTCCACTTAAGGTATTAATTAAGAAAACAGCAACAAGCATCCCGGGTTGTGTTAGGAACTGTGATTGAGGATGTCCCTGGGGTTCCGATCACATGACCATAGTTCCCATCCTCTACTACTTCTCCCCTTCTCCTCAGCATCAACTGAATTGCGGTCAGAAGCAAAGATCGCTGGCTGGATAATTCTCTGAGCCAAATGGTACTTTTCTTAGCTCTGGTATCCTGGTAATAATTTCCATATTTTTCCCATCCCACTTCATAAAGCATACCATTGCCCCACTAATTTTCCATAAAATCTATTTTCCCTTACATTCCCGTCACCTCTCCCTCCTCACTCTTTAACACACGCTCTGAAATCAGAATCTTAATACCAGCGACACTGGAGCAATTTGCAGCGGCCAAGTCTCCGAGATGCGGGAGAAACCGGACCACCCCGAGGAAACCAGCGCAATCACAGAGAGAAACACACGGACTGCGCCGGAGGTCAGGGTTGAACCTGTGTCTTGAGTAGGTTTTACCGGACTCGCACCCTGTAATCGAGTATTCCGAATTAAACAACAGCAGACAGGAGGCCATTGGGCCCACTGTGCGTGTGCTGATCCTTTACAAAGCAGTGCAATCAGTCCTATTCCCCAGCACTTTGAAAATTATTTTCCTTCAGCTGCTTTGAAAGTGCTGATTAACCCTGCTTCCACCTCATTTCGACTCAGCAAGTTCCAGACCACAAATGCTCTCTGCGTAATAAAGTTACATATGTCTGTGAACTTTCTCTTCGGTTGCTCGCAGCTGAGTCTTGTAAATTAACCTTTGATCCACCACAATTCTGAAGGGTGACCAACTTAACCCAAAGATGGTTGATTGAAAATGTCAAATCACCATTGACGAAAAGTTTGCTCGTCACTTTAAAAGTTGGTCGCCTTGTGACCGCCTCAACTGAAGATTCTTTCGAGATGTTTTTTTTAAATGACGGAGGCCAGGGACTGTTTGTAGCCGAACAATCCAACCACACTCACAGCGCACCCTCAGTACTGTGAAAACTGTCTCAACCTGTTGAAGTTCACGGTGCCTCCTTTAACGTCGGTGCACCGCGTCTAAAGTTCGTATTAAACAAAAGGATGTGGGGGGGGGGGGCTTCTCCTGACTGCAGACTCTGCTGGATAATTTCAGTCTTGGCCATTAACTCCTCGCCAGAGCGAGCACAGCACAGAGGCTCGATTTCCCAAACCAACGCCAGCTCCCATACGCTGGGAGACAGGACTGAGTCTTACAGGCTCTAAAATAAAGTCGGTCACGTTTACAGGTACTTTGCAACACCCCGTAAAATTACAGAAGGAAACAAAAAAAAATTGCATTTCACCACCCGAAGGTCGGCAGAAGGGGGATTTCTGCCCTGAGAGCGCTCCTTACATTTTTGAGAAGCCATCTCTTTCCCACAGCAACAGTTTCGGTGTCACAGTAACAGGCGAGCGGTCCCGGAGCCGATCAGCCGCTCATGCAGCGCGGGGCGAAGATGCCGGAGACGGAGATAGCCTCAAGAATCTACTTCCCCTCCGCCTTCCATCAGGAGGCTCCCGGAATCCCCTGCTGGAAGCGCAAGGCCCCCCACAAAAGCGAAACCCACTAACGAGGGAACGGAATGCAGCGGAGAGTTTGCAAATGAATGGTTGGGAGGTGTGGCTCAGTAACACTAGAGCGGCCGAACCCATCCCATTGCATTTCACAAAGAGCATCTGCACTACAAGCGGGGAGCTCCAATCCAGGCGGCTCGGCGGTCCGGGCTCGAGGGAAAAGAGTTTGAAAAAAGGCAGCGGCTTGGATTGTGAGAAAGCCGAAACCCCAGTCCTACAGTAAATACTCGCTGCTCCAGTCAGCGCTGAACCGAACCTATAGCTTGCGAAAGGAATACAGGAAGGAAATGGAGAATCCTTAAACCACTAGAGTTTTGGGTGAAAGTCGTGCTGAGGACCCATATGTAAATCATAACTGATTTTTCAGTCGTGAACCCACCTATAATATTTAACTACTTTTTTTTAAAACGTCTCCAACACAATTTTTACCTGACTTAAAAATACAGATTAAAACATTGCAAAAATCTACAGGACGGTCATTGAACAACAATCCTGGCTATACGCTGCACTTTCTCGGCGGCAGCCCCTTAAATTCAAAGCCGACTCGCTTCAGTCAATGTTCCGAGAATTCGGGAGAGAGTCCCGTGCAGGATCGGCGGACTCTGCCGCAGACGGAGCTCGAGAGAGCGGGAGGGTGTTCCATTGTGTAACCGGAAACTCCTCTAGCGGTTTGCACCTGCCTCGGGTGCGCTCTGAAGGGAACATCGAGGTGCTTGGGACTTCCCTGGATGTCTCTCTGCTTGCCTACACAGCCTCTGAGCTGGGATTCCCAGCAGTTGGTAAGAAGACTACATTTTGTTTCAAGGAGGTGTACAGGAGAACCCTGAAGCCTTTTCCTGTCCTCCTGGAAATTATGTGCCCTGCATGGAGAGGAGTGCTTTCCGGTATGCCAAACTGGTTGAACATAATCACAGTCTTGATGTTGGCAATGTTAACACTCACATTAGTTCAACCTGCCCTACCACTGGTTTTGCAGAAGCATAATTAATAGCATTTCTATAAGCTGAGGAGTCCAACATAGGAATCTCATTGTCTACTCCACACAGGAGGGTGAGCATTACTCCAGCTCAGTAACGACTAGCGCCGCGTTTGCATTCTTGGTTATTGAGCACAAAATGGAGTAGAGTAGACGTGAGAGGGTTGTGGAGCTGCACGTTAGTCCTTTATGGAGAGCGAGGTCATAGTGAGATATCCACTAGGAGGAGATCGTTGAAATCAGATTATTGCTGGTTGGTGTCAGACAGGCCATCGGTGAGTCGGTGTAAGCTACAGGCAGCAGAGTTTTGAACAAGCTAAGGTTTATGTAGGCACAATTTCTCCATTCTCACTGGTGGCATAACTTTGAGCAATTTGGGTCCAAATCTTTCATATTATCTCAAAATTTCTGCTATCTTTCCAAGTTAAAATGCTTCTCAAAAATCATCTCAGTCAGACCATGTTTACTACTTGTCTTCCTAACTTTGATCCTGATGACAAAGCCATCTAAGCACTTTTTTTAAAGTTACTAAATAAATGCAAGTAATTGCTATTTCCCATAGTTGGATGGATACACCAGGTCCACAAAATGCTGAGACTGGCAGATTACATTACAAAACTTGGTTGTAGTTTTCCAAAAAGCAGGTCAATTTACAAATTTATTACATTTTAGGAACTTAATGTTTACACCTTGCCCTACTGTCCTGTTTATTATTTATTGTAATGCCTGCACTGTTTTTGTGCACTTTATTCAGTCCTGTGTAGGTCTGTAGTCTAGTGTAGCTTTCTGTTTTTTTTAAACGTAGTTCAGTATAGTTTTTTGTACTGTGTCATGTAAACCATGGTCCTGAAAAACGTTGTCTCATTTTTAATATGCACTGTACCAGCAGTTATGGTCAAAATGACAATAAAAGTTGACTTGACAAATGTTTTATTAAATTTTAGGAACATCAGGCTATATTTTAATCAGTTGGTGATTTAAATATGTGTGGTATTTAAGAGGCAAAAAGTTTGATCGCACCAATTCCCAAATTTCTGCACACCCACTGTGCTTCCACATCCTCTGTACACACCCATCCCACTGTTAATGGCAGTGGGCATTGTCTAAGCTGCAGTTCAGCAGATAGATTTTATTATCAAGTGAGATTCAGCATAGTCTGAAAATGCTGGCTTTCTGATAAGAATTGAAATCATGACACAGACTATAATGAATGTGAAAGATCCCAGATTATTCAAAAGTATTGCCTGCACATACGGGAGAACCCTGAAATGTCAATGAAATATATATATGAAATAAACATGTGTTTATTTATCACTTTTCCATTTGAGTAATCTTGCTCTGAGTAAACTATCTGCTGGGTCTCCTACATTACAGAAATGACTATACAGCAGGAGTGTATATTTTGGCTATAAAGCCTTTAGGGATATTTTAAGGTCCATAGTGTAAAGACTTCATGATTCAAGTTTATTTATCACATGTCCATCAAAAATTACAGAAATATGCGCCGTTTGCATTAGCAGCTTAAGGACGTGCTGCAGGCAACCCACAAGTGTCACCAAACATTCTGCTGGCAATATAGCATGCCCGCTATGCTCGGCAAAAGAATACAGAACACAACAAGCAACAACAACAAGCCCTGTTCCTCCTTCCCAGTAACACTCATACACAGTCCTTTAACTCAGGATCAGCTGAACATGAATAAGTTGAAATGAATAAACTAAAGGATACATTAAAAATTCATTCATAGTAGATTTTGATTTTGCGGAAACGGTGAAATTTTTGCAACAATCACTGCAATGATTGATGTAATGCACTGAGGTGATGAGCATAGTGCACAAAAGCTCACTCCGAGCTCCAGATTATGCATCAGGAATTAATGTTTACTATGGAGTGGACTTGACAGTGAATGTGTTAAAAGCTTGGATATTGGGAAGCATGAAAATTCCCCCACAAATGCAACAATTTAAGCAGACTAAACTTGTGCAGTTAGTATTAGCGTACTGGATACAATATCTAAAGACATGCATCATACATCGGAATCTGCACAACTAGTTAGGATTTTACTGGAGTTACTCCTATAGGAGCTGCACCCATAGAGAATTCCTCTCCCAAGGGGTCTCTAACAACCAGCATGAACTGCGGTCTGGGGAAGCCATTTTGGTTTTGAACGATTTGGCTCTGTATTAATGTGCACAAGCTGTGGGTGGCCCTCAAAACAAAGGTGTCGATTTTGTTTACAAAGCAGTCAAAAAAAAAATTTCATTCATTAATTATAGCTGCAGACTTCAAATGAAATACTCCTTACACTTTTATCTTCAAAGCATTCCATGTGATTTTTTCCCCCACCCAGGTGCAGTATGCTGGTTCACTTATTCTTGCAAGGATGCTTGTTGGGCATCTGGGTGTTTGGGTACCTGCTCTATAAACTTTCTACCTCTCATCTCTAATCTCTGCTAAAAATGCAAACTGGCTTACATAGAAAAAATTATAAGGAAACTTTCTCAATTCTAAACTGTTGGATACTTAATCTGTATGCACTGATCGATATGAGTACAAGATAAATCGTGCTACAGTGCAGGTGTCATCTAAAGGTCTGTCATATGCTCCTCCTTTTGTTGCACAAGCCCCTTTAAGACCATAAGACATAGGAGCTGAATTAGGCCATTCGGCACATTGAGTCTGCTCTGCCATTCCATCATGGCTGATTTATTATCCCTCTCAATCCCAAATTTCCAGCCTTCTCCCCATAACCTTTGACACCCTTACTAATCAAGAACCTTTCAACCTCTAAGCAACACACACAAAATGCTGGAAGAATTCATCAAGCCAGGCAGCATCTATGGAAAAGAGTATAGTCAAAATTTCGGGCCGAAACCCTTCAGCAGGACTGGCAATCTGTTGTTTGCGATGGAACATGTCGACCTCCATTTTAAATATATACAATGTCTTGGCTTTCACAACCATCTGCGGCAATGAATACTTGAGAAGAACTGACAGATGATCTCTGGACGATAGAAAAGACAAGTGTTTTAAGGTGACTTGTGCAATCTCTAACAAACTTACATTTTTGTCTAAGTGGTGCCATATAATCCCAGAGTTCATCTGAGAAGGGCATTTGAAGTTTAGATGTGACAAATAAAATGGGAGAAGAAATGCTCTGTCATAAAGTATTACTTAAATAGTGAGAAATTATATTCGCCCTGAGGAATAGGATAGGGAAGAGTTAACAACAGACAAAAGGCACCAGTTGGGAGTGGTTTACGAGCCCCCTTAAAGCAGCAAATTATTGCTGAGTGAATTAAAAATAAGAGAAATTGGTAATAACGGTAATATAAAAATCATGGGGAGCTTTATCCTTCATATGGACTTAGCAAATCAAATTGGCAAAGATAATTGAACAAGTTAATCAAATTCATTGGGACTATATAACAATATCCCGTGCAACCAGACATAAAATAGGTTCTCTTGACTGTAATGAGAAAGGGTGAATTAACAATCTCTTCCCCAGGGAAAAGTGATCACAATACAGATGAATGTTGTCAAAAGACAAGACAGTGTTGTTAGAATTTTGTTTCTTCACCTTAAATAAAGCCAGTTATACGCATGATGCTAGATTGAGCAAGCTAGGGCTTTTCTCTCTGAGTGAATGCAGATGAGAGGTGACTTGATAGAGGTGTACAAAATGGTAAGAGGCATAGATAGAGTGGATAGATATTCACCCCTCCCCAGGATGGAAATGGCTAATTTTAGGGTGATTAGAGGAAAGTATATGGGGGGGGGGGGGGGGGTGTCAGATGTAAGTTTTCTAACTCAGAGAGTGGTGAGTGCATTTGGGACATTTAAGAAAATCTCAGATAGGCACATGAACGATCAAAAAATGGAGAGCTATTGTAAGAGGGACAGGTTAGATTGATCTTAGTGTAGGTTAAAAGGCCAGCACAACATTGTGGGCCAAAGTGTGCTGTAATGTGCTATGAAAGATGCATTGGCCAGGGCATATTAAGACACAGAGAAGAACAGAAAAGAAACACAAACAAGACACAGAAAAGTTGTCTGATCAGAGCTAATGTTAGAAGCAAAAGATGCGATCACAGCATAAGAAGAGTCTTGTAAGAAATGTGGCAAACCTTACGATTTAGAGAGTTTTCGGTGGCAGCAACTAGTTCATCATTCCAGTTTCTTCTCTCCCATAATCTTAAATGGTTACCCTCATACCTTGGGTGGCAGGGCGGAGAGACGTCTCTACCAAAGGAGGTATAAGGCACTCCTTTCCTCCACTAGCCTGCAGGTCACCCTTGGGCAAGGTGTAGCACCTGCTGAGCCATTCCCTCCCCCGATGAAAGCCACATGAAGGCATGGTTGCTTGAGCAGCTGGTGCAGATCACAGTCCTGGTTATGCAACCGCTCTGAGGCAAACAGTCTCTGAGGAGTCTCTGGGCTCACCCATCTTGTAAAGACACTGCCCACAAGGCAATGGCAAACCACTTCTGTAGAAACATTTGCCAAGAACCATCATGGTCACAGAGACCATGATCGTCCACATCCTATGACATGGCACATCAGAAACAGGTTTATTATCACTGGCATGTGGCGTGAAATTTGTTATCTTAGCAGCAGCAGTTCAACAGACAGACATACTTTATTGATCCCGAGGGAAATAAAGTATTATACATAATATAGCAGAGAGAGAAAAAATAATAAATAAAATAAAACATAATAATAAACAAGTAAATCAATTACGTATATTGAATAGATTATTACAAAATGTACAGAAATACTGTATATTTAAAAATAAAGTGAGTTAGTGTCCAAAGCTTCAAAGTCCATTTAGGAATCGGATGGCAGAGGGGAAGAAGCTGTTCCTGAATCACTGAGTGTGTGCCTTCAGGCTTCTGTATCTCCTACCTGACAGTAACAGTGAGAAAAGGGCATGCCCTGGATGCTGGTGGTCCTTAATAATGGATGCTGCCTTTCTTAGACACTGCACCCTGAAGATGTCCTGGGTACTTTGTAGGCTAGTACCCAAGATGGAGCTGACTAGATTTACAACCTTCTGCAGCTCTTTCGGTCCTGTGCAGTAGCCCCTCCATACCAGACAGTGACGCAGCACACACATAATAATGATGATGAAGATAATGAAATACCTTTAGAGAGAGTTCTAAAATAGAAGGAATTTTGGAAGATGATCACTAAAACATTTCTGCAGCCATCATCTTAAGCACCCAACAGCGTTGACCATCAGATCCAAGAGAGTGATAAAGCGAGAAATGATAGACTGGGACTAAATTAGCAAGAATCACATCAGAAAAGATTGTATGTGCCTCTACAGTTATAAGAGTACCAAAATTAATGATGGGCCCTACGGTGACTATTAAAAGAGAAATTACAACAGTGAGAAAAGTACTTGCTGAAGCATTAGGCAAATATTTTGTAATAGCCTTCACTGGAGTAAGTACCTTCCATGTTGTGGGAAAGGTCAGGAAACAGAGGTCTATGACAATGAGGATCTAAGTAGAAGTTGCTGGAGAAATTAATAATGGCTAAAACCAGACGTATCTCCTGGATCTCTCTGGTTCAAAAGAAATGTATTATTGATGATCATTCAAAAATTTCCCAGATTGGCTTTCAGCCCATTGAGTCTGCTCCATCATTATATAATGGCTGGTTCGTGGCTCTCAAACCAGATGAGTTTAAAGGTAATAGGAGACTGGAGATCCAGCGAGTGGACAGGGTATTTGAAATTTAGGGCCCCAGTGAGTGAACAAAGAGCACAGGAATCAGAGCTCCAGCTAGTGGGCAGGGAGCATAGAATTTGGGCCACTAGCGAGTAGGGAGGGAGGGTAGGAAACAGGTGGGTGACTGGGGACAGGGCAACCAGTGTCCAGGTGAATGGATACTGCAAAAATCACCAGGTGAGCCAGGTGCTGAACCATCAGTTTTTCCAAATGGTTAGGTAAAGGAGGTTTGCTGGAGTTTTACTGTGAGTACTTTCTTTTCAGAAATGGAGGAATTTATAACTTAAGCAAAGACACGTCAGAATAATACAATCATAGTTATGTCCCGATTTCATAAAGATAGAAATACTCTCCCAAAAACTTTATGGAATCAAAGATCGAGGGACGGAGGAAGAGTATAGACTTCAGGAGAAGGAAACCAGAAGTTTATGAGCCAATCTTCATTGGAGGATCAGAGGTGAAGAGTGTTAGCAACTATTAATTCCTGGATGTTATTATTTTGCAGGACCTGTTGTGGACCCAACACGTAAGTGCAATTGTGAGAAAAGCTCAGCAGTGCCTTTACTTCCTTAGGAGTTTGCAGAGATCCTCAGGACATCTATATCTTGTATGAAAACACCAATGCCCTTGAACAAAAAATCCTTCAAAAAGTAGTGGATATGGACCATTCCATCATGGGTAAAACCCTTCCCACCACGGGACACATCAACATGTTGCAGGGAAAGCATTATTCATCACTGGGGACCCCCCCCCCCCCCCCCCCCCCCCCCCAGCACCCAGGCCATGCTCTCTTCTTGCTGCTGCCATCAGGAGGAAGATACAGGAACCTCAGGACTCACACCACCAGGTTCAGAAACAGTTACTAACCCCCAACCATCAGGCTTTTGAACCAAAGGGGATAATTTCACTTAAGTTTACTTGCCCCATCATTGAATTGCTCCCACAACAAATGGGCTCACTTTCAAGGCCTCTTCATCTTGTGTTCTCAATGTTTATTCCTTATTTATGTATTATTACTGCTTCTCTTTGTATTTGCACAGTTTGTGGTCTTCTGCACAATGGTTGAACACCTGAGTTGGGTGGTCATTCACTGATTCTGTTATAGCTAATATTCTATAGATTTATTGAGTATGCCCACAAGAAAATGAATCTCAGGTTTGTGCACAGTGACATATATATGTACTTTGATAATAAATTAACTTTAACTTTAAAGGAATTCTGAACTGGGAAAGAAATATAACCAGGAAATTAATGGGGCTAAAGGCCAACAAATTTTGAGAGCCTGAAAACTTGTAACCCAGTGTACTAAATGAAGTGGCTCTGAGAAGAGTGGATGTAGTCCAAAATTTCCTTAGATACTGTAGCAGTTTGTAGGCATTGGAGGATGGCAAATGCAATCCCACCATTTATAAGAAGGGAAAGGCAAACTCACAGAATTGCTGATCAGTAAACCTAACATGAGCAATGGGAAATGCTGAAGTTTGTCATTAACTATGCAATGAAGGATCACTGGGAAACTATTGTGGACAGCGTGTGCTTACAAAAAGGAGCTATGCAGAATATAGAACTTTTGGAAGATGTAACTGGTAAAATAGATAAAGTCAATGTGATGAATTTGGATGTTCAGAAGACAAGTGATGCAGCATGTTAGGATGCTCTCTACTGTACATCTGTAGAAGGACGTGATTATAGATGTGCGTAGTCTAGCTCTCTTCAGCTTCCTCAGAAAGTAGAGGCACGGTGAGCTTTCCTGATTGTGTTGATTGTGTTCTGAGAAGTTGTGTGAGATGTGCATTTCCAGGAGTTTGAAACTGCTGCCTAAGAGGGGTAATAACTACAGAACAAATTGTAAGACAGTTATATATGAGGTTAATCTGGAGAGGTGATCCACTACAATTACCAGTATTTAGAGAAGATGCAGCTTGCAGTGAACAAAGATACCAAGTGTATTAATTTACAGTTGATTGAATTTAGATTTGCCTGTAGATGATGGTTAACTGTTTGGATAACTATGTATGCAGACAGGTAATGGCTTATTTTTGTTTGGAAGGGTATGTAGTAGAGTGTACAGAAGTACAGAACCTGAGTGTGCCACGTGATATAATCTTGACACTCTATTGTATCAGTCAGTGCTGTTTCTGAGGTGTTATCACCTTTAGTAAAGAATATTCTGTCCACAGCTCTATCTGTGTTCTTTGCTTATACATCAGCAACATAAAAGAGCCAAAAGGTACTTCAATATTGATCATAAATACATATTATTTCTTTAATTTTTAAAATTTCCCACTAATCAACAGAATTTGCTTCTCTCTGTCTCCCCACCTTCATGAGCCCTCTTCACTAAGATGCCACAGTCAACATTCTGGCTGATCTCCTGACTGTCCATTATTCCTGTCCTCACTGAGAGCAAATACACTGCAGCCGTTGCAGAAGATCTGCTTGTGCTGGTCTTTATTCTTCTTTGTTTCTCCTGACGCTACAAACCATGGTTACACTAAGCACATCTAGATTCTTCATCACCTTATGAAGTATGACTGAAGATCGATTCGGTTACAGACTGCCTAGATACTTCAAAAAATTGAGGGAAGGAGGTGTGTCTCTACCTTGTGCCCCAGGCCAGCATCTGAGTATAACACCCTGGTTCACATTTTCACTGCTATGCTGTAGGTATTTCATTTAGCAGCTCTGTAAGAGCAGTCTGTTCTGCTGTCAGCCTGTTTGGGTTATTGTTGAAGATAAGGGATGCTGAGGAACGTGTGTCATCCATTTAGGATGGTGGAACTGGGAGAAGGTTCGAGAGAACACTGTGGGGGGCACTATGGTTGGTCTTAGGTTTTTTCCTGTTTGGCAGGAGTTGAAGAGAGAAGACATTGGATAGAACCAGTCGTAGGATTCGACCCGGTGAGGAGCCGTGATTCGATGGAGCCAGGTGCTGGAGTCTACTGAGGATCGGTGAATATGTCTTTTGGAAGAGTTGAGCTCCAAGCTTGTGCACATTTGATTGTTTATTTATAATGGGCCCTTTTTGCTTTTTTCTTTACTAACCCTTTAATTGAGATTCACAAATATAATTCCTTTAATCGTATGCAGTGTGCTGTCTGTTATTTCTTGGCACTGACTTGTAGCAGGGTAACAAATTACACAGTATCCATACAAACTGGGGTTTGGTAGGAGAGCCATCTCAATCTCACGGGTTCAGTGGGACTGGAGTGTGTATTCCCTAGACTTATGTAGCCAATGAAACCATTGGGGTTTCATGAGTAAAAGAAAATCCAGGTAGAGACATTTTCTGAGGATGTAAATTACCTGAGTAAACACATTGTCAAGTTTGTCGATGACATGACAGTGGTGGGTGGGGCTCATCACCTACAATGATGAGACAGCGTACAGAGAGGAGGTGTAAGAGTTTGAGGCCTGGTGCCAGGCAAATAATCTCTTCCACGATGTCAAAAAGACAAAGGAGGTGGCTTTTGATTTCAGGAGAACTTGTACCACTCATACCCCTCTTTACATCGGCAGCACAGTAGTGGAAATTGCAACTAGTTTTATATCCTGGAACTATACACCTCTCCCAACTTCTTGTAGTCCCAGAACACATTCCACACAATCCGGGAAGTTCATCAAAGCCTCTACTTTCTGAGGAGGCTGAAGAGAGCTGGACTATGTACATCGGTACTCACATCTTTCTACAGATGAGCTGTAGAGAGCATCCTGACACGCTGCATCAATTCATAGTACGGAAACTGCACCTGGTCATATCTACCAATGCATCAATGGCACCAGCCTGTCCGCCATCAAGGACATATATATATATAGGAAAGTGCTGGAAAAAGGCCAGTAACATCACGAAGGATCCCACCTACCCTGCTCATAGACTGTTTGTCCCACTCCCATCAGAGAAGGGAGTATCCATGCCAGGACCACCAGACACAAAAACAGTTACTTCCCCAAGCAGTAAGGCTGATCAGCACCTCCACCCACTAATCCACCCCTCCACACCCCACACACCACTTAATAATAATTTCCTGTCTTATAAAAGCAATCTAATGTATTTATTTTTATTGTTTGTTTTATTATTATTGTGTTCTTTATCTTTGGGTTTTTTTGTGTTGCATCGGATCTGGAGTAACAATTATTTTATTCTCCTTTCACTTTTGTACTGTACTAGAAATGACATTAAACAATCTTGAATACATTTGCTCAGGACAGTCTCATTATTGACAAACTCCAATATCAGTTTGGACAAATAACTTGCTCACTAGTATCAATGCTTGTATTTTTGAACAACTAAAACACTAGAATCCAGTAAGTACTGAAGGCAATAAAGTTAACCTCTAGTCCTTCTGTATTGTTTCCATTCTTAAAACTTCAGTGATTGTAAACAACTGTTGATTTAGATACAGCTATTTGAATTAAAGTCAAATTATGGCACTTTTGCAGTTTTCTGCTCATAGTGATTGATAACTGTTAACTGTGAATGATGGGCAGCTTCTGCTGAAATGTTTTACAGTTTTCATCGTTCTAAATTCCAGTTTGAAATCTGTTCGTCCATTATTTATCAGATGATTCCCTGTATCCTCGAATTTGTATTCTGTTTAGGTCTGTCAGAACCATACTGGGCAAATCTTCTGAGGCGTATTCATTGTTAGATCCATCATCCAGAGCAGTTTGCTGCAATCCTACGATGGGCATTGACCAGAAACTTACTAGATTTGTCATACAGTTGCTGTGAATACAAGTACCTGACAGAGGTTTCAACAGCTGCAATAAATGATTCCCCTCCTGACAGCCAAAGCCTTTCCACCATCTCCAAAGCACATCAGGAGTGTAATGGAATACTTGCCACTAACTGGGATAAACGCGGCTTCAACAGCGTCTAGAAGAAAATCGTCCAGTTTAGCATCAACCCATCAACGTGAAGCCATTTGTTCCTTCAAGCACGGATGTACACCATCTGCAGGTTGTACCCTCTGCAAGGTACACTGAAGTAGTTCACCAAGGCTTCTTCAAAGCTCTTTACATCCAAACAATAAAGGCAAAGGGAGCGGGCATTTGCAGCACCACCACTTGTTGGCTTGACATGAGTGCCTTTCACTTCACCTTGCTGGGGTAAAATCTTAGCGATCTCTTTAGCCGGTACATGTTAAGCCTGTCATTATCAGATTGCTGTAGTTCAAGAGGCCTAGCATTATCTTCTCAAGGGCCTTTAGGGATATTCATTTTCTTGTCATTGAGTCCAAATCTAGTATATTAATAGAATTTAAAAAAAAGAGAGTCTAACTTGGATTTTGAGGGAGTGTCCAGATCCGACTCCCAGGAATAAGCAAATTCAGAACATTTTGAATCAAGTTATGCAGTTTCAAGATTAATTTGTGCCTGTAGAATTATTTTCAACTTCTTATTAGTTAATTTCCAGAAATACTGCCTTAAAAAGTTACTAATGGCCAACTGGATTCTGGAAGCATAATATTCCATAGACCATAAGACATAGTTAAGAATTAGGCCATTGCGTCTGCTCCACCATTTCAACATGGCTGATTTATTATTATTCTCAAATCCCCTCTCCTGCCTTCTCTCCACAACCTTTGACAGTCTTTACGACCTCCACAGTGGTTGTGTGGCAATGAATTTCACAGATCGGCCACCCTCTGGCTAAAGAAATCCCTCCTCATCTAAAGGGGTGTGCCTGTATTCTGCTGCTGTGCCCTCTGGTCCGAGACTCCCCCACTATTGGAAGCATCTTCTCAATGGAAAGTAAGAATGTACGTTTTTGTTTGTAGTTTTCAGAACGAATTGTGCGGCCGATGTTAGACGACATTAACCTGTTGTACATAAAGATTAGTTAAGACTGGAGTTGCAGTTATCCACAATGGTAGCCCAGCAAGCAGCCTGGCCAAATCACACTCTGTAAAGTTCCCAGCTCTGCACACATTCAGGTTTAGGGTTTAGTTTTAGGCATAGCAAGCAGAACCTGGGCAGCCAGCAAGGAAGTGGCGTCAGTGCATTAGTAACGACTTTAAACACATACGCAGTACATTGTTAAACCACCAGAGCAACAAATAAAAAAATACCTTCTTCACCATCTGACAAATACTCGGCTTCAATGAAATTTTCAGGAACACTGGCTTTATGAACTGTGTGGTTTGAACAAAGATCATGATATTACCAAAACCATTCTGAGCTCTTACTAAAATATGGCTACAGAGCCTGTAGAAATCACAGAGAGCAATGTGCTTGAAGAAACAGTTCTTTTAATTTAACCCTGGGTAAATGTTTTTTCCAAATGTAGTCCCTTCAAGCAGTGGGTTTCAATTTTTTCCCCAAAAGCAAACATTTCACTTATGCCACCCAATAACAAGATAAAGATTAATAATAAACACAGGAGACTGCAGATGCTGAAAATCCAAAGGAATATGTGCAAACTACTAGAGGAACTCAGCAAGTCGGGCAGCATCTATGGAGAGGAATAGTTGATGTTTCGAGCTGAGGCCTTTCAGGACCTGATGAAGTGTCTCAGCCCGAAATGTTGACTCTATTCCTTTCCAGTGATGCTGCCTTACCTGCTGTGCTCCTCTGTATGAAGATTATGTGTTTAACAAGCCCATGGACCAGTTTTATTTAAAGGAGTGGCAATAATCCATTTTGTTAAACATTCAGCGACTCACCTGAGAGACACTACCTCCAATTATAAAACCAATAAAGGATTACTGCAAGCGTAAATATAGATTAAATATTGACTATCAGGAACTTCAACAAAGACTTGCAATGAGAGGTGGAAATTGTACCGCTCTGAGAAACGGCTCATTATCAAGGAAGAGGATAAAGGATCAATATTCAGGAAACTTGGGAAATGTGGATGAGAGAAAGAGAAAAAGCCAGTCGATGAGAACCGTAAAGGAACAAGGACTATAATAGATTGTGATTGGCTTACCTTCATCATCTGACACATCCAGAACCTCATTCATAGTTTCAGGAACATTCAGTTTATGTTTCTCTGTCACAAACTGTGGAAGATTACAATGTTTTAGAGAGAGAGCGTTAGGAAGTACTTCGAAGCAGTTCTATTATTTTATATTCAACTGCACTATTTAAGATGGCACTGTAATAAAATCCAAGACATATATGTATGATTACAGTCTAAGATGTAAAATGCTGAAATTCAAATTGAATTTACCATTGTAGTTGTCATAGTTTCCTCAGTAACCACCTTCAATGTATCAACCACCGAGATATAACCTAGCCGCCTAGCAATGGCCAAAGCAGTATTTCCATTCTAAAATAAAAACAGATTAGTACAACACAAAAGAGAAAATTTAAATTATGATCATTCAGAAACAACTTTTGAGATTATAGTTTTGTAAAATACATCATTATCTCCTGATAAATTCACAGGTTTATCTCTGTATGCACTAAAAACCAAATTCCACAGCATGGTTTCCTATGAAAAAATATATTGAAATATTTTCTGTCATCAAATCATCTTTCATCAAGACTAAATAGAATCAGAGATTAGAGCAAGAGATTATGTACGAGAGAAAGAGAGGGAGAGAGAGATTTCAAGAGTTCACGTGTGCCTTCTTTGCACAATCAACTTACAGAAACCAGAATTTAAATTCTCCCAATATTGCATTCTTTCTTCAAAACACACATTTAAACTCAAACATTCTGACTAATATAAAAGTACTATTTTTTTTTCTATTTGTCCTACTGCTGCTATTTGCAAAGCTCTAATTCTTTACCATTCATGAAATTGGCGTGCAATTTTCCAACGAATGTGCATAGTAAGAAACTCATGCCATTTGTGACTCCTTTACAGAAACTTAACATTTATTTGAAAACAAAGTACTTCGGGGTATCAAAGGACAAGTAGAGGGAAAGCCATGTTTCCGAGACTTTGCATTACTATGGATCTATGGTACAAGTAATGCTTCTGAACTCCTCTTCCGTCCACTGAGCCCTCACGTGAGGAAAATGCCAAGTGTGAGAAAGTTCTTGAGTATCCCAATTGAATGTTGTCTTTTAATTGATCTATGGAATAAATATTCTGTATCCTTTCATCAACTTTTCATAAATGGGATAATTCCTACTCCAGCATCCAGCACAGTCTAATAGACAGGACTCAGAAATAACAAACTGTTAAGTTACATTTGACAAACTTCCTATTCCAGGGTGCTAAGACACTGATTGTACTTAAAGTGTTCAATGCATAGCTGCAATACCTTACTGCAGGGGTTACCATCCTTTGTTATGGACCCCTGGTATTAACCCAGGGGTCCATAGACCACTGGTTGGGAACCCCTGCTTTACTGAAGCGTTATTCATTAATATAACATTAATAAGGAAAAGGATCAACTGTTTTAAAGGTATTGGGAATTTGCCGTGGTGTTGGCATGACATGCAACAAAATACAACACTCAACCATTATAAAGAATTATAAAACTTAAGTTAGAGATTAAAGTATGGATATGGAATAAAATGAGCATAAACCAGCATGTATTTACAATGTAAAGAGCTTTGTTGAAAAATGTTTACAGTGCAGTGTAAGCATAGAAAATCTACAGCACAAAGCTGGGCAGAACATGTCCTTACCTTAGAAATTACCTAGGGTTACCCACAGCCCTGTATTTTTCTAAGCTCTATGTACCTATCTAAAAGACCCTATCATTTCCACCTCCACCACCATTGCTGGCAGCCCATTCCATGTTCACACCACTCTCCGTGTAAAAAAACTTACCCCGACATCTCCTCTGTATCTGCTTCCAAGCACCTTAAAACTGTACTCTCTCGTGCTAACTATTTCAGCCCTGGGAAAAAGCCTCTGACTATCCACACGATCAATGCCTCTCATCATCTTGTACACCTCTATCAGGTCACCTCTCATCCTCCGTCGCTCCAAGGAGAAAAGACTGAGTTCACTCAACCTATTCTTATAAGGTATGCTCCCCAATCCAGGCAACATTCTTGTAAATCTCCTCTGCACCCTTTCTATGGTTCCCACGTCCTTCCTGTAGTGAGGTGACCAGAACTGAACACAGTACTCCAAGTGGGGTCTGACCCGGGTCCGATATAGCTGCAACATTACCTCTCGGCTCTTAAACTCAATCCCACGATTGATGAAGGCCAATGCACCGTATGAGAGTCTTACTATGTTCTGCCATCATATTTGACCTACCAAAATGAACCACCTCACACTTATCTGGGTTGAACCCCATCTGCCACTTCTCAGCCCAGTTTTGCATCCTATCAATGTCCCATTGTAATCTCTGACAGCCCTCCACAGTATCCACAACACCCCCAACCTTTGTGTCATCAGCAAATTTACTAACCCATCCCTTCACTTCCTCATCCAGGACATTTATAAAAATCACGAGGAGTGGGGGGTTCCAGAATAGATCACTGAGGCACACCACTGGTCACCGACCTCCATGCAGGATGTGACCTGTCTATAACCACTCTTAGCCTTCTGTGGGCAAGCCAGTTCTAGATCCACAAAGCAATGACCCCTTGGATCCCATGCCTCCTTAATTTCTTAATAAGCCTTGCATGGGGGTACCTCATCAAATGCCTTGCTGAAATCCATATACACTACATCTACGGTTCTACCTTCATCAATGTGCTTAGTCACATCCTCAAAAAATTCAATCAGGCTCGTAAGGCATGACCTACCTTTCCCAGGTCATGTTGACTATTCCTAATCATATCATGCCTCTCCAAAAATTCATAAATCCTACCTCTCAGGATCTTTTCCATCAACGTATTAACCACTGAAGTAAGACTCACTGGTCTATAATTTATTGAGCTATCTCTAGCCCTTTTCCTGAATAAGGGAACAACATCCGTAACCCTCCAATCCTCTGGAACCTCTCCTGTCCCCATTGATGATGCAAAGATCATTGCCAGAGGCTCGGCAATCTCCTTCCTTGCCTCCCTCTGTAGCCTGGGGTACATCTCGTCTGGTCCCAGTGACTTATCCAACTTGATGCTTTCCAAAAGCTCCAGCACATCCTCTTCCTTAATATCTAAACGCTCAAGCTTTTCAGTCTGCTGCAAGTCATCCCTACAATCACCAAGATCCTTTTCCATAGTGAATACTGAAGCAAAGTATTCATTAAGTACCTCTGCTATCTCCTCCAGTTCCATACACACTTTTCTACTGTCACTGTCCTATTCACTCACGTCTTATCCTCTTGTTCTTCACATACTTGTAGAATGCCTTGGAGGTTTTCCTTAATCCTGTCCACTAAGGCCTTCTCATGGCCCCTTCTGGCTCTCCTAATTTCATTGTTAAGCTCCTTCCTGCTGGCCTTATAATCTTCCAGATCTCTATCATTACCTAGTTTTTTGAACCTTTCGTAAGCTCTTCTTTTCTTCCTGATTAGATTTACAACAGCCTTTGTACACCGCGGTCCCTGTACCCTACCATTCTGTCCCTGTCTCATTGGTACTTACCTATGCAGAACCTCACGCAAATATTCCTTAAACATTTGCCACATTTTTTCTGTACATTTCCCTGAGAACATCAGTTTCCAATCTATGCTTCCAAGTTCCTGCCTGATAGCCTCATACTTCCTCTTACTCCAATTAGATGCTTTCCTAACTTTGTCTGTTCCTATCCCTCTCCAAAGCTATGGTAAAGGAGATAGAATTGTGATCACTGTCTCCAAAATACCCTCCCACTGAGAGACCTGACACCTGACTAGGTTCACTTCCCAATATCAGATCAAGTACAACCTCTCCTCTTGTAGGCTTATCTACATATTATGTCAAGAAACCTTCCTGAACACACCTAACAAACTCCACCCCATCTAAACCCCTTGCTCGAGGGGGATGACAATTGATCTTTGGGAAATTAAAATCTCCCACCACACAATAGACATAGCAGGTAGTGGGGGAGCCTGAACAAGGATGGTTGATCAGATTCACTGCTGGGAGGAAGAAACATTTAACGTGGCATGAAGTTTTTGTTTTAATAGCTCTGTAGTGTTTCCCAGAAGGGAGCTTTTGGAAGAAGCAGTTTGCAGGGTAGATAGAGTCTGCAATGATTTTCCTGCCCACACCTTTGTCCTCTTCACCCAACAAACGAATCCGATTACTAGTTAGTAGTGTGAAAAACATTCAAATGTAAAACAGGAGCTGGGGAATTGAAATCCAGTTAATCAAATGAATATGAAGTAAAATGCTGGAATGTATTGATAATCCAGAAACTACATGTTTGTTCCAAACAATGCATCCGGTTTACCAGGATTATTTCAGGAAAGAAATTTTTCATTCTTGTTTAGTGCAATGTGGTCAACTCAGAAATGGCTCATTAAAATTGCCTAGTAAGTCACAATTCAGGGGGAGCTGGGGGTGGGTATTAAATTTCAGACATGCCACTTGCATCCACATTGCAGGAATAAACAAGTAAAAAGAGACTAGACCAGATACGAACAAGATAACACTATAATACAGAATGTGTCCCATGCAGCAAGCATCTGAGTTGGATTAAATAGCTAAATTAGTTGGAATGACTGCACCTCTAACTTATTAAAGATTGAAGTTTAGCTTTATCTGTCACGTGTACATCGAAACACTGAAACAGTGAAGTGCTTCATCTGCATCAAGTCAAAACAGAAAAGATTGTGTTGGCCAGCCCGTAAGTGTCACTACTCTTCCAGCGCTACATAGCACTAACCTTAACCATACATCTTTGGAATGTGGGAGGAAACCGGAGCACCCAGAGGAAACCCATGCAGTCATGGGGAGAACGTACAAACTACTTATAGGCAGTGGTGGGAATTGAACTCTTATCTTACTGATGGTGCTGTAATAGTGTTACTACTAATAACAATATAATTATTACATTACTAATCAATATAACATAATGGCCCTGGTGTACACTGGCCAGATGTGGTTTATAAAACCTTTTATATTTGGTCAAGATCAGCTCGCCAATATGTTAATATTTTTGATATTTAATTTCATATTCTCTTTCATATTTAACGATTTATTTTACACCGCCTTATTTATCCAGGATTCTGTTAATTTTAGGGAAGCCAATTCCCTGCAAGTGAATGCCTGCTTACCACTGTGACTTCATTGGGAGATGCACCATGCTGGAGGAGGATGTTTATAATGTGAGTATGGCCCTGCTGTGCAGCCTGGTGAAGAGGGGTGTATCCATTCTGAAGAAAGGTAAGAAGAAGGGGTGTGTTAATGTGGCACAAGATAAAAAGCTTTAGTTGGTTTAAAATTATATCAAATGTAAACACTCAGGTAAATTGAACCAACCTTTGTCTTGGCATTCACTTTAGAGTTATGTTGCAGAAGAAAGTTGACCATCTTCACATTCCCATAGTGGGATGCTACATGGAGTGGAATATAACCCATCTACAGAACAAAAGCAACACTATTTAATCTTCCACTGGGAAATTCAGCAGCAGGAAGTACAATAGATAGTGCGGCTCAATTGCACTGCGATATCATTGTTTCAAACAGGTGAACGCCCTTGTTAATATCTCTGATTTGTCAAGGTGTTTTATGCCTCGAGCCATTGATTTAACCCAGAGCTGAGAGAACTTTGCAAACGTTTACCCTCCACACCTAAACCCAATTTAATGTAAGAGCAGCTGGTGAACTGTCCCTTTGTGCTGCTGGCCAGAAAGAAAAAGTGATGTATGATTCTCACAGAACATAAGCAAAAACAATTGTTTTTTTCCCCCCCAGAGTAGCTTCCTCCAAGAATCTCAGCTGTGATTTGAAGTCTTCTCAAGTACCTGCATGATACTGTGTTAAGCACAAATGGCAGTGTAAGGTTTTGTCTTGTCACAAGTTTTTGTGCCATCTATGAGACTCTAGCTTCCTCCAAATTGGTCATTGTGCTTGCATATTAAAAGAGTGATTACATTTCAAAAGCATTGGACAACTAGTAAACACCTTAGGGATTGATGTCTTTCTTTCTTCAGATGGTGCTATCTTCTCCCATAATTAAACATTTTATGTCCTGCACGCTAATAGAAAATGACAGAGAGCTGGCAGAAGCTTGATGCTCTGTAGCACTTTCATGTGAAGTGTCAGTTTCAAACTTGGCAACTCGCACAAAATGCTGGTTGAACTCAACAGGTCAGGCAGCATTTATAGAGGGGAATGTACAGTTGACGTTTCAGGCCATGACCTTGCGTCAGCACTAAAAAGGAGGGAGGAGGAAGCCGAAAAGAGAAAGTGGGTGGAGGGGAAGGAGTACAAGCTGGCAGGTGAAGCCAGGTGAGGGGGAAGATGGGTGGGTGGGTGAGGGGGATGAAGTGAGAAGCTGGGAAGTGACAGGTAGAAAAGGTAAAGGGCTGAAGAAGAAGGAATCTGATTGGAGAGAACAGTGGGAGAAAGGGTAAGAGGAGAGGAACCAGAGGAAAATGATGGGCAGGTGAGGAGAAGAAGAGGTAAGAGGAAGACCAGATCAAAGAATGTAAAAAGAAGGGAGAGGGGGAGATTACTGGAAGTTAGAGAAATCAATGTTCATGCCATCAGTTCGGATCCTATACAGACGGACAATGAGCTATTGTTCCTCCAATCTGAGAGTGGTTCATTGTGACTGTAGAGGCCATGAACAGGCATGTCAGAGTGGAAATGGGACGTAGAATTAAAATGGGTGACCACCGGGTATTCCTGCCTTTTGTAGCAGACAGAGCAAATGTGCACGATGATGCCATCCCCCATGCTGCAAGTTTTTACCTTGGTCTGTGGATCAATAGCAGCTCCCTGATTAACTAGTACTTCAGCAACGTTCACTCGATCCTCTTGAGCAGCCAAGTGGAGGGGTGTCAGACCACTCTGAAATCCAAGTTAGACACTGTTAATGGAGCAGCCATCAGATCTTACAGCGATTAGCTACACCAGCACGGGTTGTGTACAGTAAACTGTAAACAAATTTCCACTCTAACTGCAACTCTGTGGCAATGAATATTTGATATTGAGCCAGGATATCTTTTTTCCAATTACACCAAAATCAAAAACTAAGACACAGATGTATCAGTGGTTTGTCTCTATCAGTTTACAGAGGGTTCAATTAGTAAGAAAACTGGTTTCCGGGCAAGTGAGCTGTATTTATATTTCACCACTGTTATGCCTTTATTTATTTTGAGATACAGTACAATAATAGGCCCTTCTGGCCCAACAAGCCTGCATGCGCCAATTAACCTACTAACCCCTACTTCTTGGAATGCCAGGAAATGCAAACATCCAGAGGAAACCGGCCTTCATGGGGAGAACGTTGAAACTCCTTACAGATAGTGGCAGGAAATGAACTCAGTTTGCCGGCACTGTAAAAGTGTTACACTAACCATGACCATGCTGCCCTAAAAAAGAAATTCCCCTTGAACCTGTGCGCGAAGACCGACTCCAGATCCCGCTCTGAACCGCTCAACGTAAGGAGTCCCCAGTCTCCCTCTCGAGCTAATGTTTAAATCACCAATTCTGTGCACTCAAAGGCAATCCTCGACAATGGGAAGCCGCCACCCTGCTGACTTGACCCGCGAGCCTCTTGAAGACCCTGCCTTAAGGTAAACTTTCCCTTCAACAGAGGTAGACTGAAGAATGTAACTTTAAGTCAGTATCTTTAATGCATATACAGCAACACTGTTCCTGCATTGAGCATTAATTGCTGGGGCCATACGCATAAATTGACTTGTGTGCAGGATGTTGACACTCAAGACAGTCAACAGAAAAATCACGTGGAATGAGCAGTATTTAGTGTGACAAACTTACAACCACATTCTATTATTAACATCAGTGGATGAACTTATAATGGGAAAAAAAGAACAGGAAATGGGTATATAGGTGTAGAGTTAAATTAAATGATTGAAGAAACCAACACAGCTGAAAAGATAAATTGAATGGGCAGGTACCTGGAAGCCATTTTTGAAGTTTTAGGTCCTGTCACTAAAGTTGAATCTTATCCCTGTGATTTTTAGCATATGGTGGATAAATGTTTTGTTCCCCACAACACCTCTCACCTATTTTCTGATTTCCCAAACTTATCAACATCTTTTACTTTAAATGAAAACTGGCGATTCCTTCTCGAAGTCCAAGTAAATTTATTATCAAAGTACCTATATGTCACCATATACTAGCCTGAGATTCATTTTCTTGCAGGCATTTACAGGAAAATAATGAAATGGTACAGAACTTGTGAAAGACTATACATAAGGACTGACAATGTGCAAAAGAAGACAAATTGTGTAAATAAGAATAAATTTTAAAAATACTGAGAACATGAGTTGTAGTGTCCTTGAAAGTGAGTCTGTAGGTTGTGGAATCAGTTTATTGTAGAACCTATCTGCTACAGCACTGAATCATTATCGATCATGGTGTGAGTCACTGATTGTGTCTCTCCGTGTAACAGGACAGGATTGATTTTATAGGCCCTATTTGTGTCTTATTTATTCATCAGCTGTGGGTTTCATCGACAATGCCACCATTTATTGCCCTTCCTTCATAATCTGAGTGTTTATTTTCCATGGTGGGGTTCAAAGATCAAAGTAAATTTATTATCAAAGTATGTACAGTATATAGCACCATATATTGCCTTGAGATTCATTTGCTTGCAGACATTTGTAGGAAAAATAAAGAAATAATAATAGAATTTGTGAAAAACTATACATAAGGACTGACAAACACCCAGCTGCTCTGATTCCAACATTGCTGCTCCATTTGGCAATTCTTGCGATAAATTCTATTTAGAAACACGTATTGACCTTTAATGTAAACACTAAATATGCCACCACGTAATGCTTGAACCAAAGTAATAATACAGTGCAGAATATGGTTTTACACTTACTGAGGAAGTGTAGTGCAGGTCGGCAAACAAGGTGCAAGGGCTAAGAAGAGGTAGATTCAGAGATCATGAGTTCAATACTGTGTAAGACAGGGATTCCAACCCTATTTTATGCCATGGACCAATACCATTAAGCAAGGGGTCTGGGACCTCAGGTTGGGAACACTGGGTATAAGTCCATTCAAGGGTCTGAGGTTGTCCTTGAGCATATTTCCAGGCTTCTCTATCTTCTACCCAAAGGGCGATGAAGATAGAATGTCCAGAGGTGGGTAGGGTCTTTGATTATGTTCACTGTTTTCCTAAGCCACTGGGAAGTGTAGACAAAATTAACGGAGGGGAAACTGATTTTTGTAATGGACAGGGCTGTGTTCACAACTCTCTGCAATTCCTTGCAGTCTTGGGCATACCAAGCTGTGGTGCATCCAGACAGCATGCTTTCTAAGGTTCATCTACAAGAATTGTCAGGGAAAGTTCCTCGCCTTCAGAAGATACTGGGCATGTGAAGTGGTAGAGACAGGTAAAAGGTATTTGGATAAGTTCGTGGATAGGAGAGGTTTAGAGGGATATGGGCCAAATGGGATGAGCTCAGCTAGGCACCATGGTCTGTTTGGATGAGTGGTGCATAACTCTATGACTAAGGGGAGGTAGCAGGACTGTGGCAAAGATGGCATCATATAATATAAAGGAGATTGACTGATTACACAGTCAATATGATGACGGGGGATCGAGAGGAAATCCCACAAGAATCTTGCTGATCTGCCCTCAGATCTGCCACTGTTTCTTTGCCTCTCCTGGGAAATGGTTACCTGTTAGAAGTTTGCACAGTTGGAAGACAAAAGGACAAGTAAATCTGCTCCCACTTTGTTTTACTTTTCTGTGTCCTTTATACATTCTGTGGATGATGACTTACTGTAGGGTACATCTGGAGAGTGATTAAAAATTCTTTTTATGCGCAGTAAGGGATGAGCAGGAGCTGGGTCATGAGGAAGAGAAGTTCACGGACCACTGACCTTGTTTCCGAGGTTTACGTCTGCATTTCGAGTCAACAGCAAGGATACCATGTCAACGTGACCCTCCTGGGCAGCAAGGTGTACTGGTGTAATGCCTTGCTTGGTCACTGTGTTGGTGTCAGCACCATATTCCAGTAGTGTGGTTGCGATATCCATCTGATTCTTCTTGGCAGCAATGTGTAGGGGTGTGTAGCCATTCTACAAAAGAGTAAGAGAAAGAAAAAACGAAACCTTGCTAACTGGATTAAAGAGCTAACCATTTCAAAATGTACCCTTCCCTGTGGTAAATTTGGTCTTCAGCTTCTAAAATGTGCAGTATATCATCTGTTGGAAGGTAACAACTACTACCAATTTATATTTTAATAAACCTACAAAACTGATCACTTAATTCACCCCCTTGTACCAAATACATAAATAGCTGGGTTTTTGCTGCAGAAGGCAAAATATCCCCCAGGATTGCCCTGGTATTTCCAAGCAGGAAACTGCCACCAGTAATCTGGGAGTAAAACCTGCAGCTTGGAAAATAATACAAAGATTTCTTTAAAATGTTTTTAAAGTTTTATTTACCAGTTACAGAAGTACCAGAGAGAGAAAAAGACTTTGAATGACATTGATTGTTATCCACAAGGCTGATGAAGAGTCCACTTGTTGTGTCGTTGAGAAAAAGATGGTCCTTCACAGACACGATGAACAATCATGGCAAAAGTGTGGGAGGTAAAGCGATGAAATCTTCAGGAATACATCTGAACATAGCTGGCAGCTCTAGCAATGTGTACTTCATCAAACATCACCCATCACAATTCATTTATCAGTCAGACAACTTTCAGCTGGACGTATTGATGAATTCATTTTAAAGACAAATGAAACAGGGACAAGATAAACAGATAAACTCTTTCTTTTATAAATATAACCTTTTAAAAACTAGCTTTAACTTTTTGGGTGGGTTATTAAGACTTGGGTGTGAGAGGGAACAGAGTGATAACAATATGTTTATTACTGCCAGTCAGATTATAAAATAATATTGATAAACAGATTTCAACCTAAGACATAACTGACAAGAGAATAAGCCAATGATGTGAAAAGTATAAGCAGAGAACGTCCATCAGCTAGCAAATTGTATTTGAATAAATCTCCCATCCCACCCCCCACTTCCCCTAGTACTGCTCTTGATATTGCATTATCATTGAAAACTACACCAGTCTTAATAAATACCAAAAGGTTGAATATATTTTATCAGCAAACAACCTGCAGAAATGCTCATCATGGTTGATCTGGACGAGGCATAGAAATAGAGAAGCATACTTTAAGAGTTGGAGACTGAAAGAGCAACCAGTCTTGGAACCGAAGACAGAGTTTGGTTGAAAGCCCCTTACGAGGCTGATTATGTGAATATGAAAGTAAACATGTAATCCAAATCAAATCGGAGTACTGTAGCTTCCAACTTTTGCAGATGACGCATCAGAGTGGGAATGATTTTAGCCCAAAGGTCAGAAGCAGCCAGTAAATACAAAAAAAAGCTACATGTTGTAAAAATCCTATTCCAAGTCAGACTGGGAATAATATGCAATTTCCCTGTCAATTAAATCCCATGATTATACTGTTCCAAGAGTTTTGGGATGGATTCCTGTACACTGTCGTTCAGTTACAGTGCTTTCACCAAAAGAGTACTGTCATTTCATTAAGAGAAGCTGGCGCAGTTTCGGCCATTAGTTCTGCCAAGTTAAATGAGTTGATCCAGCAAGTTTAAAAGACTATTCAGGGTATTGTATTAGTCACTGCAATTGTTCTTCAGAACAAGGTCCGTAATTCTTGATTAAAGCAATTTTTGTCAAACATTGTTAATTGCTTTCTTTTTTTCAGACTCCCAAGTACTAATCACTTTGCTATTTTTATGCTGATATAGTTTATTTTTAAATGAACGCAAAATAATTGTTTTAGAATGATGAGATGCTAAAGATCTCTGAGACACAAAGAAAGCCCAAAACTATACAAGATATTTGCTCTTCACAGTTCTTTCATTATTGTTCTGCCACTGTCATTTAAAAAATTTTTTTAGCCGTGGATTGCTGGTATAATTGATCAGATGCTTTAAAAGACTTGGTAACAAGCAAAGTCCAACAACTGAGCTGCAGGACATTGAGGTGGGCTTTGTAACAGAGAGCTATAAAGTGGTTTGAAGAAAAAGTAGCAAATTTTCTTTGATCGGAACAGTGCTTCTAAATTTTTCCCCCCCCCAATTCAATGTTTCGTGAAAAGGTAAACAAAGCCAGCGATAACATGACTCTCTCTTCAATCACATCTGTATTTTATTTTAAGTATATTGAACAAATAGACTTGTGTTTAAGAATACGTTGGCAGATTTTGCACAGCTAAGAGCATAAGGGGATAAAAAAAAAACAAAGTTAGAATAGATGAAATTAAGAATAAGATTAGCCAAGATCCAAGTTAATAGTGTGTCAAGTTTCACCAGAGAACATGGGTAATCTCAATGTTAGTACCTGCGTTATAATGTACGTTGTTATAATTCAAAGGGCCATGAGTAACGGGCATTGCAGTTGGGTAGATGAATCTGTCGATTGAATAGTTAAAATCAAACACACAAAACTGTTGATTAATTTAAAAAAATAATATTCAGCTGGTCTTGTCTGTGTGTACTATCACCATTTTTCACTTGTCTCTTGTAAAAAGTGTCTCACCTATAATTAGCAGCAGGGGCAATATTGTCCACTTTTACTTCAGTCGGGTAACATGAAAGGGCCAGACTGTGACATATGATACTTGATGTGCTGAAAATGTTAACTTTGCACCCATGACAACCAGATCAGAAAACCAACTGAAGGGCAAGGAAAGAAGTGAAGGGCCAACTGGGAAATTTGGGTGCCTGCTGTGTGACAGTTTCGTAAAGTTCTTGCTAACCCATTCCTGAAGTGCTGGTTTCAATCAGGGCACTATACCTCAGAAAAGATTTATTGGCTGTAGAAGTGGTACAGTTTGATCAAGAGTGATGATGAGGCTATAAGGGTAAATGTAATCATGTATATCCCTGGATATATAAAATAAAGAGTTGATCTAATGGATGCAATTCAGACGATTAAAGAATTTGAAAGGGTAACTATTTCCACTGCTGGACTACTCTAGAACTAGTTAGAGATACACTCAGTGGCCACTTTATTAGGTACACCTGCTCATCAATGCAAATATCTAATCAGTCTATCGTGGCACCAGTTCAATGCATAACAGCATGCAGATACTGTATGGTGAAGAGGTTCAGTTGTTGTTCAGACCAAATATCAGGATGGGAAGAAACATGATCTAAGTAACTTTGACCATGGAATGATCGTTGGTGCCAGATGAGGTTGTTTAAATATATCAGAAACTGCTGATCTTGTGGGATTTTCACACACAACAGTCTCTAGAGTTCACAGAGAATGGTGTGTAAAACAAAAAAACATCCAGTGAGCGGCAGGTAGATGGGAATGGGGAGACTGATTGAAGTTGACAGGAAGGTGACAGTAGCTCAAATAACAGTGGTGTGTAGAGGAGCATCTCTGAATGCACAACACAGTGAAACTTGAAATGGACGGCCTACAGCAGCAAAAGTCCACAAACATACATTCAATGGCCCGTTTATTAAATGCAGGAGGTAACTAACAAAGTGGCCACGCAGTGCAGGGTTTTCACTATTTTGAAGCAATCATTCCCATAAATGGCAATGAAATCTGGTGCTTCCTCCCCTGGGCAAATGAGAATGTAGGGAGTCCGGTGATAATTCTGGAAGTGAAGTTTGTAGATTTACATAAGGGGATAAAGAACCAAAGTTAGAATAGTTGAAATTAAATATGATTAGGCAAGATCTAAGTTAATGATGGAATGAATTCAAGGAACTTAATGGCTTCTCTAGTCCTGTAAATAACAACATCTTATGGCAGAAATTGGGAAGGTGATTGGAAAGAGGCTCACAGGGCAAGAATGAAAGGCACACAATAAGGTATCATGTTTAAGTTGAACTGATTTATTTGCATCCATCCAAGTTGCATCCAAAAGCTCTTTATAACACTGAGCTTACACCAAGGAACCAAAGTATTCTGAGCTGCATACAATTGGGAATCTACTGAGCCCAAATGATGTTCCTGCTCTGTTCGACATGACTTCAAAAGCAACGTATTACTGCCCTGTTCATATTTAACTGATCAATAAAACTTTTTGACCACCAAAATCCCTTATGCATCACCAAAATCCACATGCAGCATCCATTACAACATCCAGATTAACAATCCAGAGATACCGATTGCCAAATGCTGAAAATAATGAAGATGACGGAGTTACAGAATACAATATTTTCCGGATGAAATCAAACACTAGTCAGACTGCACCTTGTTATTTTGTTGTTGATTTTGATATCCCATCACATCAGGTTTAAATCAAGAGTGACATTGACCATTAATGAGATGAGAGACAAATCTGAGTCTGGATTCAACTAAGATTCATGTAAATGAAGGATATGTGAAGCGATGACAGAGTTACACAAGATAACAGAAAATGTTCCCACACACATTAAACAATCTCATCATGTTCCACATATACAACATAATTAGCAAGCGTTTGAAAAACAAGAAACACATATCCATTCAATTTAATCCCCTTGTTTTTTTTTTCCAAACATCATACCACAAACATGGTTAAGCAAACCATCAGTCACTGACTTCTAAAGACATTGCATTGGAGATATTCAGCACATTCCCAACAAGTAGCCTACTGTCTAGGTACATACAAGCAAACCAAAAGCAATTCTGGTCCCAATATACAAACCCGACAGTGATTACTCTCCATACAGGTTGCTACTTCCTGTCTCTGGGCTGTCTGTACACTGTACCTTTGCTGCTGCATGAGGTGATGCTCCTTGGTTCAATAACAACAGGGCCACCTTCTGGTTATCGTAGTGGGCTGCCACATGTAATGGAGTTAGCCCGCTCTGGGGAGAAAAAAATGGAGGAAAAGCAGGAAATTTCAGTAATTTCAAACTATTACCCTCGTTGATTTAACATGCATTTCATATTCACCTGGCCATTCAGTCACCTAGCCCAAAAAATACACTCTTAACTCCTCACGTGGCCAAGTAGTTAAGCCAGAGACCAGAGTGGTTGGGGAATCACACACAAACTAGTGGAGAGACACTGAAATAGACAAAGAGGGGAAACTGTAGCAGTGGCTCCACTATCAGAACCAAGAACAGTTCCCATGTCCTTACTGTGGATGTCTGTGTCACTCACAAGTTGGACTCAACAGCCATCTTTGAATGCACAACAGAAGAACTGTCTCAATCTAACTGTTCTTGTTGGATACATGGACAACTAACCAACCAACCATTACGCCACACAAATCCAGCTTGTTAAAATCAAATCAATCTCTGCTTCAATGCCTTGATTGATTTCAATGGTATTTACCTCACTACATTGTGACTAAAATGTATTAACCTGACTACATTCACTGAATCAGAGATACACGAGGCCAGAGAAGGAAAATACCAATGTCTCAAAGTGTTTAAGGTAAGGAAGGGCATTGTCATTGAGATATTCGAGCAAAGGGAGAAGAATTAAAATATGTGAGCTTTTACTTCCCCAGAAGCAATATCATTCATTAAGCACATTGCAGGAGGCACTTCAGCAGGTCAGGCAACATCCATGGAAGTGAAGGGATATTCGACACTTTGGGTCAAGACCTGCTTCAGGACTGAAATTGGAGACGGCCGGTATAAAAAGAGTTGAAGTGGAGGGATAAGGCAGGAGCTGGCAAGTAATAGGTAGATCTGGGTGAGAAGGAGTTGATGTGCAGATAGAGGGAGAAGTTGATCATGACAACAACAAAGGGCAGTTTTCCTTTTGCCTAACACTCTTCTCACATCTGGTTCCACACACCACTTTTCTTTTTTAATCAGACTCTATCTTCTGCAGCTCTTTGTTGTCTCCACAATAACAACCTAGCCCCTTGCCTCCGAGCTGCTGTCTTGCCCTGCCCTCCCTCTCATTTCTTTATGGTGGCCATTCCCCCTTTAGACTCTCAGTCCTGATGCAGAGACACATCTCAGAACATGAACCATCCCTTTTGCTCCACAGATGATGCCTGACCTACTGGGTTCCTCCAACAGTTTCCCTTTTGCTCTGGATGCCAACATCTGCTTTCTTTTGTGTCTCCACAGTTGGATGTCTTCTGGATGACAGAGATGGAACAGGGCTAAATTATTACAGAGACTTCATAAACACAAGAGATTCTCCAGATGCTGGAAATCTTGAGTAACACACACAAAAATACTGGAGAAACGAGGTAGTATCTCCAGTGGGGAATAACCAGTCAACGTTTTGGGCTGGAACCCTGCATTGGGAGTGCTGAAGTGTCTTGGCTTGAAACATTCCCCTCCATAGATGCTGCCTGACTTGCAGAGTTCCTTAAGCACTTTGTGTGTGTTGATGGAGTCTTTGGGCAGTTTCAAGCAGCTGTCTACATTGCTAACAAGTATGAGAGACAATCACAAAGTAGTGATGTCAACAGCTGATATATTTAACATGACATCCTGCTACAACATGTATTTCTACTTTTGTCACTCTGCTTCTACCTGTTTATGCTATAAAATAAGGTGCTCTTTGGACACTGCCATAAAGAAGAAAGATAGCTAAATTAAACAAAACCTGAAGCGGTCAAGAACAATTTGGTAGGCCTGCACAAGATAGGCACCTCCCAGTCTCTACCCAGCTAAAAGGAGTCACCCGTTACTCATTTCCAAGTCATCACCTGCAGCCTATTTAAACCAAGATTCATTTTCTTATGGGCATTCACAGAAGACCTCCAAGAGGATCACAACCTGGTCATGGTTTGAAGGCTTGTGTGCCTCAATGACCCAGAGAGCTATGCTGGCTGGAGCCAGGGCCTTATGCTTTAGCTCTTGGTAGGTTCACCCATGCCAAACATGTCAAAGGGTAGAGGCCAGACTAGAGTGATCCACCAATCCTCCAGGTTCATGGTTCAGCTCAGGGCTAACAACCCTGACTGGACATATGAAACTGTTATGGAAACAGCAATGAAGAATCCTCCTACAACTGTGTGCGATGGTGTTCCTGAGTAACCACCTGGAACTTGTACGACTGAGAATAAACTGAGAGGAGGCTACTGACATGATGAAGGAAGGCTTTAATGGCCCCAGGGATGGAGGACCTTCATTGCTGCCCGAAATGCCAGTGGCATAACGGGCAAAAGTAAAAGAAGAATTCACGGAACAAAGAAATGCAATAGAATCAGTAAAAAACTACGCACAAAGACTGACAAATGACCAATGTGTAAAAGAAGGCATACTGTGCAAATACAAAAAAAACCTAATAATAATAAGTAAATAAATAATACAGAGAACATGAGTCGTAGAGTCCTTGAAAGTGAGTCCATAGGTTGTGGAATCAGTTCAGTGTTTACATGAGTGAAATGAATGGAGTATAAAGGAGGACAAAATGATATGAAGCAGCATAAATAAGTACATAATAAACATAAAGAACACAATAAATACAAAGAGGTAAGATTAAAGATTAGCTTATATACATAACCTAAATTATATACATAATTTATATACATAAATTGACATTAGGTACAGGTGTATCTGTACACAAGATGAATCAGACGGGAAATTTAGTGTATCACAGGCTCTTTCAAATCAATTTGCTGAGACTATGAGACACAAGAACAGAATTAAGTCTGCCCCACCATTCGATCCTAGCTGATTTATTATCCCTTGCAATCCCATTCTCCTCTCTGCTCCCCGTAACCTTTGATGCTCTTTTGAGTCAACAATCTAATCAAGCCAGATGATGCATTAACTCAGTCACTAGATGACCTGTATATCTAAAATGAAATAGCTTGTATTAACATAAGCATCTTTCATAATGCCATTAAGTCCCAAAGGATCTTACAACCAATAAATCACCCCTCAAGTAAATTTACTATTGTAATTTGTGCACAGTGCGGTCCCATAAGCAACATTGGGCGAATGACTGGATCATCTGTTTTTAGGTGTTGTTTGAATGATAAACATTGGTCGGGATATCAAAAATTCCCTTGCTGTTCTTCAAATGAAACCTTTAAATTCAAAGTCAATGTAAAATTTATGATCAAAGTAGTTACCATACACTGCACTACCTTGAGATTCATTTTCTTGTAGGCATTTACAAGAAAATAAAGAAATATACAATAGAATTTACAAAAAAATATATAAACAAAATATGACAAATAATCAATGTGTAAAAGATGATAAATTGTACAAATAAATAAGTAAATAATATTGAGAACATGAGTTGCAAAGCCCTGGAAAGTGAGTTGGTAGGTTGTAGAATCAGCTCAGAATTGCAGTGACTGAAATTATGTGCTGGTTCAGGAACCTGATGGTTGAAGGGTAATAACTGTTCCTGAACCTGGTGGTTTGGGACTTAAGGCTCCTGTACCTCCGGCACAATGGTAGTACCAAGAAGAGAGCATGGCCTGGATGGTGGGGGTCCTTGATGATGGCTGCTGCTTTCTTGTGGCAGCCCTCCATGTAAACGTACTCAATGGTGGGGAGGGCTCTCCCTGCGATGGATTGGGCTGCGTCCACCACCTGTAGCCTTTTCCATTCTTGGACATTGCTGTTTCCTTACCAGGCCTTGATGCAACCACTTATGATACGCTCCACAGTGCATCTATAGACGTTTGTCAATGTTATTAGTGATATGCTGAGCCTGTGCAAATCTGTAAAAAAGTAGAGGCGATGTCATGCCTCCTCTATGATGACACCTATGTTCTTGTCCCAGGACAGATCTTCTGATATAATAATACCAAGGAATTTATAGCCACTGACCCGCTCCACCTCCCGTCTCCTAACGACTAGCTCACGGATCTCCAACTTCTTCCTCCTGTAGTTGATAACCCCTGTTCACCTCAGTGAGGAGGCAAAAGCTCGGTCTGATGTTTCATGTAGCTCTCTGGATCATTTCATCCCAGATTTTGTGTTCAGAAGTGATTTGGAATGAATTGTGAACTGACAATCTTCAAAGGAAGTCTATTACTGAACCATGCTAACATAAGCAGTTTAGAAAACACACTACAATTACCTTTCCGGAGGCATTGGGAGACGCAGACTTCTGAAGCAAGAGATTGGCTACCTCCATTTTCCCATACTTTGCAGCCACGTGGAGTGGAGTGAACCCTTTCTGTAAAGTGATTGCAGTACAGCATTAAATATATACCACTACTTCAGTCCCAACTCTTCTGCATTGCCAAGTTCACATACTTGTACAGCAAACTCTCAGAGGTGATTTAGAGTGGGCCAACTCTTCCACTAAATTAGCAATTGTAACTGTTGGATCTGGATAAGATGATTCACTCCCTCAAGCCTACTCTGCACTCATTTAGATCATGGACAAAATGTACCTCATGCCTATTTGGTTATTCCAGCTCTGTGTCCCTTGCTAAGCTTTAACTTTAACATTGCAATACCTTTTGGTTGAAACAGATCACCACTAATCTTGTGGATATTATTAAGAAGGTAAAAACTTTTGTGGATTAGGTTTTACATCTAATATAGAAGGTCATAGTATGATGATACAAATTATTCTTAATACTTGTTAGGTTAGTATAACAAAGGGGCAACTTTCTACTTGATTATGGCGGTCATGTAAACTCAGAAGGTGACCTGAAACTGGCACTTTGAACTGAGTTGCTCTTGGCGGCATCTCCGTTTGGGTCAACCACAATCTTGGTGTGGTTCAACACTCATTTTGCCCAAGCCAAACCCTCCTAACATAACTTCATTTTGAGATTTCACCAGTTGCATTGGTCGAAGGAAGTTCGTTACACTGGTTCATATCCACAGGCACACACACCGCCTTTGGTATCAAATATATATTCAATTTATAGAGAAACTGACTGGGGTCCGCAAAGTCATAATCAAATATTTCAGATGATTTCTTCGTCACTTATTAGAATAATTTTGCGGGAGAAGTAATGCACAACTTCTTAAAGTGCTCATTTTAGGTGATAAATCATCCTCTAACTGTATTAATAAAATGCTAACAGTTACCATGCTTAAAAACTTCAAGAAATACAAGGAGTTAGAAAAGCACCTAGGAATAATTATGTTCCATTGCAGAGTACGATGCCACCGACAAATAGTTGAGCTGCAAGTATGCAAACTCATTTTAACAGGAGCTTAAGGTTATTATTCAGTATTTACACCACCTCATCCTCGAGTTATGGTACACACATTCTTCTGTCAATGTATAGCTGAAGAATCTGGACAATATACAATCCATTTCCCAACCAATACAATTTCAAGTAGATTACTAATGCAATTTCCCAGTCATCCCCTATTTGGGAATACCACACATAACAAACAATCTGCTGCAAGAACTGAGCGGGAGAAGCAGCAGCTGTGGGAGATGTTTCAAGTTTAAGCTCTGCATAGGGTCAATGTTTCAGGTTTAAAACCTGCATAGCAACACACACAAAATGCTGGAGGAACTCAGCAGGTTAGACAACTTCAACAGAGAGGGATAAACAGTCAGGGTTTTGATCTGAGACCCTTTATCAGAACAGTTCCTCGCATTTTGTGCGCATTGCTCTGGATTTTTGGCATCTGCACAATCTCTTGTATATATTGATGAAGGTTTCAATCTGAAACATCGGCAATTCCTTTTCTCTCACAGATGCCACTTGACCTGCTGAGTTTCTCCAGCAGAATTGACTTTACTTCTTATATCCTTCACATACATGAGGAGTAAAAATCTTGAAGTTACATCTCCATCTGTATGTGCAATGTGCAATTTATAGTAATCTGTAATAAATAATATGTACAACAGGACAGTCAATATAGCATAGAAATACAGTTGTATCAGTGTGAATTAATCAGTCTGATGGCCTGGTGGAAGAAGCTGTCCCAGAGCTTGTTGGTCCTGGCTTTAATGCTGTGATACTGTTTCCTGGATGGTAGCAGCTGGAACAGTTTGTGGTTGGGGTGACATGGGTCCCCAATGATCCTTTTAAGCACCGGTCTCTGTAAATGTCCTGAATGGTGGGAAGTTCACATCCACAGATGCACTGAGCTGACTGCACCACTCTCTGCAGAGTGCTGCAATTGAGGGAAGTGCAGATCCCAAACCAGGCAGTGATACAGCCAGTCAGGATGCTCTCAATTGTGCTCCTGTAGAAAATCCTTAAGATTTGGGGGCCCATACCAAACTTCAACTGTTGTGCCCTTTTCACCACACAGCCAATATGTACGGAGCATATGAGATCCTTGGTGATGTGTATACTGAGGAAATTAAAGCTGTTCACCCTCTCAACCCCATATCCATTGATGTCAATAGGGGCTAGCCTCCTGTCCACAACCAGCTCCTTTGTTTTGGCGACATTGAGGGAGAGGCTGTTTTCTTGACACCACTGTGTCGGTGATGACTTCTTCTCTGTAGGCTGCCTCGTTATTATTTGAGATAAAGCCAATCAATGTAGTATCATCTGTAAATTTATTTAGCAGATTGGAGCTGTGGGTGGTGACATTGTCATAGGTATACAGAGAGTAAAGGAGGGGGCTTAGGAAATAGCCCTGGGGGGGTTCCCGTGTTGAGGTCAGAGGGGCAAAGGTGAGGGAACCCACTCTTACCACCTGCCAGTGATCTGACAGGAACTCCAGGATTCAGCTGCACAAGGCAGGGTGAAGGTTGAGGTCTCTGAGCTTCTGGTCAAGCCTGGAGGGAATTATGGTGTTGAATGCTGAACTGTAGTCCAAGAACAGCATCCTCACATGAGCATCCATCTTCTCCAGATGTGCAAGGATGGTGTGTAGAGCTGTGGCTGTTGCATCATCTGTCAATTGGTTGTGTCAATAGGCGAATTGTAGGGGGTTCAGTGTGGGTGGTAACATGCTGCAAATGTACGAGCTTGTTGCTCCTGATTGAATATTTCAGGCTATTGTATACATATGGGAAGAGATACAAATATTCAGATAATATTCAAATATTGTGTATATACAAATATTCAGCTGTAATACCTTGGTATTCACAGAGAGCGAAGCCCCCTGTTCCAATAGGACCGATGCCACATCTTCATGACCTTCCCGAGCTGAGATGTGTAGTGGTGTATAGCCAGAGGTCGTAGCTGCATCTGGAGATGCCCCATGTTGCAATAACTGCTGCACAATGTCAGCCTTCCCCAAGCGAGATGCAATATGCAATGGAGTCTGGTCATCCTGCATATGATAAAGAAAGGCAGAAGGAATTTTTGATGAACATCTGGCTATAGGGGAAAGCAAAGCTGCCAAGCAAAACAGCAGGTACAGTATATGCAGAGCTTACATCACCTGAAATTTGTTCTGATTAAATATATAAAATGGGCTTTTGTGCTTGATATGGAAATAAATGGCCAACATTCAGACAATTAGCATTCTAAACTTTTTAAAGAATTTGTTAATGTTTCATGAGCTGGGTGTAAGTGACAAGACATGAATACGAAGATGACTGATTGATTGGTTGGTTGTCCATCGTATCTGACGATGAGATTTGTGCAGTTCTTCTGTTGTTGAACCGAACTACATGAAGAAACTTGGGTGGGAGAGTTTCCAGAGTGGAATTGGGGTAGGTCCACTCTCTTGACCTCAGAGGTCCAGCTGCAGTGATACAAGAAGTCATCACAATGGGGGCATTCCTTGGTCGCAGTGGATTGTATAAGGGATTTGAGGATTTGGATCCAGCAACATTGAGGGAACAACAATATAGTTCCAAGTGAATGTTGGCTTGTGATTGGAAGGGGACATGCAAACGGTAGTATTCCCACATGCCTAAAGCACTTGAGGCAAAAGTTGCAGGGTTGGGGGTTGCGGTCAGAATAGCCCAGCTAAGTAATTGTGCATATATATTTTGCACGTAGAACACACTGAATCCTCTTGTTGGAGGGAATAAATGTGCAGGGTGATGGATAGATACCAATCAAATAGGGTGATGGATAGATACCAATCAAATAAAGTTTGGTGTATATTCTATACCAATAAATTTAGTCAAAAACTATTACAGAGCAAAATGGTTTGCCAATCTCCTATTCTAAAAACAAGTTTCTAACCTAATAGCTCTTCTTTTCCCACCTCCTTTCTGTCCTTTTTCTTGTTGGGAAAGGATTAGAGTTGTATCAAAACTGTTGGAACTGCTGAAAACAATACGAGACATGCTCAGGGGCACAAACATCTTTTCACTCTCAGAGGAATGGAGCACAAGGTCCTGGACCTGAGGTTCAGGCCAAGAACAGTTAGAATCCTGAGTGAATTATTGCTGCTTATATCATGTCAACTCAAGATTATCGCACAGAACTTTACACATACTGAAGTGCATCAATTGCTGTTTTTTCCATGTATGAAGCTGACAGAAATATGTGAGGACTGTTTAAACAAAAAATGTTTCTGAAGTAGAACTCTGTAAAAGAATTTCAAACCACAAAGATTCCACTGTGGTTTGGGGTTGGAGATATTGTAGAGGCAATGTGAGGATGGTGGGGAGAGGAACTTATAACTTGACACCAATGAACAACATTTTCCAAACACTTGAGGTTTAATCAGTAGGTAGATCCACTCAATCAAGTAATTATTTAAATTGAATTTTATATCCCAGTAATTGAGAACATTACAACATTCAAAAAAGGATTTTATCTCCTTGCTCCCATTGCCTTCTCCCACCCTGATCAAACCATTGGAAAAGGGCTGGTGGAAATCATTATGTGTTACAGACAAGAAACACGGGACAATCTGGAATTAGACTGTTTCATTAGCAGTCTGTAGAATCATTCCAATATGAACTTCCCAGTCTTGAAACCTGCTCACCTCTTATACGGAGGAACAATAAACCTTTAACCCATCAGGGAAATACTAGTAATTAATTCTGCTCGTACCTGGGAATGAATATATAATCAAAGAGGAAAGGCTGTCCAGGTGCAAAGGCAAATGACAGGACCAATTTAAAATAATTTTTTAAATAGTTAAATGATCATCAAAGGCTAAATAGTTTTCTTTATGTGTTGTATGATTCCATCTCTATGATCTTCAGTCTATTTATCTGCAAATATTGTTGTGTAATGAACTGGATTCGATAAGGGAACTCGAGGTAAAGGAGCCATTAAGAGGTAGTGACCATAATATGATAAGTTTTAATCTACAATTTGAGAGGGAGAAAGGAAAATCAGAAGTGTCAGTATTATAGTTGAACAAAGGGGACTATGGAGCCATGAGGGAGGAACTGGTCAAAGTTGACTGGAAGGATACTCTAGCAGGGATGATAGTGGAACAACAATGGCAGGTATTTCTGGGAATAATACATAAGGTGCAGGATCAGTTCATTCCAAAGAGGAAGAAAGATTCTAAGGGGAGTAGCTGACAAGAGAAGTCAAGGACAGTATAAAAATAAAAGAGAACTATAACATAGCAAGGATGAGTGGGAAGCCAGAGGATTGGGAAACTTTTAAAGAGCAACAGAAGATAACTAAAAAGGCAATACGGTGAGAAAAGATGAGGTACGAAGGTAAACTAGCCAAGAATATAAAGGAGGATAGTAAAAGCTTCTTTAGGCATGTGAAGAGGAAAAAATTAGTTAAGACCAAAGTTGGGCCCTTGAAGGCAGAAATGGGTGAATTTATTATGGGGAACAAGGAAATGGCAGGCGAGTTGAACAGGTACTTTGGAATGACACAGACAATCACTAGGGAAGACACAGACAATCTCCCAGATGTAATAGTGGCCAGAGGACCTAGGGTAACGGAGGAACTGAAGGAAATTCACATTAGGCAGAACATGGTGTTGGGTAGACTGATGGGACTGAAGGCTGATAAATCTCCAGGGCCTGATGGTCTGCATCCCAGGGTACTTAAGGAGGTGGCTCTAGAAATTGTGGACGCATTGGTAATCATTTTCCAATGTTCTATTGATTCAGGATCAGTTCCTGAGGATTGGAGGGTAGCTAATGTTATCCCACTTTTTAAGAAAGGAGGGAGAGAGAAAACAGGGAATTATAGACCAGTTAGCCTGACATCAGTGGTGGGGAAGATGCTGGAGTCAATTATAAAAGATGAAATAGCGGCACATTTGGATAGCAGCACAGGTTTGGTCTGAGTTAGCACGGATTTACGAAGGGGATTAGTCATGCTTGACTAATCTTCTGGAATTTTTTGAGGATGTAACTAAGGGGCAAGGGAGAGCCAGTGGAAAGCCTTTAATAAGGTCCCACATAGGAGATCAGTGGGCAAAATTAGAGCACATGGTATTGGAGGTAGGGTACTGACATGGATAGAAAATTGGTTGGCAGACAGGAAACAAAGAGTAGGGATTAACGGGTCCTTTTCAGAATGGCAGGCTGTGACCAGTGGGGTACCGCAAGGCTCGGTGCTGGGACCGCAGCTATTTACAATATACATTAATGATTTAGATGAAGGGATTAAAAGTAACATCAGCAAATTTGCAGATGACACAAAGCTGGGTGGCAGTGTGAAATGTGAGGAGGATGTTAGGAGAATGCAGGGTGACTTGGACAGGTTGGGTGAGTGGACAGATGCATGGCAGGTGCAGTTTAATGTGGATAAATGTGAGGTTTTCCACTTTGGTGGCAAGAACAAGATGGCAGATTACTATCTGAATGGTGTCAAGTTAGGAAAAGGGGAAGTACAACGAGATCTAGGTGTCCTTGTTCATCAGTCACTGAAAGTAAGCATGCAGGTACAGCAGGCAATGAAGAAAGCTGATGGCATGTTGGCCTTCATAACAAGGGGAATTGAGTATAGAAGCAAAGAGGTCCTTCTGCAGTTGTACAAGGCCCTAGTGAGACCACACCTAGAGTATTGTGTTCAGTTTTGGTCTCCAAATTTGAGGAAGGACATCCTTGCTATTGAGGGAGTGCAGTGTAAGTTCACGAGGTTAATTCCTGGGATAGCGGGACTGTCATATGTTGAAAGATTGGAGCGATTGGGCTTGTATACACTGGAATTTAGAAGGATCAGAGGGGATCTGATTGAAACATTTAAGATTATTAAGGGATTGGACATGCTAGAGGCAAGAAACATGTTCCCAGTGTTGGGGGAGTCCAGAACCAGAGGCCACAGTTTAAGAATAAGGGGTAGGCCATTTAGAACGGAGTTGAGGAAAAACTTTTTTTCACCCTGAGTGTTGTGGATCTGTGGAATTCTCTGCCTCAGAAGGCAGTGGAGGCCAGTTCTCTGGATGCTTTCAAGAAAGAGTTAGAGATAGCGGAGTCAAGGGATATGGGGAGAAGGCAGGAACGGGGTATTGATTGTGGATGATCAGCCACGATCACAGTGAATGGCAGTGCTGGCTCGAAGGGCCGAATGGCCTACCCCTGCACCTATTGTCTATTGTCTATAATATTGATCCATTTCCAATTTAGAGGTGCCCTGGTGACTTAACATCAAACCTTCATTTGAAAGTGGAATGAAGCTTGTATAATCCTAACCCTTCTTTGAGGTTTATAAGATTTCTCTTCATTAATGTCCATTATCTAACTGATATTTTAATATTGGATATTGGGATCTTTCATTATTTTAAAGGCTGGATCACATATTTCTATAATTTCAATATTTTTTAATTTGAGGAATAGGTAAGTTTCATGAAACTTCTTTCAAGCTATAACACCCTAAAGGCTTCACAATTAGTTTGAAGCAAGGCCTTTCCATTCCATTGCTCAAACAAATTACCCATAGAAAATTTTTATATTGACTTATGCCATTGTATTGAGGTATATGGTGTGTCCAAGGAGGGGTAGCAACTCTAGTGAAGGGACTTGTCATGTCCATTCCTGGGCAGGTGACTCTCCCTTGGACCCTATTGGACACTCAGCTCTCACCTGTGGCTCCAAGTAGCTGATGTACGCGACAGCGGCCACACCCCGATACACTGCTTCGACAGGTGGGCTAAACCAGGTGAGGGTAGCTGGTGGCTTCATAACCCAGAGAGATAGGGACATGCCTGTCCTAGCACATGAAGTCAGCTCTGGTGGACTGGGCGGATGAGATCTACAGTGAGATCCAGTGGCCAGGAAGGTGGTACTGCAATGCTGCATGGAGAGCGAAGGGCAGGGCAAGGCAAAGAGGACATCAACCACTGCAACCAAGGAAGACCCCAGTTTGTGATGCTTGTTCATACCATTGGACCCCAACTTCCAAGATCGAGAGAGTGGAACTGCCCCAGTGCAACAGCTTTTCCACTTCAGAAACTCTCCTGCACAGGTTTCCTGTCATTGTCGGACATGATGTACAACCACCAAAAATGCCATTGTGAAGCCAATTATGATAGCGTGATCTCTGAGTTGGCAGTCAGGGCATGTAGTCTGCAATTACATTACCATACTTGTCTAATTGTTATGAATTAATGGTGGTATTAATTAATTATTGTTACTTTTGTATTTGCATAAATTGTCTTTTTTGTACATTGGTTGTTCATCAGTCTTTGAGTGTAGTTTTTTAATAATTGTATTGTATTTCTTTGTCCTACTGTGAGAAAACGAATCTCATAGTATCTGGTGACACATATGTACTTTGATAATAAATTTACTTTGAATAACAGCTTAAAGGCCAGATATTTTCAGTATATGGCTGACAGTCATTTCCAAATCCCTTTCCCTTTCTGAAACTCAGAAAATGCACTGCCAATGCATTCCGCTAACTGTGATCAGGTTGATTGGAAGCTACATGTATCTGTGTCTCATCATCAATAGCTTGTATAATCTCTTTGACTGCTTGCCTTCGTTATTGGTGTCCCTGTGTCTTTGCATATCAATAATCTATGTTTACTGGCTCACAAGATGTCAGCGCTGATCAATGGCACTTAGGGCAATTTTATAAAGATTGTATTTATCATTTATAAATATTGATTGAAGTTGAAACATCTTAAAACAGTAACAGAAACCCATTTACAGAGGGAAATTTGAAGCTTCCGTAATTTTCTATTGACCCATCATAAAGTAGAAATCTTTCATATCAATGCTGTAGTTTTAAAATTTAAATTGAAACATGCAGTGAAATGCTTTGCTTGCATTGGGGATTGTGTCGAGATCAGCCTGCAAGTGTTGCTACACTTCCAGTGCCAACATAGCATGCCCTACTAGCCCTAACCTGAACATTTTGGGAATGATGGTCACAAGGAAAGTTACAAACCCCTTATAGCCAACAGTGGGAATTGAACCTTGGTCTTGCAGCCGGCACACGGTAATGTGTTGAGCAAGCTGTTACACTATCATTCCATCCCATTTTGGAGTTGTTATTCCTTTTAATTTAAGATACCTAATCACTTAATGCTTCCCAATGGTTCTGTGCTTTGCTCTCAGTCAAAGAATTACAATGGCTCATTGTAAGGGGAATTAGTCCCCTTTTGTTGGGTGTCAACTTCCATTATCCTGTTGCTGTCAAAAGGCAAGGAAGTGTAATTAGGATTGTTCATTAAGAACAGTGGCAGCTTTAGAAGCAGCTGAGTTCTGAGCCCTGTTGAATAAGCCTCTAGATTCACTGAGAACTGATATATGTAATGGGACAATATCGCCTAAAGTAATGTCATGGTACATTACATGCAGCACAACATAAACACAAGCGATTCTCCAGATGCTGGAAATCCAAAGCAGCACATGCAATATACTGGAGGAACTCAATAGGTCAGGCAGCATCCAAAGGGGGGAATTAACAATTGACGTTTCAAGCCACAGCCTGCTGAAGATTCTCAGCCCGAAAGGACAGCTATTTACTCCTCTCCGCAGACGTTGCCTGACCTGCTGAGTTCCACCAGCATTTTGTATATGTTGCACCTGCAGAAAAAGCTGGAGAGGACTCTACTCTGCCTTTGTTCACCTCCTTTAATGCATGATTTCGCTGAGACAGAAATCTGGTTCCAGGCTTTCTGAGTAAGTGGCTCAATTTTATTTTGACTTTACCTTGGCTTTGGCTTCCACCTGAGCTCCATTCTGGACCAGATGACGGACCACATCTGCCTGGCCCGCCCTGGCAGCCATGTGCAGTGCAGTTTCTCCTCTCTGAAAAATAGTACATAAAGGACACAGAATAAATTTTATACCATTTACAATTTAAAATCAAATTCAGCAGAATGCCTGTTTCAGAGTATAGGCTTCCCCCACTATCCGAAAGTAGAGAATTCCTATGAAACCTTTCGTAAGCTGAAATGGCGCAAAGCAAAGAAGCAATTACCATTAATTTATATGGGAAAAATTTGTGAGCGTTCCCAGACCCAAAAAATAACCTACCAAATCATACCAAATAGCACATAAAACCTAAAATAACACTAACATATAGTAAAAGCAGGAAGGATATGATAAATACACAGCCTATATAAAGTAGAAATAATATATGTACAGTGTAGCTTCACTTACCAGAATTGGGAAGATTCGGCCAAAAACCGATTTGTAGAAAAAAACCGGCATGTACACGCATGTGCATGTCACACATGTGCACACACCTGCCCGCGCAAGGCTTCGCGGTCATGATAGTCTTCCTCGGGGTAAACACAAGTTTAAGGCAGGCGCCTTTTTTCGTAAAAGCGAAAATCCTCTGGATTTCTTTCAGTTAGTGAAAACAGATACTAATGTAAGCCTTTTGTAAAAGCGAAGTGGCGTAAAGCGGGGGACACCTGTACCATTTCTCCAGCCCATATCCTGACTGTGTAGGAAGCTGGCACCCAGCTATTTCTCGGCTCTGGCATCCTGGCAGCAAGGTGGCACAACTGGTGGAGTCACTGTCTTACAGCATTAGGGGCATGGGTTCAATCCTCAACTCACATGCTGCCTGTGTGGAGTTGGAATATTTCCCCTGTGACTGTGCAGATTTCATCCAGATGCTCTAGTTTCCTTCCTCATCCCAAAGACAAATGAATTGGTAGGTTGGTTGACTGGAGTAAACTGTCTCCCATGCTTGTGAGTGAAAGATTAAATGTGCTGGGGGCCTAGTGTAAATGGACGGTCACAGCAGCCCTGGTGGGCTAGAGCACCTGCTCCCATGCTGGATCTCTTTATGACCCTAAACTCCAGGTCTTACAAAGCAGGGGCATAGGCAGGGGTTGCAATTTTATATTGCTTCTGCTAAAGCAACTTTTCATTGTGTCTCCTGAATCCATCAGTGCCCCAGTAGTAAATTTCTTGCCCTGGTCTTCCAACTGTTCATGGCTGTGTCCCCATCCTTCAGGGAGGGGAAACTGTTATCCATGCCTCAGCCCAGTCTACGTGCAAGTCCAACTCCCCACTAGTGTGAATGATAATGTTCTGAAGGTGGCCTGTACAAACACATTATTGTGTCCAACACCCTCAACAGAATTGTGATGAACAACTTTACCAAATAGATTCATTGCCATCTTCTTGGGTCAATAAACCCTTGCTTTGTTAGCTCATTCAGATCCTAAGAATGAGTAAAACAAAAAAAAAATTCACCTAAATACCATTCTCCCCCAGTGCTCACACTGATTCAATTAACAGATGTTCCAGGTCATAGTGCAGTCACAAATTCCTGTGGTTTGCCTTTAACCTAGTTGTTTTCAAGCTGGAGCAACAAACTTTCTATTTAAAGTAGTCTATGATCTCCAATTTTTGCACAAGGCAGACATTCATTATGGAGGCACAGAGCGTGATTCCAGCTAGGACACAGTCTTTATTGCAGAGTGGACGTAACAGTCTGTAAATACCTTCTGAGGAAGGAGTCCATTCATAATAGCAGCTGACAGCTAAAGGTGTTATGAATTAAACATGAAAATAAACTACTGCTGTTAATGAAAAGTTTGGACTTGGTTATTGATCCACAAAATGGAATCCCACAGTTAAGATGGAAAAATATTCTGTACCAAGCTCTGAAGAAAAGCAAATGCACTTACATAAGATACAGATCACCCCAAAACCATTAAATGATAGAATATTTCTCGTCTTGTAGGTAACAAAGCAGGGCCTCAAATGCATCAAGGAGCTGTGTGGCCAGATCTTTGGTGTTAGTGAATGGACAAATAATGGTCAAGAGAGCTCTCCCTCCCTCCACAATGCTGTGGGATTTTTTATGTTGACTTTTGTGGGGTCATGGGACCTCAGTTTAAGTCAAGACAAGTCACTTTTTATTGTCATTTGAACCATAACTGCTGGTACAGTACACAGTAAAAACGAGATGTTTTTCAGGACCATGGTGCTACATGAAACAGTACAAAAACTACACTGAACTATGTGAAAACAACACAGAAAAAAATTATACCAGACTACAGACCTACCCAGGACTGCATAAAGTGCACAAAACAGTGCAGGCATTACAATAAATAATAAACAAGACAATAGGCACATTAGAGGGCAGGAGTTGGTGTCAGTCCAGGCTCTGGGTATTGAGGAGTCTGATAGCTTGGGGGAAGAAACTGTTACATAGTCTGGTCGTGAGAGCCCGAATGCTTCGGAGCCTTTTCCCAGATGGCAGGAGGGAGAAGAGTTTGTATGAGGGGTGCATGAGGTCCTTTCATAATGCTGTTTGCCTTGTGGACGCAGCATCTAGTGTAAATGTCTGTAATGGCGGGAAGAGAGACCCCGATGATCTTCTCAGCTGACCTCACTATCCGTTGCAGGGTCTTGCGATCCGAGATGGTGAAAATTCCGAACCAGGCAGTGATGCAGCTGCTCAGGATGCTCTCAATACAACCCCTGTAGAATGTGATGAGGATAGGGAGTGGGAGATGGACTTTCCTCAGCCTTCGCAGAAAGTAGAGACGCTGCTGGGCTTTCTTTGCTATGAAGCTGGTGTTGAGGGACTAGGTGAGATTCTCTGCCAGGTGAACCCCAAGAAGTCTGGTGCTCTTAATGATCTCTACTGAGGAGCCGTTGATGTTCAGTGGAGAGTGGTCGCTCCGTGCCCTCCTGAAGTCAACAACCATCTCTTTTGTTTTGTTCCCACCCAGTTGCAATTCAGTAACCCAAATAGTTGACTTAATTTAATGTGTTCAAAACACTAAAGTTTCAGTTACTTAGGTTGTGCCACTGAATCAGAATCAGAATCAGGTTTATTATCATTGACATATGTCCTGAAATGTATTGTTTTGTGGCAGCAGTGCAGAGCAATACATAAGTAATGACTGTAACTTATAATAAGGCAGATAATAAACAGGTAGTACAAAAAGAGAGAAAAATAGTGAGGTAGTCTGCATGGGTTAATGGACCATTCGGAAATCCGATGTTGAATGTGTGTCTACAACTCCTGCACCTCCTCTCTGAGGAGAAGAGGGAACGTCATGGATGGTGAATGTCCTCAATGATGGACGCATCTCATTGAGGCGTTGCCTTTTGAGTATTTCACACGATGGTGCAGACGGTGCCCATGATGGAGCTGACTGAGCTCATAACCCTCTGCAGCTTTTTCCAATCCTGTGCATTGGTGCCTCCATCCCGGACACTGATGTATCAATTAGAATGCTCTCCATGGTATATTTGTAGAAATTTGCTGGAGTCTAGAGTGGCATGCCAAATCTCCTCAATCTCCTAATGAAATAGAGCTGCTGGCATGCCTTCTTCATAATTTCTTGGGCCAGGATAGATCATCAGAAATGTTGGCATCCAGGGACTTGAATCTGCTCACCCTTTCCACTGCTGATCCTTCCACTAGGACATGTTCTCCTGACTTCTCCTTCCTGAAGTCCACAATCAATTCCCTGATCTCACTAACGTTGTGTGCAAAGTCGCTGCGACACCACTTAACCAGACAATCTACCTCACTTCTATGTGCCTCGTCTCCATCTGAGATTCTGCCATCAACAGTGGCAAATGTACCTAACCAGCCATTCAATCATGGGTGTAGAGAGAGTAGAGCAGTGGGCTAAGCTAGAATCTCTGAGATATACCTGTGTTGACTGTCAGTGAGGAGATGTTATTTCCGGCTCTCACTGTCTTCCGATGAGGAAGTCAGTGATCCAGTGCAGAGGAAGGTACAGAGGTCCAGGTTATGAAAGTTGTTGATTAATACTGAGGGGATGATGGTGTTGAATGCTGAGCCCGTAGTCTGTAAACTGCACCTGTTGTACAGGTGGTCCAAACCCAAGTGGGGAGCCACCAAGATGGCAGCCGTTGAGGACCTATTGTAGTGGTAGTCAAATGGCATTAGGTCCAGGTCTTTGCTTAGGCAGGAGTTAACTCTAGCAGTCACCAGCCCCTCAAAGCACTTCCTCACAGTAGATATGAGTGCTAACGGGTGATTAGTCATTGAGGCAAGTTACGCTGCTCTTCTTGGGCATTGGCATAATTCATACCATTTTGAACTAGGTGGGAACCTTTGACTGCAACTGTGAGAGACTGAGAATGTCCTTGAGCACTCCAGCCAGTTGCCTGGCACAGATTTTCAGTGCACTACCAGGTACACTATCGGGGCATGACGCCTTGTGTGAGAGTTCAACCTGTTGAAAGATGTTCTGCCGTCAGCCTCTGAGACAAATATCACTGAGTCACCAGATGCTGCAGGGGTTCAGACAGGTATAGTTTTATTCTTTTTTTAAAACTCTGCAAAAAAGGCATCGAGCTCATTTGGAAATAAAGGACCACAGCTATTTATGTCAGGTTTCACCTAGAAATAATGCCTGTTAATCCTGCTGTAGCTGACATGCATTCAATTCTGTCTCCAGCTTCATTCAGAATTGGTTTTTTTTTGTTTTTAAGATAGCCTCTCATAGGTCATACCTAGACCTCTTGTAGAGGTCTGGATCACCAGTCTTGAATGCCACAGATCTAGCCCTCAGCAGACTGCAAATCTCATGGTTCATCCACTGCTTCCAGTTTGGGTTTGTTCTCGAAGGCACACACTCCTACATACAGGTCTTGATGAAGTCACTGACAACTGTGGCATATTCACTCAGATCCAAAGATGAATCCTTGAATATTATCCAGTCCACCAATCCAAACAGTGCTGAAAGCGCTCCTTGGCCTCCTTGACTGAATCTTCGTGGTCCTCACCAGTAGTGTTAGTTTTCAGACTGTCTGTATGCTGAGAGTAGAAGTACAGCCAAGTTATCAGACTTGCAAAATTGTGGTGGTTGGTTGGTTGGCATGGCAGTGTTCCTGATGGCTGTGGTCACGTGTGTTGGCTTCTCTGGTCCCACAGGTGACACGTTGGTGGTAATTGGTGGAATCATCATAGGGAATGCCAAATCACAAAAGCATAGGCAGAGGAAATTTCAAAGACTAGAAATTCCACAGCTGCACCTAATTCTCTGATCCATGCTTTCAGGAAGTGAGACATTAAAAACGCTGGGAAATTCTTCCAAGATGTGTTAGTGATTTTAACCTCCTTGAATCTACAGTTCAGGCAACATATCAAATACAGAACTCGGCTTGATCAGAATTCCCACAGATGGCACTCTGATACATTCCTTGTAAATTCAATTATTCAATCCGAGCTTAACAAAATCTGGTGTGGGGCTGCATTAACCAAAATAAATCAGGGAACTTCAAAGAGACAACCTCGCTGCATAAAAATATTTTACCTGCAAAATGCAATTGGCAATAAAAAAAATTCTTTGTTTTGTTATAGGGAAAGGTTGAATAGGTTAAGATTTTATTCCCTGGAGCGTAGGAGAATGAAGGACAGATTGGTAGAGGTATACGGAATTATGAAGGGTATAGATATGGGAAGTGCAAGCAGGCACTTTCCACTGAGATTACAACTAGAGGTCATAGGTTCAGGGAGAAAAGTGAAATATTTTAGGGGAGCATGGAGGGATCTTCTTCACTCCTAGGGAGTTGAGAGTGTAGATTGAGCTGCCAGTGTAAGTGGATATGGGTTTAATTTCAATATTTCAGAGAAGTTTGGATAAGTATGTGGATGTGAGGGGTATGGAGGGCTGTGGTTCAGGTGCAGGCTGAAGGCTATGGTCAGAACAATAGTTTGGCATGGACTAGATGGGCTAAAGGCCCTGTTTCTATGCTGTTGTGCTCTAAGACTCTGACCTTTAAGTTATCTGATGGTTGCCTGGTGACATTTAATGAAACTGTGGGAATGAGAAGAGGAAATCGACTTTCACATTTTCTTTATGTTTTTACATAATTATAGAAATATGCAGCATGGAAGAATGTTCTTTGATTCATTGTTGGTCCAACAAAACTATGCAGAATACTCCCACATCCCAGCTCTTGATCTGAATCCATTTTGGTTTCAGCTCAAGTGTGCACTGAGGTCCACTATAATCTCATCTACCCTCTATCCTTAATACCAATTAATTTATCTCTCTGCCTCCCAATTATTAATATCACTGCTGAGAAATGGTTCTTCCCATTCTCTGTCCATTAGCTTTTCATATTTTAGATACCTCAGTTAAATCTCCTCTCAAGTTTCCTTTGTTCCAAATAGAGACTGCTTTCCAATCATTAATAGTTTAAGATAAAGGCTTGCATTTATATAGCACTATTACTGACCCTGTCAGAATGCCCCTCCCAAAGCATTGCATCTAATGAAGTATTTCGTCATACTATAGAAAAACATGACATCAAACTGTGCAGGGTAAGTGCCTCATCAAGGGGTCAGCAGGTGAAAGAGTGAGCAGTTTCAAGTTCTTGGGTGTCAACGTCTTTGAAAGTCCTCCTGCGCCCAACATATTGATGCAATTACGAAAAAGGCACCGCAGAAGCCATATTTCATTTGGAATTTGAGGAGATTTGTATGTCACCAAAGACTCCAGCAAACATCTACAGCATTCTAAATGTTTGCATCACCATCTGAAACAGAGGGGTCACTGCACAGGACTGGGAAAAGTTGCACAGGGTTGTAAACTCAGGCAGCTCCATCATGGGCACTAAGCTCCCCAGCATCGAGGACATCTTCAAAAAGGCATTATCCATCATCATATCCACCACCTAGGATATTCCCTCTTCTCATTACTACCATCAGGAAGGAAGGACAGGAGCCCAATGACACACATACAGCATTTCAGGAACAGATTTCTGAATGGTCCATGTACCCATTTGCACGATTCATCCATTCATTTGTTAATTTATTATATATCTCTTCTTGTAACTTATAGTATATTTTATGTATTTACTGTACTGCTACCGCAAAACCATAAATTGCAAGACATATGTCAGTGATAATGAACCTGATTCTGATTCTCACAAAACAGATATGTGAGAATCACTTGCTAGTCTATCTTCACAAATGCTGATTGAGAAATAAATATTGGTCAGGACAATGGGGATATATTTTCTATTCTTCTCATGGGATATTTAATGTCCTTGTGAGAAATAGTGTTACTCTATTTAATGTCACGTCCAAGTAATGGCATTGCTGATGCTATAGTATTCTCTCATTATTACACCCGGTCACATTCCATCTTTATTTTAGAAAAATAAGTTACTTTAAATGTATTTTGCATTATTGCAAGAATAAGATGGAAAATAAGCATTATTTTCACCTCCCTCCATTTAAAATGTTTTATGATACAACAGTAATGGAGACATTGACTAGTCATAGCAAGCCATCACTTAGCGATCCACCACCACAGATCAAGACAATAGCAATAGTGGCAATCAGCAGTTATTTTCCTTTGGGTTTGAATAATAAAATAAAACATTTTCCCACATTTCTCTTGATACAACATCTAAAATTTCTTATTATGGGTACAGCTATAACATACAAAATAGCCTTTCCTTGTTCTTAAACAACGGACAAAGTTTTTCCTTACCACATTTGTTGTATTTGGTGATGCTCCACGTTGCATTAACTGTGTCACAATATTTGCATGCCCCATGAATGCAGCAACATGGATAGGCGTTAGGCCCGACTGCAGAGAACAAAATGGGCCACACGTATCACAAAGAGCATGCTCTTCTGCAAGAGTATGTTCACCACAAACAATACACACAAAGTCACATGCACACATGCTCAAACAAATCACACACTAAATTAGTCCAGATATACATGAATACACATGCACAACAATGGGCAGACGGATTGCCACTTTCAACAGCATGTAAAGACTTATTTTGGTATCAAAATAAAACTCGAGCCAACCATAGCCAGCATGAACCTAAACTGACCTGAACCTAGGTACTTAGAATATTTTGTAGCTCAGCCAGGATCAGAGGCATTGAAAGAGAAGCAGAAGACCGTGTGTTTGTTGCATGAGCACTGCAACTGATTAAGATCAGAGGAGACATGCAATTATTTGAGCAAATAATCAAGTCCCAAACCAAAACCAATCATTTAATCAGAACGTACACATGGTCGGTTCATACTGGCTTAATTTGGGTAGCCATGGTCTACGAATAAAAAAATATAAAGCAATCATGAAATTATATAAAGAATGTGTGCACGGACACACATAAACAATGATCTATACGTGTGAACTGAACAATCCACAAAATCTGCATCAGTACACATACTGTACAAGCACACCAGACACAAGTGCAAACTGGCAATCATATCAATACACAACCACACTGATATATAAATGCAAAACTGCATCAATACATAAAAATATGAACAACAATACACAATTTAGCCTTACTGACGATGCATAATCACATCAGTACACATCGTAAGCATATGCACAATCAAAAACAACATGCATTCACAGAATAAAACTATAAACGAACAAGAACAGCTCTCAAAATACTGATGCACAATTTACAAAAAGCCCCACAGTAAGAAGACAATATACATGCATGCACACTAATGCACCAATTTAAATACATGATGTCACTAATACCCAAAGTGCTCACAAAACTATCAAGAGCCAACCACATCAATACATGGAAATGCATACATTTAAAAGTAGCAACGCAACAAAACACAACAATATATAAGAAACTGCAACAAACACGCATACGTCAATACCCATGTGATACTTGGATATGTTGGTGTTACCTCAGTAACTGCCTGTATTGAAGCTCCGTACTTCAGCAACAAATCCATTACTTTAATCCGGTTCTTCTTACATGCGATATGAAGTGGAGTGAAACCATTCTACAAAAAATTCAAGATTCTTTAATTACTCAGTACTCTGCAATCACAACTTTGCAGCTGACCATTTCAAAATGGTAGTTTCCTCTTTCATCAAAAACGTCACCTTCTTGGTGCTGGTTTTGACTGTACCAGAATGTAACAAAAGACATGAAGGAATGAAGAAGTTTATATTGCCCCCATCTCCTATCTTTTAAAGCTTTATAAATATCAATTTCCACATATTCTGCATTTTTAACTTTAGCAAAACACTCCAAGTAACTTTATAGAAACATTACGGAGCACAATTTCATGACAAGCAAAAGGCAGCTAACAAAAACACAAGAGACAGGTTTTCACTAGCAACTTTAAGGAAGAGAGTACAGAAGAGTATTGTTTAGGGAAGGAATTCCAATTTGTCATCTGAAAGCATGGCTGCCAGTAGAGAAGCAACGGAAGTTGAAGTTGTAAATAGAACTTAAAAGAAATGATTAAACACAGGGACATACTTGGAATTGTATAGTCAACTCTGATTCTTTTCTTTCCCCTTATACTTACTTAAAAAGCTCCTTTCATCCCTGGTCACTTAATTTCCAACATTCAATTTCTAAGGGAATCGGTGGTAACTGATATAGGAGCACTCTTGCCCCTCTTGCACAGTGACATGGATTCCTTCTCTATTCCTAAAGGTATCATGCAGCTATCAGTTTCTTTCCTGCTTCCCAGGCTGTGCCTGTCCCTACTTTTATTTGTTTAGAAATCTGAGGAGCATCACAGGGCAAATTTACATTTAAGCGTTACACAGAAAGCCCCATCCACTAAGGCTGGCTTAAAAGGATCATTATTTGTGTCAAATATTTTACTTCTATTTTTCTATTTGAATGTTAACATTTGTAGGGCTTGAAAATGGAACTACATGGGATTCGATTTCAGCCTATAAAACCACAACAAACTATTTACACCTGTTTTAACATTAAAAGCATATTATTTGTTGATTGGTTTTTTTTTTGTAGAAACAAGACACAATTACTGATATTGACAGAATTGTGATATACTGAAGACTCTGCCCCTTCCATGCATCACTCTGAAAAGTCTTCACATTGGAATAATTTTGGAGACTAGTCAATGGCCAGTAATATTTCCGTGAAGCGACTTCAGATACCTAACCTATAAACTCTGTTTTTAAAAACAAAGGACCCTGAAAACTCTACACCTGATAAATGTTTGACAAAAGATAATAGACTTTTGTCTGGGTAGCCTCCAACCTGATGGCATAAACATTGATTTCTTAAACTTCCAGTAATTGCCCCCCATTCACCATTCCCATTCTTGTTTCCCTCTCACACTTTCTCTTCGTACCAGCCTATCACCTCTCTCGAGTGCTGCTAACCCTTCCCCTTCTTCCATGGACTTCTGTCCTCTCCTATCAGATTCCCACTTCTCCAGCGCTTTATCTCTTCTACCAATCAATTTCCCAGCCTGTTACTTCAACCCCTTCCCCCTTCCAGTTTCCCCTATCGCCTGCCACCTTGTACTTCTTAATCCCCTCCCCCTAGCTTTTTATTCTGACTTCTTCCCCCTTCCTTTCCAGTCCTGATGAAGTGCCTTGGCCCAAAATGTCGACTGCTTATTCCCATCCATTGATGCTGCCTGGCCTGCAGAGCTCCTCCAGCACATTGTGTGTATTGCTCTAGATTTCCAGCATCAAAGGTTAGTCATCAACTTCTTGCTTCTATTAATTGGAAGAGAAGTTGGTATGATGCACGTCATTTGCCACTAGCTGTCCTCACCGCATGCATAAATTGCATTTTGTTAGAAGATGGTAATATTGTTTGCATAATAATTTCCATAGGATTGCTTTGCTTTTATTTCTGCAAAGAGATCCCAAATTGAATTTCTGTTTAAAATTAAATACCATATAGAAATCTTCTCAGTAAAAAAGGACGTGTTTTTCTGGTAGATTTGATATGTATTCACTGTTGATCAATGGAGGCCAAGCCATTTGGTAAATTCAAAGCAGAAGTTGATAGATTCTTGATTAGTAAGGGTGTCAAGTTACGGGCAGAAGGCAGGAAAATAGGATTGAAATAAATCAGCCATGATGGAATGGCAGAACAGACGATGGTCCACATGGACTAATTCTGCTCCTATGTCTTATGGTCATAAGCAGCAATCAATTTATACACAGCAGGGTCTCAGCTATGATATTGGATGAAATCTAAATCTTGACCTCTGCTCTTTTGAACAATACATCCGAGCTTTTAGACCAACCAAAACCAACAGACAGAACCTTGACTTGATGGATAGAATTCATACATTCATCTGTGGAAGAAGATCCAAACGCAAGTGTTATTAGAAAAACATGAGTAATTGCAAGAAGGAAGGACAGAATGGGACTAATTTGATGACACTTTCTAAATACTTATAGAGGCAGGATAGAGTCTGTGGCAATAGTTTTTTCAATGCAGGAAAAACCTTAACTGTGCAACCTTAGCTGTGACGTTGGTAAGGTGGTGGTGAAGGGGACAGAATTGTCAGTTACACTCGGTGCTTACCAGTGCTTTGGCATTTGGGTTTGCTTTCTTTTCCAGCAGCACCTTGGCGACTTTGTAATGCCCGCAGTGTGCAGCAACGTGCAGTGCTGTCAGATAGTCATTGGTCACATCGTCCACAGGCACGTCATGCTGAAGCAGCAGCTTCACGGAATTCAGGTGGTCTCCCTGCGTTGCCATGTGCAGAGGGGACAGGCCATTCTAGTAGGGCAGAAACACATCACCAGTGAACACAGAGCCACTTGCTTCACTACATTCCATCAACAATACTTTATTTAGCAATACAGCATACAGTAGGCCCCTCCGGCTCTCCTACTTCACCCTAATCTAATCACAGGACAATTTAAATGACCAATTAACCTACCCAGTACATCAGTGGACTGAGGGAGGGAACAAAGCACCTAGGGAAAACGCACACATTCCACAGGGAGGATGGACCGAGGCTCCTTACAGAAGGGCGCCGGAACTGAACACCAAACTGGAACTCCCCAAGCTGTAATAGTGTTGCGCTAACTGCAGCGTTGCCGGCCGGAGGTGTCGTGGCATCCGCACCAGACTCTGAGGCGCGTGGTCCCGGGTTCAAATCCGGCCGGCTCCTTGCGTGCCTTCCAGCTGTGCTGGGTTGAGCATCGAACTAGCAACTTGGCCTCGTAAAAAACACACAAATGCTAAAGAAATGGCGAGGTTGTCGCACAAGGCACGGAGAGGAACAAAAAAAACCCGTTACACTAGTATAGCACCCAATACAATAGAACAGAATCAGACATTTTGTCCCAGAGTATTTCATCTAGTATTCACGGGCCACCTTCATTACTGCAGTCGCATAACTTTAACTCACGTGATTATCAGCTCTAATCAGCTTTAACCTGAACTACTTTTTGCAGTACTGAGATCCACATTCTAATTATTTATTAATGATCCGGGGATCATATGCTGAAATGTCAATGCTTATTCAGAACTTGCAATGACTGTCAGTTCCCAACAATTCCAAACAATAATGCTAAAACAGTTGTACAGCGGTTAGCACAACGCTACTACAGCTCGGGGTGTTCTGGAGTTTGGAGTTCAATTCCGGTGTTCTGTAAGGAGTTTGTGCGTTCTCCCTGTGATCCACATGAGTTTCCTCCAGGTGCTCCGGTTTCCTCCCACGGTCCAAAGGCACACTGGTTAGTAGGATAATTGGTCATTGGAAATTGTCCTGTGATTGTGCTAGTGTTAAATAGGTGGGCTGCTGGGTGGTGCAGCTCATTGAGCCTGAATGAACTGTTCTACACTGTATCTTCAAATAAAATTAAAATAATTAAAATTAGATAAAGTAAACACCGGTAGCTGGTAATACAAATTAAACAATGAAGTTAATTTTTAAAAGACAGCCAGGTAACTTGAAATCAGAGTAACCTGAATAAGTTGAAATCTTTACAAATAACTTGGAAAATTGCAAAATCCAATGCAGGTTGAAAGACAAGTTCTCTCAGTGAATTCGGCGTGACATTTTTCTTGACACTGAAAGGAAATACGATCCTCTGGGTTCGCACCGAGTTTTGTACCGAGCATCACAATGCAAGATATCCTCACCATAGAATCCAAGAGTCACAGCATTTAAAATGACCATAGGAATGGTATCCAGACATAACAAACTGTAACACACACGCAAAAAACAGCTCTTCTATTATCCAGTTCACTCTAATTTTCTTGCTTGTTCTCCTGGAGGTGATGATGCAGGATTTGCAGCAAATGTTGCTACCCCCCACTTGTAAGTCTGAGTATTGATGATGGTGTCAGCAGGTTATTATTCTACTGAGTGAGTCACCTTGAGTTAGCCTACTCATGGGAACTGGCTTGCACAGGCTCAGCAGGTAATGCCTTCATATTAACAGGAAGCAGGATCTCCCAGAATTCTCTTCTCATTTCCTAGGGTTGTTGATACTGCTTCTAGTGTCATCAGGCCATGACACGGGTTAGAAATATCAACAATTAATAACCATGAGAGATACCGGAATTCATCCCTTTTCACGGAACATAGAACATTAATTACAGCACAGTGTAGCCCCTTTTGCCCAAGATGTTGTGCCAACCTTTTAATCTACTACTCTGTGATCAACCTTACCCTTCTCTCCTATACAGCCCTCCATTTTTTCTATCATTTATGTATCTAAGAATTTCTTAAATGCCCTGAATGTATCTGCCTCTACCACCACCACAAGGGCTTTCCATGCACTTACCTTTCTCTGTGTAAATAACTTACTTCTGACATCCTCCCTGTACTTTCTCCCAATCACCTTAAAATTATGCTTCCTCGTATTAAGCATTTCATTCCTGTGAAAAAGACTCTGGCTATCCATTGATTTATGCCTCTTATCATCTTGTACACCTCTATCAAGTCACCTCTCATCTTCCTTCTCTCCAGAGAGAAAAGCCCTAGTTCACTCACCCTATCTTCATAAGACATGCTCTCTAATACAGACAGGATCCTGGTGAATCTCCTCTGCACCATCTCTAAAGATTCCACAACCTTCCTATAAGGAGGCAACCAGAACTGAACATAATATTCCAAGTGTGGTCTAACCAGGATTTTATAGAGTTGCAATATTATTTTGAGGCTCTTGAACTCAATCTCTCACCAACCCTATCAACTTGCACAGTAACTTTGAAGGATCTAAGGATGTGAACCCTAATATCCCCGTTCCTCCAGAGCAATAAGAATACTGCCATTAATCCTGTATTTTGCCCTTCAAATTCAATCTTCCAAAGTGAATCACTTCACACTTTTCCTAGTTGAACTCCATCTGCCAGTTCTCAGCCCAGCTCTGCATCAGGTTAATATCTTGTTGTAACTTTCAACAGCCTTCTACACTATCCACAACTCCACCAACCTTCATGTCATCTGCAAACTTACTTACTCTTTCACTTTTTCATCCAAGTCATTTATAAAAATCACAAAGAGCAGGAGTCCCAGAACAGATCCCTGCGGAACACCACAGGTCAACAACCAGCAGGCAGAATACTCTCCGTCTACAACCACCACCTGCCTTCTATGGGCAAACCAATTCTGTATCCATGGCCAAGTCTGTAAACACAACCAAGTTTTCCTGGATCATATACTCCCTGACTTTCTGAATGAGCTTACCATGGGGAACCTTATCAAGTGCCTTACTAAAATCCATATACACTGATTCCACTGCTCTAACTCATCAATATCACATTCTCAAAGAATTCCATCAGTTTCATGAGGCATGACTTGCTCCTCACAAAGCCATGCTGACTATCCCTCATTAGACTACGCTTATCCCAATGCTTGTAGATCCTGCCTCTAAGAATCTTCTCCAATAACTTGCCCACCTCTGAAATAAAACTCACTGGTCGAGAATTCCCAGGGTTATCCCTACTCCCTTTCTTGAACAAAAATATAAATGAGAATTGGCCCAATTCCAGAATTAAACTATCACTCTTTTAATTAAGTGGAAACATGTTCAAATATCATTTCACCCTACCTCACCCTAGTTAGAAAAGGGATAGAGCTCTCTTGGTCCTTGCCCTTTCCTATAGCTTTCATCCCACCACCCTATACATTCAGCACATCATTCTTCAACATTACCACCAGCTACAACAGGTTCCCACCACTAGCCATATTTCACACCCTCACTTTCCATGGTGACTAATCCCTCTGTGATTCACTGGACTACTAATCCCTATCCACCCATTCCTCCTTCTCTGCAAGCACTCTTCACGTAGGAAGCAAAGCACCTAAACCTACACCTCCTCCTTCACCAGCATCCAAAGACCCTTTCTGCTGAGGCAAAGATTCAGATGGGCTTTCGCCAAACATGTTTATTGCATTCAGTGTTTTCAATGTGGCCACCTAAATATCGGTGAGAACAAGCATAGACTAGGTACCCACCATGCAAAGTATGTGTGCTTTGCCCACCAAGACCATCTGGAACTCCCAGCTGATGGTCCTCCCCCATTCCCACAATAACCTGCATATTTCCAGCCACTCCCACAGCCAGGGTGAAGCTAAATGCAAACCAGAAGAACAGCACTTCATAGTCCACCTGGGTAGTTGACATGACAGCAAGGACATGGATTTCTCCATTCTCAGATTGCCTACTCCCCTTCTGTCATTTTTCTCTCTCCTTCTGCTCTAACTAGTTCCTCCTCCACCCAACCTTGCCTTCCATCACCCTGTTTCTTTCCCTTCTTTCACACACTCCTCTCACTGAATCCCCTCCTCCACTGTTACCAACTGCCCACCCCACCTCACTTATTTGGCTCCATGGTCCATCCTCCTTTTCTGTCGGATTCCATCATCTGAAGCCTTTGTTGCCTCCACTTATTACCTCCCGAACTCTTGCTATTTTCACTCTTCCAATTCCATCTACCCATCAACGTCCTCACCTGGATCTACTTGTTGTTTTGCTTATTCTTGGAACCTCCACTCCCCACCTCTCTATACAGCCTACTCTTGCAACCCAGCTGAAGGGTCTCAACACAAAACGTTGACTGTTCATTTCCCTCTACAAATGCTGCCTGACCTCCAGCAGTTTGATCTTTCTTCAAATATCAACATTCCTTTTAAAATCAAATTGTCTGTTTAATGAAAAACATTTTGCCTTGTCCCTGCAACATTATAATGAACATAGGATCCAGGCCAATTGCACTATGTTTATTGGCAAATCCGTTGTAAATATTTCAACCAGGAAATGAGAACATTTCTGGATTTCTCTTGCTGCTCTCAGTAATGTTGCCAATGTTTTCACCCAATACTATGCAAACAAAAGAATGCATTTTAAGGCATGTGTTTAAGCTAATAAAACTATTGCAGGTTGAATGAAAAATAACCTACTTTTGTCTTGGAAAGGATCGGGGCTCCTCGATCGAGCAACATTTCCACCACCTGCTCGTGCCCACTCCTTGCTGCACAGTGGAGAGGTGTCAAGCCATCCTAGAAAAAAAATTACAGCATTATTGCCACATTTTATAACAATACATCGTGATAAAATAGCATAATGCTTTTACCATGCCAGTGACTGGGTTCAATTCTTGATGCTGTCTGTAAGGAGTTTGTACGTTCTCCCCATGACCACAAGGGTTTTTATGGGGTGCCCTGGTTTCCTCCCACATTCCAAAGACGTACAAGTTACTAGATTAATTGGACACATGGGTGTGATTGGGTGTCATAGGCTCATCGGGCCAGCAGAGCCTGTTACCGTGCTGTATCCCTAAATAAATAAGTAAAATCTGCTTATACTATAATCTCTACTTTACCACAGTGGCCACTTATCAACAATATGCATTGCACATTGATCACCACTGATTCACCATTGCTCACCAATCACCACTGAAAATGATTGCAATTTCTTAACACAGTAATTTTAGGTGAACATATTACATAATAAGTAATAACTAGTGGTTGAGTCCAGCAACTGGAAGATGGCGATAGCCTCGATACAAGATGCACAAACAGCAAGGATTCGTAGATACAATAGGTCTCATTGCATTTGACTACGCTTTGGCATTCAATTCCTGTGGGATGTTCACAGTCACACTTCCACATATACAAGGCTTCCAATGTCTAAGGCCTTGCTGCAGCTGTTCTGTGAGACAACGATTAGCAGAAGGACTTAGACAAACTAGGAGTACGGGCAACAAAGTGGCAGATGAAATATAGAGTAGGGAAGTCTTGTCAGATTAAATTCTGTAAAATATTGGATGAATGCCTGAAGGATAAAATGACAACTTAGCTCCTTCTGATCTTGTAGCATATGGGGTCTGATAGTGGGTAATGTTTGTGACGTGTCTGTACAAAGTAAGCACTGTAGATCTGTTAATGTCTGTAGAATGTTTGTTAGAGACTAAATGTCTACTGGTCACTTTGAGAGCTGAATTGATGAATTCTTTCTTAGTGTTTGTCTACATTTGGGCTTATCACTTATACGCAAACATTAATGCCCTTCTATAAGTCCAAAGGACAGTTGTGTGCAAAACCTCGGTGGACTAATAAATACGGAGTGACCATTACAATGTCTATTTGATTTTTGAGGGTATGATGAACACCGTGTTAATGGACACCGGATGTGTTTGAAAAATGACACATGAGGCAAAAGATCAAACAGTCTGTTTATCTCTGTGTGTCTGTGCCTTGTGAATATATTAGCTTCGTTGGACTTCACCCACACCAAGATTGCGATCAGTGCCTGAGGCCCAGGGGTGGTTTCATGAGTGAGTTGGAATTCAGATTTTGCTCAATGCTGTCAACAACCAAGTGGTAACAAAGAATCGTGAGCCCTGAAATCTTGTGCCTTGCAGAAATCTTTATGGAAATATTTGTGTCTTGCTATGTAGTATTTTGTGTTGTTTAATTGTGCTAAATTAGGCTTAAGTTACTTTGTTGTGTTTGTACACTTAGTACCATATCTCTTGAACACTCAAATAGTAGGGCCTAAATAATCCAGCCCATTATACTTTGGCGCTGCGAGCAGGGTCCAGGAAAAGGTGGAGATGGACAAGCAAGTCATGCAAAACTATACCTGAAACATACCCAAGAGTTCTGAGTAAATGGGGCTGTCTCAAATACTGGGAGAAGGTATTGGCTGAAATGTCTGTCGTTAAGCTTCCACATACAGTATCACAATGCCTTAAGCATTTGTATAGCTTTTGTCACTAAGAGGGATTCTCCGCCTTTCGGGTGAATTTTTATGACTGCATTGTGGCAGTTAAATATTGAAACAGCTAAACTCTGAGGAACTCAACTGCAGCACGAGTTGGCCTCTGAGTTCTGAGAGCACTACTTCAAGCGAAATGGCATATGCAGTACAAGAGCGCGCTGAGTACTCTTAAGTTAAGCAAGTTGCCATGGCACGTAGATCGGCTATGGTAATGCAAAAGTGCCGCATGCATTGAGCTGCATGACGGTGGATGCAGAAAAGGTCCGATCTACAGCCCTGCAGGAGGATCGGGACCCAGGTACCTGGGACGGAAATATCTGGTATGATGATGTTTTGGATGGTGACAATACAATGTAACTGAGGCGTGCCCCCTCAAACATGTAAAAGTTAAAGAGGAATGCCGGAATGCTAATGAACAAAATCAAGCTCTAACGGCTGTCCTTACAACCGCGGAGACCACTACCTGTAGCTACACTACCACTGAGTTACAGGAAGTAACCCAAAGGCTACGTCAGTGCCCAGGGAAATCCTTGCCCAGCTGGCTCACCTGCCAGTGGGATTTAGGAGCCTCCCAACTGTTTTTTAATGTGCATATATTGATTCAGTTTGCATCATCACTGGTCCTGGCTGAATTGTGGGCTGGATAGGCTGATGGAGATGAACGCTCCCTGTAAGCAGCAGTAATACAAGTTGTCTGTGCTCGCTACTCTGCCTCTTTGGATTGGGATGTGTCTCCTCATCCCTGGAAAACCCTCTTGGAGGGTTCCATGATGTGGCAACACAATCTGCCGTTTATTATAAAGAGGCTGTCCCCTTTTCCCTTGATATCTGCACCTGATTGATGGAATGGAGACCCTCACAGTGGAGGGGCCTTGCTGGCTGTTAGGGCCAGCTGGGAGCTGGACTGTTGCAAAGAGTAAGAATCTATTGGCCCAACTTGAAGGGTCAGATGTAGATCAGAACGGACGCAGGTTAAGGATGCTTTAAATCCCTGCAGTAGCATTAAGCACATAATGAATGGAACTCGGAATGCCCTAGAGTGGTTGACGACTGTACTTCAGCAGTCAGTACATCTTCCCATCTTAGTAGAAAGGAAATGTTTCTGTCCCAGCTAAGGAAAAAAATTGATGGTGTACCTACAGGTGTTCTTTACGTGCTATATACTGTAAGCTTTGTAACCCAGGTGGGTTGCGATCGATAGCCCAAAGGGGCTGGTCACCTTTCCTGCCCTGACACTGTACCATAATCCCAAAAAGCAGGATGTTCCCAGTTACAACTAGACTTGGATGAATTGGACCCTGTATGGCAGGTTACTCAACCCATTGCCTAGGGGTATGGCCAGGGTTCTGGCATTGCTGCTGCTACTTTGGCCACTCATATTGCTGGCATCCCAGAGGGAAACCCGAGGCCACAAGTACCTATTACCCTTTGGTGGTCACGTGGCAATAAGTGGTGGCGAATTGCCCTAGAGGGCACTGGGGCTGAGGTTACCTTATTACGTGGGCATCTGGATCTTTATAAAGGGGAGCGAGTGTGTATTCAGGGATTGGGTTATGAATGCTCTATGAACAAAAGTCCACCTTGCTTTTAATGAGGGGCATCCTTGGTCTGTCCCCACGCTCATCTCCCAGGTACCTGAAGCATTTTGGGAATTGATTTGTCAGCGGGAACTCCTTACATGATGTCCACTGGGAAATTTGGTTTTGATATTAGGGAAGTAGTGTCTATTCTGGTTGGAAAAGCTAAATGGGAACCCGTCTTTATACCCTTGCCATCACAAATAATAGTTGCCAAGCAATATCATATCCCAGGAAGGGCATAAGGAAATCAATGAGATGGTCAAGTCCCTCCTAAACTTGGGGGTTCTTCGTCCTGCCTCATCCCTTTATAATAGAGCTTCATGGGCAGGTTGGAAACCTTACAGTTCATGGCGCATGACTATTGATTACCGCTATTTAAATCGGTTTGCCCTCCGCTGGCCACAGCAGTTACAGACGTTGTGACCCAGATTGAGGACCTTTCTAGCGGACTGACAGTTATTATGCTGTTATTGGCTTGGCTAAAGCTTTCTTCTCCATCCCTAATGCCGAGCAGTCCCAAGATCAGTTTGTTTTTACATAAGAAGAGCCTTCTGTAAACCTCTACATACTTCCACAGGGACACTGTATGTCCATAGTCCTATTTGCCATGATATGGTGGCACAGGATTTTCGTGAATGAGTCCTGTCCACCAGCATTAAAGTAGCTCACTGTATAGATGATTTACTATTGTGGGAATCCTATGAAAAGGAGGTTTCTGAAGCCCTTAATACTTTGATTGAGCACGTGCAATTGAAGGGACAGGAAATTAACCCCGATAAACTACAGGGCTCATCTATGGCTGTTCATTTTCGAGGAATACATTGTACTAAGGGTGACAGGATAATTTCCAATAAGGTCATAAAGAAGATCCCACTCAGCAACCCATCCGACAAAACAAGAAGCCAACAGTTTGTTGGCCTATTTGGATACTGCTGCTGCCACATACCCCATTTAATTATGCTCCTCCGACTCTTATATGCTGTGGCCAGCAAGAAATTTAGATTTGTATGGGGGCCCCTGAGCAACAATCGGCTTTTGAGGCTGCAAAGGAGGCCTTCACTAGGGCCTTACCCACACCTCCTCAGCGAGAGGGCCTCTCCCCTTCGAACTGCAAGTTTCTGTTAAAGATGATGTGGCTGTCTGGAGTCTGTGGCCGAAGTATAGAGGAAAGAACGCACCCCTAGACTTTTGGTTCCGAAAGCTTCCTGATGTTGCCACCAGATACACTGCATTTGAGAAACAACTTTATCCTGCTACTGTGCTTTAGTGGAGTCTGAAACACAGATGGGGATTCAATCATCTCTCTCTCTCTGCCCTGACCTCCCATTACAGGACAGGTACTCTCTGAAACACTCACCCATAAGGTAGGGTGTGCAAAACAGAGTTCAATTGTCAAGTGGAAGTGGTGGAAGTGAATGAATAGGTAGAAGGAATAAAGGCTTAGACCATTTTCTAAATGGAGAAAATACAGAAATCAAAATGTGCAAGGGACTTTGGAGACCTCATGCAGGATTCCCTAAAAGTTAACTTACAGGATGAGTTGGTCATTAGGAAGGCAAATGTAATGTTAGCATTCATTTTGTGAGGACTAGAACACAAAAGCAGGGATGTAATGCTGAGGCATTATAAGGCATCGATTAGACCACACGGAGTATTGCGAGCAGTTTTGAGCCCTTTATTTAAAAAAGGGTATGCTGGCATTGGAAGAGGGTCCAGAGGACGTTCATGAAAATGATCCCAAGAATGAAAGGGTAAACATACAGGGAGCGTTTGATGGCCCTAGGCCTGTACCCTCTGTTGTTTAGGAGAATGAGGCAGGGATCTCACTGAAACCCATTTAAGATTGAAAGGCCTAGACAGAGTGGATGAGGAGTGGAGGTTTCCTAGAGCGGGAGAGGCTAGAACTAGAGGGCACAGACTCAGAATGAAAGGATGTCCCTTTAGAACGGAGATGAGGAGGAATTTCTTCAGCCAGAGGGTAGTGAATATGTGGAATTCTTTGCCACAGACAGCTGTGGAGGCCAAGTTATTAGGCATATTCAATACTGAGTTTGATAGTTTCTTGATTAATAAGTATGTCAAAGGTTATGGGAAGAATAGGGTTCAGAGGGGTAATAAATCAGCTATGATGAAATGGTAGAGCAGACTCGATGGGCTGAGTGGCCTGATTCTGTTCTTGTGTCTTATGGCCTTATGGTAAAAGCTTTAAAAATAAAATTTGAATACCTTTTTTATTCAATACAATAAATTATTTTAAAACCACATTAACTTTTGCAGTCAAAATAATTGCTTCCACAGCAGATATGTCAATTTCTGGTTCAGGAAAAGTAGAAGGAAAAGAGACAGATCCCGATTTAGATTCAGATTCATTCAGGATAAAGAGCTTCATCCTATGTCATTAGCTCTATAGTTCGTATTCGTACAAATCCGACAGGAGCCTGACATTTACTAAGCAAACACACGTTTCACTGTGTTCACACATCCTGATGTGCAGGGAGATACCAAAGGAATTTTTAATTGTCAATAGACAGGGCAAGACAACTATTAAATTACAGGGTCACCATACTGATTTACTGTTTGACGGTACCCAAGATGGCAGCCATGGTGTTTTGGCATCATTTTGTTGAATGTTGTTCTTGTTGCGTGGTCACCTTGACCAACACACCACAGCAAATTCCTAATACATGTAAATGTGTATGGTGAATAAAGTTGATCATTGATGCTTCATTTCTAAAACAGGTCTTTCATGAAAAGCTTTCTGTAGAAAATCACGAGAAGCAAAGTAAAAAAAACACAACTTTGGGGGAAAAAAGCAAACTTCATGGATTTAGAAAACAAACTTTAAACAACTACAGGTGTAAGAAATGTTTGCAGAGCAAGACTCACAAACAATATTGGGATAATGACCAGCTATCCATTTCTTGTGACGTTTGGCAAGGGAAGACTAGACAGGACATCAAGTAGAAGTTCTCTGCTCAACTTTAAATGGTACCACACAGTCGTCAGACATCAAGGATGGAGGATCAATTTTATTTGCAATATACCTTTTTAAAAAACATGTCATAGGAATTTGTTGTGGTGTGTTGGGCAGGATGTGACATGCAACAAAAGAACACCATTCAACAATTATAAAGAATAAAGGATTCTATAAAGATAAAGAATTATATATAAATAAGAAAATTAATACATTTAGAAGTTAAAGGACAGATGTTGAATAAAATGTGCATACCTACACAAATACAGCATGTATCTACACTGTAAACAGGAGTATAAAAAGTGGTTTAAGGAGTCCACAATGCAGTGCAGTAACTGAGGTAATAGAAAGAGGGGAGTGGAGGGCCATCTAGAAGGTTGATCAGATTAACCATCGTCATGGGTGTCCATTTGTATGAAAATATGGGACATCAGTTTAAAGTCACATCTAAATGACTACACATTGACCAATAATCAGTGATTAGTGATCTCTTAGTTGGTCTAACCAATAGCATAGAGTAGTTATCACTCACTGGAACTAACCATTAATGAAGTCTTGTGCTCATTCAGCACAGAACAGGGAATTGTCAATGGAACTAACCATTGGCACAATGGGATTAATCACTGGCACTAACAAGTGACCAGCCAATGCAACTAATAGGAGTTGGTTGCATACCCCATGAGTGGTCAGAAGGTAGGCACAATATTGAATATATTTCTTGAGCATTCACAGCTGGCTTGCTTTTGTTACATTTTTAAAGTGCACAATTAATGTGTTAGAAATATTTGCAAGCTTACCCTGGTTTTGGCTTCAATTTGAGATCCTCGGTCCAGCAACAACTTAACCATGTTGGCATTCCCTCTCTTTGAGGCCACATGCAGCGGGGTGATGTCATTCTGGGGACAAGACCAGTTTTTAATTACTCTGACCTGCACATGTAATGGACCGACTGCTGGCACAAATATCTGATTCTTTACACATTTCAGATGTTTTTACAGCACTTGCTCTGGTCAGAATTTACACATTTGTTAACAAATCTCTGATGCAGTTTGCGTTTTATATTAGCCACCAAGATCGGAGTCAAGTGTTGCAGCTTCTTAACAACTCGTTGGCATGAAGCTATTGGACTAATATAAAACAAATTCACGAATCCCATTCCAGGAAAGGAAACACATCATCCTTAACTGGCTTTCCAACTTTTCATTCCCTTCCTCCTGCCCAGAATTCCAAAACACCCAAACTCAAAGCAACATGATTAACTCTTACACTGCACTCTGAAGCAGCTTGTTAGCCTATTCAGAGGCAAGATGGCGGAGGAAATAAAAACTCGCCTAATCAGCGATGTGCACATTTTGTGAGTGAATGTAAAAGAATTGGAATCACTATCACAGTGGGGATAAATACAAATGTAGATATTGACCCCTAACATTTACAATAAGGCATTTCTCACATAATCCTAAATACAACAGATTCTGCAGATGCCACAAATCTTGAGCAACACAAACAAAATGCCAAAGGAACTCAGCAAGCCAAGCAGCATCTATGGAGAGGAATAAACATTCAATGTTTCTGCCCGAGACCCTTCATCTGGACAGAAATACGGCCCTGACATCCTTTAGCATTTTGTGTGTCGTACACAATGTTAACTTCTTTGTTTTTGAATACATTTCAGGCATCTGCAGAAATCTTGTACTTACATGGTATGCTTGTTTTCCTTTGCCACAATATTCTTGTCAAGCTCAGTATACATCATTTCCTACTTTATAATTGTTATAGAATTAAAAACAGGAAATGATGAATCAGAGGAGGTGAGAAGCTACTGACAGAGGTGTTCAAGGTGATAAGATGCACAGATCAAGTGGATAGCCAGAGACTTTTTCCCAGGGTAGAAATGGCTAATATAATGGGGCATAATTTTAAGGTGATTGGAGGAAAGCATAGGGGAGATGAGAGAGGTGATTTCCCCCCCACAAACACACAGAGTGATGGGTGCATGGAAATAGAGGCAGATAGATTAGGGTCATTTAAGAAATTCTTAGATATGCGCATGGATGGTAGAAAAATAGAAGGTTATGTAGAAGGAAGGGTTAGATTGATCTTAAAAGGTTGACACAACATCACGGGCCAAAGGGCCTGTACTGCGCTCTAGTGTTCTATGTTCTATGCCAATAATTCCTATTCAAAATTTGTCAGATCACCTGGAAGAGTACATTTCTGAAACTTTCTTGTGATTTGATGATTGTTACCAGCACAAAGGTTGCTGGTCAGATGACCTTGAGCAACAGCAATTCTCAACAGTTTAATAGTTTAAATAAAATAAAGATAATAATACGAGTAGAGCCTTTACGAAGGAAAGGTCCTTTACTTCACAAGCCGTTAAGATTTATTCTAAATGTAATTTTCATGTTAAAAAGGGCATAAGAGAAGTGCATAGAGGTGAAATGTAACACAACCTAAATCACAATCTGGAACCTTACCCGGGCTGTGAAATCTACAGCAGCACCACGATTCAGCAACAAAGTTGCTACGTTTATATTCCCATAATGAGCAGCTATATGAAGCGGGGTAAAGCCACTCTGAAAGAAAGAGGAGATTTAAGCATTAATTTTTGCTTTTTGTGTTTTACAATGTCACTTATTCTCCTAAGGTTTGTTAACAATCACTGTTTAGTTGAGGCTCTTTACCCCAAAAGACAAAAAAAATCTTCCATGTCACATCCACGCCATTTTATTCTTCTTTTTGAAACTACTTTTGCTTAAAAAGCCGCATTGCCCAAGTTCATTGAATGGTCTTTGAAATGCAGGTGGTCTGAGGGCAGCACGGCAGAATAGTGGCCAGCGGAACGCTTTACAGTGCCAGTGAATGTTAGATCAGGGTTCAATTCCTGGCGCTGTCTGAGAGTAGTTTGTACATGCTCCCCATGACTATGTGGGTTTTCTCCAAGTGTTCTGGTTTCCTCCCACATTCCAAAAAAGACGTAAAGGTGAGGTTTAATAAACTGTCGGCAGGCTATGTTGGCACCGGAAACACAGCAACACTTGTGGGCCGCCCCCAGCACATCGCAAATGTTGACGCAAAAGATGCACTTCAATTTAAGTTTCGATATACACGTGACAAATAAAGCTAGCCTTTATCTCATCTAGCTTTATGTAGTCAGTGCAAGTTTGACCCTTTTGGCAGCAATTATCTGAGGTAGCGCGTTACAGACTTCCCAACCCAACAGGAGGCTTGTACGCGACTGATAAGCTCTTGCAACATCTCCACAGGTGAAGTTTGCACAAAGCGAATTGGATGGAAGTTCCAATCGCATGCAGTCTGCGTCGAAGGTTTAAAAAGGCTGGTGATTTTGCCTGCCAGTAGCAATTCTCTTTCAATGGCGCCTACCGGACTTGGCGTGCACCTTTTAGTTTTCCCGCTCTCTCTCATACATACACTCAGAGACAAAGATACAAACACACAGAAAACAGCAGGAATTTGTATTCATATAACATTATTAACAAAATAAAACTTCCCGAAGGTTGCTCCAGCGTAATTGTTAAGCACAACTTGACAGCAAGCAGATATTAGGGAGAAAGCAGAAAGCATTAGGGGGCGAGGTAAGTTTTAATGCACATCTTAAAGAGCAATTGAAGAAGGAATTGCAGAGCTTGGCAACTGAAAGCACAGTCATCAATGGCAGAGTTATTAAATTCAGCGGGGCTTAAGAGGCCAAGACATATGGAGCAGTCATATTTTAGAGCAACTTAGACAGATATAGTGGGACAAAACTATGAAACGACATGAAAATAGAAAAACATTTTAAAACAGGAACACTGTCAATGTAGGCCATTAGACACAGGAATGATAGCTGAGCACAGGGAAAGCAGCTTTTAACAGTCAGAAACACACATACAGACCCACGCTCTCTCTTCTTTTTCAGTGTACTTCTCACATTGGGCAGTTTTACATATATAAAAATCAGAGAAAATCCTTTCTCCAAACTAAGCCATAATTTCCAGTTGCATCGCATTCCACGCACTGGAATTGTATAATGAATTTGTGCTGAATTTCGGTATGCATCACAGCGTAGACGGATGGAGTTTTCACTCAGACCTCAGACTGATGCGTCTGTTTGCACATCCAAGATGCCAAAGTTTCACAACAAAATTTCCATAATTAAGTGACTTGTAAGTGTCCATTTTCATAAATTAGCCCCACCAGGATCCTGGGGTCTTCTAAACTGCAACTGGGGAGGGATGTACTATAGACAACTAAACGAAAATCAGAATTACCTTGAGTAAAGCCCAACTGCATTTGTCATTGTATGAGGCTGACACCCAATTTCTGACTCAGCAGTACTGCACAGAATCCATTCCCCAGAGAATGGTCTGCTTCTTATCCACACAAGTAAGACTGCACTTCATTAAAGATAGGCATGTGCACGTTAACCTCTTGGCTTCACACAGCCAGGCCATGACCTGCATAGAATTTACAGCCATTTCCAAACATGTTCGAGGAACAACTTGAGGGGAAGCATCTATTACCTAGCTGTAAATAAAAATATTGCTACAAAACATATAGATCTGCGTCACCATTCTTAAGCTTGGTAAACATTGGATGTTAGTCAACAGCAAAATTATACTCGTGAATTAAGAGTTCCTCCAGCATTTTGTGAGTATTGCCATGAATTATATATTGTGCATACGACAGGGAGAGTGATTCAGAATTGGAACTTACAATCAAACCATATGGCATACTTTTAAATGGCATCACCTGCTGTGGGTGCAAATGTGCTCAAAGGGAATATGCCCTTACAGCGGAGAGATCGGCCTTGAAGCACAAAGTAAACAAGAGCTGTAGAAGCTGTTTCTTGCCTGGTGGTGCCTTCTGCTTCAGTAAAGGTCACAATATAGAACTAGTAATGGAGCTGTTATCCAGCTCTAGAGAACATCGCGACAGACACAGCGTCAACAGGTCTAGAATATTTGCTATGATGACTCATGATCTCACCAGCCAGATATATGGGCTGACATGCACTCTTTAAGGAAGTGGCAAAGAGTATAAGGTGAGGATCCAAGAGACATATCCATAACCATGCTGCTTCAAACATTCCCCGAACGCTAAAGTGATCAGTGTTCCAATTAATAAAACAAGCCACCCTTTCTCAGAAACAATGTCATTATCAATACCTATCGCCTTTAGGAAACCAATGCATTTAGATAGGTTCACCTGCAGTGCTGTGTGGGGTTTAAACAAGACCCCCATGTCTAGTGCTTAAGAACATGCAACTACAATTTGGGCCCTACACTTCCAGAGATCTGGAGGCATTAGATGCATTTGCAAAGATGTTCAGCAAGCCTGTTAGCCATGCTTCCATTGGAGTGATGGGGAAGGTGCTGTGTTTAAGAGAGGCATTTCAATATTTTTAAGGATCCAAAGAATCCCTCTTTTCTGACACTTGCAGGGTAAGTGTCATGCAGCAGTCTGGGAAATTCAATCCTAGAAGCACACCTGATCAGGGCTGTCTGCAGTTCCCAGCACCTGCAGTTCACCGTAACTCTGACAAGGGCCCAACTGGCTCTTTCAAGTACGATGGAACTTGGGTTCTGACCAGAACAGATTACAAATGGAAAATTAATGATCATCACCAGCTTCTAAAATGACAAAACATAAAAGGGTGAATAGTCTGTCCCTAAGGCTTCCAGGTCCAACTGCAGAAAGCCCTGCAATTTGATCTATTTCTCCAGATTTGGGCATGCTACAGTTTCAAAAATAAAATAGAAAGCATAGCCAGAAATAAGAGATGAAGCAGCAGCAGCAGCACAAGGATTATGAGTGGCGTGGCATATAATATGTATACCTCTGTGGTCCTATTCACCGTCATCTACGATAGCACATTGGGCAGAGAAGAGAAGGAAAGAAAAATGAAGGATTAGTTCACCGGCGGGTGACAGGCGTTCCACAAACCCTGTGATGAACGAATGACAAGAAAGCAATGATCCAAGCAAAATGGGAAGTAAGAGGCGGCAGCAAGAAAAAAAAAGAAAAAAAGGGAGGAAATTGAAGAGGAATTGCACACTGAATAAATGTTATTTAGAATACTTTCTCATTATATTAAAGCATTTGCACACAATTTTAAAAAGGAAAACCATCATTCACATTTTCCTGTAAAGCAAAGTCTTTGACTTGGTTTCTTAAAAAAAAAATTCAGGATAAAGTTTTCAGTCTTGGCTAGACATATTCCTGCCTCCAATTGCCCAGTCTGCTCACTCCCACTACTTATGGCACAATACATCCAGCCTCAGAAGATCCTTTTTCCCCAAAGCTAGATAGAAAATAAAAGTTGTTCGGCTCCCTACAGGATGATTCTTGACTCTCTGGCAAACAACCATCCAGCCCCCATCCCCTCTTCTCTCCTTCCATTCATTTTCTCTCACTCCTCTAACACCCATCTACCAATCCATTATGGCCATGCCCTGGAGATTACTCTCTGGATCCTAGAAGACACAATAAAAGGGCTGACAAACCGATTTCAGAGGTTATGTGGCAAAAAATGAGAAAGGTCACACCAACTTTTGGCATGTGTTTTGGGCCCACACCACCACTGGATATCACAATAGTGAGACTGCCATGTCTTAAACAGCAGAGCATGAGTTAGAGGGCAGGCAGCATAGTTAAGTGCAGGCTCTGAGCTGGGGGAGGAGGGGGGCAGGCCGCGAGCTGGGGAACAGGCCAGGAGGTACACCGATGCCCACAGGATGTCAAGTAAGGCCTACCTTCGACTCCACGTCGGCGTTGTGGTCATTCTGCAAAAGCAATGCTGCTGCTTTGGTGTCGTCTTTGCGAGCAGCAATGTGCAAGGCTGGCAATCGGACCTTCCCTTTCGTGTCGTTCTCCAGTAGCAGCGAGACCACCTGGTCGTGGCCTTGCTGCAGCGCAACGGCCAATGGAGTAAACCCATCCTGCACAGGGAAATGAAAAAGTAGTGATTATACCCCAAGCATCATAGCTAGAGACATCAACAACACACACAAAATGCTGGTGGAACACAGCAGGCCAGGCAGCATCTATAGGGAGAAGCGCTGTCGACGTTTCGGGCCGAGACCCTTCGTCAGGACTATAGCTAGAGACATCCTGCCTTTACTCCACCTCCGGCACATCCAGAGATAAATACCATTTTACAGGGAACATCATTAAATACATCAAGAGTTTAAGAATAAAAGGCGATAGTAAACACAAGAGTTTCTGCAGATGCTGGAAATCCACATCAACACACACAAAATGCTGGAGGAACTCAGCAGGTCAGGCAGCATCTATGGAGAGGAATAAATAATCAATGTTTTGGGGCGAGACCCTTCACCAGGAAAGGGAAGGGAAGGAGAAAGAAGCCAGAATAAGAAGGTGGGGGAGAGGAAGGAGTACAAGTTGGCAGGTGACAGGTGAAGCCAGGTGAGGCGGATGTCAGGAGGGTTGGTCAGTGGATGATGTTTACTTTTCCTTTCTCAGTAGAGGAAGCCATGGACTGACATATCAGATGGGAATGGAAAGTAGTTATAGTAATTAAAAGTTAAAAGTTATCATAGTGTAGTATTTAAAAGGTTATTGCAGCAAGTTTGGATGAAGTATAGAAGAAAGAAATTCTTAAGGGATAAAAACACTAGCATTCACTAGATCAGTTTTGGTATAGTACCATATATAACAAAACAACCTGCCATTCATCAGCACTTCTTAAGTTTCACCATCAGCAGAACCATGAGCATCTGTCTTGGCTGCTAAAGCAGAAAGATTCAGCTTTGGTACAGAAAAAACTATGCCCAGTTCTCTAGATATGGTCTTATCAAAGCCTGGAACGTTGTAGCAATACTTCTACACCCATTCCTGAATGCTATTAGCCTTGCTGACCAACTTGCTGTACCTTCAATTAGCTTTGTGCTTTGTTTACAAGGATGCCCATGTTCCTTTTTGAATAGTTTCTAAGCATTCAAAAAGTTCCTCTTTTTCTATTCGTCTTTCCTCACATAGCACTTCACCAGCCACCTTTTACAGATTCTTTGTGCCTTTTTCCATACTTTTCTTTCCATCGTCAGCAAACTTAATACATTACTCATGGTCCGTTCATTTTGAAGATTGGCCCTGGATTGAGACCTTGGCACTAATCCTCCTGACAATGCAATAGCTTTCCAAATCCATTCCCATTTTTCTATCTAGGCTGCCCGTCACCTGCCCCGACCAGCCCTTTTTTTGAGTAACTTTCTGTATGTCACCTAACTGAATGTCTTCTGAAAATCTAAATATACCATGCACTGCTTGTTAAGAACTAAAAAAAACACACACAGAAAAAAAAACTACCAGTGGCATGTTCTATTTTTCTTTGGTAAAATAATTTTGCCTCTACCTACCAACTTAGGACTTTATAGTCACGAATTATCACTTTCTAATAAGAAAATTCAGCATTTATCCAATAACTTATTCCACTACCAGCTTATAATGGATTGTACTATCTTCCCTTTTTGTTTACCAGTCATTGTGTTTGTTACCTTGTGATATAGTTGGACAATTATAGGATCTATGGAAATTTGTAAGATTTTTAGAATAATAGGAAACCCCTTTCCAAGAAGCAAATGAGACACACAAAATGCTGGAGGAGCACTGCAGGTCAAGCAGCATCAATGGAGAGGAATAAAGATCCCTGCAAGTGGCCAAAGTGTTACATCTGCCCATGTACCTCCTCCCTCACTTCAATTCAGGGCCCCAAACAATCCTTCCAGGTGAAGGAACTCTTCTCCTGCGAATCTGCTGGGGTCACCCACTGTGTCCAGTGCTCCCAATGCAGCCTCCTCTACATTGGTGAGACCCGTCATAAATTGGGGGATCACTTTGCTGAGCACCTTAGCTCTATTTTTAATTCCGATTCCCATTCCTGTTCTTACATACCTTCTTACATGGCCTCCTCCTGTGCCACAATGAGGCTACCCTCAGGATGGAGGAGAAACACCTTATATTCTGTCCGGGTAGCCTCTAACCTGATGGCATGAATATCAATATCTCCTTCCAGTAAAAAAATCTCTACCTCTCCCCTCGTCTTCTATTCCCCAATGTATCCTCTTACCTCTTCTCACCTACCTATCACCTCCCCCTGAGATGACTCCTTGTTCCCTTTATCCTTTGGTCCACTCTCATCTCTTATCAGATTCCTTCCTCTCCAGCCTCTACCTTTCTCACCCACCTTCTAGGCTTCACCTATTACCCTCTAGCCATCCTCCTTCCCCTCACTCCACCTTTTTCTTTCTGGCATTCTCCCCTTTCCTTTTCAGTCCCAAAGGAAGGTCTTGGCCTGAAATGTTGACAGTTCATTCATTTCCATAGATGCTGCCTGACCTGCTGAGTCCCTCTAGCATTTTATGTGTATTGGTTTGGATTTCCAGTATCTGCAGAATTTCACATATTTAGGAATAAATAGTCAATGTTTCATCAGAGTCTTCATCTCAGCCTGAAACGTCAATTATTCCTCTCCATAGATGCTGCCTGATCTGCTGAGTTCCTCCAGTATTTTGTGTGCTGATCTGGATTTCCGGCATCTGCAGAATCTCTTGTATTTACCAAATGAGAATAATGGCAGTCTGCATAATTGCCAAGCTGTTGATAATAAAAGATCTGGGTCATCTCGATTTGTATTCAACACACAATGATGAAACAGACCCTCTCATGCCATAAGATCCAACCAAAGAGGGAATACAGGTCCAATAATCCAACCCATATTCTTGTGCAGTGAAGGTCAGTTTGCCAAAAGAGTAGGTTCAAATTAGACACAGTTCACACCACTGGGCATCTCATTGTAAAGAATAGCTCATCCACTGAATAAGGCAGGACAATCTGCCTAAAGCCATTAAAAAAAAAGCATGTGACCGTGGTTTTTTTTACAAATGGAAGTAAAGAGCACAAAAGCCAGAAAGTTATGCTGAACTTTATAAAACATTATTTCATCTCCAGCTGTAATACTGCATTCAAATCCACACACCGTGCTTCAGTAAGGATGTTAGTGTATAGAACAGATGTACTGGAATATTTCCAGGAATGAGGGCAAGTCTTAGAGCATCATTACAACTCAGAAGTCTGTACTGGTTCCTTGTCAAACAGTCCTATCAACCCACTCCACTGCTCTTTGCCCACACATCTGCAAATTATTTTCTCCCATGCCAGTCCTAAACTCTTTTGAAAACTGGTAAATAACTTAGAAAATGGACTGTAAAGGGCAGCGTTGTTCTCTCTAGACTAGAAAAACCTGATGGTATATTTTGCCAAGTTACTTAAAATATACACAGGTTTGGATAGAATAAATATTGGCTCACGATCGTTAAAGTGGTTTATAGTTATGAGGAGAAGGCAGGAGAATTGAGGTTGAGAAAAAAAGTTCATGACTGAATGGTGGAGCAGACTAAATTGTCTAATTCTGCGGGTTTCTTATGGTCTAAAGCTGAAGAGATGATAAGAAAAAGGCAAAGATTTAAAGCAGGGGTTTCCAATTTTTTTACCCCTTGGACCAAGGGTTAAGCCAAGGGTCTGTGAAGCCCAGGTTGGGAATCCCTGATTTAAAGTGATCATCAGGATCACCAGAGGTGGTTTCAGAAGAAAACTTCATTTTTCACAGAAGTAGCAGCTGAGGTTTAAAGCCTGATAATGTAGTGGAACTGGATTCAGTTGTAAATGTCAAAGGAAAGAAAGATGTATGAACGAGCAAGATGTGACAAATTTTAGTTTTAGTGAATGCTGTAGAACTCAGTGGCCACTTTATTAGGTACACCTATAAAACTGCCTGTTAATGTATGATCAGCCAATCACATGACAGCAATTTAATGCATAAAAGCATGCAGACATGGTTAAGAGGTTCAGTTGTTGTTCAGATCAAACATCAGAATGGGGAAGAAATGTGATATAAGTGACTTTGACTGTGGAATGAGAGACGGGAAAGTTTGAGTTTCTCAGAAACTGCAACAGTCTCTAGAGTTTACAGTGAATGATGTGAAAGACAAAAAAAAATCCAGTGAGCAGCAGTTCTGTGGGCGAAGGTGCCTTGCTAATGAGATAGGTCAGAGAAAAATGGCCAGACTGGTTCAAGCTGACAGGGAGGTGACAGTGACTCAAATAACTACACGTTACAACAGCGGTGTGCAGAAGAGCATTCTAAATGTACAACACATTGAAGCTTGAATTGGATGGGTTACAGCAGCAGCTGAAGAAGATACACACAATGGCCACTTTAATAGGTAGAGGAGGGACCTCAAAGGTTACAAGGTTCATAAAGTTGATCACTGAGTGCATATTCATTTCCCATCAATGCTACATATTAAAGGATGTTCTGTAAGCCCAGCTCCCAGTGCCAAGCCTTCTTTCAGAGAGGCACAGATTACAGAACATTATACAATCCCATCAATTACCTTATGTTCTTGCCTTGGACTTAACTAAGAAACACAGTCTGATTGGCAAAACATTTAACTGTTTGATAAAGTCAAGTTTCTGAAAGGCAACTTCAATGATTATGGTTGAGGGATAAATACTGACCAATACATCATGCGATCTGCCTCACATTTCTTCAAATAGTATTGTGGAATTCTTTATGCAATAGCAGAAAAAGGCCCTTGTTGACCAAACCTCACAAATAACAGCATCTATGACAATTCATGACTTCTTCAGTACTCGAACTGAGTGACAATCTGAATAATGTGTTCAAACATCTTGGCAGTGTGCAGGAGCCTGAAGACACAGACTCAATGTTTCAGGTACAGCCTCTTTTCCTCTACCATCAGATTTCTGAATGGGCAATGAACCCATGAGCACTACCTCACTATTTTTTCCTTCTCCTTTTGCACTACGTAATTTAATTTAATATTCTTTTTCATATATGCCTATTGTAATTTATAGATTTTATTATCATGTATTGCAGTGTACTGCTGTCACATAACAACAAATTTCATGACAGATGCCAGTGATATTAAACCTGATTCTGATTCTCCCAACCAGGCAGTCTTTTGTTCTGTGAAACCCAGCTGGCCACAGACAGCAGCTGCAAATATCTTGAACTAATTAAATTATAGAATCCTGTGTGGTCCCCCAAGAAAAATCTTGAAGTTTTTTTTAACACTCACTTGCTTTTAATTGATAAATATGCACAATATGAAGACAAAAAGATCATTCCTATGATGTTACCTCAGTTGCAATGCTCTGACTTGCCCCATTGTCGAGAAGAAACTTTACAACTTCCAGGTGATTCTCCTGAGCAGCCATATATAAAGGAGTGAAGCCATTCTGCAAAAGAAAGATAAATATTGTCATCATACATAGGGAAAAAGTGTAATTTTGCTTCACTTTACAAAGGTTTATTCTGGTCTCTTCTTCTTAAAGAATAAATTAGCCCTAAGGGGGATTTTTCTTCCATATCCACATTTAAGGCTCTTTACTACCACTCTCCTCTGCTTGCTTCAACTTGTTGACATACTTAAACAACACCTCTACACACCTGAGCCCCAACAGAAGAAAAATGGGAAAATGCAAAGAGCCTTCAGGGCCTTAAGATCAAGATCTAATGCGAAGATAGAAAGATAAGAGGGTCTAAATGGCCCACATTCATTTAGCAACCAATTCCATCTCCTTGCCACCTTTCTATTGGGTAAAAGCCAGGTGAGAACATTCAAAAGCACAACCAGTTTTAACCAAAGAGTCAAAAAAAAAGGCTATCTTAATTTACTATAAATGTATCTTCTATCTGATAGTTAGCTAGTGGTGTAGTGGCATCTGCAATGGACTTCGAGGTGAGTGTCCGGCCGGCTCTTTGCATGCTTTCCATCCATGTTGGGTTGAGCTAGCAACTCAGTCTCATAAAAAAAGACAAAAATGCGAAGAAATGGCAAGGTCACCACCCGTTGTGGCCCAAGGTGAAGAAAGGAACAACAAACAACAAAACAAACAACTATCTGATAGTGCCTCAATTGCTGTCCAGCAAGGGCTGACTGAACCCAATCTGAATCCATAATTAATACACAAGAAACTTAGATGTACTGTCCCCAACTTGGGGAGGGGGACTCTTTGGGGCTCAGGCAGAATAAAATGTTCACTTTTAATTCCAATGGAAATACATGTGCTAATAATACATTTTTGTCATCAAAAATATTTGTGGAATGGCAAGGAGTTTTGTTAAAATAACCAAACTTATTAAATTACTTTTAAGTTATTTTCATTTTATTGAGGTTCATCTTGAGTTAAATGAGTTAAATATTATTTTCTCTTCAATCATATTACTTAATTACCTCTATTTGTGTCCTCCAATACAAGAAGGGCGTTATGTTCAAGGTTAACCTGAAATATTAATATAGCTTCTGCATAGAAGATGTGAGAGTCAGCTAGTTCATTTTTCTTCATTTTTATGGAAAACCGATCTTCAATTAATGAAAAAAAGATGTATCTGACTGTGAACGTGTTAGTCAATCAAAAGCATTCCTAGCTTCATTTCACGTCAAAATCCATTTGCTTCAAGGCCATCTTGTGAAGCTAAGACACTTCATTAAGCATTCAGGACACGTAACATTGTAGTTAGTAAGACACAAGCACATTGATCCAAGGATCAAGGTTAGATTCTTAGTGCTTTTAAAATAGCTTTAATCATAGGATGCTGGGTAGAGTAGGATTCAGAGCCAACTTTTTGTATTGGCCAGCAAAAGTATGTACAGTCAAGACCCTAACTTTTAAAGTCCACTGACATTTCAATTGTCCAGTGAGTACTTTATAACTGCTCCAGCTTTGAGGCATCCATTGGTCAGGGTCGACCATGGATGCTGAGTCCTAGCTGTCTACATATATGCAAGTCAGGGCAGTATGATATGGAGAGCAAACGGTTGTTCATGCAGCATGCCCTGCCTCTCCACGCAGCTCATGAATTCGAAGAAACAGCAAAGACCAATACAGTTTGGCACTAGCGATGCCTGAAGCTTTCCCCATGAGTGGGTATAGCTGCAAGGCAGTGGTGAATTGAGATCAGAGTTCTCCTTCTCTGAGGTGAGCTGCAAACCACAGCTGACGAGCCCCGTCCATCCAGGCTGCTCCAGCATGTGAACAGGAGGGAAGGGGCAATACTGCAGGGTAACGATGAGTACGTATCAGGAAGGGGCACAGGAATAAAAATAGATGTGTAAAATTAAATCACACAAAATACTGGAGGAACTCAGCAGGAAAAGAGTACAGTTGACGTTTTGGGCCATTAGCCTTTGGCAGAACTCTTTTCCATAGATGCTGCCTGGCCTGCTGAGTTTCTCCAGCATTTTGTGTGTGCTGCTCAGATTTCTAGCATCTGCAGATTTTCTCTTGTATGTAAAGTTAAATCCCCTTTTTTATCAGTGGTGTTCAAAACCATCAGATGAGCAACAATGAAGTGACTAATGCTAGGGATTGAATATTCTGCATTACATATTATTTTGGAAGAACAAGCAAATAGAAAAAAAAGAGGTGGTGTAGATCTGTTAATAATCTTTACTGCAGTGTTGGTTCAGAAGCTTAAGATGTAAAATCAGTTCTGATAGAGATTAAAAGGAAAAATAGGGTAAGGAGTCACTGGTAGATGTGGTATGTACCTCCCTTAATTATACTGTTGGACAGAATATCAATCAAGAAATAATTGGGAGCTTGAATGAAAGGATCTGCAACAATCAAATGCAATTTTCAACTAAGTTCAAAGTAAATTTATTATCAACATACATCTACATCACCGTATACAACCCTGAGATTTATTTTCTTGCAGGCATACTCGATAAATCCAATAACCATAATAGAATCAGTGAAAGGCAGCACCAACAGGGTGGACAACCAATGTGCAAAAGACAACAAACTGTAAATACAAAAGAAAGAAAAAAAATAGTAAATAAGTGATGAATATCAAGGACATGAACTAAAGAGACCTTGAAAGTGAGTCCATAGGTTGTCGGAACAGTTCAGTGACAGAGCAAATAAAGTTGAGTGAAGTTATCCACTCTGGTTCAAGAGCCTGATGGTTGAAGGGTAATAATGTTCTTCAACCCGGTGGTATGAGTCCCGAGGCTCCTGTACCTTCTTCCCGATGGCAGCAACAAGAAGAGAGCATGGCTTGATTGTTGGGGTCCTTGATAATGGACGCTGTATTCCTGCAGCAATGCTTCATGTAGATCTGTGCAATGGTGTGGAGGCCTTTCCCTATGATGGACTGGGCTGTATCCACTACACTTGGTAGGATTTTCTGTTCAAGGGTACTGGTGTTTCCATACCAGGCTGTGATGCAGCCAGTCAATATACTCTCCACCACACTTCTATGGAAGTTAGTCAAAGTTATAAATGTCATGCCAAATCTTCACAAACTCCTAAGGAAGTAGAGGTGCTACTGTGGCTTCTTCATATTGCAGCAAGATTTTCAGTCTCTCTGCTGTATGCTGATTCATCACCACCTTTGATTTTGTCTACGACAGTGATGTTGTCAGCAAACTTAAATATGACATTAGAGCAGTGCTTAGCCACAAAGTCATAAGTGTAAAGTGAGTAGAGCAGGGGGGTAAGCGCACAGTTCTGCAGTGCACCTATGCTGAAGATGTTGTGGAGGAGATGTTGTTGTTTTCAATACGAATTGGGGTCTGCAAGTGAATGTATCATGGTTGAGAACTCAATTGCACAAGGAGGTATTGAGACCAAGGTCTTGAAGCTTATTGATTAGTTTTGAGGGGATGACAGTAATGAATGCAGAGTTGTACTTGGTCAAGAGCATACTGATATGTGCATCTTTGCTGTCCAGATGTTCCAGGGTTGAGTGAAAAGCCAATAAAATGGAAACCTGTTGTGGACCTGTTGTGCCAGCAAGCAATTTGGAGGCGATCAAAGTCATTTCTCATTCAGGAGTTAATATGTTTCATCACAAACCTTTCAAAACACTTTATCACTGTGGATGTAAGTGCTACTGGACAATAGTCATTGAGGCAAGTTACCACATTCTTCTTAGACAGTGGAATAATTGAACCTTGCTTAAAGTAGGTGGGTACCTTATCCTGCCCAAGTGAGATGTTAAAGATCTCAGTGAACACTCAAGCCTGTTGATCAGCATAAGTCTTTAGCACTCGGCCAGGTACATTGTCTGGGCCAGATGCTTTCCACAGGTTCACCCTCCTGAAGGATGCTCTCATGTCGGCCTCAAAGACTGAGATCACAGTATCATCAGGTTCTGTAGGAGTTCATGATGGTTCTTCCGTGCTTTGATGGTCAAAGTGAGTATAGAAGGTGTTGAGCTCATCTGAAAGTGAAGCCCTGTTGTGACCTACTGTATATTGCTTTATTTCACTTTGTAAGAGGTGATAGCATTCAAGCCCTGCCACAGCTGTCGAGCATCCTTTAGTGATTCAACTTTAGTCTGGAATTGCCACTTCACCCAAGCAATAGCTTTCCAGATATCGTACCTGGACCTCTTGTAACTTCCTTGGTCACCAGAATTGAGACTTGAACACCTCTGCCCTGCCCTAGATCTTATAGTTCATCCAGGGCTTCTGGTTGGGGAAGACTGAATGATTTTGTGGGGACACACTCATATAGCACTGTTTTTATAAAGCCTATGACAACCGTGGTATATTCATTCAGATCCACAAATGAATCCTTGAACACTGCCCAGTCTTTGACTTTGATTCCACCGACTCGAAGCAATCGCATAGCCACATTTCTGCCTCCTGCAACCACCCATTTGTAGTCCTAATCTTTGGGGTTTTGCTCTTTAGCTTCTGCTTGCATGCAGGTAGGAGGAGGACTGCCAAGTGATCTGATTTATTGAAATACAGACAGGGCATAGAGAGGTAGGCCTTCCTTATCTTAGTATAACAGTGGCCTAGGGGGTTGGGACCTCTGGTGCTACAGGTTATATGCTGATGGTAATTGGTCAGGGAGTTCTTCAAACCAGCCTGATTGAAATCCCTGACTTTCAGCTGAAATGCTTCGGGGTGGACAGTTTCTCGTTTGGTGAATGCATCATGCAGTACCTCAAGTGTCAGATTACAGTTGGCCACTGGTGGTGTGTAAACTGTGGTCAGGATTATGGAGGAGAAACCACTTGGCAAATAGGGTAGTCAGCATTTGGTTATCAGGTGCTCAAGGTTGGGTGAACAAAACTGTCACGTCAGAGCACCACAGGGATTTTACCATGAAACACACACCTCCACCGTTTATCTCTTCTCAATCAGCAGATTAGTTCATCCTGTGTGTCAGGAAGCCTTCAGATCTGATCACTGTAGTTTGTGTACTCTGAGTAAGCCACATCTCAGTAAAAACCAAAAGACAACAGTCCCTCATTTCCCTTTGATACAGCAATCTTGCCCTCAGGTCCTCAGTTTTGTTTTCCAGCAACTGCAGACTTGCTAACAAGATGCTGGGTCGAGGCAGCCTCATCCCTCTGCATTTCAGCCTGGTTTGGAGTACCCCTCCCTCCTGCTTTGCTTCTGGCCATGGCAATAAACCTTTGTATGCTTAATGACGACACACCTGCTTGCCTGGGAGTTAAGTTTGCCGAGTCTTTCAGAAGATTGTCAAATCTGTAGTTCATTAAATCGATTTAAAAGTATGTTTCTTAAAGGGAAATTACATGTTGCAGATTGCAGTGAGAGTAATTCAAAAAAAGTATATTTAATAGTATGTAGCCTGTAGAACATCACCATGGGGGTTATGGTCACCATTGTGGCAATATCGATCATCCTTTAGATTGAACAATTCAAATGTAGCCTTGAGATAAAGTTGCATTTCAGAATATTTCCTTTACCAACATGTTGAGGAACTAATCAGGGTACTCTACATCAGACACCGTGTAGTGAGACAAGATTAATAAATGATCTCATAGCAAAGGTTCTCCTCAGAAACTATTTGTAGAACAGCAGAATTTATAATCTAGTTCAAAGCTGAGAAATGCAGGTCTGAAACTAGGATTCTAAACTTAGCATAACAGTTAGCAAAACATCACTACAGCACCAGCAACCTGGGATCAAATCTGCTACTGTCTGTACGGAGTTTGCACGTTCACCCGTGAGCACGTGGGTGCCAATCAGGTACTCCGGGAGTCTCCACCTACATTCCAAAGACGTACAGCTAAGCAGGTTACTTAATAGGTTCATTGGTCACATGGTTGCAATTGGGTGGTGTGGGCACGTTGGGCCAGAAAGATGTGTGAAAATGTCGTAAGTAAAAACATAAAAACAATTGCAAGAGTATGAAGTACTCATTGCAAGAGGATGAGTATGAAGAGTTGGCTAAAGTGGACTGGAAAACTACTTTAAACTGCAAAACAATAGATTAGCAGTGATAGACACTTATGGACATTTGTAGATGCATTTCATACATTGCAGCAAAGATGAGGACCAAAGGATATACACCATCTATAGTTAAATCTTAAAGATAAAATGAAATTGAAGTAAAAAGCAAGCCACATTTTGGAGATTAGTGGCAGGCCAGTTGATGAAGACATTTTTAAGAATGAATGAGAATTCCATAAAGGGTGAGCAGAAGACGAATGAAATTAGCAAATAATATGGAAACTGACAATAGAGCTTCAATTGTTATACACAAGGGAATGAGTGACTGAGACCTTTTGAGAAGGAGATTGGGAAATTAACAATGAAAAACAGAAAAATAACTGTTTCTAAATATTGATTTTGGATTAGTCTTAATATCAAAGAACTCAAAAGACATTCCAATAATAATATTAATGATCAAGAGGCTATTAAGGAAGGAGCAATTTAAAACAACTATGATCACCAGAAAAGTATTCTAGGCAAACTGAAGCCCAGCAAGTTGCCTGCACCTCAGGTTTTTAAGGAAATGGATGCTGAGATAATGAATACATTTGTTGTAATTTATCAAAATTCTCCAGCCACTATACAATGAAGATGATAGTCCTAAGTTCAAAATAAATTTGTTATCAGAATATGTACTTGTCACCAGATACAACCTTGAGATTCATTTTCTTGCAGACATTTACAGGAAAAATAAAGAAATACAATAGAATCTATGAAAAACCATACATAAACTGTGCAAATAAAACAAAATACTACTGAGAACAAGTTGTAAATTGTTTTTGAAAGTGAATCTGTAGGTCACAGAATTAGTTCAGCGTTGTGGTGAGTGAAGTTATCCATTCCAGTTCAAGAGCCTGATGGCTGTTCCAGAACCTGTCGTTGAGAGATCTACGGCTTCAGTACCTCTTGCCTGATGGCAGTAGTGAGTAGAGAGCATGGCCTGGATGGTGGGGGTCTTTGATGATGAATGCTGCTTTCTTGAGGTAGTGCTCTATGTAAATGAGCTCAGTGGTGGGAAGGGCTTTGCCTGCGATGGACAGGGCTGTTTACATCACTTTCTGTAGCCTCTTCCATTCCTGGGCATTGGTGTTTTCATACTAGGCCATAATACAACCAGTTAAGATAATCTTCACTGTGCATCTATAGATGTTTATCAAAGTTTTTTAATGACATTCCCAATCTACACTAACTTCTAAGAAATTAGAAGGACTGTTGTGCCTTCTTTGTGATGGCACTCATGTGCTGGTCCCAGGACAGGTCATCTGATATGAATATGCAAAGGAATTTCAAGTTATTGATTCTCTCCAGCTCCAAACCCCTAGTGAAGACTGGCTCATGGATTTCCGGCTTCTTCCTCATTTAGTGGATGATCAGCTCTTTGGTTTTGCTGACAATCAGTGAGAGGTTGTTGTGGCACCATCAACTAGTTTTTCAATCTCCCTCCTAAAGGCTGATTTGCCACCTCCTTTGATTCAGCCAACAACAGTGGTGTGGTCAGCAAACTTACATACAGCATTGGATCTGTATTTAGCCACACAATCATAGGTACAAAATGAGTAAAATAGGCCTAAAAGGGGGAAAAAAAACAATGAGCTGATGTTGTCATTGAGAAAATGATGGAACCCTTTATTAAGGGATATTTAAAAAAAAAAGACAATAAAGCAAAGTTAATAGTGATTCAATGAAAGGAAAATCATGAATTTGTTAGAATTCTTTGAGGATGTAACCAATAGCTTGGATAAAAAGGAACGGGCATATGTATTTGGGTTGGAAAATGCATTTAAAAAGATGCATAATTTGGGTATAATATGTTGATGCTGACAGGGAGATGGTCACAGAAGAGAGGTGGAATAAATGGACCATTTTGAAAATGGCAATCAGTAACTTGTGGGATCTCAACTACTTATCACCCACATCGATTGTTTTGAGTATACTGGAATATTGCCAGATCTGATGATCATACAAAAACAGGTGAGTTAGCAAGTTGTGTGGAAAGGTCTGAACTGGGATATGGTTAGGCTATGTGAGAAGCTGGTAGATGGAGTCTAATGTGCAGAAATATTATTCACTTTTTATTATTCACTATTAATTCACTTAAATAGTCAAACAATAAAATGTTGAGGTAGAAAGGGATCTGGGGGTCCTAGAGCATGAAGCATAAATATTAGCATGCAGGAAACAACTGTGAAGGCTAATAGAATGGAGGCCTTTATTACAAGGGGCATGGAATATAAATGTTAGGAGGTCTTAATGCAACTTTGCAGGGTTCTCGTGAGACCACACCCAGAGTTCTGCATGGAGACTAGTCTTCCATATGTAAGGAAGGATGTGTTTGTAATGGAGATAGTGCAGAAAAGGTTAAATAAGTTCAATAAGTTGAATCCTAGAAAGAAAAGATTGACATATGATGAAAAATTGAGCAGGATGTCCCTAAACTTATATGAATTTAGAAGGACCATATTGAAACATAAAATTCTGCGGGAATTAAACAGAGTAGATACTGAGAGGGCATTTCCCTGGTGGAAATATTAGAACTAGGTAGCGTTGTTTCAGAATGAGCGCTTGCTTATTTCATCAGGAATGAGGCAAAATTTCTTTCAAAGAATTGTGAAATGTTTTATCCCAGAGAATGGAGGAGACAGAATCATTGTATATATTTAAAGCGGAAATCAGCAGCTATTTACAGTATCAAGGAGTGGAGAGGTTTGGGGAGGGAGCAAGAAGGTTTTGTCAAGATAAAGAATGGCAAGTCAGGCTATCTGGAGTACTACTGCTCCTGTTCCACATGTTCTTCCACTAAGAAGGAAAATGGTATTTCTAATTCAGTACAATATTCACAACAAAAGACCATTTACTGCTGGATCTGCTCCGTATTCAACTGGATGATAGTTAAATAATTCACCCTCCTCAGAAGCGGTAGGTAGAAAATAACAATAATCAGTTGGGATTTCAGCAAGGGAAACCACAAATCCATTGGAGCGTTGGTGAAGGTGAACCAGTTGGTATCACATATTATTAGAAGACTTTAGTGAAGTGTCATACAAGATGTTATTAAACAAAATTCCTGCCACTTTCTGAAGATTATATGTTCTCCCTGAGATCTCATGGGTTTCCTCCCACAGTCCAAAGACATACCAGTGGGTAGGTAATAGGTCCTTGTAAATTGATCCATGATTAGGTGAGAGTTAAATTGGGGATTGCTGGGTACTGTGGCTCAAAGGACTGGAAGGGCCAATTTCACACTGCATCTCAATTCAAAAAAAATTAGATTGGATGGTATTGGGGGCAATACACCGTACATGACTAGAAATCCCAGAGTAGAAATAAATGAGTATAGCATATTTGGTGCTGGGCCTCCAATTGTTCACCATCTATATCAATCATTTTGAGGAAGAGATAATTGTAATACATACATCCAAGTTTGCTGATGACAAAGTAAGATGAGCTGAGAGGGATGTAGAGTGGCTTCGAGGAGATATGGGCAGGTAAGTGAGTTGCTGAGGAAAGGCAATTGGAAAGTGCAACACAGAGGTCAATCACTTTACCAAATAAAAGAAACAAAGCATTTGTGAATGGCGAGAGTCTGGAAGGTGCTAGAAAGAGATCTGGCACCCTTGTAACAATTCACTGTAAGTTAATATACAGGTTCAATAGGCAATATATTCAAATAGGTTTGAGTACAAGAGTTGAAATGTCTTGCAACAATTATACAGAACTTTAATAAGAACACATTTAAAATATTGTATACAGGCTTGGTCTTTCTATCTAAGAAATACTATATTTGCAATATATTGTGTATAGCAACATTTGCCAAACTGATTCACTGGATTGGTAAGTTTCTTCAACGAAGACAATCTGAGAAGATTGGCCTCAACTTCTTTGACTTTAGAAAAACAAGAGGTGATCTCATTGAAATGTACAAAATTCTTACAGACTACTCAGGATAAATAAAGAACATAAGAGATTCTGCAGCTGTTAGAAATCCAGAGCAAATGCCCAGAATGGTGTATAAACTCTGTAGATCAGGCAGCATCTATAGAGTTGAAGTTTTGGGCCAAGACCCTTCATCTGGATACTGTAGATATAGACTGAGGTGTTCAGAAACAGCAGTTACTGTGTCAGAACAAGGAATTGGCTATTCAGGGCAGAGGTGAGAAAATGTTTTCACCCAGAGGCTACTGAATCTTTGGAATTCCCTACCCAAGATGGTTGTGGAGGTCCCAGTCACTGAGTCCACTCAAAACAGATATTGATAACTTTTTAAAACTGAGTCAGACTGAGTGTAAGAAAATGGACATTTAAATATTGACATAAAAAATCAACCATAATCTTAATGAGTGACAAATATGACAAGAGAAGCCTAGCCCCGCTTCTATTTCTTTGTTCTTTGTATTCTGTCACTCTTAATATCTTTGCTTTACAAAAGTATATAAATCTCAGTTCTGGATTTCAAAGTGATATGTTCACCCACTGGAAAACTTTTCTTAGATCATAATTGAATAGCCTGGCTTGAATTTTAATCTTTTGTGATTTACTCTAGATCCTCCAACAGAGTAGATAGTTTCTCTCTATCCTATCAAATCCTTTAATCACTGACATTATATTAGCCTCAATTGAGGGAATGGATATTAGTTTTTGCAAAGTTGTGATTTTGTCTCCTTCCCCTGGTCCAAGTCTGCATTGCAAGTTCATATATAAACCAACAGAGATTGTAAAGAGGAGGTATAGAAATGAATGTCTTCTTGTACCGGGTCTAAGCTAATTTAGAAGATTTGCTAGTGTAAAAGCTGGGGGAATTGAAACAATTCTATGCCACAAATACACAAGGAGTCTAATGCTTATGAACAGTTAGGAAAAAAAGTAAAGATGAACGACCAGCAGTTTTGGGAGTTTGTTCTCCAAGTAAGTTGGATCCACCCCATTGCAATTCTACAAATAGGGTGCCAGCACAACAGCTGGTCAATCACATGGCATCTGCTGGGAGACATTTAAGCTGGATTTTCATAGATTCATACTGTATATCATAGAAATGTACAATACAAAAACAGACCTTGGCCATATCAACCACAATACCAAACTACACCAATCCCACTTACATACATTAGTCCCATATCCACTGCACTTTTCCTTTCCTGTTCAATGCTTTTTAAACATTGCAAGTTTTTAAAAATCTGTTTTGTCAGCTTTCAGTTTTTGGCTTGAAATTCAAAGCTAACAACCTGTTTTGGTACCAAAGAATAGCTGAAATGGAGATTTAGTTAAAAAAAAATCATGTCCTTTGTCACACAAGCTAAAAGCATCAAAACTTGCTGTGTTAACCAGTGTAAAGAATCAATATTCTAGATGACAGCCTCAATGAATCTGGCTGATGGCACTGTACTGGATAACTACATTGCAACTATAAGATCATGTAGTATCTAGGTTTGCTCACAAGATAAGATTGATTGTACGGAGTGAGTGTGTTCATTATTACTCACATGATATGAATTTAATTCTTCACATCTTTGCTCCAATGTGTGCCTATGTGCTTATGATGCATATGCTAAATATTTCAGCCTACCCATAAACTTGCCTTTTAAGCAAACTTACAGATGGGCTATCAATGAATTATTTGTTACCAAACTGATCTATTCAATAACTTGGCTCATTCACATGGTCATTTGAGCATGATTTGTCCTTATGTTTTAGCTTGATGACAACACCTTTGTAAGCCAACTCCAAATTTTGGAAATAAATTTGTTCTTTTGCATGCATAATAATTTTAAATCATGTAAATTTCAAAGAAATTGCACTTTCATGGCCTATGATTACATTCAAAGAAACAAAATTATTTAGAGCGTTCAGCATTTTGGCTTAAATCTTACCTGTGACTGGGCGTTGATATTTGCACCATTTGTTACAAGGACATGGACAACCTCTGCTTGCCCAGCTAATGACGCAATATGCAAGGCAGTATTTCCTTTCTGAAAGCAAAAGGTAAGGCAAATCAGTAATTATTGGTATGAATCTGGTGCACTCTGATCAGAGTTAAAATACAAAGTGAGTGAGATTCTAGCATTATCTTGATTTACCTGTATCTGTGGTAGACCAAACAATGAGAATTGACTGTTACTATCAGACAACAATTCCATTAGTTCTCTATCATGGGGCTTCCAGGATTATAGGTTTTGATTCAGATGGATTTTAGTCCTTTTACAACTAATTCCATAATTCCAAAGGATAGATCAACATACATATTATAAATGTCTCCAAACTTCAGTTGAGCTCAGCTGTGAAATTGCAGAGGACTTCATTAATCTGAATAAATTAATGACACATAAAGTATACATTCAGATTTAAGAAGAAGTCAGCCGGGGAGCAGGATTTTTTTTCCTAATAACAATTCCAATACATCAAGCTGTTGAATTATCTGGTTTATGCAATTTCAATTCCCTTTCCCTTTGCCGAAATCCAAACCATCTGTCCTCGGCCTTTTCCACTTCTATGATGAGGCCAAACACTGATTAGAAGCATAGCACCTCATGTTCTGTTTGGGTAGCCTACAGCTCAAGGGCATCAACATAGAATTTCCCCAATTTGAGGTACCTAATCAGCCTGATTTATTTTCCCATTTCTATCAGTCTGCCCCTTTTTCCATCCTCCCCATCCCTAAACTCATCACTCATTACCCTTCCCTTCCCACCGTTAAGGACATCTTCAAGAGGCAATGCCTCAGGAAGGCCACATTCATCATTTAAGACCCTCACCATCCAGGACACTTCACATTACTACCATTAGGGAGGAGGTACAGAAGCCTGAAGACACACACTCAATATTTTAAGAACAGCTTCTTCCACCATCAGATTTTTGAACTCTCCATGAACCCTTGAACACAATTTCATTATTCATCTTTTGCAGTGTTTATTTTGTAAATCTTAGTACTTTTTATGTCTTTCACTGTACTGCAGTCACAAAACAACACATTTCACTACATATGATGGATAATAAACCCGATTCTGATTCGCTCTCCCTCATACCTATAGTATTTTCCTGGGTTTCTTTTGGCTTGTTTAACTTTTCATATCCTTTCCTCTCATTCCATCTGCACATCACCCTTCTTTTATCTGGTTAAATCTATCACTGAGAAGCCCTTTCACCCCTCCATCTCACCTCTCTGTACTAGTCCTCCCCCTCCAAGTCATTTTGCAGGATTTTGACCTGAAATGTTGATCATCACTTTGCCTCCACAGATGCTGCTCGACATGGTGAGTTCTTTCAGTGTTAATGTTTTGCTCCTGCACCTGCAGTTGCTTTTGTCTCCAAGTTGCTAGATTACATTTGGTTTATTTAAATTGATTTGAGGTTAGAAGCTTACTCTTCAATGAACAGAAATGTACAATGCTTGATCTACTGAATGATCCAAGATGGCGGCGCGACGCAGCTTGCAGCAGCCACTCCGGAACTGATTATCTGTTATTTGTGAAGCAGGGTGCCATGTGCAATCATAATCGGTTGAAAATGGATGTGGGAGCATGGAGGAACATCTGGAAATCTCCAGGAAGACCTTCTTCGTTGCTGCTGCTGCTGTGAGGTCCGGGTCTCTGCTGGGAAAAAGGCCCCCAGTCCTCGGGGTCCCGTTGCCGATGGCCGTTGGCGGGGGTGTCTTAATACGCTCAGCAGAGGATGGTGCTCGGAGAAGCTGTGCTGGAGGGGATGGTCGGTGGCTCGGAGGTTCGACGGAGCTTTCATTGTGTGCTGCGTCTGCGAGGCTGAGTTGGGCGGTGCCGTGTAAGTCCATAGCGGGGGTATTCCCTTCTGCCACCTGCATGGGATGACGAGTCTCTCGGGACCCTGAGGACTTGTGGAAACTGTGTAGTGGTTTCTTTTGAACTTATAGTCTTTTAACATCTGTCCATGGTCTGTTTTTTTATCAATTATGCTATTGTTTGCATTGTTGTAACTATGTGGTTTTGTGCAGGTCTTGTAGCATTAGTTTTTGGTCTTGTTTGTCTGGTGAATTTGGAGCTCCTTTCTGGGGAACACGAAAGCAGCCTCTCTGGACTCTGGATTGGAGATTGCCAAAAGTTATGTGGATTTTCTGGTGTAGTCTGTTTTGTCACATGCTTTTATGATATCATTCTGGAGGAACATTGTCTCATTTTTTAACTGCATTGCATTTGTGGTTTCTAAATGACAATAAACTGAATCTGAATCTGATATACACTAATGACGTCACACACAAAATGCTGGTGGAACACAGCAGGCCAGGCAGCATCTATAGGGAGAAGCGCTGTCGACGTTTTGGGCCGAGACCCTTCGTCAGGACTAACCGAAAGGAAAGATAGTAAGAGATTTGAAAGTAGGAGGGGGAGGGGAAAATGCAAAATGATAGAAGACCGGAGGAGGTGGGACGAAGCTAAGAGCTGGAAAGGTGATTGGCGAGAGTGATACAGAGCTGGAGAAGGGAAAGGATCATGGGACGGGAGGCCTCAGGAGAAAGAAAGGGGGAGGGCGGAGCACCAGAGGGAGATGGAGAACAGGCAGAGTGATGGGCAGGGAGAGAGAGAAAAAAAAACAAACAACTAAATATTGTCAGGGATGGGGTAAGAAGGGGAGGAGGGGTATTAATTGAAGTTAGAGAAGTCAATGTTCATGCCATCAGGTTGGAGGCTACCCAGCCAGTATATAAGGTGTTGTTCCTCCAACCTGAGTGTGGCTTCATCTTGACAGTAGAGGAGGCCATGGATAGACATATCAGAATGGGAATGAGAAGGGAAAGGATCATGGGACGGGAGGCCTCGGGAGAAAGAAAGTGGGGGAACACCAGAGGGAGATGGGGAACAGGCATCCCACCCCCTCCGGTCTTCTCCTATCATTTCGCATTTTCCCCTCCCCCTCTTTCAAATCTCTTACTATCTTTCCTTTCGGTTAGTCCTGACGAAGGGTCTCGGCCCGAAACGTCGACAGTGCTTCTCCCTATAGATGCTGCCTGGCCTGCTGTGTTCCATCAGCATTTTGTGTGTGTTTTTGTTTGAATTTCCAGCATCTGCAGATTTCCTCGTGTTTACACTAATGACATCTCATTTATATAATGGTAATAAATCAGCGATTCATTAAGTCGGCTGACTGGGCAGAGTGGGTCCTATCCGTAGCACGAAAATAACAAGCAGCGGTCACTCCACGGTACATTTACTAAACCCCAACATAATGAATGGATAAACTATGACAGAGTTGTATAAATTTCAGTGACTGGCCTATTGCAATCCCCACTACACTTACCACCAAATGACATAATAGCAGCTACAATGGGCTTGGATCAAACTATTTTGGGACTGGTCCAATGAGTTCTTGTTTATGTAAGAGCAACAAAGAATGGATTATGCAGTTTGATGTTTACAACAAATGTAAGAACTCTAAAACAGGAGCAAACAATTCAGCCCATGGACCTTGATACACCATTCAATTTTAGCACAGCTGATCTGTGCCTTAACACACAAAATTACCTGTCATAGGGCTAAATCTTTTTAAATTTTTACTGATCAAAAATATCGTCTTAAAATTACAATGCCTTATACAGTCTTCAGCTTCAGATTAGTGGTACAAAATACAGTGGAAGCTCTCGAAACTGTAATTGAAAACTATCCACAAAGCAAAGATATTATTGAGTAAAGAGCATGACTTCAAACTGAAGAGTCTCACATGATCAATGTTAATGAATTATTCTAAATTGTATGAGAAAGGGTAGACAAATAATGTTGCTGATGTAATGTATTTAGATTTAATCAAGTACTACGTACAATGTTCCCTCTAAGGTGTGCATGTTTGTGCACACACACATCTTCTGCTACTAGCGCACAAAAGGTTGTCACCCTCTACCTCAGTGGCACGTTAAGTAGACTTCACAATCGTACACAATCACATTTCCTTTTCCAATGCAGATGGTCTTGACAATGTGGGGTTTGCGATAATTTGTTTGCAGATTTTAGAAATGGCTTACTTATTGTTTTTATTGAAGAAATTATTCATTCACTATGTCAACTTCCAAAGGATCAAAGGGTGTGAAGCACAAAAGAACTGACTGTTCATTTAGAATGGAACGGCTTAATGAAACAGTAGAAACTGTTACACTGAAAGCTCACGAGGTCAGGAACGTACAGCTAAGAGAAATTTTTATGTACAATACAGAAACTGGTGTGACCTTCGTGTATGATCACGATGCAAATGTTGCTGGTTAATTTGCAAGTGGAAAAGATGTGATATTTGAAAACTTGACTTTTTAAAGTGTCATTTAGCAAGAAAATCACATATGGACAGTGTGCAAAAGCTACGGCAAGAAAATCCTTCATTACTTGCTACAGGCCTGCTACACATTTTGTGAGAGTGCAAATGAACAAGAGCAAAAACAATCAAACCAAGAGAAGATCAAAGTTCTTATTGACAGTGTTTTGCTAGCTGTTAAAATGAATGACTATATATACAACTCAGTGCATACCTCTGGGCAAAAAATTGCACAGCACAAGATTTTTGTGCACACTGGTTATTAAAAATTAGAGGAAACATTGAACACATAGTAAATTTGCAACGAAGGTCAGGTAACATGGAGTCAGTGAGTGGGTACTGAATGGATGTCAAGGTCATTACTAAGCACAAAACAGAGAGTTGCAAGTTAAAGACAGGTTGAAAGAGTAAAGTAGTGCCTTTCTGGGATTATTGTTGTTCATGACTTCTAGTAACAATTTGAATTTGGGAATCAGGAGTCCAGTTTCTAAATGTGTATGACGCCCTGGTTAAGATTTTTACTGCTATGCTGTAGGTATTTCATTTCAGCAGTTCTAAAGAGCAATCTGTTCTGCTTTCTGCCTGTTTGGGTTTGAGCTGAGATAAGGGTTAGGGGCTTTATTGTTCAACTTAGGAATGTGGTGTCAGCCAGTCAGGATGGTGGAATTGGGAGAAGGTTCTAGGGAACACTGGACGGAGAGATTTTGTGGGGGATGCTGACGTGGGTCGAGGTCTTTGTTCGCGGGAGCTCGGAGAAGACAGGAGGGAAGATGGCTGAGGATGCCATCCCTGTTGCACAAGCTGCTTTGCACAGATGAATGGCTTAAAGGGGGAAGGACCAATACTCCCATGGGAGAGATGGACTTCCGGTGTCATTCGGAAGGTGCAATGTGTACATCGAAAACAATGGCTGCACTGTGCACATGTGACTGTTTAAATATAAAGGGCCCTTTCTTTCCTTTAGTAACTGGTTGCTTAAGTTAACATTCTTAAATATACTTCATTATAACCGCATACAGTGTACGGTATTTCTTGTCGATGGGCGATTGCTGAGGGCAGTAACTCACACAGCATTCACACAAACCAGGGTTTGGGTGGATGAGACATTCCAACCTCACGGATTTGTGGGACCAAAGTCGTATACACCCAAGACGTACAAAGCTGAGAAAGGGGGGTTTCTCACTGCAGAATCCAGTGGGTGTTTGCGAGGGGCAGTGAGCCGTTTCTAGAGACGCCCAGTAAAAAGGGATTTCTTCTGCAATTGAGTCCAAATTGGGAGAATTTTCTGTTTAGATTAAGTCAGAGACGGTGCAACTTACTATGCAGAATAGAGCATCCACATATGACCATAAATGCAACAAACTAACAAGGTTTTCAGGAGCAACATACATAAAATGCTGGAGGAACTCAGCAGGTCAGGTGGTATCTAAAGAAGGAAATAAGAATTGATGTTTCAGTACAGACACACAGTCACTGAAAGTAGCAATGAAGGTTAATAAGATCATAAAAAGAAAATGAACCTAGAGGACTTGTTCTTTATTTCTAGAGGAATACAGTTCTGAAACAGTGTAGTCATCAAAACTTCATTTTGATCATATTTGTAATACGAAGCACAATAGACGTGAACAACTAGAAAGAAAAGCAAAATGGTAACCTGCTGGGATCAGTGTTGAGGCTCCTGCTATTCATGAGGGGACTTTACAGGAAGTGCAAGGAAAGATTCATGTGAGTAATTCTGGAATGAAGATGGTTACAATTATCCAGAAAACAATATTCCCTTGCTGACCATTTCTCTCTCGAAGATAATGGTTGGGAGGAGATCTGATAGAGTTTTCTGAATGATGGTATTTCATAGGGTAAGAACTGTTTCCACCCGAAGGACACATAAAAATTATGAGCTATAAATATAAGGTATCACTAATAAATCTAACCGGGAAGTCAAGAGAAACGCATTTATTATTGACGGATACCACTGTGAAATATGCAGCAAAGGGAATAGCAAAGATGCATTAAGGGAAAATTGGACGAGCATGTGATAGAAAAAAACAGAAGATTAAATGATGATGGTAGAATGAATTCCACCTGGGACATTAAAAAATGGACTAATTAAGTGCCTATTTCTATGCTGTAGGCTCTGACATAAAGCGATTTTGTCCCAGCATCCACAACTACAGAGCAATTTAATAGTACAAATATTTCAGGCTTTTGATCCTGTATGGCATAATTTGTATTTTAAAATTATAACCCCATGATCTTGACAGAATAATTTCTTCACATCTACCCCAAGGAACTTTTGAACGTTTCATCTGCCTCGATCAGGCTTGTATACTCAGAGGAGTAAGAGCCTCAGGAAATGTGGATCTCATTTAAGATGAGCTGCTGAAAGTTTAATCTTATCAGTAAAGTTAGACTGTAACTCAATGCCTTTTTTTTAATGACTAATATGTCACAATCCTTCCTGTAGAAAAGCAATGCAGAATCACTTCACAATTATGTTCTTAAACACAAGAGATTCTGCAGATGCTGGAAATCGTGAGCAATATGCACACAAAGTGCCGGAGGAGCCCAGCAGGTCAGGCAGCATCTTTGGAGGGGAATAAACAGTCAACGTTTCGGGCTGAGACTATTCAACAGGACTGGGAAGGAAGGGGGCAGAAGCCAGAATGAAAGGAGTGGGGGAGGGGAAGAAAGGGAACCACAGAAACGTGGTGGGCAGGTGAGGAGAGGAGAAGAGAAGGGGTAACAGGGAAATTAGAATGGGGAATGGCAACAGAAAGGGGGGGGGGGGGGGAAGATGACCAGAAGTTGGAGAAATCGATATTCATGCAGTCAGGTTGGGGCTGGCCAGACAGATAATGAGGTGTTGCTCCTCCAACCTGAGAGTGGTCTCAGCATGGCCGCAGAGGAGGCCATAGACAGACTTGTCAGAATGGGAATGGAAAGTTGAATTGAAATGGCTGGCCACCAGGAAATATTGCCTTTTACGACACGCAGAGCAGAAGTGCCTGACAATGCAGGGTCTAAATCTGCACCGGGTGTTTCAGTTGTAGAGGAGACCACACTAGGCCTACGGGATGGAATAAATGACCCAACAGACTCACAGGTGAAGCGTTGACTGAACAGCAGTGATAGAAGAGGTGTAGGGGCAAGTGTAACACCTGACGGTAACAGTGAGAAAAGGGCATTACCTGGGTGCAGGAGGTCCTTAATAATGGACGCTGCCTTTCTGAGACCCTGTTCCTTGAAGATGTCCTGGATACTTTGTAGGCTAGTACCCAAGATGGAGCTGACTAGATTTACAATCCTCTGGAGTTTCTTTTGGTCCTGTGCAGTAGCGCCCCCTCCTCCCCCATACCAGACAGTGATGCAGCCTGTCAGAATGCTCTCCACGGTCCATCTACAGTTTGTATATAAATTCTTCAGTGTATATGTTAATGCTGTGGCAAGTGTGAAACTTTCATCTGGTTGGGGAGAGGAGGAAGAAATGGGCTGAGGGTGGGTTCAGACCCGGATCTTAAGGACAGGGAGAGGCTGGTTTGGGGATACGAGGGAGAAGTGAGTGCAGAGTGGGTTCAGACCCGTCTGTGAAGAGCAGAGAGGCAGAGATTTTGAAGGAAGCACGATACTGCAAATCTTTGGAAAGGTGAGAGGATTTCAGGAAATATTAGTGATAAAAAACACATTATCTGTCTGTGTCTGTGATAGTTTGTTGTCAGTGAAATAAACATCGAACGAGAAAATGAGGGAGATGGGGGAGGGGACTTTGATAATACAAAATGAACAGAGATTTCAGTGTGATTAGAGACTTAAATACTGCTGCAGTGCTCCTCACAGACACACTGATTGATTTGCATTCCTTTTGGAGACTTATCATGACTCCTAGCCTCCTGAAGATTGTTTCCCTTAGTGTATTATTACCACCTCCCCTTCAAAAGATGTGCTACCCTTCGGGTCATTCCGTGATTTCAAGCTCATTCCAAAGGGTTTCTTTCAAAGGACAGATAATATGTAACTTTCCATTCCAAAATTTACACTGCAATCCATCCAAGGCACTTAGCATAATCAACTCTCTGCTCCCAGAATATACTAAACTGAATGGCAATGTTACCTGATTTAACAACGGTACCTGAACGATTTGCCATTTCATATAGAAAAGTCCTGTTTCTTTGGATTGTACAAAGCAGCACAATCAGTAAAGCATTTTTGCAAAACTGAAACATATGTCATCAGAACAGATCTGCTTGTAATGTTGTTGGGAATGGGTTTGATGTCAATATACACACAAGGAGTGCGAGTGTATAGCTCATTGAGACCGGCGTCACAAGCAGACAGGATGGTGAAAAAGACATTTAGCTTGCTGGCCTTCATCAGTCAGGGAACTGAGTACAGCAGCTGGGACTACAAGTTGCAAGCGTGTAAGTCGGTGGTGAGTTACCGCACTTGGAAAACTATATTCAGTTTTATTCACTTCGTTATAGGTTGAACTGGGAAGAGTGCAGAAAAGATTCACAAGGATGTTGCCGGAACCAGAGAGTCTGAGATACAGGGAGATGTCAGTAAGGCTGGGTCTTTATTCCCTGGAACATGAGGGGCTGACCTTATAGAAATGTTTAAGATGATGAGAGACACAAATAAGGTGAAAAATAACAGCCTTTTCATCAGGGTAAGGGAGATCAAAACTAAGGGCATAGGTTTAGTGTGAGAGGAAACTGGGACTAGCTGGGTGGGCACTGTAGTTAGCATGGATTAATTGGGTAGAAGGGCCTGTATCTATTCTTTATGGCTCTATCACTCTATAATAGGTTCCTATCAACATGAAACTAAGATTTGTATTTGTGACATCATTTGATGAATAAACACCCCTGGGGCACTGAGAAAACATCCATTCTTCTGAAGAGCACCAGGGTCCACCAAAGATGGCAGGAGGGTCTCAGCTTGATATCTTATCCAGAAAATGGTCGTTTCAATGATCCTCTCCAAGTATTCTAGATCTTTTTCCTCAAATTGTTGGACCAAATGAATCCAATACTTTCTGCTGCATCATTAAAACCAAAGAACTTCTCTCTGTCACAATATCAACTGACAACTATCTGGACCTCAGTCTCGTTAAAACCCACCATGCAATAATTCATTTGCTCAGCTTTAAGTTACAGATCTTATAAATGGTCCTTTCTGCTTAGTAAATCTCTCTCTCCCTTCGATATGCCTGCGTTTGCCATTCTTATGAAAACTGGAGAGGATTTGTAATCACCTGGTATATCTTTCTCAATTACGACTCTCTGACCAGATGGCCCAGTGTCAGTGGGGCTTTGCAAGGAATGAGGAATTTCCCTTTTTCTTTCGAGACTTGTTAAACACATGAGCCTGGAATTTGGATTCATTCTGCTGTTCATGTTCCAAATCACATCATTTCAGCATACCTATTATTCACTGGGCTCCACGGGTTCTTGTTATCCTACCTAATCCATCAATTTTCATTAGTTCATTTGTTATTCCAGTCACAAATTGCACAGCCCACTCCTACAAGTTCAGTCTCTCTTGCGTGTAACCAGCTCTCATGGAGCCAGGCCCAGTACACATTCCCTTCACATATCTTTGGTCAATCACCCCTTCCACCGCCTGCTTCTTTCACTCAGTGTCACTTTCTCAAAGGGGATTATTCCTCTTTTTAACTGCCTTGGGTTTATTTTTTGCTATTTTAGTCTTACTTTTTTTTTTGATACCCTGATGTGCTGCTTCAAGATAGATTTTTTTTTACATCAGAGGGCACGGTAGAGGCTATAAACACAAGAGATCCTGCAGATGCTGGAAGTCCAAAGCAACACATGCAAAATGCTGGGGGATCTCTGCAGGTCAGTCAGCATCTAAGAAAGGGATAAACAGTCTATGTTTCAGGCTGAGACACTTCATCAGGACTGGAAAGAAAAGGGGAAGAAGCCAGAATAAGAGGAGGAGAGGGGAAAGAGTACAAGCTAGCAGGTGATAGAAGAGACCAGGTGAGGGGGAAGGGGGATAAACTGAGAAGCTGGGAAGAGATAGGTGGAAAAAATAAAAGGGCTGAAGAAGGAGGAATCTGATAGGAGAGGGGAGTGGATCTTGGGACAAAGGGATTGAGGAGGGGCACCAGAGGAGAGGTGATGGGCAGGTGAGGAGAAGGGGTAAGAGGGGAGCCAGAATGGGGAATGGAAAAAGAGAGAAGGGAGAAGGGGCAGAAATGACTGAAAATGAGAGAAATTGACCTTCATGCTATCAGGCTGGAGTCTACCCAGGCAAAATATGAGGTGTTGCTCTTCCAACCTGAGAGTGGCATCATGGCAGCAGTACAGGAGTCCATGGACTGACATGTCAGAATGGGAAGTAGAATTAAAATGGCTGAACCATTACATATCTTTGGTCAAACATCATAAGCCCTTCTGCTTCTTCTACTCAATGTCAGTTTTATTTGATCAAGCCTTTTTGTAATTGTTTTGAATTTATTTTTGCTATTTTAATGTCGCTTTCTGTTTTGATAAACTGCTTCAAGATCTTTTAATTACATTGGCAGACACAGTATAGCTACGACCTTCAGGAAAACAATGTAGAACTGAGGGATAAAATGTAGTGGAGGAATAAATTCAGGACCAAAATCAGGTTTAAATTCACCAGTATATGTCGTGAAAGTTGTTAACTTTATGGCAGCAGTACAATGAAATACTTGATAAATAAATATAGAGAAAAAACTGAATTACATTAAGTATATAGACAAATGTCTATTAAATAGTGAAGTTAAAATAAACAGTGCAAAAGAAAACAGAAATGAAAAGGTAGTGTTCATGGGTTCAACGTCCATTTAGAAATTGGATGGCAAAGGGGAAGAAACTGTTCCTGAATTTCTGAGTGTGTGCCTTCAGGCTCCTGTACCTGAAGATGGGAAAAGGGACAACGTCAGTACCAGACCAATTATTTCCTCCAGTTGAATCCTCGCAATTTTACTCCTACAGTGTATCCCTTTCTAAAGCCTTAACCATATTGCCCCTGCCAGCATGCTAAAAAGGAAATGAAAGGAGTAACAGTACCAAAGAAAATGAAATAATACCTTTAAAGGGTTAAAACTAATGAGGATAATAAGTGAAAAGGGAAAACTGAGAAGAGAAAACCCAGACAGAATACAAGTGAGAGTGCAAGAGGGAGACTAGGCTACAACTAACAACCATTTTTCTTTTCGATAATGAACTGTTGCACTCTGACATGAATTTTGCTTTTTGCTGTCTTCCTGTCTCATAGGCTGACCAGATGTGCAGCCTGTTTGATGGTTCACACAATAATTCCTACATTTGGGAAAACTTATTCCTGTATATCTGAAGTCAGTTTTCAAAACTGATGAAACGAGATTATTTTTCCCAACATGATCTCATATCTCAGTCACAAGAGGGACTGCAGATGCTGGAAATCTGGAGCAAGACACACAACGTGCTGGAGGAGCTCCGCAGGTAAGGCAGCATCTACGAGTGGGAATAAGCAGTCAATGTTTCGGGCCAAGACTCTTCATCATGACTGGAAAGGAAGGGGGAAGAAGTCAGAATAAGCTGGTAGAGGAAGGGAAGGAAGAAATACAAGGTGGCAGGTGATAGGTGAAACCAGGAGAAGGGGAGGAGGCGAAGTGAAAAGCTGGGAAGTTGATTGGTGGAAGAGGTAAAGGACTGGAGAAGAGGGAATCTAATAGGCGAGGACAAAAGACCATGGAAGAAAGGGAAGGGGAAAGAGCACCAGAGGGATGTGATGGCCAAATAAGAAGCGGTGTGAGAGAGAAACTAGAATGGGGAATGGTGAAGGCGAGGGGTAGAGGGTTAATTTCTGGAAGTCCGAGAAATCAATGTTCAGGCCATCAGGCCATCTAGGTAGCCATGGAGGTTACCTAGACGGAATATGGAGTGTTGCTTCTTCAATCTGAGTGTGGCCTTATTGTGGCAGTAGGGGAGGGCATGAGCTGACGTTGGAATGGGAATGAGAAGTAGAAATTAAATGGGTGACCACCAGGAAATCCCACTTTTTGTTGTGGACAGAGTGAAGGTGCTCGATGAAGTGGTCTCCCAGTCTACATTGGGTCTCACCGACATACAGCAGGCCATGCCGTGAACACTGGATACAGTAGATGACCCCAACAGACTTGCAGGCAAAGTGTTCTGGTATCATATTGGGAAGAAAAATTTTAAAAAATGGAGCAGAAGTTGCTTTGTTTGACCATAAAAGCAATGTAGTCTTGAGTTGTCTCACAGCAAGACCTTTGAATAACAGAAGTGTGCATTAAAATCTATGGCAGTCATAGTCTCAGTACTGCGTGTGTTGACCAAATTACTGTTAAGTGCTGTCCTAATCACTTCTGGTATACTCATTTTTTATTCCCCCACAGATCTGCACTTTACAAGGGTTACAGCCATTGTTTTGTATGTGTTTCTCATGTTACACTTTCTGATCCCACTTACTACTACATGCCACACTGTGCAAACACCATCTCCACTGTAACATACTCTCAAAGGATTCCAGCACTCACAGAAACAAACAATTTTTGTTCTTATGTAAATACCCTTCTGGCATTGAGAATCACATTTCAGTAAGAACAGAGTGAAGCTATGTATTATGGGAAAGAAGTAGCAGTTATCGTATACCCAGAAGAAGTTGGCTACTTTTGATGCATTGTTCCAAATAAGGTCAAACAACAGAAATACTAGATTGTCTTTTGAATGTTCTCTTCCTCAGACAAAAACAGGTTATGGCACTGTCTCATCAGTCTGAAAAATTACTTCATGTATATTGGCAAATTCTCCCCATTATCGCTATCTTTATAGTATTATGTGGCAATCATGTCTGTACAATCTAAGAGGTTGTAGCCAACAATCTAATATCACAAAAGGGATGTAGGGACAGAGCTTGATATTGTAAGCGTGACTGACAACTACAGATTCTTCAAACACTTCAATCCATCCTTTTTATATCCAATTCCACTGTCCAAATATGAAATATTTTGGCTTAGTATTTCATTGTTGAGAATGCAATGCCTTTTGATACTGCAACATTAAAGTAAATATTGTGGTTAAGAGATCTTGGATTTTTGATCTTCTAATTCTGCAATGAAAATTCTATCAAATGAAGCTTGAATGCAATTTCTTTTCCCTAATACTGCAAAGAGAGAGAGAATCATGGACATTCGACTCAATGACATAGAAACGTGCCAACACAGCCATCTGTAATATCCACTAACTTAAGACAGAATCATAGAAAACACAGCAGAGGAAAAGGAAATCTAGCCCAACCTGTCAATGTTATCTCTTTTCTGGAGCAACTCACAACTTGCAACACCTGGCACCATCTCAGTTGCCTTGCAATTTTTATTTTCACCATTTATATAATCCCCTCTTTAAGGTCAAAATAAAATCCACCTCAAAAACACTTGCAGCTAGAAATATTAAATTTTTTGCTTCTAGGATTCAAGGGCTACAGGTTATCTCATTTTTTGCTGTAGCCCTCATTCCTGCAGGCAATCCACTAATCTTCATTAAGGACTGGAAACACTCACTTGACTTTTTGATTTATTCATCAGTCTCCATTTTAGGAGCTTTCTGCATACCCAAGCATTGAAAATGAACGAGAGGGCAAGTCAAAGACATGGAGTTGCTGTTCACAAGGACACCTGAAAGTGCTGAAGAGACATGCGTATCGCTTTTACTTTGTCGACAATTGGGAAATAATCTGAGTAATACCACGATGATCTCAATGAATTATACATACAAATCAGAGATCTGTTCTGCCATGCAACAGTGAACAGTATTACTGAACAAAGGACTGAGTCATACGCCTACCTTGGTTGCAGCATCCACATTAGCACCTAGCTGGATCAGTTCAGAAACAACTCCTATATGACCTTCCTTTGAAGCAAGATGGAGAGCATTCAACCCATTCTGAAAAAGAAACAGAAGTATATGGTTCAAGTTCAGTTTATCGCCGTTCATCTGTACTCATGTATCCCGCCAAACTAAACAATGTTCTTCCAGACAAAAGTGCACAACACGGTACATATAACTCACTCACATAACACCTAAGGAAATACTACCATAAATTAATTAGCAATTAATAAATGCAGATATGATACAAGTTAAGAAGTAAGCAGTGTAATGCTACTGGTGCTTCATACATGATGAGACCATACGATGAGATTCCTGTGTGCTGGCAGGAAGTTCAGTAGTCTTACTGCTGGGAGAAGAAGCTGCTTCCCCTTATAACAGTTCTTGTCCTACCTTCTGCCTGATGGTCGGGGGTCAAAGAGGTTATTGGACGGATGGAATTGACAAATGCTAAGGGCCCTACGTATGCAGCGCTCCTGATAAACATCTCTAATGGGTGGAAGAGAGACCCTGGTGATTCTCACTGCAGTCCTCACAACAGGGATTCTGGATGAAAAGTTCTCAGTTTAAAAGGATATTACAAGGACTGGCTATTGTACTGTACCTTTTATTGTTAGCAAGTGACAGAAGATTTAAAGAGGATTTGCTGGTGTACCTGAAACTAAATGCAATCTATTCCATCTTCTGCTGTCTTCCTTTCAGATGATACCATCCCCATTGGTGCTGTGTATATGGGATTACATGGCTCTTGATCTATTGATTAAGTGTTACCTCCAATTTAAAACTGTTTTCAAAGCCCCCCGTTTGCATACTTCTAATTGCCTAAACCCTCAACCCACAGAAAAGAATAGGTATTGAAGGAGAACTGATTGACAGGTAGAAACCAGGAACGAATGAGTCTTTCACAAAAGGGAGATCACAGGGATCAGGGCAAGGATCTCAACTATTTACACCACACTGCATTCATTTGGACTTGGGAACTGAATGCAATGATGAAGTTTGCCAATGATGTGGAACTGAGCTTGTGAGCAGGATGCAAAGTGCTTTCAATGCAACTCGAACAGATTGAATGGGTGGGAAAAAACATGGTGGATGCAGAATAACTATGATAAACCTGAAGTCAATTATTTTAATAGGAAAAGCAGAAAGTTGGCACATTACTTAGATTGTGAAATGCTGATAAACAAATAGACTTGAATGTCTTGATATGCCAGCCGTAAAAACCAAACATGTAACTACAGTAAGCAGTAGAGAAAGCGAATGCTATGTTAGTCTTCATTGCAAGAGGTTTTAAGTATAGGAACAGGTTTGTTCTGCCACAGTTATACAATATAGTGAGACATACCTGGAATAGTGTGTGCAATTTTGGTCTCCATACTCATGAAAGGATACATCTGCCATAGAGGAAGTACAGTAAAAATTCACCCAAATGATTCCAGGGACTGTGAGACTACTGTACATGGAGTGATTATGTTGACTACAGTTGTATTGTTTACTGTCTGTGGAGAGCATAATTCCTGTGTCTGGAGTTTTGAGAAGGAGAGTGTCACAATCTCAGGTTACAGTGCAAAATGTGAGAAGAAATGTCCTCACTCACAGGGTGGTGAAACTGTGGAATTCACTACCAAAGAGTAGTGCAGAAGCACTGAAGGATCTGGATAAATATGTAGGTAAAAATGCATCAAAGTATATAGGTAAAAATGGAAATCTGGTAGCTCACTTTCATGTTTTGCCTCACTATTTATGACTGTGAACAGTAATAGAATAATAGTGAAAACATTAAATTATACAGAATACTTATTTTCCTAATTCCAGTGTGGGGGAGCATACTTTCAAACAGAGTTGAACTGCTCCAACTCTAATGATCAACACAGTGTGCTGTTTCCCAGCTGCAACTGAACTATATCTTCACGGAAGACGATGCATCTAACCTCGCACAGACTCCTGTCAGTAATCACCACCATCACTGACCTGCAGCGGTGCCCTATCATGTGTCACATCTCTTCTAACTATCTGACTCTAGTGCTGTCACCCATGACTTGACTCTCGCTAACCTGCGCAGGCTCCAAGCCTCTACCTTGTGCAGATTAGTGAAGGTGTGGTAGTGAGTAATTAAATTTAAAAAGGCTCAATTTCATTTTCCTGTCATCAACCTGTTCCAGTTCTGGACTCTTTCCCGCCCACACACTAAATCCGATGACAGCGCAGAGCGATAAAGTAGACCGCACCAATACTCTCAAGAGTGATTGCATTGAAATTTACAGAATTCTTGAATGACCAGAGAAGCAGTAGATGCAAATTCACTTCACCTCTATAAGATGTAAAAGATTCTGAGAGGAATAGAGAGAGTTGACAGCCAGCATCTTTTTCCCAAGTTTTGGGTGTGTTTTTTTCCAGAGAAAGCAGTGGATGCCTAGAAAGCACTGCTAGGGATGGTGGTAGAGGCTAATACAACAGGAACATTTGAATGTCTCTTAGACAGGCACAGGGGTGTAAAAAGGGCTGTGTGGGAGAGAAGGTTAGATTGATCAAGGAGTAGGTTTATATACTATGGATCAGCACTACATCACAGGCCGAAGGCACACATTCCAGCTACGCTCGGTGGCTCCCCCAGCAAACCCTCGGGTGCGTCGTTTGTACGTTTCAATGTGCACGTGAGAAATAAATTTGAATCTATCTGCATTCTTGGAGGAGTACATAGAAATGCTGATGGGACAGCGAGCATCTCCATCTCAAACAGGGTACAGGGTGATCAAGGTACATTGCGATTGGCAGAAAAGCTGAATTGAGGAGGATGATCGTACATAATATTACCAAATGCCAGAACAGGGACAATCATTCACGTTGATTAATGCTAATTCTATTTACATTTTCAAATAAAAAATGCATTTGTAATATACCCAATTCAGCATCTAAGGGAGGTGAACTACAGTGTCTCTACTGTCAAACTCCTATCTGACAAAATTTACCAAAAGGTTTCTCAGAACTGACAAGTCCATTAGCAAACATTGGCCATTTAGAAGTACCTCCTATGGAAATCTTAATGACCTTTCCTCTACAGGCTGATGAAACTTAAATACCGTAGATTCTGGTTAATTGGGCAGCTGCTTGTTTGGGACAACTCTAAAAGACCAAAAACTAATCAAGAAAATAGCCGGGATTCCCTTCGCTTATTTGGAACACTGTGCTGCTTAATTGGGGCACGAGGTTGTTTACAAGCAGTCTCTAGTTAGTGTCAGATGCATGCACTTGTGTGGCCATTAGACATTACACTGCGGTACCGTTTTTAAATAATGTCAGTTGCATGTGCTTGTGGTCAAAAAGCAGTGATTTTTGTTACTGATATTTGGCAAGAAATAAGCAGCAAGACAATTCAGAACTGTTTTGCTCACTACAGTTTCAAGCATTCAGGCTTGGAGCTGCCAGAAACAGCCGCAAATGAAATGATTTTGCTACTTCAACAAGTTAAGAACTATGAAGAATTTGAAGGTATTAACTATCATCTTGAATATCACAATGAAAATGAAGAGTTGGAGGATGCAATTGTCAATACCATTGTATGAAAGTAGTCCATATCTTCACCAGGTGTCTGTGCTGATTTTGTTCATTTATAGTCAATCAAAAGAACACAACAGCGGCACTGAATGAATTCCCCCATCAGTAACCATTAGGAATTAAAGCACAGTTTTATAGTACTGTAGTAGTATTGATAGTGTTCTAACTTGTTCTGTATTTCATTTGAATTAATAATTTGTTACTCAGTTAAATAGTAGTTTGTCCTTCTATACCTTTGTAACTCATTTCCATGAAACTTCAGCTAATTGGAGCAGCCGCTTAACTGGATCAAAATGTATTGGTCCTGATGTGTCCCAATTAACTGGAATCCGCTGTACTTTGAATGTTTGTAAATGGTTCATTCAAAAGAAACTCCTCACATATTTAACACTGTACTAAAGTCTTAAAAAAAATTAAATATTCAGTTTACTTGCTTCTATAATAGGCTCCATTCATTTTGCATTGTAGAAAACTATCAAGGAAATGAAACTATGAGAGTCAATCAAGGGAATTAATTTTGTGAGACAAATGGCATGACAGCAGAGTTTAATATATAGCTCTGTACATATTATTCTATAGTTACACTAAATGTCCCTTAAATCTGGACACATTGATTCCTGCAATGGTCCTGCATTTGTCCTGATGAGAGATTAAGCAGATTCCATTTGGGTCAACACTCTATGTTGTTTTCCAGTTATATAAGAGTACAATATTGAGGATGCTGGAAGCTTGAAATAATAGCAAAATTCCATGAAGGTGTAGTATCTGCAGAGAGCAAAACAACCAAGGCTTCAGATAAGACACTGAGGGATTTGGGACAGAGAATTCAATGAGTCAAGCTTGGTTAGTTGAAGATCTTTGTAAGCCAAGAGATTTGAAGGTAAGACACTAAGAGAAGTAGATGAAATTAAAACAGACCAATTGTAATGTAGAGGTGTTTTATGGGCTTTACGTCCCTTGGGAAAAAATTGGCTCTGCTGCGATAGCAGGTGCAGGTGTGTTATTGTGTGCTTCCAATTTTTCACATCAAGTTCCAAAATGTTAAAAAATATGTACGTTGAGGAATGAAAAAAAACATACAATATATATACAGCATTATATTTACACAGATCAACCAATAGTCACTCCTTCCTCAACCTCGTTCACAAAGAGGGTCTATCTCCAACCACACCCTGGGGGATACACTGAGCTCCATCTTGTATCTTTAGCCTCCCCCAACCCAATTGTCCCTGGTATGTCCCTTCTGCACACTGCATACGTGCAGTTTCTCACAAATAATGCCAGCCTGCAAGCAGCACTTCGGTTTTGCCAAGACGTACCTGGAACTGCCAAACCACAAAACAAAAGAACAGACAGCCAGTCCAATGGAGCGCTCAACAAACAACAAACATTAAACAAATAAACATTTATCTATTAATAGACTTCCTGTTATTCCCTGTATGTGCTTGTGTGTGTTACTTTGAGGTTGTAAAGTTATTGCAATGCTGCACAAGGCCAGTGACAGGGCCCTCTGTCACACCTATTTAACCTAACTGAGTGAATAAACAGGCTTGAGGGTCTCTTGTTCATATGTACTCACCCAAGGGCAATGTAGCATTTATGAATTTATAGCTTTGAAGTAGGATATGGAATTAATGTGGCTGATAGAGGTACCCATGCACAAGGGTAAGAATTTTAAACGTAAGGAGACAGAAGGACTGGAAGTCAATTGAGGTCTGTAAGAATAGATGATGGTCAATTAGGGCTTGACGTGGAATGGAAGATTTTTGGCTTGGAAGATGCTGAAGTTCAGAAGAGATGGAGCACTGAAGGTCAATTAGGATTACACAAGTGTACTTAAGTATGCAGAGATAAGGCTATGAATAATAATGAAGTACAAACCATCATTTGACTGAAGGCTTTTGTCCTAAAGAATAACAATGGACCTGCTACAACATGCATTGTAGTTTTTGGTTCAAATCCTATTAATATACATGTTATATTAGTGACATCATTGTGTTCGTCTCACTCCTAATATCACTAGACTACATGCTCATAATTTCCTGCGATTCAACATCTTTCTTTACAAACATTCAATCAATAATTTTGAATGTATATACTTAACTGACTATGGTCCTAGCTGCTCATTGCAAGCATGAATACTTTTCCCTAATCATTGGCCCAAACTTGCTATAAGTCAATAAAGATGTTACTTTGTGGTATCTTCCTTATGCATAGAAATTTCATGGAATTTCATAGAGAAATGGTGAATTCTTATCAGGAAGTGGAGCTTTATTTTTTTTTAAATTTTAGAGTTATAGTACGGTAACAGGCCTTTTGGACCAACAATCCTGCATAAAGCCTGCTGAGGCTTTAGGAGGCATTTGTCAGACCGCACTTTAAGTACCGTGAGCAGTTTCAGGCCACTTATCTAAGAAAGGATGTGCTTCCATTGGAGAGGGTCCTGAGGAGATTCATTAGAATGATCCCAGGAATGAAAGAGTTAATGTATGAAGAGTGTTTGATGGCTCTGGGCCTGTATGCTGGACTTTAGAATGAGGGGCAGATCTCGCTGAATCCAGTCGAATATTGAAAGGGCTAGTTAGAGTGGATGTGGAGAGGATGCTTCCTGTGGTGAGCTGTCTAAGACCAGAGGGGACAGACTCAGAATAGGAGGATATCCATTTAGAACAGAGATGAAGAAGAATTTCTTTAGCTAGAGGGTGGTGAATCTGTGGAGTGCATTACCACAGTAGGATGTGTAGGCCAAGTCATTGGGTATATTTAAAGAGGTTGGTGGGTTCTTGATTAGTAAGGGTGCCAAAGGTTATGAGGAGAAGATAGGAGCATGAGGTTGACAGGAATAACAAATCAGCCATGATCAAATGGTGGAGCAGACTCAATGGGCTAAATGGCCTAATTCTGCTCCTAGGTCTTATGGCCTCATGACTTCTGTGGAGGACGATTCGTTTCTCTGCATGATTTCTATGGCTCTTTAGTTTATAGAAATTGTACCCGTGTTTTGGAAATGGTTTGTGCTTTAGAAACAGTTTGCAATTTGGAAAATGTTTAAGATATAAATTCTCTGAGTTATAAATATGTTTTAAGAGTATTGTGTAGATTTAAACATATATCACTGAAAATAAATTAACTGTGCTTTAAACTTCTTTGTTAGATGGAAGTATCTTCTCCGTGTTAGGGAGAGGGCACCCAATGCTCAAATAGTGGGTATTGGCAGTTTAACTCAATGTGGAGAATAAACAGGGAAGTGAACTAGTCTTTGAAGATCTGGTAGTTACTGTATCATCTCCCTTTAGTGAGATTACTTGTTACAATTGAGTACAGAACTTTGAGTATAGCCCCAATAGCATCACTTTAGACATTTCAGCCCTAGGAAAAATATACTGTTTGTCTATTCTGTCTGTGCCTCTCATAATCTTATAAACCTCTATCAGAACTCCCCTCAGTCTCTGCCGTTCCAGAGAAAACAACTAAAGTTTGTCCAACTTCTTGTTATATGCCCTCCAATCCAGGCAGCCTTGTGGTAAGCTTCTTCTGTATTCTCTCCAAAGCCTTGACATCCTTCCTAGTCCAGTTAGGGATGCGTATTATGATTAGTTGGAAAGGCAAGCATTGAATTGGGAGATTTATAGAGGAAAAAGGAGAAACCTTAAGAAACACATAGGAGGGTAAAAGTGAGGCATGAAATGGCCCTAGGCAGTGCAATGAAAGGGGATTCCAAAACCTTTTATAATTGGAAGCAAGAGGGAGGCTGGCAGAAGAGGAGGGAAGTCTTTGAGAGGAGCCCACAGACATGTGTGGTGTCCTTGGCAACAGTATTCACTGGGGAAGAGGATGGAGAGTCGGGAATGGTTTATGCTGCTAGTAAGGAACCTATGTGTATCAGGAAAGTGTTGGAAATATTGGCAAACTTTAAGGGGGACAAATCCCCAGGGATTGATGAAATTTATCCCAATGTTATAGAAAGCAAGGGGGGGGGGTGGTTTTGCTTGGTCTATGGAAGCTGTTTGCATCATTTATGGCCAGAGGCAAGGTACTAGATGACTGGAGGTGAACTAATATGGCTTCCATATTCAAGAAGCACAGTAGGGATAAGATAGAAAACTGCAGGCCAGTGAGCCTTACATTAATAGTAGAAATTAATTGAAAAAGTCTTAGGGATGGGTTTTATGTTTATTTGGATAAGCAAGGACTGAATTGGGAGATTCAGCATGGGTTTGTGTATGGTTGCCTCTCAAATCTGATTGAAAGTTTTGAGGAAGTTACAAAGAAGAGTACAAAGTCAAAGTGGCAGACCTGGTATACATGGACTTCAGCAAGACTTTTGACAAGGTCTCACATGGTAAACTGGTCCTGAAAGTTAGGGCACTTGGGCTCCAAGGTGTATTGGTAAACTGGATCCAAAATAATAGGCAGAGGGTTGTTTATCTGAATACCTGTAAGAATTGGTGTACCACAGGGATCAATACAGAGGCCTTTTGTTGTTGCCAGGTTGTCTGTCATGTATATAAATGACTTGGATGAGAATGTCTGTGGTCTGTTAAGTATGTTTGCTGATAACGAAAAATTTGGTAAAGCAGAAGTGGAGAAGGTTGAAGAATAGGGATACATAAATCATCTTGGGTGGAAAGGTGGCAAATGGAATTTAATCCAGACAACTCTAAGGAAATGCATTTGGATCATTTAATATTGGCAGGGCATGTATAGTAAAGGTGGGTCCTTGGAATCATTGATGTACAAAGGGACTTAGTGGTGCAAGTTCACAGCTCCTTGAAGATGAGGTGGATGGGGTAGCGTAGAATATGCTTAGCTTGTTAACATTCATAGACAGGAGATATTGATTAGGCCACACTTGGAACATTGTGTGCAGTTTGGTCACCACACTACAGAAAGGATGAGGCAGCACAAGAAAGATTGCTAAGGACATTCTCCAGAATGGAGGGCTTTAGTTACCAGGAGAAATTAGATAGGGTGAGATTGTTCTCACTGGAACGTGGGGATAATGAGGGCTTACCTTATAAAACTATAAGGGACATTGACAGGCCCGAAAGTCAGCTTTTTTTTTCCAATGGAAGGGAGCCTAAAACTAGATGACATAGGTTTAAGTTGAGAGTGGACATATTTAAAGGAAATCTGAGGAGTAAGTTTCTCACACAAGGTGGTGGGTATTGGAAACAAAATGCCAGAGGTGGTGGTAAAGGCAGTTATGATCACAACACTTTAACAGCATTTGATTAGGAGGTCAGATGGGAAGGAATAGGTGGATATGGGCCAAATCAGGAAAATGGGATGAGCATAGAGACAGTTATCTCAGCCGGCATGATCAAGTCAGGCTTAATGGCTTGTTACTGTGCTATGCAATCCTATGACTCTAATGAGCCCGACCCTCAACGAGCTTCTCAGAACTGTCTGAGGAAAAGATGCTGGCTGTTCCCCAGAGCTTAATGAAACAAAGTCCCATCTGTTTCCAAGACAACTCTGAGACAGAGAATGGTAGGGGGACCCAACTGAAAATTGAAAGTGAGGAAAGAGATGGGCAGAGAGACTGGCAAATCATGAGTTAGAATGCTCAGCAGCAGAGTAGAGGTGAGGTGCAGAGAGCAGGATAATCCCATGGCCTTTCACTTTCCTTCCTGCTTTTTGGAGAATCATTTTTATGCAAATAAAGAGTGTAGTAGTTTTGTCAACTGGCTGGTGATCTGTAAGGCCTGGAAAATTCAAGATTCAAGATTGTTTATTGTTGTTTCTACAGTATATGAGTAAAAAGGAGAACAAGTTGATTGTTACTCAGGCTCCAATACAGTATATAAAAAAAACAATAAGTATAAGGAACAAAATAAAAAGCATTAAAAAAACACAAGAAATAACCTGATCGAAGTCTCCTGCAATAATGAGGAGACCACCCAGATGCTTGTTTTGTTTGGAGCTGATGATACAGTACTGCTCTCCCAGTGCACATGGATTCAACTCCAGTCTTTCCATTTTCAAAGATTGGTTTCAGGTTAAAAATATTAACTTATAGTTGGATTGTTTAAAAATTGTTTGAAAAATCATCTTTTCCTACACAATGTAGCCTGTATGTGGCTCTACTTCAATAGCAATCCAGAATACTTAACTCTTAGTTTCTCTTTTAACTGGCCAGGTGGAAAAAAGGTGAAAGCAGATTTCCCTGCAACTCTTGCATTCTGAGAACAGCTCCTCAAAGAAAAGTGTAATACTCTCAGAACAATAGTTTAATTCCAACTGCTCTCTGTAAGGAGTTTGTACGTTCTCCCCGTGACCCTGTGGTTTTCCTCTGGATGTTCCGGTTTCTTCCCACATTCCAAAGATGTATGGGTTCAAAGGTTAATTGGTCACATGGGTGTGACTGGATTGACCATAAGACCATAAATTACCATTGAGTCACTGAGTCTTCTCCACCATTCCATCATGGCTGATTTATAATTCCTCTCAACCCCATTCTCCTGTCTTCTCCCCATAACCTTTGACACCATTACTAATCAAGAACATATCAAGCTCTGCTTTAAACATACTCTTTGACTTGACCTCCACAGCCATCTGTGGCAATGAGTTCCACAGATTCACCATCCTCTGGCTAAAGATATTCCTCTTCATGTCAGTTCTAACGGAATGTCTTGAGTCTGTGCCTTCTGGTCCAAGACTCCCCAATTATATGAAACATCCTTTCCACGTCCACTCTATCCAGGCCTTTCAATATTAGATTGGATTCAGTGTGATTCCTCTCCCATTCTTCTAAACTCCAACAGGTACAGGCCCAGAGCTATCAAACACTCCCCATATGTTATTCCTGGGATCATTCTAATGAACCTCCAATGGACTCTCTCCAAAAGCAGCACATAAGGGGTCTAAAACTGCTCACAAAACTCCAAATGTGGTCTGACCATGGCTTATAAAGCCTCAGCGTGATATATTTGCTTTTGTGTTCTAATTCCCTTAAAATGAATGCTAACATTACTTGGCTTCCTTACCAGTGACTCAACCTGCAAGCAAGTTAGCCTTTAGGGAATTCTGTTCGAGAACTCCCAAGTCCCTTTGTATGCCTGATTTCTGAATTTTCTCTCAATTTTATTCTTGCTACTAAAGCACATGACCATGCACTTCCCTACACTATATTCTATCTGCCATTTCTTTGCCCATTCTTCAAATCCTTCTGCAGGCACCCTGCTTTCCTCAACACTACCTGCCCCTCCATCTATCTTTGTTTCATCCACAAACTTGGCCACTAAGTAATCAATTCCTTCATCCAAATCATGGACATATAACGTGAAAAGAAGCGTTTCCACCACCAACCCCTGAGGAACATCACTAGTCACCAAGAGTCAACCAGAAAAGGCCCCCTTAATTCCCACTATTTGCCTCCTGCCAGTCAGTCAGTCTTCCACCCATGCTAGTATCTTTCCTGTAAGACAACGGGCTCTTATCTTATTAAACAGCCTCATGTGCGGCACCTTGTCAAAGACCTACTGAAAATCCAAATAAACAACATCCCTTGACTCTCCTTTGTCTATCTTATCTGTAATTTTCTCAAAGTATTCCAACAGATTTGTCAGACACAATTTCCCTTATGCTAACTTTGGTCTGTTTTGTCATGTGCTTCCAAGTACCCTAAAAACTCATCCTTAGTTCCTTTCCTCACATTTTCAAACAAAATCCAGCATTTTTCCAACCACTGAAGTCAGGCTAACTGGCCTATAATTTCCTTTCTTTTTTCCCTTTCCCTTTTTAAAGAATATAGTGACATTTGCAAGTTTCCAGTCCTCCGAAATCCAGTGATTATTTAAAGATCATTACTAATGTCTCCAGAATCTCTTCAGCTACTTCTTTCAGAACCCTGGGGTGTTGTCCACCTTGTCCAGGTGGCTTATCTAAATCCAGACCTTCCCTCTTCCCAAGTATCTTCTCCTTAGTAATAGCAATGACACTCACGTCTGCCCCTGACACTGTTGCATTTCCAGCATTCTGCTCATGCACAGTGAAGACTGACACAAAATACTTACTAAGCTTGCCTGTCATTTGTTTGTACCCCAATACTACCGCTCCAACGTCATTTTCCAGCAGTCCAATATCCACTTCCATCTCTCTTTTACTCTTTATATATCTGAAAAAAACTTTTTTGTATCCTCCTTTATATTATTGGCTAGCTTGCTTTCATATTTCATTTTTTCTCTCTTTGTGTCTTTTTAGCTGCTTGCTGTTGATTTTAAAAGCTTCCCAATCCTCTAACTTCCCACTATTTTTTGCTATATTATATGACCTCTCTTTTGTTTTTATGCTGTCTTTGACTTCCCTTGTCAGCCACAGTTGCCTCATCCTCCCTTTAGAATATTCCTTCATCTTTGTGATGTATCTTTCCTGTGCTTTCTGAATTGCTCCTACAAACTCCAGTCCTTACTGTTCTGCTGTCATCACTGCTAGTGGCCCCTTCCAATCAACTTTGGTCAGCTCCCCTCTCATGCCTCTGTAATACTCCACTGTAATACTGATACATCTGATTTTTGCTTCTCCTTCTCAAACTGCAGGGTGAATTTTCATCTCATTAACTGCAATTTTGCCTTTTCATTTGCCTCTTTCCTCACAGTCTCGTTGCATCTACTTGTATACCAATTGCTCATTCCTTAGCTTATTACTCCAGTTCCAATGCCCTGCCAAATTAGTTTAAGCCCTTGCCAACAGCTCTAGCAGATCTGTCTGCAAGGATATTGGTCCCCTCAGGTTTAGGTGTAGCTCATCCTTTTTCTACAAGTCATTCCTTCTCTAGACTTCTGGCTGTTCACCTTCCCATTTAGGATGTTGTGGACCCAATCCGAGACATCCCTGACCCTGGCACCTGGGAGGCAACATACCATCTAGGTGTCTCTTTCAACAGATTCCATAGAGTCTGCTGTATGCTCCTCTAACTATGGAATCCCCTATCACTACCACACTCCTTACTTCCCCCTTCCCTTCTGAGTCAGAGACAGTCTCAGTGCCAAAGACAGATCACTGCCACTTTCCCTGGTAGGTCACCACCCCCCACCCCCAAATGGTATCCAAAGCAGTACATTTATTATTGAGGGGAACAGTCACTGCACTCTCCTGACAGTCACCAAGGTGCCTGCCTCCTGCAACTTAGGGTGACTACTTTCCTGTCGCTCCTATCTATCAGCTCCTCATTTTCCTGTATGAGCTGAAGGTCATCCAGCTGCAGCTTCAGTTCCTTAACGCTGTCTCTGAGGAGCTGCGGTTCGATGCACCTCATGCGGATATAGTCATCAGGGAGACAGGTCTCCCCAGAGTTTCCATGTCTCACACAAGGAACATACCACTTACTCTGGACCCATTCTCAGTGCACTAGCTATTTACTAATAGAGAGAAAAACAAACTTACGAGCAACTCATTGATAACCTCCGCCTGGGCTTGCCCAAGCCTGTTCCCACCTAAGCCTGTTCAGCCAAAGAGCTGGAATTGGACACAGTCAGAAAATGTTGACGAAACTTGCAAGATTTTTTGTTGTTGTACTGTATTACATTATACCCTTTAATTAATAAATTAAATCAAAGGTATGTGATTTTTCAATTTTAATTCTAAATATTCATAGAATGCATATTACAAAAATAAATATTTAATATGCCCCACAGTTTTACATTGTGTAAAAATGTCCGGCTCAGAGCATGGTTGGCCTGTGCAGCTGTAAAAACAACATTACAGGGAACATTGCTATCAGCCCTGTTATGCTCCTCCATCTATCTCTGCCTACTCTGCCCTCTAGATGTGCAGGTGCCATTCACTACAAATCCTTCTTGCTCCTCCTGCAATGCTGTAATTTAGGTCTCACACCCCTGCGTCTCTGGTTTAAACCATCCTGAGCAGCACTGACAAACCTCCCTGTCAGGATACTGGTATCACCCCAGTTTAGGTACTACCCAACCTTCTTGTAAAAGATACCCCTGCTAACTTTGGCCTGTTTTGTCATGTACTTCCAAGTACCCTGAAAACTCATCCTTAGAAGAGATTCCCGTTACCCAAATATTTGAAGCCCTTCTCCTGCATCAGTCTTTAGCTACATATCTACCTTCCTATTTCTAAACCCATTATCTCAGCCACAAAGACTAATGTCAAGCTTACAAACTACTTGTTACCTAACTCTCTAAATTGTCTTTGTAGAATCTCACTTCTCTCCTTACGCAAGGACCATGACTTCAGAGAGGGGTCAGTGGTTGAAAAGGTGAGCGACTTTAATGTCCTGGGCGTCAACATCTCCAAAGATCTGTCCTGGGCCCAAAATATTGATGCAATCACGAAGAAGGCATGCCAACAGCTCTACTTCATTAAGAGTTTGAGGAGATTTGAGGAGATTTTGTAGATTCTTGCATGTTTCTACAGATGTACGGTGGAGAGCATTCTAACTGGTTGCACCTCAGCCCAGTATTAATGTACAACATCACAAAAGATTGCAGAAGGTTGTAGACAGCTCCATCATAGGCACAATCCTCCCTATCATAGAGGGTATCTTCAAGAGATGGTGTCTTAAGAGGATGGTATCCATCATTAGGGACACTCACCATCCGGGACATGCCCTCTTCTTGTAACTATTATCAGAAAGGAGGTACAGGAGCCTGAAGAACCACACGCAACTATTCAGGAACAGCTTCTTCCCCTCCGTCACCAGATTTCTGAGTGGTCCATGAACACCACCTAATTATTTCTTTTTATTGCACTATAACTTATTTTGTAGTTTATGATAATTTTATGCCTTTGCTCTGTTTTGCTGCTACAAAACAAGCTTCACATCATATAGTAGTAGGCAGCCATCTATCTCAGGGGATCAGGGTTGGCACTTCTGGTGGTCTGTGTCCTCTCCAGGGCACAAGCCTGGTGGGAAGATTTGAAGAACTGGTTGTTACTCATGCAGCAAGACTCCCCTCTCCACATCACTGATGTAGTCCAAGGGAAGGGCAAGTGCCGATACAGCTTGGCACCAGTGTCACCACAGAGGTTGCCAGAGTGAAGTTGTAAACAACATGAAACTGCCTTAGGGACCCCGGCTCTGGATTTCTTCCTCAGGGTTTACTCCCGAAGTCTTTCCCACGTGTGGGTATGGCCACAAGGCAGCAAAGAAATCAGAGCTTTTCTTCTCCTAGGCGGGTTGCCGTCCAAGGATGATGAGTCCCAGCTGCCCGAACCTCGTATAAGACAGTGATAATACACCTGATTCTGACTCCACATTCTCCCCTTTCAGAATGTCCCACACTAACTCAGTGATATCCCAGACACAGGGTAACACACCATCCTGTTGTCATGCACACAGCCACAGAAATGCCTGCCTGACCTCCCGACTGTTTAGTTAGTCTTTGAGCTTCCTATCTGCAAAACACAGCCAGTCACCAGGCAGCCTCACTTGTCAAAACCTCTGCACTTAGATGTCAAGCACTTGGACCTCAGAAAAACGATGCTACTCTCAAAATCACCCCCAACAAATTGAGAACCCAGGACAAGTTGTAGATCTTGAGATCTGGAGACCCGTGAGAGGGAACACCCATCATCAAGCCAGAAACTCAATGAAGTGACTTATACTAGTTAAACAGTTCTTAATTTCTAATAAACCCAATTCATCAACAAGTTTTAAAAAAAGCAGGCTTTCCTACCCAACTGTTTCCAAATTCATTCAATTGATGTCTATATCCTAGAGGAGGGGTTCCCAATCTTTCTTTGAATGCCATTAATCATGGGCCCATGGACTCCACGTTGGGAACCCCTGTCCTAGAGTATGTTATTATTCCAAAATACTTAATCAAAAATGATCAATAAAATTTTCAAGAGAAGGCTGTTGAGAAAGCCAACAATAAGAAAAACGGTTTCCTGACAATGTCTTGGAACCATTAAGAAATACAATGTCGAGACAAATCTCAGCATTCAATGTTTAGATAAGACTGACCTTCCAGGAACTGTAAACAACGTGAAGATTGAATGTCTGTTGTAGTTAGAATCTTTATATTTGTAGGGGCATAGTGAGAAAACCCAGCAGAGCAGAGGGATCACAGCGTTGCAGGGAAAAGGAGGGACTGTGTAACTTATGTGACACTTCATACCATTGCAATCCACTCCATAAAACTTAGTATCTCTTCACCTTCTTTGTTACAGACTGAAAATTCCCAAGAGTTACTCAGCATTATTGACAATTGCGTATATACTTTTTAAAATCCTGGAAGTTTTTCTAATGTGAAAAACATGGGTAGTACTGTAGCATAGTGGCTAGCACATTGCTTTACAGTGCCAGCTTTTAGCAATCAGGGCTCAATTCCCACCAATGACTGCAAGAAGTTTGTACGCTCTTCCTGTGACCATGGGGCTTTCCTCGCATACCTCAAAGACATAGGGCTAGAGTTAGACAGATGTGGGCAGGTTATGTTGGAGCCAGAAACATACAACATCTGCAGTCTGTCCAACACAATCCTTGCCGATTTGAGTCAAATGACATATTTCACTGTGTGTTTCGATGTACGTGTGACAAATAAGACCATATGAGATAGGAGCAAAATTAGGCCATTTGGCCCATTGAGTCTGCTCCACCATTTCATCATGGCTTATGCAATTTTCCTTTCAGCCCTAATCTCCTGCCTTCTCTCCATACCCCTTCATAACCTGACCAAACAAGAATCTATCAACCTCTGGCTTAAATATATGTAAAGACTTGGCCTCTGAAGCTGCCTGAGGCAAAGAATTCCAAAGATTCACCACACTCTGGCTAAAGAAATCCCTCCTCACCTCTGTTCTAAAAGGATACCCTTCTATTCTTAGACTCTCCCACCATAGGAAACATCCTCTCTACATCCACTCTATCAAAGTCTTTTACCATTTGATAGGTTTCAATAAGATCATTCCTCATTCTGGTGAATTTCAGTGAATACAGGCCCAGAGCCATAAAAAGCTCTTGATATGATAACCCATTCAATCCCAGAATCATTTCTGTGAACCTCCTTTGAACCCTCTCCAGTTTCAGCACATCCTTTCAAAGATAAGGGGCCCAAAACTGTTCACAATACTCCAAGTGAGGCCAATCCAAAGGCTCATAAAGTCTCAACATTACATCCTTGCTTTTATATTCTGGTCCTCTTACAATGAATGCTAACATCGCATCTGCCTTCCTTACCACAGTCTCAACCTGTAAATTAACCTTTAGGGAATCCTGCACAAGGACTCCCAAGCCCCTTTGCACCTTAGATTTTCTGTATTTTCTCTCAATTTAGAAAATAGTCAACTTTTTCATTTCTTCTACCACAGTGCATGACCATAAACTTCCTGACACTACATTCCATTTGCCCATTCTCCTATTCTAAGTCCTCTGTAGCATCTCTACTTCCTCAAATCTACCTGCCCCTCCACCTATCTTCATATCTGTAAACTTTGCAACAAAGCCATCAATTCCATCATCCAAATAATTGACATATAACGTAAAAAGAGTTAGTCCCAACACGGACCCTTGTGAAACACCTCTGGTCACCGGCAGCCAATCAGAAAAGGCTCCCTTTATTCCCACTCTTTCCCTCTGGCCAATCAGTCACTGCTTTATCCATGCTAGAATCTTTCCTGTAATATCATGGGCTCGAAGCTTGTTAAGCAGCCTCATGTGTGGCACCTTGTCAAAGGCCTTCTGAAATTCCATCAACCGATTCTCCTTTGTCTATCCTGCTTGTTGTTTCTTCAAAGTATTACAACAGATTTGTCAGACAAGATTTTCCCTTGAGGAAACCATGCTAATAACGGCCTATTTTATCATGTGCCTCCAAGTACCCTGAGAACTCATCCTTGATGATCAACTCCAACATCCGCTACTGCTAGTGTCTTCCACAGTGAAAACTGATGCAAAAAACTTATTCAGTTTGTCTACCATGTCCTCCATTACTAGCTCTCCAGCATCATTTTCCAATAGTCTGATATCCACTATCATCTATTTTAGTATCATTTTACTTACACTTTAAGTATCTGAAGAAACTTTTGGCATCTACTTTGATATTGTTGCCTAGCTTACTTTCATATTCCATCTTTACCTTCTTAATGACTTTGTTAGTTACCTTCTGTTGGTTTTTAAAAGCTTCCTAATGCTCTAACTTTGCTCTATTATATGCCCTAAATTTGTCTTTTATGCTGGCTTGGACTTCTGTTAGCCATGATTGTATCATTTTTCCTTTAGTATACTTCCTCCACTTTGGGATGTATATATCCTGTGTGTTCCGAATTGCTTCCAGAAATTCCAGCCAACTCCTCTCTCATGCCTCTGTAATTCCCTTTACTACACTATAATACTGAGACATCTGACTTCAGCTTCTCCTCAAGTTTCAGGGTGATTATATTATGAACACTAACCCCCAAGGGTTCTTTTTACCTTAAGGTCTCTGGTCAATTCTGGTTTATTGCACAACACCCAATCGAAAATAGTTGATCCCCTAGTGGGTTCCACCACAAGCTGCTCTAAGAAGCCATCTCATAGACACTTTTGAAACTCCCCCTCCCGGAATCCAGCACCCACCCGATTTTCCCAATCTACCTGCATATTGAAATCCCCTATGATTATCGTAATTTTGCCCTTTTGGCATGTAGTTTCAATTCCGCTGTAATTTGTAGCCCAACTCAACACCTTCTGACCCTAAGTCTCTTCTTTTTAATGATTAGATTTCATTTTTTTTTTACCAACAGAGCAACACTGCCCCCTCTGCCTTCCTGCCTGTCCTTTTGATACAATGTGCATCCTTGGGCATTAAGCCCCCAGCTATAATATTTTTTCAGCCATGATTCAGTGATGCCTGCATCATCATACCTGCCAATCTGCAACTGTGCTACAAGTACGTCTACCTTATTCCGTATACTGCACACATTCAAATATAACACTTACAGTCCTGTATTCACCCTTCTCGATTCTGTCCATCTTTTACATTGTGACCCATCCTGCTGACTGCAGTTTTGCCCCATCAACAGCCTCTCCTCACTACACATCGCCTCAGTTTGTAAAACAGCTACCTCATCTTCAGCACTATCATCCACCTTTCCTACGCAACTTCCTGCATTGAAATATATGCAGTTCAGGACTAGTTGCACCATGCTCAACCTTTTGATTCTTAACTTTGTCTGAGGTCTTAACAGCATCTTCCTCCACAACCCCTCCACTAACTGTTCTGACACTCTGGTGACTATCCCTCTGCAGCTCTAGTTTAAACCCCACCATGCAGCATTAACAACCTTCCTACTAGGATATTAGTCCCCCTTCAGTTTAGGTGCAAACTGTCCCTTCTGTATAGGTCTCATCTTCCCTGGAACAGAGCCCAATGATCCAAAAACCTTATGCTCTCCTGTTTGCACCAACTCCTTAGCCACGTATTAAACTGTATAATCTTCCTAGTTCTGGCCTCATTAGCACGTAGCACAGGTAGCAATCCTGAGGTTATAACCCTGGATATCATGCCCTTTAATTTAGCACCTAACTCCCCGAACTCTCTATACAGAATCTCCTCACTCATTCTACCCATATCATTAGCACCTGCATGGACCACGACTTCTGGCTATTCACCTTCCCACTTAAGAATGCTGAGGACTTGAACAGCGATATCCTAGACTCTGGCACCCGGGAGGCAACATACCATCTGGGAATCTTGTTCTCACCCACAGAACCTCCTGTCCATTTCCTTAACTAATGAATCCCCTATGACTACAGCATGCCTCTTCTCCCCCTTTCCCTTCTGAGTCACAGAGGCAGACTCAGAGCCAGAGACCCGACCACTGTGACTTTCCTCTGTTAGGTCAACCGCCCAAACAGTATCCAAAGAGATGTACCTGTTATTCAGGGGGGTGGGCACAGAAGTACCCTGCACTGGCTCCTTAATCCCTTTCCCTTTCCTGACTGTCACCCGTCTAATCTAAAAGAATCTGACAACTGTCAAAAGATTATTTCAGGGGAAGAGTGAATCATTGACAGTTTGAAAACCTTTGTATTGCACAGCAATCGTCAATCAGCCTGCCTTCAGGAGATTCCACATGGCAACATGTCAGGAGCAACAGCACACTCCCAACAGCTCAGTCCACTTGCTGGTCAGAGGAAAATCTTGCCAGATGTCTTATCTGACAGAAAATACACTTCCTTAAATCACATAATGCAATGTGAGCTCAGATTTCATACTCAAGTCCATTGAGAAAGAATTGTCAAGTGTTTTAGTAACAATATTAAACAGAGGCCAATTGATTTTGATGTGAAGCACAGGACCAGTTTACATACGAGGTCAGGCAGATACAGGCGATACCCACATTATTGGAGGGTAGGGAGGGGTGTTGGTTGCTTTCCTAGAAAACAGACTCTACTGAGATTTTCCATAACACGAAGCCACATCCTCAGCGCACGCATCAATAAGAGCAGTTTTAAAAAATAAATATGTTGATTTGCTTAAATACTATTAGAGCAAATTTTATTTCATGTCTCGATTTCTCATGATCTGTGAATTCTGTAAGGCATTTTGAGATTTTCTTTTGTGATCTAATTAATTTTAAGAAAGGAAACAAAAGTGTCATGTATTACTAATTTTGATCCATGCATTACATGCTGTCCAGCATGTAGGATATTCCAAAAGTCTTGATTTTCTAAAGGAATTGAGAATTGCTCTACTTAAACTAGTGGAATAATTTAATTTCAGATTCCTAACCAAGAGAGTGATGCTTATCAACTTTTATTTTACTTTAGTACTGAAGAAAAAACACAACGTATCTTAAATGTGTAGTGGTTGACAAACCTGGTTGCAGATGTTTATGTCAACTCCAGATTTGATATAATCAAGGGCTTTTTCCAAGTTGCCTGCGCGGGCAGCACGTAAATAGCTTGCATTGGTGTCAGTCTGTTTAAAAAGAGAGAAAGTTAAGTGTTACATTAGACACAAGTGTTTGAATACCAAGTGAACACATTTCACACTGGATCAACAATGAAATAATAAAAGAGAAAGCACAATTGACTCTGGTAAAATTTCATTTTCCCAGGGCTCTCCCTTCTATGACCTCAGTAGAACGTCCATTATATATAAGCCAATATAGGCAACTGCTGCATGACGCTGCAGTAATTTCATGCATGAATTGCAGCTGACATTTGTGATTGCTTTACTTCTGCACTGCAGATGGAAAATATGAAGATTCTGAAAGGTCACAAGTTAAGCAATACTTGCATAGGATAGAAAATTTTGGAGGATTTAAGATATAGCCTTACAAGCAAACTAAAAGGCGTAGATGAACAGCTTATAAAATTGAGATAAAGGCAGACACAAGAATGAACTGCTATTGACCATACATATTAGAACACTACAGCACAGTACAAGCTCTTCAGCCCTTCTACTCTTAGATCAATTTACCCTTCCCACCAACATAGCCCTCTACTTTTCTATCATCCATATGCTTATCTAAGTATTTCTTGAATGTCCCTAATGTATCTCCCTCTACCACCACCCCTGGCAGGACATTCCACACACCCACCACTCTCTGTGTAAAAAAAACTTCCCTCTGACATCCCCCTATACTTTCCTCCGATCACCTTTAAAATTATGCCACTCATGTTAGTCATTTGTGTTGGCGCGTGGCCAAGTGGTTAAGGTGTTGGTCTAGTGATCTGAAGGTTGCTAGTTCAAGCTAAGGCAGTGTGTTCTGTCCTTGAGCAAGGCACTTAAGCACACATTGCTCTGCGACCAGTGCCAAGCTGCATCAGCCCTTGCCCTTCCCTTGGACAACATCAGTGGCATGGAGAGGGGAGACTTGCAGCATGGGTAACTGCTGGTCTCCCATACAACCCTGCCCAGGCCTGCACCCTGGAAACTTCCCAAGGCGCAAATCCATGGTCTTTCGAGACTAACGGATACCTATTATTAGTCATTTCCACTGGGAAAAAGTTTCTGGCTATCCACTCAATCTATGCCTCTTATCATCTTGTGCACCTCTGTTAAGTCAACTCTCATCCCCCTTTGCTCCAAAGAGAAAAGCCTTAGTTCACTCAACCTCTCCTCTTAAGACATGCTCTCTAATCCAAGCAGCATCCTGGTAAACCTCCTCTAAATGGATTGAAAATGGTAAATGGTTACATGACTGATGTGAAAATAATGATAGAAATTAGCAAAATACAATCATATAAGATCCAGAGAATGCATGAATATCATAGCAAGTTGATTTAAAAATCCCAATAAGTGGAGCCAACTCTAGTTATTATAGCATTTTCATTTCAATTAAAAGCTGGTGCACATGTCTCTCCTAAGCAGGTATCAGACACGTTGATCTATCAGCTGGTGGGTTAGACATATTGTAGGCAAACAACAAACTGCTGGAGGAACTCAATGGGTCAGACAGCATCCAGCACCATATTGTAGGTACTGATCTGGAATGTGGCATCGACAAATGAGATACAATAGAGTGCATGGGAGGACAGAACAAATACCTGTGTTGTTTGTCCGACCCAGAAATGGAAACAGTGAAGGGAAAGGGCAGGTTCGATTTGCCATGTGTGAAGGCCAAAAAAAATAGCAACGATGACAAAAAAATTGCATAATGTTCATGGGGCAGACATTGATGTATCAAAAGACAAGATCTGCATACAACAAAGGATGCACCAAACATTACGTGGAAAAGGAGGCTTAGGGTGGAGAGGGACGGGTTAAGTTTCTGGTCAAGAAAGAAGCCAAGTGTCCCCAGAAGGATGAAAGCACAGAAGGACCTGATGTCCACTGTTGAAGTGAGATGGAAACTGTTCAAATGATGAATGGAAATTGATTGAAAGGAAATGCATGCATAAGTGGAAAGATAACAGTTTCCTAGGACAAAAACAAGCCGAGCCTCTGGGTCTACCAGGCCAAAATTTTATCGTCTGCATGTTGAAAGACATAGAGCCCCATTCCCCTAATCCCTGCTGTGCTAGTTAAATTCCCAGTTCAGCAAAAGCTGAGTTTTAAAATTTTCATGCTCTGCTACTCCCCAATTCTGAAAGCTACATCAGATCTAGACTCAGAGAAACCTGCGCTCCTCTAATTGTACACCATCTAACAAAGGCTGATACTCTCTCCAGTCTCTCCTTAGACTTGGAATTCACCATTTAATCTTCTCTCTTTCTCTCCCTGGTGAATAACATTGAATCAAATATCACAGTTCCAATGCAGCCTGAAAGCAAATTTTATTTGTGAAATCTTCTGTAAGACACCTTAAGGTATGTTATAAAGTCAAAGGTGATATATAAATCTGAATCAGACTCAAAAATAGTAACTTCCCCAAGCTGTCCGGTTGATCAACACCTCTTCCTGTGCACCCACCGATCACCACTGCTTCAGAATTTCCTGACAGTAACCTTATGTACAGTTACTCCTGTACCTAATGTCACTTTATATACATAGAGTCAGTCTATATATAGAAGCTCATCTTATGTACTTATATTCATTGTGTCTTTTAATTGTGTTCTTTACACTGATTTTTTTTAATGCTGCATTAGATCTGGAGTTACAACCATTTCATTCTCCTTTGCACTTGTGTAAGGGCAAGTGAAAGTAAACAATATTGAACCTTGTGTGGATATTCCTGTTAAGGCTGTACTTCTGTTAACATGGCATATAATATTTCTTGTGAGAATGCTTGGTAATGTAGCCAGTACCATAGGATATAACAGTTGCTCGTTAGTCAGTTATTTTAGATTGACACCAAACAAAGAGTTAGAATCACATGAATTGATCAAGTTTAGGAGAGGTGACCTTGTATTACTGGATGAGAAAAAATAATTGATAAATCCTTGCAATATGGTTTTGATAATGTTTAAAAAAATATAAATTGACAACTGGTAGGCCATGTCGAGTGGCGGCGATTCGTTAATTATCTTTCAATCAAGCTCAATGAGTACACTCCCCCAGGTGATTTTACACACAGTTTCTATTTAACAAAGATGATGCCAGGACTTGAGGACTTGCATTAAGGAAATGTTTAAAAAGTCAGTACTTTATTCCTTAGAACGTAGATGAATGAAGGGATATTTGATGGAAGTATACAAAATTATGAGGAGCATTGATAGGGTAAATGCAAGCAGGCTTTTTCCACTGACGTTGAGTGAAACTGGAACTAAAGGTCATGGGTTAAGGGTGAAAGGTGAAATATTGAAAGGGAATTTAAAGGGGAATTTCTTCATTCAGAGGGTGGTGAGAGTGTGGAATGAGCTGCCAGCAGAAGTGGTAGATACGAGTTTGATTTCAATATCTCCTTCTACCTTAGGCCACAAACTTATCAATCACCCTTGTTGTGGACACTTTCTGGAGGTCCAAGATCCGTATGCTCCACGACCACTGGACTAAGTGTGTAAGTGTAGGAGGGGACTATGTTGAAAAATAAATGTGCTAGGTTTTCTAAAATTGACTCCTTCTACCTTAGGCCACGAACTTATCAATCACCCCTTGTATTATAAAATTCACAAGTATGCTTAAATACAAACAATTATTCCTATGAACTGCAGAAACAGGCCCTATCTTTCTCATTTGGTCATCTTGTCTGTTGCATTTGGAGCTGTCAACATGGCCTCCTTTATATCGCTGAGGCCAAGAGCAGACCAGGCAGCTGCTTTGCCAAGCACCTGCGCTTTCGCTGCAATGACCATTGGACTTCGCTGTTGCAGGCTATTTTAATTCCCACTCTGACCTGCTGATCATTGGACCTTCTCCATTGCCAGTGTGAGGCCAACCACAAAATTGAAGAATAACATCTCACATTTTGCCTGGCTTGAACATTGAACTCTCTAAGGCAGCCTTCTCTCCCTCTGTCCCTTTCTCTCTCCTGATCTACCTAAGTTCTCTCACACATACCCTTCATTCCAACCTATGCCACCCGCTATCCTTTCTACTCATCCACCTTTTCCATCTGTCCATCACAAACACACTCCTCAGACTAGGTACCTTATCTTGCCCTTACCCTCCCTATCCCATCCACTTTCCTTTTATCCCTTATTTGGTTCCGCTCTTCACCTTCTTATCAGATTTCATCATCTGCAGCCCTTTGTTGCCTCCACCTTCCAGCCTCTGTTGTTATCTCTACCCCTCCCTCTGCTAATCCTGCTTCACCTGTCACTTGCTAGCCATCACCTCACACCTACCCCCCACCTTTTTATACTGGCCATCTCCCTCACTGCTGTTTTTTTCCAGGTGAAGTGTTTTGGCTGAAATGCCAACTGTCCATTTCCCTCCACAGATGATGTCTGATCCTTTGAGTTCCTCCAGCACTGTGTTTTTACTGCAGATTCCAGCATCTACAGTCTTGTATCTCAAGCAGCAATTTTTATTTACTTATTATTTTTGTCCTTGACAATACCATCAGTGTTTGCTATACATGGATCACTAATTTGTTTCTTATGTCATTCCAGTTTCTCACCATTGACACATATACACCCAGATGTCACAGCAATAATTCAATGAAGCAAAACACAGATAACTCCTGTCAGCTCAGCTCACTAAAAAAAAATTATTGTGTTAATTATTTTTAAGTTAACTGTGTTCCACATATGGAAAACAGAATAGAGATAACCGTTTAGTTCCTTAAAGCGTGGATGGTGGAAAAGAACACTAAAAGTCCTGGAGGAACTCAGCAAGTCAGGCAGTAACTATAGAGAGGAATGAACAGTAGATGTTTCAGGTTAAGATCCTTCAACCCCTCCATAGATGCTGCCTAACTTGCTGAGCTCCTCCAGCATTTTGTGTGCGTTGCTCATGATTTCCAGCATCTGCACAATCTCTTGTGTTGATGGTGGAAAAACAACATTACATTTTCCTTTTTCTTCCATTCTGTTATGGTACACATTTAGAATTAACTGAATGTTTTGATGTTTGCTGTACTCCGAGTAATGCTGGTTATGAACAAGATTGAGCTTCGTGCTTTTAAAGGCAACAGATATAATTAATTATTGAGAAAAATGTTATGCCTCAGTCTATGGAAGGATGTGGTGGTGTTGGAGAAGGTTCAGAGGTGATTTGCGAGAATAATCCTGGGGATGAAAGGATTAATGTGTAAAGAGTGTTCTGTGGCTCTGAAGAAGAAAGTTCCACAGATGGTCTAAAAATAGACCTTCAATAAGCTTAAACACGCTTTGTACATTCTGCATAGACTCTGTTAGAGGTCAAGAACCCACAGTGCACATAACTCAAAGTTTCCTTTGTCAATACCATACTAGAGCCCTTTTGCTGTGCTAAATGAGAATCATATGCCCCTGTTGTCTGACGACATGGTAATAGATCAATAACTACAAACATTGCATAATAGCTGCTGCTGAATTTTAGCAACCATGCTGCAGAGAAATTCCATTGTATTACCTGTGTTAAAATTTTATTTTATATTGATATAAACTAATAAAATATTAAATAAATTTATCCTGCCCCACATACAATCACCGTCCATGACAGAATTGGATGCAAAATTAAAATGTGTGCCAAGAGTAACTCACAGAAGCCAGCCTACATACCTATCTATGTTGGACATGAGAAATGCATATCTACAACAATACTGTCAAGTTTATTTTAACTTAACTATACACATATATACTATCAAATAAGACATTTCTCTGGACCAGGGTGTAAAGCACAGTAGTACACAAAAACACACATATAACACACAATAATTTAGGAAAATCAGAATAAAATCTACAAATGAATTATGTATGAACAAAGTAATGTGCATAAATTAAATATTGCCAGACCAAGAACAAATTAGCTGGTGACACAGAATGTGATGTGGCAGCGAGTTCAGAAGCCAGATGCCTGAGGGGAATAAACTGTTTCCCATCCTGACTGTTCTTGTCACACAAATTATTTTAAAATGGCCAATTTTTTGATGGAAGCCCTAACATGAAGTTTGCAGAAGGCTGATCTCTTCTAGATGTTGTTGAGTTTACAGTGCTATCTGCACCATTTGCCAATGAAATTGATGGGACCACGGAAATTGACGATGGATAGCCAATAACTACAGCCACCCATCTGAAAATATGACTCATAACAGTGGAGTGTTTTTCTCTTGATTCCTATTAACTTCAACTTTACAGTTGTTTAGATGGCATGTTTATGTCACATCCATTCAGTTTCACCATTCCTCTGGAAAACGCCTCTTTGCTCAAGATTAGACTGAGGCTTTGATGAGATCTGGAGAGAAGCATTCCTGGTCAAACCCAAAATGAGTACCAAATAAATGTCACAAAAATCCGCAGATGCTGGAAATCCAAGCAACAAACACAAATTGCTGGAGGAGCTCAGCAGGCCAGGCAGCATCTATGGAAGGGAGTAGTGACATTTCAGGTCAGGACCCTTCAGCAGGACCAAATAGATGTTTCTTGATTGCCCTGTTAATAATAGCCTACATCAGTTTGCTGATAATTGAGCATGCAATAATGCAGGAATTTTTTTGGATTGGATTTGTCTTCTTCTCCAGGAACAGGACATCCAAGGACAATTTCCTTCATTGTTAAATCAATATCAGCGTTAAACTGTATTGTAACAGCTTTCCAAGAGGCAAGTAGCTCTAGAGCAGGTCTTTGGCACTAAATTAAGATCCTGTTGGTTCCTATAACCTTTGATATTTCCAGTACACTGAGCTGCTTCTTAATATCACATGGCATGCATTGAGTAGGCACACATCTTATCGATGATGATGACGACATCTACAGGAAGCTTAAGTAACTAGCATAATTTGTTGAAGTCGGTATTAGATTTGCCTTAAGCACTCTCCGGCTGAAGTCTTTTGATATTATTTTACGTCTGGGATGTGTTGGAACTTCTGCTTCTGTTTAGTTTCTACTGTCAACCATCATTCAGAACGCAGTCCCATCCGTGGCTTGCTTGTTTTTGTATGCAACATACAATGTCTCCTGTTTAAAGAAGGTGGGTGAGTCAGGTCGACCTCTAGAGTGGTGGATAAACGCTGGGTGAGGTGGGAACACGAGTGAGTGACACACATGGGTAAGGGTAGTGCCAGATGAATGCGGAGTGTTAGCAAATGAAAGGTCCGAGAGACTGGTAGGATCGGATGAGCAAAAGTTAGGAGTGGTTAAGAAGAGTCTGGTAAGCAAATGGATGAATCAGGATCAGATTTATTTATCACATGTACATTGAAACATGCAGTGAAATGTGTCACTTGCGTGAATAACCAGCACACGAGGGTACGCTGGGGCAGCCCACAGGTGTTGCCACACATTCTGGCGCCAACACAGCATGCCCACTATGCTTGGGAGAATAACATGAAAAACACAACACTGAGTGAGAGAATCTCAAGACAACACAGAACATAACACTGAGTGAGAGAAAACCTCTCACTTATTGTCAGCAAGACCAAGGAACCTCAGGAGAGGCAAACCAGAGGTCCATGAGCCCCCTCATCGGAGGATCAGAGGTGGAGAAGATTAGCAACTTTAAATTTCTGGGTGTTACTATTTCAGAGGACCTGTCCCGGACCCTGCACCCTGGACCCTGGAGTGGAGTATATATTGACTGGCTGCATCCTAGCTTGGCATGGAAGCACCAATGCCTTTGAATAGAAAATCCCACTGAAAGTACTGGAATTGGCCCATACATCATAGGTAAAGCCCTCGCAATCATTGAGCGCATCAACATAAAATGCTGGTGTAAGTACGCTTTATTCATCATCAGAGATCCTCATCACCCATGCCATGCTCTTTTCTTGCTACTGCCATCAGGTTGAATGTACAGGTGCCTCAGGACTCACACCACGAGGTTCAAAAACAGTTACAACCCCCTCAACCATCAGGCTTTGAACAAAGGGGTTAACGATACTCAATTGCCCATCCATTGAGATGCTCCCACAACCAATGATCTCACTTTAAGGACACTTTATCTTGTTATTTCATGTTCCCATCATTTATTGCTATTTATTTTATGTTTGCATTTACATAGTTTGTTGTCTTCTGCACTCATTGATCCTGTTATAGCTACTATTCTATAGATTTCCTGAGTATGCCTACAGAAAAATTAATCTCAGGGCTGTATATGGAAACATACTGTTTATGTACTTTGATAATAAATTTACTTTGAACGTTGAACAAAACAACAGCAAAATAAGCTCCTTTCCTCTCTAAATCCCACCCAATCACACACAAGGAGAGTTCTCCAACTCCAGGACAGGCCTCAGGCCTTCCACAGTGCAAGATACTTCTGTGGAGGGAAGAGGACATTTGCATGGGAACAATTTCAAATTTATCAGAAATGATTCTCAAAGAGCAACACACACAAAATGCTGGAGGAACTCCGCAGGTCAGGCAGCATCAGGATTTCCAGCATCTGCAGAATCTCTTGTGTTAATGATACTCAAAGATATGCCTGTTGGAAGATATGAAGGTGACAGAGGAAAAAAATAAATGGGACTTTTTGTGAGAGTATCATTTAGAAAGCATGTACCATTCAATCACTCAATTGTCAGCTGACATCACAGGTTTTCCTTTCAGCCAATCTACTTCAAAGCAGGATTCCTTTCCTGGCAATGTCATCCGGGGGTTGGGGGGTGGGGTGGGGTGTTCCCAAGTTACTCCATTACACAGAGGAGGAGCAATTGAGAGAGATACTCAAAATCAGAACCATTTCGTCCAATTTGAATCACTGACAACTCTCAGACGTGCTGCGAGAAACACCATTTTGGCCACTTGCCCTGATTTTAGCAGGAAAGACCTCACACAATACATGCACACCAAGTTACTTAACAATCACATGGCACCAATAAGTACTCAACAAAATAAAGCAGTCGCAAAGATGAAAGGCAGCATCAACACTGGACATTTCATCTACAATTACTCAACGTTATGGTGCGTAGCCCACAATATATGAATACAGATAATGAGACAACAATAAAATTACCATAAAATGCCTAAAACTAATACTTTCAAATTTGCTGATCAGAAATATGATCAGCTGCATTAGATTTCATTTAGATCTGCAGCCTGCAGCAAATACACACACAGAGCCACATTGCTTTTAGTAGTTTGCTGGTTTACCAATGAACTCAGAGCACAAGAGCCTCAGAAGAATGTTTAGTACTTAAAATATATTACCAAAGTTTTTTTTTGCAGTGTCATTGATGCAGGAATTGTCATCACCGGTAAGAGCATCACTAGTTTGGTCAGCTAGTGCTGAGGACCTTAGCAGCAAAATGAGGAAATCACACACCTTCAGGAACAAATAATCAAGAAGTTTTTCTGAATCTTTTCTCCAATTAGTTAGTCAGAAAACCTTAAATTTTAAAGCACAGCATCTTTATACTTATGACTGTGAAGTTAAGCACAGCTCCAATGTCATATTTAAGTTTGCTGACGACACTACTGTCGTTGGCCGAATCAAAGGTGGTGATGAATCAGCATATCAGAGGGAGATTGAAAATTTGGCTGAGTGGTGTCACAACAAAACCTTGTACTCAATGTCAGCAAGACCAAGGAACTGTTCATCGACTTCAGGAGGAGGAATCTGAAGGTCCGTGAGCCAGTCCTCATCAAGGGATCAGTGGTGGAGAAAATATTGACTGGTTGCATCAGAGCCTGGTATGAAAATACCAAAGCCCTTGAATGGAAAAATCCCACAAAAAGTAACAGATACAGCCTAGTCCATCCTGGGTAAAGCCCTCCCACCACTGAGCACATCTATATGGAGTGCTGTCGCAGGAAAGCAGTATATATTAAGGACCCCCACTTAGGTCATGCTCTCTTCTTGCTGCTGCCATCACGAAGGTGGTACAGGATGCTCAAGACCCACGCCACCAGGTTGATGAACAGATATTATCCCTCAACCATCAGGTTCTTCAACCAGAGAGGATAACTTCAATTGCCTCATTGCTGAACTGTTCCCACAACCTATGAACTCACTTTCAAGGATTCTTTATCTCATGTTTTTTGATATTTATTGCTTATTTACTTATTTTATTTTATTTTTATTATATTTCTTGTCTTTTGCACATTGGTTGTTCGTCTGTCAGAACTGATGAAGAGTCTCAGTTCAAAATGTCTTCGGCTTATCTGCCTCCCTAAATATTGCCTGACCTGCTGAGTTTCTCCAGCATTTTGTGTGTGTTGCTCTGGATTTCCAGTATCTACAGAATCACTTGTGTTCATAACATGTTTTCACAATCTTTTGGATAAAATACAGAAAACACAGAGCAAACCTGTTAGTCCTATCCACCCTTTCATTTCACTGAAAAACTGCAATTTATTCTCTCTGATATATGACTATTAATTTCTTTTTGACACCTGTCAATATTAAGAGGTAATTTTCAGTGGCCAACTAAGACGTCTTTGGAATGTGAGGGGAAACTAGGAGACTCAGAAGAATCCTGTATGTGAGAGAAGGTGAAACTCTCTACACTCAGGGGATCAAAGCTTGATCCCTGGAGCTGAGAGATAACATTGTTAACTCTAGGTGGCAACCTAACTTACATGAGACAGTAGGCTGCTCTCACCTTGGCTTTTAACTAGCCATTCAGACTTGCTGGATATTCTTAAATTCTCCAGTTTTCTGGTACAGTTCAACACTGGGCATTCTTCAATGGCTTTTCTCTTACAAACTTTGTACATTCGATTAAGGAAATGCAGGAAATTCACAGCAACGCCTACAAAATGCTGGAGGAATTCAGCAGGTCAAGCAGTATTATGGAGGGAAATGAACAGTCAACGTTTCAGGCTGAGACCCTTCAACAGATCTCAACCCAAAATGCTGACTGCTTATTCCCCTCCGAAGATATTACCTGACCTGCTGAGTTACTCCAGGATTTGGTGTGTGTTGCTCTTAAAGATTTTCTTTTGTCACGTGCATTGAAGCATACAGTGAAAGATACAGTCAAATGCATCATTTTGCATCAACCAAAATCAGTGAGGATTATGATGTGGGCAGCCGCAAGTGTCAGCACACTTCTGGTGATGACGTAGCATGTCCACAATTCTATCATTATTCTCCACAAGGAATGAGGACTTAGACCATAAGATATAGGAGCAGAAGTAGGCCATTCAGCCTATCAAGTCTGCCCCACTATTCAATCATGGGCTGATCCAATTCTTCCAGTCATCCCCACTCCCCTGCCTTCTCCCCATGCCTTTTGATGCCCTGGCTAATCAAGAACCTATCTATCTCTGCCTTAAATATACCAATGACTTGGCCTCCAGAGCTGCTCGTGGCAACAAATTCCACAGATTTATCACCCTCTGACTAAAGTAATTTCTCTGCATCTCAGTTCTAAATGGACGTCCTTCAATCCTGAAGTTGTGCCCTCTTGCCCTAGACGCCCCTAAAATGGGAAATAACTTTGCCATATCTAATCTGTTCAAGCCTCTTAACATTCGGAATATTTCTATGAGATTCCCCCTCATTCTCCTGTACTCTAGGGAATACAGCCCAAGAGCTGCCAGACGTTCCTCATATGGTAACCCTTTCATTCCTGGAATCATTCTCGTGAACCTTCTCTCCAATGTCAGGATACCCTTTCTAAAATAAGGAGCCCAGAACTGCACACAATACTCCAAATGTGGTCTGACGAGTGCCTTATGGAGCCTCAACATCACATCCATACTCTTACATTCTATACCTCTAGAAATGAATGCCAAGATTGCATTCGCCTTCTTCACAACCGAATCCTGCACAAGGACTCCCAAGTCACTTCATGTCTCTGCATTTTGAAATCTCTCCCCATCTAAATAATAGTCTGCCTGTTTATTTCTTCCACCAAAGTGCATGACTGTACATTTTCCAACATTGTATTTCATTTGCCACTTCTTTGCCCGTTCCCCTAAACTATCTAAGTCTCTCTGCAGGCTCTGTTTCCTCAACACTACCTACTCCTCCACCTATCTTTGTATCGTCGGCAAATTTAGCCACAAATCCACTAATCCCAAAGTCCAAATTATTGACATACATCGTAAAAAGCAGCCGTCCCAACACTGACCCCTGTAGAACTCCACTGGTAACCAGTAGCCAGCCAGAATAGGATCCCTTTATTCCCACTCTCTGTTTTCTGCCATCAGCCAGTGCTCCACTCACACTAGTCACTTCCCTGTAATTCCATGGGCTCTTATCTTGCTAACCAGCCTCATGTGCAGCACCTTGTCAAAGGCCTTCTGAAAATCCAAGTACACCACATCCACCTCATCTCCTTTGTCTACCGTGCTTTTAATTTCCTCAAAAAATTGCAGTAGGTTAGTCAGGCAGGATTTTCCTTTCAGGCTTTGGCCTATCCTGTCATGTGCCTCCATTTACTCCGTAATCTCATCCCTAACAATCGATTCCAACAACTTCCCAACCACCGATGTCAGGGTAACAGGTCTATAGTTTCCTTTCTGCTGCCTCCCATCCTTCTTAAAGTTTCTTCTTAAAAGTTAGATTTCAAGTTAGACTTTTAGTTCTGGGATCAACAATGCTGTTAACAAGATGTGGAAGCAACCAGTGACTGTCATCCTGAAATAAATGTCAAAGATTTGGATGTAAGAAAATGAACAACTGCTGAAAGTTTTTGGACAGTTCCAAACAAATAACCCAACAGAAGAACATGTAGTTTTTTTTTCTTATATATTAGTTATCTTTTTTATATTTTTCTTCTTTTTTGCCTGGATGGTTGGGGAGAGACTCATAGCAACATGAAGAATTTTAAAGAGTTCCCAAGGCACTATGAATGATTAATTTGCTTAATGGACATACCTTTTTTTTTTACAAGAAACGCATTTAACAGAAACAGAACATAAGAAATTAAAGAGAGATTGGGTTGGAAATGTTATTGCAGCTTCATTTAATTCAAAATCGAGAGGAGTTGCAATTTTGGTTAATAAATCTTTACCAATTAAAATACAAAATGTAATAATTGATTCTGGGAAGAGATATGTAATTATACATTGTCAATTTTTTTCAGAATTATGGACTTTTATGAACATTTATGCACCAAATGAAAATGATGTAAAATTCATACAAGAAGTTTTTTTGAAATTGGCTGATGCACATGATAAAATATTAATAGGTAGAGATTTTAATTTTTGTTTGGATCCAGTTTTGGATAGGTCAACTAAAGTTGCTACAAAATCAAAAGTAACAAAATTAACTTTATCATTAATGAAAGATTTAAACCTGATTGATATATGGAGAAAAATTAATCCAAGAGAAAGAGATTATTCATTGTATTCAAATAGACATAAAACTTACTCAAGGATTGATTTTTTTTTACCCTATCAAAAAATATTCAAGATAGAGTGAAAAGTGTGGAATACAAAGCAAGAATACTGTCAGATCATTCTCCCTTGATAATGACAATGATAATGATGAACAAGGAGGAATCGATTTATAGATGGAGATTTAATTGAATTCTATTAAAACGTCAAGATTTTTGTGATTTTATGAAAAAACAAATTCAATTTTTTTTTGATACAAATTTACATTCAGTAGAGGATAAAATTGTATTATGGGAAGCGATGAAAGCATATTTAAGGGGTCAGATTATAAGTTATACATCTAAAATTAAGAAGGAATACGCAGCAGAAATAGATCAGTTGGAAAAAGATATTATAAAGTTAGAAAAAGAACTCAAAGACACATGACAGAAGAAAAACGAAGACAACTTGTTAACAAAAAACTACAATATAATACACTCCAGACATATCGTACAGAGAAAGTAATTATGAAAACTAAACAGAAATATTATGAATTAGGTGAAAGATCACATAAAATTCTTGCTTGGCAGTTGAAAACAGAACAGGTTTCTAAAACAATAAATGCAATTAGAACAAGTGTAAATAAGGTTACTTATAAGCCTTTAGAAATTAATGAAACTTTTAAGAAAGTTTACACTGAACTATATCAATCAGAATCAAAAAATAAGATTGCGGAGATAGATAAATTTTTATCACAAATAACCCTTCCAAAATTAAATTTGGAAGAACAGAAAGGATTAGATATGCCCTTTACATTAAAAGAGGTTGAAGAAGCTTTAGGATCATTTCAGAGTAATAAATCTTCAGGAGAAGATGGGTTTCCTCCTGAGTTTTATAAAAAATTTAAAGATTTATTAATTCCTCCTTTTATGGAATTAATATATCAAGTGGAAAGAATGCATAAACTCCCACAATCTTTTTTAACAGCGATCATAACTGTACTGCCAAAAAAAGATAATCCTTTAAAACCAGCATCATATAGGCCTATTTCTTTGTTGAATACAGATTATAAATTAATAGCAAAAATTTTATCTAATAGAATATCTAAATATTTACCAAAATTAATACATATGGACCAAACAGGTTTTATTAAAAATAGACAACAATGGATAATATAACCTGGTTAATTAGTATAATTCATTTGGCACAAAAAAGAGAGGAAATGAGTGTGGCAGTTGCTTTGGATGCAGAAAAAGCATTTGATAGATTGGAATGGGATTTTTTATTTAAGGTATTGGAAAAATATGAATTAGGAAAATCTTTTATACAATGGATTAAAATTTTAAATACTAATCCTCAAGCTAAAGTAGTTACAAATGGTCAGATTTCAACACCATTTTGTTTAACGAGGTCAACTAGACAAGGCTGCCCATTATCACCTGCTTTATTTGTATTGGCAATAGAACCATTAGCTGAATTAATTAGAACAGATTCAGGTATTGGGGGCTTTAGAGTTAATCAAGAAGAATATAAGATTAACTTATTTGCTGATGATGTTTTGATTTACTTAACAAACCCATTGCAATCTTTGCAAAGATTATCTTTTAGATTGGAAGAATATGGGAAAGTATCGGGTTATAAAGTAAATTGGGATAAAAGTGAAATTTTACCCCTTACCAAAGGAAATTATAATCAATGTCAAATAGCAACTCAATTTCGATGGTCAATAAATGGGATAAAATATTTCGGTATTAGAGTTAATAATGATGTAAAAAATTTATATAAACAAAATTATTTGCCATTATTAAAAAAAAAGAGGATCTTGATAAATGGATGATGTTACCAATAACATTAATAGGTAGAGTTAATGCTGTAAAAATGAATATATTTCCTAGATTGCAATATTTATTTCAAACTTTACCAATACAATTACCTCAGAAGTTTTTTCAAGAACTGAATAAATATGTAAGGAAATTTCTTTGGAAAGGAAAGATGTCAAGAATATCATTGGAAAAATTGACATGTAAATTTGATTTAGGAGGGTTACAACTTCCAAACTTTAAGAATTATTATAAAGCAAATCAACTTAGATTTATTGAGTCTTTTTTTGATGAAGAAAAACCAGCATGGATTAGAATAGAATTAGATAAGATAGGAGAAAATACACCAGAAGATTTTATATATAAATGGGAATCCAAATGGATATGGGAAAAAAAAGAATCTCCTATATTAAGACATTTGATTGATCTATGGAATAAGGTAAATATGGACGATGAGATAAAGAAATCTTTATTAGCAAAAAGGACTTTAATTCAAAATAGGCTTATTCCTTTTACAATGGATAATAAACTTTTACATAATTGGTTTCAAAAGGGGATTAAATATATAGGTGACTGTTTTGAAGGAGGTATATTGATGTCGTTTGATCAATTAAAAAATAAGTATAAAATATCAAATAACACTCTTTTCTGTTATTTTCAATTAAAAGCCTATTTACGAGAAAAGCTGGGACAAACAATGTTGATGCCAAAACCTAGTGAAATAGAAATATTAATTCAGAAAGGAAAAATTAAAAAAATTACATCTTGTATGTATAATTTGATTCAAAAGCAGACAATTAAATTAGGAATTCATAAATCAAGACAAAAATGGGAATCTGATCTGAATGTTAAAATTGATGGAAAAAATTGGTCAAGATTATGTTCTGATAGTATGAGAAATACAATAAGTGTTTGACTTAGATTAATACAATATAATTTTTTACATCAATTATATATAACACCACAGAAAATAAATAGATTAATTTCAAATATGTCTGACCAATGTTTTCGATGTAAACAAGAAATTGGTACTTTTTTACATTCTACTTGGTCTTGTTTTAAAATCCAACTATTTTGGATTAATTTAAGACTTTTACTGGAACAAATTATTGGAGTACAACTCCCACATAGTCCATTATTATTTTTATTAGGAGACATTGAAGGGACAATAACGAAATTTAAATTGAATAAGTATCAGAAAAAATTTATAAAAATTGCATTGGCAGTAGCCAAAAAAGTTACCGCAGTTAGTTGGAAATCTGATATATATTTAACTATGGATCATTGGAATAATGAAATACATAGTTGTATTCCATTTGAAAAAATTACGTATAATCTAAGAAATGAATATGATATATTTTTGAAAATTTGGTCCCCATACTTACAAAAGATAGGATTAGATACATAGGTCCTTTGAAGATAAAATTATAGTAATTGGGGAAAGTGAAAATAAACATCAAAATTATTTTGAACTCCATGGAACATGTGGGGATCCTCCGATATCCAGGCAATCTTTCTTTTCTTTCTTTTTTTTTCTTTCTTTAGATAAGGGTTAAGGGGGGGAGGGTTAAGGGGAGGGGGGAGGGTTAATATCATTTTTCTTACTATTTTATCACCACATTTATTCTTTGTAATCTCTAAAATTTAATAAATAATATTAAAAAAAGAAGAACGTGTAGTAATTTGACTTGAAATGAACGTGTCATGACTAACTTCAAAATAGTAATGTCTCTTCCAAGTGTTCCAGCAGCTTCACTGAGAGACCCCAGAAGCGTCAAATGGGAGACTCAGGAGAGACTATGGAAGATCCAAGAATTCCCTCCCCCTACCCCCCCCCCCCCAGTTAGTTCATGCAAAGATAGCATGGGGGTCCCAAATGTAGTGTATGACACTCAAAGGGAAATTAACTTAAATCTTTAAGTTTATAATGACTCCTGGAACAAGAGTTGAAAGATTTCTAGAATAAATTTACTGATCAGTCAAGAAAAATCAAAATATTCTGCAAGACTTGTGTTTTCATAATCCTTCACAACCTGAAAATCTCCACAAACTCTTAACCTGGAAAAGTGTGAGGTGATTTGTTTTGGAAGGTTCAATTTGAGGGCAGAACTCAGGGTTAATGGATTGATTCTTAGCAGTGTGGAGGAGCAGAGCGATCTGGGGGGGGGGGGGGGGGGGTCTCCATCCACAGAGATCTCACAGTTGCTGTGCCAGTTGATAGGATTGTTAAGAAGGTGTATAGTGTGTTGGCCTTCATTATTTGAGGGATCAAGAATGTTGGGGTAATGTTGTAGCTCTACAAAACCCTGCTAATACGAGGGGTTATAATTTTAAGGGGATTGCAGGAAAGCAAAGGCGAGATGTCAGAGGTAAATTTTTACACAGAGAGTGGAGGGTGCATGGAATATCAGGTGATGGTAGAGGCAGATACATTCAGGGATTTAACATGGATGACAGAAAAATGGAGGGAAGGGTTAGATCGATCTTAGAGTAGGTTAAAAGGTCGGCACAACATCAAAGGCTGAAGAGTTTGCACTATGATGTAATGTTCTATGCTCTCCATTCCAGTTAATATGTAACACACAGTCTTTAGAACAATATAGGAAACATAGGAGCCAAAAGGTACATCTGAAGGTCTCACAAACAACATTGATAACCAGACCATCTGTTTTATTGATTCACTGGCAGTAAAGGCAAATCCTCCAAATTGTTTCTTGCACCTGACAGGGCAAACCGGTTCTTAACAGATTATTGTTCAGAGATAACAATTTCAACAGTGCCATGCTCCCTCATGTCTGCTCTGATGTGTTGGTTCAGATTATATACTATAATTGTTTCTGCAATGAGATTTGAACTCACAACCTTTCAAATCTTAAATGAGAATGCTGCCATTAAAGCATAGAAAAGCTACAGTAAGTCATTAGTTAACCTTTACAAAGCAATATCCCATCCAGCCTAAATATAGAGTTCTCACTGAAACTACATCTACTTACTTAATAAACAGCCTTATTTTAAACCAGGCTGGTTCTAATCCAACTACAAGAGAGCACAATAAAATATTGGATAATACCATGTTAAATTAGAATTCAAGAATAGGAAACAAAGCTTTTTTAATGGCATGAAAAATATCCATTTATTATTCCACTTATATAATAAACTCTCCATACAGAGAATACAGTTTTAGCATGCGGTGATGTTAAAACTTTAATCAGAATTAATGGTATTTAGGAAAGGATGAAGGAGTTAAAAATACATTATCTTATTGTTATCTAGAAACACTCTGCACATTGTTGAAGAGCACTGTACAAGTTCAACTTAGGTCCGCCCTCAACAACAGCTTCAGACTCGTCACCAACTTTACTAAAATAAATTTATATTTAATCAACAAAGGCAGTAACAAAAATTAACAATGATAGTAGGATACTCAGCAACCAAAAACTATTTGGACACTGCCTCTTGGCTTCTTATTTTACCAAGAAAACACACAAAAATATAAAGGCACAAATCTGGCTATTGAGATCACAGTTCGGAAGCTGATATTTATTACTCGATGTTTATTTACCAATTTTCTATAATAGTTGCATCTACCACTCTTTGTGTAAAAACTTATCTCTGACATCCTCCCTATGCTTTCCTCATTCCGCTTAAAATGATGCTATAAATGTATAATAGTTGCTACTGTGTTTCTGATATTAGTAAAGCACTGGCATTTCAAAATATACTTTACAGGTTTAATGCATTTTGCAACATCTTGACGACATGAAAGATGCTATATAAATACAAGTCCTTCTTTCTTATATATTAAACATGCAGCTTTGTAATGAACCCCACATATTACAATTTGGGTATCTTTCAATGTCTGAAGTTGCACTACGCATCTTATATGTTACGCGCTCAGAAAGCTTTACATAGCAAGCTTCTTACAGCAGAGTAGTGTGACTAAGTAGATGAGCTTTCACTCGGAGAAACGCTGTACATCTTAGCAATGCTGCCATTAGTCAGCGACCCATAAACTCATCGTGAATAGAAGAGTGATACGGTAAACTGCAACATAATCAAACAGAAACCAAACTGAGTTGCAAGCCGTGCAGCCTTTTTAATCTTTGAGCACTTACTTGCTCTCGCAAGTCTGCTTCCTCCTGCACTGCCATGTCCTCCAGATGAAACCAGCTAATCCAATTATGAATGCTTTAATTTCAAAAACTCACTGTGGCATTACATCAGGTCTAAAAATACCAGCCAGAGTTGTGGCGTTAAAAACATTATTAGTTGTTTTGGGCAGAAGTTGTTTTGGCCTGTGCAACAGAAGCCTTACCTAGATTGCCCTCACAACACTCATGTATCCCTTCCCACAGTTCCTAGCTAGCTTACCATATTTATAGGGTCCCCTCACACAGGTTCCATGGAAACGTGATACAGATTTACCAGAATAGTAGCAGCAGCTGCTTCATGGCTACTCCTGTGCACTTGCTTATCAGATCCTCTTTTCTAAACTGCGTGACATTACTGGCTGCCCAAGTTAAAGACACATTTAAAATAAATCATCCATACTTAAGAAATAGTGTCCTAAAGCATGCCTTCTTGAAGAGAGGCTAAGGGAGCTAGGGCTTTCCTCTTTGGAGTGAAGGCAGACGAGAAATGACTTGATAAGTGGGCGAGAAGTGGAAAGCGGCCAGTGAGTGGGCGGGCCAGTGAAGGAGTGGAGATTTGAGCCTTCAACGAGAAGAGGCTGAGGACGAGCTTCACTCCAAGTGAGGTAAGGCCGGGTAAGTTCCTTTCAAAGGAGAAAGTTTCAAAAGTTGAGGCAAGTATTGGGTAGGTTATGGCAGCTGAGATCGGCCCCATGGTTTGTTCATCCTGCAGCATGTGGGAAATCAGGGATACTTCCAGTGTCCCTGACGACTATGTGTGCAGGAAGTGTGGCCAACTGCAGCTTCTGGCAGACCGCATTGAGCGTCTGGAGCTGCGATTGGATTCATACTGGAGCATCCGCGATGCTGAGAAAGTTGTGAATAGCACATTCAGTGAGTTGGCCACACTGCAGGTAAAGGCTACACAGGCAGAAAGGGAAAGGGTGGCCACTAGACAGCGTAGCAGTAGGCAGGTAGTGCAGGAGTCCCCTGAGGTCATCTCCCTCCTAAACAGATATACTGTTTTGGATACTGTTGGGGGAGATATCTCATCAGGGGAAGGCAGCAGCAGCCAAGTTCATTGCACCGTGGGTGGCTCTGCGGCACAGGAGGGAAGGAAAAGGAGTGGGAGAGCTATAGTGATCGGGGATTCAATTGTAAGGGGAATAGATGGGCGTTTCTGTGGCCGCAAACGAGACTCCAGGATGGTATGTTGCCTCCCTGGTGCAAGGGTCAAGGATGTCTCTGAGCGGCTGCAGGATATTCTGGAATGGGAGGGTGAACAGCCAGTGGTCGTGGTGCACATAGGTACCAATGATATAGGTAAAAAACAGGATGAGGTCCTACAAGGTGAATTTAGGGAGTTAGGAGATAAACTAAAAAGTAGGACCACAAAGGTAATAATCTCTGAATTACTACCAGTGCCACATGCTAGTCAGAGTAGAAATAGGAGGATATTTCAGATGAATACGTGGCTTGAAAAATGGTGCAAGGGGGTGGGATTCAAATTTCTGGGGCATTGGAACCAGTTCTGGGGGAGGTGGGACCGGTATAAACAGGACGGTCTGCACCTGGGCTGGACTGGAACCAATGTCCTAGGGGGAGTGTTTGCTACTGCTGTTCAGGAGGCTTTAAACTAATGTGGCAGGGGGATGGGAACAAGTGCAGAGAGACAGAGGGGTGTAAAATGAGGGTAGAAGCAAAAAGTAGTAAGGTGAAAAGTAAAAGTGGCAGGCAGGCAAATCCAGGGTCAAAAAGCAAAAAGAACCACTTTTCAACATAATTGTATAAGGGCTAAGAGTGTTGTAAAAACAAGCCTGAAGGCTTTGTGTGTCAATGCGAGGAGCATTCGTAACAAGGTGGATGAATTGAATGTGCAGATAGTAATTAATGAATATGATATAGTTGGGATCACAGAGACATGGCTCCAGGGTGACCAAGGATGGGAGCTCAACATCCAGGGATATTCAATATTCAGGAGGGATAGATAGGAAAGAAAAGGAGGTGGGGTAGCATTGCTGGTTAGAGAGGAGATTAACGCAATAGAAAGGAAGGACATTAGCCTGGAGGATGTGGAATCGATATGGGTAGAGCTGCATAACACTAAGGGGCAGAAAATGCTGGTGGGAGTTGTGTACAGGACACCTAACAGTAATAGTGAGGTTGGGAATGGCATTAAACAGGAAATTAGAAATGCGTGCAATAAAGGAACAGTAGTTACAATGGGTGACTTCAATCTGCATATAGATTGGGTAAACCAAATTGGTAAGGGTGCTGAGGAAGAGGATTTCTTGGAATGTATGCGGGATGGTTTTCTGAACCAACATGTCGAGGAACCAACTAGAGAGGAGGCCATTCTAGATTGGATATTGAGCAATGAGGAAGGGTTAGTTAGCAATCTTGTCGTGTGAGGCCCCTTGGGTAAGAGTGACCATAATATGGTGGAACTCTTCATTAATATGGAGAGTGACATAGTTAATTCAGAAACAAAGGTTCTGAACTTAAAGAAGGGTAACTTTGAAGGTATGAGACGTGAATTAGCTAAGATAGACTGGAAAATGATACTTAAAGGGTTGACGGTGGATATGCAATGGCAAGCATTTAAAGATCGCATGGATGAACTACAACAATTGTTCATCCCAGTTTGGCAAAAGAATAAACCAGGGAAGGTAGTGCACCCGTGGCTGACAAGGGAAATTAGGGATAGTATCAAGTCCAAAGAAGAAACATATAAATTAGCAAAAAAAAAGTGGCACACCTGAGGACTGGGAGAAATTCAGAGACCAGCAGAGGAGGACAAAGGGCTTAATTAGGAAAGGGAAAAAAGATTATGAGAGAAAGCTGGCAGGGAACATAAAAACTGACTGTAAAAGCTTTTATAGGTACGTGAAAAGAAAAAGATTGGTCAAGACAAATGTAGGTCCTTTACAGTCAGTAACAGGTGAATTGATCATAGGGAACAAAGACATGGCAGACCAATTGAATAACTACTTTGGTTTTGTCTTCACTAAGGAGGACATAAATAATCTTCCGGAAATAGTAAGGGACCGAGGGTCTAGTGAGATGGAGGAACTGAGGGAAATACATGTTAGTAGGGAAGTGGTGTTAGGTAAATTGAAGGGATTAAAGGCAGATAAATCCCCAGGGCCAGATGGTCTGCATCCCAGAGTGCTTAAGGAAGTAGCCCAAGAAATAGTGGATGCATTAGTGATAATTTTTCAAAACTCCTTAGATTCTGGATTAGTTCCTGAGGATTGGAGGGTGGCTAATGTAACCCCACTTTTTAAAAAAGGAGGGGGAGAGAAACTGGGGAATTATAGACCAGTAACTCTGACATCGGTGGTGGGGAAAATGCTAGAGTCGGTTATCAAAGATGTGATAACAGCACATTTGGAAAGAGGTGAAATCATCGGACAAAGTCAGCATGGATTTGTGAAAGGAAAATCATGTCTGATGAATCTTATAGAATTTTTTGAAGATGTAACTAGTAGAGTGGATAGGGGAGAGCCAGTGGATGTGGTATATTTAGATTTTCAAAAGACTTTTGACAAGGTCCCACACAGGAGATTAGTGTGCAAACTTAAAGCACACGGTATTGGGGGTATGGTATTGATGTGGATAGAGAATTGGTTGGCAGACAGGAAGCAAAGAGTGGGAGTAAACAGGACCTTTTCAGAATGGCAGGCAGTGACTGGTGGGGTACCGCAAGGCTCAGTGCTGGGACCCCAGTTGTTTATAATATATATTAATGATTTAGACGAGGGAATTAAATGCAGCATCTCCAAGTTTGTGGATGACACGAAGCTGGGCGGCGGTGTTAGCTGTGAGGAGGATGCTAAGAGGATGCAGGGTGACTTGGATAGGTTAGGTGAGTGGGCAAATTCATGGCAGAAGCAATTTAATGTGGATAAATGTGAGGTTATCCACTTTGGTTGCAAGAACAGGAAAACAGATTATTATCTGAACGGTGGCCGATTAGGAAAAGGGGAGATGCAACGAGACCTGGGTGTCATTGTACACCAGTCATTGAAGGTGGGCATGCAGATACAGCAGGCGGTGAAAAAGACAAATGGTATATTGGTATTCATAGCAAAAGGATTTGCGTACAGGAGCAGGGAGGTTCTACTGCAGTTGTACAAGGCCTGGGTGAGACCGCACCTAGAATATTGTGTGCAGTTTTGGTCCCCTAATCTGAGGAAAGACATTCTTGCCATAGAGGGAGTACAGAGAAGGTTCACCAGATTGATTCCTGGGATGGCAGGACTTTCATATGAAGAAAGACTGGATCGACTAGGCTTATACTCACTGGAATTTAGAAGATTGAGGGAGGATCTTATTGAAACGTATAAAATTCTAAAGGGATTGGACAGGCTAGATGCAGGAAGAGTGTTTCCGATGTTGGGGAAGTCCAGAACGAGGGGTCACAGTTTAAGGATAAAGGGGAAGCCTTTTAGGACCGAGATGAGGAAAATCTTCTTCACACAGAGAGTGGTGAATCTGTGGAATTCTCTGCCACAGGAAACAGTTGAGGCCGGTTCATTGGCTATATTTAATAGGAAGTTAGATATGGCCCTTGTATATTTAAAGGGATCAGGGGGTATGGAGAGAAAGCAGGTGCAGGGTTCTGAGTTGGATGATCAGCCATGATCATACTGAATGGCGGTGCAGGCTCAAAGGGCCAAATGGCCTACTCCTGCACCTATTTTCTATGTTTCTATGATAGAGGCGTACAAACTGATAAAAAAGCATGGATCGAGTGGATGGCTGGAGACTTTTTACAAGGGTGGAAATGGCTAAGAAAAGGGGGCATCATCTTAAGATGATTTGAGGAAGGTGCAGGGGAATGTCAGAGGTAGGTTTTTTTTACACAAACAATAGTAGGTGCATGGGAAGCCCTGTCAGGGATGGCAGTAGAGGAAGATACATCAGGGGCATTAAAGAAACTCTTAGATAGGCACATGGATGAATAAAAAAAATGGAGGGCTATGTTGGAGGGAAGGATTAGATTGATCTTATAGCAGGTGTGGTGAACTAGATATACCTGTCTGACTGCTCCTGTGGCTCCTCCCACAGACCCCTGTATACAGGCGACTGTGGGCTGCTGCTTTCCCTCATTTTCCCCAGGATGTAGTGCTGTTTATTCTTCCAGTCAATAAAAGCCGATATCTCGCTTCCTAAGTCCCAGCGTGAGTTATTGATGGTGCATCAGCAGGTTAAAAGGTTGCTGTAATGGCCTGTGTTTGATATTCTACGTTCTAAGTCACCTCACTGCTTTCTGTGGATGTGCAAATTCCTCGTACATTCCTTCCTGCAGAGTTTTGAACATTACACTGAATATTAAACAAGGAGAAGAAACAACAGCATGTGTTTACTTCGCACTTTTAGTGTAATAAAATGTCATGGCATTTCACAGCCATGCAAATAGATCAAATTCCACGCAGCGGTATGCAATGAATATTAGAGTAGGTGGCCAAAAATCTTGGTCAGAGAAAACAGATTTTCTAAAGCAGAAAGGACAGGTAAAGAGGCAGAGAGTTTTAAAAGGGAAATTTCTAAGCATAAGCCCTCCACAGATGAAGGTCGGACCTCTAATAATACGACAACAGAGATGCATGAGGGCCCAGAATTTGCAGAGGTTGTGGAAATTACCTTTGGGCAAATGTCCAATGACCTTATGCATCACAGTCATGATCTTGCACAGGTAGTGGCAGCTGTTGAGTTCACCTGAGGGTTTTCTTTATAAATAGCCAGTTCACAGAACAGCCAAAAATTGCTTATAAACTCCCAAAATGTATCATGGGTAATAATTAATCAGGCTATGGATTTCCATTCAGCCCACAAGTGCATAACTTTTAAGAAATTAATTTCTGGTTTGCATGCCAAAGAATGGTCCTCTAATGGACAAGACAGAAGGATGGCACAGCAGCAAATAGCGCAATGCTGTTACAGTTCCAGCAAAACCGGTTCAATTCTGCTGCTGTCTGTAAGGAATTTGTACGCTCTCCCTATGACCAGGCAGGTTTCCTCCCTCAGTCCAAGAGATGTGTAGTAGGTTAACTGGCGTGGCCCAAGCAGCATCCTTCATCAGGAACTTCCACCATCCAGGCCTGCTTTCTTCTTACTACTACCATCAGGCAGGAGATACAGTAGCCTTAGGCCCCACACCACGACGTTCAGGAACAGTTATTACTCTCCAGACATCCTGAACCAGCGTGGATTACTTCACTCACTTTAACACTGAACTGATTCCACAACCTAAGGACTCTACAACCCATGTTCTCAGTATTATTCATTTATTTGTACAATTTTTACAATTTATCAGTCTTCACCTGGAGTTTTTCATAAATTCTATTTTACTTCTTCATTTTCCTGTAGATGCCTTCAGGAAAACGAATCTCAAGACAGCATATCGTAACATATACAATATGCATTTTGATAATAAATTTACTTTATCGTTGACATTGACATGGGTGTAACTGGGTGGTGTGGGCTGACTATTTTATTTCTAAATAAAAATAAAATCCGGATCAGAATCAGGTTTATTATCACCTGCATGTGTCGTGAAATTTGTTAACTTAGCAGCAGCTGTTCAATGCAATACATAATATAGAGAAAAAAAAATAATTAAATCAATTACAGTATATATACTGTATATTGAATAGATTAAAATTGTGCAAAAACATAAATAATATATATTTAAAAAATGAGCTCGTGTCCAAGGGTTCAATGTCCATTTAGGAATCAGATGGCAGAGGGGAAGAAGCTGTTCCTGAATCACTGAGTGTGTGCCTTCAGGATTCTGTACTCCTACCTGATGGTAACAGTGAGAAAAGGGCATGCCCTGGGTGCTGGAGGTCTTTAGTAATGGACACTGCCTTCCTGAGACACTGCTCTTTGAAGAATTCCTGGGTACTTTGTAGGCTAGTATCCAAGGTGGAGACAACTAAATTTATGACCCTCTGCAGCTTCATTCCGTCCTGTGCAGTAGCCCCCCCACCCCCATACCAGACAGTGATGTAGCCTGTCAGAATGCTCTCCACGGTACATCTATAGAAGTTTTTGAGTGTATTTGTTGACATACCAAATCTTTCAAACTCCTAATGAAGTATAGTTGCTGTCTTGCCTTCTTTATAACTGCATCGATATGTTGGGACCAGGAACAGAGATCTTGACACCCAGGAACTTGAAACTGCTCACTCTGTCCACTTCTGATCCCTCAATGAGGATTGGTATATGTTCCTTCGTCTTACTCTTCTTGAAGTCCACAATCAGTTCTTTCATCTTACTGACGTTGAGTGCCAGGTTGTTGCTGTGACACCACTCCACTAGTTGGCATATCTCACTCCTTTACGCTCTCTCGTCACAACCGGAGATTCTACCAACAATGGTTGTAATTGGATATACTCAATGTTTGTCAATATCCTGGAGAATCTCTTCCCCAGCAACAGAGACATTTTCAATCTTCCCAGGATGTGTACATCATAGGTAAATCCAGTACAGTATTCACCACCTGCCTTAACTTCTCTCAAGGAAGTTATTGGTTTTCTCCTTGAACTACTGAGTTTATCATGAAGGCATACCTGCAAAACTGTTTCTGCATCTATTTCTGTCGATAGATCCGCAATCCTTAATCAGAATGCAGTGTAATCTGAAGGGCACATTGGTAATGGTGGTGTTTTAATGCAACATTCCCCTTGCCCCTCCTTCCTGCTCACCATGAAGATGCGCTGCCTGTAAACAGAAATGACTCAACCTTCAAAAGTGAATGCATTTATACATGTACCTGGGAAAGGTGGAGTGGTATAGTTATGAAAAAAAGATTAGTAGGGGTGCTTGCACTTCCACAGAGTTGGCGTGGGCAGATTTTTCAAACTGTATAACATTATGGATGAGAAAAAAGTGAAGAGGTGTAAAAATATGTTTTCACCCAGAAACACTTCACTCCTTTTTATTGGGTGGTACATTGGAATATTCTGAGACTCAATGAGACCACCAAAGAAATAAAGCATAATTGATTACAACAAAAAAATTACTTTGTCATTTTGAGTAATCTGTTCCTTTCCAGCATAAATCAAATATTGTCATCCTTAGTTCAGTGGTAGCAATCTCATAGCTACCACTGTGATTTGTGCTCACAGCCTGGGAAGGAAATACCAATGCCCTTGAACAGAATATCCTACAAAAAGTAGTAGATATGGCTCAGTTCATCGCAGGCAAATTCCTCCCACCACCAAGCACATTTACAAGGAGCACAGTCACAAGAAAGCACCATCCATCATCAGGAACCCCCACCTTCCAGGCCATGCACTCTTCTTACCACTACCCTCAGGCAAAAGGTACAGGAGCTTTAGGCCTCAAACCACCAGGTTCAGGAAGTAATTACCATGCAACCATCAGGCTGAGCCAGTGTGGATAACTTCAATCACCACAACTCTGAACTGCTCCCACAACCTACAGACTCACTTTCAAAGACTCCACAACTTCACAAGTCCTTGCTCGGTATTATTTATTTTTTATTTGCACAGTATCTCTTCTTTTGCACATTGGTTGTTTGTCAGTCTCTATTTTTGCATAGTTTTTTTTTTGCAAATTCTTGCATTTCTTGTAAATTCCTACAAGAAAATGAATCTCAAGGTAATATATGGTAACACATATGCACATATGTAGCTTGAGAATTTACTTTGACTTAGTGCACTGATCCCAAGTGACTGCAGGACAGGTAAATTATAGTGATTTATGAAACAGAAAGATGCTTTACTGTTGTATGCAGAAAATATAAGAGCAGGGAGATTATTATATTATTATTATGGGCCCTTGGTTAAGAACTGCAGAAATCACGTCACTGAAATGCAGTGTGGTGAGGTAGCAGCTGACAGGTTTCAGAGGAGAATATGAGAATATTGCCTTGAGTGGAGCAGTTTAGTTAGAAGAAAAGATTAGGAAGAGTTTTTTTTTACTTGAATTGGTCTGGGAGGAATTTGTTGAGTTTTATAATATCACGAATGAGCCAAAAGAGTGGAGAGGTTAATCGGAGGCATTAATTTTAGGTACTTGCAGAAGAATTAGAGGAAGATTAAAAAAAACTTTTCACCTAGAACATGGTTAAGTGTTCAGAACTCACAGCTATTATGGGTGGCAAAGCGGAGCAGAAGTCATCAGCATTTTTTCAAAGTGTTGGATGAATGCTGAGATCAGGGTAGATCTCGTCTGACGGCATGCACACAAATGCTACAATTTGCCACTGCGTCTCATTATTATACTGGTAGGCAAAAATTGCCTACAAAATACTTTAAAATGTTCCAAGTTGGTAAAAGGCTTTATTTAAACGTATACTTCATTGTTTTGCACCACACCAGCATGAAAAGTGATGGAAAACAGCTAATCTGTTCTCCAGCTGTAAACTAAAAACAGAACATTTAGCAATGAAAGATACGAACTACATGATGAATGGCCAGTTAGTTTGGTGTGTAGGTCATGAAAACAGCACAGTCAGCTCCAGGAGCACATAAACACTGTAAGAAGAAATCTGGGTCATGAACGACACTACATTTGGAAATCTCTCTGTTAAATGATGCTGCTTATCATTCATCAGTATGGAAATAATTCGGAAAATGTGTAGCTTGGGTGGTTGATGGTTGAGTTGAGTTGTTCTCCAATCTTGGCAATTCACTTGCAGACGTTTCGTCACCATACCAGGAGACATCATAGGAGAACAACTCAACTCAACCATTCATCAGTATAATTTGTTCCATATTTACTCAGTCATTCACTGCCATGCTGAGGTTTTATTTGCTGTATCATGTTTTTTTCTAACCTTGCCTTGTGAGGCATTTAAAGTGTGGCATCCATAAACAGTAGAAATAGCACAAATGAGCATCTTCTCACAAGCCAGACAGAATAGCTTCTCCCAATGCCAAGTGAAAACGTACACAGTAGAATATCAAATCAGGAAGTGTAATAATGCCGTGCATAACACTGTTTACAGTCACATTGCTTGTGTTCAGTCCTTACGCACAAATTAATGTTACACTCTATGGCATAATGTACAGTTAGTTATTTTACATTGATCAAATTATCCTGAAATAAAAATGGAAAGATCTCAGGTATGAAGAAACTGCACAGGTGCACACAATGGAACATCTCTTTTACATTCTGTCAATGTTCTCATCTGTATTTCCACACTAGTTCACAGCCTTGTGCCTTTTACCTCTGTAACCCTCCTCATCTCTACAATCCTCCTTACTTACTGAGTCCACATCTCCACAATCTTCTTTATTTATTGAGGCACTATGTTAATGACTCACACGGCTCATGAAACTGTTTGGGTAGCAAATTGGGGATGGTGAGGGAATGCATAACAGACCTCTGGGAATTCAAGCAATTAACACAGAAATTTTACCTAATCAAAATGAATGGAAAGTACTGCAGCTAATTAGGAACAGACCAATGACTAATATGGATATTTTGTAAGATCACATACAAGCTCACAAAAAAAATCACTTCGGGACGCAGAGTAGCTTGCTTGCAGCCGTAAGTAGAGAGGTGCTAGAGTCGGTGCACTTCACTGGAGTGCTGGAGGCGGGGTGGTGCGGTGTCCAAGCTGGAGTTGGTGCTGTCCTCTCGTGTTCACTCAGAAGACAAGCTGTGTTGTGTTCAATACAGACTGTTGTAACATGCACGGACTCGGGGTCTTGGTTTATATATTTTGTGTGACTGTATTTTACTGTTATCTTATATGTGCTACATGTGCCTTGTGCTGTGTGTGACTGTTGGGATTGTGTTTTGCATCTTGACCCCTGAGTAACGCTGTTTCGTTTGGATGTATTCATGGGTATTCGTGTATGGTTGAAGAACAGTTAACTTGAATTGAATTGATTGTAGGATGTCGAAGGATCACTAATATTCCCATGAAAATTTCACTTAACCTTCCCATTAAACCACGAGTAATATTTTAGAAGAGAAAGGAGTATCCAAATACCCAGTGTATTCCACACACCCAATGTTGCTCTATGATCATAAATGGCATGATTAGGGTGAAATTTAGTGTTAAAATACAATCAAGAGTGCCACTTGACTACGTTGTAGAATTGCTCTCAGTGCATCAGAAGATCACAGGTTCCAGTCCCACTCAAAGCGTATCTCAGTTCTAAAGGGTGTAAAACTGTTAAAGATCCTATCTTTCAGCTGAGATGTTAAACTAAGGTGTGATTTGCCTGAGCAACTGGACTTAAAAGATCTCACAGTTCTACTCACAGTAAAATCCCCCCAAATTAACCCCTCAAAAACCAACTTCAATATCAATAAATCTCAACAGTATTGTTTATGGGATCTTGGTGAACTCAGCATTAACCTTCAAGCCACACACTTGTTGTAGCAAAAACTCATTACATACAATACTTAACTCAGTAATAATATGATATGCATCTAAATCACTAACTCAAAAAGCATTAATAATAGCTTTAAAAAAAGTTCTTAAGTCCTGGCAGTTGAATTGTAAAGCCTAATGGCATTGGGGAGTATTGACCTCTTCATCCTGTCTGAGGAGCATTGCATCGACAGTAACCTGTCGCTGAAACTGCTTCTCTGTCTCTGGATGGTGCTATGTAGAGGATGTTCAGGGTTTTCCATAATTGACCGTAGCCTACTCAGCGCCCTTCGCTCAGCTACCGATGTTAAACTCTCCAGTACTTTGCCCACGACAGAGCCCGCCTTCCTTACCAGCTTATTAAGACGTGAGGCGTCCTTCTTCTTAAGGCTTCCTCCCCAACACGCCACCACAAAGAAGAGGGCGCTCTCAACAACTGACCTATAGAACATCTTCAGCATCTCACTGCAGACATTGAATGACGCCAACCTTCTAAGGAAGTACAGTCGACTCTGTGCCTTCCTGCACAAGGCATCTGTGTTGGCAGTCCAGTCTAGCTTCTCATCTAACTGTACTCCCAGATACTTGTAGGTCTTAACCTGCTCCACACATTCTCTATTATTATTATTAATTAATATTATTATTAATTAATATTAATATTAATTAATTATTATTGATTAATAACAAGGTAACTTAAACTATGACAACAGACGGCCGAGAAGGCCAAGTCATTGGGTGGAGATTGATGGGTTCTTGATTAGTTAGGGTATAAAAGGTTACAGGGAGAAGGCAGAAGAACATGGTTGAGAGGGAAAATAAATCAGCATGATCCAATGGCAAAATGGACTCAATGGGCTAAATAGCTTAATTCTGTCCCTACGACTTGTGGTCTTAAATAGTTTTCTGTTATTCCATGGGATGTAGGTGCTACTGGCCTCACTACCATTTGTTTTCCACCCCTAATTGCTCTGGAAAAGAAGCTAGTGTGTCTCCTTTTGAAGCACGGAAGCAGATGCAATCAGGTAGGAAGTTCCTGAATACAGACCTGGCGTTAATGCAAAACCAATAATGTAGTTCCGAGTGTGACTTAGTGGGTGAAGGGGCTTTAATGACACAGTGGTACAGTGAATACAATCGCTGCCTCGCAACACCAGAGACCCGACCTTGATGCGGTCAGCATGCCCTCCCTGCGATAGAAGCAGTTTTCCTCCCAGTGCTCCAGTTTCCTCCCAAATCTTATAACTATGCAAGCTGGTAAGTTAATAAGCCACTATAATTTGACCAAAGTGTGTAGATGAGTGACATCTGATGAAAACATAATTAATGTGGATTATGTCAATGGATGGTTCATGGTCAGCCTGGAACTCATGTGCCAAAGGGACTATTTTTTGTGTCGTGTGTTTTCTATTCTATGAGCTTTGTCTATGGAACTTGCAGGTGACTCCATCCCTGTGTTGTTTCTGTGCTTCAAGAGGAGACTCACTAACACCTTTTCCAGGGCAATTAGGGGTGGGCAACAAATAGTAGTGATGCCAGTACCACCTATATCCCATGGAAGAATAGAAAACTATTTCAGACCACAAGTCATAGGGACAGAATTAGGCTATTCAGCCCATTGAGTCTTTTCCACCATTGGATCATACTGATTCATTTTCCCTCTCAACCCCATTCTCCTACCTTCTCCCTGTAACCTCTTACACCCTTACGAATCAAGAACCAGCCTACTATGATTCTTCACTCTATTAATTCCAACCAGTAACACAGCACCTCAAATTTTTCCCCTGTGCTTACTCACTCTCATTTACCCCTTCTCAGCCGGCAGAGCTTCACTCACTAAGGACCACCTCCAATGTTGTATTCAAACCTGCCAATAAAAACATGGCTTTTGTGGTTTAGAGTTGAAATTAAACAGTACTGCTCATATACATCCTCACATTTCACCACGGGCCACTATCCCACAAGACAATACAGTACCATGCCATTATCTCTCAGTTACTGACTTCATTTTCACCGGTCACCTTTTTTCCAAACCCTCTAAGTTCATGCAGCTCACTTCTCCATCCTGCCAAGATCTACCAGCAAGACTCTCTTGGAACTTTCGCCTGATCTTGCTTTCACTACACATATTTCTTCCGAACCTGACCCTATTCCTTCTGTCCTTGTCCACTTCCTTCCCACTTAGGGCCATGGCACAGCTGATGCCCTCTGTGACTTTGCCACTTTCCTGCCCCCAACTGGTTCATCTTCATCAACAATGATCAATTCCTCTACAATTCTATCCAACAGCATAAAGGCCTGGAGATCTTTCAGTGCAAGATTCAAGACTTCAAGTTGATTTATCACACGTACCTCAAAACCTACAGTGAATTGCATCATTTGCATTAACAACCACCACCCAAGAGTGTGCCAAGGGCAGCCTGCAAGTGTTGCTACACATTCCGGTGCCAACATAGCATTTATACAAAGGTCGGCTTCTTCCTTGAACAGAGAGCCAACCAGTACTTCTCCACCATCATTCTCGACCTCTTGGGCAAACTCATTCTTACATTTGCCTTCCCTTTTGACTCTACTCACTTTCTCTCAGTCGAAGGTGCAGTGATGGAAATCTGCACTCTGTACAAGGATAGAGATTTCCATAACTCACCTTCGACCCCACCTCATTCAAGAGATCATCCTGAGCAATTTCTGCCACGTTCAAAAAGGTTCCACCACTACTCACACTTTCACTTCCCATTTCAGCATTTCAAAGGGACAACTCCCTGGCCTGCCCTTATCTCCACCACCCATATCACAACATTTTCCCTTCAACTACAGGAAATGTACCACCCTTTAACTCTTCCCTTCCCACCATATAGGGCCCAAACAACCCTTCCCAGGTGAAGCAGCACTTGCTGCTTTCCCAGGTGAAGGACCATTACATTTAGTAGACCCCGAGATGGGAAAAATCAGAAACAAATTATACCATAAAACCATAAGACATAGCAGCAGAATTAGACCATTTGGCCCATCCAAATTGCCCCACCATTCAATCATGGCTAATTTATTTTCCCTCTCAATTCCATTCTCCCACCTTCTTCCTGTAACCTTTGACACCCTTACTAATCAAGAACCTATTAACCTCCACTTTAAATATACCCAATTACTTGGCCTCTACAGACAACCATGGCAATGAATTCCTCAGATTTACCACCCTCTGGCTAAAGAATTTCCTCCTCATCTCTGTTATAAAAGATCAACCTCCTATTCTGAGGCTGCACCCTCCAGTCCTAGACTCTCCCACTATTTACAACAGATTGAGTCACTGCTTTATGGAACACATCTGCTCAATCTGAAGGGATGACCATATACGTTGTTGTCTGTCACTTTAATTCTCTATCCCATTTCCCCCTCTGACCTACCTGTCCGGAAGACTTCTACACTTTTTAAGAACACATGTTTATCAGATGACTCCCCAGTCTCCACTCGGTCACAATGCATCCTTTGGGACCCCATGCTAAATTCAGCAAAGCTTGCTGTTTCTGTATATTTTAGAACAGGCTAGCTCTGCTGTAATATTAATTCTGATTTTTCCTCCACAGACAATGACTGATCTGTTGAACATGTTCAAAAATGTTGATTTTACTACTCAACAGCACTTCTAACGTGTATTCACAGTTTTACATTACCCGGTACATGTTTTCTTTCTAATATCCCTCATTAAACTGTCAGACAGAAGGTTCTGTAAACAATGGGGTCATCTGGGCATCCCCGTCTTTCACTTTTCCACTCTGTCCCTTTTTCAGCCTCCTGAGAATTTAAAACTAATTTGTTTTCTCACTCTTGTTGCATCTCTGCTTTTAACTTCTCATTCTTAGGGTTCTTCCAGGAGTCAAGAATGGCGATCAATCTTAATTCCAAGATTACAGCTTATTTTAGAGTACAAAGAAACGTACAAATACTAAGCAAACTAAATAAATAACCGAGAAATGATGCTAAGAGGGGCATTAATGCTAAAGGGTGTAAGACAAAAGAACAAAGTTAAAGTTAAGAGAAGATGGCGCTTCTGAAAAATCTTTCTTTTTTTTATATAGATAAACAAAATTCCTTAGATAGTGATGAATTAGTTAATAGGCTACATAATTAAAACAATTACATCACATGGGTAATGTTCTAATGCTTACCAATGAAAAATGAGGTCATAAACTTAGTTTAGCGGCTATATCACTTTCTGCCAGTGACTGTGAAAAATACATGAAGTTGTTAAAGATCTTATAAGAAGTATTATTAAAAAACAGTGGTTTCCAACACTCATGATGGAAGATATTTGACCTGAAATGTTAATTCTTTTGTTTGGTAGGTGCCGTCTGAACTGCTGCTTTTTATTTGAAATTTCCAACATTTGTTTTACTTTTGATTTTCAGCAATGTAATCTGTGTACAAATTGCACTGCACATTCCCATTCAGAGGAAGGCCATCTAAGGGGAAAAAGAACCCGCTGATCTACAAGTCACTATAAATCACTCTGCTTTTAAACTACAGGAATGTCAAAAACTTACACTTTTGTAGCATCTTTAATGCTGTAAGGCCTACTTTGTTTGCTGATTGTTCCTATATCTAATGGTCGTATTTGGGAGAAAGCAGGGGAATAGGGTTGAGAGGGATGGAAAGGCAGAGCTGAATCAATGGTCCAAATGGCCTAACTCTGCTCCTGTGTCTTATGGTCAGAGAAGAATCACAGGGCAAAAACTGACCTTCAGCCATTTAATTAGATTTTAGGTCATGTGATCAAAAATGAACTGTTGGGGGTGGGAGAACAGGGAAAGGAAAAGGGAGGAGGAGGCAAGGGGGAAAGGGTAGGGGAAGAGGAGTAGGAAAGGGGAAAGACATAGGAAATTAAAGAATCTAGGTGAAGTTGGGCTTGGGGAAAAAAAAGAGAAATCTCAGTTCTATTTTCTCATTGCCTATTCTCCCACATACCACCAAAATCATAGTGGTACTCCACTTTTGATTGCTTGTGCATTTTCAACTTACAAGAGAATTTAAAGTCAAGGAGTGCTTTCCTGGGAATTGGGATAGGTTAATGAAAATAAAGATGCTGGTTGACTGGCATGGTACAAGTTCGGATTTCGGCAGCTGAGTCGGCAAGAGCTGAAATTTATCAAGAATCATTTACTGCTCATTGATCAGAACAGCCAAACATTATCTGTTTTGAACACAGTCAAGGTCAACAACCACAGCATCATAATTTATTGGCTTTAAACAAACTAGTTGAACATACAAGTGAAATGAAATTATTATTTCCTTTTGTGGAAAGACCTTTGAGAAAACTAGAACTTCCACATATATCAGTAAGGATCTTAATCGATAAATCTGTGAAATTGTTTGAAATATGATAGCCATGGAAATAAACAGTTCCTAAATCATAACATTGTAAAACAGTTGTATTATTTTGAGATATTAATGCCATAAATACTGAAGAGGTTTTGCAAGTTAAATCCCTCAAGTACTGAAACTGAATTCAGTAGTGTACAAAGTAGTTGACAGTCTTTTAATGAAGTGACTTTATTTAAAATAGATGGAATGATGACAGTAAGTGATGCTTCGAAAGTTAGGAGAATCCAAGGTGAACATCACAGTTTGCATTTCTATACACTGTGTGGAAGATCTATAACTGGGAATCATTTCTATAATTACTCCATATTGACAACAGTTCCCCAGTAACGACTGGTACTGTGCACTTGATCCATGCATTAGAGCCTCAAAGACTTTCCACAATCCACGAGACACTAATTTTAAGCCTTTGAACTGTGCTTCACATTTCCAGATGTTGTCTAAATGATTATTCAATAAAATTTTAAATTCGGGTCAATTTTCACTGAAGATACTTTCTAAAATTAATTTCCATTAACACAGCATATATCGATGCCACAGAAGAAACTGCATTTAAAGATTAAAGTTACTAACTTTAAGTGATTGTGCCATGGTAGCACAGCACACTATTGGCAGTGTTCAGAGTTCAATTCTGGTCTTGTCTGTAAGGAGTCTGTACGTCCTTGCAGTGAAACGTGTGGGATTTCCCCAGGCACTCTGCTTTCCTCACACAGTCCAAAGATGTATCAGCTAGGTAAGTTGGTTGCTGTAAATTGCCCTGTGACCGTTGTTCCTTTTTGCACCGTGTGGCACACCGGGCAGCGTGTTTTTGTTACAAGGCCAAGATGCCCAACCCAGCATGGATGGAAAGTGAACAACGAGCCGGCCAGATTTGAACCCGGGACCACTGGCCTCTGCAGTCTGGTGCTGATGCCACTACGCCACCAGCCGGCTGATGTCCCATGATTAAGTTAGGGGTTAAAATCAAGGCTTTCGGGTGTTGCTGGGATGGCATGGCTTAAAGGGCCAGAAGGGTCTATTCTGTGCTGTATAGATAAATAAACAAATAAATAACTAGAAACCTCCAACGCTTGACACAGAATGCTGAATTGTGTCCGATACCCCGAATACTGCAAACAATCTAGCATTCTGCTGGATTTGGAGGTCTTATTCCAGCTGATGATCAGATCCACATGATCAGATGTTTTTTTCATAGCTCCATTTTTCAAGTTAAAAGCACAAGTGAAATAACGTTTTCAAACTCAAGTTCATTGTTATACGACTGCACATATATACAACCAAATGAAGTAACATTCCTCTGGACCAGGATGCACCTAAAATACATAGTTCACACGCAGCTCATAAAACAAAATATTACCACAAATAAGTTAAAAATATAATTCAAGATACATGTTGTGCACAGCGCAGAGAAACAGCAAACTGCTCGCTGTCCCAGTGATGAGACCTCGGAGGTGGCCGGGTATTCATTAGTCTCACAGTTTGACGGAAGAAGCTGTTACCCAGTTTGGCATTCCTCGTCCTGATGGTCCTGTACCTTCTTCTTGATGGTACTCAGTCAAAAAGGTTACGGGATGAGTGGCAGGGATCCTCAACAATGCATAGGGCTGTTTGGATACCACGCTCCTGGTAAATGTCACAGCTGGGGTGGGGGAAGAAAGAACCTGGTGACCCTCACTGATCTGCAAAAAACAGTTTTGCCAATCTGTTAACAGCTTGTCCTCGCTGGAGCACAATAACCCGCTGTTTCTGATATTTGATTTTCACTACAAGCTACAGCAATCAGAGGGAGTAACTTAAACTGGCATCCAGTTACTTAGCAGTCACTCTTGGAGCCATCAAGCTGATACCTGTGACTGGGAAAGAAAGAGTTTAGAGTCATAGAGAAATATAGCACGGAAACAGGTCCTTTGGCCCAACTGGTCAAAGCCAACCAAATCATCCTCCAGACTAGTCCCTGTCATCCATGTTATGCTCACAACCCTCCATGACCCTCCCCTCCATACACCTGTCCAAATGCCTCTTAAGTGTTGCAGTTGTCCTGCCTCAAGCACGTCCTCTGGATATTCATTCCAAGTACTCACTCCCGTCTGTGTAAAGGAGTAATCTCTAAGGTGTCTTTAAGATCATAACCTTTATCGTTTATCTGTGCAGTCTAGTTTTAGATTCCCCAGACCTGGAGAAGACATTATGACCATCCACTTTATCCATACTCCTCTTAATTTTATTTCTGTGAGATCACCCCTCATTCTCTCGTGTTCCAGGGAATAAGGATCCAACATGGCCAACCTGTCCCTAAAACTCAGGCCCTCTAGTTTGAGCTTGAACTTTGGATAAAATGACAAAACTGGCTTATGTAGAGCGAGCTTCACCATTTGTTATTAAAATACCCAATCATCTGTTTTAAATCTTGTTTAGCAAGCTCTGGGGAAAGCCTTCCTGCTCTTGTGTGCAATTGTGGGAGTAGCTTAACGTGACAGGAATAAGATGGTGTAGCATCCGTTCAGTACTGCACTAGATTGTCAGTTTACACTCAATAGACACTTTATTAGGTACCTCCTGTACTTAATAAAATGGCCACTGTGTGTACTTTTGTGGTCTTTTTCTGCTGTAGCCTGCTACTTCAAAGTTTCATGGGTTGTGCGTTCAGAGATGCTCTTCTGGACACCATTGTTGTAAAGCGTGTTTATTTGAGTTACTGCTGCCTTCCTGTTAGGTTGAACCAGTCTGGTTATTCTCCTGTGAACTCTCTCATTAATAAAGCATTTTTTTCCCCACAGAACTACCATACACTAGATGCTTTTAGCTTTTTGCAAAATTTGTCTGTAAGCACTAGAGACTGTTGTGCATGAAAATCCTAGAAGATCAGTAGCTTCTGAGATACTCAAACACCCCGTCTGGCACCAACAAACTGTTCCATGGCTAAAATTGCTTAGATCACATTTATACCCTAATGTTTGGTCCGAAGAACAACGGAACTTTTTAACTATGTCTGCATGCTTTTATGCTTTGAGTTGCTGCCACATCATTGGCTGATTAGATATTTGCATTAACAAGCAGGTGTACAGGTATACCTAGTAAAGTTGCTCCTGAGTGTAAATTGGAGTGGAACTAATACCTTGCGTCAATACTGAATACTGGTGTTCTTCAGAAATTTAACTCCATTTTAAACAGAATTTCAGTGAGACTATAATGCACAGCAGTCACTGCCACGTACATTCTGCATAAGCATGTAACGTCACGATCCCTGCCTGAATCAGAAACAGAATCCAATTTATTATCACTAATGTACCTCATTAAATTTACTGTCTTGCAACAGCAGTACAGTGTTACCATAAGTTACAATAATAAATGTATATATAAAAATAAATAGTGCAAAAATGAGATAATGTTCATGGTCTGTTCTGAAATCTGATGCCTGAGGGAGAAACATTGAGTGTGTGTCTTCAGGCTCCTATACCTCCTCCCTAATTTTAGCAATGTGAAGGGGGCATATCCTATTGGTGAGTGTCTTTAATGATGGATACCGTCTTCTGGAGGCACCGCCTTTTGAAGATGTCCTCAGCGATGGGGAGGCTAGTGCCTATTATGGAGCTGGCTGAGTTTACAACCCTTTGCAGCTTTTCCCAATCCTGTGCATTGGTCCCTCCATACTAGACAGTGATGCAACCAGTTAGAATGCTCTCCACAGTACACCAGTAGAAATTTGCTAGAGTCTTTGGTGATGTACCAAATTTCCTCAAGCTCCTAATGAAATATAGCCGCTGATGTGCCTTCTTCATAATTACATCAATATGTTGGGTCTAAGATAGATCTTCTGAGATGTTGTCACCCAGGAACTTGAAACTGCTCACCCTTTCCACTGCTGGCCCATTGATAAGGACAGTGTGTGTTCTCTTCAGATCCCCTTGCTGAAGTCTATAATTCCCTAGACTTACTGACATTGTGTGCAGGGTTGTTGTTGTGACACCACTCTATTAGCTCATCTATCTCACTCCCCATGACTCTTCAACACCATCTGAAATTCTGCCAACAATAGCTGTGTCATCAGTGAATTTATAGATGGCATTGAGGTGTGCCTAGCCACACAACCATGGGTGTAGAGAGAGCAGAGCAAATGGCTTAAGATGCGCCTGTGTTGACTGAAAGCGAGGAGATGTTAATTCCAATCTGGAGTAACTGTGGTCTCCCAGTGAGGAAGTCAAGGATCCAGTTGCAGACGGAATGCTCCATATATGGTCATTCCCAATCATTGACAATTAGATTTTTATAATCATAAACAAGTCATTCAAAGTGAACCAACTAAAAGAGCATTAAGGAAAATAATTCTGGATGGTGGTACTCCAACAAAAAAAAATGCAGCACAAGCAACGTTCCCTCTAATTTTTAGTAGCCAGTGTGTGCAAAAATCTTACATTGTGCAAAATTTTTTCCTGTAACAAAAATATGTGCGCACTGAATGCACACATGGCACAGTTTTTGTAGGTTTACAAAATACTTGACTTAAAACTGCACAGAATAGCAACAAAATAACACACATATTTAAGTCACTCAGTTATATTTTCTCTCTCCTGTCTTTGGCATTTACCCATTTTTTGTAAACTCTATCTAGACTAATAGAACTTCCATCCAATTGATAGCTTTTGATTCTCATTAACATATCCACATAACATTCACCTACACGGTTTCTCAGCTTGTTTTTGAGTTGATTCATTAGGCTAAAACCTCACTCACAGACCACACTAGACACAAGAAAGGTTCCCCCAATGTCCATCAACTGTGCAAGTTCGCAAAACTGTTCATTTTGAAGTCAATTTCCTTGCCAAATCACACTTCAAAATATCAAGTTTCCAAATATCATCCCACTTCTTTCCACTAGCAAATTCTCCAGCAACTTTCGCATCACGATAATACAAACAGGTAACTCCAGTTTCCGAATCATACATAAATACTTCTCGTAGTTGAACGTTCATGACCTCATGAACTTTCGGTGTAGCAGTTTCTATTTTGTTAAGCCATTCAACTTTAAACAAATATGCATTTCTTTTGTGCTTAACGCCCTTCGCTTCTTTTGAATTTGACATCGTGAATCAGTATTTTTTTCAAATAAGAACGTGATAAGCTATCTACAAGATTTGAAACAGATCTTTGTAAACTTTACAATATGAACACTGCCCGCCAAAGATGGCTGCCTCTGTGACGCAGCTGCACAAACCGGAACAGGAAAGCTGAGGTGACGTAAATTAGTGACATGAATTGTGGTATTTGAAAAACCGACTAACTAGTTAACAGAAACGTTTAGCTAAAAGACTATTTTCAATAAATATAATTATTAATTACTACATTATTTTAGGTAACTAACCTTTTGTGCGCACATTAATTTCCTTTGTGCGCTGGCTGAAAAATGTGTGCGCGTGCACACGTGCACAGCTTAGAGGGAACATACAGCACAGGTATTTATTTTTCACATGGTGAGACAAACTGCTGCAAGTCCCCTAACATCACGCGGGACCAAAGGATACGTATTTGGGCTACACAACAATAGGAATAGCCGGAACCTGAGTACTGTTGTTCTTCGATTCAGAATGCAGTAAAGCCTCTGAAATTCGTGAACATCACATGCACACATGCATATACACAAACTGTTTGATGGTTTGTTGAAGGGCTTAACAGCAATGTCACACAAGAACACAAGAAAATAGGAATACACCACCTGGCCCCTCAAGCCTTCCCCAGTATTCAATATGATCAAGGCAGACTTACTTGAAGTCTCAAGTCCCCTTCTGCTCCAGATCCCCATAACTCTCAATTTCCCATCTTTCAAATATTTGTACCTGCACTTTAAGTATTTTTATTGAGCTCAACTCCACAAAGGTCTGGGGTGTAGGTTTGAAGAGATTCACAAACACCTGCAGGAAAGAAATCTTTATGTACTGCTGCTTCAAATAATTGGCCTCTTCTCTTGAAACTATATGCCCTTCTTTGAGGCTTTCTCTCGAGTGAATACACTTCTACATCTACCCTGTTGCGACCCTTTAGGAACTTTTATGTTTCAATAAGATCAATGAGTCCGCCGCTCATTCATGTGTACTTGCAAACTGTTTAGCCTCACCCTCGTGAATCTCCTTTGGACCGCTTCTCATGTTATTATACATGTTATCACTTAAAGGGACCAAAACTATGCTCAGTACACCAGATGTGGCCTCATCAACACCTTATATACAGTAACTGTTAAAAAAATACTTCCTCAATTTTAAACTTAAACTGCTTTATAATAAAGGTCGACACGTGTCATTTGCCTTCTTAACTACTTGCGGCATCTGACTGCTTTTTTGAGATTCATAACCAAGAATACCTCGATCCCATGGTTCTTCACTTATTCTGTGTCTTTCCACTTAGATCATCTGCTTTTTGTTTTCTCTTAGCATTTACCACAGTGCATGACCTCACACCTTCCCACACTGAATTCCTTTTGCCAAATTTCACCCACTCACTCCATCAATCTATTTCCAGTTGTAGAGGCTCAATATCTTCATCAAAACTTGCCCTTCCATTTGTCTTTGTGTTATTGAGAAACTCGGACACCATACATTCTAACCCCTCCTCCAAATCAGTGATATAAGGAGTAAATAGGGCACTTTGAGTGGCTGTGTACATATGCACTTGAGCTCAATGTGTATTGGTGAAACCTCTCCAGACCGAAGGTCACCACAAGCATTCTTTCTCAATTTAGTGTAGTACATCTCCATACTGGTCAGAATTCTGCTGTGTACAATGTCAGCTTATGCTCTGTAAGATCAGTTTGCGAAGATCCTTCTCAAAGGCAACTGCTTACATCACAACATAGACTCTATCGTAACAGTTCCCTTAACTTGTTCTGACCATTGGTTAAGAGCAAGTGACTGCTCTTCTACATCTTGACCAAGTATTTCATATATCTGAGGGTGGAAAATTTCTCAGATTGTTGACCAAATGCTGGGAAGCACTACGCTCTTTCTGTCAGTTCTATATCTTCTTCAGGGCTTCAACTTCTGTGGAATCCGGCTTCAGGCCATTTCTAGTGACCACGTGACCAAAAAGAAGACTTCCTTACAGTGAACACCTTGACTCTTCCAATATTGCCTCTTTGTCAAGAATGTCTCTGTCATCCGCTGTGATCCACTATTCTCTGGAACTTCATGAAGACGTCTGGATAGGTTTTCAACTTGATACTTAAATTCTCAGTACATCAGGCTAGACATGCAGGAGTTATATCTGTCCCAGTGGCAACTCTCAGTGCCTCTGTCAATCATTCCAGCTCTGCTTTTTTAAAGTTTTGCCTTGAGTGTCACTGGAAAACAATTTGACAGAACAAAGGAAAAAGCAGCACACACAAAATGCTGGAGGAACTCAGCAGGTCAGGAGTAGCTATGGGGAGGAATAAAGAGCCAATTTTTTGGGCCAAGACACTTCATCAGGAAAAAGCAGCTGTGGCACATGCTACTGAAAACTAAGAAGCTTCTAGAAAAATACAGTAGCAGCTGTATTGCAATTACTGGAAAATTTACTGAATAATTGGATGTATATGGATGATTATATCAAAATACAAGCAAGAATAGAAAAGCTAAATTACAAGAAAAATAACAATTTTATATTCTAGTCCAACAGGAATTATCAGATGCTGCTTCTACTTAGGACTAGATGTCATTCGGCTATTAGTTTACCGATGTCATGCAAAAACACTGCAAAAAACACGAGCTGTGCAACTATCGTTTGCATTGAAACAACTCTTGTGATTCTGACATGATGTAACATTGATGGCTCTGGGCCTGTATTCACTGGAGTTTACCAGAATGGGGAGGGGGCGGAATCTCATTGAAACCTATCAAATATTAAAAGGCCTAGACAGAGTGGTTTTGGTGAGGATGTTTCCTTTCGTGGGGAGTCTAGGAACAGAATTTCAGAATACAAGGACGTCCCTTTACAGCAAAGATGAGGAGGAATTTCTTTAGCCAGAGAATGGTGAATCTGTGAGATTCATTGCCATATACGGCTATGGAGGCCAAGTCATTGGGTGTACTTAAAGCAGAGGTTGACAGGTTCTTGATAATAAGGACATGAAAGGTTATACAGAGAAGGCAGGACAGTGTGGTTGAGAGGAATTTATCATTCACCCATGACAGAATGGCGAAGCCAACTCGATCGGCTGAGTGGCCTAATTCTGCTCCTTTGTCTTATGGTCTTTATCATCTGTTGACTGTACTAACAAATACAGATGTGAGCATTTCTGGTCTACATGTGGAAATCCACATTAATAGCTTTCCTAACCTTTTGGGTTTATCACGCTCATTATGCATCACCTAGACATTTTAGTGTTGTCCAATTTATATCATTAGCACGTGTTTCAGTGATTTCAATTCCATCACATTGAAACTGATGGCTCATTAAGGGTAATTCTAATTGCTCCCATGTCAAGTTAAAATGAAACAGGCTCCCTTTCACCAAAGTTTTGCTGCAGCTCTATCTAGCAGACATTTCTTCCACAAAATTCTCCTTTAACACCAAGTACATTGAGACTAACTAAAACACGGTTTCTGACCCTGTCTTAGTCTTCACATATCCCATCCTCTCCATGGATTTCCCATGTCCTCCTCATCATGTACTGTTTATAAAAAGGATTTTCCATTTCATTTCCCACACACTTTTTCAAATTTCCTTTCCAGCTACTCATGTTTCAGATCGCATTACTTAAAAAGGCCCAAGCCAACTTGGCTGTTTTACCCATTTTACCTTTGCCTCACACTTTGCTTCATTTTCTAAGCCATTTCCTGCCGAGTTTTGGATAGCTCTACAGTTTTGCAAATCTGTATGTACTTTTCTGAAGTTCACTCTGGCTCTTATGTTAATCATTCCCTCAGAGCTGGACTTCTGTATTCTACAAACAATCTGATCTCTGATAAGTGAGTCCTTTGCAATTATTTGCTCCCAGTTTTAATTCCATTAAAGAATTATAAAAAGATTCACCTTGTAAAACAGGGGCCAGCAACCTTTTTGTCTCTGTGGGCCAGATCGCATATTAATGAGCGGACAGTAGGCCGGATAAATGCCATAAAAACTTGAAATATGGGAATTATCTATTTAAATACATCTAGTTATGTTTTGCCTCAACTTACTGAATAACGCATGCTAGGAAATCATTGGTGCTTAACCAGGATGCCAATTAGTAATCAAACTCAGTTTAGTTGCAATTTATTTCAATCAAGGCATCTTTTGAATCTATTAAAAGGACACAAAGAATCTTTAAACATAAAATGTATGAACATGATGCAGTGAATGGTGGTAAATTAAGTATAATAAAAAAGAAAATTTTAATGCAGACAGTCGATAAATCAATGTGAAACTTGATGCTGTTTGTTGCTTGAAAGCTTCTCAATACTGGGTGTCAGACTTGATGATGCCAAGAGCAAGACATTACCCAGATGGGCATCAGACAATCTTGTTCTCAAATAGTTCTTGGTGTGCTTCATTTTTGAAAATAATTGCTCACACAAATAAGTGCTGCCAAACAGTGATGCCATCTTTTTTGCGTGGTCCACTAAGTTAGGATACATCCCACTCGGATGAATATATTTTCTATAGAAGTCACGCACTGACACGTCTTCAGAATGAAATTTCGATCTCAATATGTCATCACACTGCATCTCAGTCAATTCCATTTGAAAAATTTCTGACGCAGTGTCCACTTACTTCCACATCAAACGGAGTAGCAAACAGCTTGAACTCATTTGCATGCAAGCGAAAAATCAGCAAAACGAGATGAAAACTCTTTTCTCAATGCTTGGACCATATTCACAAAAATGCCTGGATCTTGTGCTTTACTTTTTTGAAAAGTGGGTTTCCCAGCTTGGTCAATGAAGAAGTGATCTAGTGTCCAAGCGTCTTGGAAATTTCGGCACTCAGTGTCTACCTTCCTGTGTTTTGCATTCATTGCCATTGGAATTTTTTTCTTCGATTTTATTTCGAAACGCCAGTTATTCAAAAAGTATCATAGCACATGTAAATATCTGGATACTTAGCGTGGATTTCTTGTTAAAACACAGTGACGCTGTTTCTGTTTACAAATTTGAACGATCCCATCTGAAAACCTGCGCGTGCACGGAGAGCATCTAATACATTTTAATAAGGTAGTCTGCCTTCCCGTCATTTGTATATAGCAGTGTTTGGTTTGGAACAAAACAGAACTTGGGGCCAGTGTAACAAGACACCATGCATGTCTGCACCTCACAGGATCCATCTGTTAAACTCCTGAAGTTTGCAGACGACACAACTGTCATTGGCCTTATCCGAAACAGTGATGAGTCTGCATACAGACGGGAGGTGGAATGGCTGGCCCTCTGGTGTGGTCAGAACAATCTGGAGCTAAATACGCTCAAGACTGTGGAGATGACAGTGGACTTCAGGAGGAGCCCCCCAATACTCCCCCCACTCACGAGACTCAACAGTATTGTGTCTGCTGTGGAGACCTTCAGATTTCTGGGTGTCACAATCTCCCAGGACCTGAAGTTCCAATGCAGACACTCTTATCAAAAAGGCTCAGCAGAGGTTGTATTTCCTACGTCAACTCAGGAAGTACAACCTGCCTCAGGAGCTGCTGACTCAATTCTATTCAGGAATAATCCAGTCTGTTCTCTGTTCGTCCATCACTGTCTGGTTTGGATCAGCTGCCAAACAAGACAAGAATAGACTCCAAAGAACCCTCAGTGCTGCGGAAAGGATTATTGGTGTGAAGCTGTCCTCAATCCAGGACTTATATGCATCTAGAGTCAGGAAGCAAGCAAGCAGCATTATTGTAGACCCATCACACCCTGGACATCACCTGTTCCAACTCCTTCCTTCTGGTAGGCGCTTTAGATCACTGTATGCCAGGACAAATAGGTACAAGAACAGTTTCTTTCCGTGAGCCATCAGTCTTATGAACACTTGATTTTTAGTTTATTATAAATCAAGTCCACCTGTACATTCAATGAGGTGGACCTCATTGTATATAGTTTATGATTATTTGCACTATTGTTTTTGTTTGCTTTTAATTCAGTACAGAGAGAGCTCAGGGAAACCAGCATCAAATTTCCTGTATGTGTCCTCATACTTGGCGATAATAATCTGATTCTGATGTCCATTAGTGTGGTCGCATGAAACACTCAGAATAAGGAATAATCACTCGCGGGCTGGATAAGCATAGTATCCCAATGTTTGCTCGCAGGCCGGATCTGGCCTGTGGGCCGTAATTTGCCTACCCCTGCTGTAAAACATGCATCTTATTGTAGAAAAATAGAACGTGAACAACTACCGTAGATGTCGGATTATAAGCCGCTACTTTTTTCCCATGCTTTGAACAGCATTGAACATAGCGGCTTATAATAAGGTGCGGCTAATAGAAGGTTTTTTCCCATGCCGCCAAAACATTTTGCCTCGTAACAGTAGACCAATAAAATTGATGAGTAGTTCACAGAGGTCCAATGAAATTGTACGATAAATCAAGCGCACTTCACAAATTATTGTAAATCAGCCATTTGTACTCACCCTCATCAACATGGAAAACACTCGAAGAAAAGCATATGATGCAGCTTTTAAGTTAAAGGCAATCAATCTGGCGGTTGAACAAGGAAATCGAGCTGCTGCGCGTAATTTTGGCATACATGAATCGATGGTGAGACGGTGGAGACGCCAGCGCGAAGAACTGAATCAATGCAAAAAGACGACAAAAGCTTTCAGAGGTAATCACAGCAGATGGCCCGAACTTGAAAACTTTCTTGAAGACTGGGTTAACACAAGAGAGCAGGCGACCGCGGTGTTTCCACCGTGCAGATCAGACTGAAGGCTAAAGCAATCGCCACCAAAATGAAAATCGAAGATTTTAGAGGTGGGCCATCGTGGTGTTTTAGATTTATGAGACGAAAAGGCCTGTCCATCAGGGTACGCACGACTCTCTGTCAGCAGCTCCCTCCCGACCATGAGGAAAAACTTGCTAACTTCCGCACATTCACTCAAACAAAGATAGCGGAGAATTCCATCGGGCCAGATGAAATCATAAATATGGATGAAGTACCTTTGACGTTTGACCTGCCTCTCACTCGGACTGTTAATAAAAAAGGTGACTCGTCCATCATACTGAAAACAAGTGGCCATGAGAGAACGCATTTTACTTGTGTTCTGAGCTGCACAGCATCTGGACTAAAGCTTCCACCGATGGTGATTTTTAAGCGGCTGACAATGCCAAAGGAAAAATTCCCAAAAGAAATCATGGTGAAAGTCAATAAGAAAGGTTGGATCGAAAAAAAGCATTTGCAATATGTATTTGTTTATGTTACCATACGGATTTAATTAAAAGTTTAAAAAATCCTCACGTGTGTTAGGATTTAATTTGGGACTGCCGCTTCAGGTCAGGAATGGCTCACGTGATATTAGACAGCAGTACAAGGGAGGGAGGGAGCGAAACTGAGGATTCCGCTGCACCGAAACTGCTAGCGATTCAGTAAACAAAAAAACAGTAAAACTCGTGTGTGAATGGTATCGGGCCAATAAGGACACAAGTGTCCGATGTTACCAAATACCGGTAGGTATAACAAAGTTTAGCCTTACCAAATATGTGTAGCGAGGGTTTGGTTTGGGGGAAAAAGGAGTATAAATAAGAGCAGAATGTAAGGGGAAGGCAAAACGCGTTCTGCAATAAAGCCACGCTGCACTGTAATCCGGTGTTGGTTGTCTCTCTTCCAAAACGAACACAGGGCAGAATTTGAAGCCCAACACGTGTAATATCTTTCTGTGTAAATATCTCATATTACAAGCGGCCGAAAATCCGGTGCGCCGAAAATCCAGTGCGCCGAAAATCCGGTCCGCCGGAAATCCAGTGCGCCGAAAATCTGGTGCGGCCTGTACAATTAAAAAATTGATTTTATTTCTAAAATTAGAGCCAGCGGCTTTTAATCAGGTGCGTTCTGTAGTCCGGAATCTACGGTAACTGATTCACTCCCAAGTGGATTACATTCCTTGATGTCTGTATGGCGTGGTGCAATGTCTGTCCTGCGGCACAGAAGAGTACATCAAGCTCTCACAGACACTAATAATGTAATAACCACCAAATAATCTGTTTTAGAGTGGTTAGTTTAGGTAAGTGATAATCTTAGATTAAGAAGAAGGAATTTTTCTCATCCATCTGAAAGAACAGGCAAGACCTCAGTTGAGTGTCACGCGTGCATGTATTGTTATTGGAAAGGCTATGGCTTAGCTTTTCCAAGGGACCAAATATTCTGAGTCCATAACTGAAAACTCAATGAAATATACAGAATAATCATTCACTCTGTGTCGCTCTGATGATGCACGCTGCTGGAATCTTGTGTTGCGAAGGAGGGAGTGGGGTAGAACGAGATGTGGGAGGCAATAGGGAACGTCTAAATGATGTGCTCCAAGTGCGGGTCTTGGTGAGTGGTGTGTGGACAAAAAGAAAGCTTGGGTTGGGAGGAGAGGATGATTGGAAAGTCTCACGGCACCGTGCTTTTCAGTGGTACTTAACTTGATTCATGGTTAGTTAGAGTTAAGCTGAATTACCAAAAAGAATCTCTATCTTCATGTAAAACACCCCGACCCATTACTACACCCAGCAGTGGAGATAAAGCTGGCAAAATGGAGGCATGTAAATGCCCTTTCTATAAACATGCCAGATGATTCTGTTTTTTTCAACATGGAAAGCAAATAATTGGAAAACACAGAAGAGGAAATCCAGAGCAACACACTGGGGAACTCAGCAGGTCAGGCAGCGTCTACGGAGAGGAATAAACAGTTGACATTTTGGGCCGAGACCCTTCATTAGGACAAATTTGATTAGCTGTAGACGTGCACCATACCCTTCAGACTCAGGATATAATGACATGTATTTGCTTTGAATTTCTATTGTTCCTCTCTTCAATTTCTAATGTTTAATCCACCACCTTCTATCTCTGACTGTAACACAAATAAGCTGAAATATTTCTGCATTGGTGGAGACTAACAGCACTCAGATCTCTCAAACCTGCTGCACTGTGTGCAGAGCTCAGCCACACACGTGCAGGCACACAGCACTGCAGTAATATTACATCATGCCATCCTGCTGCTTCTGTTATCCACACTTACCATCACCCACATTTTAACCAAAAGGCCTGTATTGAAGATTGAAATCAATCATTTATTACATTAATAAAGCCAGCACAATGTTATAATTAGAGACAAAGATACAGAGGGAAAGACCATGAGATCTGAACCAGAGAGAGATATAAGCAAGGATACACACAGAGACAGGCCGCAAGTTTCACTTAAAAATCATGTTACATCTTTACTCCTCATTGCAGTGTTGTGTTTACATTTCAGCGCCACTCATGCACATTATTTCTGTAACAAATACTGTTTCGAACTCTGGCAGTCCGTGCCAGGTATATATTCTGATATGATATTCCTGGCATTGGTAGGAGGATTTACAACAACGTCAATTAAAGCAAATCATTTCAAAAATGAAGCCACAGAGAACGTGAGCTCTATCAAGCTTCAGCTTCCCAACACTGTTACGTTCATGGTTCGATAGAAGAGAATGCAGAGCTCCACCCACACAGCTCTTCCCATCAACCCAGAGATCCTGACTTTACTCCTGTTCCACTGTATGTCACTCTGCCAACTAATCAGAAAATATCTTGTGCTGCCGACTTCTCCGATTCCAAGAATGTGACCACAGTCCAGTTGGAGTTAGCTTTATGGAAGTAAGCAACAAGATGTGGTCTGACATTCCCTTTAATGCTCATTGCTGCAGAGATGTTGAATTATTCATCCTGTCTTTCTCCTCACATGTTTTTGCATTGCAGCAGAGAAGGAAAAAAAGGCACACATACTAAAAACGTACTCCACAATTCTTTCTCCCTCCACAGTTGATCAATGCCAAGACAAAGAAATTATAAAGGAAATGATAAACACAAGAGATTCTACAGATGACAGAAATCCAGAGTAGCACACATAAAATGCTGGAGGAACTCCGCAGGTCAGCAGCTTCAATGGAGTAGAAAAATGAGTCAGCATTTCGGGCTGGCAGGTTGACTCTTTATTCCTCTTTATAGATGCCGCCTGACCTGTTGAGCTTTTCCAGCATTGCGTGTGTGTTATAAAGGAAACGCACTGATTGGCTATCATTTGGCAAAGGAAGAACTTGGGAAGCAGACTGCATTTCTTTTAAACCAGGTATCAGTGAGGTTTCGAGCACAGTGCATGGCCTCCTGGCCAAGAAGCTTGGAGACGGGGTGCAAGCCCATGATCAACTCCTATGGATGCTGCCTGAGTAAAGCGTCAAGAAAGATTGAAATCATCGAGGTGAGAGTGGAAGTCAGCACAGTCTACCGGTCTCTCACTCACTGCTGCCAGTGGAAGGTCCCTGCGTTCAAAACTCCTCTCCCTTCCTCCCTCTGCCGGAGGATGGAGCAGGAGTCCTGGGTCCACAGCAAGGTGTAATCGATGCAATTTGCAGATTAGACTCAGTAGCTCAGGTTACGATGTGTTACTGGTTTCTCATCGGTCCTTTTTTTTGTAGCGGTTTTGGGTGAATTTGATCAGAGCGGTGTGCAGGTAACAAATGACCCAGCGCGAGATTGAACTGAACTGAGCCGAGCTGAACATGCTGTCGATGACTTTGTGGGTTGGTATTTTATATTCCGTGTTTTTCACACTTTTTTTTTGCTATTTGTGCAAATTGCATTTTTTTGCACATTAGGAGAGTTTGATGTTTTTCTTTGAACGGTTTTTTTCTGTTTTGTGGCTGTCTGTGGGTAAACAAATCTCAGAGTTGTATACTACATATATCAGATTCAGATTCAGATTATTTGTCATTTAGAAACCACAAATGCAATGATATCACAAAAGCATATGACAAAACAGACTACACCAGAAAATCCACATAACGTTTGGCAATCCCCAATCCAGAGTCCGGAGAGGCTGCTGCGTATTAATGTTGCGCTACCATCTTAGTGCATTCCCCAGAAAGAAGCTCCAAATCCACCAGACAAAACAAGACCAAAAACTAAAGCTACAAGACCTGCACAAAACCACATTGTTACAACATATAGTTACAATAGTGCAAACAACAGCATAATTGATAAAAAACAGACCATGGGCACAGTAAAAATAGTCCAAAGATGTTAAAAGACTACAAGTTCAAAAGAAATCACCACACAGTTTCCACAAGTCCCTAGGGTCCCGCCAGACTCGCCATCCCATGCCGGCGGCAGAAGGGAATACCCCCGCTATGGACTTCCACGGCACCGCCCGACTCAGCCTCGCAGATGTAGCACACAATGAAAGTGCCGCCGGACCAGCCTCGCAGACGCAGCTCACACCAAAAGCGACCTGACCGCAGCGAACTCTGAGTCCATCGAACCTCCGAGCCGACGACCATCCCCTCCGGCACAGCTTCTCCGAGCACCATCCTCTGCCGAGCGTATTAAGACGCCCCCGTCAACGGCCATCAGCAACACGACCCCAAGGACTGGGGGCCTGTTCTTCACAGCAGAGACCCGGACCTCACAGCAGCAGCAGCAACGAAGAAGGTCTTCCTGGAGATTTCCCGATGTTCCTCTGTGCTCCCACGTCTGTTTTCAATTGATTATGATTGCACACGGCACCCCACTTCACAAATAACAGATAATCAGCTCCGGAGTGGCCGCTGCAACCTTGGAATATTTGAAATATTTGAAGTATATATTTGAATATACTTTGAAAATAAATGTACTTTGATTCTTGGATCTTGAATCATTCTAGCTCTACAGAAATTAAAGTAGATTATTGTTAGGAGAACATACAATGTTCACTACTGAATTCATTGGACTCACACAGTGACCTTCAGCTCACTAAGACCACAATGGCCATCAAACACCTCCGTACACTATCCAACCCTAATTGTATTATCATTCTCCTAACATATCGCCATTCATCTACACACTAGAAGCAGGTTACAGCAGCAATATCACCTCACATCCTGTGTAGGGAAGTGGGAAGAAGCATGTGCAAACATCAGACTCCATGACCAAACCCAATTCGCTGAGGATGATTAGCATTACTCGGAAAATTCAAGTGGGCCCACTTGAATTTTCAGAATAACGCTTGTATTTCTGAGAGTCATGCTTGTAAATCTGATGCAACGCTCTAAAGCCAATGCACATCAAGAGACACCTTTACGAGCACAGCGGGGGAATTTAGTTCACATTGCCATTGATCACCCTTGGATAAACTTTGCTTTCATGGTGCAATGTTGAGTTGGAACTATACTTATCCAAGGATTTACCCCTACCTCTCAGTCATAGCAAGCAATACCGCACCCACCAATCACATCATTCAGTTTCTCCAGCCGTTCTTGCCTTTAGCTTTTCAACCCACCCACACTCCAAAAACAGACTCAAAACATAGTTTCTCCCTCCAAGACATCAGCCTGATCAACACCTCCCTCATTAACCCAGCACCACCATATCAGCCAATTCTTCCCAAGGACTCTCAGCACCCTTCACCCCTCCATGCACTGGCACTTTACGCTTACACTCCAAACCTCATACCGGCATCGACACAGGCACTATCCCACTGTGTTTTCATTTGTCCTGCTGCTCCCAAGAAAAATTTCTCTTGCCAAGAGTCATTTTGTCACTTAATCATTTCCTGCCACTCATCTTATGCTCAGATACACCTGAATTTAGCATTACCTATGTACAATCAGTCTATGCATATAAGCTAATCTTATCTACACTTGGAGGCCACTTTACTAGGTACTCCTGTACACTTGTTTGTTAATGCAAATATGTAATCAGCCAATCATGTGGCAGCAACCCAATGCATAAAAGCATGGAGACATGGTCAAGAGGTTCAGTTGTCATTTGGAGCAAACATCAGAATGGGGAAGGAATGGGATTTAAGTTACTTTGACTGTGGAATAATTATTGGTGCCAGATGGAGCGGTCTGAATATCTCAGAAACTGCTGATCTCTTGGGATTGTCACACACAACAGCTTTTAGAGTTTACAGAGAATGGTGCAAAAACAAAAAAAAACATCCAGTGAATAGCAGCTCTGTGGGTGAAAACGCCTTGTTAATGAGAGAGGTCAGAAGAGGATGGTTAAACTGATTCAAGTTGACAGGAAGGTGACAGCAACTCAAATAACCATGCAGTACAACAGTAGTTTGCAGAAGAGCATCTCTGAATTAACAACATGTTGAACCTGAAGGTGGATGGGCTACAACAGCAAAAGACCACAGACATATACTCAGTGGCCACTCTAATAGGTACAGGAGGAAGTACATACAACCACACTAAAACAGTTACCTGTATACTATAGTTCATAGGATTGCTTCTATATTTGTATTTATTGTGTTTTATTATTGTGTTCTTTATGCTTATTGTGCTTTATTCATGCTGCTTCAGTTCTGGAGTAACAGTCGTTTCGTTCTCCTTTACACCTGCTGTTACGTTCCCCAGTAACTGGGTAGTTTTCCAGCAAAGATAGATGGATGTACCGAAGTCTGATGCTACTATTTTCAAACGTTTTTATTTATAAAGGGGCACAAACGTATGGTTAATACAAAACATTCAGATCATATACGTCGTCACCACTCAATCTAAAGCACAGGTATAGTAATAATCAATCAGAAATAAGCTCTACAGTTGTCTAGGGGTAATGTAGATATATATTGTTTACTGGATATTTAAAAGTCTTTTTGCGGTCACTGCAGTTCCACCAGCCGCCGTCGGTTGTGGTGTCGCGTTGGTGCACTTTTGTTAGAAAGAGAGAGAGAGAGAGAGATGTCATTAAACAGCTTCACCTGCCCGGGTCCCTACGGAGCACCGCCGTGGAATCAGAAGAGCAGACTTCCCGGTTGTTAGTTAAAAGCGATTGTCCGTGATTCCCTCCAGACTCCCGATCCGGAGTCTAACGCACGTGGTTTCCTTCAGAATGGCGTCCCGCTCCGACGGGAAGCACTACTGTGTCTTCTTCGTGTGTCTCCTTGGTGCGTCTCAGGCCCCGCCTCGGCAGCCCACCTTTTTATCTGGACTGGCAGGGTTGTAGATGTCAATCGGGGGGGGGGGGGGGGGGGTGAGGCGATCTTTCCCCCATTCCCTATCTCACATGACCCTGAAGGTCTGCACGTAGCCCACGTCCTGATTGCACAAAAGGTGTCTCCCAAGACAATGGCTGTGTCCAAGGCTTTGTCTTGCTGAGCGGCCAATCCACATTCCAGACCGTAAGTCTCTCTCTCTCTTGCGATTCTCCCAAAGGAGGGGGCTGAGGTCATAACACTGTGTATTGAAGAATGACAATAAACAACCTTGATCTTGAATTGATGGAGCGAAGAGAATATAATGTATACCCATTACAGTGAACTGCAAGTTCTCAGCCATGATTTTAACTTCTCAAAAGTCCTTGATAAACTGCAAATGGGAGTTCTTACATACCGAGTGCAATTATTAATAGCAATGCTGATGAAGTCTACCGCAGGCTGCTGCTGGCTGCTATTACGTTGCTAAAGTTTAACAGTGGAGATACACAAGGTGGTCTTTTACCCTCAGGCCTGCTCTATACTTCCATTTCATTTTACTGTCATCCCTCCATAACTGTTGAAGGCCCTTGCCTAATGAAAAGACCTATCAATCTCACTCTTACAAATTTTAATCATTCCCCCATCATCTACAGTTAATATGCACGTACAGCAAACAGTGAAGGAGGCAAGTGCTATGTTGTCTTCTTTTATGTAGCAGGCCAGGATACTTTAAGTGACAAATTATGAGATTGTAGTTTGTATAGCTAGATCCTTAAGATAAGTTAAAAGTGTTTTATAATCAAAGGGTCTAGATGCTTTCCCAGCATATGATGAATAAACTCTTCTGGAGCTTCTAGCTGGGTACAGGTATCAACTATAACCGATGTTTCGATGACAAACTGCCATCTTCTTCAGGATGATGCCTGGGTGGTATTTATTCCCCCATAGACCGACTCTCCTGATTGGTTAGTCCTCATCCAATCAGGTTTCTGCTCTTGTTTATAATTCAATTCTAATTCATACTTGGACTGAGACCCAATTCTTTATGCTCTAAGTAAGGCCTGAAATTCGATTGTAAGCAAAGTGGGAGAGTGTTAACCTGATTTGATGAGGACTAACCAATCAGGAGGGATGGACTACGAGGAGTATAAATACCGCCGGATTAGACATGCCCAGGCATCATCCCTAAGGAAGATGGCAGAGCTTGTCATCAAAAAGTTGATTATAATTGATAGCTGTGCCTAGCTGGAAGCCCGAGAAGAGTTCATTGGTAATTGATATACATTAGATACATGGTGACTGATAAAATGCAGAACAGGCCAGAACTAATTCATGGGCAGGCTCAAAAGATGATGACTAAGCAATCTGTGCCAGTTTTATTAACTGAGAAAATAAATATATGGATGGTATTCGATAAACTCTCCTGCTCGCTCATATTCAAGCAGTACCGTGTGGTATCGTATGTTTGCTTGGAAGAGCAAGAGTGCATCTGAAAAACAGCGCCTCCAACAGTTAACAATAACCTCAGTACTACATTTCAATAGTTAGTATGAGCGTTAGGATGTTTTACTGGGCCAAGGTTGCTTTCAAAATGGAAGTTGCTGCTATTGTTGGAATGTCAGAGAGTGTTTTTTTTTTACAGAGAGCGGTGAGTGCATGGAATGCCCTGCCAAGGGTGGTGGTAAAGGCAGATACATAGGGGCATTTAAGAAACCCTTAGGTAGGCAGACAGATGATAGAAAAATGAAGGGCAGTGCAGGAGGGAAGGGTTAGTTTGATTTTAGAGCAGGTTAAAAAGTCAGCACAACATTGTGAGCCAAAGAGCCTACCTCATGCTGCAATGCCCCATGTTTATGAATCAAAATGAAAGAATGATTGCTATCTGAGCCTAGGAGAAATATATTATTTTTTAAATAAAGCACGTATCATTTTTATCCACATTAAATTGCAAGAAACAAAACATAAAAGGAATGTAATAATTTTGGGCAGTTACCAAATTCAGGATAAATCATTGCTTAAAGATCAAGGAAGAAAAATCAGTGAATTCTCAACTACAAGCACAACAAAGATGCAGAAGTTAACAAAATAACTGGACATGTTAAGCTGTTAAGCCATCTGCCCTGCTCTACAAAATCTTTCCTCTCTTTATTCTGTCCGCTGGAGTAGACACATTCCAATTATGCATGAATGCAGTGTTGCAAAATAAAAATCTAGCAAGGGTCTTTGATCTGAAACTTCTAACTTTTTCATAGACGCCACCTGACCTGATTTGCTTTACAAGCTTTGATATTCGAAATATTTCTGTGAAGTCTTCAAATGGCAGGAACAAAACCCACAGTGTGTCAAGCAGCTGCATTTTAAATAAAGTGCAAAAAGAAATTAATAATTTTTGCTACACCACTACTGCACTTTGGAAAGAGATCTCAAGTGCTGGATGAGGGGATGAAGCAGGTTTATTTACATTTCTGCAGGCTTTTAGAGGCCACTGAAGTAGTTAGCAGTGACCTCATGATCTGTTCGCTCTACTTTGAGTCAACTTCTTTTTAGACTCACCATGATTTGGAGATGGGCAACAGTGTTTACTTCCTGTGTGTTTTCAAAACCAGGAGATGACGGAATACTGCATGCCCACCGCAAATGACATTCTAATTGCGTCTGCTGTGAGTGAAGGGTTGCAACTTCAGCTGTGTCATGAAAGCTGCGAGTTCTAGCCTCATGCCAGAGATGTCAGCACGTAACATCTATGGTGATATCTCAGTGAAGAAGAGCCAGCTTCTGTCAAATAGTGACCGTCTGTATTTTCAGCTGGATATTAAAGAATCCATGACACAAAATTTAAAACAAATGGAGACTTATTTTAGTATTTCGTCCAACACTCATAGCCTACCGATATCTTAAAAGTGATAATCTGGCTGTTCACTTTCTCACAGTTTACAGGACCTTGCAGTGTGCAAACAAGTATTTTCTACAACAGTAACCCATCAACAGTGTCCTCTTGGCTCAGAACTGCTTTGGGAAATGCACAAAATGCTGGAGGAGCTCAGCAGGTCAAGCAGCAACTATGGAGAGGGAATAAACACTCACACTGTTTATTCACCTCCACAGATGCTCCCTGGCCTGTTTAGTTCCTCTGGCATTTTGTCTGCGTCGCTCTAGATTTCCAGCAGTGGCAGAAACTCCTGTTTATCATTTACTTCGGGACATTATCACTTTTGCTGTACGCATACAATTCCATCCTTTCTTAAAGTGCCTTCCGAGATATTACCAAATTAACCTTTGTAATCCTTCCCAGAGATGGGATTAGTACCACGGAAATTATTGTGGTTAAATTTAGCAACAGCCTTCAACCCATTTACTGCCAGAAAAAGAATCAGATTCATAGACGTACAAGTGCCAGCACCTTATTAGTATGGTCTAGGCCATTTATAAAAATGTGTTTCATATACATGCTTTGCAAGAAATTTCTGCAGATTAGCCCATTTAGTAAGGTGGAAATTAAAATATCTTATTGACTATTCAATACTTTATAAAAGTTTTCCTGAAATTTTGAGATCAGAAAGCACTCATTCCCAAACATTCAATACTTTTCAGATTTATAAGTAGCTTTGTCACATGTACATTGAAACTTACATTGAAATGTGTTGTTCTGCGTTTAATCACATTAGTGAGGACCATGTTGGGTAGCCCACAAGTGCTTCCAGTGTTAATATAGCATGATCACAGCTTACTAGCACTCACCGTACGTCTTTGGAATGTGGGAGGAAACCAGAGCACTTGGAGGAAACCCAAGTGGTCATAGGGAGAACGTACAAACTCCTTACAGACAGCAGCAGAAATCAAACCCTGATCTTATGCTGTTGCTGTAAAGCAGTTGTACTCGCCTTTATGCTTCCTCGCTGCCCCCAAATTTTCAGCTCTGCCTGAATCAAATTAAATCAGAAAATGCTTTCAACAGTCAGTACACCTGGCAGGATCTTCTCAGTATTTATGACATTTACTTGTTTTATTTCAGACTGTCAACATATTTAGGTTTTTAGATTTTCATCTACAGTACAAGACTGAAGTTGTCTAGCCTTGTTGACAGCTGCTGAGAATTTATACAAATAAACCTTCACATTTATTTAGTGCCATTCACAAACTCAAGGTGATACATACATTTGATATGTTGTCGTTGTTGCAAAGTAGAGAATGAGTACCTAGTTCAGAATAACGTTCAACCTCCTTAATGAAGAGGTGGCCCGTGATTGGAGAGAGCGCTTCCATATAGTGGGGGCCAGAGAACATCATCTTTATAAATGTTCTGATTAAAAATTTAAAAACTAACTTATTTTTAGTACATTCTTGGCACAGAATCCAGATATAACTCTTGAAAAATGTTTTACTATGGAGAAGTTGACATCATCTTAATTAAAGTGCCAAACTTAGAAAAGGTATGAGCATTAATTCTTACAGCACAAGTAATCATCTTTGGCAAAGGATTTAGCAGGAATTTACCTCACCCTTCCCAGAGTTCAATTACTTTAACGTAAAAATAAATTCTGAAACTGACACACAAATAAACAAAACAACTAAATTATTTTTAAAGAAAATTCTCTCCTCGTTTATTTCTTATTTTTCTATTCTTCTTCCCTCATCTCATTTGTTTAAATCTTTGTGTTGCAAAGGGAATGTCATTGTTCTTCAGGAAAGGTTATGTCTATTACGCATTCACTGTCTCCTCAATTAATTAAATAATTTCACATAAAATGGAGTACCATCAACAATATTAACCAGTGTTAAAATACATATAGTATGTCTTCTGAAAAGATGAAGTACATTTGCTGTTTTAAATGAACTATGTGTGGAAATTGAATATACAGCTTCCCATCCTATTGAGCTCATTACTCTTACAAAATGTGCCAATTCAGGGGTTGGATGCAAAGAAAGTAACTCTCACAAGCATGACAGTGCAGGATAATGACACACTGATAATGAAGTACACACGTGAATTGTTAGATCTTCAGCAATGGTCCAGGTTTCTCAGACAGTAGGTACTGTTAAGACCATAACACGGTAAAAGATAGGAGCAGAATTAGGCCATTCAGCCATCGAGTCTGCTCCGCTATTCAATCAAGGCAGATTTATTTTCTGTCACAACTCCTGCCCTCCCCCTGTCACCTTCGACGCCTTTACTGATCAAGAACGTGCTTTTAATATAACTTTGGTCCCTACTGTGGTCTGTAGCAATGAATTCCACAGATTCACCACTCTCTAGTCAAGTAAATTCCTCATCTCTGCTCTAAAAGATGGTCAAGTTAAAAGAAAGGCAGCACAGCACACTTCTTCAGAAGGGAACACAAAACAGAGTTTTAGAAAATGGAAGAATTCATGCGTTCATAAAGAGCGAGTATTGGGTGATAATAATCATAAAAAGATTATCATCATTTCTGAAATGGCTGGCTACATTAGAAAGATTGGCATGTTTGATTCCACAAGAGAATACTGGATTTTATGTACTGAGCAAATTCAACAGTATTTTGAAGCAAATGAAATAGCCAAGCAGAAATAAATCCCAATTTTGTTGGGTGCATTCGGTTTAAAGGCATACAAGTTTGCTTTGAAGTTTGACTGCTCCAAGCAAACCAGCAGAAATGAGCTTTGCTGATATTATCAAAGTGATGCAGGAACATTTAGTATTAAAGTCATTGTTGATTGCAGAGCACTCTAGGTCTCATTAGTGGAATCAAAAAGAAGAAGGGTCCATTTCAGTGTATGCGGCTGCATTGAAGAGATTGAGCATTGTCAGTTTGGTAATGGGCTTAATGATGCACTGAGAGATCACTTAGTTTGTTGAACCTTTTAAAGAAGCATTCAAAACACAATTCTGAAGTGAAGCACAGCTCACATTTTAAAGGAGCAGTTGTAATCACTGTTTCAATGGAAATCACAGACAGAGATGCAATTGAGTTGCAGTCAGGAATGAAGGTGAGTGCGATCAAAATTGCAACAGCCGATCAGAAACTGGCTTGGCCAAACAAACTGTGTAACCATTGTGGTAGGGGCTCACATACACCAAACAAGTACAGATTTAAAGGTGAAACTTGCAGAAAACGCAACAAAGTAGGACACATACAAAGGGCACGTCAGGCAGACAAATATCAATGGACTGCACGTGGAAGAGCAAAAGATAAAAGCCAAGTTGCAGTTTCAAAAGGAGCACTAATCTACATCTTGTTGGTGAAAAATCATGAGAGTGATGCAGGACTGGGTACCTGTGAGATTTATAATGTGAAAGCTAGCAACAGACAGGCAATATGGCTTACACCAGATGTGAATGGCAAATTAACTAAAATGGAATTCGATGCTGGTTCAACTGCTTCAGTCATTCCACAAAATGAGCTTGAACAGCATTTCAAAGATACTAAACCGAAGCCTGCAGATATCCAACTTACATAGTGTAAGAACTTATACTGGAGAAAGGATGACTCCTGTAGGAATGACTTCTGTAACAGTGAAATACAAAACCAACAAACCCCACTGAGCTTTATATGTGGTAAAAACAGGAGAACCAGGATTGGGGGTAGGATTGGCTGCGACAACTTCATCTTGATTGGAGATCCATCCAGCATTTCAATGCCACATCCCCTGCAGTGAAGCCATATGAAAGTGAATTAAGAAAGGATGCTGCCATAACTGTCTCCATGCTGTATGCCGTGAACTATTCCCCAAAAGAGGGCAAACAGGTGATGGTGCTAACCTCTGTGCTTCTGGTGGGAAAGCATATTGGACCAAGGAAAGACCATGCTGCTCAGAGGAAGCATGAAAGTGACAAAAGCAGTGGTCCAACTACAACCGTTTTCATAGGTAACATATCTAAGAAAGCTTCTGATGTGTTAATCAGGCTGTTACTTGCAAAACGTGGCTTGGTTTTAAGCTGGAAGAGGGTTCGAGGAGCTTCAGGGAAGTTGCAAGCACCTGGCTTTTGTGAGTATAAAGAACAAGAATCTTCTCTGTGTGAATTAAGGTTATTGCATGGGTGGGAGACAAAAAGTAGGTGCAAAGACCAAAGCCCAGCTTGATGGATGGAAGACCAAAAAGAAAGGAGTCAATGAGATACAAAAACAGAGGATTTGTCAGATGATGCGGTGGATGAGGAAACCAAGAGGAGAGATCAGGTTGTAAAGGGAGCAATAGAAGGATTAATAAGAGAATACTCCAGTGAATTAAATGCACCTTCCCAAGATCAGGAGAAGAAAGGTGTCCAGAACTGTCGGAGCCACTTTCTACATCTCAGAGTCAACTCCTACAACTACCACGGATGAGACACCAGAACCTGAGACAGTTTTCACAACCACGAGTCTCACTTGCCAAGCAGAATGATTCCCCTTGTCAGGAAAGATGTTATCCCACAAGAGTAAGAAGTCCTCCATAGTGGTTAAATCTTTAGGCCCAAATGGGGCAATTAAAAAATTTACTAAGCTGTGTATATAGTTGAAATGCATTCCCTATTGAGCTGAAGTTTATAGCTTAGCAGGGATGAGTGTTGTGTATTAAATATTTAAGTAATATTTGAGTAATCTTGTATAAATATTGGCTAATTAAGCTTTCTTGTTCATTTAAGTAGTTCATTATGAGTTACATGTTGTCATGTTACCATCTGATACACACGCGCCTTACTTAAAGTAAACCCCAAGTTAGAACCACATTCCTGGACTCCGTGTCTTTCTCTGAATTAGTTTAATGCTCTGAAGTTACAAAACATAATGCACTCTATCTAGGCTTTTCAAATGTTCTAAAGGTTTCAATGAAATCCCTTCCCCATTCTTCTAAATTCTAGCAAGTACAAGCCCAGCATAATCAAACACCCCTCATACTAAAACCCTTCAATTCCCAGATCATTTTCCTGAACCTCCTCCAAATCTTTTCCAGTGTTAGCACACCCTTTGGAAGATAAAGGGCCCAAAACTACTCACAATATTCCAAGCGAGGCCTCACCAGTGCCTTATAAAACCTCATCATTACATCACTGCTTTAATATTTAGTCCTCTCGGAACGAATGCTAACATCGCATTTGCTGTCCTGACCACCAGCTTAACTGTAAATGAATCTTTAGGGAATCCTGCACAAGAACTCTCAAATCCCTTTACGCCGCGGATTTTTGGATTTTCTTCCCATTTAGAAAATAGTCTATGCTTTTATTCCTTCTACTAAAGTGCATAATCATATACTTCCCGACACTATATTCCATCAGCCACATCTTTGCCCATTTTCCTAATCTTTTTAGAGTCTTCTGCAGCCTCCCTGCTTTCTCAACACTACTTGCTCCTTCAACTTTGTACTGTCTGCAAACTTGGCCACAGAACCACCAATTCCATCAACTAAATCACTGATGTATAACGAAAAAAGTAGTCGTAACACTGACCCCTGTGGAACACCACTAGTCACTGACAGCCAACCAGAAAAGTCTCCTTTTATTCCCACTCTTTGCCTCCTGACAATCAGAGAATTCTCTATCTATGCTAAGGTCTTTCTTGTAATACCATGGGCTCTTTTCTCGTTAAGCAGCTTCATGTGAGGCACCTTGTCAAAGGCCTTCTGAAAATCCAAGTATCTTGGAAATGGATTTGGAATCCAAATATTTTGGCTTAATTAAAGTATTTGAAGAACAGCATCTCAACTTCCACCGATGAATGAACTGGTCTGCTGGTTTTGGATTGCCTGTTCTTACTGATGGCGTGGGATTTGAACTCTGATTTAGCACAGAAGGAGCTCCCAAACAAATCAATACTTTATTGGTCATTAGAATTGCAACGCAGCAACCCATGGGTTATCCCGTGACATTATACTGCATACAAATGGTATCTATAGATTTACCCACCTATGATCCTTGTCTTGGAGTGTCACTGTCTTAAGCCAAAACTCTATTCTTTAATTTTTATCAAGGACCTATAAACACAATTATTAATAAGGAACAAATGACAAGAAACAGTCTTCAAAAATTTCAAACCCAGTCTGGAAAATGTAAACTGGCTTCCAGCATCCAAATCATTTCAGGAGCGAGGATCCAAATTGTAATCTAGATGTACATGCAAACTGTTTACTGATTTCACCCTGAATGACTTAGCTTAGAATTGCACTCATTTCCTCTGGCTCCCAAGCCCAAAGGAAATCTCTCCCTGCCATTCTGAATTGCTATCATTCTAAACAACTTAATTAGCTCAGTGCCAATTTATGGGGAAAAAAAAACACATTTTGAGTTTAAATAAAGCACATTAAAAGCAGAAATGAAGGAATTATTTCAGACATTGATATTTTTATCATTTCCAAATCATTTGCAGTCAAGGGACAGACATAGGAAACAAGCAATAATTAATGCAGTGAAGGGTGAAATGATGCATTGTAGGACAGAAGCTAAAACTAAATGGTACAATCTTAAATGAAGTGAGGAAAAGAGATACAGGACACAGATATTAATCTGAAAAGTTGATGAAGCTATGTCAAACGGCACACAGGATTCTGGGTTTTATAAGGAAAGGAACAGAATCGAAAAGTAAAATAATGTTGTTATACATTTATAAACCAGAATTAAACATTAAATGAAATGTTGTATCTAATACTGGAAATCACCCAATAGAACGATGATCTTGGAGATGATTCTTAGAAGCCAGAGGGCCATAATGATGCCAATCCTCATTAGAGGTTTGAGGATGGAGAGGGTCAATAAATTCCTTGGTGTTATTATATCATAGGATCTGTCCTGGGACCACCACATAAGTGGCATCACAAAGAAGGTACGACAGCACCTCTACTTTCTTAGAGGGTTGCGTAGAAGGCACGTCATCTCAAACTTCTGTAGATGCACAGTGGAAAGTATTCTGACTGGTTGAATCACAGCCTGGTAAGGAAACGGCAATGGTCTGAAAAGGAAAAGCCAACAGAAAGTGTGGACACTGCCCAGTCCGTCACAGGCAAATCCCTCCTGAGCATATTTACAAGGAACACCCCCACAAGAAAGCAGCATCCATCATCAAGGAAAATCACCATCTAGGCCATGCTCTCTTCTCGCTATACCATTGGGCAGGAGGTACAGAAGCCTTAGGTCCCACTCCACCAGGTTCAGGAACAGTTATTATTCTACAACAATCATGTTTCTGAACATGTGCGAACAACCTCACTCACCTCAACTCTGAACTGATTCCACAACCTACAGACTCACTTTCAAGGACTCTATAACTCACATTCTCAGTATTATTTATTTTATTTGCTCAATTTGTCTTCTTTAGCATATTCGTTGCTTGTCAGTTTTTATTTATGCTGTTCATAAATTTCATTGAATTTCTTTATTTTCCTGTAAATGCCTGCAAAAAATGAATCTAAAGAATATGGCGTCACAAACGCACTTTGAAAGCACTTTGGCTTTAAATGGTGCAAGGACTGAGGATCTTCATTTCTGTCAAGAGGCCATACAAGTTGGGTTGAGGCAGAGAAAGGTGCGAGGCCTGGTTTAATGAGCAGGATAACTCATGTCCTCGTAAGTAAATTTCTAAATGTGCTGCCTCCAGCAGGAATTCTGCTCCACTTAGAATGATTAGCTTTATGCTGTGTGTAATATCATTTCAGTTTATTGCAGATGGTTATTACTGGTTACTACTGGGTTATTACTGCAATCACAGTTTCAGTTATCGGCTACATTACACTCCAATATAACTGTTCCATTTTTGAGGTAAAGTTCAACAGAAACCTCAATCAGAAAAATAACACCAAAGTAAATACTGGTAATTTGAATGTGGGAAATCAGAGATAAAAACAGAAAATTTTAGAAAAAGCAATATGTGAGATGGAACTCAAACTTCTTGAATCTCATCCAATCTAATCTTACGTTCCCTTTCTTAAACAAACACCACCTCTTAATAACTACTATTTCAATGTATACAACTACCCTTTTGTCATTAATGTCTTGTTTTCCATCTTATCACAGAACTTCCCTTTACTCTCTTCTCCCGTCTCCCCTTCTTAAAGCTTGATACATCTCTTCACATTTTCCTAGTTCTCTTGTAAGTGTCTACCACATTTCACTCTCCTCAGACCCTGACTGGTTTGTTGAATATTTCCTATACTTTGCTTTTATACAGGAATGAGAAATTTTCTGCTGCAAACCCTGGTAAAGTACAGCAATGTCATTAATTTATCATTCATCTCTCTACAGGCAAATAATTGGTACAATCATAATATGTTACATAACAAAATGACTTCATAGCTTTGCACTATTAACTTCGTTCAAAGCTAAATAAGCAATGAATTTCATAAAGGCATAGTAGCCTTCTTGCGTACTTTTCGCAAACAATTTATTTTCAACTGAATAAATCACACGCAAAAAGGCACCATCATTTTAGAATGCTATGTCATTAAAGTGACACAGAGAAGTAAGGTTATCAAACGACAAATAAAAAGCTCACTGCCCACCCTTATCCCCAGTTCGACTCCCAGTTGTTATTGTTGAAACACTCCAATATGCCACTTCCTGCAATTAAACTTTTTCTTCTGCTTTTGCCAAAGTTTTAAGCAGCTTAAAAGAAATGGTTCTCTTTTTCTAAGCAGCGTAGTGAAACAGGGTAACAGTGCACTTGCATAGCACCATTATAAGATTTGAACATCTTGAATTGAGAATAATTCAGTACGCACTACTACAAAAAAATGATTACATCTCATGTACAAATAGCCCACTTCTCTAAATTAATTATATATCACAAACCTCCTTCAATGTTTGATTTTAAACATTCAAATGGCAAAAAGTACAGGTGAAAAACTGACTACTTATACAATCAAAATCAGTGCAGACAATAATCTGAAATAAAACATGAAGTACTCGGGAGTTCAGGCCATATCTGTTCAGAGTAGCATAGAGTTAGAGTCAAAGTTTAAGGTTAAATGTCAGTCCCCCTCTCTCCTTCCACAGCTGCCATTCAACCTTTCATGCATTTCTAGTGTTACACTGTTAATGTACTTTTCAATAACTTCTTTAGTATTTGACTACACCCAGTGGCCACTTTATTAGGTACAGGTGTAGAACCTACTATGGTCTTCAGCAGTCGTAGCCCATCCACTTCAAGGTACAATATGTTGTGTATTCAGAGATGTTCTTCTGTACTCTACTGTTGCAAAGCGTGATTACTTGAGTTACTGTCTCCTTCCTGACAGCTTGAACCAGTCTAACTATTTACTTCCGACTTCTCTCATCAACAAGGGACTTAGGTCCACAGAACTACTGCCCACTGGATTTTTTATTTGTTTTTTTTGCATCATTCTGCCAGCTGTAGAGACTGTTGTGTGTGAAAATTCAAGGAGATCAGCAGCTTCTGAGATACTCAAACCACCCCATCTGGCACCAGTAAACATTCCCCAATCAAAGTCACTAAGATCACATTTCTTCCCCCATTCTGATTATTGGTCTAAACATCTGAACCTCTTGATCATGTCTGCATGCTTTTATGCACTGAGTTGCTGTTACATGATTGGGTAATTGGATATTTGCATTAACGAGCACGCGTACCTAATAAAGTGACCACTGAATGAGTATCCACTTAAAAATGGTTTTAATTTGTTTCAGGAACAGATCTCGACAAATTTCAAGAGTAGTAATCAGAAACATAAGATCTATTTTCCTGAAGAAGGACCTTGGGCCAAAATGTCAACCGTTTACTCTTTTCCATAGATGCTGCCTGACCTGTTGAGTTCCTCCAGTGCTTTGTGTGTATTGCCCATGTTTGAGACCAATTTTCCTGTTGCGTTACTAATACAGCCAGACGACATGGCTATGGACTAACAGTTATGCCTCAACCCTGAACAGGCTCAACTTAGCTTTATTTTTGGCTTTTAGAAACGACTGCTTATTTATATTGGCAAGTTTGGCTTTAAATGTCACTGAAGCATAGCCTATTATTATCTAGAAAATTACAAAAATATATAAGACAAGTGAGTCATTCACCGGCCTTCACTTGAGCAGCAAAACGAAAATACCATGGGATGTTTTCCCTTATAAAACTAAAATATAAAAGGAAGTAACTCTTATTCTTCAATGCAAACAGTGCATGATAATATTACAGACCCTTCCATAATTGAAATGACATTATTAATCTGCATTAAAGAAAATCAGACCTGTATCAATAAAGTGTACTTAATTCATGACTCTTTTTAATTTCAACACACTTCACTTGTAGTTACCTCTGTCTCTAACATATGTATCCTAACTTCATCCCAAAGAAATTTTGTAGTCCCTCCCTGCCACCAATCCAGAAAGACACATTATTGGTATATGGTTTTTAAGACAAGGAAAGCATTTCTTTGAAAGCGGCCAGTATCCCTGTTACAGTTCTAAAGCTTGTTAGAGAAGAAAGGCCCATAAATTCAGGCTTAACTCCCAAATCTAGGAAGGGAAGGAGACTTACTTAAATCAAATTCAAAGATGAAGACCATTCTAGCTGCAGTAAACGCATGTCCCATAATAGAAAGCTGCATCACCCACGCATTTGCCAAAAATGTTAAGTTTTGTATTTATTTTATTTCTCCACACAAAATTTCTGTGACAGCAAATTTTATACCATACCTCAAATTTTTGAGTCAGAATTTGTGAACTCAGTAAGCGCTAATTTCCCTTTCCTGAATGGCCACAAGCCAGGGCTCACCTGCATGAATTCAGCCCACTTAAAGGCACAGTTAACCCTAACTTCATAGTGCATCTCCTCAAAGAGAAATGCAAGAAATATTTTGTGAACACGCATAAATCATGTAATCAACTGGGTGGGTCTGTGCAGTATCATTCTAAAATCTGATCAGAGATCTTACAGAGGTTTATAAAATCATGTGGGGTATAGTAGGGTAGTTAGTCTTTCTTTAAGGGTAGTGGAGTCTGAGGCACGCAGGGATAAGCTTTAAGGTGAGGGGTAAAGGCTTAAAGGAGATCTGAGGGGCAAGTTCAGAGATACCTCAAAGATGCCTTGCAATTTGATAGGGTTGTTCTAGTATGTTGGTCTTCATTAGTCAGGGGATTGTGGGATTGAGTTCAAAAAGCACAAGGTAACGTTACAGCTCTATTAAATGTGGCTAGACCACACCGAGAAGGTTGCGTTCAGTTCTGGTTGCCTCATTGTACGGAGGATGTGGAAGCCTTAGAGAAAGTGTACAGTAGATTCACTAGGATGCTGCCTGAATTAGAGAACATGTCTTACGAGGATAGGTTGAGCGAGCTGCAGCTCATCTCCTTGGAGGAAAGGAGAATGACAGGCGATAGAGGTGCACAAGATCATTGATAGAGTGGACAGCCAGCAACTTTATTCCAGGGCAGAAATGCTTAATGTGAGGGTGCATAATTTTAAGTTGAAAGTATAAGGAAGATCTCAGAGATGTTTTTTTTTACAGAGAGTGGTGGGTGTGTTGAATGTCCTGCCAAAGTTGGTAGTAAAGGCAGATACAGTACATTAGGAACACTTAATAAACTCTTAAATACTCACATGGATGATGGAAAAATAGAGGGCTATCTAAGAGAGAAGGGTAGATTGATCTTAGAGTAGGTTAAAAGTCAGTACAGCATTGTGGGTGGAATGTACTGCACTGTACTGTTCTACGTCTATGTAAGTTTATCACTCAGATGGTTCTGGGAACCGTCTTCCAGAAGTGGCAGAGGCAGGTACAGGTTTAAAAAGGATTTTTTGTTGGACATGGATAACAAAGGAAGAGCGGGATGGGCCAAACGCAGGAGAATAGAGTTAGCCAGGATGGCCAGGATGAGTTAGACTGAAGGAATTGTTACCTTGTTGGATGATTCTAAAAACTATCTCCAACACCAGCTTGTGGAAACCCCTGGCGCATCATCACTCAAAATGGAGGCTATTACTGTGGCACTGAGAATCTTGAACCCTTTCATTAGAAGCTTGCATAAATGGCAGCAACTGCATACTGTCACCCAGACTATTCACCCATCAAATGCACCCCACCACCTTACCCACAGTTCAATTCTGCCCTCATTAGGTACCTTAGAAACCACAGAATTGGCAGGGAAGCAAGCAACTCCCACCTCAAGGTTTCGCCTAAGAACAGGAGACAACAGTAACTATAATTCAAACGTGCTTCAGCTGTAGAGGGCTTTGGACAGCCTGGAGTCATGATATGAAGCATGTAAATTAAAGTCTAATATTAGCTGAACGCACATTCAGTCATAACCTGCATTAAGATAGAAGCCTTAATGTAAAAGTGTGAATGCAAGAAGCTGAATTAAGACACAATGGAAGATTAGTCGAAAGGAAATTTTAAAGTTTTGTCATAATGACTTTGAAATGGTCTCTCAAAGCAGAGTTGGAGGAATATTGAAGTAAAGTATTCCAGAACACAAGACCAAAATGTCAATGAAATCACAGTTATCAACATGGGGGAAGGAAGGAGAGTGCACAAGACCTACATATTAGATGTGGGGCTGGAGCAGGTTACAAAACTAAGTACAGATGTGATCAAAGTATAAATGTGTAGATGAGAATCTTACAACGGAAACACTGGAAGAGATGGAGACAATGTATGTCAGCAGAGTGAACGGAATACTAAAACTTGGTGGAGGTTATGATTTAAGCAGACAAGCTCTGGATGAGCAGGCCTGGATATTATGATCATGGATGTAGGCTGCCTTTTGAGGTAGAGAGGACTGCCAACAATTTGGACTGGGGTAAGACTTCAACCTAGAAGACAAACAATTTCAAGGTTGTGGAACCTATGGCAAAGTTATATTGCAATTTTGCAGGGATTTGTTGACACCAACATTTACTTTGATTTCTGTGCAACAGAGATGAACAAAAACGGCTTCTGGGAAAGAGGACTGGCATTTGAAGAGAGGAAGTAAAATTAACCTACAATCATAGATCATAGAACATAACAGCATAGTAGAGGCCCTTTGCCCCATGATGTTGTGCCAACCTTTTAACCAACTCTCAGATCAATCTAACACTTCCCTCCTGCCTAGCCCTCCATCCCTCCACTTTTCTTCCATCAATGTGCCCAATTAAGAGTTATTTAAATGCCTCTAATGTAATGGGCAGGGCATTTCACGCAGAAAACCACTCTCTATATTAGAAAAAAACTTACCTCTAACATTCCTCCTATACTTCCCTCCAATACCATAGAACCATAGAAAATTACAGCACAGAAACAGGCCTTTTGGCCCTTGGCTGTGCCAAACCATTTTTTTGCCTAGTCCCACTGACCTGCACCTGGCCCATATCCCTCCATACACCTCTCATCCATGTACCTGTCCAAGTTTTTCTTAAATGTTAAAAGTGAGCCCACATTTACCACTTCATCTGGCAGCTCATTCCGCACTCCCACCACTTTCTGTGTGAAGAAGCCCACCCCCCATGTTCCCTTTAAACTTTTCCCCCTTCACCCTTAACCCATGTCCTCTGTTTTTTTTTCTCCCCTGGCCTCAGTGGAAAAAGCCTGCTTGCATTCACTCTATCTATACCCATCATAATTTTATATACCTCTATCAAGTCTCCCCTCATTCTTCTATGCTCCAAGGAATAAAGTCCTAACCTATTCAATCTTTCTCTGTAACTCAGTTTCTCAAGTCCCAGCAACATCCTTGTAAACCTTCTCTGCACTCTTTCAATCTTATTAATATCCTTCCTGTAATTCGGTGATCAAAACTGCACACAATACTCCAAATTTGGCCTCACCAATGCCTTATACAACCTCACCATAACATTCCAACTCTTATACTCAATACTTTGATTTATAAAGGCCAATGTACCAAAAGCTCTCTTTACCACCCTATCTACTTGCGATGCCACATTTAGGGAATTTTGTATCTGTATTCCCAGATCCCTCTGTTCTACTGCACTCCTCAGTGCCCTACCATTTACCTTGTATGTTCTACCCTGGGAATTGTTTCCCTCATACTAGTCATTACAGTCTTTTACACTTGTATCAAATCACCTCTTGTCCTCCTTTGCTGCAGAGAGAAAAACCCTAACTCACTCAACCTATCCTCATAATACACCCTCTCTAATCCAGACAGCATCCTGGTAAATCTCTGCACTTTCTCTAAAGCTTCCGCGTACTTCCAACAATGAGGTGACCAGAACTGAACGCAATATTCCATCTGTGGTCTAACCAGGGTTTTACAGAGCTGCCACTTTTCAAATCAATCTCGACTCATGAACTGAGAAAAAAAATCAAGAGAGTTGTGATTAGAACTCACAGAAAAGATCTGACAGAACTGAGAGATTGTTTCCTTTAACTAGTGAGTCAATATCTTTGGGACATGGGCTTAGAATATGAAATCAACCATTTAGTATAAAGATGAAAAAATTCCTTGCTTCAATATTTATGAACCTTTGAGTGCTATAAACAGTTTGTGACCAAAGCAACACTTACTTTATGAATTCCGACCAGTACTCTACGATGATATTCCACTGTGAAAAATCAAAGGCAATACATAACAGCGTTTGTGAAATGTGCTTCATGTGCATATTCCCACATGTGGAACATGGATGAGCAAAATGACCTCCAACAAGGTGGGACAGCAAACTTTCATAGACACACACACACACACACAAATCATAATTGCTAATTCTATTTCCCAGTGGCTCAGTGGCTGGCACAGTTACTTCTTCATCTTATACAGCAGATGGCGCTATACGAAGGCTCTCTAGCTAAGCTTTGCTGGAAGAATGTAGTGATTCAGTAAAGCCTATCGTTCCAAATATTACAATTTTGCTATTAGATTAAATGACATTTGGTGTCCTTAATGGGTAAATAAGTGATATAGGACCAATCTAGCAACATTTGCCATCAGCTATGAATCAAAGATATGCTCCATCATGGGCACTAGCCTCCGTAGTACCCCGACATCTTCAAGGAGCAGTGTCTCATTAAGGATTCTGATTCTGCAAATACTGAAATAATCTATTTCAGTAGTCACAAGATCACCATAAACAAACTTGAATAAGTTACAATTCATTCCACAATCTGCAGCTGAATGCTGTAAGACACAATCTTAGCCAGATGAGTTTCAAGAGCTCGAAAGCTTAGTGAGATGGTATCATGACAATAACCTTGCCCTCAATGTCAGCAAGTGCAAAGAGCTGGTCATTGAATTCAGGGAGGAGGGCGTTGCACATGCTTGTGTTTACATAATTTTGCTGAGATTGTGAGGAATGATAACTGCAAATTCCTAGAACATCACCAATAGTCTGTCCTGGTGCAGCCATATAGATGCCACAAGAACATTCACTAGTGCCTCTACTTCCTCAGGAGGCTACAGAAATTTGGCATGTCTCCTTTGACCCTCACAAATTTTCTTATTGATCCAGAAGCATCATAGGCAACCACTCAGCCTGAGGCCACAACAAACTGCAGGGAGTTGTCAACAAAGTGCATCATATCACACAAACCAGCCTCTCCTTTGTGGGCTCCCGCTACTTCAATAAAGTAGTCAGCATATTTAAAGGGATACTCTCTCTGCTCCCACCTTTCATCGTTCCGAAGATACAAAAGCCTAAAGCACATACCATCTGGCACAAGGACATTCTGTGCTACTGTTATAAGACTTTTGAACTGTTCCCAGTACGATAAGATGGACTCTCAATCTCATAATCTACTTCATTGCGGCTTTGCACCTCATTGGTAATAGAGCCATAGAGCACAACCATATAGAAACAGGCCTTTCAGCCCAATAAGACTATGCTGAACTATTATTCTGCCTAGTCCCATCAACCTACACCTTGACCATAGCCCTCCACACCACTCCCTTCCATGTACTAATACAAACTTCTCTTAAATGTTTAGGCCGAACTTGCATCCACCAGTTACACTGGCAGCTCATTCCACATTCCCACTGCCCTCTGAGTTGATATGGCCTTGATGCTTCACTAAACAGTTGAGACTGACACTGTCGCTGAAGCACGTTCCATTGAAAGCTCTACCTTTGAGTATTTCAACACAAAGAAACCTATATATACTGTATATCATAACGAGGATATGCAGAACTTCGTGAAGTAGATTGAAATCACAGAAGCAGCTTTTTAAAACACATCTCCTCGTTTTGGTCAACAGGATTCAAGATTCAGGATTGGTTATTGTCATTCTTCAGTACACAAGTGTGACGGAGAACAAAACGATCGTTATGCCAGAACCAATGCAGCGTTAAAAAACACAATAAGCATTAAGAACACAATTAAAAACACAATAAGCATAAGATTAACTTATATACACAGACTGATTGTATGTATATAAGGTGACAACAGGTACAGGAGTAGCTGTACATAAGGTGACTCTAACAGGAAATGATAAAGCAATGGTGTTGGAGAGCGTAGTGGGGTGGGTTAATAGGTGGAGGTGTTGATCAGCCTGACAGCTTGAAGGAAGTAACTGTTTTTGAGTCTGCTGGTCCTGGCGTAGATGCTGTGTAGCCTCTTCCCTGATAGGAGTGGGACAAACAGTCCATGAGGAAGGTGGGTGGGATCCTTCATGAGATTGCTGGCCTTTTTCCGGCACCTTTCTATATATATGGTGGGTAGGCTGGTGCTGGTGATGTGCTGGGCAGTTTTAGCTACCAGTTGTAGAGGTTTTGTTACCCTTTTTAACAAATATTTTACCAAATAATTCACAACAGAATTTACTGCTGAACACATGAGATCTTCCAAATGCCCATAAGGTAGCAGCAATGAGCTCTTGGCAGGGAGGGTCGCTGAAGGGTGCCAACTCTGGGCATCTGGTCCAGCAGATTTGCATAAAGTGCAGGCTGCAGGGACTCATGTCACTCACTATACTTAACAGGCGTTCAAGAGAAAGCTTTGCACTCCATCTGCTCTGAATAGAGTCACGACGCCAGTTTTCAGCAGGAAGGGGATTATATTCTGAACAGCCATGTTTACCAAGCCCGAGCACAACATTCAATACAGCTCTGTACAGGAGAACACAAGTGTGACCAATTCACCAAGGGGGTCTCCAACTTAACCAAGAACTGACCACCTCATTATTAGGTCTATATTTTAGCATCAGTCATAAACCCTAGAACTCGGCAAGTCAAACTAAATTAATATTTTTTGACTTTACATTGTACTCTACTGTCAGAATGCACCCTACCCCTCTTAACAATCCATTGAATTAAAATAACCACACACTTCACAGCTAGCTCTTCTTGAAGAAATAAACAGACTCTTGTATTCCAGCTGTCTTTTTGGCAGAAAGATCCTCATCAATGGATTTATTAAAAGGATAAATATAAAAATGTTTCACAGGCTCATGTCAAAGATGAGGTGTCTTTCTTACATCATGTGACATATACCTTGCCCAAGTCACTTCTAATGGTTTTTGCATTTGTCTGTAATTAGCTCTGTAAAACAGTGATTCAACAGCCAATTTTCTCTCTCCACCATGAGTCACTGCTAACTATAATAAACAGCATTGTTTTTAATATCTGAAAGGAGCGATTTTCTTTCAGTTCTTCCCAATACCACACTCACATACTGTTGATCCAATGCTAGTTGCCAGGAAAGTCGTTATTTAAACTAAAGAAAGGGAAGACACATGTGCTTGTTGAACAAGGGTCCTGATGAAGTGTCTTACGCTGAAACACCATCTAGTTATTCCCCTCCATAGATGCTGCCTGACCTGCTTGGCGCCTCCGGCATTCTGTGTGTTGTTGTGGATTTCCAGTATCTGCAGAATCTCGTGTTCAATTTGTTTGGCCAATTCTCATTACAGGACCCCCAGGTCTGCGTAACGGGACCAATCTCCTCCTTCAGTGCCATTGTCCCCACGGTAGGAATTGAAAAGTCCACGCGTGGAGAAGTGCAGGTACTATGAATGCTCCACCAAAAGAATTTCCCCGGTATGGGGTGTGAGAGACTTTTCAGCACTCACAACTGGACTTACTTTCTGCCTTTTCTGTCACTGCTATCTCATACTTATGGCCTTTCCCCAGAGGATTGTTCATGTCTGCATTGTTATGTCAAGGTTCTGTAAGCATCTAGGACAGATTATTCAGATCAATTGACCTTTTCTTGTCCACAATTTCTGTATATTTTCATTAAAATGCACATAATAAAAGCAAATACACCTCTAACAGCAAAATATCACTGGGCAATACACAGGAAGACCATAATTCAGTATTATATAAAATCAAAACAGTTGACAAAAAATGTGGTACTGCAACCTTTGAAGGTGAAATGAAAGTATTCCACCACACATTACCAGAAATAAGACAGAACTGCTTCAGCAGACTACCAGCAAACTCATCCTCACTCAAGCCATCATTTTTGTAGGGATCCATTACTGCAACTGGTGTTGGATCAGGTTCATTTAAACAGTGCTAGTTCTTGTCTACAGAAACATCCGAGCTGCTGTGTTAGGCCTAGCACCGAGCTTTATCATCGTATTTATTTAAGAGCGAGAGGACACTGTAAAATTGTATCCCATTCCTAAACACATACACTTGCTGCCACTGTGACTCATCGGCTGCTGAGATTAATGGCAGTGTGTGAGGGATGGGCCTGAGAAACTGCAGATGGGATTTTCACGGATGGTATCGTCGCTCCATTGTCAATGAAATCCTCTGAATAAAGGACACCATTCCAAACTAAGCCGTCCTCATGAGCATATTGAGCAACTTCTGACATTAAAACAGCTCCCATTTTTAAACCAGTTACAGGAAGAAAATTTTCAAATGAAGGGAAAAAAAAGGACAGATTAAATTGCTTGCATTACTTTAAAGCCAAAATTTATAATAGATCCAGTCTGGTCAAGGGATAGGTACTCACTTGAGTCAGCAACATAACCTACTCTTGAAATCTCAGGTGGTCTTTGTATCTGTTATAATTAGCACAGCTTCATTATAACTGATGATTAGGGAATAATGACTCCCTTTCCTATTTGTTAATGCAGAATAAATCATTGTAAATAACCTGGTTCATCACACACAGTCCATCAAAAATTTCTTTGTAATTCCTGACACAATACTTATTCTAGTGCAACTTCTATTGTAAAATGGACTGTGGTGTATTTAGACAAACAGACGGTACCGATTCTTTTGAAGTTACAAAGAACGTTGACCGTTCCAAAAATACAACAACAATATCAGGGTTGACACTCCCAGTACAGTAGGGATGAAGAGCTATAGTGTTTGTTGGGAACTATCTTTTGAAATCCTGATAACATTCCATAAGACATAGGAGCAGAATTAGGCCATTTGGCCCATCGAATCTGCTCCACCATTTAATCATGGCTATATTATTTTCCCTCTCAGACCCATTCTTCTGCATTCTCCCCATAACATTGACTCCCTTACTAATCAAGAACCTATCAACCTCCACTTTAAATATACCCAATGGTTAGGCCTCCACAGATGTCTGTGGTCATGAATTACACACAGTTACCACCCTCTGGCTGAAGAAATTCCTTCTCATCTCTGTTCTAAAGGGACCTCCTTGCATTTTGAGGGTGTGCCCTCTCGTCTTGGATGAATGTGAATGATTTCATAACACCCCAACAAAAGAGCCAATATTTATCACTCAATTAATTTCATTAGTCTCGAAGAATTTTATCAGTTATTATATTTCAATTTGTGAAGCCTTGTTGTGCTCAAACTGACTACTGCATTTTATTTACAAGATTGGATTTACGTTTATATATCACACGTACATCGAAGCATTCAGAGAAATGTGTCATTTGCATTAACAACCAACACACCGAAGGGTGCACTGGGGGCAGCCCGCAAGTGTTGCCACACATTCCGGCGCCAACATAGCATGCCCGCCATACTCAGCAGAACAACTCAGAGCACAACAAAACAAAACATACTAAAAGCGACGAAACAAGCCTTAATTCCTCCCTCCCACACACACAGTCCTCTAACCCCAGGTCAGACTGCCTTTGGCTTCCAGCCTTCAGCGGACCCACGGATTCACAGGCATTGGGCCTGCAACCGACCTCTGACCTGTACACTTGCAGAGGTTCACAGACAACAATCCAAATCGGCTGATCAGACCGGCTTCAAAAGTGACCAAGAAGTTACAACGGTTTTCATTCCATCTTATTGTCAAACCACACAATTAGCATTTTGTGCACTGCTTCTCTCCCTCCTGGAATGCAATCAGCTTGTTCTCTTGGCCAGGTAACAGACACAACTCCTGTGGTAATAACTCCTGCAGGCCATTTATTGCCTTGCCCTGAAGTCACTCCTACTTTGTAATGCACTGCGAACATACCAACGACTGTCCAACATACCAACACCATGCCCATCAACATGCCTTTCCTTCCTAACAAGCAGGTCTTGGGACTTGGCATCTTATTTCTCTAATGCAACCTGAGTGAGGTTCAAAATAAAACCATACAAAGAAATTTTTTGCCACTTTAGAAAGAAATCCTCACAGGGCAGCAAGCAGGTCATCCGCACTGAACACTGACTATCTTTTGTTACAACAGATTTTTATTATCAGTGGTATTATTATTCATGTTTGAATAAATGCTCTGCTTCTCAATTCATTTTGACTTCTAAGCACTTAAGAATAATATTTTCTAACTGAATTCAAAGCACTTATTGGCTCATTATAGCAAACCCCAAAGCTCTAGTACATGAGCCTTTTAGGCCTCTCCATTCATATATTGGTACTATTACCGTTCTGCATGCATTTCTCGGTCTAAACGGCAGCTGGAAGTAAACCAACCTAAACTGGTTAATGGTGAGTACCATTGTTGGCGTGTGGCCTAGTAGATAAGGCATCGGTCTACTGATCTGAAGGTCACTGGTTCGAGCCTCAGCTGAGGCAATGTGTTGTGTCCTTGAGCAAGACACTTAACAACACATTGCTCTGCGACGACACCGGTGCCAAGCTGCTTGGGTTCTAGTGCCCTTCCCTTGGACAACATCGGTGGCGTGGAGAGGGGAAGGCTTGCAGCTTGGGCAACTGCCGGTCTCCCATACAACCCTGCCCAGGCCTGCGCCCAGAAACCATCCAAGGCGCAAATCCATGGTCTCACAAGACTAACAGATGCCTATAAAGAGTACTCCCAACTTCTGTCCATTTTTGAAATGATTTCTGATCTGCAATTTTTAATAAAAGTTGACTGAAGTACAGAATCACTATACAGAAGTACAGAATAGCACAGAATACAGAGGCTCTGTACAAGAAGGGACAGAGCCGACTGTACTTCCTGAGGAGGCTCCAGTCATTCAACATCTACAGTACGACACTGCAGATGTTATATGACTCAGTGGTGGCCAGCATTCTGCTCTACGCTGCAGTCTGCCGGGGCAGCAGGGTGAGAGCAGCTGACGCCAAGAAGATTGATAAACTCGTCGGAGGCTGGGTTTGTTCTGGGGGTGGAATTGGATTCACTGGAGGATGCTACAGAAGCTACGGAGCATTATGGACAATCCCTCTCACCCCTTCCATGACGTACTGGACGAACAGAGGAGCACCTTTAGTAACAGACTGATTCCTCCGAGGTACAGCACTGAACGCCACAGGAGATCCTCTCTCCCTGTGGCTATAAGACTCGACAATGCCTCCTCTCCAAGTATATGGCTTCATTGCACATCTGTATTTTGCACTATTGATTTTTAATGCACATTTTGTATTTTTCTGTACCTCAATGTTTATATATTGTTTTTTAAAGTATAGATTTCTGACTAAACAACAATAACTTCCTTTGAGATAAATAAAGTGTTTTTCTTATTGTATCTTTATGAGTTTGAGTTTTATTCTGTGAAGCCTTTTAATCCAAGTTCCTCATAACATTTTCATTTTATGTTTAAAGGAGAAATAAAGATCTAGACAGTAATAGAAAGGGAAAACACTGAGACCTATTAGCATTTTCTAAGACTTACAAATAACCCATTAACAAGTAGGAATATCATATGTAACATCTTACTGAAAAAAATGAGCATCCATAAAAGATATTTTTGCTATTCACACAGTTCCATGAGCAAATGAAAGCAACCATCTACTATGAGGGCTGTCAGTAACATTCATCAATTGATGAAGGCATACCCAAGGCTGCGAATTGGCCAGCCAATGATTCTTCTCCAGAATACTTTTTAAAAAAAATGTCATGTTAGCAAACCAATTAAACTGAATTTGTGTAAGTGTTGCTTGATTTCAGACAATTTTAATACATACGTATACACAAGGCAACAGAAAACTACTCAGGATCAGATTTTAGCACATAACTCATTCTAATCCACCTGATGAATTCTATGGTGTTTGCATCAAGTTTTGCTCCTGGCGATCACTATCAAGTAAAGCAAGTGTTGTGACAAAAATGTCAACATCCCAGCCTAAATCTATCAATATTGAAGCTCTGGATAGAAGGGATCATTTCTGGAACCTTGGCTCTATTTTTACCTGCAGAATTAGCTTTGAGAGGCAACAATGTGAAAATCAACAAAAACCCCATCACCTTCTGTCAGACCTACGACATTATTATTCTAACTTATGGCTATGAAATAGATCTCATACTCCATTAAAGCCAAAGCAGAGAGCTGCAGATAAGCAAAGATGTAGTTAGTGCTCCTCTGTGTGGTGTGGAGCCTCAGCCATCATCTTGCTAGCTGCTGCCCACATATCAGGTACTTTCCCCATGCTACTCACTAGCATAACTCATTTAGATGACTTTGTGGAGTCTCCACTCATCTCGTCTTTTAAGGTTTCACTGCCTTCATTTCACACTGTTAATGATGAACAGAAAGCACTTATCATTTAAAGCGCATGAATGAAACATATCTATTCCACAATTTTATGATCCGAATAGCCAGGCTAGATGGATTGAAAAGGCAAGGAGTTGGGACCAGAGGTGAGAGTTGGGCCAGTTCTACTTGCTGCTCCGCGAAGTTTGCTCCGCTCTTCGCTGCACTGAGGCCTAGGCTGTGGGCCTGCTCCTGCTGTCCTGGTCTTCATGTCTACAGTGTTTTGCTCCACTGTGTGATGAACTGAGGCTTAGGCTGTGGGCCTACTCTGGGCTTCGTCTCTATGGACTCACTTTCGTTCTAGAAGCTGTTTGCTTGCTTTTAATGTTTGCATGATTAGGCTTTTTTTCTCTCTCTCTGCTCATTAGGAGTTTGTTGGACATTTTTTTAAAAATGGGCTCTTTTAGGTTTTTTGTTTTGTGGCTGCCTGTAAGGAGATGAATCTCAAGGTTATATAATGTATACATACTTTGATAATAAATATTCTTTGAACATTTGCTTGGTGAGAGAGCACATCAGAGAGGTAGCACAAGGATGATAAGACCCTATTCACAAGTTACAAAACCTCCAGAGGCTAGAATTACTGTGAGGATTGTGCACAAAATCCTCAAATGCCAGATGGGGGAACTGGGACCAGAATCTCAGCAACCAGCCTTCAGATGCCAGGGCTTCATTCACCTCCCAACTCACTAGACTAAAATTAAATTTTTATTAATGCTGATTTTTTATCTAACTCCTCATTCATTCTTGTCCTGTTGCTCTTAACTATTTCTGTTCTCCTGTCTGAATCTTCAAAAATCAGATTGAGCAACCTCAACATGTTCAGACATGTGCAGAAGTTGCTTTATTTCCAAATCATTTCCCTATTCTCAAAATAATTTCTTCAGTGTCTGTAAGGAACTAATTAAGCTCTGCTACGGAGCTTTATCTTTTATGGTTCTATTTAACATTCTACATGCGGTTTTAACATATTTTGTTAATTTAATCTCGTTCCTTTTTCAAAACTGCAACCTTTTGTGCCCTTTTCTCGGGGGGGATGTTGCCTGAGACTGAGAACGACTGATGTCTACTCCAGTTCTCTGGGTTCTGACACCACTGCGGACACCGCACCCTCTTTCATAAATGGAACAGCAGGCACGTGATGGGGTGAGCAGGCCAACAGTGGTGGTGAGCTCCTTCTGCTGTTTGCACTGGGCTTCTGTGTGCTCCCGAGGCACGGACTCAAAGTTCAAAGGAAATTTATTATCAAAGTACAAGTTTGTCACCGTATACAACCCTGAGAGTCATTCTCTTGCGGGCATTCACAGTAAATACATAGAATCAATGAAAGACTGCACCCGACAAGATGGACAAAACACCAATGTGCAAAAAACAACAAACTGTGCAAAAGCAAAAAAATGGGAAAAAGTTGATAATAATAAATAAATAAACATTAAACATCGAGAACACATCCTCTCACACGCTCCATTTTCTTGCAGGCCTTCATGGAACAAAGAAATACAATAGAATTAGTGAACAATTACACACAAAGACTGACAAGAAACCAAGATACAAAACAAGACAAATTGCAATTACTGTGAACATGAGTTGTAGAGTCGTTGAAAGTGAGTCCATAGGTTGTGTTCAATGATCTTTCAGTGTGGAGGTGAGTGAAATTAGCCATGCCGGTGTTTTCTCCGGTCTCACCCGAAATCCTCGTTGTCAGAGGATGGTGTCGCCCAGCAGCGACAGACTGGCAGAGGGTGGGAGAGAGGAATGGGGCTTGTTTTGCTGCGTCTTGTAAGGACACTACATTGGTGCTGGAATGCGTGGCGACCTCTGGGGACTGTCCCCAGGCACATCCCTTGGGTGCGTTGGTTGTTAGCGCAAACAACGCATTTCACTGCATGCTTTGACGTACATATGATACTAAATCTGAATGAATCAGAACACGTACTTGATAACTGCAGGGCGTACCTTCTCATATGCTTCAGTGAAAGAGCCAATGATGCACTGGAGCCCAGAGTTTGAGCACAAGGAAATGCAAGCATCATCTGCATACTGTAAGCTCAACTACTGAGGTTTGAGGTGAACTTAGCTTTGGAGCGCAGTCAGCATCGTTTGAATAATTTCTCATTTCTTCTGAAGATTAACTTAGCCCCTGGACTAGAATCTTCAGATACCTGAGTGACAAACCTAAACTACAATCCACAGAGCAAGAAACATGGACTGGAATAATCAGAAACTAGAATGAAGAACTTTGGCTAGAACTTGGCAATCTCATCATTTCAAAAAGCACCTCCTTCCACATTTTGCTTAGGGTGTGGTAAATTATGGTACAATGTATCGCTTCAAATTTTAAATGTCCTCTCCACAGTCAGATAAGAATATTTGATAATGTTTAGTATCTCCACTACACGCTCCATTGCCTGTCATTTCATGTGGGTTGATATCTGTGCTAAAATGACAGCTTCAGCAATTGATTATGAATGGAATAATATATGAAGCCAGCAATCAGGATGGAAAATAGTGATGTTTCAGTCTCTGAAATTACATTCTCAAAATACAAAATCAATTTCATGTAAATCCATCCTTAATTTTGGAGGTAAAAAATAATTCCTGCTTGTCCACTGCCTGTTATATTTACACAGTTTTAAAGGTGGATTTATGTTGCTTTACCCGCTTCAGAAAAATTTTGAACAGCCTCTCAGTGCCCATTATTTGTAAATTCATTATGAGCAATGAACTGCAGTAATCTTCCCTCTTTCTGATATTCTAGGGAAATGACCTTGCTGCAGGAAGCTAGGATTGTGCAGTGCTTGCTGGTTTGGATTTATAAACTGACATAACAATCTGTTCCACCCTCATCGCTGAATTGGAAATCTGTGCTCTGAATTCTCCTCAGGAAGCAGTTAATCAAACCTGCTTAATGCTCACTGCACTTCCACTCATGCCAGGCAGTAGCTGATTACGTGTGGAATCAAAGAGGCTATTTCTGATAGGAGGGAGAGGGGAGAATCAATGTAGAACCAGGGGCTTTTTACAAACAAAAATAAAAAACACTTTGGAATTACAACTTGCCACAGTCATATGAATTAAGGGAAATAACAGCTACCTCTCCTAGGCAATCTAAAGCAGTATGATCTCTGATATATCAGTGACCTTTTAAAGGTCATTACTTTTATCATCAGATCAGATGCTGTCTAAAAACTGGCACTAGATTTAGTGCAAATGGACATTTTTACTTCTTCATTTTAGCAACAGGGCATACTTATTAATTTCATTACTCACGGATGTCAACATGGAACTCTGGTGACTTCAGTCACTGAAGTCCTTTTATCATTGTCACTCATCCTGTGTCCCTAATCTCAGCCTCTCCCATTCCCATCAATACCCTGCTCCATTTTATTCTCGCATACTCATATTAGCCAGGTTATTTTCAGGCACCTTACCCATGATCCTATGACTAGACTCAAGAGGGACTGCAGATGCTGGAAATGTAGAGCAACACACACAACATTGACTGTTTATTCCCATCCATACACGCTGCCTGACCTGACGATCTCCTCCAGCACATTGAATGCATTGCTCTAGATTTCCATTACTTCTTCATTTCACCAAACCTGTTCCATCCAAGGTTTTTCTACTTTTGGTGTTCTTCAATGATGCAAAGAATAGGAGGAAGAACAACGAGGATTAATATTGTCTTTATAATTACTGGAAAAAAAAGGGTGGCATTTATGCAGCTTTACATTTCCATTTTGGGATGCCCAAAACTGCATTAGTCTTAAAGTATCATCACTTGGCACCCAATATGTACACAGCAAGCTCATTTTTGTATTAGTTGAATATTGACTAGGATGCCTGGCAATTTTCCTAATATTTACATCTGAAAGAGCAGGGAAGTGTTGGTACAACATTTCCTCCTGAAAAAACACCAATGAATGGATGGAATAATTTTTAGAGAATGTGGTAATGAGAGCGTGAAATCTAACAGAAGTCACAAGCTGAAGACCAAATATACAAGAGTGTTAAGGATCGAACACAATGTTCTAAATAGATTTTCCTACTGAGGCAGAGTAATGATGATAGGATGAAGGAACCACAGATGACAAGACGAGTGGAACATTTAGTCATAAAGAAGAAAGAAACAAAAGTCAGGCAGGGCTTTTGAGAGTGTTAAGGTAGCCAGAAAGGAGCTTAAGAAAGGACTTAGGAGAGCTAGAGAGGGATGCAAGCTGAGGAGGATTAAGGAAAACACCAAGGTGTTCTACACGAACATGGTTCAAAGTAAACTTTATTACCAAAGTTGGGATACTCAACAAATCTATAGAATATTAACTATAACAGAATCAATGAGAGACCTCCCAACTAGGACGTTCCACCAGAGTGCAGAAGACAAAACAAACCGTGCAAAAGCCAATAGAAGTAAGCAAGCAATAAATATCAAGACAACGAAGAGTCATTAAAAGTGAGTCCATTGTTTGTGGGGACATTTCAATGATGGAGCAAGTGAAGTTACACATTTTTGTTCAAAACCCCGACAGTTGAGGGGTAGTAACTGTTCCTGAACCTGGTGACGCAAGTCCAGAGGCTCTTGTACCTTCTTCCTGATGGCAGCAGCGAGAAGAGTTCATGACCTGGGTGGTGGGGATCCCTTATGATGGATACTGCTTTCCTACAATAGCATTTCGTGTAGATGCACCCAATGGCAGTGAGAGCTTTACCTGTGATGGACTGAGCTAAATCCGCTACTTTTTGTAGGATTTTCTGTTCAAAGGCATTGGCTGTGATGTAGTCAGCTAATATACTCTCCACTATAGAAGTCAGTCAAAGTTTTAGATGTCATGCCAGAACTCTGCAAACTCCAAAGGAAGTAGAGGTGCTGTCCTGCTTTCTTCATAATTGCACAACAGAAGGATGTTGAGTATGAGGGTAGGGCATTTCAGGGATAAAGAGGGCAAATTGTTCTGGAGGCTGAGGAGGTAGGGAAAATGTTTAATGAATACTTTAATATTCACCAGGATCAGGGATCTTAACAAATTAACAAATACTATGGGAAGTGAAGAAAGACATTGTTGGGGTATTGATGATGATATTTGCATTCCCCCAGCCATAGTGATGGTACTAGAAGATTGAAGGATAAAAAATATTCTGTTGTTCAAGAAAGGTAATATGGGTAATCCTGGAAATTATAGACCAGTTACTTCCACGTCAGTAGTGGGCAAACTTTTGGAGAGGATTCTTAGCGACAGGATTTATGAGCATTCGGAGAAGCATATTTTGATTAGAGATAGACAACAAGGTTTTCTGAAGGGAGGGCTGTGCCTCACAAGCCTGAGTTTTTCAAGGAGGTGACAAAACAAATTGATGAAGGTAGAGTGGTGGCTTTGGAGTATAGAGTTCAGTAAGGTGTTTGACAAAGTTTTCCGTAGGCTCATCCAGAAAGTCATGGAACATGGGATCACTGGGAATGTGGCTGCATGGATTTGGAACTGGCTTACCCACAGACGGCAGAGGGTTGCTGTAGGTTAGGCCATTTAGCCCTACGCATCCATTCCGCCATTCTCAAGCCATTCTCCTGTCTTCTCCCCACAACCTTTGACACACTTACTAATCAAGAACCCATCAACCTCTGCTTTAAATATACCCAAAGACTTGGGCCCCACAGCTGTTTGAAATCCACAGATTCTGTGGCAACGTCTGTAGAGAGAGGAACAGTTAAAATTTCAGGTCAATGACCTTTCGTCAGAACTGGAGAAAGCTAGAAATCAAACATGTACATCACGGAGAAGGGGAAGGGGTGCAGGAGAGAATAAAAGGGGATGTCAGTGACTGGGTGAGAACCAGGGTGATGGGTGCTGCTGGCTGAGGGATGTGTGAAGGTTCACCTACATCTTAAAACATGTTTGATTTCTAACTTTAATGCAGTGTTTAAATGTCATTGAATTTGTTTCCTCTCTCAAATGCTGTCTGACATACTGCTTTTTTTCAGTCCTCTGTTTGCGTTAATTGGGAAATAGATCATTAGGTCTATCATCTATATAAACCAATTGATCTAAACTTGCTCAACAAGAATGTGACCACAGAATCTGCCCGATAAGCTGTAGTGGAGCGTGTATCAAGCTTCAAATTCCTTGGTGTCCACATTTCCGAGGATCTCACCTGGTCCCTGAACTCCTCCATCCTGATCAAAAAGACAAAACAGCGCCTTTATTTCCTGTGGAGCATCAAGAAAGCTCACCTGTGTCCTAGGATACTGATGGACTTTTACTGCTGTACCATTGAGAGCATACTCACCAACTGCATCTCAGTGTGGCATGGCAATTGTCCCGTATCAGACCACAAAGCACTCCAGCGTGTGGTGAAAACTGCCCAGCGGATTATCGGCACCCAATTGCCCACCATTGAGAACATTTACCATAAACGCTGCCTGGAGCGGGCGAAAAGCATTATCGAGGATGCATCTCACCCTAACCATGGACTTTTTACTCTCCTCCCATCCAGTAGGCGCTACAGGAGCCTCTGCTCCCGCACCAGCAGGCACAGGAAGAGCTTCTTCCGTGAGGCTGTGACCCTGCTGAACCTCACATCACAGCGCTAAGCAGTATTGCACCCATATTGTACTGTCTCAGTACTTTTATATTTGTGTGCTGTTGCACTTACATTTTATTTGCAGTTAATTTTGTAAATAAGACTATTCTTTGCATTTCTGGCTAGATGCTGATTGCATTTCATTTGGCTTTGTATCTGTACTCGGCACAACAACAATAAAGTTGAATGTAATCTAATCTAACCTAATAATGTTCTTCTCCTGTTGCAGACCAGCAATGAAACCTCGCAGGATTTCCCTTCTACTCAGAGACCTCATAAATAGCGATCAGATTGGGCTAGTCATGCACCGATTTGCACTTAAGAATAATTCCCTTGGAAGAGCAAGGAATTATGGTGAATTACAAAATTGCTGTTTAACTCTAAATGATCTACAGATCAGACATACATCTGAACTCAGAGAAGCAAGGGATCACTGGGTTCTTCAAGCCTGCTCTGTCACTGAACAAGATCTTGACTGACATGACTATAACCATTAATCCTGATTCTCTGTGGTACCTTTCACCACATAGCTCATCAAGAATCTCTACTTCTAAAATAATCAAAAACTCTTCATTCACAGCCCTTAGAAGAGTGTCAAAGACTCAGAATCATCTGAGAGAAAAAAGAAATTGCACCCCATCTGTCTTAAATGGTTGATCTCATATTTAAAGCAATTATCTTTAGTTCCAGATTCTCTTAAAACAGGAAGCAACCTCTCCACCTTCACCTCTTCAAATCCCTCCAAGATCACCTGGAGGGATCTTGTTTCTTCTCATTCTTCAAACATTAGCAGATGCAAGCAAAATTGGTCCAAAATTTTCTTTTAAAAAGACAGCTTATCCATTCCAAGTATTAGTCCAATAAATGTTTACTGAACAGCTTCTGAAGCATTAACATCTTTCCTTTACAAGGAGACTAGCTTCGTACACAGTGCTCTGCATATGGTTACATCAAGGAAGAATCTGAATTTGATGTCACTGAAATATGTCATAAAATCTGTTGTTTTCTGGCAGCAACACAGTGCTATACATAATATATCATAAATTACAATAATATATAACAAAAAATAAATTAGCACAAGAAGGAGATCAAGAACCTTGTCAAAGCCTTGTATAACTGAAGATTTAGCTGTCTACTTTTGTCATAGAGTCAGAATAACACAGCACAGAAACCAGCCCTTTGGTCTATGAAGGTCATACTGACCATCATACGCGCATTAACACTAATCCTATTTTACTTTTTATTCTCCCTATATTCTCATCAGTGCTTCCAAGAGACTATCATTCACCTGGTTACTGTGGTGATTTGAAATGGTCATTTGACGTACCAGTGTGCACCTCTGCGAGTTTTGTAAGGAGACCAGAGCGCCTGAGAAAACCCAAGACGATTAGATTCAGATTCAATTGTCATACTGTACGTACATCAAAACATACAGTGAAATGTGTTGTTTCGTTAACAAGGATGTGCTGGAGGCACCCTGCAAGTGTTGCTGGATATTCCAGTGCCAACACAGCATTCCCACCAAGCTCGACTGAACACAGACCACAGAGCAACAGCAAAACAAGCCCCCCATGCACACACATACAGGCGACTAAGGTGAGAAAGTGTTAACTCCGCACAGACAACACCAAAGGTCAGGACTGAACTTGAGGTATTAGAGCTGTGAATCCTCAGATGAAATGTTCTGCTGTCACTGTATGCAGTTTACCCTCCCTAAAACCAATTAACGTTCTCCTCACTTTCCCAATGGTTCACTGTTGAACATCATAGTGTAAAGGGGATTTCTTCTTTTTCTTTGTTACTGTGTATGTAATCAAAATGGCTTCTTTGTTTAGTTAAAAGTAGGAATGCTTCTTTGTTGCGAGAGAGTGCTGGAAGCTTGTTTGGGTTAAAATTTACTGATAACGAGAATTGTATTCCTTTGTAAACCAATTGGGATTAATGTTGTTCTTTCTTCTGAGTCTGTGAGCTATTGTTGGCGGGCTTTTGGGGAGATCAGCGCGAGGGGGTGAGAGAGAGAGGACGCGATGCTGTAAACGGGGCGAGGAACGGACCCCAAGGGGTGGGGGGTCCGAGGCCAGGAGGTACCCCGAGGAGAGGAGACGAAGATAGATGTGCTTGGTTGACCACTTCGGGTGGTCCTGAGCTGCAAGTTGAGGAGTTCGGAGGGGATCGAATGGTGGCCAGAAGACTTCAGTAATTGAGCTCCAACGGTTGCGCACGAAATGGTTTGGACTTTGATAAGTTTGGCGCCTTTTCTTTATTTTTTTTCCTTCATATATACTGTATTGTTATTAATCACTTAGTTATAGTAACCTTTATAAATTGTACTCATTTAATCGCATATGGTGTACCTTCTGTTTTTGGGCGAGGCGGGGACATCACACAGCATCCACACCAGCTGATTACCCAGTTTGGCGGGGCCGAAGGCTGCTTCCCCTAGACGAGAACGAGCTGAGCAAGCCTGAGGCGACCCAGGGGGTTACAATAGATTTTTGAAAATCAGATGCTTTTTGAAAGTAGATGTAGAGAAAATCATTCTCTACATCTTATAGCTATGTATTAGCTCAGCATTCACACCAGATATTTCCCTCATGTTTCCTGTCATAATGGACAATTTCATATTTAGTCATAATGTACTCTATTTGCTGGTGTCAAAATGGTTGTTGTGATGTGTCTAGTGTGGTAGTGTAGTGGGGAGTGCTTGTCGCTCTCACTTTCAGCTTCCACCACTGGCTAGCAGTCTTGCGAAAAAGGAGAGCTGAATGTATAAGTCTCTCCCTGCCTGTACATAGTCTCTCCAACAGCAAGCCTCATATAATGCCTCCTCGCTGATGACACACGGAAATTGAACTCTTTTCGGACACAGACCCACCAATGTGCAGACGCAGCCCAGGTGATGCACCATCTATAACTCACTCTGAGACATAAGAAGCGAGATATCGGCTTTTATTGACTGGAAGAATGAACAACGCTACATCCTGGAGAATGAGGCCGGGCTCAGGCCTCAATCGCCTTTATACAGGGGTCTGTGGGAGGAGCCACAGGAGCAGTCCAGACAGGTATATGTAGTTCACCACACCAGGTACTCATGAACCAGGTCCCCAGCTGTGGGTAAATAACCCCACTGCCTTGTGGGCAGCTTGGGAGAGATGAAGGCTATGGGAGTAAACCCAGACAGCAAATCTGGAGTGGAGCCCCTCAGGCAGCTGGATGCCATCAAACATTCTTCCAGCAGCTCCTGCACCCAAGCTGGTGCCAAACGTATTGCTTCACAAGCTTTCCTTTGGACTACAGTGGTGAGGCTGAGAGGAGGATCTTGACGACTGGGCCTCTCAGGATCTTCATACCTTCCGCTCAGGCTTGTGATGATGATTGTCCTTCAAGACATACGGATGCCAACCAACTCTATTTGCTCTACTTCTGCCAATTCACTTAATCTATGTATTTTTATCTGTAAACGCAAGAGATTCTGGAGATGCCAAAATGCTGGAGAAACTCAGCAAATCAGGCAGCATCTATGGAGGGGAATAAACAGTCAACATTTCGGGCCAAGATCTCATCCTGAAACTTCAACTGTTTATCCCCCCTCTCAGATGCTACGTGACTTGCTGAGCTCCTCCAGCACTTTGTGCGTACAGTATATCTCTCTGTAGTCTGTCTGTTTCATTATGGTGTAGGAGGTCATTCAGCTCATCAAGGTTATGCCAGTGCCCAGAATAATTCATTCCCCCCCCCCCCATTTATTTCCAGGTAACCCATTCTCCTTCATGTGTCCACAAACACCTATTCTCATACACTTACATTAGGGGAACCTTGCAGCAACCAAGTAACCTACCAACTTTGCAACTTACTTTCCTACCTATTTTTGCACCATCAATAAATTTAGCAACTGTTCTTTTGTGTCCTTCAACCAGGTCATTTGTATTAATTGTATGAAGTTAACTGATGCTTCAGCACTGATCCTGCGGCACAGTCATTACATACTGTCAATCAGAAACAGGCCAATTTATATGCCTACTCTGTCTCTTCTCAACCACCCAATCTTCCTTCCACACAATGAGCTCTGAGTTAGTACAATAAACTCTTTATATATTATCTTATCAAATCTTATCTGGAAATCTGCATTCAGTACATCCAGTAGGTCCTCTTTATGTAGAACACATGCTGTGATTTCTGAAAACTCCAAAAAAAATCATTTCTCCTTTCTCAAAACTTAGTTGATTTTATCTATCTTAAAATTTTCTTACATGTGCAGCAACCTTGATACTAAACGGAAAGTGAGTTTTGGATTCAGCAAGGTGAATAGAAATTTAGTAAAATGCCCATTGGCTTCAATATGACTGAATCACTGATAGAATAAGCTACTGGTCAAATTAGGTAGAATGTACATCATGAAGCTGATAACTGAATTAACACAATTGCGCTATTTAATTACCTATCAAATTGTATTGCTAGTCAGCTTTCACCTCATTATTATTACTATTAAAACCTCCAACCATAGGTGAATGACAGATTCAAATTTCATTGTTAGCATCCATAGATGTTAAATTACATCTTTAACACTAAGACATGTCAAAGTGTTTACAACCAGTACAGAAGTAGCAGTCAACTCACAGGACAGATGAAGGGTCTTGGCCTGAAATGTCAACAGTTCATTTGACTTCCTCGATGTGACCTGATCTGCTGAGTTCCTCCAGGACTTTGTGTGTGTTGCTCAAGTATCTAAAGAATCTCGTGTTCATTCAGCTCCTAACATGGATCCCTGAATATGGCCCAGTTGGCTGATTGAAGGAAGTTTTGTAAACACTCCTCTGCCTCTAGTCCTCAGCACTGGAGCTGAGGTCTCCAGTCTGCCTTTCTGTCAGGACAAATGACTGGACTTGTCAAAGTGCTGGACGGTAACAGAAAGCATTCTTGCTGTGGTGTAGCAGCGACCGAGTGTGTTGGCTGCCCTGGTTTCATGGCAACATTTGTGGTAGTTTGTCAGAGACTTCAGGCTGGCCTGGTTGGAGCCCCCTGCAGTGATGGAGGCGGCATCAAAGTGCACTGTTTCATGACTGTTGATCATGGTGTTCAGCTCCTCCGATACCTGCCTGACGCTTGCTGGGAGTGGAATGTACACTACTACCAGGATGTCAGTGGAGAACTCGTTATTAGGTAGAATGAACACTAGACTGCCAGAGGTTCTGGTTGGGGGAACAGGGCTGAGGTGGAATTGCCATGTCTGAGCACCACGATGAGCTGCTCTGCCTTTAGGTGATGCTGTTGTCTGGCCCATGTTGTGGATGTGAAACCTTTGGGCTGGAGTGCTGGGTGTAAATAATCTCACTGTGAAGCAATGTATACAATAGTCCCTGGTACTGCAGCCTTGCTCTCAGGTCTTCAATTTTAATTTCCAGAGCATGAGAGGGAGGGGTCTAGTGCCTAGATGTTCTGCCATATGGTCCCAGTTCGTCTGAAATTCCACATTGAGGAATTCACATTGAACGTAAACGGGCAGCAGTCCATATCAGAACTCAGCGGGGTGAAGGTTGATCGGAAGTTCTGAAGTCAAAGGACGATGGTTTAAGCCTGAGGCTAGAGGACTGTCCTAGTATTGGAGGTGTCCATGTGGGTGGGTGGGAGGAAGGAAGCAATGGGGTTTGTTTTGTTGCTGTTGTTTGTTGCTTATTGTGGCCTCTGTTGTTCTGCTGAGCACGGTGGCCATGCTATGTTGGCACTTAAATATGTGGAGACACTTGTGGGCTGCCCCCAACACATCCCTAGTTGTGTTGGTTGTTGATGCAAATGACACTTTCCGCTGTATGTTTTAATAAATAAATAGGAAACTTAATCAGTATGGACCACTATTTCATCTAAAGGACAGTACTTCCAAATGTTCAACAGTTCCACCGCATTGGAGCAACATCTCAAATTTTGTACTCCTCCCTGGACTTTGGCTTGAACGTCTAATTCAAGGGTGAAGGAGGCTACCAGGGAGACATGGCGAATAATGATAGATATAACTGCAGTCAGCTATTGTGGCATTCTCGATTTTCGGATCCATCTCTCACACAGCAGTAACAGCCGAGTGGGGACATTTAAAACCAGTATCCTGCTGATCAGTTGCTGAAACAATGAAAGAATCAAGCACACCGATGATGATCAAAGTTAATCCAAAGAGCTGATAGTTGTATTTTACATGTGTTCACTGAAGTCACCAGACAGGTTATCTCAAGGGCAAAAGTAAAACGATGACAGTAATAAATGGAGAGTAAGATGCTCTGACACAAAAACAGAGAACACTGCAAAGATCACCAGGCCCGGACGAATCCGCTGAGGTTCTCTGCGTTATTTACCTTTGTTATGTATAGCTTTACATAAACTATTGTATCTTTTATTTGCAACAAAAATAAATCTTCAGCACATATGCATACTTTGATAATAAGTGTATTTTGAACTTGTATATTGTTTGACTACTTCTTGCTAACAGTTTACTCTAAAATCAGAAACATGAAATAGTATCTTATATCAAGAATACAAAAAGACTATGACACAGAATAAGTTGGTGCTTTATTCCCTATAGCCCCACCTGCCAAATTCTATCTGACCATAAGACAGGTGTAGAACTAGGCATTTGGCCCATTAAGCTTGATTATGGCAGATTTATTTTCCCTCTAAAAACCACTTTTCTCCCTTCTCCCTATAACCTTTGACACCCTTACTCATCAAGAACCTATCAGCCTCTGCTTTAAGTACACTCAATGTCTTGGCCTCCACAGGCATTTGTGGAAATGAATTCCACAGATTCTCCACCCTCTGGTAAAAGAAATTCCTCCTCATCTCAGTTCTAAAAGGGATCCTTTTAATCTGAGGCTGGTCATTCTGGTCCATGACTTCCCCACAATGGGAAGCATCCTCTCCATATCCACTCCATCTAGGTCTTACAATATTTGTTAGGTTTCGAACAGATACCCACCATTCTTCTGAATTCCAGCAGTTACAACCCAGAGCCATCAAAATCTACATATACTTTATTCCTTTCATTCCTGGGACCATTCGTGTAAACCTCCTCTGGATGCCCTCCAATGCCAGGGTATCCTTTCTGAGGTAAGGCATCAAATTCTGTTTGCAATACTCCAACTTGCAGTCCAATTTGTGCCTTAAAAGCCTCAGCATTATATCCTTGCTTTTATATTGCAGTCCTCTTGAAACAAATGTCATTATTGCATTTACCTTCCTTATCACCAACTAAAACTGCAAGTTAATCTGTAGGGAATTCGGAACTAAGATTCCCAAGTCCCTTTGCACCTCCAATGTTTGAATTCTTCCCCATTTAGAAAACAGTCTACACTTTTATTCATTCTACCAAAATGCATGACCAAACACATCCCTACAGCTGTATTTCATCTGTCACTTCTTTGCTAATTCTCCTAATATGTCTAAGTCCTTCTGCACACTTCCTGCTTCTTCAGCCCTCCCTGCTGCTCCACCTTTCTTTGTATTATCTGCAAATTCGGCCACAAAGCCATCAATTCCCTCATCTAGATTATTAACATAACGTAACAAGAAGCGGTCCCAATACCGACCCCTGTGGAACACCATTAGTTACCAGCAGCCAACCAGCAAAAGCTCCCTTTATTTCTACTCTTTGCCTCCTACAGTTAGCCAATCTTCTGCCCAAGTTTTATCTTTCCGGTAACACCATGGTCAGCCTCAGGTGTAGAACCTTGACAAAGGCCTTCTGAAAATTCAAGAAAATGACCTCCACTGTCTCCCCTTTATTTAGCCTGCCTGTTATGTCTTCAAAGAATTCTACCAGGTTTGTCAGGCAAGGTCTCCCCTTAAGGGAACCATGCTGACTTTGGCCTATTTTATCATGTGCCTCCAAGTACCCTGAAACCTCGCCCTTAATAATGGATTCCAACATCTGACTGAAGTCAGGCTAACTGGCCTATAGTTTCCTTTCGTTTGTCCCCCGCCCTTCTTTGAGTGGAGTGTGAGTTGCAATTTTCCAATCCTCCCGCACCATTCTTTAAAGATCACTACTAATGCCTCCACAATCTCTTCATCTACCTCTTTCAGCACTCTGGGATATAAACCATCTGGTCCAGGTGAGATCAATCTTCAGACTTTTCAGCTTCTCAAGCACCTTCTCCTTAGTTTTAGCAACTACACTCACTTTTGCTCCCTGCTACTCTCAATTTTTTGGCAACTTTCTTGTGAAATATGAAGGCAGGTGTATGGGGTTGAGTGGGATCCAGTTTCCACCATGATGGAATGGTGGAGCAGACTCAATGGGCTGAATGGCCTAATTCTGCTCCTATTTATGGAAATGACAGTCGACATTTTCAGCCAAGGCGCTTCATCAGGTCTCACGAACAAGGGTCTTGGCCTGAGATGTCGGCTGTTATTTCTTTCCATAGATGCTGCCTAACCGCCTGGGTTTTTCCTGCATTTTGTGTGTGTTACTCCTATGGACTATTTTCTAGTTCATGAATAGTCTGTCCAAGACTGTTTGCATAGATTCGGCATGACACCGAAAACTTCGACAAATTTTTATAGATGCTCAGTGGAGAGTTTCCTAACTGGTTACGTCACAGCTGAAAATGGACACACCAATGCTCGAGAACAGAAAAGGCACAGAAAGTGGAGAATGCAGCCTAGTCCATCACAGGCAAATCTCTCCCCACCATTGAGCATGTTCACATTGACTGCTGGCATCCATCATTCAGGACCCCCACTACCCAGGCCATGCGCTCTTCTCATTACTACCATCGGGCAGCAGGTACAGAAGCCTTGGGTCCCACCACACCAGGTTCAGGAACAGTTATTACCTTACAACTACCAGACTCCTGAACTGCTGAGGGTAACTCCACTCACTACAACTGACTCTACAACTCAAGTTCTTGGTGCTAATTTTCTATTTGCAGCTTCTTTTCTTCTGCACATTGGCTGTTTGTCAGTCTCCATCTATAGTTTTTTTCATAATTTCCACTGTACTTCTTTATTTTCTAGATATGCCTCCAAGAAAACAAATCTCAAGGTAGTATATAGTGACATACATGCAATGTTGATAATAAGTTGACTTTGATTGTTGCTTCTAACGTATAATGAATGGGGCAGCTAAGCCTGATAGCAGCTGAAAGATCCAACTTAATCCCAGTTTTTCTCAAGTACTTAAAGTCAGCTAGATTGAGGAATTAGTCGAGACAGGTCAAATTTTATTAAGCTACAAATTCTTTTACTCTCTTTCTTGGTCCTCAATGCTCACCTACCAGTTGCAACTGAAAAGAATGTTTTTGCTGAAATCCAAGATCTTGCCTTAAAAACCACAAGATCCATTGGAGATCTTTTTCATGGCATGTAAGGAAGCCACACAAGAAGCCTCGTCGCCTCCTTCAGCTGTCCCAACACTCAGTACAATCATGGCCAATCTTTTAGCTCAGATTCACTTCTCTGCTTTAGACCATAAGGCACAGGAGCAGAGTTAGGCTAAGTGGTCCATTGAGTCTGCTCCACCATTCAATGATGGCTGATTTATTATCCCTCTTAACTTCGTTCTCCTGCCTTCTCCCCTTAACCTTTGACACCTTTAACAATCAAGAACCTCTAGACCCTCACTCTAAATATAACCAACAGTAACACCATTTTCTTTGATAATATTAATATTAAAAAACTATCAGTCTCTGCTTTGAGTTCCAATTATTCATTACCCTCCTTAAAAGTTTCCTGTGAAACTCGTTCAGCAGAGCCAATAAAGATTTCAGTCTGTCACGATGACCACAGCCGTAAAATTGGTCTGTTCTGGAGCATTTTCTAATTAAATGTCAGGTTGTGTCACATACACATTGCTATGCACACGGTGTAACTGGACCCTGCCACAATGCTACTTTGAAAGGAAAGCTATTCAAGATCAGAGAAAACCACATACCATCACTTAACGTTATCAGTGTTTTAGTTAACAACCACGAGACACCACATTACTCTTGTTGTACACTGTCCCACTGATCGACTGTACTGAGGAGCGCCTGAACACAGACCTAAAACTGCATCGGCTTCTGCCAGCTTTGGCTATGAACTCATTACAAGAGTGGTGAGGGGTGAGGAATCTCAACGGCAACGTTAACTGATCCAAGTCCAACAAATCCCCAAAAGATTCGTGCAGAGGTAATGTTAGGAAAGGGGGAATGACCTGGGTTCATTCCTGACTGGAGTTGCTTTCTGTGTGGAATTTAGACATTCTCCCTGTGACTAAGTGTTCCAAATAACATAGAACATAACAACACAGTACGAACTCTTCAGTCCACAATGTCATGCCAACCTTTTAACCTACTCTAAGATCAATCTAACCCTTCCCTCCTACATAGCTCTCCATTTTTATATCATCCATGTGCTTATCTAAGTTTCTTAAATACCCCCACTAGGGTGTTCCAAGTACTCACCACTCTCTGTGTTAAAAATTTACCTCTGACATATCCCTATACTTTCCTCCATCTACCTATACTTATGCCCATTTGAATTAGCATTTCTGCCATGGAAAAAGTCTGGCTATCCACTGGATCTATGCTTCTTATCATCTTGTACACCTCTATAAAATCACCTCTCATCTCCCTTCATTCTATAGCGAAAAGCCATAGCTTTCTCCTAATTCCCTAAAGACCTTTGGACTAGTAGTTTACGTGGCCACTGAGAGTTGGTAAGTGGTAGAATCTGGGATGAGTTGATGAGGACGTGGGAAAGATTACAAAATTGGGATTAATATTGGATTAATGTAAATGTTGATGGCCAGTGTGGATGGCAGGTTGAAGTGCTATTCAGAGCAGTATCTCTTCATGACTCCACGAAAGGTAGCAATGTACTCACACAATTCCTCATCCTGGAGGTAAATGCTTTACCCACAGTGAAATTAGCAAAGCTAACAGTGGATCTACTTTTTCTGGCTGAAAGCAAATCCAGAAAGCATCAGCGATTTTACAGATATGATTTACTATATGACTGTTTGCCCACTGAATACTTGCAGTAGGATCTTGCCCCTCTCCTCTCATTCACATTCAGATTTATTTATCACGTGTATATTATAACAGAGTGAAGTGTGTCACTTGTATTAACAACCAACACACCCAAGGATGTGCTGGGGAGGGGCAGCCCGCAAGTGTAGCCACACTTTCCAGTGCAACGTAGCATGCCGACAGAGGTTACGGGGAGAAGTCAGGAACGTGGGGTTGAGGGATTATAAATCAGCCATGATTGAATGGTGGAGCAGACGCGATGGGCCAAATGGCTTAATTCTGCTCTTATGGACAACCTAATTTAAAAGTATTGCAAATGGGATATCATAGAAAAATACTGCCACGATGAAAAATAAAGGATTAACACAGAAAATCTGCATAAAAACCTGATCTTATGCAATAACCAGAAACTGGTAAGGAATACGCCCAGTGCCCTGGCAGAGATTCAGAGTCCAATCATAAACAAGAGAAAATCTGCAGGTGCTGGAAATTACAGTCGGCCCTCCTTATCCGCGGGGGATTGGTTCCGGGGCCCCCCCGCCGATACCAAAAAACACGGATGCTCAAGTCCCTTATATAAAATGGTGTAGTATTTGCATATAACCTACACACATCCTCCCGTATACTTTAAATCATCTCTAGATTACTTATAATACCTAATACAATGTAAATGCTACGTAAATAGTTGTTATACTGTATTGTTTGGGGAATAATGACAAGAAAAAAGTCTGTACATGTTCAGTACAGACGCAACCATCATAGCTCTTCTGGGAACGCTAATGCTGCCTCGGCATCAGCCGATCCCAATTCTCCCGTGATCTTTAAGTTCTTGAGGCTGTAGTGCTTTACATAGCTAGCCAGCCATCCCTTACTAGCCTTAAACTCCTCCCTCTCACTCACAGCACAAGTAGCGAACGAACGAGACGCAAGGTGAACAATTTCAAACAATGAATAATACTCTTAATCATCTCTAGATTACAGTACTTATAATACCGAATACATGGAAATGCTATTTAAGTAGTTGTTACACTGTATTGTTTAGGGAATAAGGACGCTTTGGAGGAGGCTCAATAATACTAAAGTCAGGATCATGGAAGGTTGAGCGCTGAGGACCAATTTGGCAAGCAACATGCCACTTCTCAAAAGATCTAAGATTTCTACTTTCTCAGCGAGAGATAGCAGTTCCTCTTAGTCTTTGAGGAATTGCTTTGATCACTTAATTACTTTTTAGGAGCCATTTTTTCACAGAAACAAAGTAGCGACTGAATGAGACGCGAGGTGAATAATATTCAAACAACAAGTGCTGGGAATCGGGAAACTTCTGGGTTTTCCTGATCCGCGGTTGGTTGAATCCGCGCATGCGGAACCCGGGGATATAATCAAGTAAGCCTCACCCTTTGGAGGGAATTTGAATTCGCTGTTAATATTTTCTCTAAAGCACAAGTTCTTTCCAACATATTTATTGGGTGTAACTATTGTTCCTTTCTCAATCCTATCATTCTTTCTCTGCATTGTCTCCAACAATGAAGTCTCTCATTATCAGCATTGCACAGAAGCTGTGAGAGCTGGAAGTTGGAGCTCAGCAAGGTGCTGCTGCACTCTTATAGACGTGTATACGCAAGACAGTAATGCCACTTCACCTCCATCAGCCTGCATCATGCTTACACAGTAAGAGTGAGCCCCCTCAGGCGTTTAGCCACAGTCTCAGCTGGGTGGAACAGAGTACGACTGATGATTCACATAAGTGAACTTGTCATCTTTATGTTCTCCCATCTGCACCAACATTTGTCTGGGTGGCAATACCGTGTAGACTTGATTATTCAAAAACTCTCCTGATGTGCCTCTCATCTTCCCTGTCACACTAATCTGAGCCCTTGCCAAACTCACCTTGCTGTATTCTGTAAGGTATGAGCTCCTTACCACTACCTGTGTCCTACACGATCTGGATTGCCTCCTTTATTCTAAGCTCTTGAATTTTTTCCACAAACCCCTTGCCCTCCCCTGCTTAGAATCTATGTTGTTGAAAAAATGCATTTGGTCATCCACCTGAAAGATTCCCCATAACTCAGGATCAATTGTTATCCGAATAGACTCCAGTAAAGAATCACGGTGCATTCTACATCGCTTGTTAAGTCAATCTGCTTCTGATACATTATTCAATTTCATAAAACCATTCACAATGTTCTTCAGGGCTGAAAGATTTAAGGGGAGAATAAACAATATGGTGAATAACAAATTCAATCAAGTGAGGAGTGGCCACAGATCTCTGTTTCTGTTTTTACTACAGGTTATAAAAATTGGACACATTATTTTGTACTGATTTGATGCAGCAAGGAAACAATCCGTGGTTTCTTCTGTTAGTCAAAAGATTTTCACGTCAACTCACCCTGAGCCAAGTGCAATAAATAAAGCCTCTGAAGAGGCAGGCTACAGAACAGATGCAGCCTTTACAGGCTTTGTAAACCCTGACCGTTCAGTGTGATCTCTTGGAAAAAAACCAACAATGAGTGCTTTCAACACTGCGGATGACAGTCAAGAAGTCACCTCGGAGTTTACTGTAAGAAAATCAATAGGTCCCTTGACAGATGGTGCAAACACAATGAACAGCATAATCTACGCCCCACTATTTCAGCAGAACCACCACAGCGCAAATCTGTAGTGAATACTCAAAAAGACACTGGACCATGAAAGAGCATTCAATTTGTACAACCCTGACCTATCAACTGAAGATTTGTATTAAATTATATTTTTTGTTGTGAAAATCACTTTATAATTGAGCTCTGAGACTAGACCATATAGAATAACCTTCATAGTATTGAAGAACCTAATGCCATAAAAGCAGGAAAATGGTAGCACTCTCTCCTACCATTTGCTTTAAACGTTGGATAGCATGACCACATAAAAATAACACAGACAAAATGCCGGAGGAACTCAGCAGCTCAGGCAACATCTACGGAGAGGAATAAATGATCGACATTTTGGGGAGGGTCTTGTCCCTAAATGGTTTATTCCTCTCCACAGCTGCTGCCTGACCTGCTGAATTTCTCCAACATTTTGCATGCGTTACTCTGGATTTCCAGCTTTCGCAGAATCTCTTGTGTTTACCATACAAGCTTTCATGTCTTCTCTTCTGTTGCTTCTATTTCCTCCATATCTGAGCTATCATTTTTATTAAAAGTTCCTTCCTATTCACACATATGAAGTTCCAGTTAAAATTTTGGTCTTGAAGTTCACAATAGAAAGTTCATGCTCTGTTCATAAAATTCAATCTTTTTTTAACTTGAATTTACTCCTTTTATGGAAATAGGCCAGCAGGATGGAACTTATCAGAGAAGATTCATGAAATAACAACAAATTGTACTGGAATGAAAGAATGGGTTCAACTCTCGAAGCCACAGAGTAGTAGTATCAACACAGCTTTTCTGGTGAATTAGTTGATGTTGTTCAGAGATACAGTACGGTAACAGGCCTTTCTGGCCTGTGCTGAAAAATTACACCCATGTGACCAATTAGCCTACTAAGAAGCATGCCTTTGGATTGTGGGAGGAAAGCAGAGCACTCGGAAAAAACCCACCCAGTCACGAGGAGAATGTACAAACCCCTTACAGACAGCAGCAGGAATTGAACCTAAGTCACTGGTGCTGCAATAGTGTTTTGCTAACCGCTATCCTACTGTGCCATCTTTTGTGATTCTTATAACATTATCAGATAAAACATGCCCCCGATTGCAGGCTACCCCTGAATGAAGTAGGAAGTCACAGAGAGAGTCACGCCTGTACAGAGCAGAAGGGTGGGGGGGGGGGGGTGGCTGGTAGTAAGAGAAAGATGTGTCAATTGCTGAGATGCAGTTGGAGCTGATAGAAATGTGAAGGATGGTGCTCTGGATGCAGAGGCTAGAGACATGAAGGCCAAAGACCAAGAAATTCTATGCCTGATCTCTCCAGGGAGAGAGAGGTAGGTGAGAAAAACTATGTGGAAAATCGAGGAAATGTATGTGAGGGATCCGTAAGTTGGTGAGAAATTTCTGGAAAGAGGAGGACATTTCAGAAGTCTGAGAGCCTAAACATTGACCACTTATTTGTCTGCACAGATGTTGCTCGGCCCACTGAACTCTTCAGTGGTTTATATTTTGCTCCAGATCCCTGTGTCTCTTTGTAAAATATTCTTTTATTACTGCTTGATAACAGAAGAATCAAGTTTCAATTGAAGGAGCTATCACTGAATCTTAGACACTTAACAATTTTTAATGCCTTTGGCTCACCAAGTGATCTATAATATTCAACTGATAATTTTGTAAAACATTTAAGCCAGCCAGAGACAAAATGATTCCTTCCTCTTCAGCTCTTTATCTCTTCTACCTATCTCCTCCCAACTTGTTAATTCATCAGCCTTACTACTTGGTCTCATCTATCACCTCCCAGCTTGTACTCCTTCCACTCCACCCACCATCTTACTCTGGCTTCAGCCTCCTCTCCGTTCTACTCCTGATGAAGGGTCTTGGCCTGAAACATCAATTGTGCTTTAGATGCTACCTGACCTTCTGTGTTCCTCCAGCATTTTGTGTGTTGCTCAAGATTTCTAGCATCTGCAGAATCTCTTGTATTTCGAATGAGAGGTGGAGAAGTTTAGGTGAGAATTTTCAGTGAATAAGGCCTGACTTTGGAAGTGAGCTGCCAATGTTGGTGCAATTAAATTTGGGAAGGAGCAAGAGGCTAAAATTAGAGTGGAGATATTGCTGAGGATTATCAAACTGGAGAAGACTACAGTATCAGGGAAGGGTGAATTCATGAATAGATTTGGAAACAAAAATGATAATTTTGAAATCAGAGCATAGCTTAACAGGGAACCAATAAGGTCAGTAAGTAGAGGTGCAAAGTGTGTGTAAGATCTTAAGCAGTTTTGGATGACTTCAGGTTGTGGAAGTCAAAGGAGGCTATTTAATGAAATAGTCAAACCTAAAAGGAAAAAAACACACGCAAGAGTGTATTACCCACAGTGGAAACAGATGGTTTTAATGACGATGCACGTTTGTGGTCTGGAGCTCACCTTGAGGGGAGGGGGGAATCTAAGGCCAATAGAAGTCTGTTCAGTTTCAGACCATTGCAAGGAAAAGGGATGGAGTTGGTGGTTACAGAATGTAATTTGTGAAGGTAGACATTGGGAAAATTGACAATGATTTTGGTCTTCCCAATAGTAGACGTTCTACTCATTCCATATTGATGCACGGAAAACAACACAAGAAATTAGCACTAGAAAAGGATCAAAAGGATAATTCTGGTTGGGTGTCATCAAGCTACGTGTAGAAATCTACCACATTTTCAAATTCTAGTGCAGAATAATAATAATTAAATGAGAAAGACAAGACAAGGAAAGGTGTTTGCATAGACTAGAGGTAAAAGCTTTGCTAGGGGTTCTCCATTGATCTTTCTTTTTCATGTCCATTCAACCAATGTCATGATTAGTTTCCACTTTCAAGTATGAAGGTACTGTTTTGCTTCATCAACACTGATAGCAGGATCAGCAACCAGAGATACTCCCAGTGATGTGAAGTGTACGCTCACCAGATAGGTAATAAAAATCAGGCTGAATACATCCCATTCAGCAGGATGACAATGAAGAACCCCAGGAAATGACCCTATTAAAAGTTGCAAGTCAAAAAGGAATAATACATTCCAGCTGTCACAATCACTGTAAGACTTTAATTACTTTAAAATTTATTTAATATAATTAAATTATTCCAAGTCACTCCACAGCAGGATAAGTGGGCAGAATCTGACACCTTGATGCAAGCAACCTGAAGCCTCAAAGGTAAATTTTAAGAAAGCTCCTAAGACAGATCAGGTAATGAGGCAAATAAATTCAGGAAGGAAACGGAACAGCCTGGAGACAGAGCTGCTGACTGCACAGCCGTCAGTGATAGGGGAGAGAGATCAGTGATTCACAAGCAGCCAGAACGAGAGGATGCCAGGTTCTCAGAAGATTGCACGGACGGAAGAGATCACAGAGATAGGGAGTTGCAGGCCCATAGACAGATTTGGACAGAAATCTCAGTTTATAAATACTCAGATGAAAGTTTTGATGTACCCAGAGCCAATACAGGCATGATTGATGAATGGGTCTTGGCACGTGGATGTACGTGGGTCATAGAGTCTTGGATGAACTGAAGTCTACAGAGGTTAGAAAGCAAGAACCCACTACGTCACTAAGCTGAAACGAGGCCTGCCAATAAGCCCCTATTTGAAGTTAGGACTAAATTAAGCAGAGTCCTACAGCTCTGTTTTGTTCAGGGATTCCATGGAGAATGACACCATAGTGGAAGTATGAGGGAGGAGGGAACAGCAGTTCATAAGGAGAGATTCACAGTCATTTTTTGATCCCATTTCTGAAAAATAAAGATAAAAGGCCTCGAGACGAAATGTTTGATTTGTTGAGAAGATTCACAAATCAGCAGAGTAAGAGTAATAACTCTTATGGGAGCTTATTTCAAATGACAGTAATGCTTAGAGAAAACAATACATTAAAATACAAATATATTCAGAAGCATGAACACACCATTCTCCATCTTGATGTGCAGTAATGAGTCATGAATAATTGAATTAATGGTCCAATGCTATTGAACAGCTATCTATTCCAAACAATTCAGTTTTGCTTCTGTACTAAAAAAATTAAGAGAAAATTATTAACAATTACAACCACATTTTTGACTCAAACAGCTCAAAGTGGTAGATGCCAATGAGATCAAAATGCAAATACAGGTTACAGCCAGCACAAAACAAATTGAAAGGACTTGCACTTCACAATACAGAAACAGGACTGGATTATTTGCACTTTTGCACATTGTCTTTGTCGTGTGCAATTTTTCACTGATTCTCTTGCCCTTCTTTGTATTTACTGTGAATGCCCACAAGAGAAAGAATCGCAGGGTAGTATATGGTGACATGTATGTGCTTTGATAATAAATATCCTTTGAACTTGGAGATCGGACACAAGGGGTATGAAACACATTTGCTGGTGGATACTGCTGCTTTCATACTTCATGAAGGAAATTCTTTGCCATCACAATTGTATTCAATTTTGAAAGACAGAGGGAAAACAAGCACAAACGGCCTCAACAAGAAGCTCAGGAAACCCATGCACTTTTACTCTGTGTCAGTGCAACATATACAAAATGCCAGAAGAACTCAGCAAGGCCAGGCAGCCTCCATGGAGGGGAATAAACAGTCACCATTTTGGGCCGAGGCTCTTCATCAGAACTGGAAAGGGGGAAGAAGCCAGAACAAGGAGAAAGGTGGAAGGGAAGGAGCAAAAGGTTGGTAGGTGAAGGATGAAATCAAGTCAGGGGAAAGGTGGACGGGTGGGGGAGGGAGATAAAGTTCGAAGCTGGGAGTTGATTGGTGGAATTGGTAGAGGGGTATAGAAGAAGGAACCTGTTAGGAGAGGAGAGTGGGCCATGACAGAACGAGGAGGAGGAGAGAGAGGTACCAGAGGGAGATGATAGGCAGGTGAGGAGTAGAGAAGGGGTAAGTAATAAGAGGTTGCTCTGGATTTCCAGCATCTGCAGATTCTCCCTATGTACTGGTTAAGACCTGTAGCTGTTCTTATTCAACCCACCGTATGTCAGGCTTCCGTGTTGTCATTTCTCTGCCACTCAAAAAGGTTAATTATTCAATAAAATGAGACAGAAAAGCTTAATTACCCACTTCAAATTTTTTAAGCAGCAGGATTCAAAGAGCACAATCAGCATTAAAGACAGCAACTAGGAATTATTATTAATTCCTAAAAGTTCTCTCACAAAATTATCTTTCAAGTATCTAACTTATAAACGGAACCAGGCAATCTCTTCCTTAATATCAACAAGACAAAGGAGATGGTTATTGACTTCAAGAGAACTCCCACCACTCTCATCCCCTTTAACATTGGTGGCACAGTATTGGAAACGGCAAGAAGCTTCAAACTCTTGGGAGGCTACATCACACGCAGCATCTCACGGTCCCAGAACACATCCAACGTAATCAGCAGAGCTCACCAATGCCTCCGCTCTCCGAGGAGGCTGAAGAGAGCTGCTCTTTGCACATCCATGGTCACGTCATTCTACAGGTGTGCAGTACAGAGCGTTCTCACAAGCTGCATCACCGCGTGATACAGAAACTGCACTGCAAAGGGTAGTAAAAACTGCCCAACACATCACTGGAACCAGCTTACCCACCATTAAAGACATACTGTATACGCAGAAAAGTGTTTAGAAAGGGCCAATAACACCATGAAGAAACCCACTCACCCTGCTCATGGACTGCTTGTCCCATTCTCAGGGAGGAGTATCCACACCAGAACCATCAGACTCAAAAACAGTTACTTTACCCAAGCAGTAAGACTCATCAACACCTTCACTCACTACTTTATTATTTCTTGTCAGTCAACCTATGTGTAGCCTAGCATCACTTTATGGACATACAATCAATGTGTATAAGTTAACTTATGTACTTGTATTTATTGTGTATTTTTAATATTATTATTGTGCTCATTATCATATTGTGTTTTTTTTTGTGCCCCATCAGATCCGGACAACAATTATTTCATTTTCCTTACACTTGTTTACAGGAAATGACATTAAACAATCTTGGGAATTTATAAAAGTAACTATTACAGCATTTTAGTTATGCTATGCATAAGACATTTTAAAACCACATGATCTACACTAAACCTACACTATTATTCGTTTAGTTATACATTATAGACATTGCATCCTGTAAGGTTAATTATGATATTAACACTAGATGATATACAGTGACATCAATTTAATGTTTCTGGCCTCTGTCAAATCATTGCTACATTTGTTCTGGCTATAAAATGGATTTGAACTTCTGCTCATTTCATTAAGTATACTACGTTTGCCAAATCCCCACCTTGTCACACACCAGCCAGATTACACAGGCTACACACCAAATATGATAATTGCTAGTAAAGTTTACAAAAAAACAGTCACAGGATGACCAAGTAACCAATGACTAAACTTACTTTATACCCAAATCCAGACAAAAAAAACACCATGTCATTTATGGCTAGACCCCTTTGTAGACAGGTGCAGTTGATGTTTCAAGCAACACTTTTCATCTCTGACCAGAAGTACCAAAATGCGATAAGACACAGGAGCAGAATTAGGCCATTTAGCCATTAACTCCGCTGTCATTTCATCATGGCTGATTAATTTTCCCTTCTGAACCCCATTTTCCTTTACCCCATAATCTTTCATTCCCTTACTAATTAAGAACTTATCAACCTCTCATTTAAGTTTAACCAATTACTTAGTCTCTATAGCTGTCTGTGGCAAAGAATTTCATAGAACCTCTAGCTAAAGAAATTCCTTCTCACCTCTGTTCTAAGCGGCCATCCTTGTATTCTGAGGCCATTCCCTCTGGTCCTAGTCTACGCCAGTAGTGGAAACAGCCTCTCCACATCCACTCCATCTAGGCCTTTCAATGTTCAATAGGTTTCAGGACATTCAAAGGTTTTAAATCCCTTTCATTCTTCTAAACTCCAGCAAGTACAGAACTAGAGCCATCAAATGCTCCTCATACGTTAAGCATTTCACTCTTGGGATTATTCTTGTGAACCTCCTCTGGACCCTCTCCAATGCCAACGCATCCTTGATTAGATAAGGGGCCCAGAACTCCTCGCAATACTCCAAGTCTGATCCAAACAAGGGCTTATAAAGCTTCAGCATAACATCCTTACCTTTATATCTGGTCCTCTCAAACTGAATGCTGGCATTGCATCTGCCTTCCTTACTGCTGACTCAGCCTACAAGTTAACCTTTAGAGAATCCTACATGAAGACTCCCAGGTACCTTTGAACATCCAATGTCTGAATTTGCTACCCGTTTAGAAAAAAAAACCCTTGCTGTGGCTTTTCACTGCTCCTCAAAACAGAAATCCAAGTGGCTTCCAGTCCGATTCTGGTTTTCAGGCTGGAAAATGAATCATCAGGGAATGCACAGTTCAAAGCTGAACACAGCCCCTCCTGGAAGCGAGGAAACTTCAGGCATTCCAATTCAAAATGGGCAGAAAGCAATGGGAAAGGGTGCGTGTAGAGAGGGTAAGGAAGTTGGCTGGAAACAGAACAATTGCAATTGTGCAGCCATTTGAAAAAAGAATGGCAGCTACATCTTTCAGCCGCTACAATGAAAATGGATAAAAGTAAATGGGGAAAAAAGTTATCACTACTTAACCGATCAAACTCTCTATTATCCATTAGGAGGCAGAAGATCGACCGGAAGTCCGGAAGTTGAGACCCAGTGACCGGAACCCAGAGTCCACTGGCGAACTCGAACACCTGCAAATCCATGAGTCTACTGGGGGCCGGAGGTCGGGGACAGTCTGTCCTGGGGTGGGAGGACTGCGTACATGCGTGGAGGTGGGAGGTGGCTGGGAGGGATATAGGGAACTTATTTTGTTGTTGCTTGCTGTGTTCAGAGGGCCAGAATGTGTGGCAACACTTGCAGTCTGCCCCCAGTACATCCTTAGATGTGTTGGTTGTTAATGCAAGTGGCAGAATTTCACTGTATGGTTTAGTGTAAATGTGGTAAATAAGTGAATCGGAATTTGAATTTGGTCACATCTTGAAATTCTCATGGTAATACTTTATCATTCCTCCCCATTCCACAATGCAGGTGCTGTCAACACAAATATATGGTTCCTCTCTCTTTTCTAAAGCAGTGGCCACTTTCTGTATGCAATCCTTCATTGAGGATATTTGTGGATGAACTAGCCTGTTCACATTTTCCATTGATGTCAGAGTTGGTGGTGGACAAACCAAGAAACAGAATCTTGGCAAGTTTCCTTCTTAACCTAACTATAGCTCAGATAATTGCAGTGACCTTAGTGGCCTTGATAAGATGAAAAAACTGACCACTAGCTGGTAGTTATATCTGGGACCATCCTGTTTCTTGTGGTACACGTATTGATGATCAAATTCAAAGCTTTCCTTGTTTCATCACTGTATCTCAAAGTTACTGAGTGTTTAGAAGCTCAGTTAATTATGAAGAGTATGTTTCATAATTCTGAAAAATCATTTTATACAGTTCTTTTTTGTTCTTCAATAGCATGTTAGATTATTCTTAAAACCATCATTAGATCCTGCTATGGTCATTTATAATGGGAGTGCTAAGGCTGCGTCCACCACAAGCAAATCATTTTCCACTTAGAAGGGACCTAATCCCTTGCCAGACAGCCACTAAAAGTGGAGACTGGAATTCCCTTTCTGAATTTCACAGACTTGATGAAAGTGGGGAATTCATTACTTCACGGAGTGGTTGAAGTGAATAAGAAAGATGCATTTAAAGGAAAGCTCAACATGTGGTAGGAAAGAATGTAACAATATTTTGACAGAGTTCCTTAAAGTAAGCAGGAAGTGTCTTGTGTGGGGCATAAATACTGTCAATTTCCTCTTGGGCTGAATATCCTATGAATGTCTTGTATCTACAGTGTGCATGCATTGTCTCACCTTAACTGTGTAAACTGAGTGATTAAGACAACAAGACATAGGAGAAGAATTAGACCACTTAGTCCTTCAACTCCACCATTCCATCCTGGCACCCTTACTAATCAAGAACCTATCAGCCTCCGCTTTAAATACATCCAATGACTTGACCTCCACAGCAATGAGTACCACAGATTCACCCCCTCCGGCTGAAGAAATTTCTCATTTTAAACCTTCTTGTCATATAAGAAAAGCTACATCATTATTTGCCACAGAGGCTTCAGCCAAGGAAGGATAAATGATATTCTGCCTGCGAATACTTGCATTATTGTCCAAAAGAACAGTGGAGTGAACTGAAGGTAAACTGTAATATTTTTCAGTTTAACCGCTGCCTGCTGTGGGATGTGATGTAAGGCAATACGCATATTTTCCAGTTCAGAGGAACAATCCAGCCCTGATGGTACTTCCTAAAATGTAAACTACTCAGCTTCTCTTTCATCACCAGCTCATCAAGAACACTATCAAATGACCAAATCCAAACATAACAGGCTTGGAACCAGGCAGGTTCAGGAAAGTACTGCCTGATCGTGAGTTTGCAAACAAAATACAGTCAACATGGAGAACACAAATGCTGAATTGCGATGAAAATACTTGAAAAATATTCACAACGCTTAATATTTTCACAGATCCGTTATCTTTTTCTGAAGGGAATTTTATGATTACTTTCTTTCATCTGTGCAAGCTCTCATTGGTTTGGTACATGTAACAATTTTAACACCACTGCACCCCCGCTAGCTGAAAATTAGTGAAAATATCCAAATTTGAAAGAAGAGTCAAAATAACAATGTGGATGTAATCGATCATTTCCTTTTATACTGGCCTGGCACCTCTCCCATGCATCCAATGTGATATGCTTGCAATTAGAACAATCCAAGTTAGGTCAGAAAATATTTCTGACACAGCAAGCCCTTGCAAATCTAACAGTGCATAGCTGATATCAAGTTCTGAATGCCCCAGCTGAGAGGAACACGTTAACATACCTTCTGGTTCACAGAGCTTACTGACAGAATCTCTTGTGTTCATGGTTACCCAATGTATTTTTAAAACTCATTTGAGAAGACAGTGCAGGATTGGACATATGTGAATGGGCTGCTCAAGGAGCCAGGCAGTCTCAAAATATTTGACAAACAGCTTAGATAACTGAAGGAACATACAATTAAGTGATAGCAGTCCTTCCCAGTTCTGTATTTTCATGTCTTTTTACAAGCGTATCTCATTTTGGCTGAGCTGACAACAGGCCTGCCTCAGGAGCTCATATTTCACACAATCCCAGGAAAACAAAGGCTTTTAAATGCTTGTGATAAAAATACCACCTCCCTCTTAGGAGTGTATGTCTCTTCAATTTGGCTTGTTTTGTAAAGAAAAAAAAAGTTGGAGAATGGGAGCAGCTGGATAATTTTGAGTTAAAAGTCAGAGATATTTAAAGCCTGTTAAATTCCCTTACAACAGACAATACTAATTACCTTGCACCACCCACCCCAACACTACCCTCTCTCAAAACTTGCCAAGGTCCTTCTGGGAGCAGGAACTCAGCACTATGTCAACCATGATCTAACACCTTCCCTCAAAGGAGCAGAGAGGCAGCATGGTCACCTCTTCATATTTGAAAAAGGTGAGTGTAGACCTTGGCCAGCAGGCTGGCTCCAGCAAAATCCAACCCACTGTGCTAAGGTGTTTGAGATTTAACAATCAACTTCAATTAGGGTCATTGCAAAACAAACTGGATGCCCATTGCATCACCTTTCAGTTCAATGGACCAGGAGCATTCAGAGTGTTAGAACACTATGTCCAGGCTACAAAAAAAAACTCCAGGTACATTGGCAAATAAAAGAACATCAAGATAAAATACTATTCAGCACAACTGTCAATTTGCATGTAATAATTCTTACAATACCTAAAGCTGCTTGATTATGGATATTAATATTTTTGGCACCAAAGAAGCACATATTTTATTTACACAATTTCACTGGATTTCTTTTGATCCACAGCTTGAAAAAGGGCTCAACTTCAATATACTAATTCAGGAACAAATGTTTCAGACTGTGGAAAGGAGAAAGTTAAAAATAACACAAGGTATCTGGAATATGACACTATAATGGCTGATGATCTTGAAAGGAATGGAATTCTGCTAATTTTTCATTTCACTCTTCTCTTTTCCAGCAGCTTCCCGAGATAATCATTTATTGTTCAATTGCCTTTACCATCACTTTCCACCTGGCCTCAGCATCAGTTTTGACATTCTCTCAACACAGACCTTTCCTATTCATTCACTCCTCCCCCCCATTTATTCTTCTGCAGCTTAAAACTTCTTTACACCTCCAAATTTCTCCTGCTCTGATGAAATTTCAGTTGGTATATTACAAACATTGAAAATTTCAGAGCGTCCACTGACATCATGATGTTTTGTTTGCTGCTCTTCTGCAGCCAGGCAAATTCCTCCTGCTTCATTCCAGTGGTTTCAGTTCTGACCTCGGACTTCTGTTCCTTGTACTGCCACCTCATCTAACTTTCCTCTCCCCAGTTGCTCAGGAGGCCTACTTTCATCACTACGTGATCAAGAATTTCACTTCAACTTAACAAGAATTAGTTAGAGGACAAATAAGTTATAGTCATAACAATACCTCCACCTACAATCAATGGCCACTTTATTAGGTATGCCTTCAGAACCCAGTGTGGTCTTCTGCTGTTGTAGCCCATCCACTTCAAGTTTCAATGGGTTGTGCATTCAAAGATTCTCCTATGCACACTGCTGTTGTAACACGCGCTTACCTGAGTTTCTGTCACCTTCCTATCAGTTTGAGCTGGTCTGGCCATTCTCCACTGACATCTCTCATTAACAAGGCATTTTCACCCACAGAACTGCTGCTCACTGGATGTGTTTTTTTTTTAAGTTTCTCGCACCATTCTCTGTAAATTCCAAAGACTGCTGTGCGTGAAAATCCCAATAAGTCAGCAGTTTCTGAGATACTCAAACCACCTCATCTGGCGCCAACAATCATTCCATAGTCCAAGTCACTTAGACCACATTTCCTCCCTGATGTTTGGTCTGAACAACAACTGAACTTCTTGACCATGTCTATGTGCTTCTACGCATTGAGTTGCTGCCACTTGATTGGCTGATCAGATATTTGCATGAATGAGCAGGTGTACATGTGTACTTAATGAAGTGGCCATTGAGTGTATATTTCATTAAATGTTCTAGGTGCAGCAATTTTTTGTTGAGATTAGTAATTAGATTGCTGCCAGGTAAATGAGATAAGTTAATATAATATGAAGATGAATACCAACTTCAGAAACTTAGCAGAGAAAATTAATTTCTTAATCACATTTTCCAAATGTGCCAATGAGACTGTGGGAGAACAGAATCAAAACCTCAGAAGAGGCGGCCACTCGGTCTTTCAAGCTCCTCCACCATCCAGTTCATTCAGAGCCACTCTTTCTCCATACATTGCCTTGATTCCTTAAGCTATCATACTCTCAATTAATAAAACGCTCATGATATCAGTCTTGAAATTTGGTATCCCTTTGAAATATTTCCTGAGTTCACCTCACATTTGTTTTAAACACAAGAGATTTTGCAGATGCTGGAAATGCAGAGGAACTCAGCAGGTCAGTCAGTATCTATGGAAGGAAATAAACAGTTGACAGCTTGAGCCAAGACCCCTTATTATGACTCACTTGTTTTAATTTTACACTTAATTTTAACTTTACTAGAAGGAATAATTAATTGCCATCTATCCTACTCTAAATATTGCAGACACCTGAATCACACCATCCCTAATTTTCCATACTCAAGTGGTAGGATACATAACCTGCCATCAAAATATAACCTGGTTATTCCTGACATCACTTGGAGAATTTGAAGTACACCTCAATCTGAATTCAACTGATTCTTCTAGAGATGTAATGCAGCCGTCCAAATGGAGTGTTTCTATAACTGTGACATAATATCTTCCCTTTGCACTTCAGCTTCAAGTTAAAACCAACGTCCCTTATAACGAAGGGTCTTGGCCCGAAATGTTGACTGTTTACTCTTTTCCATAGATGCTGCCTGGCCTGCTGAGTTCCTCCAGCATTTTGTGTGTATCCCTTATTGTGTCTTTTTAAAATGCCCATCCAGTAGCTTCTTTCCTTCAGATCATTATGTCACTGTTTGTCCACAAAGTTCTAATGGTCAAGCAAACACTTTAATTTTTAGTTCAAAGCAGATGATCTCTTGCACAGTATATGGACCAAAAGCATCCATTGGATGTACCAAAGGTTAATTGGTTTATTGGATTAGAATTAGCATTTTCTGTTCCACAGAAACAAAAACCACCCAAGCACATTGGCTATCCCATTTATTGTCATTTCCTGAAACATTTAAAGTACAGTCACTCACTTCAGAGGTTGCTGTTTTCCATTTATATTCAATTGGATTGTAATAGAACAGTTCTGTCAGAATGCTAACTAGACACTTTATCACATTATATCTCAGGGATTAGTTGCAAAGAATTTCCCATCCTAAGTAACCAAAAGCTGATCAATGTGGATTTATTCAAATAAATTTTAATTTGGGAAGACACAGGCAATTAAGAAGCAAGTATAACACTGTTACAGCACCAGCAACCTGGGTTCAGTTTCACCATTATCTGTAAGGAGATCGTACATTCTTCCCGTAACCACATTATTTTCCTCCAGGTGCTCTGGTTTCCTCCTACATTCCAAAGACGTACGAGTTAGTACCGTAGGTTAATCGGCCACATGGGTGTAATTGTGCAGCATGGTCTCATTGGTCCGGAAGGGCCTGTTACGGTGCGGTATCTCTAAATAAATAAAAATAACACTACTAACCCACAACTTGAACTACCCAATTGGCTGAGCCAGTAAGAATGACTGCAGAAAAAGTATGTTACCACATTATAGTTAATAAATGCAAAACTGTCGTTGGTGACCAGAGTGTTTCTGAAAGATGCATCACCAACCATACATACATTTATACATGAATACTCTTCTCATTTGTAGAGATGGTCCTTTGAGTAACAATCCAATCAAAAAGTGTTACTCTTAGAATTAACACGTAACACAAGGATGAAAGGAGCACACAAAAGTCATTCCTGCAATTTAGAAAGTTAAGAGATGACTTGCAAGTGGAGACTTAGAGTGCCGAAAGGCCTGTTCTTGTGTAGTACTGTTCTATGCATGCTCATTGAATTTTCAAGATATCGTAGGAAACTAAAAGAATAATTATGAAATCTGGTCTGCTGATGGGTGAAGGGAAAATGGAGATCAGTAATTATTTAGATTGGTAGTGTCGGAGTATTTTGCAGAGAATGTCAGGCCATGCGGCTCTTAAATAAAAAATGCAATGGATCACAAGGCAGAAATGGTGCATGCGGATCAATTTCAATACTTAGATAGATAGATAGATAGATAGATAGATACTTTATTCATCCCCATGGGGAAATTCAACTTTTTCCAATGTCCCATACACTTGTTGTAGCAAAACTAATTACATACAATACTTAACTCAGTGAAAAATATGATATGCATCTAAATCACTATCTCAAAAAGCATTAATAATAGCTTTTTAAAAAGTTCTTAAGTCCTGGCGGTAGAATTGTAAAGCCTAATGGCATTGGGGAGTATTGACCTCTTCATCCTGTCTGAGGAGCATTGCATCGATAGTAACCTGTCGCTGAAACTGCTTCTCTGTCTCTGGATGGTGCTATGTAGAGGATGTTAGATCCTCTTAAGAGAAAGTTGGATAAGTACAGGGATGGGAGGGGAATGGAGGTACAGTTTGATGGGACTAGGCAAAATAACAGTTCAGCATGGACTAGGTGGGCTGAAGTGCTCTATGATTCAACGGATAATTTTTGACAGGAGGTCAAGTTTTCTGAGAGACAAGAAACAATTCAGATGTGGTTGTAATCATGTTTAGCTATGAGGGAAAATAGTTTAATTTTATAACACTGAAAAATAGTTGAAATCTGGTCTTTACTTAGACTTTGCTAATGTTCAGTTATCACTTTGGAGTTTGGCTAAATCATTGGATCTACATTCAGAGAGAAGAACAATTGATCCTACAAGACATGAACTCAAATCCCATACTGGTGGCAGGAGAACTTACTTCCAAGAAATTAAATAAAACCTGGAATTAATGACTAGCATCTGTGATGGTACCAATCAAACTATTCGATTGTCATATAAGTGTAGCATGTTTACTATTCTGCCATTTTCTAGTATGAAAAAATGTGACCCACAACCTAACTATGCTTTTGAAATGGATTTGGACATTCACATCGGGGACAAGGCAGGAAGTCAGGTATTAAAGTCGACAGTTGTCTATACCTTGAGAGCAAATTTTGAAAAATCTTCTCAAAGATGCCAAGAATCAGTGTCTGGTTTAATATCAAGTACCCCAGCAACATCCCTGTAAATTTTCTCTGTACTCTTTCAATCTTATTTACATCTTTCCTGCAGGCAGGTGACTAAAACTGCACACAATACTCCAAATTAGGCCTCATTAATGTCTTACACAATTTCAACATAACATGCCATCTCCTGTACCCAATACATTTGTCCATGAAGGCCAATGTGCCAAAAGCTTTCTCTACCACCCTGTCTTCCTGTGCCACCAGTTTAAATGAATTATGGAGTTGTATTGCCAGGTCCCTTTGTTCTACCACACTCCTCAATGGCTTACCATTCACTATGAGCAACCTACCCTGGTTGGTCCTCCCAAAATGCAACACCTCACGCTTGTCTACATTAAATTCCATTTGCCATTTTCCAGCTGGTCCACACCCCACTGCAAGCTTTGATAGTCTTCATCGCGGTACACTACACCCCAATCTTGGTGTCATCTGCAAATCTGTTGATAAAGTTTACCACATTGTCATCCAGATTATTGATATAAGTTACAAACAACATCAGACTGAGCACTGATACCTATGGCACACAACTAGTCACAGGCCTCCAATCAGAGAGGCAGCCATCAACAACCATTCTCTGGCTTCTTCCGTAAAGCCAACGTCTAAGTTAATTCACACCTCATCTTGAATGCCAACCTTCTTGACCAACCTCCCACGTGGGACCTTATCAAAGATCTTGCTAAAGTCATGTAGACAACATCCACTGCCTTGACTTCATCAAGTTTCCTGGTAACATCCTCAAAAAACACTCTAAGATTCATTAGACGCAACTTACCACGCCCAAAGGCATGTTGACAATCCCTAATCAGTCCCTGACTATCCAAATACTTATGTATCTGATCCCTTAGAATACCTTCCAATAACTTTCTCACTAGTGATATCAGACCCACAGGCCTTTAATTTCCTGGCTTATCTTTAGAGCCTTTCTTAAACAACAGAACTATAGTTATCACCAATCCTCCAGCATCTCAACCATGGCTAAGGATGTTTTAAATATCTCTGCTAGGTCCTCTGCAATTTCTGCACTTGCATCCCACAAGATCCAAAGGAACATATCAGCCCAAGGATTTATCCACCCTTATTTGCCTCAAGGTAGAAAACACCTCCTGCTCTGTAATCTGTGTATGCCCATGACCTCGCTTGCAGCATTGTTCCACGTTTGCAGACTCTGTGTCTTTCTCCTGAATAAATGTAGCTGGAAAAAATCCATTTAAGATCTCCCCATCTCTTTTGGCTCCATGCATAAATTACAGTTCTGATTTTCCAGCGGACCAATTTTGTCCCTTGCTTTTACTTTTAATATATCTCTAAAAGTCCTCAGGATTCTCCTTCACATTGTCTGCTAGTGCTACTTTTAGCTCTCCTGATTTCCTCCTTAAGTGTTCTTTTCCATTTCTTATACTCAAGTATCTCATTTGTTCCTGCCTGCCTATACCCACAATGCACCTTTTTTTTTCTTAACCTGGCTGGGTTTCATTATCCCTCAAAAAACAATGTTTTATAAGCCAGATACTCTTGGTTTTTATTCTGACAGGAACATACAAACTCTATACTCTCAAACTTGCATTTCCACAGGCATCCCACTTACCAAGTACACCTTTGCCAGAAAACAACCAATCACAATCCACACTTGCCAGATCCTTCTGATGCCATCAAAACTGGCCTTTCTTAAATTTAGAATCTCAACTCGAAGGCCACACCTATCCTTTTCCATAATTACCTAGAAACTACTGGAATTAAAATAACTAGATGCCATGTTCCCCCACACAAACACCTGTCACCTGCCCTGTCTAATTCCTCAATAGAAGATCTAGTATTCCATTCTCTCTAGTTAGAACTTCTATGTACTGATTAAGGAAACTTTCCTTGAACACATTTGCCAAACTTTTCCATTCAGCCCTTTTACAGTATGGGAGTCCCAGTCAATGTTGAAAATTAAAATCACCTATCACAAATTTAACTTTCTGCAACAATCTGCAATCTCTCTACAAATTTGCTCCTATAAATTCCACGGATTTTGGGTGGTCTATAATATAATCCCATTAATGTGGACATACCATTCTTATTCCTCAGTTCTACCCACAAAGCTTTACTTAATGAGTTTTCCAGTCTGTCCTGACTGAGCACTACCGAGGCATTTTTCTTAAATAGTGATGCCACCTCTACCCCCTTTAATCCCTCCTGCTCTAACGCTTCTAAAAAAAATGGAGCCTAGAACACCAAGCTGCCAGTCCTGCTCCTCCTGCAACCAAGTCTCGCTAATGGCTGCAATGTCATAATTGCATGTTCTGATCCACACCCCAAGCTATTCCACCTTTTCTACGATACTTCTTGCATTGAAATATACGTGCCTCAGAACATTAGTCCCACCATGCACAAACTTTTGATTCCTGAATCTGTATGTAGGGATCTTTCTCCACAACCACTCCACTATCTGTTCTAATGCTCTGGTTCCCTTTCCCCTGCAATTCTAGTTTAAACCCCTCCCCTCCCCCGTGCAGCACGAGCAATTCTTTCTATTAAAATGTAGTTCCCCTCCAGTTCAGGTGGAAACTGACCGTTCTGTACAAAGTTCTTCAGAACATCTTTTAGTATGTCTTTAATCTTACATTTCCTTACAAAGTAGTCAGAAGTAATCCATCAGAAGACTGGCGTATGCCAAGATTTTTATATCCTATGGCTTTAAGCTAATTGGATTTAAAAATAATAATTTGGAAAAGATTGGGCCAAGAAGTTATAAACCTACACTTTTACATTTAATATACACATAAACTAACATTCAAAGATTCTAAAACCAAATCTGCAAACCTATTATTAACTGGTGTGCCCATGGAAAGGGATTATTACTCCAACTGCACCTTTTCCTACTTGGTGTCAATTTTTCTATCTCTGGATTTCAAAGGTATTGAAGTACCTGTAGGTTTTTTCTGTGTTATAATAACAAAATCATGTTATTCAACTTCAATTCTATTTGGAGATTTAAATGCTGACGTCTAAAAATTTAAACTATCTAAGTATAACTTAGCAACATTAAAAGGTTTACAAGAAAGAATTTTATTCAGAATTCAAGTTACAGATAAAACAGTGAAAGAAAAATAACTTTTAGAGAAGATACTGTTGCCTATGGTTTAAAATACATGGTCATCATTCCCTGTGCAATGCTCTCCACTTCAACAAACTGCCAACCTCCACTTCCAAACTCCCACATTATACCGATTCTGTTCATGAATAACTGCAGCCAATATACATTGGGGTAATGAGGTCACATTTTCCACTCGTAAAAAAAAAATGAGGAGGAGATGAAGATCACAATCATGATCACCAGCAGCACAGGTCCGCTAAGGGGTTGTGTGCTCAGCTCTCTGCTTTATTCGCTTTACACGTATTACCGTATGGTTAAGTTCAGCTCCAAAGCCATATTTAAGCTTGCTGATGACACCACTCTTGTTGGCCAAATCAAAGGAGGTGACAAATTGGTAATCAACAAATTGGAGGGAGATTGAAAACCTGGCTGAATGGTGTCACAACAACAACTTCTCACTCAACGTCAGCAAGACCAAAGAGCTGATTATCACTGTAGGATAAAGAAACGGGGAAACCAAGAGCCATCCACATCAGAGAATTGGAAGTGGAGAAGATCAGTGCCTCCACTTTCTTAGAAGTTTGTGCAGATTTGGCATGTCATCTAAAACTTTGACAAACTTCCATAGATGCACAGAGGAGATTATCCTGACTGATTTCATTATGGCCTGCTACAGAAAACCTAATGCCCACAAATGAAAAAAATGGACAAAAAGTGGTGGATCCGGCCCAGTCCATCACAGGAAAAGCCCTCTCCATCATTAAGCACATCTACAAGGAACGCTGCCTCAAGAAATCAGCATCCATGATCAAGGACCCTCACCATCCAGGCATTGCTTTCCTTTCAGAAATGAGGCACAGGAGCCTTGTGTCCCACACCACCAGGTTCGGGAACAGTCATTACGCTCCAACCATCAGGCTCCCGAACCAGCGTGGATAACTTCACTCACCTCAACCCTGAACTGACTCCTCAACCTGTGGAATCACTTTCTAGGACTCTACAATTCATCTTTTCGGTGCTATTTGTTTATTTAATTACTTGCTATTATTTTTGCAGTTTGTATTCTGTTGCACACTGGTTGTTTGTGTGTAGTTTTCATTGATTATATTGTATTTCTTTATTCTACTGGGAATGCCTGCAAGAAAATGAAATGAATCTCAGGGTAGTATATGGAGACATAGACATATTTTGATAACAATATTTAATTTACTTTGAAGATGGATGTCGAGTTCTGAAACTGAAAGCAAAAATTATTAATAATTGTCACATGCAGGATCTACTGATGTCATATCAAGTTCTCCAATGAAGGTTTGCTTTAATTGGGTTTCTGTCAATTAAGAATGCCGGCTCTTGGTGAAGTGGCACCCGCACTGGACTTCGAGGCACGTGGTCCTGGGCTCGAATCCAGCTGACTCCCTGCACACTTTCCATACATGCTGTGTTGAGGGTTGAATGTCGAGCTAGCAACTCGGCCTTGTAAAGAACACAAAATGCTAAAGAAATGGCAAGGTTGCCGCCCGATGCACCACAAGGTTTGAATCATAATGGTATGTGACCAAGTTTATTTTCAAAGCAGTCTATGGATTAATCCATGTTTCAGAGATTCATATTACAGAAATGCTCATCCACAGTGCTTAGTGCTGTGTGAGCTCCAGTGGCATTGCTCATGGTGAGTCAAGGATACAATAGATGCAACATAACTAAAAGTAAATGTATGACCAAAAGGAAATGTTATGTTGTAATCAAGGGCTCATGTGAAATGTCCTAGATGACCTCTTTTAATTAATATTGAAATCAGTGAGTAATTATTCATCCAAGTATTATTTTCTCTTCCACAGTTTCATTATACAAGTACAAGACAATTTTTTGCGAGAAAATGAAAACCGTAACATCATCGTCCTGAAAAATTTCCTCAATGGACAAGATCCAACTATGGGATGAAATAATGCCACAGCAGAGCCTTTACAGAAGATCACATTTAATACAGCAAACGTCCGTGGTGCAGATGTTCACAACTTCACCTTCTGTAGCAAACACACCATCAAAAGTCTCAGTCAAATATTTTCCAATCACAAACCCATGATATGCTATAAGGATGAAGAATTAACTTTATTTGCCATATACATTGACATGTATTAGGAACTTACTGTTGTGTGTTGGGCAGGGCGCGATATGAAAAAAATGCAGTAACATTCAACAGATATAAAGAATAAGGAATATATAAATAAAGTTAGAGAATAAAATAAGGAACTAAATAAAACCTGAAGTCTTGAATACATGATTTTTCTGTTGGTTTCACATTTAGTTCTAGTTGTATCCTTTGACTCACCACAACCAATAACCTGGGAGATCATGTGGTGTTAAATGAGTAATTACTGAATAAAACATTAATTTATCATGGACTGCTTTAAAAATAAACATGCTGACAACTTTGCATTTGACTGAAGTCCACAGTATGTATGGAAGTTAATCAGTAACATCTGCACTTGGCAACAATTAGTTGTTCTTTCTTTCAGGTTCATCAGTGAATTTACAGATTCCATTTCTTCATGTGGTCCTCTGGGAACTTGTGTGTGGGGATCAGCTTGCATAATTATGTAAATAATACTACATTCACTTCATATTACAGAGCAGTGATGGCTTTTTACTCCTGGTCTACCTAGTCATTGCCCTACCCTTGGAAACACAAATCCTCACCAGCTTACAGAAGCTTGACTTGCATACAGCCCGTACATGCCAAGGAGTGTTTGGAAGACCACATTTGCTGCCTGCTGTGGGCATCTTCTGTCACCTAGGAATTTGGGTTGCATCTCCATTTCCAACTTATGAACTATAACCTGCCATAACTTGGGGAGGACCTGAATCTCTCTCGTAGACCAGCCATAAAGAAATCTGGCCAAGAAATTGTTTGGTGAGCTAAATAAGCATTGCTTTACACTTATCAGAGTGATCCATGACTTCTTTCTTTATATATAAAAAAATCAGGAAATTGCGGAAAATTCAATATCAAAGAGAGTGAATTGGGGTGAATTGTCTGTCCAGGGAGGGAGTTCATTATGTCCATTCTTGGGCAGCTTACTCACCTCTGGTCCCCACCAGACACTCAGCTCTCAACTGTGGTTCCAAATAGCTCTTCGTAAGACAGTGGTCACATCCCATACAATGCTTGGACAGGTGAGCTAAACCAGGTGAAGGTAACTGGTAGGTCTTATACCCTGGTGAGAGAGGGTCATACCTATCCTAACATGCAAAGCCAGCTCCAGCGGAGTGGGCAGATAAGACCAACAGTGAGATTCAATGGCCAGGAAGGTAGTTCTGCCACACTTCCTGGAGAGTGAAGGGCTTGACAAGGCACAGAAGAAGCCATGGTCATCCACTGCAACCAAGGAAGACCCCAGTAGTGATGACTACTTGTACAACTGGAACTGTCCTAATGCAAGATTGTCCACTTTAAAACTTCTCTCTCACAGGCTTTCTGTCATTGCTGGATGCAATGGACAACCAATCAATCAGATGCTGAATTACAATAAAATATTATCTTTAATGTTCCCCTTTACAGTGATTATATATTTCTATATAGTTACTGTATTGCAAGGGCATAACGTAGAGGAACTATGAACATTGATACTGTTGGTTATGGTTCAAACTGAAGAACAGAAGAAGTGTCTGAGAAAGACTGTTGACAAAGCTTCAGTGTCCCAATGGACAGCTTATAAATTGTAAACACAAGTGATTCTGCAGCTGATGAAAATCCAGAGCAGCACACTCACAGTGCTGCAGGAACTCAGCAGATCAGGCAGGATCTATTGAGAGTATAAGCAGTCGGCTTTCCAGGCTGAGACGAGTCCTGATGAAGGGTCGACTGCTAATCCCTCTCCATAGATGCTGCCCGACCTGCTGAGTTCCTGCAGCATTTTGTATATATTGGTCCTTTAATTTACTTCCTTTTGCCACCTTGTCGATGAGTTTGCAGGTTTTGTACAGTATACCAGTAAATGTAATGGTAGGTGTTGAGCACCAGACAACACCATTAAATGTGCTCTGATACAAGACAAGTTTCAGATACACAAAGATGAATCATATCCAAAAAACTGCCAAAGCAACTTCCCAATGGTTACCAATAAACTTAGATATAATCAATGGTGCATCCTATCATGTGTTTTATGTGCAAAGTGAGCATTAGGTCCTATTTATTGCGATCTATATCTTCATACACTGCCCACAGTGCTTCAGAAAGAGAAATTACAATGCTCCCATGATATTATTCAATCCAAAACACATTGAGAGTATTCTATCACATTCCTAATTTATGCCTAGTAAATGGTATCAAAAAAGTCTTTGGTGTATCAGGTGGTGAGGCATACAGACTTTGACTGGAACTTTGGTTATGGTTCCATGAGGTATGTTTTTTTAAACTGGATAGAAGGCAGCTGGAATGGGGTGGGGAGAACGTGCAGAGTCACAACAGCGAGGAAATGGACCAGAGAGACAATGTGTGCTGCTTCTGGTCTGTCTAAAACATGGGAAGTGGCTGAGGAGTGAACTGGTTAAGGGCCTGTCATGGCCTGTGGGTAGCAGACAGTGAATGCAGGAGACAGAATTAGCTGTGATGAATGGCAGGGGTAAAGTGGGGGGGGGGGGGGGAGGAGGAGAACAGGAGCACAAAGTCATCCTGCATTTTATCCACTTCCTGCACCCTCTGCTCCAGCATCCAATGACTTGTTTATCCTTTGCAGGAAAAAAAAGTTTATGCAACGCTATGAGAAAATAGTGCAATGTTAATAACTGTAAGAGGAAGAATAATTAGTTATTTAAGCAAGTACTGGGTGAATAGCATAGCAAGGATTGTCTCCATGTATCAATCTGACAAGGTACTAGTTTGGTAAACCTGCCATGGAACAAGGCTGACAGGTCAGTATGGTTAATACCTGCAATATCAGTTCACATTCTATCTTGATCCACATCACAGTTTGGTTGATTGGTTAAGTTTATTTTATGATTTGCCATAACCATAACCTGGACATCCAACTCAAGACTCTAGTAATGCCAGCCACAGCTGTTGCAATCTCAAAATAATTATTTTGAGGGAACTGAGTTCCCTCAAAGGCGCGTGAAGGAGGCCTGGGAAGGAGGGAAGATATAAAAAGAACGCAGCCTTAAGCAGCGGGCAGCTTCGTTTGCGGGCAGCGGAGTGAGCCGGGAGCAGAGTGTAGGGCTTGGGCTCAGAGGGCTTAGGCGGAAGAGGGCACAGTAGGCTTATCTTTTAGTTCTTGTTATTTTCAGTTATTCGGGAAGTATGAGTGTGAGGGCAGCTTGTTGTTCTCGGTGTCGGATGTGGGAGATTCTGGAGTCTCCGAGCCTCCCGGACGTCCACATCTGCGCCAGGTGCGCCGAACTGCAGCTCCTGAGGGACCGAATTAGGGAACTGGAGCTGCAGCTCGATGACCTTCGCCTGGTCAGGGAGAGTGAGGAGGTGATAGAGAGGAGTTACAGGCAGGTGGTCACTCCGGGGCCACGGGAGGCAGATAGGTGGGTCACGGTCAGGAAGGGGAAGGGGCAGGTACTAGAGAGTACCCCAGTGGCTGTACCCCTTGACAATAAGTACTCATGTTTGAGTACTGTTGGGGGGGACAGCCTACCTGGAGGAAGTGACAGTGGCCGGGCCTCCGGCACAGAGGACGGCCCTGTAGCTCAGAAGGGTAGGGATAGAAGAAAGAGGACCATAGTAATAGGGGACTCGATAGTCAGGGGTTCAGACAGGCGGTTCTGTGGAGGTGATCGGGAGTCCCGGATGGTAGTTTGCCTCCCTGGTGCCAGGGTCCGGGACGTTTCTGATCGCGTCCAAGATATCCTGAAGTGGGAGGGTGAGGAGCCAGAGGTCGTGGTACATGTAGGTACCAATGACATAGGTAGGAAAGGGGAAGAGGTCCTGAAACGAGAGTATAGGGAGTTAGGAAGGCAGTTAAGAAGAAGGACCGCAAAGGTAGTAATCTCGGGATTACTGCCTGTGCCACGCGACAGTGAGAGTAGGAATGGAATTAGGTGGAGGATGAATGCGTGGTTGAGGGATTGGAGCAGGGGGCAGGGATTCAAGTTTCTGGATCATTGGGACCTCTTCTGGGGCAGGCGTGACCTGTTCAAGAAGGACGGGTTACACTTGAATCCTGGGGGGACCAATATCCTAGCGGGGAGGTTTGCTAGGGCTACGGGGCAGACTTTAAACTAGTAAGATGGGGGGGCGGAAATCAATTTGAGGAAACTATGGGAGAGGAGGTTAGTTCACCAGTAGAGCAAGTAAGTAGACCGTGTGTGAGGGAGGACAGGCAGGTGATGGAGGAGGGATGCGCTCAGCCCGAAGTTGTAGGGGAGAAGAAAGAAAAGGATAATAAATTTGAATGCATTGCTAGGGATGAAAAGAGAGGAGGAGGTGGAGAGTATCTTAAATGTATCTATTTTAATGCTAGGAGCATTGTAAGAAAGGTGGATGAGCTTAAAGTGTGGATTGATACCTGGAATTATGATGTTGTAGCTATTAGTGAAACATGGTTGCAGGAAGGGTGTGATTGGCAACTAAATATTCCTGGATTTAGTTGCTTCAGGTGTGATAGAGTAGGAGGGGCCAGAGGAGGAGGTGTTGCATTGCTTGTCCGAGAAAATCTTATGGCGGTGCTTTGGAAGGATAGATTACAGAGCTCCTCTAGGGAGGCTATTTGGGTGGAATTGAGGAATGGGAAAGGTGTAGTAACACTGATAGGAGTGTATTATAGGCCACCTAATGGGGAGCGTGAGTTGGAAGAGCAAATGTGTAAGGAGATAGCAGATATTTGTAGTAAACACAAGGTGGTGATTGTGGGAGATTTTAATTTTCCACACATAGATTGGGAAGCTCATTCTGTAAAAGGGCTGGATGGTTTAGAGTTTGTGAAATGTGTGCAGGATAGCTTTTTGCAACAATACATAGAAGTACCGACTAGAGATGGGGCAGTGTTGGATCTCCTGTTAGGGAATGCGATAGGTCAGCTGACAGATGTATGTGTTGGGGAGCACTTCGGGTCCAGTGATCACAATAGCATTAGCTTCAATATAATTATGGAGAAGGACAGGACTGGACCTAGAGTTGAGATTTTTGATTGGAGAAAGGCTAACTTTGAGGAGATGCGCAGGGATTTAGAGAGAGTGGAATGGGTCAAGTTGTTTTATGGGAAAGATGTAATAGAGAAATGGAGGTCATTTAAGGGTGAAATTATGAGGGTACAGAATCTTTATGTTCCTGTTCGGTTGAAAGGAAAGGTTAAAGGTTTGAAAGCGCCATGGTTTTCAAGGGATATTAGAAACTTGGTTCGAAAAAAGAGGGATGTCTACAATAGATATAGGCAGCATGGAGTAAAGGAATTGCTCGAGGAATATAAAGAATGTAAAAGGAAACTTAAGAAAGAGATTAGAAAAGCTAAAAGAAGTTACGAGTTTGGTTTGGCAAATAAGGTGGAAGTAAATCCGAAAGGCTTCTACAGTTATATTAAAAGCAAGAGGATAGTGAGGGATAAAATTGGTCCCTTAGAGAATCAGGGTGGTCAGCTATGTGTGGAGCCGAGGGAGATGGGAGAGGTTTTGAATGATTTCTTCTCTTCGGTATTCACTAAGGAGAAGGATATTGAATGGTGTAAGGTGTGGGAAACAAGTAAGGAAGTTATGGAACCTATGACAATTAAAGAGGTGGAAGTACTGGCGCTTTTAAGAAATTTAAAAGTGGATAAATCTCCGGGTCCTGACCGGATATTCCCCAGGACCTTGAGGGAAGTTTGTGTAGAGATAGCAGGAGCTCTGACGGAGATCTTTCAGATGTCATTAGAAACGGGGATTGTGCCGGAGGATTGGCGTATTGCTCATGTGGTTCCATTGTTTAAAAAGGGTTCTAGAAGTAAGCCTGGCAATTATAGACCTGTCAGTTTGACATCAGTGGTGGGTAAATTAATGGAAAGTATTCTTAGAGATAGTATTTATAATTATCTGGATAGACAGGATCTGATTAGGAGTAGCCAGCATGGATTTGTGCGTGGAAGGTCATGTTTGACAAACCTTATTGAATTTTTTGAAGTAGTTACGAGGAATGTTGACGAGGGTAAGGCAGTGGATGTAGTCTATATGGACTTCAGCAAGGCCTTTGACAAAGTTCCACATGGAAGGTTAGTTAAGAAGGTTCAGTCGTTAGGTATTAATGCTGGAGTAATAAAATGGATTCAACAGTGGCTAGATGGGAGATGCCAGAGAGTAGTGGTGGATAATTGTTTATCGGGATGGAGGCCGGTGACTAGCGGGGTGCCTCAGGGATCTGTTTTGGGCCCAATGTTGTTTGTAATATACATAAATGATCTGGATGATGGGGTGGTAAATTGGATTAGTAAGTATGCTGATGATACTAAGGTAGGAGGTGTTGTGGATAATGAGGTGGGTTTTCAAAGCTTGCAGGGAGATTTATGCCGGTTAGAAGAATGGGCTGAACGTTGGCAGATGGAGTTTAATGCTGAGAAGTGTGAGGTTCTACATTTTGGCAGGAATAATCCAAATAGAACATACAGGGTAAATGGTAGGGCATTGAGGAATGCAGTGGAACAGAGAGATCTAGGAATAACAGTGCATAGTTCCCTGAAGGTGGAGTCTCATGTAGATAGGGTGGTGAAGAAGGCTTTTGGAACGCTGGCCTTTATAAATCAGAGCATTGAGTACAGAAGTTGGGATGTAATGTTAAAATTGTACAAGGCATTGGTAAGGCCAAATTTGGAATATTGTGTACAGTTCTGGTCACCGAATTATAGGAAAGATATCAATAAATTAGAGAGAGTGCAGAGACGATTTACTAGGATGTTACCTGGGTTTCAGCACTTAAGTTACAGAGAAAGGTTGAACAAGTTAGGTCTCTATTCATTGGAGCGTAGAAGGTTGAGGGGGGATTTGATCGAGGTATTTAAAATGTTGAGAGGGATAGATAGAGTTGACGTGAATAGGCTGTTTCCATTGAGAGTAGGGGAGATTCAAACGAGAGGACATGATTTGAGAGTTAGGGGGCAAAAGTTTAAGGGAAACACGAGGGGGTATTTCTTTACTCAGAGAGTGATAGCTGTGTGGAATGAGCTTCCTGTAGAAGTAGTAGAGGCCAGTTCAGTTGTGTCATTTAAGGTAAAATTGGATAGGTATATGGATAGGAAAGGAGTGGAGGGTTATGGGCTGAGTGCGGGTAGGTGGGACTAGGTGAGATTAAGAGTTCGGCACGGACTAGGAGGGCCGGAATGGCCTGTTTCCGTGCTGTGATTGTTATATGGTTATATGGTTATATGAGTTTAGTGATCCCAATAAAGCCCTTGCCAATCACCATCAATGACTGAAGATTAACACAGTTTTCAACCAAATGTCCGAGACAGAGTCAGCATCAGCACAAATGTCTCTCACTTTAATTATACTTCATCTCTTTAAGCCTCAGTGGTTTCGTGCTCCAGAGAATTCACTTAAAATTGTTCTACATTTCCATACATGGCTTTGGTTCACCCGACCGTAACTGACTCCTTCAGCCTCAAGTCTTCCATACAACTCTCTGACAATACTACACAGGAGCAGAATTAAGCCAATTGGCCCATCGAAATTGCTCCACCATTTGATCATAGCTAATTTGTTTTTCCCTCTCAACACGATTCTCCTGCCTTCTCCCTGTAACTTTTGACGCTGTGATTAATCAAGGACTTAGCAACCTCCGCTTTAAATATACTCAATGATTTGGCTGCCACAGCCATCTGTTGCAAGGAATTCCACAAAATCACCACTCTCTGGCTAAGAGTTTCCTCTTTCATCTCCGAAGTAAAAGAATGCCCATTTATTCTGAGTCCTAGACACACCCAATATAGGGAACCTCCTCTCCACATCCACTCTTCATTTCAATATTCGATAAATTTAAATAAAATCCATCCTCATTCTTCTAAACTCCAGCAAGTACAGGCCCAGACCTATTAAACACTCATCATACATTAATCTCCTCATTCCCAGAATCATTCTTGGGAGCTTCTTCTGGACCCTCTCCAATGCCAGCACATCTTGTCTTAGATAGGGGGCTTGAAACTGATTACAATAGTCTAACTGTGGTCTTACCAATGGCTTATAAGGCCTCAGTATTACATTTTTCCTTTGTCTAGTCCTCTCAAAATGAAGGCTAACATTGCATTTGGCTTCCTTACCACTGATTCAACCTACAAATTAACCTTTAGGGAATCTTGCACAAGGACTCCTCTAATATTTGTATTTTCTCCATGTTTAGAAAATAGTTCTTCTACCAAGGTGCATGACTATATACTTCTGTACGCAATATTCCATCTGCCACTTCTTTGCCCATTCCCCAATTTGTCCAAGCGCTTCCACAGACTCCCTGCTTCTACAACACTACTTGCCCCTCCACCAGTCTGTGTATTGTCTACAAAGTTGGCCACAAAGCCATCAATTCTGTCATACAAATCATTGACATATAACGTGAAGAGAAGCGGTTCCAACACTAACCCCTGTGGAACACCACCAGTCACCAGCAGCCAAGCAGTCAAGGCCCTCTTTATTTCCTCTCTTTGCCTCCAGCCAGTCAGTCAATCTTCTATCCCTGTATGCATCTTTCCTGTGATATGATGGGCTCTTATCTTACTAAGCAGCCTCATCTGCGGCATCTTGTCAAAGGCCTTCTGAAGATCCAAGTAAACAACATCCAACAGATTTGTCGGGCAAAATTTCCCCTAAAGGAAACATGCTGACATATGATGGAATTGAATGGTGGGGAAGACACTACTGGTGGGAAGAAAGAAGCTTGGTAGATAGAACAAAACTATGCCACTCATCACAGACAACAGCAAAATATTCTCATCTTCTTTGAGAGAAAGTTTTCCCAAAGCTTGAGAAATTTACCAAGCTGAAGATACATGTCCACTTATTATGTTTAAATATCAAACTTGCTCCAATCCCAGCTACATTAGATCTATAAGTGGACTTATTATTGGATCTATGATTGAAAAAATATTTTCCACCCAATTTTTTGGAATTAAGATATCCTTGTTGAGTTCGTGTGGGCTCTCCCCTCATTTTCTTTTCCAGACCTGCCTTGGCTCCATTGTAAGGGATCTCGCGTCTATCAGAATGAAGTGGCTTTGAATCAGCCTCCAGCACATTGACCACATCATCTGTTCTGAGGGTCCACTGCAGTATAAAGGAGCAATGCTCCGTTTGGAGAGGCATCATTCAGCTGAAGCTTCAACAGTGCTTACCTGTCCACTCTGTTGGTCATATAGATCTAGTGGATTGATTTTAAAGAACTACAGTTAAACTGCTGATCATGGGAGATTGTGTGAATTGGCTGCTGTTTCTCCTATATTATCATGTTGATTACACTTCCAAAGTCCTTGGTTGGATGCAGAGCATTTTGTCCCATCATGAGGTCATGTATACATACAAGTTTCTTTCCTTGATTGCTACAAACTTTTCATCCAAGGTAACATCTGATCAGTCTCCACTCCATCCTCTGCAATGCAATCATTTCTTTCCTCTGTCAAAGTAAATTTATTATCAAAGTACTGTATGTAGTAGATATCAACATAAACTACCTTGAGATTCATTTCCTGCAGGCATTTACAAGAGAATAAAGAAATACGATAAAATTTATGAAAACTATAAACAATGACTAACAAACAACCGATGTACAAAAGGCAAATGGCGCAAATAATAAAAAAGCAAATAAGTAATAACGAGAACCTGAGTTGCAGAGTCCTTGAAGTGAATCTCTTGGTTGTAAATCAGTTTAAAGTTGAGGTGTGTGAAGTAATCCATGCCAGTTCAGATGCCTGATGGTAGCTGGGTGACGTGAGCCTGGTGGTGTGATTTTGTGAGCTGCCAGCCAGTATATTGCCAGTGCCACCTTGGTTTCCTATTGAGTGGTTACCAGAACTGCACACAACATTCCATCTGAGGGTTAAAATCCTATCATACAGTAAAGGCAGTCAGCACGGGCAGATAGTGATCAGCCAACAACTCTTCTTTCAAATTAGGTACTTATAATTTATTACAGCACCTCAATCCTTATACTTCCTACTGTACTTCTTGGGTAGTGCTTTCCACCTCTGCATTATGACTAAGAATTCAGACTCCCATCAAGGAACCTGCTAATGGAAGCTATTCCATGTCCTCACCCAGATTAAGATTCAGCACGCTTATTTCTTATGGGATAAAGATACATCTGAAATCTGTGCATTGCATTCAGTGCAGTGAGCTCTCAATCACATCCCTTGCAGCAACAAATCTGTTGCAGGACTTCAGGCTCAAAACTCAGTTGCTTCTCAAAGAAGACAGGCATCTGCGACAAAATTAATCACATCTCCATTACACCAGCACAGCCTTTGGCGATCTCAAAGTGACCAAGACTCAACACTAAACCTATGGACTACTCGTCAGCGTCGTCCTTGTCCTCCAGTATGTTTCAGAGACCTGGACTAGTTATAGTAGGCACCACAAAGCACTGAAGGAACACCACCAATGCTGCTTACAATAAATCTTCCACATTTATCAGCAGGGAATGCAAGCTAATGCCTGGGTCCTCTCCCAGATCAATATCATAAGACTATAAGATATACAGTGCCTATAAAAAGTATACACCCGCTTTGGAACTTTTCAAGCTTTATTGTTTTACAATATCGAATCATAGTGGATTTAATTTGGTGTTTTTTGACATTGACCAACAGAAAAAGACTCTTTCGTGTTAAAAGTGAAAACAGACCTCTGCAAAGTGATCTAAATTAATTACAAATATAAAACACAAAATTATTGATTGCATAAGTGTTCATCCCCTTCAAGTCAGTATTTGGTAGATGTACCTTTGGTAGCAATTGCAGCCTTGAGTCTGTTTGGATCGGTCTCTATCAGCTTCGCACAACTAGAATCCGCAACTTTTCCCCATTCTTCTTCTCAAAACTGCTCAAGCTCTGTCAGATTGCATGGGGATCGTGAATGAACAGCCCTTTTCAAGTCCAGCCAGAAATCCTCTGTTAGATTGAGGTCTGGACTCTGACTTGGCCACTCCAGTTAAATTTGTTGTTTTTAAGCCATTCCTGTGTAGCTTTGGCTTTATGCCTAGGGTCATTGCCTTACTGGAAAACAAATCTTCTCCCAAGTCGCGATTCTCTTGCAGACTGAATCAGGTTTTCCTCCAGGATTTCCCTGTATTTTGCTGCTTTCATTTTACCCTCTACCTTCACAAGCCTTCCAGGGCCTGCTGCAGAGAAGCATCCCCACAGCGTGATGCAGCCACCACCATGCTTCATTGTAGGGATGGTGAGTTTTTGATGATATGCGGTGTTTAGCATATACCAAACAGAGAGTTTAGTCTGATGGCCAAAAAGATCAATTTTGATTTCATCAGATCATAGAACCTTCTTCCAGCTGACTTCAGAGTCTCCCACATGCCTTCTGGCAAACTCTAGCTGAGATTTAGAAACATAGAAACTTAGAAAACCTACAACACAATACAGGCCCTTCAGTCCACAAAGCTGTGCTGAACATGTCCTTACCTTAGAAATTACCTAGGACTACCAATAGCTCTCTATTTTTCTGAGCTCCACATACATATTCAGAAGTGTCTTAAAAGACCCTATTGTATCCACCTCCACCACCATCGCTGGCAGCACAGTCCACACACTCACCACTCACTGCGTAAAAAACTTACCCCTGACATCTCCTCTGTACCTGCTTCCAAGCATCTTAAAACTGTGCCCTCTCATGCTAGCCATTTCAGCCCTGGGAAAAAGCCTCTGACTATCCACACGATTAGTGCCTCTCGTCATCTTATACACCTCCATCAGGTCACCTCTCATCCTCCATCCCTCCAAGGATAAAAAGGCCAAGTTCACTCAACCTATTCCCATAAGGCATGCTCCCCAATCCAGGCAACATTCTTGCAGATCTCCTCTGCACCCTTTCTATGGTTCCCACATCCTTCCTGTAGTGAGGCGATCAGAACTGAGTGCAGTTCTCCAAGTGGGGTCTGACCAGGGTCCTATATGGCTGCAACATTACTTCTCGGTTCCTAAACTCAATCCCATGATTGATGAAGGCCAATGCACTGTATGCTTTCTTAACCACAGAGTCAACCTGCGCAGGTACATATCAGTTTTTTCGACAGTGGTTTTCTCTTTGCCACTCTCCCATAAAGCTGTGACTGGTGAAGCACCCGGGCAACATTGTTGCATGTGCAGTCTCTCCCCTCTCAGCCACCGTAGATGGAAACTCCTCCAGAGTTGTCATAAGTATCTTGTTACCCTCCCTCACTCATCCCCTTCTTGCAGTGTCTCTCAGTTTTTGAGGAATGCCTGCTCTAGGCAGATTTACAGTTGTGTCATAATCTTTCCATTTCTTGATGATTGACTTAATTGTACTCCAAGGGATATTCAGTGACTTACAAATTTTCTTGTATCCATCTCTTGAATTGTGCTTTTCAATAACCTTTGTGCAGAGTCACTTGGAGTGGTCTTTTGTCTTCCTGGTGTAGTTTCTTACAGGATACTGACTCACCAGCAGCTGGACCTTCCAGATACAGGTGTAATTTTTCTATTGAAACACCCTGACTGCACACAGGTCTCCAAAAACAGATGTCCATTTAACTAATTATGAGACTTTGAAAACCAATTGGCTGCACCAGTTATGGTTGGATGTGTTATATATTAGGGAGGGGTGAACACTTATGCAATCAACTATTTTGTGTTTTATATTTGTAATTAATTTAGATTACTTTGTAGAGATCTGTCTTTACATTGACACAGAAGAGTCTTTTTCTGTTGATCAGTGTCAAAAAAACCAAATTAAATCCACTGTGATTCACTGTCGTAAAACAGTAAAACATGAAAACTTCCAAGTCCAGTGAATACTTTTTATGGACACTGTTGAAGCAGAACTTGGCCTTCTGGCCCATCAAGTCTGATGGCTGATTAAATTTTTCTCTCAGCCCCAATCTCCTGTCTTCTCCCCATACCCCTTCATCCTCAGTGTCAAGGTTCTAATTACACTCAGGTATCCCGAACACGTCAGCTACATCATTGAAATACCCAACACCAGATTCCCAAAACAGGCATTTTACTCTAAGTTCCATTATAGCAAGAGATTTCTTGGGAACACTTCAACGATGTTCTCAAAAGTTCCTCAAAATGTAATATTTCATCTGACTCACGAGAACATCCAGCCAGTAAAAATCAAAAGGGAGAATGGGCATCCCAAAAAGAAAAAAACTGTTTATCTGGAGCACATAAAAGCCCACTGAAACTAGCTGAAGGAGCATACCACATCTCAGGTTATCCAGATAGCCACCCCAAATAACACACCTCCTGACCCACTTGGTATATTCTGGAAATATTGGAATAACATCTACATATCTATGTGCCAATGCTAATTATTGGAATAATGTATTATGCCAAGATAATGTGTATGCCTCTTCCTTGCACAATCATTATCAAGGTTCAAAGTAAATGTATTAATAAAGTATGTGTACATCACAATGTACTACCCTGAAATTCATCTTCTTGTAGGCATTCACAGTGAAATGAAGAAATACAATGGAATCAATGAAGAACTACACACAAAGACTGATAACCAATGTGAAAAAGAAGGTATACTGTGCAAATACACAAAATCAAATATATAGGCATCCGTTAGTCTCGAGAGCCCATGGATTTGCGCCTTGGAATGGTTTCCAGGGCACAGGCCTGGGCAGGGTTGTATTGGAGACTGGCAGTTACCCATGCTGCAAGTCTCCCCTCTCCACACTACCGATGTTGTCCAAGGGAAGGGCAAGGTCTGATACAGCTTGGCACGGGTGTCGTCGCAGAATAATGTGTGGTTAAGTGCCTTGCTCAAGGACACAACACGTTGCCTTAGCTGAGGATCGAACTAGCGACCTTCAGATCACTAGACCAACGCCTTAACCACTTGGCCATGTGCCAACACAAAAACAAATAATAATCATAAATAAGTAAATGAATAATACTGAGAACATGATTGGTAGAATCCTCGAAAGTGAGCCCACAGGTCATGAGTCAGAGCAGTGTTGAAGTGGGTGAAGTTACCCACGCTGGTTCAGGAGCCTGATGGTGGAAGGGGAATAACTATTCCTCAACCTGGTGGTATAGGACCTGAAGCTCCTAAAGCTCCTATACATCCTTTCCAGTGGAGGCAGTGAGAAGAAAGCATGGTCTTGATGGCTGGGGTCCTTGGTGATAGATGCAGCTTTCTTGTGTTTACACTCCTTGCAGATGTGCTCCAAGACTCCAAGGGGAATCAAGACTCCAAGTCACTGCCTCTATCTCCTAAGGAAAACAATTATTACTTTTGTTAAGCTGCATGAAAATCTTTCCTGACCATCGTTTCCGTCAAGCCCTATTGTACATGGTTGGAATGAAAGGCTTGTTTCACTGCAACTTTCCGTTCTTTGTCTGTCTTCATTTCAGGTAGAGATAAAATGTTAAAATTAGAATCAGGTTATTCAGAAATGTGTGAGGAATGGCTTCCTGACGTCAGAAATATTGAATTTACTCCACAAGAGTGTGTTAACATATTTTCGTGACTGAAATTAGATTTTTGTTTGTCGTGGGTTTTGAGAAACATGAATCAAATGTGGGTAAAAAGGTTTAGAGGTGCAGAACAGCTGTTATCTAATTAAACAGAAGAACAAGCTCATAGAATTAACAACCTATTCAACACCATGAGGACATCCAATTGATTCTTCAGTTATGACTTAAAAACACAAATCGCAGTTGATTACATTTGCCAATCCGAGTTCAGGGAGGGTCATGTTGATCGCTTGAAGCATGTCAGGATTAAGAATGGGGTAGCAGATTGATGGAACATATGATAGTGGATAAAAAAAACAGATGAGAAATAGGATAGGAATAGCTGGGGTCTTGACAGAGAGTTCTGCATCTTCAGTAATCACAGGTAAGGTACCATAAGACAGGAGGACAGCTAATGCTGGTCCTTTAGTTGAGGAAGAACAAGCCAAGGAACTACAGTCCAATAAGCCTTCAATCAGTGGAAGGAAACTTACCATTATATTCTAAAGGCAGAATATAGGTACATTTGAAAAGGCAGAGGGTGTCTCTGTGCTATAGTGTTCTATGACTCCAAGACTAAAGATGAACAAAGCTCCAGTGATAACAGTTAACCAATAAAATAGCCAGATTCACATAGTGTGACACCTACAGTACTACAGAAAAGAAGCTTCTAGAAAAACACAGAAGCAACTGTACCATAATTGCTGGAAAATAATGTGATTATATAAAAAAACAAGCAAGCACAGGGAAGTTAAATTTCAAGAAAAACAACAATCCTACGCCCCAATGCAACAGCATTAAGGAATATTAACGAACTCAAGCTATGGGGTTCAATTGGTGGCACGGGTACAGTAGACTGGGTGGCAGCTCAGGCATATGGCACCTTTATTTTCATAGGTTGAAACACAGAATATAAAAGCTGGAATACTGTGCTGCAATTTTACAAAATATTAGTTAGACTTCACTGGAGGTGCTGTATACTGTTCAGTTCTCAACACACCATAGGCTGTGAAGAGAGTGTAGAGGAAATTCATCAGCATGTTGTCTTGATTGGAGGATTTTACTTATGGGGAGAGGTTTGATAAACTGGGTTTGCTTTCCCTGTAGTGAAGGAGCCTATGTGGTGACCTGACGGAGGTATAAAATGTTATAAGAGTCAGAGGGATGATCATCAGAATCTTGTTCCACCAGTTGGGGTAGTTGAAATAAGAGGACATACATTTAAGTGAGCGGAAAGAAATTTGAGGGGAAGGTTTTATACATAGAGGGTGGTTGATATCTGGAACACTGGCAGAGGAGGTATGGAATCAGATACAATCAACCCACTGAGACATTTAGGCAGCAACTTTAACGAGGAAGGCATTAAAAAAGCAGACCCAGTGCTTGCAAATGCAAGTAGCTTAGATGGGCAAAAGGGTGTGTATGACTATGATGGGCTGAAGGGCTGGCTTCATGTTCTACTGTTCTAGGATTCTATGAATGAATTATAGAGGAAGCCCATTTTGTGAAAGCAGCGCTGTAGTATAGCATATGGATACAGGAAGGCACAGGCTTATCAATTCTACAAGCCCGACTGACAATAAACTGGATCTCCTGGAATAAAGCTTGCTGAAAATGATGAAACAAATTAAGACATTGAGATAAATTAAAAATTTAGTACATTGCCATGTGAACCACAGCTATCTCTATCTTGCCCCCTTTGCAAAGAATGCTGTGTGGAGTTTGATCATTGCAGGGTGAAGAAAATGATGGAGCAATTGAGAATACTATCTGGAGTCTGTGGAAGAGAGTTTAAGAGGATGGAAGGATAAGATGATAAGGAGTAATTATATAAATTGGTCACTTGGGAATTGAGTAGTTGTAGAGGTGAAAGCAAGACCACAACAGTCATGATAACCTGTTTCATATGGTTTCGAATTGCAAACCAGATGTCAAAAGTGGGAAATTCATAGACATTTCCCAACAAAACTGAAGCAGAAATATATATTAATTCAAATGTACATAAAGATATTATTTCAATCAGGAAATAATATTTCAGGAAATAAAATCCAGAGTGTTTCAATATCTTTTGGTAGGAAGACAATGGAGAGAGTATGCACACACAAAGCAGTAACATTTTAAATAGTGCAACGAGCGTTGGAAATGGTTGTACTAAAATCTTTAATGGTTGCATTACAGTTACAGAGTTAAAGTGCACGAGCATTTCTGGGCTTCAGATTCAGAAGTGTTAGATACAAAAGGTATACAAGTATGTAGAATTGTGTTTATTTCCAGGCACCATGCTTTACAGAGCTGCAGCCGAGATTTCCTGGAATAACTCCAGAACTGAGAGATTTGCGATATGTGGATAAAGAGAAAAGTTTTGTTTCTTCTTAAAGCAGAGAAGAGATTTCATAATAAAATGATACTGACAACCAAAGGGCCAATTTCCAGAATGTAAGTGTTTAAGAAAATGAACAAGAAAACTTGAGACAACATAGGGAAATAAAAATTCATGAACAAATAGTAAGAGGCAAAAAGGTATCAGTTGACTCATGTACTAGATAGAAACTCAGCAGTAGCCTTCACTTAAAGGAGCTAAAATTGCAAAGATATGGAAATAGCAAAGTAACACACAAAATGCTATAGGAAGCCAACTGGTCAGGCAGTATCTATTGAAAGGAAGAAAGAGCCAATGTTTCAGGCTGAGACCCTTCTTTGCGATTAGAAAGGAAGGGGGAAGAAGCCAGAATAAAAAGATGCGAAAGATGCGGGGGGGGGGGGGGGGGGAAGGGAGGGTAGGAGAACAAACTGGCAGGTGATAGATGAAGCCAGGTAGGGGAGGAAGGTGTAATCCAAGTAGGGTTTGAATGAAGGATAGACATTGGGACTGACTTTTCTTTGCAACAGCCATATAATATCAAGGCCCAAATGATGCACTTTTTTTTGTTTACTTATCTATAACATAGAAAAGGTTCCCAAATTTCTGAGCCACTGGAGCTTCCCTAGCTTCACAATTGGATACAAATAGTGATTGACAGGGATCATTTGCACAATTGTCAAGTTAAATAGAAGTTCAAGTTCAAGGTAAATTTATTATCAAAGTATATATATGTCACCACATACAACCTTGAGATTCATTTTCTTGCGGGTGTTCACAAAAAAAAAAACAAGAATCACAATAGAATCATTGAAAGCCCACACTCAACAGGATGGACAACAACCAGTGTGCAAAATGGGCAAATACAAAAAGAAATAAATGAATAATAATAATGACAATCCAACCCATTACAGCAGTTTAACTCAGTCTGATTACTTACACTTGCACAATCAAGTGGCAAACATCATTCACCAAAATCTTGCTTTAAGATACTAATTCGTAAAAGACACCATACCTTACTATAAATACAAGCCTGAACCAATTTTAGAGTCAGAGTCCCACAAATTGTATTACGAGCAATCCATCATTACAGATAGGATAATCCATAATAAACACCCGGATACACTAATACAGGAAAAAGAAGCAAGAACAACTTACTTAATAGATATAACCATTCCAGACGCACAGAACTTACAGAAAGCAGTAAGTGAAAAACACCTGAAATATTATGAATTAAAAGAGGAAATTGATAGACTATGGAACATGATCAGGGTATACACTGTCCCAATAGTAATATCTACAACTGCTGTCATCACAAAGTCACTACACAATAACGTTAAACAATTAAACAAAGCAACACAGTAATAGTTATGTAAATCTCCAGAAAGCCACGATGTTAAACACCACTAGAATAGTCCAAAAGTTCCTAGCAATTGAGAAATGAGTGTGCTTGGCTCGGCCCATAGCTCAGGTTTTACCAGCTTAAGCTGAGAGAAAAATAAATTAAAAAATAAATAAGCAATAACTATCAAGAACATTAGATGAAGAATCATTGAAAGTGAGTCCATAGGATGTGGGAACTGATCAGTAATGGGGCGAGTTAAGTTGAGTGAAGTTATCCCCTCTGGTTCAAGAGCCTGATGGTTGTTTACTGTTATTATTGTGATTATTGTTTCTGAACCTAGCGGTTTGTGCCTGTACTCCCTATTGATGGCAGCAATGAGAACAGAGCATGTCCTGGGTGGTAGGGGTCTGTGATGATCTTTACTGCTTTCCTGTGACAGCGCTCCAAATAGATGTGCTCTATGGTGGGGAGGGCTTTCCTGTGTCAACAATTGTTTTATCTTTGTATTGATGTATAAAATAAACTGGATAGACAACATCTTTTGACTATCAATTACTAAATTCAATAATAAACTGGTAAGATATTGAGAGCGAATATCAAACAATGGAGGTGCTGACAGCTGCTAGATGCAGGGCTAACAGAAGATTTTTTAAAAATGTTAGTTAGTATAGAATTAATTATATGATAAGGAATGCTTGTTTTCTGCACAAATGCCTTAATATCCTCTCAGGTTTAGGCTGGAGTACATTCCACAGTAGTTAAGTAATTTAAGCCCAGAAGCCTGTTCAGTATGTGAGCCCCTTACATATTTCTGATTTGAGGATACTGTAATATTCAGCAGTTTGAAATGAAAGTGAACATAAAAATGATTGGAATGGGCATTTTCTGAGAAAGAACACAGATAAAGAGATGAGAAACTGCTGCATTCTGGTTTTCACTGAAACGTGGTTAAACAACAACGTGCCCAACTCTGTGTTTCAACTGAACAGGATGACTCTGTTCCATGCTGACAGGGACTCCCTGTTGGGAAATCCAAAGGAGGTGGAATCTGCGTGTATGGTAACAAAGGTTGTGCACAAACTCATCTGCATTGCCACATCTGGGGAAATTGAGCATCTTACAGTTAAATGCCAGCCACATTACCTGCTCAGGGAGTTCACTGTTGTGCTCATCAGCACTTTCTGCGGCTCTCTGAGCATGAACGCCAAGGTCAACTGGGAGAGCTTTACAGTATCATCAGCTTTCTACAACAAGCATGCAGATGGACTTTTCAGACTTCAATCACGTTAACCTGCAGGATATTTTACTCAGATTCCACCAATACATCACCATGGACCATGTTTATACAGACATGGTCCTTATAAAGCCATTCCGTGCCCTCACTTTGGCCTCTCTGACCACATTTACAGAATGTTAATCTCAGCATACTAACCACTGCTGAAAATGGAGACACCAGTCAAAAGGACCATCACTATAAGGGATAATTAAGCAATCTCTCTGCTCCAGGACTGTTTTGAATGGACTAAATAGCGGATGTTCAAGAAGGCCACCATAGATGGAAAAGAGATCAACTGCAAAGAATTTTCCCTCATCAGCCATTGGCTATATTGGTAAGTGTGTCCACGGCAACAGTACGTCAGGACTATTTCCTGTCTGACATTCTATGTACAGCTTAGCACCACTTTATGGACATACAATCAATGTATATGAGCTACCTTAATCATTTATATATATTGCGTCTTTTTACTATTATTGTGTTCTTTATCTTTTGTGATTTTTTTGTGCTGCATTGGATCCGGAGTAACAATTATTTTGTTTTCCTTTATACTGGTGTACGGGAAATGACATCAAACAGTCTAGAATCTCAGATCTTTTGGGGTAGAGCTTGGGCATCGGTGAATTAATAATCCAACTTACTTCAAGTCCAGTGGAATCTAAAAGCTGCTGCTAACGTGCTGTTGCCTGTTTACCCAAGATAAATTTTACTAATTCTTCCCAAACTGTTAAAATGAAGGGTATAAGCATCAGATGTACTCTTGTCTACTGAAATGGATTTACATTTTGCAGTTAAACATTTGCTTCACAATCACCAATGCTAAAAAAGATATTGGACTCCAGCCCAAACTGAGTGAGGCAAAATGAATCGAATTGGAAGAAATCCAAAGGACCACTTAAACGTGCCTTGGCTGGTGAACCAGTGTTTTCCTTTCTTACTCCTCATTGTATCATGGAGTATTTTAAGGATGCAATGAGGAAGTGTAGACTTATGATAGTTTGACGGTTCAGTTAGAAACACATCCTACTCCAGGTGGAAACAAGTAGTGCTGATCTGAAGCTTCACAAAATCGTGAGCAACTGATGTTACTTTTAGTGCAAATATGTTTCACCAAGGCATCAGTTTTGAAATGTAACTGCCATTACGAAGAAGACATGGCACTGCCTTTCTTAGATGTTTGCGCATATTCAGCATGTCATCTAAAACTTTTGACAAACTTCGATCCATGTACAGTACAAAGACGGCCAAACAACCAATATGCAAAAGATAACAAACCGTGTAAATATGAAAAAAAGCAATAAATATTGAGAACACGAGTTGTGGAGTCCACTGTGGAATCAGTTCCGTGTTGGGCTGAGTGAAGTTACCCCTCTGGTTCAGGAGACTAATGGTTGAGGGGTAATAACAGTTCCTGTTCCTGGTGGTTTATGACTTTTCTACTGTGAATGCCCACAAGGAAATTAATCTCAGGGTAGTATATGGTGACTTACATGCACTTTGATATCAAAATTACATTGAATTTGACCTTTGAAGGCTGTATAAATGACAAGGTTCAAGGAAGTAGGGACAACAGAATTTTCTTCCTTATGCATGGCATTAGGGTTACCAATGGTGGCCCAACATATTCCTAGTAGTATGAACACATAATCCCTCTACCTCCAATCTTCCAATTCCAAAGTTCTGTGTTACCTGAGACTCCCAGTAGTACTGTGCCTCATGTCCATTCCAATCAAAAAAGGAACACCCTGAATTACTTGCTTTTTGATTGTTACACCCATTTCCCAATTAAATGAAGGAAAATTTCAATGAAAATCAATGAATAAAATATGCCCAACATATCGATGCATTAAAAAGGAGGCACACCGGTAGCTATACAGTATTTAATTAGGAGTATGAGGAGATTTTGTATAGCACCAATGAAAAAATGATAAAGTAACTCAGCAGGTCATGCAGCGTTTATGGAAAAGAGTAAACAGTCAACATTTTGGGTTGAGACCAGTCCTGATGAAAGGTCTCGGCCTGATCTGTCGACTGATTACTCTTCTCCATAGATGCTGCCTGGCCTACTGAGTCCCTCCAGCATTTTGTGTGCGCCCTTTGGATTTCCAGCATCTGCAGATTTTCTCAAGTTTGTGATTTACCAAAGACTCGAGCAAATTTCCACAGATGTACCATGTAGAGCATTCTGACCGGTTGCATCACCATCTGGTACGGAGGTGCCGCTACAAAGGATCAGAAAAAAACTGCAGAGTCCATCACGGGCACTACCCTCTCCACCATCAATGACATCTTGAAAAGGTGGGTGTCGCGAAGGCAGTATCTGTCATGAGGACCCTCACTGTCCAGGTCGTGCCTTCTTCTCATTACTATGGTTACGGAGGAGGTACAGAAGGCATTCACTTACTATTTTAGAAACAGATTCTTCCCCTCTGCTTTCAGATTTCTGAACTTACTGTATCTTATAGCAATTTTTATGTCTTGCACTATACTGCTGCCGCAACCATATAACAATTACAGCACGGAAACAGGCCATCTCGGCCCTTCTAGTCAGTGCCGAACGCTTACTCTCACCTAGTCCCACTGGCTCGCACTCAGCCCATAACCCTCCATTCCTTTCCTGTCCATATACCTATCCAATTTTACTTTAAATGACAATACCGAACCTGCCTCTACCACTTCTACTGGAAGCTTGTTCCACACAGCTACCACTCTCTGAGTAAAGAAATTCACCCTCATGTTACCCTTAAACTTTTGCCCCCTAACTCTCAAATCATGTCCTCTTGTTTGAATCTCTCCTACTCTCAATGGAAAAAGCCTATCCACATCAACTCGATCTATCCCCCTCATAATTTTAAAAACCTCTATTAAGTCCCCCCTCAACCTTCTACGCTCCAAAGAATAAAGACCTAACTTGTTCAACCTTTCCCTGTAACTTAGGTGCTGAAACCCGGGTAACATTCCAGTAAATCTTCGGTGTGCTCTATTTTGTTGACATCTTTCCTATAATTCGGTGACCAGAACTGTACACAATACTCCAAATTTGGCCTTACCAATGCCTTGTACAATTTTAACATTACATCCCAACTCCTATACTCAATGTTCTGATTTATAAAGGCTCTGATTTATAAATTTACAAATCTATAAAATTTATAAATTTGTAACAACAAATTTCACAACATATGTCAGTGATAATCAACCCCGTGCTGAAAATGAAATTAAAAAATTTGAATGCCCTCCTAGTTACTTGATGTGCACAGAAAATCCCCCTTTTGCATTGGTGGCCCTATGCAGCAGGCTCAGCATAATGCAATGCTTCAAAATGAATCAGCACAACTCCTTCCAATCGGAGCCAGAATTTGGCCTGGCAGAGAAATACTTGCTTCTTCAGGCTGGCTCAGCAGTATTCTGTTCCAGGAATATTTTACACGTAGTAATAGAAGAGAATTCTCTCACACATTCCATCTCACATAAACAACACAGCAAAACAAAGGATTCTATAGTTCTTGGGCCATAATGAAGACCTAATATATGTAATGTCTTCTTTGTATTTCACTGAATGAAACTAGGATTACAGATGGACTTCACTGACCTGTACAAAATGAAGTATGAATCACCAACAGAAAAGGAGCCAATTAACTTACTAATAAGGTTTAATAATAAGCTTTATCAACTCTTAAGTTCATAAAGCTTATTTGTTCCAAACAAGATTTTATTGTCAATATTTTTTAACTTGATAAAATGATATTATATTTGATGTTTCAATTTTCAACATTGAACTTTACCCTCTATAAAAACAGTTTAGGCAGTATTCAAGTTGATTCATAATGAATGCATTATTCATCTTTGCAATTTAGCTTTAAAACCTACAACATATATTAAATCCCCATTATTATTTTTCTGTCAATTAAATTTCTCCCCCACTACATTTTGTTGGTTGTCTTTTAAGGAAATCAGGAAGTACCACATCAAATCAAGAGTAAAACATACAAAAAACAAAAAGGAAGAAAACATCAAGGAAACATCCAGTAATAGTTACAAACACAAGAGGTTCTCCAGATGCTGGAAATCCAGAGCAACACACTCAAAATGCTGAAGGAACTCAGCAGGTCAGATAGCTGACGAGGGGGTCTCAGCCCAAAAAGTTGACTGCTTATTCTTCTCCATAGATGCTGCCAGGTGTGCTAAGTTTATCCAGCATTTTGCGTGTGCTGCTCCAGTGATAGTCAATATTCCAACCTCACCAACCTCAGGTATTTATATGCCTGTATACTTCATGACCGCATGAGAAACAACTAATAACGTAGATGCTGGAATCTGAAACAAAAACAGCAAATTCTGGAAGAACTCAGCCAGTCAATCAACATCCGTGGATAGAGAAGTCCGGCACCTTTTCTGGTCAGTAACTCCTCATCAGAACTGTTGCTCTTTCTAGAGATGCTGCTTCAGTCATTCAGTTCTTCTTGCATTTTCCATTTTTATTTTACACTGTCAATTCTTCAGCTGTCCCTCCTCACCTGCACCTGTTCATAGCATCAATTGCCCTCACTTCCTTGCACACACACACACACTCTGAGAAATCTAAATTTGCTGACCCTCTCCACCTCTGATCCCCCAATGTGGACTGGCTCATGGACTTCTGAATCCTCATCCTGAAGTGAACTCATTGGTCTTGCTGACGTTGAGTGAGAAGTTGTTGTTGTGGCATCACTCAGCTGGATTTTCTCCCTCCTATATGCCGATTCGTCATCACCTTTGATTCAGGCAACAACAGTGGTGCCCTCAGCAAACTTAAACATGGCATTGGAGCTGTGCTTAGCCCCACAGTCATACGTGTAAAGCGAGTAGAGCAAGGGGCTAAGCACACAGCATTGTGGTGCACCTGTGTTGCTGGTGATTGTGGAGGAGATGTAGTTGCCAATCCAAACTGACTAGGGTCTGCAAATAAGGAAATCCAGGATCCAATTGCACAAGGAGTATTGAGGCCAAGGTCTTAAAGCTTATTGATTAGTTTTGAGGGGATGATACTATTCAATGCTGAGCTGTAGTTGATAAAGAGCATCCTGATGTATGCACCTTTGCTGTCCAGATGTTCCAGGGTTGAGTGAAGAGCCAATGAAATTGCTTCTGTTGCAGACCCATTGCGCCGGTACGCAAATTGGAGTGGATCCAAATTGTTTCTCAGACAGGAGTCGATATGTTTTATCACCAAACTGTCAAAGCACTTCATCACAGTGGATGTAAGCATTACTGGACGACAGTCATTGAGGCAGGTTATCAGGTTCTTCTTGGGCTCTGGATTAATTGAAATCTGCTCAAAGCAGGTGGATACCTCAACCTGCTGAAGTGAGCAGTTAAAAGATACTGGTGAACCCTCCCCCTAGTTGACCAGCGTAGGGCTTTTGTACTCAGCCATCTGGGCTGGATGCTGTCTGTGAGTTCACCCTCTCACATCAGCCTTACAGACCAAAATCTTTGGCTGTTCCAAATAATAGGACTGGTATAATGAAAAACTATGATTGCTAATGCAATGATTTTGAATATTTTGGATAGTTTATAATCTTCCTCAGTTGAGATGGGGGTTTTCCTACTAATTTTCTCTTTTGAAGACTAAAATTAGTGTGCTCCCAGTCTTAAACATTTGCTAAGATTGTGGATCCCTCCAATCTACTGCCCACAGCAGAACACTCAGTCCAATTACAGTGCACCAACTTACAATAAATACATTACACAATGCATGATGATTAAGGACAACTACAAACAAATTCTTCACACTCATCTTTGTTCCTCTGAACCAAATGTTAGCTGAGGCCATATGCCTGACCCAAGCTTTTTATCCACATCACTTCATATTAAGCCAGAGGTTTATGAAGTAAGACCAAGAGGGAAAGAGAAGGACTGAAAAAATATGACAGTTGTTAACTTGTCATGCTCTTATTTAAAAATGTTATTTCCATTTGACTTTTTACAAACATTCTGTACACCGTTTGCCATCCCTTTGAAAATAAAGGATAAAAAGGTTTAAGATGCTTTTTACTTGGGGTAAAAGGGAGGGGGTGCTGATTGAGTAATTGGCTAATCCCTATCCCAAAAGTGTAGATGGGCATATAGATGATAGAAAAATGGAGAACCATGTGGGAAAGGAAAGTCAGATTGATTTGAAGTATATTATAAGTTTGGCATAACATTTTGGGTCAAAGAGTCTGTACTGTGCTATCCTATGTTCTATCAGCCCAAACAGAGCAGATCTTCCTGCTCACTAGGACTTTTGTCCATTCCTGCTTCCTTCCCTGAACCTCATTGTCTCAGATCAGCCTTACGTCCCTATCTACACTCATCAAAATATCTCAACGAGATTTAGACGTAAAGTTTGCTCTTTTCAAAACAAATTAATTTGAAGTTAACTTTTTGATGATCTTGCTTTGATGCAAGTAACCATTTTGGAGGGCCAGAAAAATAGATTACTTTTCTCATAACAGAAAAGAGAAGGGAACATTGAAAAGAACTTGAGTGCATTTAATACTTTTCATAACTTCAGAATGCCCCAAACTGCATTACAGAAAGGTAAGAATTTATGCAGTGCCCTCACAGTTGTAATGAGGAAACATGGCACCAAATTTTATACACAATAAGGTGCTAACAGCTAATATGACAATGACCAAGTATTCGAACTTTAATATTTGAGATTTAAAATTAGGCCTGGATGACAAGTTAAAATATTCTGGATACCAGGATACTTCTTGTGTCTTATTTTATTTATGTAAATGTTTATTGGTATTTTCAAAGATATATCCCACTGCATGGAAATGCGCTTTTCTCCCAATGTAGGATACACACATTAGTGCTCTGACATTAACCTGTAATTATCCATCTATTACAAATGCACTCATATTTTAAATAGATTACAAATTCTCCCAAGAAGGCATCAATGCTTTCAACTTTTCCATTAATGTCCCAATAACTGAGTAAAACTAAAATATTTCTAATCACTGCCTTTAAATTAGATTCCATTTATTTAGCTTCAGCCTTTACAGTAAAACATCCCAAAGGGCATTTGGGCATTGGTTAACCTTATATTAGCTCGCAGTTGTAGAATCCTTAATTTCAAGAAAATCTGAATATTTTGAACAGCAGCTTTTTCCTTCCCTATTTGCTGATAATTGGATAATTTCCCACCTGGCTAGTGACCAGAAATATCTTTAATTGGCTACAGTGTTTCACCAACTAAACTAAAAGTGGTCAGTATTGTGTTCTTAATAAACAAGTTATTTGAAAGAGTCATGATTGTCTTTTTCCTTATGGATAAGTAGTAATGTTCAAGGCATCTGAAGAGACAATGTTTGAGTTATGGTATAGTACATTAATATGAGCTGGAAGTCATAGAATCATAGAACTCTAATGCACAGAAATAGACCCTTCAGCCCATCTAGTCTGTGCCAACTTATTATTCTGACTCGTCCCATCAACCTTCACCTGGACCATAGTCCTCCACACCCTTCCCATTCATACATTTATTCAAATCTCTCTTAAATGTTGAAATCAAATTTGCATCCATCACTTCAGCGGGCAGCTCATTCCACACTCTGACGAAGAACCTCCCACTAGGTTCTCCTTAAGGATTTCACCTTTCACCCTTAACCTATGACCTTAGTTCTAGTCTCACTGAATGGTAGTGTAAGATTTTTAAGTTATAGGTAGAGTTTAATACAACACATTTTTCCTAAGCATTAATGATGTTTGGCTCCTCTCAGAATTGATGAAATACTTGGGGTGGCACGTTTACAACCGAATGATATTTTTGTTGTTTCTGTCATACCTCATTGCTGCCATTGCAAAGTGAGAGGATCAGATTGGAAAAGGAAATCAAGGAGCCTGAAGAGATTATTTTAATAATTGTTTAGTAGTAAATATTTAGTGTGGGATTTAGCACCTCAGCACCTAGAAACAACACAACTGTGATGAATGCTTAACACATTAGTGTAAAATTGCTCTATTTTAAAATGATTGATTTGGGAACTGCATTTGTTCACTAATCTAAAACAATACATTATTGGCCATCAGTGTTACACAAGACATTTCTAAGATTAGGGACTGAGATTTACCAATTGTTAAAAGCCTTACAGTCTTAGCAACTGATCTGTTTCAAGTAACAAACCCACATATCTGACCTCAGTCTCTCCTGATAGAAAAAATATACAATTAAAATTATGTACTCTGATTTTCAGAGCCTATCGAGCTCATCTTTTTTCAGAAACACAAGAGATTCTGCAGATGCTGGAAATCCAGAATGGCACACACAAAATGCTGGAGGAACTCAGCAGGTTCGACAGCATCTACGCAGGGGAATGAACTGATGATGCTTTGGGCCCAGGCCCTTCATCAGGACTGGAAAGGGAAGGGGAAGAAGGTGGGAGGTGGGGGAGGAGTAAAAGCTGGCAGGTGATGGAGAAAGAGGCTGCATCTTTTTCTCGTTTTGGTCATAATACATTTTTGGTCACCCTTTGCAGTGCCTTAAAAGCAATCGTGCCACTGCCTTTGTTTATCTTTCTTCATAAGTTCTAATAGAATGGGAGGGTGGGAACCAAAAGATAACAATAGAGTGAGAAATTGTACAGTATTGTACAAGATCAAAGGGCAGAGCTTTGCTTTGTGTAAATTCACAGTGTAATAATTAACGCAAGTATTTTCCCAAGTACAAATAGCCACGTGAGGATTATTAGGTATTCTTCAGGTCAAGCTTTGCACATCCATACTCACATCATTCTCCAGACGTACAGTAGAGAGCATGATAACAAGTTGCATCACTGCGTGGTATGTAAATTCCACTGTGGCTGACAGGAAGGCTCTACAACGGGTAGAGAAAATTCCCAACATACCACTGGCATCAGCCTACAGAAAGGTGCTGGAAAAGGGCCAGTTACATCATGATGGATCCCACAAACCTTGCTCATGGACTGTTTGTCCCACTCCCTTCAGGGAGGAGAATACATAGCCGGGACCAGCAGAATCAAAAACAGTTACTTTCTGCAAGCAGTAAGATTGATCAACACCTCCATCCACTAACTCTACCATCACTTTAATATATCCCATCAGTCACCTTATGAACAGCTTAGCATCACTTTATGTGCATATAAACAATCTATATACATGAGCTATCTTGTGTACAGGCAGTCCCTGAGTTACGAACGTCCGACTTACGAATAACTTGTACTTACGAATGGCCTGCCATAAAGCCTATTATATTATAAATTCGTCAGTGTCCGCCATTTAAAGTCGGATCACATTGCCATTAACACTGTGTTGAGTGTGTAACTTTGTATTTGGCTTAAATTTTTCTTAGCAAGATTCACCCTGGCCCCCCTTTTCCAGTCAGCACCGCCCCCACTTGTCCCACTTAACCTGTCTCAGTGCGGGTGGACTTTAGGACCCAGGGGAACTCAGGACCCGCCGCCCGCGGCTGCTGCTGAATCCGCACTGTTTCTGTACCGTTGACAGAAAACAATCACAATTGAAAATAAAGTGGAAATAATAAAGTGATTGGAAAGAGGTGAAATGACACCGATCATTGGAAAAGCGTTAGGCTACAGTCGGTCACCGATTGAAACAATTTTAATGGAGCATGTGAAAGGCCCTGCCCCGATGAAAGCTACAATTATTACTAAGCAATGCAGTGGTTTAATTATTGAAATACATACATTTCTTAAGTGTTTTATATGCATAGAAAGGTAAAATGTATACTATATACTAAGACAAACATTTGACTGACACTAAATTATACCAGATGTATCTGTTCCGACTTAATGTACAAATCCGACTTAAAGATAGACTCAGGAATGGAACTCATTCGTAACCCTAGGACTGCCTGTATTTATATTTATTGTGTGTCTTATTATTATTATTGTTGTGTTTTTTATCTTCAGTGTTTTGTTTTTATGCTGCAATGATCTGGAGTACAATTATTTCATTCTCGTTACAGTTGTGTACGGGAAATGACATTAATCAATCTTGAATCCTGAAGATGGTGCCGAGCTGCAGTCTTCATCAAGATCATGGCTCAGTCTTAATTGTTATTTTCGGTATACAGGCATGGTTTTGGCAACAGAGAGGGGAGTTAGGACTGGAGACTGTAGGCTTGGAGTTGGAGGACCATCCGTGTGTGTGGGAGGGTGGGAGGGATAAAAGGGGCTTATTTTGTTGTTGTTGTTCTGTCGGTTGTTGTGTTCTGTATTGCTGTGTCTATGTTGTTCTGCTGAGCACGGTGGCCATGCTATGTTGGCACTTAAATATGTGGCGACGCTTGTGGGCTGCCCCCAACACGTCCCTAGGTTGGTGTTGGTTGTAAATGCAAACAACACATTTCACTGTATGTTTCGATGTACATGTGGTAAATAAATCTAAATCTCTCAGACAATGGTAAACAGGTTCAAAAAGAGGGATGGTGTAGATACTGCTGTTCCAGGAATAAATATTCCTTAGCATTAACTTTCCAGCAAAGACAAGGAGAGATGGAATAAGAAATAGACTGGAGAAAAGAAAATATTACATTCCGGAGTGAGGCTGGAATCTAAAATAATAATAGAAAATGCTGAAAATACTCCCATCTGATGAAAGGCAACAACAGTGAATATAAAAATTACAAATATTTATCAATGGTGAAGTTCAACAGCTCATTGCAAGAAGAACGTTCTGACCCAATGCTTGTCCTCAGTATTTCTATCAAAATATATTGGATTTTTCTGTCTTTGTGTTAAATTTTATCTTGAAATGATAACTCCTTCTCTCTGGCCATAGATGCTTTCAGCTTGCTGTGTATTTCCAGGGTTTTAGTAACAGCTACTTCCCCTCTGCATTACATCAAGTTCCTGAACAATAAACCCATGAACACCATCTCACTATTTTTGCTCCTTTTCCACACACATATATACATATATATATACACAAAGGTACTTTATTTCTTAATATAATTTATAGTATACTATATGTATTGCACTGTATTGCTGCCGCAAAACAAACTTCACGACACAAGTCAGTGATAATAAATCTGATTCCAATTACCAGCATTTTCTGTGTCGTTCAGATTTTCAACACCTGCAGTTTTTGATTTGTGCAAGGCAATTGGTGTAATTTACTTGGGATTTTGGAAAGGCAATTGAGCAAACGTCACAGAACGAGCATATGTAGAAAGCTGAAGCCAGTTATGAAAGAGGGTCATCATGGAGAGAAGCGCTTATGAACAGGAAAAGGAGTGAACAGTTGTTCTAGACTTGAGGAGTCGGTGTTCCAAAGCATCAGAACTGAGAATATTGCTCCACTCGGGTGTAAAAGCGCCCTTCAAAAATCTGCTAATTATACTCAATTTGGGACCACAAACTGTGAAAAGGAAGGTGATAGACTTCAAGTGAACATAGACAAGCCAATGAAATTACTATTTTTAAAAATTTACTTTTCTCTTTTTATTTGTATGATTGGTCTTCATTTGAACATTAGTTGCTTGTCAGTCTTCATTTATGTATAGTTTTTCATAAATTCTATTGTATTTCTTTATTTTTCTGTATATGTCTACAAGAAAATGGATGTCAATGTTGTATATGGTGGTATATACTACATTGATAATAAATTTACTTTGAACTTTTTGAACTTTGAATTGGGTCAGTGTGCAGCAGATGAAATTTAACATAGATGTGAAAATTAATACATTTTGATAGGAATAGGAGTGGCAAGGATGGACATTGGTGGCATTGAGTGCCCAATACTCACCATGGTTATATACTATTTATCTGTTACCTGTGAATCTACATTTGTTAGCTTATTACTAGGTAGTAGCCTAACCTTGAAAGGTGAAATTCTGCGTGAGTATTGCAAAATGTTTGTCTTCATGTGGGAGGCCCTGACATTCAAGGATTATATTCAGAAGTAATGAAAAACTGTTAAAAACAACTAACTGGAAAAAATGATTAAAAATAAAGATTAAATACATTGTAAAACACAAATACAATGAAAATATTTTAGTAAACTGAATAATTATTTCAAAAACTACAAGTGTTTTGTAGCCATTCCTCTCCATTAAAAAATCATGGATTTCTTGTTCCGAGTCCAGGTCTGACCTGGGCCACTGCTGGGGAACATCTATGTTATTTTACTGTTCTGCTGGGAACCACGAGTCCAACCATGATCATAGTCAGGAAATTGACTATGAATCCTGGCCACAAAGTTGCAAACATGTGGACATCCAAATATCACAGCACTTAAATGGAGCAATGTTGACAATCCCCTGAGAAGTCAACATTTCCAGACAAGCAGTGCCTGGATATAATCTAAAGCAGGTGCAGAACCTTAATGAATTAAGAATCCTTGCTACAGATCTTTGATGGTGACAGGAAAGTAAGGTGGATTAAAAGATGCATTTAGGACCTTCAGCTTTGTAAATAGAGATATGATGTACAAAAACAAGGAAGCTTTGTGGAATGCTCACAAAACTATGGTTCGGCTTTACTGAAGTAATGTCTTTCAGAAATCATTTGAAAGTCTTGGAGGACATGCTGTAAAAAGTGACTCAAATTGGCCCAGGGATGAGAAGCTTCAGTTTCATGGGACAATGGGAGAAATTAAACTTATAGAAACATAGAAATCTACAGCACATTACAGGCCCTAAGGCCCACAATGTTGTACTGATCATATAGCCTACTCTAGAAATTGCCCAGGATTTCCCTACCACATAGCCCTCTATTTTTCTAAGCTCCACGTACCTATCTAAGAGCCTGTTAAAAGACCCTATTGTATCTGCCTCTGCCACCATCACTGGCAGTGCATTCCATGCACCCACCACTCTCTGTGTGCAAACATTTACCTCTGACATCCCTCTTGTACCTACCCCATCCAAGGACCTTCACATTAGCCATTTCAGCCTTGGGAAAAAGCCTCTGGCTATCCACATGCTCAATGCCTCTCATCATTTTATGCCTTATCTTCAGAGAAGAGAAATGCATAGAGAGATTGATAGAATTTGCAAAATTATAAGTTAATAAACTGTTCCTATTAGCATGTTATGAACAGAGAACACTCACGTAAACAAAAAATAAAATGCTGGAAATAGTCAGGTTAGGTTTCACAGCACCTGGAATGAAAGAAACAGTTCATGTTTCAGACCAAAACACTATCAGAAATGCTGGAAATACTTTAACCTAATGATAGCTCAGGTTTATCAATACTAACCATTTTAACAATTGTTAATCATACATGCAATACCTATCAAAACTAAAAGTAAATATTTGAAAATTTAAAATCAGTCGAAACAATTAAATTGCTTAAAAAGTAAGGAAATACTTAAAGCTATTTCAAAAAACCCATAAGGTTGGCTTCACTGTCACATTATATTCTCAACAGGGCAATCCGCACCAGGTTGGGCTTTACCCATTAGGTAACACACACAAAATGGTGGTGGAACGCAGCAGGTCAGGCAGCATCTATAGGAAGAAGTACAGTCGACGTTTCGGGCTGAGACCCTTCGTCAGGACTAACGGAAAACAGAGATAGGAAGAGATTTGAAATTGGGAGGGGGAGGGGGAGACCCGAAATGATAGGAGAAGAGAGGAGGGGGAGGGATAAAGCTAAGAGCTGGAAAGTTGATTGGCAAAAGGGATACAAGGCTGGGAAGGGGGAGTATCATAGGACGGAAGGCCTTGGAAGAAAGAAAGGGGGACGGGAGCACCAGAGGAAGATGGAGAACAGGCAAGGAGTTATTGTGAGAGGGAAAGAGAGAGAATAAAAGAAAAAATATATATAATAAAAATAAATAAACAAACAAATAAATAGGGGTGGGGTAAGAAGGGGAGGAGGGGCATTAACAGAAGTTAGAGAAACCTTGCCTGTTCTTCATCTTCTTCTGCTGCTCCCCCCCCCTTTTCTTCTTCCAAGGCCTTCCATCCTATGATACTCCCCCTTCCCAGCCTTGTATCCCTTTTGCCAATCAACTTCCCAGCTCTTAGCTTCATCCCTCCCCCTCCTGTCTTCACCTATCATTTCGGGTCTCCCCCTCCCAGATCTCTTACTATCTCTTTTTTCCGTTAGTCCTAACGAAGGGTCTCGGCCCGAAACGTCGACTGTACTTCTTCCTATAGATGTTGCCTGGCTTGCTGCGTTCCACCAGCATTTTATGTGTGTGTTGCTTGAATTTCCAGCATCTACAGATTTCCTCAAGTTTGCATTTACCCATTAGGTTCTGGCTTTGGTGACCAAGTTCTCATCACAGCCTAATAAACACTACCTCTCATTTTTGTTCTGCAAATTTGATCACTTTACAGAAATCCCAATATATAACAATGGGAGCAGTCAAGCAGAGTGAAAACTTTATTGTATCACAGCTTTCAAATCAGCTCTCGGGCAGGGAAAAACCCTCACCAAAACTCTACTTGTGTACAAAGAATAGATGGCATTGTATGGGAGGTACAAAAAATAAAGTAGTACAGATGAGTCTATGTGGCAGGTAAGCAAATGCCTTTCTGTACAACGGCAACAAAATGCACTGTGTCGGACTCAGAAAGGCTATACCTTTCTCATGTTAAGAATAAGTGTAGGGTGCTTTGCACTGCACAAATAATGAAAATGCAACAAAGAAGATTTGAGGAGTCTTGGTATGTCACTGAAGTCTAGCAAATTTCTGCAGATGTAATGTGGAGAGCATTCTCATTGGTTGCATCACCATCCAGCATAGAGGGACAGCAACACGTGATTGGAGAAAGCTGCAGAGGCTTGTAAGTTTAGCCAGCCCCATCATGGCATGAATCTCCCCATCATCGAAGACATCTTCAAAGAGAGCTGGCAGAAAAAGGGCGGCTTCCATCATTAAGGACCCCCAACACCAAGAACATGCCCTCTTCTCATTACTACCATCAGAGAGGAGGTACAGGAGCCTGAAAACACACACTCAGTATTTTAGAAACTGCTCCTTCCTCTCTGCTATCAGGTTTCTGAATAGACAATGAACATATGAACACTGCCTCTCTAATTTTGCTGTCATTTTACCCCATTTATTTAATTTTTAAAATATATACAATGGGTTCCGGTTAATTGGTTCATTGGTTAATCGGAGCTGCCACTTATTTGCGACAACACTTGAAGAACAAAAATTAATTGAGATAATAAACAAAGATTCCCTTCATTTATTCGGGACACTATGCCACTTAACTGGGGCAGTGGACTGTTGCCAAACAGTTTCTAATAAGCATCAGTCATGTGAACTTATGAGGCAGGTAGCTACCACCCATCCTTCAGGCAAACACTTTTTAAATAGTGTCATATACATGTATTTATGTTCAAAAAAGCAGTGATTTTTGTCACTGATAGTTGGCGAGAAATAAGCAGTAAGACAATTTAGAATTGTTTTCCTCACTGCGGTTTCAAGCATTCACGCTTGGAGATGCCAGAAACGGTTGGGAGTTCAAATGAAATGATTTCACTACTTCACCAAGTTAGAAACTACAAAGAATTTGAAGGTATTGACAATCATCTTGAATGTTACAATGGAAATGAAGATTTGATGGACACAAATCATCAGAGGCATTGTATAAAAATAATCCATTATCCTCACTAGATGTCTGTGCTAATTTTGATCATTTACAGAGAATCAAAAGAACACAGCAGCATTTTGGTTGTCCATTGTATCCGAAGATGACAGTGAAACTTTTTAAAGTGGAAAAGCCATTGCACTGGGATAGTTCCGCTCTCTGGCCCTCAGAAGTCTGGGTCTAGTGGTACACGTACTTGTAACAAACCGGGGTCTTCTTTGGTTACAGTAGACAATCACGACTTCTGTGTCTTATCATGCAATTCAGTCTTCAGAAAGCTCTGTAGAATTGCCTTCCTGGCCGATGGCTCTCACCGTTAATCTCATCCGTACAGTCTGCTGGAGCTGACTTCACTTAGTTCACTGGGGTATGAGGCCTACTGGCTACCCCCATCTGGTTTAGTCCACCAGTTGAAGCAATGTGGCCACTGTTGCATGCAAATACCTACCTGGACCCGCAGGTGAGAGCTGAGTGTCCGGTGGGGACCAAAGGTGAGTGAGCTGCCCCAGAATGGATATGACAAGCCCTTCACCAGAGGTGCCACCCCTCCTAGACACTCTATACACAGCAGCGTACACCTGAATTCCTTTCTTGTTAACTATTAGGATCTAATACACAGTTTTATAGCACTGTAGTGGCATTGGTAGGATTCTAATTTGTTCTGGATTGTATTTAAATACATAATTTGTTACTCAGTTAAAAGGTAGTTTAAATTTTTTATACCTTTTTAACTATTTAATTTCAGCTATTAATATTGCAATTTATAGTATATTTTATGTATTACATTGTACTGCTGCCATAAAAGAATAAATTTCGCAACACATGTCAGTGATAATCAACCTGATTCTGAATTTAAAAGTTTCAAGATTAGTGCCTGTGGCTACTGTTACAAGTTCTCTAAACAAATCTCATTACACAAAATAAGTAACACTCTTATTCTCATGTCCCCTTCAAATAAGTGCCCATTAATAACTGTTTGTTTTCATTAAAGCTAACTTCCTCCATTGTGTTGTGGCCCATACAGAACACACAGCAGTCTGTCATGAGTAAAGACAAAATACATACCAAAATACTTTCAACTCAAAACGCAGCCAAGTCCACGCATCTCACACCCTTAAGGCTAAAAATAAGACTGGATTTGTTCTAGCAGTCCAAAAACACATGACAATACAAAGAAGAGACAAATCCCATGAATCAGCTCACATCCATGTACAGCAACAGCGTTACAAAACACACAAGTTCACAGGGGAATGTTTTGGATTCAGCCATGACCTCTAACAACAGGACCCAAGAACCTACACAGAATCCTTTACTCTGCTCACCATTTTCGCATTTAAATAGAGCAGAGGCCTGTAGCCCATCTGCAAGCCATGGTTATACAGCATTTAATTTTAGAAACAAAACATGCACACACTCTCAAATCTAAGATGCTTCAGTAATTTAGGAACACATTCGAAATGACTAGTGCTGGGGTTACATCTTAATACATTCCAAACACAAAAAAGAGCATCTGTTACATCTGATGTAACACAGACAAAATGCTGGAGGAACTTCAGCAGGTCAGGCAGCATCTATGAAGGGGAATAAGCAGTCGATATTTTGGGCTGAGACCCTTCATCAGGACTGGAAAGGAAAGGGGAAGAAGCCAGAATAAGAAGATGGAGGGAGGAGGGAGTGGTAGGTGACAGGCAAAGGGGAATGTAGGTGGGTGGGGGGGGGGGGGGGGAGGAGTGTGACTGAATTGAGAAGCTGAGAGGTGATAGGTGGAAAAGATAAAGGACTGAAGAAGAAGGAACCTGATAGGAAAGTGGACCGTGGGAGAGAGGGAAGGAGGGGGGGAACCAGATGGAGGTGAGGGGCAGGTGAGAAGGGGTAAGAGGGGAGCCAGAATGGGGAATGGAAAAAGAGAGAAGAGGGTGGGGGGAGGGGGTAGAAATGACCAGAAGTTAGAGAAATCAATGCTCATGCTATCAAGTTGGAGGATACCCAGAAGGAATATGAGGTGTTACTCTCTCATGCTGTCAGGTTGGGTCACTGTGACTTAGCAATAAGTTGAGAGGACAGAAGAGTGAATGAGGCAAAGGTATGTTCTGCAGACTTTGCTGGCATTATTTATGGTAACTGCAAGCTGTTCAGTACTAGCAGCATCACTGTGAAGATGAAACCCCTAACTACCTGTCCCCAAGAAAAGTTACAACAGAGCAATGCAGAGAGGTACATCCCAAGCTCCTACACAGCGGACATAAGACACTGGACATAATAATACATCTAAGTCAGTCAATACAATCTAGTGAAAGGATATCCAATGTTCAAAGCCGGATTAGAATTTACTTTTAGAATCAGCCTTACGCTAAACAATGGAAGCTGCTACGAATCTGCTGATGCTGAGAATTATGATATAGAAAGCCATGTCAATTCTATCATTCCGACAATTTAAAAAAAATGTCAAATCACAAAACTGAAAAATCCACTCCACAGCAAGATAATCATTCTGGGAGTGGATGGGTTAAGGTCACACAGAACACGATGTGTCTACAGCTAATTATCTCCTAAAAATAGAAGAACCCTGCTCAAAATGAGGGCAGCAAACTAAATGGTTACATCTCTAACTCAGTATTCATTGTTCTTCTTGTTTTTCATTTACACATGCTTAGGAAATACTACTCCTTGTGTGTGTGACAGATATAATTTAATTGACAATGGCATATCCATTTTACTCCAAGACATCTGAAATTTCTGGTAATCCCAGGGCATCAATTAAAACTAGCTTCAAAAATACAGAATGGATAAAAAAAAAGGTAATATTTGCAGCGCCAAATGGCTCCCCTTTCAGTGAAATTAAAACCCACCCTGACGTCGGCACCCTTCTTCCTGAAGCACATCCCACACTAACACTGCAGTCCACAATGAGGAATTTAACAGAGGCAAATACCCTGCAAGCACAACATTTGAAACCCCAGCAAATGGAAGTGATCCACCAACAAAAATTTACCAAGCAGTGTCTTGAGTTACAGAAGGCTCCATCATGCAGACTTAACAATTAATCTTTAATTTACAGTGCTCCATGTATTGGAATTAGAACAATGGAACGTGCCAATGGGTAAATCTGCCAAGGTACCTTTTTCCTTCGATCCCGAGAACGTTTTCTGTGCTTTTTGACGACTTTCTCATCCTCGGTCACAACTTCCATTTCCCGGTTTTTCTTGATATGGGAAGCAGCGTGAGCCATCCTGAATGTGTATGATATCTGACCAAATGTGACGGCTTAGGAAAGGTATGATCCTTGGCAACCTGATACAACCACTGTTCTGAGCAATTGTTCCTCTCACTGTTTTAAATCACTGCCGAAGAATTAAAGTTGTGGGAGGTTATCATTACTGGAAAAGGGCAGTCGATCGTGAAATATTGTACACTCATTTCCCTCATCAATATCTGCATCTCCAGAAGGAGAAAATCTTCACAGAGTGCAGCCTCTCTGATGCATGAATATAGTGAAGAAGCTAGCTGGGATAGTGAAGGCAGTATTATGGATATATCGCCTGCCACCAACTGGAAGTGCCTAAATGATTTCAATATAGGGGGGGAGGCTAGAAGGGAAATCCTGGCAAGAGTAATGGTCAGATACCAAGAGCTGTATAAATGGATGTCTATTATTATACCGTAACAGTCAATTTTTTACAAATTATTAAGTCTTGTCATCTCACGCAGATGCATTATTTTCCATTCAAACCAGCAGGCATAAGGACACACATCAAACCTGCAGTACAGTGGAACGGGTCTTTCCACACTGCTGGTGCAGACAGAGGCAGGGAAAAAAATACATTAAATTTCCATTTGTCCATATAGGCCAAACATTTCGTTGTGAAGAAATGGAGGAGCCGAGTCCCTGGACAGCCGCATTGTCCCCTAAAAGATTCCACCAATGTATTTTAAAACATTGCTCCTGTTAGCTGTGGCAGAGTTTCCCCTTGAGGTTTGGTCTTTACTGTGTACTGCATGACAGAACTAAATATGTAATCACTCTAGCTCACAGTACAATCACTACAGTAGCAAGGGCCGTCCCTAGGGCTAACCTCAATTCACTTTCTTTGACAAGAAGGGTAAAAGCAAAAAAAATTCCTTATTTCTCTACAATCATTCCACCCGTGTTAACATCCATTTCTGGAGCCGTGAAGAGATTTATATCATTTGATTGTATTTTTTTGCCACCTGCGCTCTTGGTGCTACTGACTGCAGCTTTTGAATATTCATGATGGGTGGGAGAGAGAGAGAGAGGGAGGGAGAGAGGGAGAGAGAGAGAGAGAGAGAAAATACACGGCAGCCAGTATAGGGCTACAACGTAGTAACATCTGAAATTATAGATAGAAAATGGAGCCTTCCCCTTGGAATAATAAAAAAGCCATGTCGCACCAAATATTATAGGAGCATCTCTCTCTGCTGACTTTACACCAATGGCCTGAGCTGCAACAAATATTTCTGTAATCAGAAATATAGTGAAAAGGCTATTGTTCAGTCTGAAACAAAACCAGCTATTAATAACTTATATGAAAGAATTAGTATTTAATCATTTTTTTACCGAATAGAAGGCTAATGTAAATTTAACGCTTTTCAAAATTTTCAAAAGAGATTATGGAAAACGCTAGATTAGGAGCAAATGTCAGAAGTGGAGGTAGGCCCGGGGGCTGGGATTCCTTATTTGCTTATAATGCGGTCTTCGGTTTATGTCGGAGAGGGAAATTTTCACTCTCCAGTTTGGCTGCATCAGTTTCTTTAGTTTGATCCATTCCATGGGTTGAGTGTACGTGTGGTTACATTTCTAGTTAGAGACGGAGAATAAAATAATTTTACAAAATAAACTATAAGCACCATTATCAGCATTTGACAACGTGTGCAGGGTAACAGTAGAGATGATCTTTATCTTTCCTTCTCCTGGTCTAAGTAATATTGATGTCAGTTAGCTCCCCCTGCATCAACATTTGGAATAATCGCATCAATTGACTATGAATGGTTAAAGCGTGACACGTATGAACCTGATCTATTTCAGTTTCCTTGAAGCAGATGCAGAGAAAATGAAAAGCCAATTATGTGATTGGGTGACAAAGGTGGAAAATCCTGACTTTAACGTGAGCCAATCAAAACTGATAGTCGTAGGTGTAAAACTAACCTATTGTATACAAATGGATATATGACCCAGAAATGGAACCAAGCCAGATCACTTTTGCATCCAAAGTTCAGATCTGTTCCTTTTTTAAATCTAAATTAAAATATTGAAACCCAGCCAGTAATCAGGATCGATTAGTAAGTTACAGTACCGCTGGTGCTCACATACAAGGCTCACAATAGCAAGTGTTCTGTGCAGTTCCAAGGATTACACAATATGTGCACATTGGTACGGTGTCACCTGTTCTCTCAGTCAACCACCAACATCCGAATAGCTCTCCTCAACCTCGTCAAGCTAAAGACATCTCCGAGAACAAGCCTTTCTTTTCTTTCTTGCTTTCGTGGCTACTCGGAGAATTGAAGAATTGATCATAAATCAACCTTCCGACCTTTGGAGTTGGAGTATTTGGAGCCTGTGTGTATCCAGTGCGCCAAATGCCACCTTATCTTATTAAGTACGAATATATGACCTAATTCATCATGCATTCGTCTGGTTACATTAGAAACACAACTGCATTTCTCTACACTTTATGACTTTAAGATCTTCCAAAGTGCTCAGATTCAGGTTTTTTCATCATATGTACATTAAAACATAAAGTGCAAATTTGCTGTTTGATTAAAACCACATGCCTAAAGATGTACTAGGAACAGCTAGCAAGTGTCACCAACATTCTGGCTCCAACATGGCATGCCCACAATGTTTAGCAAGACAACACAGAACACAACAAGCAACAACAACAGCTAAACAAGCCCCATTCGCACCCACACTCATATAGTCATCTAACCCCAGGGCAGACAGACTTCAGCCTGCAGCGGGCTTGGACTCACAGACATTGGACCTTCGAGTTCCCTAGCAACCTCACAGAGATTCGCAGGCTTGGCTCCAACCAACGGGCCTAATCTTCCAGACTTCTGATTCAATCCTCGGCATTGACCCCAGCATCCAATGATAACTGAACATAAGGCCTCGAACTCCGGTCTCACTGATTCATGAATCCAGGGAGCAACACCCGACCACAGCTGTCCCATATCCACATGGAATAACAGGTTAACAGGATTCTTGTCTAAACCAGATGATATATTGTTCAAGATAGCCTCACTTCATTTCAATAAAGACAGTGGCTTTATTCATGCCATTAACTGTGCAAATCTGGGCAAATTCATAAACCAAAATACAATTAACTCTGGCCAGTGGTTCTGTAGAGCATCACCAGCTAAATACTCTGAGGGTCAGCTCAGTGCCAACTCCCATGGCTGTGCATTTGTCCTCTCTTCTGCTGCTAGGATCACCTCTGAGTCCAGGAGTGCAGCATGGAATTTGCAGCAAAGTAAGGGGTAGGTAATGTCCAGGTAAGGATACTTTACAGAGAGTGTGCAGTCAGCCCAGGTAAGGATGTTTCACAGAGAGTGTGCAGTCAGCCCAGGTAAGGATGTTTCACAGAGAGTGTGCAGTCAGCCCAGGTAAGGATGTTTTACAGAGAGTGTGCAGTCAGCCCAGGTAAAGATGTTTCACAGAGAGTGTGCAGTCAGCCCAGGTAAAGATGTTTCACAGAGAGTGTGCAGTCAGCCCAGGTAAGGATGTTTCACAGAGAGTGTGCAGTCAGCCCAGGTAAAGATGTTTCACAGAGAGTGTGCAGTCAGCCCAGGTAAGGATGTTTTACAGAGAGTGTGCAGTCAGCCCAGGTAAGGATGTTTCACAGAGAGTATGCAGTCAGCCCAGGTAAGGATGTTTCACAGAGAGTGTGCAGTCAGCCCAGGTAAGGATGTTTCACAGAGAGTGTGCAGTCAGCCCAGGTAAGGATGTTTTACAGAGAGTGTGCAGTCAGCCCAGGTAAGGATGTTTCACAGAGAGTATGCAGTCAGCCCAGGTAAGGATACTTTACAGAGAGTGTGCAGTCAGCCCAGGTAAGGATGTTTCACAGAGAGTGTGCAGTCAGCCCAGGTAAGGATGTTTCACAGAGAGTGTGCAGTCAGCCCAGGTAAGGATGTTTCACAGAGGGTGTGCAGTCAGCTCAGGTAAGGATGTTTTACAGAGAGGGTGCAGTCAGCTCAGGTAAGGATGTTTTACAGAGAGTGTGCAGTCAGCCCAGGTAAGGATAGTTTACAGAGAGTGTGCAGTCAGCCCAGGTAAGAATGTTTTACAGAGAGGGTGCAGTCAGCCCAGGTAAGGATGTTTCACAGAGAGTGTGCAGTCAGCCCAGGTAAGGATGTTTCACAGAGAGTGTGCAGTCAGCCCAGGTAAGGATGTTTCACAGAGAGTGTGCAGTCAGCCCAGGTAAGGATGTTTCACAGAGAGTGTGCAGTCAGCCCAGGTAAGGATGTTTCACAGAGAGTGTGCAGTCAGCCCAGGTAAGGATGTTTCACAGAGGGTGTGCAGTCAGCTCAGGTAAGGATGTTTTACAGAGAGGGTGCAGTCAGCTCAGGTAAGGATGTTTTACAGAGAGTGTGCAGTCAGCCCAGGTAAGGATAGTTTACAGAGAGTGTGCAGTCAGCCCAGGTAAGAATGTTTTACAGAGAGGGTGCAGTCAGCCCAGGTAAGGATGTTTCACAGAGAGTGTGCAGTCAGCCCAGGTAAGGATAGTTTACAGAGAGTGTGCAGTCAGCCCAGGTAAGAATGTTTTTTGAAGAGTATAGCTTCTCTTTGCACAGCAGGGGACTGGAGCCATTTGGCATACGGAGAAACCATCAGGATGAAAACGAAGGGCTCTAGCGTGACACTATTGGTCAGTTATTTTGACTAATTCTTTAGTATTATTATCCTTTAACATACAGATTCTATTGGCTACTAATACTGGTATTATTGTAGTGTGACTGATGATTGATTATGCAAATAAAGAATTTGAACACACACAATGTAACCAATTGATCAGTACTTGTACCCGCTGGTCAATTTCTATGTAAAAAATGGGCAGAATGTGTGGTGCCACTTGTGGGCTGCCCCCAGCACATCCTTGGGTGTGTTGGTTGTCAACATAAATGTTGCTTTTTGCCGCATGTTTCAAAGTACATGTGATAATAAATCTGAATCAGAATAATTCGACTTTTCATGGCCGCAGGATAACACAAACCTTTCCAAACTAAGTGGGCTGTAGCCTTTGCTGCAGTATATGGCGCACAACAAGGAATAATGTATGACAATGATTGACCATTCACAAGACCTGTCATACTCTTTTCAAACAGTGAGACTCTCAGTGACAATCTGCTAAGAGTTTCGGCAGACTCAGCAAACTACTGCTGATATTGTGCAAACAAGAAGTTTACAAACAATTGCAAGTATTCAATTCAAATACAAACATACAGATAAATCAAGTGCAGAATGTTTTACTCTGCCGTTTCAAGCTTTTTAAAATTTCATCTTGCCTGTTTTTTTGCTGAACAAAATTACTTAAAAGATGCCAATGTATTTTTTTTAAACTACAGGTTGATAAAAGCTGGAAGTTTCTTCAAAACTAGACAGGCAGCAAGTCTGAAACAGACAGTTTTCTCTCATTTTCAAAAGTTCCAAGAGTTAGTCAGAAATGTGGATAGACAAGAAAAATAAAAGGAAAATGATTTCTACTATGTTACAGAACAGCTTACTTCATTGGAATTTACGCAAAATATTGAAAATCCCTCCAGTTCCTAAAGCCTGTACAGGAACAGGAACCTTTCTGCAATTTGTAGCCTACAAGGTCACAATTAAACATACAGCAGCAACCTATTTAAGTGTGCTAACTTGATACCACTTAGCTATGAATCATAGAATTGTTACAAGGAGGCAGCTATGGACCACTGAGTCCATGCTGGTGACGAACAGAGCAATATTATTACTCCACTCTTTCCCCATGGTCTTGAAAATTATTCTCTCTTGATTACCTTGCAGTGAAGGCATTGATTGATTTTGTTTTTAGCACCCTCATACACCATGAATTTTCAATAATCACTGCTCTCTGAGTAAAATACTTTCCTCATATCACCTTCTGAATCTTTTGTGATTGCGCATGCAGTTACTTCTGGAAGAGAAAAACACATTAAATTTAAAAAGCAAGTTGTTTCTGTCGGGACTTCCTGCAGAGCTTGAGATAATGCAAACTATTAGGCACTTGGTAAGAGCCAATAGAATGAAGCTATATCTAAGTAAAATGGCCATTGTATTACTGGGAAGGGGCAGTGGAGAGCTGAGGCTTTTCCTCAAGAGGCTTTGGTGAAAAGGGTGGAGACTAAGGATAAGTTTCTTTTTCTCTCTCTTTATTTCTCTGTTTCGTTTATTCTCTCTTTCTTACTGCACAGTTAGAGCAGTGGCGATGACAGTCAGTACAGCTGTGTGCTTCTCTTGCAGATGTAGGAAGACAGGGAGATCTCGAGTATCCCTGACGACTACACCTGCAAAAAGTGCATCCAGCTGCAGCTTCTTTCAGACCGTGTTAAGGAACTGGAACTAGAGCTGGATGTACCCCAGGCCATGGAGATGAAAGGGTTGATTGACAGGAATTACGGGGAGGTAGTTAAGCATAGAAGGTAGGACACAGTTACCTTGGTGATGGTCTGGAGAGGAAAAGGGAAAGGCGGCCAATGCAGGGTACCCCAGTGGCCATTCCCCTCAATAGTAAGTACATTATTTTAGATACGGTTGGGGGAGCAATGACCAAGCAGAGGAAAGCTGCAGCAATCAGATCTCTGACTCTGTGACTCAGAAGGGAAGGTGGGAGAAGAGGTAAGGAGCAGTGATAGAAGATTCGTTGGTTAGGGAACAGACAGGGTGGTCCTGTGGACAAGAATGATATTCCTGGATGGAATGTTACATGTTGATGAGGTCCTGCTAAGTGAGTTCATGGAGTTAGGAATTAAGTTAAAGGGCAGGATCTCCAAACTGGTGATCTCAGGATTGTTACCCATGCCAGTGAGACTAGAAATAGGAATATAATTCAGATTATCATGTGGCTAAGGAGGTGGTACAAGGGGGAGGGTTTCAGACTTTTCAATCATTAGGCTCTCTTCTGGGGAAGGTGGGGCGTACAAACAGGCAGCTTGCACCTGAACTAGAGGGAACCAATATCCTTGCAGGAAAGTATGTTAGTGGTGCACTTGGGGGGGGGGGGGGAAGAGTGTTAGACTAGAGTTTCAGGAGGATGAGAACCAGGGTGCCAGAGCATAGTGGAGTAGTTGTGGTGAAAGTAATTGTTAAGCCTACATACAAAGACGAGAATGAAAGGTTGAGCACGGTGGGACTAGTTTGCTGAGTTGTGTCTATTTCAATGCAGGAAGTACTGTAGGTAAGGCAAATGAGCTTGGAGCAAAGCTCAGCATGTGGAATTATGATATTGTAGCCATGGGTGACACAGTTACAGGAGGGGCAGGAACTGGCAGCTCAGTGTTTCAGGGTTCTCTCGTTTTAGACATGACAGAGTGGGAGGGGTTTAAGGAGAAAGGGTAGCATTACCTGTCAGGGAAAATGACATTACAGTGCTCAGCCAGGACAGACTGAAGAACTCATACAGCCAGGCGTTATCGGTGGAACTGAGTAATCAGAAAGTATGACCATGTTAATGGGGCTACATTACAGAACACCTAACAGTCAGAACGACTTAGAGAAACAAATTTGCAGAGAGATCGCAGACTGTTGCAAGAAACATAAGGTTGTTATAATAGGGGATTTTAACTTTCCATATATTGACAGACTCCCATTCTGTAAAAAGGCTGGATGGGATAGAGTGTGTCAAATGTATTCAGGAAAGTTCCTTTAATCAGCATATAAAGGTCCCAGCTAGAGAGAATGTTTCTCCTTTACGGGAACGAGACAAGGCAGGTGTCAGAAGTATGTCTAGATGAATACTTTGAATATAGTGATCATAATCCTATTAATGTCAAGATAATTATGAAGAAGAATAGGATGGGTCCTTGTGATGAGATTCAAAACTGGGAAAAGGCCAATTTTGATGGCACCAGAAAGGATCTGGCAGGAGTGGATTGTGATTGGTTATTTTCTGGTAAAGGAGTGCTTAGTAAGTGAGAGGCCTTCAAAACTGAAATATGGAGAGTACATAGTATGTTCCTGTTAGAGTAATTAGACAGACCAACAGTTTTAAGAAACCTTGGTTCTCAAGGGATGTTGAGGTCCTGTTTAAGAAGAAGGAGGAGGTACGTAGGCAGCAAGGAACAAATGAGGCACTTGAGGAGCACTGAAAGAGATGAGAGAGATCTGAAATGGAATTTTGACATCTGTATTTGATTAGAGGATGGACACAGAGTCTATAGAACTGAGGCAGAACAGTAGTAAGGTCATGGACCTTATCTGTATTACGAAAGAGGAGGTGCTTGCTGCCTTGAGGTAAACTAGGGTGGATAAATCCCCAGGGCCTGACGTGCTGTGGGAGCTTGTGGGAGGCAAGTACAGAAATTACAGGGGACCTGGCAAAGGTATTTAAAATGTCATTGGCCAGGGGTGTGGTGCGGGAGGACTGGAAGATAGCTAACGTTGTTCTGTTATTCCAGAAATGCTCTAAGAATATGTTGGGAATTTATAGGCCAGTGAGCCTGATGTCAGTAGTGGGTAAATTATTTAAGGTTTTCTAAGGGACAGAATATGTAAGTATTTAGATAGAACTGGCCTGATTAGGATTTAGTCAATGTGGCTTCGCGCATGGCAGATTGTGTCTAACTAATCTTATAGAGTTTTTCAAGGGGGTTACCAGGAAAGTCAACTAAAGAAAGGCAGTAGATGTCATCTACATGCACTTTAGAAAGGCCTTTGACAGGGTCCCGCATGGAAGGCTGGGTCAGAAGGTTCAGTCTTTGACAATCAGGATAATGTAGTCAATTGGATTTAACATATGTTTAGTGGTAGAAGTCAGAAAATGGTAGTAGATGTTGAATCTCTAACTAGAGGCCTGTGACTAGAAGTGTGCCACAGGGATTAGTGTGAGTTTCATTGTTGTTTGCCAGCTATATTAATGATTTTATTGATAATGTGTAAACTGGATCAGCAAATTTGTGGGTGACACCAAGATTGGGAGCAGATAGACATTGAGGAAGGTGATCGAAAAATAGCAGATGGAATTTAATGTAAACAAGTGTGAGGTGTTGCACTTTGGAAGAACAAACCATGGTTGGTCTTACACAGTGAATGGAGTGCACTCAGGTGTGCAGTAGAATAAGGGGATCTGGAAAGACAGGCCGATAATTCCTTGAAACTGGTTGATAGGATGATAAAGAGAGATTTTGGCAAATTGTCCTTCATAAATCAGAGTACTAAGTACAGGAGTTGGGAAGCTATGTTGAAGTAATATAAGACATTGGTAAGGCCAAATTTGGAAAACTGTGTAATTCTGGTCACCAACCTACAGGAAAGGTATCAATAAGATTGAAAGAGTATAGAGAAAATTTACAAGGATATTGCTGGGACTTGAAGACTGAGCTACGCGAAAAGGTTGAATAGGTTAAGACTTTATTTCCTGGAGCACAGGAGAAAGAAGAGAGACTTGATAGAAATTATGAGGGTTATAGATAGAGTAAATTTAAATAGGCTTTTTTTTCCACTGAGATTGGGTGAGGCTAGCACTCAAGGTCATAGGTTAAGGGTGAAAAGTGAAATATTGAAGAGGAACCTGAGGGGGTGTTTCTTCATTCAGGGATGCTGCAAGCGCGGAAGGTTTGGATATGTACGTGGATGGGGGGAGTATTGAGGGGTATGGTCCAGGTGCAGGCAGATTAACAGTTTGGCATAAACCAAATGGGTCGAAGGGCCCCTTTCATGTTCCATGACCCGATGACACTATCTGTCCTTTAGCCATTTGCTAACGAGAGCAGCTTCTCACTATCAACTATCAGAAAAACAGTCACTATCAATTACATTTCTGTAAGTGTCCTCTCAAATTTCATTGCTCCAAGGAAAACAGAATTCTGCAGGTGTTGGAAGCTGCAGCAAATAAAACCTGCTGGAAGAACCTAGCTGGCCAAGCTTAATCTGTGGAGGCAAATGTTGACCAAAGAAGAAAGGAGACTTAACGGGCAAATCACGCAAAAAAAAATTGAGTTCCCTAGGTTGGAGAATCTGCAGCTCTAACATGCCTGGACTGAAAGAAGAGGTGTTTTCCTTTATATTGTGTTGGACCTTGCTGGAACAGTAAGCCAGAGAGGGAGACAGATGGCAATTTTACAAAAATGTTTTCTTTTATTTCAGAGGGTCTGGATATTCCTGGTTCCTGCTCACCATCCAATCTTCTACACATGCCAGTAATATTACCTCCTACACCGTGAACTTTTACTTTTTCCCCAATAACTTTAGATCTGGCACCTTATTGACTGAAAATACTGGCCAAAGTTTGAGGAATGCATTTTCTCGGAAGTACATCATAAACACATGAGATTCTGCAGATGCTTGAAATCCAGAGCAACACACTCAAAATTCTGGAGGACCTCAGCAGATCAGACAGAACACATTTTGTGTGTGTAACATTCTCAGAAGGTTACATGGAGATAGAGAGAACGAGAAAGGCAAGGGCATCAAAGGATCCAACCAAAACCGTGTGCATTTTTAAATCCAGGTACTGTTGCACTGGGGTTAGTGTGGGACAGTACACAGTGCTTGAATGTGACTATGTGCAGGTTGGAATAAATGCAAGAACATTTTTAATTACGTTATGTTTAAGGAGGATGGTTGGAAAATAATGGAACAGTTAAGTATAGAGGGGAGAAAAGCTTGGATGAAAATTTTAGCAACAGGTGAACTGAGGCAGATGGACTGTGTTGCTAAGGTAGAAATGGTTCAAAGTATATTTATCATCAAAGTATACAGCCTTGCAATTCGTCTTCTTGCAGACAGCCACAAAACAAAGAAACACCATAGAACCCATTTAAAGGAAAAAAACCCCCACAAGACCATCAAACATGTGAATATCAAAGAACAAATCACACAAACAACAAAAAGCGAACAAATAACACACAGAACATTAAACATCAAACTGCAGAATCTCCATAAGTGAGTTGACAGCCATAAGCCGCTGAAGCAAGTGAAGCAGGCCCAGGTGCCAAAGGCCGCGGCCACAGTCACTGAGTCATCCGTTCAGCGCCGTGTCAACGGCTGCAGATCACATCAAAGCGCCTCGATCAAACTGCGCAAGTTGTAAAGAACATTTAGCATTTACCATTTGGTAAGGCAAGTCATGATGATAACGGATATACTAAAGATGCTATGTGAATGCAATATATTATTGCCAACAAAGAATTAACAAACCAGACTTTATTTGAAAAGTATTCATTGAAAAATGTGTAAAATGTGCAAACATCAGGGATTCAATCCAATATAGCAGAAAAATAGCAAGATGTGAACTATTTAATTTCACAGCCAACTACAGGAAACACTGTTAAAAGCAGGTCTACCCCTTGAACATCACGATAGGAACGTGCTGGGTGCAAGTCCATTATTAACGAGGCTCACTTTTACATACAATTAAACAGGCCAGAGGTGGTGTATAGGCAAGGGGCACAAATACTTATAAAAGTTATTGGGTATCACAGTAGCAGAGCAGTTACTGTATCAGTTTACAGCATCAGGTGTAAGATCAGGGCTCAATTACTGTCTGTAAGAGGTTTGCACATTCTCCCCGTGACCACATAGATTTCCTACGGGTGTTCCAGTTTCCTTGCACATTCCAAAGACATACAGTGAGGGTTGGTGAGTGTGGGATGTCACGATGCTGCCAGAAGCATAGCAACACTTGTGGACATCCCCCAGAATTCTTGCCGATTTGATTTGACACAAACGATGCATTTCAATGTGTGTTTTGATGTACACATGACCAGTAAAGCTAATCTTTAAAAAAAAGTGCACCTGCACTTTCTTCCAATAACATTACAGATACACATATCCCACTCCAAAAAGTGAGTTCTTGTACTTGCCCTCAAAGCAATCTATACAAGTGCAAGTTCAGTCCACTGCATGCAAGAGAGAAGCCATGGGTCATTGGGGGCTTTGAACTTGGACTATGAAGTTGAGGCTCCTGCACCAATTCCATCCTGTGCTCAAGGATCTCAATGTTGGCGTGCTCCCAAAGTGGGCAGCAGAAATGGAAAGCAAAACCACTGAGCACCGAGCCTCCAGAGAACACAGAGCACACAACAGCGCAATACAGCCCTTAGGCCCACGATGTTGTGCTGACCTTATAACCTACCATGACCAATTCTTTCACACAGCGCCCTCCATTTTTCTATCATCCATGCACCTATCTAAGAGTTTCTTAAAGTAGTTATTGAGCTACAACGAGGAATCGGCTCTTTTGGCCCTTCAAGCCATGAGGCCCAGCAATCTCCCAGTTTAATCCTAGCCTAATCACAGAACAAGTTACCAAAGAGCAATTAAACTACCAATTGGTATGTCTTTGGACCGTGGGAGGAGGAATCTCATGCATCACAGGGAGAGCGTACAAACTCCTTACAGGCAGCGGCGGGAATTGAACCCGGGTCGCCTGTACTGTAAAGCATTGTGCTAACCACAATGCTACCATGTCGCCCCAATATATATCCCAAACGTATACATGGCAGGGCATTCAATGCACCTGCCACTCTATGTAAAAAACTTACCTCTGACATGCCCCTATACTTTGTTCTTTAAAATTATGTCCCCAAGTATTAGCCACTTCTGCTCTGGTACAAAAGTCTCTGGGTATCCACTCTATCTATGTCTCTTATCATCATATACACCTCTATCAAGGCACGTCTCATCTGCCATCACTTCAAAGAGAAAAGCTCTCGCTCTTTTCCTAATTGAATACAGACATCCTTAATCTCACGATTGTATATAGTATACATGCTTAGATAATAAATGTACTTTGAACTTTTAAGGAGGTGATCCACTCACTCTCAAAAAGTAATGGTGTAGATTGCATGAAGTTCAAAACAAGGCAAAGATAAAAACAATCTGAAGGTTGCAGTCCCTAGCTTATTGGGACAGAAATAGCTCAGTAAAAGGACCCATATTCTTTATTAGGCTGGAATCTAGAACTAAGACACAGAACTTCACTACACAGTTTAAGAAATCCTTTTTTTTCCCCCAATAGCTCTTTAAGATACTTAGAACCAAGTAAAAACAAACAGCATACTTGCTTCAGGCAAAAGGCCTTTCTCTTACCTTATGTAATACCAAAATGCTAAAAAAACAATATTCTGCCAGAACAAATAAAAATCATTTTCCCCTCCCTGGGTAATAGTGCCTTCTTGTGACAGCACTGCCACACTGCCCGTAATTGGGAAATTCCCTCTCAGCTGCTGCTCAAACAGTATCCTAAATGATTAGATTTCAATAGTAGGCAGCTCAACACCAGTAACGGCACACAATGCAAGAATTGCAGGGCGAGTACTGCGTCAGGAATGTGGATGGAGAATGAAGCATGCTGGTAGTCACTGTCAGACGCCATGTGTTTAGTTACAACTGTTATCTTCATCTCTCCACAATTTCTTCTTAGCTACGAGACAACGTTGTGACTATTGATCAACTTCTACTGCAGGAACACACTTTGCCACCATTATTAATGTTCATACATCATTCTTACTGGACTATTAGAAAATAATTTAGTCATGGGTCGTTTCAGATGTCAGCAGTTTTGTCATGTTTTTGTAAGCAAATGTGGATAGCACATATGCACTATTCCATCGCATCTACAGGGATTAAAATCAACAGTAATATGACTTTAAATTCCATGTTTTGGACAAAATGCTTCAGTTTTTTTCCAATACCTTTCACAATTTATTTGAATCTAAATGCCCTCGTGATACATCTACATTCTATTTGTGACCCCACTTCTACTTCATTAGAACTATCCAATTAAAATACCTCTTCTTCTCCTACTAACATCTCTTTCATTTTCTTGTCTTTTGTTTCCTCCAATTCTATTTCTGTCAATCACTTTGGAGCATTTTTCAAATTACGGACAAGTGGTTGTTGTTGACAAAGAAGGCTGAAATGTTCATTCTCTGTTTTAAGCAGATGGTCTGAGAATCCTATGAGGCAGAGAATCTGCTAGTCTCCTGCACTTCAAACTGGGGCCACCTTCCTGCATTGTTGTCCCCTCTCTGCTCCTTTCCTCAAGGTATTAACTCCTGTTATGTTTTGTAACTCCAAAACATAAAAACTATTTGAGAGGAAAAAAGAAAGCTGGGAATGAGAGTTTAACTTTGTTTTTTTGTTGTTCTTTAAGCGAGGCGAGCACATATCACAAAAGTGGCGTGATGACGTATGTCATTCACGTACTTTGCACATTTAGCCATAATCAATTATTTAAACAACAAAGAATGCTTAATCAAACAATATGTTTACAATAGTACTCAAATATTACTGAAATATTAAATACACAACTCCTGCCTTCAGTATGTGACACTTGCTGGCTTACATACACACACTTTTTTATATATTTGATGATAGGAGAAATCAGATCAGTTCCAAATCTTTTCATGCATAATTCCAAAACCAGTTAATCGTTTTGATCATCACCAATTCTGGTAGGCCCACACAAGAATGATCAGCTCTGACTAGGGAGACATGTTGGGTGGGGTGGGGGGGCACGAGGTGCAGGAAGGAAGACAAGCGGAAACCCGAGGAAGAGGAAAGCAGAGTGATATTGTTCTGAAGTGAGTGAAGGAGGAGACCAAGGCAGAAACGAACCAAGGAGATGGTGTCGATTTGAAAGGATGCAGAGTATTTTTTTTGTGAACTGAATCTAAAGTGTGTAGGGTATTTGGCCCATAGATATGAAAAGTGTTGATATGAGAGACCAACCTGGGAGATATCTGTTAGACTGGTTAAATTAAAATCAGAACATCTTCAAATGAATCACACAGCATCAGATTCGCCTGAAAATTTATCAGCAGTCGGACTTCTCTTTCAAACTCTAATGTATTTCCACAGCTGCCTTTCAATAAAAAGGTGAAACAATACTAGTGCCAAAAACCAGCAGAGCTTTATTCCCGAATCAAAGTTATTCTCAAATTATGAATTCTGAAAGCAGTTAGCGAGCTGCTTCTGGTCTCACCGTTTGTGACCTTAGTCTGATTTCTGGGTAATCCGCGCATCTGATTTCCTTTGTAATCTTATTATTTGAAACTGGCTTCAAAAATCAATAATGCTGATTTATTTTAGACATCATCATGTATTATATGTTATGATGTTCAGTTATTCTCGCAGACCAAAATTACACTGGTCACTCAGAAAGCACCAACAATTGCTTGATACATAAAGACTTAACGGATGAAGGATTATAATATTAAAACATAAATCTGCTTACAAACAATACTTTCATGTATTGAAGTTTGGAAAACCAGCCTCAGACTTATACTGTGAAAAAGAAGTGGCAGAGGGTGGATATATTTGCCTTACACCACAAGTTTCCAACTTTTTTCATGCCATGGAGCCTTACCATTAATCGAGGTGTCTGTGGACCTCAGGTTGGGAACCCCGCATTAGACAGACAACAAGACAGATTCACAAAGTTATCACCAGAGCTAAAAGGGTTAAAGGTAGAAATAGAAAGAGGTCATTTACCTCACACACTCCAATCCCACTGGAATTTGTTGTGATTTTCAATAAACGATCTGCAGCTGAACATCCATTAATATGGCTCACAAAAAATGCCAGCTTCAGAATCAAAATCAGATTTATTATCTTTGACACAGGTTGAGAAATTTGTTGCTTTGCAGCAGCAGTACGTAAAATAATTACTATAAGTTACAATAAAAATATAAAATAAATAAATAGCGCAAAAGAGGGATTCTGAAGTAACATTCATGGACTGTTCAGAAATCTGATGTCAGAGGGGAAGAAGCTGTTGCTAAAATGTTGAGAGTGGGTCTTCAGGCTCCTGTACCCCCTCTCTGATGGTAGTATTGAGAAGGGGGCATGTTCCAGATGGTGAGGGTCCTTAACGCTGGATGCCATCTTTCTGAGACACCACTTTTTGAAAATATCATCAATGGTGGGGTGGCTTGTGCCCGTGATGGAGCAGGCTGAGACTATGACCCATTGCAGTCTCTTTCAACCCTCTGCATTAGAGCCCCATACCAGGCAATACCTTAGATTAGGAACTAACAATTCACCCATCCCCATTTGCAAAAGAGAGCTACAAATGTCTACCGTCCTTTGCATGTGGAAATGTTTCTTAACTTTGCTCCTGAAAAGTCAGGCTCTAATCTTTGGTTTTAGGCCCTCAAATCCTCAATCGGTGGAAATGTTATGTCTTAATTAATACCTTGAAATAACTGTCTCAATCATCTAAATTCCAGGGCATGCAACATCAGTTACTGCAATTCATCTTCCAACTTTTAAGCCGTAATGTTCAGGAATCCTTTTGGTGAATTTACAGTCCAAATCCTCCAATATCAGCATATCTTGATGTTCAGGACTGAAAACAATTCTCCAAAAGTGAATGAGCTAGCAGTAGCATTACTTCCAAGCTCTGATAATTGTTTTGCATTTCAATGATTAATGTACAAGGACTGTTAAGTCCCTCTAGATGTCCACTGCTCTAACTTTGATGAAGCCACACTCAGGTTGGAGGAACAACACCTTATATTCCATCTGGGTCGCCTCCAACGTGATGGCATGAACATTGATTTCTCTAACTTTCGTTATTGCCCCTCCTCCCCTTCTTTCCCCATCCCTGATTTATTTATTTACCCCCTCCCCTTTTATTTTCTCTCTCTGCCCATCACTCTTTGCCTGTTCTCCATCTCCTTCTGGTGCTCCCCTTCCCCCTTTCTTTCTCCCTAGGCCTCCCATCTCATGATCCTTTCCCTTCTCCAGCTCTGTATCCCTTTTGCCAATCACCTTTCCAGCTCTTAGCTTTACCCCACCCCCTCCTGTCTTCTCCTATCATTTTGGATTTTCCCCTCCCCTTCCTACTTTCAAATCTCTTACTATCTTTTCTTTCAGTTAGTCCTGACAAAGCGTCTCAGCCCCAAATGTCGACAGTGCTTCTCCCTATAGATGCTGCCTGGCCTGCTGCATTCCACCAGCATTTTGTGTGTGTTGCTTGAATTTCCAGCATCTGCAGATTTCCTCGTGTTTGCTGTCACCATTTAGATAATTCTCAGATCTGTCACGTTAAGGCCCAAAGCGGATGGGCACTTGTCTACAGGAGTTCTATTCACTTAATCCATTAAAATTGTCTTCATATTTTATTGACCCCATCTACATCAGTGGTGCACAGGTGGAACAGGTCAAAAGCTTTAAGTTCCTCAGGGTGAATATCACAAATGACCTGACTTGGTCTAACCAAGCAGAGTCCACTGCCAAGAAGGCCCACCAGCGCCTTTACTTCCTGAGAAAGCTGAAGAAATTTGGCCTGTCCCCTAAAACCCTCACTAATTTTCATAGGTGCACCGTAGAAAGCATTCTTCTAGGGTGCATCACAACCTGGTATGGAAGTTGTCCTGTCTAAGACCGGAAGAAGCTGCAGAAGATCGTGAACATAGCCCAGCACATCACACAAACCAAACTTCCATCCTTGGACTCACTTTACACTGTATGCTGTCGGATCAGTGCTGCCAGGATAATCAAGGACACGACCCACCCAGCCAACACACTTTTTGTCCCTCTTCCCTCCGGGAGAAGGTTCAGGAGCTTGAAGATTCGTACAGCCAGATTTGGGAACAGCTTCTTTCCAACTGTAATAAGACTGCTGAACGGATCCTGACCTGGATCTGGGCCGTACCTTCCAAATATCTGGACCTGACTTGCACTACCTTACTTTCCCTTTTCCATTTTCTAATTATGATTTATAATTTATTATATTTACTTCAATTTGTACTTCAGGGAGCGCGAAGCGCATAATCAAATATCGCTGTGATGATTGTACGCTCTAGTATCAATTGTTAGGTGACAATAAAAGTAAAGTAAAGATACAGTGTGGAATAGGCCATTCTGGCCCTTTCAGCCACGCTGTCCAACAATCCCCCTATTTAATCTTACCCTAATCACATTTTAGGACAAATTACAATCACCAATTAACCTACCAACTGGTACGTCTTTGGACTGTGGGATGAGACTGGAGCACCCAGAGGGAACCCACGTGGTCACAGGGAGACCATACAGACACCTTACAGGTAGTGTTGGGAATTGAACCGTGGTCACTGGCACTGTAACCAAGCACTAGTGCTAACCACTACGCTACCGTGCCACCTATAATGCTCATCATACTGCCGATCTGTTTGATACAAAACAACTTTGAATTTTCCAGCCAGTTCAGCTAGCTCATTAATAAATGTGATGAGTAAGTGAGTGTAACACTAGTCAGCCAATTACAGACACAACTTCTCTCCTCCGTTTCATTATATGCATCTAATGTAGGACACACCTACGAGCAAGTTTATTGAATGCGTTCTGGAAATCCAAACAAATAACATCCATAAACATAGCTCCAAATGCACTACTTTTAATCACCTTCTTAAAAAGTTCAAATCAAATTCATCAGGTATCACCTACCCTTCACAAATCCCTGATGATCTGTTTTTGAGGTGTCTGATAACAAATCAATTGTCTTCGAAAACACATCGGCAACTTTCTCACCACTTTCTTTGAAATTGTTGGGATGTGAAACATGGCCATGGGGATCTGTCACCCTCTGGGAACTTTATTGTGGTTAGAGGATATATAGTGACAAATCCCTCCCCCCCAAGCACTGATTGAATAGTTTCCTTAAGATGTCCTAAGGAAACATGCTTTTACTTCCTTTGATATACCAGTACATACTAAAACAGTATGTGTTGGCACGTGGCCTAGTGGATATGGCATCGGTCTAGTGATCTGAAGGTCACTGGTTTGAGCCTCAGCTGAGGCAGCATGTTGAGGCAGCTGAGGAAGCAAGACACTTAACAACACATTGCTCTGCGACGACACTGGTGCCAAGCTGCTTGGCTCTGAGTGCCCTTCCCTTGGACAACATCGGTGGCATGGAGAGGGGAAGGCTTGCACCATGGGCACCTGCTGGTCTCCCATACAACCCTGCCCAGGACTGCCAAGGTGCAAATCCATGGTCTCACGAGACTAACGGATGCCTATATAACTAAAACAGAGTAATTATGCAACATACATAAAATACTGGAGGAACTCAGCATGTCAGGCAATAGACAGTTGATATTTCCACTGAGACCCTTCATCATGACTGGAAAGGAATGAAGAAACAGCCAGATAGATGTCTGCACTGCCGATTTTCACTTATAATATCACCTAAACATTATCTTTACTTTCATGTAATTGTAAATGAAAGTGTTGGGTTTGATATTCTTTACTTGTTTCTTTTCATATTGTCTTTCATACCCTTTCTTGCCTTTTGTCATCTTGTGCTCTTAGCATCTAAGGAGGTGTGCCAATTTTTGCACTGCTCCAATTTTTCTTTTAGTTTGATGATGACTTTTAGCCCTTTCTAGGGCTTCAGAAACAAACAACCCAGGTAATTCCTTGCCCTCCCTTATGTCCATGGGTCCAACATTTCACTCTTGTTTGATTATCAAGTGAGTTTTGAAGTGGAAACATTTCATTGCATACGTTCCATCATTCCATCAGCTTGTGACTGTACTGCTGTTCATAAGTATTAACATATTCACAAAGCAATCTTCCCAAGTGAAATAATGATTCCCACATTTCACTTAATCTGGTATATGATATTTGCTGCTCGCAAAGTAGTCACCTCTACCTTGGGAGACAGCACAGATTGGATAATACCAACTCTGTCTGCTAGTGCTTTTATTTCCATTGCATCAATCCTCTACCTGACTCTGACATCTGTCCCTGGCATTCTGAACGATCCCAATAAAGATCAATACAAGATCAGCAACAAAAAACATCCAATTAGGCACATCGAAGCTTCCTACATTGAACAGAATCTCCTTGTTTTCTATCCTGTTGTATATAGTACTTCTCTTGTTCCTTTGTTAATCCTCTCCTCCTGTTCCCTGGATGCAAAAATTGTTAGTCTGGAACTTTGTTATAAGCTGCTTTTCAATTAATTCTTCAAGCGTCATTACTAAAACTAATGACACCATGTTAACAGATTATTTCAGAACAGGTTTAACAGATTCTTGTTAAATATGGGCCCTGATGTTATGTATCCGGGGAGTGGGGGGGCAGGGGGTGGTGGAGTAGACAAGATCAAATCAGCCTTTTAGTTGAATCTTGAATAATCTGAATACCCCTGCTCCTGTTGCACCGTTTCAATAAGGAAGCAAATTTAAAAGTCGGCAAAGTTAATGGCACAGAGATTTGAAACTCAATTTGAAACACTTGATTTAAGTAAATTGGACTTTATGTATTTTAGATCCATTTTGGGAAAGAGAGAATATAACCTCTTTATAACCTCTCCCACTCTTTCCCATCCATTCAAAAAAGGTCAGATTAGTCCATTCATGTTGTCAAGATTGGGTTGATTCTGTTCCCTAGTCCAATTTCATTTTGCTCCCTCTCACAATACCATTGTGGCAGCACCTTCACCTCACAGATTGTCTTGTTTTAGGGTGATGGCTCATCAATACCTTCTCAGGGGATATGATGAAATGGCAATACATGCTGGCTTTCTGAGCAAAGCTAGATTCTGAAAAAATGAATTTTAAAAACTTCCAGCCACTAGCTTAATGATCATAGAAAGTTCACAAGGGGATATCAGTCCAAAGTTCAAAATAAATTTATTATCGAAGTATGTGCACCATATACAAACTTAGAATTCATCTTTTTGCAGCCAGCCTCAAAACAAAGAAACACAACAAAGTCCTTGAAAAACTCCACACAACAAAGACCGACAAAATCCAATGAGCGAAAAAAGAAGATTGTGCAAATGATAAAAAAGGAAACAAATACTCCACAGAACATGGGATGAGCTCAGGTGGGGAATGTTAGCCGACAGGGAGAAGTGAGCAGAACACCAGTTCGTCCTCCACCCTTGGCCTCTATGCCCCAATCTTTTTAATCTAGCTTGGAACTTAAACCTTCTAAACATGGGCTCATTTTTCGCTATTGGACCCCAATGCTTCAATCTGTCCCAAATTCCACCCCAGTAATGGCTCCATTCTTGAGAGTCTAGTTTGCTGAGTCCTTCGGTAGGAGCTGCAAAAATGCCAGATCGTTCAGACGGTTTAAAGGCTCACCTCCCAAACAGAAATTACAGGCTGCAAATTTGCAGTGCTTGTAGTCCAAAAGAAGCATATTTAGTAGAATAGGTGGTAGCTTTGTGAGCTGTCCACAAAATGTCACCACATACCACCAGACCCTTCACACCATCTACAACTTATGTGTTCACATTTCCGCATACACATGCCATTGATTATTAAAACTGTAAGACCACAGAAGTTTATGGTAGACCCAGTGTGTATGTGCTTGCTTTGTCGTAACAATCAGAAACCACACTCCTGCCATTGCTCAGTATTATTCCATCTTTTATTTCTGTATATTTATCTATTCTGGAAGTGTTCTTTGATCTCTGCCCTACCTACTCCCGGGAACATAGCATTTCATGCCCCAGGAAGACATGTAAAGATGTTTTAGTGCCCTACTGCCTGGTCAAAATTGCACACTAATGTAACAGTTCCCAGTGTTCACAAAGAGATGAACTACCAATGCACCAAGAATTTCCAAAGAAATGCACTATTAGCAAAAAGATTCACAAGGGAATTTCTGATCACTGAAACAAACTTTCCTTAGGGCATGCACTATTGACACAACACAGAGAAATTAGTGATGCTAGGATCAGCAGAAAGCAATGGCAGCCATTCAGGTGCCCTTAAAAGAAAGGTAAAATACAACAAATGAGACCTGCACTCTGTTGTCCATCAGGAATAGTTTGGAAAGTCTGTAGATGTCACAGTGATCATTAGGAAAGGCATCAACGCTTAAAAGAAACCTCTCCCTAGCAACAATAAAACAACTGTGTACAAAGTTGCCATGAAGTTGAGGGAAAATGTGGAAGGGGATAAATAATATGAGGTATTGTACAAGATGGCTGAATGTGCACACCTTTTAATTCCACACAGCATTGGTAGAAAGTATTAAGAGTTATTTTTCTGAGTTAAATAATGATCCGAAATTTCTTACAAACATTGGGTCAGGAATAAGATATTCAGACCTTTAAGGCTGTTTCACAATCTAATGAGATCTAAAATAATCAGCATCCAAGACACAAGAGGTACTGCAGATGCTGGAAATCTAGAGCAATACACACAATGTGCTGGAGGAGCTCCGCAGGTCAGGTAGCATCTGTGGATGGGAATAAACAGTTGAGGTTTCAGGCTGAGCATCTTTCCTCCAATTGACTATGACAGTTTTGAAGACACTTGTTTAGCAAAAAAGTTCAATTTCAATTTTTGCATTTTGAAATGACCACTCTCAGTCCCCAGGGTTATTTGGAGATTACAAGCAGATTATTTAGTATAAGCAAGGTACAATGGAAAAATACAGTACAGATTAATATTTTATGCCTTAAGTCGGTGTTCATGATGCCTCACTGACAATTCAAGTCACAAAATGATTTTGCTGAACAAAACAGAATGTTAGCTAGTGATTCTTTTTTTTTTTGTCAGCGGGGAATAGGTGCAACAATACTTGACCGGGAGGCAGGCACGCTTTTAGAGAACAGGAGAGGGCTCTTGTGCAACCAGAACATGGTGGGAAGGAATTGTATGAAGCTCCCATCACCAGGGAGCCTGTTTCAGGGGTGCTACCAAAAACAGGAGAAAGTCAGCTTTCTGCAATGCAGTCAAAAGTGAAGGTCACTGCTGCTCTTAGATTTACTGCCAACGCTCACACAAGCACCCACACGGGACTCCTCTGGAAGAAATCGTTTGCTTGCTTGCCTTCTGAATCGAAATTTTATTTTCAACATGAGAGGATCACAGACAATAAGGTATGTTAAAATGAATCCATGCTATGCATTTGTACAGTGGAAGAGATTTAATCTTAAGTAGTTATTATTAACATGTCCTTAATTTGTCACTAATTTAACATGTTGGTCCAAGTTACAACTATTAATGTAATAATGATATTGTACATACCCACTAATATTAGTCTGTCTACTGCAATGAAAAGCTACGTATGTGGATCACAGCAGCTTTCCTCTCTGGGATAAGCATGCTGCGTGTTTTACATGCCTGCTTGGCACATAGATTAATTGTTTGCATGTCAATAATCCAGTGATGTTACACTTTACATTGGCACTGAAACTCTAAGGTTCTCATAAGGAAGTTTAGGCTCGGATGGATTCAATTTCTGAAAATTAGTTAATGTTCATAATTGTGTATTTCAGCTTATTCTAAGAGTTTATTAAAATATATATATTTATCGCTTGATTAAAACTACTGGTATGTGCTAAGTGAAATGAGTGAAGCAGGTATTTACTTGTCTCGCTGGAAGTGCTGATGCCGGGGAGGAGCTGCGAGCTGTTTATTCTGTGTGTCATTTAATTACGCTGGGGTACAGCACATCAGGGTTGGAGTTGAGAAAGATCTTTCTGCAAAGTTACATGTCTTTTGACAAGCCATTACACCCTAGTAATATGCTTCTTGTTGCTGCAGCCCCTAATTTTGTGGAACTCCAAAAAATTTCAAATTAATTGAAGTTGCATCAATATTAAGTGGATAGGCAGAACAAAAATGATAATACAAGGAGGAATAATTTTAAGGCGATTGGAGGAACTATAGGGGGGATGTCAGAAGTAAGTTCTATACAATAAGAGTGGTGAGTGCAAGGGTGGTGGCAGAGGGAGATACATTAGGGACATTTAATAAACTCTTAGGTGGGCACACGGAAAATAGAAAAATGGAGGGTTATGTAGGAGGGTAAAGTTAGATTGATTGTAGCATTCTGCAGATGCTGGACATCCAGAGCAACACACACACAGAATGCGAGAGGAACTGCGCAGGTCAGGCAGCACTTATGGAGCAAAACAAACAGCTGACATTTCAGGCTGAGATCTTTCATCAGGGCTAGAAAGGAAGAGGGTAGAAGTCAGAATAAAAAGGTGGGTGGAGGGAAAGGAGGCTGTGCTGGCAGGTGATAGCGAAGATGGATAGGTGGCGGGGGGGTTGGTGGAAGAGAAGTGGGAATGATATGGGAAGCGTGGAGGTAATCAATGGAAGAGGCAAAGGGCCAAAACTAATGGAACCTCACAGGAGAGAACCTCGAACTTCTCAATCAGTCCCATTACTCCCCTCCTCCCCTACTTGGATACACCTATCACCCACCAGCTCATGCTCTGCCCCTCCTGATGAAAAATCTGGCCTGAAACGTCAACTGTTCATTTCGCTCCACAGATGCTGTCTGACCTACTGAGTTCCTCCAGCGTTTTTCTTGTGTGCACTGCACCATTCCAGCATCTACATTCTTTCTTGCATGCTCTGATTTAATTTCCATTTCTGAGCTGTAAGCCCTTCTCATGACACACCCTCCCCCACATGACTGCACACTACATCGCAACAACCAGTTCCTGAGCAAGAGTACAGTGTGAAAGAAAAAAAAGACTGTAAGTAACCATGCAGCAGTGAATCACAGTGCTTGTGGCTGTTGTAATGTTCAGTATCCCCACACCAGTCCAAATCTCATGTGGTCCTTTTGCAAGTCCAAATCTACTGAGTGACAAATGTCACTGTGACAGATGGAGACAAGCAACAGAGCCCAATCTTGCAACAAATCCCTAGCCATATTAACTGTTGACAGGGGAATTACGATCTTTAAAAAGATCATCTTAAACTCATCTAACATTTTTTATTGACTTTTGTTAATATGCTTTCAATTAACTTTGTTTTCTTAAATGACTTTTTAAAAATTGGTTACAAATCCTCGAAGAATTTTTAAAATATCAGTGACAGTTTTAAATTGTGAAATAAAAAAAATCCTCATGGGCTTTGGCAGGGAACAAATCCTAACCGCAGGTTTGCCATCTGTCAAAGTGTTCTGTGAGCTTGACCTCAGCTCAAAGTTACCAGACCTCCTCTTACACCCAACCCACAACCCTCTACGGTCTTGGTAGTGGAGAGTCAGCTCATTAAAGCCCTCCACACCTAGCCCAGGTAAGTACAGGTGTGGGCTGTGGGTGATGAGTGACAGGCTCAGCTTCCATATTCACAGCATCCAATGTGGCTTCAAACAACCTCAAATTGATTCACCCACCAATCAAGTTCTCCTGTGATGCTATCACTTTCATAATTTAGGAAATGAAGAAGCCACTCGCGCAGAACAACATATGAAACATGAGGAACGCAAGAAATAGAAACAGGAGCAGCAACACACACAAGATGCTGGAGGAACTCGGGAGGTCAGGCAGCATCTATGGAAATGAATAAACAATCCGCATTTTGGGCTGAGCCCTTCTTCAGGACTGAAAAGGAAGGGGGAAGATGCCAGAATTAAAAGGTGAAGGGAGGTGAAGGAGGCTAGCAGGAAAGTGATATGTAAAGCCAGGTGGGTGTGGGGGGGGGGAAGGTAAAGGGCTGGAGAAGAACAAATCAGATAGGAGCGGCGAGTGGACCATAGGAGAAAGGGGACACAGAGGGAGGAGATAGGCAGGTGAGAAAAGGTAAAAGGCCAGAGTGAGGAATAGAAGAGAGGGGAGGGGGATTACCAGAAGGAGAAATTGATATTCATACCATAAGGTTGAATGCTACCCATATGGATTAGAAGGTGTTGCTCCTCCACCCTGAGTGCAGCTTTATCTTGGCATGGACCGACATTTCGGACAGGAATGGGAATTGGAATTAAAATGTTTGGCCACTGGGAAGTTCCACTTTCGGCGGACGGAGCAGAGGTACTCAATGAAGCGGTTCCCCGATCTATGATGGCTCTCACCAATGTAGAGGAGGCCACATCGAGAGCACCAGACACAATAGACAACCCCAGCAGATTCAGAAGTGAAGTGTGTCCTCACCTGTGAGGACTGTTCGGGGCCCTGAATGGTGGCGAGGGAGAGGTGAGTGGGCAGGGGTAGCACTTGGGATTGCACCCTTGGGAATGAACAAGAGTAACCCACCTGGATGGTCTGTGGACTCAGCTCCACCTATCTGCCTTTGCTAGATGGTACTGGTGAATCACAGCGACATGTTGCAAGTAGCTTAGAAAACATCTAAATGTACTTCTTCTCAACTATTCTCTCCGTAATCTGCAGTCTGTAATCTCCCTTAAATAACATACCTTTGAACTCTCTTAATGAACTAGCGATTTCATGATTTTCTGAATAACTTGGCAGACTTAACTCTTAAGCGTGTAGGTACGGCAGCTTTAAAGGGCCAAAAGAGAGGGAGGAGGGAAGGACTCCAAGCCAGATGAAAAAGTTGGGATATGAGGCTTCCTCCACAAAAGCATCTTGTTAGTAAATGTACAGTCACTGGAGAACAAGTTTGAGGACCTAGGGCAAGATTGCTGAATTGGAGAGAAATGACGGATTGCTATATTCTTTGTTTCATGGAGACATGGCTCACTCTGGACACGCCAGTTACATCGGTAAGAACCGAGGGCTTCTTGATACACAGGATGGACCAGACTGTTGATTCAGAGAAGGCAAAAGGTGGGGGTCTGTGTTCATGATAAACTCTTTGTGGCGTTTGGACACAGCGGTCTTGTCACACTCTTGATCCCCCGATCTGGAACATCAAATGAATAAGTGCCGACCATTCAACTTACCAAGAGTGTTCTCTGCGATTCTAACCACAGTTTATATACTGCCAAAGGCCAACATTAAGCAGACACTTGAGGTACTGAGTTCTGGCATCAGCAAACAAGGAACCTAACCCTACCATGGTGCCTTGTTTGAAGAAATCTTTCCCAATTACCATCAGCATACTACCTGCAGCACCAGAAGTCCCAACACACTCGACCGCTGCTATACTATGATTAGTAATGCCTAACATTCCATTGCGAGACCGCATTTCAGGAAATCTAGTCACTTGGCTGTTCTCCTCCTACCTGCATGCAGGCAGAGACTAACAGCAAAGATCCAGAGATAAGAACAACAAAGAAGTGGTTGTAGAAAGCAGAGAAGTGGCAAAGGAATTACTGTGAGTCAGTGGACTCACTGTGTTAAAGGACTCATCAGAGAAAAAATCTGAACAAATACATAACGGCTGTCACAGACATCATTAAAAAGTCATGGACAAGTGTTCCCTCATAAAACACTAACCAGAAGCCCTGGATGACTCACGAGATCCACAATCTGCTGAAGATGAGATCACTTGCATTCAGGTCTGGTGACCAAGTAAAATACAAGAGGTCCAGGTACAATCTCCAGAAAGCCACCTCACATGTGAAGTGGCAATTCCAGACCAAACCTGAATCACAGAAAGATGCTCCACAGTTGTTGCAGGACTTGAAGGCTATCACCTTCTACAAAGTAAAACCAAGCAACATAGGTACAACAAGGTTTCACTCCCAGGACAGCTCAATACCTTCTACGCGCATTTTGACCGTCAAAATATGGAGGCACCTTAACAAACTTGCACAGCCCCCAATGACTCTGTGATTTCAGTCTCTGAAGCTGACATAACAGCATCCTTCAGCAGGCTGCACCTACTGAAAACACCCTGCCCATACGAAGTATCTGGCTGAGTACTATAGATCTGTGCTAATCACTGGTTGGAGTGTTCACTGACATCTTCAAGTTCTCACTTCAGCAGTCTGAGGTACCCACCTTCAAGCAGGCTTCAATTATATCGGTGCTTAAGAAGACTGTGCCCAATCAGTGAGCAGGAACACGAGAAGATGTGGTGATTTCACATGGGTTTGCGGCTGAAGATGAGAAAAGGCAGTGCATCGTGGCAGTTGACTTCAGGAGGAGGAAACTGGAGATCCATAAGCCAGCCCTCATTTGGGGGGGGGGGGGAGAATGTTCAGAGGTGGAGTGTGTCTTCAACTTTAAATTCCTCAGTGTTATCATTTCAGCGGATGTGTCCTGGGTCCAGCACGTTAAGTGTCATTATGAGGAAAGCATGGCCGTGCCTCTGCTTTCTAAGTAGTTTGTGAAGATTTGCCATGTCATCTTAAACTGATCTTCAAATTTTTTACTTCCACAGTGGATGACCTCATTTACAAACATTGTACTCCAGCTGCCAGACCCCCAGTAACTCACTTCATCTTTCTATAGTAACAAAAGCAAAATGCCCTTCACCTCCCCACCACCTCCCTCTGGTGCCTTTCCTTATTTCCTTTCTCCCTTGGTCCACCATCCTCTCCTATGATTCCTTCTTCTTCAGCTTTTTACCTCTTCCACCTATCACCTGCCAGCTTCTCACTAAATCCCCCCTCCCCTACTTTCCTCATGGAAGGACCAGGTTGTCCCAGGAATGTCTAATGCCAAGCATTCCCAGGACAACATGCCCTAAGTTTCCCTCCAAAGCTCTAAAAGGATATCTGTATCTGGAATAAAATCATTCCGATTGCCCCGGCATAGGAATCACAATTAAATATTTTGTTTATTAGCTTTATCTGTCACATGTACATTGAAACATACAGTGAGGTGCATCATTTGATTCAGGGATATGCTGCGGACAGCCTGCAAGCATCCGGTGCCAACAAAGTATGCCCATAGCTTACTAAACCCAACCTGTACAGTTTTGGAATGAGGGAGGAAACCCACCCATGGACATGGGGAGAAAGTACAAACTCCTTACGGTGGGAATTGACCCCTCAGTCTTACAGCTGGCACGCTGTAAAGCTCTGTGCTAACCACTACACTGTCATGTCTCCCAACTATTACTGCAACAATTACTAATGTCCATGAGTATCCGGTTGAATATTTTGAATTCTAACTTAAAACCAGTAAAAAGCCAAAATCACATTACTCACCAGGGAAAAAAAGGTCTATTTTCATTTCTACAACATTGTGAAAATAAAACCCACAACTGAATCTCTGGAACGTCATTTTTTTCTCTTCACTACTACTTCCAGCTAGTAGCCAGTGTGCGGTGCCATAGGGCTCTTTTGGTACTGCAGTTACAATGGAAACTATATATTATAACATTTATTTATCACATTAATGTCTATCACAATTATAAATGCCTTTTTTCAAAAATAATTTGCAATTAGATGCAAAACAGAAACAACTGTATTTTTGGCCTTTTTATAACTCCCTCTGATTTAACTCGGCCAGCCCCTCACAGCTGCCAAGATGAGCGGGCAATCTGCCAACATCCTCTGCACCCAGCTGCCACAAAGTGCTCCATATTACCGACGGTGGCTTTCCCCACCTGTCGTCCTTCTGCCAACAGATTGATGTCTCTCAAATCACAGCAACACACTCCTAGATTGGCCAAGTCAGGAAACGGACCTTATTACACCTTGGGGCTATACGCTTGGCATAAATTGCTCAGGGAAGGAAACTGATGAATATCTCCAATGTATTTGGCATGCTTAAAGACAAACTCTAGGAGGCACTAATAAATCTCACGGGAACTAGGCAACATGTAGCGCTGCTCTACCCTCTGCACGTTATTGCATCAAACATAAATGTCAGCTTGCCATTCTTTAAAGAACAGGAATACCACTAATGGATCAGTAAGCAGACCAAACCCATCCTCTTCATAACGAAGCAGCATTAAGAAACCAAATAAATGGGTGCAACAAGTCTTCCACTTATAAATAAATCAATTTCAACTGCTTACCATCTCCCTGGGACTCCAAAAATATAACAATTACTCTTCAATCCTTTTGTGGAATTCTCTTTAGATTCAAAATTCTACCATGTTTATCAATGGCATGACTGGCTTTAGAGAATTAATTGCCTTTCACTAAACGCGCAATCCAAAAGCAAAATACTATAAATGCCTAAAATACGATCCTGAAAATGCTAGATGAAATTTTTTAAAAACTCTCGGTGAAACAGAGAGACAGTGTTAGTGCCTCCAATCATTAAATGGAGGAGCCTTGAATTCAATGAATTACAAAAGATCAGGCCTGGGAAAATTAGGGTAGAAGAGCAGTATTCAGAAATACAATAGAGTAATCAATTTTTACACTCACAAGGTTTGGGGGGCTGGGGGAGGTGCAAACCAAAACTGGAGCTCACAGGACATCCAAGTAATTAGAGAGTGCAATGAAGAGGAAAGTGGGAGTGTGACAGATACTAGTTTCAAAACATAAAGGGGGAAGAAAATCAGACTGAATGTAAAAAGGAGGCAGAGGTGAAACTGGAAATTTCAGAGACAAGGAGAAAGAACAAAGATGGACTAGCAGTCAGCATAAAAGGAACTACATGAGGTTATTTGGTGTTGTATTTGTTATGATATTAGGTTTGCTGACCACAAAATTCTAAACTCAAACAAAAACTTTAAGACTTATCCAACATAATAGTGGAGACAGCCCAGTCCATCACAGGTAAAGCCCACCCACCACTGAGCACATCTACACAGAACAATGTCACAGGAAAGCAGCATCCATCAAGTACCCACACCATCTAGGTCATGCTCTCTTCTTACTGCCGCCATCACTAAGAAGGTACAGGAGCTTCAGGATTCACACCGCCAGGTTCAGAATAATTATTACCCTCAGCCATTAGGCTCTTGAACCAGAGGGGATAACTTAACTCGTCAATCACTGAACAGTTCCCACAATCTACAGGCTCACTTTCAAGGTTTCTACAACTCATTTTCTTGATATTTATTGCTTATTTACTCATTGATATTTTTTTCACATTTTGTATTTGCAGTTTGTTGTCCTTTGCACATCTGTTGTTGTCCATCTTACTGCGGGCAGTTTTTCGTTGCTTCTATTGTGCTTCTTGTACTTACTGTGCATGGCACAGAAAATGAATCTCAGGATTGTACCGTATATGGTGACAGATATGTACTTCGATAGTAAATTTACTTTGAACTTTCAAATAGCTACAATATTACCAGCTAAACTTATTGTAGGGGATAAACAGGGAAGTGAACTGGTCTTTGAAGACTGGGTAGATACAATGTGCCAAAAGCTTTCTTTATGACCCTATCTACTTGTGAAGCCACTTTCAAAGAATTATGGACCTGTACTGCTAGATCCCTTTGCTCTACCACACTCCCCAGTGCCCTGCTGTTCACTTTGTAAGACCTACCCTGGTTGGTCCTACCAAATTGCAACACCTCACACTTATCTACATTAAATTCCATCAGCCATTTTTCAGCTCATTTCTCTAGCTGGTCCAGATCTCGCTGCAAGCCATGACAGCCTTCCTCACTGTCCACTACACCCCAATCTTGGTGTCATCTGCAAAGTCGCTAACCCAGTTAACCACATTATCATCAAGATCATTGATATAGATGACAAACAACAACAGACCCAGTTCTGATCCCTGCAGCACTCCACTAGTCACAAGCCTCTATTCAGAGAGGCAACCATCTACTACCACTCATTGGCTTTTCCCACAAAACGAATGTCTAATCCAATTTACAACCTCATCCTGAATGCTGAGTGACTGAATGTTCTTGACCAACCTCCCATGAAAGACCTTGTCAATTGCCTTGCTAAAGTCCATGTAGACAACATCCACTCCCTTACCTTCATCCGCTTTCCTGGTAACTTTCTCAAAAAAATTGATAAAATTTGTTAGATGTGACCTACCACATTGACTATCGTTAATCAGTCCAGGTCTGTCCAAATATTTATATATCTGGTCCCTTAGAATACCTTCCAATAACTTTCCCACTACTGATGTCAGGCTTACTGGCTTGTAATTTCCTAGTTTATTTTTAGAGCCTTTCTTAAACACAGGCTATCCTCTAATACCTCACCTGTTGCTAATGATTACGTATCTCTGCTAGGGCCCCAGCAATTCCTACACTTGCCTCCCACAACATCAGAGGGAAAACCTTGTCAGGCCCTGGAGATTTATCCACCCTAATTTGCCTGAGAACAAAAGCACCCTCCTCTTCCATAATCTCTACAGGGTCTATAAAGTTAATGTCTCTTTGCCTCACTTCTATTGACGCTGTGCTTGTCTCCTGAGAAATGCAGATGCAAAAAATTCATTTAAGATTTCCCCTATCTCTATTGGCTCCACACATGAATTGTCATTCTGATCTCCCTGAGGACCAGTCTTGTCCCTTGCAATCCTTTAGCTCTGACCATATCTGTAGAATCCCTTTGGATTCTTCTTTGCCTTGTCTGCTAGGCAACCTCATGCCTTCTTTTAGTCTTCCTACTTTCATTTTTAAGTGTTTCTTGCATTTCTTATACTCCATAAGCACCTAAATTACTCTGCCTATAACCTGCTATCACCTCTTTTTCTTCTTAGTCAGGGCCCAACATCTCTTGAAAACCAAACTTCCCTAAACCTGTTAACTTTACCTTTTATTCTGACATACAAGTTTTATACTCTCAAAATTTCACTTGTTAAACGTGCTTCATCATAATATCAATCTAGTCTTCAACTCCCTTGAACTAAATAATTTAGCCAGCATTGTCTAGTTTGAAACAGGCCAAATTAAATAGCCCATTGACTTATTGACCTCTTCAGCAGTGTGACCCAGCGTTGAGACTCAGCAGTTCTGTGGCTCTGGAGACAGTAGTTGTTTGCAAAGTTGTCTTCTCAATTTCAAAATGAGTGTTGCTTGCCATTTAAGTTAAGAACTGAAGACTGGCTCCCATTTACAACCAGAAACTGAACAAAAAATATTAGTTGTAAGTTGCTGCATTTAGAAAACTATAAAGCAAGGCCCCCTGGCCCAGAAGCAGTGAATATCCATCACCTATTAAGGGTAAGAGAGTTGTTAGAATAACAATGGAGCCAATTAGGGACCAAAACTGACATCTTCTGGCAGAGGTAGTACTTTGCATCAGTGAAAACGATACTTTCCAAGCCAACTGCGAGAAAGGAGATCGTCAGGACAGATGATCAGATAAAACAGGAGAATTAGTGGAGAGTTTTGTGAAGTTCTCAAATAGCCTCAGACAGCTGGTCCAGATAGGAACTACCTTGGATTGCTTAGAGAAAGTGGAAACTCCACAGTCAGCTACAATCTTTCACTCCACATTATTAACCAAAGGACTGAAGGAGAGAAATGTTATACCTTTGTTCAGAAAAGATGACATGGTCAAAAATGGTAATTTTTGTTTAGGTACATTAGCATCTGCTACATGAAATCTTCCTCTTCCATTCTTACACATTGGCGTTGATGGGAAGGCTGGCCTTTTTGTGTATCCTTAATTTTCTTTGAATTTAATGGTACACAGACAATTTCAGAAAGTATTTAAGAATTCCCTTAGCCTGAAGTCACAAAGAGGCAAGATGGGCAAGGTGGACAGATTTTCTCTCATGGTAAACATTAGTGAACCAGATGGGCTTTAATAACCTTTTATTGGGTATATATTCACCACTAATGAGATGGGCTTTAATTCCAGCTTTAATTTTATTTAGTTAATTGAATTTAAATTGTGCAGACACCATAGTTGGATTTGATGTCATAACCTAAACCATTAGTACAGAAATCTACATTACTCGAAACATATAATAGAAAGAAGTAGTTTTTTTTCATTGATTCTGTTATATTTCTCAGTTCTATTGTGAAAGCCGGGTAGAAAATGGATCTCAAGGTAGTATATGATGACATATACGTACTTAGATACATACTGTACTTAAATAATAAATTTACTTTGAACTTTTACCTCTTTGTTTAAGAAATCCAGCTAAAGTGTAGGAAGGAGAGGATTTAAGAGAATAATTGCATTTTTAATCTGGAGTGAGATACACAAGTGTCTAGAGGTTTGCAGTACTGAGCCATTGCACTTTCTCATTTTGATTAATAACTCAGACTTTGGGACACAAGGGCACTATCAACATTGATTAATGGCACATAAATTGAAGAAAGCAGCAAAAAAGTTGGTGAAAGAATTGGAATTGGATTGTTATTGTCGCATGTAAAGTGAAAGGCTTGGCATGAATAACATTCATACAGAACAAATCATTACACAGTACATTGAGCGAACCGTCACGTCAGCAGAAAAGGTCATTAGCTGCTGTCTACCATCACTGCAGGACTTGTAAGTGTCCAAGACAAAGAAGCGGGTAGGGAGAAAAATCAATGTGGACACTACCCACCCTGCAAACTGCCTTTTCCCAAAAGCTCCCTTCTGCAAAGCGTGAGAGGACTATTAAAACAAAAACTTCACAGCATCTTAAAAGTGTCTTCCTCCAGGCAAATAACCTGATCAACCATTCTAGTTACCCCCTCTAGATCTCACTCTATCTATTACCCCTGTCACTGCACCATACTGTAAACACTTTAAACCACTTTTTGTAAGAAAGAATCTAGTGCTTTCCTGTCATATATGACCATAAACTTGTCTCGGGCTTCCAGCTGGGTGCAGGTATCAATTATAACCAACATTCAATGACAAACTCTGCCATCTTCATCAGGGATGATGTCTGGGCATGTCTCGTCCGGTAGTATTTATACCCCTGTAATCACAGAAACATAGAAAACCCTTCCGCCCACAATGCTGTGCCGAATATGTACTTACTTAGAAATTACCCAAGGTTACTCATAGCCCTCTAGTTTTCTAAGCTCTATATACCTCTCCAGAAGTCTCTTAAAAGACCCTATCGTATCTGTCGCTGCTGGCAGCCCATTCCATGCACTCACCACTCTCTGTGTAAAAAACTTACCCCTGACATCTCCTCTGTACCTATTTCCAAGCACCTTAAAACTGTGCCCTCTCATGCTAGCCATCCTTTCTGTCTGGTTAGTCCTCAGCTAATCAGGTTTCCCCTCTCCCACCATGCTTACAATCAAATTCCAGCTCTTACTTAGAACGAGCCCTTCACCTTTGTTGAAGTTCTTTTCCTCTCATTTTAGTTTCCTTCACTAGGCTGTTCCAAAAGCCACTGGCATGGCACAGTAGTTTTGTGCCGTCGAGGTCAATCCTATGGCTATCGCAAATGCAATGCTCTGCTACCACCAATTTCTCCGGGTAACCCAAACGGATACACCTCCTGTGCTCCTTGATGCTGATTTCCACCGTGTATCCCACCTGGCTGGTATATGCTGCTCTGCATTCACAGGAAATCCTGTGAACACCAGCTGGCCCAAGTCCCACGTCACCTTTGACCTGGTAAAGAAAGCCATTGGAATGGCATCAGTTACGTGTGCTTGTCTTCAAAAAGCAGTGATTTTTGTCACTGATATTGGCAAGAAATAAACAGCAAGACAACTGAGGATTGTTCTGTCACTGCAGTTTCAAGCATTCAGACTTGGAGATGCCAGAAACAGCTGGGAGCGTAAATGAAACGATCTCACTACGTCAACAAATTAAGGACTACTAAGAACTCAACAATCAACGAATGTTACATTGAGTAAAGATCTGGAGGATGCAATCATCAGAAGTATTGTATGATAGTAAGCCATTATCTGCACTAGGTGTCTCCACTAATTTTGTTCATTTACAGTCAGTCAAAAGAACACTGCAGTGTGTCGGCTGTCTGTTGTATCCAATGATGACAGTGAAACCTGTGCAGGAGAGCTTTGAAAGTTGAAAAGTCATTCCACTGGGGTAGTTCCACTCTCTTGACCTCTGAAGTCTTGGTCTAGTGGTACAAGTAATTGTCTGAAACTGGGGGCTTCCTCAGTTGCAGTGGATAATCATGACTTGTTTTGTACTTCATCCTATGCTTCACTTGCCACAAAGTGTTGCAAAACCATCCTTCTTGGCCATAGGATCTCATTGTTGATCTCATCCGCCCTGTCGACTGGAGCTGTCTTCTCACGCTAGGTCAGGCTTGACTGTATTTCACTGGGGTATGAGGCCCGCCAGCTACCCTCACCTGGTTTAGCCTACCTGTCAAAGCGGTGTAACAGGGTGTGGCTGCTGTCATATACAAGCAGCTTCTTGAAGCCACAGGTAAGAACAGAGTGTCTGGTGGGGACCAAAGGTGAGTGTACTGCCCCAGAATGGGCACAACAAGCCCCTTCACTAGAGCTGCTACCCCTCCCTGGACACCCCATACACAGCTGTGTACACCAGATAAATTCCTCAGTTGATATCTATTAGGAATGAATACAGAGTTTTATAATACTGTAGTACAATTGATACGATTGATTGTGTTGTAATTTGTTCTGTATTTCAGTTAAATACATAATTTGTTACTCAGTTAGACAGTAGCTTATTTTTTTTATACCTTTTTATCTATTTCCACAAAACATCAGCTAATTGGGGCAGCTGCTTAACTGAGCCCAAAATGAACTGGGCCTGATGTGCCCCAATTAACCAGAATCCACCGTACATTTGAAATGTACATGGCGAATAAAGTTGATCCTTGATCCTTGAGATAGAACAAGATAAACAATAGCAGTATCAAATAAAGAGTCTTTAAACTGCAGGCACTGCAATGAAAATAGAAAATATTGGATCCAAAAACCATCGTGCAGCCTCTGTGGACAGAGTAGCAGCTGAGATTTAAGAAAAATCAACTCTCATCTTTGTCTGCAGATGCTGCTTAATCTCCTGAATATTTGCACCAATTCCTGTCGCTATATTAAAGAGGAATTTTGAAGTTTAGGGCAGGAATCAATTGGAAAAAATAGTCAACTCAAATTGAACTTGAGCTCTCCCTACTGGCTGGGCATAGAGCCGTACAGCAAAGAATTAATAGTTGTGGATTATTATTGCTACATGTGCCAGACACAGGGAAAAGCTTGTCTTGCACACGGTTCATACAGATCAAATCATTACACAGTGCATTGAGCTAGAATAAAGTAAAACAATAACAACGTGGAATAGAGCGTAAAAGTTGCTGAAAAATCCACCTCATTGTACAAGAGGCCAACTCAAGAGACTGGAAACAGTGGGGTAGAAGGTGTCGTTGAGCCTGTGGTGTGTGCTTTCAGGTTTTTGTATCTTATTGCTGATGGGAGAGGGAAGAAGAGAGAATGTCGGGTGTGATTGGGGTCTTTGATTATACTGACTACTTTGCCAAGGCTGTAAGAAATGTAGTCCAGATAGGGGAGGCTGGTTCCCGTGACGTGTTGAGATGCGTCCACAACCTCTGCTGTTTCTTATCATCACGAGCAGAGCAGCTGCCATTCCAATTCATTATGCATCCAGATAGAAACTTTCTGTGGTGCATCAATAAAAATTGATAAATGTCAATGGGGACATGGCAAATTTCTTTAGCCTCCTGAGGAAGTAGAAGCTTTCTTGGCTGTGCCAGGACAGGACAGGACAGGCTATTGGTGATGTTCACAACTAGGAACTTGAAGCTCTTAATGTTCTCAACTTCAATACCAGTAATTTACCATGGAACCTGCATGTCTACCTTCCGAAAGGACCACAACCTTACGTAGGGTTTGGAGGTTTGCATGCCTCAGTGACCTGGAGAGCTCTGTTTGCTGGAGTCAGGACTTTATGCTTTGGCTCTTGGTTGGGTCACCCATGCCACATAGGTCAAAGGATAGAGGCCAGACTAAGAGTGGTCCATTGGTCCTCCAGATTCAGGGGGTCAGCTCAGGGCTAACAACCCTGACTGGTCAAACAAAATTGTTATGGAAACAGCAATGAAAAATCCTTCTATATCTGTGTGCAACAGAATGGTCAGAGATAGAGGAGCTTCACTGCTGTCCTAAAGGCTAACAGTGTAACGGACAGTAAGTTACATGACTCGGGGGGAGAAAAATTGACAAGGTGGTAAAGGGAGTTGGTAACACAAAATAAAATCAAAAATGTATTATTAGTTGCATACATCGAGGTTTCAGTGTTAGACCTTTGCTAAAAGATTCCAAATCAAATAAACAATTAAAGTTGTAGAAACACAATATACATTGAGGATAGTGAATTTGAAATATCAATGTTTAGGAGTGCACAAAACTGCATTTAAAGCATATACACTAAAAAAGGTCACTTTCTACATTAAAATAAGATGTAATAAACCAAAAGGAAAATATATTCCAAGTTTACTGAAAAGGGATTAACACTTAATTAGCCTAAAGCAAAATATATCCATTCTACTCCCCAAAACTTCGAGATGTTTATAGATCTGTGCCAGCACTGAAGACAAACTGCCCTGCTCTGACTCACAGTGCCCTCCAGTGGCCAACCGTGTTAGCAATGTCATGTCTGCAAAGCCCACCTCACTAAATTACAAATATAAACAGATACACGTTCCAATTATTTTTTTTAATGGTACTCACTTCCGTTGGACAGGTGACCCCAACATTTTGGGATAAGGGGGTCGCATTCTTAGAAAACACTCCATATCATGGTTTTCCCTCAGGTGACGCTGCATGGTCTGCACAGGTGTCAAGAAACATGACTAGAAAAAGAAGTGTTGACTGACTTATTTACCTGGTTTCCCCACACAGAAGCCACGAGAGTGAATATTACTCTGCATCTCAAATTTTTGGGTAGTGATTTGTGAATTCTGTAAGCTAAGTAGCTATAATGTGGGGTTGCCTGTTGTTGACTAACACAAGGGGCTTCATGATCTGCAGTCAGACAATTAAATTCCACGTTTCATTTAGAACTTAGTTACTTTTGGAGAGAAAGCAAACATTATCAGAAGTTGGTTGTTGCTAGCAAGGCTATAATTTTTCATCTATCTAAAGTTACCCCAAAGAAACGTAGCTTCCTATGCCACTGCATCACAAACTAGAGGCCCCAGCACCAATTCCTGCAGAACACCACTGATTATGGACCTTTAGCCAGAATAACAGCCTTCCACCTCTGCTCTTTCTTCTATGGCAAGCTAGTTCTGAATCAAAACTTGCAATTTACCCTGAATCCCATGCAATTTATCTTCTAAACTAACTTACCTTGAGGGACCTTTTCAAAATGCCTTACTAAAGTTCATGTACATAATATCTACTGCTTCACCCCTCAACAAGCTCCTTTGTCAGCTCCTCAAGAAATAACTCAATCAAGATTGTAAGGCACAAATGCTCCCTGCACAAAGCCATACTGACTATCCCTAACCAAGCCATGCCTTTCCACACATGAATCAATCCTGTCCTTCAGTATCCTCTCCAATAGTTTCTCTACCACTGGCCTGAGCATCACTGGCCTATAATTACCTGGGTTATTCCTCTTTCCTTCTTGAAGAATGGCACAACAGTTTCTTCTGCCTTGACCTGTTGCTAGTGAGGATATTTGTCAAATCTCCTCACTTGCTTCTTGCAATACTTTGGAAAATATGCCATCAGGTCCCAGAGACCAATCCACCATGTTTCTCAGAAAACCCAGCACTACCCCTTCCTTAATCTCAAAATGCCACAAGTGCATTAGTATGCCCCACTCTGCCTTCACTATCCTCAAAATCATTCTCCTCAGTAAATACTAACACAAAGAACTCAATTAGTACCTCAGCCACTTGCTCTGATTCCAAGCACAAATTCCCTCTTTTATCCTGCTCACTAAGGACATTTCATGGCCCCTTTTGGCCTTCCTGATCAGGTGCTTGATCACTTCTCTGTTATCTTTATATCTCACAAGACCGCAGTCTGATTTTAGCTTCCTAAATTAAATCGAGCCCAGGCCCAGGCCCTGCTGCTCCATCCCCAGTGTTCCCGCCACAGCTGCCGGCCGCTGCAACACCCGGCTCAGAGCATGGCGCGGCGAAACGTCCCAGGTCCAGCTGACCCAGCTGGTAGCACCTGGTGAGGGTCCCTTGCTCGGGGTTACGAGCGATGGCCAATGGCGGACCCAGCAGGAGACTGGTGGGAAAGACGGAACAGCTATGACCTTGGATGACAATAGTTGCTTTGCAAGCAGATGATCTACCAAGAAGAGAGGTGGTGATCTCTTTAAACTCACCTGGAGAAGGCAAAGAGAAACCACTGCTGTAACCTGCCGAGTACGATATCCCAATACGTCAGTCTCAATAAAAGATCAAAACAACAACGTTAACGACAAGTGTCGAGACAGAGTAGCGTGGAGGGAAATCGTCTGCCAACTGGAAATTCCAGATGCGACCTAACGACGACGATGATGAAATCTTAACTACTTTTCTATGACTCCATATGCTTCCTTTCCTTCCTAACTAAACTTAGCACCTCTCAGGTTATCCAAGTTTTCCCTTGCCTTACCATCCTTGTCCTTACTTCTTACTGGGATAGGCTAATGCTGAACTCTGATCAGCTGGTCTTTAAACAACTCCCACATATCAGATGAAGACTTGTTTAACAGCAGCTGCTCCTAATCAACACCACATAACTCCTGTCATACCTGGTCATAAATTGCCCTTCCTGAATTTAGTACCTTCCCGCAAGATCCAATTTTACTTACTTATATCTATCTTAAAACGTAATGAGTTGGGCACACTATTCCCAAAATGTTCACCCAGTATCAGGCATGTCACCCAGCCTGGCTTATTTTCCAAAACCAGGCCCAGTATGCTTTCTCCTCTAGTTGTACTCTCCGCATACTGTACCAGGAATCCTTCTTGGATGCACTGAAGAAATCTCACTCTATCTAAGCCTCCTGTATCAAGAAGATTTCAATTAATAGTGGGGAAGTTAAAATTTCCCCTCTTGTTCCTGCACCTTTCCATAATCTGATTACATATCTGTTCCTCTACCTCAGTGGCTACAGGGGGCCCAACAATTTAACATCATCAGCATTACTACACCTTTCCTATTTCAGAGCTCCACCCAAATGGTCCCTGTTGACGAGCCCCCAGTGTAACTTCTCTGGGTAGTGCTCCAGCATTCTCTCTCATATCAGTAGTGCAACCCCTCCACCTTTTTTTATTGTCTCTCTTCCCCCCCCCCCTCATTATCATATCTAAAACAACAAAATCCTAGAACATGGAGCTGCCAGCCCTGTCCCTTAGGCAACCAGGTCGCCGTAATGGCAACAACACTATAATTCCATGACCTCGTCCAGGCTCCAACCTCATCTTCCTTACCTGTAATATTCTTCATTTTATTTTATTGAGATACAATGCAGAATAGGCCCTTCAAACCACAATGCCCAGCAATCCCTGATTTAGCCTAAACGCGGGACAACTTACAATAACCAATTAACCCTACCGACCGGCACATCTTTGGATTGTGGGAGGAAACCAAGCAATCATGGGGAGAACGTACAAACCCCGTACGGGCAGCCGCAACCAGGAATTGAACTCAGGTTGCCTATACTGTAAAACGTTACACTAACCACTACGCTATTGTGCCGTCCTAGCATTGAAATAAGTACATTTAAGCCTTTCAGTCCTATCATGTTTATTAGCCTTCGCTTGCTGGAACTTCCCTTCAGTCTTATTTGTCATCCTATCTTTCTTGCCCTCAAGCTGTGGTTCCAGTACCCCTTCCTACCTCTTGCCCTGCCACTGTGGTTCCCATACCCCTCCTAATCAAGTTTAAACACCTCTTGAGTAACACTAGCAAACCTCCCAGTGAGGATATTGGCTCCACTCCAGTTCAGATGTGAGCCTACTCATTTGTACAGGTCCCACCTGACCTGGAACAGAGCCCGATAATCCATAAATCTGAGGCCCTACTCCCTGCACCACCTTCTTATCTACACACTGAACTGCAATACATATCTATTTCTCACCTCATTAGCATGTGGTATGGGCAGTAATCGTGAGAAGATAGGAAAAAAGAAACAGCAATTCAGCCCATGAATCTGTGATTCTATCCAGCTAGGACATGGTTGATTCTATCGCTCAGAAGAGACTGTTGGTTAGGTTCTATGTAAATCACATACATGCTTACTGTTAGAGGTGTGCTCAGGTGTCGGCTATGCCTCATTCCTGAATCAGGAAATGTGTGGGTTCAAGTCCCATTCTGGGCACTGACATGTTGGTGTAGTGCTACGGCCACAGTTGAGACTCTGGGATGATGTGTTGCCTCCCAGATGCCTGGATCAAGAATGTCTTAGAGCAGCCACAGGACTTTCTGAGAGGGGAAGGTGGGCTGCCGGAGGTCATGGTCCATAGAGGTACCAATGCATAGGCAGGAACAGGACTTCCACAGCTGTAATCTTATTAACTGGCTCTTGCTTTTTAGATATTAAAGATTAGCTTTATTTGTCATATGTACTTCAGAACATACAGTCAAATGCATTGTTTTGTATCAAACCAAATCAGTGAAAATTGTACTCGGTAGCCTGCCAGTGTCGCCACACTTCCAGGACCAATATAGCATGCCAACAACTTACTAACCCTAACTATACATCTTTGGAATGTGGGAGGAAAGTGGAGCACCTGGAGGAAACCTACATCTTCATAGGGAGAACGTACAAACTCCTTACAGCCAGCGGTGGGAATTGAACACTGACCTTACAGCGGCCTGCTGTAAAGTGTTACACTAACCGCTATGCTACTGCGCTACACCTTGGCACTTCAACAGCTAGTGCTGAACTTGCAGCAGAGTACATCAGTTTCACAACACCTCAGACAACAGTCCAAGTTTGGCTGAAAGGAAAAGTTGGCTCCAGTTCCTAATTCCAATAAAATCTATGTGATCAGATTCTTCATCTTTAGTTATCCAATCTACAAAGGCAGAACATGACCGAGCAACTACCATTTCCAACCCACCAAGCGATGCCACTGATGATAGATGGTTAGCAATCAGAGTTGCCAACTTTCAGCTTCTCCAGGAGTCTCCAAGAATTGAAGATTAATTACCACTGGGCATCACCATGAGCAAAGCAAAAGAAACACCAAGGGACAAAAGTTTCTTTCTTTACTTTTCATTGGCTTTAAAATGTGATAGAATAAAATGAAATGTCTCGGAGTGCATCCAGCCAGACTAGCAGCCCTGAGCTGGGTTTGAATTGCTGTTGATCAATGCAGTCACTTCAGACATAGCAGTGGGGAACACAAGCTTGGAACAAAGCACTGGGACCTGGACATACATCTAGTTCCCCATTAACAGGAATAACTCTGGTTCTTTGCAAATGGGGAATGAGGATGTCATCCAGCAGATGGGAGAGAGCCAAGAAGGCATAGAAAACCTGGTCAAACTAATGAGCAATAGACTAACATTAGAAACTCAATATCCAACAATTTGGTGTTGCCTCTTAAAAATCTGTCTGCCATTCTGTCGGACGATGGCTAGCCTGTATCTCAAATCAATTTCTTTTCCCAAACCACTATCCAATGTGCTTATCTGGTAAAAATCTAATGAACTTGAAATCTTCAAATGCAGCCTGCAATAACAGCTGCCTGATGGAGGAATGAGTGAATGAGGCAAAGCAGTTTTAAAGAGCATTTCAAAAGAAGCTTCATTTGTCACATGCGTATCAAAATATTGAAATATAACAGCGAAACGTGTCGTTTGCATCAACGACCAACACAGTCCAAAGATGTGCTGGAGCGGTACATGTCACCATGCTTCCGGTGCCAACATGGCATGCCCACAACTTATTAACCCTAACCTGTGTAATTTCGGAACGTGGGAGGGAACTGGAGCTACCTGGAGGAACTGGAGGAATCATGTATGGTCGTGGAGAGAACGTACAAACTCTTTACAGACAGCAACAAGAATTGAACCCCAACCTTCTGATTGCTGGTGTTGTAAAGCATTATGCTAGCCACTACACCACTGAGCCATCTTCCTATGCTATGGTACTGCCATTATAGTATAGGCATCATTATAGGCCATCACGGCTGGTAGTATAAAAAAGGTTCCTGACACAATTTAGTTTTTTAATAAACTTTGCCTGTGGTGTCCGACAGTCATATTTATGGGCATGGGTTTAGAGTAACATATAATAACCAAGAGATTCTGCTAGTAAGCAGTCACCCAAATCAGCTCTTGATTTAACCTACCTTCTTCATTCAGTGGCTTCCCAGTGAAATAAGGCTTGGAATTATGCAAGGATTCCCAGCACAGCTGAGGACCTTTCCAAGTATTACTGGCATCATGCTGTGGAGGCTGAATAAGTCCTAACCACAAAATTGCTTTGCCAATCCCTGTCCCACAATTTACTGGATATCAAGGCTGGCAACACATACTGAATACTTCGGTACGATACTGACATATACAAAAATTATAAAATAAATTACTTACACTTGCCCGCACTATTTCAAGGCATTCATATGAATGGAGTTGCCTTCTTGCACAAAGACCAAGATGGCATAAGTTCAGAGTGCAATTTTCCCAGAATAAACACTGGAAAATGTATCGAGGTTTGCATCCCTCTGACACGGGAGCGTAAGAAGAAATTCCAATGAGTCCTCAGAATGGAAGTTCTTATTTTATACATCTAACACAACAGAAAGAAGCTGTTCAGCAAATCAGGTCCATCAGTTTCCTGGGGAGGAATTCTATCAGTCCGTTTCCCCTTCTGGCTATCTCCCTGTACCTCTAAGTTATTCTCTCTTATATCCATTAACTCAATTTTGGTTCCTTTTGCTATGCACCATCACAAGGGAAAACTTATAGCAAACAATTAACCTACCAGCACTTCTTTGTTAAACTGACTCCACAATGAATAGACTCACTTTCAAGCATTCTACTTAGTTATTTACTTTTTTAAATTATTAGCACAATTGACTTATTTTGCACATTGGCTGTTTGTCAGTCTTTATTTATGCATAGTTCTCATAAATTCTGTTGTATTCTTTATCTTCCTGTAAATTCCTGCGAGGAAATATATCTCAATGTAGTATATGGTGACATATACGTACTTTGATAATAAACTTACTTTGAACTTCCCGAGAGGAAGATGGAGCATCTGGAGGAAACCCAATGGAGAGAACGTGCATTCACTGCACATGCGGCACTGGAGGTCAGGATTAAACCTGGGTCCCAGAAGCTGTGAGGGAGCTATGATGGCACTAACTGCCGTGCCATCAGGCTTCTTACGTGCAAATCTTTCCCCTAGTTATATAGGTACACGCCGACAGAACTGTCAATACTAATTCTGAAAATTCACAGATAGTGCAGACAAGGACAAGGTCACGCAGCCTTCACTTTTGCAATCCACAAATCTTTTATTAGACGGACTTGTGCTCCCTGGGAAACAGTGACACACGTGCATAAAATTTCCAGCATCATCTTAACAAAATATTACAGACATAAATTAATGGAAAGTTGAGCAAAGGAGAGAAAAATGCAGTAGAGCTAAAGACTGAAGGTGGAAAGATGGAGCTTCAACCTTCAGCTTCAAGAGTACACCTTGATACCTGGTGAATGAGGCAAGGCCCAGGAAACATGGCTCTTCATTAACACACTGCTTCCCAGTTTCCATTTTGGATGATGTATTTTTTACACTCATTTATAATGCTATCAATTTTATTTTAAGGAGTATATATTTCCATGGTTAACTGCAGAAACTGCTTTAAAGAAAACAGAAAGGAATCATTTAATTTTTTTAGTAACTGACTACTCAGTTTCAACTGATGCTTACAGAGACGTGGAGAAATCAGACTTCTTGTTTGACTGGACATTAATTACTTAAGCTGGCTGTTAGAGTGTGCCTGTTATTTTAAGGTATGACAAACATCCTGTGCAAATTAGATGGTTAGCCAAAGAATTAAAAGATATATCTTTCAGAGCTGGTTTCCAGGTAAAAGGAGCAACAAAATAAAATGCCATTCATTTAAAAAGAGTTCAGTCAATTAGCCTGGAAAAGCAAGAAATGAAGCAGGTCAAGGAAGAAAATAATGGAATCCATCAGTTCTAACGGCTTGGACTGAGATCAGCTGCTTCAGCAAGAAGCTGAAGTGTTGAAAACTTCTTCAAGAATACAGAAGCACATCTTTGTGATAAATCGGAGTGCAACGAAAAATCACAACAGCAATTGGGTTTTAGCATGAACTTGCTGTATCGACAAACTGAATATCTTGCAATTCATTAGTTCAATCCTCAAGCTATGGAAAAAAATGCAGGCTTCATTCAAGATGTTTCATAAAACTTTATCTCTTAGTCTGGGGAAGGGCATAGTGCCTATGCCATTGTTGTCAAGGAAACATTTTGTACACTTCAATAAATGCCCTGTCACAAAATGATCTACAATGATTACAGCTGGAATAGCAGTACGGTGTGATGCAACATAAACAAAATGCTGGAGGAACTCAGCAAGTCAGGCAGCATCTACGGAGAGGAATAAACAGTCAATGGCTGAGACCCATCCTCAGGACTGGAGGGGAAGGGGGGAAGAAGGTGGAGGGAGGAGAAGGAATACAAGCTGGCAGGTATCATCTGAGAGCAAGTGAAGGGGAAGGTAGGTGGGTGAGTGAAGCGAGAAGCCGGGAGGTGATAGGTGGTAGAAGTAAAAGGCTGAAGAAGGAGGAATCTGATACGAGAGGACAGTGGACCATGGGAGAAAGGGAAGGAGGAAGGGCACGCTTGATCTCAGCAAACTTGCACCATGAAAGAGTGTGAGAGCATCATCACCAAATCTCTCTCTTGCCAGCAATCTCTGGCAGTCTCTCCCTGACCCAATCGAAATCCTTAACACAACCTTCTCTATAACTTAGAACTTTTTTTTTACTCTTTTCCAGAACGGATGGAGGATCTTTGACATAAAATTTTAATCCTATTTTTCCCTTCTCATTGTTGCTGACCTACTGAGTGATTCCTAAATTTTCTCTTTTTATTTCAGATATCCGGCATCTGCATTTTTTAAAACATCTTAATTTATGTGTGAACAGCTTTAACTCAAGGCTTGATAACATTGTGACCAGTTTCCTTTCTGAAAATGCAATATTCAGTATCAGAAACAAAGACAAATGTCAAGGGTCAACTTTATTCACCATACGCATTGACATGTATTAGGAATTTGCTGTGGTGTGTTCTCATGACATGCAACAAAAAACATTCAACAATTACAAAAAATTGCTGAACTAAGGACTGGTCAGCTCAATAACACGCAAGCAGTTGTTTACTCACAAAATAACTCAAAGTATCCTCTTCAGCGGATCTGTTGCAGCAATACAAACTTCACAGATTCTACATTATCTTGGGTGGCAAACTCACTTTGCGTTCAGAATAACTAAGGCAACCTTTGGCATTGCGAATTCAAAAGAAATCAGACGGTGCCAAGTAAAGATGACGAAGTCAGTGATCACTAATGGTCTGATCTTGTGTTGGAATATTACAAATTGGCGGTGGCGATACACAAGCATCGTTTGCTTCAGAGACCTTCAATGTGCTAAAAGATCAATCAAATCTCATTCAACTGCTGAACTATTGAGCACCTAGCCATTTGGCCTCTTGAACTGCAGGCCATTTACATTACAACAGAGCATAAAGATCTAGGTGACATTGAAGCAAGGGAACATAGAATGTTACAGTACAATACAGCCCCTTCAGCCCACAATGTTGTGTCAAGCATTTAAATTACTCTAAGATAAATCTAACACTTCACTCCTACATAGCTCTCCATATTTCTGTCATCCAGAGTTTATTAAATGCTCCTAATGTATCTGCTGCTATTTAGCAGGGCATTCCATGCACTCACCACTCTCTATATAAAACAAAACTTACCTCTCACATTCCCCCTTATACTTTCCTCCAATCACCTTAAAATTATGCCCCTCGTATTAGCCAATTCTGCTTGGGGAAAAAGCCTCTGGCTGTCCACTTTATCAATGCCTCTTGTACACCTACAGTATATCTTGTACACCTCTATCAAGTCACGTCTCATCCTCCTTTGTTCCAAAGAGAAAACCCCAGCTTGCTCAACCTATCCTCCTCATAAGACGTGCTCTTTAATACAGGCAGCATCCTGGTAAATCTCCTCTGTACCCTCTCTAAAGCATCCACATCCTTCCTATAATGAGGCGACCAGGAAAGAACACAATACTCCAAGAATGGTCTAACCAGGGTTTTATAGAGCTGCTATGGCTCTTGAACTGAATCCCTTGCGTAAAGAAGGCCAACACACCATACACCCTCTTAACAATCCTATCAACTTGCATAGCAAAGATACATTAATTTGATATAGTTCAAATTTCAGACCAAATCCATCTGCAGTGTTATTGCGCTAATCACCAGTAGTTCTTACAATGATCAAGTGCATAATACTAACCAAAAACCTAAAAGTGAATTCAACAACACAGCACTCCCACTTTCCTTTGAAGCTACCTTATAAATCACTCCAACTTTCTGATCCACATCTTTTAACTCAAGCATCAGAAATTTAGACTGCCCAGGTTAGTGCTTATTAAGAACTTCAAAATAAACACTTAACGCTAGAGTGTGAACACCTTCACAACAACATTCAGCAACAGTCAAGTGTTGTTTGTGAATGAGAACAATATTAGAACTTTGTTATTTTGGTACTCAATACTTAGCTTTAAATTTCGGTTTTAGGTCACTGGTATATGTCAACACTGGCTCCAGTGTTCTGATCAGGAGACACTCACAGAATCTTCATCAAGCCATATTTTCCAAAATGCAATGTTTCACACAGCGGCAGGGAATGTTGATGATTAGAGTTCCAATGCACTTACCTAAGGGGAAGAAAAAAGACAGTGTTTCAATGATCTAATCAGGAAGCAAGCTCATCACTTCATGCAATCAACACACAACAACTGGCTGAGAGAGATTTGCAAAGAACAAACAACACGTTTCAGCTCTTTTGATTTATATGGGCCTGTTTCAGAGGATGCAGTTAAATAAAATGTCGGAGGGCTTTGAGAATGAACTGATGGTTCAAAGCAATCTTTTAAAGTAAATATTGTTAGACTATATTGCTATTTGATGAGTCAATAGCTGGAACATTTGGACGTAGTGGAGAAATAAACCTCACACATGACTCCAGTCTGAATGGCTTCTGAGTGAAAGCCCTAGCAGATTAATAAGTTAATGAGATATAAACCCCAGTGGGATAATGTCAGTGATCACCTCGGTAACAGGTGTCATCTCTCAAAAGCTCCCTCCTAATCTCCTTTTAAACAGAACACAGCACAAAGTTGGTCACTATTTGGCCATTTCACATTCCATTTGGTTTGTATCATGCTAACTATGGAACAACATTAAATGAGAATTAACAATTATTTACCATACACTTCAGACATAATTCTAGTAGAAATAATAAAAAAACAAAGTTCAGGGTTGTATCATACAAAGGGACAATAGTGAATAAAGTCTTTTATCATTTCCTGTCAGAGTCACCTCATGTACAGACACTCCTGTGTCTTTATGGGCATACAATCAATCTATGAACGTAAAGCAGTCTTATGTCTTTATATACTGCGCTCCTTATCTTATTGAGTCTCTTTCTATGCAGCATCGAATCCAGAGTAACACTTAGTTCATTCTTCTTTAGATTTGTGTACAGGAAAAGACATTAAACAATCTTGAATCTTGCTACAGTTAACACACATTTGTGTCCTCTTAAGATGCAACCTCTGTGCCCTTATTCATAGCCAAGAGTCAAACTTCGCATCTTTGACCTAATCCCTCCTGTGAGGTCATCCTTCCAGCAATAATGCAAGAAGGGAGTTAGAGTTACAGACTCAGAGTTGGCGTCACAAGGCACAGAAAGAGGCATTTCAGCCACTGTGCCCTTGCTGACTATCGTATTGTCTGCATTAACACTGTTTCTCTCTCTGTCTTTCTTGTTCAAGCAACTAGCCAGGTTCAATGTCCCTTAAATGTTTTCTTGCATCCACCACCATCTTTAGGTAGATAGTAGCAGCCATCGATCCCAGGAGATCAGGGTTTGCACCTCTGGTGGACTGTGTCCTTCCAGGGCGCAAGCCCGGGTGGGAAGATTTGAAGAACCGGCTGTTGCCCATGCAGCGGGTTCCCCCTCTCCATGTCATTGATGTAGTCCAAGGGAAGGGCAAGCACCGATACAACTTGGCACTGGTGTTGTCGCAGAGGTTGCCAGAGTGAAGTTGTAAACAACATCAAACTGCCTTAGGGACCCCGGCTCTGGATTTCTTCCTCGGGGTTTAGCCCTGAAGCCTTTCCCATGGGTGGGTGTGGTTGCAAGGCAGCAGAGATTTAAAATCAGAGTTTTCCTTCTCCTTAGATAGATAAATACTTCATTGATTCCAAAGAATATTATTGTCACAGTAGCATTAAAAATTCACAGATATGCACATATACAAATATTAAAAGAGGAGGAATAAAGAATAAAAAATGTTCCCTCAAGCAGCCTAACAGGAGGGGGTTATCACTTCCCCGGCTATAAGTTGACTCATTATAGGCTAATGGCTGAGGGTAAGAATGACTTCATATAAGCACTCTTTGGAGCAGCGCAGTTGTCTACTACTAAAAGTGCTCCTCTGTTCAGCCAAGGTGGCATGCAGAGGGTGAGAGACATTGTCCAGAATTGCCAGGATTTTCCGTAGGGTCCTTTGTTCTACCACAGCCTCCAGTGTGTCCAGTTTGACTCCCATAACAGAGCCAGCCTTTCTAATCAGTTTGTTGCGCCTGTTGGCATCACCCGTGTTGATGACATTGCCCCAGCACACCACCGGCACCATACAGAAGACTATACTGGCGACAAATGACTGGTAGAACATGTGAAGAAGAGGCTCGCATACTTAAAGGGCCTCAGTTTCCTCAGTAAGTAGAAGTGAATCTGGCTCTTCTTGTACACAGTCTCTGTGTTGGTGTCATCCAGGTGCACCCCCCGTTATAGGCCCTCACCTCGTCCACGTCCTCACCATCAATAATAATAGGAGGCAGTGCAGGCTTAGTCTTCCTAAAGTCCATCACCATCTTCTTTGTCTTACTGATGTTGAGCTGAAGATGATTCAGCTTGCTCCATTTGACAAAGACCTCCACCAGGGTCCTGTGTTCATCCTCCCGTCCTCCCTTTAAACACCCAACTATTGCCGAGTCATCGGAGAATTTCTGCAGATGACATGACTCAGTGTTGGATCTAAAGTCTGAGGTATATACAGGGTAAATAGGAAGGGAGCCAATTCAGTCCCGTGTGGAGCCCCAGTGCTGCTGATAGCCATGTCTGACACACAGCTCAGAAGCTGGACAAACTGCGGTCTGACAGTCAGATAGTCCATTATCCAGGATACAGTGGAAGTGCGAACCTGCATTGAACGGAGCTTTTCCCACAGCAATGAGGGCTGTATGGTATTGAAGGCACTTGAGAAATCAAAAAAAAACAAACATGATCCTACCCAGTATGGTCTTTACACTGTGGGAGGAAACTGGAGGACCGGGAGAAAACCCACACAGTCCACAGGGAAGATGTCCAGAACAGCAATGGAATTGAACTACAAACTCCGGAACGGCTCAAGCTGTAATAGTGTCATGTTAACTATACACTACCGTGACACCTGGGTTAAATCAGGTGTTGCTGGGCTATATGGCCCAAAGATTAGAAGGGTTTATTCCACACTTTATCCCTAAATAAATAAATAAACACACTTCTATACAACTCATGCCCTCAGCTCTATTTATTTATTTGCACCATTTGTCTTCTTTGGCACATTAGTAATTTGTCAGTCTTTGCTTACGTATAGTTTTTCATTAATTTGATTGTAATAATTGTCCTGTAAATGCCTGCAGGAAAATGAATCTGAAAGTAGTTTTTGGTAACATATACGTACTTTGATAATAGATTTATTTTGACTTGACTTGACTTGACAAATAGGACATTGGGAATAACTTCTTGTCAAATAGTGCCCTGAACACTTAAGAAAGGCTTAGCCTTAGAATGCATGGATCTTGACCCGTTATGTTTTTGGTCAGTGCAGATACCCATGGTATTAGTGGCATGGAAATGGTGTTGATAATGCTGTTGAATGTGAAGAGTAGGTCATTAGACCAGGGAACTGCAGGTGGAATCTTTAAGGCCCTTTATTTGACCTACTCTCCAATGGCAAGACCAAACATTGCTGTGTCTGCAGCCGCCATCTTGAGTTTCTTTCTGCTGGTCCTTCTCAACTTACTTTTCCCATTCCAAAATGATGGCTCTGCTCAGCCTTCTTCATTGCCACGGTGAGGCCAAATCCAAGAACTAGAAGAAAAGCACCTTGGATTCTGCTTGGGTGCAGTGGCATAAACATCAAATTTCAGGTAACCCACCCCCAGTCCACCCAGGGTCTCTCTCCATTTGTTCACTTTTTCCATCCCCACCGTTACACCCACAGACCTGACTACCGAGGTTTCTTCCCCCTTGGTTCTCCTTACCTATTCCCTCCCCCATCTTCTTCTCAGTGCCTCAGTAAAGTGTGCAGCAGAATCAAACACCCTGCCCACACTGGAAATTCTCTCTCCTCACCTCTTCCATTAGGCACAGATACAAAAGCCTGAAAGCACATATCACCAGGCTCAAAGACAGTGTCTTCCCTCAATAAATGACTGTTCAATGGTTCCCTACTACAATCAGATGGACACTTGACTCTCAGTCCACCTCATTATGATCTTGCATCTTACTGCCTACCAGCACTGAACTTTCTCTGCAGCTGTTACACTTTATTCAGCATTGTTATTGTTTTACCTTGTTCGATCTCAATGCTTTGTGCAATGATGTGATCTGTATGAACGGTATGTAAAACAAGCTTTTCACTGTATCTTGGCATAACAAGCCAATTCCAATTCTTGTTCCCTTATCACTTACCAGACCCTGTCTCACCCTTAGCTGATTCCATCTGCCATCATTCCCTTTCCCCTCTCATCTGATTCCACCTGTAACCTATCAACATCTGTCTCACCACTCCCTCTCACTCCTATATCCCCAGCCACCTTCCCTCTTACCCTCTCAATCCTAATGTAGTCTTGAACCGAAACATCGACCGTCCCTTTGCTTTCACAGAAGCTGCTAAACCCGTCAAGATCTCGCTGTGGTTTGTTTGTTTGTTGTGCAGATAGTTACCCGGTAGTTATTTTTGCAAGAGCCACTGTATTTTGTCTTGCAGAAGTGACACATGGTTAGACTGCCAGTATTCTATCACAAAACTGAATTAGTTATTATGTCATACACGTTAAGTTGCAAATTAAATGTAAATCTACCAAGACACATCTAGAGCATCAGGCTAGAAAGCCAGCTAATAACAGGTTTTACAGTTGCTTGGCTTTGTCAATACAACCGATCTAACCTTTGATTTACAACTGTTGTCTAAACCAATACATGTCCCATGCAGTTTTAATAAATTCTTAAGAGTTTATCCCCTCAGTGGAGAAATTAAAATCGTCCACAAGCATAGGGTATCAACTGCTAAAGGTAAGCTAATTAAGGGCAATGTTTGGAAGTGTTCTTCCAAAAGCCACAGACACTTACCAGTTTCTTTTGGATGCTCTTAGATCTAGGGCACAATATTAGAAATCCATTAATGAGACCATTTGCTCTGCAGATACTGACCAAAGTCCTGGTAAATACAGTTACAAATGAAAGCCATGATCTTTACCCCAATCAGAGATTTAGAATTAAATAGCACAGTGTAAGGATAGACCACCCATTTAAGACTGAAATGAAGGCGACTTAGACCCTTCGGTACGAATGAATGTGGGGAATTCACTATCCCACAGGGTTGTGGGTGCTGAATTAGCCAAGCCTGAGGTAAACAGATTGTCTGATAGCGATGGGGATCATGTGGGAATATGGAATGGAGGCTAACAAGCAAATCAGCCCTGGTCTTCTTGAAGAGTGCAACAGGTGCTCAGAGTCACACGTCCTACAGCTCTTTCATATGCTCTCATAAGATCTGCTGATTCTTTTAATGTAAGTTACATAAAAATAAAACAAAAGCAGAAATGCCAGCGAAGCAGCCTCTATGGAAAGAGAATCGGTTAAGGGTTCAGGATGAAGACCCTGCATCAGAACTGAGAGGGTAAGCAGCTGATCCAGCGAAGGAATGTCTGTAAGAGGGTGAATGGACATTCAACTCCTTCGTCTCATATTTAGATTAATTTATTTATCAAATGTACATCAAAACATACTGAGAAATGCATTGTTTGCATTAATAACCAGCACAGCATAAAGATGTGCTGGGGGCAGCCAGGCAAGTGTGGCCACACATTCCAGCGCCAACACAGCACGCCCGCAAAGCTCGGCAGAAACACACAGAACAACAGCAGCAGCAAAACGAGCTCTGTCCCTCCTATAAACACACACTGCTTGGGGAAAGTAATTATTTTTGAGTCTGGTGGTCCACAGTCACCTCCCTAAGTGGGGCAAACAGTCCATGAGCAGACAGGATATATTTAGGATACAGTGACAGTGCACTAATGGTTAGGCAAAGTTAATGAAAAGAAAATATTTGACAAATCTAGTTATGATTTTTAGGAGAAAGTTTGAAAAAATAAGGAGAATGACATGCTTTGAGATTGCCACAAAATGTAAGATCGCATGGGGTCGGGGTGGGGCAATATGTTGGCATAGATTCACTTTGTAGTTTGTGGAACTAACTCTCAGGCTAAATGTGGAGATCAAATGTATCCTTAAGATCTCAAACAATGACTCACCAAAGCCCTGATCACAGTAGCAAGACTTCCTTACTCGTGACAATCCCTTGGACTAAAGGCTATCCATCATTTGCCGTTACAATTACTTGCTGTACCTCCTTGCTAACTCAATTATGCACAAGGACGTAGAGTTCTCCATACACCAATGTTAAATCTTTGTCCCCATTTTAAGAAATTCTTGTTTCCTATCCATATACCCTTACAAAGGTCCACATTGTTCTCCATTTGCTATTTTCTCACACACGCACGTCATTTTACAACCTACAGAAAGCCTATAGGTTTAATCCTCATGTGTTTAGCATGTTAGTATTAAGAATCTTGTTCAAAGCTACAATGAACAAACATCATAATAATTACCTTGTCTCATTCCACAGCATTTCTGGAGAACATTAATTACTGAATATTGTCCATAAAATACTGCTGTTCTCAAATAAGGTTACAACTCAATTAACATGTTCTGTTTTATAATGAGAAGTGGAGAAGAATGTAATTAAAATGCAGCCTCTTTGGAATACTTGGATCAAGGTTAACAAAGCTTATTTAAGAGCATGTTGGAGCTCGGCAAGTCAGATTATTCTCTTCCATAAATAGTCTAAAGCTTCCTTCAAGTTCATAAACCTTGAGAGGAAACAGGAAAATCATCACTGGTAATGTGAAAATTAACACAAATGCAGGTTGATGATCATCAGAACAAACATGTTGGCTCTTCCATTTAGGATGTTTACAGAGCTGAGTTGAAACATTAACTCTGTTTCTCTTTCCACAGATGCTGTCTGACCTGCTGAGTTTTCCCAGCATTTTGTTTTCAGATTTCCAACATCTCTGAATTTTTAACAATTCCCAAATGCTCCCCGTCTATTGTTTACACTGTAACTCATAAAGTGCCTCAAAAATAATCAGACCACAAGACACAAGAGCAGAATTTGAGGCCATTCGGCCCAAGTCTGCTCTGCCATTCGATCATCATGGCTGATTAATATCCCTCTTCTGCCTTTTCCCCACAACCTTTGATGCCCTGACTAATCAAGCACCTATCAACCTCTGCTTAAGTATACCCAGTGGCTTTGCCTCCATAGCTGTCAGTGGCAACGAATTCCACAGATTCTCCACCGCCTCGCTAAAGAAATTCCTCCTCATCTTTGTTCTAAAGGGACGTCCTTGTGTTCTGTGGCTGTGCCCCCGATCCCAGACACCCCCACTATAGGAAACAATCTCTCAACATCCACTGTTTCTTGGCTTTTCAATGTTCAATAGGTTTCAATGAGAATCCCACTCATTCTTTGAAGTTACAGTGATTACAGTTCCAGGACCATCAAATCCGCTTCATATGTTAACCCTTTCATGCCAGGGATCATTTAGCTGTTTGTGATTCTATAACCTGGATAAAGTAGTCAGTTTGCTAGTCAACCACTACAAGAGTGCCAGTGCACCATTGTTCCCTGGAGATTTCCCACATGAAAGTGGATCCCTGGTTACTAAAACCCTCATGAATGAAGAAATGCCAGCGACAATGAGAGTCAGGGAGTTCAGCTGTCAGCACAGACAGATAGTAGTCTGGGTAAGTGGTCAGTGTCACCTGGGGAAAATGAGTTGACTATCAATGGGGAACAAGAGAAATCAGAAATGGGAAATATGGTCAATGAGGAAGAGGTTTTGTTTTACATGACAGAATCCTTTCAATGAGTTAAGGTGAATGGAGGAATGTATGGGGGTGGGGGGTATGTCAGAAGTAACATTTTTTTTTACACAGAGAGTGGTGGGTATGGAACATCCTACCAGGATGGTGGTAGAAGCAGATCTATTAGAGACATTTAAGAAACTCTTAGAGCGGAATATGGGTAATAGAAAAATGGAGGGCTCCATCGATATTAATGCAGGTTAAAAGGTCTGAGGGACTTGTACTGTGCTGTCATGTTCTATGCTCTATGATTCCCCTGCTCAGATCTGTGACTTCTACTGCAGACTAAATACCTCTGATGTAACACTGGCACATCAAATGACTGCTGTCCAAAATAATCACATGATGTTTCAACCAATGGAAATGCCTCAGGAAATCAGTGGGTGCACACGGTTCTCCAGCAAAACGGGGAGAATGAGAAGATTGTCAACACCATACACAGAAATGAGGGCCATGTCGCTGGGGAGAATGAAGTCAACACTAAATCTAATAAGAGTGAGAGGTTTTCAGTCACAGATCAAGGAGAGACAAATGAACCAGGAAAAGAAACAGGCATGTGCATTCAGAATAGGAGAAATGAGAATGAACAAGGAGGATTCCAACATGAATTAGCCAGAGCCGAAAAGATGAGTGAGGGAGGGAAAGAGGGAACGGGGAAAGAGACAAGGGAGGGAGAGAGAAAGAAAGAGAAAAAGATGAAATGGAGGGCAGGAAGGAGGAAGAGACAAGGGTGGATGAGAGTGAAGGAGGAAGAGATGGGGAAGGAGAGGGGGAAGGAGGAGATGAGGGAGGGAGAAAGACAAGAAGGAAGAGATGAGAGAGGTAGAGAGGAACAGATGAGAGGGACGGTGGGAAGGAGGTTGAGACAAGTGATGCTGTGTCTTAGTTTGGAGAAAATTAGAAGTCGAACCTTTGAACCTTTATTTGATTTTGAGAAGAGATGGGGCTCGTTTGCTCGTTATTATCATTTCAGTTAACTGATAGATTTCCTCCACGATCTAAATGTAAATTTTTTTGATATATCTTTTTTTCTTGTTGGTGGTTTGATGTTTATTTTTAGAAGCTTTTTGTATGACGCATGGCTCCGGGGTTGTACTTCCAATGGGTTTCTTTTTTTCCCCCCTCACTTTTCTTGCTTAGTAGGATTTTTTTTTATTCACAAAATTTTCAATCCTTAAGATAATTTCCTCCTTTATGAGGTATTGTAAGTGTTGTTACTTCGATGTACTTGTGCTATTTTTGAATAATAATAATAAAAAGATTTGAAAAGAAGAAAGGGAGGGAGGGAGGAAGACAGAGAAGGAAAATATAAGCGGTTAGCATTACATTTGGTGATTTTCCCTCATGCAGAGATGTTTCTCAGAGACAGACAGACAGACATACTTTATTGATCCTGAGGGAAATTGGGTTTTGTTACAGCTGCACCAACCATGAATAGAGAAGAAATATAGCAATATAAAACCATAAATAATTAAATAATAATAAGTTAATCATGCCAAGTGGAAATAAGTCCAGGACCAGCCTATTGGCTCAGAGTGTCTGACACTCCGAGGGAGGAGCTGTAAAGTTTGATGGCCACAGGCAGGAATGACTTCCTATGACGCTCAGTGTTACATCTCGGTGGAATGAGTCTCTGGCTGAATGTACTCTTGTGCCTAACCAGTACATTATGGAGTGGATGGGAGACATTGTCCAAGATGGCATGCATCTTGGACAGCATCCTCTTTTCAGACACCACCGTCAGAGAGTCCAGTTCCACCCCCACAACATCACTGGCCTTACGAATGAGTTTGTTGATTCTGTTGGTGTAAGCTACCCTCAGCCTGCTGCCCCAGCACACAACAGCAAACATGATAGCACTGGCCACCACAGACTCGTAGAACATCCTCAGTGTCGTCCGGCAGATGTTAAAGGACCTCAGTCTCCTCAGGAAATAGAGATGGCTCTGACCCTTCTTGTAGACAGCCTCAGTGTTCTTTGACCAGTCCAGTTTATTGTCCATTTGTATCCCCAGGTATTTGTAATCCTCCACCATGTCCACACTGACCCCTTGGATGGAAACAGGGGTCACCGGTGCCTTAGCCCTCCTCAGATCCACCACCAGCTCCTTAGTCTTTTTCACATTAAGCTGCAGATGATTCTGCTCGCACCATGTGACAAAGTTTCCCACCGTAGCCCTGTCCTCGGCCTCATCTCCCCTGCTGATGCATCCAACTATAGCAGAGTCATCAGAAGACTTCTGAAGATGGCAAGACTCTGTGCAGTAGTTGAAGTCTGAGATGTAGATGGTGAAAAGAAAACGAGACAGGACAGTCCCCTGTGGAGCCCCAGTGCTGCTGACCACTCTGTCTGACACACAGTGTTGCAAGCGCACGTACTGTGGTCTGCCAGTCAGGTAATCAATAATCCATGACACCAGGGAAGCATCCACCTGCATCACTGTCAGCTTCTCACCCAGCAGAGCAGGGCGGATGGTGTTCAATGCACCGGAGAAGTCAAAAAACATGACCCTCACAGTGCTCGCCGGCTTGTCCAGGTGGGTCAAGTTAAAAACATGAGCTGAGAAAAATATTTGTTTACTTTTCCCGCCCCACCTCCCCCAATCACAGCGATCCAAGAGAGTAAATTTTATTCCATATTGCAAACTAGTGGCAGGTGATTGGCAAGTTCTGTAACTCAGGTAACACATGGTGTTCACTGCAACACCAATTAACCATGACTCATCTGGGTCTACGTATACCAAGCCTCCTGGGAGATATACTCAGAGAGGCAAAACACACCAAAGAGAACAAGGTTTTGAAAAACAATGAGTGAGAACAGTGGCAGCACTAACCAACAGGAGAGCATTGGTGAATTATTGCTGAACTAGACCGAAAACTAAATAGGCATGAAATTGGCATAAAAGGAGTTTAGAATGGAGAGAGTGAATGTTGGATCAATGAGTTGTCTCCTCGTCAATAAACATCAGTGTTTGATCAATTTAATTATAATGCAGAGATGCTCCTTTACCAATTGTTATCTGACAACATATCAAAAAAAGAATTAATTTGAGGCAGACAGCTTCAGGAATAATTGTAGTCGGAAATTTGGCTTCAAGGTGTGAATGAATTGTGTATATAATGCTGGTTTAAGCCATTACAGATTTTCATGTCTATTCAGTCTTGGATTATACAGAATCACTGAAATGAGCATTTTACAATTAGGTGTCATTAAATAAATTAGTTTTATCTAGACAGGTATGCATCTTATTTTTTCCAAATCTCTTCGGCTCACTGAAAGACTAAGATTGATCCCAGTCCAAACTGTTGCCATGTTACATTCCAAATGCAAACTTTAAGCATGGTATCTATCAAGACTAAAACAACATCATCAAGACCCAATACTCACTGCAGTGTGAGGATAAAAAAGATTCTTCCTCATTTGAGCTGAACAACTATCATCTGCCTTTGTCCCTCTTTTTCACTGAGGTTGGCTGAGACTAGAGCTAGAGGTCATTGATTAAGGGCAGAAGATGAAAGATTTAAAGGGAACATGAGGGGGAACTACTTCACACAAAGGATGATGGGAGTGTGGAATGAGCTGCCACTGGAAGTGGTGGATGCAGGTTCATTTTCAACATTTCCAAATACAGGTCGATAGAACACGGCAGAACAATAGTTTGGCATGGACTAGATGGGCCACAGGGCCTCCTTCTGTGCTGTGGTGCTCTATGGCTCAAAAGTCCTGTCAGAACTTAATACCTGGCTGAACAGTGAAAAGAACCAGGAGAATTGTGTACACTTGATAGGGATTGAGAGAATTGGCTCATGGTTCTGCTACCATAATTACATCACATTATCTGAACAAACCATTGCTACCTTCCCTTTCCTGTAAACATTCAGAAACCATTCCATGGAGTCTATTTTATGTGTTGTATGAACAAACCTCACCATTCAACAGCAGCTTTAAAACATCATAGAACAGAAGAGAGAGCATTCTCCGGGCATGCAAGTCATTATCTTGTTGCTATTTTGTGGACCTTTCTACTTGCAAGTATTACAATGTGACGCACACATGGGTTAATCAATGCACTAGGGCATTCCAAAGAGTGCACGCATCATATAGACAACACTCCATAGAAAGAAAGTGAATTCAAGTTTAACAAAGAATGCTGAGTGGAACAGCATGGACTCAACAAAATGAGCTAAATAGTCAGAATATTTGCAGAAGTGGATCAGACAAGAGTGAAATCTCAACTACTCTAGTACAATTGCTACATTCCAACACCAGAGACTTGGGTTCAATTCTGACCAAGGACCTGAGTTCAACCCAGACCTTGGGTACTGTCTGTATGGGATCTCCTTGTGATTCTGTGAGGTGTTCATATTATCCTGGTGACTCTTTGTCCTTCCACACCCCAATGACCTTGGTCACTGGTTTATTGTTGCAAGTACTGAGATGCAGTGAAATATTTTTGTTTGCTTGCCATGCAGACGGATCATCCTGTACACAGTTCATCCACATAGTACAAAAGGGAAAAATGCAGAATACAGTGTTACAGTTACAGAGACAGTGCAGTGCAAGTAAAGAAATAAAGTGCAAGGAACTTGAGAAGGTAGACTGAGAAATCAAAAGTTTATCTTCAGTGTATTGGAGGTCCATTCAAGGTTAGATAACAGTGGGATAGGCAATGTCCTTGAGCCCGGTGAGCCCAGAAAAAAAGAGTTCGAAGAGAGAATGCCAGCAGTAAGTTACTCCCAGTGTGTAGGTGACTGGTAGATTCCTAGGGTTGGGCTGAGGTGGGGGCAGTAGTTGATAAACGATAGTAGAGGGCTCAGTGTCTGCGAGGATGGAGGTCAAAGGCGGCCTGCCCTGGGGTTAGAGGATTGTGTATGTGGGTGGGAGGGAGTGAGGAATGGGGCTTGCTTTAACCGTTATTGCTTTGCTGTCTGGTATGTTCCCTTGTTACATTGTGCTGTTTTTCCAAGCATCGTTAGCATGCTACATTGGCACCACAATGTGTGGTGACACCTGCGGGCTGCCCAAAGCACATCTTTAGGACTCTCGGCTGTTAATACAAATGACTGAATTGAACTGAATTGACTTTATTACTTACATCCTTCAAATACATAAGGAGTAAAAATCTTTACATTATGTCTGTTCAAATGTGCAATGTGCAATGATAGTAATTTATAATAAATATTCTGCACAACAGGACAGTCAATATAAAAAAAAGTACAGTAGCGTCAGCATGAATTAAGCAGTCTGTTGGCCTGGTGGAAGAAGCTGTCCCCGGAGCCTGTTGGTCCTGGCTTTTATTCTGCATTACCATTTCCCGGATGGTAGCAGCTGGAATAGTTTGTGGTTGGGGTGAATCGGGTCCCCAGTGATCCTTCGGGCCCTTTTTACACACCTGTCTTCGTAAATGTCCTGAATAGTGGGAAGCTCACATCTACAGATGCGCTGGGCTGTCCACACCACTCTCTGCAGAGTCCTGCGATTGAGGGAAGTACAGTTCCCATACCAGGCAGTGATGCAGCCAGTCAGGATGCTCTCAATCATGCCCCTATAGAAGGTTCTTAGAATGTGTCAGTATTTCAGTGGAATAAACAAAATTATAATGGCATGAGCGGGGAACAGGCCAAAGTTGACTGAGAGGATTGGTGAGTTTTTAAAAACTTGCAGAAGGAAACTAAGAAGGTCATTCAGAAAGAAAAGATGAATTATGAGAGGAAGCTGGTGATCAACATCAAGGACGATACTACAAGTTTTTTTTAAAGTATATAAAGGGTAAAAGGGAGCCAAGGGTAGATATAGGACCAATACAAAATGATGCTGGAAATATTGAAATAAGAGATGCAGAGATAGCAGAGGAACTGAATGCGTATTGTGCATCAGTCTTCACAGTGGAAGATGTCCACAGTATACCACACATTCAAGAGTGTCAGGGAAGTGAAGTTTGTGCAGTAAAAATTACCACTGAGAAGGTGCTCAGGAAGCTTAATGGTCTGAGGGTGGATAAATCTCCTGGATCTGATGGAATGCACCCTCAGTTTCTGAAGGAAGTAGCTGGAGAGATTGCAGCAGCATTAACGATGATCTTTCAATAATTGATAGATTCTGGCATTATACCAGATGACTGGAAAACTGCAAATGTTACTCTGCTATTTAAGAAGGGTGGGAGGCAGCAGAAAGGAAACTATAGACCTGTTAGCCTAACATCAGTGGTTGGGAAGCTGTTGGAATTGATTGTTAAGAATGAGATTACGGAGTACCTGGAGGCACACAACAAGATAGGTCAAAGCCAGCATGGTTTTCTGAAAGGAAAATCCTGCCTGACAAACCTACTGCAATTCTTTGAGGAAATTACAAGCAGGGTAGACAAAATAGATGCAGTAGACGAGGTGTACTTGGATTTTCAGAAGGCCTTTGACAAAGTGCCGCACATGAGGCTGCTTAGCAAGATAAGAGCCCGTGGAATTATGGGGAAGTTACTAGCATGGGTGGAGCATTGGTTGATCGGCAGAAAACAGAGAGTAGGAATAAAGGGATCCTATTCTGGCTGGATGCCGGTTACCAGTGGAGTTCCACAGGGGTCGGTGTTGGGATTGCTGCTTTTCATGATGTATGTCAATGATTTGGACTACAGTATTAATGGATCTGTGGCTAAATTTGCTGATGATACAAAGATAGGTATAGGAGTGGGTCGTGTTGAGGAAACAGAGAGCCTGCAGAGAGACTTAGATAGTTTAGGGGAATGGGCAAAGAAGTGGCAAATGAAATACAATGTTGGAAAGTGTATGGTCATGCACTTTGGTGGAAGAAATAAATGGGCACACTATTATTTAGATGGTGAGAGAATTCAAAATGCAGAGATGCAAAGGGATTTGGGAGTCCTTGTGCAAGATACCTTAAAGGTTAACCTCCAAGTTGAGTCAGTTGTGAAGAAGGTGAATGCAATGTTGGCATTCATTTCTAGAGGTATAGAATACAAGAGCAGGGATGTGATGTTGCAGCTCCATAAGGCACTCATGAGACCACACTTGGTGTATTGTGAGCAGTTTTGGGCTCCATATTTTAGAAAGGATATACTGACATTGGAGAGGGTTCCGAAAAGATTCACGAGAATGATTCCAGGAATGAAAGAGTTACTGTATGAGGAACATCTGGCAGCTCTTGGGCTGTATTGCCCACAGTTCAGGAGAATGAGGGGGATCTCATAGAAATATTCCAAATGTTAAAAGGCCTGAACAGATTAGATATGGCAAAGTAATTTCCCATGGTAGGGGTTCTAGGACAAGAGGGCATGACTTCAGGATTGAAGGACGTCCTTTTAGAACTGAAATGCAGAGGAATTACTTTAGTCAGAAGTTGGTAAATCTGTGGAATTTGTTGCCACGAGCTGCTGTGGAGGCCAAATCATTGGGTGTATTTAAGCAGAGATAGATAGGTTCTTGATTAGCCAGGGCATCAAAGGGTATGGGGTGAAAGCAGGGGAGTGGGGATGTCTGGAAGAATTGGATCAGCTCATGATTGAATGGCTGAGCAGACTCAATGGGCCAAATGGCCTAATTCTGCTCCTATATATTATGGTCTTATGGCTTAGTACACAGCCCTGAGGGGCAGCTGTGTTGAGGGTCAGAGGGGCATAGGTGAGAGAGCCCACTCTTACCACCTGTTGGCTATTCTGACAGGAAGTCCAGGATCCAGCTACACAAGGCAGGATGAAGGCTAAGGTCTCTGAGCTTCTTGTTGAGCCTGGACAGAATTATGGTGTTGAATGCTAAACTGTAGTCCAGGAACAGCATTCCCACATAAACATCCTTCTTCTCCAGATGTGTAAGGAGGGTGTGTAGAGCTGTGGCTATTGCATCATCTGTCGATTGGTTGTGTTTTGATATACATGTGATAAATAACTCTAGAAAAGGGGATTTCATTAAGGATTGGTATAAATTGGTGATCGATTGCCAGTACAGGGCTGTATGGCTCTACGGCATCAGTTTACTATTGTCAACGTGTACAGAGACACATTGAAAGGGTTGTATTGCATAGTTTTCATACAGATCAAATCATTACAATGGTTTCCACATAAAATGCCCCAATTCTTTTTATTAGCTGAATGAGAAGTCACAGAAATAACAGTCAGAAACATCAGTTTGAACAAATTGAACAAGTTAGGTACAAATTCAATGCATACAAATGTCAAACGTGAACTGTCAAGCCTCAATTGAGAGGAAGGAAATGTATCTTGCTTCACCTCAACAGAAGATGGCAGCAGAGCACTAATAAGTGCCCCCATTATACTGTAACTATAATGGAGACAATTATTCCAGCATTTGCGTGACAAGATTTTTTTTTCCATTATCAACATTCCATTGAGATGTCCAGAGAGGGTGACGAAGACGGAGATGTCAGACCATACTGACTTTAATATAGGATTGCCAACACTGGTTGGATAGATATCTGCAGGTTTAATTACATCTCCTTCAACATCGCATCAGAATAAACAGCTTTCTCCTCATTTCTTACTGAGCAATAAAATTGCTTGGGCGGCGTGGTAGTGTAACAGTTAATGTATCGCCTTACAGCACCAGCGATCGCTGATCAGGGTTCAATTCCCGCTGCTGCCTGTAAGGAGTTTGTACACTCTCCCCCAGGACCGCATGGGTTTCTCTGTGTGCTCTGGTTTCCCCTCACAAAGACATACCGTTATGGTTAGTGAGTTGTGAGCAAGCTATGTTGGCATTGGAAGCGTGGTGACACTTGGGGCTGCCGAGCGCAATCCTCGCTGATATGATTTGACGCAAACAATGCATTTCACCGAATATTTTGATGTACACATGTCAAATAAAGCTAATATCTATTCTTGTTCTTTATGGGTTTTTTTTAAAAAGATAAAATTTCTGTTGATGGCTTTCCTCTTAGTTTGCTTGTTTGGAGGTTTAATCTTAACCTCCCTGCATGATCCAGTGCTCTTAATAAATATTCTTTTTGTTCAATTTCAAAAGATTGATAAACTCTACAGTTCTATTCCTGGAATAGAATTTATATCCCTTTAGCTAAGGATATTTATATACTTTCATACTGCCATCAATTGAATTACATCTGTTTCCCTGCAGATGATCCCTGATCAGTCTCCATTAGTTAATATTATTCAGTTCTTCCATTTTGTCTCTAGTTTGCAAGATCTTGCATTTGGCCCATAATTATTCCAAGCAGGACGAACTATAATTAACTCGTTCAAAGACCACAAAGAATAACTGATAATGAATCAGCAAAAGCAACCTCACAATCAGTGTCAGCAAGACGAGGGAAATGGCTGCAGACTTCAAGAAGTGGGAGCTGGGAGAACACACACCAATCCTCATTAAGGGTCAGCAGTGGAAAGAGTAAGTGTCAACGTCTCTGATGATTGTCCTGATCCAAACACATGCATGCAGTCATGAAGTCACAGCAGTGACTCTACTTTGTTAGGAGTTTGAGAAGGTTTAGCATGTCACTAGAGACTCTTGCAGCATTTTACAGATGTATGATGAAGGCCATTCTGACTGGTTGCACCACAGCAACACAATGCACAGGAACGCAAGAGGTTGCGGAGGGCTGCAGACTCAGACATAGACACAACCCTCCTCACCACTGATGATGACATTAAGAGTAGTGCCCCAAGAATGCGGCGCCTATCACTAAGGGCTCTCTCACCATCTAGGACATCCTCTCTTCTCATTACTACCACCAGAGAGGAGATACAGAAGACTTAAAGATCCAAACTCAACAAATCAGATCAGCTTCTGTCTATCACCAGATTTCTGAACAGCCCAAGAAGCCATAAAAACTGCTTCATTATTCCTTTTCTGAACAATGTGTTTATTTGGTAATTTATAGGGACTTTACGTCTTTGCACTGTACTGCTGTCATTAAATTTATGTTATATATGACAGTGATAACAAACCTGATGCTGATTCTAAACACATTTTACACCCCATCAGACTCACTTGATTTCACTGGAGGACGAAGTGAACACACTGTAATTCAACAACACTGGTTTTTAACGCAAGTAACTCGGAAAATGTGTAGCTCGGGTGGTTGATGGGTGGGTTGAGTTGTTCTCCGATCTTGGCAACCACTTCTCAAGCGTTTCGTCACCATACGTGGAGACATCATCAGTGTGCTGCTCATTATGTGGTGTGTCCTCTGAATGCTTGGCCTTTATATACTTATCAGTTGATTGGTCGTCATTACGGAAACTCAATTGTAACGTAGGGGAGGGGTCTTATCGCTGCTTGGTTGTGTGGCATGCTCTGTGCTTATGGTCTGGAATTTTGCCCACATTGGCTTATAAATGCGATTGAGGTCTACATGTCTTCTACAGGATTGTTCGCGGGAATTTCTTGGAATTCTCTTGCATTCCGTGTGTTTGCTTGTGCCATGACTTTCACCGATGCCCAGTGGAATATGTGTCCCTCTCAGTCTTTGTGGGGAGAGAATAGGGAGGTAAGTACAATGAAGGTCAAGCATTTGGAGAACACACCACAAATTAACAGCGCACTGATGATGTCTCCTCGTATGGCGACAAAATGCTTGCAAATGGATTGCCAAGAACAACTCAACCCAACTTGCTTTTAATATTTGGTAAATACTAAATAATTGGTAAAATATATGTGAATATATGTCACAGAAGTATGGGAAGGAGGAGAAGACTACCTAAATTATTTTCATTTTTGACGATTATTTTAGTGGAGATTAAGTTATGCTCTACTCAAAAAGTGGCTCACATACAAAAGTCAGCACAATATTTGAAGTTTCGCCCCATCCTATGCAACTATGAATATTTCTCTAATTCCAAGGTTCTCAAACTACTTTCACGTGTGTCAGATTTTCATACAGCCATATGATAGATGTTTTCTCTGTGACACTAGTTCTCTGTTCACAATAGAGGTACAATGTTAATAAAATGTCAGAATACTAAGAGGTGGTGATATAGTTTTAAAAATATTTAGAAGTAATCAAGGTTAATTAGGAGAGATTCCCAGGCAGAAATAATTTTAAAGAACAGTGGATTTGCTTGGAGCAACAGATCCAAATGATGGAGATCAAAAAATCCAAATCCAGCAGATCAGGCAGCATCTATGGCAAGGACTAAAGAGTCGACCTTTCAGAATGAGACTCTTCATCGGGATTGGAAGGGAAGGGGGCTGAAGTCAGAATAAGGTGGGGGAGGGGAAGGACTACAAGCTGGAAATTGATAGGTGAGACCAGGTGAGGGGGAAAGGTAGGTGGGTGGGTGGGTGATGGCAGGAGGGGGGGGGGGTCATGAAGTGAGAAGCTGGAAGGTGATAGGTGGAAAAGGTAAGTGGTTGAAGAAGGAGGAATCTGATAGGAGAGGAAAGTGGACCATAGGAGAAAGGGAAGGAGAGGTATCACAAAGAGTTGATAAGCAGATGCGAAGGGTAAGAGGGGGGCCAGAACTGGTGTGGCTGGAAGAAGATGCATTCTGGAAAGCAAGACCAGATACTTATTCTGTTCAACCAAGCTCAAAATTGAGATTGCTGTAGATGATTAAGGCTTTCAGTGTGTTGAACTAAGGACTGACTGATCTATACATTAAATAGACCCCTACACTCAAATTTTTCTTTATCTCATTTCATCTCCCACACAAACTTGACTACATTAGATTGGGTTGTGCTTTTTAAGTTTTGAGCTAACAACCTGAATTCTTGTTTGTATCAGGTTCACGTGAGTCATTCAACCATATACATGAATACAGCCAAATGAATCAGCATTCCTCTGGGGTCTAGAAGCAAAACACAAATTCTTCAGTCACACGCAGAACACAGCACATTTAGATACAGTAGAAGAAAACCATACAAAAAAAATTAAGTAGTAACAATATAGTCCAAGTCCCTCAGCGTCCTGGCCAGTAGGTCAATGGTACATGGATGTTGTCATGAAGCCATGTTTCTACATGAACAGCCCATAGTAGTTCCTCATATTGCTGAGTTCAGCCACGTGTGAATGCAATCGAGCTTGTCACCCTGGCAACATACACCAACGACAGGGATCAGCCACTAAATCCAATGTGGAATGCAACGCACTGAGCCAGTTCTAGTGTCACCCTCTTCAGCTACCATAGCAGGTAGCCATGAGACATGAATGAGGGCCTAGTGAATGCCACAAGCAAGACCATGCAGCTCCCACACCGCTGGCCTCCCCAATGAACCAGTGAATCGGACTTGCAGTACTCCACATTACCAATGTCCAACAGGGTCTAGCGATCACAACAAAAATGTCTAAGACAATCACACTTACCATCTGTTGGACTATACACATCCACTGACGCCTTCTTTCCTGGATGGGTGAAGCAAGCTGCAACACCGTACACAAGTCCAGTTCCACCGCTATCAAACAACTCACTACTAGGATAGATCTACAGTACTTTGTGCTCTTAATGTCCAGCACTGCCTTGCAATTATGAAGACATAAAGGACAATCACTCTTTTCATTGGGCCTCGAGAGGCCACTATGTCTGAGTGCATTGCCATCTTACCAGAACTCAAGAAAGCATTATAGCCCCACATTAATGCTGCTCCTTCTGGAGGAATGAATTGGCACCATACAAAACTATTGCATAAGAAAATTGGCACAACTGCTAGTTAGAATCAATAAGAGTTTAAAAATCTCAATGTTTTATGCTGATGTTACTTGTTATATTTTGCAAATGATGATTAATAGATCTATCCAATATCATAAATGAAGTATGAACAAAGACATGGAGTTATGCAGTGCAGAAATAAGCCCTTCAACCCAAACACATTGCCTATCTGGGCTAGTTCAATTTACCTGTGTTTGGCCCTCCTAAACATTTCCTACCATGTATCTATTCAAATACCTTTTCAATATTGTAACTGTAATCGCATCCACCTTTGAGAGATCATTCCAAATACTCAACTCCCAATGCAAATGTAACTTATATCTTTACTGGAGCCCTCTGAGACTTCAGAACATCCCAAGTGCACTCCTCGCTACCAATCAATATTTGCAAGCTGAGTCACTTGTAATACAGGGAGATGTTGAAGCCAGTGAGTGTGTGGACGGCTGAATTCCCATAAGCAGCAATGAGATAATCTCATATTATCTAGTCATTATGGATAAGATATTGCACATAATACAGAGGTCAGGTCCCCTGCTTTTGAAAACATTGCCATAGGATATTTAAGCATCTGAAAGATAGAAGGGAGTCAGTTTATTGCCTTAACTAAAAGATTAGGAGCAAAGAATTTGTCAATAAGACCATAAGACCAAGTCTTACAGCACTGCAATAGAGAAACAGGCCCTTTGGCCCAACTAGTCCATGCTGAAATATTATTCTGCCTAGTCCCATCGACTTGCACCTGGACCACAACTCTCCATACCCCTACCATCAATGTACTTACACAAACTTCTCCTAAATGCTGTATTCAAACCTGCACTCACTATTTCCACTGGCAACTCTTCCATACTCTCAGCAACCTCTAAGTCAGGGGTTCCCAACTTGGGCTCCACTGACCCCTTGCTTAATTGTATTGGTCCATGGCATAAAAATTGTTGGGAACCCCTGTCCTAAGTGAAGAAGTTCCCTGTAAACATTTTACCTTTCACCCTTACCCGTGACCTGTAGTCCAAGTCTCACCCAACCTCAGTGGAATAAGCCTTTTCTATACCCCTCATAATTTTGTATAGCTCTATCAGATCTCTTCATTCTCCTGCATTTCAGGAGGAGAAAAATTTGCCCATTCATTCGAACAGAATTTGTCTATTCGGTCCATCGGACCTGCTCTGCCATTTGATCATGGCTGATTTATTATTCCCTCTCAATGCTACTCTTCTGCCTACGCCTTCTAACTTCTGATTTCTTACTTGTCACCAACCTGTCAAACTCCACTTTAAATATACCGAATGACTTAGTTTCCACAACCTTCTGTGGCAATATGGCAATCAATTCCACAGATTCACCATTCTCTGGCTAAAGAAATGTCCCCTCATTTCTGTTTGAAATGGACGTTCTTTTATGTTTAAGCTGTGCCCTCTGCCCTTAGACTCTTCTATGACTGGAAACATCCACTCCAGTCTATGCTACACTGGCCTTTCAATATTGGATAGGTTTCAATGAGATGTCACCCCCTCCCCCACCACCATCCTTCTAAACTCCAGACAGAACAAGCCGAAAGCCATCAAAAACTCTTTGTATGGTAATCCTTTCATCCCTAGGATACTGCAACAAAACACCAACCTACATTATGCCAAGATAACTCAGGAGTGGAAATTGAGCCGTCAAACAAGTTACCTTGTGGTTCAATGCCACCACAAATCTGAGGAATAATTACCCAGTTCTGTCGTGATTTTGTTCCCTTCTGACTTTGAGGTGTGAGGGCAGCTCAAGATCACGAATGTCCTTTTACTTCTGATCTGTGGAAGTGTTCCCTTTTGTGGTCTTTATAAAACAAATTGAGAGCAGAACAGCCAGTACATTCTGCCCTGTGCTTTGTGCAGAACAAAACACTTTGGAATGAGTCATGAATTCATGTTTAATGTAATATTTCTTCATCAAACATTATGCACCACATTTGATCATGCTTTTACTAATTCTCCAGTTGGTGTGAAATGGTTTTGTTGAATTATATTTGGATATAATAATCCAGATTCACAGTACTGCATTGAGAATATTTTGATAAGAAATTAAAACTGTTGTGCCGTTATCCATGATGATATGCATACAATAAATACAATTTCATTGAATGCAATATCTCTTATACTGCTCACTAAAGAGAGCACATAATTTAGAAACTAAACAGTAAAACTGGAATTCCTATATTAAACAAATGTCCATTAATTATAAAATGTAGCTTTCTGGTAATCAAAAGATTCTCTTTTGAAATCAGAATTCACGTTCAACAGGGGATTCTATTCAACTCTCCTTGACATATTATGGCATTAACACTCCATCCATAATCTGGGGCTACTTCTGACAAGAAAGGTAAGACCAGCACATTAAAAAGTATGGCTACAAAAGGTTCATGGGCCTGGTATCCAGTGGCAAGTGAATGGTCTCCTACCTCCCATAAGCCTTTCTACCATCCACAACGTACTAGTCAGGAGTGTGATATAATACTCTCCGCTGCTTGGATGAGAGTAGCTCCAGTAATGTTCAAGAATCTCAGAAGATGATGTTGCCAACATACCGTCACTTTGAACATTCAATTCATTTCACCACTCTGTGTAGCAGCTACAAGGCTGACTGCAGCAATGGTCAAGGTTTCATTACCACACTTCCCAACCCCACATTGAAATAATGGACAGTTTGCATACGGCAGAATTTCATCATTTCCAAATTCCACTCAGTCACACTTAGAAATATAATAATCTGAGCTGCTCAACCTTTGGTTTCAAACACTGGAGTTAAACTTCAAACAGCACTGCACGAGGGTCTTCAGCACACAGATTGCAGCAGTTCAATAGACTGATTCTATCAACTTCTTGTAGGCAATGTAGGTTTGCCGATAAATGATAATAGCAGCTGCAGCCAAATCCTGTAACTGAATGCAAAACAAATCACTCATCACCAGCTATCCGATTTCTGAACGGTCCATGAATGCTTCCTCACTATTTTGCTCTCTTTCTGCACTACTTATTTTTTATATATTTCTTGTTGTAAATTTTACAGTTTAATGTATTGTGCTGTGTTGCTGCAGCAAAATAACAAACTTCATATGTCAGTGATAGTAAACCTGATTCTTTCACTGGTTCTTCAATCTCGAATCTTAGATGAGGTGTCTAGGAGGAATCCAAGGATGAAGAAACAAGCTGTAACAGGTATACTGTCCCGCCTTGTTGCATCTGCCCTCGCAGACACAGCAACATCTGCTGGATCCTTACATACAGCTATGAAATATCACCATGCACTAGAGCTGCACTTTTGTCCCATCGCATTTCCAAGCCTCTGGATCCTTCAAAAACATCTACACAACTGTAAATGTAATAAAAATTGATAATGCTAGAAATACTCATTGGACAGTATCTGCAAAGAGAAAAAGTAGTTAATAGTCCAGACCAATGATCTCCTAGGTCTCACCACAGACGGGATCTGGAGCAATACACGAAGTGCTAGAGGAACTCAGCAGGTCAGGCAGCATCTTTAGAGTGAAATGGACAGTCAGTGTTTCCACGTGACACACACAAACTGCTGGTGGAACACAGCAGGCCAGGCAGCATCTATAGGGAGAAGCACTGTCAACGTTTCGGGCCGAGACCCTTCGTCAGGATTTCCAGTCAGGGCCCTTCACCTGGACTGAAAGAAAGAGGGGAGCTAGTCAGTGTGAAAAGGCGGAGGGAAGAAGTGGAGCCTCATCTTCAGCCCTTTACCACTTCCAACTATCACCTCCTAACTTTTGACATCATTCCCACTTCAACAATCTCCTTTCCTCACCTAGGTGCTGCTCGACCCACTGAGTCACTTTGATATTACCAAGACTGAAGGGCTGGAGTTATATGGAGGGACTGGACGGGTAGGGGTCATTTTCCCTGGAGCGGAGGAAGTGAAGGGCGACCTTAAACAGAGTTATAAAATGATGAGTAGCTGAAGTATGGTGAATGGTCACAGCCTTTGTCACAGAGTAAGGGAGTCTAAAACTCAAGGACAAAAGCTTAAGTTGACAGGGGAAAGATACAAAGGGGGCCTGCAGGGCAACTTTTTCCTCACAGGGGATGGTGGGCACACGGTACAAGCTGCCAGAGGAAGTGGTCGAGGCAGGTATAATTTTAATATTTAAAAGACATTGGGACAGGTATGTGGATAAGAAACATTTAGTGATATGGACCAAATATAGGCAAGCAGACCAGCTCATGTAGGCAACGTGGTTGGTATTGGCGAGTTAGGCCACAAGGCCTGTTTCCATGCTGTGTAATTTTATAATTATGAGTTGATTCCATAACTTTCATATAAAAATAATGTAAAATAATAAAACACAGACCAGAGCACTTAAATCAGCTCCTAGCTCTATACTAATGTAAATGCATCAGTTTTGTGAGTTGTGTGCCTTGAAGCAGCAGAACAGAGGATTTTACATTATTTCCCATATTTGAAATCATCTAGCCATCACTGCAAGGAACTAAACAGAGACCAGATGGATCCCCACATGAAGGAAAGGTTGTAAAGGAGGAACATTCCAGCCAGTTTGGCAGATTAGTGACACTCAGCTTCAACAGTATGGCAAGGAATTAAGAACAAGTTACCATTTCTGTGTTTCAGTTAGAGACCAGTTTATTAAGGGAAAAATTTACACAAGCATAGCTGATGGCCCTGCATCAGCCAGTTTTAAAGCTACATCTCAGGAAGGAGAAGCTGATCTTGGTAGAGGTACAGATGATATCTGGGCTAAAATGTCAACCATCCCTTTGCCTCGACAGATACTGCCAGAGTTACTGAGTTCCTCCAGCAGTTTGCTTTTAGCTCCAGATTACAGCATGGTACAAATTTATCTACTTTACTAGCTACACACCTTGCACTAAAACAGGTTCAACATAGCTATTAAATTCCCTTGATGCTCGCTGACTCACTTGTTCACCCTACTGGACTTAATATTTCTCCTCCAGGTGAATGTACCCCATCGTCTGAACAAATCCTCTGAGTCCCATCACTCTGCCAGCTCAGTTCGAACCTTCCCCAACAACAGCAGCAAGGATGTTGGTTCCACTCTACAAAGTGTACAACTTATCCCACTTGTACACGCTCCACCTTACTAGAAATGGTCTTATTGATCCAGGACCTTAAACCCATCTCCTCTGCAGCCATGCGTTCATCTGATCAATCCTTTTCCTATATGCACCAGTTCATGGCAAAAGAAGTACTCCAGACCTTTGAGCTTCTTCTTTAGGTGGTTACCTTGCCTCCTGAAATCAGGCTGAAGGACCTCATCTCTCCTCTTATCCTGATTGCTCAACTGGTCTGTTGTATCCGACAATGACAGTAAGATTAGTGCAGCTCTTCTTTGATAGGCGATCTGCGTAAGGAAACTTGTATAGAAGAGGTTTTGAAGTTTAAAAAGCCATTGAACCTCAGAAGCCCAGGTCCAGTAGTATGAGTAGTCATCACAACTGGGGTCTTCCTTTGTTGCAATAGATGACCATGACTACTTCTGTGCCTTTTCATGGCCCTCACCCTCCACAAAGTGTTGCAGAACTGCCTTGCTGGCTATTGGATCTCACTGTTGATCTCACGTACCTAGTCCCATGGAACTGACTTCGCATGGAAGACAAGCAGGTCCCCATCTCATTGGGGTCTGAGACCCACGGACAACCCTCACTTGGTTGAACCCACCTGTCAAAGTGGTGTATCAAGTACAGCTGCTGTTGCATGGAAACAACTTCCTGGATCCTCAGGTGGGAGCAGTGAATGAGCTGCCATCTCAGAATGTCCTGCAGCCTCTCAAGAGACATGCTTGACCCTGGGATCCAGGATGCAAAATAACCATGCTCGAGTCCCTTTTGCAGTTAGAGAAACACCAATCTGAACTACTTACAAAGGCATTCCCACCACTGACTCTCCTCTCTCCATGTCTTACCTCCCCTCCAGCCGCAACTCCGACTTCTCTAAAACATCCTCCCCCTGGGGTACCACCACCCCATCCTCTTCCAACAATATCCAACATGATACGCTTGCTAGGTGCTCAAGTCAATAAGATCGTCATCGAGAAGGACACAGAACCCACCCTTTTAATCTTAAAATTAATACACACTTTTTACATATCTTTTCACATAGCAGACAGTGAAAACATGCCTTTGCCAGCACATGCCTCCCCACTCTCCCAAAACAGAGAATTCGAGACTGAGGTCAATCAAACATTTCACAACTTAGGTTTGTATGAGATAAGGATTTGGAAGCAAACCCAATAGATGGCAGATTATAATTATTATATAATCATTTATATAAGTCTTCTATAATGTATTATGTTATAACTGGAATACACTTATATTTAATATATAACGGAATAATTATGATATAGTGTGGCACGTGGCCAAGTGGTTAAAGCGTCAGTCTAGTGATCTGAAGGTCGCTAGTTCGAGCCTCAGCTGAGGCAATGTTTTCTGTCCTTGAGCAAGGCACCTTGCTTAAACACACATTGCTCTGTGACAACACCGATGCCAAGTTGTATGGGTCCTAATGCACTTCCCTTGGACAACATCGGTGGCGTGGAGAGGGGAGACTTGCAGCTTGGGCAACTGCCGGTCTTGCATATAACTGTGCCCAGACCTCAGACATCATCAAAAATCGAGGAACAGGAGAGCAAGAGAAGAAGAATTATGATATAGTATAGTCCAAGATATTTGAACTAAGGTAGAGATTGGTCATTATCTAATGAGAGAACAGGCTCAAGGAGCTGAAGAGCCTATTCTTATGTTCACTAATTGTTTCTGGTTTAGAATAAGAAGGATGCCAAAACAATAAAATAAAACTTTGTAAATGATCAAGATGCAAATGCAAGGAAGTGAGAGAGGAAATGACAAGGAGAATGGGATGGGCTGGGTGGGACCCACAGCAGCTATCGTCTCTCTGAGCAGCAGGACGAATTCTGCTTGGAGTTCCCAAGCCAGAGATGGGAGTTCCATCTGTTGACTTAGCTAGGCATTTTTACAGTGTAATCCCAAAAAAGGCAGAAGAATGAATTCAGGCAAGCAGACTTCACAGAACTCAAACCAACTACCATCTGGTTAAACTGGAGGCACTCTGCCAATTAAATACTAGATTGTACAACATTTGAAAGATATACAATCTTTGTTTTGGATAGGTTAATGATTTACAATTACCAGACCACATCAACAATCATCAGGATATCCAACAGTGACTCCTTAAAATTGTAACATTCCAGATAATGCCAAAACAATTCAGTAACATTGTCAAAATTATTTTACAGTTATGTCATAGTACTGAATTGTTTTAGCAAAAGCAAATTTCGAAGTAGCGCTTGCAATTTTTTCCTTTAATGTAGAAACATCCCCAGGTACTTGATAAGATCAGAAACTGGCACTAGGCCAAAGAAACAGACAAAGGAAGAGATGCAACAAAGTTGTTTGTGGTTTAAATTTTAAGCAGCGATCAGATGGAGAAAGTTGGAACGGTGAGAACATTTTGGATGACTTTATCATAAACACAAGAGATTCTACAGATTCTGGAAACCCAGAATGACACACACAAAAGGCTGTATGAACTCAGCAAGTCAGGCAGTATCCTGGCTCTTCCCCCTTCTTTTCCAGTGCTGATGAAGGAACTCGGCCTGAAACGTCCTTTCCATAGATGCTGCCTCACCTGCTAAGTTCCTCCAGCACTTTGCGGATGGCTGTTTAGCTATGTGAAAATAGAACAGGAATAGGAATGTCCTGGATGATTGAGTTGAAGAGACTTTTGGCCGGATGCATTCCTCGATGAGATCAGGTATAGCAAGTCAAGGAAGGACAGGGCAGGAGATAAGAAACTAAAGTTGATGCATTGATAGACTGGGATTCATTGATGATTGACAGATAAAATTTCAATTAAAAACATTCACAGTTGGGTGAAATTGGAAACTAGAACTTTCTTGGTTTATAAAAACACATGGCAGTATAGAAGAGAAACCACCCTCCTACTCAGTCAGCCATCTTCTTTGGCCTCTAATTTCTAGCAACTTGTGGATTTGCAGACATAGAGCTCCTGACTTCCCCAGTAGACTTGCAGAGATCCATAGACTTTTGCCACTGGGCCTCAACTTCTAGATTTGTAATCAATCTTTGAGTTTTGATCTTTGTTATCAACCCAGAACTCATAAATTTAAAAAAATGTGGACCCTGGATGAGGAACCAAGCTCCAGGCTTTGAACTCTGGATTCACCAGTGATTGGACTCCAAACTCATAGTTTCATGAAATATTTCTTCAGCGTGTAGAAACCCTTGCCCAATCATTGCAGCTTGATGATTGACAAGACAGGGGTCCTGAACTATGATTGATGTTGCAGGGAAGACAGTCCCGATTGCCAGCTCACAGAATCATCCCTGTTGTACAGAGATTCAGTGGTTGGCTTAACCCAGCTGCCTAGGAGCAACATCTTAATACAGATGCCCTAAGGCAACCAGTGCATCTAATGTGCTAACTTGCCAAGTAGATACAATAATACCTGATCAATGGCATTTTACAGAACACAACCAAATTAGGTTTTGCTGACTGATGCTTGTTCTGGCGATATTAATATAGCATTGCCAGAAGTTTGACATACTGTTGTTACAAAGAATAATTCAGCAAAACAGTTAATCATTCTTCTTGAGGAATTCAGGATATTCTCATGTCACCGGCTGAGAATAAAAAGGCAAGCGATTCATGCCCACCTCATTTCATTTGTCTCATTCTTCACCTGAAGACAAAAAGCTAAGAGAAAAAGCAAAAATTACCAAAAGAGGGTGTTGAAGATCTCAACAATTGCAGACAGCTGAAATAAGATCAGTATGCAAATAAATTTAAAGCTGTTTAAAGAATCGCCTTTGTTGGATCTTCAGATTTCCTTTCATATATACTTCAGCAGTAAGGGACTATGGTTGTACAGGTATGGTCATTATCAGAACTTGTTGTTACATGATAGATAAAATTACACTGGAGGTATTATTAAACACTGAAACCTCTGAAGGAAGACTCAGCAAGTAATTTCTGGGACAACACACAGAAAATGCTGGAGGAACTCAGCAGGCCAGGCAGCATCTACAGAAAAGAGTAAACAGTCTGATTTCTCCCTTCCCTTCCAGTCCTGATGAAACGTCTCAGCCCGAAACATTGATGTTTACTCTTTTCCATAGATGCTGCCTGGCTTGCTGAGTTCCCCCAGCATTTTCAGTGTGTTGCTTTGGATTTCTAGCATCTGCAGATTTTCTTGCCTTCATTAAGTAATTTCTGGGTCCATCAAAAGTCACAAGTGTGTGAAAATCCACCGAGGATGACGTTAATATTTTGATTTATCCATTCAGTCGATTTCCAGGATGCAGAGGAATTCAAATGCAATGGTTAATCTAGATCTTTCACAGTGAAGATGTCTGGTCCACGTGGGATTCCAATTGCTCATGACTGGAGCTGATCGTGATGAAAGGATCAATATGTCAACTGTTTATTCCTCTCCATAGATGCTGCCTGACCTGTTGAGTTCTTCCAGCATTTTGATGTGTTGCTCTGGATTTCCAGCATCTACAGAATCTCTTGTGTTTAGGAGTTGATCCTATATAATCAATATTATTCTCATCCTTAGAGCAGCAAGAGACAGGGACTCTAAGATCAAACAAAATATAATATAAACTGAACTTTAGATTTATGTATACAATTATTCTTAGTTTTCATATCAAATCTGCAAGACAATATATTTCACGATTCAGGGAACATAGGGGTTGATGAACACCAAGATCTGACTCCACATTTCAATCCAGTCCAACCACATTAAATGAGCATGCACCAATAAAAATCCAGACATGAAAAACTCGGAAACAAAACAAGTCTTATGAAGATCTTAAGTTGATGAATTATATTAAAAATATCCATGAGTTCAAGGGCAGGTCATTCCACTTTTAGCTTTAATCACATGACATGCTGCAATCACCTAAAATGGTTAACAGTTGTCTTTTAATAACTCTTTTAAATGAACATGATTACATGACTCAGTTGATAGCTCCCTTGCCTCTGAACGCTGGATGAATGTTTAATCTGGGTTTATGTTTCATGGAGTGTAAAGTTCAATGAGAAATTAAACCTTAATCTAATTGGTGGCAATGCCAACTAATTACTTGATAAAGCAGGAAACACTGTAAATGCTCTAGGCAACATCTTTCCTTCAACCAACAGTTCCAAAAAGCAAAATAAAATAGCTGGGTTTTTAATCTGAATGTTTCTTTTCAATAAGATGTTACTACAGGCTAATTAGCCGCCAGGTTTACTAAATAACAGTGACAGCAAAGTCAATGCTTACTCAGTTTACTTCGGTTAGCTCACTGCTAAATGTTCTGTTAATCTGTCAATTTAGCATGACTGGCTGATTTAATAATTGAAATACAGCATATGCAGAATAGCATTGAGTGTTATAATTGAGTTAACCAAAGGCTGAGATTCTGTGTTAAACACCAGAGGTCAACAGCTGTAACCCTGCTCAATAACAGGTAGGACCTGTAAGCTACCAACAACAGATTTATGTACAGACAATGTATTTATATTTATTGTGATTTTTTAAAATTGCATTCTTTATCCAGAGTAATAATTAGTTTGTTCTCCTTTAAGCCTGTATACTGGAAATGAGATTACACAATCTCAAACCATGAACAAATCATTTAATACACACCACTGAAGTTCTTGCCACAGTCTGCTCATTGCACAGATTACTGGCAGACAACTCAGTGCCACTAAATTTTCACTCGGATTAGGCGAATCGGTTGAAATTATTACATTTCATGTCATATCATTGCCATGTGTGAGAACCGTGGAAAAATTTTCAGGAGTAAATGCACTAATTGAGACCAGGGATGTCAGTGCTGTGAAAACATTGCCTGGGTACCGCTGCAGCAGACTCCAACACGGTAACTCAAGTCAGAAACGACATGGATCAGACGGTCATCAAATCCCGGCCTTTCGTTAACTCAATTATAACACACAGAGCAATTCTGAATATATTTCAAATATTAAATCAGCCAATCACGCTGAGTCAACAAATTAGCGAAGGAGTTACCAATGAAGCAGCTTTGGCCAGAGTTTATGTGCTTGCAAAAAGATTGTTTATGGTGAATGCCAAATAGATTCAGCACACCAGAAATATAAAATTAAAAAATTGATCTGGGATATAAGTGGGAACACTGCATGGTTAAAGTTAGCATCTATTAAACAAAGATATTAACTGAGAACCCTGGCTGCTGTCTCAGGTGGATATACAAAATCCTATGGAACTATTTCAAAGAACAGGACGACTATCCTCACTATTAACCAATAGTTATCACTCAACTTCCATTCGCAAATAAATAAGAACTGTACTGTTGTGGAAGTTCGCTATGTTTAACTCCCCTGCCACTCTTCCTGAATTACATTCAAGAATATTAACTCTGTGGCCATTTTATTAGGTACAGCTAAAGCAAATATCTAATCAGCCAATCACGAGGCAACAACTCAATGCATAAAAAGCAAGCAGACATGGTCAAAAGATTCAGCTGTCGTTCAGACCAAACATGTGATCTAAGTGACTTTGACCGTGGCATGATTATTAGTGCCCAGCAGGGTGGTCTGAGTACCTCAGAAACTACTGAACTCCTGGGATTTTAATGCACAACAATGTCTAGAGATTACAGAGAATGGGTGTGAAAAACAAAAAAAAAAATCCAGTGAGTGCCAGTTCTGTGGGTGAAAATGCCTTGTCAATGAGGGAGGAGAATGGCCAGACTGGTTCAAGCTTACTGGAAAGTGGCAGTAGCTCAAATAACCTCATGTTACAACAGCGGTGTGCAAAAGAGCATCTCTGAATGCACAACACGTTGAATTTTGAAGTGGATGGACTACAGTAGCAGAAGACCATGAACATACGCTCAGTGGCCACTTTATACGTACAGGGGTACATGATGAAGTGACCACAGAGTTACTTCACAATCATTCCTTAGTGACAAAATGGCTTTGGGCAGGTACAGAGCTGTGAAACTGGCTATATAAATGAATGCTTTTTTTTCCAATCAGATTTGTTTCAACAAAGTAGCTACCAAATGTTCAAGTGATTAATGGTCACCGCGCACTATTAATTAATCCTGATTCTGTTCTTTCATCGTTTTATGTTGAGAGTTGCAGCACGCTATTAGAGTTTGGAAATTATGCTGAGTGATATTCAGCTCAATGTGTCATTATCATCTTCACTTGTCATCTGTCCCAATGGAGCCATTACAGTTCAGTTTAACACACGTATCTCTGCATTATTGAGTCAAAGAGAAGTACAAAACAGAAACAGGCCCTTCAGTCCACCTAGTCCATGCTAAGACCATTTAAACTGCCTACTCCCAATGGCCTACACCAGGGCCATAGCCCTCCATATCCTGACCATCCAAACTTCCCTTAAACGTTGAAATCGAGGTCGCTTGGCCCACTTGTCCTGGCAGCTCATTCCACACTCTCATGACGCTCTAAGTGAAGAAGTTTTCCCTCACACTTCCCTTAAACTTCTCACCTTTCATCCTTAAGTCATGACATCTGGTTGCAATCCCATCCAACCTCAGTGGAAAACGCCTGTTTGTATTGACTCTGTCTATACACTTCATAATTTTGTACACGTCTATCAAATCTCCTCTCAAACTTCTACATTTAAAGAATTCAGTCCTAATCTAGTCAATCTTCCTTACAAGTCAGATCCTCCAGACCCGGCAACATACTTGTAAATTTTCTCTGCACTCTTTCAACCTTGTTTACATCTTTCCTGCAGGTAGGTGACCAAAACTGCACACAATACTCCAAATTAGGCCTCACCAATGCATTATCCAATTAAATAAACTGATTTGGAGGGGGAAAAAAATCTTAAGATTCTTTGACACACATCACAAAACACATTAAAGCTTGGAACACACACAAAATGCTGTTGGAATGCAGCAGGCCAGGCAGCATCTATAGGGAGAAATGCTGTCGACGTTTTGGGCCGAGACCCTTCGTCAGGACTAACTGAAAGGAAAGATAATAAGAGATTTGAAAGTAGGAGGGGGAAAGGGGAAAATGCGAAGTGATAGGAGAAGACCAGAGGGGGTGGGATGAAGCTGAGAGCTGGAAAGGTGATTGGCAAAAGGGATACAGAGCTAGAGAAGGGAAAGGATCATGAGACGGGAGGCCTAGGGAGAAAGAAAGGGGGAGGAGAGCACCAGAGGGAGATGGAGAACAGGCAAAGTGATGGGCAGAGCGAGAGGAAAAAAAGGGAGGAGAAAAAAAACTAAATATATCAGGGATGGGGTAAGAAGGGGAGGAGGGGCATTAATGGAAGCTTGGAATATGACCAAAACTAAATATGAAAGGCTAACATATTGGGCTCTGGCAAAAGCCTAATATTATATATAGCAATTGTTAGAAATGTTAAAAATCAGTTGTTTACCATTTTTAGTCTGAGAGAACATGTGACTGGGGAACAACAATAGAAGACATAATCTGAAATTAAAGATTATGGAATGTAATTACTAGTTATGAGAAGAGTGGTCTGCTTTCCCTGGAGCACATATACAAGGAGCACTGCCGCATGAAGCAGCATCCATTCTGAAGGACCTCTACACTATCCAGGCCATGCTCTCACTAATACCATTAGACAGGAGGTACACGAGCCTTGGGTCCCACACCGCCAGCTTCAGGAACAATTACTATTCTGCAACTATCAGGCATCTGAACCAGCGTGGATAACTTCACTCGTCTCAAAGATCTCGCAACCAATAGACTCATTTTCAATGACTCAACAACTTATGCTCTGAGTAGTATTTATTTATTGTTCTTATTATTTGCATGATTTGTCTTCTTTTGTACATTAGTCATTTGTCAGTCTTTGTTTATGAATAGTTTTTCATAAATTCTATTGTATTTCTTTATTTTACTGTTAATGCATGCAAGGAAATAAATCTCAGGGTAGTAAATGGTAACATATAGATACTTCAATAATAAATTTACTTTGAACTTTGAACTTGAGTGAAGGAGGTTAGGAGAGGATAAGATCAGGACATATTAAGAAGAGTACAAATAGGGTTGAAAGAAGGAATCATTTCTCCTTATCTAGGATAAATAAAAGTACAGGACAGTTATTTAGGGAAAGGGGAATGGGATTTAGAAGGATTTGAATAAAATCTTTTTCACCCAGAGGATGATGCAAACTGGGATGCACTACCAAAGCCAGTAGTCAAAGCTGAGCTGAAAATCGCATTAAAAATGTCTGGATGAGCACTTCAGGTGTCTAGGCTGAGATGGTTATGGACCAAGATTATTACAGATGGATGCCCACCAGTAAGGACATGATGGGCCAAATGGCCTATTTCAATGCCGCATGACTCTGTGACTGCGTTTATGCAGTGAAGGTTTGGGTACTGGCTAATTGAAGTTAAGGAAGAACTCTCCTATCCATGCAATTGATCTGTTGAACACTTGATCACAATATTTAAGAAAAAGTGAAGAAAACAAGAATACAAAGAAAGGACTTGAACTTCCATTTTTAGTCTCCTTTAGAGCTGATGGTGATGCGACCACAACGGGAAACACTCAAATCAGTTTCAGCCTGCACTAACAACAATGCCCAGATTGTCAGTTTTAATGGAGATGGGTAGTCACTGGTCAAGATATTGCAACAAACTCCCTTATATGTGGACAAGCTCATCCTCCTAATATTAAATGGTAAAACAGAGATAATTCTCACATGTTGATGCATCATGATATTGCAGCAATTCCAATTATCCTTAACTCTTTCTCAGTAATGACAACAAGCCCATGTCTGGAATAATGCGCAATCTAAAGTAAACTGGCCACATCTTACCAAAAGGGGGAAAGCTGAGTGTAGCCTCAGCTGGAAAAAGCAAAGATATTGTCAGGGAAAATGAAGTGAAGGAATGGCTGTGACAGTTGAAGTAGTGATGGAGCCTGATCATTCAAATTCACAGATCAGAAGAAATGAATTTGAACAAAGAAACAAGTTCTTGGTCTTGGCATCCAAGAGAAAAGAAGAAAGAAAAATTCAAACAAGAGGACATGATTTGAGAGTTAAGGGGCAAAAGTTTAAGGGTAACATTAGGGGGAATTTCTTTACTCAGAGAGTGGTAGCTGTGTGGAATGAGCTTCCAGTAGAAGTGGTAGAGGCAGGTTCGGTATTGTCATTTAAAGTAAAATTGGATAGTATACGAACAGGAAAGGAATGGAGGGTTATGGGCTGAGTGCGGGCCACTGGGACTAGGTGAGTGTAAGTGTCGGCACAGACTAGAAGGGCCGAGATGGCCTGTTTCCATGCTGTAATTATTATATGGTTATAAGCAGAGGCATGTTTGATATACATGTGCATGACAACCCAAGCCTCCTGGACAATGTCACCAAAAGACAGCTTCAAGTAGAGGATCTACAGATGAATGCCAGAAGGAATATATAGCTAAATCACTTTGATGTGCACATGAAACTTCAGTCATCAACAATGAACAGCAAATGAGGTAACAGATAATAAATTAATCCTTAATCTGTCTTACGTCTTTCCTATTACAAATACCAAAAAAACCCAGCTGTAGTGAATGTAATACACTCTTAAATATCCTCTAATTTTATTTTGTGAACAACTGGAGCTTTTTGAAAATAAAACAGGAGTTAGATCTACCTCCTAGATCTAATAGAGACCAAGTGTATCTTTGTGGTCTTCTTTTGCTGTAACCCATCCACTTCAAGATTCAATGTATTGTGCATTCGGAGATGCTTTTCTGCACATCACTGTTGTAACACATGGTGATTTGAGCTACTGTCGCCTTCCTGTCAGCTTGAATCAGCCTGGCCATTCTCCTCTGACCTCTCTCATTAACAAGGCATTTTCACCCACAAAACTAGCTCTGTAAACTCTAGAGACTATTGCACATGAAAAAAAAACGCAGGAGATCAGCAGTTTCTGAGATACTCAAATCATCCCATCTGGCACCAACAATCATGACGTAGTCGAAGCCACTCAGATCACATTTCTTCCCCATTCTGAATTTTGGTCAGAATAACAATTGATCATCTTAACCATGCATTGAGTTGCTACCTCATGATAGGGTGATTAGGTATTTGCATTAACCAGTTGTATAGGTATACTGAATAAAGCGGCCACTGAGTGTATTCCGAAACAAGAGAAAATCTGCAGATGCTGGAAATCAAAGTTATACACACAAGACACTGGAGGAACTCAGCAGGCTAAGTGGCATCTATGGAGAAGAGTAAACAGTTGATGTTATGGGCTGAGACCCTTCATCAGGACTGGAGAAAAAAGATAAGAGAAAGCTCTCAGCTTTTTTCTCCGGTCTTGATGAAGGTCTTGGCACACAACATTGACTGTTTACTCTTTTCCACTGATGCCGCATGGATACACTCAGTAACATGTTACTGCACGGATGCCCATACAAACCCAAGTCTAGTTGTCCAATTGTAGTCTTGTGTGAATACATTTCATCAATTAACATGTTCAAAATAACTCTCCTACTTCAGCTCTATTTTAGTCACAAATTCCACATTTGGGATGTAACAGGGAATTGAGCTTCCACAGCACATTACTACAGAGTTAGTATGATAAAATAGAGCCAGATCAGTCTTCCTGGAGGCCGTCCACCAGGTTTATACCTATCCCACACGTGAAACCACTTAGCCCATTGCTTCTGACCAACTCCCAGGGGAGATCTCCTATTATACCCCTTCCTCTTACTTTCCTTATATCCCTTTAACTACTTTGTCTTTTTTACCAGAAACTATGCAAAGGAGTCATTTACAATAGCAAATTAATGTAACACAGCTCATCTTCAGCACTTGGGAAGAAAATACTTGGAGCAAACTCATGAAGTCCCAGAAAGAACACACACTTCACACTGACAGCACACCCAAGGTCAAAATCGAAAAAGCTGCACTAATCGCTGTGCCACCACGTCACTCAATGAACGTGATTTTATGTTTTTAATTAAAGTACTTACCCTGGATTTGAACTCAGGATCTTTCTAGCAGTAAAGCAAAAATGGATCCTGCCTATCTGTTTTTGACCAGTCCTTGGTTAGTCTATGGTCACCTCTCCAAATGCCTCTTTATGTGACTTCTGAGAAGGACTTTGAATGTTTCTATGGGCTAAAGATATTATGATTTTACAAATCATTGTCATTCTGTAGAGTTCTTTTACCCCAGGACAAGCTCAAATACAAAAAAAAACAATGGTGAGAATTCACATCTGACAGCTCCTTGGCTGTGTCTCTGGTAGATAAATGGATGAAAAATAATTATACTGAAAGGCTTTATTTCTCTGCATTTTGGCTCTTTTACAAAGGATTAGCTAAGTCAGTGTGGATAATTGATTAAGTCATTTTAAAATTAAAACAAAAATAAAATTAAATCTAACTGATTTTCTGATCGCTTCCTAATTTCTTTTAAGTTCATTGCATGAGAGATCAATTCTAATCAAGTTAATTACATTCTGGGGTTAGAAGTCATGGATTCAAACTCAACTCCTATGATAAGGACATTTCTGCTGACACTAATGTGATACTGGGGGAATGGTACTATCGTTAGTGTTGAAAAGGTATTAAACCAAGACCCCATCTACGCCTTTAAGTGATTATTCGAAATTGTTAGACATAGCCTAAGAATGTGAAACGACTGTAATGTAACTGATATTTTTGGAGAATATTGACTGCACAAAGCAATCTAACAAAGGTAAAGTTACCCGATAGCATGTCTACAAAGGCAATTAACTCCGAATATCTTGGTTTGCAACTCTACCGCTCAAATTTAGGTTCCTTGGAGAAACACCACGCAGAGAATACATTTTTGTCAGCTATTCCAAAGCCTCCTCTCTATTCACCACCTCTCCAAAAGTAAGCTTTTGGAGCATTATTTCCTCAACTGTACAATTATATATACATTTCTAACTTGCAGGTGGTAATGAAATAATAAGAGGTAAGTTCCCTTTTATTTGAATTCAAATAATACATTTCACAAGTGCAATTCACTCCCCTAATAACATTCCAGCTCAAAGCTCTAGATATTATAAATTATGAAGCCACTACACAGAATTTATGGCACCAAATTGGTGATTCAGCTCAGATGGTATTTGTTTTTAAGCCTTCACCCACTGTCACCTAATAATTTGAGTGTTTCCTTCTATTTTTTCCTCCCTCTGTACAACCTCCAATTGAAATGCATTGCATCAGTTGGCAAGATCAACACTCCAATAACCCCTGATTTTTCTGAATTTATTGGATTTATTAGAGATGGTCTTATATTTGTGGCCCCTAGTTTTGATCTCTACCATAAGCCCTCTGTTGAACTCAGAGAGCATGCTGAATTAATAAATACTTGCAACATTTTCATAATAAGCAGCGAGTCAAAATAATTGCACCTTAAGTCAAAAGCCTGTACAACTGAAGCAGTATTTTTAGGAAAACAACTCAAGTCATTAGATCAGAAAGACTTGCATTGTTTACCAAAGCCCATGAACACATTTTAATTTATATTAATTGGCACCTCAGCAAACACAAGCTTCACTACACATGACTTTCGTAAAGATTTTTAGAAAGATTAATTTATTTGTCACATGTACTTTGAAATGTACAATGAGATACATTACTTGCATCAAATCAAATTAGCAAGGATTGCATCGGGCAGCCCGCAAGGGTCACCACACTTCCAACACCAACATAACACACTCACAACTTACTAAGCCTAACCATACGCCTTTAGAATGTGGGAGAAAACTGGACATTCCGAAGGAATCCTATGTGGTCACTGTACAAGCTCCTTAGAGACAGCAGCAGAAATCAAACCCTGATCAGCAATTGCTGGTGCTATCAAGTCATGCACTAACTCTACACAACCAAGTTATCAAAACCACTGCACGAATTGCTTGAAAAGTTGCATGCAGTTGGTGCTGCACTGTCACACCTCCTTGGATCCTGACATGGGATTCCGCACGAGCAGCACTTCCCTATATACATGAGTTTCCTCTGGATGCTCCTGTTCCATCCCAAATCCCAAAGATACTCTGGTAGGTTAACTGACTACTTTAAGTTATGCTTAGCTTGTTGCTGGAAGAGAAAATCAAAAGGGTGTTCACGGGCATATGCCCAAGGAAGAGGACAGAAGGGTTATAAGGCGAGAAAGAGAGGGTGAATTGGACAAACAGGAGCTGACATGGCCACAAAAGTCCAAACGACTTTCTTCTGTCACAAATATTTAGTAGAATTGATTATGGACTATTTTTATTTGCACAATTTGTCTTCTTTTGCACATTGGTTGTCTGTTCACGTAGTTTTTTTGTAAAATTTTAGTACAGAATTATACTGCATTTCAATTTTCTTGCAAATGCCTGCAAGAAAGTGTATCTTGAGGTAGCATATGGAAAATAGATGTACCTTGTTAATGAATTAACTTTGTATTTTTAACAATCATTGATAGTAACTTGTAAAACTAATCTCATAAACAAAAGGGACAAAATTCACCCTAACTATTTGTTATGATAAGTTGGGAAGATCATTTTCGTCAGTTTTATTTTGTCAGTGGTCAGCTTTAGTTCATGCACAGCCTCTTGCATGTTACTCTCGACAACCCAAAAACAAGATAATCAGATAATCTAAGTCCTCCAGAAAGTAGCAAAGATCCAACATATTCCTCGTAATTGATAGGGTTTCTTTCATAAGAAAATCCGCGACTGTTACAGTTTTCTAACTCCACAAACTAACAGAATGAAAAACACGCGAGCCGGGATAACTCATGTACTCTTGGCTACTTTTAGTGAAGCGCGCACATTTGATGTCCTTCATCTGTAATGAATTATGTAAATAAAGAATGCTTAATCAAACAATATATTTACAACGTTACTGAAATATTAAATACACCACAATGACAACAATGAAGAGGGTGGATGGATGAAGTGAAAAGCTGGGAAGTGATAGTTGGGAGAGGTAAAGGGTTTAAGAAGAAGAACTCTAATAGGACAGGACAGCGGATCTTGGAATAAAGAGAAAGGGTGCAAAGAGGGGAAAGAGGGAGAAGGGAAAGAGAGAGAAGGGAAAGAGGGAGAAGGGAAAGATGGAGAGTGGTTCAGAACAGGGAATGGAGAATGGAAGCAGAGAGAAGGGGTAAGAGGGAGAATTTACCACAAGTTAGAGAAATCGATGTTCATGCCATGGGACTGGAAGCTACCCAGACAGAATATGAGGTGTTGCTCTTCTAACCTGAGTACGTCTAGTAATGCTCTCCCACCCCACCACCCCCAAATGGTGTGGATGCAATCCGAGAGGTCCCTGACAAAGACATTCATGTCCACCTAATCTTCTGTCTGTTTTCGTGACTATTTGTCCCCTATCATTACTACTCCCCTCTTCTCCCTCTTTCCCTTCTTCACCACGGACCCAAGCTCAATGCCAATAACCTGGTCTCTGTGGCATTCTCCTGGGAGGTCATGTCCCACAACAGTATCCAAAACGGTATAGTTATTATATGACATTCCACCCCCCCCCCCAATACTTTCTTCCAATCACCTTAAAATTATGCCTTTCATATTAGCTATTTCCACTTGGGAAAAAGTCTCTGGCTGTCCACACAATCTACGTCTCTTATCATCTTGTACCCCTCTACAAGTCGTCTCTCAGCCTCCTTCATTCCAAAGAGAAAAGCCCCAGCTCACTTATAAGACATGCTCCCTAACCCAGGCAGCATCCTGGTAAATCTCCTCTCACCCTCTCTGAAGCTTTCACATCCAAAACTGAGCTGAACAAATATGCATCCCCAGCCACCCCCAAAAGAATTTACTTTATCTAAATGTACATTAATAATTGAAAATGTTAAATAAATGCCTTCCAATACTTAAATTATATTACAGTCAGAATGAAACAAGCTCAGTCATGAAAATGGGTAAAAGGATTAGTCAGTAAGAACAGATTCATGATTTCCTACACAGTACATCTTGGCAGAAGGTTGTGCTAATTTTGAAGTTGAGAAAGTGCTGGTAATATTCCAGCAGCTACATATTTAAATTTATTTTGCATAACTTGGCCATATTGCAGTTGCTGCTGGCTTCTACAGTTCCATTCCTCTCAACTAGTGAGTTTCTATTCCAGAGTCTAAAAGGGAAAAAAGATGTAAGCCCAGACAGATAAACTCTGGAGCTGGTGGGTGTGGGGGGTGGGTGAGGGGTGGTTGCTTGAGGGCATTCTGTGCACCTGACAGCTCCTTGTACGGGCTATCTTTTGAACACATTTTCATTTCTCTGCTTAAGCACTCCCTGGCATAACAGCCCTCTGCTTTGTGAGGGAAAAGTCATGATATATCTTCCCTCATCCTCTTAAGTGATTCCTGCCAACTTCCAAATCACTAACCATTGGCAACACACACAAAATGCTGGTGGAACACAGCAGGCCAGGCAGCATCTATAGGGAGAAGCGATGTCGACGTTTTGGGTCGAGACCCTTCGTCAGATGCTGCCTGGCGTGCTGTGTTCCACCAGCATTTTGTGTGTGTTGTTGTTTGAATTTCCAGCATCTGCAGATTTCCTCGTGTTTGCTCTTTAAACTAACCACTGGCTTTAGTCTTCCCGTATTTATCTTACTAATAGCACTTGTCATTTTTAATAAGAGCAAGATTCATTACAAGTTCTATATTACAATGACTTAAATTTTCCATTTTAATTGCTGACTAATAATCCCTTGCGCTGCTAAGATTAATTAACACAGTTATTTCTGCATGGATCTATTTTACTCTGTGTATGATTGCTCCTAGCTCTGTACCTGGCAAGTGCTCTAACTTGCTCAAGATTCAAATTACAGCTAAATCGTATGAATGAACTGTTGCGTACACATGCAGTGAAATTGAGCCACTTCCATCAAGGCTAGTGTACATTCGATAGCCAATCCTTGCACTCATTTCATCCATTCAACAGTAATTAAAGTCACTATTGTTTCCACCTGGCTGTCCCATGGTGCATCTGTAGTTCTTTTCGAGAGATTGGTCACATTGTTTGCTTCTTAAGGAGCAGAGCATATCACACCAGTTACATCAGACGTGGTAATATTATGAGGAAGCATTTCTTCTTTCAAACACTTCCTTAATTATAAGCAAGCCAAACAGGGAGCAATTATGTTCCTTTAAATATCTTAGCAGAAGAAATTTATACTGTGTAAAAACAAAAAATCGGCTGCTGACAGAAGTCTCTGGCTCTTAGTACAGCTTCTTTGAAACAGACTACAGCAAGTGCAACGCTTCCAGATGGCATTCAATTGAAAGGTCGACCAGAGTTTTTATTGACGCATTCTCAGCCTACAACCACAGTGGGAGAGTTTTTAAAGCTTTTCTGTATTACAACTACAAAGCAAAGTAACAGTAACATCAAAAATGCCTTTGGAAAGAATTAAATGAATTTATGTTATCACAAGCTTTGTAACCTCCACAAAGTTTCTCCAATCAGGAGTTGGCCATTAGGCCCCTTAAGCCTGCTCCACCAGTGAATGTGATCATGGCTGATCTATGCTGGTCTCAACTCTGCTTTTGTGCCAGTTCCCCCCCGACTCTCAAAGCCTTAAAGCTTTCAAATAGTTATCTCTGTCCACCATAAATATTTCTAATGATCTAGTCTCCAAGATTCCCTGGTGTAGAAAATTCCAGAGAGTCATCACCCTCAGAGAGAAAAAAATTGATGCATCTCAGTTTTAAATGTCTGGCCACCTTTTTCTCCAGTAACTGTGCCTTGTTTGTGACTCTCTCACTACTGAAAACATCTCAACATCCACTCTATTAAGCCCACTTTGGATCTTGTACATTTGAACTAGGTCACTACTTATTCCTCCAATTCCCTCATATCTATCTTAAACTCCAATATCTATGAATGCTCCTATATCCTTTTTAGGGTTAAAAGTTCTCCCACTACTGCACACGCAAGCACTTGGGAAGATCTGCTGGATCTTCTAACAAAAGAAAGTATTCTAACAGAGCTAAGCAATGGTGGAGGGAGATCTTTAAATCAGTCACTCCATTTTAAGTTTAATCACAGTAAACAGCTTCCACTTACCTAGTGAGACATTAAAAAAAGGATCTCCCTTTAAGAGAATCATAAAGCGTAATGAGAAGGATTTTGAGAAAGAAAAGCACATAAAAGCTTAAGATAATTTATGCACCACCCTTTCTATCTCAAATTTTTTAACATCTAATCTGAACATACTACTTTAAACTCTAATGAATCTAAACTTTATAATTGATCACAAACCTTATGTCTTATGAGGGTAAGTTAAGTGAGCTAGGGCTTTTCTCTTGAGAGCAAAGGAGGATGGCAGGCGACTTTATAGAAATGTACAAGATGATAACAAGCATGGATGGGGTGGATCGCCAGAGACATTTTTCCTCAAGGTGGAAATGACTGGTACCAAGGGGGCATAATTTGAAGATGATTCCTTAAAAATATAGGGGCAGATATCAAAGTAAAGTGTTTTTTTTTAATACACAGAGAGTGATGAGTGCACAGAAGGCCCAGCCAGGGTTGGTGTTAGAAGTAGATATATTGAGGGCATTTAAGAAACTCCTGGATAGGTACATTGAAGATAGAAAAATGGAGGGCTATGCAGGAAGGAAGGGTTAGTAGGTTAAAAGGTCAGCACAACCACCCTGCACTGTGCTGTAGTGTTCTATGTTAAACACTGATTGTGACATTGTCAAATATTCAGCTAGAATGTAATTTTGTGGTATTTAATTATTACACTCTCTGGACATGAATGGATTTACACTGAGAGAGGCCCACCAAAGACTGTCATCAGTACCAGCACTACGTTTCACCACTAATCGATATTCCAGAGACTGAAATACATTTACTCTACAAATGCTATTAAACCAGGAGGCCAAACTCAGCTCCATGAATAGAGAAGGGTATGCCAGGAGCAGCACTGATTGTATTGAAAAATTAGGCACCCACCCAATGAAGTTATACCACAGAATTATCAGCATACTCCAGGCACAACAGATTGAGTCTTCACTGCCATCAACAATGGGGAACACCAGAATGCACACACCAAAGCCAAGACCATGAACCATTCACATTCATCTTCTTGTTTGCACTTGCTAGCTCCAATTGTGCAAGTGAAGGTGACAGATATGCCCTCTAGTTCTATAAATCTATTTTTTGTTCATCCAGTCACTTGGATGATTACTGGACAAGAATTGGAGGATTTCAATAAAATCCATGATCTTTATTTTTTAATTAAATGAGTATGTTAGCAATAGATAAAGACAGTGAAATTCAGGTCCATTGACTGAAATATTTATGAAATGTGATGGACATAAGACCATAAGACATAGGAGCAGAATTAGGCCACTCAGCCCATCAAGTCTTCTCTGCCATTCCAGCTTGGCTGATTTATTACCCCTTTTAACCCCATTCTTCTGCCTTCTCCCCATAAACCTTGACACGTTACTAACCAAGAACCAAGCAAATCTCCTCTGAGGCTCTTAGACTCCATCATTATAAGAAACATCTTGTTCCCTTCCACTGTGTTTCAGCCTTTGAATATTTAACAGGTTTCAATTAGATCTCCATTCATTCATCTAAACTCCAGCAAGTACAGGCCCTGAGCCATTAAACACTCCTTACATGTTAACCCTATCATTCCTGGGATCATTCTCATGAATCTCCTCTGGACCCTCTCCAATGCCAGCACATCCTTTCTTAGATAAGGAACATGTGATCACATTACAGCAAATCAAGGCAGTAAATTTAACTGGAAAATAAACAATTAATAGGTATATAGTTTCTGAGGAATAGTTTTTCACATGAAAACCATATTCCTCAGAAGTCTGTGAATGAGTTTTAATTTCCTATCAGAGACAACTTGCAGTTCCATGTCAAAACTCAGGTTCTAAACAGAAGGTAACAGGACTATTTAGAGATATGATACAAATTAATAGACTTGAAAGCATGGAGGGTGGAGAATTGTAAAGTTAAAATGAAAGCCCACAAAACAGTACAAAATTGGTTAGAGGTTCATCAGCAATGATCATGGAGGAGTGAGGAAGTATTAGAAACTTCAATCTCAGAGGAGCAAAGTACACTACTAATGGAAAGACAGTTTAGGTAGGGCAAAGGTGGATCTGAACTTGAAAATGCAAAAATCTTAAGATAAGTTCACCAGCAAACAAGGAACCAATAGACCTTATCAAAGACAAAATGGTAGTGCCAAACAATTTTCTGTAGATAGGAATTTGCATTAGGGCCATGACAGTATAGTGGTTAAGTTACCACATGAGCTAGCAGAACTCTCAATTCTCCAGAGAGTTCAGCTTGAACCCCACCACATCAATTTGAAAAATCAAATTCAAGTAATAGTTTTGGTAATGGCAACAATTAAAATTCTGGAATTAATATGAAAATCCGACTGGTTCAGGGAAAGAAAACCACTCTCCTTGCCCAGTCTGGTCTACGTGCATGAAAATATGGCTGACTTTTAGCAACCTTATGGCTCAAGGGGCAATTACAGATTAGGAATAAATGCTAGCTTTGCTAGTAATACCACATTGTGATTTAAAAAAAAGCTATTCCGTGAGTCATTGTCACGGAGTTTTACAGCATGGAAACATCCCCATCAGCCCAATGGACCCATGCCAACCACATAGTCTACCCAAGTTAATCCATTTGCCTGCATTTGGCTCTTATCCCTCTAAACGTTCCTATCTATGGATCTGTCTCAATGCCTTTTACATGTTGTAACTTTTCTTGCCTCTACAGCTTCCTCTGACAGCTCTTTCCATATACCCTCCACCCTCTGACCAAACTTGCTCCTCACGTCCCTATTAAATCATTTCCTCTCTCATCTTAAAACTATGTCCTCATATTTTAGATTCCCCAAATCTGGGGGAAAAACTATGAAAATTCACCTTTCTATGCTACTCATGACTTTATATTTCCCATCAGATCACACTTGACCTTTAACACATAAAGGAAAGATCCATTTTTACTTAAACCCTCCAGCCCACTAACATCCTTGTGAATCTTTCTGCATCCTTTCCAGCGTAATAGCATCTTCCTGTGCTAGGGAAAGAGAATTGTACATAGTAATCCAAATGTGGTCTCACCAAGAACTTGTAAAGTTGTAACATGACCTCCCAGCTTGTGCACTCAATGCTCTGACCAATGAAGGCATGTGTGCCAAATGCTTTCTTCACCATTCTGCCTGCCTATAGCTTCAGGAGCTCCATACCTCTGGTTTCAGGAACTTCACAGACAAAGATATGCTCCTCAGAATTACCTGCCAGTGACTAAACACCGAACTGGCTCTCTATGTAAGGACATCGGCATAATTGCTAAAAGACATCAGGAAAATGCATATCTTACATCTACCAAAGCAAATGACTCTCAGAGGCTTTTCCTGACATCCTAAAGACATGAATATATCACATAATGAATGTTATGGCCCTGTATTAAGTCCAGATTAAATCATGAAAATGATGTTATGTTAACAAAAAAGCAATTTAGGCTTAAATGACCAAAAAGGCTTCTTGTAAGATTAATTGATAGATAATGGAGCAAAAACTGTCAAAAGGAGGTTTGACTCAGGTAGGTAATGATCTATTTAAATGTCACAGCAGTCTCAAAAGGATTAAACAGCCTACACCTCTTCCTTGTGAAAATAATTGGATTAGTGTTGGATCCTCAAACTTATGCAATCCAGTTTCTTCAGAAATCAAGAATGAGGCATAAACTCATTGCTTATTGTCATCTTATTAAATGATACAAGAAGTGAAAATGAATGATAGCTGAGAAAACAAAGAAGCAATGAAGGCAAACTCTGACGTGGTTGCCTCATACTAAGACTAGGAGTAACAAAAATTCCAGTAATAACAATTAAGCTATAAGATAGACAGGTTCAAGTAGTGTGACGCCTGCTATGGAAAACAGAAACTTCTAGAAAAAGACAGAAGCAACTATACTGTAATTACTGGAAAATTCACTGAGCAATTACATGTACAGAGATGATTTTATAAAAATACAAACAAGCATAGAAAGTTAAAGTACAAGAACAATAATTCTACATCCCAATCCAATTCCATGACTGTTCTTTAAGTAGAAGGTATAATGACAGTGGATCATTGGAAATAATAAACTCCATAATGGCAAGGTAAAGGAAAATTTGGATTTTGGTAACAGTGAGAACATTAATTCTCTGTAGATTTAATTTGTACAGACAGCACAATATCGCTCCAGACTCAGTTTCACTCAGTGGAGTCAAACGGCTTTTCGTCAAATTAATGGGCTGATTTATTACTTGGCAAGTTCACAAGCCACTTTGGAGTATTGGTATCCAACAAACAGGTTGCTGCAAATCTATAGCAAAAGGTTTGCTTCCACTCCCCCATAATTAGCTACAAGCTACAACTCCTTGAAAAACCATGTCTCAAAGCAGAAGTTACTTTCACCTTCCTGTCAGGTTGAACCAATCTGGCCATTCTCCTCTGACCTCTTTCATTAACTGCTGCCAGACAACAAATGCCACAACATATTTCGGTGATAAAAACCTTATTCTGAGGAGGAAGATTTTCCCCATCTCTCAAGTGCCACTTTTTGGGTGTACTCCTCCCTTAAGATTTGACTTCCCTGTGGTCATTCGGTCTGCATAACACAACAAGAATGAGGATGATCTCTATACCTTTAACTCCAAAAGCAGAGATTTTGGTCCGTGTGAAAACTGCAACATTTTGCTCAATATGAAAACCAAGAATATTCAGAATCAGGTTTAATATCACTAGCATTTGTCATGAAAGTTGTTACTTTGTGGCAGCAGTACAGTGCAATGCATCAAATACAACATAAATTACAATAATAAATATGCATAAATTTAAATAAGTCATGCAAAAAGAGAGGAAAAGTAGTGAAGTATCATTCAGAAATCTGACGGCAGTGGAAAAGAAGCTGTTCCTAAAATGTTGAGTATGTATCCTCAGGCTCCTGTACCTTCTCCCTGATAGTAGCAACAAGGAAGAGGTGAGGGCTCTTAATGATGGACGCCTCCTTTCTGAGGAATCACCTTTTGAAGATGTCCTCGATGGTGGGGAAGCTAGTACCCATGATGGAGCTGGCTGAGTTTACAACCAACCCTCTGCCTGCAGTTTTTATGATCCTGTGCAGTAGGACTTCTCAATTGTTGCTTTTTCAGCCTCATAGCCAGGGTTTTTACTTCATTTATGTCCACCAGTGGTGTTTTTCCCTCCTTGGAGGTCGAAAAAGCTATTCATTCTCCCACTGCCATTCCAACCTTTCTTCCTGCTCCCTTTTCTGTAACAAATTTACTTTAAAATACCAACCCTAATGTCACAAGTCCCACACATCCGGAATGACACCAACGTGGTTTGCCTTTGGTGACGCAGGCTTGGAAATGTCTGGTAGTTCATTTGTGTAAAGCTAAAATCTGGAGGTCCTTTGCTTGCCCTTGGAGCAGAAACCAAGATCACAGCTGATACAATTATGATTTCCGTTTGGTGATATATGAGGCAGACAGCTGAAAGATCAACTCTCAAATCTCCAAGGGAGGAGCACAGGAAGTATCAGGATTCTTCTTGGCTCTAAATTTAATCATTGAACAATAACCTCTTCACCTCTTTCCTCTCCCTAATCTCCATTATTTGAACCTGCTTCAGTGATCTCTCAACAAGCCCCAGAGCTGACCTTTGATGTACTAAATGAACTCCCAAGAGAAGCAGACTAGTTACAAATCCCCCGGCACTTCAGAGAGAGGATGGTGGGTCTGATGACAGGAGCAGAAAGAATGCAGTATGGATATCACCAAATTACTTACATTTTACATGCATTTCCTTTAGCCAGGCGGGAATTACTTTCGCAATAGGTTAACATGACAATTTTTCCCCTTCAGTTACCTCAGATAATTCCAATACCATGAAAGTCAATTCATGTAGAGTCTATTCACATATTCATAGAAGAAAGGAACTTTAATCTTGATGAGATCATTGATTGTCTTTGATATTGACATTTGTATCCTGGTGCACACAGGCCACTGAGTCACAATGTTAGGTCAGAGCAGCTCATACATATTTAACCTTTCGAGCATTACTCACTTTCACCTAGACATTTTTCACTACCAGAGATCAAGGGAAAATCTCTAAATATCTAAATCTCAAGAACAGAAAGCGGCTACAAAAAGTAGTGGATACAGCCCAGTCCGTCACAGGAGAATCCCTCCCCGCCATTGAACAGAATTACAAGGAACACTGCCACAAGACAGTATCCATCATGAAGGATCACCCCCATCCAGGCTTCTCACTGCTGCCATCGGAAAGGACGTATTGGAGCCTTAGGTCCCACACCAGTAGGTTAAGGAACAATTATTACAGTACACTTGTAAAGGAACCAGCAGAGTAACTGCTCGGTGAATGGAGTTTGAAATAACCAAGAATAAAAAAGGCAATTGGTGAAGAGACTGAGAGATGAAAGTAGAGAAGGCAGCACAAATAGAAATAAACTGATTTGCTAATGTAGCAAATATTACTTTGTAATATTTCACGACTGTAACTTCACAACCCCAATGTTTCCCCCTAGCAGCATCTCCAACCAGTGTTTTAGAGAGGATGGGAGTCCTGCTCATTCTCTTGCCCAGTGGCACTGGCAGCCACTGGGGTGTCTCACCCACTCCCCTGGGAAAGCAGATTTAAACTTCGAGATCGGCATCATGCCTGATGATACATTTGCCATGGTAAACAGAAATGAATAAATAGAAGAGGAAACATGAGGAAATCTGCAGATGCTGGAAATTCAATCAACACACACAAAATGCTGGTGGAACACAACAGGCCAGGCAGCATCTTTAGGGAGAAGCACTGTCGGTGTTTCGGGCCGAGACCCTCCGTCAGGAATAGAAGAGGACTTGAAGACCACTATCTGACCTCCAGAGGATTTCATAACCATGAGTTATTTACCAGACTGGTTGGGACAGGGCTTTTTCTCAGTGCAGTGAGTACTGTGATTGATTACCCATTCCTATACGACTGAGCACATTGCTGATGATGTTTAATTTTCTTCATCCCAAAGGAAAGAGATAATATCCAAAAAAGAGAGTCAAACCACATCTCATATTCAAAGCATTACCCTCATTCCATTTCTCACCTACATCTTGGGGCTAAGCAAACAGAATTAAATGGATCAGATATAAATATATTGGTCACAAGGTAAAATGCTAGGCATCTGCAGCAAATGACACACCTCAATGTCCTTCAAAGCCTTTGACTCATCTACAAGACAAGTGTGAAGGAATATTCTGCAGATCTAACAGTTAAGCATAAGATCATGAGACATGGGAGCAGGATTAAGGCCATTCAACTCAGATTCTGCTCCACCCTTCGATCATGGCTGATTCACCTTCCCTCCCAATCCCATTCTCCTGCCTTCTCCCCGTTATGTTTGCACCCTAACTAATCAAGAACCTAGCAACTTCCACTTTAAATATACCAAATGACGTAGTTTCCACAGCTGTCCGTGGCAATGAATTCCACACATTTGCCACCCTCTGGCTGAAGAAATTCCTCCTCATCTCTTTTCTAAAGAGATTCTGTATCCTTGTATTCTGAGGCTGTGTTCTCTGGTCCTCAACTACCCCACTATAGGAAACAGCCTCTTCATATCCACTCTATCTCAGCCTTTCAATATTCAATAAGTTTCAATGAGATCCCCCTCATTCTTCTAAACTCCAATGATTATAGGCCCAGAGACATCAAACACTCCATATACTTTAACCCTTTCATTTGTGGGATCATTCTCATAAACCTCCTCTTGACCTTTTCCAATGTCAGCTCATCCTTTCTTAAATTATGGAGCCAAAACTGCTCACAATACTCCAAATATGGTCTCACATTTGGCATTTCAAAAGCTGATCAATAACCATTTTGCGTAATACTGTACTTGGGAGTATTGTGTTCGGCTGGCGTTCTTTTCTTTCTTGGTTTCGTGGCCATCTGAAGAAGAACTTCGGAGTTTTATACTTTGATACTAAATGAACCTTTGAGCTCTAGTTGCCTCATTACAGGATGTTGCCTGAATTAGAGAGCATGTCTTACGAGGAAAGGTTAAGTAAGTTACGGGTTTCTCTTTGGGGCAAAGGAGAATGAGACTTGATAGAAGTGTATAAGATAGGAGGCATAGAATGAGTGGACACCCAGTGTCTTCTTCCCAAGGCTGCTACCTGAAGACATCCTTTCAAGGTGTGTGGAGATGTTGGAGGCAGATTTTATTTTTAAACCGAGATGGTGGTAGATGCCTGGAATGCACTGCTGGAACATGGTGGCAGAGGCTGATACATGTATTTGGAATATTTCAAAAACTCGTGCACAAGTGCAGGGATGAAAATAAAATGGAAGGTTATGGGCTATATAGGAGGGGAGGGTTATATTGAGCATGGAGCAGGTTAAATTGCCGGCACAATACTGTGGGCCAAAGTGCTCATACTGTTCTATGTCCGAATACAACCCTGTTATTGACATTTTTCTATCAGTAACTGCACAGTATACCACCAACAAAATGCATGGCAGTTACACGCCCAGACTAATTAGTCAGCATATTACAAATCATCTAGAATCAGAATCAGGTTTATTATCGCTGACGTATGTCATGAAATGTGCTGTTTTGTGGCAGCAGTACAGTGCAATACATAAAATATACTATAAATTACAACAAGAAATATATGCAGTGCAAAAAGAGAGCGAAAATAGTGAGGTGGTATTCATGGCCTGTTCAGAAATCTGATGGCAGAGTTGCAGAAGCTGTTCCTAAAAAGTTAAGTGTGTGTCCTGAGGCTCCCATGCCTCCTCCCTGATGATAGTAATGAGAAGAGGGCAAGTCCTGGGTGGTGGGGGCAGCAGGTGAACACTGTAGATTATTACTGAGCTTAAATCCTACAATAACTAAATCCAGGGGACTGTAGGAGTGCATCCACAAAGACAGCAACTTCTCAAGCTGTTTGTTATTATCTCCTCAAGAGCAATCAAAGAGGGACATGAAAATTCAGAGCCTTGTGTTTCAGACAAAAGAAGTTTTAAGCTGCACAGACAGAGAGGATGAGACTGGTGAAGAATGTACTGCAAGGCATGCAAATCATGAGAGTGGGGTTTGAAGCCTAGTGATCAGGCCCTGTTGGCTGCTAGTCCAGACCTCTAGGCCTGGATTTTAGGTCTTCAACTAAAGACTTTGTTCTTTGTTATCAGCAAGTCTTTTGTCAACACCATAGATCAAAACCTGAATTTCAATTGGAAATCCAGATCAAAGCCTAAATGTCGATCACAGGTCCAGAAGTCAAGGCTGGAGCCCAAGTCTGTAAATCTCTGCAAGTCCACTGAAGAAGCTGAAGGCCCAGTTTCTAAGATTCCACAAATCCACTGGAGGCTGGAGACCAAAGAAGGCGGCCAATCCTGGGGTTAGAGGACCATGTATGCACATGGGTGGGAGGGAGGGAGGTAAAAATGGGAAGGGAGAACAATTAGACTAATTATTAAACTTGTCCATCTGTGGCAATGTTCACTCTTCTCTCTGCGACACCAAGGCTGTAAGACTGTCCTAGCTGCTGAGCTTCACAGCGATTTGCCCCACTCAACAGACAATAGCTAATAGGTGCAGGAGTAAGCCATTTGGCTCCTCAAGCCAGCACTGCCATTCACTGTGATCATGGCTGATCATCCACAATCAGTACCCCGTTCCTACCTTCTCCCCATATCCCTTGACTCTACTATCTTTAGGAGCTATATCTAACTCTTTCTTGAAAGCATCCAGAGAATTGGCCTCCACTGCCTTCTGAGGCAGAGCATTCCATCAATCCACAACTCTCTGGGTGAAAAAGTATTTCCTCAACTCCGTTCTAAATGGCCTACCCCTTATTCTTAAACTGTAGCCTCTGGTTCTGGCCTCCCCTAACATTGGGAACATGTTTCCTGCCTCTAACATGTGATAAACTGAGACCAAGGCTTGAGCCTACTCTGGGATGCTCTAAGGATTCGGATCTAAGGACTCCATTTGCTTGCTTCTATCGTTTGCATGGTGTTTTTTTCCCTCTCTCTTTCTCTCTCTCCCTCTCCCCTCCACCCACATTGGGGTTGGTATTCTTTTTTAAATTGGGTTCTTTAGGGTTTCTTGCTTTGTGGCTGCCTGTAAGCAGACAAATCTCAAGGTTGTATAATTTATACATTCTTTGATAATAAATGTACTTTGAATCAAAACAAATACAAAATTCTGCACATCAGAAATCACAGATAAAAAGTCATAATACCTGATTTATTCAGTGAGTCAGGCAATGCACACAGAGAGCAAAATAGAGATTAGATTTTACCTTGTTCAACTTCTGTGGAACATTTCACAAATGCTTGACATGCTGGGTGCTTCCAGGAATTACAAAAGTTTTTATTATTCTACACTATGTTCTGTCTGAACAACTGTGATGTGATAAGCCAGGAGTTGAAGTGCAGCTTCTTGTGTTTGGAAAAGTGTGGGAGGTGCAGTACAGAGAGATCAGAGGAGGAATGAGACAGTTAAAATGACAGGTAACTAGAAACTGTTTTTCACACTTTCAGACTGAAACGCAATATTTCATGCAGTTATTCGGTACCTCTCTCCTCTTCCATGCTGCTGCTCTTTCCTCCCACCATCTCTCTTACTGACTGCATGCTCCTGCAGAGTTTTGCTCATAACGCTTTATCTCCAAAGGGGAACTTGTCATTTCATACTACGACATGAAGCTTGTCAGAATCAAACATTGAGCTTTTACTCTGTAATAGACACCAGCAAACCTTATCCTTCAGCCCACGAAGTTTGACAAACTATGCAGGGGAAAAGAACTGTAAGGAGTCCCAGTCTGCTATAAAAATTCAGAAGCTTTTGCCCAAAGGGAGAGACAAGAAACTATCAGACCCAGTGCTGAAGCCCCTATCTTGTAAAATCATTAGAGAGGACAGTACCTCACAGTGGGCACAATGACTTTTGTCAAAGGACTTCAACAGAGAATAATAGTTTCTTTTATACAGTGCAATGTAGAGAAGTATTATTTCAACCATTTCTCAATCAATGAGCACTTTCACCTGGATGAAACTCCATTTCCCACAATCATGAGGTTCTTTATAATTACAATCAAAACTTTGGATCAATGTAGATTTATTTAACTTTCAGTTATTGAACTGTAAACAAACTCAGCTGTAGGAAGATGAATGTGCACCAAGCGGCAGCACATTTCAATTAGTAGTGAAAAAAAACACCAATCAATCATTTGCACTGTCAATAAACTGTCCAATGTCTTCCTTTAACCTTTGCACTCTGCTGCCCTCCCAAGCCAATCTATACAAAAAAAAGCCCGAACAACCACACCACCTGCCTCTGCCTCAATAACCATGTGCTTTGTACTGAGGCCAAATGGAGTTGATCATTTGGTTAGCAAAAGAAAATAAAAGGGGAAAAGGAAGAAACAACAGAACAAAGCATCAAACTTCTATTTAGTGATGAATTGAAAGCCAACTCTATACAGCAGAAGGACATTCAGTCTCCTGTGTGACATTTTAATGGAGAATTGTAAAGACCAGAAGTAAGCAAAGTAATTTTCATTCTTATTCTTCAAGTACAATTAAATATCTTCTCAAAGTAATCCAAATTGATTTCCGGCCCATTCCAGGTACATAACTGTTACATTGTACCAAATTACGTGTTGTACTAATATCTTCTATACTTTGCGTCATATTCTCCGTCATGCTGAACGAACCATTAAATTAGCGTTTTAGGAACTGAATATGCAAGTAATTTTCCTCCCAGGGAACAGAACCAAAAGAGATTTCATTGCTCCTGACTTAACACGTGATCTGTCACCGTGCAGTATGCTTGATAGATCCAGTTATTTTTGTGGATTACAATTAATGGACATGACTTTACCTCTGAAGCATCTTTGTTGTTTTAAAATGCTTAGTATAAAAATATTTTTTTAACAAAAATATTCTGTAAATTAGTGTAATAGTTAAAATCTTGGAGCTGTAATAATGAATACTTATATTTCAGTGTTGGGGATTGGCTTAAATGCTGTTTGAAAATTGTTTAAAAAAATTTTTAAACATAAAATGATTTGTAACTTTTTTTTTAAAACACAATTCTAACAAGAAAACAAATCACTGTTTTCTATTGCTATCAACACCCTCAACTCCAATTGAAAATCTCACTTCCCTTCATAAGATTAAACAATGATGGAGAATTCCAAATCTCAAATCATCCCAACGTAAAGTCCCTGTACTAGGTCTTGTAATACTCCATCCCAGTACAATTCTGACTAGTACATGGCAGAAATTGCTAGCCTCTGTCTCGTTCCCCGATAAAATTAGTTACAGCATGAAGGTCCAACACTTCTGGAGTACGAACGTGATTTCTGGTTGACATCGGTAAGGAAATGACAGCTTGTACCCAGAGCTGCAAATCCCCTCACACTGCATTAAGATGAGCTATTATCAGTTCACATGAAGATGTAAAGTGGACAGCACCAACAAGGGACTGGGCCTGGCAACCATTGGAGTTTATCCATCCTCACGGTTGATGCAGATTGTCCTAACCTATTCAATATTTAAAATGATGCATGGAAATATCAACTGGGTCTTCCTACAGGAGTTAAATCTATTAACCGCAAGGACACTAGCAGAAGTAAGCGATTAAGGTAGAAAGGGTGCAGAAAAGGTTTGTATGAATGTTACCTAGATTGGAGAGCTCGAGTGATAGGCTGTTTTCACCGGAGTGAAAGAGACTGAGAAGTAAGATGAAAGATGGGTATATAAAATTACTTTTGTTTTTAAAGACACAGCATGATAACATGCTGTTCCAGCCAAACAAGCTTAAACCAGCCAATTACACCCATGTGACCAAATGGCCTACTAACCCTGCACATCTTTAGAATGTGGGAGAGATCAGGAGCACACGGAGGAACCACGTGGTCACAAGGAGAACGTACAAACTGCTTCAGAATCAGGTTTAGTATCACCAGCATATGCCGTGAAATTTGTTAACATTACGACAGCAGTACAATGCAATACATGATAATATAGAAAGAAAAAATATATAAATCAATTACAGTAGATTTCTATATACGTGCATTCAATAGTTAAATTAGAAGTGCAAAAACAGAAATAGTAAAAGTGAGGTAGTGTTTAAGGGTTCAATGTCCATTTTGGAATCAGATAGCACAGAGGGGAAGAGACAGTTCCCGAATCACTGTGTGTGTGGCAGCAGCAGGGTTATAAAAGGCAAAGACAGGGTAGACAAACTATCTCTGGGATGTCTTAAATGGGGGGGGGGGCACTGGTTTAATGTGAGAGGGGATCAGTTTAAGGGGATAACGTTTTCCACACAAAAGAACGGTTTGTGTCTGGAATGATCTGCCAGAGCAGTGGTGGAGTCAAAACAGTAAGAACATTTAAGAGGCATCTTGACAAGTACTAGGCTGAGCAGGATATAATAGGGCATGAAATTATCACAAGCAAGTGGGATTAGTGTAACCAGGCATGATGGTTAGTGCAGGCGCAGCAGAACAAAGAGCCTGCTTCTATGCTCAACAATTCTATGACTCTATTTCAGGACAAATCTGTCTGTAGACAAGGCCTGGAACTCTATAGCTCATCAATCCATCTGCATCTTGATAACCACATCCCATTCTGTTCACCAGTGTGCAGAGATGTTCAAGCAGGAGAGGCAGATCAAAGGAGTAAGAAGTCTCAAGCTCTAGTGGATCTGAGATTAGAGACTGAAGGGACAAGAGACATTCAATCTCAGAGACGTATCTGACAATCTTCACTTTAATGTTGCAGCAACAGCGCTGGATGGTGGGTTAAGGAAACTCTGTCAAACCTTTGGGTGGGTGTTGGATGCATAAGACGTCAATGCAGTCTGATCTGAAACACAAGAGATTCCACAGATGCTGGAAATCCAGAGTAACACATCCAAAACACTGGAGAAACTCTGCAGGTCCTGATAAAGGGTCTCAGTCTGAAACATCAACTCTTTACTCCTTTCCATAGATACTGCCTGTCCTGCTGAACTCCTCCAGCATTTTGTGTGTGTTGGTCTGATTTGGAGCCCGGTCAGCCACTAGTGTGACAGTTCTGTTTAGCTCTTTATAGTTGAATTGTATCATTACCAATGCTTCATATAATACATTATTATATATAATAATATAATGGCTCATATTCTACAGAAAGGGGTGGATGCAGCCCAGTTCATCACAGGCAAAGGCCTCCCCACCATTATACATTTACAAGCAGCGCCCATCATCAAGGCCCCCCACCCACCCAGATCATGCTTTCTTCTTGCTACTAACATCGGGCAGGAAGTACAGGAGCCTAAGGACCCACACCACCAGGCTAAGGAACAGTTATTACCCCTTAGCCATTAGGTTCCTGAATCAGCATGGATAACTTCACTCACCTCAATATGGAACTATTTTCACAACCTGCAGACTTGATCTCAAGCTTCTATGGAAAGAAGCAAAGAGTTGACGTTTACAACTCACAATCTCAGTATTTACTTTTTGGTTTCCTTCGCATAATTTGTCTTTTGTACATTGGTTGTTAGTTGATCTTTGTTTATGCATAGTTCTTTTGATATATTTAAGTATATTTCTTTACTTTCTTGTCAATAACTACAAGAAAATGAACCTCTACCTTGCATCTGGTGACATATGCATACTTTGATAATAAATCTAGTTTGACCAAATGTAATATATATGACTCTTCGCAAACATGAGAAAATCGGCAGATGTTGGAAACTCAAGCAACACACACACAATCCTGATGAAGGATCTCGGCCCAAAACATTGACTGTTTACTCTTTTCCATAGATACTGCCTGGCCTGCTGAGCTCCTCCAGCATTTTTTTTGCGTTGCCCATATATAACCCTCGATACCCAATGACACCAAGGTAATGCATTTTAGTTGACAGCTATTGCCTTCAAATAGAACAAACATGAGGAAATCTGCAGATGCTGGAAATTCAAACAACACACACAAAATGCTGGTGAAACACAGCAGGCCAGGCAGCATCTATAGGGAGAAGCACTGTCAACGTTTCGGGCCGAGATCCTTCATCAGGACTAACTGAAAGGAGAGATAGTAAGAGATTTGAAAGTAGTGGGGGGAGGGGGAAATGCGAAATGATAGCAGAAGACCGGAGGGGGTGGGATGAAACTAACAGCTAGAAAGGTGAATGGCGGAAGTGATACAGAGCTGGAGGAGGGAAAGGATCATGGGACGGGAGGCCGGGAGAAAGAAAGGGGGAGGGGGGAGCACCAGAGGGAGATGGAGAACAGGCAGGGTGATGGGCAGAGAGAGAACAAAAACAACTAAATATGTCAGGGATGGGGAAAGAAGGGGAGGAGGGGCATTAACGGAAGTTAGAGAAGTCAATGTTCATGCCATCAGGTTGGAGGCTACCCAGCCGGTATATAAGGTGTTGTTCCTCCAACCTGAGTGTGGATTCATCTTGACTGTAGAGGAGGCCATGGATAGACATTCCACGTCTCATTCTCATTCTGATACGTCTATCAAAGACCCTGACAAAGGGTCTCGGCCCGGAACGTCGACAGTGCTTCTCCCTATAGATGCTGCCTGGCCTGCTGTGTTCCACCAGCATTTTGTGTGTGTTGCCTTCAAATAGAACTTCAGGTTTATAGCTCTGCCATAGTATATATGCAAATACAACATAAAGGAACCTGTGGGAAACACACTTCCAAAGGTTAGGGTCCTGAACTATACCCACATCAAGCTCCTAATCTTTCTTCATTATGCTACTGTTATCCTCAGCCCCAGCCCCACTAGCTATTGAATCTTACAAGTTATGGCTTTCTAATCTACAAGAATTTTTTTTTGAAATAACACCAGCTAGCTGGACATAACAATTAATTATCGTTATAGAGACTACAGAAAGTACTTGATAGATGTTCTATATAAGAAATTAGCAAAAATTCTAATTTGTAATTGGAGGCATCCCTCTGAATGAGCTAGTAGATGGGAGAGAGAGTCCATGATAAGTTGTTTGACTTGTAACTCGCCGAGTGTAACACGTGGCGCCACCTGCAGGTCAGTACTGTGACCTTAGATTTAAGGGGAATATACTAATCATCTCCAAGTTGAGAGAGGCACAATCTCAAAAGTCAACAAAACGAAGTGGAAGTCAAATCTGGAAAAACATTTTCTACACAATTTATAAAGTGATCTAATTTATAAATTTATAAAGTGAACTAATGCTTACAGATGATATCAATTCCAGATGAAATAAAGTTTCTATTCTTGTGTTTGGCTGTAATTGTTGCTCACTAAAATCTTAGATTAGAGAACCATGACTGATCTGTTGTCATAAGCCAATAATTACCAGTGCACATACAGTAAGTTCCAATGTCATCAATACCAATCAATATTCTTGCAAATAATCCGCTTTTGCAGTTGCCAAGTAAATGAAAACCTGAAGCCTGTCATTATTGCAATGTTTTCTGCATGTGTTAGCTTTTAAGAACATTTAATGGTTATGCAAAGGTCAATAATTATGGGACAAATATTTAAAAGGATTTGAAGATTTTATGTACATTATGCATTTATTCGAAGGTCGATGGAGTTCTGGAACTCATTTCCTAAACAGAGTGGAAACAGAACCACTTACTCATTTCAGAATGTGAGCAAAACTCAGCCTGAGCTGTGATGTAAAATAATCTAAACAGCTTTTTTGTTTCTCCTTGTCTGGCCATAACAAGCTAAATTAACACTTTCGGTGCACTAGATGTCTATCTCTTTAATATAATAAGCAACAGTAGATCTACATATCAGTGAACAGTGGTGCCAGGACAAATCTCTCCTCTAGAGGTGAAGTTTATTTTGCAGAGGGAGGGTGATGGAATGCAGAAAGCCCATGCACGGAATTAAAGGAAGAACACGTAATAAAAAAAAATAGGAAATAATCTGAATATTCATTTCAGTAATAAAGCTAACTGTTCATACACATTGTACAGAATGCAATGTACAGGCAGCTCCCAAATGACAGCAGAGCTCTTTTTCTGAGAACAGTTCGTAACCCAAGCTGTTCATGAATCAGATAGGAAGCCACCTGGAAGTAACTGGATGTCCACCAAAGCAGAAAAAGATGGTGCTGTGGGGGGGGGTCGGTCTTCATGCCAGACTGCAGCGAGGGGGAATATGACCACTGCCACGATCATGATAAGTCTATCAAGCAAGCAGATACCACAGCCTCTGCTCTTTTCTGATGCCCCTCGAGCTGGAGCAGCATGTCAGGAGAGTGGTGGGAGGAGTGTGTCATGCCCTAGTGACACAGAGAACACAGCAATCCCTTATTTCCCTCTGATTCAGCAACCTTGCCCTTAGGCTCTCTATCTTGCTCTCCAGTGACTGTACTTCAGGCAAGAGGATGCTAGCAAGTGGTGATCCCTAACATCGATAATAACTGTAATGCACAGACATAATGTGTGGGGGAGGATCACAAAAACCTACGGACAGGAGAGCAAGCTGGTCCGGGAAGAGATGCCCCCAGCCGGTCTCACTGACTCGGTGAGTCTGCTCAGGACTCCCAGCTCTGCTTGGCTTGACCCTGCTCTCAACTGATGCAGCTCAGGCACGGGGAGAGAAGGCACAGGGAGGTAGCCCCATTCCCAGCAGACCACAGAGCAGCTTGTACCCCTTCGCCATCCATCCCCCAAACATTCGCACGCACAAACAGAGAGTCTGTAAGTCATGAGTTCGCAATCCAAGGAGGGCTACAAATGTGGAACCAAACACAGAGTTGAAAAAGTTATTATACCTTCACAGAATCTGGCTGCATGCCGGATGAAATATTAACATGTTGGGAAACAATTTTGATCCCCCAGTGCACTGCCACTGTTGTTTAGTTTGATGGGCAGAAGGATCCATTCGGTTTGCAAACAGAACACCTCAATATGAATATAAACCACACATTGATAAAAGTCACTTACAGGAGTTTGAGTCAAGCACAGAGTTACATCACAAGGAGTAGAGGAAGCATATAATAAATAAATATATATTCTGAAGTGCTTTTTAGAACCTTTGATGGCAACTCAAGAATCCTTCTCTTATATTTACTCAATAATCTTTTTGATAATCTATTAAAATTGACTTTATTATCATACTATATAACATTATCGTTATGTGTCAACGGAGTATAACTTGGGTCAAGAGAGAAGGGGCACCACGTCTTATACAGAAAGCATGCTTAAGAGAACTTTACAAAATATATGGGCTTCCCCCCCACCCTTTTCGCTTTTTCAATTTCCCATTTTTTTTGTAATTTATTTTTATTGAAGTTCATCATCAAACAAACATTTCCATAACATTTCAGATATTGTACATATATATCATATAGTCATATATGCCACAAATCTCCACATAATATTTATCTGAGGTATACAGTTATAAAAAAGAGAGGAAAGAAAGAACAAGTGAAAGGAGAAAACTATGTACAAGCAGGGAGTGATTTATTTTTACTCAATTTCCCATTCCGGCTCCACTCTGAGCCTTTCTCTTCTCCTCACCTGCCCATAACCTTCCTCATGTGCCCCTCCTCATTCCCTTTCTCTCATGGTCTACTCTTCTATCAGATTTCTCCTCCTTCAGCCCTTTACCTCCTCCACCTATCACCTCTCAGCTTCTCATTTCGTCCCCCCTCACCTGGCTTCACCCATCCCCTGACAGCTTGTACTCCTTCCCCTCCCCCTGCTACCTGATTCCGGCTTCTTCCCCCTTCCTTTCCAGTCCTGATAAAGGGTTTTGGCCTGAAACGTTAACCGATTATTCCCCTCCATAGATGCTGCCCGACCTGCTGAGTTCCTCCGGCGTTTTGTGTGTGTTGTTTTGGATTCCCAGCATCTGCAGAACACTTGTGTATGTGGCTGTGTGACTCTGAAGAGAGCAGAGATGGTGATCGCAGCAGATCTGCAATTTTTCACAACAGACTTTATTTTATCATGTGCACTCTGTTGTGTGAAAGCTGGCAAAGCTGTAATGCCAGCTGAATGGTTTTGAGAACACGATAAAAATCTTTCCCCTCCTGATATAAACGGATATTTCACAACAGTTCTTATGTGCCTTTGTATTAAATCTTTTACAACATCACAAAAAGAAACACAGGGAACTACATTGCGGAAAAAATAAACTTACATGTACCCATTTCAGGCCAAGATCCTTTATCAGGATTGGAAAGGAAGGGGAATGAAGCTAGAAAGAAGATGGGGGAATGAGTACGAGCTCGCAGGTGATAGGTAAAACTAGGTGAGGGGGACGGAGGATGAAGTGAGAAGTTGGGAAGCGATAGGTGGAAAAAGTAAAGGGCCAATGAAGGATTTTGTCCAATTAAATAATTATATATTTCTTACACCTCAACCCTGAACTGATTCCACAACCTATGGACACACTCTCAAGGACTCTACAACTCATGTTCTCAGTATTATTTATTTTTTTATTTGCACAATTTGTCTTCTTTTGTACATTGGATATTTGTCAGTCTGTTACATATAGCTTTTCATAAATTCTGTTGTATTTCATCATTTTCCTGTAAATGCCTGCAAGAAAATGATGGTGACATACAAATACATTATTAAAAAATTTACACTGAATTTGAAATAACCTGAGGCAATTATACTATTAACAGGGTAACTGTCTCCAATGCTCCCAGACCATCCCAAAATGATGTGCATTTTGTGGTCACTCTTCACGAAAATCTTCAGCTACAGAAGAGTTGTACACAGGAAGAGGCCCCTGTGCAGGTTCCTGCAAAGCAACCACATCAGCATCGTTCCTACGTCTATGAAATGCCATTTTCTCCTTAAGATCATCATGAAGGTTATTTTCAAAAAAATCCCAATTTTATTTCTAGTCGATTTCCATCAAAGTCTCCAAATGCTCTCTCACTGGTCAGTCCTCCCAAACCTGTAAACACATTATTCGCTTCTTTCGGAGATCCTCTTATTTTGCATTGCATTCTATAGAGTAGTATTTCCCATTCCATTCCATCTATAAGAATATTACTTGTTTCTGACCCAACGCCGTTTAATCTTTAATTACCTTTTGCAGAAGACAACATTAGGCTGGGGATTGTAGATGGAATAAATGATAATCAGTTCAGTTCAATTCTCGTTCAACTAAGCATTAATACCAATGAATACAGCCAAACCAAAAAAGTGTTCCACAAACAAAACAAATGCAAAACACTGTACCAACAGTTATACAGAGAACAAGGCGCATACAGCGTATATAATAATGACAGAATAAACATTCCATCACACACAAAAGAGTAATACAGTCCCTGGGTATCATGTCCTATAGATTTATGGTCACGCGACATTGTCAGCAAGTACACGCCCACAGCAATCCGATCATCGTGGGCTAGTGCAGCTGTAGACGAACACATTCCAGCTCGTCTTCCACCAAACACCGGAGAGCAGCACTGACGGGAGGAGGCAGCTCTCAACCTAGCACGCGCGCCTCGCCGCACCGCTCTCCGGCATGTCCTCCCCTGGGCAGCCGCAAAGGGCACGAGAACCTGGTCCTCACCAGAACCGAGGCCACGCTGCTCCTCCGCCATCAGTTGTGCCAATAAATCATTGAGTCGGACTTGCAGTATTACCAATGTCCAGCAGGGTCTTGCAACCACAAGAACAACATCAAGACAATCTCTCTGTCTGTATGTTACACTGCACAGTGCTTTCGCACACAGACTCCAACACCTTCCTGCAGCAGGCAGCAACACAGCCCACACCAAGTCTAGCTCTTCCGGATTCAAGCAACTTGTTGATGGGGTATATTTATAGTACTTGATGCTCTTGATATGCAGCAGTGTCTTGCAAAGGCAAAAAAGACGTAACGGACGAACAATTACACCTTTGGTTCAACCCTGAAAGGCCGCTGCATCCACACGCACTGCCATCTTACTGAAAACTTCAGTCAATTATCATTGGCTTGTCAAACCATTTGATCTTCATGTGCCGTTAATTCCGTATGTTCACTGCAGGCAGGAATGTACATACAAGTTTGCTGACGACACCACTGTAGTGGGCTGTATCAAAGGTGCTGATGAATCAGTATACAGGAGGGAGATTGAAAATCAGTCTGAGTAGTGTAATAACAACAAGCTCTCACTCAATGTCAATGGGACCAAGAAACTGATAGTAGACTTCAGGAGAGGGAAACCAGAGGCCTATGTGCAAACCAAGTGGTAAAAATGCTGGAAATTCTCAGCAGGCCAAGTAGCACATGTCGAGAGAAAAAACAAGTTAGTGCTTCAGGCCGTTGCCAGCACGCTGTTCATTTCTGTACAGATGCTGCCTCATCTGTTGTGTATTTCCAGCACTTTTTAAAATTTGTAATTCATAAGTAGAGCATCTGCACTATTTTACCCTGGCATTAAGTAGTGACCAGCAAGCTGTCTTAGTGACACGGGAAGCCAAGTGTTTCTGCAGTATTCCACTGTTATCTATGGTTCCAAAGAAAGGCAGAAGAACGTAAAGCATATGAACACCATTTTTAAAAAAATCAAAATATACTTTATTCAAAAATAAAATTAGGTACAATAAACCATTCCATGACTCTCAGTCCTTTACAAATGTTTCCATTACAGTCTTTACATTCCCACACTTTTCCCACCCAGGTGGCACTCTGTTATTCCATATTTACATACAGTGGTTTAGGGGTATACACCCCGCCACCCACCCCTCAACTCCCACGGGAGAAGAACCCTAGACTGGGGTCCTTCCCCACCGGGCCTTTGCGGTGGCTGCACCGAGTTTGAGTGCGTCCCTCAGCACGTACTCCTGCAGGCGAGGACGTGCCAGTCGGCAGCATTCCCTCACGGACATCTCCGCGTGCTGGTAGACCATCAAGTTTCGGGCCGACCAAAGAGCGTCTTTGACCGAGTTGATGATCTGCCAGCAGCACCGGATGTTGGTCTCGGTGTGCGTCCCCGGGAACAGCCCGTAGATCAGAGGGTCCTCTGTTACGCAGCTGCTGGTGATGAACCTTGACACTGCCCCTTCCATCCTCCTCCACACCTTCTCCGCGAACCCACAGTGTGCAAAGAGGTGGGTCACCGACTCCTCCTCACTGCAGTCCTCCCGTGGGCAGAGGGGTGTGGAGACGACGTTCCCGACGTACAGGAGGGATCGGACTGGGAGGGCCCCTCTCACCGCCAGCCAGTATGTCGTGATCCTATACTTGACTTGAAAGCTCAAGATGCAAGTACCACCAACCATTCTCAAGGATGGCACATTTGGCATACAGGTTCCTTGACACAAATAAAAGGCCAAACCTGCTATTTTTCTTCCCTCCAAAATTAAACATTGAGGTTGTGTCATTTGAAAATTCCAAAATAAATTGAAAAATCTTTCTTCGACAAGGGGAAGTCAAGATATGTAAATGAAGTTCAAGTACAAATCTGCCATAACTTCATGTAATGATAGAAAAGGCTCAAGGATCAAAAGGGCTCATTCCTGTCCCTATACAGTATACCAATATTTTTCCCGTGGATCCTTTTTACTAGCTGAAAGTACTTAATTATAGACCCAGCTGGATTAGGTTTCTCTTATAATCGTCTCATTTGTTATTGCCTCCTGGAAAATGGCTATTTTAATTTGTTCCAGTTATTACACACACAAGTGGGAGGTGGGGGAGGGAGATCATGTTTCTCTTGTAGGTACATGATATAAAGACAGGTTGAACTTTCCGTGAAGTTTACTACAACTAAAACAGATCAGCTGTCATGAAGCTGGGAAAGATTTTGAAATTTAAGATACAAGTCAGGCTTGCTAAACCAAACTAGTTTAAAGTTCTTAATAGCCCAGACTGTCCAATTTGCCTCCGAATCCTCCCTTTATACTTCTGCATGAGGAATGGTAGTAGCCCAGCCAAGACCCATGTACATTGCAAATGTGAGAAGGAATGGAAAGTTGAAAGCCAGTGATCAAAGATTTGTGGTTTCTGACAAAGTTCAGGTTTTACACCTCTCCCATCATCCCAACCCAGATACACACAATGCCATAACTGCCAAAAATCAATTGCCAAGACAGTCCAGATCTGTCACAAGCTTGGGCCTTTTCCTCCCTGCAGCAAAGGAGAGTGAGAGGATACTTTATAGAGGTGTATAAGATGATAATAGGCATAGATCGAGTGGATAGCCAGGGTATAAATGGCAAATACAAGGGGCATAATATTAAAGTGATTAGAGGAAAGAATAGTGGGATGTTAGAGGTAAGTTTTTTAAAAAAAAAGTGATGGGTGCATGGAACACCATGCCAGAGGAGGTAGTAGAAGCCGATACATTAGGTTATTTAAGAAACTCGTAGATAGGAATATGGGTGATAGAAAAATGGAGCGCTATGTAGGAGGGAAGGGTTAGATTGATCTTTGAGTAGGTTAAAAGGTTGGTAGAATATTGTGGACTGAAGGGCCTGTATTGTGCTGTTATGTTCTATGTTCTAAATTGCACTCTCACTTCGTTGCAAATTTGCAAACCAGTAACTACTGATAAAACTTCCAAGTGGAACACAAGGAAATGTCAAAAATTAACTGTAAATTCAGTTGATCATCATTTATCTACGTCACATCGTACATGTGGCATCTACAGCCCATGTTTAATCACAGCTAAAAGCGGTTCACAAAAGCACAAACCAGCAAAATATCCAACAGCCCAATATCTGCCTAGTGGCCCAAAGCGAGAAATTCTATATATATTCAAAATCCAAGACAAAGTGGAAGGACAAAAGAACTTGGCAGCCCAATGCTATGTCCAATTGCTCGAGGGTTGTATTATAATGCCCGAGCTACAAATCTTTTCCAACATCTTAAATTATAAGGACCACAATTGCACTTGAGTTCAGAACACCAAGTTGTTTTTAAAATCATTCGAGATTACAAACACCAGAAAATCTGCAGGTGCTGGAAATCCAAAGCAATACACACAAAATGCTGGAGGAACTCAGCAGGTCAATTAGCATCAATGGAAAAGAGTAAACAGCCGATGTTTTGGGCCAAGACCCTTCTTCAGGACTGAGAAGGAAGGGGGAAGAATAAAAAAAGGTGGGGGGGAAGGGAAAGAAGCTAGCTGGAGGGGTGATAGGTGGTCAAAAGGGTGAGAAAGGTCAAGGGCTAGAGAAGAAAGGAGAGGAGAGTGGACAATAGAAGAAATGGAAGGAGGAGGATATCTGGGGGAAGCAATAGGCAGATCAGAAATTATTAAAATTCAAAATTAGACTGGGGAAAGGAAATTCATTTTATTTGGGTGGGAGTAAATAATAAAGACCTGCATGTTAAAATATTAAGGATTTTAGAAGTGCTATCAGAGGTCTTTGATCAACACAAAGATTAGAAGAATATTGGAATTTATTTCTCCTTCAGCCCCCAACCCCCTAATTCAATTGGAAGAAAACTCAAAACTATAATTGTTACAATGTTCAGCAAGAATTTAGAGTCAAGAAAGCAAGATGGATGAATGGGTTTAACATACAGATCAGCAATTATCTGATCTGAAGGAACGGCTGCCCTAATGTTCTCAAGTGCATTTGAACACAAAGAGTTAATATAGCAGTTATAATATTTTATAATATTTCAGAAAGCCAACCGACAGTTTTATTTAAACATCCTGAGATATCACATCTTTGGCAGGTGAATCAGATGAGTTTTGCCTTGTTTATTTAAAGGTCTCTAGTCTCCAAATGCATCTTTCAGATGATTACCTCACAAACGTTAGCCTCAAGTACCAGGCTGCCTTGTGTGCCTTTGACAGAACGGCCAGCACTGAACAATTCATGTCTTTTTTCCCTTCCATAATGCTGTCATTCAACAAATCAAAAGGCATATTCACCGAGACATCACCATGATCAAGATCATGAGAACAATTACATGCCACAGAAAGTATCCAAGTTCCCTAGACCCACATTACTAAGTGAAAAAACAACCTGCTGGACACTCCAGCTGAAAAGATGAGTTTAAAGTTCAAAGTTTATTATCAAAGTATGCATATGTCACAGTATACTACCCCAAGATTAATTTTCTTGCAGGCATTCACAGTGGAACAAAGAAATACAAGAGAATCAATGAAAACTACAAAGAGAGACAACTAATGTGCATCAGACAACCGCCATTACAAAAAATAATAATAAATAATACTTACAGCATGAGTTGTAGAGTCCTTGAAAATTAGTTCATTGTTTGTGGAATAATTCAGTATTGGGGCGAGAAGTTATCCACTCTGATTCAAGAGCCTGATGGTTGAGGGGTAATAACTATTTATGAACCTCATGGTGTGGGACACGAGGCTCCTGCATCTCCTTCCCAATGGAAACAGTGAGACAGCATGGCCAGAAGGGCTGAAATAGGGACTGAGAAGAGACGTGTAGAACCAGGTGAGGTGGGGGATGGTGGCAAAATGGAGAGGGGATAGGAAGGGTTGGCAAGGGAGAGAAAAACTCAGATGGCTAGATGCATGGGTGAAGGAAGTGAGAAAGGTGAACTGAGGAAGAAAGAACAACTAGGAGGGGGAAGGGATGTGGGGTACACAAAACTGTAAAATGTTCATCTCCAAAATTAAATTTATTATGAAAAAAATATAATTCCTGATGAAGTCTCAACTCAAAATGTCGACTATTTACTCTTGTCCATAGATGCTGCCTAACCTGTTGAGTTCCTCCAGCATTTTGTGTGTTGCTTTTAATTCATTTCATACCTGTTTAAAAACAGCTTCATTTTACCACATATGTCAAAATGAGTGTGCCATATCATGTACTTTGCCATCCCATCACTAGCCTCCATTTTGTACTTAGTGTTGCAAGCGGTCTGAGCAGTAGAAGCAGGATGGGCTCAGATGAGATATCTGCCTTGCGCCCTACGGCATTCAGTTTCAGCTCATCTGATTCTTGCTCAGCAGGTTAATTACTCCATGGATTGTGTGGCGCAGATAAAATTAATAAATTGAAGAGACCTCTGTTAAATCCTTAAAGGTGATGGGAAAAGTGATAATGTGGGATAAAGGGAGAGGTACGCAGAGTTGGAGGTGGTTTATGCAAAGCTTAAGTACCAGCACAGACCAATTTGGCTGGAAGTTTATATCTGTACCATAGATACTTTGCATTTCTACATAACTTGTAACCAGACTTAAGGTTAGAGCATTAAGAAATCACAGAACAAAGTGTCCATGTGACTCAAAAAGCATGTTCCCTCCATTAACATTTTTATCAAAATTTCTCCCACATGCTAATCATGGCAAATACAGCAGCCTGTATGTACCTCATGTTTTCCATGACACAGCACAACCTATGCCAGAGTGCCTCAGTGGTCAGAAGGTACAAAAAAAGGAAGCTAGAGTACGAAAGTACATCATGATATTAACAACCAATCTTGTTACAGGTTTTTGTGAAATCTTTATTCAATTAAATACTGCACTTCCAGTCTTGAGTTTTCGTTCAGAATCCGAAAATAATAAAAAGGTTTTGCTGTCATAAATACTGGGAAAACTAACAACAGGATCTCAAAATCCATCGTTTGAGCTTTTTCGTGCAACATTAACTTAGAATTCATCCAATGCAAACTAGTATGAAATCACTTTTGTTCCTATTCAATTGCATCCTGCATAAGACTGAAATGTCTATGTGAAAACCACACCCAACATTTCGCCTGGTATGAAGAGATTCACACTTTCATGATGCACAATATTATCTATGCTTTTTCACTTCCAAATATATTAATAAAGACATAACTTGTCAGATAATGTGGATATTACGCTGTTATTTATTTCTAATGGGAAATTAATAGAATGCAAGTGTGTTGAATACATTATCAAGTACGCACTGAAGGTCTTCCATATGTCTCAAAAAAGAAACGGAGTTTTAAGAAATACTGCATATAAAACAACAAAATAAATGCCATATTTATTGAGATAGAAAATAGGAAAACATCTGAGCTGATTATAAATTAACCCTTTAATGGACACCAGCCGAGCTTGGAAAACTTTGCTCATTATTCCATAGTGTTTCATAATTAATTTTATAATAGGATTACAAAAAGAAAATGATGACTAATGGATATAGAAAGGAAACGCCCATCAGCGAGTCTGAAAATGATGTCCACTGAATTGCTGGTAGCTTTACGGTTAATAATTCTATCAGGTAAAACACTTCGCCCTTTGCAAGAGCATTGGAAATATCCAGCAGAATATACAATTCACCTAGAAGACATATATGGAGGTTTTTTTTACTCTTGGATGAGCTCATTATTTTCAAACTGCAAACAATGAGATTGCCATGGTTCGGGTTCAATGGTTCTTCACGATCTCGGTCACTAAAACGAGATCATTAGAGGTTGTTGGGATAAAGGATGGGTGGAGTTTTTTTTAAACGGAGATGTCCTTTTTGGCATTCCAAGTGCTAAGTACAGTAGGAATTGCTATTGAAATCCACCTAATTGAAGCAAAAATCTCGGTTTCAAACCACATTCCAAATTCAGTAAGGCAAATACAATAAACTCGAAGGACGAATCTTCCAGTACCTTTGTCTATTCTGATTATTAACCCCTGCTGCGCCGACTTCATACCCTGTTTAGTTCCTCAAAGTCAACCATCATTCCAACTGGGAAACGGGGAAACCACAGATCCCCATGAAACAGCCTCAATTTGTTTCTCACGCTAGAAAGACTGGATGACTTGGGCAAAAATCTTATTCTCAATTTACTTTAATTTTGCTCTGACAACAATCGACGCTCTCAGTAGAAATATTGTCGCTTTCTCGTATTGATGTGAGCAGCAACGCAACAAAAGGCTATCCAGGCAAGACATTGCAATTACCAATAAAGGCAGAACCGGCGAACAGGTGGACATATTGCACCGGTTTAAATGCTGATCAAATGAATCTTATAACGTTGCCTCACACAAGTACCATTCCTACTAGAGTCTTATTTAAAAGCCCTTCAGCGAACACACCCATCAGCACCAGGCGTAAACAAAACCAGCAACCATTCTAGCAAGTTCTTTCTCCGAATTTAAACTGTATGGTCTATTGGATGCGCTAAACTTTGTCTTAGGAATTCAACAGGCAAGTGGACAATAAATCGAATGTGTATATGCGTGTATATATATATATATATATATATATTTAAGTCCCGTTTACCTTTTTACCCTTCTTCTTCCTGTGGGAGGGCTTTGAACCATTTTTCTTTGCTTCCTCACTCATCCTATGTTTAGTCTATTAAAAGAAACGAGGGCACTCCAGTTATTCCGAAATCCAGGGCGGTCGGCATATAATCGAGATACCATCAAAGGCTGAATCCATGTGACGACGTCTCAGAGACAGATAAAGGCATGTCTGCTGGTTAAACAGCAACTCCAGGTCGATTAGCACCGCTGGTCCAGATCTTCGGGTCCTTTCTCCTTCCACACCAGAAACTGACCGCTCCAAACTCCAAAATATATATCAGACACCGCTTTCCAAAAAACAAAAAAAAAATCAGTATCCAGTCTTCATTTTACGGCTTGATGCTACTTGTTTTTTCTCTCTCCCTCTCTCTCCACTGCTCCGTAATCCCCAGGATCCAAACCCCATACAGAAATTAAACTAAAGACTACAGATACAATCCCTGAAGCTTTTCTCAGTCAATGAATTTCTCCTCTCACAGCCAAGAACAGAGGGAGGAGGAATATTTTTTTAAAAAGCACCAGCCCCCTGTAATTCTCTCGTAGTGCCACTAGGTTGGGACAGACTAAAACACACAGTTAATAGTTCCGCGGGAAAAGCAAGCTCGAAAAAGTGTTGAGAGATTGACTTCCAGTCATCTCAGTCTGAGACCACTCCTGTCAGTGCGCATGACTGGACGAGGAATAAAGGGCATCGCTATTATACAAGATATGAAGAAAAATAACATGGAGAATGTCTGTTAATAGTGTACCCTGTTTGACATTTTAAAAAATGGCTGGAAAATAGACCACACAAGCTGAATGCGCGAATATTCCTCGCATTAAATAAAAAGAGTTGAGCATTTTCAATTTTAACCTAATCATATTAAACAAATCCAATCAGCTAATGTGCCCTAAGTAATCAATAGTGGCAATTAGTCATCTAACACATTAGGGCAAAAACTTCTGTGATGATGTATATTGAAGCAACGTTGTCTCTGCTTATCCAAACACCTGCCAGTATTCCTACAAAAATAAGAAAGTACTCATGAGACCTTTTAAATTTCTGATCGAACACAGTGGCAGAGTCGTTTGTAAAGGCAGTTCTCCCCTAGACAGCTGCTGTCAGTAGCTGTGAACTATGCCCTCCACCGCCCCTCCCCTAAGGCTTTCTGGAAAAGCGATCTGACTGGAACATGGCGAATACTGCATGTGTCCGCTGACTGTATGGAATGACCTTATAAAAATAAATTAAATAGTCCATCACTCTAATGGAAAACATACAAATTCTTTTAAGCAGTCATTTCACACATTCTACTACCAACACTGGGAATATACTATCGGTTCAATATGAAACTCCCAAGCTGTACTGGATTCCAATGAAAATCAGTAAGTTAATACAAAAGTGACATTATGCTGAGGTTTTAGGATGGATTATTTCACGTAATGGGCAGTAAACTATAGTTTTGCAACAACTATTTACCAAAACAGCTTAATAAAAACTTGTTTTTTTGAAAAAAAGATGAACCAATGATTTGAATTTAAAGTACCAGAGGGGTTCATTAGATTTGCTGAAGAGGAAGGCAAAACTAGAAAATATATTTGTTTCTAAAACTTGTACTATTGTTGATATCAAACACTAAAAGCAAACTTCTACAGATTCTGAAATTCTTCTTAATCTCTCTCTTAGGGCTCCTAAATTTCACAACAATAAAATTTGATATATTTTGCAGGTCACAGTTCATTAAGAGTTCCCTTTAATCCATGCAAATATACAAATTACAAGAATAAATCTGACAGTTATCAATATTTAAAGTAAACCTGCAACGTGTAACAAATGGAGAAGGAAACAACCAGAGGGCACTTTTTACAACCTGACAGAGACTCTTGAAATAATTAACTAAGTGAGGTGGGAAAACATTTTGGATTAAACTATAGCTCATTCATTTGGGAGGAATGAATGACTGACACAAAAAACCAGACAAGGTTAAAAATTTAACCCTATAATTCAGAGGGAAAAGTACCCCATATTTTATGTGACTGCTTCACTGATATTGACTGGTAATGTGCTAAGAAAGCTCAACATCTCCTGACCAAGCCAAGCATCTACTTTGAAGTTCAAAGTAAATTTATTACCAAAGTACATTTATGTCACCAAATCCTACCCTGAGATTCATTTTCTTGCAGGTGTTCACGATAGAACAAAGAAATACAATAAAATCGATTTTAAAAGCTATACACCAAAACAATATCCTTGCTCAAAGAAACTTGAGGCCTAGAAATTTTGTAACTGGCACTATTTTTGGTGCAGTTTACAAAGTAATTTCATCATAAAATGTAAATGTAAACTCCAATTGGCTCTTGATATGTGGTTGGTGTCAAACACTAAATTTGTTCAATCCTTTGGATGCATCTGATCACACGACCATTCATTTGCATTACAACCAACAAATCTGGCTGTCATACAGAATCAATCATTGAAACTTGAGTTGGTACAACTTAAATCAGACCAGTTGATCTGCTCCATAGCCAGGGGATCTAATGCTTGATTCTTGCAATGGGTTGATTCCCTTTAAAGATTTTTACCAATCCTTCATTCCCACCCACCTTCCCTCATGAGATACCTTAAAGGTCCCTATTGGCCAAATTTCACATTGAACACCATGTCAGATCACAGCATCTCCTTTAAACTTGTCTCATTTTAAAATGAGGGTTAGAAGTAAATGTGTGATTAGTAAGTTTGTATATGGACACTTGCATCATGAAGGCATTGAAGGCCAAGTACCAAATGCTGGTAATTAGGATTAAAGTAGATAGGTACTTGCCGGATATCATAGCTATTGTGATCTAAAGGACTGCTTTTGTGTTGTGTGACTCAAAAAAAAAGAAAATAAAACCCAACGTATAGGGGTATTAATCAGAATAACATGCAATAATCTGGAATATGTGCCAGTCCATTTTGCAATTGTGTTTACTGAAGTTACTCCTAGGAACTGACTACTTTGGGACTTTGAGGTGTGCAAAAGTTAAAATTCAAATTTCAAAGTAGCTATCACCGTATCAGTTCTTCACGATATTATTACAGTGCACAAGGCTGTAATCAAGCAAAATCACTTGAAATAATGTAAGTTTATGATATTTATATTCCTCTGCTGCAAACCTTATTTTGTTACGTTTAATCTAAGTCAATTTAGTGACGTGCCATGCCATAATTACTGCTTATAAATAATCTGATTTTATGTAAATACTGTGTATATTACAATTTCCGCAATTATTATGTACCATAAGATATTTACTTTCATCTGAATTATTTGTGATACTTCAGAATCTAGTGGTACATGTTGCAATCTTTATATAGCACGTTGCATAACAAAATTAATTAAAAATTGTCCTTTGTTCCTTATCACAGATTACAAACACTTTACTTACGTACAGCATGAACAAGCACTTGGGCAACCTAGCCACTGGACTTGTTGGCTGCTGCAGGTGACTATTCTTGAATTTTGGCACATCAAATCCAGAAGAACACATTCTAGTTAACACGTTGATATCCAGTTTGTGAATCCAGTGAAGGGACACAATGCTACGGTAGCATAGTGGTTAGCACAATGCTATTACAGTTCAGAGTGTCAGAGTTCTGTGTTCAATTCTGAAGTTATCTGTAATAAGTCTATATATCCTCCCCAGGAGATCCAGTTTCCTCCCACAGTCCAAAGACATACTGGTTAGTAAGTTAATTAGTGATTATAAATTGTCCTGTGATTCGGCTAGGGTTAAATCGGGAGTTGCTGGTGAGCACAGCTTGAAAGGCCAGAAGGGCATATTCCACACTGAATCTCAACATAATAAATTAACAAATAAATAAATAAATAATCCGGGCCAACATTATTCTTTTTATTAACCATCTATAGCATTTAAAATTTTGTCTACAATAAATCTTTTTAAAATATATTATTGTCCCAAAATGGGCTTTATTATTTCAGCTTTATTTCAGCAATATCAGCTTTATTATTTAGAATATCAAAAAAGATTCAAAGTTTAAAGTAAATTTATTATCAAAGTACATACATGTCACTATATACAACCCTGAGATTTATTTTCTTGCTGGCAATCACAGTAAGTACAAGAAAGACAATAGTATCAATAAAAGATCACATTCAACAGGGCAAACAACAACGAATGGGCAAAAAAATCTGTGGAAGTTCAAAAATAATTAATAATAATAACAAATAAATAAGCAATAAATATCTAGAACATGAGATGAACAGCCCTTGAAAGTGAGTCCAGATCAATGGGAACAGTTCACTGACGGGGCAAGTGAAGTTATCCCTTCTTTTTCTGAGCTTAATGGTTGAGAGGTATTGGTGGTGGCATCCGTTGGTCTCGAGAGACCATGGATCTGCGCCTGGAGTTTCCAGGGCGCAGGCCTGGGCAGGGTTGTATGGGAGACCGACAGTTGCCCAAGCTGCAGGCCTTCCCCTCTCCACACCACCGATGTTGTCCAAGGGAAGGGCACCAGGACCCATGCAGCTTGGCACCGGTGACGTCGCAGAGCAATGTTAAGTTGTTAAGTGCCTTGCTCAAGGACATAAACACGCTGCCTCAGCTGAGGCTCGAACCAGTGACCTTCAGGTTACTAGTCTGATGCCTTGCCCACTAGGCCACGCACCAACTATTGAGAGGTATTAACTGTTCCTGAACCTGCTGGTATGGGTCCCGTACCTTCTTCCTGATGGCAGCAACAAAAAGAGAGCATCGCCTGGATGGTAGGGGACCTTGATATTGGGTTCTGCTTTTCTGCAACAGTGCTCCATGTAGATGTGCTCAATGGTGGACAGGGCTTTACCTGTGACGGACTGGGCTGAATCCACTTCATTTTGTACGCTTTTAGGTTCATGGGCTTTGGTGTTCCGATGCCAGGCCATGATGCAACTAGTCAATACACTCTCTACCACACATCTATAGAAGTTCCTCAAAGTTTTAGATAACATGGCACATCTTCACAAACTTCTGAGAAAGTAGGGGCGGTGCTATGCTTTCTTTGTAATGGCACTTACATGCTGGACCCAGGACAGATCCTCTGAAATGATAACACTGAGGAATTTTAAAGTTGCTGACCCTCTCCACCTCTGATCCCCTGATGAAGACTGGCTCATTGACCCCTAATTTCCTCCTTCTGAAGTCAATAATCATCTCTTTGGTCTTGTTGACATTCAGTCTGAGGTTGTTGTTGTTGTGCCACCATTTAGCCAGATTTTCCATCTCCACCCTATGTACTGATTTGTCATCACCCTTGAATCAGCCAACAACAGTGGTGTCATTGCCAAACTTAAACATGGCATTACAGCTCTGCTTAGCCTTGCAGTGATCAGTGTAAAGCGAGTAGGAGCGGGGGCTAAGTACACAGCCTTGTGGTGAACCTGTGCTGATGGAGATTGTGGAGTAGACGTTCTTGCTGAACTGAACTGACTGGGGCTTGAAAGTGAGGGAATTGAGGATTCAGTTGCACAAGAAGGTATTGAGAACTGGAACCCATTTCTAAATGCATCTCTTGGCTTTCATGAATGAAACCCTGCCATAACCCAGGGAAGACCTGCACGCTGTTAGAATTTGTTATTGCAATTTACTTCTGAGCAAGCATAATACAACTTATGGATTCTAAGAATCTTTCACAAATCATACTTCACAGCAATGGGTATATTAAAAAAAGGGAAACTTTCATCAGAGGATGCGTTATTCGGCAAAATAATTCAGGTCCCAATATCCCAGGCCTGTGCAGCATCATTAAAGTGCAAGTCAGGAACATCTGTACAGCTGGAATAGTGCAAATCCATCTATGGAATTGTTGATTTACTAGTTAATCCATCAACTTTAATTCTAATCCACCCAGTCAAGTATCTTTTCAGTTTCCTAAAATGCAGCCTTTCTTCAGCTGGAGCCGAGTCCACTGGGGGAGCTGAAGCCCAATGCCTGCAGGTCCGAGTCTGCTGGAAGCCAAAGATGAGAGCCTTTCCTGGGGTTAAAGGGTTGTGCGGGTGTGAATGTGGCTTGTATTGCTGTTGTTGTTTTGTTGCTTGTTGTGCTCTGTCCGACACTTGCGGGCTGCCCCCACCACAATCTCGGGTGTGTTGGTTGTTAATGCAAAGCATTCTAGAATATGTTTCGATGTACACGTGATAAATAAACTTGAATCTTCCCTAAAGATTTTCATCCCCAAGTGAATCAAAATATTGCTCCTGGTCCATTCACTAAAACTATATTTTCTAAATCTATTTCAATGTAACCTGAATGTATATCACGCAGCCCATATAACGATAAGCATACAACTGGGTATGATCAAGCAGCCATACACAACTCACAGAATTTTAGAGCTAATTAATTTTTCCACAATCACCCTCCCCATAAAGAAAATAAAATTTAAAAGCTCACACATGATTTTTCAACAGAAACTTTCACAGGACTCTACAGGAAATTAACCTTCAATTTCTGGAAGGTCAGTGCAATCCTAGAGGACAAGGAACCCTAAATGGGTTGACAGAAGTAGTGAACTGGTTCACCAGTAAAGATTCCAGAGCTATTTTTTACTCTTGTGGTTTTAGAAATACAGTCCTGCAGAAATGGATGTAACACGTGGAGAAATGCAAGCCATACAACTTGCTAATCTAACTCCAAATGTTATTCATTTTACTATCAATAAGATTTGGTTTGACAGAAAACACCTACATTTTGCAAATTGCCTTCACCTCCATAATAGGAACTTAACAAAAAGCTCTCAGGTGAATTTCAACCACTTCATCAAAGCTAATCTTGGTATTCTTGGTAGAGTCCCAAATGTCTTTTCACAGCTAAATTGCCAACAAGGACACACAAATTTGTGGTGATAAATGCCCATGTGATAGTTAAATGAGTAAGCACATTGATGTTAAATTCCTTGTCTCCTGACTACTAAAATAAATAAAAGAAACAGTCCTCTGGGGATGTTTCATTGAAATAATGGCTGATTAGTACCGTAACTCCTTCTAGTTTACCCTGCACCATGTCTGCTGATGTCCTTATTGAAATTAATCCATTTACACACCATTGCTCCTTGGCTCATTAAATCATTACTGATAATAAAATCCAATGGTTTCAATCTTAAAAAGCTTCTGCCAACAAACATTTAGAGCATCAATCATCATATGTTGCTGAGTTTAAGATTAAAGAGCACGGTATAAAAATATAGCCAGCTGCTTCAGTGAAGTTAGGGAATACATCTACGTACAAAGAGTGATGGAGGTTTGGAAGTGATGGTCGATAAACTGGTAATTTAAAATTGGGTTTTTGCTAACTAATGGTAATTTATTGGGGGGGGGGGGTTTTGTGTTTTAAATGTGAAATGCTATCACTGGCAAGGCCAGCATCTGTCATCCATCAACAAGCTGAAGTTGCAAAAGGAGAAACTGAACAACCAAAACACTCAACTACTAACCACATCCACCATTACTCTTGCCCACACAATGTCCCGGATCAGCCTCTGCAGCCACTTGAGGATCCACCAACAGACAACCCCTCCGGAGAACTCCACACTCAACTCAAGTGACTGCACTGCAGTTCTACTTATTGTCCGTCACTATTTGTGGCAGACTAGGAGCAGCTTCTTCCCCTCCACCATCACATTTCTGAGCACACAATGAACCCATGAACACTACCTCACTAGTAAGTGTTTTATATAATAATTTATAGTACATTTTATGTATTGCACTGCACTGCTGCCATGAACAAACTTCACAACATATGTCGGTGATAATGAACCTGACTCTGATTTCAACGATGAGCTATTGCCTTGAATCGTTGACATTCTTGCATTGAAGATACTTCAACACTGATGTTGGGTTGGGAATGCCAGGATTTAGATCTAGTGACTATGGAGAAACAGTGCTATATTTCTAAGTTAGGATGATGGGCAACTCAATGTGGTTACTGTATTTTATTATAACCAGCAAAGACCAGGTTACTTGCAGAGTGGTATAAGACACAATCATTAAAAAATGCTAATCTTTGTAAAGATAAAAATGTTCAGATGTCTCAATGAAACTACATCCAGAAGATTTTGAAGTCAAGATTAGAAAAAAAGATGTAATGCTAGCAACACACACAAAATGCTGGAGGAAGTCTGCAGGTCAGGCAACATCTATGGAAATGAATGAACAGTCAGTGTTTTGGGCCAAGACAGTCACACCTCAAAACGATGACTGTTCATTTTCATGGATGCTGTCTGACTGACTGAGTTCCTCCAGAATTGCTCTGGATTTCCAGCAGCTGCAGAGTTTCTGGTGTTCCTAGTTATCATCATTAAGTGCTTGATGGAACGTTTAAAGCAATTTTATTTTATTATTAAGGAATTGTCTTGTTTTTGTGATGCTTTGCATATTTTGTGGTCAATCGAGTTTGAAAAGAAACTGAAAAGAAAACCTCAAAAATCCCTTACTCTCATTCTTAAAACCATCATACACAACAGTCTGTATACCATAATTTCAGCTCATAAGAGCTTGCTCTTATTAATCAAACTAATGGAGAAAACAAATTCAGCTTTTAATTGAATAATTATGAATCATTTGTGTATCACAAATTTATTTAAGCCACCTGACAGCTCAGACCTGACATATGATTAATGACTTGAGTGCCTTTCTAATGTGACATTATTTGAAGGATTCTCAATAATGCTATTTTAAAAAACTCCTTTCTGACACAGGCTTGGGCTCAGTGACGCATTCATTCCTGCAAGTGGAAGCCATAACCTTTACCAGCCAGTGTAAATGCCCACAGTCCAATACCTAACAATAGAAAATGCAATGCAAATTAGGAAATGAAGCTGATATTAATTTCTTTTAGATACATTGCTCCAAAGATTTTGGAGATAAGATTAGAAAAAAAATGCAATACAAATTTTGATTAATTAAGTTATGATTGTATTCATTTTGTACTGTTTGTCTTTATAACATAATACTAAGTTAATAAATACATCTTGCTGCACCATATTAGATGATCATGTTAATTAAAAAATAACCCGTACTTTTGTATTCTTTTTCTAGAATCTAATCAAATGTCATCTTTATAGCCACATATTTTTGAAACACAAGTGACCATTTTTCTCTGTCTGGGGTGTGCAGGTAAAGAAATAACATTTCAAATATGCAAACACAAAGTACACTGCAGATGCTGTGATCAAATCAAATATGATTTGATATGTGTTGATTTCAAATATGCTCCCATCCAAGCTGTGGGACCCTCAATGGGAAGACAGCAAAGGGTCGCCAAGCTTAAGGACCAATCATCAGTAACTGGAATACAGAAACATTTATATTCTGTTATAAATCTGTGGTGACCATCACGATATAACAGTATGTGCTACTTTATAATAATATAAACAACAGAAAAAATCTGTGTGAAAGGATGACAAGAAGTTGTGAAATGTACAGTACATGCACTATACATACAGATGGCTACAGCAACTGAAACATTTCATTGGTTGAAAAGTGCCTAGAGCTAATTTTAGGTCATGAAATACAACTTATGCAAATCTAAACTTTCTTTATATCAGGAATCTATTTTGGAGAAAACTCTCAAAAATATTGTTGGTACCACAATGGAATTGTTGTAAGTAGAATGATTCTCCGGATTTTTTGACAGTAGGTTGTTTTAATCTGGTTGGAACAAATAGATCAATGTTTAATTAGCGATACATGTATTTAACGAGCGTTATCAATACATTTTAATGCAAAGCCTCAGATAAGACATCAGTACAAATGACCAAAACAAGACAGGATGGCTTTCCCCCTCTCAATAAAAAAGGAAAAAATACAGAGATGGACAAACTGTGAAGTCTTTTGATAAGATCCTGCATTTTCCTTACAGAAGTGCTAGTAGTATCTTCTTCCCAGGTAAAGTATTAACTAAGGAGATGCCCTCTTTCTTCCAAGTAAGAGGCTTCCCTTCTTCCACCATCAAATTGCCCTCAACTGCATCTTTTCCACTTTGCACACATCTGCCCTCACCCCATCCTCCCACCACCCCACCAGGGATGCGGTTCCTCTTGTCCTCACCTACCACCCCACCATCCTCTACGTCCAGCCCATAATTCTCTGTAACTTCCACCATCTCCAACGGGATCCCATCACCAAGCACATCTTTCCCTCCCTTACACTTTTTGCTTTCTCCAGGGATTGCTCCCTCTGTGACTCCCTTGTTTATTCGTCCATCCCCACTGATCTCCTTCCTGGCATTTACCTTTGCAAACAGAACAAGTGCTACACCTGCCCCTACACCTCCTCCCTCACTACCATTCAGGGCCCCAAACAGTCCTTCCAGGTGAGGCGACATTTCCCCTGTGAGTCTGTTAGGGTCATCTACTGTATCCAGTGCTCCTGGCCTGGCTTCTCGTATATCGGTGAGACCAACATAGATTGGGAGACTGCTTCACTTATCACCTATGCTCCATCCATCAGAAATCGTGGTATCTCCCAGTGGCCGCCCATTTTAATTACATTTCCCATTCTGACATGTCAGTCCATGGCCTCCTCTGCTGCCACAATAAGGCCACACTCAGGTTGGAGGAGCAACACCTTATATTCCGTCTGGGTAGCCTCCAACCTGATGGTATGAACATTGATTTCTTGAACTTTTGGTTAAGCACCCCCCCCCTCCCCTTCACCATTCCCATTTCCCTCTTTCACCTTATCTCCTTACCTGCCCATCACCTCCCTCTGGTGCTTCTCCCGCTTTTTCTGTCTTCCATGGCCTTCTGACCTCTTCTATCAGATTCCCCCTTCTCCAGCCCTGTATCTCTTTCACCAATAAATTTCCCAGCTCTTTATTTCACCCCTCCCCATACCTGGTTTTACCCATCACCCAGTTCATCTTCTAACTCTGACTTATCATCTTTTTTCTCCAGTCCTGATGAAGGGTCTCGGCCTGAACAATCGCCTGCTTACCCTTTTCCATAGATGCTGCCTGACCTGCTGAATTCCTCCAGCATTTTGTGCGTGTGCTGCTTTGGATTTCCAGCATCTGCAGATTTTCTCTTGTTTGTATAGAATTAACTTAGCATCTTGTTAATTGCATCTGTCTCCATGAGAAGTTTTCCTTCTGTTTTCTGATCAGCCTCCAACTTTCATCTGCCTAACTGCGTGCTGTTAACTACCATAACCACCCTAGTTTCCTCCCGTATTGAAAGCTACCCAGAGTGCATCTGAATAATCTTAAAGGCTTTCCAGTGTTATTTTATGGATTTGTCTGCCATGTCATTTATTCTAATATAGGAGAGCCATCACTCCTCCAATCTTACTTTGAGTTATTCCAAAGATAATTCAAACCGTATGGTATTACTGATGACTCCCTGATGTACCCCACTGGTACGTGCTCCACTGAGTCTGCCTCATTCATTGCTGCCTGACGTGACGATTTTGAACATAGAATATAACAGCACAGTACAGGCCCTTTGGCCTGTGATGTTCTTTTGACCTTTTAACCTCAGATCAATCTAACCATCTACGTGGACCTTCATTTTTCTATCATCCATGTGCCTAACTAAGAGCTTTTAATTGCCCACAATGTATCTGGTTCTGCTAGCATCCCTGGCAGGGAGTTCCATGCACTCACCACTGTCTGTATAAAACACTTACTTCCAACATTCCCCCTGTACTTTCTTCTAATCACCTTAAAGTTATGTCCCTCCAGCATTTTGTGTCTGCTGCTGAAAATTTCCAGCAGCTGCTGTGTCTCTGGTGTCAACAAACACAGTATTTTTCACTAGGCGCTTCCATTCAGTTCTGCGTGGGCAGAAGATGTGTGTTCCAATTACCTCCTGGGTTTGCAAACCAGCGAGACAGGAGCTTGAGGTTTTGTGTTCGCGGTTTCATTTATCAGCAAGTCCAAAGTTCGTAGCTTGGTGTTTGGCGATTTGTGTGTCCTGGGATTGTTGCTGAGGATCGAGGCCCAGGGGTTGAGTCGGAGGTTCAGGGTTTGAGGTTGTTGGCTGGAGCAGAGTGTGCAAATCCACTGGGGAGTACAGAGCAGGTCACTGGGGAGTACACGGTGTGTGCAGAAGGATGGAAGTTGGAGGCCAATCCTGCAGTTAAAACACTCGGTGCATAGTAGGGAGGAAGGAACAGGGCTCGTTTTGTTGATTTTTGTGTTCTGTATTGCTGTGTTCTCTGTTGTTCTGCCAAGCATTGTGGGCATGCTATGTTGGCACCGGAATGTGTGGCAACACTTGTGGGCTGCCCCAGTACAAACACGGGTGTGTTTGTTTTGTTAGACAAATAACACATTTTACTGTATGTTTTGATGTACACATAGCAAATAAACTTGAAGGTTGAATCATACTCCCCCTCATGACCTTCACCCCTTCACATTCCTCTGACACCATCGCTTTACTGACAAGATTGGAGTTGTTGTTAGGTCGTATTAATGTTGTTAAAATGTATGTTCTCCCCAAATTTTTATACTTATTTCAATCTATCCCAATTTTTATTCCTAAATCTTTTTTTGATTCCTTAGACTATTATTTTGTCATATCTGTGGCAAATAAGCGCCCTAGAATTAATAAAATCCACCTCCAAAAATCTAAAAAAGAGGGTGGCATGGCTTTACCTAACTTTCACTTATATTACTGGGCAGCTAATATACGTTGTGCTGCCTTCTGGTCTTTCTTCCACGGTCAACCCGAGTGCCCTAACTGGGTGGCAATGGAGTTGAGCTCCACTAAAGAATTATCTATATCTGCACTTCTTGGCTCTGCACTCCCTAGCAGTCTGCCCAGATCAATAGCTAATCCTCTGGTTAGACATACTTTGCGTATATGGGCTCAGTTCAGGAAATGCTATGGTTTCCAGGGGTTTTCCGTTTCTAGCCCTGTCGCACATAATCACCTTTTTTTACCTACTACGTACGATTCAGCATTCCATGTTTGGTACAGGAAGGGCATTAGACATTTTGAAGATCTCTTCATTGATAATCGCTTCACTTCTTTTCAGCAGCTCTCTGTTAAGTTCAACCTGCCTAACGCTCACTTTTTCAGATATCTCCAAATCCGACACTTTACTGCTCCTTTAATTCCTAACTTTCCTGAAATGCCTGCGAAAAGTGCTATGGACCTATTTCTTTCCATTAATCCACTAGGTAAAGGTTTAATATCAATTATCCGAGATAAACTAGCAGCCTTACGACGGGCCCCTGTGGATAAAATTAAAATGGCCTGGGAGCAGGATTTAAATATCTCCTTATCCGAGGAGAGCTGGGACTCAGTTCTCAAATCGGTTATCTCAACCTCCCTTTGTGCTCGCCATTGCCTTTTACAGTTTAAGATTGTTCATAGAGCCCATATGTCTAAATCTAAACTATCTCGATTCTACCCTGGCATTAGTCCGCTCTGTGATAAATGCAAGAGGGGCGTGGCCTCTCTCATCCATATGTACTGGTTCTGTCCTAGCTTGGAGAAATTCTGGAAAGATGTCTTCACTACATTATCGGGTATTCTGAATCAGCACCTAGAACCTAACCCCTTAATTGCTCTGTTTGGTTTTTGGGGCGAGACAGATTTATGTCTGGGTCCGACCAAATGCCGAATACTATCCTTTGCCTCTCTCCTGGCGAGACGCTTGATCCTCCTTAGATGGAGAGATGTTGCCCTGCCCACTCATGCGCAATGGCTTAACGACATTATGGCCTGCTTGGACCTCGAAAAAATTCATTATTCAGTTCTTAATTCAGATCTAAAGTTCCATAAGGTCTGGGGACCTTTTATCGAGTACTTTCATAACCTCCCTCTTGACTAGGGTTTTTTTTTCTTTTTTTTTTCTCTTCTTTTCGGTCCCTTGCTTTCAGCTCCCTTTTTTTTCTGGTAGTAGGCATTATTATCCTCTGTTGCTAAGTGTACTCACAGTCTGGGAGTTTGACTGTCCGGACTGTTTGACTGTCCGGACTATATTGTGTGGTGGTTGGTCTGGAGTTGTTGTTGTTTTTTTCTTGTGTTGTGGGGCTTGGGGAGGACACTAAGCTCACTTGTCTTTAATTTAGGTGCTTTTTTGTTAAATTCTCTTCCTTTGTAGCATATTGTTATTGTATGCTTAATCTTGCACTGTATTAATGTTCCTCATTGGGATTTGGGGTTTTTAATTTTGTAAAATGTTTTGAAAAACTAATAAAAAAAATTAAAAAAGATTGGAGTTGTTAGGTTTTGGTGAACTGATCTCTGCCTCACCGATGCCAAATGTTCAACCCTTGTACACATCCTCATATCTCCCCCTGAACGATGATCCCATCATGAAACATTTAGCCATTGTCTCTGAATTAGGTGTGCGGATCATTGACTAAGAAGATCTCATCTCCACAATTTCCAACCGTGTAGCCTACAGGCATGCACATGCCACCCCTACTTCCTGCCCATGATCCACCATCGGGACTGCTCTTGCAGAGGATATCAGGACTGGATCTCAGTGATGGAAGTGCAACAAGCTCAGAACAAGGTAGATAGAGTGAGTGAGGGGAATGGAAAGGTCAAGGTAGTGAAAGTTGTGGCAGCAATTAGCAATGAGGCCTGAGAAAGGGATCTAGGTGGACTGGATTTCAACCTGTTCTTCTTCCACCAAACCTACTTATGTTTCCTACCATGACCTAATCAATTATAATTATAATTGGAGTCAATTATAAAAGAGGATATTACGACACATTTGGATAGCAGTAGAAGGATCAGTCCGAGTCAGCATGGACTTATGAAGGAAAAATCATGCTTTACTAATCTTCTGGAGTTTTTTGAGGACGTAACTATGAAAATGGACAAGGGAGAGCCAGTGGATGTAGTGTACCTGGACTTCCAGAAAGTCCCACATAGGAGATTAGTGGGCAAAATTAGGGCACATGGTATTGGGGGCAGAGTACTGACATGGATTGAAAATTGGCTGGCTGACAGGAAACAAAGAGTAGTGATTAACGGGTCCCTTTCGGAATGGCAGGCTGCGACCAGTGGGGTACCGCAAGGTTCGGTGCTGGGACCGCAGCTGTTTACAATATACATTAATGATTTAGATGAAGGGATTAAAAGTAACATTAGCAAATTTGCTGATGACACAAAGCTGGGTGGCAGTGTGAAATGTCAGGAGGATGTTAGGAGAATGTAGGGTGACTTGGACAGGTTGGGTGAGTGGGTAAATGTATTGCAGATGCACTTTAATGTGGATAAATGTGAGGTTATCCACTTTGGTGACAAGAACAGGAAGGCAGATTACTATCTAAATGGAGTCAAGTTAGGAAAAGAGGAAGTACAACGAGATCTAGGTGTTCTTGTACATCAGTCAATGAAAGCAAGCATGCAGGTACAGCAGGCAGTGAAGAAAGCTAATGGCATGCTGGCCTTTATAACAAGAGGAATTGAGTATAGGAGTAAAGAGGTCCTTCTGCAGCTGTACAGGGCCCTGGTGAGACCCCACCTGGAGTATTGTGTGCAGTTTTGGTCTCCAAATTTGAGGAAGGACATTCTTGCTATTGAGGGAGTGCAGCGTAGGTTAATTCGGGACTGTCATATGTTGAAAGATTGGAGCGACTGGGCTTGTATACACTGGAATTTAGAAGGATGAGAGGGGATCTGATTGAAACATATAAGATTATTAAGGGATTGGACACACTGGAGGCAGGAAGCATGTTCCCGCTGATGGGTGAGTCCAGAACTAGAGGCCACAGTTTAAGAATAAGGGGTAGGCCATTTAGAACAGAGATGCGGAAAAACTTTTTCACCCAGAGAGTGGTGGATATGTGGAATGCTCTGCCCCAGAAGGCAGTGGAGGCCAAGTCTCTGGATGCATTGAAGAGAGAGTTAGATAGAGCTCTTATAGATAGCGGGGTCAAGGGATATGGGGAGAGGGCAGGAACGGGGTACTGATTGTGTATGATCAGCCATGATCACAGTGAATGGTGGTGCTGGCTAGAAGGGCCAAATGGCCTACTCCTGCACCTACTGTCTATTGTCTATAATCCTTTCTTCCCTGATTTAATCCCATCCCACACTAAAACATCCATAATAACAGATACCTTTCTCCACTTTTCTCTCCTCCCAATTCCAAGGTCATCTTCACCATATACATATAACTTTTCTGCATCTCCATCTCAGAAAATAATACAAAATGTAAGAAATAGGGACAGAGGTAGCTCATCTGGTCCATCGAGCCTACTCTGCCATTCAATAAGATCACAGATGATTTGGCTGTGGATGCTCTCCAGCTACCTGCTTTTTCTCCATAACCTTTAATGTCCCCGCAATGCAAAAATGGATCAAACTTTGTCTTAAATATATATAAAGAGGTAGCCACTACATCCTCCCTGGACAAAGAATTCCAGGCACACGGACAGCCCTGTTGCTCTCACTCTAACGGCAACATTATATACAGAACCTGCATTATGAATCTCTTGACACAGGTAAACAGTTCACTCTATGTGTCAGTGAGAAACAAGGCTACACGATGGCAGACTTGACTCAAGACTATTGGCTATTCTGCCAATTGATGACATGAGCATGCTCATTCTCAAACTGCAACACAACTCCTTCACCATGGCTCAATTTCTCCAGGCCAAAGGTGCATTCATGGGCAAAACTACACCTGTCTTTTTCCAACACATGCCAAAGTCTTTATTTCAAATCCTACTCCTCCCTGTGTCTTTCACTGTACATCATCAGCCATGCCACTGCTGCAACTGCAATCATCTACAAATGGAAAGTTTCATTACTTTTCTGCCAGGTTTTGCCCTGTCCTTGCCTTCATAAAGCTTACCTCTGATTTGTCCCTCCTTGGAGCTCTCTCTATTTCAGGGATAGGCTAGTGACAAACATCCATTACAAGCCGATGGACTCTCGCAGCTACCTCAACCATACTTCCTTCTCCACCCCATTTCCTATAACAACTTAATTGACAACCACTAAGTTGAACTCTCCCCAATTATATCCATCAACCTTCATCACACCACATTCTTTCTGTTGCCTCCATCCCTCCCTCCCTCACCTAACTCTATCTGAAAACTCTGGCCCCTTATTCCCTTCTCTTTTCCCTCCCCCACCTTCATAACCTGCCCGTCACTCCCAGCTTCCTCCCTCTCATTCTCTACTTCCTTATTCCGTGATCCACTCACCTCAACTATCAGATTCCATCTTCTTCAATACTTCTAGTTATCACTTCCCAGCTTCTCACATCATTCCTCCCTCCACCTGGATTCACCTATCCCCCACCAGCTCATGCTACTCCCCCTTACTCCAATCTTTTATTCTATCTTTCCAATCCTGATGAAGAGACTTGGCTTGAAATGTCGGCTGTTTGATTCCCTCCATTGATGCCTCCTGACCTGCTGAGTTCCTCCAGCATGTTGGGCATGTTGCTCCAGATTGCCAACATCCGCAGCTGTTTCCACTCCTAGTCTAGCTGTTTTTATCTGCCATTTCTCTTTATTTTTTCCTTATTGGTATACGTTGACCTGCTGAGTATATGTCAATATGGACCATGAAGCATTACCCCAACCAAGGAGCTTTATCAACCTTGATGTCCATATTATTTCACCTATCCAAGGAATTCTTTATTCCATCCATTGCTCTTTACACCCTCTCTCCTACCTGGATTAACTTTTCCCCTTTTAATACTGGTTATCATCTCAGATCTGGAACGGAAAATAAAACATTCTTTCCACAGATGCTGCCTGAACTGCTGTTTTCCTTCAGCAATTTTTTTTCTCTTTTTAATTTCCAAAAACAAATAGATTCTCTTCTTGAATATTCAGGGGTACCCCCTCACTCATTAATTTTCCATGTAACCTATTCTTTCTGTAGTCCCATCAACTGCCCCCAGATTTCACACTTACCTACGCACAGTGAGCATTTAGAATGACTAATTTATCCACCAACCTACACCTTTGCTTGAATTTAATTTGAAGATACACTCAGTGGCCACTTTATTAGGACCTAATGAAGTGGCCATTGAGTGCACGTTCATGGTCTTCTGCTGTTGCAGCCCCATCAACTTCAAAGCACGACTTGCTGTGCATTCAGAGATACTCTTCAGCATACCACTGTTCTAACACGTGTTTCTTTCAGTTACCGTTGCCTTCCTTTCAGACCAGCCTGACCATTCTCCTCTGACCTCTCTCATTAACAAGGCATTTTCACCCACAGAACTGCCCCTTACTAAATGTTTTTTTTGTTTTGTTTTTTCACACCATTCTCTGTAAATACTAGAGACTGCTGTGCATGAAAAAAAATCACAGATGATCAGCAGTTTCTGTGATTCTCAATCTATCCCATCTGGCACCAACAATCATGCTGCAGTCAAACTCACAGATCAATCTTCTCCCCCATTTTGGTGTTTGATCTGACTAACAACTGAACCTCTTTGCATTGAGCTGTTGCCACATGATTGGCTGGTTAGATATTTGCATTAATGAGGCACACAGGTGCACCTAATAAAGTGGCCGCTGAGTGAATTCCATTATTGCCCGGACATCCAGGTGAGCCCAAGACTAGATGTCCAACTCTAACCTTGTCCAGATACATTTCATCAATTAACAGGGAGAAAATATGTTCAAAATAAATCTCCTACTTCAGTTCAACTTTAGTCACAAAACCCATATTTGGGATGTAACAGGGAATTGAGCTTCCAGAGCACATTATTTTATCATACTAACTCTGTAGTAGAGTCAGATCAGTCTTCCTGGAGGCCATCCACCAGGTTTATACCTATCCCACACATGAAACCACTTAGCCCATTGCTTCTATACTAACTCCCAGGGGAGATATCCTATTATACCCCTTCCTCTTATTTTCCTTGTATCCCTGAAACTACTTTGTCCTTTTACCAGAAACTAGGCAAAGGAGTCATTTACAATAACAAATTAATGTAACAGCACATTTTATTTTAGTTACTGTCGCCTTCCTGTCAGCTTGAACCAGTCTGGCCATTTTTCTCTGATCATTCTCATTAACAAGATGTAATCCTGCTGCTCACTGGATTTATATTTTTGTTTTTTTCACACCAATCTCTGTGAACTTTAGAGACTGTTGTGTGTGAAAATCCCAGATCTGCAGTTTCTGAGATACTCAAACTACACCACCGGCGCCAACAATCAATCCACTGTCAAAATCAGTTGGATCACATTCCTTCCCCATTCTGATGTTTGGTCTGAACAAAAACTGAACATCTTGGCCATGTCTGCGTGCTCCTATGCATTGAGTTGCTGTCACATGATTGGCTGATCAGATGTTTGCATTATCGAGCTGGTGTACCTAATAAACTGACCTTGAGTATATATTAAACTCCAAGCAAAAGTGAACAATTTTAAGTGAGACTATTTTCAATGGCAGTATTTGTACTTCTGTTTTCATCTTCCGAGATGCAGGAGCTAACTGGGGAAAAGTGCATCACTTATTATGACACCCAAGACTGGATTGTCTATCAGGTCCATTCTAGCTCCCAGCAGGAATCCTTTCGGCCACAATCCCCCCTTTTTATTTCTCTGTACTGCAGTAACCTCAGGTTTGATAGTCACCTCGACTGCTGTCCGTGTGGAGTTTGCACGTTCTTCCTGTAGTTTCTGCTGGATTATGGATTCGTCCCACATCCTACAAACATGCAGGTTGCTGGGTTGATTGGCCACAGTAAATTGTTTCTAGTGCGTAGATGAATGAAGTTAATGGGATTGTGGGAGGAATAAAGTACGATTAGCTGTGAATGGTGCTTGATGGTCGCTGTGCAATCTGTGGGCTGAAAGGCCTGTTTCCATGCTGGGTGACAATGCAATGACTTGAAACCCATTCCCTTTCATAGGCCATCAATGCCCCTTTGATTCCTTGGTGTAATGCCCTGGTAGAGGTTTCCCTGCTGACATAATGGTCTTTCTGTAGAAGCAGTGTTTGGGTTATGTTTAGAGATAATGGGGGCTATGGAATGTGAGCAATCCAATCCGGGGAGTGGGGTTTTTTTTTTGTGTGTACCTGACATCGGTGTGAGCTGGGGGTCATTGTTCAGCGGGAGAAGAGAGAAGACGCTGGGGAGAACCAATCATAGGATTCAACCCGGTGGGGGACCGTGGTTCGATGGAGCAAGGTGCGGGAGTCTACTGAGGATCGATGAATGTGACTTTTGGAAGAGTTGAGCTCCAGCTTGTGCACATTTGACTGTTTAATTATAATGGACCCTTTTTGTTTTTTTCTTTCTTTTCTAATCCTTTAGTTATGTTACCATTCGTAAATATAATTCCTTTAATCGTATGCAGTGTGCTGTCTCTTACTTCTTTGCACTGAGTTGTAACAGGGTAGCAAATTACCCACTGCATCCACACAAACCGGGGTTTGGGGTGGGGGAGCTGTCTCAATCTCACAGATTTGGTGGGACTGGAGTGACTCAAGCAGCCCAAGGAAACAGAGGTGTTCCACTAACGAGACTACGGGCAATTTACAGATGGCAAATTAACCTACCATCATATCGAGTGAATCTGGGAGCAAACCAGAGCACTCTGCAGTTGCCCAGGTGAAGTACAAACTTCACTCAAGGTCAGCATTCAACACCATCCCCAGAACCAGAGGTTCTCAACTTGTTTTAAGGCTTGGATGCCTACCATTAACCAAGGGGTCCACGGACCCCACATTGGGAATCCCTGCCTTGACCTATGAGGCAGCAGCACTAACTGCTGTACCATTATGCCACAATTTACTTGTTGCTATATTGTTGAAATACAGTTTACTTCAATGTGGCAGATACGATGTGCAACTTTCCTTGCAAAGAGCACTGATGGATCACATGCAGAATGGAACCTGCACCAGCTGATCCCACTGCTAATGACTTTAGCTGCTGCGTTCTTTGAAATTACTCCTCTCACTACAAACTGAAATAAATCAGTCTCCAATTTCAGTCAGGTGACAGCAAGTAAATACCACAGGCTTTGCTTCTAATATTACTTCAAGATCCCCACACAGACCAGAAGCCTATGGACAGGAATTCTGCAAAATAGACGCACATTTTGCATATAACATATTCCCAATTTGTGCCAAAGAAATTACTTAGAACATAATTGGCAAGGAGGCATTCTAGCTCCTTTCAAGTTTTCTGCACATTCTATGTACGAACATTTATAATTATATTTTCTATTTATGTATTAAGATACCTCCAACCATTTAGGGATTTGTTTCCAAGCAGTAAGCTGTGATCAGCCATAACATATATAGGTTTAGAAATTAAGTGTCAGTCTCTATGAAAGACGTTCAGTGCAGTAAATTGCTGGGGTTGCCTTTTGGAAGAAATCCTAAAATATTACTCTATATGTTATTTCAGGTTGATGACAATACTTGCAAGAAGAGCGAGGAAGTTCTCAGATGGCCTTCTATTGTTTATTCATCACCAACACTGATAAGATAGACTCTTATCATTTATTTCATTCCCATCATTGTATTGTCATAAATTTCTTACGATATATGAAATGGCTTTGGGATATCTTGAGAAGAAAAAAAATCTATGTGGACATAAGCATTTTGCTTTTCTTTTGTTAGAATTGTATATACCGTAAATAACATTAACACTTGTTAATATCAGAATAATGCATTCAGTCCACATCTTACTGTACATTGATTCCTTTAGGTTGTCATAGCTGGGGGGTCGGAAGTAGTTGGGATAAGCCTCCATAGAGTATTAAATGCTCCCAATAGCATGCATCTCAAATAGCCTCTGACAACCAAGTCCAGCTCCTGCTTTTCACATGTGGTTTAGCTACGAAGCCTGGCAGAACCTTTCCTACTGACAGGAGAAAGGGCAGTGGCAGGTCACTGGTGCCTCAGGTAGATGGGACTTGTCAGCCATGTATGGCAGCTCATCTAGGAGAAGGAGAACTCTGGTCACAAACCTCCACTGCCTTGCAGCTCTACCCATTCATGGGGAAGGCCTCGGGAGTAAATCCTGAAGGAATACCCAGGCCTGGAGTCCCTGAGGCAGTTCTACATTGAGTTCAATGCTGACTGGCAACTCCTGTAACACCGTTGGTGCCAAAATGTAATGGCTACTGCCATTCCTTTGGATTCATTAGCTGCATGGAGAGGGGGAGCCCACTGCATGGGCAACAGCTTAACGTACTGCACTGGCTTGTGTAGCAATATCCATGGTCGACCCCGATCAATGGAGGGCCTATCTACTGTACCTTTCTGCCTTTCCTAATGATTCTCTGTAGGAATGACCCATGTTGTCCTATTCCACACACTCCTTACTCATCGATCTGTAATTAACCAATTTGGTTTTGCTCATCTCCAAAACAGCCCACCTAGTATCATTCTACTTTAACAAATACACTGAATTGTTTTATACTCTTCATTTTTTAAACATCCAGTTCTTCTTTTAAAAGCATAATAATGTGTTTCCAATCAACAAACTGCCCTAGTATTTTTTTTCTCTTCAATCATCTCTAAGGAGACCACACTAAGGAGGAATGTTAAATCACTAGAAAGGGCGTCACACTGGCATAATGGTTAGTGCAATGCTTTGCCGCACCATTATTGTTGGATCGGGGTTCAGTTCTTGCCGCTGTCTGTAAGGAGTTTGTACGTGACAGAACAGGTTTCCTCCAGGTGCTCCGGTATCCTCCTTCATTCTAAAGACTTACAGTTAGGATCAGCAAGTTGTGGCCATGCTATGTTGGCCCAGGAATTGTGGTGACATTTGCAGGCTACTCAGCACTATGCTCACTCATTTGATTTGACGTAAACAATGCATTTCACTGTAAGTTTCAATGTACATGTGACAAAGTTCATCTTTGAGGTTGAGGGAGGGTACGCCAACACTTTGTGCCTACATACTGCAGCTTCAGCCCGAGCTAACAAAACAAGTGGAGGCACAATAGACCGCTGCTGAAGGAGATACAGTTGTTCTGGTGGTTTTGACAGCCAATACAAACCCGATGACATGAATGGCTTAAGTGATAAAAAAAAATTAGAAATTAAATACTCAGCATCTGAACTTTCAAAAACTTACAAATCCTTGCAATGACTCCATCTCTTCCTTTCAACATTTCTGCAGTTTTATCCAGCCACAGCCCTCAAAACATTTATGGAAGCCATTCAGGGATTTGGAAACAAATTTCAGGCCTTGTGTCAATGGAGTTAACACAAGGAAAACGGCCGCTGGATGTAGTATAGTGTTTTTTTTAAATGATATGGCAGATCACTTGAACCAAAAAACAATCAATCCAAATTTATTGTTAATATTTCTTTTTTTCATTTGTACTTGCACAGTTTGTTGTCTTTTGCATACTGGTTGTCCGCCCTGTTGGGTACAGCTTTTCATTGATTCTATTATAGTTATTAGTGTTGGCGCGTGGCCTAGTGGGCAAGGCATCAGACTAGTAACCTGAAGGTCACTGGTTCGAGCCTCAGCTGAGGCAGAGTGTTTGTGTCCTTGAGCAAGGCACTTAACAACACATTGCTCTGCAACGTCATCAGTGCCAAGCTGCATAGGTCCTAGTGCCCTTCCATCGGTGGCATGGAGAGGGGAAGGCCTGTAGCTTGGGCAACTGCCGGTCTCCTATACAACCCTGCCCAGGCCTGCGCCCTGGAAACTCCAGGCGCAGATCCATGGTCTCTCGAGACTGACGGATGCCACCACATTATAGTTATTGGACTTATTGAGTATGCCTGCAAGAAAACACACCTCAGAGTTGTATACGGTGACATATACAGTATGTACTTTGCTAATAACATTACTTTGAACTTTGAAAAAAGGATAGATAAATAGAAGTTAAACTTTAAAAGTAGAAGACTCATCATGAAGGCATGTAATCGCTCATGTTAGACATATTAGTGCACAAAAAGCATCTTGCTGGGACATTATGTCATACCCTCAGATTGTATGTAAACGTGGTGTGAATTATAATAGCAGGCTGATGGAACTTGCAGCTTCAGAAAAGCTTTTAACCTGTCAAATGTAGCACCTTTCAATGAAATATCAGAACACCATCTGATAATTGTGTGGGAAGCATTTATAAAAGCTGCGAGTCAGATCACTCCACGATTAACCACATTCTAACCGCCATTTTCGCTAACGTGCATTCCGCTGTTGCTGTGATGAATCCGGCAGCAGGAGAATGTGGTGCAATTCAGGCAGCAACAGTGCCAATGCAAGAGACTGTGACTTTGCAGTTAAATGGTGTTGGCTGCTCTGGCATCTCATGGTCTCTGGCACCCACTGCTGCCTCCAGCTACTGATGTTTTGAATGGTGCTATTTTAAAGGCACTGCCAGGGTAACAAGACCCAAGAGGAGTGCAAAAAGTAAACAGCCTCACAACTATATATATAGCAACAGCGCCTAATCAAGGAGAACGCCAAAAGCTGTTGTTGCAGAGGCCGTAAACAATTTTAACATATGCAGATTTACAACTACACACAAGCACACAGACTTCTTTTTAAATTTGCTCGTATTGATTAGACTGCATGAGTTTTTTGGGCACATTATCCAAGGCGCGTTGAACCAAAGGTATTGGTCCAGGGACCTGCAAATATCCCATGATCCCATCCTTAGACGAGCTGAGTTGCGTTCTGGTTTATTGCTGAATATAGGCCCAAACTACAAGATCAGTTAAAGGAAACTGACAAAAAAAAACCTAACCATTTTTCTTTGCAAGACAGGTGCCCCCGCTTTACGAATATTCGTTTTACGTCACTCCACTTTTACAAAAGACCAACATTAGTAACCTGTTTTCGCATTACAAAGAGGATTTTTGCTTTTAAGAAAATTTTTCCCATATAAATTAATGGTTCTTCGCTTGACGCCATTTCGGCTTCAGAAAGGTTTCATAGATACGCTCTACCTTTGTAAAAGGGGGGGCACCCATAGAATAATTTTATAAATAATAAATCTTGTTCATTAAAAGACCAGGATGGAATGAGATAAACTTCATAGCTCAATTTCAGGATTATTTTTTTTGTCTTCAGAATAGCTTTGATCTCAAATTTACATGCTTATGCTGAGATTTAAAAATTTTAATTATTTAATGGGGCTGAAAATCAATACGCTCTTTCCTCACCTCTGGTCAGACCCTAAGCTTTCCAAAAGGCACTTAACAAATGCACTTTGTTTAAAGAAAAATGGAAATGAGGCCTGGAAATGTGACAGAAATGAAAATTCACACTAAGGATGATGCTGGCACGTAAGTGTTTTGCCCATTTACACAGGTCACACTGATCTGCTTTCCACAGAAGGGATCAAAAAGATGATCACAGCATGGAACTGCTTATTCTTGAGTCAAGGGTATCACTACCATGTGTAGTTTGTCTTGAGAGTTTAGTGATGGACTATTTGCATGAACTGCAGCTGTCTGCACAGAGAAGGTGCTCTCATAAAGTAGCCAGTCAGAGGTAATTATTTTCACCCAGTGACTTTGTAGGAATAACATCAAATCCATTGGGCATGCAATTGAAAGGAGTTCCTTATTGTAGGGGATGGCATTAATTGGTTTGACATTATTTAAAATATCAGTTGCTTTGTCCTGAAAACATGAGGCATTGCCCTCCAAATTAATTCATGGTGCAAAGGACAAAGACTTTAAATGGTGAGGTGATAGCTGCTAGAAAATCTAAACCTTTGCCCATCTTGCATTTGATTTCCAATCGTCCCTCTCCTCTGCGATTTTAAACATATGTCCATTAAATTACGCAAATATTCACAACCAGCTCATTGCTCAGATTTAATTCCCACTCCACTTAATATGGAAAAATTTTAAAAAAGGATCAAAATGTTACCTGTGGGAGGCCTTATTGTGATGTGACCTATATATTACAAAGTTGCGTCTTTCAGAGGTATTGTTTCACAGAATATCACTGTTGTACATTTTAATTTACACTGAGTCAGCTCCTACATAGAGATTCATTATTAACAGATATAACACTAGAGGAAGAGCAGCTTCGTTGCTATAGCAACAAACAATTCCAATTCAGAGATGTCCCCAGAGGCATTCCATATAAATAGCTATATTAAGCTATAACAAGGTTTCTTGTAGATCAGATGTTTCACTTTTTGTACCAAAAGAAGTGCCAAGATCTAACTGCATTATATATATTTATATATAGCTTGTTCAAAAATGAATGAATAAACACACAGAATGACTACAAATTGAACTACAGATTTTCCTCAAACATTGTCTCTGTATTCAATTCCAGAGCAGTGTCAATAAAGATGTAAGATATTATAGCTACTGGATTTTCTTCAGTATACATCTCCGCAAAAATTGCAAATGCCTTGATTTCTTTTTAAACAAGAGTCACAGGCAATAATGAAACACATCTGCGAGATATCATTAATCCTAGAACCATGACCTTTCACAAGCCCAAAAGGAAATTACTCCCTCAGCTCGCCATCATTTTTTATATCAAATGGATTTGGTTTGCATCAGTGTACAAGCTTGCTCTTTGGAGAGCAACAAAGCCTTGGCTTATCAGCTGCATTTTCATCGTCAAGTTATAAGGTGTAGAGGTTTCAATAGGTACATCTAATGTCAGAGACGTATACAATATACATCCTGAAATTCTTTTTCTTTGCAAACATCCATGAAAACAGAGGAGGTGCAGGGTTTATAATTCAATGCAGCCAATCAAAGACTGGAACTATTGTAACTGGATTAACAATGAACAATATATAATGGCATGGTATTTCATGGGATAAAGCCATAGCTTTCGAGTTGCATAATATTCCAATGGACTTAACACTGTTCCTTTTCAATGTTAAGAGAGAAGCCAGATCCAAAGGTTCACAACTTCTTCAATACTGTACAGGAGAAGCATTAGATCTTATGCTTGCATATCTTGAATCTTGGAAACACAACACCAAGAGATGAGTGCTGCCAACTGAACCACAACATTTAACATGACGCACACCAGTGAATGAAATAAAAGTTTACTTACTTTTAAATAGGCTAGCCTTTCCCTTAAAATAGTTATTTTTCAAACATCTTTGAGAAACATAAATCCATTGATGCCCGTTATTACCCACGGAGAAGAAGACCCACCACTCTCTTGTATATACCAAACGATCACATGCACGGAATTACTTTGGAACATTGCCATTAAGGCTCCCAAGCCAGCTTGATAGTAAATAGCAAATGATAGGAGGAGGAAGACCAATGATATTGGGGAACGTGTGGGAATATGGTACTGAGATAGAGATCAGCTGTGAATGGAGTGAAAGATGGAATAGGGTCAAAGGGATAAACAAACTACACTATTTCTGTGTTTCTGGGCTTCTTTTTAATCTATTAGAATAGAATAATTATTTATTTAACTGGATATCCAAGTTACCTACAACTGCAAGCTGATGGGGCTTTGTTTTACCCTCTTGTTCGAAGGAACAGCAGCTCCAAAACTTTGCAATATTGCATTGGAATAAAGATAAAGATTAGCTTTGCTTGTCACATGTACAGTACATCAAAATATACAATGTGTTGTTTGTGCTAAATCAAATCAGGAAGGATTCCGCCATCAACACAGCATGCCCATAACTCAGTAATTCTAACGTGGAGGTCTTTGGAATGTGGGAGGAAACTGGAGCACCTGGAAGAAACACATCTGCTCATGGGAAGAATGTACAAACTTCTTGCAGACAGCAATGGGAAATGAACCACTAAGAGTGATCACTGTAAAGCGATGCACTAACTGCTACGTTACCATGCTGCCCCTCACCATCACATCTCCCAACTCCCAAAGCAATGTTCCCTCGGATCCCCATGAAAGACTTATTGAGAAAGTAAGAAGGCATGGGATCCAAGGGGCCATTGCTTTGTGGATCCAGAACTGGCTTGCCCACAAGAAGGCAAAGAGTGGTTGTAGACAGGTCATATTCTGCATGGAGATTGGTGACCAGTGGTGTGCCTCAGGGATCTGTTCTGGGACCCCTACTCCTTGTGATCTTTATAAATGACCTGGATGAGGAAGTGGAGGGATGGGTTAGTAAATTTGCTGATGACACAAAGGTTGGAGGTGTTGTGGATAGTTGTGGAGGGCTGTCAGAGGTTACAGCAGGACATTGATAGGATGCAAAACTGGGCTGAGAAGTGGCAGATGGAGTTCAACCCAGATAAGTGTGGTGGTTCACTTTGGTTGGTCAAATATGATGGCAGAATATAGTATTAATGGTAAGACTCTTGGCATTGTGGAGGAGCAGAGGGACCTTGGGGTCTGAGTCCATAGGATACTCAAAGCTGCTGCGCAGGTTAATTCTGTGGTTAAGAAAGCATATGGTGCATTGGCCTTCATCAATCATGGGACTGAGTTTAGGAGCTGAGAGGTAATGTTGCAGCTATATAGGACCCTGATCAGACCTCACTTGGAGTACTGTGCTCAGTTCTGGTCACCTCACTACAGGAAGGATGTGGAAGCTATAGAAAGGGTGCAGAGGAGATTTACAAGGATGTTGTCTGGATTGGGGAGCATGCCTTGTGAGAATAGGTTGAGTGAACTCAGCCTTTTGTCCTTGGAGCGATGGAGGAGGAGAGGTGACCTGTTAGAGGTGTATAAGATGATGAAAGGCATTGATTGTGTGGATAGACAGAAACTTTTTCCCAGGGCTGAAATGGCTAGCACGAGAGGGCAGAGTTTTAAGGTGTTTGGAAGCAGGTACAGAGAAGATGTCAGGGTTAAGTTTTTTTGTTTTTTATGCAGAGAGTGGTGAGTGTGTGAAATGGGCTGCTGGCAACGATGGTGGTGGCAGATAAGTTAGGGTCTTTTAAGAGACTCCTGGACAGGTACATGGAGCTCAGAAAAATAGAGGGCTATTGGTAACCTTAGGTAACTTCTAAGGTAAGGACATGTTTAGCACAGCTTTGTGGGCCGAAGGGCCTGTATGGTGCTCTAGGTTTTCTATGTTTCTAACTGCAGGAATCTTTCAGTTGAAATCACAGCGCAGGATAGACCAGAGGCTAGGATTTCATGCTTAAAAATGTAAGTGAGTATCAAATTCCAGTGAACAGTGTTCACGAAGTAGACTTCCAACAACATTGTAGAATTTCATCTACTATGTAGAACAAAATTATTACAGCACAGGGGTCTGTTTGGCATCTCAAGAATGTGCTTTTGCTTTAGGCGAATCCTACTTCTCTATTCTTTTTCTGCCCTAAAACTTCTTGCTGTCAAATTATACATCCTATTTCTTTCTGAATCAACATCCACTGCACTTTCAAGCAGTCTAATCCAGATCATACTTATCTATTGTATTAATAAAATGCCCCTCAAATCACACAAGGGCAGGGATGGCCAACCTATGGCACATGCGCCAAAAGTGGGGCACTGGATGATTAGAAGTGGCGCACTGCACCCCAGTGATAAGAATAAAAAAGTAAGCCTACTCATGCAAAAATCATTAACCAAAAACCGATTTGTAGAAAAAAAAAATCAGGAATTCAAGTAGCTTCGATCTAGAAATATGTTTTACAGAGAATAAATCTAAAACTTAGCAATTATTTTTAGCGAATTTATTATTTCATGCACATCTCTTGGTGAATGTTATCTTCTTTAACATTAACATGAGGAAATCTGCAGATGCTGGAAATTCAAGCAACACACACAAAATGCTGGTGGAACGCAGCAGGCCAGTCAGCATCTATAAGGAGAAGCACTGTCGACGTTTTGGGCTGAGACCCTTCGTTAGGACTGGAGAGAAAATGATGAGGAGTCAGAGTTAAAAGATGGGGGAGGGGAGGAAGAAACACAAGGTGATAGGTGAAACTGGGGGAGAGGAGTGAAGTAAAGAGCTGGGAAGTTGATTGGTGAAAGAGATACAGGGCTGGAGAAGGGGGAACCTAATAGGAGAGGATAGAAGGCCATGGAGGTGACGTGCAGACAAGGAGATAAGGTGAGAGAGGGAAAAGTGGAGGGGGAATAGAGAAGGGGGGTGACATTACTAGAAGTTCGAGAAATCGATATTCATGCCATCAGTTTGGAGGCTACCCAGGCAGAATATAAGGTGTTGCTCCTCCAACGTGAGTGTGGCATCATCTCAGTCTTCTTCCATGGCCTTCTGACTCCTCATTTCTTTTTCTCCAGGCCTGCTGAAGGGTCTTGGCCCGAAACGACAGCTGTACTCTTTTCCATAGATGCTGGCTGGCCTCCTGAGTTCCAGCATCTGCACATTTTCTCTTGCTTGTGGTCGGAGTAACAAACGTTTTGTTATCCTTTACGCTGTGTACTGGAAATGACATTAAACAATCTCAAATCTCGAACAGTGGCACTATCTGCAAAGTTTGTGTTCCTAAACTCTGAGTAGTTACCACAAGCTCTAGGCTATAATGGCTGAGATTGAAAATAAAATAGCAATCAATGTGGTGAAAAAAGACCTAAATATTGTAACATCCAATGGAGTATGCTCAGTACATCCACAGCTTATACACTTTACATATGTTAGATATCGTAATCTTTAGCATCCAACAGACAACTTATTTTGTAATATGAGATACACATATGGATAAATGAAGATCTTGATTTCATAGTATACTGTAAACTATGGCATGAAACAGATTACTTGTACTCTAATCCATGGCATGTACGTTACATGTACTTTGCTATATGACAGTATTGTAGGCAATACACTTGCCAGAAGCAAACATTGCATGTGATTGTAAATCTGAAGACCACACTCACTCCCATTACATTTTAAGGAAAATCTATCATGTGTGTTTATTTTCCAATATAATATCAAGTAAACGGAACCTAAAATTGTGCACTTAGAGCTTGGACATGGATTTAATCTAGGACGAGAATGGTATCGAGCAAGTAAAAGGAAAGTGCCTCGGAGAAACTGCTACTTATCCTGCTCTAAGATATTGAGTTCTCCACAGGCAGAGCTGGACAGAATAGTAACCACGAGTGCACGAACAAATGTGTTGAATTTCCTTGAGCTGGAAGACCAATCAATAACGACAGAGACAGACTTCAGGACCACACTTCTCGCTTCAACAAAATCATGCCAATGCCAACCTTGGCCATATCTTTGAAGATCAGAACTGGGGAAGCAACAGTGGCTCAGCTTGTTTACTCTGCACGTTCTTGACCGTGCCAATTAGAATGGAAACAGCTTCTATAAGTAATCAGTGCCAAGATATGATTTTGGCTCTACATCCCAGATTAGAGAAGATGATCTCTCATCATTTAGAAACAGAGTTTCCAATAGATGTGGCTTGTCAGATGAGAACAGATCTGCCCTAGCTACTATGCTCAAATAGTTGATCTTGGAAATCAAATGCATTACAGTAAAAGGATTTACTTCACTCCAGAATTTACCCCTCAGTTTACTCCAGAAGATCTCTTTGCTACAGTGTGACTGTGGACCAAGAAAGGATTCCTGCTATTTGCCATTAGCTGAGGGATATGTAAATGACAGGTAAATTGGAACAACCTGCTGAAAAGACCAAGGAAGATCCTGATGACAGAACATTATTTTTTTAAGTTTAAGTTCAAGTTTAATTACATTCAAACATGCCTGAATGCAGCAAACAAAACAAAATTCCTTGGGCAAAGAAGCAAAGCACAGTACCAGTAATCATACATAGCACAAGACTCATATAGCACATATAAGACAGAAGTAAGCATAGGCACACAAAAAATATTTACAGCCCAAGTTCTAAGTGACATGTCTGTAAATTGATGGTGCATGGAGTGTTGTTGGCAAGAACAAGCAGCTCTCAACAGTCCTCAAATGAACGTGTGCACACAACCCAGCCTGTCTTCCATCGAGCAAACACTGGAGCGCAGTGCTAATGGGTAGGGCCAGCTCCCAATCCAATATGGATACTGCAGCACACCAACTATGGTGTCTCCCCTCCTGGACTGCTACAACAGGCAAGCCTGCAGCATTAGGCCTATTCCTTACTACAACCAAGGCCGCATGCTCCTTTAGAGACTTCCTCATTAATAATTGCACTTTCCTGCCTAGGAAAAAAAAGAGCATAACATGTAACATCGGTACTACATGTATTATTGGATGATAGAACTCTAAACGTTACACAATGTGAGCAATTACTCCGTGTGGATATTGTAATGTTTATGTAAAATCTTTCAAAGAGAAGCTGCTCACCTTTATTTGTGGCCACACAGTAACATTGCCTCATTCTGTAAAGTTATTCAGCTCCTGACCTCATTACAACATTGTTTGAAACATAGACAAAAGAGCCAAATGTGAAATAAGACCATAAGTTCATAGGCTGTAGGAGCAAAATTAGGCCATTTGTCCCATTGAGTCTGCTCCGCTATTTCATTATTGCTCATTTTTTATCCCTCTCAACATTTATTCTTCTGCCTCCCCCCATAAACTTTGACACTCTTACTAATCAACGATCTAACAGCCTCTGCTTTAAATATACCCAATGCATTGGCCCTCCTTGTCGCTTGTGGCACAGAATTCCACAAATTCACCACCCGCTCGCTAAAGAAATTCCTCCTTATCTCTATTCTAAGGGGACGGTCTTCTATTCTGAGGCTGTGCTTTCTGGTTCAAGACATCCCCCCTATAGTAAATATCTTCTCGACAGCCAATCTAGGCCTTTCAATATTCAATAGGTTTCAATAAGATCCGTCATTCTTCTAAACTCCAGAGAGAACATGCCCAGAGCCGTCAAACACTCCTCATATGTTAACCCTTTCATTTGCAACTTAATTTTCATGAATCTCCTCTGGACCCTCTCAAATGCCAGAAATTTTCTTAAATAAGGGGCCCAAAATTGCTCACAATACTCCAAGGGCAGTCTGACCAGTGCCTTATAAAACCTCCCATTACATGCTTGCTTTTATATTTTAGTCCTCTTGAAATGAATGCTACCATTCAATATGCCTTCCTTACCACTGACTCAGCTTGCAAGTTTACCCTTAGGAAGTCCCACACAAAGACTCCAAAGTCCCTTTGCAGCTCTGATTTCAGAATTTTCTCCCAGTGGAAAAAATAGTCTTCACCTATATTCCTTCTACCAAAGTGCATAACCATACACTTCCCAACATTATGCTCCATCTGCTACTTCTTTGTCCATTTTCATAAATTGTCAATGTTCTTTTGCAACACACACAAAATGCTGGAGGAACTTAGGAGGTCAGGCAGCACCCATGAAAATGAATTAACAGTCAACATTTCTGGCCAAGACCCTTTCTCAGGACTGGAAAGGAAGAGGGAAGACACCAGAATAAAAAGGTGGGGTGGGGAGGGGAGGGGATGGAGGACTAGCTAGAAGGTGATAGATGAAGCCAGATGGGTGGGAAAGGTTAAGAAGGAATCTGATGGGAGAGAAGAATGGACCTTGGGAGAAAGAGAAGGAGGTGTATCATGGGAAGGTGATAAGCAGATGAGAAGAGGCAGGAGACCAGAATGAGGAATAGAAGGAATTACAGAAAATTACAGAAATGCCATCAGGTTGGAGGCTACCCAGATGGAATGTGAGGTGTTGCTTCTCCAACCTGAGAGTGGCATCATCATGGCAAAAGAGGGGGCCATGGACTGACATGTCACAATGGGAATGGGGAGAGAAATTAAAATGGTTGGTCACTGACAGGTGGAGCAGAGGTGCTTGACAAAGTGGTCTCCCAATTTACTTTAGACCTCACCAATGCAGAGGAGCCACATAGACAACCCTAAAAGATTTGCAGGTGAATTGTTGCCTCACCTGGAAGCCCTGAATGGAGGCAAGGGAGAAGGTGAAAGGACAGGTGTATAATTTCTGTTTCTTAAGGGATATGTGCCAAGTGGGAGACTGGTTGAGAGGGACAAATGGACAAGGGAATCAGAGAGGGAGTGATTTTTGTATCCTTGTGAAAAGTGGAGGGGGGGGGGGAGTTAAAGATATATTTGGTTGGTGATAGGATTCAGCTGGCAGGATTTGTGGAGAATGAGGTGTTGGATGCAAAGGCTACAGGAAATGTATCCTTGGATGTTGAATTTCAAAAAAATGACCTGTCAATCTCTAGCTCTCAACAAGATCATCTACCTTATTCCAAATACTGTATGCATTCAAATATAATACCTTCAGTCCTGTATTCATCACCCTTTCAATTTTACTCCCACATTACACTTAGACATTTCCCACTGACTGCAATTTTGCCTTATCATCTGCCTGTCCTTCCTCACTGTCTCACTACACACTTTATACCAACTGCCTCATCCTCAGCCCTATCATTCTGGTTCCCATCCCCCTTCCCACCTGCCAAATTAGTTCAGGGGGAACCCTCACCAACAGCTCCATCAACCTTGCCTGCAAGGATATTGCTCCCCCTTGAGTTCCCATGTAACCCGTTCCTTTTGTACATATCATATCTGCCCTAGAAGAGATTCCAAAGATCCAGAAATCTGAAACCCTATCCCCTGCACCAATTCTTCACCCATGCATTCATCTGCCAAATCATCCTAATCCTACCCACAGTGGTGCATGACATAGGCAGCAATCCAGAGATTACTACTCTGGAGGTCCTACTTCTCAGCTTTCTATCCAACTCCCTATATTACTTCTTCAAGACCTCATCTCTTTTCTTACCCATGCCATTAGTACCAAAATATACCATGACTCCTGGCTGTTCACCCCTCCCCCACCCTTTAAAATGCTATGTACCCAATCTGAGACATCCCAGACCCTGTCACCTGGGAAGCAACATACCATCCATGTGACTCTCATGTCCACAGAATCTCCTGTCTGATCCTCTAACCATGGAATCCTATCACTACTGCATCCTCTTCTCCCTCCCCCTTTCCCTTCTGAGCCACGGAGCCAGGCTTAATGTCAGAGACCAGGTCGCTGCATCTTTCCCCCAACAGTATCCAAAGTGGAATATTTATTATTGAGCGGAATGGCCACAGGGATACTCTAAACTGGTGACCTATTCCTTTCCCCTCTCCCCACAATAACCCAGCTACCTGCCTCCTGCAACCTAGGAGTGGCTATCTCCCTCTTCCTCCTTTCTGTCACCTCTTCATTCTCCTGCATGAGCTGAAGTTCATCCCGCTGCAGCTCCTCAATGCAGATTCTAAGGAGCTGCACCTTGATGCATTTCATGCAGATGTAGATATCAGGGTGACAGCAGGTCTCACAGAGTTCCCACATCTCACACAAAGAACGTACTACTAACCCAGGACTGCTTGTGATGATTGAAGCCTGCTGAAAAGCCCCAAATGGCCCTGAGCTCTTTATAAAATCTGCACCACCTCAGCCAAACAAGCGAAGATTGAAGCCCGGTGAAAAGAATGTGAGTTACTGCCCTTGACTTCAAAGCAGGATTTGATTGAGGAAGACTTGGCTAATTGGCAATCAGGACCAAACCCCCCCCCCCCCCCCACCCCCGGAAGCTGGAATCATATCTAACACAAAGGAAGGTGGTTGTGGTGGGTGAAGGTCTATCACCTTAACCACAGGACATCTCTGCAAGAGTTCCTCAGATCCAGCCACCTTGAGTAGCTTGATCAATGATCTTCCTTCAGTCATAAGGTCAGTAGGAGGGACTTCTGTTGATGATGCAGTGTCAACACTATTTGCCACTCCTCAGATAAAGAAGTGGTCATCCAGGCCTGGGTCGATGTGTGGCAAGTAACATTTGCGGCACACAATGATGATATCGTGAGGAAAACATCCAGCGGTCAGCTCCCTGACATTCAATGGCATGACCAACACTGAAACCCCACTCTTGAGATCCTGGGATTACCGTTGACTGGAACCTGACACGGAGCAATCATATGTTGCAGCTCTATAAAACCCTGGTTAGACCACACTTGGAACGTTGTGTTCAGTTCTGGTTGCCTCGTTACAGGAAGGATGCAGAAGCTTGAGAGAGGATGCAGAGGAGCTTTACCCAGGATGCCGTCTGGATTAGAGAGCATGTCTGATGAGAATAGGTTGAGTGAGCTTGGGCTTTTCTCTTTGGAATGAAGTAGGATGAGAACTGACTTCGAAGAGCTATACAAGATGATAAGAAGTATAGATCGAGTGGATAGATGAAGACTTTTTTCGGACGGTATAAATGGCTAATACAAGGGGGTTAAAGTGATTGGAGGAAAGTATGGGGGGGAATGTCAAAGTTAAGTAATCTACACCTCAAGGACAGCAACAGTTCAAGGTTGCAGCCCACCTTTGAGGGCAACTAGGGATATGCAATCAAATGTTGGCTCAGCTCGTGAAACCCAAATCCTTTATGCCATATGTCATTTGTGAATGAATAAGTAATAAATCATGTAAGGAAATCAATAACCTGCCAAACACAACTGTAATTGAACAGCCAGCATGTTGGTAGATCAAATTTAACAGGATGGTCTGTAGGGTTTATTTATCAGCTGTCTGTTACTCCCAGGTAGAAATTGCTCCTATTAATGCATCTGAAAATCAAAATCATCTTAAACTTTTTGGCTTATGGAAAGAAGCTAGCAGCAAAGCAGGCTTGAGAAGGTCATCAGGAGAAAAGAAAGATTTACATAGAGTGACATAAGATCTATATGAAATAATATGAAGCATTGACACAGGACATTTGGCCCACACTATTCCTGCATCTACAATTCCACTTGCAGGCTCTTTTCACTCAGCTTAGAGAGCAGCTTGCTGGTGGTGGGTAGCACAGCCAGTAGGAGTTAGCATAACCCTAATATAGCACCAGCAACCTGGGTTCAATTACTGCCACTCACTGTCTGTAAGGGGCTTGTATATTCTCCAAGTGACCTCGTGGGTATCCTCACATTACAAAGGTGTACAGGTTCATAGGTTAATTGGTCATGTGTAATTGGGCAGCAGGAGCTCGGTGTGCTGAACAGCTCATTACTGTACTATATCTCCAAATTAATTAAAATCTTAATTTTATTATTATTTAATTATATTTAGAGATACAGCTCAAAACATACCCTTCCAGCCCAAAACAGCAACACTGCCCAGAAATCCACCTATTTAACACTAGCCAAATATCAGGACAATTTACAATGAACATTTAACCTACTAACTTTGGACGGTGGGAGGAAACCAGAGCACTGACCTACAGATGTAATCATTTCAACTGCACTTGCCTTTCTGGCAGTTCTTCTGTGCAGTTCAGCTCGTCTTTCAACTTCAACACCTGCTACAGGTCAGTTGTGACCTCTGAGTGGACAACTGAGAGAAGCAGAGCACAGGTTGAGCTGCAGGGCCAGATTCAATTGGCATCTGGCCCCTCGTTCTTATGCCCTTCGTAAGTTGTGAATGGATCAGCAACTGTCATTTAGAACAAAAGTCCAGGTAAATGGCCTAATTTTCTTATTTTTCCTTCTTTATTATATTTCTAAAATTTTCTAAAAGTCTAGAATTTAAGTAATTTATTTCATATTATGTCAAACTGTTTTTAAATGGCCCTACTTATCTGCAAACTATCAAAAACCAAATTGCACAGAGTGGTGGGTGGGTGGAAAGCACTGGCAGGGTTCATGGTAGACGCAGATACACCGGGGGCATTAAAAAAAACTCAGATAGCCAAATGGATGATAGAAAAATGGAAGGCTACTTAGGAGGGAAGGATTAGATTGGTCTTCAAAAAGGTTAGAAGATTGGCACAACATTGTGGACCAAAGGCCTGTAATGTACTGTGGCGTTCTAAGTTCTAAAATCAACAGGATGCTCGGGGGTAGGGGATGGGTTGGCCACAGGGTCAGCATCCAAAGTATAATTCCTGCTTGTCACCTGCTCCACAACCTGAGATAGCAGCCAAGTCTCAAGATCAATAAGTGACACTGAATTGCAAATAAACGCATAGTAGCAGCAGTAGAGCGATCACTCGAGTTGACTGTGATGTTCTCTGTCTATCGGTGTGTCTCCTGATCACTGTAGAGGCCGATCCAGCAACCACATATTTTGGCACACTACGCAACTTAAACCGGGATGTTAGGTGGATCTCCTTACTGGAGAACGCTTGCGTATGACATTTGCACAGGCAGCCGCTACCTGCCCTTGACAGATTGGGGTCAGAGTGCAGTAGCATGGAGTGCAAGACGACTTTCACTGCTACAGCCTTTGTTCACCTTCGCTGCTGTTGTGATGTGTCATCATCATCTTCCAGCTCTACTTCTGAGATCTTAGTTGGATCACTTTATCTCCCACTTGGCCTTACTGCCAAGGTGACCCCATCAGGAACTAGGCACCAGAAGGCTAAACTCCAGAGGGAAAGAGAAAAGCACAGAGCCTCAACGTTATATTCCTTATTCCCTTCTTTTTTGGTTAACTTTCATTTAAATTCTGTATGAACTTTGTATTAAAACATATTTCTGAGGTTTACTACTTGCTTCAAGGATGGTGACAGAGACCAAGTATTCCCACATTGCGATGTCTGGTAAGTGCAGATTAAACGTGGAGTAACCCGGAAAATTAGCTTTCACTCCACTAGGTTGAGCTGCTTAAGACATAGATCATATTTGAAAGAGAGGACAACATTGGTTAGAAAAATATATATACGCACAACATTGAAAGAATAAAAATGATGCTGTCGCTAAGATAATATTTTAATATCTGCAGATGCCTTATTTAATTGGGAGCAGCTGTGCCTGAAGATTCCAAGCCAGTTGTACTTATCTGATTTGTTCGTATTTTCATGGCAAATGAGAAATTAACTGGATTTCAAAATATTCAAATCAAATTCAGATGTTGCTGGGGCAACGTGCTGATACTGGTCTGTTAATTATGAAGACTACACTTAATTTTTTTTCTTAAAATAGTCTACCTTTTCTGTTTGGGGCAAGCTTCACAATGCGACAAAAGTGTATCACGTGGGTATGACTAACAGATTTGCTTGAAATAGTTATAAAAGACAGAGGACATGCCAAGCTTGGTGATGCGTCATTTGTAGGTTTTTCTCCTGACAGTCATCAAAAGTGGATTGTGAATCTTTATTGTATTAAGGCTACCCTCTTTCCAAAAGACGAAAAGTACGAGGTAGATACGTAACAGGAGATGTTGTTCAGATAGATACCTGAATGACATCCCTCTGTGGATGTGTCACTGTTGTTCAAAATAAAGATAATAATCCTCTCGTCTGATCCCTGTCGTGCACTTCCCATTTGTCTTTCTTTTCCCCATTTCTGTCCTTTTCACCATCTTTAGATTTCAGATTACGTTGTATGCCTTCTTCGAAATAAAATCTGTAAATAAAACCTAATATTGTAGCTGCTGCTCTGGGTTTTAATGTCTTCAGTTAAGCTTAAGACTTTGCTGGGCTAAGCAATGATGGGCACCAAAGAGGAGAAAAAGATTAAAACTGTTTGTTAAATACGTAGAATTTACATGTAAAACACAGGATATTCTTCATAAACTATACGTGTACTTAAACTCAGCGGCCACTTTATTAGGTACAGGAGTGGATCCCGCTGTGGTCTTCTGCTGCTGTAGCCCATCCCCCTCAAGGTTTGACATACTATACATTCAGAGATGGTTTTCTGCACACCACTGTGGTAACATATAGTTATTTGAGTTACTGCTGACTTCCTGTCAGCTTGAACCAATCTGGCCATTCTTCTCTGACCTCTCTCATTCACAAGGCATTTTTGTCCACAGAACTGCTATTCACTGGATGGTTTTTTTGGGGGGTTTTTTGCTGTAAATTCTGGAGACTGTGTGCATGAAAAACTCAGGAGATCAGCAATTTCTGAGATACTCAAGTCTCCCCATCAGTCATCAACAGTCATTCCACAGTCAAAGTCACTTAGATCACATTTCTTACCCCTTTCCAATGTTTGGTCTGAACAACAATTGAACCTCTTGATCACATCTGCATGTTTTAAGTATGAGCTGCTGCCATATGATTGGCATTAATGAGTAAACAATCAACGTTTCGGGCCGAGACCCTTCTTCAGGACTCTGTAAGTTCTCCAACATCTTGTGTGTGTTGCTTTGGATTTCCATCATTGCAGACTTTCTCATGTTTGAGGTTACTACTTTATTAGGTGTACATAATAAAGTGGCCACTAAGTGTATATTTCATTTCTATTTACTTTAACTCACATTACCTTATGTAGTTAGTTATCTTTCTCTTGATTGTTTCTGTGGTATTCATCACAACCAATACATTTAGCAGCTAGTTAAGAACACAGCAACAATTGGAAGTTCTACTCCAGTATTCAGTAAGATCACCAATGGTCCACATCTTCATATTGCCCACTTGCCGAATAAAACCAACCAATAGCAATTGTGGATTTTTTAAGTTGTTCCAACGTCAATATTTTCTTAGCAGAGTGTTTCAGGGACACAAAGAAATGAAAGATGGACAAGGAGATAATGGAAATAATATCTTGTCCTTTAGTATTAAGTTTTTATTTCTGAGTCCCTTATAAAATAGTTTCAGTCGATCATCTTGTTTTTGAACTACTTTTGTAAATATGCCTGAAGAGTAACAATACAGACAGTTGTCAGCTGAACAGAATCAACGAGCCATTTGGATAGTTCACAATGATTTAACGGCTCTGTGGCGATTCTTACAAACAGGATTTTTTCATTTCCAGATGTTTTAAATAAAAAGATTAAATTCATATCCTCAAATTTTCACGGTGGGATTTGAAGTAATAGATTTTGATCCTTCTAAAATCTATTCATACTAGCATTCAAATACCTAGTTTTTACATCACATAACAAAATGAAGGGTACAGCTAACAGAGAAAGAGAAATTGTTTCCTTCGATGGTAGGGTCAAGAACCAGAGATAATAGAATAAAGATAAATGGCAAAAGAACCAAGTGTGACGAGAATCTAGAAGGTACTGCTGTGTGGAGAGTGATGGGAGTTGGTTTGTAGGGATAAATCCAGTTAGAGTCACTCAAAAGATAAATGGATAAGTTTTCAGATAATGGCTGATGAACTTCTAATCAAACAGTTAAATAGCAAAACTCAGTTGTTCAAAAGTATTTCGAAGAAATCGCTGAAACATGGCACTCTCCACCTTTGTCTTGCTGCTTGGCTCAATGAAAAGGGATCATGCCACGTTCAACCTAAAAATCACATTAGCTAAAGGTAGAATTTCAACCTCGTTGCTAACCAATTAGCATATGTCGAAAGAAAATTAATCTTTACTGATCTTCAACATTTCATCTCCCAAAAAAGCTTTTAGTCTGATTAACCCTGACACTGGAGCCAATAGTAAAGAGGATTCATTCCCTTTTACATCACCGCAACGCACAAAGCATTTTTAAACTGCTGAAGTGAATGTAGCAGCATTTGAAGTTGAAGCCAATATTATTACCATACAATTCCCACATAAATAAGTTCCTTCTTGGACTCCTTAGCAAATCATGCTTGCCACTGAGGAATTATTCCTGATGTCCAACAAGGGGCCAGTGAATGGACAGGACTGTAGGGCTCTCAAAGTTCAAAGTAATGAGGCTACCACTGAAAAGGACAGCTCAAAGTGAAACCTTAATCTCTACTGGTACCACAGGGGAAAAGTGATATTAGTTTCCATTTATACCCATTCAATGCCATATTCTCTCAAGTAGGGCAAACACTGAAAACCCCAGATTATAAAAGATCTCCCTTAATTCTTAATTTATAACCAAGCTGACAATATCAGAACCAGATTGTGATTATAAGGTAAACAAGCATTGATTGCTCTGGAGAATATTCAATTTAGGATAAAAATTAATTTACCAATTAAAATTTATTCAATTGCAATATTGTTCTACAATTATCTCCATGTAGAAAACCAATAGGAATTGAAATTCTGAGTGTATGTGAACATTGGAATCCAGATTTACCTGATATCTCTGCTCAGACATTAGTGCACAATGGGTACCAATTGGTTTGAAACTTATCAAATCACATGATGGATGACAGGATCATATAGTCTGAGATCAGTGGCACACAGGATATGTCATACGATGGGTTACTGATAGTACATGGGGTTGTAAAGTGTGCCAGTCAATAATCAAGGTCGTACTGCAAGGTAGTAATACATTGGGCCATACAGTTGGTTAACAACTGTACACACACTTTTTATACTCTGTAGCTTATTGACAATAATGGATCATACAATCCATAAGCAAGAGTACACAGGTGGGTTACAAACAGTACAAACACTGCAATTAACAGTGCACAACTTGGATCACACAGTGGGTAATTGACAATACTCAAACTAGACTAGTGACAGTAGACGCATTGGCATATGGAAAAGGTTACTGACAATACAAGGGATGATCTCATGCTGTAACTGGAGGATTGAACTGTAAATGTGTGGCAATGAACAATTCAACTGATTTGTATCATTCCGTTTCTAATGGAGCTTGCAATTCCTGTTTGGTAATCTGCCAGATGGATTTGTCTTTCTTTCTTAATCCAGCTACGTTCAAGAAAACTGAACATCCACAGAGCCAGCAATTTAAAAAAGGGAAGAATGGTAAAATTAAGTCGTGCTGAAAACTGCTTGTACACAGAAAAGGTCAAGGGTAATTCTAAGCGAGAGCCTGGCCGGGAAAGAAAATGTAGTTATTTAAATCCTTTGTTTATTACCACTTCCTGCTCAGTTGTCATTTACGCTCCTTGTGTGAAAGACCTGTTAGGACATCCCTGAGTCATTGACATTTATGATTAGTGTCAGGAGACAAGAGCACCAAATAAATTGCATGAGACACATCACAAGGGACTATTGTCATAGCAACAAAGCACAGTAGCATGGTTTCTCCATGGAAACCAGTCATCCCTGAGAATACTAATACATACCAGCACAACATGAAGTTAGAAGAAGTCGTAAAAGATAACCTTGCATAAAAATATATTATTTTCCCATTCCATTTAGTATGAAAATATTTACTGAAATTGTCAGAGATGGAACACTCAAAATTTCTGTACGATATATATATGATAAAGAAAATGGGAACATTTACGCAGTTATACTGAAAGAGCAGAGAAATGTGATTTATCAGACAAATAACCAAGAGCTAAGAAGTACAAAGGTACCATAGGCCTTTACTATGATGGTGATATTTTCGATTAGGCAAGCATATTCCCAAGAAATTCATTCCTGGTTTGCAGCAAAAAAAAATAGTATTGGAGAGCTGCTCACAACCTTTGAAATTAATTCCACTGACTTTAATGCAATCAACTTCAGAGGCAAGGTACAAGGAGCTGACAGAAATGCATAGAATTTTATACAATGACCAGGGATTTATTCCTCTGCACATAAATCTTAAGGGCGCGCGCACGCACACACACAAAATCTTCTATCATTTATTGTTGCAAAAGGCATTTCCCTTGAAGGAGACAAGACAGAATCAACAGCACTCAACAGCTTTATTTCTTTATTCCACCCCCCACACCCCACCACCAATTTCTAACAGATCTTTCATTTTACCCTTATGATAGAACATTGTACTGTGTTCAGTTTTGGTCTCCAAATTTGAGGAAGGATATTCTTGCTAGATAGATAGATAGATAGATACTTTATTCATCCCCATGGGGAAATTCAACTTTTTTTCCAATGTCCCATACACTTGTTGTAGCAAAACTAATTACATACAATACTTAACTCAGTAAAAAATATGATATGCATCTAAATCACTATCTCAAAAAGCATTAATAATAGCTTTTAAAAAGTTCTTAAGTCCTGGCGGTAGAATTGTAAAGCCTAATGGCATTGGGGAGTATTGACCTCTTCATCCTGTCTGAGGAGCATTGCATCGATAGTAACCTGTCGCTGAAACTGCTTCTCTGTCTCTGGATGGTGCTATGTAGAGGATGTTCAGAGTTATCCATAATTGACCGTAGCCTACTCAGCGCCCTTCGCTCAGCTACCGATGTTAAACTCTCGAGTACTTTGCCCACGACAGAGCCCGCCTTCCTTACCAGCTTATTAAGACGTGAGGCGTCCCTCTTCTTAATGCTTCCTCCCCAACACGCCACCACAAAGAAGAGGGCGCTCTCCACAACTGACCTATAGAACATCTTCAGCATCTCACTACAGACATTGAATGACGCCAACCTTCTTAGGAAGTACAGTCGACTCTGTGCCTTCCTGCACAAGGCATCTGTGTTGGCAGTCCAGTCTAGCTTCTCGTCTAACTGTACTCCCAGATACTTGTAGGTCTTAACCTGCTCCACACATTCTCCATTAATGATCACTGGCTCCATATGAGGCCTAGATCTCCTAAAGTTCACCACCATCTCCTTGGTCTTGGTGATATTGAGACGCAGGTAGTTTGAGTTGCACCATATCACAAAGTCCTGTATCAGTTTCCTATACTCCTCCTCCTGTCCATTCCTGACACACCCCACTATGGCCGTGTCATCAGCGAACTTCTGCACATGGCAGGACTCCGAGTTATATTGGAAGTCTGATGTGTACAGGGTGAACAGGGAGCTATTGAGGGAGTGCAGCGTAGGTTCACGAGGTTAATTCCCGGGATGGCGGGACTGTCATATGATGAAAGATTGGAGCGACTGGGCTTGTATACACTGGAATTTAGAAGTATTAGAGGGGATATGGTTGAAACATACAAGATTATTAAGGGATTGGACATGCTAGAGGCAGGAAAAATGTTCCCGATGTTGGGGGAGTCCAGAACCAGAGGCCACAGTTTAAGAATAAGGGGTAGGCCATTTAGAACAGAGTTGAGGAAAAACTTTTTCACCCAGAGAGTTGTGGATCTATGGAATGCTCTGCCTCAGAAGGCAGTGGAGGCCAATTCTCTGGATGCTTTCAAGAAAGAGTTAGATAGAGCTCTTAAAGATAACGGAGTCAAGGGATATGGGGAGAGGGCAGGAACGGGGTACTGATTGTGGATGATCAGCCATGATCACACTGAATGGCGGTGCTGGCTCGAAGGGCCAAATGGCCTACTCCTGCACCTTTTGTCTAACAGGGAAAACTGATAACATTTTAAACCAATTTCATTCTGTTCCACCATTAACCTCATATCAGGCCTCATATCAGGCTCCATAGAATGTGTCCATCTAATTGGTTACTTTGATTGGGATAAACACTACAAATTTTATCAAGGTGAAACCAGTGTGAAAGGCTACTCATCTATCTCAACTCCACTGATCTACTCATAACTTTGTGTGCTGATACCTTTATTTCACTGACATCCCAGTATGATCTCCAAATTTGTCCTCTGCTTATTTGAACATAATCTCCTTCTTTGTGGATTGAGGCAATGTTCTAGATTTATCTGATTCACACTATTCATTGTCTCATATATTATTTTTTATCTAAATACTCTAAGATTTCATAGTCTTTCCTGCTCTTCATAGTCTGGTACCCAAGCAGCTGTAACCGATGAGAAAGTGAAGATGTGAAATGGGGCTGATGCAGTGGCAGAGCCAGAAGAACTTCTGCATCACAGCTCCAAAAACGAGTATCAGTCCTCATCTCTGGTACCATCAGTGAGGAGTTTGCACATTGTCCCTGTGACCTTGTCAGTGTCATCTGAGTGATCCAGTTTCCTTCCACACACACACACGTACACACAGAGTCATATTACATTATTTGGCCTGTACTGTTGTGCCAACCTTTCAACCTACACCAGGATCAATCCAATCCTTCTCTCCTACACAGCCTTCCATTTTTCTATCATCCATGTGCCCATCTAGAAGTCTCTTTAATGCCACTAAGATATTTGCCTCTACCACCACCCTTAGCATGGTGTTCCACACACCCACCAATCTGTGTAAAGAACTTACCTCTGATACCCCCCTCCATTCTTTCCTCCAGTCACCTTAAAATTAGGCCACCTCCTATTAGCCACTTCCACCCTGGGGAAAAAACCTGGCCATCCTTTTGATCTATGCCTCATCTTCTTGTACACCTCTATTAAGTCACTTCTCATCCTCCTTCACTCCAGACAGAAAAGTCCAGTTGAAGAGAATGTGGGAAGAATAAATAATGGGATTAAATACGATAGCATAAAATAGGTGATTGCTGACATCTGCTGACTCAGTGAGATAAAGGGCCTGTCTCTGCACTGTCTCTCTCTTTGAAGGCTTCAAGGCCTGGCTCCAATGAGTAATTCTGGTCAAGTATGGACCAACTCATTCAGGATATTTCAACTCCTCCAAGTATCTTCAACACACACAGTTCTGACAAGGCTACCTGCCACTTTTGGCATCTCACAGGTTAAGGCAAAAAGCCAGGTGATATGCTTAGTATCCCCATGTCACCAGTGCCCTTGGCATCATCCAAGCTATTCATCCATCCTCTGGTCTATTCTTAGGTGATCTGTTGGGCACAGTTCTTTTCCAACACAAGAGGAAGAGGTGACCATGTCCAAAACTATGATTAGTCCCAGTAATAAGACAGGTAGCTTCCTCAGACAGATGTGGCTAATGCTTGCTGACCAAAGCTGTATGTCATTATAAAGCCATGCACCCAGGGGTAAAGGAAAATACATTGCTGATGCATGTCATTTCAGCAGATGTTCCAGGTATAGGTATTTTTCCAAGGGCCAAAGCAAAGAGTCAGAGCTAGGGTAAGGACGTACACATGCACTGATTGACCTCCTCAAATCAGGACAGTCAGATGTGCACCAGAAACCCAATGCTTTCTCTTAACCCAGATTTTCCTCCGTAATTTGGTGATAAATATAGATGGTGGTGTCAAATAAACCAAAGAGTACTACAGCATCAAGCCCATCAGTTGATTTATAACCAGTGTAAGTCCCACAGAGTAGTACTTGGAGCAGTCATGTCCAGCACCTCAAGATTTTTCAGATTTAAGCTTCTTTAATGGGACTCCCAGAAAGAAGAAGTGTATTGTTTTTTATCTGGAATAAAACACATTAGTCTGATTGAAAATGTTAAGTTTTCTCACGGTTCACTGCAATGCACATAGAATAGTACAGCACAGTACAGGCCCTTCGGCCCACAATGTTGTGCCGACCCTTAAACCCTGCCTCCCATATAACCCCCCGCCTTAAATTCCTCCATATACCTGTCTAGTAGTCTCTTAAATTTCAAAAATTTCACCAGTGTATCTAATAGATGGAATATTTTATATTTCCAAGCTTTACATTTCACCAAAGACAGAAATTCACCAGTGACTGTCTGAAATCATGAACCATCACTATGAAAACAGAAAATACATGGCAAGGGAAAAGTGCCGTCTAGATTTCATAATATAGCAGCAGAAAACAGTTCACAAATGCAGCAGTTTGCTGGATCCCACAATAGATCGGCCTGTACTTAGTTATGATGGCAGAACAGCATAAAGACACCAACTGGTGACAACATTAAAAGTTTATTGCAAACAATCATTACATCCTGGGTCATTGTACACTGAGGTTAGATACTCTACATCCCAAAAACAAAATGCTGGAGAAACTCAGAGCATCAGTCAGCACCTGTGGTGGCAAATGGGCCATCGACATTTCAGGTCGAGACCCTCCATCTGGACTGAAAGAGTAGAGAGAAGATGGTCAGTATATAGAGGTCATGGAAAGAGTTGGCAAGCATCAGTGGATACGGTGAAGTGGCTGGCAGATGGAGGAGAGATGAATGGAGCAGCTGCGGATAATGGAAAGCAAGGTGAAGTGTGGAACCAAGGGAGTTGGGGAGGGGAGCGGAGAATATTGGGGGGGGTGGTGGAAAGACCTCTGGCATGATCCCGGAGGACTAAAAGATAGCAAATGTCACTCCACTCTTTAAGAAGGGTAGAAGGCAAAAGAAAGGAAATTATAGGCCAGTTAACCTGACTTCAGTGTTGGAGTCTATTATTAAGGATGAGGGTTCGGGGTACTTGGAGAGTAATGACAAAATAAGTCAAAGTCAGCATGATTTCTGTAAAGGGAAAACTTGCCTGACAAATCTGTTAGAGTTCTTTGAGGAAGTAACAAACTGGGTAGAAAAAGGAGAGGCAGTGGAGGTCATCTATTGGATTTTCAGAAGGCATTCGATAAGGTGCCGCACATGAGGCTGCTTCACAAGATAATATCCTATGGCATTACAGGAAAGATTTTGGCAGGGATAGTAGAATGGCTGACAGGCAGGGGGCAGTGAGTGGGAATAAATGAGGCCTTTTCTGGTTGGGTGCTGATGACAAGTGGTGTTCCTTGGGGGCTAGTATTGGGACCGCTATTATTCACATTGTTTGTCAATGATTTAGATAATGGAATTGATGGCATTGTGACAAAGTTTGTGGATGGTATGAAGATAGGTAGAGGGGCAAGTAGTGCTGAGGAAGCATTGCAATTGCAGCAGGACTTAGACAAATTGGAAGAATGGGTAAACTGGGGCAGATGGAATACAGTGTTAGGAAATGTACGATAATGCATTTTGGTAAAAGGAGCAATAGTGTGGACTGTTATCTAAATGGGGAGAAGGTTCAAACATCAGAGGCACAGGGAGACTTAGGAGTCCTTGTGCAAGTCTCCCAGGAGGTTAATTCACAGGTTGAGTCTGTGGTAAAGAAGGCAAATACAATGTTGGCATTTAGTTCAAGGGGAATAGAATATAAAAGCAAGGAGATAATGCTGAGGCTTAGTAAGACACCAGTCAGGCTGCACTTGGAGTATTGTCAACAGTTTTGGGCCCCATATCTCAGAAAGGATGTGTTGTCATTGGAGAGAGTCCAGAGGAGGTTCATGAGGATGATTCTAGGTATGAAGGGGTTAACATATGAGGAGTGTTTGGCAGCTTTAGGGCTGTACTCACTAGAATTTAGAAGAATGCGGGGGAATCTTATTGAAACCTGTCGAATGTTGAAAGAACTAGATAGGGTGGATGTGGAGAGGATGTTTCCTATGGTGGCGGTATCCAGAACTAGAGGGCACAGCCTCAGAATTGAGGGGTGATCCTTTATAACAGAGGTAAGGAGGATTTTTTTTTAAGTCAGAGAATAGCAAATCTGTGGAATGCTCTGCCACAGGCTATGGTGGAGGCCAAGTCCGTGTGTATACTTAATTTGGAAGTTGGTCATTTCCTGATCGGTCAGGGCATCAAAGTTCATGGCAAGAAGGCAGGTGTATGGAATTGAGTGGGATCCAGGATCAGCCATGATGGAACTGTGGAGCAGACTTGATGGGCTGAATGGCCTAATTCTGCTCCTATGTCCTATGGAACTCAGTGGAAGTTACTTGTGCATGATGGGCAGATGGGAATATGGGGGGGCGGTGGGGGGGTGTGGAAGGGACCCAGGCAGATGAGAATATTGGTGGTGGGGGTGAAGGGGACCTTGTGAAAGGTACTTGTGGGTGATGGGCAGGTGCAGTAGATGTAAGAAAGAAATGTGGTGATTGGGAGCAGAGAGAAGTGTTGGGTGAGTGAATGTAGGAGCAATTGGGCAGATCTGGAGGAGAGAGGGAGAAAAGTGATAGGGGAGGTTACTTAAAACTAAAGAATCCAATGCTCATACAATCCAATTTTGGTTTGTAAACACCCCCCCCCCCCCCCCCGCACCACCCAAGTGGAATATAAAGTGCTTTTCCTCAAGTTTGCATTTGGCCTTCCCCTGGTAGTGGTGGAAACTGACAATTATTAGGCTGCTGTTTCCCTGGGACTTCTAGAACTCCCAGGGACTCGTAAATGTTCACGAGTGCATTCAACATTCAACCTTTCATGTGAAGAGTTAATAAAATCAGCTGTTCAAGGTAGGTACTTGCTATCCAGGAATCCATACACATACACAAAAAATTAAAAGCTAATATTGTAATAAGAAAAGTCCACGTGATTAGAAACAATTTCATGTTAAGTAAAGGCCCAGCCTAAATTTTGCAAGGGAATACTGCCATCTATAGACAGTTTTAATCCCAATCCCAGTGAATAACAGTGAACTAACAAAAGACAAATTGCCGAAGGAAGTTGAAAGGGTCAAGCAGCACCTGTGGAGGCAAAAAATTTCAGGTAAAAACCCTGGAACAAAATACATAAAGTCCCAAAGAATTGCCAGTGATGAAATAAAAATAGAAAATGCTGGAAGTACTCAGCAGGTCAGGTAGAAAGTAGAAGAGATTTATGTTTCAGATGAAAGACCCTTCCATCGGTTTGGAAATAACAACTCTATTTCCTTTTCCATATGCACAATCACACCTATTAAGGGCTTTAATTGTTTGTTTTTATTTGCATGTACTTATCATATTTATGAAAGCACTCCAGTGCCGGCAGACAGAACTAATCACCAACTTTGATAAAGTTTGGCATTCAATTTCAATTGTTTTTTAAAATCAAAGTATGCATCTGTCACAATATACTACCTTGAGATTCATTTTCTTGCAGGCACTTACAGGAAAATAAAGAAATAGAGCGGAGTTTATGAAAAAACTATATAAAACAAAGACTGACAAACATCCAATGTGCAAAGGGCTGCCAGTGAAATGTAAAAAGTAAATAAATAATACTGAAAACATGAGCTGTAGAGTCATTGAAAGTGAGTCCTTAAGTTGTAGAGTTCAGTTCAGTGTTAAGGTGAGTAAAATTATCCATCAACACACATAAAAAGCTGGTGGAATGCAGCAAGCCAGACAGCATCTATAGGAAGAAGTACAGTTGACGTTTCGGGCCGAGACCCTTCGTCAGGACTAACTGAAAGAAGAGATAGTAAGAGATTTGAAAGTGGGAGGGGGAGGGGGAGATCCGAAATGATAGGAGAAGACAGGAGGGGAGGGATGAAGCTAAGAGCTGGAAAGTTGATTGCGTATTGCTTGAGTTTTCAGCATCGGCAGATTTCCTCGTGTTTGCATTTTTATATTCACTACTGCAAAGCCTCTTCCAGTGATGCCCACACTGAAGTAGTTTAAATCTTCTCTTCGACAGGAGTTTAGTGAAACCCTCTCCCACTGCTCCCCATCTATAATTTCTTCGGCCCTTCAACTTTTCGACACCCTTTTGCCAATCTTCTCCTATCATTTCGGATCTCCCCCTCCCCCCACTTTCAAATCTCTTACTATCTCTTCTTTAAGTCAGTCCTGACGAAGGGTCTCAGGCCAAAACGTCGACTGTACTTCTTCTTATAGATGCTGCCTGGCCTACAGCGTTCCACCAGCATTTTGTGTGTTGCTTGAATTTCCAGCATTTGCAGATTTTCTCGTGTTTGTGTAAAATTATCCATGTTGGTTCCAGAGCTTTATGGTTGAAGGGTAATAACTGTTTCTGAACCTGTGATGTGGGCCTCAAGGCTCCTGTACCTCCTGCCCGATAGTGGTAGTGAGAAGAGAGCATGGCCTGGATGGTGCAGGTCCTTGATTACGGATGCTGCTTCCTTGTGGCAGCAGCGCTCCTTGTAAACGTGCTCAGTGATAGGGAGGCCTTTGCCCGTGATGGACGAAGTGTATCCACCACTTTTTGTAGATTTTTCCGTTTCCAGGCCATGATGCAACCAGTCAGGATACTCTGCACCATGCATCTATAGAAATTTGTCAAAGTTTTAGATGACATGCTAAATCTATACAGAGTTCTAAGAAAGTAGAGGCACTGTCATGTCCATTGTGATGGCACTTATCTGCTGGCTTTAGGACAGATCCTCTGATATGGTAATACCAGGGAATTTAAAGCTACTGACCCTCTCCACCTCCGATTCCCTCATGAGTACTGGGTTTACAGACCTCTTTTTCCTCCTGTTGGCAATAATCAGCTATTTGATTTTGCTGACATTGAGTTGTTGTTACACACCATTCAACCAGATTTTCAATCACTCTCCAATATGCCAATTCATCACCATCTTTGATCTGGCCAAAAACAACAACATTTCAACACTTAACACATGCAAGATAAAAAATAAATCCTGCTGGATTTAGGCAGTCCTCATGACCTTTCTGGATAGCAGGTTGAAAATCAGAACTAGTGTGGTCCCAACTGCTTCAAAAGAGGCAAGTGAAATGAGTGATTTTAACAATACCCCTATCAGTGTTAAACTAGTTTTGTGCCATTACATAGGCCTAGTTATTTGTTAATTGCATTCAGTTGCCTGGACTCGTATTAATGGAATCCAAAGAGTTTACGCTTGTATTTATTACAGTCAAAAGGCCTATGCCAGTGTTAATGTCACCCCATAGGGCGACCTGGTATTAATGCTGTACACTATGGCTCGACAAATGTTGACGACACATAGAGGCTCTCTTACAGTACTAATACCTTTCAGGTCCATGCCAAGAATAATGTCATTCTTTAAGTCTGTAACTGACACCATATGTAAGTTTATCTACAGTTATTTAATATTTTACTCCATTATTGTCTTCCGCGGTGCAAAGCGGAGGGCAAACATAAATGGAGATGTGGAGAAAGCGAACCAGCTGAACAACTTCTTCAATAGGTTCGACAGCACAATCTCATCCTCACCGCAGAACTCCACACCAGGCTTGTCTTTCTACTCGTCCTCCCTCTTACTTCCCTCACAGGAAAATAGCCACTCAGAGGAGACCTTGCCCACGCCCAGGATTACGGCTGCACAGGTGGAAGGTCAACTGAGGAAGATCTGTACCAGCAAGGCGGCTGGACCGGATGGAGTATCCCCACGATTACTGAGGGCCTGTGCGACTGAGCTGGGAGAACCCCTACAGCGCATCTTCAACATGAGCCTGGAGCAGAGAAGAGTACCCAGACAGTGGAAAACATCCTGTATCGTCCCGGTACCGAAGAAACCACAACCAAAGGAGTTGAATGACTTCAGACCTGTTGCCTTGACGTCGCACATGATGAAGACCATGGAGCGGCTGATAATACAGAATCTGAGGCCACAAACCAGGCACGCCCAGGATCCTCTTCAGTTTGCGTATAAGGAGAAGGTGGGAGTGGAGGATGCTATCACGTATTTGCTGCACAAATCCCTCTCTCACCTGGATGGGGTCAGTGGTGCTGTGAGGATTACATTCCTGGACTTCTCTAGTGCCTTTAACACCATCCAGCCCAAGATCTTAAGGCACAAACTAACGGAGATGGGAGTAGACTCTCACATGGTGGATTGGATAGTGGACTACTTGACAGATAGACCTCATTTTGTGCGGTTGGGAGACTGTAGGTCTGACACGGTGGTCAGCAGCACAGGAGCGCCGCAGGGGACCGTGCTCTCTCCGGTCCTGTTCACCCTGTACACATCAGACTTCCAATATAACTCGGAGTCCTGCCATGTGCAGAAGTTCGCTGATGACACGGCCATAGTGGGGTGTGTCAGGAATGGACAGGAGGAAGAGTATAGGAAACTGATACAGGACTTTGTGATATGGTGCAACTCAAACTACCTGCGTCTCAATATCACCAAGACCAAGGAGATGGTGGTGGACTTTAGGAGATCTAGGCCTCATATGGAGCCAGTGATCATTAATGGAGAATGTGTGGAGCAGGTTAAGACCTACAAGTATCTGGGAGTACAGTTAGACGAGAAGCTAGACTGGACTGCCAACACAGATGCCTTGTGCAGGAAGGCACAGAGTCGACTGTACTTCCTTAGAAGGTTGGCGTCATTCAATGTCTGTAGTGAGATGCTGAAGATGTTCTATAGGTCAGTTGTGGAGAGCGCCCTCTTCTTTGTGGTGGCGTGTTGGGGAGGCAGCATTAAGAAGAGGGACGCCTCACATCTTAATAAGCTGGTAAGGAAGGCGGGCTCTGTCGTGGGCAAAGTACTGGAGAGTATAACATCGGTAGCAGAGCGAAGGGCGCTGAGTAGGCTACGGTCAATTATGGAAAACCCTGAACATCCTCTACATAGCACCATCCAGAGACAGAGAAGCAGTTTCAGCGACAGGTTGCTATCGATGCAATGCTCCTCAGACAGGATGAAGAGATCAATACTCCCCAATGCCATTCGGCTTTACAATTCAACCGCCAGGAGTAAGATATGTTAAAGTGCCGGGGTTAGGACTCAATGTATTTAAGTAAACTACTTAAGAACTTTTTAAAAGCTATTTATTAATGCTTTTTGAGAGGGTGATTTTAGATGCATATCATATTTTTACTGAGTTAAGTATTGTATGTAATTAGCTTTGCTACAATAAGTGTATGGGACATTGGAAAAAATGTTGAATTTCCCCATGGGGATGAATAAAGTATCTATCTATCTATCTATCTAATAGGTTTATGCTACTGTTGGGGCAACGGTGGGCTGGTCTATACCACTCACATCCATACCAGTGTCAGTGCCACCCACATCTGTTGCCATTCCACAGGCTTCAGCCAGCATCGATCCAATCAATAGATTTCATCCATTGTTAATGATATTAAGGAGGCCTATACCAGAGTCTCAGCCTAACTGTTTATTCCCCTCCATAGACACTGCCTCTTTTACTGATTTTCTTCAGAATTTTGTGCATTAACCTTCAGGTCCAGTCCAGGTTATTCAGTAAGCCCCTGCCTGTGCTGATTTTATTTCATAGAAACACAAAAAACCTACAGCACAATACAGGCCCTTCAGCCCACAATGCTGTTCCGAACATGTACTTACTTTAGAAATTACCTAGGGTTACCCATAGCCCTCTATTTTTCAGGTTCCACGTACCTATCCAGGAGTCTCTTAAAAGACCCTATCGTATCCACCTCCACCACTGTCACCGGCAGCCCATTCCACGCACTCACCACACTCTGCGTAAAAAGCTTAACCCTGACATCTCCTCTGAACCTACTTACATGCACCTTAAAACTGTGCCCTCTCGTGCTAGCCATTTCAGCCCTGGGAAAAAGCCTCTGACTATCCACATGATCGATACCTCTCATTATCTTATATACCTCTATCAGGTCACCTCTCATCCTCCGTCGCTCCAAGGAGAAAAGACCAAGTTCACTCAACCTATTCTCATAAGGCATGCTCCCCAATCCAGGCATCATCCTTGTAAATCTCCTTAGCACCCTTTCTATAGTTTCCACATCTGCCTGCTTCAATCCCTCTACCAAGCATTTATCCTCCACCTCACTCTACTCCTATACTCACTGTTGCGTGGCACAGGCAGTAATCCCGAGATTACTACCTTTGAGGTCCTGCTTCTCAACTTCCTTCCTAACTCCCTGTAATCTGTTTTCAGGACCTCTTCCCTTTTCCTACCTATGTCGTTGGTACCAATATGTACCACAATCTCTGGCTGTTCTCCTTCCCACTGCAGGAAAATGTGGACACGATCAGAAACATCCCAGACCCTGGCACCTGGGAGGCAAACTACCATCTGCGTTTCTTTCCTGCATCCACAGAATCACCTGTCTGACCCCCTAACAATAGATTCCCCTATCACTGCTGTCTTCTTCCTTTCCCTACCCTCCTAAGCCACAGGGCCAGACTCTGTGCCAGAGACGCAGCCACTGCTGTTTCACCCAGGTAGGCCATTTCCCCCAACAGTACTCAAACAGGAGTACTTATTGTTAAGGGGAAAGCCACAGAGGTACTCTCTAGCATCTAACTCTTGCCCTTCCCTCTCCTGATTGTTACCCACTTATCTGTCTCCCGAGGCCCCAGTGTGACTACCTGCCTATAGCTCCTCTCTACCACCTCCTCACTCTCCCTGACCAATCGAAGGTCATCGCGCTGCATCTACAGTTCCCTAATGCTGTCCTTAAGGAGCTGCAGCTCAACGCACTTTACACAGATATGGCCGTTCAGGAGGCTAGGAGTCTACCAGACTTCCCACATCTGACAACCAGTACAGACATACTTCCCGTTTCTAGTCCTCACAGGTAACTTACTTCACCTTGACCCGTTATCGCTGAAGTCCAAATGAGCCAAAGACCTACCACTCTGCCTCAGATCACTCCATCGGTGACCGCTCCGCTAGGCAGTGTCTCCCTTTAATGCCTGAACCTTCCCTGCTATCTAACTTACAATTGGTGCTCTATTTATAGCTGCTGATAGGCCATGGACTAACGCTCTTGAAGCTCTCTTTTTAAATAACCACCGCCAACCTGTGAGAAGTTCCTCTTGATAAAGATCTGCTGATGCCGCTGATAGGCCACATACAATGGTGTATTGTTGTGTTACTGCCATTCAGTGGGTCAATATCAGTACCAGAGAGTCCATTCCACCTGCACTTACATCACCCTTCCAATTCACCTCCCCACTTCTTTCTCCTTCACTTCGACTACATTTTGAATACATGCATGTTATTTGTTTAAACTACTTTCTCTGAGGGCAGGGATCCATATTTTAATCCATTTTACGATTACAAACTTTGTCCAGAATCCCTTTTGCACTTAATTGTGACCAAGTAATTCAGACTTCTGGATCTAGACTTGCCATAAGCAGAAGCATTTAAATATTTATCCCATACCTTTAAAGGTATCATGCTTTAAAGGAATAGACTGATCCACAAGTTAAAATCCTAAACTGGGGAGAGGCTAGTTTTAATGGTATTGACGAAGATCAATTAGGAGAGGGTGTTAGCAGGTAAAGAGAGGAGGCTTTTGAAAGTATGATAGGGAGAGTTCAGGATTAGGAAATTCAAGTTGTGGTGAAGGGCAAGGCTGGTGGGATTAGGGAGCTGTGGTTGACGAAGGATACTAAGGCTCCAGTCAGCAAAAATGAGGCATGTGTTAGGTAAAAGGAATCAAGCAAATCCCTTCATATGGGAAGTAGGAAACACTTAACAAAAAAAGAGGTGGATAAAAAGGAGACAAGATGTCCCTGGCAGTTTGGTTAATGGAGAACCATTTAAAACAAATCCTGAAGTGCAGTATATTAATAACAAACAGGCAACCAGGGAGAAAACAAGTCCCTTACGGAACAGTGTGGTCATCCATAAGTAGAACCATGGAGATGGGTGAGAACAGTGATATCCTGCAAGATAACAACATTACAAAAGAGGGGCTGATAGTCTAGAAGTGTATAAAAATGGATAAAACACCTGGCCTGACCAGGTATATCCTAGTACGGTGTGGGAAGTGAAGGAAGAAATTGCTGGGTCTTAATAGACAGTCTGCATCTTTGTTGGCCATGGATAAACTACTGGAAGACTGGAGGATCGATAATGCTGTGCCTTTATCTAAGAAAGTCTGCAAGGACAGGCTGGGGAAATACAGGCCAGTGAGGCTATTATCAGTGGGGATAACTTACTTGAGGAAGTTCTATGAGACAAGGATCTTTCTACATTTGGAAAGACAAGAAATTGATTCAGTATAGTCAGCATGGCTGTATGTGTGGGAAAATGTATCTCAAAAATTTGACTGAGTTTCTTTGAAGATATGACCAAGAGGACCAACAGGCTCAGGACAATAGACTTGTGGACTTTAGCACAGTAAGCTGGTCTGGGAGCACATGGGATCCAATGTGAGCTAGCCAACTGGATATCAATTTGCCTTGGTTGTAGGGAGCAGAGATTGACAGTGGACATTTACTTTTCAGCTTGGAGGCCCATGACCAGTGGTACGTCACAAGGATTGTTGCTGTGTCCTCTGTTGTTTGTCAGAAGTATTACTGATTTGGAACAGAATGCAAGGCACATGATTAGTCAGTTTGCTGATGACACCAATTTGATGGTATAATGAACAGGAAAGAAATTTGTCTAGGCTTAGAACAGGATTTAGATCAACAGAGACGGGGCAAATGAATTGCAGTTGGAATGTAACTCAGCCAAGTACATTTATTTTGGGATATATTTTGGGAAGTTAATCAAAGGCAGTACTTACACAATGAACGAGAGGGCTCTGGGAAGTATTGAACAGAGGCACATTGGAATACAATTATGTACAGTAGCTTCCTGAAAGTGCTGTCACAGTTAAACAGGCTGGTGAAGGCAACATATGGCATCCTTGCCTTATTACCCAGCTATAATTCTCTCAACTTCCAATGGCTTTGAGGCTTGCCAGCACTCAGATGGAATACACAACTATTTACCAAAGCTACTAACAGGTACTTACTTCTGGCGAGCTCACATTGCAGGTTTCTAATTGGCTTGAGCTCAGAGAGGTTTGTAAACCACATTGACCTCTCAGAGTGGATATGAGTAAGGGTGAACTCACACAGCAACTCATTAAGCAATGAGATCACAGACTGGGCTGCAAATAGTCAAAATGTTGCCATTTTGCTTATGCAGAACAGTTGAATTAGTTCCACAAAACAACTGTCATGGACATGATTGCCCAAATGGTCTCTTTAGTGTTGGAAACACATTTGATCAACACCAAAAATTGCAGACTCAGAAGTTCCTAATTACCTTTGAAATGTGTTTCTCCCTCCTCTGGATTACTCATTCACTCATCTCAATCTCCCTTTGTTTCAACTCCTCCAAAATACAAAGAATCCATTTTCTGAGAGGCAGTTTTTCTTAAATAGAAAGAAAACCTGCTGTATAACCAGAAGTTCAAGTAAATAACACACAAGAGCCTTTTAGAGTACATCTTGCTCTCTTGTCATGCTCTATCATCTGACAAAGGACCTTAAACCAATAGAATTACTCATCTGTAACTCAGAGAACCACAGATGGAAGGTGGCTCCACAATCCAGGTCCCATGTGGAAATCTTTTAACCTTAAACTTCGTCACCAAATAAATACATCTCTCCTTTCCTCAAAATAAGAGCCTTCTTCACTGTAGGTGAATGCTAGTCTCCCAAAAATACATCCTAGTCAAAATGGGGATTAACTCAAATTCTAATAGAGGATTTTGCTTCCTAAGCAAAGAGTTTTGCTGCAGTCAGACCAATTCAATACTGGCAGATTACTGTATGACTGGATGGTAAAACCAACGTGGGTAATAAAATATACTTAGACCAGCAATTTCTTACGTCAACTCACAACATTACTTCACTTGGCTGAAGCATGAAGTGCCCGTGCCATATGTTCTGGAAGTCCCTCTGCAAATTTCCTGACCTCTTGCCATCTAATGAACTTCTTTCAAAACTATTATTAATACTTCATTTATTCCAGATAATTGGTTTGTTGCATAACTTTGCCCAATCTTAATTTCGCAAAAGGTCTTGTGTGGCTGCAGTTGCTTAGATAACTGCAAGTTTTGCTGCCAGCACAATTCCCATTGATAATTAGTAGGAAGTCACTGGCAGCCCAAAATCTAAGATTTCTCTAAGTCATGTCTACTTTAACTGGGAAACAGCTTTTGTTTCTTTGGCATCAATCAATATTCTGGAAAAGGCTCCAGCAGCAGTTGGAGGTGTACAATAAATGCAGTGATGACAATATTTGCAAATTCTGAAGTTCAAGCTCTTCAGTCCAAAACCAATTCAATATAGCGAAGCAAATGACAACTTTTTTCCCTGAAACCATGGCACTCAAGGGAAACTCAAAGAGTCAGAGGAAAAAACACATCAAGCTCTGTACAGAGGAGACACAAAAGACAGCAGATGCTAGAACATGGAGCAATGTTGGAGAAACTCAGCAGGTCAGGAAGCATCCGTGGAAGGAAACCCACAGTCCATATTGTTTTGGGTCAAGAACCTTGGTTTCTTCCTGCATTTTGGTTTTTTTTTTGCTCTAAACCCCAAAAAGACAATACTGGAATTCAAGACTGCACTTGTTTGGACTGGACTTCTTGTAGCACCATTATACTGTCCTTTTGTTGGAGGTGAGGGAAGCTTCGTCTTCCCCTCACCAATAACCATCTTACCATGGAAGAGTCATTGGGAGAGCCCACCCAGTACCAACTCTCTCGAGCAACTTCTCCACAGCAGAGTCACAATTTGTGCCAAGTTTTTGGCACAACAGAATGGCATTAACTTCTCGCTACATGTAGCACTGTTCCTATGTGTACTTTAGATTCTGGAAAAAACATCTGCAGTGCTGAGTACCTGGAACAAGTTTTAGTTACCTTGTCTTTTTTTTTCTTTTTATTTTGATTTTTTGACTGATTGATTTAGATACAGCACAGAATAGGCCCTTCTGACCCCTTGAGCCACGCCGCCCAGCAAACCCCCGATTTAATTCTAGCCTGATCATGGGACCAATTAACCTACTAACCAGTATATCTTTGGACTGAGAAGGGAAACCTGAGCACCCGGAGGAAACCCTCGCGGTCATAGAGAGAAGATACAAATTCCTTATAGGCAGCGTGGGAATTGATACCGGATTGCCTGTACTGTAAAGCATTGTGCTAGACACTACACTACAGTGCCGCTCCCTCCCTTCTCTGGAGGTCAATGACAAGTAAAAATGACTAACCGCTGGCCACAAACGTTATCCCTTTAGCTTTATGGTTCATGGGGATTATACCAAACCTTGCTTAAATACCACGCTTGCATTCTTGTGATAACTAACTTTATCAATTCTTCTTGAGCAGGAGCACGGGTAGCAGAATGATGGACATAGCATTTCAGATCTGTCAACAACCACTCACACCCACGACTGAAAAACCTCAAAAATTACTGCCATGATGTCAACTAAACCTTTCATTTAGACTGCTAGATCATGATCACATACTTCCAATCATTATTTTAAATATGGTGGTTTTGCTTCATTTGTTTAAACACTCCTAATAATTTCACAGACAATTAATACTCTGGGTGAGAAAAGACAGTTTTAGCGGGTAAGATAATTTGACAAACAATAATATGGACCCAACAAAAAGAAAATGACCAATTGATGATAATTGATTTGAGGAATAATTTTTGTATTCATTTTGACCTTTGTACCCCTGCCCAAACAGGCAGGTTTGGCTTCAGTTTACTGTATCAATCAATTCACCATTACAGCAAAAATAGAAAATTCCAGAAGTACTTAAGCAGGTCAAGCAACATCTGAGGAAAGGGAAATACAGTTAAGTTTCAGGTTTAAGACCCTTCATCAGTTAACGCTGACAGACTGAATGCAGCATTCATGGTTCAAGATACTTCATGGCAGGATTAATTAATGCCAAGTTGCATAAAGAGCCATTAGATCAGATGGCATAAGGTGTGGTCAAAGAGGTAGATATTAAAAAAATCTTTTGATAGAGTCAAAAACATTTGAGGAACTGGTAAGAGAGGTTCTGACTTTTGCTGCTAAAGCCATTGTTGCCAATGCTGGAGTGATTAATGGAGATATTCAAGAGGCCAGGAATCAAGGCTTGTTGGGCCAGAAGTGATTACAGAAATGGGGAGGGACGAAACCATGCAGAAAATGGAAAATAGTTTTTCACTTCAAAGTTTTATGAGAATTTGTGTAGTTCAGGATTTCGTGTAGTAAGCCACGACAACAGTTTTGGATCGAGAAGTGGTACCCTCTATACTGTAATCAAATGGCCTTCTAACATTGCATGCTCAGGCCTCGTGTGCTTCAGCCCACGCCCTTCTAGCTTAAGGAGGTCTGAGGACAACTGAACAAGCCTATTTGCATATTATAGAATCAACAACGAAAACCTTGGAAAGCTGAAAAATAGGACAAAAACTTTTTTACTGGAAGGAAATACAAGTCCTTAGTAATTAAGTAAACACTGAAGCACACCTCAGGGGATTCTGGTCAAGAAAACACCACAAAGAATTTTTTTTTTAAAGTCACCTTTCAGAAGAGAAGTCATTTTTATACATCATGTAAAGGTTGTCTGGTAATAAGCAGTGAGCTGCATAAGCATTTCTCAGAACTAGATGGACTTTGTACTGAATTTGATTCCCCTTTCAGAATAATTTATGCTTTGCTCTTGTGACAATGTAGGATTCCCTTCCTGAACAGCGGTCCTTGTGTCTATCTGAATCAGAGCCTGACTGGCCTTTAATCACTTGATTTGTGCTCTCCCAACCAAGCATTTTGTTGTAATTCCACTATATAAACTATAAATTCTAATAATGGATGGTTTTATTGGCTTAACCACAGTATACACTCCAGCATCCCACATTCATGGGGAATGGGGTGGTCACTGGTTGTATGAGAATTGCTCAGAAACCATTACTGCACATCGCACAACAGTATTCTATGTGTGAACCTTTGACAAAATGCTGCCTGCCAATTTATTCAATCTGTGTTTATGAAGAACTCTAAGCTTTGCACGTTGTGATTTAATGTTATATATTACAGAGGAACCAATAATGAATTCTTACTGCTTTCAACTTCTTTCAGACTTTCACATATTGTCATTTCCTGTTTCAAGGTTAGAACAATATGTCCTGAAGAAGAGTCTCGGGCCGAAACGTCGACTATTTATCCTTTCCAGAGATGCTGCCCGACCTGCTGAGTTCCTCCAGCATTTTGTGTGTGTTGCTTAGAACAATGCTTTTCCACTTTATATCTTTGCTGGGAGTATTCCTTTTGAACATAGTGGATAAATTAAATGAGAGGAACATAGTAATTGGAACCAGTTACCACTGGGACATACACAGGATGAAATGAGGTTGAGCTGCTATGCCGTAAGCTGGTGGGAGACTGTAAGTGAAAAAAAAAATCACTTCAGAACCAAGTTCAAATTAATATCTTTGAAAAAAAATTATGAACCTGCTTAAATTTCTTAGAAACTTTTTCTGGTTTTATAACATTACAGATATCTGAGAATTTCCTGCATCCGAGTGATATTAGAGTATAGTGGATTCCAGTTAATTGAAGCACATCAGGACCATGCCATTTTGGCCCATTTATGCAACTACTCCAATTAGCTGAAGTTTCATGGAAATCGTTAAAAAAAAGTATTAAAAAAGAAAATGAGTAACAAATTTTGTATTTAAGTGAAATACAGAACAAATTAGAACACTATCAATATTTCTGCAATACAATAAAACAGAATTAATTATGAATATTTATCCACGGTAGAATTATGCTGCTAGACTATAAATGAACAAGAACAGTGCAGACACTTAAGTGTCAATAATGGCCTGCCATCATTCAATTTTCAACAATTGCATCCATCAGGTCTTTATTTTCATTGTCACATTCAAGATGATTGTCGATACCTTCAAATTCTTCACAATTCTTGACTTGTTGAAGTAGTGAAATAAATTTTGCACCCTTTCCTCAATCAGCAATGTCTGTATTCAAACCACATTCTGCTCTAACAAAGAAATGGAAAGTTTCATGACCTCTTCTGGCAATCTCCACAATGTTCTCATTTTCATATACTTTATCTCTGACTTTTCCCTTCCTTTTTTCAACCCTGCTACCTTCATTTCAGGGGCAGATGAGCAAACAGCAGCCACTATAACCCATGAAGTCCAACTGCTGACTTGATGATTTTCGTTTCCACTCTACTTATGCTAAGGACATTATATTCTTTCGACATTCCCAGCTCTGTGGCACCTAACTTAATGATGCCATCCTCCACACTAGTGCGTCTAGATATGTCCTTTTTATTAACTCAGCACTGGTGGCACAGTAATGTTGCAGGTAGCGTAATATTTTACAGCGGCAGCAAACAGGGCTCAATTCCTGCTGCCTTCTGTGAGGAGCTTATATGTTCTCCCCGCGACAATATGGGTTTCTTCTGGGTGCTGCGATTTCCTCCCACGTTCTAAACACGTACAGGTTAGGGTTAGTAAATTGCAGGCATGCTAAGTTGGTGCGGAAAGTATGGTAACATTTGTAGGCTGCCCCCGGCACATCCTAAAACTGTGTTGGTCATTGCTGAAAACATTGCATTTCACTGTACGTTTCAATATACACGTGACAAAACAATAATCTTTTTCTGATATGGCTATGCCTTCACCATAACTCATAGATCTCTCAACCTGATCCGTTCCATTTCTGTTCTGATTTGCCTCTCACCCAGAACACAGAGTGGATTCCTAATGTCTTGTGAATCCAAACAACCTGTTTCTGCAGGTTGCCCTCATGATGCCACCACCAGACACATCTGCCCCTTCCTTCCCTCCTTACACATTTAAAAAAGTGTCTGTTCCTCTGCAGTAGTCTGTCTGCATGCTTCCACCTTCACCAATATCCCCTTTTCTCAACACCTTCCCAGACAATTGCAGGAAATCCATCCTCTGCTTTTTTTTTAATACATACTCTTTTTCTGCCAACTGAGGACCCAAACACACTTTCCAGGTGAAGCAATAATTTATTGCTAAGAACATTTAAATAAATCTGCACATTTATTTCTGTATTAAAATATTCAAAGTAAATTTAGAATTCTGCATTTTCTGGTCACAACATGGGTTCCTCTACACTGGAGGAATCAAACACAGATTGATGACTTCTTTGCAAAATACTTCAGTTCATTCCACAACAATGACTAGTAATTTTCCATTCCCCTCCTATTCTTACCACCTCACTTCCCCCTTAACTTTCTACATTGTCCTAATTATGTTGAACATGGGAGCTCAAGGAACAGCACTTCATCTTCCGACCTTCTGGATTTTTCAAGGAATTCAACAATTTCAGGTAATCAGTCATTCTAGTATCTCATATACTGTATTTAGTACTCGGATCTTCCTTTCCCTTCTCCTTCTGGCAATTTTATTCAACTCATTCTACTTTTATGTACCTTAAATGTATATCTGTTTAACTACACAGCCACCACTTCCACCTTCAAATCTGCTGCACTTCTGAATCATAGACTTTCATTTCTTTCTGCCCATCTCTCTTTCCTCTGCTGCTTAGAACTTGTTTGAATTTCTAACTTCTCTCAGTTATAATGGAAAGTCATGAGTCTTTAATGTTAATTCTACTTAATGCCACAAAGAAACAGCCAGATCAGGGTAGTGTTTAAAACTGAATATTCTGTCTTCAAGCTCTATGGTACCTCAAAGGACTGAAGAAATTTCATGATTCTGGGCCAGGTATTTATAAACACCTCAAGAAGTGAAAGTAGATCATTGTTTCGTTCTATTCTAATTTAAAGTTAAGTAAACTTATTATGTTTTCATTAATTGAAAAGAAGCACCTAGTAATTTGTAGTGTAATTACTTGATTATTACTTTTACTCTAGCACTCTCTGCTGCAGCATTCCTTCAAATGAGTCACAGTAACAAAAACATAGTAAATTCAATGCACAGTAGGTTTTGAATACGCAGCTTTAAAGTTACCTTCTCCCAACAGGACATAAACAACAAACAAGATGACAAATTTTCCATTACATTTCATAGATTTATCCATTTTAGTGATAAGCATTTTCCAGTTTTTTTTTAAGACTGAACCCAACATCACTCTGACATTGCTGTTTTTACAGAGTAAGCAAGCAATTGTGGCAAGTCCCAAGAAAACCGGAGACTGACCAAACTTGTAGGATTTAATGGTATTTATCTGATGCCAGAAATTTTATCGTGGTCATATTTTACAGGATCTTCATGACAAAAAGAACCAGGTTAATTTTTGATGGTGTCAATGTCTTGCAAATGAATACAATTAGAAGAAACTCCAAAGTGGTGATTTTTTTGTAAGTGGCTTCCAATACAATGACTTTTTTTTGAAATGCACAAACATTGCAGAACTTTATTTGCATTCTCACATAATTAGTGCTTTAAAATCTGCTCTTATTGCACCAGCCATGCTGATTTTAGGAGAATTAAACCAAAATATCAGTGCCTCAAAACAAAAGTTTTATCCCAATATCTTTTGATTCTTATTTGTCCTTCAAATGTAGATTTACTATTTTACTAAAGGACGGTTAGCATAACATGAGGAGTGTGGAGGGATTTGGTCCTGAAGCAGGGAGGTGGGAGTGGGCTCAGGATCAGACAGGCATAGACAAGATGGGCCAAAGGGCCTGTTTCTGTGATGTAGTGCTCTATGACTATTACAATGCCAACAAAGCGTGTTCAATTCCCGCCGCTGCCTATGAGGAGTTTGTATGTTCTCTGAGTACTCTGGTTTCATCCCACATTCCAAGGACATGCCGGTTCGTAGGTTAATTGATCACATGCGTGCAATTGCATGGCTCATTGGGCTAGAAGAGCCTGATACCGTGCTATATCTCTAAATAAAAAGTAAAATATTTTAAAATAAAATTTAAAAAATTGTCAAATGTGTGACATCACAGAAAGCATCCTAAAATATAAATCTTGTTCAACCATTACATTAACAGTGGCACTACCAATGATAAGTTGGGTCAGGGCTTTTGTTTTGAATATTCACAATATGGTCGTAGTTGGTACTTCACAAATGAATTCCTCAAAACCTTCTGATAGGCAGTCTGCAGCTTCATAATCTAGCATCAAAACTAAATCTAAACAAAAAAAATTGCAATTCAAGTTTGTGAACCAAAAATGCTTACTCTAAATAAAACTATGCAAACATCCTGAAACAAATTGAAGTGGACATTTTGTGAAAATTAATTGCTTATCTTTATTATGGGCTATCTCACTCTCCTGATAATAGTCATTAAAAGCAATGACAAAATTAACCACATGAGAAAATGCTCTCTGAAACATTTTGAAACAATCACAAGGCAACTGCCAGGCAAAGGTTTACACTGAACTCTGGAAGAGATATCAGGACCAGTGACCAAAATCTTGAATTATCGGGAATATTTTGAGAAAGATTCAAATAGGTTTAGAGCAGATATTACAGAACCTGGTGAAAAATCAGTCTGTACTTCTCTCTAGCTACTCCATTAAGTTACCCCTTCAACTCAAGTACTACCTTGCCTATTCTTTTCCTTTAACCATAAAGTGTGACAGCAAAGCAACATCACAACTTGATCATCAAACCTGCAAAAACATCCATGGCAAACTTAAATTGAAACCCAGCTGTTGAAACACAATAACTTTTTGAAGAAATAAACCAATGTAAAAATTGACCAGTCCACTTGCCACTCCTACAGTGCCAGGTGCCAAGAAAAACAACATGTACACAGCTATATATAAAATGTGTGAGCCATGAACTAGAGACTATTTAGTACAATTAAATATTTTTAAAGCAGTAATCTGTTATGATTCTGTCCACATGTTAGATACTCAAAACCTTTGGCATTTGTTTCCTCTCCATTTATTTCACAATGGCATTCATACTTTCAGCTATCTTTCTAATCAATCTCCAAGCTCAACTCTCCATCTTCAAACAGAACATTTGGACAGTATTTCTGCTGACTCATTTTGACTCAGTATCCAATCTAGTCCAACTGCACCCATTAAAATCCTTGTGAGGTTTTGTGGAATTCACAGAAAGTTAGAATGCAAGAGTTGATTATTCAACCATTGTGTTCTTGTAAGTGAAAAGAGCTATTCAGTCTCATCCAATTTTCTGTCTCTCAGTCCCAATCACTTAATTCACCAAATTGGGTGAAGACACCTACCCTCCAGTTCCTTCTACTGAATTACCAACAACCTTTGTCTGTATTATTAACTGGTCATATCTTGGAAAATTGATCCATTCTATTCCCTCAACTTTGTCACTTGGTCATTTTATGTACCTCAATTAAATATTTCCTGCCTTTCTTGATTCTAAAGAACACAATTATAGCACAAACGGCATATCTCTACAACTGCTTCATTCTTTGCGACATTCATGCAAGTCTAAAAGCAAAGTGCTATAGATGCCAAAATGCCCAAATAATGAAGTTGGAAATACATTAAGTAGATTAGGCCACATCTATGGAGAAAAATACAATATTTCCAGCATCTTTATTCTCTTCCCCCAGATACTGAATATCTTGCAATGTTTCTCCATCATTTTTATTTTGCTTTAGATTTCCAGCATTTAATATTTAATTCAAATAATAGATGTCATCCAGGAATCAATTTCTTGGGTATATCTTCCTCTTAGCAACAGGTGTTCTGCCCATTTCTTTTTTCCCTTGATCACCCCAAGTGTTTAATCTGCAAGACGTCTTTGACCAAAACTTATTTCTATGGCGATCTCTTTCCTTAGATAATGTCTCCAGTTTCAACTTATCCCTTGTGGATTCCATCTGAAATTCCACACAATATGGACCAACCAACACCATGGGAACACTCCTCCCATGGAGTGTGTAATGGAGTCATTGTAATCACTGCATCCCAAAATCCAAACTAAAAGCCATGCTTTGGTTGCATATTATGAAAACTCTCAGCAACAACACCAACTCACCCTGTCTCAAAGCTACGATGAGCCACGATTCCACTTCATTGATTGCTATATTCAATGCTGTAACAATTGACTATCCTTCTGTTCAGGTGTCAAAGATCAAATGGCACTTAAATTCCATTAGCTTTCCTGACCTATTTCTCCTTTCAATTTCCTCTGGTCCCACCTTTCCTCCAGACCCATGTCCTGCTCATTTTTATTATCCCTTCTGATCTTCCCCTCTTTGATCCCAAAGGATCAATCCTCAGCTTTGTCACCTTATGTCCTCATTATTTTAAACGCTAACCATATTCTGAACTTTTCTTCTGCTACCTTCACATACCAATCTTTGACCAGAAGTCTTAACACAGAAAACAGATCCATTCTCTTGTCCCAGAATTCCTGATCTATTTGAATCTTTCCCTCTTTTTCCTCAAATCTTTGCTTACCTCTTTGTTTTTACTATTCTATTCCCTCACTCATTCTAATATACTCTTTTCCAAACATGTGGTGCTCCTTTAACGAAGAACCAACCCCAATATTATCAAACCCACTGTCAAGGGCAGTGCAGTTGTGATCTGCTGAAGTGACCTCTATTTCCTAAAGGCCAAACAACAGCTCTCATGTGCATCTTCATATCACACCACCCTTCTCCCAACTTCATGACCCTACCAATGAACATCAAGCCATTTTTTTCCCCCCATAGTCATGAAACTCATTTTTTGGGAGATCTTCTCTCCACAGCTTTCAACGCTGCAGTATGTAGCCCACTTCCACTTCATGTCCAAGATCCACACAGGACTATCCAGATTTAGCTTTATTTTTCACATGTACATTCAAGCATTCTGTGAACCTCTCCACAGATGTTGTAAGATTTACAATATTTCCAGCATTTTCTTTTATCTCAGATTTCCAGCATCAGTATTTTGGTTTGTGTCTCATTAGCTATTATGCAATACAAGTTACAGGGAGAAAGCAGGAGAATGAGGTTGAGAGGGATAATAAATCAGCCACAATCACATAATAGAGCAGACTCAATGGGCCGAATGGTCTAATTCTGCTACTATGTCTTATTGTCTTAATGGAATGACAAGGCAACAGAATACTAGTCCTTTGCCCATGTTAAATTGCCACTTTTCTTTGCATATAAATCGCCTATTTGCTTTTGATGGATTATTTCTTAGAAACAACTTTAAATTTCTTAAGTCAATAGCCCTATTGTTTCCTCTTAACATTGCATGTTCAACTTGGTTTAATATGCATGACCAAGCTGATACTTCACTGCGTAGAATAACTATAATAGTTCACATGAAACATTGAAGTTACGCCATGGCTCCACGCACAAGTGGATGCAAAAGATCCCCTGGAACTAGTCAAAAAGAACATTGAGTTCTGTTGATATCCTCGCCAATTTTCTTTTATCATCACTACTAACCAAAACAGATTAACAAATCAATCATTCATCTTATACAATAAATGCAAAGACTTGAAATATTGGAGCTGTTGCCGTCTGAATAGAGAGAACTTCAGGGTGATTTGACTGAGCTATTTAAAATTGTGAGAGGTTAGACCACAGTGGAACATGCTTCCCATGGATGAGAAGCCTTGAATAAAAGGACATTGATATACAATTAAATACAGAGAAGGAAAAAGCTTATTCATGGATTGAAGCAGAATCCATGTCAGCAATTAAGTTAGGGAGGTCAGAGAAGGATATTCAAATGAAGGAGTTATAACTACCTGAGAACATCAACAGCAGCACAGAAAGTGACAATTTCAATAATTGCTGTTTGAGGGCCCTCCTATGAATTACATGCCACACTGTCTGCATAATTTAATCACACTGCTCATATTCATCCCTCTACTTAGTGACCTATATTTGTTCATAATTCAGCATGCCTCAGTTTAAAGTTTTCACTTGTTTTCAAATTCCCCACATTCCCATCCCTTCGGTCTTATCATACTCCAAGATATCCGTGCTCTTCCATTTCTGACTGTTGAAGACTCCCACATTTAAATTATTCCATCACTGTTGCCACTGTTTTAAGTTATTCAAGCCCGAAGTTTTAGATTCCCCTCCCAAAACCTCACTGATTCTTCACCTCCTTTTTCAGTGTTCTAAATCTGTCTTGGATCAAAGCAATTTACCAAAGCAGATTAGTGCTGCCTTGAGCTACTTTTACTAGTTTGAGCCTGCCTGTAAATGGAAGCTGTTTTTGTTGTCTATACTTCAAAAGAAATTAATTGCCAGTTCTTCTATGAAATTACGTATTAATTTATTACTGCAAATCTTTTCTTATTTCTATCTACTTTTAAATTTGTTCCTGCATTGAGTACAATCTTATCCTATTGTACTTAATTCTCCAATTCCACCTTTTTCTCCCACCATGCCTAGAAACTGTCTGCCCACGTGGCTACAAGAATGCTTTCAGCTCCAAGTCATAAGACATAGAATTAGGCCATTCAGCCCACTGTCTGCTCCATCATTCCATCATGACTGATTTATTATCCCTCTCAACCCCATTCCTCGCAACCTTTGATGCCCCACTAATCAAGAACCTATCAACCTCCAGTTTAAGTATACTGAACGACTTAGCCCCACAGCTGTCTGTGGCAATGAATTCTACAGATTCATCACCCTCCAGCTAAAGAAATTCTTCCTCGTCTTTGTTCTAAAGAAGTGGTTCCCAACCTTTTTTTAATGCCATGGACCAATACCATTAAGCAAGGGGTCCAATAGACCACAGGTTAGGAACCCCTGTTCCAAAGGGACATCTTTGTATTCTGAGGCCATGCCCTCTGGTCCTAGACTTTGCCAGCAATATGAAACATCCTCTCCACGTATACTCTATCTAGACTTTTCAACATTCAACTGGTTTCAATGAGATTCCCCCCCCCAAAAAAAAAACCCAGCAAGTATAAGCCTAGAAACAATAAATGCTATTCATACATTAACCGTTTCTTTCCCAAGATCATTCTCGAGATCGTCCACTGAACCCCCTCCAATGTCAGCACATCCTTTCTTTGAAAAGGGGCCCAAAAGTGTTCATAATGCTCCATGTGTCTGACCAATACCTTAAGTCTCAGCATCCTTCCTATTTTGGCCCTCTCAAAATGAATGCTAATATTGCATTTGTTTTCCATACCACCATCTCAACCTGCAAATCCTGCACTAGTACTCTCAAGTCCCAAAATAAAAGGCCCCTACAAAAACTGTGATCTAAAGAAGTTACAGAAAGGGACAATCACAGCTAGTTCATATCAATAGTTTGCATTTTTTATCTGAAATAAATTACTAGGAATTCCTCACAAGGGCATAATCAGAGAAGGAAAATGGACCTAGAGGTGAAGATGGCATGAGGAGAACTAACAAAAAGATTGATGAGAGAGATAGATCATAAAGAGTACTTTTAAAGGATTAAGAGGCAGATTCAGGACCGGTGAGATACAGGGAAGTGTAGGAGACACAGACACCAAACAGGAAAGGATATTTGGCAAAATTCTGCAGGACTGGAGATTGGAAAAAAAAGGCATAGGCACCAATGACTTCAAGTACAAGGATACAAATTTTAAAATGGACGCATTGACACTGGGAGATGAACAAGAAATGATAACACCCAAAACTTGGAGAAAAGAGTCCAAGGGTTTCGGGCAGCCCAAAATTCTGAGAGACAGGAGATGGTCATCAACAATTTACAAGTAGCTCTCCAAGGCTACGAAGTGGTATGATGTGGTATTTATCAAGGCAGAAGGTTGGTTTCAAAAAAGGTAGTTAAAGAAGTGAGATATTTCTCATTGCAAAAACATAAGAACAAAAGATAGGTCAGTGGTCAATTAGAGCACTAAGAATGCTTAATCAGGGGTCAGCAAAAGAAATGGATCCTGAGTCAATGAGACTATGTTTGTTGCAAGGGACCAAGATACAAACAAAGTGGAAAAGAGAATTTAATGGCTTGAGAATCCACAGTTCGATGTACTTGGCAAAGCTCCCACGGGCTTTTCTCCAGCACTGCAGGGGCAATAAACTATAGCCCCTGCCAAGCTTTGACAGACAATTACAAAAGCCCAGTAGCTCCCAAACATTGTACTGAAAGCTAAACTCCTCCACAAAGTGGGAAACCTTCCTAAAAGAGGGATTCATTCTTTGCACAGAATTAAATTATCACCTCAGAGGGGAAAAAATAAGTCCGTAGTTCAACGAGAGTTCAACAGCAAATCATTTCAAAGAAAAGAGAATGAGCCCTTCAGTGCAAAACGTTTTTTTGTTTATTAATCAACAGAACAGCATTAGTCTCAACTAACTTCCCTAAAACAGCACTTAACACTTCTGGAAATACTCAAATCTTTTTTTTAAACTGTAAAAGACTACGGAAGTTCTTAGTCAACTGAACAGACTGCTGTTTGGAGATAGGCTTCTAGGCTACAAGCACAGCATCAAAGCTTCAATTCATAATGCTGCAGAAGATGGCTTTTATCTTATAAAATGACCTTGCTGATGCCCAATAGAACAAATGGATGCCATTTTCATTTAGATCACACTGGATCGATATTTTATCTTCAATAACCTACTTTGGATTCCTTATCTCATAATGCTAGATTTTTTCAATCACTTCTTTTTTTTAAATTGTTTGAGTTATTTGAGAAGAGATTTTTATTAATCCTCATATCAAAAATTCTTTTTCAGATCACCCAGTGGCTGAGCATTTAGATTATTTCATCTTGCTCAGTCACTGTTTCCCCTCATTACACTATTAACATTATTATGTCTCAACATTTCAGTTGACCATAACCTATTATCTTGTTCACTACTCATGTGCCATTTGCAAAGGCTGTCAGTCAAGCAGATATCATTAACATTCATTCATTTCCAAGTGCATCATGCAACCACCACAAGTGTTGGTGTTAAATTTGAGAGAGAGCTTTCTTTAGACTGACACTCCTTGATTTCCAATCTCACTCAATTTTAAGGGGACACGTACAGATGACAGACACAATAAAAGGCCCAAAAAGCACTTCCTTGTGGAAAATTTTTTAATGGCTGAGCCAAAGATTAAGCTAGCGTAAAGATTTGTTCTAAGAAATAAGTGTTAAGGTTTTAGGAAGTAGAAAGGCAGAAAAAGTTTCAGGATAGAATTGTAGTTCACAAGCTCTGACAACACAGCAAATGAACTTTCTTTGTCTTAATCTTGTTTTAGAGACTCGCACACGCACATCTATTATGCAAAGCAGGTATTTCAAATATGCAGTAGAGTTTGGGAAGGAAGAGTTATTGGTGGACAGAAGTGAACCTCACTTCAGTGACAAGTTCATTGTTACTCACTTTGGTCAACAAGACAGATATCTAAGATGTATGCAATAACGAGTTCAGACACTTTGCAGAACATCATGGCTTAAAAAATAACCTCGAATATTTTTCACATAGCTGATTAACAAAGTTATACGAGCACGGCTCACTGAAAATTGCTTCTCAGTACAGCATTGGACCGTGCAAAGAATTCAGTGCACAGGGTTGATTTACTTTCCAGTGTCAATTATAAACAGCATGATTTTCTTTAAATTCACACCGAATAAAAGGACAGCTATAGCACTGAAATACCTGAATTACAATAAGTCGCTTACAATAACCATGGAAAACTTTACTCTCAACACTGAACTGATTCCACACCGATGGACTCAATTTTAAGGACTCTACAACTCATGTTCCCAGTACTATTTATTTACTTATTATTATTTTGTACTTGGCACAGTTTGCCTTCTTTTGCACATTTATTGTTTGTCAGTCTTTAATTGATTGTATTGTATTTCTTTGTTCTACTGTAAAAAAAAGTGCCTACAAAAAAAGAGAATCTCAGGATGGCATGTGATGGTATATCTGTACCTCGATAAGGAACAATAAAATCCTTACCTCAGAGCTCGAATGGGTCTCAGTGGCACCATTTCATATCTCAGTGAGATGGTGATAGGTTCAAGTTTTCCTCCATAAACATACAACCTGGGGAACATACGCGGCTCCTGGACTCAAACCCTCTTCAAGAAAGTTCTCCTCATCTCAGTTCTGTCATTGATGCCTACTCTGCGACCACTACCCTCAATTTCTTTAAGTACTCAAAAGAATCATACTCAAGTTCTCTCTCTTGTCCAAGTCAAATTTCATTGTACTTCATTGTGAACAAATTGGGTGCCTCATTTCCTTAGACAGACACATTGACTACATTTAAGATATTTGCGGTAAGGCCCACCATCCTAAAGTGAGAAGTTTCAACAAATTTGAAATAGAATTGAAGGACCTCATTAGCTGCAATTGCGCAGTAGGATGTCCTAAAGACATGAATGAAGAACCTGCATTCAGATCTAAATGTGCTTTACAAAAATTGGTACAGTATTTCAGTATACAGTATTCTAATAGCTGTTGTATTTCAAACTCTCTACAACATTTTCCTTTAATAACAAATAAAAGACATCCTGCCCATGACTTTTGTGTTACATGTGCCCTGTCAGGGGCCCTCTCACTATCGGTTACCAATATGCAGGTGCCTAGAATATCATGCCACAGTGAACGAGTGCAGAAAGAGGAATGGATCTTGGAACATGAGAAAAGGACCAATAGCAGCTAGGGTTCATGAGAGCTCCAAAAGGTGTTGCATAACTTTCAGACAGAGATGTTAGGTGGTGTGGGAAGTAGCTAAGTAATTTAAAATCAGACCGCAACTTCTTCCTGCAAACTGAAGCCAAGTAACCTGACTAGACGAAAAAGGTTGGAAATCCCCTCTATTCTGAGGCAGCAGCAAGTCATGCATGATCACCGATAATCAGCACAAGCCTGAACTAGAACAAGTATTTTGTAGATCCACAGCAGAAATGACAATGTGCTGATAATAGAAATTTCAAACACAGCATCAGAAACTGACATTTTAAAATGGCAATGGAAAACGTGTTGGGTTGTAGCTCTTTCAAGTTGTTACAATGAAGAGTGTTAAGCACAATATTAAATAGGCCACTCACTTTGCCATCGTACTAATGCTCAGCAGCCAGTTCGACCGCACTTTAATTCAACTGCTGCATTCTCCATATTACAACAATGTCAGCACTCTTAAAAGACTCATTACGCTCAAAAACACCTTGGATTATTGATCAAAAAAAAAATAGATTCCTCCTTTATGATTTTTTCATGATGTGGTTATCACATACAAGATGCACCTTCTTAAACCACTGCAGTTCTTTTGGTGATGGTACTCCTGAGCAATGGTGGATGGGGAACTTTAGGCCTACAATGATAAAAGACTACTGCCTCTGTTCTTGGTTGTTGAGGCTCCTGATGTGGTCTGATGAGTAACTGCAGCATGCTTTGCTGATGGCATACATTATAGCCAATGTACACCACCAGAGGGAATAATGTTTGTTTCTGAGGTACTCAAATCCATCGAGCTGTTTTGCCTTGGTTTCCTAACTCTTGGTGTCCAGGATCCACTGATACCATTAGATCTGAATATTGAAAGATTTTTTTTCCCCAAAACATCTTAAAATGATGCTGCTTACTTAAGTATACATGGCTGTGTCTGCAGAATTCAGCTACAGTAGTCCTAAATGGGAATATTCGATGACTCCCATCGGAGATGCAAGCAAACAGTCACTACCTATTGGTGCCATCTTGAGAAAGTAAATATAATCTTATGAACTACTACAGTATCAGTCCGCTCTCAATCAACATGACTGATGGTATCAACAGTAATATCAAGTATCACTTGCTTTCCAACAATGTGTTCACCAAAGATCAATGTAGCTTTCAGTGAGAACATTTGATTACAACATTCAGAGCAACTTTGATGTGCAATTTCATTGTCTGATCAAATAACCTAATTGACCGAAAGAAGCTGCAGCTGGTTGTAAATCTAGTCAGCTCTATCTTGGGGACTAGCCTACAAAGTACCCAGGACATCTTCAGGGAGCGGTGTCTCAGAAAGGCAGTGTCCATTATTAAGGACCTCCAGCACCCAGGGTATACCCTTTTCTCATTGTTACCATCAGGTAGGAGGTACAGAAGCCTGAAAGAACACACTCAGCAATTCAGGTACAGCTTCTTCCCCTCTGCCATCTGATTCCAAAATGGACATTGAACCCTTGGACACTACCTCACTTTTTTAAATATACAGTATTTCTGTTTTTAGCAGGCTTTTTAATCTAATCAATATACGTATATGTAAATCAATTTATTTATTATTATTTTTATCTTTTTTCTCGTCTATATTATGTATTGCATTGAACTGCTGCCAAGTTAACGAATTTCACGTCACATGCCAGTGATAATAAACCTGATTCTGATTTCCAGAGTTGAGAATGACTACCCATGATATTAAGGCATCATTTAATGCATCAGTAAGCCCTAGTAAAACTTAAGTTAATTGATATCAAGATAGAAATATCAGAATTACGTTTATCATCACTCATATATGTCATGAAATTTGTTTTATTCCCCCACATTAGCAATACAGTGCAATACATAAAATTACTACAGATCTGTGCAAAAGTCTTAGTTAGACACTCTCGCAACAGATATACACATCTTTGATCTTTGTTTCACTTTCTTTCTTACCTTTGTATAAATGTACCACCCAGTCAAACATCTTTATGTCATCCATGTTGAAGTCTAGAAAGTGAGGACTAGCATGTAATTTCAATGAAGCAGGTGCAAGAGCCCTGTCCAAATACACTCTCCAGGAAGGAAGAACCAAAACCAAATTAAAGAGAAAATCCTCAATTTCATCCCATTTCTTAGCCCAGGAAAATCCAAAGCAGTTATCATCTCTTCATTCCCAAAGTGTCAAAAATGAGTTGACTCAGCAAAATGAAAACTAAAACTTCCTGTATTCAAATCAGCGTTCACCTGACTTGCTGCGTGTTCATAGTGTCACTGCTCTTACATGATATTGCGCCAAGAAAAAAAAAAAAATCGCTTGCTAATTCACAATGCTATATATATTTTTTCCCCCTCTCGATTAGATGATTCTCTGGTAAAAATTAAGGTGGACTTCATCCAGGCTTGTGCACAGCATTCAAAGGTCACGATTTGATCTCCTCTGCATTAGAGAATCTGAAACTGATGGAGACAGCTTGGTGGTGTGTCTGCAGGGGCCATTCTACACTTGTTGCCTGTAACTTTAGTTCTCTATCCCACTTCATTCTGACTTGTTTGTGGCCTCCAACACTGCTACAATATGACCCAATGTAAACAAGGAGGAACATCACTTCAGTTTCCACCTGAGCACATTACAACTTCCAGCAATATTACCAGATGTAACAATTCCAGTTAAGTCACTTTCACTGTATCGGGACTAGCAATCATTCATCTGTAAAATATTCTCTCACTCATTCTCCTCTCCCTCTCGCAGCGTGGGCTGACTATCTGGCAGCAACCTAGCTAGCTCCTATGAGATTGTCCTAGCCATCCCTTCACTTTGTAACTTAGTAATTTTCAACTTCAAGCATCGACTCTTCTCACAGATGCTGCCTGACCTGTGGAAGTTTCCAGTACTTTCCGTTTTTATTCCTGATGTCCAACATCTGAAAATCTGAAAAAAAACAGCATTAATTAGTTGCAATCTGGAAACCAGAGCAACGATTTCGGGTGAGAGGGAAGGTGATTTCCATGTGGTTTCTTCTGATGTACAAAAGCTTGATCCAACTCAACTAAGTTCCAGCTGGCCACTTAGTGGGTCATGGTTAAAAGCACAGAGATGAATCAGAAATTTCCAGAACCCAATTATTCAATGTTCCAGTAGCACTTGACTCATTTTAAGCCAGCAGTAAAAGCAGGATTGCTTTTTTTTGTAAACTTGCATTTAGAAGGTAAGCTTAGAAAACAAAGTAGGTACACAGGAACAGTACCAAATACTTCCAGTGCTAGCTGTGCCACAATTACCATTACAACTCTGGTATTGACCTAACAATGTGAAAAATTTCCAGCTCTCCGACCAAACAAAAAAGACAAATTCAATCTAGCCCATGACTGCATAACCTACTCTCGATCAGCAAAGTAATGCAAGCTATGATATTACAACATTAGAGTTATCTTAATCATTCAACTTTGTGGTGTGTGTGTGTGTGTGTGTGTGTGTGTGTGTGTGTGTGTGTGTGTGTGTGTGTGTGTGTGTGTGTGTGTGTGTGTGTGTGTGTGTGTGTGTGTGTGTGTGTGTGTGTGTGTGTGTGTGTGTGTGTGTGTGTGTGTGTGTGTGTACACACGACTGCATGAGAGTGCATTATATACACACAACCAAATGAAATAACATTCCTCTGGACCACAGTGTACCCACAAAACATATCACACACAGCATTCAAAACAAAATATTACTATAAGGAAGTAAAATAGAATTAAAAATGCATGGAATGCACAGCGCTGGTAAACAGTTAACAGCAAACAGCTCGCTGTCCTAGTGGCAAGACCTCGGTGGTGGCAGGGAATTCATTAGTCTCACAGACTGAGGGAAGCAGCTGTTACCCAGTCTGGCATTCATAGTCCTGATGCATTCTGCACCTCCTTCCTGACAGTACTTGGGTCAAATAGATTTTAGGATGGGTGGCAGGCATCCTCAAAAATTCTCAAACACGAAAATAAAAATACACATTATATTCTTAAAACTAATCTACACAGAGTAATCTGGATTGGGATGCATCAGGACCACTCTTGCCCAAACTTCATCACAGCCTTCACTCAGACATGGACAAATAACTAAATTGTAGAGCCGAGGTGAGAATTAGGGCTCTGGATATCAAAGTAACAACTGACCGAGAGCAGCATCCTTGATCCAAGTATCTCCAGTGCTTCCAACGCAAAGTCATGGTGCTCAACTGCAAATGAAGCAGTTCATGCCTTTATACAGTAAACCCCTAACAAGGAACATTCATGCCACAAAAGTGACAGGCAGTATCTTCAACAACAGAGCATCTATTTAACTACTCAAGGTAGAAGGGTACTTCTGTGGCATGAATGCTCCTTGCCCCTTGTTAGGGATTTACTGTATAAAGGCATGAACTGCTTCATTTACTGTCACACGTCCTTTATTATCAACATCCTGAGATTCAACACTGACCAGAAACTCCAGGACAAGCTACATAAATGGCAGGTCAGAGGCTGGATATCCCACAGCACTTATCGACCAACATCCCAAAGCTTTCCGTCATCTATAAACACAGGTCAAGTCCATGGTGGAATACTCCCTTCATGCCTAGCAGCTCCAACTACTCCTAGGAAGCTGGAGAGCATCAAGAACAAAATAGCCCACTTGACTAGCAATTCTATCCATCACTGGCACACAGTATGTGCAGAATGTAGCATCTATAAATGTACTTGCCCAGGCTATGCTGACAGCAGCTCTTGAACCTGTAATCACTTGTGTCATCAAGGATATGGGCAGAGGGTACGTGAAAACACAACCACTGGTAGGCACCCTTCTAAACTGAAGACGATTTTGACTTGAAAATGTATCACTGATCCTTCATTGGCACTGTGTCTAAATCCCTGGTATCTCCCCAACAGCACCGTGGAAGTATCCTCACCAGGGGAACTGCCATGAGTCAAGGAGGTTCAGCAACATCCACTTTTCATCTGCTCTTTGTTTTACCCAAGCAGTCTTAAATCGTTACTCTGTTGTGCTTGTACACTTGAGAATTCACAAAGCAATTAGATATAATTCTAAATAGAGTAGGAGGACATGATAATGAAAGAAGGAGTTGAAATGAATCAAGCAAATTGTCAAAGATCACCCAATAGAAAATAAACATGACAGCTACTGGAATATTCATTTGGTAGCTCAGTGGTCAGCTGCCTAAAGAACTTCTCTGCTTTAAATAATGAGTATTTACAGTATTGAGCAATAGACAGATAGAGCGAGCAAGCTAGGGTCTTTAAAACCTTTGCACAGTACTGTATTTGACAATGTGGATCGGAGTTCCAGCTTGTAAATCTGGCGGGAGCAAAGGATGCTGGGAATGGTGAGTGTGGAGTGCCGCAGGAGTGGTGTGGGTCAGGTGATAGAGAAGGAGTGCCAGGGGCAGCAGTTGGCACAGGTGCAGACACACCCAGCCCTGAGACACAAGGCAAAGTCTTTTGATTCCAGACAATTGGTTCATTGATCATTACAGAACGTCTCTCTGCTGCTTCCAACCCTCTCCTTTCCCCCTTTTCCCAACCATGATTCCCCTCTCCCTGGCCCCTTCCCACTCTCAGTCCACAACAGAGACCCGTATCAGAATCAGGTTTATTATCACTCACGTATGTCATGAAATTTGTGTTTTATATACAGCAGCAGTACAGTATTTCTATAAAATAACTGCAGTACTGTGCAAAAGTCTTAAGCACCCTAGCTATACACATGTTCCTAAGACTTTTGCACATTACTGTATTTGTTTTACGACTATCCCTCCTTAAACCTCAATATACATGGTCAGCTGAGATGAAGACACACTGCTTTCAAGCAATGCAGTAATGAAACAGATATTAAATCCTTCCCATGCAAGTTTGTTTGTTGCCAAATAGTTTTATTTTGGTAATATGATTAAATGCACCTTGCTAGCTGGCTACGCTAACCTTTATGCTGTTTATTTTCAGGAATATTCTGAATCACTGGTTCATCGTCGTGGGTGTATGCAACAAGGATATAGATGTCTGCCCCCCCTCTGTTTTCCTAAGGGGTTGGTTGTGGGCCACCGCTTTGAAATTATGCAATACTCATACTCAGCAGTAACTGTATTTCATGTTTTAAAACATCATTAACTGAGTGGCTGTCAGACCCCGCCAGACTCAGAGTACAATAAGCTTTTTTAGTTATAAAAAGATAAGGCCTGAACTATTGACACTGCATGCTGCCCATCCCAACACTTCTGAAATAGTATTCCAGCAGTTTTAAACTTTTTAAACTGTTAGCATTCTATAAGTCACTGATTTATCATCTTCAATTCGATAATCTGTAATGGTAAGATTTGAACTACTGACCTGTGTCAGCTAGTCAAACGCCTTATAAACTGAAGATAATTACATCAATCAGTTTTGTAGTATCCTCCTCACATCAAGCACTGGAAGCACTGTTTAATGCTTGCCTTCCACACCCTCCCCCATGTAAAATCTCTTTACAGATAAGAATCATATATAGACCTGTAAAACTTGGTTCTGGAATCAGATTCATTTCAATGCCCTTGTTGCACAAAACTTAATTAAGCTCAAAGGCATGTGTAGGGGCCAAATTCCAGCTACCTCATAACTCTCTGCTTTCAAAAACTCACATGACTTGTGCAATGATCCAAAATGAAACGGCCATCGGTATACGACAGCATAAACAAAACAGAAATTATTGAAAGCACATTGCTTTGATTTTTACAATTAAAACACAAGTTCATTTAGGATTTTCTTTTGGAAATAAGTGGCATCAATCTACTTTAAGAACAAAAAGAACATTTTTTATTGAGCAAGGCTTGTTTTAAACAACTACAGGAACAGTACGCACACACAGTGACTGCAGTTTAACTGAATAACTGAAAGAATGCATTTACTTTTTACAATCATGTTTTCTAGGTTAAAGTGTTCATCACATGACATAAACCTTACATTTGTCAAGGTCAATGCTCAAGGGATTGCAGTACATTCCAAATTATCATGGGGACCTACTGGCCATAGATGATTAAAATACAAGGCATGCCATAGCCTACGCAATGTGGAGTTAAGCACATCTTTTGGGAGCATCAGTTAAAGTAAGGGCAACAAATTTGTCTTTTTAAAAAAAAATAATTCCATAATGTGACTATTTTTGGTTAAAAGCCAATTCTATATCAAAGCTCTATTGAGCAGTATCAAGTTAAAATACAGACAACTTACTGAAGGTCAAACATTACAAGTTACATTTGTTATGGAAATAGACAATGTAACAGATTGCAAATTAACCTTGCAGTGGGTTCTTGCTAGAACCAACCAGGCACTCTCAGGTGATATTATATAGAATTTTGTAGTACTGTCCACAACTTTGGTCTCCAAATTATGGGAGTAAGGTGACAATGGAGAAAAAGAATTAAAATACAGTGCCTATAAAAAGTATTCACCCCACTTGGAAGTTTCCATGTTTTATTGTTTTACAACATTGAATCACAGTGGATTTAATTTGGCTTTTTTAACACTGATCAACAGAAAAAGACTGTTTTGTGTCAAAGTGAAAACAAATCTCCACAAAGTGATCTAAATTAATTACAAACATAAAACACAAAATAATTGATTGCGTAAGTATTCACCCACTTTAATATGACACACCGAATCATTGCTGGTGCAGCCATTTGGTCTTAGAAGGCATATACGTAATTAGTTAAATGGAGATCTGTTTTTGGAGACCTGTTGCAGTCAAGGTGTTTCAATTGATTGTAGTAAAAATACACTTGTATCTGGAAGGTCCAACTGTTGGTGAGTCAGTATCCTGGCAAAAACTACACCACGAAGACAAAAGAACACTCCGAGCAACTCTGCAAAAAGGTTATTGAAAAGCACAAGCCAGGAGATGGATTACAAGAAAATTTCCAAGTCACTGAATATCTTTTGGAGTACAGTTAAGTCAATCATCAAGAAATAGAAAGAATATGGCACAACTGTAAATCTACCTAAAGCAGGCCATCCTCAAAAACTGAGTGACCGTGTGACCATGCAAAGGGACTGGTGAGGGAGGCCACCAAGAGAACTATGGCGACCCTGGAGGAGTTACCAGCTTCAGTGGCTGGGATGGGAGAGACTGCACATACAACAACTGTTGCCCAGGTGCTTCACCAATCGCAGCTTTATGGGAGATTGGGAAAGAGAAAGCCAGTGTTGGAAAAAAAAACTCACTTGAAATCTTGGCTAGAGTTTGCCAAAAGGCATGTGGGAGACTCTGAAGTCAGCTGGAAGAAGGTTCTATGGCCTGATGAAACCAAACTTGAGCTTTTTGGCCATCAGACTGAACGCATAAGCCAAGTACTGCACATCATCAAAAACACACCATCACTACCGTGAAGTGCGATGATGGCTGCATCATGCTGTGGGGATACTTCACTGCAGCAGGCTCTGGAAGGCTCATGAAGGTAGAAGGGAAAATGAATGCAGCAAAATACAGGGACATCCTGAAGGAAACCCTGATGCAGACTGCAAGAGAACTGTGACACGAGAGCAGATTAGTTTTCCAGCAAGACAATTACCCCAAGTGTAAAGCCAAAGCTTAAAAACAACAAAGCTAATGTCCTGGAGTGGCCAAATCAGAGTCCAGACATCAATCCAATTAGGAATTTGTGGCTGGACTTGAAAAGCCCTGCTCATTCACGACCCTCATGCAATCTGACAGAGCCTGAGCAGTTTTGTAAAGAATGGGGAAAAATTGTAGTGTCCAGATGTGTAAAGCTGATAGAGACCTGTCACACAGACTCAAGGCTGTAATTGCTGTCAAAGGTGCATCTACTCAATACTGACTTGAAGGGGTGAATAATTATGCAATCAATTAATTTGTTTTATATTTGTAATTGATTTAGATTGCTTTGTAGAGATCTGTTTTCACTCTGACATGAAAGAGTCTTTTTCTGTTGATCAGTGTCAAAAACAAAGCCAAGTACATTCCACTGTGATTCAATGTTGTAAAACACTAAAAGATGAAAACTTCCAATGAGGGGTGAATACTTTTTATAGGCACTGTCCATTTGGAAAAAAAAACAGATCATAACAGAGAGATAAAAAAAAACGTTTATTTTTGACATTAGCTTCCTATACCACTTAATCTTGCCCCATCAGGAAACTCTTCTGTGTCTTCTCCCTTCATGTACTTATCTAGCTTCACCTAAAAAAATTGTGTTGTTCACCTCAATTATTCCACATGGGTTTAAATTCCACATTTGAACTTTACTACAAAAGAATTTTGCTGCAATTTCATTTTTGGATGGATGGCCCTGATTCTGCTCTCCATTGGAATTAGGAACATTTGTCTATCTTTCCAAAGTTATTTTCAAGGTCTTAGAAACCATAATCAGATCACACACTCAGGTTTCTAGAATGGGGTTCAATAGGCAGTATCCATCTCAGATTAAGAATTTGTTCAATACAGTGGACACAAATACTTTGAATCATAAATATGAAACTGAAAATCAAATAAAACTGCATTTGTTGTGAAGCCTAAATGTAGGATGAATACTAATAAATTCAAGGAGGAATTCAGGAGAAAATTCTTTACTGAAAGAATAGATTGGCACTTAATACCACACAGAGTCATCATGGTGAATAGCACTGATGCCTGTAAGAGAAAGATCATGTGATAGTGAAGAAGGAAATTATGATGAATGAATATAAACAATCCTCAACATTATTTCAAGGTTGGAAAAGCTCAGCCAATGCTCTGGCCAGTTTACTATATATCCTTCAGTTGATATTGCTAAATTAGTTCATGGCAATTGTATACAAGTTCATTATATAGATGACAGAGGAAGTTAGAAAGTAGGATGGTAACCAGAGATTACAGGTTACCAACTAAAGAACAAAATGGATATGAAAGAAGTTATAGTGCTTCACATCATGAGGCCCTCTGTTTGTTGGGGTTGACCACGAATGTTGCGTCTCAGCTGTCTACGCGATATGCAGGCAGTATGATATGGGGAGCAAGCTGTTGCTCATGCAGCAGCCCCCTCCCCCATGCAGCTGATGAATCAAAGGAACAGCAGAGACCGATACAGTTTGGTATCAACACCTGTCACAGGAGTTGCCAGTCAGCACTCAACTCAACATAGGACTGCCTTAGGGACTCCAGCTCCGGATTTTTACTCTAGGTTTACTCCTGAAGCCTTCCCCATGAATACGTATAGCCACAAGGCAGCAGAGGTTTGAGATTAGAGTTTTCCTTCACCTAAATGAGCTGCCAACCATGGCTGACCAGCTCATCTGCCCAAATAGACTGGTTGTAAAGCACCAATAACCTGCTTTTTCTCCTTCTCCTGTCAGTAGAACTGCTTCCACCTAGTAGATAAGCCACAGGAGAAGACCAAGAGCTGAATTTGGTTGTCAGAAGCTATTTGAGATGCACACCACTGGGAGTATTTAATACTAGTGGGAGCTTATCCCCATTACCACCCCTGACTATAATACCATTAAGGAACCTTGCTTCACAAAGACTTAAGATTTTGGCACTTTTTCCTTAAAAACTTAGTTATCACAAGTTCCATTTACAAAATGCAAATGAACATGTACTTTTTAATCCGATTTATTTTCAGAGAGACACAGCATAGTAACAGGCTCTTTCGGCTCAAAGAGTCAGTACTGCCCATTTACACCCATTAACTTACTCACCTATATGCCTTTGGAAATGTGGGAGGAAACCAGAGCACTTAGAGGAAACCCACACAGTCACAGGGAGAACATACAGACTCCAACAGACAGTGCAATTGAACCTGGATCTCTAATAGCATTACACGAACCGCTACATCACCACTTCATCCCACAGTAAATGACACAGGGTTTGGGGAAAAGGTGACATGTCAGCTTGACTGGATAGCTCTTAATTGACCTTGGCTTAACAAACTAAGCATAATCCTCCATAGTCCAATATTTAGAGATTCTTAAATTGGTAAGTGACGACACACTTTAAAAAAAATATCCAATTGGATATAAAGGAAACATAGGACTTTGTGAAGTTACAAATCTGCCATAATGATCCAAGTTCTTTTCCTTCAAAAAGATCCACAATACAAACTCTGAATGCAGGTTTTGTTGGAGAACCAATGAAATTTCTGCAGGAAAACCTGGAAGACTGCTGCTATTCTTTCTTTAGCAAACAAAATTGCAAAGCCCAAAACACAGGCATGAAAGTGGCACAAACAACACAGTTGGGTGCATACCACTGGAAGAAAAAATGGGTACAAGAACCAGTCCTTCCCCAAATTTTCAGATATCCCTTCATAAATTTAACACCAACGATGTTGTACAAATCACATGAAAAATATGCCCTTTTGTACTGAGTATTTAAGTACAAAATCTCTCAAGCATTAACAGACGAGGCTCTGCTAATTAACTCTCTTCTAGAGATTGGCAGAATCTCTCATGACCTGTTTTTTTATTGTACCTTGGCAAGAATGAAATTTGTCATTTCCTGCACGAGACTGTTGCTGACACTTTATAAAAATACAGAAATCAGGTGTCATGCTATCTTTTGTTTTGGTTGTCAATAAATGTTAATGCACATGCTGATGGTTGCATCTTTCAAATAGGTCTGCAGGCTTAACAGAGACCAATGGAAAAAAATGACAAAAGCTCTGGTGAACTAAGAGCTGTCCAAACGGATCAATGCTTTGTGTAAACATGAGTACCACTCAGCACTTCATAATCCTCTATTACTGCAAATCGTTTTCCATGGCTTGGCTGAATTAATTGCAGAATCATTTTACTCCACAATTTTAAAAGTTAATTTGTTAGCATTTTTATTAATAAAGGGTCTCTGACAGCTTTTCAAGATGAAATTAGTCCACATGACATTGGAAAGTGGGCCTGATTTTTTAAGACACTGATGAAGTGTTGGCAAAACTAATAGTACTCTTGATAGAATCAAAATAATTTACCACTTTAAAAAGATCCAATGGAATTATTTCACAAAAAGGACTAAGATGTTCTCCCTGGTATTGGAATCAATGATTATTCACACAACCAACATGACACAAATAAATGGAAACACAAAAGACTGGAATTTGGATCAGTAAACAATTTGCTGGAGGATCTTACCAGATCAAGCAGCATCTGTGGAGAAAAGCAACTGTCAATGTTTCACATCAAACCCCTCAGTGTCAGTCCTGATGTAGGACTTCAACTCAAAACATCGAGAGTTCCTTTCCTCCCACAGATGCCACTTGACCCGCAGAGTTCCTCCAGCAGATTGTTTGTTAACACTAATTTATATTTTGTTGTTCACTTAAGAGTGCATGGGACTTTGTTACAAGCAAATTATGTGATTAGTTAATAATTACAAGTAGTTATGACTGCACAAATGATAGCGCACCTATAGTTCTACTTCTATGCACTAATAAGTGATGAGATTAAAGTTAATAAGTTGTTAACTTTCCAGTTTTACCCATTCTCTTGTAATTTGATAACTGAATTGATTCAGTAGTTCAATGAGTATAAAGCATCTAGAAATGTCCCAAGGTTATTGCAGACACATCTATGGAGGGTCATGTATTACTTTCAATTGCAAGACCAGGCTAGGGCTATCAACTTTTTAGTTCTACCCTAGAACTTTCAGAGATGGACATCAACTTCCCAACAAACTGCCCCAGAAAATCTGAAAGAGTCGTCGTTAGGAAACTCTTTGAAAACTTTAGTTACAAAATAAGATACCAGATGCATACATGATGAACTAACTCTGGACAGATCTAATACACTACAAATATCTGATTGCTAGTGCAGTGCTTTGGGATATCCCAAGATTGCAAAGGGTACTATATGAATGCAATTTTTATCTGGCCATCTTCTATTACACACCAGAAATAATATTTTGTAGATGGAACATGTGTCTTAAAAACTATAGAAATTAACTTTCAGCAGTTTAATAGTATGTGTTAAATTAGGAAATGACAGAATCTTTTTCAAAGCAAACATATTCAAATGTCTTCCTCAATTTGGTCAATGAAAACCCAAATTCCTAATACAAGGGTTGTTCTAGGGTTTAACTCAGTACCTGTCCATTTCCATCCAGAAGTATTCACTAAGTGTCAAGCTCTTTGAAATGAAAGGCATATCATACAAAATGTTAAAGCTTAACATCTACAGAAATAGAAATATTTGCTGTGCTATCATTACTACTTGTAATTATTAACAATAATATATTTATTTTGTTCATTCAATATGTCCTAAAGTACTTCATATTAGTAAAATTTGACAAAGTCCAAACTCAGGCAGCTGCAGGTTGTCAAAAGCTTGGCAAAAGAGGGAAGCTTAAAGGGGGAAAAAAGGAGAAAAGATGCAATGAGGCAGAGAGGGGAGCCTACAGCATTGAATCGCATCTGCTCAAGAGATATCCAATAAATATAAAGGTTTCTTTAAAACGTGCACAATTGAGATTTCACAAATAAAGAATCTGTTGAGGAATTTGAAAACTAAAGGTTACTTAACCAAGAGGCAAAGGTCACAGCTAATTTAGGACAGAAGCAACATAATTTTGGAAGATATCAATTTTATGTCAGGTAGAACACCCGATAAAGAGGGTGTCCAGAAATGGTTAAGTCCTAATGCAACTAAAGCCTGGACAGGAAGTTCAGCAGACAGACAGAGGCAGAGTGGAGGTGGACAAAGTTAGTAAAGCGTTAATATGTGTTCTTACTGATGGCATGACTATATGGCCCAAAGCTCGTTTCATGGTCAAATATGAGCACCAAGGCCTAGAAATATTTTTCCACAATGCTAAAATCAAAAGTATTGTGCAGTTGAAAATTGAATTAACCCTGGTATAGAGCACCCATTATACTTGGATTGGGTTGACATTGGAACAATCCTCAGGGGATCTTGTGGCAACATTGGGTTAACTTGCATTATTTGATGAACTAGTACCTGTCAGGTTTGACACATGCCAGTTAACAAATTTTTTTTGTACCAATTAGCTTCAATAGGTTCTAATAATGGTTAGAACTTAAAGCTGCCAAGCTCCTTCCAATTAACTGCATGGGTTTGAGAATTTAGGGTACAATTATGAAAATTTAAATTCATCTATTTTTTTTATTCCTGACATCCATTTGCACCACACTAAACAAACTGGTATATTTTTCTTTCTCCATCTCAGGGGTAATGCTGATAAATATCCATTATTAGATGATATAGATAACGCTACCACATCTCTTGCTTCCTGTTAGGATTCCAAACTCCATCTTCCCAGTTCCCATGACTCCACTGAATGAATTCAGATGACAATTTCCACACAAGTGTATCTGAGAGATCTTACTGCCCTGAACTTGGCTTCTCCTCCAGCAGAGCTTACTGAGTTCTCAACTATGTAGGCTCCATTTCCTTTACTTCTGTGCCCTTGGACATGTTGAAAACATCCCGAAATGAATTCCTCTGCCCACAGCAGAGCCTGGCAAGTACAATGTAGTGAACAGAGTAAAACTGGAGACTTGTTTTTGGATATTTACCTTAGAGAGGAAACTTATGTTGGATCACTTGTCCCGTCAGGGAGCAAATCCAAAAAATCTCAGACACAAAGGGACTTGTGAGTCCTTGTGCAAAACACCCTAAAGGTTGAGTTGGGGGTGAGGAAGGCAAATGTAATGTTAGCATTCATTTCAAGAGGTCTAGAATATAAGAGCAGGGATGTGATGTTAAAGCTGTATAATGCACTTGGGAGGTCTCACCTTGAGTATTATGAACTGTTTTTGGGCTCCTTATCTAAAAGATGTGCTGGCATTGGAGAGGGTTCGGAGGCGGTTCACAAGGATGATTCCAGGAATGAAAGGGTTATCATACGAGGAACATTTGATGGCTCTGGGTCTGTACTCACTGGAATTTAGAAGGATGAGAGGGGACCTCATTTAAACCTACTGAATGCTGAGAAGGCCAAGACAGAGTAGATATGGAAAGGATGTTTCCCATGGTGGATTAGTCTAAGACACAGCCTCTGGAAAGGAGGTCATCCGTTTAAAACAGAGACGTGGAAAAAGTTCTTTAGCCAGAGGGTGGTGAATTAGTGGTATTTGTTACCACAGACAGCTGTGGAGGCCAGGCTGTTGGGTGTATTTAAGGTGGAGACTTGATTGGTCACAGCATCAAAGGTTACGGGGAGAAGGCTGGGGAGTGGGACTGAGAAGAGAAAAAAGGATCTGATAAGATTGAATAGTGGAACAGACTCAATGGGCCAAATGGCCTAATTATGCTCCTATGTCTGATTTGGAGGTGTTTATAGTGGCAGTATTTTTCCAGTACCTTGCAATGCCTGCTCTAGATGGTCCAGGTCTTAAGATCATAATAAGAGAGCAGGGATCATTACTGCTCAGTAGATTCAGAATTTTGTACCGAGCCCAAGGTCTTGATCGTCAAATACCTTTTTCCTCAATCAACAAAACTCTGAATTGGCATATTGTTGAAAGCAATGGTCTGTGTTTACCTATACATGGTTCACCTGACATGAGAACTAGTCCATATTTTCCAATATCGCACAGAGAATCTTTATTGTCAGAGGGCAGTGTGTGCAGCACTTTGCAGTGGGAGATGTTGAACCAAGCACAACCTCAAGAAAAAAGTGTGATTGATTTTTAGCAAGCCTCTGAACATATAGAAGCACAAGTGTTATCTGCATATTGTGCATGCAAATACCATTTCCTTTGCAATCCCCAACTCATATTCCATTTCCACCAGTACTGATTTTCTCAAAGCACCTTCACATACAACCGCAGGAAGGACTATATGTGCCCATTTCCCTTTCACACTGGGGCTACATCAACATGGAATATCAAATCTGTTTCTGTCTCCGTGGATGCTACCTGGCTTATTGGATTATTTGTTTCATTTCCAACCTCCAGCAACTGCTGCTATCTGTATCTCACAATCCTAATGTTTTACTTTTCTTTTTCCTCTAGTTTCCTTCTTTTATTTATACCTCCTCCAGAGAGATTAGCTGCCATGAGCAAAACTTGACCATTCTCTCTCTCTGTTCATACCAATCTGTATCAAACACTTGTTCTTTGTCTCCATCTTATAATTGATGTTTATTTTATATTTCCCATACCTTGTCCTCTTCTCCCATGTATCCATTTTTAATCTTTGTCCCCATTTGTTACAGAAAATCATAAATCTGTAATATTAACTTTATTTTTCTCTCTCTTGGGTGCTGTCTGAATGGGTGAGTTTTTTCAGTAATCTTTGTTTTTAAAAAGCAAAAAGTCAGGCCGGCATTTATAAACAATAAAAAAGTCAGAAAGAATTATAAATGTACATGGGCAAATAATAGCAAGATTTCGACGAATTTTAACATGGAGCTTGAAAGGTAGGTCCAAATTTTCACTTCATTGCTCATTTTCAGTCTTCATGTAACGAATCCCTCATATCATACAGAGAATGGTTTCACAAAACAGAGCACTCCTCAAATTCTTGATCCCGAGTTATTTTTCATGTGTAAAAAAAGATTGTAGAGGGTGCAACTTATCTTTCAATGATAGCACAAATGGATGATTTCAAATCTGAAGTCCCTTTTATAGTGCACCCATTCAGGCCAAATCATGGGTATATTTCAAGCAGAGATGGATAGTAGGGCATCAAAGGTTAGGCAGGGGAAAAAAGGAGAATGGGGTTGAGAGGGTAATAAATCAGCCATGATGGTATGGGGGAACAGACTCAACTGGCCGAATGGCCTAATTCTGCTCCTATGTTTTATAGTTTTCTTTAACATTGGTGGAAAATAAAATCTAGTTTGAGTATAGAAATGATTGCCCTTTGCTATCACCCAACTGAGGTTCAACCCCAATAGGCCTTGCAGCAAAGATATAGAAACTCATGTGAAGAGATCACCAGGCAGCGATCAACAATTTCCATTTTGAACAACTTTAATACTCGCTTGTCAAAGGGTACCAAGCCTGATTGTTGGCACCCCTTCCTGCTCTTCCTCACTGATTGCATTCAACGTGAAATGGAGCAGAAGATGGAGCATGCAGACATGGATCACATTATCTACATCCTCCAGAAAACCCAATTTTTGCTTCATTTTTCCAAAACATGAACAGCAAAGGTGCCGAGACTTATTGTGCCATGTCCTGTGATCTACGGTACACAATTGAATCTTATTCTTCTCTCTTACGGGTAAACACTTTACATTGAAGAAATCAATCTGGTAAAACAAACTAAACAACCTGCCTTTATAATTTTAACTAACACAAACATCCCTTTACCTCAATGAATCGCAGATTACCACATCACTTCTAAAATAGCAACACCCTCCCCATATTCTCCATTGCTCATAACAACAACAAAAAAAATCACAAAAGGAAACCAACATTAACCTGATACTTTCCCAGGGGTAATTGATAAACGAGCCAGTCTCACCAGGAACAAAAGTCATGCAAAATGCCAGGGTCACTATTCAAGGAGCTAAAGTGTTGTTCTGAAATGCAATCATGTGTCACAAATGAAAATGAACAGTACAGGACAAATTCAGTACATGATCTGGCTACCACTAACCTCATTGAAAAGAGAGCTTTTGTCATTGTTCTACTGCACACTTTATGATGTCAGATCAGGGGACTAATAGCAATTTAGTCAGTAAAAGAAAACCTGGATAATTATAACATCTGTAACAAAATTCCATTTGAATGCTTTGAAAGGAACAAGTAGGTTCAAGGCACAGATTCTCGCCCTAGATCCACTGTCACAATCCAGGTCTCTGCTGCACAAATGTACTTTGTTACATCATTCCGTCCAGATCTCTCTGCACATAAGATAGCAATGTTCATCCTCTTTGGAAATGGTCCCATTGGAACAGTAGCCAATGACATGGCCCAACACAGCTGTGCTGGTATCAATGATTCACTGTTAGTCTCAAGCATTTTACATTTGTTCAAATATTTGTCATACATTAAACTCAAAAATAAAGGCTCAACCTGCATTGGTAGATGATACCAATGTGCACATATTCAAACTGAACATACAGTAAAGACCCCACCTTGACCATTAAACTGTTAATCTAACCGAGCCTATATATAAAACCCAAAACCTACTGATGAAGGCAAAATCTAGTACCAGATATAGACAAGCTTAAGCAAGATACTGCAGTACAGTATTAAATTGCTGACAATTAGGCACAATTTTCTTTAGTCCACTAGAATTCCTATTCCATCATTTAGAAATTTCACCACTATCAGAGGCCAGACTTGATGGCTTTGGGGATTTATTAGAGTTGCTCAATATCTACATGTACTAAGGGGAATGTTTGAATGGGAAGATGGGTCAGAAATCAGAAACGCACGTTTTTTTAAAAAGAAGTAGCAATGAAGAGATTTCTGTATTTACAAACAGAAAATCAGCAAGTGATTATGAAATGGTAATTTTAAAAGTTTTATTATTTACCTCTGAAAAAAGGAGAGAATTATAGCGCAACAGGTGAGAAACTCGATGGACTAAACTTTCAAGCAGCAGGCACCAGCACAGTGAATTGAATGGTCTCCCTCTGGGTGTATGAGTCTCTGAAGAACAATCAGATCCTACAAAATGTCAATACTGCACACAGGACAGAAGGTAAACACTGCAAATTCAATCATCCATAGCAATGGTCAAACACAATGCTCCAGAAGTCAGGACCCTGAGAACAACCACTACAACTCGTCCACAGACACAATGAGGCCTGATATGTACTTCAAGTTCCCATTGAATAAAATGCATTTAAAATGTACTTCAACCTTTGGTATAATGCTTAAGCTATGCCCACATGACATATCAAGATGAAATTGTTATTTTGTAAGTATTATATCTGATCTGAAGTGAAAACTTTCACTTATAACCAGCAGGTTCTTTGCAGGGTCACATGGACTTCAAAATAATGCGACACCCTCAAATAAGAAATTGCTCTTATTCCATGGAAGCATGATCAGAAATGGCTCACTTTATTTGGAAACACAAGAGATCCTGCAGATGCTGGAAATCCAAAGCAATACATGCAAAACGTTAGCAGAACTCAGCAGGTCAGGCAGCTTCTATAGAAATTAATAAACAGTTGCTGAAGGGTCTTGGCCTGAAATGCCAACTGTTCGTTCACTTTATGTTGGAGCACAGTGTAACATTTAATACTTGCATCTCACTAAACTATACACTTCTTAGAAGTTTGAACCAAATCATTAACATTTCTCTCCGAAAACTCATTTATGTTATGCTAAGCAGATGTGATAGTGAGCATAGACATAAATAAGTTTATCATTGTGAACAATTATAAATCACTGATCAGACCAACAGAAGTTCTTGGTAATTCTGGCCATCACTTTTGGAAGGATTTCTAGAAGTTATACAGACAATTTATTAAATAACGTTAAGGATACTGAACTTCTGTGATGTGTAAAGACCAGAATATTTTCTTGCTCTGGAATGCAGTAGGGAGATTCGATAGAGATGTTCAAAAACAAATAAACAATTAGTGGAAGGCTAACAGCAAAATAAGCAAAGGGATTATGAAGAAATAAATCTGCACAGTAGTCATGTTCTGGAACACTGCCTGAAAAGCTTTAGGAAGCACAATTCATAACAACTTTTACAATGTTAAGTGGGTAAGTAAACTCTCGAAGGAGACCATTTACAGCACTACAGGGATAGAAAAGGGGAAAGGTATTCCAACTAGCTGACATGGAAATAATTGACCAAATTGCTTCAGTTTTGCTATGCAATTGTTGATTTTAAAGATTTGCATTCAGGCTTGTGTTAGTTAAAATACAACCTATTCAATCTTCACAGCATAAACAGTACAGCACAGGAACAGGCCACTGGGCTCACAATGTTATGCAAGTCGAAAACACCCAAACTCTAATCCCTCCTACCTACATAATGTCCATATCTTTCCAACTTCCTTACATCCATGTGCCTATCCAAACATCTCTTAAAAGCCACTAATGTATTTGCCTCTACCACCATACCAGGCAGCACATTCCAGGCACCCAATACTCTCTGAGTAAAAAAAAACTTACCCCTCATATCCCCCACCCCGCCTTCAATGCATGCCTTCTGGTATTAGACATTTAGCCAATGATAACTTAAAACTTACCACTCTGAAAAAAATAGCCAGGGGATGGGGTTGTGTGAGGGGAGAAGGTGACAGAAAAAGAGAGGAAGAAATTTCTGGTCATAGCTTTCCACAATCAGGTTTCCATCGCATGCCCACTAAGTAGCCACAATAAAAGCAACTAAAAAGACAAACTAATGTAAATAAATGAAAAGACTTGCCCTTTGCCCAGCATCCAATGTCATCCATTCGTTTTAATGCCAACTGCACCAGATTTAACATGACAGCCGAGAAGCAGCCTGACAGCTCAGGATGTCAATTCAGTTCTGTGCAGTGCTGAAGATGTGCTTACTAATGCCAACTTCCTTTTGATCAGCCTCATTTGTTCTCAGATTTAATCATTTCAACAACCATAGTACTGCTTTCTGCAAGGGCCCTAAGCTCTGAAATTCCCTTCCTAAATCACTCCACATTTCTTTACATATTTTAATTATGTTCTTAAAACCTGCGATCAAGCATCTGAACTGATAGTTCACATACTTTCCTAATTTTGCATGATAAAACTGCTCAAGTCATACAACACATAAACTTGCCTTTCAGCCCATGACAGATAATTCCATTTACCTGTCCGTAGCATTTTCTATCATTGTGATTCAAGTGTTCCTTTTTCTTCTTCTTACCCTATTGCCCCTACTGGGGCATAGGCTGCCTGCAGCAACACACTGGAGTCCCCTCTCCTGGCCCAGTCCTTCAAATTTCCCCACAACTGTAGCCAACCCTCAAAGATCCTTCCTCTCCCAGGGATGAGGTCTCTGGAGCCTCTGTAGAACTGGGTTTTGATGGCATGGGGTTGTTATCCCCTTGCCCAACTCTTCTTTTACAGCTGGCTTAAGACCATCCCCAGCGGAGTTGATTCAAGTGTTTGGAGCTGCTTAAGTGTTGTGAGAGAACTTACCTCCACCACCGCCTCAGGCCATGTGTTTCAAAATCCAGCCACTGGGTGAAAACTTCCACCTAAGGTGCTCACTAAATCTTCTACCTCTTATCTTGTACAACACACTCTTGTTTCAGACATCCACCTTGGGAAACAGATTCTTATGATATACTCTCTCCACTCCTCCCCACAATTTTCTGTGCCCCTCAGCCTCCTATGCTCAAGGAAAAACAAACCAAGCCTATCCAATATCCCTTATAATTGAAATGCTCCAATACAAACAATACCTTGTCGAATCTCCACTGTAATGTCCATAATTTACTATGCTAAATTATATTTATATAGTATCTTTATTGTTGTCAGACTATCACAGATGGAGCTCTGGGATGATTAAACAAATACGATGCTATTTAAACAGCAGGGAAGTTTCACCTCAAGCACCAAGTCAAATACAAGAATATCCGCACTGAAGCAAGACTGACATCCTGCAAGTTCATGAGTAAGTCAGTCATTACTTGCTGTAACTGATCAACAATAATTCAAACAGAACTGTTTCTCAGGTGAGTTTAAATTAATGCTTTTTACCGAGAAGGCTAAAATGTAGGGATGTTGGTACACTGTTGAGCTCCAAATATGGTAGAACCCTGATTTCAGTTACCAATGGCTGTGTAAATGAGGCTCCTGCTGCTTGTCCACTTCCTTTTTCCAACTTTTCTCTAAAGAACGAGACATTATATTAATTATAAGTTAACTTAACGAATCCTGTGTCTGTCATTATGACTGACAAGCTGGCAACATATATGCTTGTAAAGGAGAAACAATCAGAGGCTCTCACTTTCATCTGATGAAGGTGTTGGGAGGGGAAACATGTACACACTTGCACTCAAATTCCTGAACTTGTTTTTGGAGAATTCTTCAACAACAACTTACCAAGCTAAAATTTAAATGTTGTTTCTTTCCCAAAGACCTTTAAAACATTTTAGCATTCCTCGTCATTATCATTACCTGGATCCTCAATTGTATTCAGTTTTATTTTCCCTCAGAAGAGACTGAACAGAGAGCACAGAGCAAAACAGTTCCAAAATGAAGATAAATAGCACTAATCCTCATTTGATTGTAACACAACATTTTAGATCATTTGTGTGTAAATTACAAGCTACAATTCACTGTGAGCATATGGAAAACAGTTACTATCCTGGCCAGTTAATTCTTGAGATCAAACATCATCAAACAGGTTACAAAACTGAAGTTCTTATAAAAACCGAACACCAGACTCTGAAAAAATGTGCTTGACTCTGACAATTGTTCAATATAAAGGAAGCATCCAGGCAATTAATACCTCAATAATGGGAGCACAAAGACATCATTTCCCAAGAGCCACACAGCTTCCAAAATGACTTACTCACCTGTCAAAGAGTCTGGAGATCTAACACGGAGAATTTTGGCTCTTTAGAACACATAGAATCGCTAACAAAAGCCAAAGGTTTATTTACATAGAATGCCAATAGTTATTCTGAACTAAGCTCACTTAAAACATAGATGCCTGCATATCTACGCATGGAGAATCAACGTGGGCAAGTGAATGCTGTATTCATGCTACTTCTTTGGCTTCGAGATGCAGAGCGAATAAATAACAGCCACAAATCAGTTATTTCTTTTGTTGATAATTTACAAAATTAAGTTGATTGTTTTGACTGAACCAGTAAACAGAAAAAAGTGTACATTTTCTGGAAAATATTAGAAGAATATTTTTATGCACAGCAACGAACTCAAAGCTGCAAGTTGAACTAATCATGGGTACACTTTTTGAAATTGGTTCTAGCTATCATCATGCTTTCTGGCCCAACTGCAAATGGGTAATTCCTATTAATGTTTATAATCAGTGTATTGAAGTACTGAGTTCATCCAGTTTCCAAAGATATGGAGCTACATAACGAAGTCATATCTTCTATGAGCAACTGAGACAATTTTTGTATAAAAGACAAAGAAATTTACCTTTATTTAGCATCTTTCACAACTTTGGGAGAACACAATAGCAAGTATCTTAAATGTGGTCATTTCTCTCAGGAATAAAAACATTGCTGGAAGTCCATATACAACAAAGTCACAGGTCTTACTGGTTACGCATTAAATGTTGATTAAAATTAAGCACAGTTAAATATTTTATTTCCACTTGAGAGTAAGAACCATCTCCAACAATCCAACACCTCCACAGTGCCAGCATAGAGAATTAGAATCACTATCCGAGGTGTGACTTGGATTCACTCAAATTTGCCTTCCGACACAACAGATCAGCAGTGATTTCATTGGCTCTTCACTCATTCCTGGAACATCTGTACAGTAAAGATACATACATCAGGATGCTCTTCATCGACTACAGCTCAGCATTCAATACCATCATCTCAGATGGTGATTCTAATTCTCTATGCTGGCACTGTGGAGGTGTTAGATTGTTGGAGATGGTTCTTCAGGCTTAATATTAGATGTACCATCACTGACACAGTTTGAAATGAATAACCCATCTCGGTTTTCTACCAAAACACCTGCAACTTTTCAAGAGCATGTAGGGATGGGCAAAAATACTGGGCAAGAGATTTCAAGAGGACAACAGCTTTCACAGCCTCTCCTAATGTGTCTATAAATGCATAAAAGTTTTTACCCATGGTCGGAGATTAATTGCACACTTACACAATGTAAAGGAAGGTGTAATATGGCCAGTGTACAGTCAGCACTTTGGGAAGTCCACCTCAACAATAATGCTACAGAGCATCTCTGTGTTGCTCTCCCTTTTTTCTATGACATACATACAAACTGCAAGAAGGCACCCTTATCTACATGATAAATTATGCCTTACAAACTTGTCAATTTGGCTAACATTTCTCAATGGAAGGAATCCTATGAAATCTTGTTTAGCCACTTTCCTCCACAAGTCATCAACACTCAAGGAATCTTCCAAGTCTAGCTGCAGGACTTTAGAGTTCTGTCCCAGTCAAAGTTGAAAGAAAATTAACAAAGCACACATATGTAATCACACTGTGGTGAACTACATATACCTGTCTGGACACGCGCCCCCCCCCCCCCCCCCCCCCCGCTGACTGCTCCTGTGGCTCCTCCCACTGACCGTGGCTCCTCCCACAGACCCCGGTATAAAGGCGATTGAGGCCTGAGCCCCGCCCTCAGTCTCCAGGATGTAGTATGGTGGTCAACTACTGATTGTTCTTTCTTCCAGTCAATAAAAGCCGATATCTCGCCTCACGTCTCAGAGAGTTATTGATGGTGCATCACACACTCAACTCTGATGTTCATTTTCTTGCAGGCATTCACAGTAAATACAAGAAAAACAGTAGAATCAATAAAAGACCACACCCAACAGGACGGACAAACAACCAGTGTGCAAAAGACAAGAAAATATTAAAATATTAAATAAGTAAGCAATAAATAGAGAACATATGACAAAAAGTCCTTGAAAGTGAGTTCATAGGCTGTGGGAACAGTCTGTAATACAACCAGTCAATCTACTGTCCACCACACATCTATAGAAATTTGTCAGTTTTACATGACATGGCAACCCTTCCCAGGCTTCTAAGAAAGTAGAGGTGCTTCTATGCTTTCTTTGTAATGGTACTTATGCGCTGGACCTAGTACAGATCCACTTAAATGATAACACCAGGGAAGTTAGTGTTTCAGACCTTCTCCACCACTATAAGGACTGGTTCATGGATCTCCGATTTCCTCCTCCTGAAGTCAATAATCAGCTCCTTGGTCTTGCTGATATTGAGTGAGATGTTGTTGTTGTGTCACCACTCAACCAGATATTCAATTTCCCTCCTATATACTGATTTGTCACCTCTTTTGATTTGGCCAACAACACAGGTTTTATCAGTAAACTTAAGTAAGGCATTCAAGCTATGCTTAGCCTCACAGTCTTAAGTATAATGCAGGTAGAGCAGGGGGCAAAGCACACAGCCTTGTGGTACACCTGTGCTAATGAAAATTGTGGAGGAGATATTGTTACCATGGTCTGCAGTGAGGAAATAGAAGGTCTAGTTGCACATGAAGGTATTGAAGCCAAAGTCTTGAAGCTTATTCATTAGTTTTGAGGGAATGATAGCATTGAATGCTGAGCTGTAGTCAATGAAGGGCATCCTGATCTATGCATCTTCACTGTCCAGATGTTCCAGGAATGAGTGAAGAGCCAATGAAATCACTGCTGACCCGTTGTGCCAGGAGGCAAATAGGAGCGGATCCAAGTCACATCCCAGGCAGGAGTTTATATTTATCTTCACCAACCTCTCAAAGCACAACAGTGCCTCTTTTACCTCAGACAGTTGATGAAGTTTGGTATAGGCCCCCAAATCATAAGAACTTTCTACAGGGGCACAATTGAGAGCATCCTGACTAGCTGCATCACTGCCTGGTATGGTAACTGTACCTCCCTTAATCACAGAACTCTGCAGAGAGTGGTGCAGACAGCCCATGCACCTGTAGTTGTGAATTTCCCACTATTCAGGACAGTTACAGAGACAGATGTGAAAAATGGGCCCGAAGGATCATTGGGGACCTGAGTCACCCCAACCATGGTCTATTCCAGCTGCTACCATCAAGGAAATGGTACCACAGCATAAAAGCCAGGACCAACAGGCTCCAGGACAGCTTCTTCCACCAGGCCATCAGATTGATTAACTCATGCTAATTTGAATGTATTTCTATGTTACATTGACTGTTCTATTTATTATAAATTACTGTGATAGCATATTGTACATTTAGTCGGAGACGTAACGTAGAGATTTTTACTCCTCATGTACGTGAAGGATGTAAGAAATAAAGTCAATTCAATCACAGTGGATGTAAGTGCTACTAGACGATAGTTTCTGAGGCATGTTACTACGTCCTTAGGCACCGGTACAACTGAAGACTGCCTGAAGCAGGTCAGACCGCCAAAGCAAGAGGTTAAAGATCTCAGTGAACATTCCAGCCAGTTGATCAGCACAGGATTTTAGTACTTGGCCAGGTACCCCATCTGGGCTGGATATCTTCCTTTGGTTCATCTTTTTGAAGGATGTTCTCACTTCAGCCTCAGAGACTGAAATCACAGGGCTCTCAGGGGCTAGGGGAGTTTGAGAAGGTTCCTCCATATTTTGACAGTTAAAGGCACGTAAAAGGCATTGAGCTCATCTGTGAGCAAACACTTGTTGTCATCTATGTCTCTTGGTTTCACTTTGTAGGAGGGAATAGCATTCAAGCTCTGCCATGGCTATTGAGCACCCTTCAGTGATTCAGGTTTGGTCTGGAATTGCCACTTCACATGTGAGGTGGCTTTCTGGTGATTGTACCTGGACCTCTTGTATTTTACTTGGTCACCAGACCTGAACATCACTGATCTGGCCCTCAGCAGATTGAGGATCTCATGGTTCATCCAGGGTTTCTGGTTCTGGAAAAGAACGAATTATTTTGTGGAGTACGCTCATCTACGGTTGTTTTCATGTCATCTGTGATAACTGTGGCATATTTGTTCAGATCCTCTGATGAGTACTTGAACACGGCCCAGTCCACTAACTTGAAGCAATCCCATAGCCACTCCTCTGCCTCCTGTGACCATCTCTTTGTTGCCCTTATTTTTGGAGCCTTTCTCTTTAGCCCTTGTCCGTATTCAAGAAGGATAGCCAAACGATTTGATTTCCCGAAGTGTGGTCTAGGCATTTCTAATTATAGAACAGTCATAATGGATAATCTGCAGATCCCCATGCAAGGATCTCCTCACTAACACTGATACAAAAGCTAGACTCTGTAAATACAGATGAGCTTCGGTACTTTGTGATCACAGATGGTTTTGATTGCCTCCAGCCTTGACATGTCTACTCTGACCCATCCCCTCCTCCTTCAGAACCAGTCTTCAAAGAGGGATGTTCAGAGGGATACTCAAAGCAGGTCATCGTAAGCACACACAAGGGAAGTCAACTCAGCAATTTTAAAAATACCCTAGTGTTAGAAACACATCAAGCAAAGGAACCGAGTGGAACAGCTGAATGTGACACGCCACATAGCTGCCCACTCCCCCCCTTAATGGTTCAAAATAAAGACAATCTGACGCAGATGGCAACTGAGCTTCCTAGTGCAATATCACAATCAAATTGTACAGATGCTCTGCTTGTGCCAGGACACTGGGCACTAACCACATTTTCCACTCTGTCCGCTTTATTAGGTACCTCCTGTACCTTTTATTGTGGCTACTGACCGTATGTTCGTGGTCTTCTGCTGCTGTAGCACATCCACTTCGAGGTTCGATGTGTTGTGCTCTACTTCACACCGCTCTTGTAATACATGATTATTTGAGTTATTGTTGCCTTCCTGTCATCTTGAACCAGTCTAACCATTCTCCTCTGACCTCTCTCATTAACAAGGTGTTTTCACCCACAGAACCACCTCCCACTGGATGTTTTTATTTCTTGCACCATTCCTTGTAAACCCTAGACTCTGTTGCATGAAAATCCCAGGAAACCAGCAGTTTCTGAGATACTCAAATCACCCCGTCTGGCACCAAAAATCATTTTATATTCAAAGTGACTTGGATCACACTTCTTCCCCATTCTGCTGTTTGGTCTAAACAGTTGAACCTCTCAACGATGTCTGCATCTTTTTATGCATTGAGTTGCTGATTAGATATTTGTATTACTAGATACACCTGTACCCATGCATTAAATTGGCCACTATGTGTAGCTTTTCTAGTCTCAAGATCCCATTGCACAGCTTACATTCAGAAGGAAAAGATAAACCTACACATCATAAAGTGCCTTTCACAGCCACAGCACATCCCAACTAACTTTACAACAAGTATTTTGAAGTATTATAACTACAGTACCTGAAAAATCAGGCTTAATTTGCAAAGGGCTAAGAAACCAATACACTGAAAAACTGTTTCACTGATGTTAATTGAGTTATAAATATTGACCCCTTGCCATTCCTCTTCAGATGATACAAAAATTGTTTATTCTTCCGATCACATGGGAGCAGAAGCTGACAAAGTCACATGCCTCATCCAAAAGTGAGAACTGCCAATCATAAACACAGAGATTCTGCCAACATGGAAATCCCGAGTAACACCTGACCAGAACTTTGTGACATCTACATCGGCATGGAAATTGTAAATGTTCTCAGCTGCACAGCAAATCTGAGAGATGAGATGGATTGTTGCCATGGCTCCTCAAAAGCCTAGTTTACATTTTCAGGTCCTTTCCTTTCCTTACCATCCCCACTCCCCAACCCCCCCCCCCCCCCCACATCCTCAAGACCCCATGGCTATAGTTTGCAAAACCACAGGATCTCTCACTGGAATACATAAGCTGAAAGACAGCATTTCATGTAATGCAACAGCATATCACAAAGCAACTTCTGAGCTTTAGTATTTAAATATGTTCATCATTTGGGATAGATAGATAGATAGATAGATAGATAGATAGATACTTTATTCATCCCCATGGGGAAATTCAACTTTTTTTCCAATGTCCCATACACTTGTTGTAGCAAAACTAATAACATACAATACTTAACTCAGTAAAAAATATGATATGCATCTAAATCACTATCTCAAAAAGCATTAATAATAGCTTTTAAAAAGTTCTTAAGTCCTGGCGGTTGAATTGTAAAGCCTAATGGCATTTTGCCTAATTGTAAAGCCTAATTGACCTCTTCATCCTGTCTGAGGAGCATTGCATCGATAGTAACCTGTCGCTGAAACTGCTTCTCTGTCTCTGGATGGTGCTATATAGAGGATGTTCAGAGTTTTCCATAATTGACCGTAGCCTACTCAGCGCCCTTCGCTCAGCTACCGATGTTAAACTCTCCAGTACTTTGCCCACAACAGAGCCCGCCTTCCTTACCAGCTTATTAAGACGTGAGGCGTCCCTCTTCTTAATGCTTCCTCCCCAACACGCCACCACAAAGAAGAGGGCGCTCTCCACAACTGACCTATAGAACATCTTCAGCATCTCACTACAGACATTGAATGACGCCAACCTTCTAAGGAAGTACAGTCGACTCTGTGCCTTCCTGCACAAGGCATCTGTGTTGGCAGTCCAGTCTAGCTTCTCGTCTAACTGTACTCCCAGATACTTGTAGGTCTTAACCTGCTCCACACATTCTCCATTAATGATCACTGGCTCCATATGAGGCCTAGATCTCCTAAAGTCCATCACCATCTCCTTGGTCTTGGTGATATTGAGACGCAGGTAGTTTGAGTTGCACCATATCGCAAAGTCCTGTATCAGTTTCCTATACTCCTCCTCCTGTCCATTCCTGACACACCCCACTATGGCCGTGTCATCAGCGAACTTCTGCACATGGCAGGACTCCGAGTTATATTGGAAGTCTGATGTGTACAGGGTGAACAGGACCGGAGAGAGTACGGTTCCCTGCGGCGCTCCTGTGCTGCTGACCACCGTGTCAATGATTAATGATTACTTGCTTCAACTGCATTGTTTTGTAGGTTTAAAGATGACTGATGAGACCAACACAGGAACAAAAGATCCCTCCACAGAGCAGGCAGGAAGTACTTGAGGGAATGTGTGGATGAACAGTTTGTGAGATGGTTCACTCCTTCCACCGCTCACATGGGGCCTCTCTGTGCTCCCAATGCATCAAGTTGAGATCCTCAATCTCATCACAAAGAACCCTCTCCACCTTGAGCAGCCATGGGCCATGGATTGCCAAGAGTTGGTGGCAATGTTCTCCTTTTTTTTCCCCCAAGGAGAGTTTGAGGACACACTTTAATCGTTGTCTCGGTTCACCTAGTGATCTCATTCCATGAATGCAGAGAAAATAGTGTTTGTTTCAAGTGTATAATATCTATCAGGAAAATGATGTGCAAAATACACCCTCTATGGAATCAACTCAGTGCAACTGGAGCCTCAATGTGGCAAGTGCTGGCTGGGAGGAGTACATGAACATTGGTTCACTTATTCTACCAATGTATTTGAAGATTTGTGCATATTCCACAAATCAGAGTTCCTCAATCTAATGAAAGTAAATGTAGAGAGCTATGAGCTAGTTTAAACAATATCTGAGCTCGTAAGTTATTGTGTGAAATAGTTCTTGTAATGCACACATGCACAATTTCAAATCTGTCCAGGTGATATTATATCAATTGAAATAATAAGCTGCTCCAATGTTTTTTTGGAATAAGGAATATTGGCCAGAGCACATAGAACTTCCTGCTTCTCATTGAGTAACATCGTTACATGATCTCATGCATCACAGGAGATGATCTAAGCTTACAATCTCAATAATAAATTACACTGACATGTTCTAACTGGAAATACTCAAATGGGACAGTAAGTAAATATAAATTGTATACATTATAAAATAAATATGAAAATGTTTGTTTGAAATTATGATATTTATGGCAAAGGATAGCTATCTGGCAGCTATGTATATACTCCAATCATTTTTATTCTCTTACATATGAAATGTATTTCATTTTTGTACAATTTGAAATAATGTTGTCAATACTATCAAGAGGACTTTAATGATTGCTGAAGCTCACCAACCATTTAAGATGCAAATAAGTGTTCATTCACTCGTAGAATTAACATCTTCGTATATTTATTGCAAAATAGAAAAAAGAATTGTATCCAAAACAACATATTAACACAAGATTCAGATTACACTACTAACCTGCTAGCAACCCACAATGATGCTATTACAGCTTATTTGCATATCCTACCAATGAATAGATCTCTTACTTACAAGAATGGATATTTCATTGTCTTTTTATTGGTTTATTATTCTCTTGTCCCTGAAATATGCATATCTTTTTCAATATTAACAGCAATATAAATGTGAAATCATCTCAATCTAGCAAATTTCCTCCCAGATATGCATGGAAGACCGCTTTGGCCATATATTATGCGTAATAGCAGCTGTGTCAGATAACAATAACAACACATGTTACCTTCTGTCAGCCTTATGCAAAATCTCTTTCGATTTCCCAAAGAAACCAACAAATGAAGTGTGCTCTCTCTTTTTTAAAAAAAAGCATAGTCACTCTTGCCATGCAGAAAATAAAGCATCTGTGTGGCAATATTGAGATAATGTTTGCGTCTGAGGGATGAGGGATAAAATCTGTATAACTGTCTGGTTGGAGGTACAGAAGCCTGAAGACCCTCATTCAGTGGTTTTTCACCTCTGTCATCAGATTTCCAAATGATCCATGAACACCTCCTCATCATTCCTTTTTTTGCATTATTTATTCTGTAATTATTCTGCATTTATTCTTTATGTTTTTGCACTGTTACTACTGCCACAAAATAATAGATTTCACTTCGTACAAGAGAGTGATAATAAACCTGATTCTGATACTGAAAACAACAGTTAAGACAAGGAAGTCTATGTTTAGTATGGGTCTTGAACTCACAGCACTATGATTTGGAGACAAGCAAATTATTATGTTTGGCACCACTCAACAAAAGTCATCAACATTGGAAAGAGATCATAAGACACAGGAGCAGAATTATGTCATTTGGGCCGTCAAGTCTGCTCTGCCATCAATCCTGGCTGGTTTATTTCCCTTTCAATCCCATTCTCTGTAACCTTTGACAGCCTTACTAATCAATAACCTATCAACTTCCACTTAGATATGCCCAATGACTTGGCTTCCACAACATCATTCCAGAGATTCACCACACTCTGGCTAAAGAAATTCCTTTTCATCTCTGTTCTAAAGGGATGTCCTTATACCTCTTGGTCCTAAACTCCCCCACCATTGAAAGCATCCATTCCACATTCACTATCTAGACCTTTCAATATTCAAAAAGGTTTCAATGAGTTCCTTCCTCTAAACTCCAGTGAGTACAGGCTCAAAGCCATTAAACACTCCTCATATTAGCACAGGGTTCCCAATATTTTTAATGCCATGGACCCCTACCGTTAACCGAGGAGTCCACAGACCCCAGGTTGGGAGTCCCTGCATTCCTGGGATCATCCTTATGAACCCCTCTGGGCCCTCTCCGATGCTGGAAAGAAGGTGTAGGACTGGAACAACTCAATCCCAAACATTCATTTCCTCTGCCACCTGCAGAAGGATTGCAGCATGTGGACCAAACATAAGCTGTACTATAGGAACTCTCCCAAACTTCTTCAAAAGCATCAAAATTCCCAGCGGCCATCATCAAGGATAATCAGTACTAATGTGTTAATACTACCACACAGTCCTAGTTTGAAATATAATTGGTATTCCTTCATTATTTCTACAGATAAATCCTTCCTTCGCCCAACATCACTGCATACCTCTAAAGTTGTAAGTAGGGATGAAGTGGTTGAAGGTAATTTGGGATAGGCAAGTAAAGCTGGCACTGCCAGCAACATCCTTGTTGCATAAATGAGTATTTTATTCCAAAGTAATAGGCTACGTATAGAATTTTGCACAAATAAAGAGACATGATTTAATATGAGGGTGACAGGAAACAACAGCTTGTCAACAGTACTCAGTTCTTTACTTTAAGTGAGTAGCATATTCCATTCACAATCACAGTCAAATTTACACTACTATGACACACACTTAGTACTTCTTGTTACTGGTGAAAAAAGCTGCTGCTTTTAAGAACAAATAGAAAAATCATCATGACTCTTTCAGATTCTAATTGTGTTCAGCCATAGAGAACAGTGTCACTTTTAAAAAATCAGCTACTATAAAATTGTGTTTGTACACACATACTTCTGATGAAAGGTTCCATACCTGCAAAGTCAATTCAATTTCTTTCCCTCCCAGTCATTGGCTGACCAGAGAATTTCAGGATTTTATATTTTTATTTCAGATACCCATTTGTTTAGGCATCAGGAGTAGAAAGCTTGCAGAAAATAGAGATACATAGATTTTTTATCATATATGAGCACAATACAATGAAGTTTTCTTTCTCAGATTTGCTTTGGGCAGTAACATTTAATCTCTAACTTCGGTAGTGGAAGCTGGTTTGAAAATGTTTACCCCATAAAATTTTTTCCTAACTTTTCAATATTCGTCAAAAATAATGAAACTGTCGTTAATTCATAATTCCACATCTATGGCAAGTGATGTAAAAACGGATTGCCCGGTTATTCATGAATCCTAAACCACAAGCAGGTATATGAAAACTGTCTACGCAAACGAACGCCCATACAAGGAAAATTAACATTCATCCAACGGGTAAGACGCTCAATGTAAACATATTGAATTCCACTAGGATAAAAGATCCCATAACCAGAGAGGTTGGCGCTGCGTGGAACCAGTTCTTTTTCAGTTTGTAGTCTATTTCTTGACGATAATATAATTTACAATCAGTGGCAAACCAGTCCACGGAACTTGACGCACAGCTTTAGTAAAATCTATCTGTCGTACCTTAATAGAAAGCAACAGTGTAAAGAGGGAATAAAACTTTCTCAGATGAAATTTAGTACAAAACAAACGAGCCGTGCCATGAAATACTTTCAGTATTTTCACATTCAGATTTGCAATATCGCTGTGGGGCAGTGTAGGATACACATCAATCCTTTAAAGTGGGTCGATGAGATTAAAAATATCTAAAACTGAGTGAATTTTAGCAGGGTGGGAGGCGTGGAATGAAAGGACGGATTCTACTAAAGAGCGATATTAATCTACTCATTCTGGAGGCGTCTCTTATGGGTATGCTGTTGATCTGGCGACAGGATTGCGCAAATCCAATGCTGCACACCTGGATTTCGAGCTCACTCCCCTTCCAGGAAATGCTGAAAACCTGTTGATTCTGACTACATTCGCTTAAAATATGCGCGCTGCACAGCCATCCACTTCCAAACAAGGTGGGTCAGAAAACGAATAAGGATTTAAATATGACCACAAATAAATTCTTATGCGTCTGTGTTTAGGAGAGGAACGCACTGCAGACCAATAAAACCAAGGGGACTTGTTACATTGGCCGCAATAAACCAGGACATGCACTTCTTGCAATCTAAAAAAAAGTCAGTGGAAACTAAGTTTTAGGATAATTTTGATTTTGCACGGTTTATACATTTACCGAAGACAGGAGTTAACTACATACCGAAGAAACAAACTATATAGGCGCCACAGCGGAGACGGGTGCAAATGGTCAGAAACAAGAAGAAATGGATTTATAGGGATCAACGGCCCTTTCTCACCTGTTCGGGGAGTCCGTCCGTGTCTCCAGTAGGGGAGGAGGCCATGTTTCTGCTCTTCAGGCTCAACCCAGTCGCCTCTCACTCGTTTCACTTTTAGAGTACGTAAATATTTGACAGGAGAAGAGGCCTGGGGGGTGAAGACGGGAGATTATTCGGAACACGACAAAGTCGTGCGCTGAGGTTTTAAAGAGGCGGCAGCTCGTCCCGTTGTGAGTAGACCAGCAGGACATGCACTGCAGGTAGCAACAGAGTGGTGCCTCCTCCCCTGCCACAGTAATGCAAATTCATAGACTAGATGGCAGCAAAGTGTTGAGTGTAGGCGAGTTTCCAGCACACGTTGGGCGCTCTGGATCGAACCAAATCCGATTCCCCGGGGAATCCCGAGTACTATTACTACTACTAAACAACGCGGCGACTACTGACTGAAGACGATCCGGGTAAATAATCAGTAGTTGTTGCAGAGTGGGAACAGCAGTCTTTGGTAATCGAGCACAAACGGCTATGATTCCAATATGGATTGAAATACATTACTGTGTTTGTATCCAATTCTAAACGGAGAGAGAGCGCAACCTAATTTAAATCAAACTTTATATTTTCTGTTTAAGTTGTAGTCTCGTATTTAAAAATGAATTGAACCTGCCGTTTAAATTTAGCCAAATGGTTCTAGGCAAGTTTGTTTACTATATGGTTACCAACTTATTCCCCGAACCCAGTTCACCTTTCACCTGTTGCTGAACTTTTCGTCCAACTTTTGTCCTGGTTGTAGAAGCAACTTGACCATCTTGCATCAACGGATCTAAATAAAATGCCAGGCCGGCTGCCTTTCATCAGTCTTTGCCGACAGTAGTTTAAAAGGTTAAACTTAACGTATTAATTGAGTAGTTGCAGGTAATCAGAGATTCCTATGTGGATAAGGACAAATATTTGTAAATAAAATAAAGACATTTTTCACATGCTGTATACGGGAACTTTAACTTTATTGGCAGAGCAAAAATCAAAATTTGAGTGTTTTTTAAAGGAGCTCTATTGCTTCCTTGTTTACCTGCTAAACCTGCAATTGTATTTTGCTCTCACAGGAGAATGGCTGCGATAGGGGCAACTAGGCGGCAGTGTGACGTCACGGGAAGGCAGCGAGACACAAGGTGGAATGTTAAATTAACCCATCATTTAAACAAAGTTTAACCAAATTTAATACACGAGATAAATAATTCTATGAATACTAAACTAATTATTAAGATAATAAGAGAACAAGAAATCGGTTGCAATATGCGAGAACTCGGTTTGCCCAGGAATTTAGCATCTGCTTGAATGCCACTAGCTTGAAAAATCTCCTTAATGAGGAACTGAAACCTCAAATGCATAAATCGCGAGGCATCAGGGAGGGAGGGAAATTACTAAGGGTTTTGCTCACCTTTAGAGTACTGCAGCTCACCAACTTTTCGGAGAGGTGACTTAGGAAATCCGACTTTATTCTTAACACTCCCATAACTTGAATTTTTTAAGACAGGGAAGAGAGTTATAGAAATAGAAACATGTTCAAGAGTCATGGGAAAAGGTAAAACCTAGTTCATTCAAAGGACAACCAGTCTTCAAAAGAAAACTTGTAGTCACCACTGTCTGTTAAAGACACAGGTGTAGAATCATGCCAGAAGGCCACTTGCCGAATTTTGCATTGGTAAATGGCAAGGCAATCATTTGGACTGATACTTGTAAAATGATTTATCAAACAATATAACATTGATAATTTAAATCCATCAAAACAGGCAGCTGAATGTGGGACATTCAGATTCTATAGCATTGTAATGACACGGAGAAGACAGATAAATGTTCATATTAATTAACCCTCACTGAAATTGTTAAGGACGTAAGGAAAAAATAGTTAATGGAATGGTTCCCAGGAACTGAACCCTTATGTAACCCAGAGATAGGATATCTGGTTGAGTGGTGCTGAAACAGAATCCCTCAACCAATGTCAACAAAATTTGCTGATTGTTGACTTCAGGGAGGGAAGGAGAGTAAAAATGTGCAAGCCTACACAGGGGGATTGGAGGGGGAGAGTCAGCAGCTTTAAATTCCTAGCCATTAACCTGTCAGATGACCTGTCCTGGGACAAGTACATAGATTCAATCAAAAGGGAAGCCCACCAGCACCTTTATTTTCTTTGGTGGTTAGGGAGGTTTGGCTTGTCATAAAACACTCTAGCAAACTTTTACAGATGTACTGTTGAAAGTATCCATCTCAGGGAAAGTATCTATATAATCTATAAGAGATGCATGTCAAGGAAGGCAACATCTATCATCAAAGATGCCCATTATCTGGGCCACAACATCTTCAATTACCAATGGACAGGAGATACAAAAGCCTGAAGTCCAACACCAGATGTTTCAAGAACAACTACTTCCCCTTGACCATTCAGTTCATAAACCAATCAGCAAAACCCTAATCACCACAATTGAGGAATGCTGATTACACTAAAATTAACTTTTTATTGTTCTATTAGTAGTTTCTTGTAAAAATTGTGTAATATTTGCTTTTTTTCTTGTGAACCCTGATTAAATGATTCTATATGTCTGTGATGTTACTACAAGTAAGTTTTCAATAGCGCACGTGCATGCACATACTTGTGCAAATGACAATAAACTTGACTTTCACTGCCTGTAATTGGCATATGATCAACAATAAGAGAGAGTGACTGCTTATGATGCAGATTTAGGGATCCAGAAACTATTATCTCAGGAACTTCAGATCCTGAACTTGTCCAATAGACTTGAAGTTCTTATATGTGTGGACATTAGACAGAGGACAAGCAAAGTAGGCACAGCAGCATAATATAAGAAGCCATTCAAGTGAAATGGCTTCAAGATAAATGAAAGGTGGTTGCAGCAGAGGACAATGTTGCTGGTGAATAGTCAATGTAGTCTGCATTCAGGGGCATATGTCTCGAAGGCTATGCTGTTTGACCAGTGCCAGGGTGAAGAATGATATACTCATGCTGGAGAGGAACATGGAGTGAATTAGATAGGATACAGTAGCCATGGTCTTCGTATGTACTATCAACACAGGCCAAAGAAAAAGTTCCTGCTAATATTTGGAACTAAATGTATAAAAAGAAGCACTAAAGATATTAATCTCTGCATTATTTCCTGATCCAATTGCAAGTAGGGTTAATAGGACTAGGGATATTGGTGTGGGGGAACTGGGTTTTGATCTGCGAGACTCTGTCATTAGTATTGGGAAATGGAGCTGATCCATTGGGACAGACCATATCTGAACCATGCTGGGACTAAATTTCTGGATGTCAACAGGGCTTTAAACTAACCGTGGAATGGAATGTGAGGTTGGTGGAGAGCAATCTAGAATGAGAAAGAGAAAAAAATGAAGTAGAGCATGAAAGGATTGGGAATAATGATAACCAATTTGGAAGGAAGTAACAGCGAGTTCAAACAAAAGTACACCAATAAACGGGGTCTGGGTAAGCTAAGTACTAATAAGCTTCAATATTTTAATGCAAAAAACATTTGTATTAAGTTGGATGAATTAATAGTGCAATGGATGTAAAAAAAAATATAATATGACTGCAAGTTCATCAAAACTGCCAGCTGAATATCCAACGATATTCAATATTTAGGTAGGACAGACACAAAAGACAAAGAGGTAGGGTGCCAATATTCAAGGATTAAAGCTGAGTAATGGTAATAAAGGATATAGAACCAAGGTCCAGGTGGAGCTGAGACACATGAAGGGACAGGAAAATTTTGGTAGAAGTTGTCTATGCATCGCCAAAAGGTCATGTAATGCTGGGAATGGCATCAAGCAGGAAGTCACAGATGCAAATTAAAAGGGTATCTGGATGTCCTTGTACATTAATCTTTGAAAGCAAACTTATAAGTGTAGCAAGCAGTTAAAAAAGGCAAATGGTTTGTTGGCTTTCATTGGAAGAGGTTCTAGAAAGAAGGATTTCTTGCTACAATTATACAGGGAATTAGTCAGGCCAAACCTGGAAGTGTGCATAGTTTTGGTTTGTTTACCAAAGAAAGGTGAAGCTTGTTGTGGAGAAAATATCTCTAAGGTTCAATAGTCTGATTCCTGGGATTGCAGTTCTATTGCTTATGAACAGTTTGACTTTTCTAGTCCTGTATTTACTAGAGGTTAAAAGATAATAGAGGATCTCATTGAAATATACAAAATCCTGGCATTGCTTCCCCTGAGGATGGTGTCCATAACAGTCTTAGGATACAGGGCAAGGCATTTAGCACTAAGGTTTGGAATCCTCTTCCACAGAATGTAGTGGAGACCAGGTTTCTGACAATGTTTAAGAAATAGTAACACAGATTTGTAGACACAAAAGTCCCACCATGACACATACCATCTTAAATACATCCTTCTCTGGCCAATTCTAATCTAATCCTTATTTATATCTCTGTCCAGAAAAGTTATGTCACTCTTTTGGTGTAAATTTACCACCTCTATTTACTCAATCATTATCTCTATGTTAAATTCTCTGGTTTCCAAAATATTGCACCTACCCAACCAAACAGAGTGGTGTATATCATGATTACTTTAAGCTTTTTTTGGAATAGTATAGGAAGCAGAAGACAGAAATGAAGATGGAATGGGAATGCAAAATTAACACAGGTGATCAGAAACTTGGTGTTACACTTGAGGGTAATTGGAGTGGTTCAACAGAACCTTAGGAAATGGAGGGGCACTGCAGTACCAAATAGATGCCAAGATTTGTTATGAGATTCTGCATGTTACACAATAATGAGCAAACAGTTCCCAGATGAGAAGCAGAAGTACAAGGAGGAAGAAAGAGAAGGGATGCTACAGGTCATACAACCCCTTTTGTCCAGGCCCCTCTTGCACAAGTAATTCCTGACAGCTTCTAGTAACCTCATTCTCAGTACTCCCAGTCACTAACTTGCCCACCCTCTTTGTCACTATGCAATACATTTGTTGCAATGAGCGACTGAAGCGAACCCAAGTGCAGGACACAGGCATGGAGACTGAGTTTGGATGTTTTACACGGGCGTAAACGTCGAATAGCAAGCAGGAGGGATCTTGATATGGAGCCCTGATATGGAACCTTGACCCGGAGCTTTTGACTCAAAGACTTGACACAGAGCCTTGACTCAGAGAAACAGAGTCTCACAGGTAACCCTTGAAACTGGAGCTAAACTTAGAACAAACGGTTCTAAGCGATCAGGAAATGCCGTTTACTCACAGGTAAAAAGACCAACAAACTGGTGACGTGATTGTGATGTAGAGGTTCTTATACTGAGTCTTTGATGGAAACCAGGTGTGCCATCATTAAAGAGAATTGGAAGCAATTGGGGAAATTAACAATCGGGACCATGGCATAATCAAAGAAAATTAGGAGCAAGATAGGGAATTAACAATCAGGACCATGACAACATTGTACTTTTGCCCATGGTGATGCCCATAAAGCCATCACAAGCGGCACACTAAAACCCATTGCTATGGATTAACTGACGCCTAAATAAATGCAAAATAATCATCCTTGCATTTTTCCTCACACCTCTTCTCTGTATCTTTCTCTGTTTCTATAAGGGTTCATATAAGGTGCTACCCTCATGGCTACTGCATGGTTGTTGGAAGGTTGTCAGAGCAAATTAATGGGAAACAATCTAGAGCAACTCTGTGCCAAGAAAGCCCAGTGAAAAACAGTACCACCTTGCTCTGGCAAGAACAGTCATTAGTCTAATATGGTTACCCCAGTGCAGAGGGGATCACAATGTGAGTAGTGTACGCCAAGTATTAAATTGTAAGTACAATTGGAGTTTTATTTCTTATTAAAAGGACAGATGTCATTGGACATGAAAGAAAGGTTAGCAGGAATACAGGAGTGCATCAGAGTGTGAATAAGAGAATAATCCCTTTGGAATGCTGAAATGGGAGGGGAAGGCTCTGGGTCTTCTGGTTGGTGATTCTGTCAGTGGAAAGAGTTTTTAATGCTTTGTATAAATCTTAAATAATTTGTTCAAAGCACATAATTTGTTTAAGTATTGCGTTCTTTGTACCAAGGAGAATAATTTCAGGTCTCCATTTTTTATATGGGCTAAAACAGGATGTCAAATAAATTAGAAAGAGGAGTAATATGATCAGCAGGAAAAGAATGCTCTACTGTTCAATTATAGTATAATTGATATTTTACTCAACACCAAATTTCTGTACAAATCCTATCCCGCTGAATCCCTTAATATTTGGAAACCTACCAACCTCTCTTTCGTATCTAAATCAGTAATAAGCCTACAAAGCTCCCATGTGTAGACACCTTTTTGAGAGCCATTTCAATAAATCTTTTTTGTATCCTCACAAGTTCAAGTTTATTGTCATCTGACTTCACATGTACACAACTAAATGAAACATTCCTCAGGACCACAGTGCACACATACAATATATATTATACATAGCACATAAATCAAAAGATTATATGATAAATAAGTTAATGAAATGTAATTCAAATTATGTTCTAACTGGAAGACCACAATCTATGCAGATTGGAAATAACATCTTCACTTCGCTGACAATTAACACTGGCTTTTCACAGGAATGTGTACTTAGTCCACTGCTCTATTCTCTCTACACTGATGACTGTGTGGCTAGGCATAGCTCAAACAGCATCTATAAATTTGCTAATGATAACAACCGTTGTTGGCAGAATTTCAGATGGTGACAAAAGGGCGTACAGGAGCAAGATATACCAGTTCATTGAGTGGTGTCGCAGCAACAACTTTGCACTCAATGTCAGCAGACCAAACAGCTGATTGTGGACTTCAGGAAGGGTAAGACGAGGGAACACAAACCAATCCTCATAGAGGGATCAGAAACGGAGAAAGAGAGCAATTTTAAGTTTCTGAGTGTCAATATCTCTGAGGACCTAACCTGGACGCAACATATTGATGCAGATATAAAGAAGGCAAAACAGCGCTATATTTTGTTTGACGACTAAAACACTTGAAAACTTTTACAAATAGACTATAGACTATAGAGAGCCATTCTGACTGGCTGCATCACCATCTGGTGTGGGGGGAGGGGGTGCTACTGGACAGGATCAAAAAAAGTTGCAGATACTTGTAAAATTAGTCAGTTCTGTCATGGGTACCAGCCACTATAGTATCCAAGACATCTTCAAGTATCGGCACCTAAGGAAGGCTGCGTCCATCATTAAGGATCCCCACCACAAAGGATGGGCCCTCTTCTCATTGTTATAATCAAGAAGGAGGTACAGAAGCCTGAAGGCACACACTGAGCGATTCAGGAACAGCTGCTTCCCCTCTGCCATTGAATTTCTAAATGGGCATTGACCCCATGAACACTATCTCACTACTTTTTTATTTCTGTTATTTTGTACTACTTATTTTAACTTAACTATTTTATATATTTAATGTAACCCTGTCTTTTCTCTATATTTATTTAACATGTATTTTATTGTACTGCTGTTATAACATTAACAAATTTCACAACATATGCTGATGATATTAAATCTGATTCTGATTTTGATGCATGAAGTAAAGTGCAGCACAGGTAAACTGTAAACAGCTCACTGTCTCATGACGAGACCTTGGTAGTGGCCGGGTATTCATCAGTCTCACAGCCTGAGGCAAGAAGCTCTTACCTATTCTGGCAGTACTAGTCCTGATGCTTCTCTACTTCCTTCCTGATGGTAGTGGGTCGAAGAAATTGTGGGATGGGTGGTAGGAATCCTCAACAATGCTTTGGGCCCTTTGTCTACAATATTCCTGGTAAATGCCACAAATAGGGTGGGGAGGGGGGAAGGAGGGAGACTCCGATTATCCTCTTGGCAGTTTTTCCTGTGCTCTCTGGGGTCTTGAAGCTTTCGTACCACACAATGATGCAGCCGGACAGGGTGCCCTCAATGGTGCTCCTGTAGAAATTTGTTAGAATGGGGGCAGGGAACCTTGTACACCTCATTCTCCTCAGAAAGTGTAGACACTGCTGTGCCTTCTTGACTCGTGAGGAGCTGTTGTGGGCCCAGGTTAGATCGTCTGTTCTGTGCACACCAAGGTACTTTGTGCTCCTCACTCTCTCCATGGCAAAGTCATTGACATACAATGGAGAGTGGTCAACCTGCGGCTTCATTAAGTCCATAATCATCTTTATTTGTCTTGTCCACATCGAGACTCAGGTTGTTGTCCTTGCACCATTTGATAAGCCTCTTGTGGTGAACTACATATACCTGTCTTAACTGCTCCTGTGGCTCCTCCCACAGACCCCTGCTGACTGCTCCTGTGGCTCCTCCCACAGACCCCTGTATAAAGGCGATTGAGGCCTGGGTCCGGCCTCATTCTCCAGGATGTAGTGTTGTTCATTCTTCCTGTCAATAAAAGCCGATATCTCGCTTCTCACGTCTCAGAGTGAGTTATTGATGGTGCATCACCTCTCTACTTCCTCTCTGTATGCCGACTCACCATTATTGCTGATGAGGCCAACTACGGTCGTATTATTAGTAATGATGAAGTTTGAGCTGAATCTGGTAATGCTGGGTCAAAATCATGAAATTCCCTCCCTAACAGCACTGTGGGTTTACCTACACCTCAGGGACTGCAGCGGTTCAAGAAGGCAGCTCATCAGCGCCTTCTCAAGGGCAACTGGGGATGGGCAATAAATGCTGGCTTAGTTAGAACATAGAACATCGAAAACCTACAGCTCAGTACAGGCCCTTCGGCCTACAAAGCTATGCTGAACATGTCCTTACCTTAAAAATTACCTAGGGTTACCTAGCTAGTGATGCCCACATCCCACAAATGAATAAATTTTAAAAAGTCACGAGTCGTCAGTGTGAATAGCAGCAGACTGAGCATCCAGCCCTGGGGGACACTCGTATTCAGCAGCAAGGCGTTGAAATGTTGTTGCCAACTTGGACTGACTGGGGTCTTTTTGTCAAGAAGTCCAAGATCCAGTTACAGGAAGGGGTGTAGAGTCCCAGTAAGGGCAGTTTACCCACAAGCCTCTAAGGGATGATCATATTAAACGTTGAGCTGAAGTCAGTGAACAACATCCTGGTGTACAAGGTATCACTTTCTAGGTCTGACAGTACGGAGCTTACGGCTGAGGCTATGGCATCATCAGAGGATGAGCAGTAGGCAAACTCAAAAGAGTCCAATGTAGCTGGAAGGTGGGATTTTATATGATCCATTACCAGCCACTCAAAGCACTTCATGATTGTTGAAGTCAGTGCCACTGGTCAGTAATCATCTAGGCCAGTTACTGTTGCTCTTTTGGGCACCGTGCAACGCGCCTACAGCCATCGCTGAACCTGGCTCCACGACTGTGGCCATCAGCACTCGCTTCAGTGCTGAACCTGCAGGCTGCCTTGAAGCCTGCAGGGACAGTGGACTGTTTCATAGATATATTAAGTCTGCCATGTGCAGAAGTTCGCTGATGACACGGCCATAGTGGGGTGTGTCAGGAATGGACAGGAGGAGGAGTATAGGAAACTGATACAGGACTTTGTGATATGGTGCAACTCAAACTACCTACGTCTCAATATCACCAAGACCAAGGAGATGGTGGTGGACTTTAGGAGATCTAGGCCTCATATGGAGCCAGTGATCATTAATGGAGAATGTGTGGAGCAGGTTAAGACCTACAAGTATCTGGGAGTACAGTTAGACGAGAAGCTAGACTGGACTGCCAACACAGATGCCTTGTGCAGGAAGGCACAGAGTCGACTGTACTTCCTAAGAAGGTTGGCGTCATTCAATGTCTGTAGTGAGATGCTGAAGATGTTCTATAGGTCAGTTGTGGAGAGCGCCCTCTTCTTTGTGGTGGCGTGTTGGGGAGGAAGCTTTAAGAAGAGGGACGCCTCACGTCTTAATAAGCTGGTAGGGAAGGCGGGCTCTGTCGTGGGCAAAGTACTGGAGAGTTTAACATCGGTAGCTGAGCGAAGGGCGCTGAGTAGGCTACGGTCAATTATGGAAAACTCTGAACATCCTCTACATAGCACCATCCAGAGACAGAGAAGCAGTTTCAGCGACAGGTTACTATCGATGCAATGCTCCTCAGACAGGATGAAGAGGTCAATACTCCCCAATGCCATTAGGCTTTACAATTCTACCGCCAGGACTTAAGAACTTTTTAAAAGCTATTATTAATGCTTTTTGAGATAGTGATTTAGATGCATATCATATTTTTTACTGAGTTAAGTATTGTATGTAATTAGTTTTGCTACAACAAGTGTATGGGACATTGGAAAAAAGTTGAATTTCCCCATGGGGATGAATAAAGTATCTATCTATCTATCTAAAGATGTCCGTTAAGGCCAATGTTAGCTGGATCTCACAGTCCTTCAGCATCTGACGAGGGTGTTGACTGGCCCTGCAGCTTTGCGTGGATTTACCGTGGCTAGGGTCCTTCTCACCTCAGCTGCCGCCAGACAGGGTGCCTGTTCCTCAGGAAGAGAGGGGGCTTTCCTTGATGTCATATCATTCAATTGGTTAAATCATGCATAGAAAGTACTCAGCCTATCAGGAAGAGAGATATCGCTCTCTTTGACATGCATGGTGGACCTGTAATTGGTTTGTATACCTTGCTAAATCCATGTCTGTGGATTTTCTGTGCGTATTCATGCTTTGTCTCCCCACTGGCAGGGGAGAGTGTGGCTTTTGGAGACCTTAGAGATGTGCTGTCCCCCAATCTGAAGACAGCAAGGTTTTGATATCCTTCCTAAACTGTGGTGCACAGTAATGAACATAGCATCATGTTTAAGAATTAGTCAGTGCCATACAAAGGTTTTAAACCACAAGTTCATGGGAACAGAATTAGGCCATTTGGTCCATCAAGTCTGCTCTGCATTCAATCAAAGCTGATTTATTATCCCTCTTCGCCCCATTCCTCTAAACTCCAGTGAGTTCAGGCTCAGAGGCATCAAACACTCCTCATACATTAACCCCAAACAAGAGAAAATCTGCAGATGCTGGAAATCCAAGCAACACACACAGAATGCTGGAGGAAGTCAGCAGGCCAGGCAGCATCTGTGGAAAAGAGTACGGTCGACACTTCGGGCCCATAGGTCTGCTCCAGCAATGGCCCTCATACATTAACACTTTCTTCCTCTGAATCATTCTCTTGAATTTCCTCTGTACCCTCTCCAATGCCAGCACAGCCTTTCTTAGATAAGGAGCCCAAAACTGCTCACAATACGCCAAATGCAGCCTGAACAATGCCTTATAGTTGCATCATTTCCTTGCTTTTTCAGTGAAGATGCCGCTGGTGAGATACGTCGATGCTTTGTAAGCAGCTAACGGAACTACTAATAATTCTACTATACTTTTTGGGACTAGGATCACTACAATCTACAGCGTGTAATTTCCCACTGGGAGCTGTGCTTTGGAACCGTCCGTACTGCCTGCCATTTTTATGGTATCCTGAAGGATTCAGCAAATTGGACGCTTGAGAATGCGGGTATGGTTGTGGTGGCCATTGCTGGAGTAGAGTTGTGGCTGGACTGAAACCAGGCCAAACTGAAGCAGCAGGACCTGAGCACAAGGGCTGATAATGAACCACTGTTTGGCCAATTTAAGCACCGCTTCAGATTAAAAAGATTAAGCTGTCAAAGCCGAAGGTGAAAAAAAAACGGTGTTCAGCTCACTACTCAGTGAGGCTTTACTCGCCTTAGATCTGAACTGACTGTGTAACCGCGCCTACAACCATCGCTGAACCTGGCTCCGCGGCTATGGCCTGCAGCCATCGTGCTTCTGGAATGGCTGCAATGTTGAACTGGCTGTGACCTGCCTTTGAAGACTCTGCAGTTCATGTACTGTGTCGATGGATTGTTGGCTTTCTGTATTGTTTGCACTATTTAAACTTTCTTTTTGTACATTAAATGTTTGACTGTGGTGTGGGGTTTTCATGAATTCCATTATGTTTCTTTGTTTTGTGGCTGCCTGTAAGAAGACAAACCTCAAGGTTGTATATGGTATACATATTTTGATAATAAATATACCTTGAACTTAGATTTGTGTCTATAAATAAAATTAAAGGTTTTTTAAGCAACTAAAACAACCTTATCAACTGGTTCTTCCACCTTAAAATATTTGTGTTTTCCTTTCAGTCAGTACTCAAGCATAAAGAACAATAACTGTTTTGAGTTACGATGCATTATAAAAAAGGTTGGGAACCCCTGCTCTAAAGGCTGACTACCAATTCTAAAGCCTACTGAGACCTCCAACCATTTCTATAGCATTTTCAGAACTTTGAAACTACCTAAGAGATACAATTAGGATGCAACAGAGATGAGGAGGAATTTATTTAGCCAGAGTTTCAAAGATTCAAACTACATTTATTATCAAAATTTATGTATACCAAATACAACACTGAGATTCATCTTCCCACAGTGTTACAGAGATTTACCCCTTAGTAATAATGATCAGTTAGGCACAGAAAGAATATGTATCTACTGATAAATACCTTTATTGGCTCAGTTCACAAGTGTATGAATTTACACAACTGAATACCTGTATGCACCCCTACTAAGTTTCCCTGACCCTCCATGAACAGTCAAAGAATAGAAAAGATAGTACCCAGGAAAGGAGTCAACACTGGCCATGTGTTCCTTGTGATCCCAATCTAATCTCCACATCCACAATCATTGCCTCACATTTTTATACTCTTTCCTCACCAATTCAAATGCTGTGCTTCAATCTCATTGGTTCAATGTCACCTGAACAACCTGGGTCACCTTCTTACTGGCTGTGGTCCAGGACTACAATCAGTGTTGTTCTATGGCCTTTTCCCTCAGCCTCTTGCCTTTTGTTCCTTTCAGCTCTGACTGGTTCAAACCAGGTGACCCAGACACTAACCTAACAACATTACAGATTGCTCCTCCTGAAAGTCTGACACTTTACATAATAAATAGCTACTTTCTGAAGCTACATCCACACTAGGCGGATAATTTTGAAAACACCGGTTTTACGTAAAAATGATAGGCGTCCACATTATGCATTTAAAAAAATATCTCTGTCCACATTAAAATGGATATTTCGGTGAATCTCCTCTTACTGCGCATGCGCAGGACACATCTACCGAAAACAAGCGACATGTTTGGTGTCGAATCTCACTGTGAAAGACTTGGTGCGTGTTTGTTCAGTTACAGACTAGAAAAACTTAAACGACGGGCAGCTGTTGGCTTTCGCACAGGAGGACTTAAAAGTAAAAAAACAAATACTGAAGCGTATGGAGGCAACTGACAGGGAGTTCACGGAGAGTATGACCCAGCTGACGACAAACATTGAAAAACTGACTAACTTTGTTGCATTAATAAAGCACCTTGTTAAATGTATAAAACATGTCCGCATCAGTATTATCCTGTATTTCCATACAATGTTACATTAGGCTGTTACACATCTATTGTCAGAGAAGTACCTGCATAAATAGGTAAACCACCTTCATACGAGCAAGGACAGAAAACAGGGCAAAGTGAGTATACTTATTTATTCAGTACATTATGGGTCAAAGTATTTACATTTCTAACTCTTCTGGCTTCAGTCTCGTTGCCATCTGTTCTGAAATTGTTAGGTTGCATTCAAGAAAACAATGAAATAGGACGCTGCCGTCTGACTGTGTTTTCAAAAGTCTCCGGTTACCCCATCCACACTGATCTGCCCAAGCAGCGTTTTCAAAATTACACACTCTGGAAAGTGTTTCTGAAAAGCTCCATTTTCGGGGGAGGAAAACGCCGTTTCAGTGTGGACGGAGGGTAAAAACGAAGGGAAAAAGCTTCGGTTACGGATTTATCCGGTGTCGTGTGGACGTAGCCTGAGAATGGTCTCAGGTTTAGCAGCTCATTAGCAGAAACTTGTTGTGTCCACATTCAGTTCTCATTAAGTGATCACAGAGCAAGAATCAGTTCAGTTCACAAAATCACAACTGCAAGGACAGTCTCACAAAATGGCTACCTCCATTCCTGTTCACTGATTGTCATTCTTTCTGGCCAACAGCAGGCAGCCACGAAACAAAGAAGCACTATGGAACCCATTCAAGAAAACGTCAAACATCCATCGTATGAAAAAGGAACAACTTGCACATATGGCAAAAAGCAAGCGAGCAACACATAGAATATAAAATATCAAACCAGGGGTCCAGTAGTATTCAGTTCAGCGTCACACTGCTAGCCCACTGCAGGCCGCAGGAGAAAGCATTCTGATGGAAATGCCCCAGACCGCATCGATCGCTCCAATCAAACTACTCAAAAAACAACAAAGAAAAGGTAACCAAAATCCAGGAACACATGCAACATGAACCCCAAAGCCCCCAAAATGTGTCCAGAGCCTCTCTGATCAATCCTTGCAATGTGGCTCCCAAGACTCCTGCACTTTCCTCTGACAGCAGCTAGCAAGAGGGAGAGGAAGACCAGTCCATTGTAGGCAGATGGTGACGAATATTTCCCTGTCCTCTGCTCTCATCCTCGTCGATTTCAAACTTATTCGATGCCTCAATGGAGAGAAACAATGGAGTCAATCATGGGCTTGGGCCCTGTTTCCAGGATTCCAGGCCTCCAGACACTCCACTCCAAACCTCACCGAACTCCCTCAGAGGCAGTAAAGCGGCAGATTGCTCGATCATCAAAATGTAAATTTCAGGTTCCAATCACACACAGCTTAGTGGCAGAATCATATTTGAAGAAAAGTAGTAGTTTTGTGAACCATCTGCAGGACATCACCATTGGTTACATACTTTGCTAGTGCCATCTTACCTGATTTGGTGGTTAAGCTGTGGAATTCATTGCCACAGATATCTGTGGAGACAAAGTCATGGGATATATTTAAAACAGAGCTTGATATGTTCTTGATCAGTCAAAGGTTGTGAAGAGAAGGCAGGAAAAATGGTGTTGAGAAATGTAATAAATCATCATGATGGAATAGCGAAGCAAATTCGATGGGTTGAATGCCCTAATTCTGCTCCTGCATCATGTGGTCTAAGTGACTGTAGATGCTACAGTCTGGAGCAAAAATAAACTGCTGGAGAAAGACACCATCTGTAGAGCCAAAGACATAGTTAGCATTTCGGGTAGAAACCCTACATCACGACTGAGAATATAGACGGAAATAACTAGTGTATAGATATGCCAGGAACATTTACTTCCAATGTAGATCAATCACAGGAATATGTGCAGAATCGATAATGGAAACAGACAAATTGTCAACCAAATGATCGGACTATCAAGATGAAAATGATCTTAGGCATATAAACATCCTGCTGGACGTAAAGGAAACTTCATGCCATCACTGTCCATGATTCCAGTGGATTGTAAATGAGTGCAAAATGGAAACGAATAAGTCCCTTCCCTCTTCTTCTCCCTTTCTCTTAATCTTAAACATTTTTAACATTAACTTTTCCATTCTAATGAAAGATCACTGGCCTGAAACATTAATTCAGTTTTTTGCTCTCCGTCATGCTACCCCAGTTGTTGAGTGTTTCCAGCATATGGTCTTACTTCAGGGGTAAACTATAGAGTTCTCTGGAAGCAGCTAATTCAGTATGAGTCAAGGCTCAGATCTGGGATCCATAAATTTGTCCATATGTTGGATTAAAATACTGAGCCAAAAGGGGAAATTTGGAAAAGATACATTTAAATACATTATATAAACATTTCCTATTAAGCTAATGATTAATAGGCGACAAAGCACTGTGTATCAAACTCACAATTTAGTCCACTAAACTGCTGACCTGTTCTGACTAGAGATATTCAGTTCTGATTTTGAAATGACTAGTTGCCAAATTAAGCTAGTAGTGATCACTTACCAGTGTCCCTTTGCCAGCACATACCTTGTTCAAGTCTCACTTAAAAAAAGGACATCTCCATTTGAAATGTGGGGAAATAATTTTAGTATGATGGTTCCCATGTCCACCTGAGAGAAATAATTCAACAAAACATATTTGTAACTATGCAATAATATCCAATATTATTTAATAAATACTGAGAACCTGCAAACAGAATATGCATCAAGACACATTAGGCAATAGAGTTATATCCATATGTTTAGTGTTAAGTTGCTCATATTTATTGGTATCATTCTCATGTCAATACTAGTGGCAGGTTAGTACCTGAATTATTATTATTATATATTAGTTATAGTCAATGTCAGTAAGACCGAAGAATTGATTGTGGACTTCAGGAAGGGGAAGTCGAGGGAACACACAGAGTGGAACAGGTGAACAGTTTCAAGTTCCTGGGTGTCAACATCACTGAAGATCTATCCTGGGCTCATCATATTGATGCAATTACAAAGAAGGTATGCCAGTGGCTATGTTTCATTAGGAGTTAGCGATTTGTTATGTCACCAAAGACCGTAGCAAATTTCTACAGATGGATGGTGGAGAGCATTCTAACTGGTAGCATCACCACTAGTATGGAGGGGCCACTGCGCAGGATTGTAAAGAGCTGCAGAGAGTTATAACCTCAAACAACTCCATCATGGACATTAGTGTCTCCACCACTGAGGACCTCTTCAAAAGGCAATGCCTCAAAAAGATTGCATCCATCATTAAGGACCTGCATCACCGAGAAAATGCCCTCTTCTCATTATTACCATCAGAGAGGAGCTACAGGAGCCCAAAGACTGTTGGGAATAGCAAGGGTGGAGCACCACGAGACAGGTGTGGGACATGTGGTAGAAAAGGAGTGCCAGGGGTAAGGGGTGGCATAGGTTCAGACACATCCAGGCCTGAGACACCAGGCATGGTCACTGTTGCCAAATAATTGGTTTATTGATCATTACAGAACGTCTCTCTCGTGCTTCCCACTCCCTCCCCTCTCCCTTCCCCTTTTCCCAACTATGTTTCCCTTCTCCCTGCCCTCTTCCCATATCAGAATCAGGTTTATCATCACTCACATATATCCTGAAATTTGTTTTGTTTTGTGGCAGCAGTAGAACACTGTACATAAAATTACTACAGTACTGTGCAAAAGTCATATAGCATATTTTATGTATTGAACTGCAAAACAACAAATTTCATGACATATGTCAGTGATAATAAACCCAATTCTGATTTCAGGTGCCTGCAACAATAACAAATCTGGTAAAACACTATTTCCAGGATCTGCAAGTTTGTCTCACAACATCAGACTTCACCACAGCTTGGCAACCACTGGAAGTAAGCATCATGGCGGGGTGCACCATCTCCCCATTGGTCTTCACTATCGCAATGGAGCTCATTATCAGAGCCTCAAAATGGGTAGCGGGAGGAAAACGGCTACAGTTTGGTCAATGGTTACCACCGATACAAGCCTATATGGACGATATAACAATACTGACGACAATTGTCCCCTGCACCAAGAGACTTCTGGAAAAGCTTCATCAAAACATCACATGGGCGAGGATGAAGATCAAACCCAGCAAGTGCAGAAGCATCTCCGTTGTCAAAGGTCAAGACAAGGATCAAAGATTTCATACTGACGGAACACCTGTCCCAACTGTGTCAGAAATGCCAGTGGAGAGCTTGGGCTGATGGTATGATGCTAAACTCAAGGACACCGAGCAGTTTAACACTCAAAAAGGATACCATCATATACATAGCTCTCATCAACAAGACCTGGCTGCCAGGAAAACTCAAGCCGTGGTGCTTCCAGTTCGGCATACTCCCAAGACTCATGTAGCCTTTAACAGTGTATGAAATCCCCATCAACAAGGTGGAAAAGCTCGAAAGAGTGATCAGCACACATGTGAAACAGTGGCTTGGCCTTCTACGATACTGAAGTCCAGTTGGACTGTACGGGAACAGCAAATTAGAATTCCCAATTGCAAGTCTTGTGGAAGAATTCAAATGCACCAAAGCAAGGTTGGTCATGACCCTCACTGAATCTGAAGATACCGTTACTCGAACAGCAGCCCTGGGTGTGGCAATGGGGAGGAAGTGGACCCCATCTGAAGCCGTTCTGAGTGCTAAGTCTGCTCTTTGCTTCAGGGATGTGGTTGGCCAAGTCCCAAAGGCTCCTCAATGGCACAAGGCAACATCAGTGCAGAAGAGACGGCTTGTGGTGGAGGAGGTGAGGAGGCAGAGCGACACGCCAGACATCTCAATGGCCAAACAGGGGCAATGGACTAATTGAGAGAGCCTGGAAAAGAGCAAACTCAGCTGGCGTGACATCTGGGAGATGGAGGGATCTCAGCTAAGTTTTGTCATCAGAGCCACTTACGACCTCCTACCCACACCCCAGAGCCTGAACCAGTGGTGGGGAGAAGACCCCACTTGCTCTCTTTGTCAAGCACCTGGATCACTAAGGCACATTTTAACAGGATGCACAATGAGCATCATCCAGGGGTGGTAAACTTGGCGGCATAATCAAGTTCTCAGACAGCTGAAATCAATCTTGGAACAGAGGCAAATCACCACAAATATTCTCCCACAAACATCAGCAAGAAATGTTCACATCAGACGATCTGTACCAGTAGGCCAACCTCCAGAGCACCATATAACATTAAAAGAGGTAAGCATTCTGCAGGTTGCTTGGGATTGGAAAATGGACGTGGACTTGGAAAAAAAGCTTGTGTTTCCCCCAGACATTGTCGCTACAACACTCCGGCCAGACATGGTCCTGTGGTCCACAACAGCCAAGCTGGCATATGTTGTGGAAGTGACAGTACCATGGGAAGATGGTGTTGAAGAAGCTTATGAGAGGAAAAAGACCAAGTACTCTGAACTGGCAACTGAAGCTGCCCAGAACGGCTGGAAGATCAAGATTTTCCCTGTAGAAGTGGGATTCAGGGGATTTGTGGCTACATCTACAACCAGTCTACTGAAGAAGATGGAGGTGAGGGGTTATTCATGCCAACAAGCAATCAAGTCCTTGTCAAATGCAGCACAAGAAAGCAGTAATTGAATTTGGATTAAAAGGAAAGACAACAACTGGGCTGCAAGATGAAGACAGGACGGTATGGAACTGAGATGGGTGTATCTGGGGCACCAGGTAGCACCGTTGAGCCCTCTGGAGGCATCATGGGCTTATCAACAAAACATCAAGGAAGGAGGGTGCCCACCTGATGACCCCGTTGAGGTACCTACCTTCCTTGTCACCACTCCAAGCCCACTGCCAACATCGAGAGTGCCGACTTATCATAGGGATTGAAACATCAAGTCCTATTAGCTTTACTATTTATTGCTTTTAATTATCAGCTATTTTATAAATATTGGAAGTGAAGCACTTGGCTCCGACAGGTCCGCAGTGGCAGATTTACCACTGGTACTGGTAAGAGCATGATCAGGAAGTTAAGTGCTGAAGAGAAATGAAACTTAGTATACAACAAGCTACATCCAAGGCAAACATAGCTTTCTGGATGTTTAGTGTATACTTAGTGGCCACTTTATTATGTACACCTGCTCATTAATGCAAATATCTAATCATTAGATGATCATCTATCATCTAATCAACGCATAAAAGCATGCATTTACGATCAAGAGGTTCAGTTGTTGCTCAGGCCAAACATCAGGATGGGGAAGGAATGTCATCTACTTGACTTTGACTATGGAATGATTGATGGTGCCAGAAGGGGTAGTTTGAGTGTCTCAGAAACTGCTGATCTTCTGGGATTTTCGTGCACAACCGTCTCTAGAATTTACAGAGAATGGTGCAAGAACAAAAAAAAAAATCTAGTGTGTGGCAGTTCTGTGTGTGAAAGCGCCTTGTTAATGAGAGGGGTTGGAGGAGAACAGCCAGACTGTTTCAAGCTGACAGGAAGGCGACAGTAACTCAAATAATCACGTGTTAAAACAGTGGTGTGCACAAAATTATCTCTGAATGTACAGCCTGTTGAACTTTGAAGGGGATAGGGTACAGCACAGAAGACCACACCAGATTCAACTCCTGCACCTAAGAAAGTGGCCACTGGGTGTAAGTACACATCTAGTTTATGGAGAATATCCTGTGTCTTTCATGCAAATTCTATGTACTTAACTAACAGTTTTAATCTTCTCTTTTTTTCTACCCATCATCACTTAGTGCAGCAAAGTCTTAAGCTTAACTGTAGATATTAAGGCCCTGAACAGCAACTACTAGGTATTGGGTTCAATTCATAGGTTTTATTTCAGAGAAGGCAGACAACAGCATAATCTGAAATCTAAAGATGGTGAAGAAAAAGGACAGAAATGGGGAAAAGAAAGACAACTGGGAAGTGCACGACAGGGATCAGATGAGAGGATTATTTTCTTTATTTTGAACAATAGTGACACATTCACAGAGGGATGTCATTCAGGTATCTATCTGAACAACACCTCCTGTTACGTATCCACCTCGTACTTTATGTCTTTTGGAAAAAGGGTAGCTTTAGTACAATAAAGATTCACAATCCACTTTTGATGACTGTCAGGAGAAAAACCTACAAATGACGCATCACCAAGCTTGGCATGTCCTCTGTCTTTTATAACTATTTCAAGCAAATTTGTTAGTCATACCCACGTGATACACTTTTGTCACATTGTGAAGCTTGCCCCAAACATAAACTGTAGACTATTTTAAGAAAAAAAATTAAGCATTGTCTTCATAATAGCAGACCAGTATCAGTACGTTGTCCCAGCAACAGCTGAAGTTGATTCGACTATTTTGAAATCCACCTAATGAAGTGGCCACTGAGTGTAAATTGTGGTCTGATTCAAATGTGTTTGGAAATGCACACTGTTTACGCTCTTTTGAAACAGTTTCATAACATCATTGAGAACTTTTGAACATTCTATTAAAATTATGAATTTGGAAAATATGTCAAATATGTCAAATTTGAAGTACGGGATAAAACTCATAGAATTATTTGGGGGAAATAACACAAAATATGAAATAAATTTTGTTTATGTTTTTCAACTAGCGATGCTTGACATGTGCATATAAAGTGACAGTTCTTTTTAGCAAAGTAGATTTATTTTGCTGATAAATCCTCCATATTATTTACCCTTAAGGTGTCTGAAACAGGCCCAACAAGTTTAGGTGCAAGTTGTAAACCTAAAGGACCACTGTTGTCTGTTATGTGTTTTATCATCAAACTATCTTTCTGATATTTGTACTGTTTTATGTTCCACTTTCTATATTTTATATGCAACTCAAATGTGTGTCTCCCTTCAAACTGAAGGCGATAGGTGACTCCAATGGCAGCTGCTAACCACTTAAGCGATTTGTTTTGAAAACTGACAAGTCAATTTCTTAAGATCCCAGCGCAACCCCACCTCATCACAGCAAACCAGCAGCTACTAAACTCATCATTACTGTTGAGAGAAAAACATCCTGCAAGACTGCATCTTCACTTTTTCTGTGTGACTTGATGGGAAATAGGGTTTCATATTACAGAAAATTGTAACAGTAACCCCTCCATATCACAGGGGATACCTGTATTTCTAAAAATGAATACACTAACAAAATTAAAATTGTAAAGTTAGAAAAGTGTTAATCATGGCATGCTATTTTAATTATTGATTAGATGCTTTTCATTCAGCAATTCACACATAACGACTGGGCATGGAGTTCAGTTCTGAGGCACAGGTAGCTGAATGTTGCTGAAAAGGAATTGATTATTTATTCATGTTATAGTTGGTGTAATATATAGGCGAGTAAACAAGGTTAGTTTATATATATTTGGGAAAGCAAATGTACATTGTGTGAGTAAGTTCTGTATTTCAAAGCCAATCCCAAGGAAAGATTTGGTATTCCTCAGTAGGAGTGAGGCAGAATATTCAAGACCGCTGTATTCATTCCTTGGCTGACAGATAGCAACATTGTCTTGAGAGCTTACATTCTTACTGGCATCTTAAACCTCATCTCCTTATTAAAAATGCATTGTGTAGGATGCACAAACTTGCCTACATCACACTCTAATAGAAGTCATCCTAAGTGACTACTAATTAGTAGACCTGTCAACCATGTTACCTGAAGCACTCATAATGTTAATAACAGATAACACAAACTTTCCTTTTGATACAAAATGCATGATAAGGGAGGCAGCTGGCTAATCTTAGAAAAATATGTTAAATGGGATTCTCTTGTCTGCAATACTTCTCTATTAATAGAATAATTTTAATTTCATTATAACAGAAGTAATATTAATTGAGTGAGTATGACTTAAAAAGCATTCTGTTGGTTACAAAGTGCTTTGTGTTGTCTTGAGGATTATGAAAGATGTTATGTATGGACTAGTCTTTTTTTAGTTTTGATAAAATTCTGTACAATTGCCCAGCCTTTGATCTAAACTCCAAAAATATGAAAGATGTTTTTCTGCCATTCTTGAGTGAGAGCACAGTGTTTGCTGATTTTTGGATCAAACAAACGTCATCAAATGAAAGCTCTGCCTAAGCATAAAGTCAATGCCGGATGTGTTCATGAAGGATGATTACTACAATTATTCATTCTCCTCCTCGTTCTCATAGCATCACCATTGAGCACATCTGTAAGGAGTGCTGCCACAGGAAAGCAGCATCCGTCATCAACCCTCACCATCCAGGCCATGCCCTCTTCTCACTGTTGCCATCAGGAAGGAGGTACAGGAGGCTCAGGTTCCACACCACCAGATTCAGGAACAGTTATTACCCCACAGCCATCCAGCTCCTGAACCAGCCTGAATAACTTTACTCACACTAATTCTGAACTGATTCCACAACCTATGGACTCACTTCCAAGGAATCTACAACTCATGTTCTCATTTTTTAACGTTTTATTATTGTGCTTTTATCTGTCTTCTTTTATAGATTGATTGTCAATCTTTGTGTGCAATTGTACTGCTCTGTCTGAAGTGTGGTAATATCAATGGGACAATCAGCCAAACTTCATTTAAAAATGAAATGACAGTCATGATATAGCCTCCTATCTCCTTGGTTTTATTGCAGACTCAATGGCATAACATGGTGAATTAGTAGTGAAACTGAAAAACAACAAAATAGAGTGCAATCACCATGTTGTTCCATTTTACATGAGTAAATATGCACAGATAAGGAAGACCCCAGTTAAGTTTCATGCAGGTAAACATTTTAAGATTTGGACAAGTAAATACCACAGGTAAATAGTATGTGTAAACCATTAGCATCTAGGCTGGTGTCTAATAAACACAAAAATAACATGCAATTTCAGCAAAAATCTTATTAGTACCTTTAGATTAACTTCTAAACAATATAACAGCAATTTACAAGCAATGCTTCAGCTGGGGTAACAACAGGATGGCTTTAGATAGAAACTTCTTTAGCTCCTAACATAATCCTCTGACCTTCTGCCAGCCAATGTGCTCTCCTACTTACTATTTCATGACTGCACAGGAAGTGACATACTGATCTGAACCTACTCATTCAAAATAAAAGCTCAATGTGCTTAATCATATAGAAAATAGATTTATATCAATTTCCTGAAGGGCAGAACACTTCCTGCCCGACCTTTGTGAGGTCACTACTATATTCTTTGCTATGATGTTTAACACCAGTCTTCTATGGGAAATGGAAAGCACTGAGGTTCAGCACAAAAAGTAGTTTCCTAGATAAGGTGACTTAGTTGCTGAGGAAGAGTCTCAGAAAGATGATGCAGTCACAGACTAGTAACCTTCAGTGAAAGCGAAGAAGGCTGCCCAGGCACAAAATGGAACGTAGTACGTAATTTCTTCCCTGTTATGTTTTTAAACAGGTATGGTTAAGCAAGGTTATTGGCCCCTTATTTACTGGGCATTTTGGAACATTTTAAGGTAGAAGTAAAAAACGTCTGAAAGGCATTAAAGAAATTGTACCAAATATGAGGACGGGTAGGATGTGGATTTGAAAATGCTACTTTTCTCCCTCAGAGTAGCCTAAGATTGTCAGTGAGAGCCAGGAGGCCAAGACCTACAAGCATGATTACCCATCTAACTGCATTTTATACATATAAGGGCTCCCAAGGTTACAAAAGACTTCACATGGAAATCTGACTTCATGCAAGTTCTCCATACATGTTCAGCTACAGTATAACCACAATAACAAAGCAATAAATGCTAGTTGTACTGCTTTAGAGAGAGAGGTTACTGTATAGGTTCGAGTAATGAACAGCTGCTTTAAATCTTGCAGTGAGTCCCTCCAGGCCTCCCACTTGTGGAATTTCTCCTCTGGAAGGGGCATCTCCCAGTCACATGTCTGTGAGAAGTTCCTTAAGGTGACAGGAGCCTCCAAACCCAGGGGATCAAACATGCAATTCACTGTGGACAACATTCCAGACTGAGTGAATGGTTTATTACTGCTTGATACTGTAAAGGTGAAGGTGTTGGTCACTATCTCCCACAAGAGTCTCAAACTGTATTGCGTGGGTATGGCTTCTCCACTGATGTACTGGTCCTCAGGTTGGAACGCTTTCATAACAGCTTCACTGTTTGAAGTAAACTTAAGCATCCACAGGTTTGACTCACTGAGAAATGCTTGGGTCCTCAGCAGGAAGCCAATAGCTTCAACATTGATAGGTACAGATAGAAAACTGTCTTCAACATAGAAATGGCGATGCACAAACTGAATGGTGCAAGCTCCATGTTCACCAGCGCCCTCCCGGATTGTTCCTCTGAGCCTGTAGATGGCGACAGCTGTGGAGGGTCTGTTGCCAAAAACGTGGACTTCCATTCTATAGTCAACGCCATCTTTGCTCATATCATTATCCCTGTACCACAGAAACCTGAGGTAACTCCTGTGGTCACCTTGGATGAGAAAACAATGAAATATTTGTTGTACATCACCATGGTTAGCAACCTGCTCCTTCTGAAAGTGGATCAAAACCCGAAAGTGGTATTGGCCTGTGAAGAGCACGTCATTGAGAGACATACCAGAACATGGGTGCTGGAGTCAAATCCACTCAGATCTGACCAGGCTTTTGAAGATGATATAGACTCCAAAAGTTGGTAGGTACCTGCATTCCTCATTTTCTCGCTGTAGTGGTGTTACCTCATCATGGTCATTCTCAAAAATCTTGCCCCTAAAGACAATGAACTGCTCTCTCATCTCTGGCTTTCTTTTCAGAGTTTGCTGTAGGGAGGTAAGACAGGTGAGCGCTGCTGGGGAACTCTAAAGGGGAGAGGAGCAACACAAATATTTGTCTCATTCCTGTAGACGTCCTCGTCTGTTGTTTTCAGGAAGATAGTGTTTTTGATAGATGGGGCAGGTTTGTTGTCAGACTTGGTCCATTTGAACATGGTTTGTCCACGGGTCTCCACTGTTACCTTGCTAAACCTGGACAGACTATCAAGTCACTCCCCACAATGACTGACTTTCTCCTTCAGTCACCTAAAGCTTTTGCAGGGGGTGAGGATAGAAGGACAACCATTCTCCAGCACACTAGTCTTGAATGCTCTATCACTTGGCCTAGGTGCATTTCCCAAGCACGTGTCGCCCACCAGCACCCAGCCCAGATCCATTCTCTGTATGAAAGGGGCATTGACCTGCTGCCTGACCCTCATGATGTCTCTTCCAAGCAAAATGGGGTTGAGTGATGGAATGCATGCTGCCACACTTCTCAGATGTCATTGGTAAGAGCTGCATCTTGTGTTGGAATTTCAGAGCAACTATTAAGTATCTCGTTACACTCAGTTAGTGGCTAGTGGTTAGAGAGAAGGACTGACCCTACATCAAGTTATTCAACCTGGAAGCCTCCTGACTTCCTCCCAGATGTCTCCATTGCACCAGCGCAGGTTCTGAGTGAGTATGAAGATGGGTAGGTTTTAACATTGAATAGCTCAAAGAAGACTGAGTGGTTACTTTGGTTGTCAAGTATGATGTACATGCTGACAGTTCTTTCACACTGGCCATGAGGGTACATTCTAACAAGATAGATCTTTGAGCAAAAATTACATGTGGACCACAGACCTCAGTGCTTTGGGAGTTAACAGTAGTCTTGATAGCAGGGTTTCCTTCTTTCTCCCCGCCATTGTCTGATGAGGACGTAAAAGCCTTGAGGGCTTGAGATACTGAACCTGGGTGCATGGCTGTGTTATGGTGAGTGCTATCACTCAGTATACTTCACAGTAGCTTTGCAGTCCTTTGCCAAGTGAGTCACTGAGACGCAGCACTTAAAGCAAATTCCATTCACTTTGAGAAGGCCTTTCTTTCATTGAGAGTCTTTGCTCTAAAGCCCCTGCATTTCCTGAGTAGGTGTGGCTTGTTATGAATGGGACATTTCTTTCCTGGACCATTGCTTTTTTTTACAGAGGAGTCCTCATGCAAATTCTCAGCTGAAGGGATCTCTGTCTTGTGGATAGATATGGAGCTCTTTGTGCCGCAATCCCTAAAGGTAGGTCTGTCTGATTTCCCAGATGCACCGCTGCTAGTCAGAAGAGTGAAGCTGGGGTCATTTCTTTTGCGTGCCTCATAGCAGATGAACCTGGTAAAGGAATCAAATGGAGGAAAATGGCCACAGTTTTCTTCCTTGAACCTCGAGCCAATGGATATCCACTTTTACTGGAGTCCATGGAGAAGTTTCTCCACTATGCTGCTGGCAGAGTCCAGGGAAGTCAAACCTGGCAAGTACCCCTTTTCCTTAGCACGCTATAGTTACATAAGAAGGTATCCCAGTTCCCCTAACTTGACATGGTTCTTGGCAGAGATTCTAGGAAAATTGTCTAACTTCTTAAATGGAGACTCTTCAATAATTTCTGGTGTGGCGTAACGCTCTCAGAACAGTTCCCAGGTCTTCTCTAAGAGCTATGACAAGGTTACGTACCTGAGCATATCCTCTTGATATGCACATTGGATTCTTTGCTGAGCCACTTTGTCAGTAGATCCAACACTTATGTCACTGTGAGGCTAAGCATTGTTGAATGATGACTGCCACGCTTTGTAGCTCTTGGGCTTGTGCTCACTAAGTCACAGCGAGCCAGATACCGTGCAAGGTGTTCTTTTGCATGTGCCAGGCTGGTGGAAGCCGTCAGGTCCTGGGGAACAAATGACTGGGCTGTAGCATTCAGTGGTGAACCATGCAGGTGGTGAGCTGACTTAGCGTCCATCTGCTGCTCATTCTCCCTGTGATGGACATTTGTATTGCAATCTTCGGGTATGAAGGTATCAATAAATGTATTCATCAGCAACAGGTGGCTTACCGGTTCTGTCGGTGTTGTCAGCATACAAACGTGACTGACAAGGGAAGTCAAAGCTAATATAAAAGCAAAAGAGAGGGCATACAACAAAGCAAAACTTAGTGGCAAGAGAACTGGGACTTTTTAAAAACCCACAGGAAGCAACAAAAAGAATCATTAGGAGGGAAAAGATGAAATATGAAAGCAAGCTAACAAACACTATCACGGAGGATAGAAAAAGAAGTTTCAAGTATATGAAAAATAAAAGAGAGATAAGAGTGGATATTGGACCATGAGAAAATGAGGCTGGAAAATAATGATAGGAGACAAGAGATGGAAGATGAACCTAATGAGTAGTTTGCATCTGTCTTCACCGTAGAAGACAGTAGCTTTGTGCCAGCTATTGAAAGGTGTGAGGGAAGAGAAGTGAGTGCAGTTACTGTTACAAGGGAGGAGGTGATCAAAAAGCTGAAGGTGTATAAGTCACCTGGAGCAGATCTGAAAGAGGTAGTGGTCGAGATTGTGGAGGTATTAGTAATGATCTTTCAAAAATCATTGGACTCTGGCATGGTTCTGGAGGATTGGAAAATTGCAAATGTCACTCCACTCTTTAAGAAAGGAAGGAGGCAGCAGATAGGAAATTATAGATCAGTTAGCCTGACGTCAGTGGTTGGGAAGATTTTGGAGTCAATTGTTAAGGATAAGCATATAGATTACTTGGTGATACAGGACAAGATAGGACAAAGTCAGCATGGTTTCCTTAAGGGAAAATCTTGCCTGATGAACCTGTTGGAATTCTTTGTGAAGATCACAAGCAGGATACATAAAGAGGATGCAGTGGATGTCGTATATTTGGATTTTCAGAAGGCTTTTGAGGCTGCTTACCAAGTTAAGAGCCCATGGTATTACAGGAAAGTTACTAACATGGTTAGAGCATTGGCTGATTGGTAGGCAGCGAGTGGGAATAAAAGGATCCTTGTCTGGTTGGCTGCCAGTGATTAGTGGTGTTCTGCAGGGGTTGGTGTTAGGACCACTTCTTTTTATGCTGTATATCAATGATTTAAATGATGGAATAGATGGCTCTGTAGTCAAGTTTGCAAATGTTACAAAGATTAGAGGAGGGGCAAGTAGTATTGAGGAAAGAGGAAGGCTGCAGAAGGACTTAGACAGATTAGGAGAGTGGGCAAGAAAGTGGTAAATGAAATACAATGTTGGAAAATGCATGGTCATGCACTTTGGTAGAAGAAATAAATGTGCAGATTATTTTCTGAACAGGGAGAAAATCCAAAAATCTGAGATGCAAAGACTTGAGGGTCCTTGTGCAGAGCACCCCAAAGGTTACCTTGCAGGTCAAGTCTGTGGTGAGGAAGGCAAATGCAATGTTTGTATTCATTTCATAGGGTGTAAAATATAAGAGCAGGGATGTGGTGCTGAGGATTTATAAGGCACTGGTGAGGCCTCACCTCGAGTATTGTGAACGATGTTGGGCTCCTTATCTATGAAAAGATGTGCTGGCATAGGAAACCGTTCAGAGGAGGTTCATGAAGATGATTCTGGGAATGAAAGGGTTATCATATGAGGAACATTTGATGGCTCTGGGCCTGTACTCACTGGAGTTTAGAAGGATAAGGGGGGATCACATCAAAACCTTTCGAATGTTGAAAGACCTAGATGGAGTAGATGTGGGAAGGATGTTTCCCATGGTGGGTTCTTTATTGATAAGATCTTGATTGGCCATGGCATCAAAGGTTATGGGGAGAAGGCCGGGGAGTGGGGCTGAGGAGGGGGAGAAAGATCACCCATGATTGAATGGTGGAGCAGACTTGAAGGGCCAAATGGCCTAATTCTTTTCCTTATGGTCTTAAGACCTCAGCCTGGACCATAGCTGCAGCTGTCTCTTGGTAACGGGGAAGTGTACTTTTGCCTCTTCTAATTACAGCTCTGCTTTTCCCTTCTTAAACTTTGCCTCCTTTTTAGCAAATGAAGCAAATGCTTTTACTACCTCTTTCCTGGCACAGGATCTTACTACTGCACGAACTGATGAGGCTGATGTGTGGGAACTATGAAAGCTGGGTACAGAAGCATTATCCCCTTGTGTCTGATTCATGTTGTAGTCTTTAGATGTAAGGCGGTTTTACCTGTTGCTGCAGTTGTTGAAGGACCAGTTGGTCTCTGCCTTTTTAAATGTGCCGCTTTCGCTGAGGTGTTGTAATGTCAACTAGGCAGTCAGCCAAATTCCCTTCAAAAATGAAATGGGAGTCAGAGTATAGCCTTCCAGCTCCTTGAAAATGTCATTGTCAATTGTAAATTGTCATTTACAAATGTCATTGTAAATTCAATGGCATGACAGAGTGAATAAGGAGTGAAACTGAAAAACAACAAAATAAAGTGCAATCACTGTGGGGTTCCATTCACACAAGTAAATACGTACAGGTAAGTAAGAACTTGGTTAAGTTTCCTGCAGGTAAATATCTTAAAGTTTCTACAAGTAAATACTACAGGTAAATAGTATGTATAAAATGATATCTAGGTTGGTATCTAATAAACTCAAAATATCTTATTGATATCTTTAGATTAACTTCTAAACAATATAACATCAACTTACAAGCATTGCTTCTGCCAGGGAAACAACAGGATTGCTTTAGATAGAAACTTACTTTACTCTTAACATAATCCTCTGGCCTTTTTCCAGCCAATGTGCTTTCCTATTCACTATTTCCTGACTGCACAGGAAGTGACCTAATACAGATCTGAACCTGCTCATTTCAAAATAAAAGCTGATTGTGTTTAATCACATTAAAAAATGAGTTAATTGCCCAAAGGGCAGAACAGTATTTTGATTCTGTTGTATTTCTTTGTTCTACTGTGAATGCTTGCAATAAAATGAATCTTCGGGTAATATATAATGATAGTAGTAGTAGGCCTCCGTTAGTCTCAATAGACCATGGATTTGCACCTTGGAAAGTTTCCAGGGTGCAAGCCTGGGTAAGGTTTTTTTTATGGAAGACCGGCAGTTGCCCAAGCTGCAAGTCTCCCTCTCCATACCACCGATGTTGTCCAAGGGAAGGGCATTAGGACCCATACAGCTTGACACCGGTGTTGTCGCAGAGCAATGTGTGGTTAAGTGTCTTGCTCAAGGACACACACGCAGCCTCAGCCAAGGCTCGAACTAACGACCTTCAGATCACTAGACGAACGCCTTAACCATTTGGCCACGCACCAACACATATAATGATATGTACATACTTTGATGATAAATTTCCTACAAACTTTGAAATATCCTGGTTGGAATTGGCAGGACCTATGCCTTTTCTACATGAATATTCATGCACAACTCACAAAAATTACAGTCAAACGCAGTTTCCTGAAGATCATATGTTGGTAATTAATTAAGTGCAACCTCGAATAATTTACTTCAAAATATGGCAGGAGGTAGGATATAAGGACATAAATATAAACCAAAAAAAATACAACTTTTTTACTCAGAGGATAATAAAGGTATAGAATAATCAATCATTTGGGGATCACAAAGTGGAAATAATCTCAGTTACTGAAAATACATGAATTCTACAATAAGCAGAACAAGATACTATTTTGGACATAAGAGACAGCTGATAGTGGAATATGGAGCAATAACAAATTGCTGGAGGAACTCTGTGGGTCAGGCTACAACGACCGAAGGAAATGGACAGTTGACCCTTCATCTGGACTGAACAATAGAGGGGAAATAGTCAGTGTAAAGTGTTGAGGGGAAAGGGGAGAGAAAGGGCTGGTAAGCAATAGGGGATCCAGGAGAGGAGGGGTGAAAGGCTAATGGAGGAAGGAAGAATGGAAATAGCAACAGAGGCTGGGAGGTGATTGGTGGAGGCAACAGAGTGCTGCAAATGATGGAATCTGATAGGGTAAGGACAATGGAGCAAGGAACCAAATAAGGGAGGTGGGGAGTGCTGATGGGAACAGTAAGGGGAGTGGACCCAGTGGGAGCAGTGTGTGGGTGATGGGCACATGATTGGAGGAGGTGAGAGAAAGAGGGTGATGTGGAGAGGGGCGTTGGCGTAGGGTGGGTATAAGAGAAACTTCAGTTACTATTGAGATTTCACTTAGGCAGGCTAAATTACATTAACCATCTCTGTGATCTCCTATTTTAGTCACTTTGTTTCACAATTTATATCAATCTGGACTACATGAGGTTATGGTATCATGGGCAAGGAAACATTCAGTTTTTTGTCACTGGTCAAGCTGAATGGGATCAATTCACGTCAGATGTAATAGCCCAAAGCTGGGCATCTACGAAGTGCTGTGGGCCATCACAGAAGCAGCTGCAGAATTATTTTGCTCCACATTCTGTAAGCTCATGGCCTGGCAGATTCCATAGACTAACATTATCACAAGCCAGGGTCAATACGTGTATATGGGATCATGAGTAACAACCTTGCACAGAATTTCAAGAAGCTGTGAAGGGTTATGGCGTTAGCCAGCTCCATCATGAACATAATCCTCCCCATCATCAAGGACATTTTCAATAGGAATGGGTGTGCACTGTTCTCATTACGACCATCAGGAGGGAAGATCCCGAAGAGCAACACTCAACTCAGAAGCAGCTTCTCCCCTGGTGCCCTTGGATTTCAGAGGGGACCATGGATCCAAGAACACTAACTCATTGTTCCTTTTTATTTTTTGCTATGTATCTTTTGTAATTTACAGTAATTTTATGTCTTTGCACTGTATTGGTGCTGCAAATAGCAAAAATTACATCATTTAAGACAGTGAGAATAAACCTGATTCTGAACCAGATGAAGTTCCAACACAGGAACATCATGTTATAGACATTGCTCAGTGATCCAACTACAACCCAATCAATTCAATAGTCCTGCCAAATCTAGTCAAGGATTCTTCTGGACAATTAAAATACTTTTGGAAGGGAGAACTCAAAATGCAAGTGTAAAAGACAAACCTGAAATTTATTAGCAGGAACCTACTCAACCTCAATTTCCTTATGATGGCTTTTTACAAAAGAATTCAATTCAGTTCACATGATGTCCAGAAAAGACTAAATGCAGTAGAGCCAGGAAAGGTTTGGATCCCCCCAAAATCCAGCTGTAGAAATCAAGAACAAAGTTTGGTTCTTTAGCCACGATATTTAAGGTAACATTATTGTTAAAAAATTGTTTGTCTTCTTTTACAAATTTGTTTTTTGTTGGTCTTTGTGTGTAGCTTTTCATTGATTCTATTATATTCCTTCGTTCTACTGTGAATGCCTGCAAAACATTGAATCTTAGGGTGCATAGGATGAAATATATGGACTTTGATAATAAACTTATATTTAACTTTGTTTATGATGAGTGTACAAGAAACACTCAGGAACTGTTTATGCAAGAAGAACCAGGGCAAAAAGGGACACTCTGACTTACTCTCTTTTTCCTTGTTTCCCATGTGCTCCTGTTGCTCAATTCCTCATCTGCAGGGTGATGTCAACATTATAAACCTGCTTAGCATGCAGAAAACCACAACAAATCTTGGCACCCATTCAGCTGAATAGTACAGTACTTATCCAGAGAAATTTTTGTTGCATGAAATGTATGCTCAACATAGTTCCTATTCTATACATCATGTGCATGTATGCATTGGTTCAAGGGACAAGTCATGAGCTATGTATTTAGTTAATAACTCTTGGCATCATGGTAGTTGATGTGTAGCCAGTAAAGGCAACTGTCACAAAATGAACAAATCACAATGGTGACAGGATGTTTGGTATGCATAATGTGCTGCCTGTAGTCTCACTGAGGGAGCAGAATTCCTTTTGGTTCTGTTAAACTGCCAAGCCCAAAGGAGTAGTGTGTAATCAATGGCACCTTGCATCATGGGAAAGCTGACAAACCTTGTGCTTGCTCTGCCTGTGCCTGACAAGAGTTAATGTGATAATTTTTTTTGTATTGGAACATAGGAACAGGAGAAGGCTCTTTAGGCTCGAGGGCTGGCTCCATATTTCAATATAATTGTGGCTGATCACATTTTCCAACTTTGTCCATATCCCAAATTTCTCGAGTTCGCTGCACATAGAAGAGGCTCACCTGTCACAAAAAAGGTTTCCATTTATTTACCCTTTTCTTTCTCCTCAATATCTTGAAAATAATTAATCTCCCATTAACATTCTAATTCCAAAGAATACAACCCTTGTCAATACAGCTGTGCTTAAAATATAATCATGGTGTTCGAGCATTACTTTAGCAGAACTACGCTGCATTACCTCCATGACTATTATGTCATTTCTAAAGTGTAGTGCCAAGAACTGTCCCAATATCAGAATCAGAATCAGACTTTAATCGCCAAGTACCTATGCACATACAAGGAATTTACTTCCGGCAGATGTTGTCTCTCTGCTCATAACAATAATAATGATAAATATAAATGAAAATATAGATTATACATACAGGTAGTGCAATCCAAGTAATAGTTAGCCGACAGTTAACCGGCAGTTAACTGTTCAGCAAAGTGACCGCAGTAGGGAAAAAACTTCTCCAGTGCCTATTATTCTTAGTCTGGAGGGATCTGAAGCGCCTACCAGACGGAAGCAGATCAAACAGTCCGTGCGCAGGATGGGAGGAGTCCTTTATGATGTTCCCCGCCCTCTTCTTCAACCTGGAAGAGTACAGATCCACAATAGAGGGCAGGGAGGCTCCAATGATGCGCTCGGCAGTCCTCACTGTGCGCTGTAGTCTGGTTCTATCCTGCTTGGTGGCGGCTCCAAACCACACAATGATGGAGGTGCACAGGACAGACTCAATGACTGCAGTGTAGAACTGCAGCAGCAATTCCTGAGGCAGACCGTATTTCCTCAAGAGCCGCAGGAAATACATCCGCTGCTGGGCCTTCTTCAGGATGGAGCTGATGTTCTGCTCCCACTTCAGATCCTGAGAGATGGTGGTTCTCAGGAACCTGAAGTTCTCCACGGTGGACACAGGGCTGCTGAGGACTGTGAGGGGAGACATAGCGGGGGGATGTCTCCTGAAATCCACTATCATCTCTTTTGTCTTGAGCGTGTTCAGCTCCAGATTGTTCCGACTGAACCAGAGCGCCAGTTGGTCCACCTGCTGTCGATATGCAGACTCATCACTATTCTGGATGAGTCCGATGACGGTAGTGTCGTCTGCAAACTTCAAAAGCTTCACATAGGGGTTGGAGCAGGTGCAGTCATTGGTGTAGAGGGAGAACAGCAGTGGAGAGAGGACACACCCCTGGGGGGCGCCGGTGTTGGTGATTCGAATATTTGAATATTTCCTACAACTCTAGAATTACTTTGCGTAAAAGCGATTTGGTATGGATGCAGAAAATTTAAAACAGAAGTAGAAAGTGCCAAAAGTGCAAGTCAGGTCAGGATACACTGAGGCAGTGCGAAACAGAGGAATGAAAAGTGACATAATTCAATGCATAACTGCTGAGGTAACTACATCCGGGTTCAAAGGCGATTTGCAGCCAGAAGGGCCAGTCAGATTTCTGGGGTAACACAATGGGGCGGCACAATGACAACACAGATAGTGCTGCTGTCTCATAGATCCAGTAACTCAGCTTCAGTCCAGATCTCTGGTGTTGTCTGTTTCTACCGCACAGAGAAACAGCAAAGTGCACCGACACAGAAAATGAAATGCTGCCTTAAATGCTTTTCATTTCTAAGCAGGAATGCTTTTTTTAAAATTAAGAATCTAATAAGTGCTCAAAATAGATCAATATTACACTGGAACAGGCCATTCAGCCTTCAATACCTGTGCCAAATACAACGTCAAATTCAATTAAATCTCTTCTGCCTGCATATGCTAACTATATGTCTGTTGAAAAGCCTCTTAATCTCCAGTCATAACCACTTCCACCACTTTCCCTGGCAGCCTGTTCCAAGCACCCACCACTCTCTATTCAAAAAACTTTCCACCTCCTTCTAGTTATTTGATTTTTCTTCCTGGGAGAAAGATTCTTCCTATTCTTTCTATGCCTCACATAATTTAAAAAAAAATTCTATCAGGCCTCTCTTCATCCTCCAATGCTCCAGAAAAAAAACAACTTTTGGTCCTTGGGTTGAGATTCTAAATTGGAGAAAGTAGAATAAAAGGCAAGGATAGCAGGTTTAGGGAACCTTGGTTTTCAAGAAATATTGAGGCCCTAAGGTTTGTCCATTGTCATCGATGAAGACATCGACACCATTAGTACTTTTTACGAGGTTGAGTTGCTAGCTCGACGCTCAACCCAGCACGGATGGAGAGTGTGTAAGGGAGCCAGCTGGATTCAAACTCAGGCCCTCTTACCCTGAAGTCCCGTGCTGATGCCTCTACACCACCAGCCGGCTTGATGATGTCGAGACTAGCGCTGGATTTGGATTTAAGTGAGGAAGAGTTGCACAGCGTCAGCCTCACTCTCTCTTCCCAATTCCCATCTGGATCCAGTGGCAAGACAAGAGTCGAGATGGCTGGAGATGAGACTAGGCGCAGTGGATGACCAGGACATCTTTTGTGTCTTGTTGTGCTCTACGCGTTCCACAACACTTGCAGAGACCGCCTTCTTGACCGTTGGACCTTCCATTGGTCTCGTCAATGAGGCCCTAGCTAAAAAAAAAGAGGTGCATAGCAGATAAGGCAGGTAGGAACAAATGAGGTACTTGAGCAGTATAGGAAATGAAAGGGAACACTTAAAAAGAAAATCAGGACGGCTAAAAGTAGGCATGAGATTGCTCTAGCGGACAAGGTGAAGGAGAATTCTAAAGGCTTCTACAGATATAAGAGCAAAAGGATAGCAAAGGACTAAATTAGTCCTCTGAAATATCAGAGTGGTAATCTATGCATGGAGCCAAAAGAGATGCAAGAGATCTAACATGGATTTTTTTTAATGGTCAAAGATTCTATAGAAGTGAGGGAAAGCAGTAACGAGGTCATGATTCCTATACCGATTACAGAGGCGGTGGTGTTTGCTGTCTTAAGACAAATTAGGGTGGATAAATACCCAGGGTCTGACAAAGTGTTCTCTTGAACCCTGTGGGAGGCCAGTGCAGAAATTGCAGGGGGCCCAGCAGAGATATTTAAAACATCCTTGGCCATGGAAGATTAGAGAATACCTAATGTTGTTCTTCTGTTTAAGAAAGGCACCAGAAATATGTCAGGAAATTATAGGCCAGTGAGCCTGACATCCATTGTGGGAAAGTTATTGGAAGGTATTCTAAAGGACTGGATATACAAGCATTTTGATAGACAGGGACTTATTAGGAATAGCCAACATGGCTTTCTGCACAGAAGATCATCTAAGCGACTTAACAGAGTTTTTCAAGGAAGTTACCAGGAAAGCTGATGAATGCAAAGCCGTGGATGTTGTCTACATGGACTTTAGCAAGGCCTTTGACAAGGTCCCATATAGGAGGTTGGTCAAGAAGGTTTAGTTGCTTGGCATTCAAAATGATGTAGTAAATTGGATTAGACATTGGCTTCACAGGAGAAGCTAGAGAGTGGTAGGAGATAATTGCCTCTGTGACTTGTGGTGTGCTGCAGGGGTCAGTGCTGGGTCCATTGTTGTTTGTTATCTGTATCAATGATCTGGATGCTAATGTGGTAAACTGGATCAGCAAATTTGCGGATTACACCAAGATTAGGGGGTGTAGTGGGCAGCAGGGAAGATTATCAAAGCATGCAGTGAGGACTGGACCAGCTGGAAAAATAGAGTGAAAAATGTCTGACGGAATTTAATGCAGATGAGTGTGAAGTGCTGCACCTTGGGATGACCAAATAGGGTAGGTCTTACACAGTGAGTGGTAGGGTTTCTTAGGAGTGAGGGAAAACAAAGTATTTGGGAATACAGATCCATAAATCCTTGAAAGTGATGCCACAGATAGATACAGTTGTAAAGAATGTTTTTGACACACTGGCTTCATAATTCAATGTATTGAGTACAGGAGTTGGGATGTTATGTTGAAATTGTACAAGACATTGGAGATGCCTAATTTGGAGTATTGTATGCAGTTTTGGTGAACCACCTACAGGAAAGATGTAAATAAGATTGAAAGAGTGCAGGGAAAATTATCAAGAGTGCTGCCTGGACTTGAGGACCTGAGTTAGAGTAGGTTAGGATTTTTTTTCCCAAGTAGAAGATTGAGGGGAGATTGACCCAGGTACATCAAATTATGAGGAGCATAGATAGGGTAAGTGCAAGCAGGCTTTTTTCACCGCCATTGGGTGAGACTACAACTGGAGGTAATGGGTTAAGGGTCAAAAGTGAAATGTTTAAGGGGAACATGAGGGGGAACATCTTCACTCAGAGGGTTGGTATCCACAAAGTTGTCGCCGCCTGTACTCCCGAAACCCTCCATTATTATTCTTTTCTTTATCAGGTCATTTTATGGTGCTTCAATTTCAGATGGAATTAGACTAATTTGATATTACGTTCATGGCCCAAATGTTCCTGACCAGCACTGTTCTGACTTCCATTGAATTGTAGTCTCTTGAAACTGAATGAAAATAACTTGGAATCTGCAAACCACAACTTTATTTCATGTTCACCCTGAATGTTTCCAGCATTACCAGCTTTTATTTTATGTTCTACCTATTCAGGAATTAATGTCCAAATAAAGTTTATTCACTAAATAATATGTGCCCTTTGGGAATTGCATTAAGACTACAGGTAGTGTGTTGGTAAGGTTACAGTTTAACACACTGAGCTACTCTTTTGTGTGTTGAAATTTGAGCACCTTTTGCAAATGAACAGGTGCCAATGCACTACCAGTAATACCTGTAAGATTTTAAATTTGTCTGATCAGAGGTAATCACGTATATACTCGTGCATATCTATCAACTTGAACTATTATAGATTTATAAATGTTTTTTGTTGCCAAATACACTTGTTATAGTTGTTCCTGCTCAGACCCAATCTCCAAGGCTACAACCACTTCCTGCTTATGAGCTATAGCCTATACTAAACAGGCCATGTTGAAACCACTTCTGCTATTCTAGAGTTAGTGGATGAGCAGAACCAATGAACACAAGGTAGAAGTACATTTTAGAGAGTGGCAGTGAAACATGCATGAATAGGGAGTGGGAATGTAAAACATTCCACGTATAATCTTTATGGCAGTTTGGATATGGCTCAGGAAACTTTACACAAATTATAACCCTTGCGGTTTTAAACATTAAGATCATTCCTAGCAAATAGGTACTCTCCAAACAGGAACTCTTGCCTACTATTCCATAAACTGTTGATACCAATTTGTAATATAATGACAATCTCTAATATAATAATGACCTCAAGTTCTTCAATACGCTGTCAAAACAGTTCAAAAACACACAAAATACTGGAGGAACTCAGCAGATCAAGTAGCATCTGTGCAGGGAAATGGACAGTCAATATTTTGGATCACAGTCCTTCATTAAATGTTGTTAGTGTATCAATATTTTGGATCACAGCCCTTCATTAAATGTTGTTAGTGTATCTACTTTCACTGCCTCCTCTGCCAGTTTGTTTCAGATACCCACTATTCTCTGTATGATAAACTTACTCTTCAGATCTCCTATAAATTTCTCTCCTCTCATGCAACTCCATGCCCTTTAGATCAACACTCCTCTGACTAGAAACAGTGGTTCTGACAGTCGGTTCTTTCTATACCACACATTAATTTTATAAACCTTTACATAAGGTCATGCCCTAGCCTCTCATATACAGTACCAGGGAGAATAAAACCAGCCTAGCCAAGCTCCCCTTATACATATAGCCCTAGGTTCAAAGCAACACCCCAGTGAATATTTTGATACAGAACTGAAATTCACCTGAGTTTGATTTGGAGAAATGTAAATTGTGCATTTTCTCTAACCTCTTCCTTTACTTGATCAGCAGGTTCAACATCAAAATTTCTGTTGATGGACTATGACCAGCATAGGTGTTGGTGATTTTATTGCCAATGCGAAGAGCAGATTAGAGTTTACAGTACTAATAAATTAGGCCAGTATCTACACCTTCTTAATCTCATAATGTACAGTATGTATGTGACATTGTCTCAACCTTCTTAGCGTCCTCCTCCTTGATGTTTCCATACCTACTGACAATCTTCTTATAGTAACTCTTTTCCCAGAATTCTTTTGCATTCAGTTTTTTTCTCATTTATCTGTTTTTCTCTGTTTGACTGCAGCTTCCCTTCCATTTCTTTATTCCTTCGCTCCTGCCCTACTTTTTTAAACCCTCCATCTATTGAACTTCACCTTCTCCCTGTATCCACCATACTCCACTCTCTTGTCTTTTATGGCACCCTCCTTGTCAGTGACCTTTGATTCCTTTAAGCCTGGATATCTGACATGTGGGAGGCACAGTTAGCACAATCACTTTACAGCGCCAGCTATAAGATTAGAGTTTGGTTCCCACTGCTGTCTGTAAGGAGTTTGTACTGTTATGCCGTTGGCCCCCTCCTTTGTGAAAATCGCAAGAACCCTAGTTAAGGGGGGTCAACTGACCCAAAAAGAGAGAGAGACCATGTTCTCCCAAGAAGCAGAATGAAGGTGACCTTGACTATTGTCTCATGGAGACCACGTGAAAAGCCCTCGGGCAAAGTGGGCTGGTTGAGAGAGAGATCGCATTACCTGCAACTTGATTGACACCTGCGATCCCGTGAAGAAGTATAAAGGCGGGTCTGAGGGGGGGAAACCCTCAGACGCACCCAGGAGACACCAAGGAAACACGATATCGATTCCCGTGGGAGCGGGACGCCATGTTGAAGGAAGCCACGTGCATTAGATTCCGAATTTGAATCTGTGGTTAGAACCAACGAAAGACTGCTTTAAAATAACAACGGGGAAGTCTGCTCCCCTGATTCCAAGGATTTGCTCTGCCAAGACGACGGGCAAGTGTTTATCTTTTCTAAATCACCTCTTTCTCTCTACAATGTGAAAACCCCAGCGGTTCCCAAAAAGGAAAAGCCTGCAAACTTCTGAGTGACTCTTTATATTTCCGTTGGACTCAGTATTAACCCCTAGACAACTGTAGAGCTTATTTCTGATTGATTATGGTTACACCGGTGTTTTAGATTGAGTTTTGACGATGTATATGATCTGAATGTTTTGTATTAACTATACGTGTGCCCTTTTTGAATAAAACGCTTGAAAATAGTAGCATCCGACTCAGCTGATCCATCTATCTTTGCTGGTAAGTTACCTGGTTACGGGGTTTCGTAACAAGTGGGGGCTCGTCCGGGATTTGAAACCAAACGGGAGGGTCAGTGAATCGGGCTGTAAGTCCAAACTTAAATCTGGTTACGCAGGTAGCCAGACGGGAAACCAGCAAAGATGGATGTGGGTGAATTTATGAGAAACCCGACGGTAGAGGCGCTAGGGAAGGCTACAAAATCAGACTTGGTAAATTTGGCGCAGGCGTTAGACCTCACAGCGGTGAAGCCAGCAATGAAAAAGCAGGAAGTGCGAAGGGTCATACAACAGCATTACGTTGGGAGGAAGGTGTTTGCAGCTGAGGATTTGGAAAATATCCCCGAAAAGAGATTAGCGAGTGGGACAGATCAGTCAGAGTTGGAGAAAGTAAGGCTGGAACATGAGCTTAAAGTAAAGCAGCTAGAAGTAGAAGCAGCTGAGAAGGCTGCAGAGAGAGAGAGAGCTGAGAGGGAAAAAGATGCCGAGAGAGCGCCGCGAAGGAAAGGGCTGTGGAAAGAGAGCATGTGTTCAAACTAAAGGAATTAGAGATAGAACGGGATCGTGAGCTCCAGCTAAAGCAGCTAGAAGCAGAAGAGAAAGAGAAACAAAGGAGCCATGAATTGGAGCTGAACAGGCGAAAGCAAGAGCGAAGAGATCAAGGGGAAGAGAGAGAGGAGGGGTTTGATGTTAGCCGGGCGTTGAGGTTGGTCCCCCCGTTCGAGGAGACGGATGTTGATAGTTATTTCTTGATTTTTGAGAAGGTGGCAAGGAATCAAAAGTGGCCCAGAGAGCAGTGGGTGGCGTTGTTACAAAGTGTGTTACGAGGGAAGGCACAGCGGGTATATGCCGCGCTGCCCCCAGAAAGGGACGGAAATTATGCTCAAGTAAAGGAGGCCATTCTCCGAGGTTACGAGTTGGTACCTGAGGCGTATAGACAAAGGTTCCGAAATTTAAGAAGAGGGTGGAATCAAACATATACCGAGCTAGCCCATGAGAAGGGTGTGCTCTTGGACCGTTGGAGCACAGCTGAAAAGGTGGCCGAGAACTATGGGCGTCTCAGGGAGTTAGTTTTGATTGAGGAATTTAAAGGTTGCGTTCTGGAAGAGATCCGAATGTATTTAAATGAGAGGACGAATCAGTCCATCTCAGAGATGGCTAGGGTCGCAGATGAATATGCCCTAACCCACAAGACAAAGTTTTCCTCGCCAAAAAGTTACCCGAGAGACCGTCGGAATGGTAGGGAAAGTCCGCCGGCTGAGGCGGAGATCCCGCCGGGAGCTAGCAGAAAAAGTGAGGATAACAGACAGGAAACCTGGAGATCTCCTGGTTTAACCTGTTTTAATTGTGGGAGGGTGGGTCATATCGCATCAAACTGCTTTGCTCCGAGAAAGGAGCCAGAGAGGGAGAGAGCAGCGACCCCTATCGGGTGTGCAGTGGTAATCAGGAAATGGACAAGAGGGCCCCAGGTAGATGGAGTACCGGAGGGGTGGGAGACATTTAGTTCCGAAGGAACCGTGTCTTTGAGGGAAGGGGACCCCCCCATCCCCGTACGAATTTGGAGAGACACGGGGGCGGAACTATCGTTAATTAGCCGTAATGTGTTAAAATTCGGCCCTCGCACGGGCGAGGTAGCCCTGAGAGGTATCGGGAACCAGACCGAGGTCGTGCCTTTGCATAGGGTCCTTCTCGATTGCGAGTTGGTGTCGGGACCTGTGGAACTAGGAGTCCTGCCGGAGTTACCGGGGGAGGGCGTGGACCTCCTTTTGGGTAATGACCTCGCGGGTGGGAAGATGGGAACCGCCCTGATAGTTGAGGCCCCGCCCATGGAGTCCCCGAGCTATCGCGCATGCGCGGTCACTCGCAGCCTGTCGAGAGCGGCGGCTGGGACAGCGCGCAGTTTGAAATTGGCCCAGACGTTTTTACCGACCCTACACCACGAGGGTTCAGAGGGTGGTAAAACGGAAGGTAGTAAAGTAGAAGGGGGTAAGGGCGAGGAGATAGCTCCCCCCTTAGTGAAGAGAAAGGTCCTAGAGGTAGGAAATAAAGATGAGAAACGGATAAAGCTGTTAAAACGTCCAGAGTTGGACGTGGTTGATCTGTCTGGTTTGGCAGAATTGTTTGGAGAAGTTGAGAGTTCTAAAGATGTTCTCGATGGTCCCGAGAGTGAAATGAGGGCAGTCTTAGAGGAGAAGGGTATCCTTGCTGTGGAGAAGTCAGCTGACATGGCCGAGGAGGTTGTTTCAGCTCGCAGGGTTGCGCCTTCCCCAACAGGGGGCTGCCTGGAGAGTAACTGGAAGGAGGGGGGGGGGGCGTTAGAATTTGAAAAAGGTACGGGTGTTGAAAGCCTGGAAGAGGCCAATGTCCCGTTTGAGTGTGTCCAAGATGGGGATGCACGTGGTGCTGAACCTAGTCATGGAACTCAAGGGAAAGGGGAATGTGTAGTTCCCAAATTGAATGAAGAAAATTTAAAGGCTGGACTGATATCAAAAGCAACAACCAGGCTACAGAGACAATGGCTTGGTACCACAAAACCTGTGAATCAATTGCAGGTTGAGTTGGAAGGTAAATGGGCCCCACACGCTATTGTTATTCCAGAGTGTGGTGTGAAAAGGCAGAATTTGAAATACTGTCTGAACAAAGCAGGATCACTTGCGGATCTTAAATTGGAAACTAATAGCATGACGGGTCCTGAAGAGAAAAACGACAAATTGCCTAAAATTAAGGAATTGGGTGGTCTAAGTTTGGAACACGCTGATAAAATAACTCCTATGAAAGGAGCGGGCGAAAGCCTATTTCGCCAGGGTGCCCAAGATCGCCACGAGGGAATTAACCGGAAAAGAGGCGAGGGTTAATGGGGACGCGATTTTTAAAATAGCAGAAGCCGGTTTTAAGGGATTTTGACAAAGTATGTGAATAATAAAGACAACACCCATGGAAGCTTGACTGTTAAGTTTGAAAGTAACATAAAAATTTGTCTTTTGCATGAACCTTTGTAGATGTATGTAAGCTAAGATCACACCTCCTTAGTTATGTTGCTGAAGAAAGCAAATAAATAAGGTGGTTATTGAGCTGAAGTTTGATGCTACCAGGCGTTAGCATGGCACGTGAGGTTAAGGTATTAAAGAAAAAGGGGCACCGTACTTGTTACCTATTTAGATACTGACTTGAATGTATAACAGTAGTACTCTGTGAAGAGAAAAGCTTGTGTAGTATGTAGAAAAAAAAATCCTGTGTCAACCTGTTTTTAACCGCTGGTTAAAAACCCATTATGGCGGGAGGTGTTATGCCGTTGGCCCCCTCCTTTGTGAAAATCGCAAGAACCCTAGTTAAGGGGGGTCAACTGACCCAAAAAGAGAGAGAGAGACCATGTTCTCCCAAGAAGCAGAATGAAGGTGACCTTGACTATTGTCTCATGGAGACCACGTGAAAAGCCCTCGGGCAAAGTGGGCTGGTTGAGAGAGAGATCGCATTACCTGCAACTTGATTGACACCTGCGATCCCGTGAAGAAGTATAAAGGCGGGTCTGAGGGGGGGAAACCCTCAGACGCACCCAGGAGACACCAAGGAAACACGATATCGATTCCCGTGGGAGCGGGACGCCATGTTGAAGGAAGCCACGTGCGTTAGATTCCGAATTTGAATCTGTGGTTAGAACCAACGAAAGACTGCTTTAAAATAACAACAGGGAAGTCTGCTCCCCTGATTCCAAGGATTTGCTCTGCCAAGACGACGGGCAAGTGTTTATCTTTTCTAAATCATCTCTTTCTCTCTACAACGTGAAAACCCCAGCGGTTCCCAAAAAGGAAAAGCCTGCAAACTTCTGAGTGACTCTTTATATTTCCGTTGGACTCAGTATTAACCCCTAGACAACTGTAGAGCTTATTTCTGATTGATTATGGTTACACCGGTGTTTTAGATTGAGTTTTGACGATGTATATGATCTGAATGTTTTGTATTAACCATACGTGTGCCCTTTTTGAATAAAACGCTTGAAAATAGTAGCATCCGACTCAGCTGATCCATCTATCTTTGCTGGTAAGTTACCTGGTTACGGGGTTTCGTAACAGTACATTCTCCCTGTAACCACATGGGTTTTCTCCCAATGTTCCCTCTAATTTGTAATGACCAATGTGTGCAAAAATCTGGTGCCGTACAATTTTTTGCCCAGTAACAACATGTGCACGCTGAATTTTAAGTGGAAGTAAACCTGAAGCTATTCTAAGGATAATAAGCTACCAAGTCCAGTTTATTGTTTAAAGCCATTCTGCTTTAAATTAACTAGCAGTCCTTTTGCACTTCACACCCTTTGCTTCTTTGGAATTCAACATTTTGAATCAATAATTTCTTCAATAAAAACTGAATAAATAAGCCATTTCTAAAATCTGCAGACAAATCATCGTCTGCATCAGAAACCGGGAAAGGGAAATTGATTGTGTATGATCGTGCACACGAGCACACCTTAGAGGGAACATAGGCCGAATCAAACGTGGTGACGAATCAGCTTATTGGAGTTAGATTGAAAATCTGTGTCGGTGGTGGCACAACAACAATGTCAGAAAGACCAAGGAACTGATTAGTAACTTCAGAAGGAGGAAACAGGAGGTCCATGGGGCAGTTCTCATCAGGGGATCAGAGGTGGTGAGGGTCAACAACTTTAAATTCCTCAGAGTTATCATTTCGGAGGAACTGTCCTGGGCCCAGCGTGTAAGTGCCATTGCATAGAAAGGAGGCAGTACCTCTATTTCCTCAGAAGTTTGACCAGATTTGGGATGACTTCTAAAGCTTAGACAAAATTCTGTAGATGTGTTGCAGAGAGTATGGAAACACCAAGGACCTTGAGTGGAAAACCCTACAAAATGTAGTGGATATGGCCCAGTCCATCGTGATAAAGCCCTCCCCACCACTGGGCACATCTTACACAGAGTGTTATCACAGGAAAGCAGCATCTATCATCAGGGAGTCCCACCACCCAAGACATGCTCTCTTTTTACAGCTGCCTTCAGGAAGAAGGTATATGAACCTCAGAACCCACACCACCAGGTTTAGGAACAGTTATTAACCCTCAACCATTAGGCTCTTGAATCACAGGGGAAAACTTCACTCAACTTTACTTGCCCCATCATTGAAATATTCCCACAACCCATGGATTCACTTTCCAGGACTCTTCATAACATGTTCTCAATGTTTATTGGTTATTTATTCATTTATTCTTTCTTTGTTTTTTGTTCTTTTTATATTTGCACAGCTTGTTGTCTTTTACACACTGGTTGTCCACCCTGCTGATGCAGTCTGTCCTTGATTCTATTATGGTTATTGTTTTTATTAAGTATGCCCACAAGGAAATAAATCTTGGGGCTGTAAATGGTGATGTATATGTACTTTGATAATAAATTTACTTTGAACTGTTACTTTCTGCACACTCAGGATTTTAAGCATTTGAGCAGACTACAGTCATCTCTGCATTTGCCTAGTTGATCACCTGATGTTCTTTAAATAATGGCAATAAAAGATAGGTAATAAACTAGTGCAACTTGCTCCTAGTTTGACTGAGGTTGCTCAATGATGATTAAAATATGGACCCTTCTGCTCTAATTTATCTCACTATTGGCAGAAATTTATTTATATGACCGATGATATAATTTGGTGTATGTCTGATGCTGGGTAAACTTCAGGTGCTTTAACAATAATGCACAGAAGTGCTTGTTCAAATTCTGATTTCACCCAGAAGTGCTCTCCAGTGTGATTTACTGTGGGTAAAATGGAAATTAGATTGAAAACCAACCATTTTATAGATGTTCAACAATCCGATTTCTAGCCATTGAGCTTCAGGAAGGAAACCATTTATGTTTTTTTTAAAATGGTAATCAGAACAAAAACCAGCAATTCTAGTTTCTATGTCTTGTTTCTATGGAATATTACTGGTTTCCATCATCTTTGCAATGTGGAGACAAAAGGGACTGCAGATATTGGATTCTGGAACAAAAAAACAAACTGCCTGGGAAATCAGTGAGTTGAACAAAGTTTAAAGTAAATTTATTATCAAAGTATATATACGTCACCATTTACAACCCTGAGATTCATTTCTTCTGGGCATACTCAGTAAATTCATGCTAGAATAATAACCATAATAGAATCAATGAAAGACCACACTAACGTGGGCATTCAACCAGGGTGCAAAAAGACAAAGAACAGCAAATACAAAAAGAAACAATAATAATTAATAAATAAGCAATAAATATTGAGAACTTGAGATTTTCATATCCTCCAGGTGATCCAAGGCCATGTGATTCAAATTGGTATGCTAAGCACCTTTGCAAAATACTCTTCATAAAGTTTCCCATTGGTGGCTCTCCCATTTCCAAGATACAGGTTAAAATTCAGCCACTGTGTGGATTAGGCACTTCATACTGTAACATGCCTGGAACTCTGAGGTGATAGTGTCCCCTAGTGGACAACAGATGCAATAAATTTATCAGAATCAGAATCAGGTTTATTATCACGGGCTTGTGAAGTGAGATTTGTTAATTTAGCAGCAGCAGTTCAATGCAATACATAATCTAGCAGAGAAAAAAGAAAATAAATAATAATAATAAATAAAATAAAAAATAATCATAAATAAACAAGTAAATCAATTACATATATGGAATAGATTTTTTTAAAAAGCAGAAACAAAAATACTGCATATTAAAAAAAGTGAGGTAGTATCCAAAGATTCAATGTCCATTTAGGAATCGGATGGCAGAGGGGAAGAAACTGTTCCTGAATTGCTGAGTGTGTGCCTTCAGGCTTCTGTACCCCCTACCTGATGGTTACAGTGAGAAAAGGATATGCCCTGGGTGCTGGAGGTCCTTAATAATGGACACTGCCTTTCTGAGACACCGCTTCGTAAAGATGTCCTGGGTACTTTGTAGGCTAGTATCCAAGATGGAGCTGACTAGATTTACAACCTTCTGCAACTCTTTCGGTCCTGTGCAGTAGCCCCTCCATACCAGACAGTGATGCAGCCTGTCAGAATATTCTACCCTGTACAACTATGGAAGTTTTTGAGTGTATTTGTTGACATGCTTAATCTCCTTAAACTCCTAATCAAGCATAGCCATTGTCTTTCCTTCTTTATAACTACATCGATATGTTGTGACCAGGTTAAATCCTCAGAGATCTTGACACCCAGGAACTTGAAACTGCTCACTCTCTCCACTTCTGACCCCTCTATGAGAATTGGTGTATGTTCCTTCGTCTTACCCTTCCTGAAGTCCACAGTCAGCTCTTGCGTCTTAAAGTCCACATCAGCTCTTTCGTCTTACTGACGTTGAGTGCCAGGTTGTTACTGCAGCACCACTCCGCTAGCTGGTATGTCTCACTCCTGTACCACCTCTCGTCATCGCCTGAGATTCTACCAACAATGGTTGTATCATCAGCAAACTTATAAATGGTATTTGAACAATGCCTAGCCACACAGTCATGTCTATATAGAGAGTAGAGCAGTGGACTAAGCACACACCCTTGAGGTGTGCCAGTGTTGATCATCAGCGAGGAGGATATCACCAGCATATGTCATAAAATTTGTTGAATTTGCACAGCAGTACAATGCAAAACATAATAATAGAAAAAAATCATAAGTAGTGCAAAAAATAGAAATAAAAAAGTATTGAGGTTGTGTTCATGGGTTCAATATCCATTCAGAAATTGAATGGCAGAAGAGAAAAAGCTGTTCCTGAAATGTTGAGTGTGTGCCTTCAGGCTTCTGTACATCCTTCCTGATGGTAGCAATGAGAACAAGACATGACTTGGGTGATGGGGGTCCTTAATGATGGATGCTACCTTTTTATGCTATCACTCCTTGAAGATGTCCTGGATACTATAGAGACTGGTGTCTGGTTTAAGATGGTGCTACTGAAGATGGGCGACAGCTTACTGATGGCTCACAAAGCAAGAGATACAATTAAATTCTTTATTAATAACACGTTTTCTGTGGAAAATTGAGATAAATGATCACTACAATCAATGAAGAGGCACGTGAAGGCAAGGCTGAGTTGAGGGTCAAGGCATGTGGGTGCTGAAGCATATTCGAGGAGAAGTGGTCGAGACACGTTCGAGACAAAGTTGGAGCAAGTGGTGCGGAGGAGTTTTGGATCTGTCCACCTGAACCAGCAGCGAGGTCTGATCAATCTAAGCGCTGGGCCCATTTGGAAAGGTCAGGTACAGGCAAGAACGTGGTGGTGGCGTCTAGGCTGTCCACAATGGTGTGTCAGAGCCCAGGTCCTAGTGTGTGGGATGACCCAAAGTTCAGAGCATTTAAATGCCATGCCAGTTGGATTGAAAAGTCTAGTTGTTGGGACCCGAGGTAAGGGTTGATTCTGTTCTGCCCTCTACAGCACCGAGGCTGAGGCTGTGGCCTGCTCCAGGCGCTCCGAGCTTCGTGTCTGCACGCTCGGTTGTGCTCTGCTGTGTGATGAACTGAAGATGAAGCTGTGGCCTGCTCTAGGTGCTCCGAGTTTTATGTTTATGGACACACTTTAGTTCTGAATGCTGTTGCTGGCTTTTATTGTTTGCATGATTTGTGTTTTTTTTTTCTCTCAGCACATTGGGTATTTGTTAGTCTTTTTTATGGGTTCTTTCAGGTTTTTTGTTTTGTGGCTGCCTGTAAGGAGACGAATTTCAAGGTTGTATAATTTATACATACTTTGATAAAAAATATACTGTGAACTTTGCCCATGATGGAGCTGACAGTTTATAACTCTCTTTAGCTTATTTCAATCCTGTGCAGTAGCCCCCCCACCCCCAATCTGGTGATGTAGCCAGTTAGAATACTCTTCATAGTACATCTGAAGAAGTTTGTGATTGTCTTTGGTGACATAGTAAATCTCCTCAAACTCCCAATGAAATATAGCTGCTGTCTTGCCTTCTTTGTAGCTGCATTGATATGCTGGGCCCTGGATAGATCCTCAGATATTGACTAGGAAATTGAAACTGCTCACTCTTTCCACTTCTGATAACCCTGTGAGAACTGTTGTGTTCCCTCACCTTACCCTTTCTATAGTCCATATTCAGTTCTTTCATCTTAAATTGAGTGAAAGGTTGTTGCTGCAATACTACTTAACTAGCTGATATATCTTGCTCCTGTATGCCCTCTCGTCACCATCTGAAATTCTACCTACAATAGTCGTATCATCAGCAAATTTATAGATGGCATTTATAGATGTCATGGGTGTAGACAGGGTAGAGTATTGGGCTGAGCACATATCACCAAGGTGCATCAGTGTTGATTGCCAGCATGGTGGAGATGTTATTTCCAATCTGCACAGATTGTGGTCTTCGGGTTAGGAAATCGAGGATCCAGTTGCAGAGGGAGGCACAGAGGCCCAGGTTTTGGAGCTTTTCGATCAGAAATATAGGAATGATTGTTAAACACTGAGCTGTAGTCAATAAACAACATCCTGACATAGGTATTTGTATCGTCCAGGTGATCCAAGGCTGCATGAAGAATTAATGAGACTGCATATGCTTTAGACCTATTGTGACGATAGGCAAGTTGCAGTGGGTCTAGGCCCTTGCTGAGACAGGAATTAATTCTAGCCATAACCAACCTCTCAAAGCACTTCATCACCATAGATGTGAGTGCTCCTTGACAATAGTTGTTAAGGCAGCTTACACTATTCTTCTTGGACAATGGTATAACTGTTGCTCTTTTGAAGCAGATGAGAACTTACATCTGTAGGAATGAGAGACTAAAAATGTCTTTGAACACCCCTGCCTGTTGGGATTGGTACAGGTTCTCAGAGCCCTTCCGGGTACTCCATTGGAGCCTGTCACCTCACGAGGCCTGTCACCTTTTTGAAAGGCAAAGATCACAAGGTCACCAGGTGCTGTAGGGATCCTCATAGCTGTAGTATAATTCTCCCTTTCAAAGCGTGCATAAAAGGCATTGAGCTCATCTGGGAGTGAAGCATCTCTGCTATTGATGATGTTAGGTTTCACTTTATAGGAAGCAATGGGCTGCAAACCCTGCCAGAGCTGATGTGCAACAGATTCCGTATCTAGCATCAATCAGGATTGTTCCTTTGCTCTTGAGATTGCCCTCTGCATGTCGTAGCTGGTTTTCTTGTACAGACCTGGGTCACCAGACACGAATGCCCCAGATCTATCCCTCAGCAGACTACAAACTACCTGCTTCATCCACAGCCTTTGATTTGGGTATGTACAGTAAAATCTCATAGGCACACACTCATCCACACAGGTTTTAATGAAGTCATTCACAGCTGTGGTGTACTCATTCAGACTTGAAGATAAATTCCTGAATACAGTCCAGTCCAACAATGCAAAGCAGTCCTGTAAGTGCTTCTGTGCCTCCCTTGTCCAAACATTCTTCTTTCTTACCACTGGTGCTGCAGTCTTCAGTCTCTGCCTATGCTCAGGGAGTAGGAGTACAGTCAGGTGATCAGATTTTCCAAATTAAATGCGTGGGATAGCACGCTAAGCACTCTTGATGGTGGTGTAACAGTGCTCCAGTGTGTTGGTTCCTTTGGTACTACAAGTGATTTGTTAATAATTATTTTGAGACTTTTTCAAGCTGGCCCAGTTAAAATACACCAACATGATGGGGAAGGCATCAGGATGTGCTGTTTCATGCCTGTTAATTACATTGCTCAGTTTGTCTAGAGCCTGTTTTACACTGGCCCAAGGTGGAATGTACACTGCTACCAAGATGATCTCTGAAAACTCCCATGGCAGATAAAATGGACAACACTTGATTGCGAGATGTTCCAGGTTGGGTGAGCGGGACTGGGACAGTACTGCATCATTTGTACTCCACAAAACGCAATAGTTTTTAATGTCCCTCTGATACAGAAATCTAGCTCTGAGATCTTTGATTTTATTTACCAGAGACTGTACATTTGCCAGCAAGATGGTCGGTATTAGGAGTCAAAAGTCACGCTTCCTTAGATGAACTTTTAAACCAAAGAGACATCCTCTTCTGCTATCTGTTCTGCTACCAGTGATCGGAATCCATTTAGGTTCCATCGACTTTGAGTAGTGATAATTTTTTAATTGCCTTAAAATAATGTTACTAACTCTACAGACATTATATGTAGTTGTGGTTCTCAGCTGTAGCACACTGAAACAGGAATATTTGATTGTTTCCGTGGAGCTGCTTGCACAAATTGCCTCCTTTATGGCACCTTGGAAGAGCAAGATTTATGTTTGATAAAGAGTTAGATCTGTGAATCTAAAATATCATCACTTCTCACAATGTTTATATTATGACCTTTGTAAAGGAAGCCTTTTGTGGTTTTATAATTTGTTTCATATCCTGGACACATTTCACCTATGACTGTGCAGCTAGGCACAGTTCAAATGTCATCTATAAGTTTGCTGATAAAACAACGGTTACTGGCAAAATCTAAGATGGTGATTAGGAGACATACAGAAGTGAGATAGATCAGTTGGTTGAGTGGTGACACAACAACAACCTCACACTCGATGTCAGTAAGACAAGGAATTGATTGTGGACTTCAGGAAGGGGAAGTCAAGGAAAACACACAACAGTCCCCATTGAGGGTCAGCAGAGAAAAGGATGAGCAGTTTCAAGTTCCTGGGTGTCAACATCTCTGAAGATCTATCCTGGGCCCAACATATTGATGGAATTACAAATAAGGCACATAGGCAGCTGTATTTCATTTGGAGTTTGAGGTGATTTGGTCTGTCAACAAAGACTCTAACAAATTTCTACAGATGTACCATGGAGAGCATACCAACTGTTTTATATTGCTATATTTCTACACTATGCTTGGTTGGTGCGACTGTAACAAAACCCAATTTCCCTTGGGATCGATAAAGTATATCTGTCTGTCTGGTGACATCACCACCTGGTATGGACGGGTGACTGCACAGGATCAGAAAAAGCTGCAGAAGGTTGCAAACTCAGCCAGCTCCACCGTGGACACTAGCCTCCTCAGCACTGAGGGCATCTTCAAAAGACCTCAAAAAGATGGCATTCATCATTAAGGACCCCCATCACTCAGGACAAGCCCTCTTCTCATAACAACAGCAGGGAGGGGGTACTAAAGAGATACAATCAATATTTTAGAGATAACTTCTTCCCCTCGGCCATAAGATTTCTGAATGGACAATGAACCAACCATTCAATACTATCTCACATTTTTTTGTCCTGTTTTGCATTACTTATTTATTATATATACATATTTCTTATTGTAATTTATTCATTTTTTTACATATTGCACTGCTGCTGCTGCTGCAAAACAACAAATTTAACCACATGCCTTATGAGAATAGGTTGAGTGAACTCAGCCTTGGAGTGACGGAGGATGAGAGGTGATCTGATAGAGGTGTACAAGATAATGAGAGGCATTGATCGTATGGATAGTCAAGAGGCTCTTTCCCATGGTTGCCACAAGAGGACACAGGTTTAAGGTGCTGGGGAGTAGGTACAGAGGAGATGTCAGGGGTAAGTTTTTTTACTCAGAGAGTGGTGAGTGCGTGGAGGTGGATACGATAGGGTTTTTTTAAAGAAGCTTTTAGATAGGTACATGGAGTTTAGTAAAATAGAGGGCTATAGGTAAGCCTAGTAATTTCTGAGGTAGGGACGTGTTCGGCACAACTTGGTAGGCTGAAGGGCCTGTATTGTGTAGGTTTTCTATGTTTCTATATGCAGTTACTATTAAACCAGATTCTGATGGAGGGTAGGCTAGTTTTCAACTTGTACTGGTTGTGTCAACAACTTTCAGCTGTTTCTTGCGGTCTTTTGGGCAAAACAGTTGTTACAACAAGTCTTGATGCATGTCAATAGGATGCTTTCTAAATTGGTGAGGGTCAACCAGGGGTGTGCTATGTAGTTCTTAAAAAGGCAATGGCTCAGAAGGTAGCTACCGCAACCCAACGCATAGCCTCTTCTCATCACTACCGTCAGGAGAGAAGGTACAGGAGACTGAATACATATATTCAACGTTTTCTGAACAGCTTCTTCCTCTTTGACATGAATTTTCAGATTTCTAAATAGTCCATGAACACTACCTCATTATTATTGCTTCCTTTTGCATTACTTATTTAAATGTTTAATATATACCATTATTGTTATTTATGGTATATTTATGTATTGCACCATACTGCTACCGTAAAACAACAAATTTCATGACATATGTCAGTGAAACTAAACGTCCATCATTGGCGTGTTATTTAGCTCTCTCGGGGGCTGATCCTTGTGAATTAAAATACCGTTTAAGATGATCGGGGGGAAAACAAAGTTCCCCAGCGACTTGATAAACTTTACCCGTCCATCAGACGCTCGCTCCTCCCGGCCACTCCACCCCTAACCAAGCACTGCCGCTTTGACGTCTCCCTTCGCGCCCTTCTCTTTGGACAGCTAAGAGCTGGGCGAAGGACCCCGTTCCGCTCCCCGCTCTGATTGGTTCCTTTGAACCCAAACGGCGGCGCTGATTGGTGGCCGGCTTGAATCGGCGAGCGGTTGGACCGCGTTCCTGACTTTCAAACAGCGGCGGGAACGGTAGAGGTGCTCGGGCCTTGGTCGGCTTCGCTGCGGCTCGTCTTTCTTCGTTTCGTGCTGGCAGTCGGTGGGTGCAGAGTATCTGGGTCGTCGGGCTTCGGGTTTGGAGATTTGCTCGGGGGTTGATGGAGGAGAGGGAGCGGGAGGGACCATATTCCTGGGCGGCGGCTGTTTGCCCCAAGGTGGGCTACTTTCGCTCTGGGTGCCGTTGGGCCTCCCAGGTGGACTGGTCCTGTTGTAGACAGATGGGTTCCCTTGAGTTGCTCTCAATAGCGTCAAGGTACCCTCTGCTGGAACGTGGGCTTCACGTTCACTTTAGAATTATTCGTATTACAGGTAATAAATGTAAGCGCAGTAATGCCCGGAAGGATGGACGCTGGAGGTCCTTATATACATAGCTGTCTCATATAAGGGTCCTGCTGTTTCCTGAACGCCCTTGAGTGTGATTACAGGAGTGTAGGAACCACTTTTTTTAGTGGTCCCTTTAACGTATTTTAGTCGAACTGGGTGATGGGAAGTTTGTGGGTGCATCGTCAAAAAAAATTGGGCTAAAATATTTACTTTGAAGGATTTACGGTTTAGTGATACTCGTTATAAAAGTTATAATACTAGTTATAAAAGATGTCTGAGATCTATGACTTTCCCGAAAGCTTCCTGAACAATCAATTTCTGCGCGAGTTTTTGTTTTTTAATTCCCTAATTTTGCTTTATCCTTTGAGTTCCTTTAAATGTCTTGCTTGTAACTGAACTGTAAATGTAACTTCGATGCTCCAGATCCAAATCCAGCAAATGCTCAGCAGGTCAGATAAGATTTGTGGGAGGTGAAACAATTGAAATACTCCCTCAGAATTAGGAAGTGGAAAAATAGAGTTGGGACAGGTTAAGTACCCGTTAGACAAAATTCCAAAATCCAATAAGCTCCCAAATCCGTTTCTTAAGTACTGATGTGATGGGTGGGAAGGTTCCCAGAGGATGTTCAAGTATCTGAGCACCACATATATGTAATGACAAATATAACGAACAAAAGTTGAAGAAAAAATAGAAAAGTGCTGCATAAAGCACAAAATGAAGATCTCGGAGTATTGTGAACATATGCTGGCTATGAAACAAGCAAAGATATTCACACACTGAGATGTCAAGGTAATTGGGAATATTCAGAAGAATGGTTTCTGGAATTTAAGGAAAAGCACAGCAGTGAATTTTTAAATGGTAAGCTGATCATTAAATCTAGCAACATAGAAAGTCACGATGCTGATTGTTTTTCTATCTTGCATAACACCTAAAAACTAACATAACACCTAAAAACTAAAATACAAATAGTGTACTGTAACTTTTAAATGAAAACAGCATCATAGTTGGAGACTGAAACCCTGCCATTGTTAGTTCAACAGCTGATTTCTGGTATTCTCTCCATACTGCTTTTGTTACCATACACACACATTAATGATATGTAATAGTTGTTACTGTTAAGTACATGTGTGATGAAAAAGTGTAAGACAAAGACTACTTACTGGTAGTACATAAATTCAGAGTTGGAAATGATGGCGATCCCAAGCTACCTCATATATTCTACAATCCAAAACACTTCCAGTCTTCAGCATTTTGGATGCCCGGGGGCTGTCTAATGAGGCAATGAAGCCCTCAAAGCTGCTTCGGTACCCTGAGTCCAAGCCTAAATCCCGAGCAATAGCATTCACTGGTTTTTCCACCTTCATATTGTTTAATAATCTTTTGTTTCACTTCCAAATCAATACTTTTCCTTTGCCTCTTGCTGCTGCTATCACTAGGTTGTGGTTCTGCTGCATTTAGAAGCCATGATGCACTTTACGGTAAAATTTTCGATAGAAAATTAAACAGATAACGCTACTACATTCGAGACGTGCGATACAGGAGATTGGTTATGTCTGCTACGTCACATTCTCCGATCGGGACTACAACCGTATATGAGATCAGACATTGTCCAAATGGATGTTAAGCGGTGCACACCTGTATTGAGTTAGAATTAGGATGTTATATTGAAGTTGTATAAGACATTGAGGCCTAGTTTGGAATATTGTGTGCAGTTGTGGTCACCTAACTACAGGAAAGATGCAAGTAAAGTAAAGGGTACATAGAAAATTTACAAGTATGTTGCTGGGACTGGAGGGCCTGAGTTGTAAGGAAAGATTGAATAGGTTGGTATTTTATTCCCTAGAACGTCAAAGCTTGAGGGAAGATTTGAAAAAGGTATACAAAATTCTGATTGGTACGGATTGGGTAAATGCAAGCAAGCTTTTTCCACTGACTCAACTACAGGTCATGGGTTAAGGGTGAAAAGTGAAATGTTTAAGGGGAACATGAAGGGACACATATGCACTCAGGGCAGTGAGTGAAATGAGCTGCCAGCACAAGTAGTGGATGCAATTTTGATTTTTGGATAGGGACATGGTTGGGAGAGGTATGCAGGGCTCTGGTCCCATTGCAGGTTGCTGGGACTAGGCAGTTTAAATGGTTTTGTACAGGCTGGATGGGCTGAATGGCCAGTTTCTGTTTAGCGTCCTATGACGGACCAAACGTGAGCCTTGTGAATATCAGAACTGGAGGCAAGCTGACACCAAAAAAATTCCATATAAGTTTAGGAAAATAATAAGAGTTTGTGAAAACAGTTGAGAAAGCTGGCCTGAATAGGACTGAACCATAAACAGTTCCATCTATGCCACAAAAAATGTTATTGGGCCCAAGTCAACGCATCAGGTTTTTCATTTGGAGAAGGGAGTCGGAGGATCAGAACAGGAGTGCGGCGGGAGCCATCTTGAATTTTTCTTATTCTCATCGGTGTTAAGAGAGGAGGGACTGCGCAGGCGTGTGAAGCGGGGAAGATTTAAAAAGGACACAGCCTTATACAGCAGGCAGTGTCATTTGCGGGCACTGGAATGAGCCGGGAGCAGAGTGAAGGCTTAAGGGCTTGGGCTCAACGGGCTTAGGCGGAAGCGGGCAAGGTAGGTTTAGGTTTCAGTTTTTCCTGTTATTTGAGGAAAGGGGAAGTATGAGTGTGAGGGCAGCTTGTTGTTCTCGGTGTCGGATGTGGGAGGTCCTGGAGTCTCCTAGCCTCCCGGAAGTCCATATCTGCGCCAGGGCTGGGACCGTGTTAGGGAACTGGAGTTGCAGCTCGATGACCTTCGTCTGGTCAGGGAGAGTGAGGAGTTGATAGAGAGGAGTTACAGGCAGGTGGTCACACCGGGGCCACGGGAGGCAGACAGGTGGGTCACGGTTAGGAGGGGGAAGGGGAAGAGTCGGGTACCAGAGAGTACCTCAGTGGCTGTATCCCTTAACAATAAGTACTCCTGTTTGAGCACTGTTGGGGGGGAAGCAACAGTGGCCATGCCTCTGGCACAGAGTCTGGCCCTGTAGCTCAGAAGGGTAGGGAAAGGAAGAGGAAGGCAGTAGTAATAGGGGGTCAGATAGGTGATTCTGTGGACGCGATCAGGAGATCAGGGTTCGGGATGTTTCTGATCGCGTCCAAGATATCCTGAAGTGGGAGGGTGAGGAGCCAGAGATCATGGTACATATAGGTACCAATGACATAGGTAGGAAACGGGAAGAGGTCCTGAAAGGAGAATATAGGGAATTAGGAAGGCAGTTGAGAAGAAGGACCACAAAGGTAGTAATCTCAGGATTACTGCCTGTGCCACGCGACAGTGAGAGTAGGAATAGAATGAGGTGGAGGATAAATGCGTGGCTGAGGGATTGGAGCAGGGGGCATGGATTCAAGTTTCTGGATCATTGGAACCTCTTTTGGGGCAGGTGTGACCTGTACAAAAAGGACGGGTTACACTTGAATCCTAGGGGTCCAATATCCTGGCAGAGAGATATGCTAAGGCTACTGGGGAGACTTTAAACTAGAATGGTTGGGGGTGGGGATAAATTTGAAGAGACTAGGGGAGAGGAGGTTAGTTCACAAATAGAGAAAGCTAGTTGACAGTGTGTGAGGGACGATAGGCAGGTGATAGAGAAGGGGAGTGTTCAGACGGAAGATGTAGGGGAGATGGAAGAAAAAGCTAATAAAGTTGATTGCATCATCAGGGATAAACAGGAAGAGGTGGTGAGTTTCTTAAATGCATCTTTTTTAATGCTAGGAACATTGTAAGAAAGGTGGATGAGCTTAGAGCATGGATTGATACCTGGAAATATGATGTTTTAGCTATTAGTAAAAAATGGTTGCAGGAGGGGTATGATTGGCAACTACATATTCCTGGATTTCGTTGCTTCAGGTGTGATAGAAACAGGGGCAAGAGAAGGAGGTGTTGCATTGCTTGTTATTACAGCGGTGCTTTGGCAGGATAGATTAGAGGGCTCATCTAGGGAGCCTATTTGGGTGGAATTGAGGAATGGGAAAGGTGTAACATCACTTATAGGGATTTATTATAGATCACCTAATGGGGAGCGAGAATTGGAGGGGCAAATTTGTAAAGAGATGGCAGATATTTGTAGTAAGCACAAGGTTGTGATTGTGGGAGATTTTAATTTTCCACACATAGACTGGGAAGCCCATTCTGTAAAAGTGCTGGATGGTTTGGTGTTTGTAAAATGTGTGCAGGATAGTTTTTTGCAGCAATACATAGAGGTACCGACTAGAGAAGGGGCAGTGTTGGATCTCCTGTTAGGGAATGAGATAGGTCAGGTGACGGACGTATGTGTTGGGGAGCACTTTGGGTCCAGTTTCAATATAATTATGGAGAAGGATAGGACTGGACCCAGGGTTGAGATTTTTGATTGGAGAAAGGCTAACTTTGAGGAGATGCGAAACGATTTAGGAGTGAATGGGGACAATTTGTTTTATGGGAAGGATGTAATAGAGAAATGGAGGTCATTTAAAGGTGAAATTTTGAGGGTACAGAAACTTTATGTTCCTGTTAGGTTGAAAGAAAAGGTTAAAAGTTTGAGAGCACCATGGTTTTCAAGGGATATTGGAAACTTCGGAAAAAGAGGGAGATCTACAATAAAATTAGGCAATATGGTGCTCGAGGAATATAAAGAATGTAAAAAGAATCTTAAGAAAGAAATTAGAAAAGCTAAAAGAAGATACGAGGTTGCTTTGGCAAGTAAGGTGAAAATATATCCGAAGGGTTTCTACAGTTATATTAAAAGGATAGTGAGGGATAAAATTGGCCTCTTAGATAATCAGAGTGGATAGCTATGTGTGGAGCCGAAAGAGATGGAGATTTTGAACAATTTCTTTTCTTCGGTATTCACTAAGGAGAAGGATATTGAATGTGTAAGGTAAGGGAAACAAGTAGGGAAGTTATGGAAACTATGACAATTAAAGAGGAGGAAGTACTGGTGCTTTAGGGAACATAAAAGTGGATAAATCTCTGGGTCCTGAGGGAAGTTGGTGTAGAAATAGCAGGGACTCTGACAGAAATATTTCAAATGTCATTAGAAACGGGGATGGTGCCGGACGATTGGAGTATTGCTTATGTGGTTCCATTGTTTAAAAAGGGTTCTAAGAGTAAACCTAGCAATTATAGGCCTGTCAGTGGTGGGTAAATTAATGGAAAGTATTCTTAGAGATGGTATATATAATTATCTGGATAGACGGAGTCTGATTAGGAATAGTCAGCATGGATTTGTGCGTGGAAGGTTTAGGTTTGACAAATCTTATTGAATTTTTTGAAGAGGTTACGAGGAAAATTGATGAGGGTAAAGCAGTGGATGTTGCCTATATGGACTTCAGTAAGGCCTTTGACAAGGTTCCACACGGAAGGTTAGTTAGGAAGGTTCAATCGTTAGGTATTAATATTGAAGTAGTAAAATGGATTCAACAGTGGCTAGATGGGAGATGCCAGAGAGTAGTGGTGGATAACTGTTTGTCAGGTTGGAGGCCGGTGACTAGTGGTGTGCCTCAGGCATCTGTATTGGGTCCAGTGTTGTTTGTCATATACCTTAATGATCTAGATGATGGGGTGGTAAATTGGATTAGTAAGTATGAAGATGATACTAAGGTAGAAGGTGTTGTGGATAATGAAGTAGGTTTTCAAAGCTTGCAGAGAGGTTTAGGCCAGTTAGAAGAGTGGGCTGAACGATAGCAGATGGAGTTTAATGCTGATAAGTGTGAGGTACTACATTTTATTAGGAATAATTCAAATAGGACATACATGGTAAATGGTAGGGCATTGAAGAATGCAGTATAACAGAGTGATCTAGGAATAATGGTGCATAGTTCCCTGAAGGTGGAATCTCATGTGGATAGGGTGGTGAAGAAAGCTTTTGGTATGCTGGCCTTTATAAATCAGAGCATTGAGTATAGGAGTTGGGATGTAATGTTAAAATTGTACAAGGGGAACTCTTGAGGTCTAGGTGGATAAGATTGGTAAAGGAGTCCAGTTATAAAGTTGTACAGCACTGAAATAGACTCTTTGGTTCAATGCACCCATGCTGATCTTTTTATCCATTACACTAACTGCCTACTCTTGGGTAAAGATTCCCAGCCACAGGAATAGTAACAGTGCTAGCAGAAAAATCAAAGTGTTGGGTTTGGAATTTGTTCAGATGTGGATGAAACTGAGGCCTCAAAACTTGGGACCAGGTGAGACTGCTGGGAGAGAGGGTTAGTCAAAATAATTTTGGGGGGGGGGCAAATGTTTTGAATATAATGGTCCCACCACTAAATTCCAGCACATCTGCCTTGCCCAAGGAGACTTTTTGTTTAAAAAAGCACTGGTATATTGAGTGCTTTTATAAAATGCTGGAAGAAGTTGGGGCAAAGGAGTAGGTGTTTTGTGTTGAAACCCTGCGACAGAAGAGACTAGAGGGAAGCTTGCTAGTACAATGGAGAGAGGAGTAAGATGGTCCATACAAGTGATGAGTAGATCAAAAGGAGAGAGAAGGGATTATGAATTACCTGAACTACTGCTAGTTTATGTTGTAGCTGGAATATCAGGTGAAGGTCTTGGACTTTTTATAAATACAAGCTTCTGTAGATGCTGGAAATCCAGGGTATCGCATACAAAATGATGGAGGAACTCTGCAGGTCAGTCAGCATCTATGGAGAGGAATAAACAGTCAATGTTTTGGGCTCCAGTCCTTCATCAGGACTTGTGTTTTCTTTCTGCTGGATTTATTGTGATCTCTGTGAAAAATGTGGCCACAGTATTTAATGATACTAAGCAAAAATTAAATGACGGGAGAAAACACAATAGTGTTCTGTAGTGGCACTGTGTACATTCCCAAGGCAGTATCAACATTTCTATTTTCTTTTTAGAACTTTTGATGGGCAGTTGAAACTTTTTTACTTAAAAAATGAATTTGTCTAGTGTATAGCCCAATTTTATCAGAGTATTTTCTTTAAATGATGAGCAGCATTGATTTTAAATGGCAGCAACCAAAATGGATGCCAACAAAATTGTTTCTGTCACAAAGTTTGGGCATCACCATTCTGACTGTGAGAGTAATTTGAGTTTCAAAGTAAGCAATTGCTACAAACATGATGCAAAAAAAAAAATGGAGTGAATGTTTTTCAAAACATTCCTTAATCCTGTTTCTTCCCAAGCATACACCACTTGTATTCTAATGTTTACCCAAAATTTGGTGGAAAGGCTTTTTTGAGCAACTTGAGGCTCTGACAATATTCAGCATTAGAAACTGATGCCTCTATTTGAAAAACATTTAATACTTTGTTTCATTAACAGGCTGAAGTGTGAACGCTAGAATGGATGATTATGTGAAGATAGAGAAAATTGGTGAAGGTGAGGATTATTTTTAGTTTCTCTGAACATCTGCAACAAACCCAATGCTTGTTTTTGCTAAAGTTGTGATTTGAACTGATTACACTAAGTTTAACGAAGTTATGAAATGCTTTAATTTTTTGGATCCAATTTCTCCCACAGTCAGCTCCAGAAATGAGCTTGAAAGATGCAATCTACATTTTAAGTATTCATTTTGCTGTAGTAAACTAAGCTCCTTAGTATTTTCAAACAGAATTTCAATGCTAGCCACAAGGTGAAGTTGGGGACACATGGAAAAATAATTGGTCAAATTTTTTAAAAAGGGCAAAATGAACATAGTAAACTGAGATGAAGGTGGCAAAGAGTGGATTAATTAATATCTATGGTAATCCTGTGGAATTGAAGTGACATATCTTTACTGTAATTCAGGGAGAAATGGGCACATTTAGGAGGCATGTGGAGAAGAATGGAATTAATAACCCAGTGCAATCGTCTGGAAAATTATAGGAACTTTTTTGCCTGATTTTACTAAGCATTTGTAAATGTTTTCTTAATGTGAATTTTTTTAGGTACCTATGGGGTTGTTTATAAAGGCCGCCATAAAACTACCCAGCAGATAGTGGCCATGAAGAAAATCCGACTGGAGAGTGAAGAGGAAGGGGTTCCCAGCACAGCAATCAGAGAGATTTCTCTTTTGAAAGAACTACAGCATCCTAATATAGTGTGGTGAGTGCAATGGTTTAATCTTCAATACAGTCGGCCCTCCTTATCCGCAAGGGATTGGTTCCGGGAACCCTTGAGGATACCAAAATTCGTGGATGCTCACATCCCTTATTCAACCTGTCTCAATGCGGTGGACCTTAGGACCCAGCGGAACCCCAAACCTTATTTAACCTGTCTCAGTGCGGTGGACATTAGGACCCGGCAGTGGAGCTCTGAATCCGCAGTGTTTCTGCTCACAAAAATAATCACGATTGAAAATAAAGTGGAAATAATAAAGCAATTGGAAAGAGGTGAAACGCCATCGATCATTGGAAAAGTTAGGCTACAGTTGGTCAACAATCAGAACAATTTTAAAGGATAAAGTGAGAAAGGCCCTGCCCTGATGAAAGCCACAATTATTACTAAGCAACACAGTGGTTCAATTATTGGGTTTTGGGTTTTTAATCCTCCACATCAACCAGGCACGGTGGAGGGCGCACTCAATAGCAGTCTGTCACTGGATTGAACTGGGGAACTTCTGTTCCCGAGGCCGGCGCTGAAACATATGTTCTTAAGCGTTTTATATGCATAGAAAGGTAAAATATATACTATATACTAAGGCAAACATTTGACTAACTGATGCCAAATAATACCAGATATACCTGTTCCGACTTACCTAGTAAGAAAATTTCCGATTTTTTTTTTTTTGATCCCGATCCAAGATAACCCACACACATCCTCCCAATACACTTTAAATCATCTCTACATTACCTACACCTAATACAATGTAAATGCTATGTAAAATAGTTGTTGTACTGCATTGTTTAGGGAATAATGACAAGAAAAACGTCTGTAGATGCTCGAACAACAAGTGCTGGAAGAGCACTTCTGGGTTTTCATGATTCGCGGTTTGTTGAATTCGCGGATAAGGAGGGCCAACTGTACTAGAAATTCGTATCTGGTGTGATGAAAATATTGATGTTCAAACACCTGAGATGGCTGCAGCAAGTATTTTTGGATTATTTCAGTCTTAAAGCATTTTAATTCTTTTTCAGGGGTCAATAAAGTGGAGCAGAAATGTGTTTTGTCAATTGTGTCACATCTGTATTTAAATGGGCAGAATGAACCAACCCCTAAGAACAAGCTTTGGCGGTGTTTTTCAGTTTAAAGATGGCCAACATGTATTGTGGAAAACTGAAATTGTTCAGATGTTATGGTGGTACCGTACCATGATTTTGAATCAATAGATGTGCATCAAAACTGAAGAGTTTACAGGTTCAGTTATGGAACAATTGGTGGAGGAATAAATGATTCCAGTGGCTATTGAGTGCTGAAAATATACTTATGGCTGAAAGCTGATCCATTGTGGCAACAGTGGATATTTATAGAAATTAAATCATTTTGAGCTTCTGGGTGGTATATTTTAATGTATAGCATAATTTTTAATATAACATTGATGGATAATGGATAGAATTCCTGATGTTGAGCTGAATACAATATTCCAGTGCAGTACAAACAAATAGATTTGTTTTAGACTTATTAGAGCAGGGAAGAGTTTGTGGTATTACCATTTGAAGAACTGTCATTGCTTGATGTGAGTTTGATAACAGCCATTTGTGCAGCTAAATTCAGTGTTTCTCTCTTGGTTAGGAGGAAATACACTAGTATTCTCAAATTACTACTTTGTTCAGTAAACATGAGTGTTTTAGACCTTAAGATATAGGAGCAGAAGTAGGCCATTTGGCCCATTGAGTCTGTTTTGCCATTCAATCATGGGTTGATCCAATACTTCTAGTCATCCCCACTCCCCTACCTTCACTCCATACCCCTTGATGCCCTGACTAATCAGGAACCTATTTATCTCTGCCTTAAATACACCCAATGACTTTTCCTCCACAGCCACGCGTGGCAACAAATTCCACAGATTTAAACCCTCTGACTAAAGTAATTTCTCCGCATCTCAGTTCTAAGTGAATTTTTTGGATGTTTAAAAAAAAATGGCAATATTGAAAGAACAATAGTTTATTCCTGTTCTATCAACCACTGCAAATGCATTGATTATTGTGTCGCTATGTGGAATTGGGTGCCCTACTTTAAAGTAGCCAACCAACAACTGGTATATGTCAGAACAAAACAAGAGGTCCTCTGCTGTGTTCTCAGTATGTTCAAATATGAATTGATATTATTGCCTAAATGTATTTTGACTACTGTTGCAACCATGGGATTTTAGTGACGTTGCAAAATGTCTTTAATGGAGTAGTGTATTGAGTCTGATAACAATTTTTTTCTTTCTTTAGCCTTCAAGATATATTAATGCAGGATGCAAGGCTATACCTTATATTTGAATTTCTTTCAATGGATCTAAAAAAGTACTTGGATTCCTTGCCTTCTCGTCAGTTGATGGACCAAATGCTGGTTAAGGTAACTGTAGTACATGATTATTGAAAGCCTTTAATGTGTTTGGTGGGAAGATTGGAAAATTATTGCAGTGCTCCTATTTAAATTGTCACATCCAAATTTTAGAGCTTAGGCGTTTGCTATTCCTGGCTATTTGGCTGATATATCTTTGATTCTACATGTTCTCTGCTTTATTCATCCTAACCTTTGTCTACTAATAATAGTAACACAGAAATAACCTGTGTTGCTGATGCTATTATATTCATCAAACTTTCAGATCTCCATGCTTATCATTGGTAAAGCTGAAGGTTTTTATCTTCTATCCTTGGGTGAGTTTTCTTGAATAAATTCTAAACATTTTAAAATTTTTGTTCCAACTATTATTATTATCCTTGTTCAAACATGAGGAAATCTGCAGATGCTGGAAATTCAAGCAACACACACAAAATGTTGGTGGAACAGAGCAGGCCAGGCAGCATCTATAAGGAGAAGCACTGTCGACGTTTCGGGCCGAGACCCTTCATCAGGACTCAAAGAAGGGTCTCGGCTCAACGTCGACAGTGCTTCTCCCTATACATGCTGGCTGGCCTGCTGTGTTCCACCAGCATTTTGTGTGTGTTACTTTATTTTCTTTGTTGGTGCTTTGCATTTTCTTTCATATTCCATTAGACTTGGAATCAGAATTAAGTTTATTATCACTATCTTGGATGAAATTAAGCTTACTTTAAAACAGCTGTATGGTGCACAGACATAAAATTACTATAATTTTTTTTTTAAAGTGCGAATTATGAGGTAGTGTTCATGAACTGTTCAGAAATCTAATGGCAGAAGGGGGATAAAAAACTTGAATCATTGAGTGGGAGTCTAGGTTCCTGTAACACCTCCCTGATGAGGAGAATAATCAGAAAAAAGAGTTGTGCCTGAATCTATGACCCTCTGTTGCCTCTTGCAATCCTGTGTATTGGAGCCTTCATACCTAGCTGTGATGCAATAAGTCAGAATGCTCTCCATGTGTATATAATTTGTCATAGTCTTTGACATACCAAATCTCCTCAAACTCCTAACAAAGTAGAGCTTCAGGCATACCTTCATAATTACGGTACATCAATGTGTTTGGCCTGCGACACTCAGGAAGCTCATCCTTTCCATTCCTGACTCCTCATTATGCAATGGTGTACCTTCTCCAACTTCTGCTTCCTGAAGTTTGCAATCAATTCCTTGGTCTTGCTGGTGCTGAGTGCGATGTTGTTGCAACACTACTCAACCTGCCGATGGTGTCTCATTGCTACATTTGTCATTGTTCCCATCTGAGATTTTGCCGACAACACTGGTGTCATCTGCAAATTTGTAAGCAGTATTTGAGCTGTGCTTAGCCACACAGTATGAGTGTAGAGAGAAGAACAGTGGGCTAAGCACATGTCCTTGGTGCACCTGTGTTGATAGGAAGAGACATTATCACTGACCTGTGCTGACTGGTCTCATGAAGAAGTAGAGGATCCAGTTGCAGAACACATCAATAAACAACAGCCTGACATGTTCTGCTGTTGCCTTGGTGCTCCAAAGCAGAGTGGAGCCAAGTTCAAAAATTACTTTCAAAAATATGTTTTATCTCTTATTCCAAACACGAAAATCATGAATTTTGTAAAGTTCAATTATCCACGTTACTTTTGATATCCTAATCTTAGGCAGAATATTTTAAAATATGCTTTGTAATGCAATGAATCCTTTTTAATTTGATTTATTTTTACAAAGCTGTCATGGTAGCCTTGAACATCTTGAAGACATGGTCATGTTTCTTGACCCACAGATATCAGATGTTGCATTCTTTACCAGTGTTTCTTGTTTTAACTCATTCTTCTCAAAGGACTTTTTCAGTCTTGTCATCTTTCTCCTACAATTGTCAGACTTATTAATTGTTTCTTGATTTGTCTGCTCATTTATCACTGCTTATCTCATGAAGTCGAATGACCTGAGTTTGGTTTCCCTGTTTTAAAAGGGAACAAATCCTGCATTAAATGAGTCGATTTGCCTAGTTATTTTAAATTATTGTTTAAAAACTATTTCCAGTGCAATTTCCTTTGATTCTGATCTGAACCCTGTAAGATGAATAAGGGAGTAGGATTGATGTTTGTTCATTTTTTTTGGAAATTTGGTATATATTGACAAATAACTTTGTACTGTCCTATCATTTCATTTGTGGCATTCATTTGTTTTAAAAGATGTCCAACTGCAAATGTACAGTAGCTAGGGAGGCCTGCATTCATTGTCAATCCCTAATTATTCCTGAACTGAATAGCTTCCTGAATCATTTTGATCATAATTGTGTGTATGTGGCACAAGCTGGAAGAGGATGGCAGATGTGCTTTGCTGGGGGACATTAATAAACCAGCACTTTGCATTTCCCATAATTCATTTGTTTTGTTACTAAAATGAAAGTTTCACAATGGATTTTGCACTTGTGCCCGACTGTTGGTTTAGTAACGCCCAATGTCATATACAGACATTCAGTCTATTATTTAATTCATTCCTAGCTGATTTAACAAAGTAATTTTAACTTTTGAAGTAGGGCTGAGTTTTTAATCTGTGGATTGAGATTTGAAAATCTTTTACCTAGCTGTTCTTAATGATTGTATGTTGTTTGCCCTTTTTTAGAGTTATCTATACCAGATCACACAAGGGATTGCCTTCTGTCACTCAAGGCGGGTTTTGCACAGAGACCTGAAGCCCCAGAATCTACTGATTGATAGTAAAGGAGTTATTAAGTTGGCTGACTTTGGTCTGGCTCGTGCCTTTGGAGTCCCTGTCAGAGTTTATACACACGAAGTAAGTCCAGCCATATACTTTGTTCTGTTATAGGTAACTTGCTGTGTTTAAAACAAAGCTTGCCTAATAGGATTTGTATGTTATTGCTTTGATATGAAGTTAAGTTTACCAGCTTCAGCTATTATTAAAATACAGTTTTGGACTTCCGGTTGGCAGCCAAATGGAGCAGTCGCAGAGAACGTGCGCTCTGTCCTACTTTCTATTTTCACACTCCTTTCCTCCTTTTCTCATACCAAACTGCTGAACTTCTTTGCCCTTCCCCCTGCTTGTGACTTTACTCACTCCCGGGGGAAAAAGACAATTTGGCAGCTGGCCTGACAGTAGGGGCTATCTCCACGCTACTAGATCAATACCGCGTGGCGTTAGTGGCCGAATTTAAATCTTCTTTCAGCCTGCTGGAAATGAAACTTGATCAAATCTAATGCAAAGTGAAGGACCATGGCCATTGCTTACTCTCTCTCTCTCTCTCGAGCTCGCTATGGATGACCTGAGCCAGCGTGTCAGTGAGCTGGAAAACGTCTGCTCCAGCTTACGTGAAAACAATACCAAGCTAAAGTTACTAACTTGAAGGGCCGGAGCAGACGGCAGAACCTACACATCCTGGGCCTGCCCGAATCTATTGAAGGCAGGCATCCTACTGAATTTTTTTCCAATCTGCTTGGTGAGATCTTTGGGAAGGAGATGCTCCCATCCCTGCCGGAGATTGATAGAGCCCACCGTTCACTAGCAGCTAAACCAGCCCCAGGACAGAGACCACGCCCAGTCATCCTTCGACTTCACCGCTACCAGATTAAAGATCTCCTGGTTAGAGAGGTCAGGTGGAGAGGGAAGTTAGAATACCGTGGCCAGCAGATTCGGGTTGTGGAGGAATATTTTCCCGAAGTTTTGAGCCTGCGAGCCGAGTACAGAGAAGTAATGATGGAACTATACAACTGAGGATTCAGGCCTTCCCTTCTATACCCTGCACGGCTCTGCATTACACTTCCCAGTGGTGAAGAGAAGTGGCTATGCTCGGTAGATGAAGCACGGAAATACATCGATAGCCTCCCCACTACACTGGATTCTTCATAAAATATTTTTTCCCATACCCTCTGCTAGGTAACGTTTGCAGTTCTTGGATGGTGAGGTCTGGCCTGACTTGGTCGTGTTAGGTACTGACTACCATGGTAGGTAGTAGCTTGGATCTGATGCACTGTTTGTGGAATCACTTCGCTCCATGTAGTATGGTGTTTGTAATTTGGCATGCAGGTGGCCCTGCTTTGTAGCAGAGCCAGGCTGACTGCTCAGCTTGAGCTATACCTGGTGCTGCTCCTGGTTTTCATTTGTCCTCATTGAATCAAGGTTGATCCCCTGGATTGGTGGTGGTCAAGTGGAGGAAACAGCAGGCCACATTTTGTGGTTGAGTACATGTGTTGATGGTCTATATTGTGTCATGAATGCCCAGTACTGAGTTGCTGGATCTGTTTACAGTCTGTACCATTTTAGCATGTGGCAGTGCCATGTGGTGTGGATTCACCAAGGCTAATCACTTGTGGGTGTGGGCAACAGGTAGATAAATAAGGATGAGATAAAGTAGGTTTTTCTTCACTTTTACGGCAGAATAACCTAACTTTGAAATGCAAGCTTGTTATGGTTTAGAGATGAAAAGAAAATTGTATTGAGATTTTAATATTTTTGCACATTTGTTCAATATTTTTTGTTTGTCAGAGATTGAACTGTTGGAATGTAGCATTAGCCATCCAAGCTGAAGTGTCTTGGGACTCCTTTTATTCTTATCACATCTTAGTTTGAGGTTCCATCACTTTAGATAGGAATTTTATAAGCCTGCAAGTAATTTTTAATCTGACTTGATTTAAAAGGTGGTGACACTGTGGTACAGAGCTCCTGAAGTACTGCTGGGCTCTGCTCGCTACTCAACTCCTGTGGATATCTGGAGTATTGGTACAATATTTGCCGAAATGGCTACCAAGCGACCTCTCTTTCATGGAGACTCTGAGATTGATCAACTTTTCAGAATTTTCAGGTTTGTGTATAAAATTGATCCCCAAAATGACTTGCATAGTCTCTGCCACCTTCTGTGTTGTATTAATCTTCCTCCCCTTTAAATTCTATCTTTATTTAGTTTGTCTTTGAAAGATACAATTAAATTTCTTCTCACTTCTACCCTTTGCTGTGCATTCCATGCCTTAATCATTTTCTGAGCCTTGTGCTCTTTCTTTTTGGAACTAACTCAGAAAACGTGCAACTTGGGTGATTGATAATTGGGTTGAGTTGTTCTCCAATACTTGGTAATGATTATGTCTCCTCTTATAGTGACGAAACATTTGCAAATGGATTGTCATGATCATAGAACAAATGAACCCAACCATCTCTTCCTTGTCAATTTTTTTGGTTAATTTACCATCAGTTTCATTCTGACCTGGTTCTTGAATGCTCCATCAATAGAAATGCAGTGTTTACTCAGTATACCCTTAACGATTTTGTGTACTTCCATTAGATCCATAATTAATGTTCTGAAGATGAGAGCCCCAGCTTCTCATGTCTTTACACCAACTAAACGTTTTATCCCTATCATTTCAATAAATTTCTTCTGCCAATCTTTAACATCTTTTATAAGAGTGTTGTGCACTCTAACTGTCCTGGATCCCTTGATTCGTAACTTACTTTTTAAAACCCAACCTACTTTCAGTAAACTATGTGCACACATATTCAGAACTGTTTGTGTCCTCAATACTGCTGCATCAGTGCTTAAAAGTCTATTACTCTTCACAGGACAATGCCTCCATGTTTAGGCAACTGCAAATTTGGAAATTAACTAAGTTTGCCCAATTCCAAATGATTGTATAAAAAGTTGTTGTATGGATCTGTAGTATCACCACTATGCTTTTCAATGTTTCCTATTTTAGAATTTGTACGCACGCTGTCCCAGCCCTATTTTATTCTGTGGCCTTCAATCTTTAGGTGATTATTGTTGCATTTTTAAAAACAAAAAGATACTTCATCTGAATTTCTCTCAAACTCGCTGGGTCATTTGGCCTTCCCTTTAGTAAATCAGTGCATTCTTAAATCAATCCACACTTATTTAAGTGACTGCTAAGTTGGTCTCTATTTCTGTACACTACCCTTGGGTCTGTAAATATTTAAACTTTATGCTTCCTTCTAAGGCCTAACTTGATTCTGATCTGAATCAAAAGTGGTATAGAAAGCCAGTCTTTCTACTACCACTTTGTCCTGTCCATCCAGCATGTCTATTATATTTTCCTTAAAAGTTCCACTAATGTTACCTTTCTTGGTGAAAACTGATGTAAAGCTTTTTAACATCGCAGACATGCCTCAGCTGCCATTAATGTATTTCCTTCCTGGTGTCTGAAAAGCTCTCTTGCAAGTGTTTTACTGTTCTGTTCACCTGCCTATACAGTATTTTCAGATTAGTTTCTGTTGCCTGTCAATCCTTGATCTTTGTATAAAGCTCCTGATGATATGGGAGAAATGGGCCCTTCTAGCCACCACATACTTGACTACCACTGAAGAGATGACAACTTGCATTCTGCACATGCACGCTGAATGATATAGGAGTTAACAGTCGCACAGGCAATGTTTTCCAGATGCCACACACCTGCTATGTAGAGAGGGAAGTTCTTGCTTAGGTCCCTTCTGAACAGTGAAGCATCTTTACAGAAATGCAAAACATTGTTTCTCTTGCTTTCAGGACTCTAGGTACACCAAACAATGACATTTGGCCAGATGTTGAAACATTACCAGACTACAAGAATACCTTCCCCAAGTGGAAACCAGGAAATTTGTCTCAAGTGAAGAATCTAGATCAGAATGGCCTTGACCTGCTAGCGGTATGTGATGTTGCAAATATCAACAGTGCATTTTTTCCCTGTTTTGATTAGAAAAGCATAAGTTCATTCTGCAGTGGGATCAGATCACATTCTCCCATAATAATCAATTCTGAATTATTTCTAGGCTTTGCCTTTCATCTAAAGGAAGGTAATCCTGACTGTGCTCACTGATGCAGTTAAATGTGATCGTTAATTTGCCATATTTCTACATTTAAGCAAGCTTGCATTGTAAATGTTGCTAATTGGATACAGTTATACTGTTCTGATCATTTCACAATTTCAATAAAACCAATTTGCATTGAGATGAGTAGACTCTAATTGACATCATTGGAAGCAATGAAAAGCTTGCACTGAAATAATTCTAAAATACAATATGGAATGAGCAACACGTGTTCAGGTACGCCACTGTTCAGCAGTTAGTGCATTGTTGAATTGGTTGCTAAAATGCAGAAAGCATCTTATCAGTTTTACTGTCCTTGAAGTGGAATGATTATTTCATGCATAGCTTGCATTTTTTTAATGTTCAAAGTCCTATGAAATTCAGTGATCTGCATATTTTATAATTCCTACTGTTATTTAAAATGGTATTCTTTCATGATATTTTCTAATACAGTATCTTGTTTGATTTTACTAGAAAACATTGACTTATGACCCTACCAGAAGAATCTCTGCGAAGGAAGCTTTGTATCACCCATATTTTGATGACTTGGATAAGTCTAGTCTTCCTGCCAATGTTTTCAGGAAGTAATTCCTGAAGGTGGATTACTGTCTGTCTGATAGCAACATTACTGTCAATCATTGAGAGTTCATTTTCAGATTTAATTCTGGTTACAACTATAACTGTATTGAAGTTGTACTGTAGACGTGTTTGTGTGTATCCATGTATTTTTTTTTCCTTTCTGGCTATCCTCAACCTCACAATTGTTTTTGTACTTGTATAATTGTAAATATAAATAAAGTCAAATTTGCACCATAATCTTGGATTTATAAAATAACTGGAGAAATAGTTGCAGTGTGAATTTTTTTTATATATAGGTTGGCTGAAGACAACCTTGGGAACTCTATTTGAGATCAATGCATTTGCCTCATTGGAGATCTCCAGTGCAATTTGCACAGTTCAGAGTTTATAAAACAATTGTAATTTAATATGCATTTACAGGTATCCCTCGTTTTCAAACGTTCGCTTTACGACACCTCGCTGTTATGAAAGACCTACATTAGTTACCTATTTTCGCTAACAGAAGGTGTTTTCACTGTTACAAAAAAAGGCAGCGCGCGCCAAGCAGCCAAGCTCCTCCCCCGGAACTGCATTGCTTAAACACGTGCCTGTGAGCATTAGTGATCTTTTAGTGATGAGTTCTAAGGTATTGGAAAAGCCTAAAACGGTAAGGGTGCGTAAAACTGGACATAATAAAGCGTTTCAATCATGGTGAACAAAGTAAGGATATAGTGAGTTTGGCTAAGGGTTTGTGGAAGTTGACGAAGATGATGTTGAAGAGGTTTTTGGCATCCCATGACCAAGAACTGATAGATGAAGAGCTGATGAAAAGGAAAGGATAACAATCGAAACTGAATGTGGTAGTGAATGGCCCAAAAGTGAAGTAGTCCAGGAACTGAACGTGAAGCAATTGCGTGAGATTTTCGCTGCGATTGACAATGCTGCAACGATTGCAGAAAAGTATGACTTTAATTTTGAAAGGGTACGTAGGTTTAGGGCATATTTGCAGGTTGGTTTTGAAGTGCTTACAAAGAACTGTATGGTAGAAAAATGCGCAAGGCTAAGCAGTCAAGCATACTGTCGTTTTCAAGCTTTTCACGTCAACCACAGCAGACGACGAACCTCGACCTTCGACATCAAGGTAGGCAGACATAGAAGGTGACTTGCCTGCCCTGATGGAAACAGACGATGATAAGATGACACCCTAGTGCCCCACCACCCCAACCTCCGATGACTCATCTTAACACACCATCAGCGTGCTCGCTGTCTTCCCAATTCCGGTAAGTGAAACTACACTGTACATACATTATTTCTGCAGTTGTTCACTGGTAGATGTTGGAAGGGTGTACATGATGTTGAATTGTTTTAGCTTGAAGGTGTCCCTGCCATCAATTCTCTAGTTTTGGTTAGACTGTGTAGCAACCGTTTTCATAATTCAATACCAGAGCTCATGGTGTGACAGGCAATTTGCTTACTTTCATGCTTTACTTTAAAGTGCCAGTGATTACTGTTATGATCCCAGCCCCCTCCTTTGTGAGAATCGCAAGAGCCCTAGTGAAGGGGGGGGGGGGGGGTCAATGACCCAAGAGAGAGAGCGACGTGCTGAATTGCACTCAGGAGAGTGAGGGAGAGGCCTCAAGGTTTTGGAATGTGGTCTGGCCTCTCAGCCAGACAAAAGCCACGGAAATGGCCATTGTCTCTTGGAGACACCTTTGTGGAATGGGGACTGGGTTACGTGCAAACCCTCAGGGCAATGTGGGCTGGGAGATGAGGAGAGATTGCCTCACCCCACCCTGATTGACAGCTACAACCCTGCAAGTCCCGATAAAAGATGGGCTGCCGAGGCGGCCCCTCAGACGCACCAAGGAGACACACTAAGAAGACACAATAGCGCTTCCCGTCAGAGCGGGAAGCCATTTTGAAGGAAGCCACGTGCGTTGGATTCCGGATCGGGAGTCTGTGGCTGAAACCAAAGGAAAAACCGTTTTTAACTAACAACAGGGATTTGCTTTGCAAAGACAATGGGCAAGTGTTCCTTTCTCTCACCAATCCCTCTCTCCAACATGTGAAATGCCAGCGGTTCCCAAACGGAAAAGCCTGCAGACTTCTGAGTGACTTTTATATTTCCATTGGACTCAGTATTATTCCCTAGACAACGATAGAGCTTATTTCTGATTGATTATTACTATACCTGTGCTTTAGATTGAGTATTGACGACATATATGATCTGAATGTTTTGTATTAACCATACGCTTGTGCCCCTTTATAAATAAAAAAACGTTTGAAAATAGTACCATCAGACTTCAGCGGACCTCTCTATCTTTGCTGGTAAGCCACCCAGTTACGGGGTACGTAACATTACCAATTAGGGTTCAACTCCTACTGCCTGTAAGGAATTTGTACGTTGTTCTAATGACCACATTGATTTCTTCTGAGTGCTCTGGTTTCCCACCATATTCCAAAGATGCATGAGTTTTAGTTAGTCGTGGGCATGCTATGTTGGTGCTGTTGACTGTTTTGATATACCTGTGACAAAGCTAATCTGTTAAGAGTTTTTTTAAAAAATAAATAAATAAATCTGCAGAAGCCATTTGTGTGGGCACAAGTAAGCAGTCCACTTCCATTTCTGGCTGGGTGAGGTTCGAGGAAGAGAAATAAAGGGGCCTTGACATGACACTAAACCCGCTTCACTTTCAATAAGTCTTGTTTCTTGGTTGAGGCTTAAATATAAGATGACTTGGTCTAAAATGTTCCTACCTCAAACATGACTACAACTTCAAGGTGAGTGTTGACTTTAGATAGATATTTTATTGATCTCAAAGGAATTAGTGTCACAGTAGCTTTACGTGTTCCTATATACAAATATTAGAGAAATATGAAAGAATGAAAATGTTACCGCAGTCTAACAGGAATTGATCATTACTTCCCCAACTGTAGCTTGAATTATTATAGTGCCTAATGGCTGAGTGTAAGAATGACCTCATAGCGCTCTTTGGAGCAGTGCAGTTGTCTTAGTCAATTACTAAAATTGCTCCTCTGTTCAGCCAAGGTGGCATGCAGAGGGTGAGAAACATTGTCCAGAATTACCAGGATTTTCCATAGGGTCCTTTGTTCTACCACAGCCTCCAGTGTGTCTAGTTTGACTCCTATAACAGAGCCAGCCTTTCTAATCAGTTGATGCAATTGCCCCAGCACATCACCACATAGTAGATTGTACTGGCAACAACAGACTGGTAGAGCATGTGAAGGAGAGGTCAGCATATTCCATTTGACCTTGGACTCCTCAGGAAGTGGAGGCAACTCTGGTCCTTGTATGTAGCCACTGTTGCTGATCATGGTATTTAACTTGTATCCCTCCTATGTGGGGATGGATAGTTTTGCAACACTTGGTTCTTGATTCACTGTTTCATAAAACGACTGTTTAGGCTATACTGATGGAATGAAGGAAAAAACAGGAATTGCACATGAAAAACTTGCAGCAGAAATGGCTAGTTTAAATATTTGTTTAGAATTTGATATGGTGTCCAAAATCCTCATGGAAGAAAAAAATTAAACACTATATAAATGCTATTTGAACTGATTGTTTTCACTGTTTTGTTTTCATGTCTGTTTTTCAATACAACATAGATTGTTCGGTGTCTCCACTTGCCAACAGTTAGAACATAGCATTGGACTCATTCAGCAAATTAAGTGTATCGAGCAGTTCATTCAATCCTATTCTATTAATTTTTGTAACCTATTGTTTCCTAAAAGTAACTAGCCAATTCCTCTTGTGAAATGTTGATAGTTTTGAGGTCTTCTGTTGGTCAGGGTTGATGATGGATGTTGCACCTTGTCTACGTTACACTGAGTTGATATACAAACCAGGGCAATACGACATAGAGGGCAAGCTGTTGCCCATGCAGTAGGCTCCCCCTCTCCATGCGGCTGATAAATCCAAAGGAATGGCAAAGACTGACACGGTGCCAACCAGGAATGGCCAGTTAACATTGAACTCAACGTAGGATTGCCTTAGGGACTCCAGCTCTGGATGTTTCATTGGGATTTACCCCTGAAGCCTTCCTCATGCCAGAATTATTTTACTTGTCATTGACATTTCTATCAAAGCTTTCAGGCCTCTTGTGCCGTGAATAACATCCAGCTGCTTCATTCTATCCTTAGAATTCCTCATCTTTTTTGAAACAATTATAGTTGGTAAAGTTGATACTGCTGGAAACACTCATCTTGTCAAGCAGTATCTCTGGAAAAATAAACACCTTTCTCTTATTTTCTGTTTCTATTTTCAGCACTTGCAGTTTTTTATTTGTATTCTTGAAAACTATTTAGGCTTTTGCAAGCTGCTTAAAATATAGTAACTGAAATTGTAGGCAATTTTCCAGTTGTGGCATTATGGCTTCTTATATTAAAGGTTTAATGTTGTATCTTAAATGCTAAGAGTAGGGCCTCCTACCATTCAGTAATATGATTTTTTAAATCTTAGCAACCATTTAATTTTCCTGCCTGTTCCTGTGAACTTTGATTTCTCCTATAACACAAAAAATCCTTACATCTTTGATTTATATGCTTTGATTTAAACAGTATGGAACTTGAACTAAGGAATTCTAAAGATTTTCTCCTCTTTAGCAATGCCCTTTGATTTTAAGTTTTCCCCTTGTAGTATCTACTCTGTCAACCCTCTTCAGAGTCTTTCTTTCAATAATATTACCCCTTAAATTCCTCAAATAGCTCAACCTTTCCTCATCAAACAGCTCCCTCAATTTAGGGAATCTTTGAGCTACCTTCAATAATAAATAGGAAACCAAAATTGTGTACAAGACTATGGATGTGATTGCCCATGGCCTGTATGTATGCAGCAACATTTCCTGATTTCTATTTCATCCCTGTTACAATTTTTAAAGTTCAATTTGCTTTCTAATTACTAGCTGTACGTCTGCAGTAATTGGAGGACATCCAGATCCTTCTATACATCACTACCTTGTTCTCTCTCTCCATTTAAGCTTTGTTCATATTATCTAGCAAAGGTTTTTATAGTAGTTTAGAGGTTGTAGTCAGTGGAGGGGAGAGGGAAAGAATGAGGGGGCCATTAATTTTGGCAATAAAACTTTTGCTTTCGAGTATAATGGTATAACAATTGTTGAGACGAGTTGGAAATTGTAAATGGGCGCATCAGCCAAATTTGGGTAACATGTGCTTGAAGTAATTAGTGAAGTTGTCAGCTAAAGGATAAGGATGCCCAAAATGGGAGGAAGTAAAGTAGCAGCCAAGATGGATGGTTTTCCACCTTTGAAAGCAAGGAATTGACACCTGCAGAAAAATTATAGTTGGCTGGCTTTTTCAGTGGTGGGAGATGCAAACAAAAGTGTCTTGAAACTATCAAGGTAGAGAGATAACAAGATCTTTAAGTAGAAAGGGGGAGAAGAACAAGATAGTTTGGAGAATGGACTGCAAACACGGGCTAGGAAACAAGATCTATTTTGGCAAAACAATTGTAGATAGGATGGGTGTTGGAAATTAATAGGGTATTGATGCTGTAAAGACAAACTACTGACACCTTGAGTTAAGCTTAAGTCAAAGTTAGAATATCTTTGAATATCATGTAGAATATTAGCTGTAATAAAATAGTTAATAGCGAGAGATCAAGCACTTATCTGCACAATAAAAGGAACGAGTGATACTTGTGGAATTTGATGGGCAGTGTTGCATGTAGTGAGAAAAAGTGAGATGACCAATCTTTGAGCATCCTTCTGCTTGCCACATGAAGTATATTCTCTGGGTGCTAAGGCAAGTAGGGGTAAAGGATAAGATTTCAAGTGACAATTGGCACCAGGGAATTCTGTGTGCTCATCCATTTGGGATTTAAACCTGGGAATAAGGAAAGACAGTTTTATAAAGCAAATTTGTCAGAATTGGAGGAGTGAAAAACAGTGAAAGGCTGTTTCATTTTTCAGGAGGTTGTAACTAGTGAGTATGGTTTCTTCATTATCAGGAAGAACTATTTATATGCACAGGTCTGTGGATATTCAGTCAAATATATTCAATTAGTGTCACTCATAGATCTTGGATGCTTGGGAACTGGTGATCAGGTGTCCAAATGAGCTCGGTCCAGGATTGGCCAGGTTCTTGTGGATATAGTAACAAAACCAAGGGAATGTATGAGTTATTACAGTTACTAATCGTACCTGTGAGTCAATCATCAAGGACCTCCACCATCCAGGCCATGCTCTCTCTTCACTACTACTATCTGGAAGGAAGATCGGGAACAGTTATTACCCTGAATCAGTGTTGATACTTCACTCACTACAGCTCTGAGCTGGTTCCACAACCTATGGACTCACTTTCAAGGACTCTACAACTAATGTTTTCAGTATTGTTTATTATTATTATTATTTATTTTTGTATTTGAACAGTTTGAATTTAATACATTGGTTATTAGCCTTTATGTGTAGTTTGTTATATTTCTTTGTTCTGTGAATGCCTGCAAGATGAAGAATCTCAAGGTAGTATATGGTGACATGTATGTACTTTGATAATAAATTACTTTGAATGTTGAACTTTAACCACTTAATCCACATGGCAAGGAAAAGATTAGTCAGACACCAGGAGACAACTATCTATAATTCAATTCTACCTAGTTTCTGGATAGACCTGCATGTTTTGTTACTGTAGTACTGCAAAATGAAATGATATGTCTTCCAAAGAAATGGGCCTTTCTGGCCATATATTTCTGAATTAAGTCTGTCCACTAGGGGCCATAGTAGTGCCATAAAATTAAGTGTATTTATTTATTTGAATCCTAAATCCTCTATAATGTAAATCTGGAAGATGTGAAAGGAAAAAGAGACCCACTGCTATAATGTCTTTTATATCTGAAAATGCTCAACATACTTTACAGCCACTACATGTTTTTGAAGTGCTGTCTATGCACAGCAAGCTCTCAATTTAAAATTATATGCATGAAAAGATGATTTCTGATTTGATGTATGTAGGACATTTCAACAAACTTTTACGATTCAATATTTTTGCATTAATACAAGACTTGTTTTCTGTTGTAGAATGAGTTAAGATATAATCTTGTTAATAACAAAAATGAACACGAGTTATGTAGTCACTCTCTGCTCTAGCAACAATAGCGGGACTGGCAATATAATGGGGTCTTGCAGCTGTAAACATGGGAGGAGATTCTGCTGGAGACCAGCACTGAGTGTAAATTTTGCCTTGCTCCACCTGGAAGAGGTGATGATGAGCTGTGAAGTCCTTAAGATTGGTAATGATTGGTGGTGGTTAGAGTACTGGTCTGTATTGGATATATGAATCTGGAAATTTTGTGACCCAACCCAATCCATTTACAAAAGCCTGAAAGTAGGGACCACCAGGCTCAAGGACAGTTTCTACTCCTGTACAAAACGGATGGGCTGCACTTCGACCTGACAGGGACTAATATCACTGCTAGCAGGTTTGCTAGAGCTGCTGGGACGGGTTTAAACTCATTTGGCAGGGGGATGGGAGCCAGGAGTGATGGGACTGAGTATGGGGCAGTTGGTATACAAGTAGATGCAGTGTGCAGTGTGACTGTGAGGAAGGACAGACAGATGAGAGGTAAAATTGTCAGGGGGATGAGAGTGTAATGGGGCCAAAATTGAAAAGGGTAATGAATGCAGGACAGAAGGTGTAATATTTGAATGCATGCAGTGGGGAGGTGTGACATGAGCATCGCTGAGTCATGGCTGAAGGACAACCATAGTTGAGAGCTAAACATCCAAGGATACACATTGTATCAAAAGGGTGAGGGGTGTGGTGGCTCAATTGATTAAAAAATGAAATCAAATCCTTAGAGGTGACATAGGATTGGAAGATGCAGAATCTGCAAGGGTAAAAAGACACAGTTTATACATGTCAACACTGCTTGTCAAGGGGGATTTCAATATGCATATAGACTGGGAAATCAGGTTGGTGCTGGAGCCCAAGAGAGGGAATTTGTAGAATGCCTATGAGATAGTTTTTGGCACAATTTGTTGTTGAGCCCATTATGAGTGGCATTTCTGGATTGTGTGGTATGTAATGACTCATTTAATTAGCGAGTTTAAAAAAAAGGAACCCTTAGGAGGCACTGATCATAATACTGTTAGAATTCGCCCTGCAGTTTGAGGAGAAGCTAAAATTGGATGTTTCGGTATTACAGTGGAGTAAAGGAAATTATAGAGGCATGAGGGAGGAGATGAGTGAAGTTGATTGGAAGGAGATGCAATCAGGGATGGTGGAAGAACAGCAATGGCTGGAATTTCTGGGAGAAATTCGGAAGGCATAAGAATCCCAAAGATGAACTATTCTAAGGGGGGGGGGGGGAATGAAGCAACCATGGCTGACAGGAATAGTCAAAAACAGTATAAAAGCAAGAGAAGGAAAGTAATAAAGCAAAAATTAGTGGGAAGATTGAGAATTGAGAAGCTTTTTTAAAAAAAAAACAACGGAAGGTGACTGAAAAGCCATAGCGAAATGATGACATATTTCATGAAATGAAAAAGCTAGTCAATAATGTAAAAAAGGATACAAGATGTTTTTTCAATATAAAGAGTAAAAGAGAAATGAGAGTGGATATCAGACCACCGGAGTAATAGTAAAGGGGGACAAAGAAATGGCAGAAGAACTTAATATGTATTTTGCATCAGTCTTCACTGGGGAAGACAATAGCAGAATGCCAGAAATGTGAGAGCAACAGGGTGCAGAAATGAAAGTCATTGCTATTACTAAGAGGGGGCTGAAAAGTCTGAAGTTAGATAAGGTACCTGGATGAACAGTATGCAAAATAAGTTTTTCACTATCAGTTCATGTGACAATAAACCAAAAACAATACCAATACCCATAAGTTAATAAGTCATAACCTTATTAATATTTATTTTCCTAAGCAAATATAGTGGCTCATTAATATAAACAATCTCAGTAATAAAAACCAAAATTTGGGGTAGGATTAATCAGCTCCACAGATTCTGATACAGGACAAATCTATCCAATTAGTTCCAATAGCAAAAATGATGGAATGTGTCTTGAAATGCTGTACTCACTGCTGTAGTTTAATAGGACCAATCATCTCTAGCCCTCATTGGAGGTGAGGTAAGATGAGATGAGAATCACAGCCTTTGACATCAAAGCAACATTTTACCAATGTAGCAGCAAGAAGTCCAGCTAAAATTGAAAATAATGGACATTTGGGACTAACACTCCCAGTGATTAGAATCACAGCTTGCACGAAACAAGGTGGTATAGCTGATGGATTTTCCTTAGGGCAGCGTCCCAGGTGCAATCATTTTTGTCAATGTCTATCCTTGCTTTTATCATATGATCCGAAGTGGAGAAGTTCATCAAAGATAACACTTCATTCAAATCCATTGACAACATCTCAGGAAATGAAGCAGTACATGACTAATGCAGCAAAATCTAGACAACATTCAGCAGGGTTTGGGAAGTGCCAAGTAAAATCTGTGCCACAAAAGTGGCAGGAATAACCATCTCCAATAGGACAGAATCTCATCACCTACTTTTGATAGTCAATATCATTACTGTCATTAGACAATTTGCCAGAAATCATAATTGATTAAAAACTATTGGACCAGTCAAACACATTGTTTCTGCAAGGATAAGTAAGCTTAACATCCTGTGATCAGTGGCTGACCTTGTGCCACAAGTTTCTACCATCTACAAGGCACAGGACAGGAGAATGATCTATTTGCAGTTTACCTGAATGAGTACAGCACCCAATAACTTCTTTACAGTTCAACATCATCCAGATCCAACAGTGGCATCCATCAGTCACACTGAATATTCATTTACTCCATCACTGGCAAACAATGGCTGCAGAGCTCTCCATTTACAAAATGCACTGCAATTGCTCCAACTCTTCCTCCCTAACCCAAGTTCTCTGTCATTAAGAAGGAAAAGAGACAGGTAATATGGGAGAAATTCCCACCCACATCATCCCACTTTGGAGGTACTCCTTCATTGCAGGGTCTAAATAGTGGAATCTGCCCAGCAGCACTGGGTGTAACTTCACCAAAAGCATTCCCAGAAAATGGTTCATTGTGAACTCCTGAAAGGCAGTTAGGGACTTCAATAAACGCTACCCTTATTAATGTCAGATCCTGGAAAATGAGTATGTTTCTCTATATTGTTAACCTGTGTATGAATTTGACAATATTCTGGCATTTATTTGAAAATTCCTCAGTGTTAGAATGTTTTGGTTTTTCAAGGATGTTCCTGAAACTTATGTTTGTTTCACAAAAACATTGGAGTGAGGAGTATAACACCTGGGCTCATAAACTTGTCGTTCAATGGCTGATCTATCCCCAGTGCTATATCCCAAAATCTTTCAATCCTAGTTTTTCAAATCATCCACTTTAAATACCTGCAATGAGCTAGCCTCTACAATTCTCTGTGGTAGAGAGTTCTATTGATTTACTACCCTCATGAGAAGAAATTTCTGTGTTCATTTTTAGGTGACTAAACCCCTTACCTTGAAACTATGTCCCTCATTTGAAACTCAGTTTTGTTTAAATAGTGGTCAAAGGAAAAAATGTATAAAGCCTGATTCTGCTTTTTCTACTGTTACTTAATTGTCTCTGAAAGCAATAGTTAAAATCACAAGGCATCCTTAAGTATGTCTGTCCATTCTCCCAGGGACTACCTGAAGAGTAGGGATTCTGAAATTGAAATTTTGCTAAGTAAGGGGAAAATAGAGCAGGAGAGTAATCACCAGAGAAACATAAAAATAGACTAATGACTTTTGTGGTTATGAAAAAAAAAGAAAAACATTCACAACAATTTATGTGGCTACCTTCCAAAATTCCATAGAATGCTTCTCATAGACTGGAAGGTAGCCAATGTAATCCCACTATTTAAGAGAGGCCATAAAGAGGATACAGGGAACTGTAGACTAGCCTAACATATGCTATAAAGAAAATACTGGAATTTGTTTTAAGGAAGTAGTAACAAAGTATAAAGAATATAACAAAATTTGGTGGAGTTAGTATAGATATACGAAAGGGTAATTATGTTTGATAAACTTTTGAGGTTCCACACAATAAAATAAATCAGTGAACTTGGTGCACTTTGTCTTCCAGAAGATGTCCCTAAAGCAGTTATTAAAGCTTTTCAGCTTATAGGAAATGTAATGAGGGTAATATATCCATGTAGATTGAAGACTAGTTAAGAGACAGAAAACAGTCTAGGGAGAATTCGTTCTGACGAAGGGTCTCAGCCCAAAACGTTGACAGTGCTTCTCCTTATAGATGCTGACTGGCCTGCTGTGTTCCACCAGCATTTTGTGTGTGTTGTTTGAATTTCCAGCATCTACAGATTTCCTCGTGTTTGCTAGGGAGAATTAGATTATTTTCGGATTAAGTGACAAATGGGGTGGCATAGCAACTGATACTAATATCTATTTGTACAGCAATATATGACCAACTGATTTGGATGAGAGGATCCAAGTTTGGTGATGAGACCTACAAGGAAAATGTGGAAGGGCTGTGGACGGATTTGCATAGGTTAAGTGAATGGACAAGGATGTGGCAGATGGAATATAATGTGGAAGATTGCAATATGATTTACATTGATAGAATAGAATGTAAAATATTTTTAAAAGCTAAGTTTGGAAGTCTTTATTATGTAGAGGGACCTGGATCCCTTTGAATATGTTGATAGAGAAAGGAATTGGGAGGGCAAACAGTGTATGCTGTTCTTAATTGTAAGAAGATTTGAATACAAGAATAGAGGCAGTTTGCTTCAATTACAGTATACAGATCCTAGCAGGACCACATCTGGAATAGTGCATACAGGTTGGTCTTCCTACCTAAGAAAGAACTAATGTGAGCGAGAGGGGTACAGTGCATTTGTCATACGAGAAGCAATTAAGGCAAGGGGGTTTATACTGATAGAACATAAAACATTGGAGCAGGATTAGATCATCAGGTTTTCTTTGCCATTCCATGGTGGCTGATTTATTTCTACTTCCAACTTGAACCTCCTGTCTTCTCTCCATCATCTTTGATGCCCTTAATAATAAAGTACCTACCAACTTCCACTTTAAATATACCCAATGACTTGGTCTCGGCAGCTCTCTGTGGTTCAGCATCCTCTGACTAAAGACATTTTTTCTCATCTTTGTTCTAAGGCTCTGGTCCTAGATACTCCCACCACTGGAAACATTCTCTGCACATCTGCTCTATCTGGGCCTTACAATATTTAATAGTTTTCAATGAAATTCCCCTTTCTCCACCCTCCACCTACCCCCCCCCCCCCACCTTCTAAACTCCAGTGAGTACAGGCTCAGAGCCATCAAAAGCTCCTTATTGGCTAAAACTTCCTTTCCTCGGATCATCTTGTGAAATTTCTCTGGATCCTCTCCAATGCCAGTACAGTACATTATTTCTTAGATAAGGGTCCCCATAACTCCTCACAATACTCAATGTGGCCTGGCCAATACCTTATAAAACATCAGCATTGTATCCTTGATTTTACATTCTAGTTCTCATGAAATGAATTCTTACTTCAACACTACCTGTCCCTCTACCTATCTTTGTATCATCTGCAAACTTGGCCACAAAACCATTAATTCCATCATCCAAATTATCAAAGTGAAAAGAAGTGATTCCAACACCAAACCCCGCAGAGCACTTCTGGTCACCAGCAATCAGAAAAGGCCCCGTTTATTTCCACTCTTTGCCCTCTGCCAATATCCATTGACTCTCCTTTGACTATTCAACCTATTATTTCTTCATAGAACTCTAGCAGATTAGGGAGGGAAACCATGTTGAATTTCACCTACCTTATCATGTGCCTCCAAGTATCCTGAAATCTCATCCTTAAAAATAGACTCTAACATATTGCCAACCACTGAAGTTAGGCTAACTGAGCTACAATTTCCTATCTTTTTTCCTCTCTCCCTTCTTAAAGAGTGGAGTGATATTTGTGATTTTCCAGTACTCTGAAAAACTTGTCTAGTGAGGCTTTATAATAAGAGTAATGGGGGACTTCAACATGGAAGGATATTAGGAAAATCAGGTTGGTGTTGGATTGCAAGAGAGGGAATTTATTAAATGCCTACAAGATGATTTTTAGAGCAGCTTGTTCTTGAGCCTACTCAGAAAAAGGCTATCTTAGACTGGGTGTTGTGTAATAACCTAATTCTTATTAGGGAGCTTAATGTAAAAGAACCCTTAGGAGACAGTGATCATAATATGGTTGAATTCATACTGCACAAGTCACATGTATCAGTATCGCAGTGGAATAAAGGGAATTACAGAGGCATGAGAGAGGAGCTTGCCCAGGTGGATTGGAGGGGAATACTGGCAGGGATGATGGCAGAGCAGAGAAGGCTGAAGTTTCTGGGAATTGTTCAGAAGGCGCAGGATAGATATGTCCCACGGAAGAATTCCTTCTCAAATGGCAGAAGTAGGCACAGTGGCTGACAAGGGAAGTTAAGGACTGCACAAAAGCTAAGGAGAGGTAGCAAAAGTGAGTGGGAAGTTGGATGATTGGAAAGTTTTTAAAATCCAACAGAACAACTAAAAAGGCAATAAGAAGGGAACAGATGAAATATGAGGGCAAATTAGCCAGTAATATTAAGCAGTATACTAAAAGTTTTTTCAAGAAATGAAGGGAGATGAGAGTTGATGTTGAAGAGTGACTTTTTAGAACAGAGCAGGAGTATGGGGTTGAGTGGGATCTGGGATCAGCCATGATGGAATGGCAGAGCAGTCTCAATGGGCTGAATGATCTAATTCTGCTCCTATGTCTTGTGGTTTTATGGGTGGAGTGAGGAATAAGAAAGGTATGACCATGTTAATGGGGCTACGTTACAGATAACCCGACAGTCTGGAGCATTTAAGTTGAACATATCTGATAAATAGAGTTACGTAATATCAGTTGCATTGTATAAGCAACATAAAAAATGGAATAGAAATGAATTATTAATAAAATAGTTTTTCCATAAGATTAGCAGATGTTAAACTATTGTTTCTATGGCACTGTATAAATTGGTTTAAAATAACCCAAACACTTCATATATGGGAGTAGAATAGAAGATCCTAAATTAGGAAAGGAAAAATAGCTGACTTTTTAATTTACAGAAAGATTTCTAAATATGGAAGCTGTTGTGTCAATCTGGTCCAGAGGTTTATCTCATTTTATTGTGTAGCGTTGACCATTGGCCATTACTTGTGTACAATATTGTGAAAAAAAGCGGCAGCTCATTCTATTTTATCTTTTGAAGCTATTGACAGGGTGTGTTTTTGTGGATATGAGCAAGAAAGAATGCTTCTTAATATGCACTGAAAGGCAGTTATTAATTCTATAGAAACTAAGCCAAGGGACAATTTCAAGAATTAGACTAGGTAGAGCAGTGGATGTAGTGTATATGGATTCCAGTAAGGCATTTGATAACATTCCCCATGCAAGGCTCATTCAGAAAGTAAGTTGGCATGGGATCCAAGGAGACCTTGCTTTGTGGATCCAGAACTGGCTTGCCCACAGAAGCCAAAAGATGGTTATAGATGGTTCATATTCTGCATGGAGAACAGTGACCAATGGTGTTCCGAAGGTATCTGTTCTGGGACCCCAACTCTTTGTGATTTTTGTAAATGACCTGGATGAAGAAATAAAGGGTGATTTAGTAAGTTTGCTGATGGCACAAAGGTTGAGGGTATTGTGGATAGTCTGGAGGGGTGTCAGAGGATACAGCAGGACATCGATAGGATACAGAACTGGGCTGAGAAGTGAAAGATGGAGTTCAACCCAGATAAGTGTGAAGTGGTTCATTTTGGAAGGTTAAATTTGAAGGCAGAATATAACATTAATGCTAAGACTCTTGGCAATGTGGAGGATTAGAGAGATCTTGGGGTCCCTGTCCATAGAACACTCAAAGCTACTGCACAGGTTGACAGTGTTGGTAAGAAGGCGAATGGTGTGTTGGCATTCATCAACCGTGGGATTGAATTCAAGAGCTGTGAAATAATGTTACAGTTCTTTCAGACCTTGGTTAGACCCCACAGAGTATTGTGTTCAGTTCTAGTCTGGTCACCTCACTACAGGAAGGATGTGGATTCTATAGAAAGAGTGCAGAGGTGACTTACAAGGATGTTGCCTGGATTGGGGAGCATGCCTTATGAAAATAGTTTGAGTGAACTTGGCCTTTTCTCCTTGGAGTGACAGACGATGAGAGGTGACTTGATAGAGATGAATAGGATAATGAGAGGCATTGATGTGGATAACCGGAGGCTTTTTCCCAGGGCTGAAATGGCTAACATGAGGAAACATAGCTTTAAGGTGCTTGAAAGCAGGTACAGAGGGGATGTCGGGGGTAAGTTTTTTCACACAGTGCTGGGTGTGTGGAATGCACTGCCGGTAACAGTGGTGGAGGTGGATACAATAAGGTCTTTTAAGAGACTCTTAGATAGGTACATGGAGCTTAGAAGAACAGAGGGTTATGTGATAGGGTAATTCTAGGCAATTTCTAAAGTAGGATACATGGCCAGCCTGTAATGTGCTGTAGATGTCTATGTTCACTCCACTGTAATACTGATACATCTGATTTTTAGCTTCTCTATCTTAAACTGTAGGGTAAATTATATCACTTATGATCACTGACTCCTGAGGCTCCTTTACCTTAAGCTCCCTAATTAAATCTAATTCATTACACAACACCAAATGCAGAATTGTCTTTTCTTTAGTGGGCTCAACCACAACCTGCTGCTACAAATACCTTCTCTTGGGATCCAGCACTAACCTGATTTCCCCAATCTACCTGCATATTCAAATCCCCCATTACATTGCCCTTTTTACATGCTTTTCCTATCTCTCCTAATTTGTACCCAGAAGGAGAATGTTGTTTTGGAAGAGCAGAATTGAAACCAAGGGTATATTACTGCCATGGGAGCAGACAGTTGCTCAAGTTACAGGCATTGTTGAGTATCTGCCACAATGTTATAGAAAATGCCAGAGTGATAACCTAAAACACTTTTGAGAGACAACCATGAGAAATGAGTTTAAATTTACATGTAAATAACCAGAAAGTGATATTTTAGTTATATTTATCAAGGCACTAATGTAATAGTATGCTAAAAAATTTAATTTATTAGCAAGTAGTAAAAATTCACAGTTTCATAAAGTGAATTGAATTTTAATTATTAAAACAACAGATTTATCGGAGGAAGCTTTTGTGGGATTAATGTGATGTGTTGTGCTGCTCCTGGGAGTCCCTTTTGGGAATGTCAGGTTTTATTTTTGATGTTGCCAGTCACACTACTGCTTCCAAGGTTATTATATTTGACTGAATGCATAGAAGGATTTGTTGAGGATTAGACAAGAGGTTGCATGCTCACAAATGAGTATGCTGCCAAAACAAAAACTTCAAGCCAGCAGATTTTGTTCTGGTTTGGCATGAGGTGAGTTTTGCAGGCATGTAACATCAGGCCAAGTGTTTGGTTCCATTTCTCCTGGATTCATTGAAAATGGGGACAATGAATAACTTTGGTCTCTACAAAAGCTTGACAGTCAGAATGGGGTTTAAATCAACACTGAGATCAAAACATTTTCTGACAGGGAGGTGACAAAAATCCCTTTACAGCATTCTATTACTACTTTCCCACATTAATGTTGATAACTAGTCCAGCCACATATCTACAAGCCACAAGAACAGGTAGTGGCTGGTTATCCAGCCGTAAGTGACTCACCTCCTGACACCCCAAAGACTGCAAAACGCACAAATCAAGAATGTAATTTAATGTTCTCCACTTGTCTGGATGAGTGCAGTACCAACAGCTCTCAAAGCTTAGTACTATCCAGGTCCAAGCAACTTGCTTGATAGGCACTATCAAACCATATCAGACATATTAATTCCATCCAACATGGATACACAATAGTTGTACCATGTATGATCCAGTTCCTTGCTTATATTATTCTGACAACAGAGCAAGAGGCACATCAGCCTTAAATCCCACACACTGGATTTGGGAAAGTTATTATCCTACAACTATCAGGCTCCTGAACCAGTGGATAACTTGACTCAACTCAGTTCTGAACTGATTCCATAACCTATAGAGTCATTTGCACATTGGTTATTTATCAGTTTTATTTGTAGTTTTTCATAAATTCTATTTTATTTATTTTCCTGTAAATATCTGCATGAAAATGGTCTCAAGGTTGTATATGGTGATGTACAGTATACGTACTTCGATAATAAATTTATTTTGACTTCAACTTTTGACAAATTCTAGCCTGCCAGTGAAGCCCAGATCCTGAAAGAGGAATGAATAATCAAAATTGTGCATATTTTAGGCAATAATTCTCTGCCTAGCATAAGGTCATTAATAAAATGCTAAAATATTCTGACTAGTATATATTGTAGGTGAGCTATCAAAATGCTTCATTAATGATTACGCTACTTAGCAATAGAGATTTTGCAGAAGCTTCTTGTTAATAGCATGCAAAATATTGTGCCCTATTGAAGCACTGATCTTCAAATTTGATTCCCATGGCTGTTCGGGCTGTGAAAATTACATTTTATCGGCTGAAAGATAAGGAAAAAGAACTTCACAGTCCTGATGTAAGGTCTCGACCAGAAAGTTAACTACCGCGGTATTTATTTCCCTCCATAGTTGCTGCCTGAACTGCCGAGTTCCTCCAGCATCTGAGGTGTTGTTCTCGATTTCCAGCACCGGCTGAATCTCTTGTGTCCACATACTCCTCCTTGGTTACAGATGAACCAACCTACTAAATGTTTAGTCAGAGTTTAAATGTATGTACTTTCATGTGGTACAACAGATAAAGTCTGCAAAGGACTTATGGTACTGGCTTGGTATCCTGGACCATCAGCAGACATGGATTTGCCTAACAAATTCCCAGATAAACAGAACATTTCCGAGTGGAATGGAATACATTGGTTGGTCTTTTGATAGGTTGTTCACCTTCAATTTTGATGTCATCTGTCGGTCCTTCCTGTGGAATACATGTTTTTTTCCAGGTTCTCCCGCAGTACAAAGACAACTGGTTAGTTGGTTAATTGGTCATTGTAAATTGTCCTATGATTAGGCTTGGGTTAAATCATGGGTTGCTGGGCAGTGTAGATTGAAGGGTCGGAAGGGACTATTGCACACCGCATCTCTAAATAAAAATAAATAAAACAGGGAAACATAATGGAATATTAGTTAATTTCAAGCAGTATCTGGGCAATCATTTAGCAGCACTGTACCTTAACCAGCAGAAAGTTCTGAAAAGTAAGATCATAGATTTTTCATGTGACGAGTATCAAATAACTTAAAATTATATGGCTTTAACAATGTCAATTTCAAATGTATTTAGAGGAAATTGATACTGAGTGGGGTGATGTAATTTATAATGCAGAAGTGAAATGGTTCATTAGAGGTAAACAGTTGAAGACAGTGTAGCACTGATGCCAGAGATCAAAGCTTTCTGATAGTTGAAGCTTGTGACATACCTGGAGAATGATTCTCCCTCAAGTCCGTTGCCCTTGTCCGTTTTGGAGGTAAAGGTTGTGGATCTTGGTGTATTTTAGGTGAGTAATTGCAGTGTATTTGCACACTGTACCCACATTGGTACTTGTGAATAAAGTACTAATCAAACTGTAGCTCGCTGTGGAAGGTGTTGACTCTTAAACTTCATTAAGTTACATTCATTAGGCAAGTGGAGAGCATTTTATCACACTGCTGACTTGTGCCTTATAGATGGTGTGGAAAAACTTTGGGGTGTTAAGATACCAGGATCTTCAATTTATATTATTGGTCCTTCGCTTTCTACTTCCATCCTATTCTCACTACTTGCTGGTCACTGTTCTGCTGTTCTTTTCCATCTGGCCAATAACTTCCATCTATTCTCTGCTCTTTTGAGCATAGACCCTTGGACTGAAATGCTCTTCGCTCCTCTCTATAGATACTGCTTTTTGTGTGTGTTACACTGGATTTCCAAAATTTGCAGAATCTTTTGTGTTTCTGCTGCCTAACCTGCTGAGTTTCATGAGTTATATGAAAAAGTCTTCAGATGCTGGAAATCCAAAGCAACACACATAAAATGGAACTCAGCAGGCCAAGCAGCATCTATAGAAAAGAGTAAACAGTTGATGTTTTGGGCTGAGACCCTTCATCAGGACTGGCGAGAGATGAGAAACCAGAGTCAGAACATGGGAAGAGGGGAGGAAGAAGTACAAGCTGGTAGGTGATAAGTTAAACTGGGAAGGGGTGAAGTAAAGAGCTGGGAAGTTGATTGCTGAAAGGGATAAAGGGCTGGAGAAGGGTGAACATGATGAGAGGACAGAAGACCATGGAAGAAAGGGAAGGGGAGGAACACCAGAGGGAGGTGATGGGCAGGTAAGGAGATGAGTTGAGAGAGTGAAATAGTAATGGGAATGGTGAAGGGGAAGGGGCATTTACCATAAGTTCAAGAAATCAAATTCATGCCGTCAGGTTGGAGGCTACCCAGGCAGAAAATCCTCCAACCTGAGTGTGGCCTTGTCACAGCAGTAGAGGAGGCCATGTACTGACATTTTTGAATGGGGATGGGAAGTGGAATTGAAATGGGTGGCTACCAGGAGATTTCACTTTTTTTGGTGGATGGAGTGTAGGTGCTCATAAAAATGGTCTCTGAATCTACCTCGGGTCTCACTGGTATACAGGAGGCCACACCAGGAGCACTGCATACAGCAGATGACCCCAACAGATTCATAGGTGACATGCCGCCTTACTTAGAAGGACTGTTTGGGGCCTTGAATGGTAGTAAGGGAGGAGGTGTGGCTTGCAAGGTTAAGTACCAGGAGGGAGATCAGTGGGGAGGAACGAGTGGACAAGTGAGTTATGTAGTGAGCAATCCCTGGAAAAAGCTGGAAGTGTGGAGGAAATGAAAGATGCCTTTGATGGTGGGATCCCATTGGAGATGGCAGAAGGTATGGAGAATTATGTGTTGGACACGAAGGCTAGTGGGATGGTAGGTGAAGACAAGAAAATCCTGCTGTGGCGGCTGAGGATGGGTTGAGGGCAGATGTGTGCAAAATGGAAGAGATACAGGTGAGGGCATTACGGTGGAGGAAGGAAAGCCCCTTTCTTTGAAGAAGGATTACATTTAATTAGTTTTGGAATGAAAAGCCTCATCCTGAGAGCAGATGCAGTGGCGGCGGAAGAATTGAGAGAAGGGGTTGGCACTTTTACAAGTGACAGGGTGTGACAAGGCATTGTCCAGGTAGCTGTAGGAATCAATGAGTTTATAAAAGCAGTAGTAGAGACAGAGAGAAATCGAGAAAGGGAGGGAAGTGTTGGAAATGGACCAAGTAAATTTAAAGGTAGAGTGGAAGTTGGAGGCAAAGTTGATGAAGTCGATGAGCTCAGCATGGGTGCAGGATGCAGCACCAATGCAGTTGACTATGTAGCATTGGAAGATTTGGGGAACAATAATGGTGTAGGCTTGGAACATAGACTGTTCCACATAGCCAGCAAAAAGGCAGCCATAGCTGGTGCACCTCTGGTTTGAATGAAGCACGAGGAGATGAATGAGAAGTTATTGAGAGCGAGAACTAGTTCTGCCAGATGGAGGAGAGTGGTGGTGCAGGGGAACTTGTTGGGTCTGTTGTTCAGAAAGAAACAGAGAGCTTGAAGGCTCTCCTGATGGGGGTTGGTGGTGTACAGTGATAGGACATCCATTATAAAAAATAAGATGATCAAGGCCAGGGAACTTAAAGTCATTGAAAGGATCAAGAGTGTGTGAAATGTCACAGATGTAGGTAGGAAGGGACTGGACCACAAGGTATTAAACAGAGTTGAGGTATGCAGATCCAAGTTTGGTGGGGCAAGAACAAACAGAAACAATGGGTTTACCTGGACAGGCAGGTTTGAGAATCTTGGGTAGAAGGTAGAAACAGTAGGTGTGGTGTCAGGGAACTATGAAGTTGATGGCAGCAGATGGGAGATCCCCAGAGTTAATAAGATGGATGATGGTGATGGAGACAATGGCCTGATGCTCCTTTGTGGGATCCTGTTCAAGAGGCCAGTAAGAGAAGGTACCTGAGAGTTATGACCTGGCCTCAGCAAGGTAGAGGTCAGTCCACCAGACTACTACAGCACTTCCTCCCCCTTATCTGCAGGTTTGATGGTGAGGAGGTTGGGATTAGTGCAGAGAGAGTGGCGAGCAGTGCATTGGGTAGGAGTGAGGTTAGAATTGGAGAGAGGAGTGGTAAAGTCCAGATGGTTGATGTGTCATTGGCAGTTGGCAATAAAAACATCAAGAGCAGGTAGAAGATGTGTTGTCCAGGAAGAGGAGGAGGTTTGAAGGTGGAAGAAGGGGTCGTCAGCATGGGGAATGGGATCTTTGTCAAAGAAATGGGCTCAGAGACAGAGGCAGCATCAAAAGGGCTTGACGTTGAACTCATGGAGGTGTGGGCAGAGGGACAAAGGTGAGGCCCTGATGACAAATTGCTCTGCCTCAGAGAGGGGAAGGTTAGAGGGATTTATGAAGATCTGGCATGTATGACAGTTGAATCAGAGAGGGAAGAGAGTTGGTAGTGACTTAGGAGAGGGGAGGGTTGGGGTGTTTAGGGAAGGAGGGTTGGGGTGTTTAGGGAAGGTGGGTTGGGAAGAATATGAGTTGCTGAGGGTCCGAGAGCTGACGGTCCGACCTGAGAGACACGGGAAAGACAGTATCACAAATTCTCTTCTTTTGTTTCAGGCTTACAGGATCTGTAATTCTTGTATCAGAAGAAAAGTTAGTGGTGCAGTAAATAGGATAAGGATGACAAATGTCAACATGCAGGATGTGGTTCAAGCTCTGTTATATTGTGCATTGCATTTGTGAAGTCTTTGTCAAACCTCTACAGTATGTCATATCAGCTGATGCATGCTTCTTACCCATCTAGTCAGAGGAGAATTCCACTGGTTCTTGGGCTTGACCATGCAGTCTTCTCTCAGGATATCAGCATCTCTCCTGCAATTCATGCTTCACAGGCATTGTCTTGCCATGAATCTCTCAAATTGCTGTCTGAGAAAGCAGACAATAATTCTGCAATCACTAGTTACCCCACCTCAGGCCGGATTTGTAGTCCATCCAACTGAAAGGGATCAGCCATGGGGGTGGGGGTGGGGGTGGGGGGGGGGGGGGGTGCGGGAAAAGTGGATAATCCTACAAAGTCAGTTGTAAGATTATTAAATGGGAACTAAAAGGTTGTTAATTCAGAACATTCTTTTGCAATATGGAAATTCATACTCATTGAACATTTTTTATAAAAATAACACATAACTAATTTAACGCACTCCTGAATTTGGTAAGATAAAGACAGTTGTGAGCATTTGCTTGCTCTTAGTGAGGTCAATGGCTTCCTTGTAAAGCACTAAAATTTTATCACCATGAATGATGTGGCAATACTGATTTGCACAAAGCATCACTCCACTAGTTTCCTATTTATGTGAAGTCCTTCAGCTCACTACACATAGATGGCAGAATTAGGCCATTTGGCCCATCGAGTCTGCTCCACCATTTCATCATGGCTGATCCACTTTTCCTCTCATCCCCAATCTCCTGCCTCCCCCCCACATACCTTCATGCCCTGACAAATCAAGAATCTATCAACCTCTGCCTTAAATAATAATAAAGACTTGGCCTCCACAGCTGCCTGTGGTACAGAATTCCACAGATTCACCACTCTCTGGCTAAAAAAATTTCTCTCATCACTGTTCTAAAAGGACACCCCTCTATTCTGAGGCTGTATGGTCTAGTCTTATACTCTCCTACTATATGAAAAATCCTCTCCACATCCACTCTATCAAGGCCTTTCACTAGGGTCTCCCCTCATTCTTCTGAATTTTAGCAAATACAGGCCTTAATGCTTCTCATATGGCAAGCCATTCATTCCTGGAATCATTTTCAGAAATCTCCTTTGAACCCTCTCCAATTTCAGCACATCCTTTCTAAGAGGCCCAAAACTGCTCACAGTGATCCAAGTGAGGCCTCACCAGTGCTTTATAAAGTCTCAATATTACATCCTGACCTTTTTATTCTAGTCCTTTGAAATGAAAGCTAACATCGCATTTGCCCTCTGCACCACAGACTCGATCTCCAAATTAATCTTTAGGGAAACCTGCATAAAGACTTCTAAGTCCCTTTGTGCCTTATGTTTTTGTATTTTCTCTTCAATTTAGAAAATAGTAAACCCTTTCATTTCTTCTACCTAAGTGCATGACCATACACTTCCCAATACTGCATTCCATCTGCCACATCTTTGTCCATTCTCCTAATCTAAATCCTTCGGTAGTCTCTCTACTTCCTTAGAACTACCTGCCCCTCCACTCATCTTTGGTTCATCTGAAAACCATGCAACAAAGCTATCAATTCCATCATCCAAATCATTGACATATAACGTAACGTTGCTGCCCTAACAACAACCTCTGCGGAACACCGTTAGTCACCGGCAGGTCAACCAGAAAAGTCTCCCTTTATTCCCATTTTTTGCCTCCTGCCAAACAGCCACTGGTTTATCTATGTTAGAATCTTTCCTGTAATACCATGGGCACCATAGCTTGCTAAGCAGCCTCAGGTGTGGCATCTTGTCAAAGGCCTTCTGAAAATCCACATACATATCAACCAATTCTTTATCTATCCTGCTTGTTATTTCTTCAAAGAATTCCAACAGATTTGTCAGACAAGATTTTCCCTTGAGGAAATCATGCTGACTAAGACCTATTTTAATCATGTGCCTCTCCCTTAACAATTGATTACTGAGAGGATCATCAGGATGTCTCTTTCACCCTTCAGAGACATTTATCAGGAGCGCTGCATATGTAGAACCCTTAGTACTGTCAAGGGTCCCTTCCATCTGTCTAACGATGCCTTTGACCCCTTACCATCAGGCAGCAGGTACCACAACATTAAGGCAAGAACTATTAGGATGGGAAACGGCTTCTTCCCCCAGGCCACAAGATTACTGAACTCCCTGCCATCACCCAGGTCTCATCATATATAAAACAGCAGTAGTGTTATACAGCTTTTTAAACTTGTCGTAAATGCACATTATTTTAAAAATAATTTGTGGTAATATTACTTTGTGTTATGTGAGTTATATGTACTGTATTGTGCACCTTAATCCAGAGGAACATTGCTTCACTTGGTGGTATACATGCATGCGGTTGAATGACAATAAATTTGAACTTTCCACATTTGACCAATACTGAGATTGGCAATTGTGTGGATGGCATTTCTCCTGCAGGTGTAGAGGAATTAGTCACTGCACTTCTGCAGGGAAACTTATTTGACTGAGCTGAATAATTTCTGTGTTATATCCTGATGCCCTCTTATGGAAATGTGCTTAAGTTAAAACTATTGTACGGATGGTTTCAGTTCAATCTTTAGAAATAACTGGAATTTTCAGCCAGTCAAGTTATTTTCAGCTGCAGTTATCATTAGCTCTCTGTAGCTTTGTCACTAGCCCCTTTGCTTAATGGAAGTGGAGGCTGAGGAGCAGTCAAAACCTCTGGACTATCAAAATTGACCTCGACAGTGCAAGAGGTATCCTTTCACTGCTGCCTGCTCAGAACCGCCACCCCTGCCTATTCCACTTCCAGGTCTTGCTGGGATGAGGGAAGAAACCACTAAAACACTCAAGTCCCCTGTTCCTGTGGCTGTGTGTACGCAGCATTTGACAAGTCACCTGAAAAGCATTACACAATTCCTTCAGCATAGCAGGCAATTGGCTGTCTAAGTCATTTAAACTTTCAGGCAAAATGTAGTAAATAAGAATATTTTATTAAATAGTTGACTGCAAGTTGTATATTCATCTGATGGTCTGTGATTCAGCTAAATCACAAGACTAAACAGCTGCATTGTCCTGCTATTAGACTTACAACCAGCATTCACTTTGAGTGTCAGATTCCAAAGGGCAACAAAAACACAAGTGCACTCGATCACTGGTCTGTTCTGGTGAAGGGTCACAGATGGAAACAGACATTCTCTCTGCCTGACTTTCTTTTTGGTGCTATCTGATCCTTTGAATTTTTCAACACTTATGCATTTTTGATTTCTAGCACCTAATGTTTATTGATTTTCAGTAATTTTGTTCAGTATTAAATTGTCCTGAATCTAAACAGGGAAAGCAGCTGAGGTATGAGCTGCTTGTCTGTACTTCCAGCCTGAACCCCTTGTCTTAACAACATAATAGCTTCTAGTTACATTGCTGAGAGCTAGACACAGATAGGAGGCTTTTGCCTGAAGGACAGGGTCTATAAATTTCTTCTCTTCTTATAAACTACTTCTGAAGGAGTTTTCTTACCCAGGGGAACTCATGCTAATCTCTGACAGTGATGCTGTTGCACACCCTACACAGGTACCAAAGTAGCAAAAGTAAAGCAGATGAAGCAGCAGCATTTTACCCAAGGTTAGTGTGCCCTTATGGGCACCTCGAACCACGAGGTTGCCATTGTGACCTTCAGCAGTCTGCAGAAGTGTATCATGTGGTTTAGTATCCCATGAAATGCTCAAGTTGGATTAACTGAAGCATCATATAAATCAGCCCCTCAAAGAACCAGGTTTAAGTAGAAAGGCATAATTCAATTTCAGCTGCAGTTGATGCCGCATGCAAATTCCTGATGACATACATTGCCACGCATTACTGGAAGAGCACAAATTTATGTACCACACAATTCTTGCAGATTAAAAGTGTTTTTGTGGTTTATTCCCAAAAATATTGAAATTGAAATCACAGTCCAGTACTTAAAAAATTGGTGCTACACAATCCAATATCTAGCCAACTTTGCTTTTATATCTATAAGCAGAGTTATTGTCTTGTTTTAAGTTTACACTGTTTCTACATGCATTCTTCTTGCCCCTCACTGCAACTGTCCTCCAACTCCATACCCAGAAATGGGGATGCAGTAGAACCATTTTCAGAAGAAATACACAGACAATAGGAGACTGCCGTCTTTTGGATACAGCAACTCCAGTGAAGCAGCATTTCAATACTGCAATGAAATGGCAACTCAGATAGTATAGTCAAATCTTTGGATTAGGGCCTGATTTCACAGCATGTAGACTCAAGAGCTGAGCCAAGTGAGCTACTGTCAATTTAATAAAACATAATGCACCTATTTCAGATCACAATCTATAGATAAGGAAAACTATTGAAAAAACAAAGCTGGCATTATAATATCAGTTTTTTTTAAGTTGAGCATTCAGCAATATGATCTAAACACCAATATTCAGTATGTTGGCAGCATCGTGTTAGGCCTGCAATTATTCCAAGAAACAAATCAAATAACGTCATTTTATGCATATTAGGAAGTACTTCAGAAGACAGTGCATGTACAAATTAATCTTTTCAACTTATGGAATTTACAGAGCAAAAGTAACTTGTGGAATATATTTACTGTATATAATATGGAAACTACATAAGAAACATTTTAATTTCTCAATACAAAGTTGTATATCACATCACCCTACAATTCTACCATGAAACAGTCACAACATTTATTTAACTTATTGATGCAAAATAAGTGAAAGATAATGAGCACAAAAGTCGAAGGCTAAAAGAACTGCAACCAAATGAACCAGCCACTTGGTGTCAGCAGCTGAAATTCACAATAGGTCGATGTTGTATTACACACTGTAATATCATTACACGAAGAAAACTTTTGGCAAAAATGAGGTTGATCAGAACTTTAGTACATTACTTTCCCCACTGCTCAAAACAGTCCAACTGAAGCTATTTCTAACATTTCAAAACTTTACTTTAAGTAAATTTACTGTTAAGTTAATTCAAGAGTTAAGATTTGGGGTATACAGTAACTGTAGCAATAATAACTTTCATGATAAAGCAGCATGACTAGAAAGATGCATATAGCAAGAGCAGTAAACTGCTCCAAATTACCTGTGTATGTGTAGGCCCATATAGACATAAGCCACTTTTCATGGATTAGTTTCTAAGCCCTTCTAAGTATACAAGTTTTCTAAAATCTATATTACGACCATCTCTACTTTGGTTACAACAAAGGTATATAGCCAACACCTGTACAAAAATAATTAAATATTTTATTTCAAATTAAAACCCAACAGTGGTCATTCTTTTCAGAACAAAAGAAGAGTCACTGTTGGCAGTTATCTATATTAAAAGTGTTTAAAACCAATCTATAGGCACCACACGGGGATCAGTTTGCTATAGCAAGCATACTTTTCAACAAAAGGTTGTGCTTCAAACATAATGACGATTGTTTAAACACACATGGCCAATTATCCCAAGATAGCCTTTCTTTTAATACAGTAAACAAGAATTAAGACAAATACATTGTGTGTTGTTTTAAATCTATCTAATAATGCACAGGATGTTCTGGTTAATTCCTAGAATTAGTTTCTAAGAGGTTTTAGGCAACAGCAGAATGGTGCCAGAAGCACCATCTGCGTTTTGAGTGATGCTTATGAAGGGCAACCTCTTCTCTTTCCCGTTCCTTTTTCACTCGCTGGTAATGGTCTTCTTCTTTAAGGTACCACACAGGCGGCCAACGGTGCTTCTCAAAATACTCTTGGTTCTCTAGCAATGAAAATGATAAAATTACAAACCTAGTTACTTTGCAAATTAAGAACACATGAGATTCTGCAGATGCTGGAAATTCAGAGCAAAGCACTCACAATGCTGGACGAAATCAGCAGGTCAGGCAGTATCTCAGGATGGGAATAAACAGATGGCATTTGGGCTGAGACCTTTCATTAGGACTCGTGAAGAGTCTCAGCCCAAAATGGTGACTGTTACTCCTCTCTACAAGTGCTGTCTGACCTGCTGAGTTCCTCCATCATTGTGTGTGTGTTGCTCTGTAAATTAATAGTTTCCTTTGTTCTAGAATATTCCAACCAATTTAAAAGAAAATATAACCCAATTCCCAGAAGTTGTGATGTGAAAACAAACTATAATTAACTACAAAATTGAAGTTTTAGTAATTCTGGACACAGGAATTATTGAAAGTTAAATCAGCTTGTTAGTCAAAATGTCTGATTTTACTCCACTGGTGAAAAAGGTTGTTGACTTCTGCAATGAAGTTTACACAAAACAATTAAATTTTGTTAATATGACAAAACTGTAGTGTACATTGGATTGTTGATATAAATGCACATGGACCAACAAGAGAGATCATTTCTAGGGCAACCAGTAAAAGATACACAAAATAATCCTTTGCAGGTGTCTCAGCCTTCAACTTCCATGTAATTAAAACTTTCAGTCAAATAAATGAGCTTGGTAGAGAAAGCTACTGCTGCCAGCTTTCTACAAGCAACTTAATGTTTAACAAAAGAAAGTGTAAACAGTAAAAGTCACTCATGCTCTTGTACCACCAGGTTCGAAGATCATTTAAACAAATGCTACACCAAGATAGCACCTGTGCAATGGACTTAGTACATTTATTAGCTATTGCTTTTAGTAATTTTGTACAACATTGGAAATACATAGAATATAAATACCCTTATTTAAACAGAAATCTATCAAGCTGTATTTATGTAAACTATCCTTTGGCTGAGTCAGTATTTGGTGGACTAGCTTTAATCCTCCCAACAGTTACTATTAAACCAATAAATACTATAAGGTGCAAGGAAGAGTTCCATAATAACAATTATCATAGCACATGTACATAATTAAGGGACTGGGGCTGCAGGAATCATGGGAGGAAACAAGTCCGATGACGATGGCAGTCAGAAGTTTGGAAGGTGGGCATAGTGAATACTGTGGAGCATTATGTTGTTCTATGATATCCTGTCACTATACGGCCAATGCAATGTACATTGTCAGATGAGCTTATCTGATTTGTGAAGCTCTGATGCCCACAGTTTATTTATATTGGGGAATGGAAGGTTGATCCAAATTCTGGGGCTCCACATCAGCACTTTATTTTTTTTTAATTAAGGTATAGCAAATGCCAGATGCAGAGTAAAGCTCCCCTTGGCTTTGGGTTAACATTGTGCTAACCCAACCTCAGAAGTTCCACAAGTGTAAATTATTGTCCTTGAATAGTAAGCAGACACCATCTTGGCTCTCATGGTAAGAATTATGTGTTTTGGGCTTTTTCCATTTAATTAATTCTCCAACCATTTTCATGTAAGACTTTTTTTTGACCATTTAAAACAAAATTTATTAATCTGGGGTTGAATTCAAAACCAAGCTTCAGAGGTGGAAGGAAGGAATGCATCATTGTGTCTTTGAAATTTAATATGATACAAGAGTAAACCAGAGCAAATATTTAGTTTCTTACCAGGAGATATTGCCTTTATCTCTTTCCTGAACTTGCAGCAAACACTGTTGTAACTCGTACAGATGTGATGCAAACACCAAGCTGCCAGTTGATGTGCATTATGAAACTACAAGTATAGGGGGTGGAGAAAAAGAGTTTTTAAGATCTGCTATGTGTGTAATATATAGGATAGATACCTATATATAATAGTGTTTCATTATGTTTGTTAAAAATTAGAAATGTGAAAGGCCTGTAACTGTTACATACACGAGTTTCCCATGTAAAATGACTACCCTTATTCTGGAAACGTGGAATTAGAATGGTGAGTAGCACCAGCAAGCCCAGCAATTGCGAATGTTAGCAAGCCCGCGTGAAATTTAAAGCAACTCTTATCTCATTTTTCAAAAAGGGAAATACAATATTCAGGGACCATCTTAAATCTTTACATGCCAACTAATTTATATTTCACATTACTAAATATAGCATTCAATAACTTCATGATCAAGTCTACTTTTAATTGAAGCAACTGAAAGAGCTATTGCATGATTAAGAAATACCCTAACCCCACACATGGTGTTAAGGTGTGAGGTTTACATGGACAGGTCATGGTGTTAAGAGTGAGAAGTTTACATCAACACTTTCTAGATCATGCCTATGACTAAAATGGAAGTTAAGATTGTGAAGTAAAACTTAATTATATGTCTGTAACCTGACATTCTTAGAGGAAAATATTTAATGATGTACACTTTAGGGAACTGCTGTATCTTACTTCCACTGAGCTTTGTGAATTACTTCAACAGTACAAAGATTTTGTAATTTAAATAAGAAATTTTGAGCTTATAGTCAATCATATTTCTAATATTTATGTACATGTGATGCAATAGCCAAATACACTGCTCAAGAACTTGCAATGTCATCTTCTACAAAATGTGGACAAACTTTCTAATGAAGCAGAAAATTGGGACTTCTTTAAGTACAATTTAACTCCAAAATAACACAATAGCTGCAAAGAAAACATGAATAATGTCTTCTTAAGAGTTAGCACATACAGAATCTGTTCTACATATTTTAGGCACAGTTGTACTACAGACAGAATAAAAACAGGAGTACACCACTGCCAATGTAGTATAATATATAGACCTTCTGCATGTATAGAAAACCGCTACCTGCTCTTCTACTTGCTGACTGCTTTTAAAGATCATATACCCAAGAAGTCTCATCAGCTACCTCATCATTTGAAGCAATGCAAGGCAAAATTTCACCCTACACCATTATGGAGCCTGAAATCCAAAAAGTCAAAGTGTGTCCTGGAAAATTAGGCAACCCTGACCTGTTAACAGCCAGGCCTAGGTTTTCTTCAAAGCTTCCAGTGTGCTATTTTACATTGCTCAAAGTAATCAATTGCTCCATAATAAACTGACAATGCAGCGCCGCTCATACCTCATCCACAGCAAGTTAAATGAATGGAGGTTTGGAGGAACTGACAGGATTGTTGTTGACTGATACCAGTTCTCCTTATTTCAATAACACTTCGACTAAGGAAATGGGGAGTGGTGCTACAGTGAAGATTTGAAAAATCTTTCCCTCCACACATACAAGTTCTGCAACACCACATAGGTTTTACAACTTTAATACAAGAAATTTGGATCCCATGGTCAATCATGTTTCATGTGTTTATGTATACCTGTGATGTCATGTTTACAACAGTGTCCAAGTAATTTTGCATGAGACTGCAGAACTCCTTAAGGATTTCCAAGGCTGATGTCAAAGAAACATGCAATTATTAAAAGGTATTTCACTTATATGGTCTTCACCAACTTTCGGTATCAGAGAATTTCTAACCATTTAAATATCTTTAAAGATTTGTCACAGTTCTATTATAGGCAACATAGCAGCTAATGTTATGTTCAATATACTCATTACCAAATAATCATCAGAGACATGGATTGATGAATAAATATTGACTAATTACCCATATGCCTCCAAATAGTTCAATGGCTCTTTTAACCTGAGGGGCCTTGTTAGAACATCTTACCCGAAAGTCAGAACCTCTGACATTGGCCCTTACATACTGTTCTGGTCAAATTTGACACTTGACAGCAGTAAAAACACCCTTAAAGGCCTTTTATTTTTTAAAGCTGAAATTTGATGACTTTTCCTAAAGTGACCCCACAATGCACAAAAATGAAAATATTAAAAAATGTTATACTTTTGTACAGGAGCTACAAATTTTTGTACATTGAGGCTGTTCCAGGTCAAATTTGACCTGTATCTATTGTAATGGATTTTAGATCTCTGAAACATTAATTAAGGATTAATCACCCATTTATTAATGTCAGATAAGCTATTTATGCATTCTAAATAGATCCGTAGTTCAAAATTTGGTATAGACACTTGTTATGAGGGGATTCTTGGGCCAGGTCAAAATTAACCTGGACCAACTGTGAAAGAATAGAATATGAACAGTATGTAAGGGTTAGAGTACTGTTAGTACTGTACTGCTCTCAATTTCAGATTAAATTTTGTTTTATTTACATAGATATCTTTGTGTTATCAAATAGGCCTGGAGAGTCTTGTTAGACATTTATCTTAAATATTTTCACAGGTTTACATATCACACTCATGAGACATTTTATGACAGCTGTCAGTATAAAGCTTATTAATGTACATCAATATGGAAATGACTTACCTGGGCAAGTTCCAGGTACATTAACACTTCTCCATCAATATCAACACCTTCCTTTTCAGCTTTTAGCAAGTCCTCCACAGCATATTGTTCTGCAAAGGAGGAAATGTGAAACTGTGTAACAGTAATGGATAATAAAGCATAAAATTGTTCCTAGTAAGACTAGAATGCAATATATTAAATTCATTGTATCAAATTATTCTGAAATGCTCCCATCCAGCACATGGCATTAAGGAAGTCATTTTGTTTTTAAATCTCTTGGGACAAAGAGTGGAGGGGTAAAAACAAAACAGAAGCTATCTATAAAGTAGGAGTTTAAAAAAAATACTGAAACCGGATTAAAGCTTTGAATTCTTTCTTCAAGATTGGTGAAAACATTGTAGTGCTGCATTTTAAAGTGAAATATGTATTATGTATGTGGAACTAATAATTTTGACTTGTTGAAAATGTGAAAATGGAAGATTGCCATTATTTTTAAAAATTCATTACCAGAATTATTTCAATTACATACCAATTTCTTAATGATTCAAAAAGGATGAAACACTTATGAAATGTCAAGTTCTGAAGCAAAAATCTGCCCCTATCTACCATTAGACAAAACAGCACCCCAATTACCTACAAATCAGGTAAGTAAACAGCCCATGCACACCAGGCAGAGAATTGAGGGATATAGACCATATATAGTCAGGTGTGCAGTTTAAATCAGCATCATGGGCCAAAGGGACTGTTCTTGCATTGTACTATTAAGTTGTCTGTTTATGTAAAATTTGGGAAAATAATTTAAACAGGATAGAGGCATCAAGGGTCTCAGAGAACAGGCTCACAAATCATCTTCTATTCACATGCCTTTAATGTAGTAAATGCAAGTCGAGAAACTTGACAGGGGCAATATTAGTCTAAAAGTACCAAAACCATTGGAAAATTATGACCAAAACAAAATAATTCAATATAAGTTATATTTAACACATTGCATCTTGCTTGTATCATACTACTACACTCTGTATACTTGTCTTTACGATAAAGAATCAGGCACTGAGAAACAGAACCATGATAAAAATGTTTGCAAGATATCAGGAAAAACAAAACAAGCTGAGGATCTTTTTTCCCTGAAAAAGGCCAAAGTGTCCTGATAAAAGTCCTTGAAATAACAAAGGGGTTCAGGCAAGGTAGGTGTAAAGAACACGGTATATTCCTACATGGATAATCTAATAAAATAGAGACCATAAATGTGGAAGTCACATAATTCTACGAAGAAACTTACAAGGATTATCTTCAGTGGAAGTACTTTAGATTCTGTTACATGTGGCCATGGAGTTGTTAAGCAGAAAGTTAGAGAGGATAGAATAAGCATGCAAATGATGTATTATACTTGTATCCATCCATTAAAATCATTAATCTTTCAATTGATGGGTTAAATACAAAGTCCACAAGTGAACTTAACAAGATTCCCAATAGTGCATGGGCTGTTCTCAAGCAATGAGCAGACTAAAGGTTGATTGTCTGCCTCTTGTTGTAATTCACATCTCAGATGTTGGTTGCATAGCTATGTTTCAACCACACAGTCTGCTCAATCAACTTGAGTAATATTGATGTTTACAGCCTTTCAGGCACTAATCCTCCTCTGCCCCAGCATGGATTTGCTTATTACCCTAATGCTTGTGTTGACACCACTGAATAGGTCTGTCCATAACTTGTGCACGTCACAACTCCTTGCGAGTAATTGTAGCCATAGTTATAGTTATGACAAAATTTCTCCGCAGTAGTATGACCATGCATATTTCTGGATACATTAAATGAAAAAGTTGGAGGAGACTAATATGAAGCACAGTTAACATGCCTGTACTACAAAGTATGCAATTTGGAAGTATAAGTATCTTCTGACCAATTAGATTTGGTGAATTAGATGTACAGCTGTTGAAAATGGAGATGCAATTTAGAAGCAGTGGCAACACAATATCACAAAATTTCAGACCACAAATACATCTGGAAAAACAGTAGTAAGATGTTCTATCCTCCAGTGAACCACTTGCAACTGGAATAAGCTGAATTTAGATCTCTATTTGATGCATCACTCAGTGTCAGGACCTGAGCATTTTTGTTGCAGCATTTTACTAAACAAGATAAATTGCTACTTACTTCCCTTTGGGAAAAATGATGTAAAATATGTGTTTTTCTAGTTTAGTATCCCTTCTTTAATACTGACCTGTCAGAGCCACAAAACGTGGAAGGCACAGCCTGTTTGCCAGGGCAATTAACTCAATTGGATCAAGCTGTGAATTGAATGAGAATTGGCTGGTGTACAGGTACTCCAGAATTGCTTGCATACAAGCCTTGCTTGTACTGGGGAAGTAGACCTGCAAGTGAAGGCAATGTATTATCTTACAAGAACTTGTTCTCAAATGCTAAATGATCATGTGGTTAATAAGTATTATTAAATATTGATATAAATTTGCAGTGTCCAAAATCTGAATTAAGGTCACTTCACTCCAAATCTGGATGGTTGTGACAGGATACTGTTGTAAATTCATTTTGATCATCTACATTTAGTACTTCATTACATTCACTAACTTTGTTTAATTTGATACAATTACAAAAAAACTATTTGATATGTTTCATTCATGTGTGATAGATTTTGAATGCAGGTCATAAGAGACCTTTTTCAGTTAATACAGCATGGAATACTTTGCACTGAGTAGCTCACGTTTGCTAAACACTCCAGAATAACCAAAAGACTTCCGTTGTAATCTTAGTAAGAAACCACAAGGATACCATTACTCCAACAAATAACCACAGTGGTTCTGAGGGTTAGTCCTTACTTCAAGCTTACAAAACTTCGAGTGCATTCCGTCTGTAATAACGTTAGAGTACAGTGTTCTAAACTTTTTGTTTTAACCTTAGTTCATTTCAGATTTATAGATGCTTATACAATTTCATGTCGATGTGATTGTGTCAGTGCACTGCAATTATTAGAATCATTTTGCTGTATTTTTGTTCTCAAGAGTGTCAAGATTTACACTTAACATTTTATAATAACATTATGGAATTAAATATTCAATCTTCACCACCCCTGCCTCACCCTAAAGGCCCCCTTGAATGGATTAAAACCATTTGCAGATTGTTTTGAGACACTCTGGAAATTTGACCATATAGTCACTGATAATTTCCACATAAATTCATAGGATAATATATTACTTGTATAATACTTCATCTGGCTTGTAACAGAGAAAAGATCTTTGGAACATCTATTGCTGCTAAATCCCATGATGTTAATGGCACACAGAGCTGAATCTTACCACTCCCCTATTGCTAGTCCTCTCCACCAGATACCATGCTCCATGCCTTTCCTCACAATAAACCCTCAGCTTTACCATCACAACTAGGCCTCAGCCATTTAGCCATTGGTCTTCCCAAATTACAACTCAATCCCACAGACTAGGTCTAACACTAAAGAACAGTAATGGATCCACCAAAAGATTGTCGACATGCCTCAGCATTCTCATCAAGACCATTAAGCAATTAAAAAAAAAATCAGGGCATGAATATCACTGATAAGACCAATATTCATTACCCATCCCTAATTGTGACAAGTACATTTTGAATTACTACCGTTCTTTGGTCACAATTAAGGATGGGTAACAATGTTGAATAGGGAATTCCAGGATTTGACACCAATGAGAATTAAGGACTGACAATTATGGCCAAGTCAGGAAACTTAGAGGGGAAAACGTAGGCACCTTAAACCTTGTGTTTTTCTTGCTAAAAACCATTATTGATTTGGCTGTTTTGTCTAGGTAAGAAATGTAACATAATGTAGATAACACACACTGAAGCCATGGTGAGGTACTGATGAGCGAATGAGCATTTTTGATGATTGATGAGCATTGATTAACTGGGCTGCTTTGTTCTGAATGGTGTCCAGCTTCCTGAGTGCTGTTACCAGGCAAGCTGACAGCACTGCATTATTATGATTTGTGGATAGTGAAAAGCTTTGGGGATACACAGAATCAAGTAACTCACAGCAGAACATCTGCTCTATGGTTGATCTAGTGAATGATGAACCCCAAGGTGTTAACAGTGTGAGATTCAGTACCACTGAATACCAGAGAAGATGTTTAGTGTTTGCTTGATGGAGATACTCATGGCCTGGACATTACTTGCCATGTTTTATATTATGGAACACACACAAAATGCTGGAGGAACTCAGCAGGTCAGACAACATCTATGGAAATGAATAAACTGCCAACGTTTTAGGTGAAGACCCTTTAATTTCTGAAGAAGAAACTCAGCCTGGAATGTCAACTGTTTATTCCTTTCCATAGATGATGTCTGACCTGCTGAATTCCTCCAACATTTTTTTGAGAGTTGCTCTAGATTACCAGCATTTCAGGATCTCGTGTATACATTTTATCTCATGCCCAAATGTCGATCTTGCTGCATGCAAGCATGAATTTATAGATTAGCCGAGGAGTTTTAAATAGACTTAAATACTGCCCAGTCAAACTTCCCAACATTTAACCTTAAAGACCAAAATAAAATTAGAAAATGCTAGAAGTATTCAGCAGGGTAGGCAAATCTGTGAAAAGAGAATGATTTAATGTTTCATGTCAAAGGCACTTTGTCATGATTTTTTTCTCCCACAGCCTGACCTGCAGTGAATTTACAGCATCTTTTTTTTTCCCACTGCAGTAGCTGATGGTCCATGGGGCTAGGAGAATGGCTTGAGGTATTCAGGCTGTGAAGTGTAGAAGATGGAATGATTGACCTCCAACAAATTCTATCATCTTCATTTGAGAGGGGAATGATTCCAGCCATTCGAGTGTTTTCCTACTAGTGCGCATCGACTTCAATTCTACCAGAGTTCTCTGGTGCTATATGCTATCATACCATATCATGCTTTCAAATTGTAGTCACTCTTACCTCACTTCTGGAGTCCAGCTCTTTGTTCCATGTATGGACTGTGGCTGCAATGAGATCTAAAGCTAACTTGTCTTGGCAAAACCTCATTAGTTCCCATGCATGCCCATCTAATCATGACTAAGGAGTCAGATAATTCCACCTTCATTTTAATTCAGATTCAGAAATATGAAGCCTTTCTACCTTGAGATTTTGAATAATATCCAGCAAGCTGCAGTGACTTATGGCTGGGCTGTCTGCAGGATTGCACAAGATTAATGAGACTTCAAAAGCCTATGAAAAACTTTCTTGTAATTGATGTAGCTCCAGTCACTAATGAAACACTTTAACAAACAACTTTGAGGAATTAAGGACTGAAACATAATATTGTGCATAAGCTTCAGTGTGCTAATCACAATCAGAAGCTGATTGGATCTCTGTTGAATGAAAAGCTTTATGTATTTATGAAAGAAAATAGGTTGCTGCACTTAAATACTAGTGGAATATGTTACTTTAGATGCTTCTTACACTTGAAAGTACTTCTCTTTTTAAACATATAATTTATCAGTTTCCATGTGTGGTACTACAAGGGGTGATTGATAAGTTCATGGCCTAAAGTAGGAGTCAATTTTAGAAAACCTAGCACATTTATTTTTCTACATAGTCCTCTCCAGCATTTACACACTTAGTCCAGCGGTCGTGGAGCATATGGATTTTGGACCTCCAGTAAGTGTCCACAGCAGGGGTGATTGATAAGTTTGTGGCCTAAAGTAGAAGGAGATGAGTTATACAGCTCTTGTTACATGCACATGCAGTTCAACTCTTTGAGTGATTATGCATAAAGTTTGAAGTTAATAACTCATCAGGGGTGATTGGTAAGTTTGTGGCCTAAGGTAGAAGGAGATGAGTTATTAACTTCAAACTTTCTGCATAATCACTCAAAGAGTTGAACTGCACGTGCATGTATCGAGAGCTGTATAACTCATCTCCTTCTACCTTAGGCCATGAACTTATCAATCACCCTCGTACTTGTCAATGAGTGTACTTATCTTCTCAACACAATGGTATTAGAAGTTGCCCAAGTGTGCCTACAACAATTCCATGGCATAGCAAAAATCAAAGCAATGGTTACTCTTCCTATAACTCCTGGAAATGGTTGCAATTATTTAAACAACTTTTAATGGTCCAGAGGTGAAACGGTCTAAAGTAAGCCCTTTAGAGCTGCAAGCCCCGAGTATAATAATGGGCTATAAGGATTTAAAAAAACTCCATGGTCTATGTGTAAGTACCTCTAATGACATGCCCCTTTTTCCTTTATCTCCTGAAATAGACAGATTCCCATTCAAGAATCAATTTCTCAAGGTCAGGAAATTACTTTCTCGTGTACTTACAACTTGAGAAGAATGTAGTACTACTGCAAGAATCAACAACTCACCAAGCTACAGGCTTCAGAGAGGAAACAGAAAATGGTATTCATCTTACACACCCAGCTATGTCAGTGGTGGTAACAGTGGAAAGCAGCGTGAGGCAATGCCTGGCTGACAACTTGTGGGCATTACAACTGGACTTTATTGAGGAGAAGTTTGATACAATTAGTTTAGAAAAATCAAGTAATCAGAAATACAGCCCTATCTCAGTTACTCTAGCATCTCAGCACTTACCATATGTGATTTTGGTGTAAGATTCATAGCTGACTGGGCACAATAACCAAGTATACACTTTATATCTACAGATTTGCTTAGAAAGAAGGGAACACTATAACAATCAGTTAAGAGATTATTAGTTTCTCCTCAGAGACACACAGGTTAATTGTAGACACATTCACCACAGCGCAAACCACCCAACTCAGATAAGACCAAGACCTTCTTAATCTACATGGGTCAAGATGCTCACAGTATTATTCAGGAAAGTGTTGAAACCATAGCAAAAGATTGTATACGCAATCTAGTTATTAAACTTTCTCAAAGAATAAAGTTATTTCATCAACCAACCTCTTTGGTGGAACTCTCCAGGAAAGATCCTCCAAACATTGCTGCCATCCATTCACAACTGGAAATTAGCAGAGACTTATGGCCATTTATACTCCCATCATCTAATTTAAGAGTTACATCTGCCATTGAAAGTTGAAAAGTGTTAATATTGCAACTGTAAAAGTCTATTTGTAAAGCAGCATAATAATCAGACAATGGCTTTCTTCTTAGCAGCAATGACAAGAGTTAATTGTGTTTTGTATTAGTGCATGCTATAAATGTTTCAGGTCGGCAGCAGTCAGACAACATGGCACCAAGAATAGACGTACTTAAACAAATTACCCTCTCAATATTCCATCCCTTATCATGACTGTCATCTGATACCTCCATTAATAAGGAAGAAGTGGCATTTTTTTTTAAAGACACAAGTGTTTATTTTTGTAAAGGACAATTGTACTGGCAGTTTGTTCAAGTTCACCACTGAACACAAAGTCATAAAATGCTCATTTCAAATAGACTCTGTGCTCAAAAGGCAAACATGCCAAAACAATTTTTGTAAACCCCCAAGGCTATTTCCACTTTAGCTTCATGCATTAAGATTGGATTCAAGACCTATTTTGCTTCAGAACACAGGAGGAAGGACTCCTGCTCTACTTCACTATGGAGTCCACTCAAAGCTCCTATGCAGCAATACTAAGCTTGCAGTGTGAATGCAGTATCTACAAGCAGAACCCTTATGGGAAATTCAGATGAAAAGTATTCCAAGAATAGTAATCCAAAAAATATTGTGCAAGTGTACAGCAAACAAATGAAAGCATTGTGTATTATTTGTTGATCAGAGAACTATGAAGTTGGCAATAGGCTGTTTAAAAGGTTCCAACGTTAATCACAGTACTTTGTACCCCACTGCACAGAAACAGTTTACTCAAAAGGTTAAGAATTAGGATACAAAAAAGCAATTGGTGGTGCTTAAAATTAAAACGGTCAGAATATCCCCCAGCATTTTTGTTTGAAATTAAGTAGATGGTGTTTTTGCTGACTGTTTATCTGAGAAAACTAGATTCATATTACTGTAGTTATATTCAAAACTCTTGAAAAAGCTGCTAAAACAATTTTAAATTAACAGGAATAAAGAGTATAAGTTTAAATTGAGAAAATTACCAGAAAAAGTTCCCTTCGCTAAGCATTCTTTTATCCGGTTCGCTTTCCTGACATGAAATGCTTTTGTGATCTCCTGATTCATAAAGGCTTCTTTATTTTGAATATTTTCAACCATCATACGCAAATCAAAAACTTCCAAAATCTCTGCTATTTGTGCAATTCTCATCAGGTCTTTCTCGTTTTCATCCAACTCTCCTGTGTAAAGGAATCGTAATACAGCTTCATAGGGCCCTGGCTGGATTGATTGGTCCATCCTAACCACTGTAATAAGACCTGTCCTTTTTGTTACAGGGTTCTCCAAGACTTCTTCATGAATATAAGTAAAGGCCTTGCTCCATGAAGATAACTCTTTTCCTGTCTGCATTTCCTTCACTGCAGTGGATTCATCTTCAGGCATGCTCACTTTCAAAATGCCATCACTCTTGGATGCTCTTAGAGTGCAATACATTGAGCTAACACCAACCTCACCACCATCGTCATCTGTATCAAGACTCAAAGTTATCATCAAATGGTCCCAACCCGATTTCACAGGTTTCTCATCATTTGTTTGAGAGTCACCAGATAGGTCCAACAAAAACAGATCATAAAATTTTGATGATGAGGTAGCCAGGTATACTTTGTGAGCATAGATTTTAATCTGGTTCTGAAGTACAAATATAACATCAGCACACAGTGGATTGTTGAGCAGATGGCTAGGTCTAAAAGCACTCACAGGACTGTCTGGAATTTTCATAATTGGGGGTGGTGGTTTAGGTGGCAGGAATGGAGCCTGGAGTAAAGGCTTCTGCACCTTCTTCAAGTGAGATTTCCAGAACTGAAGGTGCCGCCTAGAAATCAGTGCACCTCTGACAGCATTATCGAATACATCCTTGATGCCAAATTGATCAAACACGCTGGTCTCGTAATATGGGATCCCAAGTTCTTTGGCTACCTCTCGGCCTTTCTCAGGAGGTAAAATGTCATTGGGTCTTATTGGTCTAGGAATAAATACAATGAAGTAAATGAATTGGCAAAACAACATCAATTCCACTTTGAGACATTTCTAATCTGACAAGAATATATTAAACAGCAAACTTTTCTTTACTTACAGTGACTCGAACTTAACTCTAAAGGCAGCAACTACTGCATCAATGAAAGTAATTTTCATAGCATGCCTGAGATATGAAGTTTTGGAATGTGAGCAGATCATTTCACTTCTGGCAAACTGTGCTATATAGTACACAAACATTAAGTACTGACAACAAAATTTGGATCTGTTATAAGCAGAAATAATTTTACGTGTCTCAATCAAAGAATACCCATTATGAAACCTGACAGATTCAGTGCCAAGCTCACTCTTATGCAACCATCTTTTAAGATTTGTTTTCATCTGCAATTGCTTGGATGCACAATGTTAGAATGTTGGCACAAGAACTCAATTAAAATTGCTGTGGAACTTAAAGATTTATCAGATTCTAATTAGAGGCTCATGTTTTTAAATGTTTCTACAGCTTTAAATTGCAAATTGGGCAATGAATTTGGTTTTACCTGACAATTTATCATTGTTACATTTTATTTAGAAAATTTCTTATGATTATGGAATTTATCAATTAAGCCAATTATTGGGGATTCGTTTAATTTTACTAAGAATCAGCTCAATGAGTACTATGCAGGAATTTTAAACCAAAGTATAATACATGTATAAAAATGACATAAAAAGCAAAGCAAAATTATATAGAAATGACCAGTCTAATCAGTCTACTGGTGTTTAGGCTCCACGGAAAATGCAGTTTTAATCACTTGTCAAATACACCCTTAAAGGGATTGGGTTTATCTTATAAGAGCACTAAGTATGCAGTTTATTGCATTAACTATTCAGATTAATTTCTTTATTGCACCTACAACTAAATGAATGTCTTGATGTACACATGATAAATTAATCACAGTTTAAATAGGTAGTGCAATAAACTTATTTTTACCACGCTAAAGCAGCAAGTCTGTTCTCCTTATATGAAGTATACATTGCTTAAGAATTTTAACCTGACAGCAATGTGGGCATACAATACAATGGAAAGGGCATAGTTTATAAACTAAAAATGTATATTTGTTGTCCAAAATACAAATATAATAATTATATTAACATATAGGTAAAAGAAAAGATTCAAGACAAAAATCATGCCAGGAGAAATGATTTGAGAATGCTGGCAGCATTTGCACAGTAATGCACAATCAGAAGTAGGTAAAGAAAACAGCATCATGGAAAAAAATTAAACATAGAGCAATGAAGCATTTAAGGAACATTACCCAAGGGATAAACCTGAAGTTCAAATAAACCAATATTAACTGTAAAAACCAATGATCTCATAAACACATCTATTTGTGAATGTGCAATATCATTCTATCGTCGTTGAAAAATATGCCTACGTAAACGACTTAAAAGCCGAGTTGGAAACAATAACATTGTGATGAGTTAGAATGACAAAAATGCATAGCTAAAATACACACATTGCACGAAGTTTTAGGAGGATTTCTCAATACTGATGCTCTCAGGTTATTATTAATACAAACCTATATACAATATCATCAGCATTTTCATTAGTGAGTTTCAACTGACATAAGGCACCTAAAATATATACTAAAATGTAGGGGTGAATTCTCACTCAAGACCTTATCACTAGAAAATGACAGAGCTTTCAGAACAGATTCTCCAAAGCAGAAATCAGAGGTAGAATTATATAGCACAACCATAATTGAGTTCCCTATCTGGTCTTGTAAAAGTTAACATTGTGTTAAAATGTTCATCACTTCAGTTTATCCATCCCGTTAGAAAATTTGTGCCAATTATTCTAAAAGGCTCCATCCTATTTCCTCAGGAATGTTGTGGCTTGTGCCTTCCAGCTCTTACAACAGAGTAAATATGTTTCTCTTCAGATCAATAAAATCCACCACAAAACTGATTCTTTGTACAACCTTCAATGAACCCCTCAAGTTGGACCAATGTCATCGTTCACTCTAAATGACTGCACAGAACTTGTGCAGCAAATAAAAATTGTGTTCCTGATGTGTCCCAAGGCTAACTATCCATTGCAACTGCTTCAATGGCCTTAGTTCTATCATAAAATCAAAAGTGGATACAGGTCCTCCCCAGCTGGGAGACTGGCAGAATGGATTTGCCAGCTGCTAACGAGCTGTAGGCAGTTCCTGCTATAGGGGGACTCAGTTTGTGGCCACATTTCTAACTTGTGCGGTTCAGGTTATGAACTGTTCACATGAACTAAATCCTGTGAAGACCTACATAGTTACTGATAATTGCACTCTATTTAATTCCACTTACACAGGGGTTCCCAACCTGGGGTCTGCAGACCCCTTGCTTAATGGTTTTGGTCAATGACATAAAAAATGTTGAGAACTCCTGTACAGCTTGAACAATCTACCATTCTATATAACAGGTATTCAGGTTTTGACTGATATGCGGCAAGTAGTATTTATGCCAGACAAGTCAGGCAATGAATTATCTTTAAAGGAATTTAACCACTGCCTTTAATGTTCTACGGGATTAATTCGGCCAGAAACATATACTGGAGTTATCCAGGGTCTGTAATGGTTTTTGTTGTATATTCAATTACTAAGCTATACACGATTTAATTTCTAAATTTTCAGATCATAAAACATGAAAGAACAGAGGGGACCACAATAATGGTCTTCAATAAGATATAGATAGGATGGTGTAATAGCTGGCAGATGAAATTTAAGGCTGGGTAACAAGAATGATAAGTCATTACAAACAAGAGGGTGTAATACTAAGAAGATACGAAAACTCATTTAAGGATATGAGTATTAGTCATCAAAAGTACCAGGGCAGAGACTAAAAAGTAATGGAGAGGACATGGCATTTTTTATTAAAGGACTGGGTTGGCTATGACATGGGTATTATGTCCATTTCCGAGTGTCACACTTTAGGAAAGATGGTGAGGCTTAAGAGTAGAGGTTTATGAGGGAAGTGCAAGACATATATTCCAAATAAGAAGAAATTTTCAAAGGGAAGAAGGTAACTACCTTGGCTAACAAGTGAAGTCAAAAGCCAAAGTAAAAGCAAAAGAGAGGGCATACATGAAGGCAGAGCTAGTGGGAAGATAGAAGATTAGGAAGCTTTTAAAAACTTGCAGAAGTAAACTAAGGAGGTCATTTGGAAAGAAAAGATGAATTATGAGAGGAAGCTTGCAACTAATAAAGATGATACTAAAAGCTTTTGTAAGTAAGCGGTAAAAGAGAGTCAAGGGTAGATATAGGACCAATACAAAATGATGCTGGAGGTATTGTAATGAGAGATGCAGAGATGGTAGAGGAACTGAAAGCGTATTTTGCATCAGTCTTCACAGTGAAAGATGTCTGCAGTACACCGGACATTCAAGAATGTCAAGGGAGTGAAGTTTGTGCAGTGAAAATTACGACTGAAAAGGTGCTTAGGAAGCGTAATGGTCTGAGGGTGGATAAATCTCCTGATCTGATGGAATGCACCCTCAGATTCAGAAGAAAGTAGAGATTGTGGAGGCATTAACGATGATCTTTCAAGAATTGATAGATTCTGGCATTGTACCGGATGACTGGAAAATTGCAAATGTTACTCTGCTATTTAAGAAGGGTGGAAGGCAGCAGAAAGAAAAATATAGACCTGTTAGCCTGACATTAGTGGTTGGAAAGTTGTTGGACTAGATTGTTAGGGATGAGATTAGAGTACTTGGGGGCACATGACATGACAGGCCAAAGCCAGCATGGTTTCCTGAAAAGAAAATCCTGCCTGACAAACCTACTGCAATTCTTGGGAGGAAGTTACAAGCAGGGTGGACAAATGAGATGTGGTAGACGTCCTGTACTTGGATTTTCAGAGGGCCTTTGACAAGGTGCCACACATGAGGCTGCTTAGCAAGATAAGAGCCCATGGAATTACAGGGAAGTTACTAGCATGGGTGGAGCATTGGCTGGTCAGCAGAAAACAGAGTGCAAATAAAGGGATCCTATTCTGGCTGGCTGCCAGTTACCAGTGAAGTTCCACAGGGGTCGGTGGAAGGAATGCTGCTTTTTACAACGTATGTCAATGATTTGGACTACGGTATTAATTGATTTATGGCTAAATTTGCAGATGATACAAAGATAGGTGGAGGAGCAGGAAGTGTTGAGGAAACTGAGAGCCTGCAGACAAACTTAGATATTTAGGGGAATAGGCAAAGAAGTGGCAAATGAAATGCAATGTTAGAAAGTGTATGGTCGTGCATTTTGGTGGAAGAAATAAATGGGCAGACTATTATTTAGATGGGGAGAGAATTCAAAATGCAGGGTTGCATTTGGAAGTACTTGTGCAAGATACCCTAAAGATTAGCCTCCAGGTTGAGTCAGTGGTGAAGAAGGCGAATGCAATGTTGGCATTCATTTCTGAAGGTATAGAATATAAGAGGAGGAATGTGATGTTGAGGCTCTATAAAGCACTCGTGAGACCATACTTGGGAGTATTTTGTGCAGTTTTGGGCTCCTTATTTTAGAAAGGATATACCGACAATGGAGACGGTTCAGAGAAGATTCACAAGAACGATTCCAGGAATGAAAGGGTAACCGTATGAGGAATGTCTGGCAGCTCTTGGGCTGTATTCCCTGGAGTTCAGGAGAATGAGGGGGATCTCATAGAAACATTCCGAATGTTAAAAGGCCTGAACAGATTAAATATGGCAAAGCTATTTCCCATGGTAGGGGATTCTAGGACAAGAGGGCACGACTTCAGGATGTCCTTTTAGAACTGAGATGCGGAGAAATTACTTCAGTTAGAGGGTGGTAAATCTGGAATTTTTTGCTATGAGCGGCTCTGGAGGCCAAGTTGTTGGGTGTATTTAAGGCAGAGATAGATAGGTTCTTGATTAGCCAGGAGATCAAAGGGTATGGGGTGAAGGCAGGGGAGTGGGGATGACTGGAAGAATTGGATCAGCCCATGAATGAATAGCAGAGCAGACACGAAAGGCCAAATGGCCTACTTCTGCTCCTATATATTATGATCTTGTGCATGAGAATCTGAATCTATAAAAATATGTAGGAAACAGAGTGGATTGAGAAACCATATCCTTTAGTAGAAGAACCAAGAATGAGGGTACAACAAAAGAACTAAATGTGACATGAGGATTTAGTTCTGAAAATGTGAATGGTTAGGGTCTCGAATGCACTGCAGGAGTTATATTCAAAAGGGAACTGGATCAATATCCAAAAAGAAAGAAAGAAGCGAATGAAGAAGAACTAACATGATTGCTCCTGCGTATGGCTAGTACAGATTTGACATTTCAAATGATCTCCTTCCATCATGCCACTATTTCAAGACTCCAAACTCCCTGCCATTATTGAGTCAGATTCTGTATGATCTCGGCCCTTTATTATCCCTATGGCTGTGTTTACTTTTTTTGTGATGAAGCTGTCTTTTTAAATGCTGCAATCTGTAAACAGTAACTCAAAATAAACAATCAGAAACTCAGGATACAGATGAGGAAATATTTATTTAACCAGAAAAAAGTGTATCTTTATATGTCCTTACTTAGGAGCTTTGGATGCTGGAAAAAAAAAGTGAACACTACCTCATTTTTTTGAAAATTTCTGTTTTTGCACTAATATGTACATTTACTGCAATTCAGTTTTTTCCCCCTTTATATTTATCAGAGGATAGTGGTCAAGCTCCATTAAAAAAAAGTTCACCCTTACTTACAAACGATTTCCTGGTCTTGTCACTTCTGATCAAATTTCATTTCTAAAACCCTTTGTGTTGTGTTCCTCCAATTCTTGTCTTAAACAGTTTCATTATTCATCGTTACAACATAAGCAGCCTAGCCTTCTGAAATCCTCTCCATTTCCTTTACTATGCTTCTTCCTAAAATTTACCAGTTCAGCTCTTCAAGCTGATGATTATGTAAGTTAATGTAGTATTTCTTTAATATAGTGGTTCTGTGAAGCACTTTTGGTTGTTTTGGAGTTCAGTGAATACAATCTCATTGTTACCGGACAGAAAAACAGTGAGAGAACAGATAATAACCACCACTGCTATTTTGTAATCTTTTAGAAACAATGTTTAGAGATTTAGCCAAATTCTAGTTACACACCAAAAACAGGAAACATTAGCTACGATGCTTTCACATTGAAAAAATCATTTTCAGAAACACTAATTTTATTTTTCTTATTTGCAATGGTGACTACAGGTTTAAAAAAAAAAAGACCTGCTGCAGAATGCAATTATTTTGGACAGGAGAGCATAGGTAAGTACATGATAGAGTGCAGACTGTTATTTGAAAAGGTTCATAGAAACACAGAAAACCTACAGCACAATACAGGCCCTTCAGTCCACAATGCTGTGCCAAACATGTACTTACTTTAGAAATTATCTGGGGTTACCCATAGCCCTCTATTTTTCTAAGCTCCACGTACCCATCGAGGAATCTCTTAAAGACCCTATCGTATCTGCCTCCACCACCGTCACTGGCAGCCCGCTCACGCACTCACCACTCTGTAAAAAACTTACCCCCGACATATCCTCTGTACCTACTTCCAAGCACCTTAAAACTGTGCCCACTCGTGTTAGCCATTTCAGTCCTGGGAAAAAGCCTCTGACTATCCACACGATTAATGCCTCTCATCATCTTAGGTTCCTAAATATTAGAAGGATGATCACCAATTTTTAGCTTTTGTCTTCAGTGAAAGACAAATGCTTTAATTTGTCACATACAGAAATGCAGTTGACTGTGATGCCAATAGTAATCTCAGATAAACAGTCGTATCGCCTTGTTTGAGGGCTAAGAATAATTTCAAAACTCATGGGAGCAGATGAGAAGAAATCTTTTTGGATTTTCAGAAATTGCCATGAGAAAAATTAATTCAGATAGGTTTTTTTTTGAGTATTTTATAACTAGATTTTACTAAGACAATGTGCAAAGCAGTCAAGCAATCTTTTGGCTATTTGACACATGCACATGCATGTTCCTGTTGCCACCCCAGACAAAAAAAACACCATTTTGCACATATATCTTGCAAGCTAAAACAAAAAAAGCACACATGCTACAAACAGAAGTTACTTACCAGTTTTAAAATCTATTATGGATGGCAAATTTAGTGGATATTTTGGCTATATCTGATCTTTCAAATTCCAGTCTGCACATTGCGTATTTACCCAATAAATGCCAGACAAAAGATGGACAAAAAAGTGAGCAAGAAATATATGTCCATCTGAACAGTTGAGCTATTCACCAAATATAGCTACCAAGATCATAATACCAGTAACACAACTTATCTTGCTTTGTCTTTCTCCACCACTCACTGAAAAATCATGCATGAGGCAAATTTATAAACAAAAAGTACTGGTATCTGATGCCAGATTGATGGGAAGCCTCAGTTATTTTAAAAATAGACCTCAAGACATTCCTAGCATTTTAATACAGTCTTGTGGAGTATGAGGAAGAGGATCAGATGAACCAACAATACTTGCCAGCTACTGTGAACTACAGTAGAAAACATCTGTTCCTCCAGCTCTTATGAAGAACTCCATACCGCTTGCTAGTTCAGGGGTGGCAAACCTACAGCATGCATGCCCAATATGGGACACAAAATTTCTGTTGCCATGCAGCATGCTGTGCTGCCCCTTAATTCTTTAAAACTCAACATAATAAAAAAAACATTCATTTTCTTTACTGACAAATGAAGCAGTGATTTTTTTTAACAACCTGAGAACAGTGAGATATTTTCACAGGAAACGTCCCACACTGGATGAATGCAAGAACACCTGATGTTGGATGATACATTTAAAAATCATCACAGACCAGTATACATATCAGTATCTGGATAGTAAGCAGTCACAATAATATATTAGGAAATTATATTTTTTTTCATAAAAGGATATTAATAATGTTTGAATAGACTTTTCAGAAATATTTCATTTATTTCAATCTATTTTTGGTATACTTTAATTTATTAATATGAAAACTATGAATACATACAAATAAGCAACAGGACTCAACCGTTTTTCTTATTAAAAAGTCCATAATTATTCTTACTTATTCATTAACCAATGATAATCTCCACTCAAAATTACCATGGCATTCGAGAGAATTTTTTCTTATAAAGGTTATTGCCAATTTGGGCACACGCTCTCAAAAAGGTTAACACTTTTATGTTAGCTATTGAGAGTGCCCAAAATTGCTCACCTTCCCTTTAATTCCCAAGTTCAGATCTACATAACATCTGCTAGGTCAGAGAAATGTCAAAGCCTGCTGTTGTAAATATTTGCTGTTGCTTAAAAGGACCCACTGTTTTAAAGGGCAGAAACTCCCATTGATTACAAAAATGCTTCTTGGTTATAACTAAAATGATGGCACAATTGACTGCATCGATGAATGGTAAAGGTAGTAATAAGAAAACAATGCTGCACATTAATCTGTATGCAGAGAATTTGAATAAAGGGCCAGGTATGTCCACCTCAGGAAATAATCTCTCTTATTTCAATTCATATCCCACTTCAAATAAATAGCTTTTTCAAACTGATCCCCATTCTGTATTTACAGCTAAAACAATATACAGTTGGCCCTCCTTATCCACGGATTCAACCAACCGCGGATCGGGAAAACAACGGAAGTTCTCTCGCCAGCACTCGTTGTTTGAGCATGTACAGACTATTTTTTCTTGTCATTACTCCCTAAACAATACAGTATAACCACTATTTACATAGCATTTACATTCTATTAGGTATTATAAGTAACCTAAAGGTGATTTAAAAGTACAGGCAGTCCCCAGGTTATGAACCAGTTCCGTTCCTGAGTCCGTCTATAAGTCGGATTTGAAGTCGGAACAGGTACATCCGGTATTATTTAGCATCAGTTAGTCAAACGTTTGTCTTATTACATAGTATATATTTTACCTTTCTATGCATATAAAACACAAGAAACGTTATGTATTTCAATAATTAAACCACTGCATTGCTCAGTAATAATTGTAGCTTTCATCGGGGCAGGGCCTTTCACATGCTCCATTAAAATTGTTCCGATCGTTGACTGACTGCCCCGATCATTGGAAAAGCTAACACTTTTCCAATGATCGATGGCATTTCACCTCTTTCCAATCGCTTTATTACTTTCACTTTATTTTCAAACGTGATTGCGATTATTTTTGTGAACAGAAACACTGCGGATTCAGAGCTGCGCCAGGTCCTAAAGTCCACTGCACTGAGAGAGGTTAAATAAGGGACTTGAGCATCTGTGTTTTTTGGTATCCGTGGGGGGTCCCAGAACCAGTCCCCCCCCTGTGGATGAGGGCCAAATGTATCACATATTCAATGATAATTCAAATGAATTATTAGCAAGATCATCTAAAATTGATGGCCTTGTCGTATCCTGCAACAAATCTATAACCACCCTCATGTTTGCTGATTAGTATTGAGAGTTGAATATTGAACTGGGGTTGAGGAGGAGGTGGAAAAAGGATCAGCCATGATTGAATGCTGGAGCAGACTGGATGGACCAGATGGCCTAATTCTGTTCCTATGTGTTATGGTCTTAAAATGAAAAGAAAGACCCTTGCCAATAACAATGGAGGAGGGGGGTGGAGGGTAGAGTTGAGGAGGAGAAAAATAGAAAACAGTAGGAGTGAAGTAAATCTGTGCAATTAGGTTACACAAAGAACCACACAATCTTAGACATTAATTTGAAAAAGGTAATATTTACACTCATTTGCCAAAACATCTATCCTTGCTAGTCCCCTTCATCAACTCAGACAAGAAATGTTAGAGCAGTTGCACCAACATTAGATTCAAAAGGGGTGTCAATTCCAAACATTAGATTCAAAACAGACCTAAAGCATGTCTGAAATAATTTCAATAGTTTATCTTGCACTGCTAACACTCAATTGAAAAGCTCTCTTGTACAAATTTACCAGATTGTGATTAAACAGAACAGGATTTAGGTTCTGCAATTGATTACAGAATGATCAAAGCAAGAAGGAGACCATTTGGCTTGCTGAGTTGTATTTGCTCCATACAAGAACGTCAGTTAATTGCTCTCCTCTGCCTTCTACTCATTGCCCTACACCTGTTCATTCAGGTATTTATTCAGTTTTTCTTTGAATAGTACAAATTATATTTTTCCCCACTACCACCTTTAAGTTTGTAACCACTCTAAGTAGAACAATTTTCCTCCTCAGCTTTAGAACTTGTACCTTCACTTTATAACCATTGGTTTTGACCTTAGCCACCACCAATGGAATTTTTTTCTCTTTCTACTTGGCAATACACTTACTGATTTTGATCAGACTATATTAAATACCTCAAACAGATACTCTTACAACCTCCTCTATTCTCAAGAACAAACCCAGCTTCTTTAGTTTTTTCTTATAATTAAAGTCTCTCAGCCCAGAATCATTTTAGTCAACAACTTCTGCATGCTCTAAAGCTCTAGTGGTGTCCAGAAATGACACAATAAGCCTGTGGCTGCCAAATTAGTGTTTTGATAAACAATTAAATTGACTTTATTGGAGTTCATGTCCTTAAATTATGACCCAAGATTCTCCAAGCCATTTCAACCACCTTCTCCATCTGCTCTAACACTTCTGACAAAACTTTGCATATTTCAACATATCTCTCTGAGCTTCTACTATTTAGAAGAAAGCCCTGTAATTTAATTGCTTTTCATTCTTTCTGCCAAAATAAACATTTCACATTCTTCAGTATTAGATTTCATCTTTCACCTTTTCTGTAAACCAGCCTGGTCTATATATCCCTTAAGTCTATTACTATGCTCCTCACCAGCATGCATCATCTGCAAATTTAGAAACTGTACTCATACACCTGTCATTATGTACTAAGAAAAGCAATGGTTGTAGTACTGACCCCAGAAGAACTTCACAGTACAATTCCTTCTGGTCTGTTAAAACAAATCTTTCACATTCTCCTGTTGGCCAATTTCTATTTATGCTGCCACAAGCCCTTTTTATTCTATGGCTTTCAATCTTACTGAGAAGCCGATCTTGTGGCATTTTAATCAAACATCTTTGGAAATACATACATCAGCCCTCTCAAAATTCTTTACAAGTTAGGCATTGGCTTTAACAAATTAATTCTGGTTTTCTTGGTGTTCACCTGGTGGAGAATCTCACCTGGTCCTTCAACATCAGCTCCATAGCAAAGAAAGCCCAGCAGCGTCTCTACTTCCTGCGAAGGCTAAGGAGAGTCCATCTCCTACCCCCCATCCTCATCACATTCTACAGGGGTTGTATTGAGAGTATCCTGAGTAGCTGCATCACTGCCTGGTTTGGAAATTGCACCATCTCGGATCGCAAGACCCTGCAGCGGATAGTGAGGTCCGCTGAGAAGATCATCGGGGTCTCTTTTCCTGCCATTACGGACATTTACACTACACGCTGCATCCGTAAAGCAAACAGCATTATGAAGGACCCCACGCACCCCTCATACAAACTCTTCTCCCTCCTGCCATCTGGGAAAAGGCACGGAAGCATTCGGGCTCTCACGACCAGACTATGTAACAGTTTCTTCCCCCAAGGCATCAGACTCCTCAATACCCAGAGCCTGGACTGACACCTTACTGCCCTATTGTCTTGTTTATTATTTATTGTAATGCCTGCACTGTTTTGTGCACTTTATGCAGTCCTGGGTAGGTCTACACAAAGTACACTGCAGATGCTGTGGTCAAATCAAGACATACAAAAAAGCTGGATGAACTCAGCAGGTCGGGCAGCATCTGTTGAAAGGAGCAGTCAACGTTTCGAGCCGAGTCCTGACGAAGGGTCTCGGCCCGAAACGTTCACAGCTCCTTTCAACGGATGCTGCCCGACTTGCTGAGTTCACCCAGCTTTTTTGTACGCCTGGGTAGGTCTGTAGTCTAGTGTAGTTTTTTTCTGTGTCGTTTTTTTACATAGTTCAGTCTAGTTTTTGTACTGTGTCATGTAACACCATGGTCCTGAAAAACATTGTCTCGTTTTTACTATGCACTATACCAGCAGTTATGGTCGAAATGACAATAAAAAGTGACTTGACTTGACTTGATCAATCTACACTTATCCTGATTATTCTGTCCTCGGTTAGCATTTCTAGACCTTACACTCACCACTAAGGTTAAATTTGCCTGCACCATTCTTATTTCGAACAGAGCCTCTGCAATGTTCTAACTTACTTGCCTTAACAACCCTGATTGTAACTGTACCAGGTGATTAATCCAGGCAATTAAGTGCAGTTCACTTTTCTAGTAACTTAACTATCAATCTACAGCTCGCATTAAACCTCAAATATATCTTCCCTGACCCTTCAGCATCACCTTCCTTGATGAAGAATGATGTTTAGTCATTCCAACAATGCCCTCTATCTCCAAGAACAGTTTTGTGTCTTGGTCTCTAATCTGCCCCAACTCTCCTCCTATAAGCTATGATCTGGGTTCAGTCCTGTACCCCAATGCAGTTCTGTGTGAAGCTTGCATGTTCTCTGTGTGGGTTTCCTTTGGATGCTCTGGTTTCCTCCCATGAATCAAAGATGTGAAAATTGGTAGGTAAACTCCCCCCATGTGTAAGTGAAAGGCAGAATATAGTGGAGGAATAGATGACAATGTGAAGAAAATAAAACAGGATAAATGTATGATTAATGCAAATTGGCAACTGGTGGTCAGTGCAGATCTGGTTCACCAAAGGTCCCGTTTCTATTTTGTATCTTTCTCACTTATCTTGTTCACATGCCCACACAACCAGGCTGAGTACCGAAAATTCAGGTAGGAAATAAGAAATGATAAGCAAATACAGTGCCTGAAGAAAGCTACCTAAAAAAGGAATGCAGAATATTCTCGCTCATAAATAACTAGGCATTCTATGGAATGCTGTGTTTCCTCCTTTTTTTCCTATCCATTTGGTCATCTTTGGAAATCCCTATCCTCCTCTCTCACAAGAATGCACTTAGACCCTACTGATTCCAATTTAGCTGGGCAGATCTATTCTCATCCATTGAAAACAACTCTTCAATTATTTTCCAGGTGCTTTCCCGCTAGTACTTGGGTCTGGCTTATTTCTCAGAACCAAGTCCAACAATGTCACCTTCCTCAATGCACTAGTACAGTGATCAAATAAGAAAGTTTGCTCTCTTGCACATACTTCAGGAACACCTTGTCCTATGTTGCTGCAATACCCATCTATATTTGGATAGCTGAAATCTCACTTGACTCTACTGTATAGCTTTTGTATTTGCACTGTTTCTCAACTCCAGTTAAATTTTGTTCATTTCGATGCAATATTTTCCTTAATCAGTACAGTTATTATTTCTTCTAAATTTCCTGATGACTTTGCATCCAAAAACCTTCAGGACTTTTTCCAAGCCAGTCTCTTTTCACCATGAAATTATAATCCCATATGGTTAAATGAACTTTGCTAGCCTTGTTTAATAGACCTCATGTTGTGGCATATGTGCATTATAAACCGATGTTGAACTTACTTGTATTCTTAGTCTGGTTCTATTTTAAAAATCTCCACCACCTGTCCACAGCACCATTTATCTTTCCCAAAAGTTCTAACCCTCCCCCCCCCATATCTTTCCTCCTTTATAATGTTGGCTTCTTGTGTGCAAGATAAATGAGCTTAAACTCTTAAATTACATCCCACCATACTAATAAACCTTCCTACATGGATATTGCTCCCAACTCTGTAGATATGAAATCTGTGCAGGCTTAAAGCTCCAGTCTTCCACAAAACTGGTAATAATATCATTGGATCTAAAATGTTCCTGCACTATCACCAACAATGTGTTTATCTGAAATGTCTTCCTTTTTTATACTTGCCAGTTTCTGGCTTTGCGAATACTCTAGAAATTATGTTTGAAATTCTGCTTCTTGATTTTTTTCCTAATTTCTTAAAATTAGCTGCAGTACTTCATCCCTTTCTTATCCTAGGACACTGGTACCAAGATAGACCACAACTTCTACCTGTTCACCCTCTGCTTCCCAAATGTTTTGCAGCAACTTGGTGACAAGCTTAATCCTGGCACAGGGGAAGCAACATGCCATCCTGGAGTCATTCTCATCAACACTGAAACAGCAGCCTGACTTAACTTTATAATTCTCTACTACTATTATCGTTTTGCACTCTCTTCATTCCATGTACAGTTGAGGAACCCATGATGCTATGGTCTTGGCTCTGGTTACCTTTTTTCCAACCGGTACTTAGAATTGAATACTAGTTAGAGAATAAAATTCCCTCAGGCATCCCCTGAATCCGTCTACCTCCTTCACTTGGCAGTCCCCAGTCTTTCTCTGCCTGAATGAGAATTCTGGAGTAACTTGCTGTTAAAATGTGCAAAACAGAAAACACTGATCTCTGGATAGTTTTTGCTGATGTCGTCTGCTGCTCAAGGTCAACAATGTGAGTTCTGCAGATCTGAGGCAGCTTGCTCAGCCTCCATTCAATGATCTTACTCAACAGAACAATATCACTCTTAGCTTGCTTGATTTTCTACTTAACTAGAAGAAAATGTTAAACTCCCCTGCTTTGTTTAAACTCAGCAACCTTCTGCTTCCCATACACCTTTTAAACTTACTACCAATTTAGTGATAAAATTCCTGTCTTCCCCACTAATCTTTTGCCATAACAAGGATGACTATTCCTGCAAGAACAGAATATGTGCCTTTGTTACATTCACACCTTTGCCTTCTTACTTCTACTTCCCACTTCTCCAATCTTCACTTACTTCCATCTTGGGGTTTTTTTATTGCCTTATTTTACTAGTCTTAATATTTTTTATTCCATTACTTAATATTTGTGTTACCAGCCTTTCTATTTTTTCTAGCTTTTTGTTAATAAAAAACTGCCTGTAGGCTATTATTAGATGCCAACCTGATAGTCTCCATTTATCATCATTTTATTGAGTTTTTTTTTTAAAAAGGTACTCACCTCTTTTCTAGTTTTTAAAAGTGCCATGGTCTATACCTGAAACTGAATCTAATTATTTTCTTATGCTGTTGGAACTTATATTGTCAGCAAATTTTGTTTTTTTTCTATAAGACTTCACATATTTCACTTAGTCGAATGTCCTGACCTGAATAATTGGTAGCTAGAAAATAAATCTAGGGAATGGTAGTGGATTTAACACTTAACAAAGAATCTTCTGACCTAGAACCAGGAACCTGACATGACAGGTTTATTAATCTCAGAACACCTTAGAAAATTCATGCTCAGAATGTGACCTCATTCAGATATACCAGTTAATGCCACATACATATATAGACACTGCTAACCAGGAATAAAAGACTAGATTACAGCAAAAACAAACTGGTGAAAATATACACTGCTCGGGAGTCTTGCAATGAGTTCTGATCTTGGCACAATGGAAAAATCTATGCCCTAGAGGAATGCAGAAACTTACCACTGGGGAGATAGCTAATACCTGGTGACAGTAATGAAAGTCTCCAAAAGCTTGGAACTTATCTTGCACCAAAAGGAGTCATAAATGAAAGTCATTTTATGGAGGTGTACCAAAAGTAGAAAAGACAAGGTAAATTCAGTGAAATATTTCAGTTAATCTGTGACTACCAAATAGGAGCATAGACTAACACTGGCGTGTGGTGGTCAATGTGGATTCTAACGACTGAAACGCCTGTTTCCATGCTGTATTACTGATTAAAGATAAAATTATAAATATTACCTTTATTTGTCACACGTACATTGAAACATACAGTGAATTGTGTTGTTTCTTTCAACAACCAACATAGCCTGATGATGTGCTGGGGGCAGCCTGTAATGTCACCATGCTTCCAGTGCCAACACAGCATGCCCACAATGTTTTGCCAAACCAAGCAAATTAGTAATCAAATGACAAATGGCCAACTAATCTTTTACCTAAACTATGTCCATACCTTTCCATTTTCCTCACATTCATGTGTACCTAAATGTCTCTTAAAAGTCCCTAATGTACTGCATCTGTCTCATCTACCACCCCAGTCAGCACAATAAAGCACCCATCACTCTGAAAAAATAACACCCCCTCATCTCCTTTGAATTTAACTCTTTCTATGCCTTTCATAATCAGATCTCCCCTCAGCTTCAAACATTCCAGAAAAAACAACCCAAGTTTGTCCAACCTCTCGTTTCCGCACATGCCCTCTAATCCAGGCAGCATACTGGTAAACCTCTTCTGCATCCTCTCTAAAGCCTCAACATCCTTCCTCTAATGGGATGAATAGAACTGTAAGCAATATTACAAATGCAGCTTAAGAGTTTTATGAAGCTGCAACATAACATCTTGACTTTTGAACTCAATGCCTCAACTAATAAAGGCAAACATGCCAAATGCCTTCTTAACCATCCTATCAACCTGTGTAGCCACTTTCAGTGAGCTATGAACTTGGACCCCAAGATCCCTCTGCTCATCAACACTATTAAGGGTCTTGCCCTTAACAGAATATTGTCTCTTTACTTTTGACCTACCAAGGTGCAACACCTCACATTTGGCCAGGTTAAACTCCATCTGCCATTTCTCCACCCATATTTGCAACTGATCTATAGTCAATTGTATTGTTTGTCAATCTTCATACCATCTGCAAACATACTAACATACCCATCTACATTTCTATCCACGTCATTTATATACATCACAAATAGCAGAGGTCCTAGTACAGTTTCCTCTGGAACACCATAAATCAGAGAAGTCCAGCTAGAAGTCTCTTGGACCACTAACCTCTGTCTAGGATGCCACGGGAACATAGTGGCTAGTGTGAAGCGTTCCGGAGTTTGGAGTTAGGTTAGGTAATTGCAAATTGTCCTGTGATTAGGTTAGGGTTAATTGGGATTGTGGGACAGCAACTGAAGGGCTGTAAGGACCTACCCGAAGCTATAACCACTAAATAAATAAATAGTCTATGGGCAAGCCAGTTCTGAATCCAAACAGCCAATTCACCATGGATCTCATGCATCTTAATCTTGTCAAACACCTTACGACAATCCATATGAACAACATCCACTGCTTTACCTTCAATCACCCTCAACACTTCATCAAAAAACTCAGTCAAGACGGTAAGACATGACTTGCCCTGCACAAAGTCATGCAGGCTCCCCCTAATTAGGCTGTGGTTTTCCAAATACTCAGAAATCCTATCCCTAAAAATTCTTTCCAGTAACTTCCCTACAACTGATGAGACTCACTAGCCTATGGTTTCCAGGATTATCCCCAGTTCCCTTTTGAATAATGGAACAGCTGCATGCTAGTCCTCTAGAACCTTGCCTATGGCTAGAGAAAACACAGACACTGGTCAAGGCCTCAAGGATCTTTCTCTATAACTTGGGGTATATCCTATCCGACCCTGGAGACTTATCCAACTTAATGCTCTTTAAGCGATGCAACAGTACCTACTTCTTTACCTTGAAATGCCCTAGCATATCAATATGCTCAGTACTGATTTCCCTAACCTCAATGTCTTTCACATTGGTAAATACTGATGTAAAGTATTGATTAAGGACTTCACCCACATCCTATGCATTTAAGCAAATGTTGCCCCCTTTATTCTTGAGTGGTCCTACCCACTTCCTAATTATCCTCTTGCTCTTGATATCTGTATAAAATGCCTTGGGATTTTTTTTTTTAATTCTACTTGCCAAGGATTTTTAAGAACATAAGAAATAAGAGCAGGAATAGGCCATCTGGCCTGTCGAGCTTGTCCGCCATTCAATAAGATCATGGCTGCTCTGACATGGACTCATCTCAACCTACCTGCCTCTTCCCTTAATTCTGCTACTATGCAAAAATTTATCCAACCTTGTTTTACATATATTTACTGAGGTAGTCTCCATTGCTTCATTGGGCAGAGAATTCTACCGATTCACCACTCTTTGTGAAAAGCAGTTCCTCCTCATCTCCATCCTAAATTTATTCCCCCAAATTATGAGGCTATGTCTCCCAGTTCGACTCTGACCCACCAGTGCAAACACCTTTCCTGCTTCTATCTTAGCTATCCCTTTCATAATTTTGTGTTTTTATAAGATCTCCTCTCATTCTTCTGAATTCCAGCGAGTACAGTACCAGTCCCAATCTCTCCTCGTAGTCTCACCCCCTCATCTCTGGAATCAACCTGGTGAACCTCTTTTACAACACCTCCAAAGCCAGTATATTCTTCCTCAAGTAAGGAGACCAGAATTGCACACAGTACTCCAGGTGTAGCCTCATCAGTATTGTGTACAGTTGCAGCATAACCTTCCTGTTCTTAATTTCAATCCCCCCAGCAATGAAGGCCAATATTCCATTTGCCTTCTTTATAGCCGTTCTTGGCTTTCCTAATTCCCCCAAGTTCTTTTCTAGTTTCTTTATAATCCTCAAGGGCTGTATTTGATTTTAACTTCCAAAGGACGTACAATATTCCTAGCATTAAAAAACACTTCAAACTACCCACCCCATTGAATCTATTACTTTGCTCCATCTGTTTTTACTGGCCCTAATGTCTACCTTCCTCTTCATCCCTCCACTTTCTGCTCTGGTTCCTAAACCCTTGTCAAATGAGCTTAAACTTTCCAGAGTAGCACTAGCGAACCTGCCACCCAGGATATTGGTTCTCCTACAGTTTAGCTGCAATCCTTCTCTGCTGTACGCCAGCTGGTGACGTAGTGGCATCAGCGCCGGACTTTGGAGCAAAGGCTCCCGAGTTCGAATCTAGCTGGCTCCCTTGCACGCTTTCCATCCATGCTGGGAGCTAGCAACTCAGCCTCGTAAAACCAAGAAAGCCTGCTATGATGGCGTCCCGATGACTCCACTCGGAGTTAAGGGCTTTCTTCTTCTTCTTCTTCTCCTCTGTTGTACAGGTCACCCTGCCCTAGAAGAAATTCCAATGATCCAAGAACCTGAAACTCTGCCCCATGCACTACTTCCTCAGCTATTTATTCCCTTGTACTATCAGCCTATTCTTGCCCTGGCTAGCATGTGGTGCTGAGAGTAATCCAGAGATAACTACCTTAGAGGCCCTGACTCTCTATACTCATTGTGCAAGACCTCTTCCCTCTTTCTACCCATGTCATTGGTGCTAACGTGCATCATGACCTCTGGCTGCTAACCTTCCCTCTTGAGAATATTCTATAGCCGATCTGAGATATCCTGGACCCTAGCACCTGAAAGGCATTACATGATCCTGGCATCTCTTTCATGGCACAAAATCACCTGCCCATCTCCTATCATACAGTCTTTTATCACCACCACTATTGAGCCACAGTCCCACTGACCTGGCTGCTACTGTTGTGCCCTGATTCCCCTCCGTCCCCCCATTAGTAGTATCCAAAGAGGTATACTTGTTGCTGGGGAGAATGGCCACAGGGGAACCCTACATTAACTACTAACTCCCCTTACTTCTCCTTGTGGTTACCAGTATACCGTCAGAAGCCTGCACTCTGGGTATGACCACCTCAGTGAAAGTTTTTCAGTCTCCTGGATGGTCCCAAGTACATCCAGCTCCAGCTCTCTGACCTTGTCAGTCAGGAGTTGAAGCTGGGTGCACTTCCTGTAGATATAGTCCTCAGGTGGACAGTTAGGTACCCTGAAATCATGTATCTTACAGGAGGAGCATTCTACCATTTTAACCACCATCCTGCCTACACTGAATTAAGGACTAAAGATTTACTTGCCTGTGCCTTCTCTCAGAAACCTTTGACTTTTGCCCTCACCTAGGTAATTTACTCAGCCTTTTCTCACTAAGTTTGTTATATCTTTGGCTCTAATTTCAAGGGCAAGTTCTACACAAGTCAATGATTCCAAGCAACTCAGCACCCTTTGCCTCTACTTGTTTTCACTGAACCCTGTTGAACCAAAGCTATCCACTCTAACCCTTGCCTACTCTAACAATGGTCACTCCCATAACACTCACTCCACTTCAACCCACCTTTTTTTTTTAAATTGGCCCTTGCTAAGTTACTAATAATCTAAGCAATCTCTCACTCTGCAGACAAGTCCCGCTTGCTGTTTAAAACTGCCACGTAAAGTTCACAAGGAATTTTCTCTATTATTCTCCACAATTCCCTACTCTGCAGCCAAGTCCCGACAGTACCCGTTTGCTTACTAACCTTACCATATACATCTCCGGGTGGAGGAAAACTAAGGAACCTGGAGAAAACCCACATAGCAATGGGGAGAACATACAAACTCCTTGCAGACAGTGGAGTGAACTGAACCCCGATCTTCTAGTATTGTAAAGTGTTAAGCTAACCTCTGCACTACTGTGCTGCTCCTGCAAAAGGAAAATCCAGAGCTGAAGTACCACAATACAAGGATAATGAAATGACCTAATAAGTCTTCCCAAAGACAAAATACAGAACATTAAAGATATGTTTAAATACTTCTGGGACTGTATTAGATCAATACAATCTGACAGACAATGTAACTGTCTGGAGGTTGAACCACATGAGTTTCAGTACTTTGAGTTAACTTTGTGCAATGGTCTGAAGGGTAAACATATTATAAACAAGATACTTCAAGCTCTTATGGCAAAGGTAGTAACTGAGAAAAGGTACAGAATTTTTTTGTAAATCTTCTATCTTGAATCCTTGGTTGCACAAGTGTTCTTGATCAAAATAATTGATATGCAGAAATACGAAAATATTTTTATTTGAAAAGTACATGAAAATGAGAATTGTCTATAACTAACTAACAGTACCTAGTATCAGACATTATTGGGATGTATCTTACCCAATGGCTAATATAAAAATATGACAGTTTCAATGACATTAAAATGAAACAAAAAAATCCTATCAGAATGACAGAATGGATGCAATTGTTGGGCAACTTCATTCTAGACCCCTTTACTAAAAATACCAAATTGGATCTTTCAGTATCTGCTATGAAACCCATTTTGTCTACTGGCCAGCTACCACGCTGCATATACTTAACATAATTTTGTGGGGATGAACTAACTTTGGCTTTCTTTGGAGCTGTGTAGTCAAGACTTTTAAATAAGTTTTATTGGTTTATCAATTGTAAGAAAACTAAGAAACCACTTATTATTGAGAATAAATGTTTCCATTGAAACACTGAAACTGAATATTTACAAGTTAGTTAAGCCAATATTTTCCAATCTCCTTGGCAGCTTACATATGGATAGGAAAAAAATCTTGTACACACCTAAATAGCTGTACAATAACCTTGCATAGTAGTTGCAAGAGATAAATTCCAAATTCACTAGCCAAAAAAAAAAGCTTCTCTTCAAACATATGGCTTCAATTTTTCCAATAGAAATTTGGAAAATTAAAATTCAGAAATATAAACAATTAAAACAGGAGATATAAAATATATGGTTGACGATGTAGACACACATTTACTTACTTGTGCTAGAATATTATATTTGGATTATAATTACATTGTGAGCACCTGAGCTGAGATACAATTTTTTTTATTAAACTTTATACTGAATTGATGGCATAAAGTACCTTGCTAAAGGGCGTCGTGCACGATTTACAGCTTCAAGATCAGCATAACGCAAATCCAGCTGACAGCCAACTAAGACAACTGGTGTTCGTGGACAAAAGTGCTTGATTTCAGGAAGCCACATTGTTCTTACATGGTTAAGGGAGTTGGGGTTAGCAATTGAGAAGCATAGGACCACCACATCGGACCTGAAAAATTAAGATTGCAAGCAGTTATTTTAGATGATTGTGCACGGTTCTTCATTTCATTATTTAGATCATTCACATTTTTCTTTTGAGCAATGCACAACATTTCCTTCCATGCAAAATTGGTGGCATATCGCACATGAGCAGAAAATAATACTGAAACACAGTCATGCACTTCCTCCTGGCAGTACCAGAACTAACTTTGCTACATTACCTCATGTGCTATGTCCACAATGCTGGTATGAGTTAGTTTTCCGGAGGCAGTTTTTACTTTGGGTCTCATTCTCTGTACAAACGTTAATAAAAACAAATGTTTTGATTATATTTTTTGGTTTGAAAGATGAATAGTTAATGTTCCATTATTTTTAGTTTGAAAATAACTTTCTACATTAAGATTATTTTGATATCTCTGGCTCCATTTGTGCCTCAATCTTCGACTAGCTTGAAAAGTTTTAGTTCAGTACTTTTCAGTGAAATAATAATTATACTATAAGCCAATCAATCCTAATCAAATGTTATAAAACTGGATATAGTGCCCAAAAGAAAATATTTTAGCTTTTAAAAGAATCACTATAATTTTAATGTCTTAAAGAGATATTCAAGAACAGTTTGAACATTTGCTTTTTAAATCTGTTCCCAGGATTTAACTTTCCATGTCAATTATCTTGAACATAAAGGCAAAAATGTATCGAACAACAACTTAATAGATTAACTGTGACCAATGCTCAACACTTGCCTACATAGGTGCTGTAGGAACATTCTTGCAATTTGATGCTTAATTAAGGTGCAATTCATTTTCCAGTGATCAGGAAACCTCATAAAAAGACATCTTTTAACATAAAATTGTCAAACTTACTTAGAAAATTCACAGCACTGGAGAGTGAAGGAGATGGGAAAAAAATTAGTGTTTAATAGCAAATGCTCACCTAAGGATCTGACAAAGGAGATATTTTGATAAATATTGAACTAGGATGCTCTACAATACTTCTGACTGCTGTGTGCTTGCTATTGTTACTGAAGGCTACTAAAGTGTACCGTTTTTACTATGATTGATTGTGCTGAAAATTTCAGGTGTAAATAATCAAGTACGTACTTCCCAATCCAACCAAGAGTACAATCTCTTCAATGTTGTTTTGAATGTTTCTTTTCCAAAACACTAGAAAACGCAAAGGCACTATGATACATTAAATCTGATTGCCATTAATATATGCCACAAATTAGAAGAAACTATGACCAAAACCAAGGACAAAATGTTTGAAGATTGTTGACAAAATGACAGCCAGATAGCTTATAATATAGGATAAATTCATGCAATGTGTTAATTCTAAAAGAGTTAACGGAGCTGAGGGGGCAATTATTTAGAAACACTATTCTGAAAAATAATTCTAAGGAAAAACAAAGGTAAGAAAATATGTATACATCTGCTGAATGTTGCCTGGGAAGTGAACAGTAAAAAGGCCACAATCCAAATTGAGCCTTCAAATTTCTGTGGTTGACCTATAATATGAAGCAACCCATTACCATGGAACTGCAGGGAACTAATAAAAATCTGTCAAGATTTTCCTCAGTAACCAGCGAATGTGATGGACAAGGATAAGCAATGTGCACCGATGCCATTTTTGGTTATCACCATTCTGCTTCCCAATGCAGAATACTTGTTCAACATCATGAAAGAGCTAGACCAGAGTAGTAAAGTCAGATGTATATAATACTTTTTATTTTGTTAAACTGAACCATTTTCTGTGAATTTAACACGGAGGGAGTTACACTCAGAAGGTACTAATTTAAATAAAAAACAGCACAATTTTAGAGAAAACAGATTTTGCTTCGGCATTATCTGGATTATTGCAAGTTCCAAAGTATATTCCACATTGGTTACTTTGGGCTTGCTTAGGTTCATGTCTTTTTTAACCTCATTAATAAGTTGAGTGGACCCTTAATGCTGAAAAGTCCACCAGAAAATAACACACAGTAGAAACTTATCTTAAACATCCAGTGAATAATCAGTATCCTACATTACCTGCTAAAAGTGGAATGGTCAATTGAAATTACCAACATTGAACATGAAAAACTTTCAAACCTTAAAGTCTGCATAAGATTGGAATCTCTACTAATATCACTTTTTATTGACTGGAACTGACTTTTTAAAACATAACAATGACCTTCAGCACAGTCTTACATTTTTCTCTCCTTTATCATAACTTTTATCATCACACCTGAACAGTGCACCTTCTTCACAATTGCAACCTCATGGCAATAAACTTTGAAGCTTTACATGAGTAATCAGTTCAGTCATTGGATAAGAAAAATGCTAATTTTTAGTACTGTACTTGGAGGGAGAAAATGGGTATCTCATATGACATTGACTCATCTGAAACTTTAGTATCCCCTGCAAGGTAATATTAAGCTGAAATGGTTGATCAGAAAAGTGAAATGTTGGTAGACACCAACTTTACACTATGTACTGTAAATCTGTGCACTACCATTTCTACAATACATTACTACAATATTCAAACTTAGTTGTTAGTAATATTAAAAGAGGTTATCCTTAGGGTATTATGTGTATAAACTCAAGAAAATATCAGTTACCAATTACTAAATGGTCACAACAGAGCAATGATGAGGTGGTTTTAGCTTTGATAAATTTGATGCATTAAACAACAATCACTGGCAACTCTTAACGTCAGTTGTTTTCATCATTGACAATCCAAATAACATCTCAGTTTTTGGTTTAGGTTCATTTCCTGAGGATGTCAGTCACACACTTGGTTATCTGCAGCCTGGAAACAAATTCACTGTTGATATTTTTATCAACGATTTTGGGCCAGCATCCAAACTCCTTAAATCAGAGGCATATGACTGAATCCTCTTATTTCCATTCTGTGGACTGCAGATTGTATCCCAGCTTATTTATAGTAAGCAATTCAATTAAAAGCTTGCAGGCCAGTAGAAGTCAAGTGATATTCAAGGAAGCTGCACAAAAGGCTTCACAGCACCTTCCTGTATATGCAGCAATCAACTTGAAGGGAGGGTTTGTGCCTGGCTTCACTCTGACAGAAAAGAAGGCCAGAGGACCGTGGACGGATACATTGTTGTGGGGAATGGGAAAGGATGCTGAATGGCATGCAACCTTAAGCTCAAGATGGCCACTGTAGACAAAACTGAGGTGCTCTGTAAACCAACTGCCTACCCTACCCTTGGTTTCAGCAAAAAATCTGAGGTCATATTAGGAACAGTGAATGCAGTAGCTTCAATGGATGATGCAGGAAGTGCACATTAATCTTTGCCTCACCTGGAAGAACTATTTATGCCCCTGGACGGTGACGAGGGAAGTGGTGTAGGAACAAGTGTTGCACCTCCTTCATTTGAGGGGAAGTGCTAGGGATCAAAAAAGGGTTGAGAGGCATGAGCAGGTCAGGATGTTATGTGAGTTGGACAGGTGTGGGGAGGAGATTTGGCTGATGGGATCCTATTACAGATGGCAGTAATGAAGGGTGATGATGTACCATCCCAACCAACACCAATTTCTACCTAGGTAGTCTGCATTATTGAATTTTCCAGTTTCAGGAAACTTTTACCTACTATAGTGCTCCCTTTCCTTCTGGTCCTCCCGTGTTTGCTCCCTTTCCTATGATCCCTAAAAGACCATCACCCATCTGCATCACCATCTCCCATCCCATCAGTCACATACACCTACCAGCCACATACCCACAGGATCTCCTCCCCCAGCTGGTTCCATCATCAGCATAGCAGTTGGCGCATCGCTTTATAGCCCCAACGACATAAGATTGGCATTTGTTTCCCACCGCTCTCTGCAATGAGTTTGTACGTTCCCCCATGACCACATGGGTTTCTTTCAGGTGTTCAGGTTTCCACCCACATTCCAGATGTGATAACAGCACATTTGGAAAGAGGTGAAATCATCGGACAAAGTCAGCATGGATTTGTGAAAGGAAAATTATATCTGACGAATCTTATAGAATTTTTTGAAGATGTAACTAGTAGAGTGGATAGGGGAGAGCCAGTAGATGTGGTATATTTAGATTTTGACAAGGTCCCACACAGGAGACTAGTGTGCAAACTTAAAGCACACGGTATTGGGGGTATGGTATTGATGTGGATAGAAAATTGGTTGGCAGACAGGAAGCAAAGAGTGGGAGTAAATGGGACCTTTTCAGAATGGCAGGTAGTGACTAGTTGGGTACCGCAAGGCTCAGTGCTGGGACCCCAGTTGTTTACAATATATATTAATGATTTAGACGAGGGAATTAAATGCAGCATCTCCAAGTTTGCGGACGACACGAAGCTGGGAGGCAGTGTTAGCTGTAAGGAGGATGCTAAGAGGATGAAGGGTAACTTGGATAGGTTAGGTGAGTGGGCAAATTCATGGCAGATGTAATTTAATGTGGATAAATGTGAGGTTATCCACTTTGGTTGCAAGAACAGGAAAACAGATTATTATCTGAACGGTGGCCGATTAGGAAAAGGGGAGAAGCAACGAGATCTGGGTGTCATTGTACACCAGTCATTGAAGGTGGGCATGCAGGTACAGCAGGCGGTGAAAAAGGCAAATGGTATGTTGGTATTCATAGCAAAAGGATTTGAGTACAGGAGCAGGGAGGTTCTACTGCAGTTGTACAAGGCTTTGGTGAGACCGCACCTAGAATATTGTGTGCAGTTTTGGTCCCCTAATCTGAGGAAAGACATTCTTGCCATAGAGGGAGTACAGAGAAGGTTCACCAGATTGATTCCTGGGATGGCAGGACTTTCATATGAAGAAAGACTGGATCGACTAGGCTTATACTCACTGGAATTTAGAAGATTGAGGGGGGATCTTATTGAAACGTATAAAATACTAAAGGGATTGGACAGGCTAGATGCAGGAAGATTGTTTCCGATGTTGGGGAAGTCCAGAACGAGGGGTCACAGTTTAAGGATAAAGGGGAAACCTTTTAGGACTGAGATGAGGAAAAACTTCTTCACACAGAGAGTGGTGAATCTGTGGAATTCTCTACCACAGGAAACAGTTGAGGCCAGTTCACTGGCTATATTTAAGAGGAAGTTAGATATGGCCCTTGTGGCTAAAGGGATCAGGGAGTATGGAGAGGAAGCAGGTACAGGGTTCTGAGTTGGATGATCAGCCATGATCATACTAAATGGCAGTGCAGGCTTGAAGGGCCGAATGGCCTACTCCTGCACCTGTTTTCTATGTTTCCAGAGACACATGGTTAGGATTAGTGAGTTGTGTGGATACCACGTTGGTGTCGGAAGCATGGCAACATTTGCAGGCTGCCCAGCACAATCCTTGCTGATTGCATTTGTCACAAAACGATGTATTTCACTGTATGTTTTGATGTAAATGTGACAAATAAAGCTTTATCCCTCCATAATGGTTCCCATTATCAAGTTCTTTACCTATCAGATTCCAGCACTGGTAGATCTTTGCATCCAACCTCTAGTCTGTCTCCGCCTTCACCCTTCCCCACTTGGCTTCAGTAATCTTACTTCCTCATTTTCTTTGTCTACTTGCTCATTTCACCCATCTGCCTCTGTATGTCTCTGTCTCCTAAGTCACTCCTCCCCCAGTGAGGCTCCTTCGGCCCATTTTCTTCAGTCCATTATTGGCCCAAAACTCACTCATCGCACTCTCCTCTTTACACCAGTTATCTCTCCCCTCCACTCTCAGCCTGATGCAAAATGTTGACAATTCCTTCCCCTAAAAGATCCTGTTTGGCCTCTTTACGTCATCCAGCAGTTTGTGGTTTCCTGAAAACAATTTAACTGCTTAGCTTAATGCTATTCTAGGACTATGGCATGTCTTTTGTCACTCTTTGCAATTGTGATTTAACTTCAGAAGCACTGCATTGGCTGCTAGGTAGGATCTAATGACACCCTGAAAGGAAAATTAAAATTGCATATCATTTCTCTTTCTTTGATGGTCATATTTGAGGGTTACATAATAGCCATAATATCCTTCTAAAATGGTTTAAAGAGCTTTGATATGTTTTACTAAACAAAAAAATTAAGCTTCTCAGAGTACTACCCTTTCAGTACTGAACACAGGAACTCCCTTAGGTTGTAATTCAAGTCCAGCAGGTGTATCTTGATGCACCATGCTCTACTTAAATAAATATTCTACTACTAAACTGAGATCTACTGAATTTGGACCCATATCAATCCACCATATTTATCCCATATTATTGACAAGTATATTCACAACTACGGTAGTTCCATTCTGAAATCTGGTTTATGTTGATTAGGTTAAAAAAAACTACAATCTGTATCAGAAAGGAGTCAATGTCATAAGGAGAAGGAAATTTAAAAAAAAGAGGCAAAAATGCTTTGTAATTTTATCTACTAAATGCCAATATGCTAAAAAGAGTGCAGTGGGGGGGGGGGAATTAGAACCCACGTACACAGAGGGAAGAATTTTGCTGGTAACTTGTAGAGATAAGGACAATTTCTTGCATTTAATGTTATTTGTCCAAACGAAACCATGGCATAGGCCATAAACAGTGGCAACAGTTTTAAGGAATAAATTGTTAGAGATATGGTTCATAGTCTGGATCTCACATGGAACTCATTATCCAGTCTCCTGCATTCATGTGATTTTGAGAAATGGCATTCTGTAGTAACCTATTCAGATAGGAATCTATATAAATTCTCGATTACTTTAGTCACAGCACACAGAGTTGCAGCCTGCATACTTAAAAAAAAGCAAACTAATTCCAAATGGTTGACTGATCTTATTAAATTTAACCTCGCAACTATAAGTAAAAGTCACATTTTATTGAGATGTTAGATAGGAAGTATAAATCAAGCAAAAGCCATCATGAAAACCCAGCTCTGAGAAACACAGCCCCTATCAGCTAGCAGCTGTTCCCAGCAGCTCTGGAGAAGTCACAGCCCAGATGGTTCCATCTTTAGTTTACAGGGGGAACTACATGGAAGCAGACTGACAACAGATGGAGAGAAACAACCAACTAATACACTTGTAGCTCCAGTTTAAAAAAAACATCCAAGAGAAGAGAAGCCTCCATTTTTGATACTAACAGATTTGATTTAATTAAATAATCGTAAGCAACTCAAGAATTATTTCAGTTTTATAGATTGGCATCTAAATTAACTTATATGAACCACCACTGATCCGAAATTCTGTGTTCCTTCTACAGCTTCCACTAGCTGTGTATTTCTAGCATTTGTTTTTAATAGCTATATTATGTTATTTTTTAAATTTCATCCGTCATTCCCCTCCTAACATCTCCAATCTTTTGAACCTCTCAGTACTCCGTGCACCAACCTGGCAGAAGACTGCAGGGGTAATTTCCTGCCGCTCAAAAGGACTATTTCCATTTATTAAATCATAGGTAGTTCTTGTTATTTTTAAACTTGCTGAATGCAGCCGAGGTCCTTACCCATAACATGAATTTTTAAAATAATTTTGGACACTATGCTTACTTTGTGCATTCTTCTGGTTTGATAAATTGAACTTCGGAACTTCAAATTTCACCCCATTCTCAGATATAGTATTTCATAAGGGCCGTTCCTATGTCAGTTCCTTTTCACTGCATGAGCAGATAACCTTAGTACACCAGCAAGCTTAACAATATTTATCTTGTAATCACCACATCTACCCTCGAATATTTCCTTAGTAAAGGCCTCGCCTATTTTAATCTGATGAAAGGATTCTAACCTAAACATTAAGCTTTTTACTCTTTTTCAGCTGTTGACTATCGAATATCTGCAAAATTGCAAACTAGGTCAATGTTTGGAGAACTGACAACATGCCCTAAAATTCCAGCTGTACAAAACTCAGATTTAAAATATTGAATTATGTAACTGGTATTTCTTTTGCAGGGTAATGAGCTTTAGGCTCTGATTACACTTATAATGCCTTTCTATTTTATCTGTAAAACATCCCCAATGAACTCATTTCAAAACATGATTTTGTAATTAAGGGACACAAATACAAGGAAATCATTACAAACTAACCTGACGAAAATGCTTACAAATATTATTGGATAATGCTGCCAGCAAAGTAGGGTCTATAATGAAGAAATGAAGGATTCTGTCTGCCCCAATAAATAGCCACTGCATATAGTGGTTACATATCAATCCTAAAATTTGCTAGTAATTTTGTCCTGGTCTTGAAAAGCTTTGGTATCAATAAACTATTTTACGCTAATCACAAACATTTTATGTTCAATCTGCAGCATCTAACTTAAGCCAACTTAAAAACTGTTTCCAAAAACCCAACTATAAATCTGATTTCAGATTATGTAACATTGTGTATATTTCACTACCAAGCTTACCAAACTTGAATTCAGTGTTGGAATGTTGGTATTAGTATATCACGTTTAATTGTACAATGCCCATCTTACTCATGTAGCAAAATCACTCTTAAATGCAACACAAACTTTTTTTTTTAAAACCAACTGCGATTGAACAATTTATTTCACATATACAAGTACATGTTTTGTTTGTGGCTTTCTTCCCATTTTGTTCTTACCTGCCATATGCAAAACGCCTGTCCTTATGGTGGTCACCAAACGTGTCCCACAGTCTAAGTGATATACTAACTTCATCTACAACATCACGGGAACGTTCAAGGACCTAAACAATCAACATTTAGTATAATTGGACATTTAATTTTTCACTCTATTATGAGATTTGTCATCAAACTTAAGTATATTACACTTATGTCACTGGGAATAGCTCAATACCATCCTACATTTCCATATAGACATGAAACACACTACACAAGCAAAAAACATAATATTAATGTTAAAATATATTTCTCAGTTTATATAATTTTAACAAAACAGTGCAATTTATTAACAGGAATAAGCAATGTTTAAAATGAAAATCTCAAGGTAGCTGGAAAGTTTTGGTCAAATCTCAAGTATTTTCAAATAATATATAAGAATTACAATATTAAATCATTTTGCCAGAAGTTGCACTTTAAACAAGTTTTAAAATATTCATTAATGAAAATACAAAATGCTAGATCCAGTAGTCAGAAACAGAGCAAAACATTTCATTGACCTCTTCTAAACTTTCACCTAATAATTTCCAATTTCCATCATCTGCAATTTTTAAACATTGCCTAAAAATAAACTTTTTAAACTAAGTAATAAAAAAAAAACCTTTATTTCAGGATTTCCAAAGGAGTCTAAATTTCATGTCTTGTTTTCTTTATTTGAATCCAAAATTGAATTTATTTCACTCAAAATTATTTGTGTGCTATTACAGAATAGTTAGTAGTTTTCATTAAAATTGTGTTTAGAACAGCATTACTTTCACAAACAAGTAAAGATAGTTCCATGCTATTCTGTCCTCTGTATTGTTCATATATTTTGCAGGAAAAAAAGTCTTGTGGATTATCTGGATTTGTCAAACTAAGTGAAAGCAAATAAATATTTACATAAAGTATATTTTTTATTAAGAATACTTTTGATAAAACATTCTTACCTCCTGACAAACACGATACTGATCAATTGCCCATACAGTGGGGACATGTGTTGATAGTAGTTGATACTGGGTTAAGGTGGTATTACATGCTCTTGCACAGATAAGTCGTGTCTTTCCTACAGCATTGTCTCCAACAACGACACATTTGATGGTTTCAACATTTGGCCTTTCATAATCCATAGCGGCATCCATTTACAGTAAGCTGTGATTAGAAAAAAATGTTAAGTTCTTTGGCAATTACAGTTGAACAAAAGCCACTTCATTCAGTGACATGGCCCAAACAGTTCAAAATGCAATCCAAAATGAGTGAAATCACACTCCATTCATACCGTGGTCTGTATTAATCCATGCAATTGCCTGGAAATTTTCAGTACATGCAAGACAAATCTTGTCAGATTTAACTAATATTTCTTAAAACAAGATTGTCATGCATAAACAAAAGTAGATTTTAAACTTGGTTGGATTAGTTGGTACTCTGGAAGTAGAAACAACCAGACAGGTATAGGTTACAACTACGCAGTTCTGACAGAAACCTGTTTAAATCAGTCTATACATGTTATCATTTTGTTTGGGAAATGGAAACACAACAACTCTGAAGAGAAAACCTTGCCAGGCTGGTCTAACACTCGAGCTCACACATAAAAAGCCCACAATGTAGTAATCAAAACATTCACTTTAACTGTGGCATAATAGGCTGTAAGGTTAATTTGCCTCTATATATTACCCATTTCTGATAAGCTGAAGAAAAACTATTGAACCTGGAACAGTGGGAGCTCCTCTGCCTCACATGATGCAACTTCCGTGCAAAAGTCCAAAAAACCTCAGCAATGCTTCATTGCAATTCAGGGTCACTTATGGTATCCTCAAAGAACTTTCCAGGTACAGCTGAAATTACTGTACAAGTACCTGGAGCTCAGAAAGTGAAGACCACAAATAACAGGCCAAAATGTTTATTTCCCTCCATGTGAAATACAGGAATACTACTGTGCTGTAGGATACATTTGCCAAAAACACCCAGCCCACTGATAACTTAGACGGGACCTTGCCACCGAGTTTTTCCACTCCTTGTAGCCAATGCTATCCTGCAACTAGCAAGCAGAAACCAGTTCCAGATAACTCACCAGTGGGATGATAACACTGTTGAAATCCAATGTTGTAACATGCCCAGTTCCTACTTTAGAAGTCATTTCACTGTTATCACACTAGTCTTAGGCAAACATTGAACATTGTAAACTGATTTTCTTAAACAAAGCTACCTAGTCTATATGGCTTTGCTTGGTATTGGCAGGAACTGCTATTTATAGTAATAGGATGTTAAACTTAAAGAAAGTGCGGTGCATAGTTGCTGTTTCTTCTGCTAGCTCTTTTCTGGCATTCGTTCAATTTTGTCAACAATTTTACATGTGGCAGTTTAAACATCCCAAAGGCATTTCACAAAGGTGTTAATTACATGCCAAGGTTGGTCAAAGATCAGTTCAAAGCGGCTGGCTGAAGATGAGATTGATAGAGGAATTTGGAGGGGGAATGTTTAAGAATGATGTCTAGAATTGAAGAGATTTAAGTCAATAATACAGAAGAGTACAAAAGTGGCAGAGACAATATTTAAAAGCACTTATAAAGAAATTTCAATAGGCAAGATTCAGTTTTCATGTGAGCAAATAGCATTAGTGTAGCTGGGCAAAAAGGTTGGCATGTACTGGTACTAGCCAAAGAACCTGCTTGTATACTATACTAGTCCAAGACACAGAGGAACTGAGAATTCAAAGACAAGGCTTTAAAAGGCTGGAGTAAGATATAGTCAGGAAATGACCAGGTAGATTAAATTTAAAAATATTAAAGAGAGACTAGGATCTGAATCTGATGTAAATTAAGGATGGGGTTAATGGATGATTGAGCTAATACATGACGTGATAGAGGAGGCAGGTTTGAATGAATTGGTTTGTGAAAGGAGTTGAGCGGGGAAATGCCAATCAAAAGGACCTTGAGGAAATAAAAAAAATACCCATTCATCAGAATAAGCACTGATGTAGGAGCCAAATTAAAATCAGACTAGGTAGTCTTTGCAATGAAATGGCACAAGATGAGAACTTAACTCTGGATGCAGACACCAATCCAATCCCTTCAAATATTATATTAATATGTGGATGAGTTAGAAGAGTTCCATAAATGACCATAGTCTTGTAGTCATTTATTTACAGAAACATGATAAAGATGGTAGATACGAGTTACAAATTCTAATTCTGAATGAATGCCAAAATGAATACACAAATTTTTTTTAATATTTATTGTTTCTTGCCAAAACTACTGCCTCACAAAATCTTTATCTTTCTCGTCATGATACTCCTGAGCAAAAGCAAATTTACATTAGTTTTCCAAAAACCCTTCAAAATTGGATTATTGCCTAGTATTGCCAGTACTTCTAAAGATGGTGGGAGATTTAGAAAATAGAAAAGAGTTAGCATGCTGTGTTGTGAATGTTCTCATGATTGTTGTGAATCATGAGAAAAAAATGAAGGCATTTTAGATACAAATATGAGCTGACAGCTGGAGCTTTCTGTCCTGTTACATCTCTTCAGCTGAGGGTAATGGCTTTGGGAAACCATGCCCATTTCATTTTTCAATAAACAATCCCCTGCTGAAATAAAATATGGATGACAATTTTAAAATAACACAAAATACTAGGTACATTTAATCATTGTCTAATAGAAGTACTCAATCTATAATCAGGAAAATCAGCTTCATGATATCCCTGTAAAGAGAAATGCAACACAATGTGGCCCTAAAGTTACGAGGCCAACTATTCTAAAGGATAAAATATGACCAAAGAGTGTCTGGATTACATTGGTAAGTACCGAATTAGGAAATAATTTAGTTTGCCCATTTTCACTCATCTGGTTGGACTACCTCAGTAAGGTTGTTTACTCAGATTCAAATGGAAAATGTGATCAACACTCACGTCTTGATGTGTACAAATATCCACCAACAAAATAAAACAAGCAACAGTTGTGTATGTGGTATAAATAAAATATGTAGTATGAAACAATGGTTTACCAGGATAGAAACTGAAGTTCAGTCTATAATTTATCTGTGGTATAATATGGTAATAAATTTTTTGCTTAATTTATTTCTCAGAAACATTAGTTCATATCAAATAACAAATATTAATTGTATGTCTAGCTTTTAGTAAGCTATTGCTAGTCTCATTGCTGGAAAAAAAATCAAAATACTTCCTATTAAAATGCAATTACAATGTCTTTTGTGGTAAATAAAAGAGGAATCTACCGCTAACGTTATTTGGGCAAGCTGCAATCAACCGCTTATATCTACAAGATTTTGAAGGCAAGTAGAGAAATGCTTAAAGACCTTTACTGTTAATTATTTCTTACTCATAGGAATGAATTCTACCAGGCTGCATTAAAGGAATACAACTATGGTGAATAGAAAGGATTTGGCCATAAAGTCTTCATAATCTGCAGGAACTTAATTCTGAGATGCTCAAGGATTGCCAGTGGTAAATTTGTGAAAGAAAGAATATGGAACTGTTGATTGTCAGTGATTAATAATAAAAACTACAGAAACAGGCAGCTAAATAATATCTTAAAATCTTAATCTTTTTATTAGAATAGTCATTCTTTATTTGAAATTAATCTAATTGGTACTCAAAATATGACTGCTGATCTAAACAATGTTAAAAGTCAGACGTTCATAACCGATGTACTATTTGATGTCAGCATGACTGGGGTCCTTAACTATCATTAATAAAAATAATTTTTGCTGTTGTTCTGCTCCACACTTCTACCTGCCTTCACATGATTTGAAGTTTATATTACTTTGAGTTAAAATTTCTACATTAGCATAAGTTTCTCCAAATCTCTACTTATTTTGAAACATCAATAATATCCCTTTAAATTTTCTATATACATTGTTTAATGTAATTTGATCAACTCATAAAATTACAGTAAATTTATATTGTACTTCGAAGTACATCATAAGCTAAGAAAATGCAGAATCTCCCCAATGACCGTTAGACTTTTACAGATGCATCACAGAAAGCATCCTTACTCAATGAATCAGAACATAGCAACCGTTTGTCCAAGGCCATCACATTTTAAAGCAATGTACCCCTTATACAAACTAAATTTACCTAGGACTTATCATAGCTCTAAGAAAATGATCTCCCCTTATGGCTAATTTCCCATTAGCTGCTTTGATTACTGTTTTGTACTTTGTATTTCAATGAGTTTCTTCCCCCCCCCCCCCCACCCACCAAACAGATTTCTAAATCTTCAATACAGCAATTCAAAAAAATCTAATCTCCAAACTTCTAAACCTAGGACTCCGCATCCCCATGTACAACTGGATCCTTGACTTTCTGACAAACAGAATGCTATCAGTAAGGATGGGCAGAAACAGCCCCACGATTATCCTCATCAACAGTGCATCTTAGTAATTTACAATAAACCCAGAACTCTCCCTGTGTGGCTAAATTCTTATCTAACTCCATGTACAAGTTTGCAGATGACACCACCAGTGGTGTGAACCTCCAATGACAAGATGGAGTACAAGCACCTCTACTTCCCCAATAACTGTTACAGATGCACCACAGAAAACATCTTTACACAGATGGATCAGTATAGAACAGGGCAACTGCTCTGCCCAAGACTATAATTATAAAGATTTTGAATGTAACCCAGTCACTCTCACAGACTAGCCTCCCCTCCATTGATTATCTAGACTTCCTGCTACCTCAGGAAACTGGACAATATAATCAACAACCACTCTCATCCTGGTAATTCCCCCTTCATCCCTCTCCCATCAGGCAAAATATTCAGAAGTTTGAAGCACATTGTCACCAGACTCAAAGACAACTACTTTTATCACTGTTATCAGACTCCTGTTCCTCCAAACTACCTTATAATGGTCTGTGCAATTTATTGTTTACCTACCGTCTTCATTTTACTACCTCAATGTACTTATGTATGGCATGATCTACATAGATGGCACACAAGCAAAAGCATTTTCCATTATACCTAGCACTCATGACAATAATAAATCAACACCAATAAATCTCCTTTGATTGCCATATCTTTCCTCTAATACTGATCTCCCTTTTGGTCCAAATTAGAATAACTTAATTTTTAACTGCATGAAATATTACAGCTTCCTTCCCACTAAGTATCTTTAAGTTTACACTTCTACTTATTCTCACAATTACAAGGTAATTGTAAAATTTGAATAATGTGGGTCACTGATAAATTCAGAATCAAAGTTATTTATAATAATTCATGTTGACTGCAAGAGAAATCCAGCCAAATCACACTTGGTTCTTGGCCTTCAGCCTTTTAGGTTATAGCACATCGTGTTCATAAAAATACTTCCAAATTCAACAATTTTTATCCTTACATCTGCTCCATTACTCAGTACAGTGGCAGCATGCTCAAGACACAGCAGCCTCCCTGGGTCCAAGTAAAGGTGCAATTGTTTGACCTTTGTCTTTTTTTGTATGGCACATCTACCCTACCAGTGAGTTGCTGGATAGTGATGGAGCTAGAATTGTTGCACACTGGATTGCCACCTGCTTTAGCCAGTCAGGCGATGCACAATCCAACAAATGGTGGAAATACTTGGCTTTGTCATTTTTCTTGTAATCACAAGAAAGACCCTGTTGGACATTGGTAATGTAGAGAACTGCGAGTCTGATTCACTGGTTCATTGATGAGAATGACAGCAAGAGAGCTGTGTTGCCTCAGTTGTCATGCAGACAAGGCATCTTGCCTTGGGGTCACCAACAAAGGAGACACTGGAGGCAGCTGTGTGCCACTGTATTCTGTACTGGGTTGGGGGCTGGCACCTCCCCTCAGTGCTGTCCTCTAATATTTGGTCCTGGGAAGACAGGCATCAATCTACAAGCCATGACACTCAGAGACTTGGGCTATATATAATTTTTTTGAAACTGTTATGTTTTTCTGCTATTATGATTATATGTGCGATATGTGCTGTGCATGACTGTTGGTACTGTGTTTTGCACCTTGGCACCAGAGGAACACTTTTGTTTGACTGAATTCCTGTGTATGGTTGAATGACAATTAAATTTGAACTTTTAACTCTGTGCCTGTCTTACATTACACATTCCTCGATTTGCTCAATACCTAAAATTCTAACAATCTTGAATATCATCCCACAGAGTAGTGAATGCCAAAAATTAGTTATCCTCTGGATGGAGAGCATTCTTCCTACTTCCATCATGAATAACTGACTCCTTATTTCCAGTCATGCCAGCTCTTAAATTCCCTATATTTGGTTTGCATTCCAACAACCCTCTACTTTCTGTAACTTTTGTTTTATCTTCTTTGTTTTCTACAGATGTACTACACATCATTCATTCTAAATGAATTCTACTTATCACTTTTCTATCCTGATCAATTCAGTTCTTTTTTTAAAATTTCACTCAAGTTATCCACTGATCACTTCCTAAAGTATACAGCTTTATTTTAAGCTGTCAACCTCTGTACTGTCTTTTTTAAAGCCTTCAAGTTTCCTCTGCCGTTCAATAAGGTTGATCCTATAGTTCAAACCCACTTGCCCACATAATCACTACCACCTGAATCCCTTCGCTCCCTGTCACAAAACAACTTTTAGATGCAGCGTCTCACACAAAATCCTGGAGGAACTCAGCATACCAGGCAGCATCTATGGAAAAGAGAATAGTTGATGTTTCAGGTCAAGACCCCTCATCAGGACTGGAGAGAAAAAACAGTCAGAGTTAGGAGGTGGGATCCAACATGCATCTTCTCCTTGGAACCCACTTCCTTTCCAGTATGTCATTGGACTTTGTCTAAGGCCTTGTTGTTTTGAATTTCCCGAGTACCTCTATCAAAACATTAACTAGTTAGACATACAGTAATATATGTAGACAAAAATTGAGTACTGTGCACTGTACTGAACAATTTTTTAGTTGGTCCTTTGAATTTGTTTCATTGAATAGCTAATTTAGTTAAACCCTTTCCCCTATTTTCAACAATGGTATTATTTTTCCTATTATAATTCCTATTAATGGACATGACCATTTTGTTTACTGTCTGTTTTCTATACACTGGCAAATCTTACATTCAAAATATTTTTGTATACAAAAGAATTGGAAAACATAATCAGGCAGGCAAGTGGATCAAACAAGATCTTGCTGAAAGGTAGAACAGGTTTAACATCTCAAACTCTGCATCAATAAATATTGCCCTATTGGAGTTGCTTTATCAAAAAAAATCAATTAGGTTCATAGGCATAACCTCTTTACAAATTCATGTTGGCACTCTCATCAGCTCAAATTTAGGTGTTCACTTTATCTTTATAGCTTCCAATAACTTAGTGTAACAAACAAAAAAAACATACATTCATGCACATTTTCAGTGCATCTAGAATGGTACTTACAGCTACTTAAATACCATTCAAATGCAGTCACTTGTAATGCAGTAAGACACATCAGTCAACTTGCACATACAAACCACTCAAAAACAGCGTAATACTGCCCAAGAAATCTGTATTGATAATGAAGGCAAATGTTAAGTATGATGCCAGAAGGACTTTCCTATTTCTTAGTTTTTTGTCTGCAAATAAACATACCATCCACATGAAAGCATCTGAATTCAGTAAACTCTGAGAGGAGAAACCCGAAGTGTAATCACTAAGCCAAGACAAATGTTACCATTTAGATTCTAAAAGATTTTCTATCAGTTGTGTCAAGCATGTTGTAAGTTAGAGTAATATGTCAGAGCAATTCATAACCTCCTCCTTTTCCACTGTACCAACGAACTGGCAAATTCCTGATTTCCTACTAACCCACTCCCAAGCTGCTGGTTGGCGTGGTTCAAGAGGGCAAACTAGTTTTGAAAGAATATAATAAATTTACACGATTATCATGTTTAATTTACACTATTATCATGTTTACTACTTTCTTCTACTCAAATTCCACAAGAATTCCAAAGCCCAAATCAAGGTAGGTGTCACATCAATTTTCAAAATATCCAGTTTAAGTGTGGACAGATATATTATTCATAGTTCCAAAAAATGCAGCTGGCAATGATGGTGTTACTAGGAGTCAGAAGTTCAGAGGGTAAACAAACTTCACATTCTAGCATCCTGTCAGCTGTAATCTCTGCACTCTGCTGGTTCAACCAGGAGGACAATGGGGGGGAGGGGTGAGTATGCATTATTATGTTATTTTCCACATCTAGATTCTCCCCCCAGTATCTGCTGGAAATTACTAGTAAAAGGGCAGGATTCAGTTTGGTTGCCATGCCTCTAATTGTGGATCACTGGCTTGGTAACTCAGAAATTCAATAGGGTTTGTAGTTCCCACAAAAAAACTGTAAACCTGAGTAAAATATTGACTTTAATAGAACAAGAAAAAATGGAAAACAAAAAGCAAACAAATTATATTAATTATTTCCATAAGTTGTTCAGAAAGGAACCTCCATCATATAACACTATGTTCTTTTAGGTGTCATGCAATTAAAAATTGATTTACCCTTAATTCCACCTCATTCCCCACCCAAAGGATGAAAAACAATTGACCATTTTTCAGTCATTTTGCATCTTGTCCATAAATTTGGACAGGAATTTCTAGTGGCAAATTGCCACTTCAGTGAGCCCTAGCGAAGCTATCGTCTATTGTGGAATTCCTTAATGAAGCATTATAGGGGAATTTAACCATGAGGTTTTGTGACTGAACATCATTGGTCATTCCAGGCAAAATATAATTTTTTCAATGCATATTCAGGTTAAATCCCATATCACTCTGTATTTATCTGATTCATCACACAGTGAACCAATGACAGCCCCTGCTCCCCTTGCCTATGGCTTAATCCTAATCTCTATCCTGCCTAGATGACATGCATCTTATACTTCAAATTAACCCATCTCATAACTACTAATGCTTTGACTCAATTTGTATCATCCCATTCCATGTTTATTTTCCTAAATCCAAAACCTCTTCCATAGATCCCAGAATCCAGGCACAGGTAGATTCCTCTCCCAGCCACCAATCCTGTTTCCAGCATTTTCCCCACCCTCCTCATGTCACAAGCCAAGTCTCATTTCTCCACCAAACAATAAAGTGCACGTCTTAGCCTCCTTTTCCTCAGTGTTGATTCACCTACTGACCATATAGAAGCCTGATCCTTCTTTCCCCATTAACCACAGCACAGAACCAATTCACAACACTGGTCCTAATTAGGCCTACACTGGTCTTACCACCTTCACTCCAAAGCACTAGGTAGACTCCCAGGTGGTACATATTGCTACCAAAATATTGCAACTGAAATTTGCAGCATACTGCAATATCCTTTAGGTGCAATGCAATTTCAAAGACTACACATTTTCTCCAAATCTACAAGGATAAGGCTTGAGTTAATATCATTACAAATACCAAGCATATAAAAATAATTCTGCAAGATCCCATAATTCATGATTTGCAAGTTAATTGAAAGTAGGTTCATTTTGTGTTTTACTGGGAATTATCAGTTTGGATATTAATTCTCAGGATTCGGGTGACATACATTTCCTTTCTAATTTTTCTGCTTCAAGGTTAAAGCAAATTTTTTTTTGTTCTGTGGATGAATTCGTGCAGAAAGATTTGGTCAATTTTAAAACAGACAAGACTACATGCTAATGCTTGATTCACTTTGCAACTTTAACCACTTCAAAGCAAAAATTAGTCATGGCATCTCATGAAAAGTTATACAGGTCGAGTACCCTTATCCAAAACTTCCATTCCCGAGCCGGGCGCTGAAACATACGTTCTTAAGTGTTTTATATGCATAGAAAGGTAAAATATGTACTATATACTAAGACAAACGTTTGACTGACGCTAAATAATACTGGATGTACCTGTTCCGACTTACTTAGTAAGAGAACTTCTGATTTTTTTCGATCGTGATCCATGATAACCCACGCACATCCTCACGTATACTTTAAATCATCTCTAGATTACTTATAATACCTAATACAATGTAAATGCTATGCAAAACAGTTATTATACCGCATTGTTTATGGAATAATGACAAGAAAAAAGTCTGTACATGCTCGAACAACAAGTGCTGGAAGAGCACTTACGGGTTTTCACAATTCGAGGTTGGTTGAATTTGCGCATGCGGAATTCGCGGATAAAGAGGGGCGACTGTATTCAATATTACCCTCAATTTTCAGTTCGTCATGATAGATCTTTGCTTCTTTCATGATCAACATGCCATTAAGCAGCATATGTTCACTCCAATACTGATAAATCCACTCTCTCAATACACGATTCAGATCATCATGTTTCACTTGTTGCTGTGTTTTTATTGCTCATTAACTTCTGTTCATTACGTACGTGAGGTCACATCTCAGAACTGTCTGTGGAGCACAGAGACCTTGTCTAGCCACTTGTAGAATTTTCCATTTGTGACATCATGCCAGTGCCCAAAAAAAACTGTATTTCAGAGGCTTTCAGATTTTGGAATTTTAGTTAAGGTGTATTTCAACCTGTACTAAATTTCTTTAAAATATTAAAAAGCTACCTTTGAAAGTCTCATGCTTACTAGTTCTGTAAATGCTCCTCTTTATATAATAGGATATTAATGTAAATAATGCTGTCATCCTAACAATACAAAACATTTTATCTTTCCCACTCTAAAATGTCTGACAATGTTATATTTCAACAAGATAATATATTTAATAGATAATATTTAATATAGATTATATAATTTCCCAAAATACTGCCACATCAATCTTATATTCTGCATTATGTGAAATTGAACATTAGGATTAGTTAATGTACAGTACAGCCATTTGGAAGGCTTGGACAAGAACTTGAACAACTTAAACATGTTTGATCATATAAAATTGACCTCTATGCAAATATACTAACAAAGCAGCTTCTGGAATATTTAATTTGATGAAAGGTATCTCCATCTGGTTTATACAGCGCAATATCAGCATAACCTGCATTGTTAATAATTGACAGGTCATCTTTGAAAACTACTGTGGCTTAATATGATCATGTTACATGAAGTATAAACTATGGTTGCCAATACTGTTACAAAATTACAGTATATAGAAATACCCAAGATTATAAACTGCACAATTGAGCCCAAATTCAGTGATCAGAATTCCAAAATTTATTTTAAAATATCTTTCACTCAAAAAAACCCTTCAATTTTCAGTTTCAGACTTCATTAATAGTGCTGGAAATAGAGAAAGTTTATATACTTCAGATAAATCAGTTCAAATCTCTGCTAAAATACCTGTGAAAGGAATCTCAAGTGCATTATCACATACTAATTTCTAGGCTATAGTTTTCTAAGAATAGACATGACTTGTTATGTGAGGAAGTATTTTAGGGTATATTCACACTACAAGTTTAATGGTTTCATGCAGATGCTAAACTTGTGCAACACAAATCTGGTGTTAATGCCCAAGTTGAAAATGAAACAAAATAAAACAGAGACCCTCAGGAGGTCTCAAACTGAGTTAATCATGTCAAGAGCTGGCCCAAATCCAAATTCAGGCTGCACTAATACAACAGATATCCTGCATGAGGAATTTAAAATTATTTTAGACTGCTTTAAAAAAAAAAATTGGTGTTAATGCATTCTAGGGAATATACAGAAATATATATATTTATCTTCAGACAAGCCATCCAATGGAATAACTAACAATCATTGTCACAATCAACCGTGAAATGTAATCAGGAGCCATATAGTTACTACATAAATACCATGGCAGTCACTGCTGCAGAGGACAGAATTTAATGCATGAAATGCCAGACTCATCAGAAATATACTTTAAATCCTGCTTGAAAGCACAGGGCAAGGAAGACTTTATGGGATGATAATCCAATTTCTCTCCGCCATATTCTTCTCATTCCTTAATTAACTGAAGGGAGGCAAACTGGCCGATGGAAAGATAGAATTGTTTTATCAGTTGGGCAGAAGAGTGCCAAGTAGAATTCAACCAAGGAAATACGATGAACTGCACATATTAAGGTGCCAAGGGAAAATAAATACACAATAAAAGGGAGGTTATCAAGGTACGCAGAGGAACAGGTAGGACAAATTGAATCAGTGATTTCAAAAGGCACGCAGAATGCTTTCCTTTAATAACTATGGCACACATTATAAGTGCTGAGAAGCAAGGCTAACACAACGATCACAGATTTATGATTACAGTTACAGATCCCACAGCCTGCCTGGGTCACAGGGGTGCAGTATAGATGAGCTCTGCACCAGTCGTCTCCATCTCTCATGGTTGTGGGCGGGTGCCTGGGTTGCAGCAAAGCTCTCTCTAGTCCACTCTGCAATGTTGTCTGTCCATTTCTTCCTCTGTCTCCCTTTTTTCTTTTCTCTGCACCATTCCCTGAAGAATAGTCTTTTGAGACCCACTTGATTTTGTTATGTGGCTATGCCATCTCAGTTTTCTCTTCTTTACTGTGGACAGTAGATCTTCATAGTGTCTTATATACTAGATGATGGTTCTTCTTCGTCACTTGAGACATGATCTGAACGTATAGAAGATCCTGAGGAGCCTTCTGAAGCATCTCATTTCTACCACCTGGATCTATTTGGACCTCTGTTATCAAAGTCCATAATTCACAGGTATACGAGAAGATACAGAGCACCAGTGCATGTGGGATTTTCAACTTGCACCTGAGTGACGTTATTGTGTCTCCAAATTAGTTTTAGTTTGGCCAGCATTGCTGTTGCTTGGGCTGTCCTTTCAAGGACTTCAGGCTTTGATCCTTCTTGGTTGATGATGACGACAAAATACTTGAACTGTTTGACAGTCTCTAGTTCTTATCCACTGACTGATTTTTGGTGTGATTGGCTCCTCACTGTCGCTCATCAGCTTGGTTTCCTCTGTGCTGACCTCCATGCCGTATCTAGTAGATGTATCATCCAGACAGTTCTCAAGGCAGGCCAACTCATCTGCACTTCCTGCCAGCCCATCAATGTCATCAGCGAACCTGAGTTTTGTTATAATCTGTCCTCCAATGCTGACTGTGCCAATATGGTCTTCCAGGGCATCTGTCATTACTTGCTCCAGGAAAATATTGAATAGCACACGTAAAAGAAGCCAGCCTCATCAGTCTCAGCTGACGTGTGGAACCACTCTCCAACTGTGCCTTGAACAAATACCATACTACTAGCTTTGGTGTAGAGCTGCTCGATGGTTTGGATCAGCTTCTGGCCCATGTTGTATCTCTTCACTGTGACCCAGAGTTCATCATGCCTTCCTGAAGTCTTTGAACCACAGGTTTAGTAAGTTATTATTGAGATACAGTGCAGAATAGGCCCTTCCAGCCGCACCAACCAGCAACCCTTGATATAACCCTAGCGTGATCTGGGACAATTTACAATCAAATAACCTACCAACTAATATGTATTTGGACTGCGGGAGGAAACCCATGCAGTCATGAGGAGAACATACAAACTCCACATAGACAGTAGTGGGAAATAAATCCAGGTCACTGGTACTGTAATGCATTGTGCTAACTAACCACTGTGCTACTGTGCCACCCCAGACATTTAATTCTGGCCAACTTGGAGGAAAGACAAAGCATAGAAACATAGAAAACCTACAGCACAATGCAGGCCCTTCGGCCCACAAAATTGTGCCGAACAAGTCCCTACCTTAGAAATTACTAGGCTTACCTATAGCCCTCTATTTTACTAAGCTCCATGTACCTATCTAAAAGCCACTTAAAAGACCCTATCGTATCCACCTCCACCACCGTTGTTGGCAGCCCATTCCATGCACTCACCACTCTCTGAGTAAAAAATTTACCCTTGACATCTCCTCTGTACCTACTCCCCAGCACCTTAAACCTGTGTCCTCTTGTGGCAACCATTTCAGCCCTGGGAAAAAGCCTCTGACTATCCACACGATCAATGCCTCTCATTATCTTATACACCTCTATCAGGTCACCTCTCATCCTCTGTCGCTCCAAGGAGAAAAGGCCGAGTTCACTCAATCTATTCTCATAAGGCATGCTCCACAATCCAGGCAACATTCTTGTAAATCTCCTCTGCACCCTTTCTATGGCTTCCACGTCCTTCCTGTAGTGAGGCAACCAGAACTGAGCACAGTACTCCAAGTGGGGTCTGACCAGGGTCCTATATAGCTGCAACATTACCTCTCGGCTCCTAAATTCAATTCCACGATTGATGAAGGCCAATACACCATATGCCTTCTTAACCACAGAGTCAACCTGCACAGCTGCTTTGAGCATCCTATGGTCTTGGACCCCAAGATCCCTTTGAATCTCCACACTGCCGAGAGTCCTACCATTAATACTACAGTCTGCCATCATATTTGACCTACTAAAATGAACCACCTCACACTTATCATGGTTGAACTCCATCTGCCACTTCTCAGCCCAGTTTTGCATCCTATCAATGTCCCGCTGTAACCTCTGACAGCCCCCCACAATATCCACAACACCTCCAACCTTTGTGTCATCAGCAAACTTACTAACCCATCCCTCCACTTCCTCATCCAGGTCATTTATAAAAATCACAAAGAGTAAGGTTCCCAGAATAGATCCTTGAGGCACACCACTGGTGACTGACCAGTGACCGACTTGAAGAGGATGCAAAGATTTATGAGGATATCACCAGGAATGGAAAATTATGACAGAAATTGAATTAACTAAGCTCATTGGTTTCAGAGCTTACAAAATACTTTATTGAGGTGTATAAAGTCATGAGGGGTTTAGATGGTTAACGTAAAAGATCTATTTTCCTACGCAAAGTTAGACATCATCTTATTTAAAACAATACTGAGCTGCAATCTGCAAAGATCTTGAGATGAGGTTGGGTTGCTCTTTCCAAAATGACATAGGAACGATGTACTGTATGGTTCCTTAGGTTGTAATTTCCTGATTTTATGATTTTTCCATAAAGTATTTGATGCAATATACAAGGGATAACAAATGGGCAAATGCATTATCTACTCTCTTCTATAATGACAAGCCTCCAGAGCAAATCAGTAGCACAACAGTAAACAAATAATATCATCAGGTATTCTTGGAGAAAAACAAAATGAACATTTTTCATCTTTTAATATCAGAAGAAGCTGAACAAGTTTCAATCCAACTCATAAAACTAAAACCATTTGCTCAGATCCCCCTTTCTCACACATGCTGATCAATACAAACCTCCTCTGCTAGAAGTCTGACATACTGCGTTTCACTGATTTTTCAAACAGTCTTTTATGTAATTTCAATGGTTTCATCTAAGAAATTCATTTCCAGCTCTCTTGTAACTTCTTCCTAATTGAAAATACTATGCTCTAGGTGACAAGGTAAACATTCCTTCTCTCTCGGTTAATGCTCCCTTCCTGGACAATATCAAAGTCTTTGCAACTACCAACCCACTTTCAACCTCAGTCCCCTTGTTACATTTCAAACTTATGCCCAATTCTTCTACAGATCTATGTTCGAACTGCTCTAATCAGGCTTTCATACTGCCATACAAAATACCACAAAACATCCTTCATGACTCTGACTGATGTGGTTTCCTTCTTGCACTGAGACATTGCTTACCATCCTATCTTCCTACATTTCTATTCTGTTGTGCAACTCAGCCAGATTTACAACTACATCAGCAATACTTTTACTTTCATCCTCACACCATAATCTCCAACATACCCCAATAACCTTTGAACTGCATTTGTAGTTTTCTTACTGCCCTATCACTCTTTCATTCATTATGTATCTAAATGACACTCAGCTATACATCTCCATTACTCAAACTGTGTTGTCAAACAACTTCAAGGACAGCCAAGCCTAAATTTCAATTTCCTGTGAACAAAATAATGACACCAATGTCTTAACCTCCAAAAGAAACTCTGTACTCTCATTTCAGACTCTTTCACTGCTTGTACAGAAATAAACTGTTTGCAAACCACAGTACTGATAGTCTCTAACCCAGAATCTACAGCTGTACTTCAATTTGTTCAATTCTCTTGTTACAGGAACCCAAGTTACTTAGCCCCTCAATACTATTCCACTATTTAATTAGGTCTGTAAATCTATATCTCAGTTTCATCTACCAACCCTTTTGCACTCAGTGAAAAGATTTGGGCAGTAATTAGAAAGATAGTTATAGTAATCTTTGAGTCCAATTCTTAAAGTTTCACACAGTACGCATAAAACTTTAGTCTGTCGTGCAGTATGCGTTGATGGAAAAATAAAGCATTTTTAAAACTCAGATAACTATCAGCTAGCAATTAATGTATTTGACATAAGAAAATTCAAGTTATATAGATTTTTCTTGGTTCAGATTTCTACTATCTGGTTACAGATGCAGGATTAAAATGACCTTAAAAAGTACTTTTTTTTGACAAAGGTGTATCATCAGCTCAAAATGGCAAAGTAACTTTCAAAGGAGATTGTCTCTAAAGGGTCTGCATAAAACTGAACTTTTACTGTAATATTGTGAACATTACAAGATACCACATGAGCATGCTATATGGGCACATTTATCTGTATTTCTGTGACCCAGACATCAAAAGGAATCAAGTCCTAAATATCCAAGTCTGTGGTCTTGTACTGTGACTATCCCAGCAGCCATAGCCCTGCATTAAATAATAGCATGCCCATGTTATGTTTAAATGTACCAGTTTTACTTAATACTAACTACGTATAGATTTGGACATCAAAATGAAGCCTCAGTTAGGTCAAGTGCCCTCTGAATTTTGCAACCATTTAACTTTCAATATCCTGCACCATGCAAAGCTATAGACATAGTACTTGCCAGCATTCATGGCCATTTCCTATTAGTTAGCTTATTGCTCAAGAAGGTGGAAAGGGTTATATCCCCAGTGCAATATCATTTGCAAAAAGTACAAGAGTCATGTTCACCACACCAGATGGAATAAAACCATTATAGTACAGTTAAATACTTAATATTGGTATCAATATTTTTTAAACAATCATGCAAGAGTTTGGGATCATCATTATTGAATCCTGGGGTCAATACCAAAGATTGAATCACAAAAGCCTATCAGAAGTTGAGGCCCAATCGCTGGAGCCCACGGTTTGCAAGCCCACTGAGGAAGTTGAAGGCCTGTTGTCTGCGAGTCTGAGCTTGTAGGAAATTAGAAGCAAAAGACGGCCTGTGCTGGGGTTGGAGGACTGTCTGGCTATTGGAGGGGCTTGTTTTGCTGTTGTTGTTTCTGCTTGTATTGTTCTGTGGAATATTGTGGGTGTGTTATGGTGGTGCTGGAACATGTAGCGACACTTGCAGGCTGCCCCAGTACATCCTTGGGTTATGTTGATTTTAATGCAAATGATGCATTTTACTGTATGTTTCAATGTACATGTGATAAATAAAAGAATTAAACTGAATCCAAGCTGAATGTAAATAGGAATGGGTGGTATTGGTGGTGGTTTTACATTGCAAATATTCATTGAAAAGTAGATGCATGACAACCCTTGAAAGGCACACTTTTCTTGCTCAACAGCTAACCCTCTAGTTATTTTAATTTCTTGTTTTATCTCAGCTTTACCATCTAGTTCACTGCCATGTAGAATTAGCCTTAGACAGGATAGTGTTATGCAGAAAACATCAGATTCCAGTCATAGGAAACAATGAATAGGTAAAATGGAGTATCTCAGTCAAGAGAATGTGAATGCCTACTTTAAAATTTCTTCAGTGTGTTCAAAGGTCAATCCATTCTGGTAATGTATACAGCTTATTTTGCCTTGATTTCACTTGTCTCTATAGGTGATATAAAACTGTACTTAAGCCACTGCAGCAGCAAATACTAAAAAGCCATTTTCCCCTCCAGCCTCACCCCCAAACAAGAATAACAAATGAAGAAAGGTTTTGAGAGAATTACTGCATACATTTCTAGTGATAGAATGAAATCCTTTGCTGCTCACACAGGGCAACAATAACATGCAGATAACTGACGATCACCAAACCTGAGTAAGATCTGTAAGAATGTATTTATCCCACTGTTGATGATAATGTTGAGTTGGAGGCAATGCTGAACATTCTGTGGACAGCAAACCGACCAATGCTACAGATACCAATAGTGCTAGAAGACAAAAGCATTGACATCCACAGAATTTTTAATTGTGACTAGCAAACTGATTTGATGTTTTTCTTGCCCATGGGTGCAGAGAGACCTGTAATAGTTGCTCTGTCTGCTTCTACATTAATGGAGAATGTGTGGAGCAGGTTAAGACCTACAAGTATCTGGGAGTACAGTTAGACGAGAAGCTAGACTGGACTGCCAACACAGATGCCTTGTGCAGAGAGGCACAGAGTCGACTGTACTTCCTTAGAAGGTTGGCGTCATTCAATGTCTGTAGTGAGATGCTGAAGATGTTCTATAGGTCAGTTGTGGAGAGCGCCCTCTTCTTTGTGGTGGCGTGTTGGGGAGGAAGCATTAAGAAGAGGGACGCCTCACATCTTAATAAGCTGGTAAGGAAGGCGGGCTCTGTCGTGGGCAAAGTACTGGAGAGTTTAACATCGGTAGCTGAGCGAAGGGCGCTGAGTAGGCTACGGTCAATTATGGAAAACTCTGAACATCCTCTACATAGCACCATCCAGAGACAGAGAAGCAGTTTCAGCGACAGGTTACTATCGATGCAATGCTCCTCAGACAGGATGAAGAGGTCAATACTCCCCAATGCCATTAGGCTTTACAATTCTACCGCCAGGACTTAAGAACTTTTTTAAAAGCTATTATTAATGCTTTTTGAGATAGTGATTTAGATGCATATCATATTTTTTTACTGAGTTAAGTATTGTATGTTATTAGTTTTGCTATAACAAGTGTATGGGACATTGGAAAAAAAGTTGAATTTCCCCATGGGGATGAATAAAGTATCTATCTATCTATCTCTACTGTACCCCTAGGATCTATCTTTTCTCACTACCCATTACTCATTTAAAAGCTGCCATATGGTCCTACCCAGAAAGTGCTAGCTTATGCATCAATGTAGATGAAACCCAAATCTAAGACACTAATAGTTTTTTTTTTGTTGAAGTCTACGAAGGAAAAATACTGTTCCCAAGTCCTCGACTTCAACCCTCTTACTAGCAGGGGCCAAACTAAACTGCTTATGACCCAATATAGTTTTAAAATTCAAGGTAATCTTCATGAACAATGCCTAGTTACAACTCCACAATCAGCTGAATGCACCTTTCTCAATTTATCTGTTGCAGAAACAACTGCAAATATGTATTTTTTTTAAACTCCAATACCCTCCCTATATTCAACACATCTGCTCTTCATCAGTTGTGGCCTTAATTTCTGTAGTTCTGTCCCCAAACAATACTACAGAAAAACACCATTTTAGCAAATGTTTGATCATCTGTCATATTCTCATATGGGTTCTTAAGCAAATTTATTCATATCATTTTTTGACAATAAAAACTGCTCTTATTCTCATCCAGATCTATTCACCCACCACCTGTATCTGATGATTTTCAAAGGTTCCTGGTCAAGGAACAGTTCCATTTTAAATTTCTCATTCCAATCTTCAAATCCTTCCCCATCTCCTCCAGCCTATAAGATACCTGCCCTCCTCCGTATTTAGCCTTACTGAACAATCAAAATCATAATGGTCTTTTCACCTGCTATGATAGAGGTGAAAGATGATGAGAGGCATTGATCATGTGGATAGCCAGAGGCTTTCTCCCAGTGCTGAAATGGCTAACATGAGAGAGCATAGTTTTAAGGTGCTTGGAAGTAGGTACAGGGAGGATGTCAGAGCTAAGTTTTTCACAGAGTGGTGGATGTGTGGAATGCACTGCCAGCGATGATGGTGAGGTGAATATAATAGGGTCTTTAAGAGACTCTTAAGAGAGGTACATGGAGCTTAGAAAAATAGAGGGCTATGCAGTAGGGAAATTCTAGGCATTTTCTAGAGTAGGTTACATGGTCGGCACTATATTGTGGGCCGAAGGGCCTGTAATGTGCTGTAGATTTCTATGTTCTATATGTCTCCAAATTCTGGTATTCTTTCTTGAATAAATAACAAATTATTTCAGTAAACTTTGGTCATCTGTCTTAATCACCACACCCCAAATCCCTTGGGTAATTTTGTTTGCCATCATTCAAAGGAAAAAAATGTTCCAAAAGGTGGAGTCCTGCTAAATAAAATAGCACAACTGCACACAGTAAACTTTACTGAATCAACAAGCTGGAAGAAAACAAATGGGAATTGCATAGCACACAGCTGTTACAAATGTATTACTAACCCACCTATGGTGCAGGTGTCACACGTCAAAACAACAATCTCTTGTTGTTTAGCTTCCCAGTTTTCCATCAGCTCCTAACAATAATCTATATCAGATCTATTCCCGCAAAACAAAATGTGCATTTCAAGTTTGGATATCTCTAAACTTGTATTTTTGTACAGATACAACTGGATTAAAAAATGCACAATCGCCTTCAAATTACGATGTGAACTGCCAGAGGAACTCAGCAGGTCGGGGAACATCTGTGGAAATTATGCCTTTAAATTGTGCAATGGGGCAATGGGCGTAGACACAACACTCTTCTACAATTCCTTTCTCAACTTTAGTGGTGCATAAACCCCTTGGAACAAATGGAATAATGCTCCAACTAAAATAGCAACAGAAATTTCAAATGCCCTAAATATTCACGCCTATCATCCCCTAAATTCCGAAAATACAGTTAGATTCGAGCGCAGATACCCAAACAATTCCAGTATCAATAGAAGGAAACGCTACCAAATTCAAATTGCATGTCCCGACATTAAAGATAAATTTGTTTTAGGTATATGCATTTGAACCTGATTGCATTTTTGGAATTTAGAGGATGATGAGTGTGAATACATGCAGCTAATTATGCAGATCTTTGTTAACAATAAGTTGCTGCTGATTTGAGAAACTTTACTACTTCAATAAATGTAATTAAGCCTCGTTTAAAGACTAGCCGTTCCAACTAAAAACTTTTTTTTTTAAAGTGTGCGGTGTGAATCCACGGGACTATTCCAGAGATTGTCAACAACCCGGGAGTGAAAAGCTGGGGAGTTTAAAAAGAAGTACTGCCTTGGCTCAAGTTAAACCCCCTTGGGTTTTTTTTTACCACAGGTCACGTCGGTCAACATAAATTTGGCCGGTCGCACACTTCCTCTGGGAATAAGCATCCCGGTCTAGGAAGGGCGAGAGCGGGGAAGCGACGCTCCCGGACAACCCACATCCGACTCTCGGGATGGGATGTCAACCGCTGGCCCAGGGGCGGTTACCACAGTAACGGACAACAGAGCGGGCGCAACTCCGGCCGCGGGGGGAAGAGCCCACCCCTCGCACCTCACGAGTGTAGCGACAAGTTTTCCAGGAGCGCTGGGGGGAACTGGCTCTCGGAGGGTTAGCACAAACTTTACTCAACCCTCCAGCCTGCGACCGTCTTATCTCCCCCCCCCCACCCCACCCCATCTCCGAGTAGCCGAAACCTCCGCTGGCGGGTATCCCGCTTCGCCCTCCCAGCCGCTCCCTACCTTACTCCCGCTTCCTCGCCGTCTCCTTTCTTTTTCTCTCTCTCTCTCTCTCTCTCTTCTGCAACGCGCTCTCTTTGTCCCCAATTCGGACGGTAACGGCGGGTGGGTTTCTATTATCTCATTCCGCCGGTGGACTCGGTTTGCACGGCTCGCTCTGCCTCTTGCCCATCCACCCCCTCAGCCTCCGTCAAGTGAGGAGCAGCCCGGCGGGCGGACGGCATTGACGAGCGGCTGTGTCTCAGGGGGAGGGGCGCGCCGCGCGCGTGTGGAGAGCCAGTGCTGAGTCCTCCTCCCCCTCCCCCCGCGCGCGACTGTGTGCGCGCCGGGAGTCAGCCAACCGCGCGGTTCTTTGTGACGTCGGCGCCTACCATCCTCCCGTGTATAATCCACTATGCAGAACCATTCATGAAAAGTGTGCGCTGCTGCTGGTCTGTTGTGAGAGCATGATGACATTCCCTCCGTATGGCCTTTCAGTACTACCTCAAAAAACATCTGCTTCATAAATTGCACGATATTGTTCATCTGTAGGGTGTTGGACTTAATTTGGCAAAACCTTCACATCTGTACCTATTAACCAATAGCAATGAATTGTAATAACAAAGTAATGATAAATTCATGCTTTTTAAATATCTTACCATGGCGAAATATTACTCTGCTATATGTGGAACTCGCAAAAGTAGAGCTTCTTTGAACTGACGAGTTCCCAAACAATACAAAATTAATACTTGGGAGGGTCGTTGCATACACTTCTTTCGTCCGGTTTGACAAATCGTAGTAAACGACCGAAGTGATTTTACGTGTGCAGAAATTATGTTGTATTTTAGCATAATCTTTGCTATTTCACTCTCTAATAATTTCTGACAGTCTGCCCCATTTTAAAAAAAAAAATCTATTTCTTCCAATTTCAGAAAGAAACAAATCGGGATATTTCTTGACAGATCGTCATTCGCGAGAGCAATTAGGCAAAATGCGGAGCGCAGTAAACAAATGTCAATTGTATCTGCCAAAAGTCTACAACTACGTTCCAACTGCAAGTGTCCCTTCTCCGCAGTCGTGCGGTTGAACCAATGCCTCTACACTTTAAAATCCCAATTTCCGAGCCTCACTCTTATCACCAATGTAAGTAAATGCCGAGTTTCATTAGAAGGCAAAGTTCTAAATGCAGCCATAGGCTGGATCCGCTGAAGCACGTCTGTCACCCACAGGCATTAAAAGATTAGTACTTCTTCAGCTAAGTCTGATTCTGTACGACTAAACTGTAAAACGAGTACTGGACTGGTTTCTTGAACTATGGTTTACCCATTTTAATGCTGATGTACTGCCTTTTAATGGAATTTTTACTATGTTTGAATTAATTTAGCAAAAGATTGTGCCTTGAATGTGTGTGACAGGTTTCTTCTATATATTTCTAACATACACCCAGTGGCCACTTTATTAGGTATCTCTTGTACCTAATAAAGTGGCCACTGAGTGTACGTGCTCCCGGTGTGGCCTTTTATATATTGGTGAGACCTGACGCACACTGGGAGACCGTTCCGCTGAACACCTACGCTCTGTCCGCCAGAGAAAGCAGGATCACCCAGAGTCCACACTCCCATGCTATCACGTATTTGCTGCACAAATCACTCTCTCACCTAGATGGGGTCAGTTGTGCTGTGAGGATTACATTCCTTGACTTCTCTAGTGCCTTTAACACCATCCAGCCCAAGATCTTAAGGCACAAACTAACGGAGATGGGAGTAGACTCTCACATGGTGGATTGGATAGTGGACTACTTGACAGATAGACCTCAATATGTGCGGTTGGGAGACTGTAGGTTTGACACGGTGGTCAGCAGCACAGGAGCGCCGCAGGGAACCGTACTCTCTCCGGTCCTGTTCACCCTGTACACATCAGACTTCCAATATAACTCGGAGTCCTGCCATGTGCAGAAGTTCGCTGATGACACGGCCATAGTGGGGTGTGTCAGGAATGGACAGGAGGAGGAGTATAGGAAACTGATACAGGACTTTGTGATATGGTGCAACTCAAACTACCTGCGTCTCAATATCACCAAGACCAAGGAGATGGTGGTGGACTTTAGGAGATCTAGGCCTCATATGGAGCCAGTGATCATTAATGGAGAATGTGTGGAGCAGGTTAAGACCTACAAGTATCTGGGAGTACAGTTAGACGAGAAGCTAGACTGGACAGCCAACACAGATGCCTTGTGCAGGAAGGCACAGAGTCGACTGTACTTCCTTAGAAGGTTGGCGTCATTCAATGTCTGTAGTGAGATGCTGAAGATGTTCTATAGGTCAGTTGTGGAGAGTGCCCTCTTCTTTGTGGTGGCGTGTTGGGGAGGAAGCATTAAGAAGAGGGACGCCTCACGTCTTAATAAGCTGGTAAGGAAGGCGGGCTCTGTCGTGGGCAAAGTACTGGAGAGTTTAACATCGGTAGCTGAGCGAAGGGCGCTGAGTAGGCTACGGTCAATTATGGAAAACTCTGAACATCCTCTACATAGCACCATCCAGAGACAGAGAAGCAGTTTCAGCGACAGGTTACTGTCGATGCAATGCTCCTCAGACAGGATGAAGAGGTCAATACTCCCCAATGCCATTAGGCTTTACAATTCAACCGCCAGGACTTAAGAACTTTTTAAAAGCTATTATTAATGCTTTTTGAGATAGTGATTTAGATGCATATCATATTTTTTACTGAGTTAAGTATTGTATGTAATTAGTTTTGCTACAACAAGTGTATGGGACATTGGAAAAAAGTTGAATTTCCCCATGGGGATGAATAAAGTATCTATCCATCTATCTATCTATTCCCATTCTGATATGTTTATCCATGTTTATCTACTGTCAAGATGAAGCCACACTCAGGTTGGAGGAACAACACCTTATATACCGGCTGGGTAGCCTCCAATGTGATGGCATGAACATTGACTTCTCTAACTTCTGTTAATGCCCCTCCTCCCCTTCTTACCCCATCCCTGATATATTTAGCTTTTTTTCTCTCTGCCCATCACTCTGCCTGTTCTCCATCTCCCTCTGGTGCTCCCCTTCCCCCTTTCTTTCTCCCTAGGCCTCCCCTCCCATGATCCTTTCCCTTCTCTAGCTCTGTATCCCTTTTGCCAATCACTTTTCTGGCTCTCAGCTTCACCCCACCCCTTCCGGTCTTCTCCTATCATTTCACATTTTCCCCTCCCCCTCCTACTTTCAAATCTCTTACTATCTTTCTTTTCAGTTAGTCCTGATGAAGGGTCTCAGCCCGAAACGTCGACAGCGCTTCTCCCTATAGATGCTGCCTGGCCTGCTGTGTTCCACCAGCATTTTGTGTGTGTGATTTCCTGCTGTTGCAGCCCACCCATCTCAAAGTTCCATGAACTGTGCATTCAAAGATGATATTCTGTTCACACCCTTAAGGCCAATCTCCTCTGACCTCTCTCATTAACAAGGCATAATCATCCAAAGCTCTTTTTTTTGTTTTTCTCACCATTCTCTATAACAAATTTCATGTCACATGCCGGTGATAATAAACCTGATTCTGATCTCTAGAGATTGTAGTATGTGGACATCCCAGGAGGTTAGCAGCTTCTGAGATACCAAACTACCCCGCCTGGCACCAACGATCAGTCAATGGTCAAAGTCACTTAAATCACATTTCATCCCCATTCTGATGTTTGGTCTGAACAATAACGGAACCTCTTGACCACGTCTGCAAGTTTCAATGCTTTGATTTGCCTCCACATAATTGGCTGATTAGATATTTGCATTAGCAAGCAGGTCGCCTAACAATGTGTCTGCGTAGTGTATGTTATATAGGGAACACCCAAAATCCACACCCAATCAGGTTTAACACCAGAATAAGAAGTAAATCTTAATGTAATTATCAAATGGCACTGTCACAAAAACAGGTCAACAATCACAAATCCATTTTGTCAAACTCTGGTGATTTTCAGAATTTGTGTCACTATCTCATCACTATCCTTCAGATTGTGCATGCATTTCATCAGTAAAATGCTGAAATATTTGAGGAGAGACTATTCTAAACCTTGAATTCAGCACAGCTCCACTCATATTCAAGTTTGCTGATGACACCACTCTCGTGAGCTAAATTAAATGTGGTGATGAATCAGCATTTAAGAAGGAGATTGAAAATCTGGCTGAGTGGTGTAATAACAACAACCTCTAACTCAATGTCAGCAAGACCAAGGAGCTGATTATAGACTTTGGAGAGGGAAACCAGAGGTCCATGAGCCAGTCCTCATCGGAGAATCAGAGGAGGAGAGGGTTAGCAACCTTAAATTTCAGAGGACCTGTCCTGGGCCCAGCATGTAAGTTCAATTATGAAGAAAGCATAGCAGCACCTCTACTTATTCTGGAGCTTGTGACGATTCGGCATGGCTTCTAAGTCTTTGCCAAACTTCTATAGATGTGTAGTGGAGAGTACATTGACTGGCTGCATCACAGCCTTTTATGGAAATACCAATGCCCTTGAACGGGAAATCCTGCAAAAAGTAGTGGATAGGGCCCAGTCTGTCACAGGTAAAGCCCTCCCCACCATTGAGCACATCTTTATGAAAAGCTGTCGCACAAAAGCAGCATTTGTTATCAGGGATTGCCACCTCCCACGACATGCTTTCTTCTCACTGCTGCCATCAGGAAGAAGGTACAAGAGCCTCAGGACTCACACCACCAAGTTCAGGAACAGTTACTATCCCTCAACTATTAGGCTCTTGCATCAAAGGGGGATAACTTCACTTGCTCCATCATTGAAATATACTGTTCATGGTCAAAGTCACAGATCACATTTCATCCCCATTCTGATGATTGGTCTGAACAATAACAACCTCGACCATGTCTGCAAGTTTTTATGCTTTGAGTTGCTGCCACATAATTGGCTGATTAGATATTTGCATTAGCAAGCAGGTCGCCTAATAAAGTGTCCACTTAGTGTGTTATACAGGGAACACCCAAAATCCACACCCAAACAGGTTTAACATACCTGAATAAGAATTAATTTTTAATATAATTATCAAATGGCACTGTGACAAAAATGTATCAACAATCACAAATCCATTTTGTCAAACTTGTGCCACTGTCTAATCACTCATTCTCCGGATTATGCATGCACTTCATCAATAAAATGCTTAAATATTTGAGGAGTAGCTATTCTAATCTTGAATTCAGCATAGTTCCAATGCCATATTCAAGTTTGCTGATGACACCACTCTTGAGAGACAAATCAAAGGTGGTGATGATAATAAAATTTACTTTGAACTTTGATCTTGTATGTCATCAACATGTGTTTCCCCTCATGGGGCTGAGAGAGGACCCTAACTGCAAGCTTTGTGGTCAGTTGGGTTCATTGGCATACATACTGACAGGATGCAAAACAACTTTAACACAAGGGTGGTTTAGGAAGCACCACAACAAGATGCTGCTGTCCCTTGCAGACACATTGGAGCGGGAGAGGCATAAAAAAGAGACCAACTGGCAGATTGGCATACAGGGCAGTTACTTTCATCGATGAGAGCGCCACACCAATAACGTCAAAGAGGCCTAATTCCAGACTGCTGCAAACTGCCAAATTGTGGGAGATGAGGGCCGATGTGGGGAAGAAGCTGCGGTTCTCGGAGGTGGTGCAAACTATACTTCAATGAGCCATCATACTGTGGTCCACTGAAGACAAGAGCTCACAGTACCATGGGAGGAAGGATGTGAGGAGGCTCAGAAGAGGAAGACCCTGAAGTACCAGTCCTTAGTCCAGGAGTGCAGGGACAAAAGACGGCAGATATAACTATTCCCAGTGGAGATTGGCTGTAGAGGGTTCCCAGCAAGGTCAGCATGGAGGTTGCTGTCTGCGCTGGGCCTTGATGTAAAGAGCAAGAACCAAACAGCTCGCAGGATGGGGAATGAAGTAGAAAGAGCCTCTTGCTGAATATGGAGCAGGCGAGAGGAGTTGAGCTGGAAGTCAGGAGCAGATGGACAGTGACTTGGCCACCACTGCTGACCCACCTACTGGAGAGTGTACAGGTTAAGGGTTGAAACATACTGTGAAGGTTGGGCAGCCCCCTGACGACCATCTGCCCCTGGCCAAAGGCTCGGTTACCTCATCAGGTAACTGAAGAGAGCACCTCAGTGTACGATGCAAGCTCTGCTTTCCTTCACATCTATAATGTTCACTGGCTGTAGTAATGCCAATTGATTGACAACGTATTAACAAAATCTTCAGATTATCATCACATGTATGGGTTCATTATAAAAGAAGATTCTTTTCCAGATCAGATTGTTTCATTTTAATGTTTCGGGCAGCAGAAGCTGGAAGATTGCACTCTATTCCTCTCCAGAGGCATGCTCTAAGCCTAATGACTGAGGGTGATCCAAAATCAACAGATCTCAGCTCTTTTCAATGGCCTATCTGGTTATTAGAGTTGTTGGGCAATTAAGCAATTAATGGAAATAGGATACTCTCTGAACATCTCTGTCCATGGTGAGGGTAGAGCCTGCCAAGCCAGCTCAAATGACATGGAACCAGCTGTATCCAGAAGTACAAAGTGCATTAACAGACTTAATCTCTTTTTCAGATTTGCAGCATCACAGATGTAAATACTCACTAATTTGATTCACTCAGGAAATAGTTATGTGCATTGGCTGCAGCCACCTAGCACCAAATTGTCTGAAAGACCTGATCTCCAGAATTAGCTGCCTTTTTGGTCACCAAGCATGGCTTCGGGTTTGGAATCAATCCAACAAAATATAAAATTTCACGCCATTTTCCCACATTTCCATCAGTCATAGAGCAGTCCAGGACAGAAACAGGGCCTTCAACCCATCTCACAGTTTATGATACGCTTAGAAGATTGGGAGGCATTTTACCCTCCAATTGATCATATTTGCTTGTTAAGAGGTGAAACATTGGTAGATTGATGGCTAAAACACTAATGAGGAAAGGTTGCTTGGTATAAAGGCTGAGCTATTTCCATTGTGTTATAATGGATGGTGGTGAACAATGATTTTAAATATAAGGCGAGAGGGATAGAACGAGATAAGATGTTCAAAGAAGAAAAGAGTGGCTTGCAAGAGAAGAAGAACAACGTCCAGTTTGTTGATGAGTCAGATCTTCCTCTGTAACAGATAGAGAAGAAGATGTAGGTTACAGACAGATAGAGATGTTAATTCTAGTGGAAGATATTGTCATCTCTCAGCCGTTTACCTTTAGGGTCATGATGATGTTCAATCATCCACAATGCACTCATAAACAGAAATAAGTTTATTCAAAGGATTAAACAAAGGGTAATGGGATGCAATGACAGTGATGGCTGATCCATTGGTAAAGCCAATTGTTAATAGTGGAGGGTATGAGTCAGACAATAGTGAGGAAGGTAAAATTATTTCCTAGTGAACATATGCATGGACAGGAAGCATATCTATTTAAGGTGAGGTAACCATTGTTAAAGCTTATTAAAAAAGTATTGTGTATCAATAAGGCCCCTTTGACAAATCATTCATGGTAGGTTCATCCAGGAGATTAAGATGTTTGGGATCCATGAAGACTTAGCCATTTGGATTTAGAATTGGCTTTCCTATGGAAGGCAGAGGGTAGTGGTGAATGGCTCTTATTTTGGCTGGACATCTCTGACTGGTGATGTTCTGCAGGTGATGTCTGCTGTTTGTGATATATACGAGGGGTGATTGATAAGTTCGTGGGCTAAGGTAGAAGGAGTCAATTTTAGAAAGCCTAGCACATTTATTTTTCATCATAGTCCCCTCCTACATTTTCACATTTAGTCCAGCGGTCATGGAGCATACGGATCTTGGACCTCCAGAAAGTGACCACAGCAGGAGTGATTGATAAGTTTGTGGCCTAAGGTAGAAGGAGATGTTATACAGCTCTTGTTACATGCACATACAGTTCAATTCTTTGAGTGATTATGCAGAAAGTTTGAAGTTAATAACTCATCTCCTTCTACCTTAGGCCACGAAATTATCAATCACCCCTCGTAAAATGTCTTGGATGAAAATGTGGATGGATGGGTTAGTAAGTTTGCAGAAGATATGACTATTGATGGACTTGTGGATAGTATAGGAAACTGCCAATGGATACAGCAAGATATAGATTAACTACAGATATGGGCAGAGAAATGCCAGATGGAGTTTAATCCAGACAAAGTTGTGAGGTTTTGTACTTTGGGAGATCAAATATAAAGCAAAAGTACATAGTTAATGGACAGGACCCTTAACAGCATTGCTGTACAGATAGATCTTGGGATCCAAGTCCATAGTTCCCTGAAAATGTTGTACAAGCTGATAGGACAGTAAGAAAATACACGGCGTGTTTGCTGTTATTTGTCAAGGCATTGAATTTGAAAGTAAGGAAGTTACATTGCAGCTTTATAAAACTCTCATTAGGCCAGATCTAGATAGAGCATGACGTTCTGTTCTGGTCACCTCATTATGAGAAGGATGAAGAGGTTTACCAGGATACTGCCTGGATTCGAGGGCATGTGCTATGAAGGAGAGGTTGGATAAATGAGGATTGTTTTCTCTGGAGTGTTGAATATTGAGGAGACCTGATGGAAGTTTATAATATTATGAGAGACAGAGACAGCAGGTATCTTTTTCCCAGGGTTGAAATGTCTAAAACTAGAGGGCATGGGTTTAAAGTGAGTGGCAGAAAGTTCAGAGGAGATGTTTGGACAAGTTTTTTACAAGGAGTGGTAGGTGCATGGAATGCACTGCCAGAATGGCAGTGGAAGCAAATATAATTGAAGCATTTAAGAGGCTCTTAGGTAGGCACATGGATGTCCAGAAAACAGAGAGATATAGTCCATGTCCAAACAGAAAAGAGTCATTTAATGAGATGCCATTAGCTTAATTAGTTTGGCATAGCATTGAGGGCCAGAGGACCTATTCCTATGCTGTATTGTTTCTATGTTCTATATTCTATGTTATGGAAGATACAAGAAGTATAGTGGAAAATGGTAGACTTATCCAAGAGGGAATCACGTGGAATGGTTCTCACTTGGACAAGCCTACCATGATGAAGATGAATAGCACCAAAGGTTTGGAATAGGGATTTGAAGAGCCATAGTATCAAGAGTGGAGAGCTGAAATGAGGAAAGTAATGAAAAAGATGTAACTAGTAACTGTAGTGAGAAAAGTAGTTAATAAGGGTGAAATAGTAAAAAGAGAAGTAATGATCTCAGGTAAAGAACAACAGCTTAAATACACAAGTGAATGAGAACATTTGATTACTTTGGTGCGGCTATTTAAAAATGAATCAGAAGCAGAATCAGGTTTATTATTACCAGCATGTGTCGTGAACTTTGTTAAATGATTAAGTTACAAATATTTTAATAGGAAACAGAGAATATGCAGGATGTAATAAGAAATAGACCAGAGTTAAAATCAGAGACTTGATTGTGGAATAAAGTTAGAACCACATAGAATAGAATTGACAAGAAGCGTCGTTAGTGAAAGTAGAAGGTTGAAGACAAGTTTAACAGGAAGGTTCTTACATATTGGAGAACATACCAAAAAAGATATTCCAATGACACTGAAGATTTAGGAAAATAGAAAACTTGGTGGCACAATAAAATGTGAGACTGACTAGAGGTCATGGGTTAAGGGTGAACGTTAAAATGTTTAAGGGGAACGTGAGGGGCAACTTCTTTATTCAGAGGGCAGTGCAAGTGTAGAACGAACTGCCAGCAGAAATGGTGGATGGGGGTTCGATTTCAACATTTAAGAGAAACTTGGTTAAGTATATGGATGAGAGATTGATGGCTAAGGTCCAAGTACAGATCCATGAGACAAGACAGAATAACAGTGAATTAGTGCACAATTCATCCAAGATGGCGGCGCGACGCATCTTACAGCGGCCACTCTGGAGCTGATTATCTGTTATTCGTGAAGTGGGGTGCCGTGCTTTAATCGGATGAAAAGCGGATGTGGGAGCACGGAGAAACATCTGGAAATCTCCAGGAAGACCTTCTTTGTTGCTGCTGCTGCTGCTGTGAGGTCCGGGTCTCTGCTGGGAAGAACAGGTCCCCAGTCCTTGGGGTCGCGTTGCCGATGGCCATTGGTGGGGGCATCTTAATACGCTCAGCAGAGGATAGTGCTCAGAGAAGCTGTGCTGGAGGGGACGGTCGGAGGCTCGGAGGTTCGACGGACTTGGAATCCGCTGCGGTCGGGGCGCTTTCACTGTGTGCTGTATCTGCGAGGCTGGGTTCGACGGAGCTTTCAGTGTGTGCTGCGTCTGCGGGGCTGAGTCGGGCGGCGCCATGGAAGGCCATAGAGGGGGTATTCCCTTCTGCTGCCGGCATGGGATGACGAGACTATCGGGACCCTGAGGACTTGTGGAAACTGTGGTGGTTTCTTTTGAACTTATAGTCTTTTAACATCTTTGGACTATTTTTACTGTGCCCATGGTCTGTTTTTTTATCAGTTATACTATTGTTTGCACTGTTGTAGCTATATGTTGTAACTATGTGGTTTTGTGCATGTCTTGTAGCTTTAGTTTTTGGTCTTGTTTTGTCTGGTGGGATTGGAGCTCCTTTCCGCTAAGATGGTAACGTGATATTAATACGCAGCAGCCTCCCTGGACTCTGGATTGGGGATTGCCAAACGTTATGTGGATTTTCTGGTGTAGTCTGTTTTGTCTTGTGCTTTTGTGATATCATTCTGGAGGAACGTTGTCTCATTTTTTAACTGCATTGTGTTTGTGGTTTCTAAATGACAATAAACTGAATCCGAAGTGGAATCTGAGTTTGACACAGACTATATGGGCCAAAGGGCTTTTTTCTGTGCTGTACTGCTCTATGGCTTTGTGCAAGACAGTAAAGATATATGTTTCAGATATGTCCAGGGTCCATAGTGGAAAAGCAATAGGCCAATACACAGCATAAAGGAAGAGTTGGAAGCTGATTAAAGTACTTTCATCATCAGTGCAGAAGTACAGCACTGCTCAGTGTCTAGAAGCATAGTTTTGACATGCAAAGAATATTTAAACAGAAATAAACACTGTGCAATGTCACACACTGGCCTGGAGAATGGAGTTGTACAGGCTGATCCAAATATCTCAATGATTGATTCTGCTGATGGAGACCTGAAAGAAAGTCATTATAGACAATCTACAAACTATAACAAAATGTGTGGAATAATTGGTTTAATATAAACTACTTGATTTTACTGAATACTCCTTTTTATTTAATTAGGAGTTGAATTTCTGTCACGCAATTCATGCCATCGTAAGATAAACATTTCAGTGTCTTAAGCAACATTTTAATTTAGTATTAGTACTGTTTTGTTTGGATCACAAGATCATGGGTTCGAAAATACATTCCAAGGTTGCGACAGATGACATAGATTAATGCTTCTCAGCAACACTGGGAGAATGTTATACTGTTTGTGCCAACCTCGGTTATGGACTCTGTTTCTGTGTGGAATTTGGATACATAATATTCAGAATCAACAGTGAGAATGCTACCAATGAATTTGCTACAAAAAAAAACACATCTAGGTTAATTAAGGAGGTTAAAATTGAGCATATTTTTATCTAAATAATTCAAAGAAAATCCTACAAACTCCAGTAAACTACAATAACTACAAATCAGATCTCACAATATTTATTTTATGTGGGCAGGGCTTCCTCCAGCTTACTTACAGTTGCTTGCTGTGCTTGTAGATCAATTGTACAGGCTGGCAGCTTGTTATATAGGCCCTGGGAAACTTTCCTCAGTGCTTACTTTACTTAAATAGCTGTTGGCTAGCTCCTTCTAACTTATCTGATTTCATTTGTTTATCAAACTTATCCTCTTGTACTATTTTAAAAGTCTCACTCCAGTTTTCCCAAAACTTATTTTTGATTAGTATTTGCAATGGAAAAAAAAACATATAAATGCTAACACGAGGAAATCTGCAGATTCTGGAAATTCAAACAACACACACAAAATGCTGGTGGAACACAGCAGGCCAGGCAGCATCTATAAGGAGAAGCACTGTCGATGTTTCGGGCCGAGACCCTTTGTCTTTTTCTTTTCATATGAAGAACTAATGAATGCAAACATGATGAGATCTCATGTTTGGATCTTAACAAGTCTAAATCTATTAACAGCAATATACATTGTTAAGTTCTTCAATAATTTTATAATTAATGTTCATTAGAAATCATTAGATCAACTCAGGCAAATTAACTAGTAAAATCTTTGGTAGAATAAAAAAAAACATATTCACAAAGGGGTCATTCTTTGACCCCTCATGTCCCTGCTGACTATCATGTACTTATATATACTAATCTCATTTATCAATACATCATCTTGCTATCTTATCAGCAAATCGGTGCTCACCTACAGTAGATGGATTTTAAGTGTCTTCAAGGCATCTGCTCTATCACACTCTTAGACTATGCATTTCAGATTACAAAGAGCTTCTGTGCTTCTGGGTGAAAAATAATCTTCAAATCTTTTCTGCCCCTTAACTTAGCTTAAACCTGTGTCCTCTAGTTTTTGACACCTCTACTATGGGGAAAAGTTTCTTACTACTTATCTATACTCCTCCTAACTTTGTATGCCTGTAGTAAGTAACCCCTCAGTATCCTCTCGTCTATGGGAAACAAGCCCAGCCTTTCCAATCTCTCCTCATAATTGACATACTCCATCCTAGGCAACTTTTTGACGAATCTCCATTATTTCCTCTCCAGTGCAATTTATATCCTTCCTGTACTATGTATGTAGTGCTCCAGCCAGAGCTTGGCTGATATTCTGTTAAGTTTTACCATAATCTATGTTCTGTACCCTGGTTACTGAAGGCATGTATCCCTTACATCATCTTACCTATCTGCCTTTCACCTTCATTGTCTTATATATAGAGGTTCATCTTTTCCTTAATACTTTTTAAGATCCTGTTATTCATTGTGTATGTCCAGCTCTCAAAGTGCATCACCCACACTTATAAGGACTAAATTACATCTGCCATTGCTCTGCCCATTTTGCTAACTGATCAATTTAATCTTGCAGCCTACGATTATCATCTTCACTACCAGTGACACCACCAATGTTTATGTCATCCTGACTGGTTCCACGAACAGTAGGTTTGCTACATGAAGAAAGGCTGTGTATGCCAGCACTGTGTACTCTGTACTCTGAAGTTTAGAAGGATGAGGCCAAAACTCATTGAAATTTGCATTTTTTAATGGCTCACAAGCTGGATACAGGAACGCAAGATACTGGAAGAATCTTTCCCATGGTAGAGCCAGGGCTTTCAGTCCTGGAATAAAGTAAAGGCCATTGAGGGCAGAACTTTTTATGTTTTGTAACTCCAAAACTAATTGAAAAGAAAACATAGAACCTGAGAGATGTGTGTCTTAGTTTCATTTTCACTTTAAGCAAGATGCACACATATGTCGAAACAGTGATGCATCTCTGGAATTCTCTACCCCACAGAGCTTAGAAGCTTCAACCATTGAGTTCATTCAAAGCAGATATTGATAGATTTCTGCATATTAAATGGATTAGAGGATGTTGGGAGAATGTATGCAAATTATATTTAGATCGAAGATCTACCATGAACTTGATGAATGAAGGTTTAACCTTGAAGGGCCAAATGGCCACTTTCGTTCTTTTTTCTCTCCTTTTGTTCTTGTGCAAGAATGACATCTGAATAGATGTGATCTATAATGTAGACAGTGAATAAATTCATTCATTATTAATCTTAAGTGCAATACATTTTTGATAGAGTCAATGCAAGTTTCACATTGCACTAGTTCAGAATTTATAGAGCAAGGCCAATCTATGTTGAATCAATTAATGCCATGGTTGCTTGCCAGGAGCAATATGAGGTCATTTTCCAGCAATGAAGCCTTAACCAGCTGCGGACAATAGTATCTGGATCAAACCTAATATGTTTGATCCCCATTGGTGTTCCTAAAGGATGTTTACCTTCAGAAAATATTGATTAACTTCTCAGCTCCCTTCCAATGTTGAGAATTGTCAGCACATGGTGAGGAGATCTGGACACATTTTCAATAAGAATGCTTTAAGTGCTATACAGAGAAGTCATTGCCTCTATGACACAATGAGAGGTATCTGTAGATGTCTGCCTCTTTGATTGGAGGCCTCTAACTACTAGCGTGTACAGGGATCAATGCTGGGTTTATTGTAGTTCATCATCAATATCAATGACCTGAATGACTGTGCTGAACTGGATCAGCAAATTTATGGATGAGCCCAAGATTAGGAGTGTAGTGGGCAGTGAAGAAGACTGTCAAAGGTTGCAGCGGGATCTGGACCACCTGGAAAAATGGGCTGAAAAGTGCCAGACTGAATTTCATGCAGACAGGTGTGAGGTGTTGCACTTTGGAAGGACCAGCCAGGGTAAGTCTTAGACAGTGAGTGGTAGGGTACAGAAGAGTGTGGTAGAACAGAGGGATCTGGAAATATAAATCCATAATTCCTTCAGAGTCATATTACAGGTAGATATGGTCGTAAAGAAAGCTCTTGGCACATTGGCCTTCATAAATCAATGTATTGAGTACAGGGATTGGGATGCTCTGCTAAATTGTGTAAGATGTTGGTGAGCCCTAATTTGTAGTATTGTTTGAAGTTTTGGTCACCTACCAATAGCAAAGATGTGAATAAGATTGAAAGAGTACAGAGAAAATTTACAAGGATGTTGCCAGGACTTGAGGACATGAGTTAAAAGGAAAGGTTCAATAGGTTTAGAATTTTATTTCTGAGAACTGAGAAGATTGAGGGGAGATTTGATAGAGGTCCTGTATTCAAAATTATGAGAGATATGGATAGGGTACATGCCAGCAGTCTTTTTCCACTGATGTTGGGTGAGACTACAAGTAGATAAAGGATGAATGGTAAAACATTTAAGGAGAACATGAGGGGGAACTTCTTTATTTAGAGGGTGGTGAGTGTGGAATGAGCTGCCAGCATAAATAGTGAATGCGTGTTCACTTTCAACATTTAAGTGAAGTTTGGATAGGTACTTGGATGGGAGTGGTATGGAGGGCTATGGTCCAGGTGCAGGTCGATGGGATTAGGCAGATTAACGGTTTGGCACAGACTAGATGGGCCAAAGAGCCTGTTTCTGTGCTGTAGCTTTTATGACTCTATGATGGTTCAAGAAAAATTGGACAAAGCAAATGCCAATAAAGTCAATATAAGTTTCACATTGCACAAGTTCAGAATTTATAGCACAAGCCCAATCTATGTCAAATCAATTAATGCCATGTTCGCTTGCCATTTCGTGAATGGTAATGGAGTCTTATTGAAACCTAAAATAGGCATGAAATCAGCGCGATGCTCTCTCGAAAGCTGAGGGAGCAGATTCCCTACGTTCTGTGTATTAAATTAGAAACAAGCTGAAGTCATTATAATGGAACTTGAGTCACCTCCACCTCTTGAGAAAGTGAGAAGCCACCCAATTCAGGCTCCCTGTTTGTATGGTAGTGTGGAAAATATCTGATCGGTCTGCTACTATCAGATTTGACGAATGTTTGGTCTAACTATACCTTGGAAGAAAGAGTTCCTGAGCGCCAGTCTGACCAGCGTGTGTAGTTTCCCAGAGAAAAGTCACCTAAAAATACATCATATTTTTTCTCACTTGAAGGAACATTTTTTGTGATCCTGGCAGAAGGGCATTTTTCCATGTGATCCAATTGATGCCTGAATTATTTATGTGTGAACAGTTTTGGAAAGACAATATTCTTTTGCATTAATCTGACACTGAGAAGTGTGAATTGAAAGTCTCAAAATTGCTCTAACAATTCAGTTTCAGACCGCATCTTTCAAAGAATGACTTGATTAATGTCCTTTTTAATGCTATTTCCAGAACGTTTACTCTCCCATATAATAGCACTTTTCAATATCTTTTGTACCATGCACTTCATGAACAATAGAGTAAACTGCACTGAGATAAGTATCCAGCAATATAAATATGCTGGGATATAAATACACTGGGAACTGATCAATATGCAAGTGCACAGCACCTTGTGACAACTTATCTCAATTCACCCTACTGCCAACGGAAATATTTACATCGCAATGTAGACCAGAAATATATTAGTAGGCTATTTGCTCTGCCAGTTCCATCTTGCCATTTCTGCTTTACATGAAGCTGAGGACATGAGTATGTGGTCTGGGACAACATCATTTCCTCAGCTGACGTCAATAGCTAGTCCCTGCTGACTATAAAACAACCACCACTATTGAAGGTCTTTATTTTGCTCTTCTTCTTGCACAAATTGACACTGTCAGTTTCCTTTATTTCTGAACTTACATTATTGCATTATTCTATCTGAAAAGTTAGTTATTCTGCATTGTCTATTATTCAGTTCTTTGCTGAAATCAACACATTCATATTTGAAAGGTGCTGCTGCCTCTGCTTATCATTGGAATAAAAGTAAAGATTCTATAGTGTGGCCATTTTGCCTTCATATTGCTGCAGAACAGACATACTGTATATAGAAAATCTCATCATCACTAGTTCTGGGTTGGAAGCAGATAGAAATCAATCCAGTTTCTGAGTGTCAGTAACAATGAGCTGCAGCCTTGATTTCTTTTTGGGTTAATTCCAAAACAGCCATTGCAAAAAATAAAATTAATACCTGTTAGCTCATGATAATGTTGATTGGGGTGAAGAAAATATTAAAGTACCGATATGAAAACTCATTATACTGAGAATGCTGGAATAGTGGGTTGGTTTAGTTGGACTAAACTGTTGAAAAGAAAATATTTGTCATGCTTAGTCTAGGCATCTTTCTGGCTAAGTTCTCTTAGTATGTTTTTCTCAGAAGTATCTTAGACATTGAGAAGTGATGTTAATGTAGCAGAGTTAGCATAACATTGCAAATAGCAGTAGCTAGTGAATAAAATGCAGGCCATTATGTGAACTGATCATAAGTTAAAATTACAAACCAAAACACTGCAGGGTTTGGTTTTGCTCTCGTACGACAGTAACAAACAGTTTAATAACAACATGATTCAGGAATAAGTCATCAGAGGATCTGTTTATAATTAACACTGTGAATGTTGTTGTGCAACTGCAGATCAGCTGAGCCTTCTTTTTCATGAAACATATTATTCTTCCAGTTTAACATTAAGACAATAGATGTGCTCCATTAATCAGCAATGCTATCAGTAAATAGGGTCTGTGAAACCTGATCACAACAATTTGCATTTATATGTTACTCTTAATGTGCAAAAGACAACATAAGATGATTCAGAGAGGCATAAATATTAACAGGAGGCTGCAGTCTGAAGGATTTGTTTTTGGAGCAGCTGAAGTTTGAGAGAGAGTGTTGGAGAGACATAAGGCAAAAGCTTCAGAGATAGGTCACTGAGAAGCAATGTGAGTCATATGATACTGGCATAGAATTTCTGGGAAACAGAACTGAGCAAGCATGTCCTCATTGAGAAGAGCAAAGAAAAAGAGTTAATGAGGGAGAATTTAATTGACTCTAAATAGAGTAAGAAAATAATATGAATGATCATTGCAACTATCGTCGTCGTTGGGTCGCATCTGGAATTTCCAGTTGGCGGACGATTTCCCTCCACGCCACTCTGACATGTTGGGAAATCATGTACTTGGCAGGATTGCAACTATGGCAGTTGTTATTTATTGACTTCAATTTGGGATGATTTCATTCCCATGACAAGAGGTGGAAACCTGACTAGAGACATCAGAATTCCATCTTAAACTTAATTAAGGGTATCTATGGCAGCAGTGCCTACTAAAGTGAGGTAGTAAATTGGGTTAAGGGGTCAGTCAACTGAGAACTAGCAGCAAATATTTAAAGGGATCTTTCCAAATTCACAAAATAAATACATCCTTACAAAAAGAAAATTTCCTAGGAAAGGAATGTCATGACTAAAATATTAAAGATAGTATCAATATTAAAGGAAAACTATTTAATTTTGCAAAGCAAGCAGCAGGTTAGAAAAAGAAACAGACCCACAACCTAAAAGGTTAACAAGCAGAAAAAAGGGAAGTTAAAAAGCAGTGGTATGAGATTAAACTAGCCAAAATATAAAATCAGTTAAGACTCTCTATGGAAATTGAAAATAACTGGATTTACAAAGTAAGTGTTGGTTTATAGAGAACAGCATCTTAGATATAGTTGAATAGTTGTAAATTGGGAACTGGAAGAGTTGGAGGAATTCAGCAAAATTACAGTCACCAGGTTAGTGATTCTGAGCAAATTGCTTGGAAGTCCCTGGGTCCAGATGGACTTCATCCTAATGCCTTAGTGGTAAGTGTAATATTTGAAGCCTTGGTTTTAATTTTCCTTAAATTCAAGGGAAGGATCCATTAGAATGGAAGATAGCAGATATTACTCCTTTATTCAGAAAGGGAGGGAGACAATATTTACAATGACAGGATGTAAAAGAGATAAATCAATTAAAAAAAAGTGAAAGAGAATGTAGCTCTTGTGAGTCTGAAGCAACTTCCATAGATGATGCAAGGCCTCAGTTGCCAAACTCTCTGTGGACTGCCTTTCAAAGTCATAAGCGGCCATTCTACTTCACGCTGTTAATTTATCTTATTATTCTTATGTAGTCAGGTGACATAGCGGCACAACAACGGATATTGCTGCTTCTTTGCTCCTGTGACATGGGTTCAATCATGATATCAGGTGCTGTCTATTTGCATTTTCTCTTTCTGAGAAATTTCCTTTGGGATCTTTGTTTTCATTCCACATTCCATTATGTCAGTTTATTTCCCATTATGTTATTTTATAATCATTGCAACAGCAACTAAGGATAACAATGACATAGCGAAAGAAAAATATTTCATTTACATAATACCTTTACAGCTAATGAAAAATAAGACCATAAGACCATAACACATAGGAGCAGAATTAAGCCCATTGAGTCTGCTCAGCTATTCCATCATGGCTGATTTATTATCCCTTCCAACCCCATTCTAGTTTGCTGATGACACTAAATTGAGTGGAAGAGCAAATTGTGCAGAGGATACAGAGAGGCTGCAGAGAGGTATAGATAGGTTAAGTAAGTGGGCAAGGGTCTGGCAGATGGAGTACATTGTTGGTAAATGCGAGGTCATCCACTTCGGAAGGAAAAATGGAAGATCAGATTATTATTTAAATGGTAAAAGATTGCAGCATGCTGCTAAGCAGAAGGGCTTGGGAGTGCTTGTGCATGAATCACAAATGGTTGTTTTGCAGGTGCAGCAGGCTATCAAGAAGGCAAATGGAACATTGGCCTTCATTGGCCATTGGCCAGTGATGTTGTGGGGGTGGAACTGGACTCTCTGATGGTAGTGTCTGAAAAGAGGATGCTGTCCAAGTTGCATGCCATCTTGGACAATGACTCCCATCCACTCCATTATGTACTGGTTAGGCACAGGAGTACATTCAGCCAGAGACTCATTCCACCGAGATGTAACACTGAGCGTCATAGGAAGTCATTCCTACCTGTGGTCATCAAACTTTACAACTCCTCCCTAGGAGTGTCAGACACCCTGAGCCAATAGGCTGGTCCTGGACTTATTTCCACTAGGCATGATTAATTTATTATTATTTAATTATTTATGGTTTTATATTGCTATATTTCTTCATTATTCTTGGTTGGTGCGACTGTAACGAAACCCAGTTTCCCTCTGGATTAATAAAGTATGTCTGTCTGTCTGTCATTGCTAGAGGGATTGAATTTGAGAACAGGGAGGTTATGCTGCAACTCTACAAGTACTGGTGAGGCCTGGAGTACTGCATGCAGTTCTGGTCTCCTTACTTGAAAAAAGGATATACTGGCTATGGAGGTGGTACAGAGGAGGTTCACCAGGTTGATTCCAGAGGTGAGGGGGTTAGACTATGAGGAGAGATTGATCCGTCTGGGACTGTACTCACTGGAATTCAGAAGAATGAGAGATCTTACAGAAATATATAAAATTTTGAAAGGGATAGATAAGATAAGAGGCAGGAAAGTTGTTTGCACCAGTAGGTGAGACTAGAACTAGGGGACATAGCCTCAAGACTCGGAGGAGTAAATTTAGGATGGAGATGAGGAGGAACTGCTTTTCCCAGAGAGTGGTGAATCTGTGGAATTCTCTGCCCAATGAAGGAGGACTAGAGGCTACCTCAGTAAATATATTTAAGACAAGGTTGGATAGTAGGGGAATTAAGGGTTATGTGGAAAAGTCGGGTAGGTGGAGACGATTCCATGGTCAGATCAGCCATGATCTTATTGAATGGTAGAGCAGGCTCGATGGGCCAGATGGCCTACTCCTGCTCCTATTTCTTATGTTCTTATGTTCTGCCTTCTTGCCATAACCTTTGATGCCCTGACTAATCAAGAACCTATCAAACTCTGCTTTAAATATACCCTAAGACTTGGCCTCCACAGCTGTCTAAGTTAATGATTTCCACGGATTCACCTTCCTCTGGCTAAAGAAATTACTCCTCATCACTGTTTTAAATAGATGTCCTTCTGTTCTGGTGTTGTGCCTTCTGGTGCCAGACTCACCCACTGTAGGACAGATTTTCTTGAAAGATCATTACTAATGCCTGCACAATCTCTTTGGGTATCTCTTTCAGAACCCTGGGATGTATACCATCTGGTCCAGGCGACTTATCTACCTTCAGACCTTTCAGCTTCCCATGCACCTTCTCCTTATTAATAGCAACTACACTCACTTCTGCCCCTGATACTCTTAAATTTCTGGCATATTGCTAGTGTCTTTCACGGTGAAGAATGATGCAAAATGCTTATTAAGTTCAGCTGTCAGTTCTTTGTTCCATGTTACTACCTCTCCAGTGTCATTTTCCAGCAGTCTGATATCTACTCTCGCCTCACTTTTAATCTTTACACATCTGAGAAAAAAACTTTTTGTATAGTATTGGTTACTTACCTTCATTTTTAGTTGTCTTCTTTTGGTTTTTAAAAGCTTCCCAATTCTCTAACTTCCCACTGATGTGTGCTATATTGTATGCCCTCACTTTTGCTTTTATGCTGTTTTTGACTTCCCTTGTCAGCCACATTTTCATCATCCTCTCTAAAAAAATAATTCATAGGCAGTATACACATTCCCTCTCTTGGGATCCAGCACCAACCTGATTTTCCCAGACTACATACATATTGAAATCCCCCATCACTATTGTAACATTGCCCTTTTTTGCATGCCTTTTCTATCTCCCATTGTAATTTGAATCCCATATCCTGCCTGATGTTCAGAGGTCTGCATATAACTCCCATTAGGGTCTTTTTACCCTTGCAGTTTTTTTAACTCTTCCCAAAGGATTCTGCATCTTACAATCCAATGTCATCTCTTTCCAAGGATTTAATTTCTTTTTTTTTACCAACATAGCAACTCCAACCCCTCTGACTACCTACCCATCCTTTTGATACAACGTGTATCCTTGGACGTTCAGCTCTCAACTATGATCTTCCTTAAGCTACGATTCAGTGATGCCCACAGCATCATACCTGTCAATCTTTAACTGCACTACAAGCTTATCTACCTTATTCTATATACTGCATGCATTGAAATATAACACCATCAGTCCTGTCTGCATTCATCACTCGTTTCAGTTTTGCCCATGTTACACTTCAGCCAATTTCACTGACTGCAATTTTCCCTGTTCTTCCTTGCAGTCTCATTACCCACTGCCCTATCCTCATCCCTATCCGGTTTCCATTCCTCTGCCAAATTAGTTTAAACTCTCCCCAACAGCTCTAGCAAACATGCCCATAAGGGTATTGGTTCCTCCCTTGGGTTCAGGTGTAACCCATCCTTTTTGTAGAGATCATGCCTTCCCAAGAAGAGACTCCAAATGATCCAGAAATCTGAAACCCTGCCCACTGCACTAATTCCTTAGCTACGCATTCATCTGCCAAATCATCCTATTCTTACTCTCACTGGCACAGACAGCAATCTAGAGATTATTTCCCTTGAGGTCCCACTTTTCAGCTTTCTAACTAACTCCCTATATTCTCTCTTCAGGACCTCATTCCTTTTCCTACCTAAGTCTTTGGTACCAATATGTACCTGTACCATGATACCATGACTTCTGGTTGTTCAGCCTCCCCCTTTGGAATGCCGTGGACTCAATCTGAGACATCCCTGACCTTGGCAGCTGGGAGGCAACATACCATCTGGGTATCTCTTTCACATCCACAGTATCTCTTGGCTGCTCTATCACTACCATACTACTTCCCCCTTCCCTTCTGAGCCACAGAGCCAGACTCAGTGCCAGAGACCTGGTTGCTGCAGTTTCCCCTTGTGGGTCGTCTTCCTCAACAGTATCCAAAGTGGTACACCTGTTATTGAGGGGAATGGGCACAAGAGCACTCTGCACTGGCTGCCTGTTTCCTTTCCCTCTCCTGACAGTCACCCAGGTACCTTCCTCCCCCAACAGTGGGCTGACCACTCCTCACTATAGATGCTGCCTGACCTGCTGAGCTCCTCCAACATTTTGTGTATGGTACTCTGGATTTGCAGCATCTGCAGAATCTCTTGTGTTAGAGGGAGATTCCTTCTTGTTTGTATGTGCTGTGCCACCCCATCTCTGGTGAGCTTATCTTGTTAATGAGTCAAGGCGTATTCAGGGATTGCGGTGGAGGAATCTGGCACATTTTCTGTAGGTTATAATTCTTTGAGTGAGAGTGTACTTCCACTGTTGCTTGTCTGGTCCATGGGACACCTATCTCTAACTGTTTGTGGGGGCTTAACCATGTGGACTTGGCTGGGAGTGTCATTTGTGTAATTAACATTAAGTGCCTAGATTAATAGCAGATGGCACAAGTGATTCTGCAGATGCTGGAAATCTTGAGCAACACATAAAATGCTGGAGGAACTCAGCAGGTTAGGCAACATCAATGGTGAGAAATAAATAGTTGATGTTTTGGGCTGAGACCCTTCATTAAGTCTCAGATTGATGCCAGATGGCTTGTTTAATTTTATTCTTTCTCTATTTGATGAAATGCTGGTGGTATAAATCAAGAATCTTACAGGCTGCTTCTTCAGTCATTTAACCATATGGATGGTGGGGGAAGGAGGGAGTGGTGGCAGTGGCAACATAGACCAGATCAGATAAGAAAGGCTGATCACAAACAAAACAAAGTCTGCAGATGCTGGAAATCTGAGCAACACACACACAAAGCTGTTCTTTTTTCCAGAGATGCCACCTAGCCTGTTGAGTTCCTCCAACATTTTGTGTAAGAAAGGCTGATATCCACTTCTAGGTCACTGGTGTGCTGGATGGGATTTTATTTCAATCATGGTCATCATTACTATGACTACTTGGTGGCTCCTTTCCAAATTCAAAATTATTAATGGAATTTAAACTTCACAGCTGCCAGGGTGGGATTTGACCTCGGATTTTAGGATTATTAACCAGGAGATGTAAATCTTTATTATTACAGGATGAGCAAACACCCAGCTCTTCAATATATACATGTTTTAGATATTTACGAGGTGGAGAAGGTCTTACCCCAAAACTCTTTTTTGCTCATAACCATGTCTGCATCTTGAAGCAGGTTTGGCTGTGGTTATAACATTCTATAGTCAGACATTCCACCCTGCAAAAACTCATTTCAGGGAGGTAGCACCCCCGCCCCCTGCAACCCCATATCCGCATCCCCCACCGGTCGACTTCCAAGGGTGTATATAATACTTTGTTTAGTGATTTTGTCTGAGCTGTAAACCAAGTTGGGTATATGCAGAAAATGTGACATTAAAATATGTACTTAAATTATATTATCATGGAGTCATTTTTTTATTCTATTACAACTTTAAGCAGGTCTACAGGGAGTTTGGCCTCATCACGTAGGACATCAATAGAGTAGTTCCTTAGCAGCTAGCCAGCTAGTTTAAATAATGTTAGCGATGCTAATGAGCGAATGACATCTGTTAAACTCACCTCAACATGTCTTTTACAGTCATTTAACCCACCATGAGCAATAGAAAAGTCACTGTTGCAAACAGTACAGTGAGCAATACTGTCATTATTTTTGATCGCTATTAGGCAGGAGTACACTTTAGTGTAGTATGGGGTGAAGTATATTTTATATTTTCTTTTTTTGGAACACTCTGCCATGGCGCAGCAGGACTCTAAACTGAACTGATGGACAATGAAAGAGAGAGAGAGAGAGAGAGAGGTCAACTGTAAAGCCCGCCCACAGAGAAAACTGATAGGTCTACTTAGAACAAAGAGAGACCAATCAGGATGCTCCCTCTCGCCTTCACTCTCACTCTTCCTCTTTCTCTCCCTCTCTCTCTCAAAAAAATCTATTTCCAGGATATTGTATATAATTTGCAGGCGTCAGGGAGCCACTATCAATATGTGGGAGACTCCCGGAACTTCCGGGGAAGGTGTGATGTCTGTATAGTCCACCTTTTTCTGGCAAAATAATCTTTCTGATATCCAGACTTTAACATTAACCTGATACTAGATAACCTGTTTAATTGAGACAAATCCTTTTATTCTTCTATAACCTTTTACTAGGTTATCCCAACTCTGCTCTAAAGTGTCAATTTATGATATTTATTTTGTCTAGGATCAGTCAATTATATTTTTTTCCAAAATTTCAGAGTCACCTGAAAAAAATCAAAGCTTGAGATTGTATTCCAACTAGACTCCGACATAAGATATTTTTAAGTTACATAGAACATGGAACACTACAGCATAGTACAGGCCCTTTGGCTCACAATGTTGAACCGACCTTACAACCTACTCTAAGATCAATTTAACCCTTCCCTCCTACATAACACTCAGTTTTCCTATCATCCATGTGCCTATCTAAGAGTTTCTTAACTGTTCTTAATGTGTCAGCCTCTACCAAGAGGCAGAGGAAGTAAGGTGGGGGGGTCTATGTTTCATGACAAATTCTTCATGGTGCTCAGATGGAGCAGTCTTGCTTCCCCAGCCTGGAACATCTAATGATGGAGTGCTGTCCATTCTACTTTCTGAGAGAGTTCTGCTCTATGACCCTGACTGCAGTTTACATACTGCCAACAGTCGATGTTAAGCAAGCTCTCGACGTAGTGAAGGCTGCAATTAGCAAACAAGAAACAGCCTACTCTGACGCCTTTCAGGTCATTGCCGGGACTTCAATCAGCTTGCTTGAAGAAATCTCTATCCAATTATCATCAGCATATCACTTGCAGCACCAGAGATCCCAACACAATTAACCACTGCTAAACTGCCATAAGGAATGACCAGCAGAAATGGAAGACCCTTGTGGAGACCCCATGTGCCACCTAGGCACTAAGGGTTCAGACGACAACGATACTGCCATAAGGAATGCCTACCATACCATCCCTAAACTGTATTTGGGGAAATCTGACTATCCGGGTATTCTCCTTTTACCTGCATGCAGGCAGAGGCTAAAGAGCAAGGCTCTAGGAGTAAGAACAACAAGGAGGTGTTCGCAGGAGGCAGAGGAAAGTGGCTATGGGGCTGCTTTGAGTTAATGAGCCATATTCAAGGACTCATCAGAGGATCTGAATGAATATGCCACAGTTGTCACGGAGTTTAGAAACTCGGTCATGAACGAATGTATCCCCACAAAATCATTTTGAGTCTTCCTGAACCAGAAGCCTTGGATGAATGAATGAAGCAGTCCGAGGCACCCACCTGCTTCAAGCAGGCTTCGGTTATACCGGTGCCCAAAAAGAATGTGGTAGCCTGCCTTAATGACTATTGTCCAGCTGCACTTATATTTATTGTGATGAAGTACTTTGAGAGGTTGGTGGTGAAGCATATCAGCTCCTGCCTAAGGAGTGGTTTGGATTCACTTCAACTTACCTACCATCACAACAGGTCAGCAGCCATCTCACTCAACCCCGAAACACCTGAACAGTGAAGGTGCATACATCAGGATACTCTTCTTTCATGTTACTTATGACTATGAGTCTGATGCCAATGGCTGAATCAAGGTGGTGATCGATCAGCATATAGGAGGAAGACTGAAAATTTGGCTGAGTGATGCCACAACATCAACCTCTTACTCAATGTCAACAAGACCAAGGAGCTGATTATTGACTACAGGAGGAAACTAGAGGGTCCATGAGCCAGTCCTCATTGGGGGATCAGAATTGGAGAGTCAGCAACTTTAAATTCCTTGGCATTATAATTCCAGAATATCTGTCCTGGCTCCAACACTTAAGTGCCATTACGAAGAGAGCACAGCAGTGCCTTTACTTTCTCAGAAGCTTGTGAAGATTTGGCACGTCATCTAAAACTGACAAATTTCCGTAGATGTGCAATGGAGAGTATACTGATTGGTTGCATCATGGTTTGGTATGGAAACACCAATGCCTTTGAAAGGAAAAGCTTACAAGAAACAGTGGATACAGCCCAGACTGTCACGGGTAAAGCCCACCCCACCATTGAGCACACCTACATGGAATGTTGTCACAGGAAAGCAGCATCCATCATCAAGGACCCCGCCATCCAGTAAATGCTTTCTTCACAATACTGCCATCAGGAAGAAGGTGCAGAAACCTCAGGACCCACACTACCAGGTTCAGGAACAGTTATTATTTCTCAACCATCAGGCTCTTCAACCAAAGGGGATAACTTCACTCATCCCAACACTGAACTGTTCCCACAAACTATGGACTTACTTTCAAGGATACTTCATCTCATGTTCTCGATATTTATTGCTTATTTATTATTGCTTTTCTTCATGTATTTGCATGGTTTGTTGTCTTTTGCACGTTGGTTGTTTGTCTGCCTTGTGTGCAGTTTTTCATTGATTCTATTGTGTTTTGTCATATTTACTGTGGATGCAAAAATATGAATCACAGTGTTATATATTGTGACATATATGTACTTCGATAAAAAATTTACTTTGAGCTTTGAACTTTGAACCACTGCTCCTGGCAGGGCTTTCCATGTACCCATCACACTCAATGTGAAAAACTCACCTCTGAGTTACCTCCAATCACCTCCATCATATCCCCTCATAGTAGGCATAAACTGCAGTATGTTTTGACTGATAATCATTTATCCTATTAATGTCACGAATACTCTGTTTGCTCTTTTTCTTGCATTGAAAATGTTGAGATCTAGAGATTAGAATGCCTTCATCACATTCCCATGAAAGGCACACATGTGGAGTAACTGCACTGTTCTGTGTATGTACTATCCTCTTCCAAGTTGAACAAAATTTGCCAAATACGATGACAGTTCTTAAACAGAACAAGACATACAATTGAAATCGTAACCCAACATTAGGCAGATTTAAGTAGCACTGCAAATTTGCAGATTATGTCTTTAACACCAATGTCTTATGAAAATAGAAACACACTAACAATCCTACCAACTATCCTTGTTGGGCAGCTGTTCACAAGTTTCCAAACAGATTCAAGTTAATTTATAACTTCTTTCTATTTCAATGCCTCTAACCTGTTCTCAAATCAGATTCAACATAATCTAATACCAGACGCTTTAATCTCAACTGGAAGCCTCTTAGGGTGTCTTGTCAAAAGCTTCTGGAGCTGTAAGGTGACGGGGATTCCTTTATTTACTATCTTAATAACTTCTTCAAAAAATATAATCAAATTTACTAAGTATGATCTCTTTTGGAACCTGTGTTTGTAATCATCCCTAATAATTACATGACATGTATTTCCTGTCAACTCAATTTAATTAGTCTACAGTTAGATGAATCAGAATCAGGTTTAATATCACTGGCATATGTTGTGAAATTTGTTGCTTTATGGAAGCATTACAGTGCAATGCATAATAATAAAAAACTATAAATTACAATAAGTATATGTAGGTATATAAAAAATAAATTAAATAAATGTTTCAAAAAGAAGGAAAAGTAGTGAGGTAGTGTTGAAAGGTTCACTGTCCATTTAAAAAATCTGATGGCAGAGGGGGAAGAAGCTGTTCCTGAAACATTGAATGTGTGTGTGTCTTCTGGCTCCTGTACCACCTCCTTGATGGTAGCAATGAGAAGAGAGCATGTCCTGGATGATTGGGCGGGGTGGGGGGGGGGGCTCCATAATGATGGATGCCACCTTTTTGATGCATTGCCATTTGAAGGTGTCCTCAGTGCCTGGAAGGCTAGTGCCCATGAGGGAGTTGGCTGAGTTTACAACTTTCTGCAGCTTTCTCCAACCCCGTGCAGTGGGTCTTCCATACCAGACGGTGATGCAACTAGTCAGAATACACACCACAGTACATTCGTAACAATTTGCAAGTGTCTTTGGTGACAGACCAAATCTCCTCACACTCCTAATGAAATATAGCCATTGGGCTCAGGATAGATTTTCAGAGATATTGACACCCTGGAACTTGAACTGTCACTGCTGATCCCTCAATAAGACTGGTGTGTGTTCCCTCATCTTCCACTTCCTGAAGTCCACAATCAGTTCCTTGGTCTTACTGACGTTGAGTGTAAAGTTATTGTGACACCACCCAACTAGCTGATCTACCTTGCTCCTGTATGCCTCCTCATCACCAATTCATCCAATGGTAGTTGTGTAATCGGCAACTTTATAGATGCCATTTGAGCTGTGCCTAGGCATACTGTCATGAGTGTAGAGAGAGCAGAGTAGTGGGCTGAGCACGCACCCTTGAGGTGCACCAGTGTTGATTGTAAGCAAGGATGAGATGTTATTTCTGATCTGCAGAGACTGTGTTCTCCTGGTGAGAAAGTCAAGGATCCATTTGCAGAGGTGGGGTACAGAGGCTCAGGTTTTGAAGATTGTAGGTTAGAATTGATGGTATGATTGTGTTGAACACTGAGCTGTAGTCAATAAACTGCAGCCTGACGTATCTGAGTATTTTGATCCTTCTTTTACTGCTGTGTTGATTTCCAAATCTTGATGACTATCTGCTGCACTGTAACCAAACTTGATAATTTCATGGACTTCCTGCATAGTCTTGGATCAGTCGTCTTGAATGCCACAGATCTAGCCCTCAGCAGCCTATGAATGTTAGGTAATGTTACAGCTAAAAAGAACCCTGGTCAGATCCCACTTGGAGTACTGTGCTCAGTTCTGGTCACATCACAGGAAGGGTGTGGAAACCACAGAGAGGGTGCAGAAGAGATTTACGAGGATGTTGCCTGGATTGGGGAGCATGCCTTACGAGAATAGGTTCAGTGAACTTGGCCTTTTCTCCTTGGAGCAATGGAGGATGAGAGGTGACCTGATAGAGGTGTATAAGATGATGAGAAGCATTGATCGTATGGATAGTCAGAGGCTTTTTCCCAGGGCTGAAATAGCTATCTCGAGAAGGCACAGTTTTAAGGTGCTTGGAAATAGGAAAAAAAGAGATGTCGAGGGTAAGTTTTTTACGCAGAGAGTGGTGAGTGCATGGAATGGGCTGCCGGCGGCAGTGGTGGAGGCAGATATGATAGAGTCTTTCAGAAGAGTCCTGGATAGGTACTTGGAGCTTAGAAAAATAGAGGGTTATGAGTAACCCTGGGTAATTTCTAAGGTTAAGTACATATTCGGCACAGCATTGTGGGCGAAGGGCCTGTATTGTGCTGTAGTTTTTCTATGTTTCTGGTTCATCCTTGGCTTTTGATTCAGGTATGTCTGGTATGTTCTCGATGGCACACACTTATCCACGCAGGTCTTGATGAAGTCAGTGACAACTGAGGCGTATTCATTCAGATTCAAAGATGAATCCCTGAATATTGTCCAGCCCACCGACTCAAAGCAGTGCTCCTCTGCTTCCCTTGACCATATGACATCTTTTTTGAAGATGGAGACTCAGTTAACACTTCTGTAGACTAGGCAAACTTTAAAAAGCACTTCTGAAATGTCGACTACGTTATAATGTTGGGAGCAGAGTAGCTGATACATGTGCAATAAGCTACCGTTAAAGGCAATGAAGAAGTGATCAGATGATGTGATTTGATGATGTTGGTTACAGAATAATTTTTTTGAAATTTAGCGATATAGCACAGTAACAAGCCCCTCTGGCCCAATGAGCACACGCCACCCAATTATATCCATGTGATCAATTAACCTACTAGCCCATACATCTTTGGAAAGTGAGGGGAAACTGGGGCGCCTGGAGGAAACCCATGCGGTCATGGGGAGAAGGTATAAACTCCTTACAGACAGCAGCAGGAATTGAACCCAGGTCGCTGGTGTTATAAGGCAATGTGCTAACTGCTACGCTACCATCACACCCTATTTATATTGAGAAGGCTACTGGGGTCTCCCTATCTTCTGTCCAAGACCTCCTTCAGAGTCGATGCCTCCAGAAGACACGGTACATCACTAAAGACCCCTCACACCCTCTCCATAAACTGTTTGTTCTTCTGCCATCAGGCAAACATTACAGGAGCATCAAAACAAAAACCACAAGGCTACTAAACAGCTTCCTCCCACAGGCAGTCAGACTGCTAAATAGCTGCTCTAACTGACTCTGCTTTGGACACTTTTAACTTGCACTGGACACTTATAACTTGATTTTAACCGACATGTGGCGGTTGCATTTTAATATTTATTGTTATGTTTATTATTTAGTGTTGTGTTTGTTATGTTATGATTGCACTTGCCCTGGGAAACGCTGTCTCATTCTGCCCTGCAGAGCTGATGAATGGTTGGAATGACAATAAAGTTTTTGAATCTTGAATCAAAACAACTGCAGCATTTCCTGCTCCTTCTTGAATGGCTTCAATGGTATTTTATCCACATTTGAGAGCACAGATGGAATTTCAGTTTAACGTTTCCTCTGTTGGTGTAAAACTTTCTTTGAACGAGTACAACATGCTTGCCTTTAACAGCTGGGGCATTACAGAGTGTCAGGAAGTCACTTTGCAGCTGTACAAAACTTTGGTTCAGCTACATTCGACAAATTATGTGCAGTTCTGGTCACCACTTTACAGAAAGGGACGTGGAAGCTTTAGAGAGGGTGTAAATAAGGTTCACCAAGATGTTGCTTAGATTTGAGGTTATTGACTATAAGGAGAGGTTAGACAAACATAAGTGATCATGTAGGCTGAGCAGCAACCTGATAGAATTTTTTAAGTGGAAAAATAAACTTTATTCATAATAAACATTATTTACAAGAATAACCATGCCTTTCCATTCTTACATTCATGGTCAATGTGTTTACTGTTCTAATAAATTCTTTGAAACCATCAGTACTGTTGCCATTCATGTGGCCCCCTCGAGTGGTCACTGCTTCATAAACGAGGGGCTTCCTTGTCCTATCCAGCCCCTCCTTCTCCAGTCGTGAAAGAACCATATACAGTGGTCCTTCTCCACTGAGACTCTGCAGTAGCTGCACCAAGTTTCAGTGCGTCCTGCAGCACGTAATTATAGCCAAGATGGATAGGGTAGATAGTCAGAGCCTTCCTCTCAACATGGAAGTGTATAATACCTGCAGCATTGCAAGGTAAGAAAGGAAATGTGTGAGGCAAGCTCTTTTTACACAGTGAGTGATAATTGCCTGGAACATGCTGTCATGGGGTGAGGAGGGACGGATGGAAGCCAACATGATAGCGATGTCTAATAGGGATCTTGGCAGATGCATAGACATGAAGGAAATTGAGGGAGATCAATTATGCAATTTAATTTGATATCATGGTTGGTCCAACTTTGTGTATCGTACTCTTTTATGTTCTACGTTATATGAATGATGCCTAGGACAATGCAGCAATCCCTTCCTAATGTATTGAATTATCAGCACAGCTGAACATCTCCCTCAGTGGATTTGAATCTAAATGATAATGTTAGAGCTGAGAGTGCTTCCCTTGATCCAATGCTGAAAAGGTTTGCTACATGCCTTTTCTATGGTCTGCATTTCACCCTGAGTTATTTTGTTTACAGAGTTCATTTGCTATTGAAGATGTATGATTGCACTAACTCAGAACTGCTCTATGTTTGGTGCATTAAAAGAGTACTAACGATAATTTGAGTGGTATTAAAGTGATCACAAGGTTAGCCAGAAAGGCACTTAAAACAAAGTTAGGATATTTACACCCAGAACTGAAAACAGTTCCCTAACTGCCACACAAGGTTGAACACAGATTACGACATTTCACTGGGCACCAATCTGAGAAGAGAATCTGCTCTTAAAGACATACTCTCCATTGGTGTAGACTGTGAATCTTCAGGGGAAAGGAAGAGAACCGTAACATTTAGTGGGCCGTCACATCAGTAAAGGCAGTTCCAGATGAGAGGTCCTGTGCGAGGAGACCTGTTAGAGATAACAGAAGCGGAGCCCGCCTCCTCCAGGTGTAAGAATCACAATGGACACAGAGCAGTGGACAAATAACTTCTGTAGCTTCATGAAATATGGCAGAGTGAACTACAAATCCCACTGGAAAGCCATTTCATCAATGGGTCTGATATTTCTCTATTGCTGTCTTAAGGTCAGCACAGGTGGATTTTCAAAATGTCTCAAGGGATTGTTAAGTGTCAGCGGGGCTCCACAACCTTATTGTTGTTGCACTCTGCCTTCGGTAACTGTTGGAGTGTGAAGGGAGACACTTGGTTTGCTTTGGGAACTGTGATGCTACAGACCCATCACAAGAAGGACCCAAGGACTTCCTTATATCCCATCTGTGCAACATCTCCTCCACTTAGCCAGAAGGCAAGGGCATTCCACAGCCTCATGGCCCTCAGGTTCTGGGTCTCCTTGCTGCCCTTTCCCCCCTCATGGTTTGTCATCTTCTGTTTGCAAAACCACACGGAATAAAAGCAGGATGAAATCCCCAGTTCCGTTTGGCATGTACAGCAAGGATTGTCCACACTGATGTAAGAAATGGAGTCTTAGCTTTGGGCAGAACGGAGTTGTTATAGTTTGTAACTCCAGAAACTAACTGAAAGAAAAACACAGGAGCCAGGATACGTGTCTACTTGTTTTATTCTGTGATGTGCTCACATATGATGTGGTGGCATAGAAACGTTTGCCATTCACATACTTCTTACATATCATCCATAATGAATTCTGTAAACAAAGAATGCTGAATCAAACAACTTATTTATAATATTATTGAGATATTGAATATACTACACTCTTCCCTGTTTAGCTATAAACTCCAACCCAACATAGAATGCATCTCAACTCAAATATGTAATGTTTTGCTCTATAGTCAAATAAAGTATATACTGTATATGTACACTCTCAATATACTATATAATACAACTGCTATATAGACCCCCACAGTAAAGTAAATTTTAAATTTTGCTGTTCAGGCTGAAAGACTTAATCTATGTAGAGGATTTCTTTCTCTTGTGGGCCAATGTCTTTCCTGACAAGGGGGTCACTCTGCTTGGCAAGAGAGATTTGTGGCTGAGAAACAATCTCAGGTTCTGTGATAGTTGTAGAAGTTGACTCAGGGATTGTAGGAAGTGGTTCCAACAGCTCTGGACACTCTTCTTCTCTAACAATTGACTCTGCTTTCCCCAACTGATTGATATGTCTTCTCCAGATGATATCAGACACAATCTCCACTCTGTAGGAGAGTGGTGCAGTTCTGTCCTTAATCTTTCCAACTACCCGAAGTTGATCATCTCTGTTGTCCCTCACCAGGACTGCTTGTCCAGGAGCGAAACATCAAACCTCCTTGTTTGAGGAGACCTCAGTTTGTCTCAGCTGCTTGTCCTGCATACTCCTTCTGAGATTGGGCTTGAGGAGATCCAGGCATGCGTGCAAGGGACAACCCAGGAACAGCATAGCTGATGAAGAGTTTTGGCCCAAAACATCAACTGTTTAGACTTTTCCATAGATGCTACCTGGCCTGCTGAGTTCCTCCAGCATTTGTGTGTGTTGCCTTCCTTTCCAGCGTTGGCAGAGTTTCTCTTGTTTGTGATAGCTGATGAGCTGTTGGTTGTGGCGTGCTTCTGATTCAGTGCTAGTGCAGTGTGTTCCACTGGCATTGCTTGCAGTGCATTCTTTAGGCTCTGAACTAACCTTTCCACCAAGCCACTTGTAGCTGGATGGTATGGTGCAGATGAAATATGTCTTATCCATTCATTTTCAGGAACAACTGAAACTGTTCTGCAACAAAGTGAGGTCCATTGTCACTGACTAAGTGTTCTGGAACACCAGTCCTTGAGAAGAGGATTCTCAACACATCAGCAATGTGTGCCAAGAAATATGTGCCCATGAATGGTCTGGCAAAATCCACATGAATCCTCTGCCAGGACAATGCAGGTTATTCCCAGGGATGTAGAGGTGCTGCCCCTGATTTCTTCTGGACTTGTTCCTCAACCTTGAAAATCTAACAGTCAAATGCCACCTGTTCTATTTACCCTTGGAGTTCTCCATAATCCTGACATTATTTTTACATACCATCAGCGGCCGACTATAATAAAGTACTGAAGATACTGCACGATGTTGTCTCCAAACAAGAAACAGTCCATTCTGACACATTTCAAATCATAGTTGGGGACTTCAACTAGGCTTGTTTGAAGAAAACCCTGTGCAATTACCATCAGCATATAACCTGTAGCACCAGAGGTCTAAACACACTAGACCACTGTTATACTAAGATAAGGAATGCCTACCTTTCCATGGCCAGCCAGATTTCGGTAAATCAGATCAATTGGCTGTCCTTCTCCTACTGCATACAGACAGAAGCTAAAGAGCAAGGCTTCAGAGATTAAGACAACACAGAGGTGGCCATGGGAAGCAGGGCAGTGGCTATGGGATTGCTTCAAATAGGCAGACTGGGTTATTTTCGAGGACCCGTCAGTGGATCTGAATGAATACACCATGGTTGTTGCTGACTTTATTAAAACTGTTTGTAGATGTGTGTAACCCCACAGATCATTCAGTCTTCCCAATCAGAAGCCCTGGATGAACCATGAGATCTGCAATCTGCCAAGGGCCAGATCAGAGGCATTCAAGTCCAGTGATGAAGAAAGTTATAAGAGGTCCAGATACGACCTTTAGAAAGTCATCTCATAGAAAAACATAGAAACATAGAAAACCTACAGCACAATACAGGCCCCTTGGACCACAATGCTGTTTCTACTTACTTTAGAAATTACCTAGGGTTACCCATAGCCCTCTATTTTTCTAAACTCGATGTATCTAACCTGGAGTCTCTTAGAAGACCCTATCGTATTCAACTCCACCTCCATCGCCAGCAGCCCATTCCACGCACTCACCACTCTCTGTGTAAAAAACTTAACCCTGATGTCTCCTCTGTACCTACTTCCAAGCACCTTAAAACTGTGCCCTCTCATGTTACCCATTTCAGCCTGGGAAAAAGCCTCTGACTATCCACACGATCAATGTCTCTCATCATCTTATACACCTCTATCAGGTCACCTCTCATCCTCCATCACTCCAAGGAGAAAAGGCTGAGTTCACTCAACCTATTCTCATAAGGCATGCTCCCCAATCCAGGCAACATCCTTGTAAATCTCCTCTCCACCCTTTCTATAGTTTCCACATCTTTCCTGTAGTGAGGTGACCAGAAATGAACACAGTACTCCAAGTGGGGTCTGACTGGGGTCCTAAATAGCTGTAACATTACCTCTCGGCTCTTAAACTCAATTCCATGGCTGACGAAGGCCAATTCACCGAATGCCTTCTTAACCACAAAGTCAACCTGCGCAGCTGATTTGAGTGTCCTATGGATTCGGCCCCCAAAATCCCTCTGATCCTCCACACTGCCAAGAGTCTTACCTTTAATACTATATTCTGCCATCATATTTGATCATCAAAATTAACCACCTCACACTTATTTGGGTTGAATGCCATCTGCCACTTCTCAGCCCAGTTTTGCATCCTATTGATGTCCCACTGTAACCTCTGACAGTCCTCCACACTATCCACAACACCTCCAACCTTTGTGTCATCAGCAAATTTACTAACCCATCCCTCCACTTCCTCATCCAGGTCATTTATAAAAATAATGAAGAGAAGGGGTCCCAGAACAGATCCCTGAGGCACCATTTCATGGGAAGTGGTAATTCTGGACTAAACTTGAATCAATGAAGGGTGCTTGAACCCTTGGCAGGGCTTGAAATGTTATCACCTCTTATAAAGTAAAATCAAGTGACATAGGCAACAATATGACTCCATCCAGAAGAGCTCAATGCTTTCTATCTTAATTTTGACCACCAGAACGTGGAGGAACCATTACGAATTCCTGCAGCCCCCAATGATCCTGTCAGTTCAGCATCTGAGGCCAATGTGTGAGCAGGCTTCAGGACAGTGAACCCATGAAAAACATCTGGTCCAGATGAGGTACCTGGCCAAGTACAAAAATTCCTATGCTAATCATCTGGCTGGAGTGCTCACTGAGATCTTTAACCTCTCACTTCAGCAGTGAGAGGTATCCACCTGCTTCAAGTAGACTTCACTTATACCTGTGCCTAAGAAGAACATGGTAACCTGACTCAATGATTATTGTCCAGTAGCACTTACATCCATAGTGATGAAATATTTTGAGAGGTTGGTGATGAAACATATCAACTGCTGCCTGAGAAGCGACTTGGATCTGCACCAATTTTCCTACTAAAGCAACAGGTCCACAGCAGAAGTCATCTCATTGGCTCCTCACTCAACACTGGAATATCTGGACAGTAAAGCTGTATACATCAGGATGCTCTTTATTGACTACAGCTCGACATTCAATACCACCATTCTCTAAAACTAACCAATAAAGTTTCAATATTGTCTTGTGCAATTGGATCTTCAATTTCCTCATTTATAGTCCCTAGTCGGTCCAGATTGGCAATATCTCCTCCACAATCTCCATCAGCACAGAGTGGTGTGATAGTAACAGCCTCTTCCTCAATGTCAGTAAGACCAAGGTGCTAATTATTGACTTTAGTAGGAGGAAACCAGAGGTCCATGAACCAGTCCTCATTGGAGAATCTGAGGTGGAGCGGGTGAGCAACTTTAAATTCCTAAATGTTATCATTTCAGAGGATCTGTTCTGGACTCAGCATGTAAGTGCATTTACAAAGAAAACATGGCAGTGCCTTTTCTTCCTGAGGAATTTGCGAAGATTGAGCATGACATCCACAATTTTGACTAACTTCTTGACGTGTGGTGGAGACTATATTGACTGGCTACATCACAGCTTGATATGGAAACACCAATGCTCCTGAACAGAAAATCCTACAACATGCAGTGGATATGACCAACTCTATCACAAGAAAACCTTCCATACCATTGAGCACATCTAAATGAAGCATTGTTGCAGGAAAGCAACATCTATCATCAGGGACTCCTATCATCCAGGTCATGCTCTCTTTTCGCTGCTGCTATCAGAATGAAGGTAGAGGGGCTTTAGGACTCACAACACCATGTTCTGGAACATTTATTACCCCAAACCATCAGAGTCTTGAACCAAAAGGGATAACTTCACTTGTCCCATCATTGAAATGTTTCCACAACCTATGCACTCACTTTCAAGGACTCTTTATCTCATGTTCTCGATATTTATTGCCTATTTATTTATTATTATTGTCTCTTTTGTTTTGTATTTGCACAGTTTGTTGTCTTTTGCAAACTGGTTGAATGCGCAAATTGGTGCTGTCTTTCATTGATTCTATTATGATTATTATTTTATTATGAATTTATTGAGTATGCCCGCAGGAGAATGAGTCTCAAGGATGTATATAGTGACGTACAGGTATATGTACTTTTATGATAAACTTGCCTTGAACTTTGAACATGTTGACATCTCAAACAGCTACTTGGTCTGCAGATCTATCCCAGACCAACAATCAAACTTCAAGCCAACACTTTCAATTTGACCATGCCTAAATAACCGGCATGGGCAGTAACTCCTCCAACATTTAGCTGTCAGCTTGGATGGTACAATAACTCTCTATCCCCACATAAGGAAACTAGCATTAAGATCATGTTCATCCTGGTGCTGGTGAAAATGGGGAATTTCTGCTGCAAATTCCAGCCATTTTAAGTGGCTTTGTAGACCTGGGATAGTGTGACATCTTTTCAGATTTCCCTTTGGGTCATCTCTGCTGTAACAGGGAAAATTTCCATTTGCATTAAGGAGAATATGTCAAGAGGAGTGTCCTCTTTTAGAGATTTTTCCAGTATTTCCTTTTCCAAGATTAGATGGGTTAATACAACAGCATTTCCAGGACTAGTTGTCCTCTTGAATTTGATATTGTAACTGTGTCCTCCAAGAAACAGAGCTCATCTCTGCATTCATCCTGCTGCTGTTTGTAGAATACCATCCTGTGGATTGAAAATGGACACCAATGGATGATGATCAGTAATGAGGGTAAACTCTCTCCCATACAGATGCCAGTTGAAACATTTTACATCCCAAACCAGACTCAAGGCCTCTCAGTCAATCTGTGTGTAATTCTTCAGTAATTAAGCAGTAAGTAAGTGTGTAATTAAGCAGTAAGAGAATGTGATGCAAAGGCTATGGTGCATTCACATCCATCACTTAAAACATGTGAAATGATGCTCCTATACCATAAGGCAAGGCGCCACAGGCAAGCTTCACTGGATGATGTGTGAGTCCAGTGTCTGACATCACCATTTTCTTTTTTATTTTGGAAAGCCACCTCACACTTCTTTGTCCAATGCCGTTTCTTCCCGATCTGTTATAATGAGTTCAATGGGTGGAGCACAGTGGCATCTGTCATAGTAACTGGCAAACCCTAAGACGGATCACAACTGTGAAGTGTCCTTTGGACTTGGGGCATTAACCACTGCTTGAATTTTCTCAGCACACTTGTGTAATCCTAGTGTGTCAATGGCATGACCAGTCACACTTGTTGCATTGTGCTGAGCCCATAACCTTCCAAACTTTTTAACACTATCTTGAGATTTTGGAGATGTTCCCTGTCATTCTCATTGGTAACTATGATGTCATCCAGGTAACACTGAGTGTCTGGGCAGCCTTGCAGCACCTGGTCAATAGCTTTGTACTTCAGGGAGCGCAAAGTGCAGAATCAAGTATCGCTGTGATGATTGTACACTCTAGTATCAATTGTTTGGTGACAATAGAGTAAAGTAAGTAAGTAATACTAGAGTGCAGGTGCAGGTGCTACTCCAGAAACAATCCAATTATAGTGATAAAGCCCTCTGTGAGTATTTATGGTGAGAAACTCTTTGGACTCCTCCTCCATCTCCACCTGTAAATAGGCCTCAGCTAAGTCCACTTTGGTGAAGTGTTTTGCTGCGGAAAGGTTTGCAAAGATATCCCTTATCCTGGGCATTGGGTCTTTAAAAATCTACTTTCAGTACTGGATTGATGGTGACCTTAAAATCACCACAGGTTCGACAGAAACATCCTTCTTGGTTACTGGGACCATTGGTGTTATGCATGGGCTCCACTCAACTTTAGAAATAATTCCTTCAGCCTCCATGCTATCTAACTCACTGGGTTCTTTATCATAGATGGTATAAGGAAGTAGACAGGTTTGTAAAACATGGGTGTGGCATTTTTATTTAACACTATTTTACCCCTGATATGTTTGAGTTTTCCAATGTCATCCTTGAACACTGCTGTGGCATCATCCAGTACGTTTATTTATTCACTTTCAGTTGACTCTGTTGCAGGGGATGTGGCATGTAAATGGTGGGTGGATCTCCAAACAAATTGTAGTTGTTTCAGACAATCACAGCACCACAATGCTGGCCCTCCTATTTTTGCCACATACAAGCCCAATGTGACCTGTTGGTTGCTGTATTTCACTGTTACAAATGTAATTCCCACAGAAGTTATCTTTTCTCTAGTATAAGTTCTTCGTTTGATATCTATAGGCTTCATTTCAGTATCTTTGAAATGCCATTCAAACACATTTTGTGGAATGACTGTAACAGCTGAGCCAGTGTATAATTCCATTTAAAATAATTTGCCATTTACTTCTGCTCATCTCTTGTTAGTTTTCACATTGTAAATCTCGAGGCTGGGCAGTCCTGTGTCACTCTCATCATTATCAGATTTTTCATCAACAGCATACAGATTAGTGTTCTTTTTGAAAATGCAACTTGACTTGTTATCTTTTTTCTTCCCCGGGTAGACCATTTATTTTTGTCTGCTCAACATGCTCTTTGTATGTGTCCTACTTAGTTACATTTTCTGCAAGTTTTGCCTTTAAACCTGCACTGGTCTGGTGTTTGTGAGCCCCTGTCACAATGGTAACACAATTTGTTCAGCCAGGCTGGTTTGGGTTTAGATGTTTCAATGTTGTTCATGCTCTCTTTCATTCCTGACTAGAACTCTTTTTCATCTCTGTCTGATGTTTCCATTGATGCAGCAATTTCAACAGCTCTTTTAGGTATGAGTTGTACTTTAGTTAACAGCTATTTTTGAATGCTTTCCTGTAAGGCTCCACAAACTAAGCAATCTCTCAGTGCATCATGAAGCTGATCACTGAACTGACAAGACTCAATTTCTTCAATTCAGCCATGTAAGCTGAAATGGACTCCCTTTTGATTACACAAATCAAAACTAAAGCATTCTACAATCAACAATGGTTTTGGTTCTAAGCTAATTTTGACTGGTTTGGTTGGAGCAGTTAAACTTCTAAACAAACAGTGTGCTTTTCCACCCATTGCATTCAGCAACACTGGCACTTGTTTCTCATTGGCTATTTCATTTGCTTCAAAATACTGTTCAATTCATTCAGTCTACAACATCCAGTTATCTGTTGTGCAATCAAACGCATCTACCATTCCGATGTAGCCAACCAATCCTGCTTTTTACATTATTTATTATTATTACTGATTATTCACTGTTTATGAATCTATGGTCATATTCATTGCTTGTTAATTTTGGAAGTTTTCTGCCATTTTTTAAAACGTGAATGTCTCTATCTCTCTCTCTCCTCCCAAAGAAAAACGTGCTGCACTTCAACAGGTAGGTGGCTATCAAGGGTTTAATTCAAAACTTACTCGTCAGCATTGTTATGTTTTGTAACTCCAGAAACTAATTGAAAGAAAAACACAGAAGCCGAGCTTTGTGTCTATGGACTCACTTTCATTCTGAATGCTACTTGCTTACTTTTATTGTTTGCAAGATATTTTCTCTCTCTGTAAATTGGGTGTATGTTTGTCTTCTTTTATGGGTTCTTTGGGGTTTCTTTGTTTAGTGGCTGTCTGTAAGGAGATGAATCAATAATAAATGTATTTTGAGCTTTATCTTAGTGATGATAAGCTCTGAAAACCCAAGCCTTGGAATCCATAATATGTGATAAAACTCCAAGTAAGCATCCAGCGGTGTCAAATCCCTCAAGATGTGTATTTCCTGGAAACATGGCATTCACCACCAGGAATTTCTTCTGGTGATTAACAATGGCCCATTTATTGAAGAAGTGGAAGCCTATCTTGTTCATGAATAGATCCAGTTATTACATCTTGACATAGGAACAGAATCAGGCCATTCTGCCCATCATGTCTGCTCTATCATGGCTGATTTATTATCCCTCTCAACCCAATGTCCTGCCTTATCCATGTACCTTTGACACCTTTACTAATCAAGATGCTATCAACCTTCACTTTGAATATACGCATTGACTTGGCCTCCACAGCTGCTTGTGGCAATGAACTCCATAAATTCACCACCCTTTGGCTAAACAAAAATCCTCCTCATCTCTGTTCTCAAGAGGCACCTTGTAATATGAGGGTGTGTCCTCTGGTCCTAGGGACCCCACTCCTGAACCTAGTAGTGTCTGACCTAAGGCTCCTCTGCTTCCCTCCTGATGGCAACAGTGAGGACAGAGCATGGCCTAGATGTTGAGGCTCCTTGAAGATGGATGCTGCTTTCTGGTGGCAGTGCTCCTTGTATATATGCTCACTTGTGAGAAGGGTTTTTCCTGTGATGGACTGGGCTGTATCCACTACTTTGTCGTCAGCTTTTCTGTTCTTGGGCATTGGTGATTCCATACCAGGCTGTGATGCAACCAGTCAGGAGATTCACCACAGTGCATCTACTGAAATCCCCTGAATGAAACAAGACATGGGCACTCTGTGGTCCAGGCAAGGGCACACTGATTCAGAGGCAAAAGTTTGACTAATGTAGGATATTCATTTATCACCAAAACAATGTTTAAAACATTCTTATGAGAAAAAGACTTGTTGCTGTATTGGTTATAATAATACATAATAGTTTTGAGTGTGAAAGAGCTCTGATAAGCAAAATAAATAGGAGTTTAATCACATCCAATAATGAAAGTTAAAAGCTTGAGAAAATTAGGATTTATACAAGAAAGGAAATTAGAAGTAGTTCAGGTACAGTATATATTTAGAACAGCATTCGAGCGTAACTGCTTAGGTCAAGGGATATAACACTGTGATGCTGACCTACATTCAGCAGTAACTAAATCAGATAACTACAGCAAAGGCTGCACCCAGAATAACAGGGCAGACATGCAGGTAGAGATCACAAATGTTTAAAGATCAAATCACAAAAACAGGTCACTTTAAGCATTTCTTTCGAATGAAAGCAACAGGTCTTCATTGTTCAAGAGCTATCAGCGAATTTGATTGAAGTGGGTGCTATAAATATGCTTGGTGTTATGTGAATTTTTCTTCTGGCAAGAGATTTTACAAATGAATTATAAACAAAATAGGAATGATGGAAAATCAGAAATTTCATTCATGTGCTTCAAAGATTCATTGATTCTCAAAGTGTACAACTCTGCAATTCTTCTTCTCCAGATAGCCACAAAACCAAGAAAGAAAAGACTGGCAGCATGATCATCCCTCCTCCCCACACAAAAAAACAAACAAAAATAGAACAGGCACATCAACCCCCAAATCCTCCTCCTCCGCACACAGAAACATGAGAAAGAACAGGCAAAAAACATAGAATACAATAAAAACTGTAAGACGGAAAAGAAGTCTATAGATAGTCTAAGTCCATATCCAAAATGCAGAAAGCCTGGGTAACAATCTCTGGGCACAGCTACCAGAAAAAGTGTAAAACCACAGTTAAAAGGAACAGATGACTATTTCTACAAGTGTTTTCCTCTTTATTGAAGAACACATGAGTAAATATCACATGATTAGTTGATGTACTCTCCAACAGTGAACCCTCATGGCTGCAGTGCCTATGAATGATGTGAGAAAGAGTTGATTAAAGTAAGTACATGTCCACTCCTTTGTCAAGAACACCTCACCCTATTATCCGTTCAACTACTGTTTGTTTTGGATATAATTTTAGAAAAGACATTTTAAGGCCAGTGTACTTTTCAGCACATAAACAGGTTCCATCTTTTTGCAGATGATACAATTATAGATGCCCCAACCTTCGATCCACTGTGCCTGTGTAAACTCTGTGAAAGAGATAAATAATTCCATTTCATTGTTCTTTCCTCATAGGCTTACAAGTTTTAGTTTTTCTTTAAATACAGAGCATTTGTCAGATTGAAACTGAAGCACCTAAAAAAGAGGTCTAGCAAGGGTTAACCTTTCACCGGGAGAAATAAGGTAGCATATGGCATAGCCTTTATAGGGTTATACTAATAGCTACAGCATGTCAGAGCCAGAGTATATTTGTCTTCTGTCACACACAATCACTCTTTGTTTGCAAGGCTACACATTTTATAATTTGCTACCTGATGCTTGGATTTTCATATTATGCTCAATGTACGGAATAAGTTTGCTGTACAAACCACTTTATCCTTTAGGGACACCTGATCTGCCATTAGACAATTGAGTCTGAATGGTTAGGCAAGTTATTCAGTGGTATTAAAACTAGTAACTAGTAGTTCACGAAGAAAACCCACAATCATCTTCTCTCCGAACATCTGTGGTCAGGCAAAATATGTAAGAGATGTGCGATGAAAATAATTAATTCTTAAACTCTGTTACAGTGGGCCTGAAGAAATGGGTTCCTGAACATATCAGTGGAGTGGCACAAAAGAAGTTCAGAATTTCTTTACACAAACAATTGGAAGAACTCAGTAGGTCAGGTATTTCAGGTTGAGACCCTTCATCTGGACTCAGTCTTGACCTGAAATTTGGACTGCCCATTACACTCTGCAGATGACCCGTTGAGTTCTGCCTCCTTTTAAGTGTTGCTCCAGATTTCCAACTGCAGTCTCCAAAGTCTCCACAATTCCTTTATTAACTCTCTTCTGCCAAATACATCTGATAAGGAAATTACCTTTGAGAAACTCAGTGGTGACCCTAACAGTGTTAATAGAAAAAAATGGAGCCCAGTCACTAGCATTAGACCATGATTCATTAACAAGAGCTGAAAGTTATGTTGCAACTCTATCAAACCCTGGTTAGATCACACTTGGAATATTGTATTCAGTTCTGGTCACCTCTTTATAGAAAGGATGTGGAAGCTCTAGAGGGGTGCAGAGGAGATTTACCAGGATGCTGCCTGGATAGAGAACTGGTCTAAGGAAGGAATAGGTTGAATGAGCTAAGGTTCTCCTTTTTGGAGTAAAGGAGGATGAGAGGTAACTTGGTGGAAGTGTACAAGATGATAAGAGGCATAAATCGAGTGGATATCCAGGGCTGAAATGGCAAGTCAAGTAAAGACAAGTTCAAATTTATTGTCATTTCAACCATATACATCTATACTGTCAAACAAAACAACATTCCTCCGGACCAAGGTACAAAACACAGTACATACAGTATAACTCACACAGAACACATGAAGTAATATTACCACAACTAAATTAACAAATGACAGGGTGCATTTACTTCACAAGTTAAAAAGTAAACAGTATAACATTACTGGCGCTTTATACATGGTGAAACCTGGGTGGTGACAGGGAGTTCAGTATTCTGGGGGAAGAAGCTGTTTCCTATCCTAACAGTCCTTGTCCTATTGCTATGGTACCTCCTGCCTGATGGTAGGGGGTTAAAGAGATTGTTGGACAGATGGGAGGCATCATTGATACGGCTAAACTGTTCACAGTGTTTTGAACCAGCCAACCAGATCAAAAGGTTTCAAAGGTTTCAAAGGTACATTTAATGTCAGAGAAATGTATACAATATACATCTTGAAATGCTTTTTCCTTGCAACCATCCACGAAAGCAGAGGAGTGCCCCAAAGAATGAACAATAATTAAATGTTAGAACCCCAAAGTACCCCCCCAGCTCCCCTCCCCCCTGCGCATAAGCAGCAGCAAGCAACAATCCCCCCTCCCCCACCGGCAAATAAAAAACATCGGCACCCACCACCGAGCACTCAAGCGTGAGCAAAGCAACAGCAAAGACACAGACTTGCAGTTACCCCAAAGACTTCACATTTCACCTGGCATTCGACATACCACAGGCTCCCTCTGTCCCTAATAAGGGAGAAAGAGGTGTCTCCATTTCACAGTGAACGGGAGACATAACAAACAGCTTGCTGGTTTATGATGTTAAATGTACGTTGCGTCGCTTTTTCCGAGCTCTGTGCCCAAAGATCTTGGGTCTCTGCTCACACAGCCTTAGATCTTCTATCTCCCATGACACACTGGTCTTCTGCTCGGACACCGACCTCCGATCCACCCCCCCGTCTCCAGAGCCACGAAAATTCGTTCCCAGAAAGATGAGCGGAGCTCTTAGGCCGAACAACAGCCAGTTGTGAAACCCCAAGAATGGATCCCATTCCCGCAAAGAACTGTAGCTAGTGTGTAACTCCAGGTCAGGGTCTTCAGAAGAACCGTGAAAGGGAAGAATAGAGATATTAAAGATGGAAATAGAGCTGTTTCCGAAGATGCAAGCAAAGGAGTCGCCGTTAGGCGCCATTAACTCTCCTAAGCTCTGCCTTCTTATGTCTAATCTTCAGGATGTCTAATCAATATCCATTCGGACCCTGGAGGACTATATAAGCCAGCGTTATGAGAAGACAGCACCCTCAACTGCGCACTGATGATGGCCTCTCGATTGGAGCCAAAATGTCTGTAAACATTTTGCCAAGCTTAGAGATCAACCAAACTTCCAATCATTGACAACACTAAGGGCCCTGCATGTGCAGCACTCCTGTTAAGTACCCTCTCAGCTGTCATCTCAATCCTTTGTAGTGTTGCAATTCCCAATATCAGACAGCTGGCCTGGTCAGTCACAATGGTCCTCCTGCAAAAATCGGTAAAAATAGTTCATAAGAGGGGCATACTTTTCAAATGATTGGAGGAAAGAATTGGGGAGGTGTAGTAGGTGTATGGAATGCACAATGTTGGGTGGTGGTGGAGGCAGAAACATCAGGGCATTTAAAAAATAGATAGGTACATGGACAAAAAATGTAGGTTAAAGTGATAAGGTTGGTACAACATTGTGGGTGAAGGGCCTGCACTGAGCTGTACTGTTCTATGTTCTATGTACTATAAATGCTCACAAGAATCTGAATGCTAGGAAGAAATATATATTGAACAAGCTAAGCAGTAAATGAACTATAGTTGCTTTAACATTACCGTCTGTCCTTTGAATGCATTCTTCCTACTGCTTGTGCACATCTATGCTATGTGAGGGTAGTTGTGAATTGAGTGTGTGAATGTCAGACAGCAGCCGCATAGTTGTACCAACCCTATTTTAGGATTTTAATGAGGTCCCTGGCTGCTTGTGGTTACGTTTTCTCTGCTCTTGCTATTACATGAGATAGAAATCAGTGCCAGCCAAAAGTGGCAGCATTCCAGTGGTTTTAATTCTTGAAGGCAAATGCATATTTTAAGATGATGTCAGTATATGGAAACAAGGCCATGTATTTTACATAGCTTGTTATCCTCTCCTGAATATATCCCATGCCTTTCACATCCATTTTTATGAAGGCAAAAGCTGCCTGATATGATTAACTGACGAGTGGATTGATTTCTCATCAGTGGTGATGCAGGGAAAGTGGGAGGAGGAGGGCCTCAAAACATGATGGAAGCAGATTCAGTAGCAACATTCAAAAGGGAATTGAAAATTTTCTTGTAAAGGAAAGCTTTGAAGAGCAGTGGTGAAAGAGCAAGTAAGTTTAATTGAATAATCTTTCAAAGATTTGATCCAAGCACAATAAGGGAAATTGGCCTCCTCCTGTGCCATTTGATTCTTCATCCAAAAAATACCCAGTTAAAAAAAAGCATGGCTTATTTTATTTCTTGTAGGCACATGTAGATTTTTTAAAAAGGCTGCTTTTCAGTTGTCTCTTATCATTTGCAGAACATATCCTTGAGCCATTTACATTCAATTGTATGAAGACAAAATGCTTTCTGATGGAACCACTGCTGAGATCCAGCACACACTCTTGTCCTGTGGCACGTCAAAGATTCTCTGTTAGGTTTGTGTTCTTTACAATGCCATGTTAATTACATGTAAAATAAAGACATAGTATAAAAACAAATTCAATGCATTTTGAGCTGAAAATCCCTTATACATTTCTTCACTCAAAGCAACCATAAATGGTTTAGTAAGAATTGCGTCGCTATGAAATGTTTTCTGTGAGGAAGAGCACCCCAGGCTAAATTGTGTATTAGTATAGGTTCTATCAGTTGTGCTGCTTGGGCTTTGCAGTGTGTGAATGTAAAATGTAACAGTTCAGTGACTTACAAGCCCAAGCTACGGAAGTTTGTTACAGTGCGGCTATGATTGAGACACAGTGCAACCAGATTGTGTATGAATTCTTTAGTGCATTAACACTCTAGGCTGATAAATTGGTGTCTTAATATACTTCTCTCATTCTTTACCTAAGGTACTCACATGGACTTCTCAAAGTTACCATGCAAGATGATAGGGTTGTTAAAAAAGCATATGGCGTGTTGGCCTTCATTATTTGGTGGGCTGAGTTCAAGAGCCGTGAGGTAATTTTGCAGCTCTGTAAAGCACTTCTTTGACCACACTTGGAATATTGTGTTTAGTTCTGGTCACCTCATTGTAGGGAGGACGTGGAAGTTTTACGGAGGGTGCAGATCAGACTTGCCAGAAAGCTGCCTGGATTAGAGAGGAAAGGTAGAGCGAGCCAGGGCTTTTCTCTTCAGAGCGAAAGAGGATGAGAGGCGATTTGTAGAAGTGTGCAAGATGATAAGAAGTATTGATGAGTGGCTAGCAAGAGGCTTTTTCCCAGGGCAAAAATTGCTAATACGAGGGGCATGAGTTTAAGGTGACTGGAGGAAAGTATAAAGGTTTATCAGAGGTTTTTTTTTAACACAGAGAGTGGTGTGTGTGCAGATTGCCCTGCCAGGGGTGACGGTAGAGGCAGATACATTAGGGACATTTAAAAAACTCTTAGATAGGGACATGGATGATAGAAAAATGGAGGGCTATGTAGGAGGAAAAGGTTAGATTAATATTAGAGTAGGTTATAAGTTGGCACAACATTGGGGGCTGAAGGGCCTGTAATGTGCTGTAATGTTCTATGTTCTGTTTTCTGGGAAAAAGCTGGCAAAGCTTATTGTGAGGAATATCATTCTTGTGTACAGTAGGTAAACAGGCAGAGATATACTACTGTTCTTAAAATTCTATCAACCAGTTAGATATGTTGCATGCTGCCCATGAAAGTGTAGAGCACAGAATCAGAATCAGGTTTAATATCACTGGCATATGTCATGAAATTTATTGTTATGTGGCAGCAGTATATTGTAATACATTATAATAAATACTACAAATTACAATAGAAAGTATATAAAAAAAGAAAATTAAATTAAATAAGTAGTACAAAAAGAGAGGGAGAAATACTGTGTTCATTGGTTTGTTGTCCATTCAGAAATCTGATGGTGGAGGAGAAGAAGCTGTTCCTGAAGTGTTGAGTATGTGGCTTCAGGCTCCCATAACTCCTCTTTGATGTCAGGTCCTGGGTGATGGGAGTCCTTCATGATCGACGTTGCCTTTTTGAAGAATCACCTTTTGGAGATGTCCTAGGTAGTGGGGAGGTTAGTGTTCGTGAAGAAGATGGTAGAGTTTACAACTTTCTGCAGCTTTTTTCGATCCTGTACAGTGGCTCCTCCATACCAGGGAGAGATGCAACCAGTTAAAGTTCAAAGTTCAAAGTATATTTTATTAGAATATATACTGTATATGTTACCACATACAACCATGAGATTCTTTTTCCTGCAGGTATATTCAGCAAATCTATAGAATAGTAACTATAACAATATTAATGAAAGATCAACCAGATGCAGAATACAATAAATTGTGCAAATACAAATATAAATAAATAGCAATAGATTACAAGAACATGAAATAACAAGATAAAGAATCCTTAAAGTGAGATTATTGGTTGTGGGAACATCTCAACAGATGGGCTAGTGAGTGTAGTTAACCCCTTTTGTTCAACAGCCTGATGGTTGAGGAGTAGTAACTGTTCCTGAACCTGGTGGTGAAAGTCCTGAGGCTCTTGTACCTTCTACCTGATGGCAGCAGCAATAAAAGAGCCTGGCCTGGGTGGTGAGGATCTCTGATGATGGATTCTGCTTTCCCATGACAACTTTTCATGTAGATGTGCTCAATGGGTGAGAGGGTTTTAGCTGTGATGTACTGGGCTAAATCCACTACCTTTTGTAGGATTTTCCATTCAAAGGCATTGGTGTTTCCATATCAGGCCATGATACAACCAGTCAATACACTCTCCACTACACACCTAAAGAGCTTTGTCAAAGTTTTTGATGTCATGCCGAATCTATGCAGAATCCCATGGAAGTAGAGGTATTGCTGTGCTTTCTTCGCAATTGCATTTATGTGCTGGACTCAGGACAGGTCCGCTGAAACATCAAGTTGCTGGAGGAACTCTGGGGGTCAGGCAGCATCACTGGAAGGTCAGCATGATGGAATTCAGATGAAGGATCCAACCTCAAATATTGACTCCACCGATGCTGCCTGACCTCCCGAGTTCCTTCGGCAGTTTGCCCATTGCTCTAGACTCCAGCATTTGCAATTCCTCTTATGTCTCCAACAGATTCAAGTCTCGCCTGCCCACCATTTCCTCATCAAACAACTTGTCGCTTACAGGTATCAATCTAGCAATTTGCTGTGTCGAAAGTACAGTCAGGCAACTGCAGTGTACTGGCTGGGAGTTCAGCCGTTAGGTGACAAGACTGCAGAATTACATTATCACTACAGGTTCTTAATTGGGTACTTTCTTAGAAATGAGAAGGCAGAAATGACTTAAATATTTATGAAGTAGTTTTTCATAGTGGAGAGAGCAGTATTGTTAAATATAGGAGAGCAGAACCAAAACAATGAAGACCAAACTGGTCTGGCCAGGATCATAAAGAATGTTGATTGTTACAGGACTCTATACTGTAAATGTAATAAAATACCATTTAAAAATGATTGAGACACAGAAGACTGCATCTGCTGGAATTAAGAGCAGAAAACAAATTGCTGGATGAATTCAGTAGATTGAACAGCTTATCACTGTTCTCTATCTTCATTCTCCCCTCCGCTACTGGGTTCCATCTGCCTCTCCTTTTTCCCAGTCTGCTTCCGCCTATCACTACCACCCCCCCCCCCCCCCCCGCCGTCTCTGTCTTCCAACTCTACCCCTCCTGGCTCTTTCTTGTCCTCGGGCTACCCATCATCTACTAGACCCTGCCTTACCTCCCCCCTTCTCCCCTTTAGACTGGCTATCTTCCCTCAGTTCCACTGCAGTGGCTCAACCTGAAACATCAGCAATTCCTCTCGCCCTGTATGTGCTGTTCAACTTGCTGAATTCCTCTCACTGTTAGTTTTTGTACCATTTAGCATGGCCTATTCTCATTGAGGACTGATACCCTCAAACAAAGGAAATATTGATTGGAATCATGAACCAGAGAAGAAGGAAATCGGACCCATCATACTTGTGTCATCCAATTAGCCTCACATTCACCATAGACTTCCAATTTGTTCTGCTTACAAATATTTTACCGAATTCAGAGTGCTGTGTACTTCCTTTTCAATAGCTTCATTAACTTGTCTTACCTACATCAAAGATTTGTCAACCTTCAGATCTCAATTACTATTAAAAATTAATTCAAGTGTTTAAATGTAGCCAAGTATCACTTAAAGGCTTATTTAAATCTGATGACATTTAGAAAGTTCATTGAGGTAATAAGAAACAGCACATGATTCTAAGTCTGATGATTTTCAGCAGCAAGAAGTGTCTGATATAAAGATCAGTGAAGGTCTAACATTACAGCTCTCTCAGAGCAGTTAGGTAAGGCATCACATGTTTTGGAACTGAGCTACACATGTTAGAAAGATTTTAAGCTCTCCATCCATCAAGAGGCTAGTGAAGGGGGGACAAATTTCAATGAACATCCACCACAAGCATTATACACATAGTGGCCACTTTATTAGGTACCTCCTGTACCTAAATAAGGTGATTACTGAATGTATGTTCATGATCTGCTGCTGCTGTAGCCCATCTACTTCAAGATTTGACATGTGGTGCATTCAGAGATGTTCTTCTGCACACCACTGTTGTAATGTGTGGTTATTTGAGTTACTGTCACCTTCCTGTCAGTTTGATCCAGTCTGGCTATTCTGCAATTACTTCTCTCATTAACAAGGCATTTTTACTGCAATTTGATGTTTTATTGCTTTTTTTACCATTCTCTGTAAACTCTAGAGAACATTGTGGGTGAAAATCCCAGGACATTAGTAGTTTCTGAGATACTCAAATCACCTCATCTGGCATCATTAATCATTCCACAGTCAAAGTCACTTTTAATCACATTTCTTCCCCATTCTGATGTTTGGTCCAAACAAATGAACCTCTTGACCATGTCTGCATGCTTTTGTGTATTGGGTTGCTGCCACATGATTGGCTGATTAAATACTTACATTAACAAACAGATGTTCAAATGTACCGAATCAAGTGGTCATCTCACAAAATGCTGGTGGAACGCAGCAGGCCAGGCAGCATCTATAGCAAGAAGTACAGTCGACGTTTCAGGCAGAGACCCTTCGGCAGGACTTTACTTCTTGTTTCAGGGTGTGTTGCTTTAATTTCCAGCATCTGCAGATTTCCTCGTGTTTGCAAGGGTCATCTGCAAGTTACACACAAAATATGTCATTTATTTAATTACAAGATTTTAATCCTTTTTAACACACCAATGCAGATGCACTATTAAGTAAACAGGAAGAAAATCCAAAAAACTGAGATGCAAAGGGACTTGGGCGTCCTTATGCAGAACACTGTAAAGGTTAACTTGTAGGTTGAGTCAGTGGTGAGGAAGGCAAATGCAATGTTAACATTCATTTCAAGATGTCTAGAATGCAAGAGCAGGGATGTGATGCTAAGGGTTTATAAAGCACTGGTGAGGCCTCACGTTGAATATTGTGTACAGTTTTGGGCTTCTCATCTTAGAAGAGATGTGCTGGCATTGGAGAGGCTCCAGAGGAGGTTCACAGGAATGATTCCAGAAATGAAAGGGTTACCATACGAGGAATGCTTGATGGCTCTGGGTCTGTACTCACTGGAATTCAGAAGGATGAGGGGGGATCTCATTGAAACCTTTCGAATATTGAAAGGCCAAGACAGAGTAGATGTGGAAAGGATGTTTCCCATAGTGGGAGACTACAGGACAAGAGGTCGCAGCCTCAGGATAGAGGGGCAACCATTCAAAACAGAGATGCAGAGAAATTTCTTTAGCCAGTGGGTGGTGAATTTGTGGAATTTGTTGCCACGTGCAGCTGTGGAGGCCAGGGCATTGGGTGTATTTAAGGCAGAGATTGATAGGTTCTTGATTAGACATGGCAACAATGGTTTTGGGGAGAAGGTCAGGAAATGGGGTTGAGGAGGAGAAAAAATATTACCAACCTTGATTGAAAGGTGGAGCAGACTTGATGGGCCAAATGGCCTAATTCTGCTCCTAAATCTTATCATCTTATGGTTTAAATAAACAATGGTATTCTGGATGTATACTAAGAGTGCAGTAGCTCAATATGGTAATCTAAAAATAGAAGGCCAATAAGATTCAAAATACTGAACCCAATAATTCAGTACTCTTTAGGAGAACAACATCCGGCAGCTATTATCTACTGTTGACAATAGCAGCAAACTAACAGGTTGCATCACCATCTGGTATGGAGGGACCACTGCACAGGATTGGAGAAAGCTGCAGAGAGTTGTAAACTCAACCAGCTTCATCATGGGCACTAGTCTTCGCACCACTGAGGACATCTTCAAAAGATGAAGCCTCAAAATGATCATTAAGGATCTCCACCACCCAGGACATGCCCACTCCTCATTGCTATCATCATGTACAGGAGCTGGGAAACACACACTCAACATTTTGGGAACAGCTTTGCCCCCTCTGCCATTAGATTTCTGAATGGTCAATGAATCTAAGACACTACCTCAATATTTTTGCTCTCATTTTGCTCTACTTACTTACTTTTTAAAATATATATTTCTTATTGTAATTTATGGTGTATTTCATGTATTACATTGTACTGCTACCGCAAAACAACACATTTCATGTCATTTCTGAAACTGCGACGTTGACACTGGAGAGAAATGGTGACAGCAAACAATACTTATTTGGGACTACGATCACTGCTATCAGCAGCCTGTAATTTCTTTTTGCCTCAAGGTGTTCTTTTGAACCACACCTGGTGTTTTTGGAGTATCCTGAAATATTTGGTGAACTGTACTCTCCAGAATGCCGGTACAGCCACGGTGGCCATTGCTGGAGTGGACATGGTACCAGGCTGAATCTTCGGGCTGGACTGAAGTGGCAGAGCCCAGGCCTGAGAGTGCATAACAAACCGATGGTTAGTTGACTTAAACGCTGATCCAGATTAAAAAGATTAAGGATTTGAGGATGAGGACAGAGCTCAGTTCATTACTCTGGGAGGGTTTACACACCTCAGCACTGAACTAACTCTACAGCTGTGGCCTGCAGCCATCGGGCTCCTGGACAGGCTCCAGCGACCAACCTGCTCCGTGTCTGTGGACTTACTTTCGGGGACTCTGTGGTTTACATTCTATGAATTGTTTATTTGCTTTTTCTTCTTGCATATTGAATGTTTGACTGTCTTTGTGCTGTGGCGTTTTCATGAATTCTACTGTTTCTTTATTTTGTGGCTGCCTGTAAGAAGATGAATCTCAAGGTTGTATATGATTATACTTTGATAATAAATGTAGTTTGAACTTGAACTTTGAGCTTGAAGTTGTTCTTTGAACAAGAAGAAAACATGAGCTACTTTAACGACTATCGTCCAATTGCATTCACATCCCTCAGTAATGAAATGCTTTAAGAGGTTAGTCAGGGCTAGAATCAACACTTGTCTCAGGAAGGACCTGGACCCACTGCAATTTGCCTATCACCACAATAGGTCGACAGCAGCCATGATCTCAATGGCTTGCCACGCGGCCTTGGACAATATGCAAATATCTATGGCAGGATGCCGTTTATTGGCTAAAGCTCAACATTTAACACCATCATTCCTACAGTCCCGATTGAAAAGCTACATGACTTGGGTCTCTGTACCTCCCTCTGCATCTGGATCCTCAGCTTCCTAACCGGAAGACCACAATTGGTGTGGATTAAAAATAACAACTCCACCTTGCTGACAATCAACACTGGCGCACTGCAGGGTTGTGTGCTTAGCCCACTGCTCTACTCTCTCTACACCCATGACTGTGTGGCTAGGCATAGCTCAAATGCCATCTACAAATTTGCTGATGATACAACCGTTGTTGGCAGAATTTCAGATGGTGATGTACTGGAATGAGATATACCAGTTAGTTCAGTGGTGATGGAGAAACAACCTTGCAACCTTGCAAACCTGTCAGCAAGACCAAAGAATTGGTTGTGGACTTCAGGAAGAGTAAGACAAAGGAACATGAACGAATCTTCATAGAGGGATTGGAAGTGGAGAGAGTGAGCAATTTCAAGTTCCTCGGTGTCAATATCTCTGAAGTCCTAACTTGGATGCAACAAATCGATGCAGCTATAAAGAAGGCAAGACAGAGGCTATATTTCATTAGGAGATTGAGGAGATTTGGTTTGTCAGTTCGGAAACCTCCACAAATATAGAATGGAGAGTATTCTGATTGGCTACATCACTGTTTTGTATGTGGGAACTACTGCACAAGATTGAAGTAAGTTGCAGAAACTTGTAAAATTAGTCAGCTCCAACATGGGTATTAGCCTCCGTAGTATCCAAGACATCTTCGAGAAGTGGTGCCTTAGGAAGGATCGCCACTACCCAGGACATGCACTCTTCACAATGTTACTGTCAGGAAGGAGGTACAGAAGCCTGAAGGCACACACTCAGTGATTCAGGAACAGCTTCTTGCCCTCTGCCATCTGATTTCTGAATGGACATTGAATCCATGAATACGACCTCGCTACTTTATTATTTTCTTTTTTTGCACTAATTATTTTCACTTCACCCTTTAATAGACATATATATTCTTAATGATATTCAGATTTGTTCCTTTATATTTATTTACCATGTATATCAATGTACTGCTGCCACAAAGTTAACAAAATTTCACAACATATGCTGGTGATATTAAACCTGATTCTGATTCTGTGATGTTGGAAATGTTTTATGCAGGAAGTAACTTAGTTGATGAATATCTGGCAATAAAGACTTACATCATTTCTGGTCATTGTTTTGGATTACTGATACGTGTGGAGCTTTAGTTCACATGTAGAAAGCTGGGTTAGGTGTGCGTGGGTCAAGGTGATGGATCTGAGCATCTGGTCTGGATGATATTTTACATTTCGATATTATTCTCAGTATTATTTACTTATTTATGTTCTTTATTTACTCAGTATTATTTATTCATTTACTGACTTTCTTTTAGTATTTCCAGTTTGTCTTCTTTTGCACATTGGTTGTCTGTCTTTGTGTGTAGTTTTTCATTGATTCTGTTGCATTTCTTTGCTCTTCTGTGAATGCCAGCAAGAAAATGAATCTCAAGGTGATATATGGTGATATATATTGTGTATACTTTGATAATAAATTGACTTTGAACTTGAACTATTATTGGCCCACTGGTGAAAGGAGATGTGTGTGGTTGGGAGTTTGCTGCTGGTCAGCTCAGTTGAGGGGTGGTGTCCGGAGGTGAGGTGGAGGTTTTCCACCATCATCCTGGTAGTGGTGTACACTTCACCTCAGACCAACCATCAGCAGGCTCTGGAGCAGCTGAGCACTGTACTCAGCAAGCATGAAACAGTGCACCCTGATGCCTTTCCTATTATTGTGGGGGTCTTCAACTAAGCCACCTTGAAGAAGTCCTTGAACAACTATCACCAATGTATCACCTGTGGAGCCAACACACTTAAGTACTGTTATACCACCATCAAGATCGCTTACTTTGCCATCCCATTTTGGAAAGTCTGATCACCTGGCTCTATTCTACTCCCAATGTATAGGCAGAGACTAAAGACTACAGCATCGGTGGTAAAGATCAAGAAGCAATGGGCAAGGCAGTCAAAGGAGCACTTACAAGACTGCTTTGAGTCAGTGGACTGAACAAGCTTCAGGGCCTCATCTTCAAATCTGAATGAATACACCACAGTTGTCACCAACTTCATCAAGCCTTGTGTGGATGAGTGTGTGTCTTTGAGAACATACCAGATCTACCAGACCAAAAGACGTGGAGGAACCAGGAGCCTCATAGTCTGCTGAGGGCTGGAGATGCGGCATTCAAGATCAGAATTATACAGGAAGTCCAGATTTGACCTACAGAAGACTATTTTAAGAGCAAAGAAGTATTCCAGTTGAGGTTAGAGATGGAATCTGTTGCATGTAAGCACTGGCAGGGCTTGTAGGACATTACTTCCTATAAAGCAAAACCTAACATCATGAATGGGGTATGATGCTTCACTCCCAGATAAGCTCAAAGATGTTTATGTACGCTTTGAAAGGGAGAATAAAACTACATCTGTGCAGATCCATGCAGTATCTTGTGATCCTGTGATCTCTGTCTTGGCGGCCAACATCAGGACATTTATCAAAAGGGTGAACCCTCGCAAAGCCTCAGGGCCTGATGGTGTGCTTGGTTTGTTTGTTCATTATGTGTCGTGTTGTACGACGTAGGTGATCATGGTCTTTCCATGACCAATGTTGTCCTTGTCAAATTTTTCTACAGAAGTGGCTTGCCATTGCCTTCTTCTGGGCAGTGTCTTTTCATTTGGGTGACCCCAGCCATTTTCAATACTCTTCGGAGATTGTCTGTCTGGTGTCAGTCGTTTTAAAACCAGGGCTTGTGATATATAGCAGCTCCTCATATGACCATCCACCAGCTGCTCACGTGGCTTCACGTGACCCCAACTGGGGAGCTAAGCAGGTGCTATACCTTGCCCAAGGGTGACTTGCAGGCTAGCAGATGGAAGATCTGCCTTACACCTCTCTTAGTAGAGATATATCTCCACCCCGCCACTCTAGGTAGGGGTCTGAAAACCTGTGCCAACAAACTGCTGGAAGTGTTCAAGGGCATCTTCAATCTCTCACATCTGCAGTCAGAGTTTCCCACCTGTTTCAAAAGGGCGACAATCGTACCAGTGCCCAGAAAGAGCTGGATGAGTTGCCTCAACAACTAACACTGAGTGGCACTCACATCTCCCGCAGTGAAATTCTTTGAGAGTTTGGTCATGGCTAGAATCAACTCCTGCCTAAGCAAGGACCTGGATCTGCTATCGACAACAGATCTACAGTGGATGCAATGTCACTGTCTCCACTCGGCCTTGGCTCAACTGAACAATAGTGATACGTACGTCAATCTGTTGTTTATTGATTACAGCTCAGCTTTGACACAACTATACAACCACAACCAGTTCAAATCAACAAACTCCAAAGCTTGGGCCTCTGAACCTTCCACTGCAATAGATCCTCGACTTCCTCACTGGGAGCCCACAGTCTGTGTGAGTCAAAAATAACATGCTTCCTTTCTGACAGTCTACACTGGCACACCTCAGAGTTGAGTGCTTAGCCCACTGCTCTACTCTCTCTACGCCCATGACTGTGTGCCTTGGCAAAGCATATATAAATTTGCCGATGACAATGGCAGAATTTCAGATGGTGTTGAGGAGACATACAGGAATGAGATAGATCAGCTGGTTGAGTGGTGTTGCAACAACAACCTTGAACTCAACGTCAGTACGATCTAAGAATTGATTGTGGGCTTCAGAAAATGGCGGTCAAGGGACACACACTAGTCCTCAATGAGGGATTATCAGTGGAAAGGATGAGCAGTTTCTAGTTTCTGGGTGTCAACATCTCTGAAGATCTTGGGCCCAACATATTGATGCAATTACAAAGAAGGCATGACAGCGGTTATATTTCATTAGGAGTTTGAGGAAACTTGATATGTCACCAAAGACATTTGCTGATTTCTACAGTTGTCCTGTGGGGAGCATTCTAACTGGTTACATCACCATCTAGTATGGAGGGCCACCACACAGGATCAGAAAAATCTGTAGAAAGCTGTAAACTCAGCCTGCTCCCTCATGGGCATTAGCATTGAGGACACCTTCAAAAGGCAATGCCTCAAAAAGGTGGCATCCATTCTTAAGGAACCCCATCATCCAGGACATTGTTCCCATTGAGGGGGTGGTACGGGAGCCTGAAGATACACACTCAATGTTTCAGGAACAGCTTCTTCCCCTCTGCCATCATATTTCTGAATGTATGTTGAACCCATGAACACTATCTCACTATTTTATTTCTTTCTCAATTTTTGGACTACTTACTTAATTTATTTTTTATATATACTTCTTGTAATTTATAGTTTTTTTATTATTATGTATTACAATGTACTGCTGCCGCAAAACAACAGATTTCACGACATTTGCCAGTGATGTTAAACCTGATTGTGATTCTGGTCCTGGAATTGGCTGCATTCTGAAAGGTTTCTGTTAGTGTATTAAATATTTCAGTAATATTTGAGTACTATTGTAAATATACTGTTTGATTAAGCAAGTCTTTGTTTGTTTACATAATTCATTATGGGTTACATCGAATATGTACATGAATGGCATACATCATTACATGAGCGCCTCACTATAAAGAACTAAGTAGACAAGTGCCTGGCTCCTCTGTTTTTCTTTCAATTAGTTTTAGAAGTACAAACCTAACAGTTTCATCATCAAGTCTCCTGTTTCCACTGTCCTCTGTGTCCTTTTAATCTTGTTACCAATCACCCAACATGTGCATCCTCTTAGCAAAGATTCATCGTCCCAGGCCTTGTGGAAAATAAGCCATCGTTTCAATAACTGCTTAAATGATATTTGAATTTCAGCCAATCAAACTTCGTATTTTCATCTCCACTATTTTCATGAACAATGAACTGAAGAAAATGAAAATAAAAGTCAGTTTCATTCATAGCTCCTGCAATTTTTTTTTTCAGACTTACTGCTCAAAGCAGTGTCCAAGAGATTTCATCTTCACAGCAGTGGTCTGAAACAAAACAGAAAATTCTGGAAATAATAAACACAATGGATTCTGCAGATGCTGAAAATCCAGAGTAACACACAAAATGTTATGGAAGGACTCAGTAGCTCAGGCAGCATCTATGGGAATATAGTCCTGATGGAGGGTTTTGGCCTGAATCATTGACTGCTTATTTCCATTTATGCTATCGAACTTCCAGTTATGATGTAAGGGGCAAAATCAACTGAGGGAAAAATGTTACTGTCATGAATAACTGCAAGGAAAGAAACCTCTTGTGTAAAAAGAAGTAGCTCATCTCAGAGACAAAATGTACTTCAGGCAGGGGTTACATTTTATTGTCTTTTGACCTCTAGGTTTGATTGGTCCAGTCACTTAGAAACAGTATACAAGATAGAACAGTACACTATGAACTTTGAATGCAAATATGTACTTGTTTGCCTATTTCTTACATAAAATGGCTTTATGCATGTTTGATTGTGTTAATAGTCATATCCAGCTCAATTTGCTATCATCCGGAATCTGGCCCAGAGACTTTCGGGTACAATTCATTTCAACAAGACAGGCATTTGCCTGGCATCAGTTGTGCCACTGAATACTCATGGTCACATTAGTATTTCCTCCACTCCGTGCAGAAATGATAACGGCAGGGAAAAACTACAACCATGGTTGTTAACTCACCAAAAAAAAATCAGGAGTGTTCCATACAGAGTTCAGAACCAGACAATCATTAGTGTCAGCCTGATACACCAACGTCCTGAGTTTTGCAATCCATTCACTAGCGTTATGTTAAATAATTCATTGGTTTTCCCTTGACTGCTCGGAATCTCAGAATCAGGTTTATTATCACTGAAATATGTTGTGAAACTTGTTGTACGGCAGCAATATAGTGCGAGGCTTATATCAAAATTATTGTGAGTTACAAAAGGAACAAAAATTAGTGCAATAAGAGAGAAAAATAGTAGTGTTCATGGTTTCAAGAACCATTCATAAATCTGATGGCTGAGGGAAAAAAACTGTTCCTAAAATATTAAGTGTGTGTCTTCAGGCTCCTGCAACTCTCCCTGATGGTAGTAATGAGAAGAGAGCATGTCCCAGATGGTGAGGATCATTAATGATAGATCCTGTGTTTTTAAGGCATCGCCTTTAGAAGATGTCGTTGACGGTGAGAAAGCTGGAGCCCATAATGGAGCTGGCTAAGTCCACAACTCCCTGCAGCTTTTTCAATCCTGTACACTGGTGCCTCCATACAGGCAAGGAATTTGCTGAAGTCTTTGGTGACATACGATATATTCTTTTAAAAATGTATTTATTGAGTTGCCTGTGGTAATCTTAGTGTTGGCACGTGGCCAAGTGGTTAAGGCATTCGTCTAGTGATCTGAAGGTCACTAGTTCGATCCTTGACTGAGGCTTGCGTGTGTGTCCTTGAGCAAGGCACTTAACCACACATTGCTCTGCGACGACACCGGTACCAAGGGTCCTAATGCCCTTCCCTTGGAGAACATTGGTGGTGTTGAGAGGGGAGACTTGTAGCTTGGGCAACTGCTGGTCTTCCATTAAAAAACCTTGCCCAGGCTTGCACCCTGGAAACTTTCCAAGGCGCATATCCATTGTCTATCGAGACTAACGGAGGCCTACACATACACAGTAAGCTTAGGCCCATCCATCAGACTTCAGCACACAGTGACTTTTGCAGTTCATTGCAAGCAGAGTCTTGGACATACTAGAGAAAACCATCTGTTCTCTCCCATGTACTTTATCCTATGGCAATATTTCCTGCTCTTATACTGTGGCTGCTCTAGGGAGAGTTGTTTAAATGTTGACAATCTTTCCAGAGGTTGCTGCATTGTAACAATGTCACAATAGCTGCAAATATTGCCCAGAGGTCCTTCATGTACAGAGTGCAGAGTGCTACCTATAATATAACTATGCCCAACTCGGAGAACTTTTTCAGTAGATTAGAGTTAGTGTGGAAGCACATTTAAAACCCCAGAAGAGAGTAAAGTCTAGGTCCTAAGCTGAAGTGCCTTATCCAGTCATAATCTTCTGCAAGTTTTTAACAATCACTAGTTCTCTTGGTAAAGATCATCCTCTGATTTCAAAGTCGTCAGGAGATCAATATTTAACATCTTTTTATGACTTTGGTAATTTTAACTCTACGCAAAAGAAAAATATTGTATGACCCAAAATCTTTCACTCAGGTTTTGAAAGGACATAGTTTCCAGAGAAGCTTTGATATTGAGAATCAAGGAAAGGGGGAGGCTGGAATCTGGACCTACACGTGAAGTGCTGGAGGAACAAAGGCAGCATCTATGGAGGAAAATGGACAGTCGGTGTTTCAGGTCAAGTCTCTTCATCAGGACCTGGTGAAGGGTCTTGCCCTGAAATGCCAACTGTCTGTTTCCTTCCATAGATTCTGCATGATAGTCTGACTTCCTCCAACACTTTGTGTTGCTGTAAATTCTTTGTCATGATCATTTATGTCTTGTTCAATAGAAGAGAGGAAAGGATCAGGTGATACAATAATGTGATATCTAGAATCAACGTGTGTAAATATTGATGACCCACACTCCTTTTTAGCTTACCAATGGCTTAATATTAAAATTCTTATCCTTACATACAAATTATTCCATGAGCTCAGCCCTCTCTGGAATCTCCAGCCTAACGTCCTGAAGATCTTTGCATTCAATAACAGTGTATCCAGATTTCTATTGCTCTACCGCTGGTATCTGCACAACAGACCCCAAAGCCTTAAGCTCGGCAACTTCCTCTGTAAATGCTTCACTTCTTTCTCTGCCTTTCAGAGAGTCCTTGAAACCTACACCTTTGATGAAACCATTATTTCCTAATGTCACTGTTTAGCACGTGCGGAATTTTATTGAAATTTAGCTGAACTATCTGGTACATTTTATTATTTTACCAGATCTCCTGCATTAAGAAAAAGGCTCAGCGGAGGATGTACTTCTTGCAGGAGTTGGTAAATTCCATCTTCCCCAGAACATACTGATGGAATTCTACACTGCCATCATAGGGAGCATCCTCACCTTAGCCACAACTGTTGCTTTGGTACAGCATCCTCTCATGATATACAAAAACTACAGCAAACCCAGCAGAAAAGGTCATTAACTGCTGTCTACCATCACTGCAGGACTTGTATGTGTCCATGATAAAGAAGTGGGTTAGAAAAATTGCAGCCACTACCCACCTTGCAAACTGCCTTTTCCAAAGCTCATTTCTGGAAAATGCTAAAGGGCTATTAAAACAAAGACTTCACTCCATCTTAAATGTTTCTTCCCCTTTTACTGTAAATTTGGTCAACCATTCAAGTTAGCTTCCCACCTCCTTCTATTGCCCCAGTCACTGCATTGCACTAAACACTTCAAATCACTTGTTATAATGCTGTTTACATTGTACAATTGTAAATGTCACATGCTGATATTTATGTATTTATACACATTTTATTCCGTCGCCATACTTTAACCTTTAACTTTATATTTATATAATTCTTTATTCTTTATAATTGTTGAATGTTACTTTTTGTTGCATGCCACACCCTGACCAACACACCACAGCAAATTCCTAATACATCCAAATGTATATGGTGAATAAAGTTGCTCCTTTAATAATGCTAGATAAATGGATGTCACCGTTAAACAATAACCTATTTGCTGTACTGTTTTTGATGTTCCCTTAAGCTAAATTATCAGCTTCATCCTTCTTAACTTTTGGCATTTACTGCTAATTAAAATTTATAACCAATTAGAAAAGCTGAAATGCAAAACTAGGGCATTGCTGGCTTAGCCTGTGGTTGATCCAACACAAAGGCATTCTGGTCATGCCTTATGTCTGACAGAGTTTGGTTGTCCTCAAAACAGAGACACCAAAAATACCTCCTGACTTCTAGTCAGCCAACTACCAAATTTGCTATTCTGGTATGATAGGTACCTCATCAGGCAACCACAGTGTTGCAGTAATAATTGATAATTGGGTCACTATATAACATACTGACAGTTACCTTTTTCAGGGTCAGGTCTCTGTTCAAAATACCTACGCTGTGACAATTGTAGCACCTGACCTACTGAAAGGGCACTCGAAAGGAAGCTGAATGTGCTGAAGACAAATCAAGCAAATAATGAAAGAAAGAAATAATACTAAAAACATGAGTGATAGACCCCTTAAAAGAGAGTCTGTAGGTTGTGGAATCAGTTCAGTGAGAAGGCAAGTGAAGTTACCAATGCTGCTTCAGGAACCTGATGGTTTTAGGACAGTAACTTGGTTTTATGGGACATAAGGCACTTGTACCTCCTGCCCAATGGTAGTAGCAAGAAAAGAGAATGGCCTTGATGGTGGGGGGCCTTGAAGAAGGACGCTGCTTTCTTGTGGCAGTGCTCCTTGTAAATGAGCTCAATTGTGGGGAGGGATTTGCCTGTGATGGACTATCACCAATACTACCTGTATAAACTTCTCCCCTGATTGCACCTCGGAATGGTGCCCCAAGAAAAATTGCTTTACTGCATTCTCCAATATGGCACATTTTCTATACATTCAGTCAATGTTAAATCCATCATGTAAAACAATTTTGCCAGACTTCTCTCTTTTGCCAAGGTGCATATTTAGTGGCCCCACAACATCTGCTCTAAAAAAAGATTTGGAAATTACACCTTTTCTCCAGTTGTCTTTAACATTAATCACATATTTGCTAATTCTTTCACTGGTCCTTGGTTACAGGTGGCACACTTGCCACACTCAGAAATCTCTGATGTGTTAGGTTTAAAGTAAATCTTTCGGGTTCTCATACGAGATCTGAATTGGAGATCATGGCGCAAGATGACTCACCAACACTTTGTGTATTTCCAGGCTTAATATTAGCATCGACTTTCTCTCCTTGAAGACAACCACATTTCTCTGTTTTGTGTCCCTGCTTTGAACCTCAACAATATTGTTCCTTTCAGGGTGGCATAGCTATAAAAGCTGCTGTCTCACAGTTAGACCACAACAAAACTGAAGAAATAGGACCTGACCTAGTTTATTTGGGCCATTGAGTTTGCTCTACAATTTAATCATGGCTGAATTTTAACCCTATTTCTTCCCTTCTCTCTATAAAGCTTAGCCCCCTCACCAATCCAAAACCTATTAATCTCTTCCTTAAATACACCAAATGGCTTGGTCCCGACATCACTCTGTGACAATGAACACCCCATTTTCAACAATATCCAGCTGAACAAATTCCTCCTCGTCTCAGTTTTAAAGGGATGCCCCTTTATTCTGAGGCTGTGTCCTTAATCTGAGAATCGCCTATTCATGGTTGAGTCCTCCCCAAGTCCAGTCTATCCAGGGCTTTCAGTATCTGGTAGGTTTCAGTGAGAATCCCCTCTTGCCATTCTTCTGAATTCCATCGATCACAGGCCCTGACATCAAACACACCTTTTATGTCAAGCCTTTTATTCCTGGGAAGAAGTTCCAATGAACTGGGTTCAAAACTCACCACTGCTCCCTCTTTATTGTGTTTGTATTTTGTCTCTGTGACCATATTCATTCCCACAGAGCGTTTCATTTTCCACCCACATCCCAAAGCAGTGCTGGTGGCAGGTCAGCTGGGTGTAGTAGGTGCTTTGTAGAATCTGGACAGAAGTGTTAGAATCTGGAACGTAGACAGCATAGGTCACTGGCAAAATTAGTTGGAGATTTAGTTTGCGCTGTGTGCAAATAGAATCATTGTCTCTCCTTGTGTGTCGTTAGGACATGTGAATATAAGAGCATTTCCATTCCTTCCAAATTCATTCAGGGTGAATGGATGAGTCCCCTCTCCAGCTTCCAACACATTCAACATATCCATTGCAACACACAAATTGCTGAAGGAACTCAGCAGGTCAGGCAGCATCTATGGAGGGAAAGAAACATTCTACATTTTGGGCTGAGACACTTCATTTGGACCAACACATCCAATTCTTGCTATCACCTCTAATCTAAACTTCACACAAAGCCTGCCACTCCCAGAAATGGCAACATCCAAAACTGACGGTGGTTTCGTTTGTGTTGCTGCTTCAAGTAGCAAATATTAATATGGACTTACCAGCAGGACATCCCACATTGAAGACTGTAACTCTAAACTCAACAACAGTATCCAGATCAAGAATGTATCAAACTCAGACCACACAGTGCAGTCTTTTTAAAAAAGATTCCCTTATATTTAGTATCCAGAGTAATACACAAGTAGCTGCAGGAACTCAGCAGGTCAGGCAGCATCTATGGAGGGAAAGAAACATTCTACATTTTGGGCTGAGATCCTCCATCTGGACATACATTTATGTAGATTTCAGACACTAACCTCTGAGTTAAATGAGAAAGTGTTGAGTATCTGGAAGTATACGATACTTCAGTAGAGGTATACAAAATCATGAGGGGCGCAGATAGGGCAAATGCAAGCTGGCTTTTTCCACAGAGACTGGAGCTGGAGCTCATAAGTTAAAGGTGAAGGGTAAAATATTTAACAAGAACCTGATGGGAAACTTCTCCACTGAGATGGCAGCATGATTGTGGAATGAGCTGTCAGTGAAAATGGTGGATGCAGATTTGATTGCAACATCAAAAAGAAGTTTTGATAAGTATTGATGGTATCAGGTCAATGGGATTAGGCATAATAACAGATGGGCAGGGACTAGATAGGCCAACGGGCCAATTTTCTGAGCTGTATTGCTCTATGACTCTAACAGTAATGCAGGATTATGAGCCATCCAAGGGGCGGAACAAAATCAAACTGAAGGTTTCTGAGAATTTCCTATTTTTAACAAGGAATTTGCTAAATTGTCCAGGAGACATTAATTTACATCAGTGGCTGGTGCACTGTCTGTCAGTCACAATTGCCATCTGTCTCTAACATACTTGTAAGAATAAATAGAGTATGTGAGGAGAGAAAAATCACTGGCAAAGTCTATGAAGCCGGAAGGGAGATTGAATGTATTGCTGCCTGTGATTTCTGGTTGAGTAAATGACTCAGTTGTTTGTTTAATCCTTTTTTCAGTATTCCAAGGACAATTGCAAGGCGGGCTGTAAATTTTATAATAAGGATGTTTAGGACAATGGAAGACATAAGAAATGTGCATGACCTTAAATATTAATGAAAAGTAGAGTGTCCAACTGGTCATCAACAGTGTAGTTTGAGGGAATTTTACTAACACTGAGAGCATGTCCAAAATAATCTTGTCTGTTCAAGTGATTGAAATTAAGTATGAAAGGTTTTAGATTCTTCATTGCTGCATCCTTTTAATCTACAACGATCATATTAAAGAGTTTTCAGATTAAGAACATGGTCGCTCAGTTTCAATGTTTGTTTCATTGAAAGGTGCTGGTCTTGTGTCCTGAAGAAACTCATATCCAGCAGTGTCTATCAAGGTTTGTTTTGTCTGAGCTGATGGGTTAGAGTGATATAACTGTTATTGGCAAGAACAATTTTTTTTTGCTGAGTTATGAAGTGGAACCTTATTCTTAATACGAAGTTCTCCAGATAAAAATTCAACAGCTTTAAGAAAGCCTCAATTTTATTTACTCATTCAGACTTTTTGGAATTGTATTCCAGTCTCTATGTCCTTAAGAGCAGATGGCAAATCCAAAACTAAGAATAGTTCAGAGACTCATTTCTATTTCTGTTATGACAATGCTGAGCTTTCATTGCCATAGTTGAAACATAGTGGCAAAGTGAAAGCTACTTCAAATAAACACCCTGGTTACGTCTATCTTTTTGTTGGTCACATGCAATGGTCCTTTTTCCAAGTCTTCCAGCATGCTCCCCAACTCTTTTTATCTTTTATCAGTGACTGGATAGATGCTGCTTTCTCCACTCACATGGAACTTGTCAACTTCATCACCATCACCACCGACTTCCACCCTGCCATGAGATTCACCTGATTCCTTCTCTAGTTCCAACACTTCTCTTCCTTATCTGTAACTCTGTCTCCATCTCCAACAAACTTGTCATTGACATCTTTTATAAACACACCCATAGCTACCTTGACTGTACCTCCTGCAACACTGCCTCCTACAAGGTCTCCACTATCATAAGGTGGGCATTGAAAGCGGACCCAAATGCAAGACACAGACACTGAAGTACTAGGGACAGGACTAGGTGTGTCAAGAAAGCAAGGGAAGTGGGGAAGAAACAATGCTGGACAAGACACAGGCCCTGGATGAGTCTAGGGTACAGGGCCTGGGCTAGGACTAGACAAGGAAAGCAGGATCTGGACGAGGAACTAGGAACTTGGATCTAGGGACTTGGAACCTGGACAAGGACTCCGAGCGAGAGACTGGACAGGGACCCAGAACCTGGGTCTTGACTTGGGCTCAGACTCCAGGTCTAGGCGAGGACAAGACATGGCAAGGCAACAGGGCTGGACATGGGAGCAGGACACGGGACTCCTGGGCTAGACGCGGACATGAAGCTTAGACTCGGACTTGGGAGACTGGAACACAGAGCCTTGGTCTTGGGAGACAGGAACGCAAACACGGAGCCCTGGTCTTGGGAGACAGGAACACAGAGCCTTGGTCTTGGGAGACAGGAACGCAAACACTGAGCCAGGACCCCTCCTTGGGAACAGGACGTAGGGCCGGGACTCATACACAGAAAGCTGAACACAAAGAGACAGTTCCCAACACTAGGTAGCAGCAAACGGCCAGACCTACCTAGCGAAGGTGAGGACACAAAGAGACAGTTCCAAACAACGAAAGACAGTTCCTTATCTGGACACAGCAAGGCTCCAGTCTTGCTCCGGCAGTAGAATTTGATGGCAAGAATAAGCGAGGACACAGGCGAGGCGCCAGCCAAGGGCTACAGAAAGAAGGGGAAGGGAAAGGAACAGTCCAGCCTCAGGGTAACAGCAAAGACAGCCTGGCTTACCCAACAGAGGCAAGGACATGATACTGACAAGACAAACCAGCACCCACACTCGAACCCAGGGCCACATATTCCCAGCTCCAGGACAAGAATCAGGTGCCTATGATTAAGCCCAACTGAAACAAGAGACAGCTGGATGACCTGGAGTCCAGAGTCCATGGACCAGACCGTGAACCAGAACATGGACTTCATGGACCGGACCATGACATCCACGACATCTGTTCTCAAGTTGAGATCTTCTGCTCTAGGGCTTCTGAGATAGCCTCCTTCTTTCTGAAAGGTGGCTTACCCTCTGCCATTACTAACAGAGCCCTCGCACCCATTTTCTCCATTTCTGAGGCTGGGACGTAGCCCAAGATGTTGACTTACACCCTTGCCTCCACAGACTCTGAGACTTCCAGTGCTCTGTTCCTTGCTACGTTCCAGCAACGTTTGTTTTCACACCGTCAATCTTGACTCATTTTGACTCACGAGTTGCTGCATGTGGTTTTCATGCAAATTGTGGGTGTGCTGTTCTCTGAGTACCGATTAAGGAACATAGAACATTACAGCATTATGGGTCTTTTGGCCCACGATGTTGTGTTGATTTTATACTCTAACCCTTCCCTCCTACTTAATCCTTCATTTTCCTAATATGTTCTTGATTAAACTTACTCTGAGTGCAACATGTTGACCACAGGCTTAACTACAAAAATATTTAATTTAGACTCACTCAGCATCTCCTTCAGCCATCAGACTCTGATCTGGAGTGAATTAAGCTCTGCACAAAATGATGCAATCTTAAACTAGCTTGCCAGTTGGAAATCACCAAAGACAAAGTAAATTTATTTCCTAAGTACATATACGTTGCCATGTACTACCTTGAGATTCATTTTCTTGCAGGCATTTACAGGAAAATTTAGAAATCCAAAATTAAAACTCTACATAAACAAAGAGTGGCAAACAACCAATAAGCAAAATATGACAAATCGTGCAAATAAAAAATAAACAATACTGAGAACATGAGTTGTCGAGCCTTTGATTCACCAGGATCAAATGGTAGATTAATCTTTCCTTTGAAAATCAAACCACCTCTTCATTCACCCTCAGGTTTGCATCAGGGGATGTCATGATATAATTGACTTCTATTTATCTCTGAGTATGAAATGTGTATATTTTTAACTTGTCTGTGTTCTCACCTCTTTTAGAAAGTCCTAGGTTTAGGTCCCACTTGAAAGCATTTTGAACATTGTTTTGACAAAAATAGTGTCCTTCAGATTCAGTGAGTCTCTTTGAGTCTGCTGTCTGTTTAAATTGACAAGAAAGATCTCAAGCTGCTATATAAAGAAAGGCGAAGTGAAGATCTTCAGGGCTTTTAATAAGATTAGGAGTAGAAACACCACTGTGTCCAAGCACTTGCTCCACCATCCTATAGGACTTCTGGATCCTGATAATACTTTAGTGATCCAAAAGTTCTTCAGAAGTCAGGAATGAGGCATAAAACTTGATGCATACTGTATTATGATTGTTTATTGAGTGTTACAAGAGTAGAAGATGAACAAGAAAGAGGAGCCGAGAGAACAAAGAAAAGACAAAGAAAAACAGTCGTGGATATCTCATACTCAGACTAGAGTTAACAAAAATTCTAGTTATAATAATTAACCAATAAAATAGTCAGATTCAGGTGGTGTGACACCTGCTACTGAAGTACTGAAGAGTTTCTAGACAAATACAGAAGTAACTGTACTGAAATTACTAGAAAATTCACTGAACGAATACATGTACAGAGGTGATTACAAAATAGAAGCAAACATAGGAAAGTTAAACTACAAGAAAAATAACAAAACTAGACCCAAATCCAACAGGATAATGACTCATTTTTTATCACTATGCCACTTTCCTGCTTGAATTCCATATCACTTGATTCTCTGAATGTCCAAAAATCTATTTGTCTCCGTCTTGAATACATTTAGTGATTGAGCTTCCATGGCCCTCTTTGGTGGGTGAATCTGAAATATTCACATCACTTTAAAGAAAAAAATTCTTCCCTATTCTGTCCTGAATGGTGTGACCCCTGGTTCTTGACCAACTCAGCTTGAGGAAATATTTATGAACAGCACTTTGTACTTTTCAATGAAATCATCTCTCATTCCTCTAAGGTCAACAGAATATGGCCCGAGTCTGCCTTGTCTCCCACATTCGCCATCCCAGCTTGATGGTCCTTGCTGTACTATATCCATCACAAGGTTCCCCTTCCTTGCCTCGGGAGACCAAAGTTAAAATACCGACACCAAAGATCGAAACCCAAAGGTCGATGAGAAATTCACAAGTCAAGGCCCAATGACCTGAGCCCCAAATCTATGAGTCTCCTGGGGAGGTCAAAGGCCCCATGTCTGCAAGTTCAAGTACACAGGAGGCTGGAGGCTAAAATCAGGCTGTTGTGGGCTTGTAGGTCTGTATCTGTGCGCGGTGGTGGGGAGAAATGAGGCTTATTGTTGTGCTTTGTGTTGTTCTGCCAAGCATTGTAGACATGCTATGTTCGTGCCAGAATGTGTGGCAACACTTGCAGGCTGCCTCCAGCACATTCTTGGGAAACTGTATGTTTCTACACTCAGTGGCCACCTTATTAGCTACATCTGCATCTTTAATGCAAATATCTAATCAGCCAATCATGCAGCAGCAACTCAAGGCATAAAAGTATGCAGACATGCTCATGGGGTTTAGTTTCTGTTCAGACTAAACATCAAGGTGGGGAAGAAATGTGATCTAAGTGACTTTGACCACGGAATGATTGCTGGTGCCAGATGAGGTGATTTGAGTATCTCAGAAACTGTTTATCTTCTGGGATTGTGACGCTCTAGAGTTCTAGAGTTTACAGAGAACGGTGCAAGAAAAGCATCCGGTGAGTGACAGTTCTGTGTATGAAACCACCTTATTAATGGGAGAGGCCAGAGGAGAATGGCCAGACCTGTTCAAGCTAATGGCACAATGACAGTAACTCAGATAACCACGGGTTACAACAATAGTGTGCAACAGAGCAGCTCCGAATGCACAACATGTCGAAACTTGATGTGGACGGGCTACAGCAGCAGAAGACCATGAACATAAAATCAGTGGCCATTTTATTAGATATTGTAAAGTATATAGTACATGTGATAAATTAATCTGAATCTGAATCTGTATCTAAAGCCTGCCCAAACCAAGGCCAAACCAAACATAATTTCAACCCAATTTCTTAAGCAATACAGTCTGCTCTAACCTAAGCTCAAGAAAATGAAGTTGCCCTCGCGGTTGATTCATTCTATCCTGAAAATGACACATAAAATTTGGTTCCTTTAGGTTTGGATGGGGTCTAATATAACAGTTTATTCTGGTGTTGGAGTCACTGTTTTTTGCTCTACAAACATGATGTCAGAAGTAAGTTTTTTACACAGTAAGTGGTGGATACATGGAATGCCCTGTCTGGGGTGGTGGTACAAGCACATATATTAAGGGCACCTTAGAAACTCTTATTTAAGCACATGGATGATAGGAAAATAGAGGGCTATATGGGAGGGAAGAGTTAGATTAATCATGGAGTAGGATAAAAGGTCAGCACAACATTGTGAGCCTTAGGGCCTGTACAGTGCTATGTTCCAAGTTCTAAGTTCATCACCACAAACATATTGCACCAATCCTGCTGGTCTGGTCCCTCCACCTGGAGTCGTTGCTCATATATTCTCCATGACGCTGTCGGGATACGGGGAGCACATCTTACAGGCCTGAAGCATCCTGAACTCTATCCGCTGTTGAAGCTGTGAGGGTGGTTGAGTAGATAGTAGCTGACATTCAGAAACTCTTAAAAGGTATAAAAAAGTAAATAACTTAAAAAATAAACTCCGAACATTAAAACAGTTAACTATAGGTAATTAGATAATAATTATAACCTATTATAGTTAATTAAAACATTTTTTTTTTACAAAGGGCACTAACCTTCTGGTCTGCCTATTAATTTGCAGAATTACAATTCCCAGTGTTTCAGGTTTTCAACCTTGTTGCAAAGTCCAGGGCTTTCAGCTTTGAAGACAGACTTACAGAAGGCCCAGACCTCTCCCTGAATATCCAAAACAGCTGATATAACCTGTGAGAACCAGCTCAATGATGGTCGATAGTGGGATCTTTCTGAGCACTTTGTCTACCTTGGTTGCCTACATAACTGAAAAGCCATTGGGATATCATGGGCTATTAAAGCAAAGCTTCACGCCGTCTTTAAAGTTTCTTTTCCCCAGCTGACAGACCCCACCCTGCCAACCCCCTCAATCTATGACCTCCATCATTGCACTATGAACACTTGAAACCACTTTTTATGATGCTGTTTGCATTGCAAGTACTCTCTGATATTTATGTATATTTTATTCCATATCTGTACTCCTATCTTTATTTTTATGTTATTCTTTTTTATACTTGTTGAGTGTTGTTTTTTGTTGCATATCACTCCCTGATCAAAATACCACAGTAGATTCTTAACCTGTTTCAGTGGTTCAATTTAATATCAGAGAATGTATACGGTATACAACCTGAAATCCTTACTCTTCACAGATATCCACGAAACTGAAGAAAACCCCAAAAGAATAAATAGTGTAAATATATATGGAGATTGAAGTTGATCCTTGTTCCTTGATGCTCTGTAAGTGCAAAGCCTCTGTTCTTCCTTCATCACTACGATCCTTAATTACATGAGAGCAATACCTCAAGTGGCATTAAGTGTGATAGTGGCGTGGTGACGTACAATTAGTCCAGAGAATATAGATACATCAAGAGAATTTGAATTGGTTTAAGAAGTTTGAAAATCAAAGGCTGCTAAAAGTGACCATATAATTTAATTTTAAACACAACAGATTCTGCAGATACTGGAAATCTAAGCCACACTCCAAAATGCTGGAAGAACTCAACAGGCCAAGCAGCATCTGTGGAAAACAATACAGTCAATGTTTTGGGCCAAGACTCTTCATCAAGATAAGTGAAGCCAGGTAAGGGAGAAGGTAGGTGGGTGGAGGAGGAGGAGGGATGACATGAGAAGGTAGGGGGTGATAGGTGGAAAAACTAAAGGGCTGAAGAAGGAGGTATCTGATAGGAAATGAGAGTGGACCATGGAGAAAAGGGAGGAGGGTTACCAGAAAGAGGTGATAAGCAGGTGAGGAGAAGATAAGGGATAAGAGTAAAGAATAGAAAAGTAGAGAATGGGGAGAGTGGAAAAATTGCCATTTATTGTAAAACTCCAACTAATTCAGGAAGTATTATTTAAAAAATGGAATCCTACCTAGGCCTGGCCACTGAAGTGGCCAAGTAAACCAATTGTATCGAATTGTGATTCAAGGGAGGGAGTTTAAGAGTAAGTTAATGACCTTGCCCACAGCTCTCACATTCTGGACAAAATTCATCTCTCAAGCATCACCACTAAAACAGCTCATTTAGTCATATTCCAGCGCAGGCTGTTGTGGTCATGCCTGGAATTAACTCTTGCCTGACCGAGGACCTGTACCAACTGTAATCTACCTATTGCCACAATAGGCGTAGAGTGGACATAATCTCACTGGCTCTCTACTCAGCTTTGGAGAAACTGGACAACAGCAATAGATACGTCAGACTGCTAGTTATCGATTAAAGCTCAGTGTAAAGGAATGCTGCTGGCTGGCACATTCCAGGCTGCAGGAATATGTGCTGAGGGATGCAATGAAGCTTGGTGCAGCCACCATAAGGGAGTTAGTAGTAAGGACACAGTAGTGTTCTTCCATTACTGGACAGGTAGGAGTCAGGTTGGGTGAGGAAGCCCCCACTTATTGTGTTAGTGAACCAACCCAGGGGTCACATGAATGGCGATGGTGGTATTGGTTTTAAACAAAGTAATTTAACAATAAATGCATTGTCAATGAATATAAGAATGAAAAGACAATGCATGGTTTATTCTTGTGAATAACTTTTATTAAGAATGAAGTTTATTTTGGTTAACAAAAGATTACAGCCCAGTGTTCAAAGTCATAATCCTCCCAGTACTAATCAAAATACTTCAAAACCTGGGCTTCCATACCTTCCTCTGCAACTAGATCCTTAACTTCCTCATTGGGAGAGCAGAGTCAGTGTGAATCAGTAATAAGACCTCTTCTTCATTGGTAAACAACACAGGCACACCTCAAGGATGTGTGTTTAACCCAATGCTCTGCTCCCTCTACACCCATGAATGTGTCGCCAGGTACAGCTGAGCGGCATCTATAAGATCGCTGACGACACCATTGCTGTTGGCAGAATCACAGATGGCAATGATCAGGAGCAAAATAGTTCAGCCTGGTGAGTGGTGTCACGACACAACCTTGCACCCCAGTGTCAGCAACGCCAAGGAATTGATTGTGGACTTCAGGAAGAGGAAGTTGAGAGAACGCACACGAGTTCTCATTGAGGAGTCAGTGGTGGAAAGGATGAGCAGCTTCAAGTTCCTGGACATCAACACCTATCCAGGATCCAACACATCAATTCCAGCATGAAGGTGGCATGCTGATGGCAATGCTTCATTAGGAGTACGAGGATATTTGGCATGTACAGTGGAGAGCATTCTATCTGGTTTGTGTGGAGCGTCCAATGCACAGGGTTGCAAGAGGCTGAGGAGGGTAATAGACTTAGCCAGCTCCAAAACCGGCACAACCCTTCCCACCACAAAACCACAAGACCATAAGACATAGGAAGAGAATTAGGCCGTTTGACCCATTGAGTCTGATCATGGGCTGACTTATTATTCCTCTCAACCCCATTATCCTGCTGTCTCCCCATTTGACACCCTTACTAATCAAGAAACAATCAACTTCTGCTTTAAATATACTCAATGATATGATCTCCACAGCTGTCTGTGGCAATGAATTCCACAGATTCACCACTCCTTAGCTAAAGAAATTCCTCCTCATCTCTATTCCAAAGGAACATCCTTCTACTCTGAGGCTGAACACTATCAAAGATGTCTTCAAATGCCAGTGCCTCAAGAAGGTGACTTTCATGTCCATCTAGGACATGCCCCCTTATTATTACCACCAGCAGGGAGGCGATGCAGGAGTCTGAAGACCCATAGTCAATGTTTTAGAAACAATTTCTTCTTCTCTCCTTCAGATTTCCGAACGGTTCACGAACCCACGAACACTACCTCGTTATTGCTCTTATTGTTGTCATTCATAGTATATTTTATGCCTTGCACTGTACTGCTGCCACAAAACCACAACTTTCCTGACATATGTAAGTGTTAATAAAGGTGATTCTGATTCTGATTCTGCATTGCTGTTAGAGGTAGTTATATTTGGAGATGGTGTTTGACTGGAAATTTTAAAACATGCAAATATTGCCTTTCACATTGGCTAGACTTTGTTTTTGTCAAACAAACAAAATAAATAAAAGAATAAATTAATAAAATCTTTCAAACAAGTGACATTACTTTCATCTCTCAATCATAAAGTATCTATTGCCACTGAAAGAAACTTGTCACCAAAAACAACAAGATAACCACTTTTAAACTTCATTTCACAAAGCAGCAATCCCTCCATTTTAAAAAAATATCTAATTTTCTGGAAAATACTTGAAATAAAGAGTTAACATTTTGGAAAGGAGATTCCCAATTATTGTCTCCTTCCCTCAGAAAATAAATCTGGTGCCAGTAACTGATGTTTCCCTTTAAAATCTGTGTACTTAAGAGCGTGACCTATGATTTCACATTGGCATTACAAACTGATGGCCCACGGTACTTCCAATGTAATGGCTTGTTTTCACAATAGACTTTTGTTCAGGACTCTTGTGCAGCCATCAGCATGTCTATGGCTTTTATTTAATGCTGCACATCAGTTTTTGTTGGTTTTCTATGCTGGCATGTACACTGCAGTCTATTTTCAGGAAGAAAATGAGGCCTGGTTCGTAGCTGCCTTAATAGCAGCTCTTTGTTCTTCAGCAACTTCAGACCCATTGTCGGCATACTTCGCTGGGTCTGGATAGAGCAGTTTATCGAGTAAGGGATGCCTGAGCATTGACCCTGTGCTGTTTATACATCCATTCTTTCAGTAGAGGTTGCTATTTGAAGAGAAGGCCCTCTAGTTCTCTGTGACCTAGCTGCAGTTATTTAATCACTGAACAATTATTAAACTTTGTAAGTTACCAAAAAAAAGGATGATTTTACATTCAATCAACTTTCTGATTTTTAAGGTGCGCAAAAGGAGACCACATATTTGCTCTTTATCCAAATAAGAACAGAAAAACTTAACTTCAGAGGTGTGGGGAGAGCCCTTGCACTTGCAGCCTTTGGCTACGTGATAAATGCAGTGAAGGAGCTACAATAAAAATGTTGCCAAAAAAGTAAAGGGACCTAATTTTGAGCAGCTTTAGTCAAACAAAGAATGAAGAAAATAATAAGAAGACTGCAAATTCTGGAAATCTCAAATAAAAACAGAAATTACTCCAAATATTCATCATGTCAGGCTGCCTCTGTGGGGAGAGAAGCAGAGCTATCATTTCAGGTCGAAGATACATCAGCAGAACTGGGAAGGAGGAAAATGAAGCTTGTTAACCTTCAGGGAGGGTGAAGGAGGGTCAACTCTGAGAAGGCTAAACTGGGGCGACCTTGGGAATAAGCTGCGGACAAAGTTGTCCAGTTTGAGAATGAAAAATAGATGAAAGAATGAAGATGAAAGAATGTAAAGTGCAGAGCAGACAGACTATATGTGATAGTGTCAACTTGGTTGAACAGTTTTCCTCCTTTTTTTCTCTTCAGGAGTGGAGTACATGCCCAGTCTGACCGGTGTGTCACATCTTTCTGTAAGCCAGATGTTTATTTTAAAGGACAAGGGTTTTAGATTTTGTTCCTTAAAACTCATTAATGAATCAAATCCATCCTTTCAATAATCCAGATGTCTCATCCCCACCTTTACTGATGTTAGTTACTTCTGCTGTTTTCATTTTTATTTGATTAACTGAAGCTAATCAGATTCAAATTCAGATTAATTGCATGTGCATCAAAACAGACAGTTAAATGTGCCGTGAGCCTCAACGACCAACACAGCCGAGAGTGTTGCTGGGGGCAGCCCGCAAGTGTCACCGTTCATTCTGACGCCAGCATTGCATGCCGACAACGTTCAGCAGAACACAGAACACAACAAGTGACAAACAACACCAGCAAAACAAGCCCGTTTCCTGCCTCCCTCCCACTCACCCACACACACAGATAGTCCTCCAACTCCAGGACAGGACTCCAGTACCCCAGGCACTTGTGGTGTTTGAGTACAAGCCCTGATCCTCCATCCAGGTATGTGGATTACGAGACAAATAATACAATGAGTAAACTTCTGTCCTGCTTCACACCGCTCTAAAACCCCAAACAGCCTACTCAGCAGTCTCTGGCAGTCTTATGCATTCCTCTCATAGTTGGCCATAGGTTGTTTATATAGAAATAGATGCAAGTTTGACAAGCTTTTGATTTTTCTCTATGTCCTTATGATAAGGAGGTGGCAGGATCCATTCCCAAGAATACACCGCTATTGACACCAAAATCCATTGTTCCCCATGTGCTTGTCCCATATACAGGCACTCACTCTCAATGCTCTGGGCCACCTTCCCACTTGTGGTTGTTGGAACTGCATCACTGGAATGTAAAAAGTCAATTAAGTAGACAAGTCTGAGCCAGTTCAACTGATAAAAGCCAACAGTCATTGTTAATAGTTCTTCGGAATAAAGTAGTTATGTTGGTCAGCCTATGAAGTATTTTTACACAGTGGAGACAGTTGCAATGTAGGCAAGTTCTTCATCGACTTGCACAAATGTCACGTCCTTTATATTGTGATACAGTGGAAATTGCTGATCAACCTCTGCTTTAAGTATACCCAATGACTTGGTCTCCACAGCTGTCTGTAGTAATGAATTCCACAGATTCACCACCCTCTGGCTAAAGAAATCTCTCCTCATCTCCATTCTAAAGGGACATCCTTCCATTCTGAGGACGTGCTCTTTGGCCTAAAACTCTCCTGATATATTTTGTAACTCCAGCTATTAATCAAAAGAAAATCACAAGTTCGCAGGATAACTTGTTTATCTAGTTTTGTTACAATATGCATCTGACCGCGCCAGCCTCTGGGGTTTAGATGCTCTGGATAGCTGGCACGTACTCTTTAAAGATTCAGTCCCGCCCTGCTAATTGGCACCAGGATTTTAATATTTAAAGAGCACCTGAACGGAGGTTCAGTACTCAATCGTCAGCTTAACTTGGATTCTTGCCTAGCATCTAACTTAGTCTCATGTTGTGTCTTGATTCCAGTCTCTGACACTCCAGCACTTGGATCCTAACCATTCTTCTCCAGGCGTCTATCCCCCGCAGAGGTGAACTATGACATCGGAAATAGAGAGCAGCTCGTTGTAAAGTAGGCATCGGAGGAATGGTGTCACTGGCTTGAGAGGGCCAAGAACTCCTTTATAGTATGGACAGATGACAAAAACCTAGCTTATAATCAGGGGGCCAAAGGACTGAATTCCAGGCAGGCCAGGTGGTCTCATTTCTTTAACCAGTTGAGTTTTGTTTTGACCTATCGATCAAGGTCAAAGAATCAAAAACCAGATGCCTTGTCTCATCAGTTTGAGAAACCCAAAAGAGAGGGGCAGCCTACCTCCATAGTGCCCATTTGTTCGGCAATCTACACACTTATCCGCAAGGCCAGGCGCAAGGGGTGATTCCCAAGAATGGTCCTCCAGGTCATCTGTTCGTCCCAAGTTCTGTAAGGTCTAAGGTACTTCAATAGGGCTGTGCTTCTAGAATGACCCCTCACCCAGGGGTTGCCAGGATACTCGGGTTCATGGAGAGACGATACCAGTGGCCTGAAATGGCTGAAGAAATCTGGCAATATATGCAGGCCTGCAAGGTGTGTGCTTGGAAGAAGAAACTCTGAACCCAGATGCAAGGACACCCTCCGGACAGACCATGGGCACACATCTCCATGCACTTTGTCACAGGTCTTCTGCCTTTCAAGGGAAAGGCCATTTTCATGGTGATTGTAGATTGTTTTTTGAAAGCCTGTGAATTCATCGCGTTGGACAAACTACCGTCAGTGGCAAAGATAGCTGAGATGGTCCTGCATCAAGTCTTCAGGATCCATGAATTTCTGGTGGAAATAATGATGGATTGGGGTCCACATTTCGCGTCACGCTTTTGGAGAGCGTTCTGTACGCTGATCAGGGCTATAGCGAGTCTTTCCTCTGGATTTCATCTGCATCCCAATGGCCAGATGGTGCAGGTGAACCAGAATATAGAACAAACTCTGAGATGCCTGGGAAACCCCTGTTACTGGGCATCTCTGGAGATGTACCTTGTTAATTCTCATTCACAACCACCGGACCTTGCGTCGAGAAACCCACCTTTCTCATGTTTCATACATCTAGGGTTATATGACTTTGGTCCCACCAAATCCATGTGGTCGGGACGCCTTGCCCACCCAAACCCCGGTTTGTGTGAATACCATGTGATTTACTTCCCAGCAATCGTACATCAACAAGAAATAAGAGATCATACACTGCATGCAATTATAGGAAGTATATTTAAGTGTTAACTTAAGCAAACAATTATTAAAGGGAAGAAAGAAAACATAAAGGGCCCATTATAGTTCAACAGCCGCATGTGCACAGTGGAGTTTAACTCTTCCAGAAGCCATTGTTTTTAAGATACATACTGCACCAACTCCTATTCACCAATTCCTGGTAAAAGTTCCCCTTTTGGCTCCATTGGATATCACATTCCCGCTGGATCGAATCCGACCAGCCAATTCTCTCGAGCTCCTTCTCTCTCCATCTTGCACTGGAAAAGACCTCGACCCACCTCTATGTTTGTCACAAAAAATGCTCCCCCAGCGTTCTCTGTCTCTCTAATATTACTGTAATATTAAATACACTACTCTACTCCCTGCTTATCTATAGACTCCAACTCATAGAATGTATCTCAAATCAAATATGTAATGTGTCATTTCTTTAGTTATATAGTATATAACTAAAGAAATAGTACATTTTAAATGATCCCATTCAGGCCCAAAGATTTAATCACTGTGGAGGATTTCTTACTCTTGTGAGATGAAGTCTTTGCTGATGGTGGTGGGGGGATCACTCTGAATGACAGGTGAAACTTCTGGTTGTGAAACTATCTCAGCTTCTGGGGCCTCCTCTGGGGTGCTTGTAGAAGTTGACTATGGGACTGCAGGAAGTGGTTCTGACAGCTCTGGGCACCTTTCTCTCTAATAATTAACTCTGCTCTCCTCAACGGATCGATGTATCATCTCCAGATGATATCAGATGCAATCTCCGCTGTGTAGGAGAGTGGTCCAGTTCTGTCCTTAAGCTTTCCAACTACCCTCCCTGTAGTTGCTCAACAGGACTGCTTGTCCAGGAGTGAAACATCGAATCTCCTTGTTTGAGGAGCCCTCAATATGCCTCTGCTGTTTGTCTTGCATACTGTTTCTAAGATTGGGCTTGAGGAGATCCAAGCATTAGTGCAAGGGACGACCCAGGAGCAGCATAGCTGGTGAGTTGCTGGTCGTGGAGTGTACTGCACTGTGGTATGCAAAGAGGAAACGGGTGAGTTTTTGATTCAGTGTTGGTGTCGTGTGTTCTTTCTGCAAAGTTATTTGTAGTTGGTGGTGGTGCAGAGGTAATACGTCTTATTCCGTTTGTTTTCAAGAATGACTGAATCTGTTCCATAACAAACTGTGGGCCATTGTCACTAGCTAAGTATCTGGTACACCAGTCCTTGAGAAGAAGCTGTAGTGGAGGCTATTGAGAATATTTTTGGCCACTTTGTAGCTGCATCCACTACTACAAAGAAATTTGTGCCCATGAATGGTCTGAAAAAATCCACATGAATCCTCTGCCAGGGCAATGCAGGCCATTCCATGGGATGGAGAGGCGCTGCTCTTGGCATCTTCTGGACAAGTTGGCATCCCAAACCGTGCATGCGAATTGCTCGATCTGCTGACCTATCCCAGGACTGCAGATAAAGTTTAGAGCCAACGCTTTCATTTTGAATGTGCCTAGATGACGGGTATGTAGCTGCTCCAGCACTTTAGCTCTCAGCTTGGATGGTACAACAATTCTCTATCCCCACATAAGGAAACCAGCGTCAAGGGCAAGTTCATCCTGGCACTGGTAAGAATGGGGAACCTGGAATGTCTGTTACACATTCCAACTATTTTGGGCAGCCATATAGACCTGAGACAGTATGGGATCTTTCCTGGTTTCCCTTTGGATCCTCTCTGCCATAATAGGGAGACTTCCGATTTGCATTAGGGAGAATATGTCAAGAGGAGTTTTCTCTTCTGTCAATTTTTCAGGTATTTCTTTTTCCATTTACATACTTCTTACATATAACCTGTTCTATGTAAACAAACAGAAATGCTTAATTAAACAATACATATTCAATATTACACAAACATAGCTGAAATATTAAATAAACTACATCTCCTACTATTGAAAACTACATCTCCATGTCCATTTTAACTACCGTAGATGTCGGATTATAAGCCGCTACTTTTTTCCACATTTTGAACAGCTTTGAACACTGCGGCCTTTAATACGATGCGGCTAATACATGATTTTTTTCATGCCGCCAAAAACATTTTGCCTCGTAACAGTAGACCAATAAAATTGATGAGTAGTTCACAGAGGTCCAATGAAATTGTACGATAAATCAAGCGCACTTTCACAATTAAATTATTGTAAATCAGTCATTTGTACTCACCCTCATCAACATGGAAAACACTCGAAGAAAAGCATTGTGCTGCCTTTATGGCAGTTATTTAGTTTATAATATTTTTGCTTAGTAATTCATTTTCTAGTTAAAGTTAGAAGTGTTTTAACTATATTTGTTTTCTGTACTACATCGCGGGATGCTATGACGTCACACCCGGTTTCGCCGCGTCTTGTGGGATACCAGTTTGCGATAAACGGGAAGGAGGGGGCGAGCACATTACGCGAGCGGCATTGGATCTGAGCGAACGCTGCTTTTAAGTTAAAGGCGATCAATAACTTTTCCTGGTAGGCTGCAGTATATATATTTTTTACCAGTCGTTAGGAGATATTGGAATGTTGTTCAGTAAAAAAGTATACGCAACGTATATTTAAAAGTAGCCGCGTTACAGGCACGGTTCGAAAAAAAGCATTTGCAATATGTATTTGTTTATGTTACCATATGGATTTAATTAAAAGTTAAAAAATCCTCACGTGTAATATCTTTCTGTGTAAATATCTCATATTACAACGTGGGACACCTGCGGCCGAAAATCCGGTGCGGCCGAAAATCCGGTGCGGCCGAAAATCCGGTGCGGCCTAAAATCCGGTGCGGCCGAAAATCCGGTGCGGCCTAAAATCCGGTGCGGCCTGTACAAGTAAAAAATTGATTTTCTTTCTAAAATTAGAGCCAGCGGCTTTTAATCAGGTGCGCTCTGTAGTCCGGAATCTACGGTAGGTATTTCAATACTTAGTATTATCAGTAGAATTACCAACCCAACCCCTCCTCCCCCATTCTTCTCTTACATTAACACTTCTCATACATTAAACCTTTCATTCCTGGGATCATTCCAATAAGCCTTGACTGTTCCTCTCCAATGCCAGCACATCTTAGACAACGGCCCCAAAACTGCTCACAATCCTCCAAGTGCAGTCTGGCCAATGACTTACAAAGCCTCAGCATTACGTCCTTGCTCTTACATTCTAGTCTTCTCAAAATGAATGCTAGCATTGCATTTGCCTTCCTTACCCAGACTCAACCTGCAAATTAACCTTTAACGAACCTTGCATGAGGACTCACAAGTCCCCAGATTTTTGTATCATCTGCAAACCTGACCACAAAGTCAATAATTGCATCATCCAAATCACTGACGTACCTATAACATGAAAAGAAGAGAAAAAGTACGGTCGATGCTTTGGGCCAGGACGCTTTATTAGGTCTCAGGCTGAAGCGTTGATGTCTATTTTGCTCTATAGACGCTGAGTGCCTCCATCAGTCTGTATCTGTTGCTCAAGATTTCCAGCAGCTGAAGAGCCTCTTGTATCTATTTTAGTGATGTTGACCTAGATCGGTGGTTCTCAACCTATTTGATGTGGCCGGCCACACCAGCAGCTCTCAGTGTGTTACCTAAACTGCACCTATGCGGTAGCTTCCTCCGTACCATTCAGAAAGATGCAGCAGGTGCTGATTGAACAGTAAAGAGTCCACAGGACAGAACCATTAACCTGGAAATAGGGAGAATTTTACTGCTCTAAAGTAGTGCCAGTATCTTGTATTTCAAAGAAGACACTTTGTACCTAGGATAACTCTCATCTTAGTCACCAGCTCAGCTAGGGATAGAACAGTGTTGAAATGCTTCCTCAATTTCAAACTCTGCAATCTGAGAATCAGAATCAGGCTTATCATCACTGACATATGTCATGAAATTTATTGTTGCAGCAGCAGTATAGACCAATACATAAAATATACTATAAACTACAATAAGAAATATATTAAAAATATAGTAGTGCAAAAACAGAGCAAAAAATAGTGAGGTAGGGTTCATTGGCTCATTGTCCATTCAGAAATTTGACAGTAGAGGGAAAGAATTGTTCCTAAAACACTGAGTGTGTGTCTTTAGGCTCCTGTACCTCATCTTTGGTGGTAGTAATGAGAAAGGGGCATATTCTGGATGGCGAGGGTCCTTAATGATGGATGTTGCCTTTTTGATGAATCGCCTATTAAAGATGTCTCGATCGTGGGGAGGCTGGTGCCCAGGAGTTTACAAAACTCTGCAGCTTTTTCCAATCCTGTGCAATGGCCCCTCCATACTAGGTGGTGATGCAACCAGTTAGAATGCTCTCCATGGTACATCTCCAGAAATTAGCTAGTCTTTGGTGACATACCAAATCTCCTCAAATTCCTACCTACTTCAGGGCTTGAACTCAAACTGCAGAGTCAGAAGTAAGGGAACAATCCTCGATTGGTATGACATGTACCCAATTGTGCCAGCTTCCAGGGTTTAGATGCTCTAACTCTCCGTAGTATAGATACCTAGCACGGCCTCCTTAAAGGATTCTGGACAATCTAGCTAATTGGCAATCTTTTTTTGGGCACCAAGAATTGAGTACAGTATTTAAAAGGCTCCGAACAGAACCTCGATGTTCAATCTTAAGCTCAAACTATATAACAATTACAGCACGGAAACAGACCATCTCGGCCCTTCTAGTCTGTGCCGAATGCTTACTCTCACCTAGTCCCACCGACCTGCACTCATCCCATAACCCTCCATTCCTTTCCTGTCCATATACCTATCAAATTTTTTTTTTAATGACAAAGAGAGATATCATTGAGCATTTTGTTTGTGCTCAGTTCTTGTTCCAGCTTTATATCGTGTCTTGATCCTTGCCTTGGATACTCCAGCATTTGGTCCTAACCATCCTTGTCCAAGCCTCTTGTCACAGTACAATTGAGCCAAACATGGATCCATGGGATATCAGAGTCTTTTGTCTGCTGTGGCCAGACACAGTGACAGGATTTCTAGACAGAACCTGCAGATACATGAGCTCCAGGTCATGGTGTGCTAACTTCCACAAGAAGGAAGCCAGAGTCACTCAGGTAAGACTGTCAGTTGCTCTGTAGGGCCAGAACATCTTCCAATCGCGGAGAGATTTGATGGTGACCTGGGTTCTTGCCATGGCTTCCTCACCCAATGCTCATTGGTGTTCAAACTCCAGCCATCGTGGTTCCCACTGGAGCACAGAAAGGTAGGCTTCATTATCTCGCTCCTGACTGGGAGAGCCCTGGACTGGGCCACCACACATTGGGAATGCAGGTCGGAGATTTGCTCGGGTTCAGAGGAGTTCATGGCCGCCATGAGGAAGGTGTTACATCACCCTGTTGGAGCAAGCTGAGCCTCTGACTGTCTGATGAAGATACGACAGGGCAGATGTTCAGTGGCCAACTACAGTATTGAGTTCTGGACCTTGGCCCAAGAGAGTACCTGGAATGGGGAGGCCTTGGCCACTCTATACCGCCACGAACTCAAGATGAACTGAAGGATGCCCTCACCTTGGGTGAGCCAGCAGAAGAGTGAAAGGTTCTCATTGACCCGTCCTTTTGTCTCGATAATCGTCTGGCAGAGCAAAAGTGGGACTACTTCAAGAGGTCGAAGAGGACTAGCCTGAGCCCAGTCTCAACACTTCGCAGTTCTTACACCCTGACCAGCCCGTTGCATGCTCAAGATCCTGCTGAGCCCATTCAAACCAGCTGCACAAGCTGATGAGAGGTCCCAGTGTCAGAGTCAAGGCTGCTGCTATTACTACGGGTCCTGTGGGCCGAGTGCCCGAGGCTGCAGCCAACGGGAGAACAGCAAATCCCGTCCGGTGCCAGGAGGACTGTGACGGTAGCAGCCACCTGGGGTAAGAACTGGAGACGCTGAAGGTAGCGGTCACCTGGGGTAAGAACTGGAGACAGGTGAAGGCTTTTGTGGGCTCTAGGTGAGAAGGTAATTTTCTGGACGTAGAAACCGCCCATTGGCTTGACATACCACTACAACAGCTGAGCCAGTCCCTGCCGGCTGCTATCTTGGCCAGCCGCCCGCTAGATTCCGGGCAGATCCAGCAACAGACTGTGGTCTTCCAGATGAGGATAGGGGGTCATGTGGAAAACATTAGTTTCTACATTGTTGACTGTCTGCTGATACCCTCGGGTACCCTTGGTACCTGTCCGTGGACTTGAGGGAGGGGAGAATCATTGCTTGGTCCAGTCATTGTAAGAAGGTAAGTTTGTTCATGGTGTTCCAAACCTCAGACTCTCCCGAGACGAACAAGCAACAAGGGGGCAGTCTTCAGTACGATGTAACCTGAAGCTTTCTCTAGACATAAAAGTCAGATAAGCTAGTCCCGGCCAACCGGACCATGTGTGTGGCCCAACTCTGTCTAATTGGGGCCACATGGAAACTAGAGAGAGGGAACCTCTAGTTCAGGAGAGGACCAAGGAGTTGGCCGAGTACTCTGGGAAACTTTGTAGATAGGCCTAAGGGATCCAGTCATCAGGTCCTGACTAAAGGAAAGACTCCTATACACAGAGCCTACTCCCAGGGGCACAAAGACAATTTCTAAGGTCTCACTGCCATCGCTGAGGATACAGATGGGGATTTGGACTCTGAATTGGCCACTGTTTCTACGAAAGGGTTCTGTGAACCTAGGTAGGGGACTCTGAGATCTGGCAAATTACTCCTGCTGTCTAAGAAGCCTCTGGAGTTGTCCTTGAAGGAAGGTCCAGAGGAGATTGCAGCACTCAAACCTGTTAAAATCCCTTCCATCTACAAGGACTTGGAGGAGGTCTTCAGCAAGGAAAAGATCTCAATTCTTCTACCGCACTGACCCTACCACTGTGCTATAGATCTACTACCTGATACCTGTCCTCCACGGGGTCAGCTGTACGCACTCTCAGGCCCAAAGAGAAGTGTAGTGGAAGAGTATATAAAGGAAGCTCTTGCAGCCCTCACCACACCAACCGGCTCTGGCATCTTCTTCATACAAAAAAAGATGAGCCTACAGCCATGCATTGATTACAGGGGGTTAAAGAATATTCATGATGTTAGACCTGTGGAGTGATTACTATCTGGTCAGAATAAAGGAGGGCATTGAGTGGAAAATCCTTTCAATACACTGATGGGGTACTATAAGTACCTGGTCATGCCCTTCAGTCTTCATAAACGATGTGCTCTGGGGTACTCTCCATAAGTACATCTTCGTCTACTTGGATGATGTCCTAATCTTCCTGAAGTCCGTGGAGGAGCGCCTTGCTCATGTCAGGGACATTGTAAAGAGGCTTCTAGACTTTTTGTCAAGCTGGAGGTCTGAATTTCACGCAATGACCATTTCCTTGTTGGGTTTCATCATCTCCAATAGCAATCTCAGGATGGACCCGACCCAAGACCCAGGCAGTCAGAGAGTGGTCACAACCATCTAGTGTCAAACAAAGTACAATGATTCAGGGGGTTTGCCAACTTTTACTGGAAGTTCATCAGGAACTTCAGCTCAGTGGTAGCACTACTGATGGCACTAACTTAAAAAAACAAGAGCCTTTCTGTCTGGACTACTAAAGTGGAGGCTGCTTTTGCAGAATTTAAACATTGGTTCACATCAGCTCCCTTCTTGGTTTCACCTAACCCGGACCTTCCCTACATTGCGGAGGCGAGCACCTCGGACACTGGAGTGGGTGCAGTGTTGTCTCAACAGTCAGCTTCAGACAGGAAACTGCACCCGTGTGCATTCCTCTTCAGCCGGCTACCCCCAGCAGAAAGAAACTGACATCGGGAATCAGGAGCTCTTGTGGTTAAATTGACGTTGGAGGAATGGCATCACTGGCTTGAGGGGGCCAAGAACCCTTTTATCGTTTGGACCGACCACAAGAACCTGGCTTATATTCAGGAGGCCAAGAGGCTGAATTCCAGGCAGGCCAGGTGGCCTTTGTTCTTTAACCACTTTAATCTCATCCTGACCCCTCAACCGAGATCAGCAAACCAGAAATCAGATGCCTTGTCCCATTAGTTTGAAAAGCCTGCCACTATTTTGCACCAAGCCAAGGTAGTAGTGTCAAGTTGTTGGGGAATCAACACACTTGTTCGCAAGGCCCAAACGAAAGGGGGGGATTCCTATGAACGGTCCTCCGGGTCAGCTGTTCGTCCCAAGTTCCGTCTGATCTCAGGTACTCAAATAGGGACATGCGTCAATGACCCAGGGATTGCTAGGACTGTCGAGTTTATCAAGAGGAGGTGTTGGTGGCCTGGAATCATGAAAGAGGTTCAGCTGTATATGCAGGCATGCGAGATGAGCGCCCAAAACAAGAAGCCCCACACCCAACCTCAAGGGCTCCTCCATCCCCTACCTGTGCTAGAAAGACCATAGGCACACATCTCCATGGACTTTGTCATGGGTCTTCCACCATCCAGGGGGAAGACCGTCATTATGGTAATTGTTAATTGGTTTTCGAAGGCCTGCAAGTTAATTGCATTAGATAAACTACCATCTGTGGCAGAGACGGCTGAAATTGTTCTAGCCAGCTCTTCAGGATCCATGGATTCTTGTTGGACATTGTCAGAGATTGTGGCCCACAATTCGCATCACGTTTCTGGAGGGTGTTATGTAAGCTGACTGGGGCAACAACACATCTTTCCTGTGGGTTTTACCCACAGTCCATCAGCCAGACAGAGTAGGTCAACAAGATTTGGAGTAAATACTGAGATGCCTGTCCTCAGAAAGATCTGACAAATGGTGCAACCATTTGACATGAGCAGAGGTCGCCCACAACACTCTTATAGCATTTGGCGCACAGCGTATTACTGTTTGAGTGCCAGTTTGGGTATCCCCCATCACTCTTCCTGGAACAGGAGGCCGAGGTTGGGGTTCTTACGGCTGAAGATCTCGTCCAAAGCTGCAAACAGAAATGGATTAGGGCAAATGATCTTGCCGGCCTCTACCCTGAAGCTGAAAACCAAAGCTAACTGAAGGAGAAGGCAGGGACCTGCTTTGCAGCTTGGGCAACAGATCTGGCTGTCCACTCAACATTTGCCCGGCCTGGTGGAGACTAGAAAGTAGGTGCCCAAGTTTATTGGACCAAAGTCCTGAGGGAAGTAAACCCGGTGGCTTACACCTTTCAACTCCCCAAAACCCTGAAGATCAATCCCACCTTCAACATCTCTAAATTAAATCAGCCCCTTAACCCCATCACCATCAGCCTTGTGCCACACAGGTTTATTAATGAGGAACAGGTGAGAAGACCTTTGGACTCACGTACTGTTTGGGGTGTTCACTAATACCTCATGGACTGAGAAGGATTAGGACTTGAAGAAAGGTGCCTGAAAAAGACATCTTGGATCCGGTTCTCATCCACAACTACCATCAACATCTCTCCGGCAGCCAGGTCGTCAGGAATCGGCCATGCATGGGTGGTGGGTGGTCCTGTTACAAGATGCACCCAAACACAACAGCTGCTGGGCTTTAGACGTTCCAAAGCAGCCCCCTTAAATGTTCAGGACCATCCCACTAATTGGCAATTGTGCTTTGGGTGTCAAGGATTGAGTATTTAAAGAGCACCTGAATGGATTCTCAGTGTTCAGTCGTAAGCCCAACTAGAGATATCGTCTAGCATCTCGTTTGTGCTCAGTTCTCATTCTAGCTTTATACCGTGCCTCGATTCTTGCCTCAGATACTCCAGCATTTGGGTTCTAATCAGAAATAAACACACAAAAAAATGGCCTGAACAGGTTACATCAGTGAAGAGAGGGAGGATCACAGTTAATGCTTCCATTTAGTTCTGCTGAAGGATTCTTAATTGGAAACACTTCTGGCATTTTCTAACTTTGTAACTAAACAATTGGGCATCAACTATCTGCTAACAAAAAATAGTGATCTTCAGGCAATTCGCCTTGAGGTTAAGTATGGTTTGAACTCAGTTAAAGATTTGGAGATTCATTACACATTGCTGTGAGTTGCAAGGTGGATTATAAAAAATAATGACTGTGCAACACAGAAAGAACATCTGTTTTATTTTTTAATTATAGTCATTTAAAATCAGAGTAACACTTTATTTTACGTTAAGGTCAAATCTACATTGAGAAACAATAGATATAGTATTAGCCACAAGATAAATTCTGACATGCCACAACCATAATGTTGCAATTGCCAAGCGAACATTCCTTTCTAGGCTACTGACATCAACCATGGTTACACTCTTGCCTTTGTGCCGAGATAAATTCAGTTCAAGCTGCACATTGGAGGTAAGAGCACCCATCTCAGGACCTCACTTCAACACATTGCTCTGGAAGTGATGTTAGAGTCATAGGAAATTACAGCACAGGAAAAGGCCTCTTGGCCAATCTAACCTGTGCCGAACCATCTAACCTGCCTATTCCCATGGACCTGCACTGGCACCTAGCCCTCCATACCCCTACCATCCACGTACCTGTCAAAACTTACCATAAACATTGAAATTGAGCTTCTGTGCACCACTTGCACTGGCAGTTCATTCCACATTCTCACAACTCTCTGAGTGAAGAAGTTTCCCTTCATCTTCCCCTTAAGTATTTCACCTTTCACCCTTAACCCATGACCTCTAGTTATAGTCCCACTCAACCTCAGTGGAAAAAGCCTGATTGTATTTGCCCTATTTATACTCCTCATAATGTTGTATACCTCTATCAAATCTCCGCTCATTCTCCTATGTTCCAGAGAATAAAGTCCTAACTTACTTAATCTTTCCTTATAACTCAAATCCTCCAGTCCCAAATTAGGCCCTACAACCATCTTATACTACTTCAACATAACATTCTGCCTCTAGTTCTCTAATTTTGATTTACAAAGGCCAATGTGCCAAAAGCTCCTTTACAACCCTATTTACCTGTGAAGTCAATTTTTATGAATTAAGGACCTGTATTCCCATATTCCTTTACTCCACCACACTCCTCAGTAAGATCTACCCTGGTTGGTCCTACCAAAGAGCAACACCTCACATTTATGTGCATTAAATTCCATCTGCCGTTCTTCAGCCCATTTTTCCATCTGGTCCAGATCCCGTTGCAAGCTCTGATAGTCTTCCTCACTGGCCATTATACCCCTAATCTTGGTGTCATCTGCAAACTTGCTGATCCAGTTAACCACATTCTCATACAGCTCGTTGATATAGATGATAACGGACACAACACCAGTCCCTGTGGCACTCCACTAGTCACAGGCCTCCAGTCAGAGAGGCAACCCTCTACTATCACTCTTTAGCTTCTCCCACAAAGCCAATGTCTAATCCAACTTACTACTTCACCTTGAATGCTTAGTGATTGAACCTACTTGACCAACTTTCTATGCAAAACCTTGTCAAATGCCTTGCTAAAGTCATCTAGGCAACATCCACTGCCTGGCCTTCAACAACTTTCTTGGTTACTTCCTCAAAAAACTCTATAAGATTGGTTAGACACAACCAACCACATATAAAACCATTCTGACTATCCCTAATCAGTCCCTGTCTATCCAAATACTCATGTATCCAGTCCCTTAGAATACTTTCCAATAACTTCCGCACTACTGATATCAGGCTCACCAGTCTATAATTTCCTGATGTATTTTAGTGCCTTTCTTAAACAGCAGTACATTAGCTATCCTTCAATTCTCTGGTACTTTTCCTGTCACTAAGGATGGTTTAAATATCTCTACCAGGGCCCGAGCAAATTTCTGCACTTGCCTCCCACTGGGTCTGAGTGAACACCTTGTCAGGCCCTGGGGATTTCTCCACCCTAATTTGCCTCAAGACAGCAAACACCTCCTCCTCTGTAGTCTGTATGGGGTCTGTGACCTCACAGCTGCTTTGCATCACTTCTATACACCTTATGTCCATCTCCCAAATAAGCATAGATGCAAAAAATTCATTTAAAATCTCCCCCATCTCTTCTGTCTCCACACATGGATTACCAGTCTTATCAACCTGAGAACCAATTTTGTCTGTTGCAATCCTTTTGCTCTTAATATATCTATAGAATCCCTTAGGATTCTCCTTCACCTTGTCTGCTAGGGCAACTTCTTACATTCTTTTAACCCTCCTAGTTTCTTTCTTAAGTGTTCTCTTGCATTTTTTATACTCCATAAGCACCTCATTTGCTCCTACCTGCCTACAACTGCTATGCATCTCCTTTTTTCCTTAATCAGAATCTCAATATCTCTTAAAAAATAAGGTTTCCTAAACCTGTTATCTTTACCTTTTATTCTGACAGGCACATGCAATCTTTGCACTCTCAAAATATCACTTCAGAAAGCCACCCCCCCCCCCCACTTACCAAGTACACCTTTGCCAGAAAACAGACTGTCCCAATCCACACTTGCCAAATCCTTACTTATGCCATCAAATTTGGCCTTTCTCCAATTTAGATCTCAATCCATGGACCAGACTGATCTTTTTCTACATCTACGTTGAAACTAATGGCATTATGATCACTAGTTACAAAGTCCTCCCCTAACCAGATCTCTGTCACTCGCTTTGTCTCATTCCCCAATCGCAGATCAATTAATGCACATTCTCTCATTGGAACTTCTGTGTGTTGATTAAGGAAGCTTTCCTGAACACATTTGACAAACTCTATCCCATCCAACCCTTTTACAGTATGGGAGTCACAGTGAATATGTGGAAAGTTACAATCACTAACTATAACAACCTCATGTTTCTTGCAACAGTCTGCAATCCCTCTCCAAATTTGTTCCTCTAAATCGTGCAGACTGTTGGATGGTCTATAATATAGCCCCATTAACATACTTTTCTTATTCCTCAGTTCCATCCATAAAGCTTCACTAGACGAGTTCTCCAGTCTGTCCTGACTGAGCACTGCCGTGACATTTACCCTGACTAGTAACGTTACTCCTCCTCTTTTAATCCCTCCTGTTCTATCACATCCAAAACACCAGAACCCTGGAATATTAAGCTGTCCATATTCCCCCTCCTTCCACCAAGTCTTATTAATGGCTACAATGTCATAATTCCATGTGTTGATCCATGCCCTGGGCTCATCTGGCTTTTCTACAATGCTTCTTGCATTGAAATATAAACAGCTCTGGATATTAGTCACACTATGCTCAAACTTTCAATTCCTGACTTTATCTGAGGTCTTAACAACATCTGTCTCCACAACCCCTCCACTATCTGTTCTGGCACTTTAGTTCCTTCCTTCCAGATTGGATGGTGCATTAGTTACCCTCACTGGACGTGTGGAATGTTATGAGCTATTTGACAAACAGCTGTTGAGTTGCCCTGGCCAAAGCTGACCTTTCAGTTTATTTCAGAAAAACTGAGTGTTTGGTGAAACACACACAAAATGCTGGAGGAACTCAGTAGCTCAGGCAGTATCTATGGAGACGAATGATCAGTTGACTTTTCTGGCCAAGACCCTTCATCAGAACTAGGAAGAAAGAGGGAGAAGCAGAATAAGAAGGTGGGGAGAGGAAGTAGTATAATCATGCAGGTGATAGGTTGCACCTTTATAAAACTCTGGTTGGGCCTCAGCTGGAATATTGCTTACAGTTGTGGTCACCTCTTTATAGGAAGGATATTGAGGCTTTGGAAAGAATGCAGAAATTGTTTACCAAAATGCTGCCTGCATTAGAGGTCATGTGCTACAGTGAAAGGTTGGACAAACATGGGTTGTTTTCTCTGGAACAGTGGAGAATGAGGGGATATAGAGGTCTATAAGATTATAAGAGGCATAGATAGAATTTACAGACAGTATCTTTTTCCCAGGGATGAAATATCTAATATCACCTCACTTGAGGTGAGGGAGGTAATTTCAAAGGAGATATGAGGGGCAAGTTTTTTTTACATGAAGTGTGATGTGTGCCTGGAATGTGCTGCCTGGTGTGGTGGTACAGGCAGATACATTAGGAACTTCTAAGAGATGTTTAGAGAGACACACAGATGTAAGAAAAATGGAGGGATATAGACATAGACGTTAGTCTATGATGTTAGGGTGATGCGGTTAGTTTAGTTGGGCTTTTGATTACTAATTGAATTGGTTCAGCACAACATTGTGGGCTGAAGGGTCTGTTCCTGTGCTCTACAGTTCTATGTTCTAGGTGGGTCCAGGTGACGAGGAGAATAAGTGAGTTGGGGAGGGGGTGGAATGAAAAGAGAAGCAGGAAGGTGAGAGTATTGAGGCAAGCAAGGTTCCCCTCTCCCTCCCATCTTAACCGCGTTTTACAGGAGCACCATTGAGAGCATCCTGATAAGTTGCATCTCCACCTGGTATGGGAACAGTTGAGCATCGGAACAGGAGTCCCTACAAAGGAATTTGAGAACAGCTACGAGGATCATAGGGGTCATAGGGAGAACATAGGGGTCTCCCTACCATCCATCGCGGACATTTATCAGGACCACTGTGTATGCAGAGCCCTTAGTATTATTTTTTAATTTTTTTTTATATACAAAGAAAGATAATTGAGAAAACATCCAAATTGAAGACATGTAAAATTAGTATCCTCCCCAAGCCCCGCAACAAAAAAAACTCCAGACCAACCACAACACAATATAGGGAATATAAATCAGGACAATCAAACCCCCAAAACTGTAAATACACTTAGCAACAGAAGATATTAATGCCTACTACCAACAAAAAAAAGGAGCTGAAAGCAAGGGCCCTTAGTATTATTAAGGATCCCACTCATCCATTCACCATCCTGTCTGACTTTCTACCATCAAGCAGGAGACTACAGTGCATAAAAACAAGAACAGTCAGTTTTGGAAACAGTTTCTTCCCCCAGGCCATTATGTTTCTGAACTCCCTGCCTGATCATATTTGAAGATAATCTCTACTGTACCTTACACTATTCAATATTAATGCACTTTAGTTTGTTATTTATGTGTGATTCACCAGTAGATTTATCCTTACCTTCATAAGTTATCAAGAGTGATCATGTGTTATGTGTACTACAGTGCTTTACACTCTGGTTCAAAGAAATATTATCTTGTTTCTATATATATTATATCCATGCATATAGTTAAATGACAATAAACTTGACTTGATTTGAGTATTTGTTGGTTTGTTTAATTTCTTCGAGTGGGATTTTGAAAGGGACAAATTGCTGACCTTTACCCAGATTTGGGGGGTGGAGGGTGTGGAGCTGCCTCCCTTGCTATTGCTGAAATATATCGATATCATATACATCTAACAGCTGCATCTAGGGAGATAACTTTGCTGGCTGAAGCCAGCTTGGATTTGAATAGCGATCCCTGAAGAGTGCCAAGGTCTCGTGGTGACATAACTAGGCCACCTGACAGGACCTGAGCAAGCCTTAAGCACAGCATTGTTCTGAAAAGCTTTGATGAATGGCCAGATTCCTAGCTTTGCCATCAGTCAAAGCTGCCAGCTGCTGGCAAGACACAACAAAGTCTTTACAGTGTTATAGTAGAGATTTCAGCTGTTAAGCCTATTGGAACAAACTGTAACAAATGTTGTATAAGTTCAGGACTTTGACACCAAAACGTTGTTTTCGTTTTTCAACCGTGTTTTCATGAACTTTTATACCTGGTGTGACACACACAAAAAATGCTGGAGGAACTCAGCAGGTCAGGCAGCATGAATAGAGAGAAATAAGGAGTCAATAGTTTGAGCCAAAGCCCTTCATCAGGACTGGAGAGGAAGGGGGAAGAAACTAGAATTAGAATGTGCGGCAAAGAGAGGAAGGAGTACAACTGGAAGATAATAGGTGAAGCCAGTGAGGGGAAGGTTAGTTGGTGGCATGGAAAAGATGAAGTAGGAAGCTTGGATTTAATAGATGGAAAAAATAAAGGGCTGAGGAAGAAATAATTTGATAGGAGAGGAGAGTGGACAATGGGAGAAATATGCAGAATCTTTTGTGTTAGTTATATACCTAGTGTGAACCATTTTTCAGGTTAAGTGAATTTTCACCTGTTATTGTGGAAGGAGATCCTCAGGTGAACTTGGTTCTCTTCTCAGAATAGAGGGTTTGATAACAAAGAATGAACGGGGCCTCAGTTACCTGTTGCTTGATGTTTTCATTCATGTTCAACTGATGTACTTGGTGTAAGTAAACTAGTTCCTGCCTCTCCAACCCCAAATCTGGCAGATTTGATGCGCTGCACTGGCTCTTGGCACCTCTGGGCAACGTTATTTTAACAGGTTACTGATTTTGACAATAATCTAAGTGCCTTCATTTATATTAAGCTGTGCCATCTTTGACAAGTTATACACTCAGTGGCCACAATATTAGGTACACCTGTACACCTACTCATTAATGCAAACATCTTATCAGCCATTCATATGGAAGCAACTTAATGCATAAAAGCATGCAGCCATGGTCAAGAGGCTCAAACCAAACATCAAAATGGGGGAAGAAATGTCGTTGATGTGACTTTGATTGTGGAATCATTGTTGGTGCCAGATGGGGTGGTTGAGTATCTTGGAAACAGCTGATCTCCTGGAACTTTCACACGCAACAGTATCTATGGAATGGTGTGAAAATTTTTTTTTAAAAATCCAATAAAAGGCAGTTCTGTGGGGGGAGAAAAAGCCTTGTTAATGAAAGAGGTCAGAGGAGAATGGCCAGACTGATTCAAGCTGACAGGAAGGCGACAGTAACTGAAATAGCTACGTGCTCCAACTGTGCTGTGCAGAGGAGCATCTTCGAACATGCAAAAAATAAAGTGGTCACTGAAATACATGCAAAGTTAAATTGAATTAGTTGCCAAAAATAGGACTATGGCAGAATTTTGTTTGAATGGTTTTTGAGTTGAAGGCACATATGCTGTATTATTCATTCACATTTAAGCTGGCTGCTTGTGTTGCAATGACATTCTACTTGCTATTCAGTATGCTGGCATCATCCACACTGGTACATAATTGTGGAGCAGTTGGTGCTCTTGTCTTACAGCTCCAGGGACCCAGTAGGATCCTATTTGTTCTCCCCATGACTCTGTAGAGAGGATGTTTCCTATGAGGGGGGGGGGAGTCTAGGACTGGAGGGTACAACCTCAGAATAGAGGAACTTCCGTTTAGAATGGAAAAGAGGAGCAATTTCTTTAGCTAGTGTGCGGTGAACCTTTGGAATTCATTGTGCAGATGGCAGAGCAGGCCAAGTCATTAGGTGTATTTAAAGTGGAGATTGATAGGTTCTTGATTAGTAAGGGTGTGAAAGGTTATGGGGGAGAAGGCAAGAGAATTGATAAATTATCTATGATGGAATGGTAGGGCAGACTTGATGGGCTGAATGGAATATTTCTGCTCTGATGTCTTATGGTCATATGTTCTGTGTTCTGGGTGCTCTGGTTTCCTCCTGCATTCAGAGATCTGGAGATAATTCACTTGGCGACTGTCAATCGCTCCCTGGCGACAGAACCAAAGAGTTGACAGGCAAATGAGAGAGAATAAGTCGCAGGAGCACGAAGGGATATGGGGAGAAGGCAGGAGACCAGGGCCAAGAGGGAAAATGTATCTGCCGTGATGAAATAGCGGAACAGACTCGAGGGGCCAAATGGCCTAATTCTGCTCCTATATCTTATGGTCATATGGTTTTATAGAGGGGATTGCTCTTCTCTGAGCCAGCATGGACCAGATGAACTAAATGGCCTCCTTTGTACAGTGAAAAGTAGTTAAGCTAACTGCCTATGTTGGACAAAAAGCACTAATCATTAGTCTTCACTGGATGAGTCAATTATAAAGAAACCACATATAATGACAATTTTGGGCAGCTCAGTAGGTACTTATCCTGATTTCAGTCAAAGTCAGACTTTCAATTGGTTTCAATCAATTCTTTACAGCTCGTTATAGAACAATTAACTCAGATGAAACTGAAAGTAACTGCTAACAATTGGGAAAGACTAAATGAGATTAATGGTACTTTTTTAAAAGTAAATTGGCCAGGTGGGTTTTCATTTCATTTCCATCGCACGTAATGGAAAGCCAGTATTGACACTCGTAAGACCATTATGAAGGTTGGGGAGTGTGCTGGTGAATGTCCAGCATTTGTCGCTGGCTTGTATTGTGTGAGTCCATAAAATCCACAGCTTAAAATAGAAGTCAAGAGAGTCATGCTGAAAAACGGTTTACTTGGCCTGAGGTTGTGAGAAATGCTTCACAATGGCTGGTTCTTTCCCTAAATCTAAAGCATCACGTAAAAGTACAAAATCTGCAGCCAAAAACAGGCAAAGCTCTGACTTTGTGGGATTGTATAAAATGGCATATATACCCACACAAGCCTTCTCTCAAGCAAGTAAAAACAAACTTCTGAAGGAATTTGGCATGTCAGGCAGCACCTGTGGAGGAAGTGGACTGTTAACATTTGGGGTTAAGACACTTCACCTGGCCTCTTCTCTCCACAGTGTGATGAAGGATCTAGGTCAACATTGACAGTCCATTTCCCTCCACAGAAACTGCCTATCCCACTAGGTTCCTCCAGCAGTTTTTTTTTTGGCTTCAGGTTTGAGCATCTGCAGCCTCTTGTTTGTCCAAAACTTCACTCAACCCTCTCTATAATTGGGGTTACATTATAAAGACACACAGGAAATCAGCCGTTTTTGAGATACTCAAACCACCCCATCTGACAACAACAAGCATTCCACGGTCAAGGTCACTCAGATCACACTTCTTCCCCATTCTCCTGTTTGAGAACCCACCAACATGTTCTTGATACCTTTTTCCTCCTTAAGTGCTAAGATGGCTTCACTTTAAAACCACCTGGACTCTGGCTCTCATGCAGTTTTAGTTATAATTTCACATTCTAAATTCTCTCTGGGTAAAGAAATTTCTTCTAAATTTATTGAATCAGTTTAAATGCTTCTTATAATTATGACTCCCTCACCCCTGTTCTGACTTGATGGCTGTCCATTTTACAATCACTAAAAGATCCTAAAATTATTCAACTTCTTGTTGAAGTTAATGCAGGCCATAAACACAAGAGATTTTGCAGATGCTGGAAATCCAGAACAATGTAAACAAAATTCTGGAGGAACTCAGTAGTTCGGGCAGCATCTGTGGAGAGGACTAAACTGAGAGCGTTTGGGGCGAGACCCTTTGCCAGGACTGGAAATGAGAGGGGACGAAGCCAGGACAGGAAGGGTGATGAAGGGTCTTGCCTGAAACATTGACTGTTTATTCCTCTCCATAGATGGTGTCTGACCCATTGAGTTCCTTTAGCCTTTTGTGTGAAGTGTTGTCAGGAAACTAATTTGAGTCCATCAAGGATAATAAGAGAGTTTTCCAGACTTACCATAAAGCTCCCATGGCTTTATGTTGTGGCATAAGCCCTGCCCACTTCAAACAAGAATGGACCAATGGCGGTATCCTCCTTTGCAGGGAGCTCCTGATTGGTTATTTTCAGAAAATGAGCATGCGCTACTTAGAAGAATGTCTAACCAACCCCTTTGCCACAAGTTGGACTTATAACAAATAATACTCTGGAATCCAGCACCATGTTTTGAACATTGGGTTGGACTATTTGCACCTGTGTTTAGACAGCATCAAAGACAGAGCAGTATAAACCTCCTTTACTGTTTGTAATATCAACAAACTTTCATTCGTGTCTTCTCATAAGTTAATAATTCTTAAGAGCAACCGGTAATCTGTAAAAACAAATGTGAGAGCTCTTTAATCGAATCAAACAAGTTGAGTGCTGCAAAATAAAGCCAAATGGCATTCATTAATTCAGAGTCTTTCAAACGCAATGCACTCAGTGACCGTCCTGTTAGGTACACCTGTACACCAGCTTGCTAATGTCTGCCCAGCCAATCGTGCAGCAGCAACTCGATGCATAAAAGCAGGCGGACATGCTCAAGAGGTTCAGTTGTTGCTCAGACCAAACATCAGAATGGGGAAGAAGGGTGATCTGAGTGACTTTGCTTGTTGTTGTCAGATGGGGTGGTTTGAGTATCTCAGAAACTGCTGATCTCCTGTGTGTATTTATAATGTAAACCCAATTATAGAAAGTGGTTTAAGTGTTAACAGTGCAGTGGTGGGGGTAAAAGACAGAGGGGGTCGGGGTGCTAACTGGAATGGTTGATCCGATTAAGTGCTCTGGGGAAGAAACTTTTAAGTTGGTGCGAAGATTTTTTGTTTCAATAGCCCCTTACGGCTTTCCAGAAGCAAGCCTATTGAGAAGGCAATTTGCGGGGTGGATAGTGCCCACAGTGATTTTTTTTCCCTGCACGTTTCTCTATCCTGGTCACATACAAGTTCTGCAGTGCTGGTAGACTGCAGCCAGTGACCTTTTCTTCTGACTTAACAGTTCGCTGCAGTTTTTGTTTTTTTTTGTATAATGTGAGAGGATGCTGCACCAAACCAGACAGTAATGGCTGGGGTGAGGATGCAGAATTGCACCAGGATGTCTGGGAAAGATGGAATTTTACCAGCTGCCACAAGGGAAGAGGTGAGCTGTGAGTTGGGGAAACTTAGGAATGATGAAGTCCCCTTTAAAGTTGGGGAGGGTCAGTATTGATAAGCGTGATCATCTCTATGCTTGTTGCATCCAGGCCCTCCTGTTTCCTTTCAAGAAGTTTTCCCAGTTTTTCATAGTCGTAGTCACAGAAAAGTCCAGCACAGGAACATGTCCACTAGCCCACCTACGCCTTGCTCGCCCATGTAAGCTGCCCACTCCCATTGACCCACACCTGGACCATAGCCCTCCACACCCCTACCATCCATGTACTATCAGAACTTCTCTTAAACATTGAAATTGAGCTTGCACGCACCACTTGAGCTGACAGCTTGTTCCACACTCTCACCACCCTCTGAGTAAAGAAATTTGCCCTCATGTTCCCCTTAAGTTTCTCACATTTTACCCTTAACCCACAACTTCAAGTTGTAGTCCCACCCAAACTCAGTAGAAAAAGCCTGATTGCATTTACCCTATCTATACCCCTCATAATTTTGTATACCTCTATCAAATTTCCCCTCAGTCCTCTACACTCCAGGGAATAAAGTCATAACCTATTCAATCTTTCCTTATAACTCAGGCCCTCTAGTCCTGACAACATCCTTGTAATTTTCTCTGTACTCTTTTTACATTATTCACATCTATCCTGCAGGTAGCCAGTCAAAACTGCACTCAATACTCCAAATTCAGCCTCACCAATGTCTTATACAACTTCAATATCACTTCCCAACTCCTGTACTTGATTCTATGATTTATGAAGTCCAATATGCCAAAAGCTTGTTTTATGACCCTATCTCCCTGTGCCAAGACTTTCAATGAATTATGGACCTGTATTCCTCTATCGCTTTGTTCTACCACAGCCCTCGATGCCCTACCACTCATTATGTAAGACCTACCTTGGTTGGTCCTATTGAAGTTCAACACCTCACACCTGTCTGCATTAAATTCCATCTGCCATTCTTCAGCCCATTTTTCCAGCTGGTCCAGATCCTGCTGCAAGTTCTGATAGTCTCCCTTGCTGTCCACTAAACCCCTAATCCTGGTGTCATCTGCAAATTTGCTGATCCAATTAACTCCATTATCATGCAGATCATTGATGAAGATAACAAATAACAACAGAGCCAGCGCTGATCCCTGCGGCACACCACAAGTCACAGGCCTCCAGTCAGGGAGGCAACCATCTACTATCACTCTCTGGTTTCTCTCTCAAAGCCAATGTATAATCCAGTTCACTACCTCACCTTGAATGCTTAGCGACTGAACCTTCCTGACCAACCTTTCATGCAGGACCTTGTCAAATGCCTTGCTAAAGTCCATGTAGACAACATCCACAGCCTTGCCTTCATCAACTCTCCTGGTAACTTCCTCAAAAGACTCTATAAGATTGGTTAGATCCAACGTACCATGCACAAAGCCATGTTGACTATGCCTAAACAGTCTCTGTTTATCCAAATACTCATATATTTGTTCCCTTAGAAGGCAGTACAATACATTTCCCACTATTGATGTCAGGCTCACCAGCCTATACATTTCTGGGTTATTCTTAGAGCCTTCCTTGAGCAGTGAAACAGCATTATTTATCCTCCAAGCCTCCAATACCTCACCTGTCACTAAGGATATTTTAAATATCTCTGCTAGGGCCCCTGCAATTTTTGCACTTGCCTCCCGTAGGGTTCAAAGAAACACCTTGTCAGGCCCTGGGGATTTATCCACTCCAATTTGCCTCAAGAGAGCAAACACCTCCTCCTCTCTAATCTGTGTAGGGTCAATGAAGTTGATACTGTTGCCTAACTCCTTATAGACACTGTGTCCATCTCCTGAGTAAATACAGATGCAAAAAATTCCACCCCCATCTCTTTCAGCTCCACACATGTGTTACCATTCTGATCTTTCAGAGGACCAATTCTGTCCTTTGCAATCCTTCTACTCTTAACATATCTGCAAAATCCCTTAGGATTCTCCTTCACCTTGTCTGCTAGAGCAACCTCATGCCTTCTTTTAGCCCTCCTGACTTCCCTCTTAAGTGTTCTGCTGTATTCCTTTTACTCCATTAGTACCTCATTTGTTCCTACTTGCCTATACCTCTTATGTATCTCCTTGTGTTTCTTAACAGGGCCTCAATATCACTTGAAAAGCAAGGTTCACTAAACATGTTATCTTTACCTTTTATCCTGACAGGCACATACAAGTTTTGTACTCTCAAAATTTCACCTTTGAAGAGCTCCCACCTTTGCTAGAAAACAACCTGTCCCAATCCACGCTTGCCAGCTCATTTCTGATAACATCAAAATTGGCCTTTCTCCAATTTAGAATCTCAACCCGTGGACCAGACCTATCTTCTTCCATATTTACTTAGACACTAATGGCATGTGGTCATTGGATGCAAAGTTCTGTCACCTGCCCTACCTCATTCCCTAACAGCAGATCAAATATCACACACTCTCTCACTGGGACTTCTATGTAGCAATTAAGGAAACTTTCCTGAACACATTTGACAAACTCTATCCCATCTAGTCCGTTCACAGTATGGGAGTCCCAGTCAATATGTAGAAAGCTAAAATCACCTAGTATAACAACCTTATGTTTCTAACAACAGTCTGTTAACTCTTTACAAATTTGTTCCTCACTAATGGCTACAATATCATAATTCCATGTGTTGGTTCAAAGCCTAAGCTCATCTTGCTTTCCCACAATACTTCTTGCATTGAAATATACGCAGCTCAGGTCATTAGTCGCTCCATGCTCAACCTTTTGATTCCCGACTTTATCTAAGGTCTTAACTACATCTGTCTCCACAACCGCTCACTGTGTGTTTTGATACTCAGGTTCCTATCCCCCTTCAACTCTACTTCAAGCCCACCATGCAGCACTAGCAAATCTTCCATTAGGATATTAGTCCTGCTCTTGTTCAGGTGCAAACCATCCCTTCTGTACAGGTCCCACCTTCCCTGGAAGAGAATCCAATGATCCAAAAATCTGATGGCCTCCATCCTACACTAACTCCTTAGCCTCAAATTAAATGCATGATCTATCTATTTCTGCCCTCACTAGCACATGGCACGGGTAGCAATCCTGAGATCACAACCCTGGAGGTCCTGGCCTTTAACTTAGCACGTAACTCCATGAATTCACTTTGTAGAACCTAATCCCTCTTCCTACCGATATCATTGGCACCGACGTGGACCATGACATCTGGCTGCTAACCCTCCCGCTTAGGAATGCTGAACACTCGACGTCCTGGATGGCAACTGTGAGGCAGCGTAACATCTGGGAGTCTCATTCTCGTCCATAGAAATGTTCCCCTAACACCAAAGCTTGCTTTTTCTTCCCCCCGCTTCCCTTCTGAGTCACAGAATCAGACTCTGTGCCAGAGACCTAATTGATGTGACTTCTCCCTGCTAGGTCACCCACCCACCAGTATCCAAAGTGGTATACCTGTAGAAGAGGAGGGTGGCCACACGGATAGTCTGCACTAGGTGTTTAACCCCTTTCCCCTTTCCTGGCTCACCCATTCTGTGCCCTGCACTTGGGTGTAACTGCCTCTCTATACATCCTATCTATCACCCCCTCAGCCTCCTGAATGATCCGGAGTTCATCCAGTCCCTGCCTAGTATCCGTCTTAGAATGTTTGATACAGGTGAAGACTGTGAGGGGCTGGCTGCAGGTAGTCTGCAGGTACCTCAGGTGTTTGCCACCTGGCCCCTACTCTGGGCGAGGTGTGGTTTCCATCTGCAGAGTGGCCAGGGTAGCGAGCCCAACCCCAGGATCGCCATATGTTGGTCAGTCTGGCATCAGCAGCTGTGCCAGGTCCTGGAGTCAGGATATTTGCCTGCTCGCAGCAGCCCGGGTGGCGTCTCTGCTGAAGTGAGCAACTACGGAACCCGTAGATCCACCTAATGGCCACTTCCCATGACCAATGTCGCTGAGCCCAAGAGGGGGGCTTCACATAGGCTCGGGGGACTATTGAACGAAACTAAACGTCCGATAAACTGGCATCCGATTGTTTGGAAACCTGACTCACTCATTAATGTGGAACGTGAGACAGGGGACCAGAGCGTAAGGGTGGAGCTGAGGACCTACAGATGGTCAGGGGCTGTTGAAACTTACCTGTGGGCTGGGTGTGTGGCTGCAGCCAGAGACAGTGCCTGGAATGTGGCTGGAGTCAGGAATATCTGTGTATTTCCTGTTCATTTTAAGTTCACGGGGTTCACTGTAAAATTTAACAGACTGGTGTGTGATGGATGCAAGGTTTTGAGGTGACCCTTCTGCCTGGGTTATTCCTGATCCGCGTGCAATCACCTGTACTGCAGAGCTGTTGCACGTGATTCAAGATGTTAGATGTTTGGAGAAATTTGATGTAGAAAGCACCCAGCCCTGTATCAACTCAGGATTTGTGCTCTATAATCTCCAAAGTGTGCCTTCTCCAACTCTTGTTTCAGTAAGAGCCTGGTAGTTTCAGTGCATGCAATTACAACACTGTATTCTGCATTTTGTTATTGTTATTACCTTGTGTCATTATATGGATGGATCTGTGTGAATGATACACAAGACAAGCTTTTCACTGCATCTCGGTACATGTGACAATAATAAATCAGTTTACCAATTTTTAAATGTTGCTCAAGTCGCAGGATATGTAGAAACAGCCCCTTTGGTCTAACCGGCCCCTCCAAAACAATCACATTTGCCAGCATCTGGCCCGTATCTTTCCAAAGCTTTCCTGTCCAGGGGCCCGACCTCCTGTGAGGTGGACGTTCAGGCGTGCTGAGGAGCATCATATATTGGCACAGATGTCAAAATCCCACAGGTCTGAAAGATGAACTAAGTGAAAATAAACAAGCAAGCAAACTGACAGATAAATGATACTCAAAGATCAGAGTTCAAAATGCGAAGTAAATTTATTTATTTATTTTATTTAGAGGTGCAACAGGGCATAGGCCATTCTAGCTCTTTGAGCCACACTACCCAGCAGCCACCCCCCGATTTAACCCTAAAATTAATCACAGGGCAGTTTACAGCGAGAACTGACCTACTAACCGGTACGTCTTTGGACTGTGGTGGAAATATAGAGCACCCGGAGAAAATCCACACATTCCACAGGGAGGCATACAGACTCCTTACAGATGAAGTCAGAATTGAACTCTGAACTCCACGCCCCAAGCGGTAACAGCGTCGTGCAACTGCTACGCGTTCTGTTGTCGTTCAGACCAATCATCATGTGGTGAACTAGATATACCTGTCTAACTGCTCCTGTGGCTCCTCCCACAGACCCTGCTGACTGCTCCTGTGGCTCTGGAAGTCGAGCCCCAACAGCACAGGTGCGCACAGTCGAGGCATGACCAGGAACGCAAAGTTCCGATATTCTGTGCCCTGCACCACCAATGTCGCTACACAACCCACCCGGATGTCTGTGGAATGCGACCCAGAAGCCAAGGTGATCTTCTGACGTGCCGGCCGTGTCACGAGTCCACAGCGTTTCACTGTGGCCGGGTCAATAAAACTCTCAGTGCTGCCCGTGTCAAACAGGCAGCTAGTCCTGTGCCCCTCCACCAGGATGTCCATCATCGACCTTGCGAGCTGGTGCGGAGCGCTTTGATCGAGGGTCACAGTAGCCAGCGTTGAACGGGGCGAGTCGGGGGCGGGGCCTGGTGACGCCGGCAAAGATGGCCGCTCACATCCGGGCATGCAAGATGGCGGCTCCCAGGTCGCACTCGGGTAGGTAGGGCCGGGGCCTGGTGACGCCGGCAAAGATGGCCGCTCACATCCGGGCATGCAAAATGGCGGCCCCCAGGTCTCAGACGCAGCGCTGCTCGACCCCGGGCGCGGTTTAGATTTACAGACCTTGGCGAAATGGCCCTTCTTCCCGCAGCTGGAACAAGTCGCTTCGCGAGCCGGGCAGCTGTTTCTGGGATGTTGTTGGGGCTCGACTTCCAGAGCCACAGGAGCAGTCAGCAGGGTCTGTGGGAGGAGCCACAGGAGCAGTCAGACAAGTATATCTAGTTCACCACACATCAGAATGGGGAAGAAATGCGATCCAAGCGATTGACTGGGGAATGATCATCCGTAGCGGACAGCATGGCTTTTGGGTCCCAGGAACTGCTGATCTCCTGGGATTTTCACGCACAACAGTTTTTAGAGTTTATTGAGGATGGTGTGAAAAACAAAAACAAATCCAGTGAACAGCTCTTTGGGAGAAAATACTTTGTTAATGAGAAAGGTTAGAGGAGACGGATTCAAGTTGGTAGGAAGGTGACAGTAACTCAAATAACCACACGTTACAACAGTAGTGTGCAGAAGAGCATCTCTGAATGCACAACTTGTTGAACCTTGAAGCGGAAGGGCTACAACAGCAGAAGATGATGAACGTACACTCAGTGGCCACTTTATTAGACACAGGGCACTTTCTTGTGCCCTGCTCTATTTTTGCCTTTCTCAGCCTCAGAGGGATCCATGTTTATTTTCACTATGTTCTTTTTTTTTCCACATACATTTACCACCTTGAAAGAAACGTGCTGCTAAAATAGCAGTTGTCAAGTTTGCTGGGAGTGCAATGTTGAGACATCCCTCCCTAGCAGGATTCACTTCTGGTCCCTCGAGTCTGAAAACTGTGGCAAACTGGAGCAGAATTCCAAGCTGTGTCCATGGCAACAGTGCATGAGATTTATGCGGCGTCATTGACATAAATAATTAACATTTAATTAGGTGGTGTCTTTAGAAGGGCTAGAATTTCAGGCCTGTTTTAGTGGAGCTGCTTATCTGTTATGATTAGATACATTTGCTTCAGGCACATTCAAGGTCACCTCACTGTAATTTTGGTGATCGCGTCGAGCAGTTCGAATATATGTCAGATCACATTAACCAGTCCAAAGCACTTCAATTCATCCAGGAGGGTGTCTGACACATTGAGATGGAGCTGTCTGGACTGGTATCTCCATGCTGCCCTCAATTTCATGGAGCTGCCTCATATCACTCGCTTAACCCTTTGATGAACTCAGACATTGTTCTGAATAGTTTATGTCATCTGCCCGTCACTGAAAGGCATTTATCCGGTATGCATTCAGTCTTTGGTTTTGTATTCCAATGAACTGAAGCTCATTTGCTTTGTGTAAGTTGGTATTGTTGTCACAATGAACACAGACAGAATCATTCACTTCATAGTTATAGCCCATTCATTACTTCGGCTGTTTGGGTAAGGTGGGGCTTGAAGTCTCAAAGTAAAGCTGCCTGCTGGAGAGTGGTGCAGTGAACTCTGTTTACAATATACACTGCACATCCTGATATCGCCTCAGAGGTCTCCACAATGGTGAAGAGCACGAAGCTGCAAGGAGCCACCTGCAGCAAGTGAACTATGTGAACGGACAATGTTTTAAGTCACTTTGGTGAAGACGTGAATACTGGTTAGGAGACCGGAAGAATCTGAATCAGGTTTATTATCTCTGACATGTGTTGTGAAATTTATTTATGGTGATAGTACAGTGCAACACGTTGAAAACTATAAAGTACAATAAGAAATATGTTTTTAAAAATAAATTAAATAAGTGGTACAAAAAAAAGAACAAAAGTAGTTCATGGGTTCATTATCCATTCAGAAATCTGATGGGAAGAAGCTGTTCCTATAACATTGAGTGTGGATCTTCAGGCTTCTCTCTGAAAATGCACACGTCCTCTCACCTGCTCTCACCTCCTCTCTGAAGGCAGTAATAAAAAGAGAGCATGTCCTGGGTGATGAGTGTCCTTAATAATGGACGCCATGTTTTTGAGGGATCGTCTTTTGAAGAGGTCCTCGATGCTGGGGAGGCAAGAGCCCATGATGGACCTGGCTGAATTTGCAACCCTTTGCCGCTTTTTCCGATCCTCTGCAGACCACATACCAGAGAACAACACAATCAGTTAAGAGTGCATCTGTAGAAATTTGCTTGAGTCTTTGCTGACGTACCAAATCTCTTCAAATTCCTAATGAACTGTAGCCGCTGGTGAGATGGTGTTAGATCTCCATGAAGATCTAATGCTGAGGCTTTATAAGGCTTTCGTCTAACTACATTTGACGTGCATTTTTGGTAATTGCATCAATACGTGTGGGGCCCAGGATAGATCTTCAGAGATGCTGAGACCCGAAGATCTACTCTATTCTTGACAAGGGCTTTATTAAGGCTTTTTGATATCCCAAGGATGGGGCAAGGAAGACTAACATGCCTTCAGGGTTCTGGGTTTTCATGGCTCTGGAGACATGTTGACTGAGGCGTCGCAGGAGAACACGGAACATTGGGAGCAGCGGGTTAGCTGTCGAGAGCCGTGCAACTTTCTGGGGCCGACTCTCTGGGCACTGAGCTTGAAAACAGCGACTTTTAGCATTGTAAATCAGCGAGTTGTTTGTTATGTCTCCCGTCTTGCTGTGAAACGGGGACACCTCATTTTCCCTTATTAGGGAGAGAGAGAGTCCCTGATGTTGAATTACCAGGTGAATGGGTATCTTTGGGGAACTGCAAGCCTGATAGATAGATAGATAGATAGATAGATACTTTATTCATCCCCATGGGGAAATTCAACTTTTTTTCCAATGTCCCATACACTTGTTGTAGCAAAACTAATTACATACAATACTTAACTCAGTAAAAAAAATATGATATGCATCTAAATCACCGTCTCAAAAAGCATTAATAATAGCTTTTAAAAAGTTCTTAAGTAGTTTACTTAAATACATTAAATACAATCAACCCCGGCACTTTAACATATCTTACTCCTGGCGGTTGAATTGTAAAGCCTAATGGCATTGGGGAGTATTGACCTCTTCATCCTGTCTGAGGAGCATTGCATCGATAGTAACCTGTCACTGAAACTGCTTCTCTGTCTCTGGATGGTGCTATGTAGAGGATGTTCAGAGTTATCCATAATTGACCATAGCCTACTCAGCGCCCTTCGCTCAGCTACCGATGTTAAACTCTCCAGTACTTTGCCCACGACAGAGCCCGCCTTCCTTACCAGCTTATTAAGACGTGAGGCGTCCCTCTTCTTAATGCTTCCTCCCCAACACGCCACCACAAAGAAGAGGGCGCTCTCCACAACTGACCTATAGAACATCTTCAGCATCTCACTACAGACATTGAATGACACCAACCTTCTTAGGAAGTACATTCGACTCTGTGCCTTCCTGCACAAGGCATCTGTGTTGGCAGTCCAGTCAAGCTTCTCGTCTAACTGTACTCCCAGATACTTGTAGGTCTTAACCTGCTCCACACGTTCTCCATTAATGATCACTGGCTCCATATGGGGCCTAGATCTCCTAAAGTCCACCACCATCTCCTTGGTCTTGGTGATATTGAGACGCAGGTAGTTTGAGTTGCACCATATCACAAAGTCCTGTATCAGTTTCCTATACTCCTCCTCCTGTCCATTCCTGACACACCCCACTATGGCCGTGTCATCAGCGAACTTCTGCACATGGCAGGACTCCGAGTTATATTGGAAGTCTGATGTGTACAGGGTGAACAGAACCGGAGAGAGTACGGTTCCCTGCAGCGCTCCTGTGCTGCTGACCACCGTGTCAGACCACTGTGTCTTTATAGATGCTTGCTGCACGCTTGTGTGCTCTTTGGAGGGCACTGATGCTTTTTTGCAGGTGGGGCTGGGGGGGATGGTTGCCTTGCTGCTGATTGTGTGTGGGGGGGGGAGCTGCGGGGAGCTTTGGGGCTCTATCATTTAACTGTCATTCATTCTTTGGGGCACTCTGTTCTTGTGGATGTTTACAAAGGAAAAGAGTTTCTGGATGTATATTGTATACATTTCTCTAACATTAAATGTACCTATTGAAACCTATTGTCCATCTGATAGAGAAGATGAGGCCTAATTTATAGACAGTAGACAATAGACAATAGGTGCAGGAGTAGGCCATTTGGCCCCTTGAGCCAGTACCGCCATTCAATGTGATAATGGCTGATCATCCACAATCAGTACCCCGTTCCTGCCCTCTCCCATCACATCCCTTGACTCCGCTATCTTTAAGAGCTCTATCTAACTCTTTGACCTCTCCATTAAAAGTTTACACCTCCCTCAGTGTGTTACCCAGCACTATATCCGGCTCCGCATTCCATTGTCTGGAGGAAGGCTTAAAACCACAAGCTTGTGAATAAAGCACAAAGATGCTCCCTTTAAACCACAATTGACTGCAGCCATATCAATGACACATTCTCTTACTGAAGCATTTATCATTCAAAAAGGCACAGGCATTTCAATGACAGATACAGGCAGAGAAGAAAGCAGGTGAGGCAGGGAAATAACAAAAGCGACAGACCAGGAATTACGAAATAGATGGTTTGGCAATGTATTTTTGTACGGACATGTAGTTGGAGATTCAGAGAGCAAATCCACAGAGCCAAGGGAGTGATGAAAATGGTAGGGGAGAAGGGGATAGAGAATGGGGAGAGAGATGGAGTTACAGGTGGGGAGGGGGATGGTGGTGCTTGGAGGACAGGTGAATGGAGTCAGTGGGTGGGGAGGTAGATGGAGACAGATGATAAAAAGGGTGATAAAGTTAGTTCTCCATGAAGATGTAATGCTAAGGCTTTAGTAGGCTTTGGTCAGACCACATCTGAAGTTTTGTGAGTGGATTTGGGTCATTTATCTAAGAAAGGATGTGCTGGCATCCCGGTAATGAGAGGGTTGACGTATGAGGAGTGTTTGATGGCTCTGGGTGTACTCGCATGAATTTAGAAGAATGAGGGGGATCTCATTGAAATGTATTGAATACTGAAAGGCCTAGATCGACGTGGAGAGAGTATGTTTCTTATAGTGGGACCAGAGGCACCATTTCAGAATACAAGGATGTCCCTTTAGAACAGAGATGAGGAAGAATTTCTTTAGCTGTAGGGTATTGAATCTTGGAATTCGTTCCCACAGACTGCTGGGGAGGCCAAGATATTGGATATATTTAAAGCGGAGGTTGTTAGGTTCTTGATTAGTAAAGGTGACAAAGGTTACAGGTCAAAGGCAGAAGAATGAGATAGAGACAGATAATAAATCAGCCATGATGGAATGGCAGAGAAGACTTAATGGGTCAAATGGCTTAATTCAGCTCCTATACCTATTGGTCTTAAGTTAGCATGGGAGGTTGGTGTGGTTGCTGAGTGGGTGGGATGAGGAATTTGGAAGTGGTGAGCAATTCACACTGGGAAGCTTCAGATTCTGGAAACTGTGCCGATTAACACACGGGATTACATGCAGGCATGAATGCGTGAGCACGTGTACACACACACACACGCGCACACAAGTGCGCGCACACACACACGCACTACAACACCTTGTGGCAGTGGAGAAAATCAGGGTGCAGTTGACAGTGTCAGAGTTGGCTTGGCTTTTTGGCAGTCTCTGAGACCCAATGACTCTCCTTGTTTTACAAGCACTGGATCTATTTCTGGCATGTTTAAATGTTGATTCATCGGAATGTGGCTGAGGGACAAATCCTTTGCTTGGTACAGCAAAATGCTTGTCTCCTATGATTCAAACAAAGGTGAGATATGTGATACACATAATGTTAGAAGTCAAGGACGTCTTTCCATTCAACATATTCCTCCACCAACACCACTCCACTGTGTCTTGACTTCTCTTTTTCCTTTCTTATATTGATAAATATGTATTATTAAAATTACATTTTATCCTTTTACTGAACTTGACTATTTACGCCAAATATTTACCACCCTTTGAGCAAATGATTTGAGATAAATTAAAGCACAATTCCTTCAAGGTCTTCTTTGTTTTGATAGGTAACCAGCTAAAAATCCTTTTTGTTAGTAAGCAGGTAGGAACACAGAGTTTGATAATTGGCAAAAGAAGTCAGGGATTGATGAAGAGAATTTTTTTGCAGCAGTTTGGTCTGTTATGGCTTGCACTGTATGACCTGAAGGGTGGTGAATCAGTAACTTAGTAACCATCAAAAGATATGGATCAATATTTGTGTGGAAAAATGCTGCAGGCCCTTTGGGAAAGAGTTAAGTGGGCCAATAGAACAGCTCTTCTAAAGATCTGGGACAGGAAAAATGAGCTGATTGACATCCTTGTGTTCTGCGTGATTCTAGATCTGCTTTAATATAATGCCACATTTTAAATGCTATTCACTCCCTGCCTTATGACTTTGATTTTGGTTTATTGAAAACAATGACCCTTTTATAATAATAAACCCAACATTGTAGCTTGCCACTTGTGACATACAGTGCAGGGAAATGATAGAATCACTCTGCAGGACGTGACACCCAACATGGAATGTTTTCTGGGCTTTCACTCTTTGGTGGTCAAAGGCCATCTCCTGGCCAGGACTGGTATTGCATCTCAGATTCAGAATCAGGTTTAAAATCACAGGCACATGTCGTGAAATTTGTTAACTTAGCGGCAGCAGTACATGATAATATGGTGGGAAATAAGTAAGTAAATTACAGTAAGTATATAAATGTATATTAAATAGTTAAATTAAAAATAGTTCAAGAACAGAAATACTTTATAAAAAAGTAAGGCAGTGTTCACAGGTTCAAAGTCCATTTAGGAATTGGATGGCAGAGGGGAAGAAGCTGTTACTGAACCGCTGAGTGTGTGCCTTCAGGCTTTTTCTTCCTGACAGTAACAATGAGAAGAAGGCATGTCCTGGGTGATGAGGGTCCTTAATAATGGACACCGTCTTTCTGAGGTACCGGGATGTGTGGCAACACTTGTGGGCTGTCTCCAATATACTCTTCGTTATACAGGTAGTTAACACAAGTGACACATTTTGCTGTATGTTTTGGTGTACACACGATAAATAAACTTGAATCCTGAAAACATTGAACTGTGTTGTGTACTCCAATATTATGGAGAGGTTGCATTCCTAGAAAACATTTCTTATCGTGACTTTCAATTATGTAAGTTGATATTTCAGGCTGAGAATCTTTAACAGGACACAGCCTGAAACGTTGACTCATTATTCATTTCCATAGATGCTGCCTGACCTGTTGAGTTCCTCCAGCATTTTGTGGCTGTACTCTGGATTCCCAGCATCTGCAGGATCTCTTGTGTTTTCAATTAAGTGAACCTTTTTTTCCCCAATTAAATCCCATGTTATCAGTGGAAATGTGTTTCCAAGGGAAGATTTTCTCTTGACAATAAAGTCTTCTCCAGTGCACCATCTATATCAAGGGAATTCTGACTGTATTGTTTGCATATGTTGCTTTAAATAACTTGGAATAGATGTTACCACTGTACATTGCAAAATCGTTGAACAAGTATCAATAGAAGAGATTGTCTTGACATTTCCCAAATCAAATCTCTTTAGTGGCCTCTTGCTTTATACTAGCAGCCTATGATCACTGTTCTTGATAAAATAGTTCCGTTCTATTTACATACTTTATGTTTATTTTATTTACAAGTAACCTTCATAAAAGCAAAATTCTAGCCTTTTTGTGGCAAATTTTCTAATCTCTGTTATGCAAACTGTCATAAAGCAGAATACACTGTTCTGGGTTGACATTAGTTTAATCCACGGGGATACAGTGTATTTTGATAACAGGGCACCTTATCACTGCAAGGAGTTTGCAAAAGCATGAGGCAAATTGATCGTAAAGTTCTTTATAGAGCAGATGTTGTAAAGGGCAATCCCTCACATTGCAGAATCTAGAGCTAGGGGGTCAGTTTTAAACAAGCACTATTATAACAGAGATGAGGCAAAATCTATTCTCATGAGTCTTTGAACTCACTTCCTCAAAGTCTAGTGGAAACGAAGTCTCTAATTATGGTCTCATAACTGTTCCTGAACCTGGTGGTGCGGGTCCTAAGGCTCTGAATATCCTGCCTGATGGTAGTAGCGAGAAGAGGACATAACCTGGATGGCCTTCGATGATGGAGGCTGCTTTCTTGTGGCAGTGCTCCAGGTAAATGTGTTCAGTGGTGGGGAGGGTTTTGCCTGTAATGGACAGAGATGTATCCACCACTTTCTGTAGCCTTTTCCCTTCTGGGCTATTGGTGTTTCCATACCAGGCTGTGATGCAACCAGGCAGGATACTCTCCACTGTGCATCTATAAATTCCGTCTAAGTTGTTGGTGACATGCCGAATTTAAGCAAGAGCCTAAAAAAATACAGGCTCTATTGCACCTTCTTTGTGATGACACTTACATGCTGGTACCAGAATAGATTTTCTGATAGGTTTATGCCAAGGAAATTAAAACTACTGACCCTCTCCACCTCCAATCCCCTAATGAGGACTTGATCATGGACTCCAGCTTCTTCATCCTGTAGTTAATAATCAGCTCTTTAGTTTGCTGACGTTGAGCGAGAGGTTATTGTGGCACCATTCAACCAGATTTTCAACCTCCCTCCTATACCACATACATCAATTCATCAACACCTTTCATTCAGCCAACAATAGTGCTGTCATCAGCAAACTTAAATATAGCATTGGAGCTGTGCTTAGTACACAGTCATTAGTATAAATTGAGTAGAGCAGGGGGCTGAGCACACTGTCCTGTGGTTTGCCAGTGCTGATGGTGATTGTGGAGGAGATTTTGTTGCCAATCTGTACTGACTGGAGTCTGCAAGTGAGGGAATCCATTTCAACAGGGATTTATCAAGGCCCAGGTCTTGAAGCTTAATGATTAGCTTTGAGGGGAGGATAGAGTAGAGTGCTGAGCTATAGACAATGAAGAGCATTCTAATGTATGTATGTATGTACCTTCATTGACCAGATTGTCCTGAGCTGAGTGAAGAGCCAATTAAATGGTGTCTGCTGCAGTCCTGTTGTGACAGCAGGCAAACGATAATTCAGGAGTAAAAACACAAAATGCTGGCAGAACTCAGCAGGCCAAACAGCATCTATGGGAGGAGGTAGTGACGACGTTTCGAGCCGAAACCCTTCACCTTCGGCCTGAAACGTCGTCACTACCTCCTCCCATAGATGCTGTCTGGCCTGCTGAGTTCTGCCAGCATTTTGTGTTCTTATTTATTACCCGAAATGCTTCATGACCATCCTCTCAATGCACTTCATCACGTTGGGTGTAAGTGCAACTGGACGAGTCACTGAGGCAGGTTGCCAAGTTCTGCTTGAGTATCGGTACGACGGATGCCTGCTTGAAGCAGGTGAGTACCTCAGACTGCCAAAGTGAGAGGTTGAAAGTGTGCCATTTGGTTGATTAGCGCAGGTATTCAGTACTCGGCCAGATACACTGTCTGGGCCAGGTGTTTTCCATGGATTTACTCTCCATAGAAAATATAGTGGATACAGCTCAGTCATCACAGGTAAAGCCCTCCCTACCATTGAGCACATACACATGAAATGCTGTGGCAGAAAAGCAGCATTCATCATCAGGGAACCCCACCGCCCAGGACATTCTCTCTTCTCGCTGTTGCCATCAGGAAGAAGGTACAGGAGCCTCAGGACTCACACCACCAGGTTCAGGAACAGTTGCTACCCCTCAGCCATCAGGCTCTTGAACCATTTGGGATAACTTCTCTCAACTTTACCTGCCCTATCACTGAAATGTTCCCACAACCAATGGATTCATTTTCAAGGACTCTTCATCTCATGTTCTCAACATTTATCACTTATTTCTTTATTATTATTATTATTTCTTTCTTATAGTATTTGCACAGTTTGTTGTCTTCTGCACTCTGGATGAACACTAGTCTTTCACTGATTCTGTTATAGTTATTGTTCTTTAGATCTATTGAGGATGCCCACAAGAAAATGAAGTGGGCTCTTCATTGTTTATATTGGTGGATTATCCCCAGAAACTAAAAGAAATGGCTTCTAAACTTGCAGGCAATACTGGAGCAGTCTATTCTAAACAGCTTCAAAATGCTTAATTGCAGTTGATACCTGTTAAATAATGACACCTGCATGTTATTTAGTTCTCCAATTTAGCAACTGATAAGTTATCAGAATAATGAGTGCATCATTAGTATTGTTTAGACTGATGCATTTACGACCAGTCTATTGAAGAAGATGGGGGTGAGGGGTTACTCACTCCAACAAGCAATCAAGTCCTTGTCAAATGTAGCAGAAGAAAGCAGTAATTGGATTTGGATTAAAAGGAAAGAAAGCAACTGGGCTGCAAGATGAAGACAGGATGGTATGGCGGGGTGTATCTGGGACACCAGATAGCACTGTTGAGCCCTCTGGAGACGTCATGGGCTTATCAATGAAATGTCAAAGAAGGAGGGTGCCCAGCTGATGACCCTGATGAGGTACCTACCCTCCTTGTCTGCACTCCAAACCCACTGCCAACATCGAGAGTGCCGATTTATCATTGGGATTGAAACATCAAGTTCTATTAACTCTACTGATCTTCTGGGGAAAACCAGTGACTGCTGTGAAAGTGCAGCTGATGACATGGGAAAGACTGTGTGACAGCTGGAGAGACAGCTGACAGGAGGAAATAGACCCCAACAGGGCTGTTATGGGCTAGCTACCCATAATAGCAGGCTCTGTCACCTTGTCAGGGCACAAGAGCCACCCTCACTTGGCTATGGGAAGTTTAAAGAGAGTCTGCGAGAGTCTGCGAAAGCAGGGGTGCAAGAAGACTCTGACTGACCTCCCAATAACGAACCTTGGCATGGACACAACAATGAATCAAGATAGTGGTAGTACTCTTGAGAAACCAGCAGCTGGACATGTTCTTCAGACCTATAGGTGTGGCTGGACTAAAATAACATCAACTTGTGGTCTTAAAATTCATCAAGGACAGAAGAAATGCTTGAAAATCTCCAACCCAGGGCCCGTCATTGACCAGATTCTGTTAAGGGGAAGGTCAAATCAGTCGGATGAAACTCAGCGGCAGGAAGAAACCCACAGTCCGCAGAGTATCAGAACCCTACGGGATGTGAAAGAAGTTTCAGGCACAGGCACAGCCAGGCACATCGTAAAGTGGAGAACATGCAAGGACGTAAGCCGTTGGTGAAATGGCCAAAGTCTAACAGCAAGGAGTGGGAAACCATCAATGCAGATGTGAACCTGATCTTAAGTGGCATCAAGGGATCAGCAGAAAAGAAGTTGGAGAAGATGGGTGACCTGATCTACAGCTACGGAAAGGAGAAATTTGGAGTGAAGGAAGAAGTCAGCAGGAAAGATATGTCTCCTCCCCCCAAATCCTGTCGTCTCCAGGAAATCCAATGACTTGTTAAAGAAAGAAGAGGCCTGAGGAAGTCGTGGAAAAGAGCAACAGCAAAAACGGAAGGCATCAACCTCCTTCAAGGGGACCTAAAACAGAGGCTCCTGAAGCTGCACAGAGCAGAGAATTTAAGGAAACGATGCAAAAAGAAGGAAAAAGTGAGAACAGACTTCTACAAAAATCCCTTTAAATATGTGAAAGGTACTTTCACAAAAGAGAAAAGCAGATCCTTGAAAGCATCAAAAGAAGAGGTTGAAAGACATCTTAGAGCCATCCACACCGATGAGCTAAAAGATGAACCGATACTTGTCCCAGCTGACATTCCACCAATCTCACCCTCACAACATCAATTTAACATCAGCTCTCCAAAGCTGAATGAGGTGAGAGAGGCAGTAGAGAAGGCAAGATCAGCATCAGCACCAGGCCCTAATGGTGTTCCATATTGTGTCTACAAGAACGGCTCGGATGTTCTGAAATTCCTCTGGAGAAACATGAGGGTTGCGTGGGAAAAGCAAGTGATCCCCAAAGCTTGGAGAAGAGTGGGGGGAGTTCAGATCCCCAAAGAAAAGAACTCGTCCACCATCGAACAGTTTCACCAAATAAACCTTCTGAACATAAAAGGCAAAATCTTTTTCAGCATGTTGGTGCAAGGATTTAAAAAAAAAAAAAAGATCTGATACAAAATCATTTCATTGATACGTCAATCCAAAAGGCTGGCATAGCAGGCCTCAGGATGCCTTGAACATACCAACGTCATATTGTTTCAAATCTGGATGGCTAAGAAAGAAGGAAAGGATCTGCATGTCTTGTTCCTCGACCTGGCCAACACCTATGGATCAGTTCCTCATTCCCTACTGTGAACTGCTTTTGAATTCTTTCAGGTGCCTGCAACAATAACAAATCTGGTAAAACTGGATCTGCAAGTTTGTCTCACAACATCAGACTTCACCACAGCTTGGCAACCACTGGAAGTAAGCATCATGGCGGGGTGCACCATCTCCCCATTGGTCTTCACTATCGCAATGGAGCTCATGATCAGAGCCTCAAAATGGGTAGCAGGAGGAAAACAGCTACAGTTTGGTCAATGGTTACCACCGATACAAGCCTATATGGACGATATAACAATACTGATGACAACTGTCCCCTGCACCAAGAGACTTCTGAAAAAGCTTCTTCAAAACATCACATGGGCGAGGATGAAGATCAAACCCAGCAAGTGTAGAAGCATCTCCATTGTCGAAGGTCAACACACGGATCAAAGATTTCATACTGACGGAACACCTGTCCCAACTGTGTCAGAAGTGCCAGTGAAGAGCTTGGGTCGACGGTATGATGCTAAACTCAAGGACACCGAGCAGTTTAAACAACTGAAGAACGATACCATCACGTACATAGCTCACATCAACAAGACCTGGCTGCCAGGAAAACTCAAGCTGTGGTGTTTCCAGTTCAGTATACTCCCAAGACTAATGTGGCCTTTAACAATGTATGAAATCCCCATCAACAAGGTGGAGAATCTTGCAAGAGTGATCAGCACACATGTGAAACAGTGGTTTGGATTTCCACGATGCTGAAGTCCAGTTGGACTGTACGGGAACAGCAAATTAGAATTCCCAATTGCAAGTCTTGTGGAAGAATTCAAATGCACCAAAGCAAGGTTGGTCATGACCCTCACTGAATCTGAAGGTACTGTTATTCGAATAGCGGCCCCCCCGTGTGGCAACGGGGAGGAAGTGGACCCCATCTGAAGCTAAGTGTGCTAAATCTGCTCTTTGCTTCAGGAATGTGGTTGGCTAAGTCCAACTTGGGAGAGCCGGTCTCGGGCTCATCCCAAAGGCTCCTCGATGGCACAAGGCAACATCAGTGCAGAAGAGATGGCTTGTGATGGAGGAGGTAAGAAGGCAGGAGGAGGCAGAGCGACATGCCAGGGCCGTCTCAATGGACAAGCAGAGCTAATGGACTAATTGAGAGAGCCTGGAAAAGAGGAAACTCAGTTGGCGTGACATCTGGGAGATGGAGGGATCTCGGCTAAGTTCTGTCATCAGAGCTACTTATGACCTACCAACACCTCAAAACCTGAACCAGTGGTGGGGAGAAGAACCCGCTTGCTCTCTTTGTCAAGCACCTGGATCACTAAGGCACATTTTAACAGGATGCACCATGAGCATCATCCAGGGGTGGTATACTTGGCGGCATAACCAAGTTCTCAGACAGCTGGCATCAATCTTGGAACAGAGCCGAATTACCACAAATGCTCCCACACAAACATCGGCAAGAAATGTTCACATCACACGATTTTTACCAGCAGGCCGACCCCCAGAGCACCATTTAACATCAAAAGAGGTAAGCATTCTGCAGGTTGCTCAGGATTGGGGGAAAAAAAGCTTGTGTTTCCCCCAGACGTTGCTGCTACAACACTCTGGCCAGACATGGTCCTGTGGTCCACAACAGCCAAGCTGGCATATGTGTGTAGAATTGATGGTACCATGGGAAGATGGCATTGAAGAAGCTAATGACCAAGTACTCTGAACTGGCAACTGAAGCTGCCCAGAATGGCTGGAAGACCAAGATTTTCCCTGTAGAAGTGGGATGCAGGGGATTCATGACTACATCTATGACCAGTCTACTGAAGAAGATGGGGGTGAGGGGTTACTCACTCCAACAAGCAATCAAGTCTTTGTCAAGTGCAGTAGGAGAAAGCAGTAATTGAATTTAGATCAAAAAGTAAAATAACAACTGGGGTGCAAAATAAAGACAGGAGGATTTGGCACTAAGTGAGGTGTATCTGGGACACCAGGTAGCACCGTTGAGCCCTCAAGAGACATCAAAGTGGGCTCTTCATTGTTAATATTGGTGGATTATCCCCCGAAATTAAAAGAAATGACTTCTAAACTTGCAGGCAATACTGGAACAGTCTATTTTAAACACCTGTAAAATGCTTAATTACAGTTGATACTTGTTAAATAATGATACCTGCATGTTATTTAGTTCTCCAATTTAGTAACTGATAAGTTATCAGAATAATGAGTACGTCATTGGTATTGTTTAGACTGATGCATTTACGACCAGCCTGTTGAAGATAATGGGGGTGAGGGGTTACTCCACCAAGCAATCAAGTCCTTGTCAAATGCAGCAGAAGAAAGCAGTAACTGGATTTGGATTAAAAGGAAAGACAACAACTGGCCTGCAAGATGAAGACAGGAAGGTATGGAACTGAGGGGGTTATATCTGGGACGCCAGGTAGCTCTGTTGAGTCCTCTGGAGATGTCGTGGGCTTATCAACAAAACGTCAAAGAAGGAGGGTGCCTACTTGATGACCCCAATGAGGTACCCACATTCCTTGTCACCACTCCAAGTCCAATGCCAACATTGAGAGTGCCGACTTATCATAGGGATTGAAACATCAAGTCCCATTAGCTCCACAAACTCTACTCAGGGTTCTATAAGGTGACATATATGTACTTTGATAATAAATTTACTTTGTATTTTGATCTTTGAAGATTGCTCTCACATCAGCATCAGAGACTGAACTCAGAGGGTTGTCAGGAGCTGTGGGAGTTCATGATGGTGCCTTCATGTTTTATCAGTCACGGTGAGTATAAAGGGCATTGAGCTGAACTGGGAGTGAAACCTCATTGTTGCTTGGTTTTGCTTTGTACGAGGTGATGGCATTCAAGTCCTGCCACAGTTGTCACTCATCCTTCTGTGGTTCAAGTTTAGTGTGGAAATGCCACTCTGCGTGTGAGTTGGCTTTCTGGAGCTTACACCTGGATCTCTTGCGTGCACTCTCTCAGATCACCAGTCCTAAACACCAACAATCTAACCCCCAGCAGATTGCAAATCTCTTGGTTCATCCAGGACTTCTGGTTGGGGAAGACTCTGTATGATTTTGTGGGGAGTCACTTGTCCAAGCATGAGTTTTTAAAGTCTGTCACAATCATGGTATGTTCGTTCACATCCCCTAATGAATTTTCAACATGGCCTAATCCACCAACTTGAAGATAGTCCCATAGTTGCTCAGATTCAGGTTCAGATTTAGTTACTGCATCTACATCAGAATCTGTAGGGAAATACACTGTTTTGTGTTAACGAGCAACACAACCTAGGGGTGTGCTGTGGGCAGCCCACAAATGTTGCTCGACATTCCAGCGCCAACCTGGTATGCCCACAAAGCAGAACAACAGGCAACAAAACTACAATAGAGAAACAAGCCCCATTCCTCCCTTCCACCCGCGCACGACAGACCTCCAACCCCAGGAAACGTCTCCAGGCTTCAGTCATTGGGCTTTAACTTCTGATCATCCCATCAACCCCAGGACTAGCCAATGACATGACCCTGAACTCCAGTTGAACTCCAAACTTCTCTGCTCCTGCTGTCATTGTTGTCCTTCCCCCTGGTGCCTTGCTCTTTAGTCTCCACCTATGGGCAGGTAAGAGGAGGACAGCAAGACGGTCAGATTTCCCCACAATGCAGCTGAGAGATGTAAGGATAAAAGATGAGGATAATTCAACTGAGGCATTGATGTTGACCTAGACCTCGGCATTTCACCTTTTTTATTAAAGACTTGAATGAAGGAATAGAATTTTATAAAAGTTAATAGATTTTTGGGACTCATTTTCAAGCAGTATAAATTGGAACACCAAATTTGCAAATGACACGAAGATTAAGGATGAAGTGGACAACAAGGAAGGCTGTGGAAGTTTGCATTGGAACCTAGATCAGCTGGAAAAATGGCAGATGGAATTTAATGCATACAAGTGTGAGGTGTTGCACTTTAGGAAGACAATCCAGGGTAGGACTTGCATGGTGAGCAGTAGGACACTGCAGAGACTGATAGAACAGAGGGATCTGGGAATATAAATCCATAATTGAAAGTGATAGGGTCATAGAGTTTTTGGCACAATGGCCTTCATAAATCAAAGCACTGAGTACAGGAGTCAGGAAGTTATATTGAAATTGTATAAGATGTTGGTGAGCATTCTGTGCAGTTCTGATCCCCTATCTACAGGTAAAGATATCAATAAGATTGAAAGAATGCAGAGAAAATTCAAAGTTCAAATTTACATTGATATTGCTGGGATTTGAAGACCTGAGTTATAGGGAAATGTTGACTAGCTTAGGATTTTATTCTCTGGATTGTAGGAGAATGAGGGGAGATTTGATAGAGGTATACAGAATTATGAGGGGTATAGATAGGGCAAATGCAAGCAAGCTTTTTCCACTGAGGTTGGTTGACACTAGAGCTAGAGCTCATAAGAGAGATATTTGAGGGGAACCTGAGGGATAACTTCTTCACTCAGAGGGTGGTATGAGTGTGGAATGAGTAAGAGTGGAAGTGGTCGATGCAGGTTTGATTTCAACATTTAAGATCAGTTTGAATAAGTACATGGATGTGAGGCGCGTGGAGGATTATGGTCCAGGTGTGGGTCAATGGGAGTAGGCAGAATAATGGTTTGTCATGGAGTAGTTATGCTGAAAGGCCTATTGCTATGACTCTTTAACCCTATGACCCCATCTGGAGCACAGGACTCTGTTTTGGGCACAGGGACTCAGCTGGCAGTGTTTCTGCCTCTCAGCTCCTGTGACCTGGGTTCAATTTTGAATTCTAGTGTTGTTAGTTGTGGTTTGTAGGTTCCCCAGGGGAATGGATGAGATTCCCTTAGCTGCTCTGGATTCCACCCACATTGCTAAAACATGCTGGTTGGTAGGTTAATTGGCCACTTTTAAATTACCACTGGGGTGTGTGGATGGTAGGAGAACCGGGGGTATTAAAGTACATTTGAGAGAAAATTCCTGTTATTTCTCCCCCAATGAGAAGTTCAATTGAAATGGATAACTATTATGTTTTCAACTTCAAAACATTTAAACTAATTCAAAGGAAGTTATGGGAGTCCGAAATCTGCATCTAACTTTGAGTTTACTTTCAGTGAGGCACACACAGATCACGTAGTAACGTGATGACATTTGCAATTCTGTTCTTCCTGAGGACCAGTTTCGTCCCTTGCGATCCTTTTGCTCTCAACATACCTTAGAGACTTTTTCTTCACCTCGTCTGCTAGAGCAACTTCGTGCCTACTTTTAGCCCTTAAATGTTCTCTTGCATTTCTTATACTCCATAAGCATCTCATTTGTTCCCATTTGCCTGTACCTGCAATGCACCTCCTGTATTTTCTTAACCAGGGCCTCAATGTCTCTTGAAAATCAAGGTTACTTAAACCTTTTATTCTGACAGGCACATACAAGCTCTGCACTCTCAGACTTTGGCTTTTAAAGGCCTTCCACTTACCTTTGTGTACCTTTTCCACATCTTGATCAGAAAACCGCCTGTCCCAATCCACTCTTGCCAGATCATTTCTGATACCATCAAATTTAGAATCTCAATCCTTAGACTAGACCTATATTTTTGCATATTTACTTTGAAACTAATGGCATTGTGGTCACTAGATGCAAAGTGTTCCCCTACACAGACTTCTGTCACCTGCCCTGTCACATTCCCTATTAGCAGATCAAGTATTGCACTCTCTACATACTGGTTAAAGAAACCTTGCTGAACACATTTGACAAACTCTATCCCATCTAGTCCTTTTACAGAATGGGAATCCCAGTCAATATGTGGCAAGTTAAAATCACCTACCATAACAACCTTCTTGCAATAGTTTGCGAACTCTCTACAAACTTATACCTCTAATTCCCTCAAACAGATAGGGCTTAAAATCATCTTTTGAGTTGTGGGCTTTGTCAACAGGAAACTCAATATCATCTCACCAGTTTTAGGTCAAATTTGAAGGTGAAATATTGTTTTTAATCCTAATATGGTTATTGGTCAATTTGACCTGAATAGTTTGGTCCAACCTGTTTTGTTTTTGGCATCCAACGTGATCAAAACACCTGGAGACAACTTTGCAGGATAGAAAGTCTAATGACCTTTGAGTACATAATATATATAAAATAAGAACTGAAATTATGGAACCTACGTTTAAATCAGAAAAGGGGTAAATGTTGAATATGCCAATGAAATGTAATGAGGATAAAACCCTCAGTCCCAGATGAATTGTATCTGCGCGTGTTCAAAACTTTCAGGGACTTCATTGCTTTTCATGGCTCCTTGTGCACTGCAGGCTGGAAGTTAGGAACGTTCTGAAAGTCAGATGCCTGAATATCTGACCTTTACTCTGCCGCTGGACTTCCCACTGAGGTGATTGCTGTTCCTAAAGTTGCTGAGCGAAGGACCAGCTGCACCTCCTACCTGACCCTGAGTTTTTAAGCCAGCCACAGCTGGTGCATTTATTTTGAATGAGGTCAGTAATTTTCATTTAGGGACTGCAAGGTAGAGTAGTGTAGTGGTCAGCATAGTCATTAGTCAGTAGTGTAGCGCCAGTGACCTGGGTTCAATTCCCACCGCTATCGGTAAGGAGTTCCCATGTTTTCCCCGTGACTATCAGTGTGACTATCGGTAAGGAATTCCCATGTTTTCCCTGTGACTATCGGTAAGGAGTTCCCATGATTTCCCTGTGACTATGTGGTTTCCTCCAGGTGCTCCAGTTTCCTCTCACTTTCCAAAGACGTATGCAGGTTGCATGGCCTTGTTAGGCCATAAAGGCCTGTTTACCATGCTGTGTCTCTAAATAAAGACAAATACCAATTTATAACGTAAGTTTATTTTCGCTTCATTTCATAATACATGTATGTTTTCATCTAGCAGTTTAAAATGTTTCTAATTTGATACTCTAAATATTTGATCCTGTGTAATTGTTCAAGTTAGTTATCTATCTTTTTTCCAATTGATTTTAAAAGTCTCTGATCTAGAAACAGTGTGATTTTCTGACAACGTGTGTTTAGGAAATTGACAGGCCATCATTATTACCAACTTTAGATTAATTGTAGCCCACTGATTCATTCCATCTCATGAAAGGGCCATGGCAATGACACTGACTTGCATTTGAGGTGCACAGGACCTATAAAATGATAGGGTGACCACTGGGCTACTGTGAATGGTTGCCATGAGCTGGGTGCAGGAGCAATATGACCTTGCCTTTTACCACATAATGATTCTTCGGATATACATCCAGTGGCCACTTTATTAGCCACCTCCCGGCCCTAATAAAGTGGTAATTGACTGTATGCTTGCGATCTTCTGTTGCTGCAGCCTATCCACTTCAAGGTTTGATATGTTGTGCATTCAGAGATCCTACTGAATCCTACTGTTGTAACTTGTGGTTATTTGAGTTACTGTCACCTTCCTGTCAGTTTGAACCAGTCTGGCCATTCTCCTCTGACCTCGTCAATAAGGAGGTCAAGAACTCGTCAAGAACTGGTGCCCATTGATGCATTTTGTTTTTTTTTTATACCTTTCTCTGTGACTTCTAGATACTGTTTTGCATGAAAGTCCCAGGGGAACCAGCAATTTCTGAGAAACTGAAACTGCTCTGACTGTTACCAACAATCATTCCATGGTCAAAGTCACTCATTTCTTCCCCATTCAGATGTTTGGTCTGAGCAACAACTAAACCTCTTGACCATGTCTGCATGCTTTTATTCATTGAGTTGCTGCCACATGATTGGCTGATTAGAGATTTGCATTAATGAACAGGTGTACAGATGTGTCAAATAAAGTGGCCACTAAATGTATGTGTGAATAACGCAGAGGACATGTGGTTTGTTAACATTGTGTCTTAATAAGGAGGTGAAGAGAACAGAAATAAAAACTAATTAGCTTAACATCTGTGCTAGATCAAATAATTGAATCATTATTTTTATAAGCTAGAAACTCTATGTAATGAATAATCAGCACAAATTTAAAAAGAAAATGTCTTGTAACACCACGCTCCATTAAATATGATGTTGAAAAGGCAATAAAGAACATCTTGACCTTTTTCCTCTGTGCAGGATAATATTCAGAGATTTCTTTCCGCAACCAAAAGTCTTTATATGATTTTTTTGAGCCTCTGCTTCAACTCAAAGTCATTTTGCAGCAAGGTCAGTTCTTCCTCCATCCTTCCTCTTAATTCCCCTTTACAAGTGTTCTGGGATTGATTTATTACCCAGTCGGGAAATTGCATTGAGAAAGTATCATGAAATCTCTCTGACATATCCTTATTCAGCTCATCCAGGTGGGCACAGTATACTTGAAGATCATCATCTGGTATTCTTTCTTCCTCTTCCAACTCAGAGAGGCTCAGAAATTAGAAAAGGTCATGCTGGCCAATGTGACACTTAAGTAGGGTTAACTTGGACAGAAATGTGGAGACAACTGAGTTGACTTAGATAAGATTCACATCTTTCCTTGAAATTGAAGGTTGATTTCATTAAACTTTGTGAATAATTCTGGCAAATGATCAATGTCATGCCTAATATTCTTGAGTTGATGATCAAATAAAGTATTCAAGTCTTCAGAGAACGTTGTCACAGTTTCAAAAATGTTGTTGCCTTTTGAGAGCCATCAAACTTCTGTGTGCAGCAACATGCATTCAATCTGCTCATTATTCTTATTACACAGCTTTTGAAATTGTCGAGAATTGACAGCGTGGGATTTCATTTTACTTACCACTTTGATAACAGTATTTGATGATTTGTGCAGCCAATCACTTGTTTTTATTTTTGCAACAAGATGTTGTCTGTGAATTACACAGTGAATGGGAAATATATTAGATACAGGTTTTTTTTTCCAACAAAGTGATAAACCCACAATGGTGTCTTATCATTTATGGTTCCCCATCTGTGGCTCAAGCAAGAACATTGGTGAGCAGACTATCCTTCTCTCTGAAAAACTGTTCAACAACCCAAAATATTGACTCCCCCTTCATATCTGTTTCTAGACCCCCCCTGCAAATACCTACTCTTGAACCATGATCTCATCCTTTATGAAGCAAATGTCCATTGCCTGGCAGAGTTGACTCATCCAACTGTCCAGCAAATTCTTTTGTCCGGAGAATGTTACACAATGTGTTATCCATATTCTCAGGCATTCCATCTATTCATCTTTGAACAGAGTTGCTGAGCGGAATTGCTTTGATTATTTGGTCCGGTGATTTATGGAAAATCGTACCCAGAACCTCCCTTACTGCTGGCAGAATCGGTTATTCTCCAATTGTACGGGGCTTTCTGGATTTATCAATGAGCAATACAAAGTATTAAGATGTTTTCTTTTTCTGAAAGTTTTCATGAAGTGACTGAAAATAAGTCAAATTCTTATTTGCCTTATCAGTGTGTATTCTCTTCAAATGTTACAGGAGCCTGGACGGTTTCATTGCCTCAGTTAAAAACAGTTTTCACACAACAGACACTTTGGCTGCTGTTGGTTGCTTCATAGAGATATTAATCCGTATTTCTAATACTCCACACTACAGTATACTGCTTACGTCTCTTATTTGTTTGGTCTGTTTCTACTATTTTTGTTATGGGTTAACAGCCATGGTCAATCACCTGTTGCTTAAGTACAGCCTCAAGTGCTGTGATAAATAAAGGGGAAAGTTATGATGTCAGGCAAACTTGACTTACTGCCTGAAGGTACATAAGGGATCAGGTGCTTATAATAAGTACACAATTTATTAAATTAAGCTTGTAATCCTTCAGCTGTCCCTTGCTACTGAGCAACCCCACTGCCACCCTTATCTTTATCACCCCATTAGAAACTCCCACCCATCGGGGGGGGGCAGGTGATATCACCCTCTTTGGGAACCACTGACATAAATCACAATAAACTGCAAAAGAAGCTGCAGTAATGCCATTAAAATAAATCAAGCATAATATTCATTTCTAGATGAATAGAACTGAGTAGTGAGGAAGTATGTTAAACTTGCATTCAATCTTTATTAGATACACACAGACTACTGTGTAGAAAGGATGTGGAAATCCTGGAGTCCCGATGAAGGGTCTCAGCAAGAAATGTAGACTGTTTATTCCTCTCCATAGATGATCTGCTGAGTTCCTCCAGCATTTTGTGTTTGTTGCTCTGGAAATCCTGGAGGAAGTGCAAAGAATGGATGAGAAGAAAGAGTTTCTGTTCTGTTTAAAGAGAATAGTGATTTTATTTGATGGAGTTCACAAATAGAGATTGTTTCCTTCTGTAGAAAGATGAAAAACAGATGTCCTCAATATGAAAATGGCCGATAACTCATGTAGAATTCAGAGGAATTACTCAACAGATGGTGAAAAATGTTTCCTGTTATGCCATGTAATAGTTGGGATGAATAGCACAGACTCAGTTAAGGAAGAGCTAATGCAATAGAAGGTTTTATTGATGGGGTTAGGTGGATGAGGAGCAGATGGCTCATCTGGTGATATTTCAGGATTTAATCATGCTTTAATCCTAAGGTCAGTAGCAGTATTCTGCACTCTACAGTATATTCGACATTTAGGGCTGCACAATGGTTAGCTCGTTCTGCTGCTGCACAGCGATTCAGGTGCAGCATGTGTGGAATTTGCACATTCTCTCTGACTATGTACATTCCTTCCTGGAGCTCCAGCTCCCTCCTTCCACCTGAGAATGTGCTTGTGGTTTAGCTGTAAACGACTCTCAATGCAGGCTAATGGTAAAGAGAATCAAGAGGAAATCAAAAGGAATCTGGGTGAGAGAATTAGCCACAGGGACATGGAAAAATAAGGAGAGGAAGAAGGCGCATCAGGGACTAACTCCTTGACATGTATCTGATGGGCTTGAATAGCCTTCTTCAGGGATTTTAGGAGTGTAATATCATTAGCTGTACCAGTGATTACTCTTTAATGAGATGCTTGCCAGATGAGATTCTCTGCTGCTAAGCACAAATACTGGAAAATATTCTAGGCATGCAATATCTCAGCACATTTCTTTATATAAATACATCTGTGGTGGAACTTCACCCAGGGAAAGGGAAGGAAATAACTCCTTTCCGTTTGCTCCACCTAAGCATTTCATAACTTAAGCTAATTTAAGTCAGTACTTCAGCCCACCTCTGACCCAAAGAAAACATCTGCCTTAACTGTATTTCTGCCTTATCTTTCTTCATAAGTTCTACTGCGCTGGCAACATCCATTCAAAGTCCCCCTGAATCCTTTCCAATGCAATATTTCATGTAAAGTGATGACTGGAATTATAGATAGAACTCAAGCTGTTATCTCTCTTGTGCTGTTTACAGTTCCGGCCTACTCTTAGGCCTCATTTTATGCCTCACCTCATATAGTCAAACGCTGATTATGTTTTCATAATCCATCTAATTGTTTCTCCTGCTGCCTTTAAATATTGCCTTTCACAAACTCCATCTATTTCTCCACACCAATCAATATCCTCCATTAACTGTATTTCTTTGCCTTATACCCTCTCCCCCCCCCCCCCCCCGCCAGACATAATGCATCAAAATAATCTGGATTACATTCAGTTGTCTATTTAGTATTTCAATAATATTTGAGTAATCTTGTATATATGTTAATTAAGCACTTGTGTTCATTTAAATAATTCATTACAGATTATATGTATAAATATATGAATTAATACAAACGTACGACATCACACTACCATGTAATATGTGCATGCCTCGCTTAAAGTTAACATGAAATTAGACTCACATTTTGTACTCCCGTATCTTCCTTTGAATTATTTTAATGTTTTGAAGATACAAAACATAACCATAGCGACAAACCCAAGATGGCTACCGATCTGTTGAAGCACAGCAAGACCTTTGAACTAAAAAAAATGCAGCAAGGAATGGCGAATAAAAATATGCACTGTAGCATGTGCAGAGGTGGTCAAATTTTTAAAAATACAACACAACATGTGTTCTTCAAAAAAGAAGACAATCGAGTTTTTAAAAAACAGGCAGAAATCAGAAGAATTCACAGGTTCTTAAACAGTGAGTACTGTGTGATAGTAATTATGAATAAAAAGAACAAAAATGACAGGCTATGTCAGAAAAATTGGCACATTTGATTCCATAAGAGATAACTGGCTCATGTATACTGAGCTAATTGAACATTATTTTGAAGCAAATCAAATGAAATAGCCATTGAGAAATGAGGACCAATTTTGCTAAGTGCATTGGGTTTAAAGGCATACAGTTTGCTTTGAAGTTTAACTGCTCCAACCAAACCATCTGAATTGAGCTTTGCTGTTATTGTGAAAGTGATGCAGGAATATTTAGAACTAAAACCATTGTTGATTGCAAAAAGCTTTGGGTTTCATAAGTGGAATAATAAAGCGAAGTCAATTTCAGCATATGTGGATGAACTAAATAGATTGAGTATTGTCAGTTCAGTAATGGGGTCGATGCACAGAGAGATCATTTAGTGTGTGGAATCTTACAAGAAAGCATTCAAAAACGGTTCTTAACAAGCACAGCTTATATTTTGTACATATATTGGTTGATTAAACATTCTTGTTTGTCTAAATAATGTATTGCAGGTTATATCTATAAATACACTTAAAATACACACACAAGATTAGACTCACATTTCGGACTCCTGTGTCTTCCTTTGAATTAGTTTAATGTTTTAAAGCTACAAAACATAACTCATTCTATTTATTGCTTTTCTGTCTATATAATCATAGGTCATTAGAGCAGAAATAGGCTATTTGGCCCATCGGGTCTGCTGCACCATTTGATCATGGGTGATTTATTATCCCTCTCAACTCCATTCTTCTGCCTTCTCCCCATAACTTTTGATGCCCTTTCTAAGCAAGAACCCATCAAACTCTGCTTTAAATATACCCAATGACTTGGCCTCCATAGCCGTTTGTGGCAATGAATTTCACAGATTCGCCACCTGAAACCATGCCACCACATTTCTGTTCTAAAGGAACATACTTGTATTCTGAGGCTATGCCCTTTGGTCCTAAACTCCACTACTATTGGAAACTATTTCTCAGCATCCACTCTACACTCAGTAGCTACTTTATAAGGTACACCTGTCCACCTGCTCATTAATAGAAATATCTAATCAGCCAATCATGACACAGAAGCTCAATGGTCAAGAGGTTCAGTTGTTTGGACCAAACAACAGAATGGGGAAGAAATGTGATCTAAGTGACTTTGGCCATGAAATGATTGTTGGTGTCAAACCGAGTGATTTAAGTATCTCTGAAACTGCTGAACTCCTGGGATTTTCATACACAACAGTCTCTAGAGTTTACAGAGAATAGTGTAGAAAAAAAAACATCCAGTGAGTGGCAGTTCTATGGGCTAAAATACCTTGTTACTGAGAGAGGTCAAAGTGAATAGCCAGACTGACAGGAAGGTGACAGTAAATCAAATAACCATGTGTTGTATGAGCATCTCTGAACATACAACATATCGAACCCTGAAGTGGATGGGCTACAGCAGCAGAAGTTCATGAACATACATCAGTGGCCACTTTATTTGATACAGGAGGTACCTAATAAAATGGACACTGGGCATATTTTAGCCTTTCAGTATTCTATAAGTTTCAATGAGATCCCCCCTCATTGTTCTAAACTCAAGTCAGTATAGGCCCAGAGCCATTAAATGCTCCTCATGCATTAACCCCTTTTATTCCTAGAGTCATTCTTGTAAACCTCCTCTGGATCCTCACCAGTGCCAGGACATCCTTTCTTAGATTAGGGGACCAAAACTGCTGACAATACTCCAAATGCAGTCTGACCAATGCTTCCAGTTATTATATTCTAGTCCTTTCGAAATGAATGCTAACATTGTATTTGTTTTCCCGGTCCACCGACCAGGCTATCCATACTTCCCTGCAGCCTAAAACCTTCCTTCACGCTGTCAACCACAGGACTAGTTTCTGAATGGCAATAAAAACATTGCAGATCTCCCTTGGTAATCTGCCAATATTACCACCTCAGTTCAGGGACTATTCTTTAGATTGGATAATTGTGCCTGTCACACCACTATTTGTGTAAAGTGAGAGTGAAACACTGGGTAATTATAGAGATATGAACTTGATATCTATTGTTGGAAAATTACTGTAATTAAGGATAAGAGTAAATGAACACCCTGAAACATTGCTGTCGATGACGGAGAGGCGGCACAGATTTCGAAAGTGCAGGTGATAACTCAAAACAATAGCCAAGGTTCTGAGAAAGGAGTATCAGTGGATGTTTTCTTTTATGTGGATGGTAAATCCCTCTCGGAGAGTAGATGGCCATGGAAGTGAAGGAGATTTATTGACTTAGCTAGAAAATTGTCTGAGCAACAAGAGACAGGGTGCTCCATATGACAAACTCCCAGAAAGACCTCAGACTTTTAACATCGTATATCAGCGAGTTGTTTGTAATGTCTTCCCTCTTGCTGTGAAACAGGGACTCCTCTTTTTCCCTTATTAGGGAGAGAGACAGAGCCTGTGGTATGTCGAATTACCTGGTGAACGAGTAGTCTTTGGGGTACTGCAAGTGCACTTTGCTGCATGCTTAAGTGCTCGGTGGGGGGCACTGATGCATTTTTTTGCCGGTGTGGGGTGGGGGGGTTCATTGCTTTGTTGCTGCTTGTGTGTGGGAGGGGGAGCTGGGTGGGGGACTTTGGGGTTCTAACATTTAAATGTCATTCATTCTTTGGGGCACTCCTCTGTTTTCATGGATGGTTGCAAAGAAAAATCATTTCAGGATGCATATTGTACACACTTCTCTGACTTTAAATGTACCTTTGAAACCTTTGAATATATAAATGGGTTGGAGAAGGGGATAGAAAACATGCATCAGTTTGCAGAGCAGTCAAAGATATTGAAATATGTAGGTTTATGCAAATGATCCCAGAAAGAAAGGGTTAATGCATGAGGAGTGTTTGATGGCTCTGGACTTGTACTTGCTGGAGTTTTAGAAGAATGAGGGGGATCTCACTGAAACCTATTGGATATGAAAGGACTAGATAGAGTGCATGTGGGGACAATGTTTCCAATAGTGGTAGAGTCTAGGACCAAAGGTTCACAGCCTCTTATATAGGTCCATGAATGAAAAAGAAGTGAAGGTCTATGTGGGACGATGACAGGCCTGCATAGGCAGATTCCTCCCAGTCTCCACATAGCTAACAGGAATAACATACTAGAATTATTTTAGAGTATGTCATTGTCTGAGCTAGGGACCGCCGTGATGTGAATATTACAAGGTCCATGATTGGCACAGAAGACTTCTAGACAGATCATCACCTGATCTTCTCCACTATGTTTCAAAGGATTCAAGGTTTCAAAGGTTCATTTAATGTCAGAGAAATGTATAAAATACATCATCCTGAAATTCTTTTTCTTCGCAACGTTCCACGAAAACAGAGGAGTGCCCCCAAAGAATGTATGACAGTTAAGTGTTAGAACCCCAAAGCCCTCCTTCCACGTATAAGCAGCAGCAAAGCAATAATCCCCCTCCCCCACCAGCAAAAAAATAGCATCGGTGCCCCTTACAACCAAAGACTCAAGCGTGCAGCAAAGCATCAATAAAGACACAGACTTGCAGTACCCCCAAAGACTACTCATTCACTCAGTAATTCGACATCCCACAGGTTCTCTCTCTCCCTAATAAGAGAAAAAGATGTGTCTCCATTTCACAACAAGAGGGGAGACATAACAGAACAACTCGCTGATTTACAATGTTAAAAGTTCATTGTGTCACTTTTTCCGAGCTCTGTGCCCAAAGAACTCGGGTCTCTAGGCACACAGCCAGAGATCTTCTGTCTCCCATGATACACCAGTTTCCTGCAGAGGCACCGACCTCGAGTCCATCCACCTCCAGAGCCATGAAATTCCGAAACTCTGAAGGCAAGCAAATCTTCTAGGCCACGTCCTTGGTATATTGAATAACGGCCAGTCCTGAGACCCCGAGAGCGGATCCTATTCCTGCAAAGAACTGAAGTCAGTGTGTAACTCCAGGTCAGGGTCTTCAAAAGAACCCTGAAAGGGAACAATAGAGAAATTAAAGATGGAAATAGAGCTGTTTCCGAAGATGCAAGCAAAGGAGTCGCCGTTCAGCGCCATTGTCCATCAGATTCATGAAAAACAGAAGGGTTTATAAGAAGCAGACCAGGCCAAGACTAAAATTTGAGAGCAAACACAAGGAAATCTGCAGATGCTGGAGATTCAAGCGACACGCACAAAATGCTGGTGGAACACAGCAGGCCAGGCAGCATCTATAAGGAGAAGCACTGTCGACATTTTGGGCCGAGACCCTTTGTCAGGACGAAGTAAGTCCTGACGAAGGGTCTCGGCCCAAAACGTCGACAGTGCTTCTCCTTATAGATGCTGCCTGGCCTGCTGTGTTCCACCAGCATTTTGTGTGTGTTGTTTACTAAAATTTGAGAGCCTGATTGATACTTTCATTCAGCAGCACCTTCAGGCCTTGTTTTGGGAAAACCTCCAATGGAAATATCTGGAAGACATCGAAGAACACTGCGATTTGTTTAAATCCATCAGCCTCAATACCTGCAAAAATATCCTTATGCCTTTTTCTCAGACAAAAATGGCTAATGTGAGAGGGCATAATTTTATAAGAGATAGGTCTTTTAGACAGAAGGTGTCAAGTGTGTGGAACATGCTAGCAGGGCTGGCGGTAGAGGTGGATAGAACACAGAACACTACAGAACCATGCAGGCCCTTCGGCCCATGATGTTGTGCTGACTTTTTAACCTACTCTGAGATCAATCTATCTCTTCCCTTCTACATAGCCCTCCATTTTTATATTATCCATGTGCCTGTCAAAGAGTTTCTGAAATGTCCATAATGCACCTAGCTTGCTCAGCCTATCCTCATAAGACATAAGGATCTATTATTTCAACTCTCAGTTGAAGAAATGTCAGCGAGCTCCTGATGGGCAAAGGAAATGTTTCAAAGGTAATATCAAAATGAGCCCGAATAAATTCAACATTACATCTAAAGACTGGGTAGACATTGCACTCTGTAGATACACCTGGAGGAAATCTGTTCAACGGGGAGGGGGCTGCATGAGAGTGGACTCCGCTGTGTCACAAAGAGCAAGCTGCAGCTGCAAAAGGAGAGACTGGACCACCAAAAGCCCCAAGCACTAACCACAGCTGCTACTTAATCTTTCCCACACTGCACCTGAATACGTGGATCCCAGATCAGCCTCTACAGACACCTGAGGTCCCACCAATAGACAACCCCTTGGGAGAACATCTTACTCGAGTGATCACACTACTACATTAAAAGTTCAGCACAGCATTGTGGGCCGACGAGCCTGTACTGTGCTGTACTGTTGCATGCTCTGTAGGTTCTAAACAAGCCTAGTCAATCCAAACTCCCGCTATAACTAAAGTCCGCCAATCGAGGCAACGTCTTGGTAGACCACCTCTGCATTCTCCCTAGGAGAATGAAAGCTGAACATTCTATCAAGGGCAGAGAGGGGAAGACTAAGGATGTTGAGAACATATTAAGGAGTCATACTGAGGAGCAGGAGGGGAGGAACCGTGGTTAGAGGGAAGTAACCAAATAAAAGGATTCAGAGGAGTCTTGGAATTCAGGAACTGTTAAAGCTTATCTTTGAGGAAGAAAAAAGCCCCTTTGTTGAAGCAGGACAGATTTGAGAGTGAGGGTGTCAGTGCTGAATATGTTTCTGACTTGCCTCTCTCTTGGTGCCTGGTGGCGCAAAGTATTTGGAACTGTGGTCCCTACTGCAGAAAACACAATAGCTACTTTTGAACACATCAAGATCAAACAATGTGATAAATCATCAGATCTGTAGGTTGAGTTGAATGTCAAGAATTGTGTGAAATCCAACTCCTCTTTGAAAAATGTGTTGAACTGACAGAATAGTCATGACTGATTTTGATTTTGGGAGTGGAGGAAACTGATTTTAAATGAATGATTTTGAGCTTTAGAGTGGATGAAAATGATTTTGCTTTTAAAATTAAATGGGGCTGATTTTTTTAATAAATATTTTTGAGTTTGAGTAGATAGGAACAATTTTGATTTGATTTAATACTCTATTAAAGAATACAACATTCCCTCCCTTTAGACCTAGAATTTGTGGACAACATCTGTCTCAGAGACAGGAAATAACAGACATCCCACCCTACAAAAACTTATTTCAGGGAGGTAGCACCCTTGCCCCCAGCAACTCCAAATCCCACCCCACCCCCCAGTTGACCTTCAAGGGTGTATGTAATACTTTGTTTAGTGATTTTGTCTAACCTGTAAACCAAGTTGGGTGTATGCAGAAAATGTGACATTAAAACATGTACTTGTATTATATCATCATGGAGTCATTTTTAATTCTATTACAACTTTAAGCAGGTCTACAGGGAGTTTGGCCTCATCACATAGGACATCAATAAAGTAGCTTCTTAGCAGCTAGCCAGCTAATTTAAATAACGTTAGCTATGCTAATGAGCGAATGACATCTGTTAAACTCACCTCAACATGTCTTTTACAGTCATTTAACCCACCATGAGCAATAGAAAAGTCACTGTTGTAAACAGTACAGTGAGCAACACTGTCATTATTTTTGATCACTATTAGGCAGGAGTACACTTTAGTGTAGTATGGGGTGAAGTACGTTTTATATTTTCTTTTTTTGGAACACTGCCATGGCGCAGCAGGACTCTAAACTGAACTGATGGACAATGAAAGAGAGAGAGAGGTCAACTGTAAAGCCCACCCACAGAGAAAACTGATAGGTCTACTTAGAACAAAGAGAGACCAATCAGGATGCTCCCTCTCGCCTTCGCTCTCACTCTTCCTCTTTCTCTCCCTCTCCCTCTCAAAAAAAACCGATTTCCAGGATATTGTATATAATTTGCGGATGTCAGGGAGCCGCTATCAATATGCGGGAGAGGTGGGATGTCTGAAATATTAATTAATAGAAAATGATAGCAACATGTTTACTGCATCATGACAGGTATTACTCATACTCAAATGCATCTTTGATTAGTACTTACATGCTTACCATAGATCTAGGAAATGTACAGAAGAGATTCCTAGAGGCATAGCGTCATAGAGCACCACAGCACAAAAACAGGCCCTTTGGACCATAGTCCTCTTTACCCCTTCCATCTATGTACTTATCCAAACTTCTCTTAAATGTTGAAATTGAAACTGCATTCACCACTTCCGCTGGCAGCTCATTCCACACTATCACCAACTTCAGAGTGAAAATGCTCCCCCTTTTGTTCCCCTGAAACATTTCACCTTTCACCCTCAACCCATGACCTCTAGTTCTAGCCTCACCTGACCTCAGTCAGGGGTACAGGGTACCTCAGTGTACCCAAAAGCCTGCTTGCATTTACACTATATATACCCTCATAATTTTGTATACATCTATAACATCACCTCTCAATTTCCTACACCTGTATATTGTTGTTTTGATGTCCATATCGAAAGCCAAGAAAAGTATGCATATTTTAGAGTCAAAGAGAACTACAGCAGAGAAATAGGCCCTCAGCCCATCAAGCCTGGGCTGAATTATTATTCTGCCTAGTTCCATTGACCATTGCCCTCCATTCCCCTCCCATTTGTGTGTGCTGTTCTGGATTTCCAGCAACTGCAGAATCCCTTGTGTTTATCATGTACTTATCCAAACTTCTCTTAAATATTGAAATCAAACCCACATCCACTGGCAATTGACTCGTGCCAATAAATGTCATTAGTCGTGTCTCGTGTGACCTTCCATGCATGTTTGAAGGATATATTATGGGTTTGTTGGCCCTTCGCAGTAGATGCAGGCCACTGCATTGAACCCAAAATTAAATGAAAGTTGATATAGCTTGATTACAAAAGTGGGACATGTGCCATTTTAAAAAGTTAGGACGAAGGAGCAGGGAGATTTAATGTACATGTACACATTTCAAATTTTATATATAACAATGATAATTTAAAATCAAATAACTTGCCAATTTATCTTTCTCTTCTGGCATGATCCTGCTTCAAAGCTCTGCAGCTGATGCCACCTTCAACGCTGACAGTCACTTCCAGGTAAGTTAGAAGACAGCACCTCACCACAAGCTGCCACCATGATGATACCAGCCAGGTTCCACTCACCTACTTTCAGCAGCTGATGGAACCACAGGCCATAATTTAGATGCTCCACCACTGCTGACAGATCACAGCCAGGCCAAGCAACAGGCCAATAACAATATGGGACTGCCCACGGATTGAACCAATTGAACATCCTCTTTCTACCTTGGAGCTGTCAATATTGAGCAGCTACAGGTTGTGTCCGAGCCTATTAGAAGACAGCATCTGCACAAGGTTGGCAGCAGAAGCATTGATAGGAGTCTTGTGATAGAGTCAGAGTCATAGAGTCATAGAGCACTGCAGTATCAAAACAGGCCCTTTCCCCAATCTAGCCCAGCTATTATTCTGCCTAGTTCCGTCGACCTGCACCCAGAACAAAGCCCTCCATACCCCTCCCATCCATGTACCTATCCGATTTTCTCTTAAATGTTGAAATCGAACCTGCATCCATCACTGTTCCACATTGTTCCACATTCTCACCACCCTCTGCGTGAAGTTATCCCTCAGGTTCCCTTTAAACATTTCACCCTTACTATATAACCTCTAGCTTTTGTCTCACACATCCTCATTGGAAAAACCTGCTTGCATTTGCCTTATCTATATCCTTTATAAATTTGTAAACCTCTATCAAATCTCCCCCTCATCTTCTCACGCCCTAGTGAATGAAGTCCTAACCTATTCAAGCTTTTCCTATCACTCAAGTCTTGAAGTCCCAGCAACATCCCTTGATAGAACAAATGTACTCTTAAGCAGTCTTCTAGGATCAATTCCACTCCTCTTTGGTGAATTCTGAGGTGATTTATGAGTCAATGTGGGAATCACTGGTTCCTCCACAGATGGGGAGGTGCCTGATTTAGTTTCTGAGTTGAGCGTTCCTTCCCCCATTTACACAGAGTTTTTGGATTCTTCTGATGCATAGACCTAAGGTTCTCAGTACCATCCCAATTGTTCCTTCTTTATAAAACCCAAAGGCATTTCTGCTTTACAAAAAAACAATGAGAACAAGATAAAATTCATTTTAGTGCAAAGTAGTCAAAGTGTTCATAGTGATACTGGCCCAGGACAGGTCATTCAATGTGTTAACAGCCAAGAAGTTGAAGCAGAGGCGAAATCAGGATTAACAAGAATGCTGAAGAGTACCTGCAGGAAGGTACGTACATAGAACATAGAAATCTACAGAACATTACAGGTCCTTTGGCCCACAATGTTGTGCTGACCATGTAACCTACTCTAGAAACTGCCTAGAATATCCCTACCGCATAGCCCTCTATTTTTCTAAGCTTATACATAGCTCGTATGATCACAGATAAAACAGGTAAATGAAGCCTGAGATGCATAAAGCTTCTAACCTCAACTGCTAGGCCATTGTTTGTTGTAGAATTGGCCCCACATCTTCATACCCTCACCCGTATAGAAACAGATGAGCAATGTGGTGTTTCACAAGGGATAGAGGTTTCAGTCATATGTTGTGCAGTGGGTAATGGTGTGTGTACTGGAGAAAATCATTGGGACTTCAGAGAAATGATGCAAGTGTGGAACAGATTATTTCAAAACCACTTTTTATAATACTTTTTACATTGTAAATACATGCTGGTGTTTATAGATATACATTTTATTCCATATTTGTACCTTAACTTCTGACTTTATTTTTATATAATTCTTTATTCTTTCTAACTGTTCCATATAGTTGTGAATTGTTGCATGTCGTGCCCTGACCAACACACCACAGCAAATCCCTAAAACATGTAAATGCATATCCTTGATCCTTGATCCTTTGGTTTATCATGGTATGGGCATCTGGCGGAGTTAAAATTTATTGCTCAGTCCTCAACGGCCTTAGACAGGTGGTGGTGAATTCCCTTCATGAACCGCTTGGTTGTTTCTGGTGAACGTCCTCCCACGGAGCTATAGGAATAGAGAGTTTGATCATTTAGATACCCTGCAATGGTGAAGGAAGGGTGACATGCTTCCAAGGCAGGATGGTGCGTGGTTTGAAGGGGAACCTGCAGGTGGTGATGCACCCATGGTTCTGTTGTCTTTGTCCTTGATGATAGAGGTCACAAGTTTGGGAGAAGGTGACTTCTTTGAATGTGGGGAAGCTGGAATGCATCATCCACTTGGTAGTTCTTTGAAAATTTAAGTTGTAAGTGCTTTATCTTTTCTACTCACATTGTGGACCTTAGCTTCATTATTATAAGGATACACTGGATGCCTCCTTCCCCCTTTAACCCCCTAAATAGTCATCGCTACCAGATATACGGTCATACTAGATATAAGTAAATTCGGGGCTATGATTTGTGCAGTGGATGATGGGATCACTTAATGGAAACACAAGTGAATGCAAATACTGGTGTCTGAAGCAACAATGTAGTAGTAGTGAGTGATCACTCGAGTATGATGTTCTGCAAAGGGGCTGTCTGTTGGTGGCTGTAGAGGCCAATCCAGGATCCACATAACCAGGGTATTAGGGCGGATTCCCTAAATGCAGACGCTGGAGGAATTCAGCAGATCAGGCAACATCTGTGGAAGGAAATGAACTGTTGATGTTTTATATCTGGACTGATACAGTAGAGTGTCAGGATGCTGGAGCAGGTATCCAATCGCAGACCCAGTACTGTGCACACAGTGATATTAATGGAGTAACAAATCCCAAGGTGCAAACAAAGCTGGCATCAAAGCTCAGGCAGAGATCAAAACATCCAGAGGAATCCAAAAACCAGAATTGGGAAACAGGCAGAGTCGATATTTTGGCAAACAGAGTACAGATTCTAATGCTGTAAAGGCTCAGCAAAATTCACTGGCACAATCTGGCAACAAACCAGTGTTTCGTTTAAAAGTGGAGTTTTACTTTCTGTTTTAAGTCAAAGGTTATTGCCGGTAGTTTTGCTACAATACTGCCAGTTAAAGTAATCGGAGAGTGAAGATTCATCGAGGTTCGGGAAGCTGAAAGATTGAAGAAAGTTGATGTCGGCTGTGAAGCAGGTTCGACCTTTGTTTAATCTTCGCACAAGGAATTAGTAACCTGCGTCCGTATTAACTCCTGCTTTGCTAAAAAAGAGCAGAAAGAGTTGGATGCAGAGTTTCGCCAAGGAAAGGTCAGTGCCTTTAAGCCGTTTTATTTCCTTCAATCGTAAATCCCTTGGCAAAACATACTTCAGCTGGGATCAGCAGTAACATCGTGAAAGAGGATTTAATTCAAGGCAAGCCTCTCCTTTAATTGACTGAAAATAATTTTGGACTTTTTGCAATACTACTTTAAAGAACTGTTTTCGCATTCCCGCTTTAAGAACTGTTTGAGCTGCTGTATTGCAGCTGACTTCCGGTTAAGTTAGTCATTTGTTTACTTTTGGGGGCTTTTTTTAGCAGTGTTTAATAAATGTTTTATTTGTTATAAAAAAAAACCTGTCTCGATTATATATTCATTGTTGCTGGATCATAACGCCGGTGAAAGCACAGGACTGAAATAGATTGAGCAATAAACAGAGAGGCGGATGATAGGTGGAGCACAATGAGACACAGGTGGCAGCAATACAGGTAATAATGAGAAGCAGGTGAGAGACGGAGTACTCGGTGATACAGGGGCCGGAGTAGGGATGGGAGCACTTGGCAATACAAAACCACAGACTGACAGCTAGGGGGAAACACACAAAAAGAGTTCAACTGGAGGTACTGACATAGAGGGGAGATCTTGTTTTTTTTAAAAAATGTTACTTTAGTTAGAGATACATCACAGAACAGGCCCTTCCGCGCCAGCCAGCAATCGTAGCCTAATCACAGGAAAAACTCACAATGGCCAATTAACTTATTAACAGGTTCGTCTTTGGACTGTGGGAGGAAACTGGAGCACCTGGAGGAAACCCACGTAGTCATGGGGAGAACGTACAAACACCTTGCGGAAGGCACTGCGATTGAGCTCTGAATTCTGCCACCTCGAGTTAGATAGATAGATAGATAGATACTTTATTCATCCCCATGGGGAAATTCGTAATAGTGTTCTGCTAACTGCTGCGCTACCGTGGCACCAGGTTAAAGAAATGAGGGGAGAGAGTGAGGCAAGAGATGACAAACGATTGGTTGATCCAGGTGAGGAGGAGTGATTGGCAAATATAGGAGGGAAGAGTGGAAATTGCGACAGAGGCTGGGAAGTGATAGGTGGAGGCGACAAGAAGGCTGCAGATGGTGGAATCTAATAGGAAAGGAAAGGTGGAGTATGAAACCAGATGAGGGAGATATGGTGGGAACAGTGGTGAGGGGAGGAGGAAGAATGAGGGTAGAGGGAGGGGATGTGTTTAGGAGAAACTGGGTAGATCAGGAGGAGAGAGAAATGGGCCAGAGGGGGAGCAAGTTGGAGAAATTGGCGAATTCAGTATTCTTGCTGTCAAGTTACCTGATGACCAAGGCAGAAAATGAGGTGCTATTCCTCTAGCTCACACTTAGTCTCAACCTGGCAGTGGAAGAGGCCAAGGACCAGCAGGTTGCCATGGCAGTGAGGAGCAGAACTAGAGTGGCTATTGGGTGCTGCTTTCGGTGTCCAGCATGAACAGCGTCCTGTGTTGCAGTCCTGTCAGAAGCACGTCTCATCTTTATGTTCTCCAGGTACTGTCTGAGCATGTCCCTCTGCACTTCTCACCGGCCAGCAGGGAGGGTGATAACGAGCTCAAGTTTGGTTGTAATGGCGGAGTGAGAGGCTGGCCACAGATTACGAATGACTGAATAGTGGTGGAATATGATTTGCTTCTCAATTCCAGCCACACCTCCCCATGAATTCCCCACTCCAAGGACAAACCCAGGTTTGTTCTGACCATGAATAGGAATTTAAAGTGGAGGGTTATATGGGAGGCAGAGTTTAAGGGTCGGCACTACATTGTGGGCTGAAGGGCCTGTACTGTGCTGTATTGTTCTATGTTCTATGACACCATGTGAAGGCCAGGTTTAGACTCCACAAGGATTCTGCAGTGAGGATGTGCACCTGCAACCGGTAGATTTGTGGGAATCAGTACAACTAAGTTTAGCCCTGATGGTGGTCCATCCCCTCTTGCCACAGACAACTTTCCCGCCGCATCTCGGCCAGTTCAGAGAATGGTCATAGCAAGAAGACACCCTCGATGATAGTCATTCAAGTACCCCAGTCCAGAGTGCTGAATACTCTGGGTGCATTTTACAAACGTTGTTCATCAGAGAATGTTGGTGGAAGGTGTTAGGACGAGGTTTCCTTGTCCACGACACTTCATGGAGTCTTGAGCCAATACTGGAGAGGCCCAAGGCCATTCCCTGTCTGATCAGGGAGAGAAGGCCAGGAAGTCTGATAGGAGATGCTGCTGATGATCTGCGAAGTGGGGACTGAAAGCATGACCAGGTAAGGCTGTTGGATCAGAATCAGCCTCAGAGTCATTTCCTGACCAGTCAGAGCATCAAAGGATATGGCAAGAAGGCAGGTGTATGAGTTTGAGTGGGATCTGGTATCAGCCATGATGGAATGGCAGAGCAGACTCAATGGGCTGAATGGCCTAATTTTGCTCCTGAGTCTTACGGTCTAAATCAGAATCATGTTTATTATCACTGACAGACGTCATGAAATTTGTTGTTTTGTGGCAGCAGTACAGTGCAAGATATAAAAAATCACTCTAAGATCCATATATGCCACAAAGTTGCCGCACGAGTTGACAGGATGGTTAAGAAGGCGTATGGTGTGTTGGCCTTCCTTAGTAAGGGGAGTGAGTTCAAGAGCTGCAAGATAAAAGCCTCGTTAGACCACACTTGGAGTAATATGTTCAGTTCTGGTTGCCTCCTTACAGGAAGGATGTGGACGAGTGTGCAGAGGAGATTTACCAGGGTGCTGCCTGCATTAGACACATGTCACATCAGGAAAGGTTGAGTGAACTAGGGCTTTTCTTTTTGCAGAGTAGGAAAGTGAGAGGTAACTTGATAAGCATGTACAAGATGATGAGAGGCATTGATAGAGTGGATAACTAGAGACTTTTTCCATGGCTGAAACGGCTAATACGAGGGGGCGTAATTTAAGATGTTTGGAGGGAAGTATGGGGGAGGATGTCAGAAGCTGAGTGGTGGGTGCATGGAACATGCTGCCAGGGTGGTGGTAGATACAGATGCAAAGGGCTGAGGAAGAAGGAATTTGATAGGAGAGGAGATTAGACCTTGGAAGAAAGGGAAGGTGGTGGGGCAATAAAGGGAGGTGATGAGCAGGTGAAGTGAAGAGGTGAGCGGGGAGCCAATTTGGGGAAAAGAAGAAGGGAAAATGGGGAGGGGAGCAGAACAGACCTCCGGGTTGAATATGTTCCATCTACCTTCTTGTGTAAGCCAGTTCTGAATCCATGCAGCCAAATTTCCATAGATCCAAATACTTTCTGAATAAGCCTTTCATGGAAAACTTTATTGAATGTCTTACTGAATTCCATATACACCATATTCAGTGCTCTACTTTCATCAGTTTGTTTTGTCACATCCTTGAATTCAATCAGGCTAGTGAAGGGCAGGTCATGCCTCTCACAAAGCCATGCTAACTATACCTAAACAGATCATGCGTGTCCACTTTGGGACGACAAACCAGGGTAGTACTTGGACATGTACGGCAGAGCACTGAGAAATGCAGTAAAACAGAGGGATCTGAGTAAAACTGATCCAAAATTCCTTGAAAGCAGTGTCACAGGGAAATAGGGTTGTAAAGAGAGCTTTTGGCACATTGACTTTTATAAACCAAAAGTACTGAGTAGAGGAGTTGGAATGTTATGTTGAAGTTGTATAAGATGCTGGTGAGGTCAGGACCAGATATCGATAAGTTTGCAGCAGTGCAGAGAAAACTTACAAAAATGTTGCCGAAACTTGGGAATCTGGGGCGTAGGAAAAGGTTTAATAGGTGAGGACTTTATTCCCTGGAAGTTAGGAGAAAGAGGGGAGATTTGATAGAGGTATACAAAATCATGAAGGGTATAGATAGGGAAAATGAGGTTGGTGAGACTAGTGTTAGAGTTCGTTGGTTAAGGGTGAAAAGTGAACTATTTAAGGGGAATTTCTTCGCTCAGAGGGTGGTGCGAGTGTGGAACGAGCTGCCAGCAGAATGTGTGAATGCGGGTTCGATTTCAACACTTAAGTGGAATTTGTTTCAGTAAATTGATGGAAGAAGTATGGGGTCCAGGTGCAGGTTGATGGAACTAGGCAAAATAATAGTTTGGCACAGTCTAGATGGATCAAAAGGCCTGTTTCTATGCTTGGAGTGCTCCATGACTCTACGTTTTTATACTCCCCATTTAGGATCCTGACCTTGTGTGGTAGTGAAATAAAGATAGGGAGAGCAGTGAATCAAATTGCTGTAACAGACAAAAACTTAGTGTTAGCCTCAAAGCAGCAGGATAGCAGTAGAGCACCATCTAGTGGTGATAAAGACTTCCATCAACTCCGGTATCTCAGTGAAAGTTTTCGACTAAACTGGTGCTACATATGGTATTGATCCACAAACACCTACCAAGCCAATCCATCTCCCTGGGTCCCGTATGCTAGCTCTGTGAGTTCTCAGAGTACTCACGCAATGCTTCCTTTGGATACCAATGACCTTGAAAGGAAAATCTTATAAAAAGTAGAGGGTATGGCCCAGTTCATCACAGGTAAGCCCTCCCCACCACTGAGCACATCCACAGCGAGCGTTGCCACAGGAAAAAAGCACCCATCATCCACACCCCTAGGTCTTGTTCTCTTCTTACTGCTACCACCAGGAAGAAGGGTACAGGAGCTTCAGGACTCAGATCACCAGGTTCAGGAATGGCTATTCCTTGTTTTGTATTCAAGTCCTCTGGAAATGAATGCTAACATCACATTTGCCTTCCTTACCACTGACTCAGCCTGAAAATTAACCTTTAGGGAATCCTGCACAAGGACTCCCAAGTTCCTTTGCATCTCTGGTTTTTAAATTTTCTCGCCATTTAGAAGAAGGTCTATGTCTTTATTCCTTCTATCAAAGTGCATGACCATACACCTTCCTACCCTGTATTCTATCTGTCACTTCAGTGCCCATTCTGATAACCTGTCAAGTTCTTCTGCAGACTCCCTGCTTCCTTAACACTACCTGCCCCTCCACCTATCTTTGTATTGTCCACAAAGCCATCAAATGTCATTGAAATCATGGAGGTACAACGTAAAAAGAGCGGTCCCAACAATAACCTCTGCGGATCACCACTGGTCACTGGCAGCCAACCAGGAAAGGCCCTCTTTATTCACACACTTGGCCTCCTGCTAGTCAGCCAATTTTCTATTCAAGTTAGTATCTTTCCTGTAATACCATGGCTCTTAACTTATTCAGCAGCCTCATGTGTGTCACCTTGTTAAAGGCCTTCTGAAAATCCATGCAGACAACATCCACTGACTCTCCTTTGTCTATCCTGCCTGTTATTTCCCAAAAGAATTCCAACATATTTATCAGGCAAGATTTCCCCTTAAGGAAACCATGCTGACTTTGGCCTGTTTTATCATGTGCTTCCAAGAACCCTGAAATCTCATCTTTAATAATGGACTCCAACATCTTTCCAACCACTGAGGCCTATATTTTCCTTTCTTTTGCCTCCCTCTCTTCTTAAATATTGAGTGACATTTACAATTTTACAGTCCTCTGGAACCATTCAATAATCTAGAGATTATTGAAAGATCACGACTAGTGCCTCCACAATCTCTTCAGCTATCTCTTTTGGAACCCTGGGGTGTAGTCAATAGACAATAGACAATAGGTGCAGGAGTAGGCCATTCGGCCCTTCTAGCCAGCACCGCCATTCACTGTGATCATGGCTGATCATACACAATCAGTACCCCGTTCCTGCCCTCTTCCCATATCCCTTGACTCCGCTATCTATAAGAGCTCTATCTAACTCTCTCTTGAATGCATCCAGAGACTTGGCCTCCACTGCCTTCTGGGGCAGAGCATTCCACATATCCACCACTCTCTGGGTGAAAAGGTTTTTCCGCATCTCTGTTCTAAATGACCTACCCCTTATTCTTAAACTGTGGCCTCTAGTTCTGGACTCACCCATCAGCGGGAACATGCTTCCTGCCTCCAGTGTGTCCAATTCCTTAATAATCTTATATGTTTCAATCAGATCCCCTCTCATCCTTCTAAATTCCAGTGTATACAAGCCCAGACGCTCCAATCTTTCAACATATGACAGTCCTGCCATTCCGGGAATTAACCTTGTGAACCTACGCTGCACTCCCTCAAAGGCAAGAATGTCCTTCCTCAAATTTGGAGACCAAAACTGCACACAATACTCCAGGTGGGGTCTCACCAGGGCCCTGTACAGCTGCAGAAGGACCTCTTTACTCCTGTACTCAATTCCTCTTGTTATAAAGGCCAGCATGCCATTAGCTTTCTTCACTGCCTAGTCCATCTGGTCCAGGTGACTTATCTGCCTTCAGAACTTTCAGCTTCCCAAGCACCATTTCCTTCATAATAGCAACTACACTCAATTCTGCCCCCTGACTCTCTCAAATTTCTGGCATACTTCGGGTGTCTTCCACAGTGAAGACTATTGCAAAATACTTATGAACTGCCATTTCTTTGTGCCTGTTAGTAACTGTCTGGCATCATTTTTCAGTAGTCCGATATCTACTTTTGCCTCTCTTTTACTCTTTATATATCTCTTTTGGTATCCTCTTTTACAGTATTGGCTAACTTACTTTCATATTTCATCTTTTCTCTCCTTATGGCTTTTGTGGTTGACTTCTCTTAGTTTTTAAAAGCTTCCCAATCTTCTAACTTCCCACTAATTTTTGCTATATTGCATACCCATTCATTTGCTTTTATTCTGTCTTTAACTTCCCTTGTCAGCCATAGTTGCCTCATCCTGCCTTTAAAATGCTTCTTTTTCTCTGGGATGTAGCTACCTTGCACCTTCCACATTGCTGCCAGAAACTCCAGACACTGCTGCTCTACCATCACCCCTGCTAATGTTCCCTTCCAATCAACTTTAGCACCTTCTGTCTCTGTAGTTCCCTTTACTCCAGTGTAATACTGATACATGCGACTTTATCTTCTTCCTCTCAAATTGCAGGGTGAATTTTATCTTATTATGATCATTGTATCCTTAGGGTTCCTTTACCTTAAGCTCCCTAATCAAATCAGGTTCACTACACAACACCCAATCAAGAATTGTCTTTTTCCTTGTGAGCTCAACCACAAGCTGCTCTAAAAAACCCATTTTATAGGCCTCCTGCAATCTCCCTCTCCTGGAATCCAGCACCAATGTAATTTCCCCCCTCTATCTGCATATTGAAATCCCCCATGATTAGCATAACACTGCCCTCTTTAGACACCTTTTCTATCTCCCATTGTAATTTGGCCCCTCCCCCTCACATCCAGGCTACTTAATCATTTGGATTTCAATAATAAGTAATATATTTTATACCTTGCAGTTATTTTTTCCTGCTTTAACCATTAAGGTGATTGAATTGATAGTACAGAGGATTACATTGCAGTTAACATACCAGAAATTCCAATATTGCCTCAAAGTGAACGGTAAATTAACAGCATTTGTATAACAGCACAGATCTGTTATATATAATTTGTATATAATTAGATTGACTAGATCTATGATGTTGCAATGAGGAAGTTGATGTCATTGTGAGCATGTTACTTTGGCACTAGAATGTGTGGTGGTGACCCTTGTGGGCTGCCCCCAGCTCATCCTTGAGTGTGCTGGTCATTAATGATTTCTCTGTATGTTTCCATGTAAACGTGGTAAATCGATATGAATCTGACGTAAATAGTGCGGTTGAAACTGTGGGCAAGGATTTTCGAGAAGCATTTTATAAGGTAACACAGAGTAGATTGTTTGCAGCATTGTAACTCTTGGGATTAAATCCAGAGGGGCAGAATGAATCTGAAATTGGCCAAGTACCAAGGCCAGAGAGTAATGATGAACAGTCGTTTCTCAGACTGGAGAGAAAATACAGTCTTTGATTAAAGTTCATAGTGGCACTACTGCACTCTTTGATGTATATTAGCAGTCCCCTGTTGGAGCACAGTGGGCATAATTGACAAAAATTTGCAAATCATTTTGAAAGTAGTTTGGAAGATTGTTGCAGACCTCAACAAAACAAGAACCACTGGAAACATAAGGGGTAGCAAAGCAGATTTAATAGGCTGTCAATACCCATTTACAACACCATATTCTGCATTCTGTTTAACTTTTACTCTCTCAATGTAGTTATGTACAGCATGATCGTTAGGTGTGGCATTCAAAATAAAAGCTTTTCTCTGTATCTTCATACATGCGCCAACAATAAACCGATTTCTATTCTGATACCAATACAATAATCCCATTTATTCTCCCCACATTGGTCTCATGGATGTGTTGTTGTTGTTGGTCCTTCGGAGTCGAAGACGACCACGACTTCTGTTGAAGTCGTGACTTGCGCTTGACTTGGATTAAAGTGAAGGAGAGTTGCGCAAATCGTCAGCCTCACTCTCTCGTCCCGACCTGTCAGTATCCAGTTGCAAGACGGAGTCGAGATGGCTGGAGATAAGTCGGGATGCAGTGGATGGCCAGCAGTGTCCTACGCGTCTCACTGTGCCCTGATTGTGCTCCACAACGCCTTGCTGGGTCCGCCTTTCTACTCGTTGGACCGCCAAGTGGTGGTCTCCTCTGCGTAGTCCACCGAATTCAGTCTTCACATGGATGTAATCGGGTGGTGTTGGCTTGTTGGGTTGGAAGGGGTTTGTTACCCTGCTGTAGGTTCAACTAAAAAATAAATAGATTGTATCTCTCTTCTACACACCAGGGGCAACTTACAGAGGTTAATTAACCTGCCAACACACACATCTTGGGGATGTGGGAGGAAACTTCGGGTAAGATGGCAGCAGCCTCAGGTGCAGTGGCTTCTACAGGGCCAACCAAAGGTGTTATTGTCTTTTTAAAATGTATTTGTTATGATTGCAAGACAATGCTGGACATAAAGAACATGGAGTCCTGCAAGTCGATCCCATTCACTGGGTTGCTCGTTGGTGGAGAAACTGAGGGAGCCAGACGATGCAAATTGTGCTGCTGCCTGCAATACAGAGGTTTTGGAGTACAAAAATGGTGTGCAGTCTAATAGCGAGTAATTGTCTTAGTCACTTTCCTTGTGATCGCAAGACCCTGTTAATATTTGTAATGTGGAATGCTGCAAGTCCGATTCTCTGCTTTATTTGTGAATGGCAGGGGAGCTGCTCGGCCTTGGTTGTAGCAAGCTCGAAACCTCAAACCACGGTGTTACCTGTTTGCAGCCACCCAGGAGAGAGGCATTGGAGTCAGTGTGCTCCACTGGGGGTGGTGTGGGGTGGCATCCATGCTGGAGTCAGTGCTGCCCTCCAGTGTTTGCTTGGCAGAAGACAAGACATATTGTGTTCGACTGCAATCTGCAAAGGTGCCTGAAAAAGACTAGCGATATCATGAAGGATCCCGCTCACCCCATGCATGGACTGTTCATTCCATTCCCATTAGGGAAGATTAAGCTGCATCCATAGCAGGACCACCAGACTCATAAACAGTTACTTCCCCCCCAGGTTGTCAGGCTGATCAACACCTCCACCCACCAACCCACCTCACCACCAATAATTTATCATTTTCTGTCAGAGTCACCTTATGTACAGATAGTTCTGCACCTAATGTCATATTATGCACATACAATCCATCTATGTACTTGTGTATCTATATTTCTTGTGTTTTTATTGTGTTCTTTTTTAATATTGCAGAGTTACAATTATTTGGAACAGAGAGTGATTTTCTAAATCTGACAGTAGGAATAGATGTTGGAAATTGTGAGGACGGAGTGCCACAGGAGTGGTGTAGGACACGTAGCAGAGAAGGAGAGCCAGGGGCGGGGGTGGCATGGGTGCAGACACACCCAGCCCTGAGATGTCATTTGACTCCAAACAATTGGTTTATTGATCATTACAGAATGTCTCTCTAGTGCTTCCCACTCCCTCCCCTCTCCCTTCCCCTTTTCCAAACCATGAATCCCCTTTCCCATTCTCAGTCCACAATAGAGAACCATATCAGAATCAGATTCATTATCACCCACATATGTCATGAAATTTGTTATTTTTTGTGGCAGCAGTACAGTACAATGCATAAAATTACTGCAGTATTGTGCAAAAGACTTAGGCACCCAAGTTTTATATATATATAGTGTGTGTGTGTGTGTGTGTGTGTGTGTGTGTGTGTGTGTGTGTGTGTGTGTGTGTGTGTGTGTGTGTGTGTGTGTGTGTGTGTGTGTGTGTGTGTGTGTGTGTGTGTGTGTGTGTGTGTGTGTGTGTGTGTGTGTGTGTGTGTGTTTACCTAAGACTTTTGTAGAGTACTGTACTTGCATTCTGCAAGGATTTGGGCTTGCGTCTCATCTATCTACACAGTTTGCAGTTGTAAATTAGATGAAAGGAACAATTACATTACGTCCAGGTTTGCTGCTGATATGAAATGGGGAGGTGTAGTGTAGAAGATGGTGAGGATCCGAGAAGGTTGCATACAAGTATAGATAGATATGTAAGTAGCCAAGAAGATGGCAGATGGTGCATAGTGTGCAGTAAGGTGAGGTTACTCACTTTGGAAAGAATTGTTTTCTTAGATGTGGAACATGTATTAAATACCTTTTAAAGCCTTAGCCATAAAGCTGAGACTTTATAAGACATCAGTCAAACCACACTTGGAGTATTGTGAGCAGTTTTGGGCCCCTTATCTAAGAAAGGATGCACTGGCATTGGAGAGGGTCCATAGGAGGTTTATGAGAATGATCCTGGGAATGAAAGGGTTAACATACCAGGAGTGTTTGATGTCTCTGGGCCTGTACTCGCTGGAGTTTAGAAAAATTGGGCAGGAGGGGAGATCTCATTGAAACCTATTGACTATTGATGGGCCTAGATAGAGTGGACGTGGAGAAGATGTTTCCTGAAGTGGGGGAATCTAAGACCAGAGGGCACAAATTCAGAATACAAGTACTTCCCTTTAGAACAGAGCTGAGGAGGATTTTTTTTTAGTCAGAGTGTGGTGAATCTGTGGAATTCATTTCCAAAGATGGTAGTGGAGGTCAAGTCATTGTGTATATTTAAAATGGAGGTTGATAGGTTCTTGTTTAGTGTGGGTGCTTAAGGTTATGGGGAGAAGGCAGGAGAACGGAGTTGAGAGGGATAATCAATCAACCATGATCGAATGGCAGAACAGACTCAAAAGGTTGATTGGCCAAATTCTATTCCTATGTCTCATGGTATTCAATGTTGGTGTTGGAGAAACCACAGTTTAAACAGTAACTAAGTAACTGCACATCAAGTCAAGTCAAGTCACTTTTTATTGTCATTTCGACTATGACTGCTGGTACACTACTCTGTAAAAATGAGACAACGTTTTTCAGGACCATGGTTCTACATGAACAATTCAAAAACTACGCTGAACTACGTAAAACAACACAAAAACTACACTAGACTACAGACCTACCCAGGACTGCATAAAGTGCACAAAACAGTGCAGGCATTAAATAAATAATAAATAAGACAATAGGCACAGTAGAGGGCAGTAAGTTGGTGTCAGTCCAGGCTCTGGGTATTGAGGAGTCTGATGGCCTGGGGGAAGAAACTGTTACATAGTCTGGTTGTGAGAGCCCGAATGCTTTGGTGCCTTTTCCCAGACGGCAGGAGGGAAAAGAGTTTGTATGAGGGTGCGTGGGGTCCTTCATAATGCTGTTTGCTTTGCGGATGCAGCGTGTCGTGTATACTATAGGTTTGGAATACTTCAAGGAGAAGCTATGAGATCTTACATCTGATAAGAAATGTGCCAAGGTTCTTCTTAGGGAACAGATTGAACATGAATACTGAAAAGGAAGAGATCAGAATCTGTGGATTTAAATGGAAGTTCTATGGGAGATGCTCCAGAAATATTGGTTGGGTCAGGCAGGTATCATCAGCTGTAGACCTGTTCCAGTGGAAGCACATTTCAGTGTGTTATTGTTGTCTGGGGGACAGGAATTAATGAATGGATTCTGGAAGCATTTCATGACGTAAATGTCAGAGCCAACTGGGTGGTAGTCAATGGTTCAATAGTTCCAGATTAGAAAATGTATGCAGTATACAACCTGAAATTCTTACTCTCCACAGACATCCACAAACAGAAGAAAACCCCAAAGAATGAGTGATAGGAAAACACTCGAACCCAAAGCCCCCCTTCCCCTCCCATGCACAAGCAGATGCAAAGCATCAACCCCCACCCTTCCCCACCACCCACTTATTCCAGCAAAAAGCATGAGCCTCCCCATCACCCACCATGCAAGCAATGGCAAAGCCCCCAAAGAGATCCAGATCGAGAGTCCATCAAAAACTACTGTTCACCCAACAGTTCGACATGCTACAGGCTCTCACTCTCACTGGCAAGGGAGAGGGAGGTATCACTCCTGTCACAGCGAGAGGGGAAACCAACAGCTCGCTGTTTCAATTTTACGATCCGCAGTGCCACTTTTATTTCGACTCATTAAGGCATGTTACTCTTTTTTTTTAGGTACTGGGATGATAGTTGAGGCAGGTATATCCCTTGGGGATTTATTAACCTTAAATCCTGCCAGTTCCCTTAACACTATTACTCTATTTGTACTGACTGATGAAGGCCAGTATGCCAAACACACTGTCAACCTGTAATGCTAATTTCAATGATCTATGTACTCATACTCCTAAATCTGTCTATTCCACAACATTCCACATTGACCGATCATTCACTGTGTAAGTCCTGTTGTGGTTTGACTTCCCAAAACTTCACACTTATCTGAACTGAAAGCCAATTGCCAATTTTCAGCCCACTTCATCCCTAGCTAATCAAGGACCCCTGCAAGTTTTGATAATCGTCTTCACTGTTGACAATGCCACCTATTGTAATATCATCCACAAAGTTACTAACTCTGCTTTATACATTTGTATTCAAATTGTTTATGTAAATAACAAACAACAAGTGTGTCAGCGCTGAAGCCTGTGACTCACCACCTGTCACAGACCTCCAGTCTAAGAAACAACCTCTCCTGACCGGAGCTGCAGTATCTCATTAGCCATGGTTCCCAAAGCTTGCCAGCTTTGCCCTTCACCCTAGCAGAAACATACTGTTTCTGAACTTTTAAAAACCTCACACTTGCCAGTCATCATCCCTTTAACAGCAAATAGACTCACCCAATCAATGTCAGCATGATCCCACCTAAAGTCTCCAGAGCTGGCCCATCCTGTTAAGGACCTTAATCTGTGGACTTGACCTACACTTTCCTCCCTGAGTATTTAAAAACTAATGGAATTATGGTCATTGGACACTCAGTACTTTGCTACTGACACATTGGTCATTTGACCTACCTCATTTTCGCAGAGGAAGTTCAATGTTAAGCCTTCTCCAGCAGGGCCCTCTGTATATTGATTGCACACTCTACCCCATCCAAGCCCTTTGTACTATGGGTATTCCAGGCAACATTTGGAAGGGTAATAACTCCCACTTATACCACGCTATCATTTTTACAGTTATCTGCAATCTCTCTATGCACCTGCTCCTTTAATCCACACTGACATTTGGGTGGCCTACATAGTCAAGTGACTATACCCTTCTTGCTTCTAAGTTTTACCCATATAGCCTCACTGGATGGTGAGGCCTATCCTCACAGAGCTTGGTCCCCCACCCCAACGTCCCCCACACCTGGTCACGGAGTCATTGGCTGGTTCCGAGATCAGAGTTCCATGTGGGCATGAGGGACAAGGGACAGTGATTGCCAGGGTACGTGAATTGGCAATGCCGGAGTTCCGGGTCCTCACTCATCGTCACTGGGAGGGTCGATACCGAAGATCGAAGCCAGAATTCCTGAAGGCAAGGCCATATGGCTGGAGCCCCGAGACGGCAAGCTTGCGAGTCACCGGGGGAGTCAAAGCCCAATGTCTGTGAGCCCAAGTCCGCTGGAGGCTGGGGACCGAAGGTGGCAGGTTCTGGGATTGGAAGACTGTGTGTGTGAGTGGGCGGATGCGTGGGAGGGAGGAACGGGGTTTGTTTTGCTGTTGATCTTGCTCATTGTGTTCTGTGTTGCTCTGCAAAGCTTTGCATGGGGACCAGTTGGCCCCGGGAACGTGGGGCAACACTTACGGGCTACCCACGCTCGTCCTTAGGTGCGTTGGTTGCTACTGCAAATGATTCATTTCACCGTATTTTTAAACGCACCCATGATAAATAATTGGAATATAAATATGAATCCTCCTTAATCATTGTTGTTACATCTTCTCTCATCAAAAAGGCAGCTCCTGCAGCATTAGTATCCAGATACATTAAGTTGCCAGTCCCGCCCCTCCCTCAGCATGTTTCTGTTATGACTATGATATATCACTTCGCAGGCCCTGAGTTCATCCGCCTAACCCATTCAGCCTCCTACACTGAAATAAACGCTGTTTACAGCAGCAATAATTTTCTCTTCCTTTACTGAGAACCTAAACCACACTTGCTCTTATTGGCTATAGTATTTTCTTCTGACTTCTTACTCGTGTCTCTAGTGCTCAGGGTCTCATCACCCTGCTAATGCAGTTTAAACTCTCCCAAGTAGCACTAGTTGGGAGTAGACTCTCACATGGTGGATTGGATAGTGGACTACTTGACAGATAGACCTCAGTATGTGCGGTTGGGAGACTGTAGGTCTGACACGGTGGTCAGCAGCACAGGAGCGCCACAGGGAACCGTACTCTCTCCGGTCCTGTTCACCCTGTACACATCTGACTTCCAATATAACTCGGAGTCCTGCCATGTGCAGAAGTTCGCTGATGACACGGCCATAGTGGGGTGTGTCAGGAATGGACAGGAGGAGGAGTATAGGAAACTGATACAGGACTTTGTGATATGGTGCAACTCAAACTACCTGCGTCTCAATGTCACCAAGACCAAGGAGATGGTGGTGGACTTTAGGAGATCTAGGCCTCATATGGAGCCAGTGATCATTAATGGAGAATGTGTGGAGCAGGTTAAGACCTACAAGTATCTGGGAGTACAGTTGGACGAGAAGCTAGACTGGACTGCCAACACAGATGCCTTGTGCAGGAAGGCACAGAGTCGACTGTACTTCCTTAGAAGGTTGGCGTCATTCAATGTCTGCAGTGAGATGCTGAAGATGTTCTATAGGTCAGTTGTTGAGAGCGCCCTCTTCTTTGTGGTGGCGTGTTGGGGAGGAAGCATTAAGAAGAAGGACGCCTCACGTCTTAATAAGCTGATAAGGAAGGCGGGCTCTGTCGTGGGCAAAGTACTGGAGAGTTTAACATCGGTAGCTGAGCGAAGGGCGCTGAGTAGGCTACGGTCAATTATGGAAAACCCTGAACATCCTCTACATAGCACCATCCAGAGACAGAGAAGCAGTTTCAGCGACAGGTTACTGTCGATGCAATGCTCCTCAGACAGGATGAAGAGGTCAATACTCCTCAATGCCATTAGGCTTTACAATTCAACTGCCAGGACTTAAGAACTTTTTTTAAAGCTATTATTAATGCTTTTTGAGTTAGTGATTTAGATGCATATCATATTATTACTGAGTTAAGTATTGTATGTAATGAGTTTTTGCTACAACAAGTGTATGGGACATTGGAAAAATGTTGAATTTCCCCATGGGGATGAATAAAGTATCTATCTATCTAAAGTATCTATCTATCTAGTAGACCTCCCAGCCAGGATATTAGTCCCCCTCCTGTTCAGGTGCAACCTATCCCTCTCATACAGTTCACCCTTACCCGAGATGAGATCATAGTCTGTGTCTGTGACCCTGCCCCGTGTTTTCATTTCTGCCTCAGCAGCATGTAGCACTACCCTTGAGGTCCTACTTTTTAACTTCTTTCCAAACATCCTATACTCACTCTGCTGGACCTCATCCCAGTTCCAACCTATGTCATTTATACCAATCTACCACACTTATGGCTGTGCACCCTCCTCCCTCGAATATGTTCTGCAACTACGCTGACCCTGGTACCTGGGGGGTGCGGGCAACACACTTCCCTGGGATCTCCTCTGCATCCACAGAATCTCCTGTCAATCCCCCTCAATATCCAGCCCAGTTCATCACAGTCGAAGCCATCCCCACTATTGAACACATGAAGGGTTTCGGCCCGAAACGTCGTCACTACCTCCTCCCATAGATGCTGTCTGCCCTGCTGAGTTCTGCCAGCATTTTGTGTTTTTACATTGACAAAGAGTGCTGCCAAAAGAGGGCAACATCACCATCCAGGCCATGTGCTCGTCTCTCTCCTACCATCAGGCAGGAAGTACAGGAGCAGGAGAGGTCCCACATCACCAGGTTCAGGAACTATCATTACCCTACCATCAGGCTCCTGAACCAGAATGGATAACTTCACTCACCTCAACGCTGAAATGACTCCACAACTTACAAACTCACTTTCAAGGACTCTGCAACTCACGTTCTCAGTATTATTTATTTTCTTTATGTTTTGCTTTGTTTATTTTGTTTTGTTTCTGTGCAGTTTTTTATAAATTCTATTGTATTTCTTTAACTTCCTGTAAATGCCTGAAGAAAATGAATCTCAATGTAGCATATGTTGACGATAGATTTACCTTGAACTTTGAAGTTTCCTGTCATGATTTCCACACCCCCCCCACCCCCCTCCCCCGGTCTGGCTGCATCCTTTCCTGCTGATCTTTAGACCCAGTCACAGACTGCTGCTATGCCCAGTAAGTTCATCCCCACCCCCAACTGTATCCAAAGGTGTGCACCTGTTAGGGAAAGGGAATGGCCACGGGGAACTCTGTGCTGTCTGCCCACACCCCCTTCCTCTCCTGGTTATCACTCAAATTGCTCTATTCTTACAGCTGTCTGCAGTCTAAGGAACTAGAGCTAGAGGTGGATCCTGGATACTTCCAACACCAGCTTTAGATCCTTAACGTAGTCAGTCAAGAGCTGCACCTCCATTGTGTGGAAGTAGCATCCCCACTATTGAGGTCAACTTCAAAAGGCGATGCCTCAGGAAGGCAGCATCCGCTATTGAGGTTCCCCGCTGCACAGGACATGCCCTCTTCTTGTTACTATCATCAGGGAGGAGGCTCAGGAGCATGAAGGCACTTTAGACACAACTTCTTCCCCTCTGCCATTAGATTTCTGAATGGACAATGAACCTAAGAACACTACCTCACTCATATTGCATGACTACACTGCTGGTTGGCATCCATCTGTCTTGAGGACAATGGGTGATGATGACCATCATCACAATCCTGGGCGGAAGGTACGGAGATCCTGAGATGCCCAGTCATCAAGATTCCTCTCTCGGCCTCACTAGTGTAGTCCAAACGAAAGCTTATGAAGCAATACGTTTGGCACCAGTTTGGCTGCAGGAGCTGCTGGAAGGATGTTCAACAACATTCGGCTGCCTTAGGGGCTCCACTTTGGATTTGCTGTCTGGGTTTACTCCCATAGTCTTTGCCTTCCCCGAGGCTGCCCACAAGGCAGTGGGGCTATTTACCCATAGCTGGGAGTCTGGTTCACGAGCAACAGGGCATGTCCACACTCTGGTGGGTTTGTGTGCTACGTGTGCAAGGGCTAGACTGCTACTACACTGTATATTATATATTAATATATTTTTTGTAAATTTCTTATCATAATTTATACATCATTTGTGTATTGCACTGTTCAATGCAGCAAAACAGCAAAGTTCACAACGTATGTCAATGATAGTAAACTTGGTTCCAATTCTGACATGTACTACACCCACTGGCTGTTCACCATCTCACTTCTGAATACCCTGCAGCCGCCAAGACATCCTTAACCCCAGCATCAAGAAGGCAACATACTATCCCAGAGCAACAAACTAACTCCTGGAGAAACTCAGCAGGTCAAGCAGCATCTGTGATGGGAAAAGAATGGTTGATGCTTTGGATCAAAACCCTGCCCTGATGCGAGGAGGAGAGGACTAGGATGCCTGAGGGGCAACAGTGGAAGGGACATCATGAGGGGAAGGCACTGAGGAGTCCCTGCAGGAGATCGGAAAGGCAACGGTGGAACGAGCTGGTTACTCTGCCACTGTTTTAATTTCCAGACTTAGACGTGACCCGGTTGACAGGCCCTGAAGCTCTTCTCTCCTCAGAGTCAGGTTTCACTGCAGTTTCAGCAGAACTCTATTCATGCTGAACAGATGTGTGAGGAAGGCTGGTCATGGGAAGTGGAAATGGATGTTTCTGTATGACTTCTCTCCATGAACAAGCAGCAGAGTGAGCTGTTCAAACATGACATCCCAGTGCTTGCACTCTGCTTCCTGCTAACCATAAATAGAACTATTTAAATCACTGCCACTTCCCAGCTGTCAATCTGTCTCAAACCTTGTAGTTTACAGAAGAGTGTTCAGCCAGGTATGTATGACAGTGGCCATCAGATACTTGGGAGTGTTTCTAGCTTCACGCTTCCCGCCAAATGCGGAAATCTACCACTCTTCCATCAGCACTGCTGAGCCAAAATCCTGGAATTTTCATAGACAGGTATTCCAGTGAGGGTGCAGAAGAGGTTTACCAGGATGCTGCCTGGACTAGAGAGCAGGTCATATGAGGACAGGCTGAGTGGGCTAGGCCTTTGCTCTTTGGAGTGAAGAGGGATGAGAGATGTACAACACAAGAGGCATAGATCCGGTAGATAGCCAGAGACTTTTTCCCAAGGCAGATATGACTAATACAAAGGGGTATCATTTTAAGGTGACTGGAGCAAAGTATAAGATGTACAGTACATATATACTGTATAGCTATAGACTTTTGCACAGTACTGTACTTGTCAACGTGGAGTGGAGAGCAGGTTTGTAAAGCTGTCAGGAGCAAAGGATGTTGGGAATAGCGAGGTGGAGCACTGCAGGAGGGTGAGGGACAAGTGGCTGAGAAAGAGTGCCGGGGTGGGGTTGGTGCAGGTGCAGACACACCCAGCCCTGAGATACCAGGTAAGGTAATTTGATTACAAACAATTGGTTTATTGATAATTACAGGATGTCTCCCTGATGCTTATCCAACCTCTTCTCCTCTCCCTTCCCTCTTGATTCCCCTCCCTTTCCCACTCTCGGTCCCGTATCAGAATCGTTTATTATCACTTATATGTTATGAAATTCATTTTTTGTGGCACCAGTACAGTGCAATACATACGATTACTACAGTACTGTGCAAAAGTCTAAGTATCTTATCTATATATATCTGCCTAAGACCTTTACGCAGTACTGTAGGTGCAGAATTGGGCTATTCAGTTCATTGAATTGGCTCCGCCGTTCCATCACAGCTGATTTATTTTCCCTCTCAACTCCATTCTCCTGCCTTCTCCCTGTAACCTTTGGTGCCCTTACTGATCAAAAGTCTATCAAACTCTGTTTTAAATATACTCCATGACTTGGCCTCCATAGCCACGTGTGGCAATGAATTCCACAAATTCATTATCCTCTGGTTAAAGAAATTCTTCATCATCTCTGTTTTAAAGGTAATCCTTCTATTCTGAGGCTGTGCCCTCTTGTCCGAGACTCTCCCTCTGTAGGAAACGATAGGAGGGATGTCAGAGATAAGTTTTTACACAGTGAGTGGAGAGTGCATGGAATGCCCTGCCAGTGGTATGGGGAGATATTTTAGGGATTTTAAAGAAATTTTTAGATAGGCACATGGATGATACAAAATGAAGGGCTATGTGTGAGGGAAGGGTTAGACTGATCTTAGTGTAGGTTAAAAGGGCCTGCACCGTGCTGTACCGTTCTGTGTTCAATGCACATCTCGGAAAGAAAACCGACACCTTGTGAATATATCATTTTAGAAGCTAACTTCGGGTTTAAGATGGCACTGGTGAAACTCAGTGACTACTTTCCAGCAGCAAATAAAACAAATAATTACTTCATTAACCACTTTTTCTGGTAAATGATCTCAGAAAACAATAGCCTCCAACTTCTGTACCAGAGTTGAGCCTTTGAACCACCTGTCCAACCTGAAGTCTTGAAGGTGCAGGATGGTGTGGTATGTACTAGGTGAATCGAGGCAGTGGGGTCTGGGCCCGAGAGTGGGAAATGAGCCAATGTATAGCCATTGCCGAAGCAGACTTGGAGGCATTTTGATGTGGCGGAACTGAAGTGAGGCGAGGCAGAGTGAAGACAGAGCCTGGGCCCGAGAGTGAGGAAAGACCGATTTAAGCACCAAGCTGAATTAGAAAGGTCGAATGCAGTCTGAATCAAGACGGCAGGGCTCAGGCCTGAAAGCATATCGAAGCAGTAGTACCCTGTTCCGAGAGCAAGAAACGACCTGAGGTTTGGACGATTTAAGTGCTGAGCCAGATTGAAGGTGTCAGGGCCTTAGGTGAGGGGCAGGCCGGTTCAGCTCGCTGCTCCATCCGGTCTTCTCATCTCTGCACTGAACTGAGGCTGTGGCCTGCAACTAATGGGTTTCTGATTTGGCTGCTGTGATGCCTGTCTTTATGTCGGTGGCTCACTTTTATTGAACTTCAGTTCTGAATGTTAGTTGCTTACTTTTATTTGCACAATTTATTTTTGTTTCTCTGCACACTGGGTGTTTGATTGTCTTCTTCTTGCTTTAATGGGTTCTTTTGGGTTTCATTGTTTTATGGCTGCCTGTAAGGAGATGAATCTCAAGGTTGTTTATAATATACATGCTTTGAGAATAAATATACTTTGATCTTTGAACTTCAATGATTTTTCAGTTAATAGATTACTGAATGTTTAGTCCCCCAAAACCAAAATTAGTAAACAATGGAAAAAACACAGTATACCAAGGATATGGGTCAATGAACATTTATTGTCAGAAGGTTAAATAATAAATAAACCATGTAAAAATAAAATAATAATGTCTGTACATTTCTTGTTATATAAAAATGTATGCAATTCCTATCTGAGTAATTGCATTTACTCATCCAAATAGATATCAGAATAGCATGGCATGTTACTGGATGAGGAATCTTATATTAAACCGGACTCTCGCAGGTTTATATTATACCTGATCTTGCACCTTGGTGTGAAACATATATAAAGCCATTAGACATAGAAGCAAAATTAGGCCATTCAGCCCATTGAGTCTGTTCTGTCATTCCATCATAGCTGATTTATTATCCCTCTCAACCCCATCCTTCTCCCTCCTTCCTGTAACCCTTGATACCCCGACTTATCAAGAACCTATCAACCTATATGGAGCAAGGGAACCTGTCAAAGTGTCATCAATAATAGTCATATTGTAATATTGGATTGTCAACATGACCTACTGGCTCTGAGGTTTCTGGGACCAGTGAGCAGAGAGAATAAGCACCTTTGCTTCAGATCTACAATCTCCAGGTTATCATGTGCTGCACTGTTTTGACTCCACAAGACCTGGAAGGTAACCTGATCTATAATTATCCTACTCAGTGGAGAATGGTCGAAAGGAACCCATAGTCCAGCAGGTTGGGCTCTTGTGTCTGGGTCAATGGGAGCACTGGAGGGGTACATGCCTAAATCTTGGAGGAAGTTATGATCAAGGGAGATCATTGAGAATGGGGAGAGGCCTCTCATGTTGATGGGGAGAGGCTCTCAAGGCAAGGACAAGGCATACTTATTGAGGAAGGGTCTGAGTGGGGAGTAGTTATGCTGCAGCCACAGAACTGGTCTGGGATTGGGTTGGGTTCCGCAGCCAATCCCAAGGATTGCATAAAAAACAGGTAAATTAGTGAGATGATGAGAAGTTCTTTGCTCCTCCTGTCCCACATAAATAAATATGGAGAAAAAAAACTGAGTTACATTAACTCTCTCTCTCTCTATATATATATATATATATATTTAATAGTTCAGGTAAAATAAGTAGCAGAAAATAACCAAATAATAAGTAGTGAGGTAGTGTCCAAGGGTTCAATGTCCATTTAGGAATCGGATGGCAGAGGGGAAGAAGCTGTTCCTGAATCACTGAGTGTGTGCCCTCGGTTTCTGTACTTCCTTCCTGACAGTGATGATGAGGAAAGGACATGTCCTGGGTAGTGGGCATACTAAACGATGGACGTCACCTTCCTAAGACACTGCTCCTTGAAGATATTTTGGATACTATGGAGGCTCGTACCCATGATAGACCTGAATAATTTTACAAGCTTCTGCAACTTATTTCTATCTTGGACATCATCCCCTCTCATACCAGACAGTGACGCAGCCAGTCAGAATGCTCTTCACGGTACATTTGTAAAAGTTTTTGAGTGTTTTAGTTGACAAACCAAATCTCCTCAAACTCCTAATGAGATATAGCCACTGTCTTGCCTTCTTTATAGCTGCATCAATACGTTGGGTCCAGGTTAGGTCCTCAGAGATAATGACACCCAGGAACTTGAAATTGCTCACTCTCTCCGCTTCTGATCCCTCTATGAGGACTGGTTTGTGTTCCCTCATCTTACCCTTCCTGAAGTCCACAATCAGCTCTCTGGTCTCGCTGATGTTGAGTGCAAGGTTGTTGCTGCAACACCACTAAACTAACTAGTATATCTCACTCCTGTACGCCCTCATGTTTCACCATCTGAAATGCTGCCAACAATGGCTGTATCATCAGCAGATTTATAGATGTTGTTTGAGCTATGCCTAGCCACATGCTCATGAGTGTAGAGAGAATAGAGCAGTGGGCTAAGCACACAAATCTGTTGAGAGTCAGTGTTAATTGTCAGCGAAGTGAAGATGTTATTTCCAATCCGCACAGATTGTGATCTTCCGGTGAGGAAGTTGAGGATCTGGTTGCAAAGGGAGGTACCAAGGCCTCAGTTCTGTAGCTTTTCAATCAGGACTGTGGGAATGATGGTGCTAAAAGCTGAGCTATAGTCAATAAACAGTACCATGACATAGGTATTTGTTTTATGGAATCTTGGTTAAACCCTTTCATGCCAGACGCAGCGATTCAAATATATTGGTTCACAATTCATTGCCAAGATGGGTCAGTTGAGTCTCTCAAAAGCAGAGGTGGAGATGTTTGCCTCATGATGTACCAATCATAGTGATGTCCCAATATTGCTCATCAGACCTGGAATATCTCGCAGTTAAGTGCTGCGGAAGATTTCAAAGATCGTTTTGGTAGCAGTGTACATTCCATTTCAGGCTAATATCAAACAGGCTCTGAGCAATGTAATCAACAGGCATGAAACAGCACATCCTGATACCTTCCCCATCATTTTGGGGGATTTTAACCAGGCCAGCTTGATAAAGTCACTATATAATTATTATCAACAAATCATCTGTAGTACCAGAGGAAATAACACATTGGACCACCGTTACTCTGCGTTCAAGAGTGCCTACCATACTATCCTATGCCCACATTTTGATAAGTCTGATCACCTGGCTGTACTTCTACTCCCTGAGTATAGGCAGACACCAGTAGTGAGGACCAGGAGGGTATAGACCAGGGAAGCACAGGAGCATTTACCTGACTGCTTTGAATCAGTGGTCTGGATGGTGCTCAGGGAGTCATCTTTGAGCCTGGATGAGCACGCCACAGTTGTGAATGACTTCATTAAAAATGTGTGGATGAGTGTGTGCCTACGAAAACTGACTGTACATTTCCAAACCAAAAGCCTTGGATGATCGGGAGGTCCATCAGCTGTTGAGGGTTAGATCTATGCCATTGAAGTCTGGCAATCCAAGTCTGTATAAGAAAACCAGGTATGACTTGTGAAGGGCTATTTCAAAAGCCACGGAACAATTCTGAAAGAGTTTGGAAGCGATGCCGGATGCACGCCAACTCTGGCAGGGTTTGCAGGCCATTACTTCCTACAGAGGGGAACCTAACTTCATGAATGGCAGCAATGCTTCACTACCAGATGAGCTCAATGCCTTTTATGCTCACTTTGAATGACTCTGAGGCTGACTCTCTGTCTTGGAGGCCGATGGCAAGCTATCTTTCAAGAGGGTGAACCTGGACCCACTGCAATTTGCCTTTTGCCATAGGTCTATGGCAGACACAATCTCAATGGCTCTCCACGCAGCTTTGGATCACCTGTGCCTTTAGATCTCCATGGCCTTCCCTGTCCTGTGTTATTCTTCTGAAACATTCAATCTGATACTTAAATGGACAATCCACTTCTCAGAAGCAGATCATCGCCCTTCCCCTGTTCCATCTCTGCTCAAGCTAGAAGTCGCCTGATTAGTTGAAGTTGGTTTGGAGGTTTTGCAAACTGTAGCTTCTCTAGCAACTCCAGCCCACCTACTTTGGAGGTGAGGATTATCCCCATCAATGTCCTTTGGTTTTACCTGACCGGCCTGTATGTGACTCTGGTCCCAGGTCAACATGGTTGACCTTGAACTGCCTTCTGATTAGAACAGCAACCCAGCCGATGGTCTCTGACCACTCGGAACAAAATTGCCTGTGGTTCAAGAGGAAGGCTCACCAGGACCTGAGACCAGCAGGGATTGTGATAAATTCTGGCTTTCCTGAGGACTGTTTCCAAAATCTTTGGTTTTATCAACACAACTGAAAATGAACAAATATTTACCTCAAAGAGAAAGACACTGTGTGTTGCTACCTTTTAAAATACTGAGTGTAGTGAGACTACATGGGACAGGAAGTGGGGTTGTGCATGGTGTGGGTTGATAGGGGTAGGTGGAGACTAGTTGTGATATATTCTAGCCCACTGTAGATAGCAGGTGTGGACATTTCCTGTACGTCAATTTCATAGAATTTGCACAAAGGACATGTGGCAGCTCTGGCAAGTGGCCAATGCACTCATGAGGTGACCAGTCAGACTTTGTCAAAGCATTAAAGAAACAGCAAAGTATTCAATGATTACTTGTGATTCTGGGTGAACGACTTAGTTAATTGTCCAATGATGGGAAGAAAATGGATAAACTTAACTACTGTAACCCTAGTAACCCCCTGATTAATATGGACAGCGGACCACTGAAAAATCAAAAAGGAGAACGGGGAAAAAAATCAACGAATGGAGAAATAAAACTTCAGAGATGAAGGCAGCTAAATATGTGATTATTATTTATTTTTATTTATTTAGCGATTCAGCACAGAACAAGTTTTTCCAGCCCAACGAGCCACACCATCCAGCAATCCACCTATTTAACACTTGCCTAATCACACGACAATTTGCAATGACCAATTAACCTATGTCTTTGGACTGCAGTGGAAAACTGGAGGACCCAGAGGAAACTCACGTAGGTTCATGGGGAGAATGTACAAACTCCTTGCAGACGGCACTGAAATTGAACTCTGAACCCCAGTGCAATAGCATTGTGTTAACCACTACACTACCGTGGCGCCTGAGTTGGTGTTTTGTTCTGCATTCCTCCCAAGTCAGAGTCAGCCGATTATTGGATTTAAAGGGAGCACTCTCACTGAAGATATTCACAGAAGGGAAGGTGAATCCGTTGAACAAAAAGGCTCCACAACACAGAATGAGCATCAGGAAGTAAACATTGTTATTGTGGAAAACATGACGGAAAAGGATCAGGTTAAAAATGAACCTGTGATGAATACTGATTGAGCCCGGTCAGTAATTTCAGAAAATTACAATAAAAATCTATTACTAATAATCTACATATTATAAAATAATGAAAACAGGTAAATATAAAATAGCTCTATTTCTGGCTTTTGTTTCAGTGAAATACATTCTTGTGCTCCAAAGCACATTTGACTTTAAGTGAGAGATAGTTAGGCACTGAATCCAATGAGACTTCGCTGGATGATTTACAAAAGGAAACGCTGCCCCAGTGCTTTTCATCAAATGTTAAAGATTCAATGTCTGCACAGATTGGATACAGTAGCAGTACAGAAGATACACTGTGCATTCAACAGTATTCACTTAACACACACGCCCTGTTATCAAAGAACAGGCTGGCCTCCATCTAATCACTGCACTGCAGCAACAGTGCAAGAGTTCATGAAATTTACATTTATTCAGATAAACAGTAATTCTATTTTGTCTTTCCTATGCATCTGAAAACAGAATAGCCCACAACAGGCAGAAAGTTACATTTTCAACTTCACATGAATCCTTACAAAGAAATAACAATGTTTATTCAACCAAACTTTGAAACAAGGCACAAAGGGTGTTTTATGAAATTTACTAGTTACTTTAAAACATAAAAAACAAATAGAGTACAGACAATGCATTGGTTTTAGTTTGACAGGTAGCTATGTGACCATTGAACCTTTAAAAGAAGTTATCTTCTGAATAAGGTGTTAAGCTCTCAATGTAAGTGGTAACTAATCAAAGAGGGATTCGCCTGATGCTTAGTCTGCAGTTATCTGTTACAAAGTTCAGTTCCTGTACATAAATTAGCTACCATACTTCCTCTAGTACAATAAGGGATAGCTTTGGATTTTCCAAGATGATGAAAGATGGCTCAAGAAATTAATCCTCTGATTTGGTTTTGGATGAGCAGGGACAGCTGTAGAGTTTCCGGGTTGTAAAGCGATATATTTCTAATCCTATTATTTCAAACGGATGATTGGTCAAAGAACTGGAGATACACCAATACCAGTCTGTCTCTAACTCATAAAATCACATGCTGAGAAAATATTCCTTAAAATGATCCTCTAAATAACCCTGGAGGTCTACTTTCCAGCACTCCTACTTTGGCACATTAGTAAGCGTGTGATCCAACTCTGATGAAAAACTTTCTATTTCAACCAATTGGACATGATGGTGGTAGCAAAATATTGGTAAGTCCATGTCTAGTATTTCTTTTCTTGCCCCAGTTAGAAGCACCTTTTACTCACGGACTTCTTCCAGCTCAGTGGGAGCAGGAGCAACATTGGCCTCAGTAATCTCTTGGTTTTCTTTCTGACAGGGCTGGCGTATTTCTAAATATATAACAACCAGCCGATAAATCTGCAGCGTCAGCACTAAGCTATTCTTGATTGTGAAGAATAATAGCATCTGGTGAGTTATCTTTCTATTTAACATTAAAAACAGTCGGAAAATGAAAAAAGGTCCATCTTGTATAAATATAGTTATAAATATAGTCCAGAGGTCTGCTCTGTATTTGTATAACTTTTCTTTCCATACTGGGATATGATATTGTGTAAGTTTCTCGTCTTCTTCCTGCATCACTGGAATTAAATGAGCAACTTTAGAAATGTTGAAATTAATGTGCAATTTGGTGGATCCAAATGTTTTTGTGATCCAAAAGTTCTTCAGAAGTTAAAAATGAGGCATAAAATTTGTTGCTTACACACATTTTATTAAGCGTTACAGGAACAGGGAGAATCATGGGAGAATCATGGCGAGAGATAGAAAGGGAAAGAGAAGAAGTGGAAAGAGCATGGGGGGTGGAGGGGAAGAGAAGAAGGTAGGAGCAAGACAAAGGTGCTGTGGTCTTCTTATACTAGAACATTGATAACAGTAAATAATAATGAAATTCCAATAGATAACATTTAACAAATTAGCCAGATTCAAGCAATGTGGCATCTGAACAATCACGTGTATGGCATAAAGGTGATTGAAAACACAAACAAGCATTGAAATGTTAAACTACAAGAAAAATACATATCCTACACCTGAATCCAACAGTACTATTTTCACTTCTTCCACTGGAGAACAACATGAAGAAGTAGGATGATTACAGGGTGACTAATCATCCCTAGATGCTCAGAGCTAGAGCTAGATAGGTATCTTATGGATAGGGGAATCAAGGGATATGGGGACAAGGCAGGAACCAGGTATTGATTGGAATTGATCAGCCATGATCTCAAAATGGTGGTGCAGGCTCGAAGGCTTCTGCACCTATTGTCTATTGTCTATTGTCTAAAATATTTCATAAACTGTCACAGTATGTTGACAGGCCGACTAGGGGGAATGCCATACTAGATCTAGTATTAGGTAACGAACCAGGTCAGGTCACAGATCTGTCAGTGGGTGAGCATCTGGGGGACAGTGATCACCGCTCCCTGACCTTTAGCCTTATCATGGAAAAGGATAGAATCAGAGAGGACAGGAAAACTTTTAATTGGGGAAGGGCAAATTATGAGGTTATAAGGCTAGAACTTGCGGGTGTGAATTGGGATGATGTTTTTGCAGGGAAATGTACTATGGACATGTGGTCGATGTTTAAGGATCTCTTGCAGGATGTTAGGGATAAATTTGTCCCAGTGAGGAAGATAAAGAATGGTAGGGTGAAGGAACCATGGGTGACAAGTGAAGTGGAAAATCTAGTCAGGTGGAAGAAGGCAGCATACACGAGGTTTAGGAAGCAAGGATCAGATGGGCCTATTGAGGAATATAGGGTAGCAAGAAAGGAGCTTAAGAAGGGGCTGAGAAGAGCAAGAAGGGGGCATGAGAAGGCCTTGGTGAGTAGGGTAAAGGAATACCCCAAGGCATTCTTCAATTATGTGAAGAACAAAAGGATGACAGGAGTGAAGGTAGGACCGATTAGAGATAAAAGTGGGAAGATATGCCTGGAGGCTCTGGAAGTGAGCGAGATCCTCAATGAATACTTATCTTTGGTATTCACCACTGAGAGGGAACTTGATGACAGTGAGGACAATATGAGTGAGGTTGATGTTCTGGAGCATGTTGATATTAAGGGAGAGGAGGTGTTGGAGTTGTTAAAATACATTAGGACGGATAAGTCCCCGGGGCCTGACGGAATATTCCCCAGGCTGCTCCACGAGGCAAGGGAAGAGATTGCTGAACCTCTGGCTAGGATCTTTATGTTCTCGTTGTCCATGGGAATGGTACCGGAGGATTGGAGGGAGGCGAATGTTGTCCCCTTGTTCAAAAAAGGTAGTAGGGATAGTCCAGGTAATTATAGACCAGTGAGCCTTACATCTGTGGTGGGAAAGCTGTTGGAAAAGATTCTTAGAGATAGGATCTATGAGCATTTAGAGAATCATGGTCTGATCAGGGACAGTCAGCATGGCTTTGAGAAGGGAAGATCGTGTCTAACAAGCCTGATAGAGTTCATTGAGGAGGTGACCAGGCATATAGATGAGGGTAGTGCAGTGGATGTGATCTACATGGATTTTAGTAAGGCATTTGACAAGGTTCCACATGGTAGGCTTATTCAGAATGTCAGAAGGCATGGGATCCAGGGAAATTTGGCCAGGTGGATTCAGAATTGGCTTGCTTGCAGAAGGCAGAGGGTCGTAGTGGAGAGAGTACATTCAGATTGGAGGGTTGTGACTAGTGGTGTCCCACAAGGATCTGTTCTGGGACCTCTACTTTTTGTGATTTTTATTAACGACCTAGATGTGGGGTTAGACAGGTGGGTTGGCAAATTTGCAGACGACACAAAGGTTGGTGGTGTTGTAGATAGTGTAGAGGATTGTCGAAGATTGCAGAGAGACATTGATAGGATGCAGAAGTGGGCTGAGAAGTGGCAGATGGAGTTCAACCCAGAGAAGTGTGAGGTGGTACACTTTGGAAGGACAAACTCCAAGGCAGACTACAAAGTAAATGGCAGGATACTTGGTAGTGTGGAGGAGCAGAGGGATCTGGGGGTACATGTCCACAGATCCCTGAAAGTTGCCTCACAGGTAGATAGGGTAGTTAAGAAAGCTTATGGGGTGTTAGCTTTCATAAGTCAAGGGATAGAGTTTAAGAGACGCGATGTAATGATGCAGCTCTATAAAACTCTAGTTAGGCCACACTTGGAGTACTGTGTCCAGTTCTGGTCGCCTCAGTATAGGAAGGATGTGGAAGCATTGGAAAGGGTACAGAGGAGATTTACCAGGATGCTGCCTGGTTTAGAGAGTATGGATTATGATCAGAGATTAAGAGAGCTAGGGCTTTACTCTTTGGAGAGAAGGAGGATGAGAGGAGACATGATAGAGGTGTACAAGATATTAAGAGGAATAGACAGAGTGGACAGCCAGTGCCTCTTCCCCGGGGCACCACTGCTCAGTACAAGAGGACATGGCTTTAAGGTAAGGGGAGGGAAGTTCAAGGGGGATATTAGAGGAAGGTTTTTCACTCAGAGAGTGGTTGGTGCGTGGAATGCACTGTTTGAGTCAGTGGTGGAGGCAGATACACTAGTGAAGTTTAAGAGACTACTAGACAGGTATATGGAGGAATTTAAGGTGGGGGGTTATATGGGAGGCAGGGTTTGAGGGTCAGCACAACATTGTGGGCTGAAGGGCCTGTAATGTGCTGTACTATTCTATGTTCTATGTTCTATAAACCAATAGCACACACACCAATTCTCCATCACACCTCACTCTATGAACCAAGTCTGCACAAAGCAGTTTCCAACATGCCTCAGTTCTTGAACCAACTGTGCACAAGTCAAGACTCCATCATATTCTTTCCCATGAACAAATGACTCACAAAACAAGCCCAGTGCATACCTCATTCTTTAAATCAAATCTCCGTCACAACTTACTCCATGAAGCATCTCCAAAAGTAGCAATTTCTAATATTGAAAACATTTATGAAATCCATCTCCATAAATTTTATAATTTATTATTTCCTTATGACATTGAGAAAAGCCACTTTGCCCCTTTGAGTCCATGCTGGCTCACAGAGCAATCAAAATCACCCATTCATTCCCCCTATAGTATATTCTCTTCCTGTTCATCATTATAGGAAGGATGTGGAAGCTTTGGAGATGGTCCAGATGTCTGCTTGGATTAGAGAGCATGTCTTAGGTTGAGTGAGCTAGTACATTTCTCTCTGGAGCAAAGGAGGATGAGAGGTGACTTGATAGAGGTGTACAAGATAATACGCCGCACAGTTCGAGTGGATAGCTATAAACTTTTCCCCAGGGCAGAAATGGCTAATACACTGGTTTTATTAAAAACCGTCTTCCTTTTTTTAACATACGGCGTTTATTTAATATTTTATATTCACCTTCAACTGGGATTCCTGGATGCGTTATTTCTCTCGATGCGGAGAAAGCATTTGATCGTATAGAGTGGAACTACCGCTTTGCGGTTTTAGAAAAATTTGACCTTGGTCAAAGTTTTATCTCTTGGATCAAATTGCTGTATCTATATCCTACCGCCTCTGTTTTGACTAATTCTCAGCAATCCCAGTTATTTAACCTTAAACGTAGCACCCATCAAGGATGCCCTTTAAGTCCCTTTCTTTTTGATTTGGCTGTAGAAGCTCTGGCGATAGCATTCCGAAGCTGTCCTGAATTGACTGGGATTTGGAGGGGGTTGTTGAGCATAAAGTTTCTCTTTATGCTGATGATCTATTACTTTTTCTTTCAAATCTGTCCACATCCTTACCTCCAATGTTTTCACTTCTTGATCAATTTAGCCAGTTTTCTGGCTATAAGCTTAATTTACATAAGAGTGAACTTTTCCCAATTAATAAAGAAGCACAAGTATTAGCATTTCGTGACCTCCCCTTTAAAGTAGTTCATAATCAATTTACTTACCTTGGTATTACAGTTACAAGGAAGTTTAAAGATTTTTTTCATCAAAATTTTGCCAATCTTTTATACACTACAAAACAGAGTCTGTCACAATGGTCACCTCTATCTATGTCCTTGGTAGGTCGTATTAATGTTATTAAAATGTACGTTCTCCCTAAATTTTTATATTTATTTCAATCTATTCCAATTTTTATTTCTAAAACCTTTTTTGATTCCTTAGACTCTATTATTTTGTCCTATCTGTGGAAGAATAAGCATTCTAGAATTAATGAAGTTTATCTTCAAAAATCTAAAAAAGAGGGTTGCATGGCCTTACCTAATTTTCGTTTATACTACTGGGCAGCTAACATTCGTTGTCTTATCTTCTGGTCTTTTCTTCATAGCCAGTCTGATCGCCTTAATTGGGTAGCAGTGGAGCTGAATTCCACTAAAGATTTATCTATTTCTGCACTTCTTGGTTCTGCACTCCCTAGTAGTTTGTCTAGACTAATTGTTAATCGTCTTGTTAGACATACTTTGCGAATTTGGGCCCAGTTTAGGAAATTTTATGGTTTTTATGGTTTTTCCCTTTCTAGTCCTATCTTACATAATCATCTTTTTTTACCTACTATGTATGATTCAACATTCTATGATTGGTATAGAAAGGGCATTAGACATTTTGAAGATCTTTTTATCGATAATCGCTTCACATCCTTTCAACAGCTCTCTGCTAAGTTCAATCTGCCTAATGCCCATTTCTTTAGATATCTCCAAATCAGACACTTTATCAATCCTTTAATTCCCAACTTCCCTGAAATACCCGAGAAAAATGCTATGGATTTCTTTCTTTCTATTAATCCACTGGGTAAAGGCTTAATATCCTTTATCCGTGATAAATTAGTATCCTTACGGCGTGCCCCTGTGGATAAAATTAGAATGGCTTGGGAGCATGACTTAAATATCCCTTTATCTGATGAGATTTGGGACTCGATTCTCAAATCGGTTAATTCAACTTCTCTCTGTGCTCGCCACTGTCTTTTACAGTTTAAGATTGTTCATAGAGCCCATATGTCCAAATCTAAATTATCTCGATTTTACCCTAATATTAGTCCTCTTTGTGATAAATGCAAAAGTGGCGAGGCTTCTCTTATTCACATGTACTGGACCTGTCCTAGCTTAGAGAAATTTTGGAAAGATGTTTTTATAATTTTATCCTGTATTCTGAATCACCACTTAGAACCTAACCCTTTAATTGCTCTGTTTGGTTTCTTGGGTGAGACAGATATATGCTTGAGTTCGACTAAATGTCGAATATTATCTTTTGTTTCTCTCCTGGCTAGACGTCTAATCCTCCTTAGATGGAGAGATGTTGCCCCGCCCACGCATGCTCAATGGCTTAATGATATCATGTCCTGTTTAGACCTTGAAAAAATCCATTATTCAATTCTTAATTCGGATATAAAGTTTCATAAGGTCTGGGGACCTTTTATTGAGTATTTTCATAATTTTCCTCTTAATTAAGTTTTTTTTTCAGTCCCTTGCTTTCAGCTTTTTTTTGGTAGTAGGCATTATTATCTTCTGTTTTCAAGTGTATTTACAGTTTTGGGGGTTTGAATGTTCTGATTTATATTTTCTACATTTTGTTTTGGTTGGTCTGGAGTTTTTTTTTGTTGTGGGGCTTGAGGAGGACACTAACTTTACATGACTTCAACTTGGGTGCTTTCTCAATTATCTTATTTTGTATTATATTACTATTGTATGTTTATTTTGCACTGTACTAATTTTCTACTTTGTTTTTGGGTTTTTTAAAAATTTGTACTGTTGTAGAAAATGCATTAAAAATCAATAAAAAAAAAAGAAATGACTAATACGAGGGGGCATAATTTAAGATGATCAGAGTAAAGTATTGGGTGGGTGGCAGAGGTAAGTTTTTTTTACACAGAAGCTGGTGAGTGCATAGAACGCCCTGCCAAGGGCATTTAAGAAACTCTTAGATTGGCACATGGATGAGAGAAAAAATGGAGGACTATGTAGGAAGGAAGGATTAGATGGATATTAGAGTAGGTTGAAAAGTTGGCACAACATCGTGGCCTGTACTGTGCTGTAATGTTCTATGTTCCTACCAACTCCCCATAAATTCTACCCTTCACCCAGACACTGAGGTCATTACAATGATCTTCAATATGTTTGAGGAAACTGGAGCACCCAGAAGAAACACATGGTGAGGGTCAACACAGAGGTCAGGATTGAAACCAGAGTACAGGAGCAGCTCTATCAGTGTGTTCTGTGCTGTGCTAATGATGGAATAGAAAGCACTATTATGGTTTACCTGTAAGATCCAAGGGAAATTGCAGCATACTCCATGTCCACAGGGCCAGAATGGCAAAAACCAGCTCAACACAGCACCTGAAAACAGCACCAGAGCCTCTTAGTTAATGATGCATAGCTCCAACAATGAGATGTTTTAGATCTGCGTATGAAGCCCACCTGACTCCTTTATCTGACAGTGTTTCACTCTTAAACTCCAATATATCAGCTGCTGTCCCCACAAACATTAGGAGCAGTTGGGATAGCTGGTCTCGGTTGACTCCTGTTCCCATGGGCAGTATCCATTTCCCGACTATAAGTATAATCAGGAAGGTTTGGTGCAGGCCTAGAATCCAATCAACATTCTGTAGAATATTCTAAAGAAACATGTGAGATGAGAAGAACATAGGACAAATAAGAATTAAACCAATGCCGCACACTCAAAAGCTTTTAAGATTAATTTGTTACATTTTTTAAAAAAATTTAGAAAAAGAGGTTGTAAACAATATACTTATTGGTGCCAGTCTTTGCTATTAATGTTAATTAATGCTGGTTGTTTACCAGCAGAAATACACTTAGGAACCAAAATTAAATAATTTTACACCATTTTTGCAAAAATACTAAGTGTAAGAAAAATAAACAGGAACTTACAAATTCGAATGTGGAACTGGAATTCATTTGACTTCCTCCATGTAGAAGTCTGCCTGGCTGGATAATGTACTGTAGAAGAATCACCAATAAATGACATTGTTTGGCACTGCAGAAAGGCACATGCAACAAAACTTTAACTCAAGAGTGACTGATTAAATGTCTATAAGACTATAAGACATAGGAGCAGAATTAGGCCATTTGGCCCATTGAGACTGCTCCGCCATTCCACATGGCCGATTTGTTGTCCCTCTCAACCCGATTTTCCTGCCTTCTCTCCATAAACTTCAACACACGTCTTAATCAAGAATCTATCGATCTCCACTTTAAATGTTTCCAATGTATGGCCTCTAGAGCCATCTGTGGCAATGAGCTCCACAGATTCATTACCCTCTTCCTAAAGAAATTCCTCCTCATCTCTGTTCCAAAGGGATATCCTTCTATTCTGCGGCTGTGCCTTTAGGTGCAAGACTCCCCCACTACAAGAAACATCCTCTCCATTTCCGCTCTATCCAGGCCTTTCAATATTCAGTAGATTTCAATAAGATCCCTCCTCATTCTTCTAAGCTCCAGTGATTACAGGCCCAGAACCATCAAACACTCCTAATATATTAACCCTTTCATTCCCGGGATAATTCTTGTGAATCTCATCTGGACCCTCTCCAATGCTAGCACATCCTTTCTAAGATAAGGGGCTAAAACTGCCCACAGTCCTTTAAGAGTATCATTGCCCTGGATTCTATTGCTCATACCACAGATGTTGTCTGACTAGTTTGCACTTGGCATTATTTTCTGCCTTTATTTTTGGCTTCTCCATCTGCCCAAACTCTTTTCCTATACCTGGCAATGCAAGTTTCTAAAGTTCCTAGAGCCTATACTTATCTGGGGAAATTACATGGCATTGGTGGGGCACAAGTATTGGATTATCAGATACACATTGAGATTCTGTAGATGCTGGAAATCTGGAGGAACACCCACACAATGCTGGAGGAACTCAGCAGGTTGGGCAGCATCTGTACGAGGGGAATGAACAGTTGATGTTTCAGACTGAAAAGGAAAGGAGGAAAAGCCAAAGTAAGAAGGTTGGCAGAAAGGAAGTGGTACAAGCTGGCAGTGAATATGTGAAGCCATGTGAGGGGGAAGGTGGGTGAGTGAGGAAGGGGAGATGAAGTGAGAAGCTGGGAGGTGACAGGTGGAAAAGATAGAGGGCTAAAGAAGGAACCTGATTGGAGAGGAGAGTGGGCCATGGAGAAAGGGAAGGAGGAAGGACTCCAGAAGAAGATGACGGGGTAAGTGAGGGAAAAGGGAGGGGCAAGAGGGGAGCTGGAATGGGGAATGCAAAAGAGAGAAAAGGGAGGGGGGGAGAAATTACTGGAAGTTAGAAGAATCAATATTCATTCCATTAGGTTGGAGGCTACCCGAACAGAATATGAGGTATTGCACCTATAACCTGAGACTGGCCTTATCAGGGCTGTAGAGGAGGTCATGGACTAACATGTCAGAATGAGAATGGGAAGTAAGGTTAAAATGTATAGTTACTGGTAAATCCCACCGATTGTGGCAGACAGAGCAAATGTTAGATATCTGCATTGGGCTGTAAGCAATTGGGTTGAGTTGCCTTGTCTAAACTGAGATGTAGTTGTACTGTCAGGGTCTGGCTGAATTGCTAGTGTTTGGGTTGAGCTGCTGATTTCACAACTAGTTTGCAGATGTCTGGGTTGGATGTCAGGGTATCATGTCAGATTACAGGCGTTCAGATTGAGTTGTCAGTGTTTCAGTCAATTTATAGTTTTGGATTGAGTTTCACGTGTTTGGGCTGATTTGCTCATTTTTGGCTTGACTTGTCATACCTGGGTTAGATTGCATTATTTGGCTAAATTGTCAATGCTTGGTTAGAATTGACAGTACTTAGGTTGTTTGGTCAGCATCTGGGTAAATTTGCTAGTGTCTAGGTAGAGTTGATTATATTTGAGGTGTGCCGCTCTGTATTCAGGTTTGATTGGCTTACTGCTGTATTGAGTTGTCATTATTTTGGATTGAGTATCTGCTGTTTAGGTTGAATTGTCAGTGCCGAGGTCGAGCTGCCAGATTGGGTTGTGCTACTGTTGTCTAGGTTGAATTGCAGACTTGTACATTCAATTGCCAGCATCCAGGTTAGTTGCTGGGATCTGGGGGGAGCTGTTAATATCTGAATAAGTTGCTAACATTGCTTTATCAATGTCTACTTTGGGTTGTTAAGTCTGAGTTTTGTGGCAGGTGTCCATGTTGGATTGGTCAGAGTCTGGGCAGTTTTCCTGCAGTCTGTTATAATACTCTTCATATTTTGACAGGAATGCCCTTTTCAAACATTTTATTAATGGTGATATTGTTATTTGGTAATATTTTAATAAAGCAACAATCTGTTCTGCAGTACTTACTCACTCGATTCCCTCAGATGTTTACCTTGAACTTATTTGCCTTTTTTGCTTCTGCCTCTAGGGCACTTTTAAATAAGACCAAGTAGACTTATTTTAAAGTAGGTGCCATGTTAGTGTAGTGACGAGCATAATGCTATTACAGTGCCTGTGACCAGGTTCCAATCCCGTCACTGTCTGTAAGGCCTTTATATATTGGTTTCATCCAGTTGCTCCAGTTTCCTCCCACATTCCAAAAACATAATATTAACTGGTCACCTGGCTGTAATTGGGTGGCACACCTCATTGGGCCGGAAGGGCCTGTTACTGTGCTGTAACTCAAAATAAATAAATATGCCAGTCACTAGTTTGAGTTTCTGGAATTTGGTTTAAGTTGCCAGTGTTTGGGTTGAGTTGCAAGCACCAACAATTCAAGGCATCTTGACAGACTTGTTAGCGTTTGTGTTGAGCTTTTAGTCTCTGTGATAAGTGGCTCATATTTGACTGAGTCCTCAGTATTGGTATTAATATTTGAATTGAGCTATTGGCAGCTGTGTTGGATTGCATGACTGTGATCCATGTTTGCATCAAGACTGCAATGAAATCCAGAGCCAAGTGGTCCTGGTGAAACTCAAATTTCAGATTGGGGAGCAGGTTATTGGACAGAATGTGCCACTTGATAGCATGATCAACAATGGCAACCTTCACTTCTCTGATGACTGAGAATAATCTAATTATGCAGTTATCCCCATAATTAGGTGGATTTCAGTGATGCAATGGTACTGGGAAAGCTTGCTGTTCTGGAGTGTAGATCTCTGGAACTATATCTGCAGTGTTGTCTGGTCCTGTAGATTTTGCTTTGTCCAGTGCTCTTATCTGATCTTTGATACCATGTGGAGTGAATCAAATTGACTGAGAACTTCATTTCAGACAATGCTGTCAAGTGAACCACATTGTTAAGGGTCTCCAGTTTTGAAGGAATGGCAGATTTCCTCCCCCAAAGGCCATTAGTGAGTCACAATGGGTTTTTATGATAATCCAGCAGTTTTGTGGTCAATTTTACTAAGAATGGTTGTATTTTTAAGTTTCAATTTACTAACTGAATTTGAATTCCCAGACAAGTGGTTAGTCCAAGCCCACGGATTACTGGTCTGTCTGTTTAGTCAACTATTGTGCAACCATGTAGCTGTAAATTACATGTATCTAATTGCCTGGTTGCCAGCGTGCTGCTGGATTAATGATGAATTGTAATGTTTACAAATTGCACAAGATGAGCAATAGACTGAGATTGGAGGTTGGGTAATTTCACTAAATATGTCAGTGAAAATAAACCCAATTCTGATTCTGATTTTGAAAAAGGACACAATGTTGCATGCCGGGTTGAAATTGCGTTGAGGACCGGCATGATTCAAATCAACGGAGAAAACCAAGTGGAGATTTCTGAACAACTGAATAGGAAGCAGCTTGTAATCACTTACTTATATGGGAAATGGTTGTGCTACCCTGCTAATAACTTTAACCACACAGAGAACTCACACTCAAGTTCCACCTTGGAGGTCTGGAAATTTGATTTTAGTTTCAAAACCTTTTCTCTGGATATACTACATATCCCAAATGTTGCAGCTATAGGATGTGCCTTGTTTTAAGAGTGAAGGATTGTGATACTTCTTATTTTCTTGTTCCCTTTACCATGATACCTGTACATGCTTTCCATCATTTTTTGTTGTAGCATTTATTGCCAATATCCAATCCTGTCCACTGCAAACAATATGCAAAACTGGTGAAATGGCATCTAAAACTGTACCAGAGTTGTTCATACCTATAAGCAAGCACTAAAGTCCCGAGAAGACCTTGGCCGATGTCATTTCATTTCCCGACACTGCTGTATGCTAATCAGAGAAGAGGGTTATTTCTTAAAGACACGGTCCTCGTGGCAATCAGACACCAGCAACCCATACTTGGCTATCAGACAGGGAACAGAGAATGGAGTGCAGTGAGAAACAACTTGAACCTTCACTCAATGGGACATTCAAGTTCTGGTCAGGAGGAGGATCCTGGGTGCCTGGGCTCAGGGTCCACATGATACCCACCAAAGGCAAAGCACAAGGGGCAATCCCTACCTAATGGAGCAATGTTGTAAGCCATTTCATGTACTCAAACTGAGTCAAGATGATCTGCACACAAATGCCTGCACCATTCGCAGAGTGTAAACCATCACAGAAAGATACATTTTTGAAATAGATCTGAATTCTTTAACCAAAGTGTTACTCATTAGAAGATGCAGAGATAATGTACAAGTCAATTAAATAATCAGAACAGGCATTCATTCACTAATGCAGAGTAATCAATGCAGCTGTGTCTACAAAGCAGGGAGCCCTTCTAACAAAGCTTCCTTCCTCTGCTCATCTGGGAGAAGAGCCCAGGGATGCTGAGGGAAAATCAAAGTCAAAGTAAATTTATTATCAAAGTACAGATATGTCACCAAATTCTAGCTTCACATTCATTTTCTTACAGGCATTTACAGGGAAATAAATAAATACAACAGAATTTTTGAAAAACTATACATATAATAACTGATAAACAACCAATGCGCAAAAGAGAAATTGTCCAAACAAAAAAAATATATATATATATAAAATACTGAGAATGTGAGTTGTACAGTTCTTGAAAATGTGTCTGCATGTTGTGGAATCAGAATGGAGGTGAGTGAAGTTATCCACGTTGATTCAAGACCCGGATGGTTGAAGGGTAATAACTGTTTCTGAACCTGGTGCTATGGGACCTAAGGCTCCTGTATCTCCTGCACGATGGTAGTACTGAGACTCTTTGGTAAGCACCATCCGCCTCCTGCTGCTCCTCAGGCTCTGCCTTATGAAATCGAAGTGCTGGCCTCTGTGCCGGCACTGACTGCTGTCAGCAGTTTACTGTACGCAAGTGTACAGTGTCTCCTCGCCTGCTTAATGGGTAGCCCCAGCACTGATGCAGACAACAAAATCGCATCTCAGAATAGCCAATGGCAATTTTAATTGCTCTCCTGTCAGTTGAACCCGGTTTTCTCCGTCTTTTCTGAGCCCGGTTGCTGTGATTGGAAATCACACAGGGCAAGGTGCTGGCAAACTCCAGTGTAACCCTGGCATCAGGACTTATCACTGTAGGCAGTGCTGGTCACTGAAAATCCTCAGCAGTGCAGTGCCCTTCAGGGTGACGTGGTGGCATCTATGATGCCTGGAGGCATGGCATTCACCATCAGGAAATTGTGAATGAGTAGAAACCTTTCCTGTTCATACCAATGTCCAAGCCCTTCATGAGAAAAGTAATGGACACACGAGTGCAGTCAATACAGCACCACACTTCTGGGAAGCCAGCACTACCGGCAGATCCTAATGTCCCAGATGCCATCCATTCCATGCTGAAATCAAAGTAATTGAGATGATTTCTTCATAAATACAGTGAACAGTAAATTTAAAAACTTGGTTGAGAATGGATTATTATTATTATTATTTTAATATCAGATTAATCTATTTACTAGTTGTCATAAATAAATACAGTGAAATGCATCATTTGCATTAACTGCCAACAAACCCGAAGGACATGCAGGGGGTAGCTGGCAAGAGTCACCTCATATTTGGGTACCAACATGGCATGCCCACAATGTTCACAAAAGACACAAGCATCAACAATGACAGAACAACATCAAGAAACATTGGCATTTAACATAGCAAAAATTAACAGGAAGTTAGAGGATAGGAAATGGCATATAAACATAATAAGTATTTTGTGTCAGTGCTCACTGTGGAAGACACTAGCAGTAGTGCCCGAAATTTAAGAGTGTCAGGGAGCAGACCACACTCCCATCCATCCATCCCCAAAGCACACACACAGACAGTCCGCTAATGCCAGGACAGACCATCTCCGGGAGTTCAGTGGATTCATTGACAAACAGACATTACGTTTTTTTCACTTCCCCAGTGGGCTTGCAGACCCAGTGCTCCCACCACTGCTCCTCGAATTCCATATATTCCATCAACCTTTGGGCTTTGATCTTCACTATTGACATCAGGACTCGCTGGTGATGACAAATGAGCTTCAGCTCTGCACTCACTGAAGTCAGGACCCTGAATGCAAGGCATCGAACTCCAGTCTCACTGACTCATGTACATAGGGGGGTAACTGGCTCCTCCCCCACCTCCTGTCCACAAGGAACTCCAACCCCAGAATCTGCTGACAACTTGCTGAGTGGGATTGAAAGTATTGTGAGGCAAGGTAGTTGAAAGACAATGTTACCTCCATGAAGCGAGCTGTCTGGCCATGTGGCATGGCTGAAGGTCATATATCTTAGTAACAGCAGCATTGAAAAGCACGGGCCTTTGGAAGTATAGGATGTGGAATCTTAGAAGATTCAGGAGTAGCCTCTTCATCGATGGACATATTTGTACGTCTTGCCTCAAATGAATAAGTTGGCCACCAATGCCCATAATGGTGCCTCCAATAATGGTCTACTACCAGAGCCACTCATAAAGTGAGTATCTCAGTAGCTACCTGCCGGAGAAAACTGCATACTGGAGAAACATCTGAGTAGATTGATTCCACATTGATTCTAAAGCTGGCTGGTCACGGCTTCCTGAGCTAACAGAGTGTCCTTTAAATAACATTGTCCTGTCAAATAGTGAGAAGGGCCATCAACTGGCACTGTGCGTTTCTAAGTTTAATAGGATTGCTCCAAGACAGCTACAGTTTGGAGCATTCAGCTTCAATTCATGTTGAGATCAGTCTTAATCAGAATTAGACAAGTAATGAGCTCATTAGGTACAGGCTGGGCCTGTACGCGCTGCAGTTTAGAAGAATGAAGGGAGATCTCATTGAAATCTCATGGTCATTGTGTATTGAAAGGCTTAGATAGAGTGGCCTTTGAGAAGATGTTTCCAATATTGAGAGAGTCTAGGACCAGAAGGCAAAACCTCCGAATGCGAGGATATAGATACTTTATTGATCCCAAAGGAAATTTATACTGTAGTGTCACAGGCACATTATAAGTGCACAGATATAAATATTAGATGAGAAGTAGAAAGAATAAAAAATAAAAGTTACCACAGAACAGTCTAACAGGAGCGGTCATCACTTCCCTGGCCATAGGTTGACTCATTATGGAGAGTAATGGCTGAGGGTAAGAATGACCTCATATAGCGCACTTTGGAGCAGTGCAGTTGTCTTAGTCTATTTCTAAAAGTTTTCCTCTGTTCAGCTAAGGTGACATACAGAGGGTGAGAAACATTGTCCAGAATTCCCAGGATTTTCCATAGGGTCCTTTATTCTACCACAGCCTCCAGTGTGTTCAGTTTGACTCCTATAACAGAGCCATCCTTTCCGTTGGCATCACCCATGTTGACGCTATTGCCCCAGCACACCATCACATAGAAGATTGTACTGGTGACAGCAAACTGGTAGAACATGTGAAGGAGAGGCCTGCAGACTCTGAAGGACTTCAGTCTCCTCAGGAAGTAGAGGAGACTCTAGCCCTTCTTGTACACAGCCTCTGCGTTGGTGCCCCACTCAAGTCTGTCATCTAGGTGCACTCCCAGACACTTGTAGGTCCTCACCACATCCACGTCCTCACTATCAATAGTAACAGGGAGCAGTGCAGGCTTAGTCTTCCTAAAGTCCATCACCATCTCCTTTGTCTTATTAATGATGAGCTGCAGATGATTCAGCTTGCAACATTCAACAAAGTCCTCCACCAGGGCTCTGTATTCATCCTCCCATCCTCCCTTTATACACCCAACTATTGCTGAGTTATCAGAAGATTTCTGCAGATAACATGACTCAGTGTTGTATTGAAAGTCCCTTGTAAACAGAGATTAGTGGGAATTTCATTTGCCAGAGTATGATGAATCTGTGGAATTAGAACATAGAACATAGAATAGTACAGCACATTACAGGCACTTCGGCCCACAATGTTGTGCCGACCTTCAAACCCTGCCTCCCATATAACCCCCCACCTTAAATTCCTCCATATACCTGTCTAGTAGTCTCTTAAACTTCACTAGTGTATCTGCCTCCACCACTGACTCAGGCAGTGCATTCCACGCACCAACCACTCTCTGAGTGAAAAACCTTCCTCTAATATCCCCCTTGAACTTCTCTCCCCTTACCTTAAAGCCATGTCCTCTTGTACTGAGCAGTGGTGCCCCGGGGAAGAGGTGCTGGCTGTCCACTCTGTCTATTCCTCTTAATATCTTGTACACCTCTATCATGTCTCCTCTCATCCTTCTTCTCTCCAAAGAGTAAAGCCCTAGCTCCCTTAATCTCTGATCATAATCCATACTCTCTAAACCAGGCAGCAACCTGGTAAATCTCCTCTGTACCCTTTCCAATGCTTCCACATCCTTCCTATAGTGAGGTGACCAGAACTGGACACAGTACTCTAAGTGTGGCTTAACTAGAGTTTTATATAGCTGCATCATTACATCGCGACTCTTAAACTCTATCCCTTGACTTATGAAAGCTAACACCCCATAAGCTTTCTTAACTACCCTATCTACCTGTGAGGCAACTTTCAGGGATCTGTGGACATGTACCCCCAGATCCCTCTGCTCCTCCACACTACCAAGTATCCTGCCATTTACTTTGTAGTCTGCCTTGGAGTTTGTCCTTCCAAAGTGTACCACCTCACACTTCTCTGGGTTGAACTCCATCTGCCACTTCTCAGCCCACTTCTGCATCCTATCAATGTCTCTCTGCAATCTTCGACAATTCTCGACACTATCTACAACACCACCAACCTTTGTGTCATCTGCAAACTTGCCAACCCACCCTTCTACCCCCACATCCAGGTCGTTAATAAAAATCACAATAAGTAGAGGTCCCAGAACAGATCCTTGTGGGACACCACTAGTCACAACCCTCCAATCTGAATGTACTCCCTCCACCATGACCCTCTGCTTTCTGCAGGCAAGCCAATTCTGAATCCACCTGGCCAAACTTCCCTGGATCCCATGACTTCTGACTTTCTGAATAAGCCTATCATGTGGAACCTTGTCAAATGCCTTACTAAAATCCATGTAGGTCACATCCACTGCACTATCCTCATCTATATGCCTGGTCACCTCCTCAAAGAACTCTATCAGGCTTGTTAGGCACGATCTGCCCTTCACAAAGCCATGCTGACTGTCCCTGATCAGACCATGATTCTCTAAATGCCCATAGATCCTATCTCTAAGAATCTTTTCCAACAGCTTTCCCACCACAGACGTAAGGCTCACTGGTCTATAATTACCTGGACTATCCCCACTACCTGTTTTGAACAAGGGGACAACATTCGTCTCCCTTCAATCCTCCGGTACCATTCCCGTAGACAACAAGGACATAAAGATCCTAGCCAAAGGTTCAGCAATCTCTTCCCTTGCCTCATGGAGCAGCCTGGGGAATATTCCGTCAGGCCCTGGGGACTTATCCGTCCTAATGTATTTTAACAACTCCAACACCTCTTCTCCCTTAATATCAACGTGCTCCAGAACATCAACCTCACTCATATTGTCCTCATCATCATCAAGTTCCCTCTCAGTGGTGAATACCGAAGAGAAGTATTCATTGAGGACCTCGCTCACTTCCACAATCTCCAGGCACATCTTCCCACTTTTATCTCTAATCGGTCCTACCTTCACTCCTGTCATCCTTTTGTTCTTCACATAATTGAAGAATGCCTTGGGGTTTTCCTTTACCCTACTTGCCAAGGCCTTCTCATGCCTCCTTCTTGCTCTTCTCAGCCCCTTCTTAAGCTCCTTTCTTGCTACCCTATATTCCTCAATAGGCCCATCTGATCCTTGCTTCCTAAACCTCGTGTATGCTGCCTTCTTCCACCTGACTAGATTTTCCACTTCACTTGTCACCCATGGTTCCTTCACCCTACCATTCTTTATCTTCCTCACTGGGACAAATTTATCTCTAACATCCTGCAAGAGATCCTTAAACATCGACCACATGTCCATAGTACATTTCCCTGCAAAAACATCATCCCAATTCACACCCGCAAGTTCTATCCTTATAGCCTCATAATTTGCCCTTCCCCAATTAAAAATTTTCCTGTCCTCTCTGATTCTATACATGATAATGCTAAAGGTCAGGGAGCGGTGATCACTGTCCCCCAGATGCTCACCCACTGACAGATCTGTGACCTGACCCGGTTCGTTACCTAATACTAGATTTAGTATGGCATTCCCGCTAGTCAGCCTGTCCACGTACTGTGACAGGAATCCATCCTGGACACACTTAACAAACTCTGCCCCATCTAAACCCTTGGAACTAATCAAGTGCCAATCAATATTAGGGAAGTTAAAGTCACCCATGATAACAACCCTGTTATTTTAGCACCTTTCCTAAATCTGCCTCCCAATCTGCTCCTCGATATCTCTGCTGCTACCAGGGGGCCTATAGAATACCCCCAGTAGAGTAACTGCTCCCTTCCTATTCCTGACTTCCACCCATACTGACTCAAAAGAGGATCTTGCTACATTACCCACCCTTTCTGCAGCTGTAATAGTATCCCTGACCAGCAATGCTACTCCTCCTCCCCTTTCCCCCCCTCTATCCCTTTTAAAGCACTGAAATCCAGGAATATTGAGAATCCATTCCTGCCCTGGTGCCAGCCAAGTCTCCGTAATGGCCACTACATCATAATTCCATGTATGTATCCAAGCTCTCAGTTCATCACCTTTGTTCCTGATGCTTCTTGCATTGAAGTACACACACTTTTGCCCTTCTACCTTACTACCTTTACACCCTTTATTCTGCTTCTCTTTCATCAAAGCCTCTCTATTTATTGGATCTGGTTTTACTCCATGCACTTCTTTCACTGCCCTATCGCTCCGGGTCCCATCCCCCTTGCAAATTAGTTTAAGCCCTCCCAAACCATGCTAGCAAACCTACCAGCAAGGATATTGCTCCCCCTCGAGTTCAGGTGCAACCCATCCAATCTGTACAGGTCCCACCTTCCCCAGAAGAGATCCCAATGGTCCAAAAATCTAAAACCCTGCCCCCTGCACCAACTCCTCAGCCATGCATTCAACTGCCATCTCCTCCAATTCTTACCATCACTATCATGTAGTACTGGCAGCAATCCTGAGAACGCCACCCTTGAGGTCCTGTTCTTCAGCCTTCTGCCTAGTTCCTGAAACTCACACTTCAGGACCTCATTCCTCTTCCTGCCTATGTCGTTGGTCCCAACATGTATCATGACTTCTGGTTGCTTTCCTTCTCATACCAGTGTTATGAGCGATGAACAGACCTGATGGAAATGGGGTGCAGAGTTAACCATTCCCCCCCCCCCCGAGAACTATGAACTATTGCTGTTGCTATGCTGCTACTAGAGAGAGAGATGAAGCCCAGGCAAGAACATCTACTACAGATAAGAGGGAGAGAGAGACTGCTGATTTATTGTATTTTGACTCTTCCTGGATTATTTACCTTTCACTACAAGGACTTTACTTTGCTCGTTAACATTCCTCAGGAGACAGCAGGAGTGGCCTGATTTGATGGACACGGTCATTCAGAGTTGATGGATAGCTGAGACCCTGTGAGTAGGGATAAAAGACAGGTCTGGAGAGACACCAGTGGACACTGACTGAGTGTTGTGAACCCACAGAGAGGTGGGGGTTTCAGAGACCGAATCAGGAGATCGGTCAGTAAAGCTCACAGTGTTACAGCAGGGCTGGTGGGGACTTGTGTGTGTGTCCACTCATGCCAGAGTGATGAGTCCACCACAGAAGAATGGTCTAGCTGAAGGACGGAGGGATCATAACTGAATGGCCACAACGACACGACGGGCTAAGGAAAGCCACAGAAGGTTTGCCTGCTGCAACTACCTAATCTCTCTCTCTCTCTCTCTCTCTCTCTCTCTCTCTCTCTCTCTCTCTCTCTCTCTCTCTCTCTCTCTCTCTCTCTCTCTCTCTCTCTCTCTCTCTCACTCTCTCTCTCTCTCTCTGTTACAACACAATGACCATAACCACCTCAGCATGTATGAACTGAAATGAACTTTATACTTTTCTATGACAATTCATTTACCCCTAGACATCGATAGAGCTTGTTTATTATTGCTTATTATTATTCCTACACTTTTAGGTTTATTACTGCTAACTTGTTTTATATGTATATTTGCATTTTTGATACTGTATTGTGTAGTTTACTAATAAACACCTTTAGTTTTGGTACCACCAGACTCCAACGGATACTTCTTTCTCTGCTGGTCTGACACCCAGTTATGGGGTATGTAACACCATGATGTCATGCACCCGATCAGAGACATCCCGGACCAGTATTGCCACTTTGCCACAGACAGCTGTAGAGGTCAAGAGACTGGATATATTTAAAATGGACATTGACATGTTCTTGATTAGTAAGACTGTTAAGGAGAAGACAGGAGAATGGGGTTAACAGGGAAAATAAATCAGCTAGGAAAGAATGGCAGAGCAGACACAGTGGGCCATATGGCCTAATTCTGCTCCTAGAACTTTTGGAATTTTGGACATATGGTCTTATGCAAGTGTGTCCATTGAAGTAACTAACCCGATTTTGAAATTGGCAGTTTCATCCTGAAATATTAACAAGTGTGACCACTGATGGGTAAATTCAAGTTCTGTGCAATTAGCACAAAGAAATCAATTGTGTACAATCCAGTTCCTAGACATATTGGAAACACTATCAGTAGGAAATAGAATTCTGCATGGATTACTACTACAAGAACAGATATGGCACATCATCACTAAACTGTTCTTCCATGACGGTATGTTCCCTTTCAACAAACAACGGTGCTCAGAGCATCTAGTTTTCATGATTTCCATGATCCAGGGACAGCAGTGCTGCATCAAACTCTAAAGGCACACTTCAAATTACTTAATTAAGGGTTCTTTATTTTTTTCATCATTTTTATCTCTTACTAAAACACGGTCTCATTCTTAACATGCATTAGGTTGACATATATGATCCCAATTCCGAATCAGATTTATTGGATTCAGAAGTATTTATCACATGCACATTGGAACACACAGTGTAATGTGTTGTTTGCATTGGTAACCAACACAGCCAAGGATGTGCTGTGGGCCACACATTCCAGCACCAACATAGCCTACCCACAATGCTTGGCAGAACAACACAGATCACAACAAAATAGAACACAACAAGCGACAAAACAACAACAAAACGGCCTTGTTCCTCCTTCCCACTCAAGCACATATGAAGTTCTCTCACCCGAGGGCAGGGACTTTCAATACAACACTGAGTCATGTTACCTGCAGAAATCTTCTGATGACTCAGCAATAGTTGGGTGTTTAAAGGGAGGACGGGAGGATGAATACAGGGCCCTGGTGGAGGACTTTGTCAAATGGTGCAAGCTGAATCATCTGCAGCTCAACATTAGTAAGACAAAGAAGATGATGATGGTCAGCCTCCAGCTTCCTGAGATTTCGTAGATTTGCAGACACTGGGACTTCGACTTCCCCAGCAGACTCACAAGGATTTGCAAACTCAGAGATCCAGCCATCAGGCCTTGAATACTGGACTTCTTCTTCACTGTCGGACTTCAATCTTCAGTGTTGACAGAGGACTCACCGATGATGAGCAATAAGAAGCCTGGATGAGGACGCAAACTCCAGGCCTCAAACGCCAAACTCACCGATGATCTGACCAAATACTGTGCTCACATTCCGGTCTTGCTGCCTCCCGTTTGCATGGCATTCTGATGCCAGAACATGCTGACCTGGATGGGGGTATCAGTCCTCATCTCTGCTGTACTGCCAGTCCGATATCCGATCACATCCATGTCACTGGCCTTTGAACGTGGAGCGGAGGCTGAGGTTCCAGCCTGTCCTCAGATCCTCCCTCTATCCCTGTCCCTAACCTGATCTCTAACTCCCCTCTCCGTCCCTGAACCCATCCTCACAAAACTAAAAGCCTAAAAAACAACCAAGTCTAAGCTGTGACCTTGACGGAGACGGCAGCTCAGTCCCGGTAACTTTTCATGCAGCAACTTTTGTTAGTTTGAATTTTAAAAAAGTTACTGTATAGTATTCCAATGCCAGCTGTAATTTAACTCTCCTTTTAGGGCAATTATATACCTAGACTAAGTTACAACAAATGAAGCTGCATTATAAGTGGTCCAAGACCTGTATTTCTTTCTTGAGCGAGACTGCTCAGAATACATTTCATTCTCTCTATAGAGTCCTACTAAGTCGTAATACAGCTGTGACATTATTTTATCACCTTTGTTTTCTTGCAGTATGAGCTAAAAATCAAGAGCCTACTAACATTTTGTGTGTTGCATCAAGATATAGCGCATTGAAATTTATGGTAAGCAACAATGAGCCACTCTAAATTGAATTCTGAATGAACAGTGCAATTTCTGAACTTGGAAAAATTAGCTAGAAAATTTAGTTCAATCCCAAATCATAAATAGAAAGTGAATTAAAGAGAAGCAAAAAAGAGAGGAAAAAAAAGAAAAATCTTCAAAAAATCATTATAAAAAATTAATTACAAAGAACTAAGATTCTGTATTTGTGAAGTTAATTTTCAGTGCAAAAGCAATTGCTTGTCATTAAATCTGATATATCACATAAGCTGTAAGTTTATGGGCAGGTACAGTAATTTCATGCAATTTCAGGTTCCAATACAAAGTCCCACGATGACATTTTGTTATAATGTCACTCCTAGAGGCACAGAACCACAAAAACCATCTCCCGTATTTCCAGGTTCATCATTGTGCACTACCGCCATAAATTGTTTATCGCCATTCGTGATAAGCAATGAAAACACCAGTGTTATTCTTACCAATAAAAATCTAACTCTTTATGTTATAAAGATGAATAGATATTGGTATTGTTTCTTTATTGCCTCATTTACCAAAAATACAGTGATGAGCTTTTGTTTTTCTTTTCTGGACTGACAGAGGTAAAGTGCTGTTCCAGTTGGTTGGCATACTATCCCGCTTATTTTAAAGATATATCATTTGTACATGCTACTGACTAGCTGACTTCCTTGTATTTAACTTTAATGCTTCATGAAAGATAAATTATTTCAGCTATGTCAATTAGCTCCCCCACACATTAACTGCACCAATTTCTGCATTGAAACTAGGCTGCAAAGTATAAATATAAATATCATTCACTTACAGCAAGATAAACAAGAAATCTGTATGCCTGTGGAATTAGACAGGAAGCTTATTTTTATGGGCATTCAATAACTGTGTCAAATTTCATAAATGGAACATATGATACAACTAGGACAATCATACCGCACACGTTGAATTTTCCTTTGAAGCATCACATTCCTTGCTCTGTAATTGCTCATGAAGCTGACATACTTCAAGGATCCAAATTGGAGGTATTATGTTGATCAGATAAAAAAACAGTGCTGGAGAAAACCTGTTCAAGTGAGCACACAGAGGTGTTAGAATTCTGTAATAAATTTATTGATAAGCATTCTTTTGGAACTAGTACTTGTTCATCCATATTTAATTGTAATGAAACTTTCAATGAACATGACATCTAATGGGGATGACAAAATCCAAATTGTATAAATGTTGCCAAATTTATCAGTGCTGCGAGAGCGGTTCAGCAGTTTGTATACATCATTGACACCCCATCTCAATTGATGAGTTAGGCTAACTTACTAGTGTTAGTGCCTGTTGATTGTGCACAGTTTGAAAGGGCCAATAGAAGCATAATCTCTTACAATACTATGCTAAGGACTCACTAGTTTGCATTTATGTGTATACATTCATATGATTTTAATCTGTCCTAAAAGGGATTATTGCTCAAACAGACACAGATGACAAATTACCTGTTGGTTGAGAGATCTGTGTGATATCACACAGGAGTGGTTGGCAGTCAGGTACAGGAAGTAATTAGCAGAGAAAATTGACCATTGAGATTTATTGCTAAGAAGATAGAATATAAAAGTCAGTTAGCTTAGCTACAACTATTTAAACATTCTATACAATTGTGTTTTTCTTGTTCAGAGAAGGATATATGACCATAAGATATAGGAGCAGAATTAGGCCATTTGGCCCATCAAGTCTGGTCCAACATTTCATCATGGCTCATCCAACTTTCCTGTCATCCCCAATCTCCTGCCTTCTCCCCATATCCCTTCATGCCCTGAACAATCAAGAATCTATCAAACTCTGCCTTAAATATACATAAAGACTTAGCCTCCACAGCTGCCTGTGGCACAGATTCACCACTCTCTGGCAAAGAAATTCCTCATCATCTCCATTCTAAAGGACACCCCTCTATTCTGAGCTGTGTCCTCTGGTCTTAGACTCTCCCACCATAGCAAATAACCTCTCCACATCAGCTCTATCAAGGCCTTTCACCATTCAATAGGTCTCAATGAGGTCATCCCTCATTCTTCTGAATTCGAGTGAATGCAGGCCCAGAGCCATCAGGCACTCTTCATATGACAAGCCATTCAATCCCGGAATAATTGTCGTGAACTTCTTTTAAACCCCCTCCAGTTTCAGCACATCCTTTCGAAGGGGCTCAAACCTGCTTACAATACTCTAACTGAGGACTACAAGTGCTTTATAAAGTTTCGACATTACATCCTTGCTTTTACTGTATATTCTAGTCATCTAGAAATGAGTAACATTACATTTGCCTTCCTCACCAAAGAGTGACCTAAATTAACCTTAATGGGCATCCTACACAAGGACTTCCAAGTTCCTTTGCACCTCAGTTTTTTTTGTATATTCTCTCCATTGAGAAAATAGCTAACCCTTTCATTTCTTCTGCCAAAGTGCATGACCATACATTTCCCAATACTGTACTCCATCTGCCACTTCTTTGTACATTCTCCTAATCTGTCTACATCCTTCTGTGGCCTCTCTACTTCCTCAAAACTACCTGCCCCTCCACCTATCTTCATATCGTCTGAAAATTTTGCAACAAAGTCATCAATTCCATCATCCAAATCATTGACATATAACGTAAAATAGAAATGGTCCCCAAACAGACCCCTGTGGAACACTGCTAGTCACTGACAGCCAGTCAAAAAAGACTCCCTTTACTCCCACTCTTAGCCTCCAGCCAATCAGCCACTGCTTTATCCATGCTAGAATCTTTCCTGTAATACCATTGGCGCATAGCTTATTAAGCTTGTTTAACAAGGTGTGGCACTTTGGTAAGGGCCTTCTGAAAATCCAAGTACACAACATCAACCAATTCTCATTTGTCTATCCTGCTTGTTACTTCTTCAAAGAATTCCAACAGATTTGTCAGGCAAGATTTTCCCGTAAGGAAACCATGCTAACTACCACCTATTTTCTCATGTGCCTCCAAGTATCCTAAATACCTCATATTTAATAATCGACTCCAACATCTTCCCAACCACTGAGGTCAGACTAACTCGCCAATAGTTTCCTTTCTTCTGCCTCTCTCCCTTCTTGAAGAGTGGAGTGACATTTGCAATTTCCATTCTTCTGGAACCATTCCAGAATCTAGTGATTCTTGAAAGATCATTACTAATACCTCTATGATCTCTTCAGCCACCTCTTTCAGAACTCTAGGGTGTAGACCATCTGACTTATCTACCTTCAGACTTTTCAGTTTCCCAATAACCTTCTCCTGGTAATGGCAACTTCACACACTTTTGCCCCATGACACTTTTGAACTTGGGCATATTGCCAGCATCTTCTAGAATGAAGACTAATGCAAAATACTTATTCAGTTTGTCTGCTATTTCATTGTCCTCCACTACAACCTCTCCAGCAGCATTTTCCAGCAGTCTGATATCCATTCTTGCCTCTCTTTTACACTTTATATATCTGAAGAAACTTTTAGTTTCCTCTTTAACATTATTGGCTATCTTACTTTTGTATTCCATCTTTACCTTCTTAATGACTTTTTCAGTTGCCTTCTGTTGGTTTTTAAAAGCTTCCCAATCCTCTAACTTCCTACTAATCTTTGCTCTATTATATGCCTTCTCTTTGGGTTTTATGTTGGCTTTGACTTCTTGTTAGCCATAGTTGTGTCATCTTTACTTTAGAATATTTCTTCTTCCAGGGATGTATATATTGTGTGGTCTTTGAATTGCTTCCAGAAGTTCCAGCCATTGCTGTTCTGCCATCATCCCTGCCAGTGTTCATTTCCAATCAATTCTGGACAGCTCCTCTCTCATGCCTCTGTAATTCCCTTTACTCCACTGTAATGCTGATCCATCTGACTTTAGCTTCTCCTTCTCAAATTTCAGGATGATTTTGATCATGTTATGATTTCTTTCTAGAAGGGTTCTTTTACCTTGAGCTCTCTAATCAATTTCGGTAAATTGCACAACACCCAATCCAGAATAGTTGATCCCCAAGGGGGCTCAACCACAAGCTGCTCTAAAAAACCATCTCTTAGGCACTCTAGGAATGCCCCCTGCTGGAATCCAGCACCAATATGATTTTCCCAATCTAAATGCATATTGAAATCCCCCATAATGATTGTAACATTACCCTTTGGAATGCATTTTCTGCCTCCTGTTGTAATTTGTAGACCACACCCTTACTACTGTTTGGCGGTTTGTATACAATTCCCATCAGGGTCTTTTTACCCTTGCAGTTCCTTGGCTCTATCCACAATGATTCAACAACTTCTCACCTATGTCACCCCTTTCTCAAGATTTGATATCTTTTTTTTACCAAAAGAGCAACACCATCCCCTCTGCCTTCCTGCCCATCCTTTTGAAACAATGCGTTTTCTTGGACATTAAGCTCCCAGCTACAATCTTTCAGCCATGATTATGTGATGCCTACAACATTATATTTGCCAATCTGCAACTGTGCTGCAAGTTCATCTACCTTATTCTGTATACTACACACATTCAAATACAACACCTTCAGTCCTGCATTCACCCTTTTCAATTTTGATACACCATTCTCAACTTTTTGATTCCTAACTTTGTCTGAGATCTTACCAACATCCCCCTACAACTCTAGTTTAAACCCCACTATGCAGCATTAAGAAACCTTCCCACTAGGATATTATCACGTTCAGGTGAAAACCCCTTCAGTATAGGTCCCACCTTCCCTGGAAGAGAGCCCAATGATCCAAAAATTTTATGCCCTCTCTCCTACACCAACTCTTTTGACATGTTATTAAACTACATAATCTTCCTGGTTCTGGCCTCACAAGCACACGGCATGGGTAAAAATCCTGAGATTATATCCCTGGAGGTCTGGCTCTTTAGCTTAGTACCTAACTCCCTGAACTCCCTAAGCAGAACCTCATCATTCATCCTACGCAAGTCATTGGTATTTACATGTACCAGGACTTCTGGCTGTTCACCCTCCCAATTAAAAATGCTGAGGACTTCATCCGAGATATCCTGGACCCTAACACCCGGGAAGCAACATACCATCCAGGAAACTCGTCTCAGCAAACAGATCCTCCTGTCCATTCCCCTATCTAATGAACCCCCATCATCACAGTGGGGCTCTTTGCCCCCATTCCATTATGAATCACAGAGGTAGACTCAGTGACGGAGACCCAATCACTGTGACTTTCTTCTGTTGGGTCATACCCCTCGCTTCCCCAACAGTACCCGAGGTGATATACCTCTTGTTGAGGGGGATGGCCACAGGGGACTCTGCACTGGCTCTTTAGTCCCTTTCCCCTTCCTGACTGTCACCCAGTTTTCTTTCCTGCATCTTGGGTGTAACTACCTCTCTATATGTCCTTTCTATCACCCCTTCAGCCTCCCAAATGATCCGGAGTTCATCCAGTTCCAGCTCCCTTAACACGGTTTGGTAGAAGCTGTAGCTGGATGCACTTCTCGCAGGTGTAGTGGTCAGGGACACTAGCCGTCTCCCTGCCCTCCCACATCCCGGAAGAGGAGCATTGTACTTTCCGCTTGTCATCTCTACCTGAAAATATCTCTGAATAGATATAAAGAAGAGAAGGCTTTCTCTGAGTCAAGCCTTTCTTTGCCGAAGCCTTGAAGAGCTAAAGCCTTAAGATAACCACTCAGACGATGGCCGCTGTGTTTGCCCCTGCCTTCCTTTAATTTGCTCTTATTAATTAACCCCAAACACCGAATGGCCGCTGGTCAAAGCTCTATTACTCTGTCGCGAATCCCTCCTGCCTTTTGTCCTTGGGCGGTGGACGTGATTGAAGACTCCTCTCCTCCAAACTCCCAATGTCCAGATTGGCCGCTGGTCAAAGCACTATGGGCAGTTCAGAAGAGGGTTCCTTGGTTGATTCCTGGAGTGGTTGTGTTATGAGAAAAGTTAAGCAGACAGGTGTATATGCACTGGAGTTCAGCAGAACAGGAGGTGATCTAGTTAAAACATGTAAAATGGTTAAATTGTGAAAAGGCTTGATACCCAGAGGTGGTTAAAATGCTACCTAAACTATCTCTTCATGAGGGATTTTGGGACAAGGGATAAGGATTCAAAATAAGTGATAATTTTTTAAGGAAGAGAAATTCCACTCTCAAATCATTATGAATATTTGTCCCCAAAAAACTGCATGGGCTTAATTATTAATTGTACCCAATGCCAAAATGCTTGGATTTTGATTCATTGGGGAACAAGGTTCACTGCCTTGTTATCTGGGGACAAGGCAGAAGCCATCAGGTCAGCCATAATCTAACTATATAGTGACACACATTTACTACTAGATCTTCTCCAATGATTATCTTCTGGCATTTCTCAGATTTTATTTTCTTGACATCAGAATTTATGGCAGACATTGGATGATGCTGCAGCCCATGCAAGTGCCCACGGTTACTCCTTTGGTTTGGAGACAGTGGGAGGAGCAGTAAGAGAAATTACTGAGGGTAATTATCAGGTCTGTAAGCCATTGGAGGGTGGTGGTGGAGCGGAACTGGCTAGGTCTATTGTCAAGAAGAGCGGAGAGCCTTAAGACTCTTAATACTTCTTAAGAAACTTGAGAAGCAGTGGATACTCCCTGAGTAAATATATTTAAGACAAGGTTGGATAGATTTTTGCATAGTAGGGGAAGTAAAGATTATGGTAAAAAGACAGGTAGGTGGAGATGAGTCCATGGCCAGATCAGCCATGATGTTATTGAATGGCGGAGCAGGCTCAATGGGCCAGATTTCTTACATTCTTATAAGACATTCCAGATGGGGGATAGAAATGTATAAGGACTGGATGTACATAGTGAAAAGAAGGAATCCAGATCAGGGAACTGAAAGCTACTGAAATGATGGAGGGCAAGTGTCACAGATATAGATAGGAAGGGACTGAACCAAAGGGGACAAAATGGAGTTGAGACAGGCAAACACAAGCTCAGTGGGACAGAAGCAGACAGAAGCAATGGGCCTATGGTGATAGTTAGGTTTGTGGATCTTGGATAAGAAGAAAATATGGGCAGTATGGAATATGAGAACAATGAGGTTGGAGGCTGTAAAATGGGAGATCTTTGGAGGAGATAGGCAGTTGATGGTGTGGGAGAAGATGACTAGATGCTTCTCAATGGTTGAGAGGTAAGAGAAGGTGTCCGAGAGCTGCCGTCTGACTTCAGCAAGTTAGAGGTCAGTCTGCCAGACTGCAACAGCATTATCCTTGTCTGCAGATTTGATCATGAGGTTGTGATTGATGCAGAGAGAGTGGAGGGCAGAGCGTTCAGAGAAGTTGAGGTTGGAATAGGCAAGAGAGGTGGTAAAGTTAGGATGGTTGACGTGCCAAAGGCTGTTAGGTATAGAGTGGGCAGAAGACCAGAGCAGGGTCTTCAAAAGGTGGAGGAGGGTTTAAGGTGGAAGAAGGGGTTATCGGTAGGGAGGTGGGAATTCCTTGCCAAAGAAGTATGATAGAGTCAGAGGCAACAGGCAAAGAGCTTGACATCATGACGGACATGGAACTCATTGAGGTCTGTGCAACAAAAGTAAGGTCATTGTTGAGGACAAAACACTCCTCTATAGAGAGGTGATGGTGGAATCACAGCAGGGGTTGCTAGAGTTAGGGAAGGGTAGAAGGGTAGAAGGTTGGAAGGGTCAGAGAAGAGAGAAGGGTTTGATAATTCAGTGAGTGGAAGGAAGATGGGGGTTCAGAGGAGGGACAAGGAGTAGAGGGGAGCCAGGGTGGCTGACGATTAGTGGTGGAAGTAGTAGTGGGACCCAGCCGCAGCAAGAAAGGTCTCAGCCTGCACGTAGCCAGGGGCCGAGGTCCAAACTCCAAGCCTTTAAATGAGTAGGCCCACACAAGTCATCAGAGGTCCTGATAAACACTAGAATAACTGGCAAGCTCAAGAACCTGTGAGCCTGTGTGCGTGAAAAAAAATGAAACAATCCAATCAATGTAAAAATAATAAGCACTCTGTCCGCTTCTTATTTTTTTTATGATTTATCTGCTTTCCTGTAAAGTATTGTGTTACTGAATCACACCAAGTACCCTTTTCAATGAAAGTTCAATGGCAATTTCTGGCAGAGTTTATTTAACTATTTGATCATGTATAAACCTGGAGAGGCAAGCAGGTAAAGCTAAGAAAGTTAGACAGAGAGCAAAAAAGCAAAATATTTGGGGTTGCTGCTTAGCTGCTGCCAAGGTGCAAAAGCCGACAGTTAGAAAGCTGGGCATTTTTTAAGTTAGGAAATACGAAGGGTGATTGATAAGTTTGTGGCCTAAGGTAGAAGGAGTCAATTTTAGAAAACCTAGCACATTTGAGTGATTATGCAGAAAATTTGAATTTAATAACTCATCGGGGTGATTGATAAGTTCGTGGCCCAAGGTAGAAGGAGATGAGTTATTAACTTCAGACTTTCTGCATAATCGCTCAAAGAGTTGAACTGCACCTGCACATGTAACAAGAGCTGTATAACTCATCTCCTTCTACCTTAGGCCACGAACATATCAATCACCCCTCGTGTATGATTAACGAAGTGGAACCTCAGACAAACAACTAGTGCTGTGGATAGGATTAGGGGAAGGCCATTTGGCCCCCAAGATTTGTTCTGATAATCTATAATTTCTTCTCTGATCTGTACAAGTTTTTCATGTTCATATAACTCTGTTGTAAACTTCAGGAGAGGGAAACCAGAGGTCCATGAGCCAGTCCTCATCGGAGGTTCAGAGGTGAAAAGTGTCAGTAACTTGGAAGTCCGGGACAGCACTATCTCAGACGATCGTCCTGGACCCATCATATAAATGTAAATGCAAAGAAAGCACAACAGTGCCTCTATGTCATCAAGAGTTTGTGGCGATTCAGCATAACATCCAAAAATTTGACAAACTTCTATAGATGTGTAGTGAAAAGTGTCTGATTGTCTGCTTCACAGCCTGGTATGGGAACACCAATGCCTTTGAATGGAAAATCCTACCAAAGGTCATGGATTCAGTCAGCACATCATGGGTAAAGTCCTCCCAACCATTGAGCTGAACTACTTGAAATGTGGTTGAAGGAGAGCAACATCCATCATCAAAGATCCTCACCACCCTGACCTGCTCTTTTCTCGCTGCTTCTATCAGGTAGAAGAATACAAGTGCCTCTGGATTCACACCACCAGGTTCAAGAACATTTGCCGTCCCTCAACCATCAGACTCTTGAACAAAAGGGGATAACTACACTCCTCTAGTGAGATGATCCCACAACCAATGATCTCACTTTAAGATTGCTTTATCTTGTTATTCCCTGCTCTAATTATTTATTACTATTTATTTATATTTGCATTGTCACAGTTTGTTGTCTGACACAGTGGTGTCAAAATAACCTCTCCCTCAATGTCACAAAAACAAGGGAGCTGGTTGTGGACTACAGGTGGAATGGAGACAGGCTAACCCCTATTGACATCAATGGATCTGGGGTTGAGAGGGTGAACAGCTTTAAGTTCCTAGGCATACACAACACTGAGGATCTCACGTGGTCTGTATATACTGGCTATGTGATGAGAAAAAGCACAACAGCGCCTCCTTCATCTCAAACAGTTGAAGAAGTTTGGTATGGGTCCCCAGATCCTAAGGACTTTCTACAGGGGCACCATTGAAAGCATCTGACTAGCTGAATCACTGCATGGTATGGGAACAGTACTTCCCTCAATTGCAGGACTCTGCAGAGAGTGGTGTGGACAGCCCAGCGTATCTGTACTTCCCACTATTCAGGATATTTACAGAGACAGGTGCATAAAAAGGGTCTGAAGGATCATTGGGGACCCGAGTCACCCCAATCTCAAACTGTTCCAGCTGCTGTCATCCGGGAAATGGTACCGCAGCATAAAAGCCAGGACCAAGAGGCTCCAGGACAGCTTCTTCCACCAGGCCATCAGACTGATTAATTCACACTGATTTGAGTGTATTTCTATGTTATATTGACTGTTCTGATGTACATACTATTTATTATAAATTACTATAAATTGCACATTACACATTTAGACGGAGAAGTAACATAAAAGAATTTTACTCCTAGTGTATGTAAAGGATGTAAGAAATAAAGTTAATTCAATTCAATTTACTTCTTGCTCTTTTATTTACAGTTTACAGTTACTATTTATGTTCGCTGAGAATGCTCACATGAAAAAGAATCTCCGGGTTGTATGTAGTGACATGATTCTGATAATAAATTTTACTTTGAACTTTGCTAGGAAAAGTCTGAACTCAGTTTGATCCTCAACAACTTTTAAGTATAGCAAATTACAACTTACATAACTCCTAAGTAAGATTGCTCTAATTTTAATATTCTTGTTCTACACTTCACCATTCCCCTCGCCAAGAAATAGTTTCTCCTTCTCTTCTTTGACGCATGATTGATAATACTTCCCTTGGGGAGAGTAAATTTTCATCTACTTCTGGATTTGATTTTGATTCACCATTCTCTACATCCCCTATAACTCATTTAGTCATCTGAAACAAATCAGTCTGATCAGTCTTATAGAAAGAAAAATCACTGCACATTCAAAGAAGTGATGTTTAGTTCTCAGAATATGACCTCCTTACATCTGAAGTAAGATGGAAGGTCATTGATTTTATAAATAAAACTACAAGAGATAGTTTTTTCTTTGGAACTTGTTCAATTTTGGTACAATGTGTTTAACATTAAAAAAAAAGATCTGTTGTGGTTTATTGACTAGTTCCAATGGTCAAAGTATGATTCTCTGAAACTATATGGTTTATTGTTAACAGCTGGACAGGAAGTCATTTTTTTAAAAAATCTTTACTGTCTGGTGGAGCAGATGCCATGAGCAGGCTCTCAGTTTTTCTTATCATCTGCTCTACATATTGCCTCACTAGTTAATTCATTCGTACACTGTATTTTTTAAAGTTAATTTTTACATAAAATTGTATATTGTCTCTTTCAACTTTCATAGAACATTTCCTTCTGGTGTTGCTTAAAACAAAAATGTATTTGCTAATAGCATGTGTTCTAATTGTTGAATGATATGTCCATCAGTACTGCAACTATTTTGCATTAAAATGCTTAAGTTATTTATCCTTTCCATCCAATTGCTGTAACCAAATGCATATACTGCATATCATCAAACTGTCAAATAAATAACTGCTCCAACCTCCAACCTAAACTTTTTGCAAAAGCAAAGTATTAAAGTTGGTCTTTGACAAAAACACTGTCAAAGGAAGAATCATCACAATGCAGGGCATAAATTGGGTGCAGTGTGCATCTATGGACCAGCTTCACAGTTGGGCAAAGAACACCCCCAAACCCACATGACAGTGTTACCATCTCTAATGGAAATACCACTATCTGAAATTCCTGTCCTACGCAACATTCTTACTTGGAAATACACTACTGCTTTTTTTTCATTATTTGTGGGTTTTAATCCCTATCTGGCATCACTGTTTCGTAAAACCCAGGTCCCAAAATTTAAAAAAGAGCTTTCAATAATCAATTTCATTTTTTTTTCTGAAAGCCAAAAATTCTTCTTTGAACCTTGCTCAAAGAATGTGAGAAAGTTTTATACAGAAACAGCACAAAGTCTGAAATACTGAAACTCGAGTAGGCCATTCAGCCTCACAACCCTAATCAGATATTCATGAACCTGAGAAAATCTGTAGATGCTGGAAATCCAAAGTAACACACAAAATGCTGAAGAAACTCAGCAGGTCAGGTAGCATCTATGGAGAAGAGTAAACAGACACTTTTTGGGCCAAGACCCTTCTTCTGCACTGAGAAGAAAGGGGGAGGATGCCTGAATTAAATGTGGAGGGGGGGTGCAGAAGGAAAATAGGCTGGCTGGAAGGTAGTAGGTGGTAGGTGAAAGCTAGGTGGGCGGGAAAGGTCAAGGGCTGGAGAAGAAAATATGACAGGTGAAGAGAGTAGTCAATAGGAGAAAGGGAAGGAGGGGACCCTGGGGGAAGTAATAGGCAGGTGAGAAGAAGTCAACGGTCAGAGTGAGGAATAGCGGGAGGGGGAGTTTTGTTCACCAGAAGTAGAAATCAATATTCATACCATCAGGTTGGAGGGTACTCAGACAGAATATAAGGTGTTGCTCCTCCATCCTCATCTCGACACAAGAGGATTGAAACGTCGGAACGGGAATGGGAATGGGAATTAAGATGTATAGCAACTGGGAAGTCCAGCTTGTGTGGAATGTGCGGAGATGTTCGAAAAAGCGGACCCCCAATTTACAATGGGACACACTGATGTAGAGGAGGCCGCATTGGGAGCACCAGACACAATAGACACCCCCAGAAGATTCTCAGGTGAAGTGTTGCCTCAACTGGAAGGACTGCTTGGGGCCTTCAATGGAGGTGATGGAGGAGGCGTACAGGCAGATGTAGCACTTGGGCCACTTGCAGGGTTAAGAGCCTGGAGAGGGATTAGTGGGGAGGGTTGAATGGACAAGTGAATCATGGAGGGAGCAATCCCTTCAGAAAGTGGCGGGGGGGAGGAGAAGATATGTTTAGTGGTGGGGTCCCTTTGGAAATGGGGAAGTTGTGGAGGATAATGTGGTGCATGCAGAGGCTGATGTGGTGGTAGGTAAGGACAAGAGAACACTCTCACTATTACGACAGTGGGAAGATGGGGTAAGTACGAATGTACAGGAAATGGAGGAGATGCGGGCAAGGGCAACATCAATAGAAGAGGGAGGGTAACTCCATTCTAAAGAAGGAGGAATGGAAAGCCATATCCTGAGAACAGATGTGATGGAGGTGAAGAAACAGCATAAAGGGAATAGCATTTTTACAGGAGATAGGGTGGGAAGAGGTTCTGATAACTGTGGGAATCAGTAGTTTATAAAAGATGTTGGTTGACAGTTTGTCTCCAGAGATGGAGACAGGGGGATCAAGAAAGGGGAGGGAGGTGTCAGAGATGGCCCAAGTGAACTCAAGAGCAGGGTGGAAGTTACAGCCAAAATTGATGAAGCTCAGCATGGGTGCATGAACCAGTGCAGCTGTCAATGTAGTGGAGAGAGTTGGGAAGTATAACCGGGGAAGGCTTCAAACATAGACTGTTCTACATAGGTGATGAAGAGGCAGGCACAGCTCAGGCCCATGAGAGTACCCATGGCTACTCCTCAGGTTTGGAGAAAGTGAAAGGAACCAAAGGAAAATTTGTTCAGGATGAGGACCAGGGTGATATTCATGGCTGTGTCTGCTTCAGCTTACAATTTTCTGCTTATGATCCACATCCCTTAATATTTTTAAAGAGGAAAAATATCCTGTTGACCTGCTCTTGGAATTTTCAACTGGTTGCCAGTGTCCAGGGTTATTAATTTCTATTGCCGTATATGTGGAAAAATTGCTTACTGATTTCACTCCAAATTTTTATAACTTTAATTTTAATACTGTGTCTGACTCCAGCTTAAGACAAAAAGGCTTTCTGCAACTAAGACCGACTCCCAAGAATTTCATTTTGAATGCGTCTTCAAGTTTCCATACCCAAGAAAATAGAAGCCAGATTTTAAAAGAACATACTGCTGGAAATGCTCTTCCTCAACTATAAAAGAGACTGAATTCTCAAGAACATAGGAGCAAGAAGAAGAGAGGTCAAGTGGCCTCTCAAGTTTACCTATCATTCAATGTGGTCATGGATGATTCATGCTGTTTTCCTGGTCACACAATTCCTTGATCGTTTAAATATTTATCTATCTCCACATTAAATGTATCTAATGATTTCCACCACTCTCAAGAGAAGAAAATTCCAGAAATGCAGTATGCTCTGAGAGGAAATGTCTACAGCCAACTCTCAATCTAATCTTTTCCACCTGTCACCCCTTCTTATATCCTATAATGGGAGAGTTTAAGACCAGAGGGTCTGGCATTGGAATATGAGGATGTCCCTTTAGAACAGAGAAGGGAAGGACTTTCTTTAGCCAGAGGATAGCGAATCCTTGTACTGTAATTCATTGCCAAAGACAGCTGTGGATGCCAAGTCATTGGGTGTACTTAAAGTGGAGGTTAATAGGTTCTTGATTAGTTAAAGGTTATGGGGAGAAGGCGGGAGAATGGGGTTGAGAGGGATAATAAATCAGCTGTGATGGAATGGCAGAGCAGACTTGATGGGTCGAATGACCTATTTCTGCTCCTATGTCTTATGGGCTTCTTTGTGATTCTCACACTGGTGAACAGGATCACCCCTCATTCTGCTAAACTTCACAGAATACAAACTCAAACTTTTTAGCATCCCTTGATGGGCTACTCACACATCCCAGGAAATAGTCTGCTGAATTTCATGTGGACTGCCTCTAATGCAGCTATATTCTTTGTATAGGTAAAGGGCCCAAAACTGTGCACAGTATTTTAAGTGTGACCTCGCCAATAACTTGTACAGCTGCAGTAAAACTCTTGTATTCCAGCCCCTTCGCTATAAAGGTCAACATCCTGTTCGATGTTTCTTGTTGGACCTGCCTGCTAACCTTTTCTGATTCAGCTGCTAGAACATCCTAGATCCTTTGTTCTGTATTTACTTAGCGTCTCTCCCTGTTGAAAAAAACAGCTTGTCTTTTCATCTCTCTTCCCAAAGCGCATGACCTCTCACCTTTCCTAGTTCAGTCCCTTCCTACCTCCATCCCTGACACCTCACACGCTCTTGATCTTTACAAGGATTTCAAGTTCCCTGGCCTCCATCATCTTATTTTTATTATGGATGTCCAGTCTTTGTACATCTCCATCCCCCATCAAGAAGACCTCAAAGCTCTCTGGTTTTTTTTCTGGACACCAGATCTAACCAGTTCCCCTCCACCACCGCTCTCCTCCGCCGAGCGGAACTTGTCCTCACTCTACATAATTTCTTCTTTGGGTCCTGCCACTTCCTTCAAATAAGAGGGGTAGCCATGGGCCCTCGCATGGGTCCCAGCTTTGTCTGCCTGCTTGTCAACTACGTGGAAGAGTTTATATTCCAAGCCTACCCTAGTGACCGTCCCGTCACTAGGATTGTATTAATGTATTTAAGTAAACTACTTAAGAACTTTTTAAAAGCTATTATTAATGCTTTTTGAGAGAGTGATTTAGATGCATATCATATTTTTACTGAGTTAAGTATTGTATGTAATTAGTTTTGCTACAACAAGTGTATGGGACATTGGAAAAAATGTTGAATTTCCCCATGGGGATGAATAAAGTATCTATCTATCTATCTATCTATCTAATTTCCTACACTACATGGACGACTACATTGGGGGGCTTCCTGCACCCATGCTGAACTCGTCGACTTCATCCACTTTGCCTCCAACTTCTACCCTGCCCTCAAATTCACCTGGTCCATTTTCGACACCTCCCTTCCTCAATCTCACTGTCTCTGTCTCCGCAAACAGCTTATCCACCGATGTCTATAACAAACCTACGGACTCTCTCGTCCTCGTCCCCCCCGCCCCCCGCTACTTGTAAAAACGCCATCCCCTTCTCTCAATTCCTCCGTCTCTGCCGCATCTGCTCTCAGGATGAGACTCCATTCTAGAATGAAGGAGATGTCCTCCTTTTTCCAAGAAAGGGGCTTCTCTTCCTTCACCATCAATGCTGCCCTCAACCGCATCTCTCCCAATTAAATCACATCTGCTCTTATCCCATCCTCCCGCCACCCTACCAGCGATAGGGTTCCCCTTGTCCTCACTTACCACCCCACCAGCCTCGGAGTCCAGCACATAATTCTCCGAAACTTCCGCCACCTCCAACGGGATCCCACCACCATACACATCCCCCTCCATTTTCTGCTTTCCGCAGGGATCGCTCCCTAGGCGACTCCCTAGTCCATTCGTCCACCCCCCCCCCCCCCACCCTTCAGATCTCCCTCCTGGCACTTATCCTTGCAAGCGAAACAAGTGCCACACCTGCCCCTACACCTCCCCCTTCACAACCATTCAGGGCCCTAAACAGTCCTTCCAAGTGAGGAGATACTTCACTTGTGAGTCTGTTAGGGTTATTTACTGTGTTCGGTGCTCCCGGTGTGGCCTCTTGTATATCGTGAGATCCTACCCAAACGGGAGACCTGTTCGCCGAGCATCTACGCTCCGTCCAACAGAACAAGCGAGATCTCCCAGTAGCCACCCATTTTAATTCCACGTCCCATTCCCATTCCGATATGTCCATTCACGGCCTCCTCCACTGCCGTGATGATGCCACACTTGGGTTGGAGGAACAACACCTTATATTCCGATTTGAGCGGCCCCCAACCTGATGGCATGAACATCGATTTCTCAAACCCAAGTAACACCACCACCCCCACTCCCCCTTTACCATTTCCAAACCGTTCTTCCCGCTCTCATCTGATCTCCTTGCCCGCCCATCGCCTCCCTTTGGAGTTCCTCCCCCCTTTTTTCTTTCTTCCATGGCTTTCTGAGTTCCTCTAGCATTCTGTGTGTTACTAGGATTTCCAGCATCTGCAGATTTTCTCTTGTTTATGACCTCTCAATTCCCTGTGTTAAGCTCCATTTGCTAGATTCTCAGTCACTACACTGCCTGTTTATTTTCAACAAACAAGTAAACTCTGTAAATCTCGCAATCATCATCTGCCAGGTCGTTAGGGCAAGTATCAAGCATCCGATGGCCAAGAACATGGATGAGAGGTGTATGGAGGGATATGGTCCAGGCGCAGGTCAGTGGCGACATTTTACCTACTCTAAGATCAATCTAACCCGTCCTTTCTACTAGCCCTCTATTTTTCTATCTTCTATGTGCCCATCTAAGAGTTTCTTTAAATCCCTAATGTATTTGCCTCTACCAGCTCGCCTGGCACGGTGTTCCACACGGTTTCCACTCTGTTTAAAAAGCGTACCGCTGACATCCCCCCTATACTTTCTTCCAATCACTTAAAATTATGCTCCATCGTATCCATTCTGCTGTGGGGGGAAAACCTCTGGCTATTCACTCAATCTTTGCCTTTTATCATCTATCAAGTCACTTCTCATCCTCCTTGTAATTTCTAGTTATACGTTTTCTAGTTATACTTCAGAATGCAAATAAAGTCCATGAAAATCATCTTCAATATGTATCCTCGGCATCTGGAATGAGGGTGAGACAGTCGTTTTTAACATCGTATTGCGAAGTGCTAAGTCTTTTCACACAAATGCATCCGCAATTCCTTCACTCACCCGTAGGAGAATGCAAAAAAATACAGTTGCCGGAAAACTAAAATAAAAATGAACATATTTAGGAAACGGTCAGGATCTATGGGAAGAAATAAAAAGATTTACTACATGTCAGTGTTGGCAAGGATCTTCTATCTGAACTGTCCACAAATGCTGCCTGACTTGCTGAGTGATTTCGTTTTTTTTTGGGGGGGGGGGTTAACTTCTCGTTGTGTTAAAACATAAGGGATAACTGCAGCATTAAACGCGGTGAAATCCCGTCACTTTTGCTTTGCCCTCAAGTCCGTGTACACTGAGTCCTCGTACAGAAACGCTGTTGGTTTCTGCAGTAACGATTAAAGAAAATGATCGTCGCTTCAAATCAACTTTGAACGCCCACACTTTTAACTGTCTTCGCAATTTTCAGTCAATTCAAAATGCAAAAGGCGTTCGAGTGCCTGAAGTTTTGGTGTAGTAACTCTCCGGCTGGAGTTTCCGGTTAAAATTTTCAGTCCAGGATACCGATCAACTAAAAGCTGAGTGTTTTTTTTTAACCTAAAAACAATAACCTCCTTGTTACAAGCTTGCAGTTAAATGAGAGAAATTGGCTCTTTTACCCAATATTTCAATAAAATATTCACATGTTGAACTGAGAATCGTTCTTACCCTTTGTAATCGGATCCTTTCTGGATAACGATGGTCACTATCATTTCTACAAAGATCAGCAACGTCAAAAGTAGCAGAAGGTAGTACATGGGATCATTCATTACTTTATTCACCCGCCAGACTGCGATAAAGGCGTGAAAGATAAAAATGAGTCTCGGGACAACAGCGCTCAGATATACGTGCCAAGCCATTGTCCTGGTCCTGAAATCAGACCCGAGACACTGACCAACTTTGAATCTTGACTCAAAGAAGTGAACGAGGGGCGATTTTATTGTCGGTCCAGGCTTTCCCGCCCACACTACTGATCCAGTCTAAACTCCTCCCGCTTGAAGATTCAGTCTCCAATAGTGGAGTGAACAGATTAATGGATACAAAAATATTTACAACCTGGTAGAGGAAGTATATTCTAGCTACCATCACCCCTTGTTCTGAAACCATTCTATACAGTTCTAGATTACACCACAGGGGAAACTTCTTCACAGAATCTACCTCAAGATTGTCTTTCATTTTTCTAGAGACCAGTCCTCTTAATCCTACACTGAAGTCCTCAAATCTAACAGACAGGGTGAAGTAACACTACTAGGAGGGGAGGTGATTAGTGTAGTGTTTAGAATTCATCTTTGCACAACAGCTCATGATTCGATTTAGAATTTGGGTCAAGCTATGGGATAGCAAACAGCAAAAAAATAGTAAGAACGATTTCTGGCCCATGAAGTAGTAGTTGCATAGAAAATTAGAGATGCATGTAGTAAGGATAATGCAGTAATCATGGGAAACTCTGGAGGAACTCAGCAGGTCAGGTAGCATCTATGGAGGGAATAAACAGTTCTTAGGACTGGAAAGGAAGAGGGAAGACACCAGAATAAGAACATACACGTGGGGGGGGGGGGAGGAGTACAAGCTGGAAGGTGACAAATGAAACTAGGTGATTGGGAAAATGGGTGGGTGGGAGTGGCTAAAGTAAGAATCTGGAAGGTGATAGGTGGAAGAGGTAAAGGGCTGAAGAAGGAGGAATCTGATTGGAGAGAAGAGTGGACCATGAAAGAAAGGGAAGGAGGAGAGACTCCAGAAAGAAGCAATGGGCAGGTGAGAAAAGTTTGGAAAAGGTTTCAATAGGTGCATTTACTGTCAGAAAAATGTATATAATATACATCCTGAAATTCTTTTTCTTCGCAGACATCCATGAAAACAGAGGAATGTGTCAAAGAATGAATGACAGTTAAACGTAGAACCTCAAAGCCCCCGCCAACTCCCCCTCCCGTGCACACGCAGCAACAAAGCAATGATCCCCCACCTCCCACCAGCAAAAAAAAGCATCAGCACCCTCCACTGAGCACTCAAGCGTGCAGCAAAGCATCAATAAAGACACAGACTTGCAGTACCCCAAAGACCACTTGTTCACCCGGTAATTCAACATACCACAGGCTCTCTCTGTCCCTAATAAGGGAAAAAGAGGTGTCCCCGTTTCACAGCGAGAGGGGAGAGATAACAAACAACTTGTTGATTTACGATGTTAAAAGTCAATCATAAGAGATTTATGAGGTCAAAGTAAATATGTAATCACCATATGCAACTCTGAGATTCATTTTCTGTTGGGCGTACTCAATAAATTCATAACAGAAGAATAACCATGGTAGAATCAAAGAAAGACCACACCAACTGGGTGTTCAACAAATTGTGTAAATAAAAAAAGAAAGAATAATAATAGTGAATAAATAAGCAATAAATATCGAGAACATGAGATGAAGAGTCCTTGAAGGTGAGTCCATTGGTTATGGGAACAGTTCAATGATGGGGCAAGTGAAGTTATCCCCTTAGGTTCAAGAGCCTGATGGTTGAGAGGTAATAACTGTTCCTGAACCTGGTGGTGTGAATCCTAAGTCTCCTTCTTCCAGATGGCAACAGAAAGAAGAGAGCATGACCTTTGTGGTGGAAGAGAATGGGTTACAGGTCTTGGGGAAGAATGATCATAATAATATGAAATTTTGGACTAGGTCTATGTGATTCAAATCGATGTGAAACTAGGGTCTTAACTCTAAAAAGGTAGGAAAGGTATGGCAGTGGACCATGGAATAGATAGCATTTTTAAAAAAGCAAGCACAATTTGCAGAAAAATGCATTTCTTTACAGCACAAAATCCTAAAATGACAAACTATTGGTTGAGGGTCCAATGTCTGCAAATCCACAGGAGGCTGAAGGCTGAAAATGGCCTGTCTTGGGATTAGAGAATGTTCTGTGTCTGTGCGTGGGTGGGTGGATGGGAGGGGGTAAGGGACTTGTTTTGTTGTTGTCTTGCTTCTGTTGTTCTTCGTTGTTGCTTGTATGAACTACAAACATGGTGAGCATGCTATGTTGGTGCCAGATTGTGTGCTGACATATGTGAGCTGTCCCCAGCACATCCTGAGGTGGGCTAGTTGCAAATGATGCATCTGCCTTCTGTTTCAATGTACATGTGATAAATAAATTTCAACTATCCATTCTCCACAGACCAAAGAAATTAAAGATACAAGAGCTGAACCCCTAGTATATGCACTTTGAAAATGAGAATAAATCTCCACAGCATTTGGTAACCTTGTGATCTTTGCCTTTTCACTCTCGTTCAAGATGGTGAACTCCTGCAAGGCATCAGGTCCTGATGGTGTATCTGGCAGGGCACTAAAATCCTGCCTTGACCAAATGGCTGGTGTGTTCAAGAATATCTTTAATCTCACACTACTGCAGTTGGAGGTTCCCAAAAGCTTCAAAAGAGCATCAATCACATCAGTGCCCAAGAACAGCAGGGTAAGCTGTCTCAACAACTATTGCCCAGTTGCACTCACATCTACTGTGACAAAGTGCTTTGAGAGGTTGGACATGGCTAGAATTAACTCCTGGCTGGGCAAGGACCTGGCCCCACTGCAATTTGCCCACAGCCACAAATAGTTTACACACCAATCTCACTGGTTCTCCACTCGGCCTTGGAACATCTGGAAAATAGCAATACCTAAGTCAGGCTCCTGTTTATTGGCAACAGTTCAGTGTTCAATGCCATCATCCTCTCAGTACTGATCAAAAATCTTCAAAACCTGGGCCTCTGTACCTCCCACTGCCACGCGATCCTTGACTTCCTCATTGGAAGATCACAGCCTGCTCGAATAAGAAATAACATCACCTCCTTGCTGCAGTCAACACAGACACACCTTAAAGATATGTGCTTGGTACACTACTCTCTCCTCTCTACATTCAAGACTGTGTGGCTAGACGCAGCTCAAACACCATGTATAAATTTGCCAATTGTTGGCAGAATCTCAAATCATGACAAGGAGACTTAAAGGAGTGAGACAGGTCAGCTGCTTGAGTAGTGCCACAACAACAACCTTGCACTTAATGTCAGAAAGATCAAGGAATTGATTAGGAAGGGAATGTCAGGGCAACACATACCAGTTCACATCACGGAGTCAGTAGTGGAAAGAGTGAGCAGCTTCAAGTTCTTGGCAACATCTCAGCTCCTGGCCCAACACAGTATTGCAGTCATGAAGAAAATACTCCAAGGGCTATATTTCATGAGGAGTTTGAACAGATTTGGTATGTTTTTTACAATTTCTACATATGTACTGTGGAGAGAATTATGATCTCACCAACTGGTATGTCAGTTCCAATGCACAAGATCACAAGAGGCAGCAGAGGGTTGTAGACTCAGCCAGTTCCATCGCAGAGACAAGCCTCCTCACCACTGAAAGACATCTTTGAAAGCTGGTGCCTGAAGAAGGCAGCATCCATCATTAAGGACCCTCGCCATTCAGGACATGCCCTCTCTGTGTTACCACATTCAGGGAGGAAGTACAGGAGCCTGAAGACCCACAGTCAACATTTTAATAACAACTTCTTCCCCTCTGCTGTCAGATTCCTGAATGGAGCATGAACCCATAAATGCTACATTGTTATTCATCTTTTGTACTATTTATTTATTATATTTTTAAACTGCAATTTAACAAATATTTTTATGTCTTGTGCTGTACTGCAGCCACAAAATAACAAATTTCACAACATATGTCAATGACTGTAGAACCTGAATCTGATTCTGACAGCTGTGTGTCACTGTTATTCCCTGGTTCCCTTTACATTTCCTTTGTGTCACGATCGGGACCGTTGACCCCTTGTTTTCCTTTAATTCATTGTTTCCCTGTGTTTCTTGGGCTCTGTAATTAAAGGCACTTGATTCTCAGCTGAACCAACTGTATATAATGTCTGGCTTACAGCTTCGCAGGGCTAGATCATCACCAGAAGTCACTGAAGCAAGACACCATGCTGGAGCAAGTCAAGTCTTCTGCCCAAAGCGAGTGCCAGTAAGTTGCCTTTCCTCGCCAAAGCCAGCCCGCTAAGCTACCTCGCCAAAGCGGCTCCATCAAGTTAACCCGCCGGAGTGAGACAAGAGCCGCTGTCTGTAGTTCCTGGTCCACGTCGAGAGCTTGCCACTACTGGGAGCCATTTCATGTCAAGATAAAGAAGTGTCTATCATTGTGTGGTTTTGTCTCTTCGTGTTCTCGACTCTGCTGAGTAGGTCCGGCCGTTTTGCCGCTACTCTGAGTTGGGGAATTCTGTCTCTCCGTGTCCCGTGTCCAAGGAAGAGTCCCGGCTCTGTGTCCTGTGTCCAAGCAGAGTTCCGGCTCTGTGTCCTGTGCCCAAGAAGATTCCCAGCTCTATGTTCTGTGTTCCGGGTTCCAAGTCCAGGCTCCGAGTTCCGAGTTTGAATCTGGCTTCCATGTTCCAAGTTTCAAGTCCAGGTCCTGATTTCCAAGACCAAGTCCAAGCCCAGGCCCTGAGTCCCAGTCTAAGTCCTGGGTCTGAGTCTGAATCCAGCCACGCTTATTCCCACTTCTGCTTTGCTTACTCCTTGATTACTCCTCACGTCTTAATAAGCTGGTAAGGAAGGCGGGCTCTGTCGTGGGCAAAGTAATGGAGAGTTTAACATCGGTAGCTGAGCGAAGGGCGCTGAGTAGGCTACGGTCAATTATGGATAACTCTGAACATCCTCTACATAGCACCATCCAGAGACAGAGAAGCAGTTTCAGCGACAGGTTACTATCGATGCAATGCTCCTCAGACAGGATGAAGAGGTCAATACTCCCCAATGCCATTAGGCTTTACAATTCTACCGCCAGGACTTAAGAACTTTTTAAAGCTATTATTAATGCTTTTTGAGATGGTGATTTAGATGCATATCATATTTTTTTTTACTGAGTTAAGTATTGTATGTAATTAGTTTTGCTACAACAAGTGTATGGGACATTGGAAAAAAGTTGAATTTCCCCATGGGGATGAATAAAGTATCTATCTATCTATCTATCTATCTATCTATCTATCTATCTATCTATCTATCTATCTATCTATTTCCCTCTGAACAATCCTTGCTTCCCAGCTTTCCTTGTAATTATTAATGAACTCTATTTTGTTAACGCTACAAAACGTGTTCGTATTCTGCATTTGGGTCCACCTATGCCCCACACTTATGACACTGTGAGCTCCTTACACAAAGAGACAGCAGAATTTTAAATGGGAATAAAGAAATAGAATTATTCTTTATCACACAAAACTGTTGATAAATTAGTGATTAAGGATTTAGTGAAAGCAGGAAACAAATGGAACAGATCTACAAGTCCAAATAATACTCGGGAATTTTGAATCAGAATCAGGTTTATTATCACTGACGTATGTCAAGAAATTTGTTGTTTTGCAGCAGCAGTACAGTCCAATACATAAAATATACTATAAATTACAATAAGAAATATATATATAAAAATTAAATAAGTAATGCAAAAAGGGAGCAAAAATAGTGAAGTAGTGTTCATGGGTTCATTAACCAATCAGAAATCTGATGGCAGAGGGTAGAAGGTTTCAATAGGTAGGGTTTCAATAGGTCCTTCCATATCAGAGGGTAATGCAACCAGTCAGAATGCTCTCTGTGATACATCTGTAGAAATTTGCTAGAGTATTTGGTGACATTGTACATCTCCTCAAGCTCCTAATGAAATACGGCTGCTGGCATGGCTTCTTTGCAATTGATCAATACGTTGGGCCAGGATAGATCTTCAGAGATGTTGACACCCAAGAACTTGAGACTTCTCACCCTTTCCACTGCTGACCTCTTGATAAGGATCGGTGTATGTTCCCTCTACTTCCTGAAGTTCACAATGAATTCCTTGGTCTTACTGACATTGAGTGTGTGGTTGTTGTTGTGACACCACCATTTAACCAGCCAATCTATTTCTCTCCTGTAGAGCATGATAAATCCCAAGGACCCAATGATCTACTTCCAAAGGTGGAGTCTTTAGTGATAATAAATACTCTGGGTTTTTTAAATTCATCCTGTGTACAATATACCCTTGAAATGTTCCTAGGATTGGAGAGTGGCAGTCTGATTTTTCTATTAAATAAAATAGGTAGATTGAAAATAGGAATCAATAGCCTAACAGTGGGAAGGAAAATACTGGTATCTATGAGACCATAAGACATAGGAGCAGAGTTCAGCCATTGGACCCATCAAGTCTGCTCCACCACAGCTGATTTATTATCCCTCTTAACCCCATTCTTCTGCCTTCTCCTTGTATATCTTTAACACCCTTACTAATCAAGAACCTATCAACCTCCACTTTAAATATACTCATCGACTTGGCCTCCACAATCATCTATGGCAATGAATTCCACAGATTCACCACCCTCTGGTTAAAGTAATTCCTCCTCATCTCTGTTTTCAAGGGACATCCTTCTGTTCTGAGGCTGTGCTCTATGGTCCTAGTCTTTATCATTTTTGGAAGCCTCCTCTGCAGGTGTGGACGTTTCCAAAGGACCTGCTCCTGTGTTGTACAGGCTGAAGGATGCAATAACAAATCACCAATGCAAAGTACACTGCAGATGCTGAGGTCAAAGCAACGTGCACAACACACTGGAGGAACTCAGCAGGTCAGGCAGCATCCATGGAAATGAACAGTCAACATTTCAAGCCGAGACCTTTCATCAGGATGGAAGAGGGAGGGGGCAAGGGCCCTATGAAGAAGGTGGGGGGAGCGTAGGAAGGCGGCCGGTAGGTGCCAGGTGAAAGAACAGTATGGGGGAAGATCAAGGGGTGGGGAAGGAGAAGCAGGGACGGGATAGGCAGGAAAGGTGAAGAAGGAACACAAGGGGAAAGCACTATGGGTAGTAGAAGGAGGCGGAACCATGAGAGAGGTGATAGGCAGCTGGAAGAGGAGGCAGAGTGAAACTGGGATGGGGGAAGGGAGGGGGAGGAAATTACCGGAAGTTGGAGAATTCAATGTTCATGCCAAGGGGCTGGAGACTACCTGGATGGTATATAAGGTGTTGCTCCTCCAACCTGAGTTTGGCCTTATCATGGCAGTAGAGGAGGCCATGTATGGACATATCTGAAGGGGAATGTGAAGCAGAATTGAAGTGGGTGGCAACTAGGAGATCCTGTCTGCTGTGGCGGACAGAGCGGAGGTGCTCGACGAAACGGTCCCCCAATTTGCGTTGTGTCTCACCGATGTAGAGGAGGCCGCACCGGATGCAATAGATGACCCCAACAGACTCACAAGTGAAGTGTTGCCTCACCTGGAAGGACTGTTTGGGGCCCTGAATGATGGTAAGAGAGGAGATGTAGGGACAGGTATAGCACTTACACTTGCAGGGATTAGTGCCAGGTGGGAGATCTGTGGGGAGGGATGCGTGGACCAGGGAGTCGTGGAGGGAATGAACCCTGCAGAAAGCGGAGAGACGTAGAGAGGGAAAGATGTGCTTAGTGGTGGGGTTCTGTTGAAGTAGCGGAAATTGCAGAGGATAATGTGCTGGATCCGCAGGCTGATGGGGTGGTAGGTGAGGACAAGGGGAACTTGGTCCTTGTTGTGGTGATGGGAGGATGGGGTGAGGGCATCATTGGTGACAGCAGAAGGGAAACCACAATCCTTAAAGAAAGAGGACATTTGAGATGTCCTGGAATGGAAAGCCTTATCCTGAGAGCAGATGCAGTGGAGGAACTGGGAATAGGGAATAGCATTTTTGCATGTGGCAGGGTGGGAAGAGAGGTATAGTCGAGGTAGTCACCAATCATCAATTTGCTCTGAGTAGATTTGACATGGATTTACATTTGAACATTCTGTTAGAGTCCTTCCAGGATAGCATAGAAACAACAACTAACAAGAAATATTGTGGATGTGATGCACTTGGAATTCCAAAATGCTTTTGAAAAGATTACACACAAAGTTGGAAAACATGGAATTGGGCTTAATGTACTGTCATGAATTTAGGATTATTTTTGAGACATAATGCAAAGAGTGGAAATAAACAGACACTTCTCTGAGTAGCAGGCCATGCCTGGTGGATTACAGCAGTGAATAGTACACGGTCTCCAACTACACGCAGTCCATCGCAATGATTTGGCTGAGGAGACTTTATATTGAATTTCCAAACTAGATGGGACACTTATTATGTAACGAGGCTTCAAGGGCATTAGCACAGGAGGAGTACACTGCAGATGGAATAATAGTGAAAATGTTAAATTGGCCTCTTTTTTGAGATTATTTGTTAAATACTAAGAAGTTAGGTGGTGCTAATATTCAAAGGGATTGAGGTTTACTTTTGTATGTCACTGGAGGCCAACATGTAGGTGCAACAGGAGGGCAATTGGTAGCCTTTTTATGAAAGGGTTTGATTTTGAAGAATAAGTAAATCTTGTCACAATTAATTAGGTACTTAGTGAGATCATGCCAGGAGTTTCATGCGTAGTTTTAGTCTTCTTCCCTAAGAATGGTTGTGCTTGCCACTGTGGGAGTACAATGACAATTATCTAAACTGGCTCAAGAAATTGTGGGTTTGATGTACAAGGAGAGACTGGGTAGATTAGAACTGTATTCATTAGAACTTTGAAGCATGAGAGGAGATTGTATTTAAATTTGCAAAGTCCTTGAAGGACTCGACAGGCTAGATGCAGGCAGGATGTTTTCTCTGACTAATGAGTCCAAGGCCAATGGCAGAGTTGGGACTGGGAATAACCCATTTAAAACCGGAATGAGGGGAAATTTCCTCCCCAGAGGATAGTGCATCTCAATCTCAAAAGGCTGTGGAAAGCACGATCAACAGATTTCTGGGAGTTAAGCATATCAAGGACTGTGAGGGATAGTGCTGGAGGTGGAAAATCTGAAGAATGACAGAGAAAGCTCCAAGAACAGAATGGCCTACTCCTGTGCCTCACTCATAAGCTTGCAGTGGTGCGTCCCTTCCCCAATGACCTACCCTCCGGGGAGGGCGAGGGAGGTGGAGAGGAAGCCCAATAGAATCAACAGGACTGTGTGCATTCAAATCACCTGGAACTGCAACAAATCAGAGTGCAAGGGATGAAGGAAAAACAAGATGAAGTGAGAAGATTTAGGAGCAGTGTTTTCATTTAGATCAAAGGAAACTAAAGGGTGGAGATAACTGTTGATATGTGCAATAAAATGAGTGAAATTCAGGAGAAAACAATGTGGTTTAAAAAATATAATAAGTATTTTAAATCTAAAACAAAAGCTGTGAAATGTGTGGGCGTTTTTAATGTATTTTCATTTAAAGTGTAACATTTTTAGAATTTCTTGGGAGATTCATCACAGGAGAACATCTGGGTTGACCAGAAATGTTTTTATTTAGCTAAGGTTTCTCCGGCAATGAACTGTATCCTGTTTACACTAAACTGAGTTTTCACTGTATGTTGTTCAAGAATATAGAAATGCAAGCAAATTGGAATGTAGCAGAGCAGAAATATAAACACATAATCTTAAAAGACGCTGAGGAAGACAATGAATCATCGATGTCTCCGACGAAAGAAGCAGGGGGATTTAATCTCATAGCATTTTACTGTTTACTGTTTGCCAAGTTGTTTATTAGTCTGAAATTGTCAGACAATGTCACAGTATGCCGACATCCCACCTCTCCTGGAAATTCCGGGAGTCTCCCATAGCGGCACCCTGCCACCCGCAAATTATATACAATATCCCGGAAATCGATTTTTTTGAGAGTGAGAGAGAGAGAGAGGGAGAGAGAGAGGAGGGAGGGGGAGAGAGAGAGGGAGAAAGAGTGAAGGAGAGGGAGGGAGAGGGAGGGGGAGAAGGGAGAGAGAGAGGGGGGAGAGAGTGGATGGAGAGAGCGACAGAGAGAGCATCCTGGCTGGTCTCTCTGTTTTAATATACCTAATTACTTGGCCTCCTCAGCCACCTGTGGCAATGAATTCCACAGATTCACCACCCTTTGGCTAAAGAAATTGTTCATCTTTGTTCTAAATGGACATCCTTTTATTCTGAGGCTATGCCATCTGGTCCTAGACTCTCCCTCCACATCCACTCTATCTAGTTTTTTTTCAAAATTTGACAGGTAGCAATGAGATTCCCCTTCCCCATTCTTCTAATCTCCAGTGGGTACAGGCTGAGAACCATCAAACACTCCTCATACCTAGGACCATCTCAGACTTTCCTATATTCTGCTAGATGGGAGGGTGGAAAAGAGGTAATGTCCAGTGGGTGAGTTCATTAATTATGTTGGTTGCTTTACCAAGGAAGACAGAAGTGCAGAAGGGAGGCTGGTTTCCATGATATCCACATTACATTCACATCACATTGAAGCACTGGAAATTTCAAATGGTGTTCTGATGAGTTGTAGAGATTGGAAATATGGAAAGAATAATGGAAACCCTATCCTTGTTCTGGATGGGAGAAAAAAGGGTGGGAATCGAAAGAGAAACTGATGGATAGGAGTTGTTACCTGAATTAAAGGAATTGTTATTGAATCTTACTGATTCAGTATTTAAGAGCTACTGAATCATTCAGATTACCAATATTTCTGCTCTGTCCACTACCCAGCACTAACGCAGATCTGTTAGAAAGCACTTCATTTTCCCCTCATAGTTCATATCAACCTCACTATTTCCCTCAAAAAGCACATCCTAAATTCAATGCAAATATCATCTAAATAGGGTATTCTACACTGCTTTTTTATTGAGGCAAATAACAAGACAGTACATCCAACAAAGCATCCTTCGCTGAAGGCAAATAGCATTCAACTTACCTGAAGTATTGGATGTAACAATGTGCCCAAAGTAGTAACACATGACAAATATAAAGGTATGTACACACTCAGCAGAAACTACATTGTTCCAATGATGCTCAGACACACTGCCTCTCTGCAGCATTAGATCCAGTAACAAAGTCCAAATGGTATTGAGCAGAAATCCCTTGGTGCTCACTGACAGCTCCTCAAGAAAGCAAAGCAGGGGAGAACTTTATCTTCTGTCGACTACTTTTTCATAACTTTTAAATATCCCAGAGATTTAGAGATACTTAAAAATTAGTAAAATTGAAGTCAATTATAAAAACAACTCATGCCAAGTTTCCACATTTCCTAATGACCTTTTTCTCAGATATGATCACTGCAATCAATAATCTTTTGGAGCTGAGCTTTTGAACCACCTATACAACCTAGTCACTTTTGCAGTGTGAACTGAAATGTCAAAGGTGCAGGATGGTTACAGCATGTTGTGCACAAGCTGAATTGAGGCAGGGGGCCTGGCCCCAAGTGCGGGGAATGAGCCAAAGTTTGGCCTTTGCTGGAGTGGATTTGGAGGCAATTCAAAGTAGCAAAATCGAGGCAAGGCAGAGTCAAAATGACGGGGCCTGGACTCAGGCCTGAAAGCAAGGAAAAACACAAGGTTTGATTGACTTAAACATCAGGCCAATTCGAAAGGTCAGGTATGGGCCAGAGTGAGGCAGCTGACTCAAGTCCAAGAGCATATCAAAGCGAGTCTGAGAGCTAGGAAAGACCTGAGGTTGATTGACTTAAGTAAGAGGCCTTATTGAAAAGGTCAGGGTGACAGCCCCAGAGGTGAGGGATGGGCCGGTTCAGCTCATTGCTCTGCAAGGTTTACTTGTCTCTGCGCTGAACTGAGGATGAGGCCTTCAACTAATGCGCTCCTGAATCGGCTGCCGTGATGTCTGGCTTCATGTCCGTGGATTCACTTTTATGAACTTCAGTTCTGAATGCTATTTACTTACTTTTATGGTTTGTATGATTTCTTGTTTTTTCTGCACATTGCATGTTTGACCATCTTTTTTTTAAATTAAAATTGGTTCTATTGGGTTTCTATTTTTTGTGGCTGCCTGTAAGGAGATGAATCTTAAGGTTGTATATAGTATATATACTTTGATAATAAATGTAGTTTGTTCTTTGAGCTGTGAACATTTGAACTAAAAAGGGGCTATTTAGCCTACAGAAATTGCCACAATAGTCTACAGTGGATACATCACTAGCTTTCCACTTGGCCTTGGATCAACTGGACAATTGTAATATCTACGTCAGGCTGCAGTTTATTGATTTTAACTCAGCGTTCAACACAAACATACCCTCAGTTCTAATCAACAAGTTCTAAAACCTGAGTCTCCATAACTTCCTCTGCAACTGGACCCTTGACTTCTTCACCAGATCACAAATAACATCTCCTTCTTGCTGACAAACAATATGGTGTGCCTCAAAGCTATGTGCTTAGCTCACTGCTCTACTCACTCTATATCCACAACTATGTGGCTATGCACAGCTCAAACACCATCTATAAATCTGCTCATGACACAACTTGGTGACACAGAGGTGTACAGGAGTGAGATAGTTCAACTGGTTGAGTGATACTGCAAAACAACTTTGCACTCAATGTCAGTAAGACCAAGGAATTGATTGTGAACCTCAGGAAAGTGAGCTTGAGGGAACACACCAGTCCTTATCGAGAGATGGACAGTGAAAAGGATAAGCAGTTTCAAGTTCCTGGGTGTCAACATCTCTGAAGATCTCTCTTGGGCCCGACATATTGATGCAGTTACCAAGAAGGCATGATGACAGCTATATTTCATTAGGAGTTTAAGAAGACTTGGTATGTCACCAGAGACACTCACAAATTTCCACAGATGTACCATGGAGAGCATTCTAACTGGTTACATTTTCGTCTGATGTGGAGGGGCCATTGCACAGGATCAGAAAAAGCTGCAGGAAGATGTTATCTCAGCCAGCTCACACAGGCATTATCCTCCACAGCATTGAGGCACATTCAAAATGCAATGCCTCAAAAAGATGGCATCTATCATTAAGGATCCCCATCACCCAGGACATGCCCTCTTCTCTTTACTATCATCTGAAGCCTGAAGACACACACTTAACATATCACGAACAGCTTCTTCCCTTCTGCCGTTAGACTTCTGAATGGACAATGAACCCATGAACACGACCTCACAATTTTTTTCCTCTCTTTTTGCACAACTTTAAAAATTTATATATATATACACACATATATTTATCATAATTTATAGTTTCTTTTTATTATGTATTGCAATGTACTGCTGCCACAAAACAACAAATTTCACAGCATAAGCCAGTGAATTTAAACCTGATTATTTCTGATTCTGAGTCCTTTGTGACTCACAGAGCAATCACATTCTCTGAATATTTTCATGAAATTTTATTCTTACAAAATTCCCATAAGTTCTACCAGCTGTAGGATCAGTTTACATCAGCTAATTAACTTCTGAGTTTGTATGCTATTGCAGTAAGAAAATTGGTACATTCCAGGAAAACCCATGGTTTCATGGGGAGAATGTACAAATTACACACTGAAGTCAGGATGGAAACTGGGTTCGCTGGACTTGTGAGGTAGTTGCTCTATTAGCTTAGCCTTGAAGAGACCTTTTGCTCTCATTTTGTGCCACCGGCTATCATTCCCTTGCCACTCTCTCCTAACTCCATTCCCTCCCCTCCCCTACCTTTTACAACCTGCCTGTCATCTTTCACCCTCTTCTCAGACCATAGATCACATTGGACATCTGTTTCACTTCTCCCTTCTCCTCTTCATACTGGCCACCTCCCCTCTCCATTCTCAATCCTGATACAGAACTTCAACTGAAAATATCCACAATTCCTTCCCTCCCACAGATGATGGTCGACCCGTTGAGTTCCTCCAGCTGGTTTTTGCTACCAGTTGTCCCATTGTGCTGCCATAATTTTAAAAGTTAATTAAGAACATATCTGAACACTTACAGAGAATGAAATTTCTTCACCTCTGCTCTCAGAGACAACTGCAGTCCAGCTTAGTGTTATGTTCACATTAACACAAAGTATTGAATGGTTGATAAATTTATGTCCAGAGGCTCAGTCAACAGAGGGAACAGAGCACTTTGATGAGGTTACTTGCAGGTCAGCGAAGCTTGGATAGAAGGAGAGCTTCGCGGGTGTTTGGACTTTCCTGAGGCCCAATCAGCAGCAGGAACAGAGCACTGCGAAGTAAATAAAAGTATAGAAGGGACAAGCTGGGCAGTCATTGTTGGGAGTGGGCCAGCAATGAGAGTGGAAGCATCACGCTTTGACTCAAGAGGCTGAGGCCAAAGAAACTGGTTAGAAGATTTGGTCTTGGTTGCCCATTGAACAGTGCAGGCAAGATAAGGTGGTAGATAAGGCAGTGGAATGCTCCTCCTGTAGGATGTGGGATGACTACACCTACGGGAAGTGCAGCCAACTCCAGCTCATGAAAGACTGCATTAAGGAGCCGGAGCTGGAGTTGGATGAACTTAGGATCATCTGGGAGGCAGAGCAATTGATAGATAAGGCTTTTGAGCAGGTGGTTACATCCACAGTGCAGAATTCAGAGAGTAGATAGATGAAGGGAGAAAGAAGTCAGTGTAGGGTCTCCCTGTGACCATTCCCCTCAGCAACAGGTATACCTCTGTGGATACTGCTGAGGGGGATGACCTTTCTGGCAAGGCAGCAGCAGCCAGACCAATAGCACTGTGGTCATTTCTGAGCCTCGGAAAGGTAGAGTGGAGTCAGGTGGAGCAATGGTCATAGAGGCCTCGATAGTTAGGGAGACAGAATAGGAGATTCAATGACAGCAAAAGAGACGCCAGGATCGTGTTTTGCCTCCCGGGTGCTAGGATCCAGGATGTTTCTGAGTGGTTGCAAAATGTTCTTGAAGGGGAGGGTGAGCAGCTGGAGGTCATGGTACATGTTGGTACCAATGACGTAGGCAGGAGAGGGGTAGAGGACCTGCACAGTAAGTTTAGAGAGTTAGGAAGGAGGCTGAAGAGCAGGACTTCCAAGCTGACAGTCTCCTGATTACTCCCAGTGCCACAAGCTAGGGAAGGTCAGAACAGGAAGATAGTGCAGATGAATAAGTGGCTGAGGAGATGGTGCAGGGGGCAGGGTTTCAACTTCTTGGATCATTGGAACCTTTTCTGGGGAAGGAGTGGCCTGTACAAGTGGGACAAGTCGCACCTGACCTGGAGGGAGGTTTGCTAATGCTATTGGGGAGGGTTTAAACTAGATTTTCAGGGAGTTGGGAACCAAAGTGAAGAGGCAGAGAATGGGGTGTTTCGCACACGAGTGGAGACAGCTTGTAGGGAGTTTGTGAGGAGGGATAAGCAGATGATAGAGCAAAGATGAACTCAGCCAGATCGTTTGAGATGTGTCTATTTTAACACAAGGAGTATCATAAGCAAGGCAGATGAACTTAGAGTGTAGGTCAGTACTTGGAATATGATGTGGCCATTACAGAGACTTGGATGTCTCAGGGGCAGGAATGGCTGTTGAATGTGCTGGGCTTCAGATGTTTCAAAGGGTACAGGGAGGGAGGCAAAAGAGGTGGGGAGTGGCATTGGTAATCAGGGATAATATCATGGCTGCAGAGTCTGAGTCATTGTGGGTGGAAGTCAGAAACAGGAAGTAGGCAATAACTCTACTGGGTGTTTTTTATAGATCCCCCAGTAGTAACAGAGACATCAAGGAGCAGATAGGGAGGCAGATTCTGGAACAGTGCAATAATAATAGAGTTGTTGTGATGGGTGATTTTAACTTCCCTAATATCGTCTGGCATTTCCTTAGAGCAAGGGGTTTAGTTGGGGTGGAATTGGTTAGGTATGTTCAGGAAGGTTTCCTGACACAATATGTAGATAAGCCAACTACAGGAGAGGCTGTACTTGACCTGGTATTGGGAAATTAACCTGGTCAAGTGTCAGATCTCTCAGTGGAAGAGCATTTTGGAGGTAGTGATCACAACTCTGTCTCCTCTACCATAGCGCTGGAGAGGGATAGGAGCAGAAAATTTAGGAAAACATTTAATTGGGGTAGGGGGAGATATGATGCTATTAGGCAGGAACTTGGGAACATAAATTGGGGGCAGATGTTCTCAGGGAAATGCACTACAGAAATGTGACAAATGTTCAGGGAACATTTGCATGGTGTTCTGCATTGGTATATTCCATTGAGGCAGGGAAAGGATGGTAGGGTAAAAGATGGTGTACAAGGAATGTAGAAAATCTAGTTAAGAAGAAGAGAAAAGCTTATGAAAGGTTCAGGAGACTGTTAGAGCTCTAGAAAATTACAAGGGTGCCAGGAAGGAGCTCAAGAATGAAATTAGGAGAGCCAGAAGGGGACATGAGAAGACCTTGATGAGCAGGATTAAGGAAAACCCCAAGGCATTCTACAGGTATGTGAAGGGCAAGAGGATGAGGTGTGTGAGAATAGGACTAATCAAGTGCGATAGTAGAAACGTGCATGGAGCTGGAGGAGGTAGTGGAGGCACTTAATGAGTACTTTGTTTCAGTATTCACCAGTGAAAAGGAACATGGCAATTCTGGGGATGACTTAAAGCAGACTAAGATGCTTGAGAGTACAGACATTAAGAAAGAGGATGTGTTGGAACTGTTGAAAGGTATTAAATTAGATAGGTTGCCAGGGCTCGATGAGATAGACCCCAGGTTACTGTGGGAAGCAAGGGAGGAGATTGCTGAGCCTCTGGTGATGATTTTTCATCATCAATTGGGACGGGAGAAGTACCAGAGGATTGGAAGGTTGCAAATGTTGTTCCCTTGTTCAAGAAAGGGTGTAGAGATAGCCAAGAAATTATAAACCAGTGATTCTTACATCAGTGGTGGGCAAGTTGTTGGAGAAGATCCTGAGAGGCAGGATTTATGAGTATTTGGAGAGACATTATCTGCTTGGGGATAGTTGGCATAGCTTTGTCAAGGGCAGGTCATGCCTTATGAGCCTAATTTAATTCTTTCAGGAAATAACAAAATACATTGATGAAGGTAGAGCAGTGGATGTAGTGTAAATGGTTTTCCGTAAGGCATTTGATAAGGTTCCCCATTCAAGGTTCATTCAGAAAGTAAGGAGACATGGGATTCAAGGAGACCTTGCTTTGTGGATCCAGAATTGTCTAGCCCACAGAAGGCAAAGGATGGTTGTAGATGGTTCATATTCTACATGGAGGATGGTGACCAGTGGTGTTCCTCAGGGATCTGTTCTGGGACCCCACCCCCTTTGTGATTTTTATAAATCATGTGGATAAGGAAGTAGAAGGGTAGATTAGAAAGTTTGCTGATGAGACAAAAGTTGGGGTGTTGTGGATAGTCTGAAGGGTTGCCAAAGGTTACAGTGCAACATTGATAGGATACAGAACTGGGCTGAGAAGTGGCAGATGGAGTTCAAACCAGATAAGAGTAAAGTGTTCATTTCGGTAGGTCAATTTTCAAGACAGGATATAATATCAATGGCAAGACTCTTGGCAGTGTGGAGCATATGTAAGATCTTGGGGTCCGTGTCCATGGGACGCTCAAAGTTGCTGCGCAGGTTAACAGTGTTGTTAAGAAGGTGTGTGGTGTGTTGGCCTTCATCAACTATGGGATTGAGTTCAAGAGCCATGAGGTAATGTTAAAGCTATATAAGACCTTTGACCCCACTGTGTTCATTTCTGGTTACGTCACTCTATAGTATCCATATCCTTCCTGATGTGGATACTATAGAGAGAATGCAGAGGAGATTTCCAAGGATGTTGCCTGGATTAGAGAGCATGCCTTATGAGAACAAGTTGAGTGAACTTGGCATTTTCTCCTTGGAGCAACGGAGGATGAGGGGTGACCTCATAGAGGTGTATAAGATGATGAGAAGCACTGATCACGTGGCTAGCCAGAGGCTTTCTCTGTGAAAATAGTGAAGATGAGGGGCAAAGTTTTAAGGTGCTTGGAAGAAGGTACAAGGGGGATGTCAGAGGCAAATTTTTTTACACAGAGAATGGTGGGTGCATGGAATTCACTGTTAGCAACAGTGGCAGAGGTGAATACAACAGGGTCTTATGAGAGACTCTTAGATAGGTACATGGAGCTTCGGAGACTATGCGGTAGGGAAATTCTAGGCAGTTTCTAGGATAGGCTTACATGGTCAGCACACACAGTGGGCCAAAGGACCTGTAATGTACTGTAGGTTTCTATGTTCTATGTCAAAGTCCAGCTCAAACAGGAATGATTTTGAGCCGTGGTTCCCAACTTGGGGTGACAGACTCCTTGGTTAATTGTAGGGGTCCATGGCATATAAAAGGTTGGGAACCCCTGGGTTAGAGGGATATGGGGCAAATGGGACTAGCTTAGATATGTATCTTGGTTGGTATGGGCCAGTTGGGCCAAGGGTCCTGTTTCCACGCTGTATGACTCTAAAACTTAATACCTTGAAATGAAACTTACTTTCTCTTGAGCCTCCTTATCTGCAGGCCCAGAGTCACGGAAACATGGTAAGGCTGTCAGTGGTTGGATTGTTGCAAATTGTTGGATTTTCCAGCAAGACAATGACCCCAAGCATAAAGCCAAAGCTACACAGGAATGGCTTAAAAACAACAAAGTTAATGTGTGGCCAAGTCAGAGTCCAGACCTCAATCCAATTGAGAATTTCTGGCTGAACTTATAAAGGTCCGTTCACTCATGATCCCTGTGCAATCTGACAGATATTGGAGCAGTTTTGTAAAGAAGAATGGGGAAAAGTTGCAGTGTCCGGATGTGTAAAGCTTATAGAGACTTACCCACACAGACTCAAGGCTGTAATTGCTGTCAGAGGTGCATCTACTAAATACTGACTTGAAAGGGGAGAATAATTATGCAATCAATTATTTTGTGTTTAATAATTGTAATAAATTTAGAGTAATTTGTTGAAATTTGTTTTCACTTTGACATGAAAGTCGATCGGTGTTAAAAAATAAGTCAAAATAAATCCATTGTGATTTAATGTCGTAAAACAACAAAACATGAGAACTTCCGGGGGGGGGGGGGGGGGAGGTGCAAAATACTTTTTATAGGCACCCAATGTTAACAACCAACTTGGGATGTGCTGTGCGCAGCCTGCAAGTGTCACCACACATGGCACAGTGCTTAGGAGAATAACACAGAGCACAGCAAAGCAGGACATAGACCATAACAACAGAACACAAGCAGCAGAACATCAATAGCAAAACAAGTCCCTTTCCTCTCAACACACACAAAATGCCACTGGAACATAGCAGGCTAGGCAGAATCTATAGGAAGATATACAGTCGACGTTTCGGGTCAAGACCCTTCATCAGGACTAACGGTAAAAAGGGATAGTAAGAGATCTGAAAGTCGGAGGGGGAGGGGGAGACCCAAAATGATAGGAGAAGAGAGGAGGGGGAGGGATGAAGCCTAGAGCTGGGAAGTTGATTGGCAAAAGGGATACAAGGCTGGAGAAGGGAGAGTATCATAGGACAGAAGGCCTTGGAAGAAAGAAAGGGGGATGGGAGCATCAGAGGAAGATGGAGAACAGGCAAGGAGTTATTGTGAGAGGGAAAGAGAGAAAAAAAATTATAAATTAAAAATTAGGGATAGGTAAGAAGGGGAGGAGGGGCATTAATGGAAGTTAGAAAAATCAATGTTCATGCCATCAGGTTGGAGGCTACCCAGACAGAATATAAGGTGTTGTTCCTCCAACCTGAGTGTGGCTTCATCTTAACAGCAGAGGAGGCCATGGATTGACATATCGGAATGGGAATGGGATGTGGAATTAAAATGTGTGGCCACTGGGAGATCCTGCTTCCTCTGGCAGACAGAGACAGAGAAACTGTCTCCCAGTCTGTGTTGGGTCTCACCAATATATAGAAGGCCACACCGGGAGCACCAGACACAGTATACCACCCCAGCAGACTCACAGGTGAAGTGTCGCCGCACCTGGAAGGACTGTCTGGGGCCTTGAATGTTGGTGAGGGAAGAAGTGTAAGGGCAGGTGTAGCACTTGTTCCGCTTTCCTCTCTCTAACTCACCCACATAAACTTCTGACTCCAGGACAGGCTTCTGAGCCTCCATTTCTCAGGCTTCAGTGATCGGGCTTTGATTTCCGACTGACCTTTGGGTTTTGATCGTAGTTATCAACCACCGGACTAGCTGAAGACAGGACCCTGAACTCCCAGCTCAAAGTCAAGGTACTCTGGTTGACCGGCCCTCATGCATCCTCCGAACACAGAGTGCAGAGCAGAGGCCTGACCTCTAACACTCCCACATCACTGTCCTTAAACCCTAATCTGACCCACGACTCCTGTCTCTGTCCCATATAAAAATAAGTCTGAGCCACAGTCTTGATGGAGACCATATCTCAGCACCGCCTTGACCGGAAATGATAACTGACAAAGATAGCTGACTAAACCTGTCACTTGCATGATAGATCTAATGTTCTCTTGGAAAGCCCAGCCAGCAACAGACCACACATTTCCTGAAAAATAAGCAGGCAACTGCTTTAAGACAAAAGGAACTAATATTTTTTTCTCTCATAGCGTCAAGAATCTCTGGAATTTTCTTCCACAAAAAGGGAAGTGGAAGCATAATCTTTCAATATTTTTAAGACAAAGTTGGATCGACTCTTAATGAGCAAGGAGGTGAAAGGTTATTGGGATATGTGAGAATGTGGGGATGCCATAATCAAAGTTGAGTTTATTGACATATGCAGTACATATATTCACAAATGCAATAAAAAAAATTACTTGCAGCAGAATGACAGTCACATGGCATCATGTCTAATTGAATCGTGAAACAGGCCGGAGGGGCTGAAAGGCCAACTCCTACCCATGATTTTGTGTAAGTTCATTCACCGTGCCTGTTCTGAAAAACTTCGCTGTTGTGGCCCTCAGCTGATTCCTCTGCAGCAGCATTACCATGTTGTGTTACCCTTGCATTAGCTGGAATGATCTCTCTCCTGAGCAGTTGTCACCTATTTGAATAATGCATCCCTCAAAATTGTCCTGCCCTTGCAGTATTAGTCTCTAAGTTGGCCGAAGTAGGGATTTTGTGCAGTATTCCCTTCTGACACCATGTTTTCTTCAGTTTTGAATGTGCTCTATCTGTTCATAGAGATATTAAGCACTACAGGGCAGAAAAAGGCCCTTCAGCCCATTTAGATCATGTGGACTTCTATTTTGCCTGGTCCCATCAACCTGTACCTGAACAATAGACTTTCATAAACATCCCATCCAGGTATTTATTCAAACCTCTTGTAAATGCTGCAACTGAATCAATACATAACTTCTGCTGGAAATTCATTCCACACTCTCACCATCCTCAGAGCAAAGAAGTTCCTCTTCATGCTCCATTTAAAGACTTCACCTTTCAACCTAAGCCTAAAACCTCTAGTTTTAGTCTCAACCAACCTCAGTAGAAGAAGCCTGCTTGCATTTACCCTATAACAAACCGGCTCCTTCCAGTCTCCGTCCAGCTAATAACCTGCCACTCATTTTAACTCATCACCTGCAACCTACTTAAATCCAGTTCTCATCCACAACCCATGTTCGTTATACGAACCAGCCAGCCTCAACTAGTTGCCTTGTCATGTTAAGTATCTATTCTCTCTTGTTTTCTGGCTCCTGTGGCTTATTATTTCGCAGTTTATTATTCAAGTTATCATCCACCACTGAATCATCTCTGTTACTCTGGGTTTGGGTCAAGTCTCCTCCACTTTTCCTGACAGCTTGAGTGAACCAGTGATTGATCCAGCGGAGCTTGCTCGCCTAAAGGAAGTCATCCACATTAAAAAGTACATGATTAGGACGCAGCAAGAAACCATCGACCATCTACTCGCCACTCTCATCCAACTCTCTGTCTCATTACAGCAACACCACGCCAGTTAACTTCCTTCCTTGGAGTTCCAGATTCCACTGCCTGAGTTGTCTTGCACTTTGAGCTGCAGGTATCTCTGTAATCTACTGACCAAGTCAAAATTGCTTCATCATCTCTCTCTTGACTGGCCAAGCTCTGACATGGGCCACTGCTAACTGGGATAATAAAACCACCATCTGCAATAAATATGAGAAATTCACTGCTGAGATGCACTGGGTTTTCGAACATCCAGGAAGTGGGAGGGAGGCAGCTGATTGCATACTTTGGTGCTGGATTAAACTGTAGAATTCAGGACCCTCACGTAGGAGTCAGGCTGGAATGCAGAACTGCTGCTGGCCCATTATTATCACAACCTCATGGATTGCTTGAAAGATGTCCACTGACCTCGAATGCCTTGTCACTCTGACCCTCCATGTTGACAAGCATCTTGAGGAATGACCCTCCATAATCACCAACCAGAACCCTAGTTCTGTTTTCCTGAACCTGTTCAGGCTGCAGGAATGCCTCGAAAAGCTTGCAGTTAGGGAGAGCTCCCTTAACCCCACAAGACCATGAGCATCAGTGGAGAAACAACTTGTGTGCTTGCTACAGGGCAGCTGATCACCCATGCATCGGCCGCCCACTGCATTTGGGAAATGGCACCATCAGGTAAAGACGAAGGACCTTCTATCTGGTAAGAGCCCCTGGCCCCTCATTCCGGTACCATAGCCTGACTCTGTTCTCCTCCACACCCCGACAGCTCCATGCTCTCAGGAGGCTCTGGTGGATTCCAGCAGAGCAGGCAACTTTCCGGGCAGACTCTGTGTGTGCAGCTTGGACTCCCTACCAAACTTATTTCACACCCTTTCTGCATCACGGCTGTTGACAGGTGTCCCTTGGGGTCTGGGATGGTCAGAGTGCACACATGGGCTGTGCACATGAGCATCGGCGAGCACCGCAAGTCCATCTAATTCCTCCTTATTGACTCACCCCACACTCCTTTCATCTTGAGTTACTCCTAGTTCTCCACACCTCACCTGGTCATCCAGTTCACAACTCAGTTGGGAACCCACCTGCCTACAACCTCAGACTTAACCCCATAAATCCATGGAGACAGAAGAAACCCTCAACCTCACCAAAATCCCACAGGAATACTACAACTAAGCCATCGCCTTCAGCAAAAGGGAAGCCAGCACCCTTCCGCCTCATAGACCACACAACTGTACAAGTGTGCATCACCCCTCCCAAGGTCATCTGTTCTCCCTCTCCATTCCTGAGACCCAAGCCACGAATGACTACATCGCCAAAGCACAGAACATTCCACCATCCCAGTCCCCAGCCAGTGCAGGATTTTTCTTTGTCAAAAAGAAATATTAAGATCTCATAACACTCACAGATTACTACAAATACTTGTGATGCCTTTCAGACTTTCCAACAGCCTAGCTGTATCCAAGCCTTCATTCACAAGATCCTCTGAGGTATGCGTTCATCTACCTCAATGGCATCCTCATCTTCTTCAAGGACACCCAAGACCACATCTGTCACGTTCAATCCTTCAGCATCTCTTTGAACACCTGCAAGTTAGAGAAATGACAGTTCCACACTCTAGTCATTTCCTTCCTGGATTACATCCTTTTACCCCCCAAGACATAACCATGGACCCAGAGAAGGTGCTCGCTCTTTTTTGAATGATTCTAACCGCGCTCCTGCAAACAGGTTTTGTTGGTTTTTTCCAATTTCTACTGTCGTTTCAAGAACTATAGCCAGATTACGCTCCTCTCATCTACCCCACAGATAACCTGGTCTGCTGCCATGGACCTTGCTCAAGAGGTGCTTCACCACCGCTTTCATTTTCCACCTCTGGACCTTTTGTGATAGAGGTGGATATATCTGACTTGGGTGCTGAGACCAGGAGGCCATCCTCTCCCAGCAAGGAATGAATGGAAAGACACACACTTGTGCCTTCTTCTCAAGGAAGTTCAACTCTATACAGTGCCATTATGGAGTAGGAGACAGGGACTGATTCGCCATTAAATGGGCCTTGGAGGAATGGAGACATTAGCTATTGAGGAACACCGAGCTTTTCCTGATCTCGACCAACCACCAGAACCTCATATTCATTCAGCAACCTGCCAACTTAACCTATGTGAGTCTCGCTGGGGCCTCTTCTTCGAGCAATTCAACTTCAGCATTTCCTACCAACCTGGCACCAAGAACACTAAGCGGAAGCCCTGTCAAAACAGTTTGACCCAGCTGAACCAGAGATCAACCCTTGGCCCACTATTTCATCCTCACCCCAACTGTCTGGTATCTTGAGAACGAAATCTGCCAGGCCCTACAGCACGAGGCACTCCAATAGGCCCACTCCTCACCCTTCAACTCACTTGAGCCTGCACCTCTGGAACCTAGGATCATGGAAGGTAGTTCAGTGTACACGGTTTTCCAGTCAATGGATTCACATCATCGTGGTCGGGGAGTGCAGTACCTGAACAACTGGGAAGGGTACAAGAGATTTTGGGTGTTGTCCAGTTACATGTTGGATCCATCACTCATTGAGGAGTTCCACCAGACCTGTCCAGATCATACTGGCCGTAAAGGGAAGGGGTTCCTGTCAGGCCTGTACATCAGGCTCCTTCCAGTCTCCATCCAGCTAATAAAAGTCACCTGCCACTCATTTCTAATTCATCATCTGCAGCCTATTTAATCCATAGTCCTTGTTTAATCATATGAACCAGCCAGCTTCAACCAGTTGCTCCTAGCTTCTAGTTACCTTTTAATGTTAAAAATCTGTTCTCTCTTGTTGTGGACCCTCGTGGCTTGTTATTTTGCAGTTTATTATTAAAGTAATTGTTCACCACTCAATCATCTCCGTTGCTCTGCATTTAGGTCAAGCCTCCTCTACATTTCCTGATACCCTATCAATATCCCACTGCTAAGTTCTGTAACTTCAAAACATTAAAGTAATTCAAAGAAAAACATGGGAGTTTGAAGTGCGGGTGTAACTTCGAATTTACTTCAAGCGAGGTGCACATGCATCAGGTTGTAGTGTGATAATGTGTGCATTTAATTTATTTTTACATATAACTCTTAACAAATTATTTAAACAAACAAGAATGTTTAATCAACCAATGTATATACAAGATTACTCAAATATTATTGAAATATTAAATACACAACATCCTCATATCTCTCCTCATTCTCCTATGCTCCGGGGAGTAAAGTCTTAATCAATTCAACCTCTCCCTAAAACTCAGGTCCTCAAGTATTGGCAACATCCTTGTAAATTTTCTTTGTATTCTTTCCTGTAGGTAGGTGACCAGAACTGCACACAATACTTGGCCTCACCAACATCTTCAAAATAACATTCTAGCTGCATCGATGACAGAGACAATAGCATACACATAGTGGGTGTGGAAGTTGCAGTAAGGTAAGGATAGCCTGGGACAGTTGGGATCAAGAGGTGCCTTTTAAGCGAGCCTGCTCAAGACAGCTCTTCTAAAGAATAAATAGGCTGGGGTACCTGTGGTGGTGGTTACTCAAATGTCTTCCCAGAACATAGTGTCCCAGTAGGGGATGCCGGAGACAGAAAAGATAAGATCAACAGAAGAATGTGAAACATACCCAACAACTAAGGCTCCATTGTCTTTACTTAAACTTCAAAATATCATCAGCTATCCGCTTGAAGTTTCAATTGACTTTAACTCTTCTGTTGTGAATGGCAATTGATCTTGAGAGTAACAAATTCAAAAAAACTGTATGCAATTTACAATGACCAATATTTGTAACTGATAAGCAAATTCTGTATAAAAATAGGAGTTTTCTGTTCAGATATGAGAACAGCGTGGGTGATAGGGCACGCTGTTCTCCTTGTGCACAAGTAAAATAGAAGGAATGCTTGAATCATAAGAATGCATGTGTTCTGGCCACAGTTATTTTAGAATTTTATTTTATTATCATCAACAACATGGGTGCCTGGTCTCTGTGTAGGGAGCGTCCAGCACACTTTTTTGACAGAATGGTCCTTTCTGTGAGTTATGCAACAAACACAAAGTACTTTCTATATCACTTATTCTGCTATTCTGATGGTCTTCAGGAGATTCTCTCTTTCAGATTAAGTCAGCTTGTAAACCTGAGAGGATTCTTCTGCTGTTTGCTGTGACAGCAATTTCACTTGGCCATGTCTTATAAGGCAAAAAGTACAATTAATAAATGATCTGATAGCGTCCTTTATTGCCTGTCTGAAAATTGAGAGTGTGAGAGGGAGGGAATATGTGCTATGGACAAAATACCAGTAAATTGGGGGGGGGGGGGGAAGCAAAAGTGGGTTTTAGATTGGTTAAATTCTACATTGAGTGCAAGGTGCAGTAACATCACCTACAGGTGAGATCATGTACTTCTGAAGTTCTTTCATTTCAGGGCCCATCACTGTTGGAGGTATCTCAGCTATGACTGCCTGGCCTCTCAAGCACAGAGAATCAGCCTCCTCCTGGAGCTCCCCTTCACTACATTTCCCTGGCCTCTCAAGCACAGAGAATCAGTCTCCTCCCAGAGTTCCTCTCCATTAACATTTCTAACATCTCTATGACTTGTGAATCCAGCACATGTATCCTCCCCTACCTCTCTCCCTCTGCTTATTTATATGCAGCCAATGGTTGCATGCTGTAGCAGTGGTGCATGCAAGTTGCATTCGTGCATTTAAACGCTACAGCCTTAAGATGAAAGATATATGGCTAAGAACTGGCAGTGCATAGAATTGCTTTGCCTTTTTTTAAATTCAGGGTTGGTCAGTTGCCAAATGAGACAGGCTTTCTTAATAAAAACATGGCATCATGGTTGCGCAATATTCAGTCAAAGTCCTGACACCTGTGGTGGAATTTGAAATATTTCCAAGTTTCTGCATATAAATTGCATCTCATAATTTCATATTGTCTTGAGATATAAACATTTTGATGATAAATACACTTGAACTGGCAAAGAAGATTTACAGAATTCATTTTCAATTTCTCATGTTGAAAATTTCCCTTCACCAATTATTTAAAATATTATATTAAAACTTTTAACAGTGCAGTTCTCAACATTGATGCCATGAATTTATATATAATTGATTGCAGCTGATGGTTATTCTGATATTGCTTTGAGTCATGTGTATTTATGATACCAAACATAAAACTCCATCTTCCAGGCTTTCTTGATAAATCACAATAATGTCTGGACTGAAACTCATCTGTGAATCATATTTAAGAATTTAATGCCTTACTTGTGGAACACTGGTCAAAGAACAGTACAAAATTTCTGCAAGGCTCTTCAGACCAATACTCTATTGATAAGTAGAAAAAAAAAATTTGCTCTGTTAAATGCTGTTTCCCAATTTGAGCAGTCTGTGCGGATTCTAGCTTTAACTATGAAATTTTTACATAAGAATGCAATATCATACTTAGGTAATAATATTCATCTTAATTCCTTTCTCCCCATCTCTGCTGACATTTTCATGCATGCACTTGTTATTACTAAATCTCACAATGCCACCACCGTATGCCTCAGCTGTTTTCCATTCCCTGTACTAAAGTCTCTTCATTTGTTACCACCACATCTGCCCTCACACTACCCGGACCTACATTTACCTTCAATCTCTATTTTAAAATTATTATTCTGGTGCTCAAATCCTCCATGATTTTAACCCATCTACCTCCATGAGCTCTTCCAACTCTGGACTAGTAAAACTGTATTCCTCCAATTTTGCTCTCCTCTAATTCCGTTTTTCTTTTGCTTCCCATTGCAGCAATACCTTCAGGTGATAAGCTATTAAGTTCCTTCCATAAACTTCCTCCCTTAATTTTCCTCCTTTGACATACCCATAAAACCCACTTCTTTGCAAAGCTCTTAGCCATCCACTTTAGTAACTTCTTGTATGGCTTAAAGTTGTTGCCGTTAACTTTAGTTTCAAGGATATGCTTGAATCTCACCCCGCTAATGAATTCTCCTTTACCGTAAATGAATTCACATTCATATACGGATTTACTTATCACATATACATCAAAACATACAGTGTACACGTACAAACAAGCTGGATGAACTCAGCAGGTCGGGCAACATCCGTTGAAAGGAGCAGTCAGCGTTTTGGGCCGAGACCTTCGTCAGGACTGAAGAAGGAGGGGGCAGGGGCCCTATAAAGAAGGTGGGGGGAGGGTAGAATGTGCCAGGTGAAAAACCAATCAGAGGAAAGATCAAGGGGTGGGAGAGGGGAAGCAGGGAGGGGATAGGCAGGAGAGGTGAAGAAGGAATGTAAGGGGAAAGCACTATGGCTAGTAGAAGAAGGCAGAATCATGAGAGAGGTGATAGGCAGCTGGCAGAGTGAAAGTGGGTTGGGGGAAGGGAGAAGGAAGGAATTACCGGAAGTTGGAGAATTCGACGTTCATACCAAGGGGGTGGAGACTACCCAGACAGTATATGAGGTGTTGCTCCTCCAACCTGAGTTTGGCCTCATCATGGCAGTAGAGGAGGCCATGTATGGAAATATCTGAATGGGAATGTGAAGCAGAGTTGAAGTGATCCTGTCTGTTGTGGCAGACAGAGTGGAAGTGCTCGACGAAGCAGTCCCCCAATCTGTGTCGGGTCTCACCGGTGTAGAGGAGGCCGCACCAGGAGCACCGGATGCAATAGATCACCCCAACAGACTCACAAGTGAAGTGTTGCCTCACCTGGAAGGACTGTTTAGGGCCCTGAATGGTGGTAAGAGAAGATGTGTAGGGGCAGGTGTAGCACTTACGCTTGCAGGGATAAGTACCAGGTGGGAGATCTGTGGAGAGGGACGTGTGGACCAGGCAGTCGCGGAGGGAATGATCCCTGCAATCCTTGGTATGAACATGATGAGGCCAAACTTTGGTTGGATGAGCAACACCTCATATACCGTCTGGGTCGTCTCCAGTCCTTTGGTATGAACATCGAATTCTCCAACTTCCGGTAATTCCCTCCCTCTCCCTTCCCCCATCCCACTTTCACTCTGCCTCCTCTTCTAGCTGCCTATCACCTCTCTCATGATTCTGCCTTCTTCTACTAGCCATAGTGCTTTCCTCTTACATTCCTTCTTCACCTCTCCTGCCTATCACCTCCCATCTTCCCCTCTCCCACCCCTTGATCTTTCCTCTGATTTGTTTTTCACCTGGCACATTCCACCCTCCCCCCACCTTCTTTATAGGGCCCCTTCCCCCTCCTCCTTTAGTCCTGACGAAGGTTCTCGGTCCAAAATGTTGACTGCTCCTTTTAACGGATGCTGCCCAACCTGCTGAGTTCATCCAGCTTGTTTGTACGTGTTTATTTGACTACAGCATCTGCAGTGTACTTTGTGTTTACAAAACATACAGTGAAATTTGTATTTGTGTGAATGAACAACACACCTCAGGATAAGTTAGGAGCAGCCCACAAGCATCACCACACATTCCGACGCTAACATAGCATGCTCACAAAGCTCAGCAAAGTAACATAGGACACAAGAAGCAACAAAACAAGCCCCATGTCTCCCATCCCCACACACAGAAAGTCCTCCAATTTCAGGACAGGCCTGCAGTCTCCTATTATTTTACCTCGTGATATAACCATCTTGATACCATTCAAAGATGCCAAAAGACAACCATATTTTCCTCTAGTGGATAGCTCATATTGAATATGTACTTATCCAAAACTTCTGTATTTATATTCTAACTTGAAACATATCCCATTCATTCATCCACCCCTTGCTATGTTAGCTTGTAGTTTACCGGAGCCTCTGTTTTAAAATTTTCATCAATACTTTCAAATCATAGAACCATAGAACACTACAGCACAGTACAGGCCCTTCAGCCCTCCATGTTGTGCCGACCCATATAATCCTTAAAAAAAAGTACTAAACCCACACTACCCCATAACCCTCCATTTTTCTTTCATCCATGTGCCTGTCCAAGAGGGTCTTAAATACCCCTAATGTTTTAGACTCCACCACCATCCCTGGCAAGTCATTCCAGGCACTCACAACCTTCTGTGTAAAAAACCTACCCCTGATGTCTCCCCTAAACTTCCCTCCCTTAATTTTGTACATATGCCCTCTGGTGTTTGCTATTGGTGCCCTGGGAAACAGGTACTGACTATCCACCCTATCTATGCCTCTCATAATCTTGTAGACCTCTATCAAGTCCCTCTCATTCTTCTACGCTCCAAAGAGAAAAGTCCCAGCTCTGCTAACCTTGCTTCATATGACTTGTTCTCCAAACCAGGCGACATCCTGGTAAATCTCCTCTGTACCCTCTCCATAGCTTCCACATCCTTCCTATAATGAGGTGACCAGAATTGAACACAGTACTCTAAATGCAATCTCACCAGAGATTTGTAGAGTTGCAACATGACCTCTCTACTCTTGAACTCAATCCCCCTGTTTATGAAGCCTAGCATCCCATAGGCCTTCTTAACTACCCTATTAACCTGCGCAGCGACCTTGAGGGATGTATGGATTTGAACCCCAAGGTCCCTTTGTTCATCCACACTCTTAAGTAACTGACCTTTAATCCTGTACTCAGTCTTCTGGTTTCTCCTTCCAAAATACATCACCTCACAGTTGTCCGGATTGAACTCCATCTTCCATTTTTCTGCCCAATTCTGCAGACTGTCTATATCCTCTTGTAACCTTCAACAACCTACAGCTCCATCCACAACTCCTCCAATCTTCGTGTCATCCACAAACTTACTCACCCATCCTTCTGCCTCTACATCCAGGTCATTTATAAAAATCACAAATAGCAGGGATCCCAGGACAGATCCCTGCGGCACTCCACTAGTCACCGACCTCCAGGCAGAATACTTTCCTTCCACAACTACCCTCTGCTTTCTTCCCTTAAGCCAATTTTTTATCCAAATAGCCAAGGTTCTACATATCCCATGCCTCATGACTTTCTGGATGAGTCTCTCATGAGAGACCTTGTCAAATGCCTTGCTAAAGTCCATGTAGACCACATCTACTGCCCTACCCTCATCAATTTCTTTTGTTACCTCTGCAAAAAACTCAATCAGGCTCGTGAGGCACGGTCTTCCCTTCACAAAGATACGTTAACTATCCATGAGTATCCATGTACTTCTCCAAATGCTCTGAAGATCCTATCCTTAAGAATCCTTTCCAGTAGTTTGCATACCACTGACGTAAGACTCACTGGTCTATAATTCCCAGGTTTCTCCCTATTATCTTTTTCAAACTAGGGAACTACATTTGCCATTCTCTAGTCCTCCGGCACTTCCCCTGCAGCCAAAGAGGATTCAAAGATCATAGCTAATGCTCCTGCGATCTCTTCTCTCAATTCCCACAACAACCTGGGGTGTATCATAACCGGCCCTGGGGATTTATCAATCTTAATGTTTTTAAGAAGATCCAGCACTTCTTCTTCCTTAATCTCCACATTGTCCTGCACACAGGCCCGCTCTACTTCGACCTCATCCTAATCAAGATCCTTTGCACTTGTGAATACTGAAGCAAAGTATTCATTTAGGACCTCCCCAACCTCCTCCACTTCCAGGCACATGTTGCCCACTTTATCCTTTAGCGGTCCCACCTTCGTTCTCTTCATCCTCCTATTCTTCACATACGCATAGAACGCCTTGGGGTTCTTCTTAATCCTACATGCCAAGGCCTTCTCATGCACCCTTCGAGCTCTCCTAAGTCCTTTCTTTAGCTCCTTCCTGGCTGCCCTATATTTCTCATAAGCCCCTCCTACTTCCTGCTTCTTATATCTAACATATGCTTCCTTTTTCCTCTTGACGAGCTGCCTCACATGCTTTGTCAGCCATATATATAACCATATAACAATCACAGCACGGAAACAGGCCATTCCGGCCCTCCTAGTCCGTGCCGAACTCTTAATCTCACCTAGTCCCACCTACCCGCACTCAGCCCATAACCCTCCACTCCTTTCCTGTCCATATACCTATCCAATTTTACCTTAAATGACACAACTGAACTGGCCTCTACTACTTCTACAGGAAGCTCATTCCACACAGCTATCACTCTCTGAGTAAAGAAATACCCCCTCGTGTTTCCCTTAAACTTTTGCCCCCTGACTCTCAAATCATGTCCTCTCGTTTGAATCTCCCCTACTCTCAATGGAAACAGCCTATTCACGTCAACTCTATCTATTCCTCTCAACATTTTAAATACCTCGATCAAATCCCCCCTCAACCTTCTACGCTCCAATGAATAGAGACCTAACTTGTTCAACCTTTCTCTGTAACTTAAGTGCTGAAACCCAGGTAACATCCTAGTAAATCGTCTCTGCACTCTCTCTAATTCATTGATATCTTTCCTATAATTCGGTGACCAGAACTGTACACAATATTCCAAATTTGGCCTTACCAATGCCTTGTACAATTTTAACATTACATCCCAACTTCTGTACTCAATGCTCTGATTTATAAAGGCCAGCATTCCAAAAGCCTTCTTCACCACCCTATCTACATGAGACTCCACCTTCAGGGAACTATGCACTGTTATTCCTAGATCTCTCTGTTCCACTGCATTCCTCAATGCCCTACCATTTACCCTGTATGTTCTATTTGGATTATTCCTGCCAAAATGTAGAACCTCACACTTCTCAGCATTAAACTCCATCTGCCAACGTTCAGCCCATTCTTCTAACCGGCATAAATCTCCCTGCAAGCTTTGAAAACCCACCTCATTATCCACAACACCTCCTACCTTAGTATCATCAGCATACTTACTAATCCAATTTACCACCCCATCATCCAGATCATTTATGTATATTACAAACAACATTGGGCCCAAAACAGATCCCTGAGGCACCCCGCTAGTCACCGGCCTCCATCCCGATAAACAATTATCCACCACTACTCTCTGGCATCTCCCATCTAGCCACTGTTGAATCCATTTTATTACTCCAGCATTAATACCTAACGACTGAACCTTCTTAACTAACCTTCCATGTGGAACTTTGTCAAAGGCCTTGCTGAAGTCCATATAGACTACATCCACTGCCTTACCCTCGTCAACATTCCTCGTAACTGCTTCAAAAAATTCAATAAGGTTTGTCAAACATGACCTTCCACGCACAAATCCATGCTGGCTACTCCTAATCAGATCCTGTCTATCCAGATAATTATAAATACTATCTCTAAGAATACTTTCCATTAATTTACCCACCACTGATGTCAAACTGACAGGTCTATAATTGCCAGGCTTACTTCTAGAACCCTTTTTAAACAATGGAACCACATGAGCAATACGCCAATCCTCTGGCACAATCCCCGTTTCTAATGACATCTGAAAGATCTCCGTCAGAGCTCCTGCTATCTCTACACAAACTTCCCTCAAGGTCCTGGGGAATATCCGGTCAGGACCCGGAGATTTATCCACTTTTAAATTTCTTAAAAGCGCCAGTACTTCCACCTCTTTAATTGTCATAGGTTCCATAGCTTCCTTACTTGTTTCCCACACCTTACACCATTCAATATCCTTCTCCTTAGTGAATACCGAAGAGAAGAAATCGTTCAAAATCTCTCCCATCTCCCTCGGCTCCACACATAGCTGACCACCCTGATTCTCTAAGGGACCAATTTTATCCCTCACTATCCTCTTGCTTTTAATATAACTGTAGAAGCCTTTCGGATTTACTTCCACCTTATTTGCCAAACCAAACTCGTAACTTCTTTTAGCTTTTCTAATCTCTTTCTTAAGTTTCCTTTTACATTCTTTATATTCCTCGAGCAATTCCTTTACTCCATGCTGCCTATATCTTTATCTACAGCCACTGTTCCCTTTTCCTACCATTTTTTCCTTGCCTCAGTGGGACAAACCTATCCTGAACCCAGCTCAAGTGGTCCCTAAACTTCTCTCACATTACTTCTGTGCTTTCCCCTTTGACCATCTGTTTCCAATTTACTCTCGCTAGTTCCTGCCTCGTCCCTTCAAAGTTAGCCCTTCCCCAGTTAAGCACTTTACCATTTTGTCTGACTTTATCTCTTTCCATAGCTATGCTGAAGCTAAGGGAGTTGTGGTCACTCTCACCAAAATGCTCCCCCACCAAGAGGTCTGTCACCTGACCAGGTTCATTACCCAGAACTAGATCCAGTATAGCCTCTCCTCTCGTCGGCCAGTCCACATACCATGTCAGGAATCCCTCTTGAACACACCTGACAAATTCAGCCCCATCTATCCCCCTTGCACTCAGGAGGTGCCAGTCAATATGAGGGAAGTTGAAATCTCCCATAACTACTACCCTGTATTTCTTGCACCATTCTAAAATCTGCCTGCTTATCTGCTCCTCGGTGTCCCGAGGGCTATTTGGGGGCCTATAGACTACTCCCAGCACAGTGATTGATCCCTTCCTATTTCTGACTTCCACCCAGACTGACTCTGTGGACACTCCTTTCTATAGCCGTGATACTATCCCTGACCAGAAATGCCACTCCCTCCTCTTTTCTATCTCCCATCCTATTCCTTTTAAAACACCTGAACCCCGGGAATGCATCATCCAATCCTGCCCTTCCTCCAACCAAGTTTCAGTAACGGCCACAACATCGTAGTTCCACGTACTAATCCATGCTCTAAGTTCATCCTCCTTGTTCCTAATACTCCTAGCATTGAAATAGACACATTTCAACCCCTTTAACTGGATACCATTACGTTCTGTCCCCTGCCTGTCCTTGCTCATCAACTCAGAACTCTTAGCATCATGCCCTTGTCCTTCTACCTTAATCCCTGTACTACATTCTGATTCCCACCCGCCTGCCAAACTAGTTTAAACCCTCCCCAACAGCTCTATCAAACCTGCCTGCCAGGATATTGGTCCCCCTGGGATTCTAGTGCAACCCGTCCTTTTTGTACAGGTCACACCCGCCCCAATGATCCAGAAATCTGAATCCCTGCCCCCTGCTCCAATCCCTCAGCCACGCATTTATCCTCCACCTCATTCTATTCCTATTCTCACTGTCGCATGGCGCAGGCAATAATCCCGAGATTACTACCTTTGAGGTCCTGCTTTTCAACTTCCTTCCTAACTCCCTGTAGTCTTCTTTCAGGACCTCTTCCCTTTTCCTACCTATGTCATTGGTACCAATATGTACCACAGCCTCTGGCTGTTCTCCTTCCCACCACAGGATATCTTGGACGCGATCAGAAACATCCCGGACCCTGACACCTGGGAGGCAAACTACCATCCGAGTTTCTTTCCTGCGTCCACAGAATCGCTTGTCTGAACCCCTGACTACAGAGTCTCCTATCACTACTGCCTTCCTCTTCTTTTCCCTACCCTTCTGAGCCACCAGGCCAGACTCTGTGCCAGAGCATGGCCACTGTCGCTTCCCCCAGGTAGGCTGTCCCCCCCACAACAGTATTCAAACAGGAGTTCTTATTGTCAAGGGGTACAGCCACAGGGGTACTATCTAGTACCTGACTCTTCCCCTTCCCTCTCCTGACTATGACCCATTTCTCTGTCCCCTGTGGTGCCGGAGTGATCACCTGTCTGTAACTCCTCTCTATCAACTCCTCGCTCTCCCTGACCAGACGAAGGTCATCGAGCTGCAGCTCCAGTTCCCTAACACGGTCCCTTAGGAATTGCATCTCGATGCACCGGGTGCAGATGTGGCCGTCCGGGATGCCAGGAGACTCCAGGACCTCCCACATCTGACACCGACCACAGAAAGCTGGCCTCACACACTTACTACCTCCTTTTGCAATCAACAACTGCCTCACCTCGTCCAGTTACCACTGAAGCCCATGGAGCCAAAGCCCTCTCACTCCGCACGCTTTCTGCCTTCACTGTTTGTAGTCTCCTGTAGTCTTGTAAGCCATGATCTTTGGTATCGTCCAGCCTTTCATCCTTATTTACAACACTCCAGCAATTACTGCTGTATTACAGTTGAAGTGGCCCCAAGCTCTGGAAATTGAGGATGTGAGTTGAGTTGATAGAGGTGTACAAGATGATAGAAGGCACACAGATTGAGTGGATAGCTGGAGACATTTTCCCAGGGTGATAATGGCTAATAAGAAGGGGCATAATTTTAAAATGATTGGAGGAAAGTTGTTACGATACGCACCCAACGATGCCAGATTCCAGTGTTCAGACAGTCACTCTTTGAAATATGGACCGTTGGCACAGCTCCTTTAAAGATTCAGGCCCATCCCACTAATTGCTGGCCACGTTTTGGTGCCAGGATTTTAATATTTAAGGAGCACTTGAACTGAGGTTTGGTGTTCAATCATCAGCTCTACTTCAGATTGTCATGTGGCAACTAGTTTAGAACCCTGTCCTCATCTTAGTGTAAACATTGAAAAATGTCCTAAGGAAAATATCAAGGATTGCATAAAAAAGATATTAAAGCAATATTAAGGGAATATCAACATTCTTGGTCAAAGTATTTTTTAAAACAATAAAGAGAAATAGAAAAAAGAAAATCAGACAACACACACAAAATGCTGGTGGAACACAGCAGGCCAGGCAGCATCTATAAGGAGAAGCACTGTCGACGTTTCGGGCCGAGACCCTTTGTCAGGACTAACTGAAGGGAAAGATACTCAGAGATTTGAAAGTAGTGGGGGGAGGGGGAAATGCGAAATGATAGGAAAAGACCAGAGGGGGTGGGATGAAGCTAAGAGCTGGAAAGGTGATTGGCGAAAGTGATATAGAGCTGGAGAAGGGAAAGGATCATGGGACGGGAGGCCTCGGGAGAAAGAAAGGGGGAGGGGGAGGAGCACCAGAGGGAGATGGAGAACAGGCAGAGTGATGGGCAGAGAGAGAGAAAAAAACAAACAACTATATATATCAGGGATGGGGTAAGAAGGGGAGGAGGGGCATTAACGGAAGTTAGAGAAGTTAATGTTCATGCCATCAGGTTGGAGGCTATCCAGCCAGTATATAAGGTGTTGTTCCTCCAACCTGAGTGTGGCTTCATCTTGATAGTAGAGGAGGCCGTGGATAGACATATCAGAATGGGAATGGGACATGGAATTAAAAGGTGTGGCCACTGGGAGACCCTGCTTTCTCTGGCGGACCGAGCGTAGGTGTTCAACGAAACGGTCTCCCAGTCTGCGTCGGGTCTCACCAATATATAAAAGACCATACCGGGAGCACTGGACGCAGTATACCACACCAGCCGACTCACAGGTGAAGTGTCGCCTCACCTGGAAGGACTGTCTGGGGCCCTGAATGGTGGTGAGGGAGGAAGTGTAAGGGCAGGTATAGCACTTGTTCTGCTTACAAGGATAAGTGCCAGGAGGGAGATCGGTGAGAAGGGACAAGGGGGACGAGTGGACAAGGGAGTCGCGTAGGGAGCGGTCCCTGCGGAAAGCAGAAGGGGGGGGGGGAGGGAAAGATGTGCTTGGTAGTGGGATCCCGTTGGAGGTGGCGGAAGTTACGGAGAATTATACGTTGGACCTGGAGGCTGGTGGGGTGGTAGGTGAGGACAAGGGGAACCCTATCCCGAGTGGGGTGGCGGGCGAATGGGGTGAGGGCAGATATGCAGGAAATGGGAGAGATGTGTTTGAGAGCAGAGTTGATGGTGGAAGAAGGGAAGCCCCTTTGTTTAAAAAAGGAAGACATCTCCTTTGTCCTGGAATGAAAAGCCTCATCCTGAGAGCAGATGCGGCGTAGACGGAGGAATTGTGAGAAGGGGATAGCATTTTTGCAAGAGACAGGGTGGGAAGAGGAATAGTCCAGGTAGCTGTGAGAG